>NC_051201.1:9756250-12477500 GCF_015220075.1 Falco rusticolus | reverse complement strand
TCAAAAAATAACTATTTTCAATGGACAAATTGCATGATATTCAGTAAATAGAGAGTCCGCAGAAGGAAAATGCCTGTTTCCCAATAACTATTTCTGCAATGAATGAAGCAGCACAAATCTTTTCACTTTCCATAACTCATTTGCATGAATTTACTTTTTTGCCTTAAGAGGTTGTTGCAATGTGTGTTAAAACACACAGTGCAATTTTAACTCCATAATATCATGAAAGAAATATTGTGTTAGTATAAAGTGCAAAAATATGAATGCTGTTAAATTCTTCAAACAGAAACAGTGCAGCACTGCTCAAAAGCACCACCCAAAGGTAGAAGTGATGTAAAGACATTTACAGAATTGTATGCTTTTTTGTCTTTTCCTTTTTTTTTTTTTTTTAATTTCAGCAAAACCTGAATGTAAAAAATGACAGTGTGGTGAAACCTGACAGAAGCTTTTGATTGAAGTCACTGATTTCCACAGCTGCACCTGTAGGAAATTGATGATAATGCTGTCTAAATCATTCATTATGATTTGGAACTTTACTCAAATGAGCACTGGATTTATAAATTTGCTAGACGTTTTGTAGATAATATGACAAAGTACTGTTTACAATTGAAAATTCCTTTGACCTAATTTTATAAAAATCATGCAAAACTGGGGAAGAGAATTTATTTCTGAAGCCTTCTGAAATAACTGAAGTTGTATTTTTGGAACAGCATGCATGTAAGTGAAATACATTCATTGGAAAAATTCAGCTATCAATTGCGTTAATAAATTTTCTTTTTTAGAATTATAAAGGTAAAGTATAGGAATTTTTCTTATTACCAACAAACAGTTGCTTCTTAGACAAAGAACATTTATCTTTCTGCTAATCATAATCACAATATTCCTAAGGTTGAAATGAGCAACAACTTAGCATTTAAAAAATACATAAGCATAAACTTTGGGTATCAACCAAGTAATGTTAATCATGGACTGCTAACCGGTAATATATTTTCATGGAATAATCATTTTAGCAGCCTATTAGCCAGATACTTTAAATGAAAGGAATTTGATACACTCTTGTTCAAAATTGTGCATTACACTAACATAAAGCAAATTAATATATTATTCCTTTAACTTTTGCAAAAAGACTCTAGATATGGGGAAGTATAACGTTGCCATATATCTTCCAGATTTAAGTAGGTTAATTTGCTGGGGGATGGTTTTGCCCTTTTTACTGACATTCATTGCTCACAAAGAAAAGTTGAGAAATTGTGAAGCAAGAGATACACTGAAACCCACCGGAACACAGATCAAGTACTAGAAATATTAGGGAAAGATAGCACTTGGCATGGAATACAGATCTCTCACCTGCAGTCATAGTTACAGAAATACCTTCAATATGAACATTTTTCTTACTAGAATTGCCTTTGTCTGCATAAGTGATTAGGACAAAAAACATGCAGAATGGTTATTTATTAATGCAGAAAGGATACAGTATGGAGTTTTCTCTGCATGCTTCTGTTGCAAGAGTATAAAAATGAGCTAATCCAGAAAACTCTCTCAGCAAAGAAACAAGACTTGTAGTAATTCTGTTTTCATAAGTATGCCTACACGGTGATTTTACCACCAACTGGATAATTTCTTTTCATTTCTTATTTCTCTTTGTTGAGGAAGCCAGGGAAATAACTAGTTATTAGGATAGACACAACACTGAATATCAAATTTGGGTTTTCACAAATGTATTGTAACATAAAACCACATTTCAGCCTGGAAAATGTACTGAGTTATTTTAAATGCACAAAGGATTCTTCAACACATTCCCTTTTTCTTTAAACCTCAATACATTTCTGCAAAGCAAACTTACAGAGGGTTTTTAAAGAATATTTGCAATAGTGTGATATACAGTCCTGGCACTTTTGGTATGGATTTTACAAACCCTTCAAAATGGTAACAGTCTCCTTTTTTTTAAAGGAACTCACTGCTTTTCAATGGAAATCACCCCACCAGGCAGGAACATCTCCTGCAGGCTAAGAGGAAAGCTAACTGCATCAGCAACAATGCTACACAGGCTCAGAGGCAGGTAGCTGCAGGGCTTGCTGCACAGACACCAGAGTCCCCTTCGCTTTTCCACTCAATAGAAGCCAATGTCAGACCCCAGTAAGACCTTTAGCTGTGTAAGGAAGCAAGAAACTGAGGGCACCCCAGGCTCTTTCTATCAAGAAAATTGCAGGTGATAGGAAACACCTTCAACTACTGTAGGAAGACTTTCTCTCCCACCTATGTGTATGCTGCAGGAGGAGGTAATTGGTTCTCACCTTCCAGAGAATGCAACAATGTTTAAATGTTAAATGCAGTTGTCCTGTCCTTCCTCCTCCTCTTCTCTACAGATTAAAGAATGGATTAATTTTCTTATATTGCACAACAAGATGTTATAAGTTTAGATCAGACAAGCTTTATAGACTGTATGATTATTACAGGAAAGGGTGAAGAGAGGAATGCCTACCTCCTCACATCTTTGCAAGAATCAAAAGGTTCACTAGCACGTATTTGGAGACTCTACCAAAAGCATTAGTAATTCCTTAAAAAGTAGTAAACTACAGTTTGAAACAAGCACATATATTTACACATGTGGTCTAGATGCAACAAGTTTTCCCTCCACATTAGTATGATCTCATCAGTTCACTGAAGGAGCATGCATTATGCTGAGGCAGCCAGCAGACCCTCTCACTGCAACATATATGCTCACTCTTCCTCAACTGTAACCAACTTTGTGCAGCAAGATCACTTTCTTATAAGGTATTAAGGAAATTCCCAGGAAGATGACCCTATAACAGTATGTACAGATTTCAGCCATTAGAGAAACAAATGCAATCAGTAACAAAATTACCTGCGATTTTCAGCTTTTTCACTCTTCTAAGCTTAATATGCAGTTACAAAATGAAACCATTCATATAGAGATTTCAGCTGAACCTCAAGCATGCTTAAAATTGGGACAAGATAGTCAATATTTTGGGATAGAGGTCAAATACCCTGTTAGAATTAACCAAGAGGTTAAATTCCCCATAGTTTCAAGGAGGCATTCACTTCAGTTCACTCATTTGCTATATATAGTTTTAGAAAAGTCCTTTTTTGCCACCTATTAACAGAACTGTTCAATATCAGACTACTTAATCATCTAAGATTCACAGCAATATAGTTATTAAAAATTAGTTTTAATTTTTCTGGTTTTGATTCTTTTAGTGTTTTTAGGACCGGTTCCTCTTACTCACCCTTTCCCTTCCTGTCTCACTCTTTAATTCATAATCTTTTCATTAGAAGTTGGCCCAAACAGGAGCCATGCATCCAACTTGATCATGCTGATTCAAACTTACTTTGCTTCCAGACTTCCATGAGGAATGCTTTCAGTACTCCTATAGGATTTGACTAACAACTGAAAAACTCAAAGATTCAGCATCTGGGAGTTCATTACCTCCACCAACACATGAGCAGAAGCAGGAGCCGAATGTAACACCCTTGTCTTTATCTCTGAAAGAAACATTCAGGCATGTCTAGCAGAAATAATTGAGACAAGAGATCATAATACCGGAACATACAAGCAGATGAGTTAAGAAGATTAGCTGGGCTCCCTCATGACTCCCTCTGTGATGGGCCTTAGACAGCAGGGAGAACATACAGGTATCCTGCTCCCTAGTACAGAAGTGTCTGATATGGCATCTCAGTCTTTGCCTTTTCAAATACATCAGTGCTGGCACTTGACACTGGTACAGGTCTTAAGGTGTTCAGCTTGAGGATCAGTGATTATTGCTCAGATCTCCTTTAAGTCACTCATTTGTTCTTAACAAGTTTAAGAATAAGAATACCCATGGCAGAAACATCCACACTAATTACAGATAGGTATGAAAAGTTATGAGATGCTTGGTTACTAAGATAATACAGGTGGTAGGTGTATTTTAAGTAAGAAAAAGTCAGTAACAAAACACTTTCAACTCCTGAAATAGTGGAAACTTTAAATCTTTACTCTTTAATCGGGACATTGTATTCTTATTATAACATTGTAAAATGAGGTGGCTGGGTAGCAGTATTCAGCCTGAGCCCATTTTCATCACCGATATTTGACACCTCAAACTGGTGGAAGACAGTACTGGGAAATGGCTATATCATCAGCCCTCCGATGTGAGGAAAGTGGAATGAAGACTCGTGTTGTGTTATCATTCATACCTTCCACACACCTGCAAGAATACAGGTAGGAAGACCTCCAAACGGGCTTTTAATGACAAAACTCCACCAGGGGCCTCCTCAATGCTCTACTCCGTTGACTCTACCAGCCCTATTAACCTTAGAACAGAACTCATTTACACTGCGAATCTGTCAAAACAAGAAATACAAATAAAATGCAAAAGGCAAAGAGACAGAATCAAGGAGAAAAAACAGAAGGAAAGTTGTACCTCTGAGTATTTAGAAAAAGAGCTATTTCAGAGGAACACATGCTCACCCTGTCAAGGACCATGCACTCAGGGGCAGACAAGAATCAAGAAAATTCTACCAAACTGAGTCCAAAAGAGTGCATGAGCCTGAGCTGAGATGTTGAGAAGTAATACCTATGAGCTGATCTAGATATCTCTCACTTTTCATTCAAGCATTTTATTTATCACTATTTCAAAATCACTTTTTCTGTAACTTGCTTCTGCAAACTGGTGATGTTCCAGCTTACACAACAAATTTTACAAAATGAGATCATTAGGTATTTTAAGTTGTATAAATTCTTACTCATTTACACCAATCTATTTTCAAAATACAATTAAACCCCATATTTGGCCAAGTGGACATAATGATTTTTGTTCTTGAGGTCTGTAAATATGACAAAAAATATGAGGCCAAGAATGTCTTCTCTATTAGTAAGTAAGTATTAAATCCCTTTTGCATAATTTAAAAATTGCAAAACCTAAAATCTCATTAAATAAAAATTGCAGAGGCTGTATAAGCAAATAAATAGATCAGCATGGAGAGAATCTTTTACTATATGCATCTTATGTTATCAAAGTTTCACATGTTCGCAATATTTTCCCCTATTTATTGACATTAAATTATTTTAAGGGGAGGGGAGGGGAAATAGCGTGAAGAGGATTTACTGCTACTGTGTATATGTTAAGAGTAGCAACATGTAAACCGTGTCCCCAGTCACCTGAGAGGACCACCAGTTAGTACCACTGCTAATATTACTGTTAATAAATATCCTGAAATGGATCACACATCACATACCCACAGCTCCTGTTTTACTGGAAAAAAGCTCATGCACTATAGCATAAGAAAAACAAAACAACACTTCAAGATTTACCATTACTATAGTGTAGATTAAAGGACTCAAGATTTCCGATTTTATTTAAGCCTGTAACTTGAAAATCCATTGGCTCCCCTTGAACTATAAGCTGCAGATCTGCCCTTTTCTCCTCTGTACTTTCAACATATTAGGTATTATTACCCATAACTTTTTATTTAAAAGAATTGTGCAGCCAGGAAAATGAATGAATTTAATTATCAATGCAGCGTGAAAAAAATCATTAGAGCAAGAGCCTGGAACACTATGTATTAACAATAAACAAAGGCTATTAAAAACAGTTTTTAAAAGTGTCATTCTTTCTTCAACTCTTAAAATGTAAATACAAACACAGAAACAAGAGAACCATACGTAAACATCTATAGTTATCTGTACCCTAAGAAAATGCTAAATGACTGACTGGATCATTTAACTTTAAATCTATACTTTATGTGGCAATATGGAGAGGTCATTTGATTGCTATGCATAAAAAATTTAGAATTCTAATATGATCTAAAAGTTTCACCTTCATAAGACAAAATTTTCATTATAAAATTGTATTTAATGGTATTCATACATATCTGCCACCTCAGGTTTGTAATATTATATTTCTATAGGCTGTTGACTATGCATTATAGGAATAACTATTTAAAAATAGAGCAGAACTTTTTTCCTTTATACTTTAGAAATTCTCTAGTTTCCTTCACAGCCATATAGTGAAAATATGTGGCCTTTTAAACATAAACTGCAAGTTGTTGCACTAAATTTCATCAGCTAGGAATCAGCATTTTGCAGTTGTATTTTCTGGGCCAAAAGGTATTCTCAGCCATACGCTTCAGGCTCCATTCTCTGCATGTGGACGTTTATACTGAGTCATGATTCAGCCTTTGAGAATTTTCAACCTTTGAGTATCTTCATCTTATGATTTCACATAAATTAATGAATAATCTGGGCTATTTTTTTTCCTCCCCAGCAGCATGCAAAGACTCCTAAATACTCAAGAGAACAATTTAGACCAAAAGTTTTGGCTACTAAAAATTTATGTTATCAAAAGAAGGTACATTAAATATGTACTGTTGCTGTGAAAAAGCAGGTCAAAATCCTAACTTCAGATATATGGGAGTGGTTTTTACTAAAGTTTACAAATATGCTTCCAGTCATAATTTGGCCTTGCTAATTAAGCCGCAATTTACTGAAGTCCTGTCTCAGAGCTGCTTTTCAAAATATACTTATTTATTTCATCATTTGGTTAAAAACATGCACTTGTAAAATACTACTTTGGCATTTATTTGATTTTTTTAAAAAACTATTAGATGGCACAGCTATACGCCCACTAGAACAGCTAGTTGTTAACTGGGTTGGGAAGGAATTGTCATAAGTAGAGCTGAATGAAGTAATACCGATGGATAGGAAACAGCCACATAAGACAGTAAATAAGGGTAGACAACATTGCATAGAACATATCAAAGGTCAGGTTTGATTTTCTCATGTACAAATGCTCTTGAAACAAGCATTATTTCAAAATTGGAATATTTATTCTGATGTCTTAACAAAAAAAACATTGATATAGTATATGAAGAACAATTAGAAAATCACGTCATTTATAAAATGACTTTTTGTATGAAGTTCATTAGTGGTTATTTAAAATGGGGTTTCCTTTTTGTGGTGATGCCCTTCATAATGAAGTCATACAACATTCTGTAATGTTTCCCAGCCTTAGACTTTATTCTGTAAGACATTTCAGACTATTTAACTTTACTGCTGGGAATATTCCCTATTGATTTCAAAGGGATTACTTGTAGAAGTAACTACAAGCAGAAGTATTTGCAGTAGCTGAGTCTCAGACATCTTTTCCCAACCTTTTCTGCTGGAGACATCAGAAGGGAATCTAGAGTTTGAGAGATATTATGCTAGAGGGTTAAAAAGTTAAAAGGAACATTTTTAAGTGAACCATACTGCACACCGAAAAGTCTTCCTAAGTGCAGGGCTAGAAACTAACTACAGATTTTACAGGGGAAGAATGAGACAATAAACAGGTTAGATACAGGTTGGTAGAAAATAAATATGAACCAGATTTTCCCACGCTGTTCAGCAGTAAAACTGCTTAAGGATTTAAATTAACAGCATAAATGATATTCATGCCAATCAAAACTTAGGCATCTCATTTAGCAGGCTTCACAGGTTTCCTCTACAGTCAAAGGAGAAAATTTTCCTCCTGAGAGGACAATTAGGAGCAACAAAATCAATGCCTAGAATTTGGTAGGGGGACAACCACGAAGATGTCAACAGAGCCCTCCCACCCCTCAACTCTCAAAGAAACCCAGGAAATTACTATGTTCCAGCCTAGAAGAGAAAGAAGTCATGAGTATCCTGCAGAACAGCCTCTGCCCTGTCTACTCCCCTGTTACTTCATAAACGCCAAACTCAACTGTGGCACCTTTCTAGAGAACCTGCTGGAGCCCTCATTATGAGTCCATACCCAATTCCCTCAGATGAACCTGTTGAGGTTACCAGGAGGAAACTTCCTTCCTTTGTGGCTTACAGGTGGCTGTGCCTTCCACAGTGAATAAAAAAATTAAAAGAGAAAACAACCCACCAAAACAAAAAAAAAAAAAAAAAAAAACCAAACCAAACCTGCCTGCACATATTGAAATCAGATCAAACCATGTTCACCACATCAACCACTACCTTTATTATTTTCCCACTTAATCATTCAGTCAAAGTGGGCAGAAAAAAAATTACTCCCATTTAGTTTCAGACTCTGAAGCTTTGAGGGTTTATTTTGAATGCATAAAATTTGCTAAAAAAACCTGAAGTTCAGACATCTAAAGTATGGGTGGACCCCGAGTCAGATTATGTAGGTTCTATATGCATTCTTGGATGGACTCACTGTGCAGTCCTCAGCATGGGGCAACTATCCAGGAGAAATATTCTGCTCTCTCTCCTAATCAAAAATAAATAGCAACAACATAGCAACCATGCTGCAAAACCATCTTGCAAAGTATTGGAGATCCTTGGATGGAGGGCATTTATCAAAGCATTTTTTCTGAAATAAACTGTGAGAAAATTAGTAGAATAAAGATGGTCCTTTTTCTTGCCCAGTCACAGCAGTGATTACAGAGAAGATGCACTTCATATGCCACAGTTTGAATCAATAGTGGAGCAGTGACAAAGAACCAACATCAAAGAAAATATTTTGGAGGAAAATAATTTATTTTTCATGATTTTATACATAACGCTATGGAATCACAGTTCAATCTTTGTATTTTCAAGTGAATAAGCTCTATCTGAAAGTACAATTCATATGTGAGCTGAAAAGAAAATGTCTTTCTTCAGCATTCCCACTATCAGGCAAGCAGATGGCTCAATCTAAATGACCATGTAAAAGAGAGAAAGAAAGAAAGAAAAAAAAAAAAAGACCAACACAGATCAATATCCTCACCATGATTCCTGCATTCCAATAAATACCAAACCATCAGGAAAGAAAAAGAGTGTCGAAATATCATTTTAGGAAAAACAGTAAATAGCTAAAACCAATCTGAAAACAAACAGCTAATAGATTTAATAAAAAGAATGTAAACAAAAGCCAAAACAGCTTTACTCTTAATGTCACTGCCTCTGGTTATCTCGAATGTAAGTAACAAAACAAACCACCATAAACCTCTGCGTATCACACACATATGCCATAGTGAGAAGTATATCAAAAAGAAAGAAAAAATAATACTTTCACATAAACAAGACTGTACTTTTTTTGGGGGGGAGAATGTTGGGGATTTGGGGTGGGAGGGTTGAGGGGGTTGGGTTATGGTTGGGGTTTTTTTTGTTTTGTGGGAGGTTTTTTTTGGGGTGTGTGTAATTAAAGAAAACTATTAATAACTACTTCTTTTTCCAATGGGCAAAACATATGCCTTTATGAACACTATGGTGATACCAAGCAGACAAACAAGTGCCAGATACTAATCACATCAGAGCTAGCTCAACAATGGGGGAAACACACCAGGCCAACAGCTTTCAAGAGTTCACCAGCAAGCTTCCTTGCCATGAGCAGAGCTCTCTCCTGACTGCGCCTCTGCGTCCACAGCCCTGTGCCACATGGCTCCCTCCGTGGGTGGCATCAAAGAGTAGATCCATTGATTTGTGGAGATTTGTTGCTCTGAGGCACAGCCATTATGTATATAAGTGTGTTCAGGGATTTAAACAGACATCATGAAACCACCAGTTCTGTCCTGATGTAGTCCTTAACTCAAGTGAGATAATGAACCAATTCTCTAAAGGTAAGGCCATAAGTAAAGTTCCTATCTGAAGGTAACACCTTCTGCAGAAAGAAAGTTACTTTTCTGCAACAGTTCTTTTGGATACAGCAGCTAATCTACATACCTTTACTCACTATTCCCCTGTTCAATCTAGTTTGTTAAAGCAGTGTGAGAACAAAACCACAAAAGGTATCCATCTCAAATAAATAGCAGAAAACTAAGAGAGCTGCACAAATATTTACCCCTGCACAAAACAATGATTATAAACTTACAGAATTCAGAGTACTTAAAGTTTCTGGGTGCAGGTAAGTCCCTGCCTCACAGTAAAAGCCAAGATCATCTTCCTCAGCCTTTGCTCCGACAAGCTAAAGCCATGGAGTTCAACAACCAAGTTCTCATTGGAACTACTGATGAGCTCCAGAAACGCAGGATGTGCATGCATCTGCTGCACAGACTGAGTATAGTCTAAGATATAATCCAAAAAGATAATTAAGCACATAAGTCATCATCTGGTGATACTTACTGATAAAATACACCTGACAACTCATGTAGTTTATAGATTAAAAGGGAGGGCTAAAAGATTAATTTTAAAAGATATCCCAAAATATTCCACATAGGTATTTTGAACCTGGACATATCACCTTGTAACTGTCCTACAGACTGTAAGGAAATTTCAGCAGCCAAGTCTTGTACTACAAAGGATTTTCTCCCTCCGTTACTTCAAGTGAAATACTGCCAAGGAAAGCTGAATTTCAGACTGCTTGAAAGGTTCTAAAGACAATTCTTTAAGACTGCTGAACAAGTTATTAAAGGTTGACTAATCATCTGGGTAATCAAAAGCAAGCTATTAGAAAGCATCTTAGCTATTGCCTGTGAAAATTCTCAAAATTCTTGAGCAGAATACGTGAATTTGAGAAACAACAGACCAAAACCCAAATCCAGAGGCAATGGGAAACCTCTGCAATCCTGGTAAAGCCTGTTCTGCTTTGTCCAGCATTTGAACCTATAGACCATGCATGACCGTCACTAGAATAAGGTTGTCTGTACTTTGACACAGAAGGCAAGGGATGCTCTACTGCTTGAAATCAATGGACTTTGGAATAGATATTTGATGAGCAATTTTTGTTTACTTACATAAAAGACACAAAATTCATGAAATAATATTTTTGAGAAATTTAAATTATTTATTTTGTATTTTTGTCCTGATTTATTTCCTCACCTTCTACAGTGGGGTGTTATAGCTTTACTAACTACACTCTGTTGTAAGATAGAGATCTAAATGAAGCAGCAATTTATATATTTCAGTCTGATCCAAGAACTGATCAGTACACTGAGATGCCATTTTTGCTTCAAGTTGCTTACGGATAGAAGGGTGAGCTGATAATCATATTTGATTTATCAATTTTCAAAAATAGGACACTCTAGGAGTGTGAATTGTATTATATTATAAAGAAATAATAGCAATTTTAAAAAACAGGTCAAGTGTTCATTAATCTTAATTTCCGTCATTTAAACAAAGTTATCCTTTAAGTAATATTTATTTTCCTACTAAAAAAACAAACTTTCCTGCATGCATTTCCATATCTCATATAAAGTTTATTATTCTTTAGAAAACAAAAGCCTCCATTAACAAAGCTAAGAAATAGAATTCCATCATGAAGCTGAAATACAAAAAGATATATACTCATCAGCCCACCGACTGTTCCAGTCATAGCTGAATATTTTACTACTTTCTAGGACACATTTGGCCATTAAAATTTTGGATCATATCTAGCTATTTAAAATAAGGACAGTTTTTAAGACATGAAAAAACCACTACAGACAATATTACTAAACATACACTTTGAAAAGCTCTTAGCATAAAACATCCTGCAAATCCCACACATTCCCATACAAACATCTGAAAATAGCCCTGGCTCAAGATCCTTTAAATCTTTTCTAACCCATGGTTTTATAACCCTGTAAATTTTGCGTTTTATTTTAGGACATCAGACAAATGCATTGTATTTCTGCTGTTATTTGCATAAAAAACTGGTCAAAAGAGGAAAAAGCATATTTTATGCCAAAGGTATAGAATATACCAAATGTAAATTTGAACACTGCCAAAAAGCAACTGTAAATTTCGTTTTATCAACATGCAAATGGAATGTAGTGCAAATTAGGGTGGATTAACCTGTTTTTTAGAATTCAGACATCACAAAGCTTTGGAGTTCACTAACCACCCTTATATGCAATCTCTTTGGCAGCCTTTAATCTGAAATGCAGAGACTTTAAAGGCCCCAGAAGCTGACCTAAGTAAACTGACTTTTTTAAATCTGAGAAGAACCTAAAGTTGAACTATATTTGCTAGGAAAAAAAATCTCACGTTTCCAATTTTGTGCCAGCAGTTCATACACTATGCATAATATTTAAACATGCTCTAATTCTTACGTGTCAAAACAATCATGTTCATTAATATTTCCATTGCGCCTGCACTACTTTCGATGTATAATTTTATAAGAACCATTCCCTTGCTACTTAGCACTCGTCAAGGAACTCAAACAAAACAAGAATCAAAGATTGCAACCACTATATCCATATTACGTATTGATATTAGTACTGCTTAACTAAACCTGTTCAGAGACTTGGAGTAGATAGGAAAAATAAAAGTCCCCATTTTATAAATACAGGGAAATAATCTAAGCACGTAAACTACTGCTAATCCGTCTGCAGCATGGAGAGAATCCATTTGCCATTTTTTCTCCCCTCAGAAATATAATCACCACCCCACCGGTCATGGCAAAATACAGTTGCTATTTCAAGAAAGGAAAGGAAAAAAAATGGTAAGCTTTCTATTGCCTTTAATGAAATCTTTCTCTGTCTCTGTTCTCACCAGTTACACTGAATTGGAGATACTCAGGTAGAAAAGTCAACACAGTAACTGGAGAAAAAAAAAAAAAAAAAAGCATAAAAGCTGAACATTCTGCTAAGTGTTAGACAGCTATTTGCTAAGGAATTCACCAGGACTACTTACAACTTTTTTAAATTAGCTGACAACACATCTCCTCAGACCCACTGCATTTATCCGAGAGGTGTTTATCACTCATTTTTACATCTTCATCAACAATAAACATTGAAATTAGAGAATGACGGCAAATTGGAGTAAACTCTCATTTTGGCTAGATTTGTGAACAAACATTAGAACAAACCCATCAATACAGGAAGCAAGTGAAAAGATTTACATTAACTAGAGGCGGTTTAAATATGAACTGTATATCTTGCATGTCCTGTGGAAAAGAAGTTAAAACAGTATGCGGTATACCTTGGCATGCCTAATGCAAAATCTCGGGAGTTCTGCAATGTACTGTAGTCATTTTTCACTGAGGAAATATATGAATTTAGATACTCAGTATTAGATAATAGCAATGGAACAGGAGCACTATATCATAGATTGAAAGTTGGAGAGCTACAGAACAGATTTAGGGAATTTTAGGGGAGCTTTGTAAATGTATGTGGAACTCTACTGGAAACATCTCTACAGCCTAGAAGAAAAATCACACTCTGGAAAACGTACACCATTTAGGGAAACTCCACTGAAACACTGGATGATTTTAGGCTTTGGGTTTTTTTTCCTTGGGCTTCTAGCTCTTGATTGTTAAGATCCATTGAATAAAGCACTAACTCCCTCCTGCCCTTGACATTTAAAAGGCAAGCCAAAAACTTAAAAGTAAAGTGTGATGGTTTTGGCTGGGATAGAGTTAATTTTCTTCACTGTGGCTGGTATGAGGCTATGCTTCAGATTTACATTGAAAACAGCGCTGATAATACAGAGACGTCGTCGTGATTGCTGAGCAGTGCTTACGCGGAGCCAAGGCCTTTTCTGCTCCTCACCCCCCCACCAGCGAGTGGGCTGGGGGTGCACGAGAAGCTGGGAGGGGACACAGCTGGGACGGCTGGCCCCAACTGACCCAAAGGGGTATCCCACACCGTATGACATTGTGCTGCTCAGCATATGAAGCTGGGGGAAGAATAAGGAAGGGGGGGACATTCGAAGTAATGCCATTTTGTCTTCCCAAGTAACCATTATGTGTGATGAAGCCCTATTTTCCTGGAGATGGCTGAACACCTGCCTGCCAATGGGAAGTAGCAAATTAATTACTTGTCTGGCTTTGCTTGCCTGTGTGGCTTTTACTTTACCTGTTAAACTGCTTTTATCTCAAGCCATGTGTTTTCTCACTTTTACTCTTCTGAGTCTCTTCCCCATCCCACTGGGGGCAGGGAGTGCTGGGGAGTGAACAAGCATCTGTGCGGTGCTTAGTTGCTGGCTGCAGTTAAACTATGACAAAGATAGACAAAACTGCTGATAAATTGTTTACTACTGCAAACAGTAATACACTGAAAATTATCAGTCCCGGCCAGACTGTCAGATTGTTAAGAAGAAAAAAAAAAAAAGATTTAAAAAAAAAAAGGGTGGGGGGAAGATGGGATGGGTGGCACATGCTAATTTGATTCTCTGCCTCTCTACCACATTCTTAAGTAGGAAGCTACTACCCCATGCGTTAAGATACAGACTTCTGCGGTACGCTAAGAAAGAGCATTAGTTTTATACTTGCTTTTTCTTTCTGGGTGTGTTTCAATTGTTCTTTCTTTAATCTAAAAATTAAAATCATCTAGATTGAGAGCATATTTTTTTCTATGGGTAGGAAAACACAACAGAGGCATGACCTTCACTTGGGGGGTTTGTTACACACATTCCAGGCAGCTCTGATCATATTTCACTACCCTGGAAGTGATTGTGATGTCCAGAACACTGAATTATGTCATTAATTAAGGAATCAGGCAGGAGGTAGCTGATTATAAGGGAGAGAGAATCTGTACTTACACAAAACTATTTTCATAATCAGTGATGATAGAAAGGGAAATAAAGAAAAATTACCTTGTGCTTAATACAAGTGTCCTGGTATATTGTTTTAAAAGATCGTTCTGTATGTAGAAGAAGATATTTAGCTTCAGTGGTCAGCCAAAAGCAAAGCATAGGTTTTAATAACTTTAATACCTCAGGATGAATAAAAAGAAAAAAAAAAAGGAGAAAAAAAAGACACACAAGATTTTGCTTTGGATAGCAAACTTTCTGATTTCTCTCAAAGTACATATGAGAAAAAGTAGGATAAATACCATAATCCATTTCAATTCTCTCCTTTTAATGTTGATTTTACTTGAAACAATATGTGCAGCGTGCAAGAGCAAGAATACCATTTACTAGAATATCAGAGATTAGTTCATTAGTGGGTTCAAGCAACTGGCCATGCATCAGCATAATATTAGAGGCTAACTGATTTCCCTCCTTAAGCCACTTATACAACTCAGCATTTGCAAATCATCTCAAGATGCATGTCAGAGAGAGAGATGACAGTGTTAAAGAAATAAATTTTTCATTTATTGTATTAGTAATACACACTACTGAATATGTTATAGTGCAGACAATAAGAGAGATGTATTTTTTTAACCAATTTGGCAAGCCAGAACACACATTACCTACAATGTAGCTTTTTTCTATAAGATTCAATATTTCACTGAACAATAACAGGATTTGGTGAAATGATGGTTTTGCCAAATCCCCTACTGACTTGTATGTGGATTTTAAAAGAGATTTCTTTCTTAGCCATTATAAAAAAAACCCCAAAAGTCATTGTTGTGAAGCAAAATGGCCAAAAGTGGGCACGCGCTTAAATATCTGACCAAATCAGAGCCTTAAGATAAGGAGATTATGGAGGTTATGCAAAACAATTACTACTGTGCTTCTCAACACAAAGGCCAGCCAGAGCAGTCACTGTGTAATGTACACAGATGTCAGGTAGGATTTTTAAGTGGTCACTGGGTAAACCTCACAAGTATGCAAAACATTAATGAGAGAGAGAGAGAGGTAAATAGGCTACAGACAGACAGACTTTCCTGTCTTTCCCAGTATTTTTGCTTGAACTAGGCACAGGAGAAATACACATAAGATTGCTGCAGCAACTTTTAATTCCCATATGAACAAAAATATCACTTGCCAGCCATCTTTCAGAAAACTAAATTCCAAAGTGACCCTAAAGACAATACTGACTGGTACTTTACCACTTAGTCGTGGAAAAATAAGCTTGTGAGAGCAGCCTTCACAAGGTGAAGACAAGCAACAACAAGAATCTTCAGGAATGCGTGTGTAAAAATTTCAGGTACAAGAATCTTCAGGGATGCGTCTAAAAATTTCAGGTACTTGATTATCCCACTAGCAAGGACCAAGCTGACAAAAGAGAACAAGCACATTAACTCTCTAAGACAATGACCAGAGACCACACCACATCCCATAGTACATAACAAGAAAGTGTAGCGGCTCCACATGTTAAATTTTGAACAAATCAGTTCCAGCATTTCTTATAGCAAAAATAAAATGGTCAAACAGTCGTTTTGTAAGTCACCACTAATAGGTTTGTTATCACAATTTTCAAGGACTATCACAAATATATACATTGCTAAAGGGTGCCCAAATAATCAGTGAAAGAGAGAGGTACAGAGGGTACGGGTAGTCCTCTAAAGCAGAAGGTTAGTGTTCTTGGCAATTCCTTTTTCTCATATTTTCACAGTGGGGTAACTGAAAAGGTTTTTCACTCACAAGAAGTGTGAATTTACAAGTCTAAAAAGACTTTTACTAGGAAAAGACTAGAAATCTATATTTTAAAAATGAAAATCCAAATTCTCTTTTACAGGTATTTCAAATCCTAAGTCTTATTCTAAGAAAAGAGCATATCACATTACCGGATTATCAATATTGAACAATTTCTCTGCTGGATTTCAACATACATCTCTTTTGGGGACTTTTGCTTTAGTCCACCTCAGAAAAATCTTGTTCCACTTTTTTTTTTTTTTTAACTTGGAAGACATGGAGCTCTGGAGAGGAAGACTGAAGGAAAACTCTTTGATATCTTTGTGGTATCACCTGCAACGTGCATCAGCAGGGAGTGAGAGCACATGGCACTGTGAAAGCCAGCTTGCAACTCTGAGAATCCACTGCCAAAAATCCACAGCAAGAGATAGACACAGTGATTTGGCTGGAAGAGTAGTTCAAGCATTACAGTGGCAAAGATGCTGATGCTGAGCACCCCTCAGGTGGGCAAGATCCCAGCTGACGGGCTCCCGCATACTGTCATTCAATCCATATACTGACTTCTGTCTTTTTTCTTGTCTGTTTTTATATTTAAACTCTTAAGGTTACTCTTTAGCTATATTGCTCTTCAATGAGACAAAACTGCATTGAATCATTAAACATTTTCATAGCTTTGTTTTCATTTTAACTTATTTTCTCTGTTCATTCCAAGACCATTTTGCCTCGGGAAATATTTTCTTTTCCTTCCATCTAAGTTCTCAAGCAACTAAGCCTATTTTTATAAGGCTAAAAAGTAATATTCATCCATTTTTAAATACTGACTTACTGACTATGGATTTGGGCTGTTTTCATTCCTTCTATCCCCCCACTACCACAACTATAACCTGAGCAGCTGCAGATGAATTAAAAAATAATTAAATTGTTTTAGATAGAAAGAAGAGAATGGGATAGTAAAGAGAACTTTATATTTTTCCCTTCAGCATCACTAGCTGTCAATATACAGCTGCTCCCCCACGTAAAGAAATGAAAAGTTAAACTTAAAAAGTAATTGATGGCAGTTAAAAGCACAAAGTGAAGAAATTTAATACAGAACACATATTTAAAGCATATTTCCATATATATCCACAATAAAGCATTTGATCATGTTTACTTATTTAAGAATAAATGTCCACATTAACAAAAAAAAACCTATGATTGTTCAATTGCTAAACGCTGCATAGCAGAATATGCAGGCATTCTTTCAGCAAATACACCATTTTTCCTCATGTTACAGCAAGCTATTCAAGGCTTCACTGGGAATCATGACATACTTTTAGTATTTATTCTTAATGAGATTACACTAATCAAGCTTAAATTAACATTTATTCTGCATATACATGCAGAATTAGCGTGCATGTACACATATGCAAGCTGGTGAAAGTATTACTGATCCAAGGAATAATGTGCATGCAGTAGAATGCTCTTACCATTAAGAAAACTGGTAACAAGAACTGTGCGAATATGCCAGGAGATAAAAGTCACTATATTACTGCGGTCTGTTTCAGGGACAAATAAAGTATGCTATTATTTCATATGCTATGGAATACACAGAACTACAAACAGAAGTGTTTCAATTCAATACAATATGAAAAAATTCAAAATAAAATGAAAAGTGTCTGAAAACAAACCAACAAAATTACACAGCAGAGTTGTTAATTATGATTATTTATGATCATTCAGAACTGGCATCGTTATTATAGTTTTCCTTCCAAATTTCTCTAAGTTGCATCACTCCATAGCAACTCAAGGACCTATACAAGTGACTTAACAGTTCAGGGATTAAAGTTAGCAGTTTAGGGCTCTAAAAGGTGTCTTACCCAAGCCTGATGTTACTACTGTTATAAACAAGAGTACAGTATTTAATTTAATCAAAAATTTGAAGTAAGCAATTTACAACAGACATCTCTTGCAAAGCATCATCAGGCTAGTAAACAAATTATTTGCAACCACTGAACAGACCTCCACTGTGAGCCATCAGCTCTCCACCATTCTTAAAAAACAATCACCAAACTCATGAGTATAATCCATTCAGTCCATTGCTACCTGCTACGCTGAATATTTCATCAGAAATGACAAGACTTTTCCCTCCTCCCTCCCTCCTAGCCTCGCTTTTATATTTGCTCGCTTGACAACTTGTCACTGCCACATCACTGCCATGCTGGCTGTCCTTGAAACCTGACCTCTGTAGCTTTTTGCGCCCAGTGGTCATGCCGTCCCTGTCTCACTCCAACCATTTCTGACAGGAGACATGCTGATCTCAACAGCAAGTCCTGGCACCTGAGACACACTGGGATTACACAGGTAAATCAGGGTATTCCATGTTGTCTCCTAGCTAACAACAGAGGGAAAAACATGACATCTTGAACAACAGATCGTACATTCGCATATTCAAAAGATTCATCATGCTTTTACAAGCAGATGGGCAAGATTGTTTCCCCTTGCTCTGAGAGGGCAAATCATACATATAAAATAAAAGAAAATAAAAAACCCAGGAAATTTTATTTTGGTTTTAATTTAAACAGAATTAAAGGGTTGGTTGTTAAGGGAGACACTAGATAAAGGAATGAATTAAAAATAAAGAAGTTGAACAGAAAGCCTAGTTCACCAGTCTTTTATTGGAAGCATCTCAGTTTATTTAGCTTTCACATGAATCATGTGTGCCTAATAAGATGTATGATTTGATTCCACAATAGTACAATCTACTTAAAAGTAGGTATATTTGTAAAGAAAGGTAAGGTTTCCCTTTAAAATGGCATGTTTTTAACTTTTCTTGAAATGTCTGTGCAGAGAAGAACGTGAAGTATTTTGACTGAAATAAATGCTTTCATGGAAAACAGTGAACCCTGGAGATTATGCCGATTCTTGAAGAACTTCATACTGTTTTAAGCAGGTGACAGTAATGTCATCGCCTGAGCTTTTTGCCTTCCACACTTGCACAACAAAAAAAAAAAAAAAAAAAAAAAAAAAAAGAAGGGGGAGGGGGGAAGAAGTTTTACATTGGACACAACTGCTCAGAGCTACCCAAGCAGATAGCACCTTAGCACAGGCTTCAATTAACATACATCAAGATCAGGTCCACTACTGTTACCTTACGGCCAATACTGCCTTTACTATGAAAAAAAGATAGTTAACACCATGCCTAAAATGAGAAACAGTCTGCATTTACTGTATTTCCCTTGCAAGGACTATAAACATCTTACACTGCTGCCTATATCACAACCGAAGTGGACCAGGTAATTCGGGTATTCCCTGCACATCAGCACTGTTAATTATTCTACAGAATATCATACATAGCGTATGAAAGCATAAGAGTAAAATTTAAGAGAAAAAAAAGATACCCACGAGGATTTTATTTAAACACATTTTGCTGTGCCTTTACAGTTTTCCATGTCTCAGTTATCTTACGCTATTAGTAAATAGCTATGGAAGGCTTCTGGATTTCTTCCTAAAACTATTCATGCCCTAAGAATATGACATTATGCTTGGCGATGCTTCAAAGATTAGTAGTAGTTATTTGACCACACTTTAGTTTCAATATTCTTAAAAACATTTATTTCCAAAAGTACTAACAAATGCTCAGTTTTTCACAAACCTCTATACTATATAACAGATCATTATCAAAATCACGGACTTCATGTCTGAGTAAGAATTTTAATGCCCATAGGTTATACAGCAGTCCTCCATGTCTCATACTAGCATTACTATTTAATCATAAATTCAAGAGCCTATTCAAATTAAAGCATCCAACATTACCTCCTTTGGTAGTTGTACACATTCAAGACAGAAAACACCCTTTAGGCACTGCTCACTGAAGAAACAAAGGGGGTGGGGGATGGAATCGCAAACAGCATTTAATCTGGTCTTTGTATCTGCGTATGCTTCAGGCAAATGAAAGTGAAAAAACTCCCATTTTCACTTGTCAGCTATCTGGGTGCATAAAATTTTGTGAGTATCACTTGTTTTAGGTGTGCGCTTATCCACAGTTGCCATCAACCCACTTTAAAAACAGAGTAAACATTCCTAGTCAGAGGTAGAAAATATTTTTCAGGTTGGGAAGTTAACGAGACCTCAGTCTGATTAGGAAGATTCCTCACATCAACCACAAGGTTCAGAAGCTCAGGGGTGAACAGACAATCCAGACATTTCAAGGTGTGAAGCCTACTTTAAACACAACCAGAGTGAGTACGCATGCACGAGTAGCTGCACAATCCCAAACCTACCTTTAGGGATGGTAGCCAGCAGAAGTCCCAGGCAAGTTCATCCAGGCAGCCTGTGTAACATTCCACCTGATCTTTCCTGAAGCAAAGTTCTGATCTTACAACAGTTCCATTGTTTGCTCCCTTGGCTAAAGTACAGGTGGCAGTAGTTGGTAAGGTGGTTTATAAATTCAAGGGAAATTCAATTGCTAACGTTCAAGGTTGTGAAACTGAAGAATATGGTAGAATGGAGGTGTTTGCTTGTTTTTTCTTTTAAATAAAGTCTCATCTAATAAAAGAGAGGATTCTAACAAAGGAAGCAGAACAAATACAAAGTAGTAGCCAAAATTCTATTAGCGTATTTTACAATGCTCTTGGGGAACACACTGTTAGGAAAGAAACTGTCAACTTCCCGAGCTAGAAAGAGTTCATAGCAGGTGAGAACAATCTCAAAAGGGCCTGTGCATACAGGAAAGAAAAGCTTTTTGAGAACAGATAACACCTACAGCTATCTGCTCCAATAGCAGACCAAAAAAACTCACCAAACAAGCAAACATGAAAACCTGTATTCTTTCATAGTGTGATTATCTGTCCAGTAATCAGGATCGCTTTAACAATCTTGCTTTGACTGCATCCACTGAGTGTAAATCAGTAGAAGAATTCACAGAACAACAGAAATCTTGCAGAATTTAACTGTTTATTGAAAACCTCAAGATGCAACTGAATTATCAGTGCAATGTAACTTATTAGCAACACTTAAGACGGTCATGCTTGAAAACATATGTAAGCAAGTAGCAGTAATGATAGCACTTTTCTTTAAGAGAAATTTATATTTGTCACTTCTGTTCTCAAAGCCCATCTGTCTATCAGTGTGCTCTCTGAGCAAATGCAACTGGATGCTGTCTTCACAGTGTATCATGTTCTGCAGATTCAAGAAAACATACATGCACTTCTAAAGCTCTTATGCTTGTATATACTCAAGTAGAATTTCCAGCCACTCTGTTCATGTGCCACTCATGTGGCTAAGGATGCAAATTCTAAGCGTCTTTGTCCAGCACATAAAACATGTTTATTACCAGTTGAATCTACAAATTACAGAAGCAAAGACACATATAATGTTGTGTAAATAAATCCCAAGGAACTTAAAGTTTCTGAAGGAAAAAAAAATGGAAAAAAAAAAATCAGTCCTTCAGATCAAGAACACACATTGTTTAGAATTATTTTCAAAAGTCACAGCACAAAAAACAAGCATAACTTATGCCTCAAAATACAATAACTAAAAGGGTATGACTAAAATCAAAGTCTTCAAAATTGCACAGCCTCTGCCAAAGCAGCTGTGGTGGATTTCATTCAGCAGTAACAGGGGGGGGGAAAAAAGGAAGGAAAAAAACCACAACAAAAAAAAACAAACAACACAACTGAAAACAAACTAAAAAAACCCACACCCCCACACCTTCAAAAACAAACAAAAAAAAGAAACCAAAACAAAATTAAGAACTACTAGCAAATGCTCAAGTTAATCTGCCTATTTTTAACTGATTTAGCTGTACCACTGACCCAGACCATTAGCCTTGAAAGAAGTGTTATTCATTATAGCTAAAAATCCAAAGCAATATCATTAGGCTTCATAGTTTCAGATCCTTCTTGTGTTTCAGATATATGTATCAATATTAAATTTAAAGGAAAAGGCAGTCTGGATTTACCAGGTAGATAGAATTCAAAATATATTACTGGAGAACTTCTAGCAAATGTGTTTTGGGAGCTGATGGTAAGATTCTCAAAGCAGGACTCCTGAATATCTCAGGGACTTGGCCTGCAGCACACTGTTCTGTGTTTTTCTTTGTTTCCATAACAAACTTATATTTCTTCAGCTCTAATTAATGTTTGACATATTGAGCGCTGATCCTGGATCATACCCTTCCCATACCTTTACAAGCGTTCATGTCTTTTGCAGCAGATCATAAAGTTCAAGGGCATAAGTAGATGTACTGTAATTCAGCCATATGATTCATATGAATTCTGCTTTGCTTAACATACTCAGGAAGCCCTCCCTTTCCCAAGAGAAAAAGAGTTCAATTCATAAAATACTAATAGCTTCATTATGCATTCTCAGGGGCTGAGCTACACCAAGGAGTCAAGAATGGCAGAGCTGGATCTGGATGAAAACAGTCACATGTTTCAAAGTCCAGCTTCAGAAATACTATGACGTCAGACTAACTACTTCCATTTGGAAAATATATATGACTTCTGTAGTTCTCACATTTCTCAGCTGAAGGTATAGCATAGGAGCACTACCACCCTAGCCTGTATGCGTGAAGTTTAAAAAAAAAAAAAAAATCGAATAGCTTTTAACTGATCTGTTTATCTTCATTTTGAAACCTACCGCTCCAGAGGTCCCCACAATAGCAGACTGCCCAGACAAGTCTTTATACCCACAGTAAGGCAGAAGTCACTGCAGAAGGAGAATCTAACTGAGCTCCTGACCCAGTTTGCTGGTGCTGTGGTGGTATAGCTGCAAAGTCCAGCTACAAAACCTAAATTCTTTTGAAGTTAAAAGGCAAATTAAACAATTTAGGTAGTACTGGTTATCCAGTCTCTTAATACTCTACTACTACTTTTCTACAGATTTCTGGGCAGAAGCTGCGCGCTGGTTTCTATATAACAGTTCCACATTTCAAAATCTATGTATACGTGGTTTTGTGTAAAGATACATCCGCCCAAAATGCTGGCCATCAGTTTTACAGAACAGGCATTTTTAGTCTGGTGCACACCCCCAGACCAATGTAGCAGTAAAGATCCTCAGCTGATACCAAACATCCTATTGCTCTGCCTTGGCAATGGCATGTCTCATTATACACACCCCCACCAGTGTCTCGCGCCATGGTTTGCCTCCGTGATTCTCTTCAACTTTCTTTCCCTCTTTCCCCAGGGAATAGGAGAGTGTTTAGTGTTTAAGCACCCTTCTCTGATCTTATTATAGTTTATTATTGTCATTATAGCCATTTCTACGAGCATGCAGACTGCATGTGCCTTTCCCAGCTTGAGACCTCATTACAGTACCTGATGCAGGCCCCCATGGGATACCATCTCAGATGCCCTGTTGGTCAGCCCATAGGGGAGTAAAGGAGGTGTGGAAGGTTGGAGGGACCTGCTGTGGACAGTTATTCATGTACTGTATCCATGTCTTTGGAGCTGGGTATGAACATTTTGAGAAGAGAAATATTCTCAACAACACTGCTGCTTGAAACTAGAACCAGACCTTTCTGAAAAAGAATTCTTAGAATCTGTCCAGCTTCAAAAATACAATTTTGGACACACTCCAAAGCACACCTAAGTCACTAGGAAAGACTGTACATAAACTGAAACCAATCATAGTTCAAGAAAGTCTATTTGCAAAAAGATGGAATAATGTTTCTGCAAAGGAGAATTTGTACTTGTAGACCAACTTCTTTCATCAGTTTCAAGCATATTGATGAGAGAAAGTAGAAGTATATTGTTTACCACCAGGAATTACAGAAGCACCGTTCAGATTCACATGTACAGTCACATCCCACTAGCATTATAAATGTGTATTTTAGCTGATTTATGCTCTTGTAGTTAGTTTATTCCATCTGTTTAGCAACCAAGAAGGAAGAAATTTCATTTTAGATTATCATCTCTATATAAAATTTTTACAATGCATAAAATGCAAAGAATCTAACAAAAATGTACGTGGCAATTTATTTCTTGCACTTTTTAACCCATGAATGAATTTTTGGTTTTAATAGATGAACAATCATAACAGGATTTTAATAATACTAAGTTTAATTTGTCTATTTTAACTCAACCCATTATTACAACCTATTAGAAAAAATCCATGCCAAAGTCTGCATGTAAATGACTGCATTAAAAGCATGTATACATGTTGCAACTCAGAATATTTAAATTCTAAGCTAAACTGCACACATATGTCTATATTTCACCATTTCACACCAAATGGAACCTTAACTAGAAGATACATCTGCACTGACTTTAATCTATTTCATTTTGTGTTGATCAGTAGCTAAGAATACTTCACTATAGAGATTTATCACATTAATTAGCACTGAAATTACTCATAGTAATTAAGTATATTGTTCTTAAACTCTTTAGAGATTATTGAAATACTTTCGCTGCTACTTAAAGGAAACAAATATCAAGGGAAAGCCTTTTTCAGAAGAAAAACTTGTCTATTAATGATCTTTTAATTCTTGTAAGCTCCCCTGCCCTTCCATTTGCCCTGCTCTGGATGGACTTTATCTTCTAGAAGCCTAACACAACTGAAAAAATTTCTAAAACCTTCATAGATTTTGAACAGTGACTTACAGCATGTCATGTTATCACAGTGATCTTTGAACAATTCTTGTTTATGTGTGTAGTACAATGTACTTCTGCAACTCAGATCCCCATGTCACAAGTGTTGCAAGTATATAGGATTTCTACAAAGATTTGCCAAGTATTGCAGAGGAACTCAAGACTGTGTTGTCCCAGAGGATAAAACATACAAAAGCAGAAACTTATATTTGCATGGTTTATTATCAGACACAAGAGGGAGGCCTGACTGAACCAAGAAAACCTTTCAGAAACTGTAAAATCCAACAGTACTAGCTATCAGCATGGAGTGTGCCCCCTCTTGCTTTTTTTTTTTTTTTTTTTTCTATTTTTATAGCAAACAGCATGGCTTAAATTTCTCAGGCTTGACATCCCATTGGGCTGGTGCGTCATGTCCCTTTTTGTCAGCCTGTCACGTCACACAGTGTAATGTGGCATTTCTGTGTAACGGACTGAGACACGTCATGCCAATGACATGTCAAGCTTGTGAATTTCAAAAAGACACAGTTCAATGAAAAACATGGTTTTCTAACTGCCCTGGAGGTTTTAAACCTTAACAAAAATAAAAAAAGGCTTTTCTTCTCCAGTGATTTTGCTACTGAAAAGCACATGTTTTTTGGTGTTATCCATGTGTAGAAGCAGGTAGCAGGTATCTGAATATTTGGACATCTTTATTAACTGAATCTTAAATTGTTGATTCAGTTAGATAATTAGGAAAGGTCCACAGCTCACGTGTTTTGACTGAGTTGATACTTTTGTTTATTTCCAGTAGACTACATACGTAGTGATAAAACTTTTGCCATTTAATGATAAGCTAGGTCTAAATACTCAGTTTCCATGACTCAAAATATCATTATATTTTTATCATAATAGTTTTTATGCATATGTATCCTCCTGGTGAATATAATGGCATATTATGCATCTGCTTAACTACCAGACCACAGGTGGGACACAGTGTTAGCCTCGTCTATCCTTTATACTGGTTTTGGATTTGCAAAACAAAACCAGGATCTGTTTACAACACTAAGCGCCTTATGAGTTTTTTCAAGGCGTGCTTTGTCAACACAGATTTAATGTAGTCCAAACCATTAAATGAATCAGCTAAGGAAAACACATTTCTCCCATCACTAGTGCTATTCCTTATTCTCTACACTTCCTAAATGTTTAAGGAAAACAGCATCTTTATGCTATGCCCCAAAATGCTTTTATTTTGTTAACAGCTACTTTGGACCCAATTTGTAGGAAGGAGTAAATTAAGACCTTGATACAGAAAAGATCACACCAGTACCTCACTAAACCAGACAAGTGGTTGGTACCTTTTTTAAATAGCATTTTTGCTGATTGTAAAAGCAGTAATGCTTTCTCAGATGGACTGCTTTCAAATTACATGAACATCACAGGAGACCACCACTGTAAACTGAATGAAGAACTACAAAGCCACTAATACCACTTGTAGAAAAGCAGCGAAATGTGCTCCTTGGCAGGTAACTATCTTAAGCAAATAGATTTGGTGTGCCGTGAAATCAGATCATAAGTAAGTAAATACCATTCTTAGGTTCACGAGCACAAAAGAGGATTGATCAAATCAAAATATGCAAGAACAGATTCATAATCTATACTCACCACCAGTACTGCAATTCACCTACACAGCCAGCAGAATTTCTGCTGCTTGCACGTATGCAAATGGTTTGAAATAAGAACAGGCAAATTAAGACATCTAGTTTTTCTCAATAGAACCTTCACCACAGTCTCTGAATGGAAAAATGTATCTGATTGCATTATATAATTAATTACATTGCATACAACAAAAACCAGGTCCATAAGGAAACGCACATGTCCTTAAAGGAAACTAAAACCCAGAAAAAGGTGCAACTTCTACAGTATCATCCTGTCCTTATCTTCCACTCTATTTTTAACCAGATAGAAAGACATGAATCAGTGGACTAGATTAATTCAAATCTGCCACATATTTTAATGCATCCCTGTCACAAACTGGTACATGCCTCAATTTCTTGGTATCATCTGTATTTTGGGAGGATATTTCCACAACCTACCAGTTATTTCATCAACAACTTGAGTGTTTGTGAAATTGTTAAATATAACAAAGATGGGACAACTCAAATTGTGGTCAGCAGCCAGAAAATTTGCTGCCATCAGCAATGACCCCTGCTTACACTGCTAGTGTTCAGAGATGCTACACACATATTCAAAAATGCAAATCTCTGCTTACGAGCGTACTAAAGATTTGAGGTGATAGATCTTTATTTACACTTACAGAAGAGCAGAGGTGACAGATATCTACACACATCTATATATTAGTCAGCTGTATTGTCTGTATATTAAGACTCATTTAAAAAAATAAAATAAAAATTAAATATCTGTTTTCCTGGAAAAGAAAAAAAAATACATTACTTTTAAGACAAAAGCTGTTATCAGGTAGCTCCTTTGGGTGGGTAATCAGTTACACATTAATACTAACTCTCTGGCAAAACCCAGTTTTACTCCACAATACATGACTGTTCTTAGCAGAACTTACCCAAAAGTTACATTTGTTGTATTACTTCCATAACTTTGCAAACCTTTCAGATATTACCACAACTATCCTAAAAGAAAATAAGACACAAAAATCTCAGCCTTTGGAACGGTTATTTTACTAAAATATTTTTTTTAAAATAATGGGGCTAGGTGAAAATCCAGTAACAAAATTGATAGCAAAAATCAAATCACAATGTATAAAACAGCTTTATATAATAAAAAACTTTTTTGTTAGTAACAAAAAATATTTAGAGGCTCATAATTTTATTCTGTCAAAATACCATGACAGTTACTGAAACTTAGCACTCTATAGGGTTAACAATAGCAGACTAAGAGCAACATTCCATTTTAAACTTCATAATTCCATATGAGAGGAGGAGATGGTGCTCTGCATTTTAAACTTTCTGCTGGTTAATGTAACACAAGATTGCCTTCCTTACAATGTTAATCCTATTCTGGAAACTCTGAACATTTCCAATGGAATTTTTCAGTGCAAGAAATACAGTATTTTAAAATATTTTTTTAATTGCACAATAAAGCTCATAATCTAAATGTACAATATATTACTTCAGCATGCATCTTCTCACAAAGCCATAAAGCACACTAACAGCAAGCGTTCCATTAAATCTCACATTTTAGAAATAGCTGAATTTTAAAGAAAGTAAAGAAATAGTATACCTACATTCACATTAGCGTCTATCATTACACAACTATGTCTGCTTTTAACCACCAGTCCTGAACTGTTCTCCCAGATATTATCACTCTTTTCTCTAGTTCTAGCATTCTTCAAATCCACAGACAGCCCATAAACTAGCATGACTAGCCAAGGAGGCAGAGCTGGCTATGAATCAGAAACAAGAGAGTATGTATTACTCTTCTTTCCCTAATGTAAGACCCATACATAAGTCTGCATTTATACATGATATGGCACCAAACAGGTCTTATGAAATATACAGTTTCTACACATCTGTACAGAAATGTATCCTCTCTGCAGTACAGTACATTGTAATACATGATAAGATGCCAGAAACTGTCAGAAAAACAATGTCTCTAATGTTTCTTAAAGAGAGAGAGATGAGAATGAGATAAACATGCATACTTTTTCTTGTGTATCTTTGGATCTAGTGGGAGGGGGTTTATTATTAGCTATTGAAAGAACAATTTTTAACATTTATGTGACTATCTTGAAAATGTTTCATTTTGTCATTATGTCAAAAGAGTATGAATTATTGCTGCTAAAGACAAAAAGGCTCAATTGTCTCCACAGGATAACTGTGGGTTTGTAAACACAGAGGTCTAGTTGGAGGACATTGTCTTAGACAACCCACTATGCTACCTCTCTGGAATATAAACCTAGTCAGAAACTTTCCCTCCTCAAGAAATACGAAGCTTCTTTTTCTCTTCTAGCAGAGATGCATATCTAACAGCTGCCAATTCTCATATTTTTATCTATAATGTGTGAGCAACATCTCTGACAGCCGACCTGGACTGAAAACAAAATTCAGGACCATTAATCATAAATAATTCCAATAGATGCAGGATAAGTAATTCTGTCAGAGAAGAACCGAAACAACTTTTTTTATTATTCTTCTTTTGTTTCTTACAGTACAAGAAAACTACGTGCACATGTAGTGAACCTATACTATATATTTCAGAATCCAATGCAAAGCTTGCATACAAACGCAAGGCCTTCATATTGCTAGGTTCTGGTTCCGCCTGTTAATTTCTAATGCTTATGAGGTCACTTTTAGACTCACAGAATGAGATTTAACCATCCGATAAACCAAAGTTAATCCATAACAATCCTACCATTTCTTTGGAATTCATTTTAGATTTATTCTCAGTTTTAACAGTGTAATTCCAGTTGGGTATTACTACCATTTCCAATAGACAGTTTTAAAGCTGATCGCCCCTGATTCTTCTCAGCTTAGCAGGAGTGTGGTTACTGGAGGGCAAATCAGCAGGAGCCGATTGGCACTAGGCCTGGGATTCTCTTTCACTGTGTAGCTTCCCCCTTTCCTGAGGACTCCTAAGCAGCAAGGGTTTCGCTCCTCTCACCAGCTGTCCTCTCCGTGTCGAGAGTCATGGAAGTTTCCTTGCTGGAGGAATTTCCGCTAGGAGAGTAGCAGCAATTTTCATTTTGTTCCAGCTAGGATCCAACTCATTCTCCTTCCCTCTCATGAGCTTTTAATAAGCCACTGCTATTTTTACTATTTTATTCTCAATTCCAGAGATGCCATTTAAGGCCTGATAAGTACTTTACTCTCCTTTGAAAATTGCTTTTATAATATTAGTACCAGTTTTGTTGCGGCTTCCTTATAGCACGAGGCAAAACGACACACCTGTTTTGATTCTCTTGCCTTGCACAGAGAAAGAGGCGGCCTTGCTTCATTCCTACCCTGGTTTCCTAAATGACTACTCTCAAAGAGATTTCAACCTCTGATCAAAGGTTATGGTGTTTTCCAAGCCATG
This sequence comes from Falco rusticolus, assembly GCF_015220075.1. Classification (NCBI taxonomy): domain Eukaryota; kingdom Metazoa; phylum Chordata; class Aves; order Falconiformes; family Falconidae; genus Falco; species Falco rusticolus. The sequence continues at coordinate 12,447,740 of NC_051201.1, read as the reverse complement.
GACTTGCTTTTACACTCCTCAGCCCAACTCAATTCTTACACTGGTTAATACGATCCTCAGCCTTTCTGTGATCATAAAGTACTTGATAGTGGCTTTTTTTTTTCCCTTCGGTGTTGAGATGGATGAAGTGATTTTTCGTATGATAGAAGCACAAATACAAATCTAAAACAGAAAATCCTCAATCTTGTTCTTACAGTTGAGAAACTATTAACCTTTCCTCCTTTTGTCCCCCAAAATGCCAATTTGTATATAAAAACAACCTCCAGGACTTAGACCTTGGGTGGCAGTTTTAAGTCTAAATCAATTTCTGAGTTATAAACCCTTTGAAAATAGGGGTTTATAATGGAACCACTGACAGACCCTTAACTACAGCGGCGCTAGCGGGCACCACTATAATATACGAATAAAACTAAATTACATCACTTGTCATCATTAAGAAAAATTTTCATCTCAGTTCTTCATTTGAAAAGCACTATAGTTAATGAATGATTACTGAGCCATGACACCTAAATGACTAAAATATAGGAATTATACTGAGGTCAACTCAAGTATTTTTTAAACCATGAAATTAAGGGATCTATTCGCTTTGGTATAGGATACCAGTCCTGGCTATTATGCTCCCTTGCAACACTGACTTTGAGCATAAGGGAATGGTATGTATTTCTATATTGGAGATTAAGGTCCCATGCAAATTTGAGAAGTGAACACATGATTGCCCAAGACTGACAAAGTATGGGATTCTTTTCTGTGTTCATACATGTTTCCTTCAAGCACCTGTTTTCTTGATGCTCTTCTGCATGTAACTAACTTGAAAATGGAGAATATTTTATGGCAATAGAAGGCAGAATCTTGTTCTTTGAAAAAGGATATTTAATTATTCAACAGAAAGTCCAGTGACTTAAATTTAGTAACCTATATTTAAGTATACCAGATCCTCTTAGCTAAGACACTTATAAAGAAAGACATTTTAAGGAGAGCTGACAGTACTGTCCTATTGTGCAATGGTCTGACAATGCCTAACCATATCCCTTATATATTGTGCAATTTTGAATTAAGAATGGAAAAGCTTTGCTTGCCATGTGTTTAGATATTTTAAAGATAAATACAAAGAACCAGCTGTGAAAAGGTTACAAAGAAGTAAAAATTCCTTGCATGTATGGTTTTCTTAATTTGAAGATTTTTTTTGTACCTTTTTTTTTAACTAGGAAAGTGGAGATGTTCATGAGACGCAAAATTATTTCAATTGTTCATACAATATAAAGAAATTAAAAGGAGCAGGCAAAGATATACAACAATGGAAAAGGAGGCAATTTTCATCACTGCCATCCAAAGATTTTAACTCTGTAATACTTCCCCGATGCACCTACTTTACTCATGTTCTCACAGCACTGAGTCTGAGCACTGCTGATCATGAAGATTTGTCTAACACTTGAAACCGTGCCAAAACTATGAAGTGAGTATGCAGAATCTATGATTAGAACAAGCATCTGAGATTATAGCTTTAGGGACATACTGTCAGTCCTGCTACTTAGTCCCTGTACCCATGTTTACCTAATGTTTCCTTGAGCTTACTTCAGGTAAAGGTGACTAAGTACCTTCAGGTTGTCAAAAGCTTCCAGCACAAGCGGTATTAGCATTATTCATTATTTTAACCTCAATTCTTAAAAAAAATTATATATATTTGGGGAGTCAGGGTAGGTGAGTTGCAGGGAAGGGCAGCACACAAACAAAAAAGCTATCCAGGGAATAATTACTGAACACCATGAAACACATCTGCATTTTTTTTTTTTTCATAACAAATTCCAAATACACACATTTCCCCATACAAGATTTCCACATACTACTTTAAGCGTATGTTGTTTCCCAACGTGGAAAACTCTTACTAGGTTTTGGAAATGAAAGTGTAAGTAGAAGTGAAGGCTACCAAACTGAAAATGATGAATGTAGACTGCATGCTAATTGTCACCTAGCTAGTTTGCTCATGTTGGTCACATGACTAGTGACAGTTATAGATGCTGATGGAGTCTGACCTGTTCTAAAAAGCTGGCATTTTCAAAAAAAATGCCATAGAAGCTATCTCTGCAGTCTGTGGAAAAAGAAAAGGAGAGAGAGGGGCTTCTGACAGCTCAAGCAGAGGAGGAAAATTAGAAAGGAAAGGCAGTACCACTACCATATGGGCTCATAGCTAGTCAGGACAGCTGGCAAGAAACATCGCTCTTCTCTTCTTTACTTCCAGGGCTGTGATACATTTCTTTATATGGCTATCAATAATACTGAATGATTAATGCTAATGATTTATGTTAATTTCATTATAAGCTTTATTTGTTGCCCAGTGTTGAATTAAACCTGTCAAATCATCCTTTTCTACATTGCTAAAGATTCTTAAAATGCAGAGCTAAATATAACATCTGATCATTAATATGTTAATACACCTGTTTCATATATACACCAGGAAAACAAGAAAGGGGCTATTCTAAGATTATTCTGAGAGCAGTGGTTCGGGGATCTTGTATCTACTTACTGCCAATTATCTAAATGAGAAACACTGACATTCTACATTTTCCTCCTCTAAGTCTTAAATGAAAAAAAAATTAAAGAAGAAAAAAAGAAAAGATGATCCTCTGATACCAGAGTGCATAACACATCCCTTAAACAGTAAATAATACAGTATGTACCTTTCAGTGAGTGATCAAGCCCCGTGCTGATCTAGCCATTTTCCACCATTTTACATTAAACTACCTCTGATTGTTCAAAACAAGTAGGAAGAGGACAAGATACACGATAGTATGTAACGATGTTAAATCTCATTCATCCTTAGAACTATCCAGAAACACCTCTTGAGCTCAGACTGTCTTTGCCCTTCATATTCCTCTCCATTTTATAGAGGAAAACTGTTAGTCCCTAACTCTTCCTCTCTTATACTTAGACCAGCTTTCTTGTTTTTCACCACCCAGGATTAAAAGAAAGGGAAAAGGAAGTTCTCACTGCTGTTCCAAAAACTCTAGCCCCATTCCCTGCCTTTCTTAAAATCCATTTCAGTTGAAAACAGCTCATTTTAAGCTACCAAAGATCCAGACATGGACCCCATACCCAGCTATCTGCAAGTTGCTAAGTCACAACTGGACAATTTCCTCTTCCCTTGCCCTATAGGGACCAACCTGCTGTTGTTGACAGGGGAGAGAAATCCTTCCAAAGCCCAAAAGGGAGAGCAACACTTTAAAAAGCCTAAGGAACTCCTGGGCCAGGAGGACCTGTCACACATGGCAAGAGGTAGAGGAACAGGTTTTATATACCTTTCACCACATACTCAGCAAGTAATGACTTGCCTGAACCACTAAAAGACCTTTGGAGGTCAAGGATCTCTTAATGCAGCAATGAGGAATTGTCTAGTCTTTTTACTTCTAAGTTTATTTACAAATTTACTCATATATTCCTCTCATAAATAGCCTGAAATAAATACAGTAATTATAACTGTTTCTTGGAATTCAGTTTATACTTGTTGCCATATGCCTTTCACAAACAGATTTGTTCGGTCCTCTGAGGCTGGAAGAAAGAAGATTTTGATGACTGCACCTACCTAAATGACAAGATGTCCTTTATTTAAGTGCATATGAAGTGCAGGACTTTGCACTTGAGTATACATTATAAGGCATTTAAAAGAAAAGAAAGGATAAGCATGTGTCTTCCAAAAAAGTTCAGAGCTTTGCCCTAAATGCTAGGAATTTAAATCTGAGCTCATGTAAAGTTTCAGATCCTTGTACAAAGTGTCAGTAAGTTTTGAGTCTACTCTGGATAATCCTGTCACCACATATCTTTTATTAAGTTTCCCAGTTATTTTGACTTCCCAAGTTTTGGGAAGACAGGAGTGAGTTCTTTCAGAGGATCACATTTGATCCACTATATCGACACACTGATATAAAGAATGGCTAGAATTACAATTTTATGAGATCTGAATACTGTCAAATACAAAGCCATAAAATACAAACTATATATATTGTATTCATAGACCATAATTACAAGACTTAAGAAAAACAGATGTGAGCTTTTAACAACTTGACGTTTTTTAGTTTCTCTCTTGAAATCTACTACTTGCAGCTTTAAAACTACAATATATAAGGTTTGTTCCAAAAAGGAAATATTCTATTTGTTGCTCCTGCTTTTTATGGTGGAACTACAGTTCTACCAGTTGGTCTGGGCTATACAGCTAACAAATGTCAAAACGTATGGACCAAACCATTTATCAAATAATCTACTCTTTGAATAGATAGGCACTATCAGCAATCTGGTATTGATCTTTACAGGCTACTGCTATTGTTCATCTGAGCATCCAGAATGCCAGCAAGAATTAATGAAAGAAACAAAACAATGCATACCAAGCACATAGCACGCAACTTTTTTTTTTCCTTTTCTTTATTTTTTTTCTTAGTTTGGTAAAATTTATGTAGTTATCAGAAATACATTACTATAAACACAGTATGCAGGCACGATGGGATATGTGATGGAAAAATCACCTCCTAGGCATTAACTTCTGCAGACTTCTGATATATTTACTTCTAGATTAGTGTAACCTACTTGCAGTTGAGAACTAGCATGATAAATTCCTTGCAGTATGTTACAATGGCATTCACTATAGCCGAGACTGAGATGGCACTTTCATTAAAAGCTCCATTTCAGGGCATGTTTAATGTCTTGGACATTTCAAATTGCATCTGGCTGAATCTTGGCATACAGCTTGTCAGTCCAGATGCACAGTTTTTGTTTGTTTGGTTTTTCACAGAAAAATCGTATAAATTGGTTGCGACATTCACGAGTGCCATTGTGACTAAAAATATTAAATGTTAGTATTTGGGGAATGTGGGGTTTTTTAAAGGAGAAAACACACACATTTAGTTACTTCTTTTTTAAAGTTATCTACATGCCTTCTCCCACACTGCCTTTTGTAAGCTCTGCAAAGATTCACAGGTCCACCACACCACATCCTTCAAATTCCTCTTTAACATGATCTTCTAAGGAGGCACCATTTGATGTACTGTGTTTTGATTTAAATTACTAAGACTTAAGATCATCAACAGACAATACAAGGGTTTAGATATAAATGTTACTGCCATTTTCTTTTCAGTGGCTCCTGTACAAGTAGCACAGTAGGGGAGATGTGATGGGAGAGCAAAGCCATGACCAGACTTATGGCTAACAATTATATCTAGCACATCTCCTTCCTACCTGGTACAACAAAACACAGCCACCACCTGAACAGCACAAAGCAGCTACAATATGCAAAAAAATCTGGTCTTTTTTGCAATGCTCAGAAATTAAGGTCAGTTTCCCAAACCTCAGCCCCAGGTAATCAAAAGTCATCTTTCATCTTGAAAACCAGCCATTCCTACAGTCCTCACTGCCCCACAACACTCTTTTCAAATATATATTGGATTATCATTGCAGCTACTTTACCATGGAGAAATGTGCGGGAGAAGTACAAAGGAGCCAACAGAGAAGCAAGAGGAAGCAGCACAGCAAACGTGCCTGGACTTGAAATCATTGTCCTGGACGTTGTTGATACAGTTTCTAGGCTGGATGATGTTCTTTTCTGAGGTCCTACTCAAACAAACAAGATTGTAACAGCACTGATTTTGTTGACACTTTTATATTAAAGAATCCATCATGCTGTTATTGTATACAAACGTTCCTCACCATAAGCTTCTAAGTTTGACAAGCTCAATTCCACAATGCACATATATGTTTGGGAAATAGCTAGGTGTTCAGAAGCACTCTCCTCTGAATTGGAGGATAATGCCAAGTATAAGGAATAAAACAAAATACGATATTACTATTGACATGGCTACTGCTAACACAGTGTTCTGAGGATTATGCATTTCTGAAATATTTCCTGTTAATTAATTACAGGATACTCATGAGTTGCAGGTTTTGCCCAAGTTCTGTTTAAAGATCTTACTAATTTTCAGTGATTAGCATTAAATTTAAGTATGTCAGCATTTCCATTATAAACCACATTCTCAGGGGTTTATTAAATTATTGGAAAAAAATTATTCTGAGGTAAAACTCAATACTTGGGGGTAAATTTTCAAAGTGCAGCATGCAGTTTTAGCTCCTGATCTCTGAACAAAGTCAATAAAAAGCTGCAGAACTGCACCCCTAGTCAATGCTTTGAAATTTTACTTCAAAGTCTTACCCCAGGAAGAAATTCTGTCACACAGACACACAAAAATCAATTTGACCTCTTTAAATCTGAAGAATGCCTACTATTCATGCACTGTAAGTGCTTTTCATAAAGATTTTCACTGTTTCCTAAATTTGCCCAGCCAATCACAAACATCAGCTTTTGGGAAAGGGAAGAAGGATTAGAGAGGGTATAAATACTATCTCTATAAGGGCAATTGTTTACTGTTGCTTTAATCAGAAGTAAAACCAGAGTAAATACAGCCATGATTCCAGACAGCTCTACATACACAAAAAAAAGCGCGTTTGTACACGCATCAACATGACTATAGCACACTGAACTTACTAAATGCAGACATTTTATACTGAAGGATTTGAACGGGAATACGTTGAATATAAAGATGACTTGTGTTGTGGCATTGAAGAAAAAACATAATTTTTCATTGATGTAAGGCAGCAGAGCTGGAAAGAACACAAATACAACAGTAGATCCATTAACTGCATGACAAGAAACAGTGTTCACATTGACTTACTAAACTGTTTTTGATTCTTTAGTACCAACACGCAGAACGATCCCTACATTATGTTGCCAAGGAAAACCTAGAATGCATTTATTTCATAATGTAGCTTTCTTCCATTATCATAATAGAGCCATCACAGTTGTTGCAAACACTGTACGGCCTCAAACACCTAAATACAGCCGTTAAATTGGACATTTTTTTTTAAGAGGAGGACATTTTAAGCCTCTCCAGAGAATTGTGTTGCCTGGCAAACTCTCAGCAGGAACCATCCATTACTGCAAAAAACTTGCTTACGTGTGAGGGAGGAGGAAATGATCTCAGCTAACAAAGACGACATATTTGGAACCATAACCAGAGAATGAAGGCTACTTCAAGGCCCCTAAAGTTAGCACTGTACCCTGACACAGAACTTGGGGTGGAATTTGGGCTGAGATGATGAGCCTTAGGGAGCTTGTATACATAGCAAGTGATTTCTTACTTATATGATGGCAAATTACAACTTAAAACTCTACTTTTTTCTTCAAGCCACATCTCACCTGCTCCCAGCACTTGAACTTTGTGCACAAAGATGCCAAGATTGCATTGCAGAAGGGAAACGCAAGATGATACAGCAACTGAGATGATGCTCAAGTCAAAGCTTTGTAGAGTATTCCCCTCTCTAAATACAAAGGATGCAAAGCACAGAGTTCTTTTAATTACTGCCTTGCTTATTGAACACAGTAGCAAGTCAGGGACATTCTTTTTTGTTTTAGGATGAAAATCAGGAATAAATCCTTCACATTCTATGCTTTAACATTCATGCTTAGTAAGTATTTTAATGTTTCATTAATAATATCAATACACTGGTTACACAGCTAAAATATAACATGGTGCTATCCTGCCAATTACCTACTAATTTGAAAGAGCTCTGAACAACTAACCAAGAGTTAAATCTATCTCATATCCATTTAATTTAAAGTACAATTAATTTCATGAGGATTTGTTTATGTATAAAATGAAATTAAGAATCACAGAGCCACCTTTGTTTTGCCCATTTCTTTACACCAGGGGTCCTCAAACTACAGCCCGTGGGTGGGATACGGCCCCCCAGGGTCCTCAATCCAGCCCCCGGTATTTACAGAACCACACCACCCCACCGGGGGTTGGTGGGGGGAAAACCAAGCAGCTGCAGATGACCTCCTGCCACTTCATCCGTGCACCGGCCCTGTTTAAAAAGTTTGAGGACACCTTCTTTATACCAAAAGAGCTTTTAGAAAATTAAATAAAAATATTTGTGGCACTTGCGTTGGTCATTGTTCCAGCTGACACTTCAGTAAGTGTTCTTGTTTTACTCTTGGCTACATTTTAGGATTCATAAAACCTGACAATCAATTCTCCTCTGAATAAGCAATAAAATCTTGCTTTCAATTTCACATAAACAGTATTTGCACCAATATGCTGTTTGCACTGAATCTGTATAACCAGTATTACAATCTCTTGTAGTGTAATTTGCATGAATAATTAAATGTGAAAGGTGTGCCTTGGCAAATTACGTTAACACATGCAGTTCAGAAATAACTATATTAATGCTAACCACTCCACAGTCCAACATCTCAATGTTTGCTAGGAGAAATGGTAAATTAGTTACCAGCAGCATTAATAGTGGTATCTTGAAAAAGCAGGATTATCTAACAATGAGGAACAAGTCTTATTTCATTAAGAATCTAATAATATTTTAGAACTTCCTTGAAGTTTCTTTCCCCTTATTGTCAACATTACCTCCATCCCAAGGGATGGTAGTTTGATACACATTATAGTTTCTTCTGTAACTTTATAGCCTAATTAAATAAAAAGACCTTTTCATTTGTGACTGCATAGGTTTTATGTCACTTCTCACCAGTCACTTCCTAGTAACTTCCTAGTAACTCAGCTCTATGCTCTGGATCGGCACCTTCTCCTCCACCAGCTTGATACAGGGACACCCTCATGGGCCTCTGAGCTGCAAAGCACCATACCGTATTAAGACAGCATTATCTTATTTTCCATTAACATAAATATGCCCAAAAGCAGTGCATAAAAATTATATACACATTCTCCAAGTGTCCATACACAGTACCTATCTGGGAAAGCACTAATATCGTTGCTTCAAAAATAGTACCAGTGTCATAGGACATATATTTAAAACTTAGTGTATATATTTTAGATTAATATGACTCGTTATGACAACATCTGAAGCACAACTCTCATTTGTAAAACTACCTAGTACCATTATAAATATATATATATATGTATGATATTAATTTGACAACTTGGGGTAAGGGACAGAGATGGCAAGGTGTGGCTAAGTGCCTACTAAAGTAGGCTTGGCAGTTTATTGTAGGAAAATATAACCACCACTCTGGTATTATGCAGTCTTAGGAATGGAATTCAAACATCAATCCTAAACTACAGCTGAAAGAGAGCAGCTGCTCTCAACAGCTTTTAGTTAGGATAAAGCATACAGGGCTAGCTTAGATTACTTAACTATCTACTTGTATTATACCAACAGCAGCAACATGGGATCAGGTGTAGTTCAGGTAAGTAATTTACATTTTCAAAAAATACAGTGTACAGAGCTGTGACAAAAAAAAAAAAAAAAAAAAAAAAGAAAAACCAAAACACCCAAACAATGTAAGGCAGGGTTTTACGGTCATGATTTACTGCCAAACAAAAGAGGTGAAGCAAGAAAATCTTACAGAAGCACTGAATTTAACAGGTATATTGGATAAAGCATGCACAGAAGTTTATCTAGTCCTGTGAGCTCTCCACCAGAAATTAAGCCTTTTCCAAGTTCCTGTATATCAGAGCTGTTGCACATGTTACCATCCTGATTTGCCATTCTTGTGAAAAATTTTCTACTCTCTTTTCCTCATAATTCTCTCCCAGCCATACTAATTCTAAGTGTGGCGATCCTCTGACCAGCTTTTGTATTAAGCTTTGTTTTCTGGAGCCAGAGTTACTACTTTGCAGTTTTCTGGGACTGCTAAAAATCAGATCATGACCCCTGGATAAAGGAAGACTTTTGGAGACAGGATACCCTCTACTTCTGAAGTTCTAAGAAACAAAATTGTAGATGTAACACATGAAGCAGAAATATTTTTTTACTAGTTTTTTAGGTAGTGTACTACAGGACACAAAGAAAGCAGTCACCTGCAAACAGAAATTTCTACTGCTTGACAACTCCTTGGGCTGCAGAAAGAATAACAGAAATAGAAGAGACAACCACATACGGGGTGGGAGGGAGATTAAAAAAGAGAGCACATAAATAATAGAGCCACTAACTCTCAAAAGGACATCAGACATACCCTGTTGAAGGCAAGAAAGCTTCACTAAGGTTTTTGAAATAATTGACAGGAAGGTTTTCATTTCTTCATTATCTACCTTGTCAGAATAAGTGGGGAAAATTAGCAGGGTTTATATGCAATCTTTTTCAGCCAAGGCCTAAGAACAGATCAAGTGGTAATTTCAATATCAGACAAAAAACAGTACTAACTTCCATAACTACGATTTCACAAAATGTAACCTGGCTTCAAGTGTGTAGAAGAACCTAATATCCAAAAAATCTGAAAGGTCTGTATGGCCACCACCAGATTACACACTTCCAACTAAATGCCTACTATGCCATATGAACAATTTACAACTCAATAAATACCTAGAAATTTCTCATATACTTCTTTCCACTTTTTTATCACTGATCATTGTAGTCCCCCAAAAAATTAACCTCTTTATGGAGAAGGGAGATGTTAACTTCATCATCACCTTGCCAACACTTTCAGTCATGATTTTAATGATCTTCAACAATCTGCTAGTGAGACAATTCTGAATCTAAGTAAATTGATAACAAACAATATGGAAAATATTTTTCAAATGTTATAAGGATCTATTTTGGAACAGGAGATAATCACGTTATAAATGTCAGCAAATAATACCCTTGTTAATTTTTTCCCAATCAAAGACAAAAGAACTCACACTATCACAGTGGAAGAGCATTTTTAAATTATATAACCATAAGGCTGAAGAATTGAGCATCAAAATTTCTTCAAACAAAACTTACTGAAGTATTTCACTTGCATGTTCCTAGGCTGACCCAACTGTCAGGAGAGGGCAGTATATTCTGAGTTTTGACTCAGCATTATTCACCTCCATTTTCACATGGTTCTCACACAAAACCAACTGTACATGATGTAAACACAAAACAAATATTTTACGTATGTAGAAATTATGTGGAGACATGTTGAAAGGTCCGTGGGGGTGTGTGAATGTTCTGTACTTCTCAGGACTTGATATACTAAATTGTATCGCTTCCCTTGCATCCTTCAGCCAACAATCACCTTTATTTTCATTGGACATTTAATAATGTCTTGCAGATACAGTTTAGCAAAATGTGGCCTTGGTTCTGATATAAACATCATACTGTTAACAGCTCTTTATTGTTTGATCGATCAAACCTTGTCTCACTGATCAGAAGTTGCCTGTATTACATAGGTTTGTCTTAGATTTGTTCCACTAAGACCAGGCTATAACAGCTTCTCTTACTCTGTTTCAATTCACAGTGCTTGATACTGCCTCATCAGCCTCTTAAAGGTTCTCCTCCTTCTAATCAAACCCCTAGAGGCACTTTAGCAGCTAACCTGGGTGATTACAGGCATTGCTGTTGTAATTTACTAAATTATAAATGCTTTTTCTTAGTCATCAGTTTCAATTGTGTAAAGTTGCCCAACTGTAATGGAAGTTGCATGCAGAAATATTGTTGAAAATTTAATTTGCATGCAAATCTGCCCACTTGCCATCCTTTATTGTGAAGTGTTAATGTAGTCACACAGTGCTGCACTCCTGGATTACGATTTTCAACCAGGCACTGTAACTATGACCACCTGAAAACACCATCCTACATTGCCCCCACAAAAACATGTTATTTAGGTTCATCAGTTACAGATGTGTGCTTACACACATGTTTATTCAAAAGTATACACTGTTGCTTTTACATTTAGTATGGCCCACAGTAACCAGGAAAGAAAATTACTTTGAACCATTGCAATTCTATATGTGCAAAAAGTAAAATACACATTTTAAATATTAACATTTTAATACAAATATCTTTTTACTTCTTTTGCCTCCCTTCTCTTTATTTCTCTCAGCCAAAAAAAAAAAAATCTCTGGCTAAACTTTTCAGTGAGGTTTATCCTGAGGCTTTATACCTGTCTATTGCCAGGGGTCTTCCCTCCCACACCCTTAATCCTCTTCAATTCACAAGAACGCCACTGCTTAAAGAAAGGCAGCTGGCACATGGTACAACACTTACCATTTCAGGCTCCATCAGCAAGTGCCTGTCATTATCACCTACCATGTTTCCCATATGATTTATTGTATTTAAGAAGTTGTAGCTGTAGGTAATTAAAGAGTATCACTCTAACATGAAGAATAATCACCACACAATTCCTGCTACACTAGAAAAGTGTCTCTTTCCTCCTCGCTTCTTAGGCTTTACACAACACAAGCAGCTGACTTGCTGCTTCTTTTTTATTCCACATTCTAGACTTGCAACAGTCTGGGCTTATCTATTTTGATTTGTATTTTCATTGTAACACCTGTAAGCAGTACAAGTACATTCTAAGAATATAACAAAAAAAGGTACAAGTGCTTATTCAAGAGTAAAAAATATTCTCAGTTGGAGACAACTCTATGTTTGCTTTTGGACAGCACGTGTCTTCCATTTTTACTAATACAAGTGCATGCAAGAAGTGCATTCTAAACTCATGCATCCCAGTACTGTAGAAAACGCACGCTGAACTCCTGTACATGGACATTCACTGCAGTAACTTCTTTCAACACCTGACTGAGAAAAGCACAAGCTAGAAAGAATCATGGAATAGTTTGGGTTGGAAGGGACTTTAAAGATCATTCAGTTCCAACCCCCCTACCACAGGCAGGGGTGCCTTCCTTCCACTAGACCAGGTTGGTCAAAGCCCCATCCATCCTGGCCTTGAACACTTCCAGGCACGGGGCAGCCACAACTTTTCTGGGCAACCCCTTCCAGTGTCTCATGCTTCAAAACCACATTCTTCAAAAGTTTAGTGTCTGATTATGTGGGTTTTGAATCTAATGAGTTAGTGATCCCGATCCACTATGACTTCCTACTGGACCCTCTGCAGAATTTGGACCCAGGGCACATACTCTTTACAGACAACAAATGCCGTTTTCTTTATAGGGAAAATATACCCAACACCGTGAACAAGAACTGCATGACAAAATGAAGAATAATCCAGACACGTTTCAGAAAGAACAGACACTTAGATCTAAGAGCTATTAACTTAATAGAAAGGAAAACACTTGTTTTAACGAACGAACAATTATAGTGCATTTCGTACCTTTTTTGAAAGCTAAATAGCAAGAAGGGAAACTGTCATTGCTAACAAAATACACGCACCAATTCTTGAACTGTAGAGTAGAGAAGTGTTTATATAATTCACTAGCTATAGTTACTAAACGAAGGAATTTTTAATATTTCAGTTATATATGAGAAAGATCTTTTCTGAAACTATTTGGGATTTTCTTGGAATTACAAAGATGTAACAAAGCACTCTAATGTGTTTTGTGTTGTTGGGATTTTTTTTTTTGATGTTTACCAAGAAAATTTACAGGCTCATTTGTTAAATCACAGGATACAAGAGATTGGAAATGGAATAGGTCAAAAAAGGTCAAGTATTATTTTTATGTATAACTCAAGTATTGTCCCTGGAGTAGCTCTGAATGATATGTGAAACAGTCCAGTAATGAGTGTGATCACTTAATTTGGCATTCTTATTTAAAATTCCCTTCAAAGCCTGTCTGTGTTGAAATAGCCCAAAATGTCTTTAAAACATTTTATTACTACCATAATAAGCAGTTTCCAAAAAAAAAAAAGAAAATTGTACTTTTCTGATAAATTTATTTCACTATTTCAATTAGTGTAAACTTCAGAGTACTAGAAAAGAGAAAAATCAGTAAACATTTCACCTTTCATAAAGAGATGCAAGACATTTCAATTTTATAAATCAGTCTTACAGCTAACAGGATTTGCAAGACTTGAGAACCCTACTGCAAGTCTGGGTTTTTTAAGTACTTATTTAATTGAATGCACACGCTAAGAAAAACCTTAAAAGAAATCAAAGACTACAAATTTCTCTCCTCTCCTGCTTCTCAGGAGCAAATTCCACTGATAGAAGGAAAATTATATTTACTGTTCTTACATACCTGACCTCCAACTCCATTCACAAGAGAACTTTGCTTGCAGAAATACAACTGATCAAAGACTCTAACACAATGGTGTCTCAGGCTCTTGTAATATTATTCATTTTTAAGTACTTATTCAAAACAACAGCATATATCCCCAGTGCATCATTATGCCAGGTATTAAGTTCACTTACTTGGAGGAGTTATCCACATCTTCCGTGCTTTCAGGCAGAGGTCACTTCTATCAAAGGAGGCAAGAGCAGTAGAGTTTACATGTCTTCAGTGTACTGTGGCACAAAGATAGAAATATGAAAATGTAGATTTACTTCAACTCCTTTGAACACAGCAAGAAATAGACCTATAGGCAGTAAGCTTAAAACAGTCGATAAATTATTAGAAAACGGAGGGAAAATCATCTTTCAATGCAATTTTCCAGTGAATCTAGTTTTTCAATTCTTCATACTTTGATCATAGTGTCATGACTGGCTCCAAACCCATAGCTACCCTATCTCTTGTGAACCAAATTTCACAAACTTGCTAGGTGGAGCCACTCGTACTTTACATCAGGTGAGGTGGTCTTAAAATATTTTAATTATTTACAGATGAAGCTTTCTCAGCCAGCCTGAGTTCAGGTGTAATTGTTATGTACAGGCTATACTGCGCTGTGTATGTGGTTTGTACCAGACTTTTGTTGTTACTTTACTTTTTATCCCAGACCTCTTTTAAACAAAAATTAGTACTACACTGTTCTCCTTACTTCACAAGTCTACTTTTACTGCTGCTACAATTAACTATTTTCAAAGGCCTGAAATGAACTGCCATCAGTTTGTTCACAGAATGTCACTAAGCAGCGAAAACATAAATTAAAAAATGCTTTGTTTGGTTAACATCTGCTTAAAAAGGTTTTTACAATCCCTCTAAATTTCTCTTCAGTAAAATACAGTTTAGGATTTGTCTTATTTAAACACTTTCCCATCTAATACTAATCCATATACAAGCTCCTCATATATAGTTCCAGCATACATTAGAATTTGTCGTTAGCAGGAATGCTATGTAAAAAATAAATCCTCAGTCCTTTCCCTCAGCTAGAATAAAACCCCCATGCCTTCTTTCCAAAGCAGAGTTCTCAAGATGTATCTGCTGTTATAACACAGCAGTAATTGCCAAGCACCTCCAATCCAGGGTTCAAGCAAAATTATTCTGAGCAGCTTCATATTCCTTCTCAGGGTGTTAGCATCTGCCAGCCTCCTTCATTTCCTTCCTGTACATTTTATCTGTGCTTTTATCTTTTCCTCCCTTTATTTTGCTTTATCTATTTTTGACAATAGTGACTAGCACAGTATAACAGCATTATATAAGCTTTTTACAGTGCCATGTTTTGCTTTACAGAGTGAGCATAAATGAGGAAACACTAAGTTAAACTCTGACAGCCAATGCTGGATGTATCAGCTTGGCCTATAAATAAGCACTGATCACCTCCATTTTATTGAACTCATTTTCCAGGCAAGCAAAGACCACAAGATTCCTCTGCAAATTTTCCCTTTACACTCTCCAGCAGTGCTGCTAGTGTCAGCTGCGACAGATTTATAGCCTATTCATTCATGGGAACAAAAACCCTGCCAGGGCTGGTCATGCAACACGCAGTAGCAGTTAGTTCAGAAGATAACAGCTGCAATACCTCACTTCCTTATTCAGCACTCTATAGCATACGCTACTTTGGAGATAATAAATGCTTCTTGTTTGTATTTCTTGAGTAATATCAGAGGAAAGGGTCTGCATTACAACAGTATGAAGTGGCACTGAAACACAGGGGGATTAATCAGTGTTTCATTGTATTTATTCCTTCTCTGGCTTTATGGTTTTATAACTGACATAAAAAAGTTACTTTAGACTGTTTTTATATACTGTCACTTCCAGGGATAGCCAAATATTTAAAATTTTAATTTCGTGCCCATCTAACTTAAAGGTTATTTTGAATTATTTTTAATTCTGAGGTCTTACAATGCGTAGTGCTTTTACACTAAGAGACATTCACTGTCGGGATTAACCAGTTATTTTCCCTTACACTCAAAGTAAAAAAAATATGCTTAAACACTAGATTATAAAATTACAAGATTCCTTTCACTATTTTGAAAAATCAAGAACTAAACTGTCTAATAGTTTTATAAATATTTTTTAGTTGCAGTAAAATGTGGTATCAGAGAGAAGATGTCAGACTAAGATTAACACATGCTCTTTTTGGACGTGAAGCTCACAGCTACCAACTTTGGGAGAGATTCTTTTACATTTGGGTTACGTGCTGAATTTGTGTGCAATGCACTGTTGCCTCACTGCAGACAATCCAGACCTTCAATCCCTTCTCAAATGCATCTGCTGCAACTACACTTCCTGCTCCTCTGCAGGAAGCATGCAGACACAATCTGTCTGCAGCAACACACTCTTTCTCCCATGAAAAACACACAATGATATTACACCAAGCTCTAATCACAAGCAGCGTGGACTAAGATCAAGACCCACTTAAGCGCAACTAATGCATATTTTCATGGTCCTTTTGAAGGAGATACTGCATTGGCATGAAAACTGAAATGAACTTTCATCAAGGTGATTTTAATCTTTTTTCAGCTCTCCTTACTGCAAAATAACATCCAAATCAAGGCCTAAAATGAACCTTTAAATTATATTAAAATCAAGATTTTCTAAGTATTTCTTAAATTTGTTCAGCCTTAAGCACAATATTCAGCTCTTGCAGCCACTCAGGAGATCAGAACTTCTAATCTCGGAGAGAATTTTGCAAGCTTAATCAGTGCCCAAAAAGAAGCTTTTTTTTTTTTTTTTTTTTTGGTGTCTGTGCCTTCACCCAAAGTAAATGCATTGCAATTCCTAAAATAGTGGTTTGGACCACAAATACTTAGCATCTTGAATTTCTTATGAGCTTTTACTGAAGTTTTGATCCACTGTCCCAAGTTATAGCCAAAACATAAATTTTTAGTTTGATCAAATGTACCTTTATACCATGGCATATGGAATAGTAGATTTACTGTAAAGGTGGAAAATATGAGAATGATAATAAAACATACTCTAAAATAAACCATTAGGTGGTCTAATTAGAAAATTTGTGACTTTACAAATCTCATCTTCCTTAGCAGAGCAGAATAGGCAGCCATCTTGCTAGATCAGACCAAAGGTCCGGGCTAGAATGCTGTCTGCACCACCTGAGACTCCAACTGCAAATAGAAATGCTTAGACCACCACGGCAATACAATCCACTAAAAGCACCTCTGTGTAACCTCTTCAAAGTCAAACACATGTTCTAACGCGCTCAGATAGATTTCCAGATTTAACTCTGAGTTTCCTTGTTTCAGTCACTTTCAGTCCATGGAATGTACAGAAAACATAACATCTATTACTGTAACTACAGCCTTGGCTAATCGATAAAGTTTTATTGTGCTGCCTCTGGCTCAGCTCATAATACTGGAAAGAAGCTAGAGCAGCAGTTTAAAAATTTGCCAGTTTAATAATCCTTGCTAATTGGAAGTAGCACATAGGATTGGGGGAGGTGGGGAACACCACAACCAAACCCAAAAGCCACCAGTACCAAGGTTTACAGTATCTGTGCTGTTCCTATTGTGTGTGGAGGAAAGGGGAAAAGATACTCTACTTCGAAAGTGGAGTATAAGATACTAACCACTCGAATGATTCATCCTTGCATTGTCCTATCCTGGCAATATAAATCTAAATATATATACATATTTAATTGTAGAATATTTATAAAGAAGCTTTTATGATACAGCCCTATTTTATCTGCTGAAAATTAGCCACCCCCTGCTGTAAAAACTGGATTTTTCCCACTCAACATAGAAATACATTCATTCTTATAATTGTTCTTTTCTTCCAAATCACCTAATATAACAAATGCTAGAAGACATTATAGTTCATCTGCTAAGCAGTCTCTTTATGAGTTGAGGCTTCAATGCTTTAATGGAGAAATTGCCTGATTTAAGTAAATCATGTCACCTCCACCCAAGTAATCATATTTGTTGCAGACTTCTGCTGACCTCATCTCTACAGTAAAAACAGAAACACATTTACATTTTCAGTTGGAGATATTTGGTTCAAATTATTTACAAATAGGTTGTAATGAAAACTAATTTTAGCCTAATCCAAAGATACTATTCTCTGTTGAGAAGTTATCTGTTGACACTGTTTACAGATACACAATTATTGGTTACTGTCATTAAATAGATGGCATATTTTTTGCAGAAAGC
Source organism: Falco rusticolus (assembly GCF_015220075.1). Classification (NCBI taxonomy): domain Eukaryota; kingdom Metazoa; phylum Chordata; class Aves; order Falconiformes; family Falconidae; genus Falco; species Falco rusticolus. The sequence continues at coordinate 12,429,550 of NC_051201.1, read as the reverse complement.
AAGCAAGCAAGCTGTGAGATCATTTCTGTATAAGTTACTACATTTTGAAAATGTTAATTCCAGGGAAAATAACTGAAAAGCTGAGAAGCTAAACAAAAGCTAAATGTATGTATTCTTTATGCTAAGAGGTTTCAGTGGGGTTTTGTATATATTGCTTGCCCCTGTTTCATACAATAAATCCTTTTGGAAATTACCTCCCACAGCATTATCTGCATCACAACTTTTCCACATGAAATATTCCAAAAAATATTAGTTAACTACCCTTGTGAAATATCAAGCAAGTTTTAAGCAGAAAAAAATAGTTTTACACTAGCTATTTCCCACAGGCATGAGGAAAAGTAACACTGCCATTACAAGAGCAAAGGTTAGAATTTCACACGGAAGGCAGTACAGAGTTAACATGTCAAAGCATACTGACCTCAAGACTATGAGCTTCACAGGCTGCCTTTTCAGATAAAATGAATTTATTCATCATTCTTACTTTTCACTTGGTCATGGATTTTCCAGTATGCAAACACCATTTTTATTTATATTCTTCTGTCTTAAGTTCTGATACAAATAACAGAAATAAGGAGGGGGCAAGTGGGGAGAAATCTGTGGCATTTTTTAGAAATTATAACTTTCTTGTATGGTTCTAACTCCCTATGTGGAACACAAAAACCAAAGACATGAGACCACAGGAATTATCTAATCATCTAACCTGATCTGATGCAACAAAGATCAAAAAGCTCCATTCACCTACTTCCATAACAAAAGTACACTCCCTAATACAAGGAAACTTTACCCTGTACTGTCAAACTCATTCTGAAAAAGCTACAGAGCTTTCTTAAAACTTGCGTAGATTTGTAGAGCTATACAGATCTGTACAGATCCCAATAATTCCAATGATTTTTTTTTAAATGTTGACATGCATTTGGATGTAATAAACAAAATATGGTTTTAAATACTAGTCAACTGAAATGGCTTGCCTTGAACTTATACTCACTGTTGCAGCATAAAGTAGTAAACTACAACAAGGCTTTACCATTGGTAAGCCTCTACCATCTGTGCTGTATCTCCTTCCTCCAGAGGCCAGACTACACTATTTCTCCTCCACCTAACCCCAACTCCCACAATCCTCAGGGCTATTTAACCTGAGTGAATTTAGTGGGAACGAGCTACACCTGCACATCATCCATGTCAATCAACTCACTGCCTCTGAGGCAAGGCCACAGCTGCACATTATCAATGCTAATCAACCCACTGCCTTCAGTCCTCTACAACTCACCACATTTAACTTCAAATTTGAGGATGTCAGAGACAGTTCCCCTCAATATACAAACCAAATAAGACTCAGACCCATTAGCTTTCTTTCATTACACTGGGAAAAAAAAAAAAAAACCACTTGGATCATAATCCAGGATGTCCTTCCAAATGAGGTAAGCTTTATTTTCTAGATTTCAAAAGTTTAGAATCTTTCATAATTTTTGTTTTTACTATTTCACAGAGACATTGACAGACAATTTTTTTACAGCACACAAGAAAATAAAAACTTCTGCTTTAAGAAACTTATAAGGCAAAATTTACAGATTAAAACATGCAAGTTTAAGGGGAAAAGAAGATATATAACTTCCCATTCATTCATATTGGCATTTAAAATTACCTAAGTAAGTAGCGTAGAGGCATTCCATATGTAATCTCTTCTTTGGCTAAAAGAATGAAGTGTCATGCATGCTTCTAGTGGATACTATTTCCTCTTGCTAAGAATATTCATTAGAAGAAAAAGGAAAATGTAAAAAGAGCAACTAAGCAAAACTGAACATTTTGCTTTAGTTTCATATCCTTTGTGCAGGGTTCTCTCCATTACAGTTCTGGTTTGTCCACTTATAACAAGATTGGCTTGTCCTGAGTTGTTCCAGAAAAATCAAAAGGGAGAGTGTGAAAAAGCTTCCATAGGCAGTAAACATAAAGGTGATAATAGGAGCAACACAAAGGTGACAATTAATCTCAGTGGTCAATCTAGCCTAATATTCTGTCTCTGATATTTGCCTTTACAAAGTATTTAATGTTTAGAAAAGTTCCTAATAAGTCATAATATAGCATATTAGAAAAAACTATTCCTAAGTATTTTATAATCTTACACTGAAGAATGATTTTAAAGCATTCCTTTGAAATTTACAGTAACAACTCTAGATATTCTTGTTACCCACCTACATGTCTAATATACTAAAATAGTACTCCTATGTGACTTCTGGCAAAGGGTTCCCATATTTCTAAACATATATGGAATGAAAAGCTTTTCTTTTTACTCTTGTTTTTAGACTTACTTTTTTCCAACTTCATAGAATGTTCTCTGTTCCTTAAGTCAGAACACCAGTGTCTCATTCACTAAGTACTTAGAACAAAATTAAGCTAAATGCCTTTTCATTGGGGTTTTTTTCCCAAAAATTCCTACAACTTTGTATGAGTTCCTCTTTCCCAGGGCTTTCAGCCCCTAGGAATGTAGGTACAATATGATTTTCAAGGAAGCCTTCAAAGTTTTGAAGACTATGCATCATATCTGAAATACGCTGTACAATTGACTCAATTTGCCTGCCAACAATCTATTATCCTTAAATAGGCTTTCTATTATGGATGACATATTTTGCAACATCTTCATGCATAGTATAAAGCCTAATCCTTTGAAAGACAATATTTTAGTTTTCTTCCTCTTTAGCAAAGAGCCTGGGTTACCAGCCTCATATAAAAGCAACCCCTGTAAGTAATACAGCATGCCTATACATGAAGATATTTTTTTTTTTTTAGTATTGTTCAGTAAAAAACAACTTTTAAAAACTGAACATGAAATTTAAGAACATTACAAAAATAATATTGGTGTCCACATGCCCACATCTAATAAAATCAAATCTGTGTTGCTGACAATAGTCTAACATCTAATTTCGTAATTTCTATGGCTCTCAGATGGTTATCTTGAATTTGTACCTATGTCTCATTTTTTGGTCACCACATTACACTAAATCAATGACAGTATCTATTAACTCACAATACACAGGAGTTACAGGATAGGGCATATTTTTAACTACTTTGAGTGTGTCAAACAGAATACTCAAATATATTTGTTTAATCTAAAAATAGAAATGTTGGGTTATATGGCTTCACAAACAACTGACAGAACTTTAGCAGAAACCATAATATACTTATCTAGCATTTCCAGAGCTGCCCTGGAACCTCAGGTTTGAAGTGTCCTGTATAGTTCACAGAATATGATATAACAGATACTGCTATAGGCTTTTCCTAGAAAGATGTTTTGGTTTGTTACTTCTATTTTCCCCGAATCCTTCGGTTTAAAGGTAGTTCACACATAAGACTCTTCCCTTCTCCCACTTGAACTTGTGTTTATTTATCTCAGAAACCACACAAAAGCCTGGCATGAGCATACCATAAGTAAGGAGAACTTCCCTTAGTTTCCCCTATTCTGTTATCATCACTCTTCCCACATCGGCACCATTTCATCTTCAGGTACATCCACAAGTTTCTACAAGAACTATACAACACCCTGCCATCACCACCTGTTGGTGAAATAGATGACCTGGCCTGAGACTTCACATGTCTGCTTCTGCTCCTAGAAACATAGTGACATACCTTTTCTTCCCCCCCTTCATTGTTAATCATAGAAACCATGTCAGAATTACATTTACCATTTCTCACAAATATATTATTTCATACAATAACATTCTAAAGGAATGTTCATAAAACTCCAATAATGAATCTTACCTGATTAATGTGTAATAGAGTCACTATCCAATGTTTGAAACAGATACTTAAAAGTTGGGCAGGAAGTCCACAAGCAGTACAAGAATCTGTATTGGACAATATATTTGAAGACTTCAAATGTCTGAGAGAAATATGTGAATCAAACACTGCTCAAATAGCTCAAGCTGTGCCAGAATTTCCAGATTCATATGAAATAGCAAAAGATCCATTTGAGTTTGTAATTGTTTGATTAGTTTTCAGAATAATCAAATAGTTTCTTTCCAACCCAGTTTTATTTTTGCCAGAAATGAAGTTATTTCTTTTACGTGGCACTTTTACGTTAGGAAATTTGACGTCTCTATGTATCTAGAGGCTGTTTTATTCAGTTAGAAGGACTGATCTTTTTATGCACTGATGTCAGAAAGACAACAGGTTAAATTTTTCTAAACACTATATTGCTAATAACTGGTTTTCCCATGTAAGAATTTACAGACCAACTCTCTCCTAAACTCAGTTGAAACCACAGTTATAAAAAAAATAATTATAAGACTTTTTTTTTCATAAGAATTAACCAGCAACTCGTGGTTTTGCTGTTCAGAATTTGCAATATTTCAAATTCCTTTCCTTCCTACCTTAAATTTCAGAAGGCAGTCTTCAAAATTCTAAGAGGTTGCAACATACAATTTTCTTATAGTTCTGAATGTCTTTGAATAAAGTATGACAGAAATCTTACTTCACATGACCCTCTGTGGAAAATAAACCCTCACTAAAACGTGATTTTAGACTTCCAATGACTACAGCCCCATTACACCTTTCATCTAACTGATATCCGTCATGTACAAGTAATAAGGTGTCCTCTGTAACAGGTCTTCAAACAACCATCCTCCCTGATACAATGAGTTGAGGTTAAATATACTGTAAGTGTGTAACTTTATGGGGTGCTAATTAGAAAGCAGGTGAATATAAATAAGAAGCAGAGAGGGTGCATGATAATAAAGAGGTGGAGGGAGGAAGAATATGAGCTCTAACTACCAGACAAAAAAAGCTGAGCTTCCTTTCTCAGAGCCGAGTCCTTTGTACCTATGTAATAGCCTTGATTGAATGAAACCTCATATTGCAGTGTGAAAGATATTTACAATGCCACTTTAATTTTTTTAAACTGTCAAAAAGAAGCAGAAATGTTTTTTTTTCAATATTATTTCTGTGCTTTTTTACTAGAAGGCTCTTAATGTTATTACTATTACTTCATTTATCTGAAATCCTCTTCTTCAAAGTTATTTTGCTACCTATTTCAGCACTTTTTCCACTTTCCTTTCTTCCCCCTTTTTTTATTGAGTTGTCTATATCTTCCCTTTCACAATACATTCATGTAAAGATGACGGTGAAACTCTTCTGCTCACCACAGGATGTTGTTACTGACAATTATAATTAGCGTGCTATCACGATCACTGAAGGAAAGAACATGCTACAGCCCCACCATGGGTTGTTGCCTCTTCAATTGCTTATACTATTGTTCTTGAGATCTTGTTAAAATTACACTTAATGACTGCTGTTTAGATTCATTTATCATGAAACCTTACACACACAGGTTATTCACCCATTTAGTTTGCCATCTCACTTCTATCATCCTTCTTTTTCATTAACTGCCTGTTAACAGGAGTTTTGCCTGCTAACATAATTCATTCTTTACACCAGTATATCTTTATTACAGAAATAAATAAATTGCACCTGGGGGGTTTTTTGCTACTTTATGCCAGAAGAGTACAGTTTGCATTTTCCCCACTGTATTTCTTCTCAATGTTTTCAGGATATTGGTTGATCAATTGTCTTCTGATCAATACTGAGATGAAATGGAATCACACATTTCACCAATATATGTTTATACCTGTGCTGAATAGGCCAACTCTTCATTTTTAAATATTTTCAGTTTTCTGGTTAGAATTAAAGGGAACACTCCCAACTTATCATACATGCATTTTCTGTTATGCACATACTTTAAAGAGAACTGTGCACCAACTACTTACGAGTTGACCTATCCACAGTCATTCTACTACCCAAGAAGTAATTTCTAAGACATAAGATCCACTCAAATTAGTTTTGCTCAGTAAGTGACTGGAGAGGGGAGTGCAGAATTTCAGGATAACACTCGTGTACACTTACACTGATGCTGACTGTATCCACGGCCATGCCAAAGGTCTTCCAAGAATTTGGGTTTCAGTGCCCCACACCTCCAAGAAACAATCCACTACATGAAGGAAGAATACCCTGGCTTGCCATCTTCTAAAGTATCACTCTTTCTTTTCTGTCCTCTCCCTTCATGTTTTGTACATGCAAAAGGCAAACAAAATGAAACTCTCCCCAAACAAGCATACTGACCTGCTCCCTTATAATATTGTATCTGATTCAGTAAATCCTCAGAAGTTTTTGCAACTACAAGCATAAATATAGTCTATTTTATTAATAAATTATGTTTCATTTTCTTCACACTGTATATCAAAATTTCAAAGATACTGAACACTACATAGCTATAGCCAGAAAAAAATTTCTAGGCATGACAACTCTCCGTGCATATACTTCCTTTTGCCCATACACACACTAGACCACTACATACCGAGCTCTTGTCTTGAACAGATGATACCATATTTACACAAGGAGCCTTGTCGTTGTCAGGCTACATGCTGATATCCGTGTAGGCTTTCTTACAGTAGGCATTTACTCATTACTTTCAAATATACTGTAATATTATCATAAAGGGACTGCATGTATCCAAGCATATGTGTATTTAGCAGCTAACCATAAACATACAGAGATTATGTACATATAACTACACAAAAAAAGGCTAAAATTTTCTGGTACGTGCTACCTCTGACCTTCATAGGTAAAGGTAAAATGAAACCCCTTATTACCCTTATCTTCAAACACCCTCAAAACAATCAGTCAGAGTGAAGCCTATAGTAAATGGTGCTTCTGAACTAAATTGTACCACAACACAGAGGGAAACTGCCTAAACACATTCTCCCCTTCCTGATGCTGCCATAGCGAATGCCCTAAAAGCTGCAGCATTCACATGATTTGTTTCCAATGCCACTGTATGCTCATGGGAGAGTCAGGGCAAGAGACATACTTTGACTCTTCACATGCCAAGACGAAGAAAATCAATTGCAATCCCAAGGGAAGAAATTACTGCCAGAGAAGGTCACTCACCACTACAAGTTGTTCCATTATCATGTACTCTTGGAAGGAATCATACAAAAATTAGGTAAACTTAGAGTATGATCTGGTAAGCTATAAATAACCTGGGGAAATGTAAAAGGTATATAAAGGAGCTAAACTTTAAACTATGTAAGATTTGCTTATGCATATTTGTTCTGATAAGGAGTTTAGGTAAGATGCTGTTTGTCTGTTCTGAAGGACAATAATTTGTACACTGAAGCTACAAAATAAGTTGTTGAAACAATGCAGAAATTATTCATGTTAAGCTGGGATTACTGCTAATGGAGGGTGGGGCAATTCACCGAGGAAATGGTCTATAATTACAATATTCCAAGTATATATGCCTTTCTTCAGAAATCAGCATATTCATTCAAAGGAAGCCTGACTTACTACGCACATGAAATTTTTAGGGACCAATACTGAACCTCAGCTGAGGAAACGCACAGTCTATCCCAGACTCGATCATGTGTAAATGGCTTGCAAGCAGAAAGGAAACTGGCAGAGAAACAACATAAGAACAGTAAAACATTGATGGTTTCATTCATGCTATATTTAACAGGCATACGCTCAAGTGAGCTAAGGAAAGCACACTCCAGAATGGACATAGTCACTACCCTCATAGGAAAGCTAAATATTCAAAATAAATATCCACATAAAAGTGCTGGTAGTCATCTGACTAACCTTAACAGGGATTTATAGAAGCTAATTCCTTATAAAAGTCAGGATCAAATGTGGAAAGCAAAACAGCAAAGTGAGACTGTAATTAGCTGGTAAAATGCTAACTCATCCATATACAATGAAATGTTCAGTATACACAAATGGCACAAATATATATTAATTCCCATTATTTCACGTTGGTTTGGGGATTTTTCTTTAAAGCCCCAGTTGCCGGATAATGTGACTCTAGGAAAAGAAAAACAAACCACATATAACTTTCTCATTTTCATAGTCACATTTGAAAAATCAGTCACTATGAACTCGGCTGAGAGAAATCAAAACCCTAAAGTCACCTTAACATATAACGAAACAGAAAAGAAATCAGTTTTGAGGCCTTACTCATGACATATGAATGTTTGGTAAAACTGAATATGCTAAATGAAGATTAGAATTTTAAGTAAAACAAATCAAAAATAATTATTCTGTACAGCAGGAAGACAAATTAAGGACAATGAGAAGACAAAGAAAAAAATAACCTTTCACGTGAATGTTAGAAAAAGTACAAGGAAAAAAAAAAAACCCAAGATGCAGTATCCACTTTAGTAACATTATTCTTGCCGATATATTCACATCATGTCTGTAATACTTATACAGATACCGGCTCTTTCTAAGGAGGTTTATTAGTAGTACTTTCTCACTTTTCCTGACATCACAGGCTAAAGTACACAGAAACTGAATCACAACGTCATGCTCAAAGATGACGAGAGAGTGGAAGTAAAAGGACATCAGTTTCTCTTTCAGTTCTTCGGAGCAGGGAGCAAGTCACTGGGGAATACTGGATTAGGTCTTGGAAGCAGCTGTAGAAACACAGGGAAGTCAGCTGCAGATAAGGCTATGTTAGGAGATTGAACAGTCTTATTAGTAGGCAAAATGCACCTTTGATTAAAACTTCTACTTTGTGTTTCACTGTTTTTGTGTAATTTAATTATAGCAACACCCTCTGCATGATAAATGGAGACAAAACTCTGCTGCACAAAACCTTAGCATCTAAAGACTGACAAGTTGACAGAGTAGCCCTGTAGCTTGTATGTTATAGTTGGAAAGAATCACAGCTTATAGCCAATTAAGTCCAAACAAACCCGTGCTCTCCTCCCTTCACAACACCTAATAGCACTTAATCCATTATTCAAAGAGATGCTGAAACAAGTTCCTTTTGTAAGGGGCAAAGGCACACTGTAGACATCAGCAATATTTAAACAAAAACACAAATGAGAAAGGAATTTATAAATGAACCCAAAAGCCAGTAAGCTCAGTTTCAGAGAAGCTGACCATCACATTCGCAAGTCCTGCACAGAAAAGAGCTTCAGAACAGAATTTTGGTCCAAATTTCCAAGAGTCTCAGTATGACTGCTAGATGGTGTCAACAATATTGCATATATGAAGTTTTTATGTACAATATATTGGATCCTCATGCAAACAAATACAGCTTTTGCTTCCATACGTGGTATGGGATAGCATGCATCAAAATTCTGTCCCCTATCAATATAACTGATATTTGAACAGGTTTGAAAACAAATGAGGCTATCCCTGAGGCTAAGACAAAACATAGTATTTATATAAAACTATTGATATCAGCATTAACTTATTTTAACTATATATGTCACTTTTTCTCTAATAGATCTTTAAGGTACTAAGGAAGAGGATTTTCTAATTACATTACTTTGGGCATTGTGTTATAATACAAACATAATGCCAAGTTCAGTCAAGACTGTGACATAAAATTGGTAACACCGTAGCCTGTGGATTCTATGTTATTTTGCTTCTTCTATTGATGTTTTAGTCACTGAACATTTATGCCTTCTCTTGGGAAATTAACCATTTTTTCCATAGTTGTTACCACCAAATGGAGTTCACAAGACACATCACAGAAGAATATGTGCATTATGCAATCAACATCTCTTTGCAGCTCTACACTTTTCCCGCTATACATCACATTAAACCAGTGTCCCTGTAGTCCAGTGAGTATCAAAGTACAAGAGGAAAACACGATACATGACACTAATAGAAGTTTTTGCCAATAGCTGTTCATAACCAGCCACAATTCTGTATTCCACTCCTGATTTAAAATGGTAGCAAACCTGAGTTCACTTTCTGCATTGTATGCTTCAACCAGTACAGTATCTACTCCAGGTGTTAAGAGCAAAAAAAACAAAGGTTGAAGAGCCTGTTCAAAGACATATCACATTTTTGATTAGTCAAAGTTTCTTTTAAGGTCAGCTGAACTCAACCTAAGATTGAAGTCAATGGAACAACATCCATTCAAGAAAGACATTAATGGTGATAAAATGATTAATCTGTTATTGAGTTATATGATTTTTAGCATACTCGGTTAAAATGAGAACTCATGTCCATTTTAACTTTTCGCATTTTAAATGCTAAATAATATATGTAGCATTCATTTATTTTGAAGGAATAATAACTTGGTATCTACCGAAGTTCTAAAATACTGCATTTTTTTAAAATTTTCATAAAATATAACATTAATTGCTTTATTATTCATGTTAGTCACTACATTGCTATATTAGCTATATAAATTAAAATTGCAAATGAAAGATTCAATAAAAAATACTACACAGATTTATTTTTTGAGCAACACTGAGGCTTTGGGGCATTCAAATATGAAGGGAGATGACAGACAAATTAGGACTTGTTCTGAATGTCTTTCAGACACTACAGGTTAAAAACGAATCATCTATACTAACCCCCACAGGTTAATTCATGCATAAAGGACAGAATAATCTATTCATTTGCTCTCATGCAGCAAATTAATAGACCAAACAGCAAGAAGCAAAGAATATTTGCACCTTTCTAGAACTAACATGCTTTTTGGCCCAAAGTACATATTCCTCTTGAGCAGCCACTGAGATCAAAGGCACCCAGTGATGTCAAAGGCATCCTGTGTGGTCTTACACTGTTCGTAGCATTTCTCTGCTTCAATGTCAACATGTCCATAACAAATATATTTTTTCTATTTTTGCTACCGGTTAAGCTCACTAAACCTCACCTCGGAACCCTCGACAAGAGCAAGGAAAGCTCAAGTATTGTATGTCACTGGTTTCAAACTTCTTGACTACTCCAGATTTCCTCCTCCACAATATCATAGGAGCTTGTAGTTTTGATTGCAGCCTATCCTCCCAACCGTGAGAAGCCATCCTGAAATGTATGTTTGGCACAGGCAAACTATTCTCAAAGGATTATCTGAGCAGCCACTCTATGATGGGTCTAATCCCAACTACCCAACCCCACAGAACAGCCTGACCCCAGGGCAGCAAGGGGTCTTAAACATTTAAAACCCTCTAATTGAATTGTAGGAACAGCAACCAGACATCCTGAGAGCTAGAAAGAATATATACTTGGGCACCGAAGTGTCTCTTGCCATGCCCCAGGCAGGGCACAAAAGCTGACACAATACTTGCAAACACCCCTCCAGTATTCAGTCCTCCCAGCTGAACGACTTGACACATTCAGGATAGTCACAGAATTGTGAACACAGAATGTGTACGTAGCTCCTCACAAACAAGGCCATGCCTAGCTCCTGTTAAAAGCCTGTCAGTCTGTAATACAGAATTATTTACCACTTTTAACAGTCAGCTAGGCACCACTCCACTTCAGAACTGATTTTTTACATACATGACTGACCCAATACACCTCAAGAGTACAATCGTTTGGCCTAAAGATCAGGCCACTGTAAAAAACAAAGGACTCAAGAGGTAGCATTTTTCTAATTAGTTTATAATCTTTCCATGTGCTTCACATTCCCTATGACTACTTACTAGATGTATAAGGGTGCAGAACCATCAAAAGAAAATTTACATCCAGAAGAGTGGAATCAGGTTCAGACAAGTTACTGAATATTGGTCCTCATTTTACAGTACATTCAGATTCCCGCCTTTCAATTAAGTCATTAAAACCTACAAGACGTACAAAAATGTATCTCTATGTTCCCTGATTCAGTCCCACACACTTCCTCCCAAATTTCAGGAGACGAAGTATCTAGCCCATCTTAATTTCTCAAACACTGCCAAAGAAGTAACCCAGTAATTTCAGCAAATTTCTTAACCTCTGCATTAGTTTAAATGAAGCAAGATAATCACATTCTGTTCCACCCATCATATTAGGACACTAAACACAATATTTGCATGCTGAAATCTAAAACTATTTTCCTAAATCTTTTTGGAATGACAATGCACACAAATAAATGCATACCTTGTCTGACAGCGATCTTCAGGCCACAGGGTTTGGCAAATTACACTTTATGTTGTCCAACATTGCCTCTCTACTCTTAATGTATTTGTTTATAACACTTCTAGTACTATGGTCTCCTGCACTCATGCCATTCTCTTACCCTCTGCTCACCTTAGATACGTAAGAGCAAAAACCCTTTTCTATGTCAGTCCCCCCTGAAGCTGCCACTTTTTTCCCCCAGGGCTTTAGCCCTAGGATGTTTTGCATTACTTATGGTGCTCAGCTGCGACCCTAACAGACTATATCTACAGAGATGTAGTGAAAAGTGAGCAAGGCAGCTGAAATAACAAAAGCCATAAATTGTCAGCGCTGGGACACTTAATGCCAGAACCTGGCATTCTGGCAATGTTTGCCAAAGCCCTGGTAAGGCTTTTATTTTATTTTTGTTCCTGTTAATCTTATGCTTATTTTGGTATCATTCACACTCTGACACATCAGCTGACACAGTGTGGACCCTTGTAGTCTTCTTGTAACAGGCAGCAAAGGAAATTTGACTGCTGTAACACTGCAAGGTAGATAAGCAGTCATCTAAAGCTCGTGTCATGTAACGCCCTTTAATGCAGTCAAGCCCAATTCAAGTGAGTTCAGATCCATAAAACCCCTCTAGAGGCTGATGACCACTCCTCAGTAAGAACTCCTACCTGACAACAGCAAAGCCAAACTCTACATTTACCTCGTCAGATGTAAACAGCATATATTTGCTTCTGTGGTCACTGAGCTTTCACTGTAACGCTGAAAAACCAAAACAAAAGCCATTATGTGAAAAACATCACTGCTACTCTCATGTATGAAAAGCAGTACTTAAATACTATTTTTGATACAAATTATAATGGCAGCAATCATAAATCTTGGAGATATCTACCAAGCCATTCTTCTTTTTAACAAAAATCTTGCATTGCATTCAGTTGGGTTTTTTGAGCTTAATTTTTTTTAGCATCATGTCAGTTAAAAATATCAGAGATATTTTTGTCACCGTAGTATGAATTATAAGCTTTTATGAGGAAAAGATGGTATTTCAGGAGTAAAATTTACAGTCAGGCACAGTATAGTAATTTTTTATAGAGGTAGCTTACTCCAATTCCAGTACTATTCAATAGACTGGCTACAAAACAACCATTTGAATTTCCTGATGTTAACCTAAGATGTTATCTTTGGGCAGATATATTTTTGCATATCTGCAGATGCTTGGCCAAAGTTAGAATTAGACCTTAAAACTCCTTCTCATTACACTGCCTAAGGTTTTTTGTGTTTTGAGATCTACAACCAGCAAAAACAGACCTGTGGAAACAGACATACCCACTTAAAGTTTTGGCAGTTTGATGCTCTCAAACGGAAATGGAATATCCTAAAAGACAGTGTTTGGTCCACATGCGGTCTCTCCTGTAAGATGATAAAGCACATCTTGTCATCCTGTAAAGTTTTGTGAGATATAAGTCAGTTTTTTTGTCCTTGACAGGTGTTGTGAACAAGATGTGAGGAGGGAGAGGAATCAAACAGCCTAGCTTTTAGTTCACTTACATGCTGAAATAGACACTAGAGGGGAAAGATGGAAAAGTTGTAGGTGGGGAGATGGAGGGATGATGCATGTGATAAAGTACAAACTAAACATATATCAAAGTGAATGCCGAGAAGTAGCTCTAGAGAAATTTCAGCATAGATCATGGTCAGGTACACTCTAGGGAACATAGCCCAAACTGTGTAAGAAGTTACTATGCAGAACAATGAGGTTAGAATGCATGTATACTTTTTATCTACTTAAGCCTTGCTATGCTGTCAGCCTGCTCATTTTCTAAGCAAAGATTAATCATAGCTTAGATGTACTCGGTTCCACTAAGGCAGTTCAGCTCTCTACTCAGAACTGTATTTAAAGCACTAATACTAATGATATTTAAAAGTAACTTTTGTCTTTAATCATAATTAGCAGAGGTTGTGCCTTACATCACTAGGTACTGCTTCAAATCAGCTGCACAGCCAGGGAATGAAACAAGAGTCCTGACTTGCAATAGCCACTGAACAGTGCTCCCAGAGTTCACAGGGCAGTTTACACTACAGTGAATATATACTTTTCAGCATCAGAAAATCAAATCTATATGCAAACACTGTGAAATGCATCACTAGAACAATTTCCACCCACGCTTGTAAACCAGGCCACATGTTCCTCTTTTCCTTTCAAAGTTAGAACAGTGTTGATTTTTTCTCCAATATTCATGTGAAGAAGATATTTCATCTCACAGATTTTACTCCCGTTTGGTCTATGCACATTTTAAATAAATTAAGATGAATAAATCCATTTTATTGTATTACTTTGTGCCACCTCAATGAAATGCTCATCTTTGTATTTTGTAAAGGATGTTGACATGCCTGAAAATGGTGTATGAAGTATAATCTTTGAGGATTGCACTGCTAGAAAAATAAATCTAAGCCTATGTTTCAAGCTCAGAATGGCACCACTTTTGATTGAAATGCCTCTGAAACATCCATTCCAATACAGCCATGCGGTAAAATTCTTACAATTGATGTCTAGTGTAGCTGTAACAAAACTAGTGACTAGTAGCTTTGCTTTCTAAACATCTGTTTGTCTCTTGCAAGCATAAAAAATTCCCATGAAATAAATTATATAAAATCCTTCAGTTTCAGAAAGGAGAGCTGCAAATTCACAGCAGGAAAAAATCAGGTTGCAAAGAAGGGCTAGTTACACAGATCACAAACAAAACCAAAATGAAGTTTAATTTTATTAATAGCAAAAAGTCTTTCTTGTGGAGGAATTTTATTTATCACAGGTCTTAGTCAAATAAGTTTGAGGTTGGCATCCCTAAAAAAGAGTGATATTTCTTCTTTTGTTTCTTGCCTGCACTCCTAGAGCCATGGAAACTCCCAAGCTGATGGAATCCTAACAGGACAACATGAAAAAAGCATGAGGTATCCTAAAACAATAAAACTGCTTCTTGCATTATCAAACCCAAACGATTAATGAAAAAAGTAAACAACCAGTTGAGAAAAGTCAACTTTAAAATTCTCATAAGTTAACTGAAATCCTCTTTGTTTGTCTTCTCATGATCAGAGCAACACAGCTTTGTACAGATCCTCAAAATTTGTGGCAAAGTAAGAATATCTGTTCTGATGAAGCAATTAATTTATTTCAGAATATGAATTTATAATAGTTCTCAGCTTCAATCTTTGCAGCACATTGGTAACTCTAGAAATCATCAGAGCAAAGAGAGGTAATAATAACACTTAGTGAAAAGGACAAGAGTATATTTAACTGTCAACTTCCCAATAGCTGAACGAAGAAAGTCCCTTAGCATTTCCTGGCACTTGTTCCATTTCCACTTTGAGTTCTTCTTATCTCTAACATGAAGAAAAATAACTGTATGAATGAAGAATCAGCAAGCTTTCCCTAAAGAGAGCATTCTACAACTGCCATTCAGAAAGATATCAGGAGGAGCCATTTTTTCGGCTATGGTCGATGCCATTTATATTTTCTTTTATAATGAAAGTGCGTACGTTCAAGTACGGGTGTAAGTGGGCATGACCATCATATTAATCAAATACTAGCTACAGAGTTATATTCTGGACCCACTTGATGAGCAGGCATATAGAAAACCTTGTACAAAAAAAAAAAATAAAAGCTATATTTCACACACCTGCTTCTATTATGTCACTAGAACAAACCAGGAACATAATTAGAGCTCCCAAATCGAACTTTTTGGTCATCATTTATAAGCTTAAATATGACATTAAGAACCACAAGTTTCATAGTGTTTTCATTCAAGATGAAACAACGAACACAGTTATATCAAAATTCTGATAAGAGCAACAGGCCACATGCCATTAAAACCTAAACAAAAAAAAAAAACCTACTTCATCTTTCCAACCACACAATTTACTCATATGAATTACAGTTTATAAATTTGAATTTCCTATAGTATTTTCACTTCTAAATCATGTCTTATGTTAGAAATATAGTTAAGCTTGATTTCTGATCAGTTCTGCATAAAGTCACACAACGCGGATAGTTTTTAGAACAAAAAACTTGTGAAAAATGCTCACAAAATACAAGGCTTGGGTGTGGTGTTTTTCCTAATTTATTCAACTCAACAACAAGGCTTCTAATGAATGCATTAAAAATGCAAGAAAAATATTCCTGTCTGGCTAACAGTATTGGTAAAATCAGTTATCCAGATCTACCATCCCACTTCACGCCAGATCTACCATATTTTGGACTTATTTTTCAGGAAGAAAGTGACATTTATTTGCACCAAATCTTATGAATTATTTGTTCAGAATGCAGGTGCACCAGATCACAAGGGAAATTGGTAGAGTCATCAAGAGCACTTTACTCCCTATTAGGAAAATTCTACCACTTCAAATGCAGTGGTCAATGGTATTTTTCTCTGCTTAATATACATAAAGCTCATTCAGATACATTTAGCTAATGCTTCTGTGGTTTTCAAGTAAGTACATATGGTTGATTAAGTGAGAAGCAGAGGCCATCAATACCTGTATTACTCAGTGAACCCCAAAGGCCATATCACCTTTAAATGTCTAGATTCTTTGTCAAGAACTTATGTTTACTCAGCAGCTCAATGATTCTAAAGGATTCTGATTTTTTTACTAAACTATAACTCATGAAAAAACTTCACCTCATCACAGAGGAGCTCTCTGTTTTACTGAATATGGTCCAAAATTCAATGAAATAGTATCCTTTGCCTAGGAGCATTTCCATGCAGTGAGTCCAAGAATTACATCCAGACAGCAAGAGACATTTAGTTCAAAAAAAGAAGTCCACTTTTGTGTCTTTCATCTGCACATCCAGGTCTATAGAAACAGAGCTGGCATGTAATACAATTAAATCATCTCTGAATTCAATTAAGTGCCAGGACACTCAGTGCCATACAGAAAAAAAAGCTACTTTATGAATATGAAAAAAGGGGGAAAAAAATAAACGACACATAGGCAAGCGAGTGTCTCCAAATTCACCACAATCAAGGTGCTTAATGCTGTTTTTCTTCTAATAATTTCCCTCAAGCTAACACTCAACAGCTGGCAGTATTTTGAATCCTAAGGCCTCTCTTTCTCTTAAGGATACAGTACTCATCATGTACGTCCCCAGAGTCAGGAAAGATAACTGCCTAGACGCCCTACACATTTTTGGTGAATTACAAGATCAAAGACTGTAAGACTTTCCCAAGCACTGACTTCCACTCAGTTCCTTACTATAGTCACTGCGGCCAATGCCTGACAGCATATTTGCTGTTTGTTTTCTTTTAAAAATACATTTATTCACTGATTTTGACACCAACTGTTCCAATTTAAATTACAGTTCAACTTGGCATTATATTACATCCTGACCTAAGCCAGGAAAATGTCAGTTTTACCATTAACTTCAACAGGGCCATAATGTCAACCTTTTGTCCTCTAGAATAACCATAGGGAGAACTATCAGACACCTACAATAAGGAAAGAGGATTTTTTTCAGTAGCCTCTAGTTAGCTAAGAATTTTGATAGTTACATATTGATAGTCAACAGCACATGTACTTATAGGAGTCTAAACTTCAGTCCCATCACACGTCTCCAAGAGTTTAAAAAAGCCAATAAACTTCATAAGTCAGTTGGACACTTTTCAAAACTTTCACTGTGAACACTTTGCTTATTGTGCGATGTTTACTGGGAAAAAATGTACCATCTGCAGTGATTTTATTTACTTCTTTACATTTATATAGCAAATTTGAGCTCTTTTATTACATTGCACCCTAGCAAAGTATATTATCATATTTCATTATCTAGCACATAGGCAAATGTGCCTTATGAACAATGCCTATTATTACAATGAATTCTGAATATCTAGTATAAAATTGTCAACGTTATAAAATAATCTAAAAGTAACTGCGCAGTCAAATGTCTATTACAAAGGAATGGAGTTTAACACTCATATTTTCATCCGAAAGTTTGTCAATGAGTACTTAATATGTTTCAACAAAAAGCGTACTTCCATTATCTTAGATTTCACCACTCAGATAGTCAAAGTAGCAATAGTACGAGCAGCAACCCACTGATGTAAATATAGTCCAATTACATTTTATATCTGAACAACGGATCCCAATACTTAGGATTTTGAAAGCTACAGAATGACTATGTTTTAGATATTTTACTTCTCAGAATTAAGCATTAAATATTTTTTTCATTCAGTTTCTTTTCAGATTTTAAGAGTTACACACAAAAGAACACCAAAACCACTATAGTTATATTGACCTAACATTAAATGCCTGGAGTTTTTCAATTTATTTTAAAATCTTTGGTTACAAGGCAGAAATGCATATTATCGAACTGCTATAATAAAAATTACTCAAAAGGTTATGGAATACAGACATAAAAAGTTACTGATGAAAAAAATCTTTCCTACACAGGATTAAAATGTGAGGTTGCAATTTTGTTTAGAGAAGGTTTCTACCCTTTCCTTTGGAAAACCAGATCAAGTCCTTCAGATTTGACTCTCACAAACTCTTAAATACCCTATCTAAATAGACAACATAACTATTGACTCTTCTTCAGTATGTTCTTCTCATTTACTTCAGCAGGAACCAGGCTAGATCTTTTTATTTTGTGTCCTTCCACCCCCTGAGAGCTATCACCATTCACAACACTAACTCCAGTATTTCATAAACTCGGTTGTGGGATTCAAAAGCAGTAATCAATTATCATGGTCCTGCATAGTGAATGTGTAGAAAAATAAATAAATGAAGAAAGAAATCGGTAAAAAGCAGACTTGATATTACGTACTTCCGAAATCAAGAGTGCTCAGCCTCGAGTAGTTTTGAGTGACATTTGTATGTAGGCCACAGTTTCACAGTTAAGAGGTCATGGTGTAAAATAAGAAAAAGGATGAGTATGATGTGAACATACAAATGGAGAAAGAATACAATTAGTCAAGTGGAGATGGAGAAAAATACAAGAAAGTATCTGTACTGAAAATGAATTGGTGAAATGATATTTCAAATCTACATTTATCAAAAAAATTAAAGTATTTATACTGGATAATGAATTTTCTTGAGAGAGACTATTTTATTAATAATGGATGTCAGATGGAATCAGATACAGTAGGTGGAAATAACCACAAGAATCATGTCTTGTCAAATGTGTTATTAATTTTGCACTACAAGTATTGATTTGACAGAACACCTTTTTTTTTACCTGTTCATAGCCATTTAAGCATAATGGACTTCTTTATTATCCAAATGTTATTCCTTGTTTAAGCTTTTCATATGAAAGCCTTTGAGGCATTTATAACTAGTTACCAGTTCTCTGGATCTTTATATGTGCATTATGTTCTAAGTTTACTCCTCTTTTTCAAGTCTATTAGCGGCAATTAGGCTTGCAAAGATATGTAAAGTCTGACCAGAAAAACTTAATAAAATGCTTAGGCTGATCTACAAAAGACAATGCTACAGCATTTGTTTCCAATAAATAATAGCATTTAATAAACATTTAATTGAATTTTACTTTCTTTTACCATATTAGTGCATATAATCACTCTTATTAACACCATAAAACTACTATCCAGTGTGAGGTCCACATCACTTAAGTATCATTAACAGTTTGCATACACTGGTAAGTTAGAGAAATGGTTGGGCTTCAGGATCAACTGTACCTTTTAGAGCACACATAATCATGCAACATCTCAATCGCAGCAGAATAGTATAAAGTTGTTACTGCATAAGCAACCATATTAGGCAGTAGAAAATGTTTTGGTAGTATTTTGTGCTCAGACTGTGCCCTGTACTCATCTAAAAGAAACGCAGGCGCTTCCTTATAACTAAATTAAAAGTAAAAAAATTCTATGACAATTTCACCTTTTTTACAAAGGCTAATAGTATCTTACCTTCCCCAATAAACCTATTAACTTCGTCAGTAAGAGCATGATAGAACACATCTGTTACTTAATTTTGCTCTACCTACTCACAGTTATCAGCCATCAGGACACTTGTCCTTCCACCTTTCAGAAAAACAATCATAAAAGAAGAACAAATATTTGTGAGGTGTGTCAGAATCTGATCCTGAATTTAAGAAGCACTATGGGTAATTGGTAACTAGGTAAGTAGTAACTACTAACTGCAGCTGTTATGCATGTGAGAAATACAGCAAGTAGATGGAATTCCAGCGTAAAGTATTACCTTTGAAGATACACACATATGGCACTCCGAATAACATTGATATCTGAATAGGAATTTAAATAACCCTTATGTGACAATTGTAAGATTATTTGGTTTTGAAAGAATAAAATAAGTACTGGCTCTAAAAACTTTGCATGCCATTTAAAATACCTGATTTTTACAATTCACCCTTTTTACCTCAAACCCTCTAGAATGATGGAAAAAAGAAGCAAATTCATATGTGCCACTGTAAGCCTCTGGTATTCCCTATAGCTCCAAATTTAAAACACCAAAACAGCATTACTTATAGTAACTTCTGCCTGGTATACTTGCTGGTCTTCCAAAAATAATATTTTGTATCACAGTGTCATTTCCGGGATAAACTGAACAAAAAACATCCCCTTGTACAACTGCAGTTATTTGAAATAACTAAGAGATTAAAAAATTTACATATTCAGTGAGAAGTTTTTAGCTATGTGCCAGTCACAGGGTGGCATTTCTTTGTCAATATCTTTATTTTTACAGTATTTTCATTTTCTAAGCCAGAATATATCTTTTGGTCAATCACCCATAAATAAAATGGAGGGATCTAAGCAGAAGGAAGAAAGTAAGTGGCAAGACTTTAATATCAAATGCAACAACAAAGCTTTTTTCCAGTTCCCATGAAGAAGATATTTTTGGCAACAATCAGGTCAGTAGACACACTGCAGTAAATTGGAGTTTTAGATGCATAAGGATACAGGATTATAAATGCCATATAGTGCACATCCAGCTATTTTTTATTGATATTAACAAAGAAGGATTCCTAAGACTTGTTTGAGATGACAAACAATGAACAAATTAGATTTAATACCTACTATAACTTAAGACTATAGCTATTCCTTTCAATTTCTGATTCAAATTTCAGTCTTATTTAAGCTTTAAATAAAAATGTTAGTAGCAGCATGTTTATATTAATAGGCTACCATGTTATTTTTCATTAACTGAAATTTATCCTGGAATTCTAGAATTAATTGTAAAACAGTTAAATATAGAGTGAGGTTACACAGAGAGAGTAGAGTTTACCACTTTATTAAAATTGTGATTGTTCACATAAAGACTCAACCAGGTCACATATTAATAATTATCACTGACAATCTTTAACATCAGACTAAACCCACAAGTGAAGCAATATTACATCTCTCTCTCTCATTTATCTTTACTGCTTATGGCCCCTCTGTGGTCAGCATGCTGTGAGCTTCGTGGACATTTAATTATGAACACATCATAAATGTGGCTGACAAGGCAGAAGCTGGGTTCAGATGCTCCTGGGATGAAGGAAACATCGTTGAAACCACTTAGACTTGCAGTACTTTCATTCTGTTACAATAAACAGTGTTCCGAGTTACCATATACACCCTGAATATAAAGCTCCCTCCCTTTCTCATTACGGATTTTCATTTCATCAAATGTTACAGTACGTCTTGGTGAAAATACGAGAACACATAGTTCATGACCCTTTAAAAATAAAGTATTTACCTTTCACTATTGAAAAGAAAAAAAAATAAAGTGTAATATTGGTGTAATAAGGGCCAAATGCTGAATTTTTTTACCAGTGTCATATTGATTATTGGGAAAAGGAGTAGAAATGCAACAGCTGGGTGATAACACAATGAAGCATTTTGGCTGTGCTAGGTAACAGGACAGATGCCTCAGAGAGCTCAGGCAAAAGAAAGCAAGTGCCCAACAGCACATATTATTTTTCACTGTTAGTACCAATATTTATTACTCCTGTCTGTGAATTCCTGAGTATCAGTAAGGTAGAGACTAGTCTGACCTAATGGTTTTTACAGCAAAGGCCATAACTGTGGTACATTACCAAAGATGTTGGTTAACCAAAAAAAAAAAAAAACCAAAAAACAAAACCAAAACAATCACACACACAGGAAGTTGCCAAGACCAGCAGCTCCCAAATACTGTACATTTGAAATAAAATTCTGGCATCAGAATCATATGAACATTTGTCTTGAAAACAGACATAGTAAGCAGGACCAAGACATGCATACTTGGCATCAACAAAACAGAAGAAAATTCGGATAAATCAGTAAAACTACTGTACTGCCACACTGGCATAAAACAAATTAAGATCAGAATCAGAAAGAAAGTTAGTTACAATATATTCTGACTTAAATTTGTTTCATATCCTCACAGAATCTGCTTTCTACCACCCTCTCCGCACCAGCTTTGGTGTTGGACTTTGTATTTCATGGCAATGAAAATCCCTGTAGCAAATAATAGGGAGCACCTCGATCCTACTGGGATTCTGAATCATCATTGTTATAAAATGCTCTGAATCCTCATCATTTATAAGCTTTCTAACAAGAATGTCATTTTAATAAAGCAGCCTATATTGTCCACAAAGGTGTTAAAAATGGCACAAAGATGTTCCCTCTAAAGTTTTTTTTTTTTTAATAATATTCATAATGCTAAGAATTAACATCTGAACAAAGAGTAAATCT
Source organism: Falco rusticolus (assembly GCF_015220075.1). Classification (NCBI taxonomy): domain Eukaryota; kingdom Metazoa; phylum Chordata; class Aves; order Falconiformes; family Falconidae; genus Falco; species Falco rusticolus. The sequence continues at coordinate 12,406,994 of NC_051201.1, read as the reverse complement.
TGCAAGCTACCCTGATGCTTAAACACCTAGGTAAGAATAAACGTGCATGCAAAGAACTAACCAGTGTCATGTTTCAAAGCAACTGTCCTCTGTAGTGCTGAGGTACATATTTCTATACCTCCCCAACAGACTAGAAATAGAAAAGACAAAGCATATAATAAAGCCAAGCACAATGAAAGAGCTCTGAAGAGAGAGCTGAAAAGTAGCTATCATGTTGGCAGATAAATTCTACACACAATTATTCATTCCTAGCCTCTTGACATGTAGATTAATGAGTTTGATAACCCAGGCTTCTAAGAAGTAGATTCAACTCTGTTTCACTAGCTTTCGTCTCCTCTTCTAACTACAAACAACACTTTGGTCTATTGAGGGGAAAAGAAAAAAAAAAAAAAAACAAATCGATACATTTGCACTGGTCATCAACATTTTTGCAATTGAAGTCCTATGTCAAAAATATGATATCTGCTGTGGGACACAGCTCTTTACTAGCCCTGTCAAGAATTCACAGGGGCTCATGGGATCACTGGAGGGAGGAGTTTTTGCTACAGCCGCCTATGCTTCCATGCCAAGTTCAAAGTCATATAGTAGCCAAGAAAAAAAAAAAAAAAAAGAAAAAAGAAAAAACAGAAAAAGAAAAATAAAAAACCCACAACAGCTATTCTCATAGTTATAATGACCCTGTACTCACTGCAATGTGTTCTGTACATAAAATTTTCTATTTCTTCCCTGAGGCCAAATGACCTTTTGTCGACACTTTGGTTAATGTTCACTGATCAAAGTGGATTTAAAGCAAGTGCTGTATCAGATTCCAGCCATGACGACTTTTACAAGGGGTTGTGTCTGCCTTAAACCAGTACACAGTGATGCATACAGGGGGTGGGGGAGTGGAGGAAGGAAAAAATACAGTTAATGATTTACAGATTTATTCTTTGTTGAGGCAAGTCTTACAGAGTGGAAATGTTTCATTCTTGACTGGTGAGCAGCTTTGAGTCCTTTTTTTCATCTCAAATGTTATGAGTTCAAATTCTCTTGAGTAATAACAGTCATATGCAGCTGCTTAGGATTTATCAGGAGGTTTAAGGGATGGGGAATGGGATGGGACTGGGGACAGGGGGGCATTTGCTTGAGGTCACACCCCCCCCCCCCTTTCCTGGCTAAAACACAAGGTGAAAAGTAGTCTTTGGCTCTTAAGAAAAGAAAAAACCAGAAAAAGCCACGTTGCAAAATTACTAAGATATTACTTAGATAATCACAATTTCAGAACCCTGTCTAGAGTAGTTAATAACATTTTTCTTGTTATCTGCAACTGGAAAAGAACTCAGGATTACAGTGGGCACTGACTGCATGCTGAGGGGTTCATCCTGAAGGAAAGGAAAAGTTACAACAATCCCAAACTAGAGACAAGCAATACCAGACTAGTGACACCAAAATAGCAATGACGTTCCATAGCATTCAAGTGTAGTTCACTTGCTTAGGCAAGGAACAATATCTTTCACAGTCTACAGCACATTTTTGTACTTCAAACACCATAATCAGATACAAAATTTTTTTATATTTATTTTTCTCTTTGCATGGCTCTCTAATGATCTAAACAAGCAATAAATGCGTTTGAGTAATTTTGTGCCAATCACCATGCAACATTTTTTTTTAGTTACACCTAAAAATAGGTTGGTTTATTAAATTTTATTTGTTTTTATCTCTATCCTGTTTTTCTATTCAGGATGAACTAAATTGCAGCGCAAAATTCTATTTTAAGCAGAACTTTCTATCTTCTTTAATATTGTTTAAACCTGGTGGCTTAAATTTAAATGTATTTGCCCTGGATATTTTGGTTGGCTGGTTGGTTTGGTTGTGATTTTGGTGTGGTTTTTTGGTTTTGTTTATGTTTTTTCATTTTGTTTCAAAGTGTCTTATTGTAGGATGAGATACCTAGCACTCACAGGAGTGAAAGACATGCTGCAGTAATGTCTTGCATTTTATCTACAAGCTTTATGATCCTGTAGCATGAAGCACACCCCCTCACACATCCCAACTGTAAATCTACTGCATGAGAGGTTATTTAGAGATACAAATTACTGTTATGCACAATCCCCTTTGTAATCAAATATATCTTCAGTTTAGTGTTCACTTTAGAGAGGTCTCATTCCTTTGATGCTCTTAAAGCCAACCTACTGAAACAAGTTCTGGAAAGAAAGTGTTATTCTTCAAAGTAAATCATAAGGAGGGAAGATTTTTCTGAAAGATCTTAGAAATAGCTCATGCTGCTGCTTCCAGATATTAATTCTCAGAAATATTCACTCTAAGTGAACCCTATAAGTATCTAATATATTGAGGAATTGCCATGCAGACCTATGCTTCCCACTACAACTAAGGATCTGCATGCACCCAGAGTATCCAATCTCACGAGCATCTAATCTTCAAGGATATTTCTGTAGATTGAGGGGAGAGGAACCAAACAGGGCAATATGAGGTTATTTATTAAGATGATTGTTCACAGAAATCAGTTTTTTCTGCACCTCCCCAAACCCTGAATCTAAGCATATTTAATGTAGGCCAACAATTTAAGTTCTAAATATAGGAGGAGGACAGGGGTTTTAGATAGAAGTTAGGTGTCATAAAGATCTGCCCAGTTCCCTTCATTTGCCACTCATACCAAACTACACATCTCTTTCAAGCTACGTGATATATATTATGAATCATATTCCACCATCATGTTGGCACCTTCTCCTCACACAGTGCTCCAAAGTACCACTAGCAGTCAGCTACCGATGTTAATATACAGCAAGCAGATACAGCCACCATTCTACAAACCAGTTATTCAACAGCATTAGGTAAGTATCTCTAAACACTACAGCTCCAGGTATTCCAGACAAAGAAAGATAAGCAAAAGAGCAACTTTACTGTTACTGAAATGTCAACAGCACTGAAATTCCCCAAACCAACACAAACAATCTGTGCAAAATGGTAAGTCACACCATGTTTATATCTATAGTCTTCAGAGAGAACATCAACAAGTATACACAGTCTACAAGGTAAATCTTGCTTTCATAATCTGGAAGTCGTTAGAAATCATTAAGCACTTCAGTGGAGATTACAGAGAAAAGAACAGCTTTAGTGAACATACACACAAGATTGTTAACTGGGAATTAAATTGTATTGTAGAACAACTTCATGGTTTTGTTGGGATTAACAGCCACCAAGAATGATTTCTGCTCAAATATGTCAGGCACCTTTTTTCCTGATATTGTGAAAATAATTAGAAGTGCTCAGTGCCAATGAAATGTATACAGAGTAGTGTCATTTTATCAGAATGGTTTTGGGCATACTGATGGACATAAAAGATACTCAATGACTGCAGAAGAAAAGGAGTCTTCTAAATTATCCAGACCTAAGTGCAAGGTACCCCAAGAATCTCTAGTAATTTGTAAATAAGTGGTCAGGTTATTATATGCATATCTTTTAATCCAGTCAAAGAAAAGAGAGTATATTAATTTTACCTTAAGACCTTAGCTCTTTTTGTATAGAGTAGAGACTTGTGCTTTCATTTCAACAACATCTGGGGCTCAAGACCTGGTAAATCCTCTTTGTGTAGTAGCTGCTACGTTGATAGACACTGGGAACTGAACAACAGAAATTATTTTTGCAGCCAAATTGATATGCAGGTGCACATCTGAGCACATTTATCTCTAATTATCTGTTCTCAGGCACAAAACAAGCAGGCAGAGCAGAAAATATGCAGGTATTTATTTTATTCTTGCTCTGAAATTTGTTTAGTGTGCGCAAAAATGAAGATCAAGTTGTCAGAGAAAGAATAGAGTCTCAAGCCCACTAAAAATGTGCCCCAAAGTGACTTGCCCATGTTAATTTTAAAACTTCCATTTTAGGAAAGACAGGAAAGGAGAAGTGCCTGCTTACAGGACTACCAAAAGCATTGTGGTTGGCTGCCAAAGAGCATCGACATAACTTCAAACTACTTCACCAAAGCCAGTCAACTTTTTCGGCAGACATGCACATTTTCTGCACCACTTCTGGGGATAAAACGCAGCATCTTGAATATGCGCATGTGGTAACAGATGGTATATGCCAATCGTTTTAGTGGCAAATATTGCATAAACTTTGGAATACCTCAGTATTCTGAAGCTGTAAGAACTCCTGGACAGAGAAATTTATATAAGCAACCTTCTGAGGGAGATTATGTAAGCTGTATGCAGTTTAGGATGTGCATCTCTCAGATGAGGTACTTCATTGTTATTACAGAGGACTTTTTTTCTAAGAAAGATTTGTTCTACAGCTTTCACTAAAAAAAAAAAAAAAAAAAAAAAATCACCTTTTGCCACCTTAGAGTATGTTGAGTACCAGGGACTGCCAGTATAGGGATCTTTCCACTATATTAATTTCAGTGGTGTGCATGTTATGTCTAAACTACTCATTGCCATATAGCAGAGATCCTCGAGTTAGCTTTGCCAAAGGGCACAGAGGATATTAGCTCCTCCTACAGAGCTCTCTGGTATCTCAGCTAGATTTCTCTTGAAATCTGAAAAGAAATCTCTGTATTGTCTCTGCCAAATGCAGTGTAGACACAAACCAGTATAGCAAGCCAGTAGCAGAGTCAAAATCCTGTTTCTATAAGACATTCCAACATACTAATGATCACTGTAACATACTGCGTCTTATGAAGTCCTTTGGACAAAAGATATTACAGCAGTATAAAACTTGTCCTTCCCTTATTTAAAAAATAATAAATCTTACATAGACACAAATAAGTGCTGCTTCTTAAAGCAGCCTTACATAAAGCAAACAAGGCTCTTTTCAAGAGAACCCAACTACTGAGCAACAGATTGAATGCCTGAATACTTTTAGAATAAGATAGATTTACGCAATGTATTTATGTACAGCAACAGAGATCAGAGCAATCTGCTCACTTAACAGCCACACAACAGACAAGGTTATTGTACATTAATGCAAAATTCTAACAAATCTTAAAGAAAAGATACATCCAAATTTGAACAAGCAGCCTTTACCACTGCAGTCTACCCAGTATCAACAAAATGCTGCAAGTACAGGTTTGAAAAACTGTATCGGCACAGAAGAAAGAACATATTTTACTTAAAGTACGAAGCCTGACGATTCAGGAGTGAATGCTACCTCTCCCCCTCCCCAGCCCTCCACTCACAGACACACACCCCACCAGATTCACAGGATTAGTATGAGACTGGCTTGAGGGTTTTAGCAGTAACTGCTGCAAAACAAGTTCTGATTGGTTGATTCAGAAATTGGGATTCTGGGCAGTGTTTTATAAAAGGATAATGTATCTTTAAGCCTAGGTGCCCTTCAGGGAAATGTATTGGATAAATGTCTTCTGAAAAGCCTGTAAATATTCCATCGCCTCACTGTCATTACTACCATGAAATGATAATGAAGCATGAAAGAAATATAATTCCATATTCAGATGACAGCATTAGCCTTCATAAGCAAACTGAAATATTTATTAGTAAAATGTTCGGTATCTACGCCTGTAATCTAAAAAAAGGACAAAAATGTTTTATAATAAAAAAGAGATTGAATGCAGAGGTAAAATCTGGTTGGCTGATTTTATTGCTTATTATTAAATCCAGGCAAAACAATTATTTTTTTCTTTTCATTAGTAAGGCACCCAAATTAAAACTATGCCCTCAGGCTGTGAGGTTTACAGTAGTGATTAAAAACAAGAAATTGTGATGCATGGGGTTTTTGACAATGGCATAATCAAATTCATTCATATTGTTCAATCTTTCACTGACAAATATTTTTACAGTGAAATATACCAAACAAAGAAGCACATACAAGTACTATCAATACAGAGAAATTAGGAAGACTTGTTATTATTGCAGTAGAGAACAGATACAATGTTTCTATAATCTTGAATACAAACATTATAGTGTAGTTAATTAGGGTAATTATTGCCTAAATTGTGCTTAATTGTTTTATACTGAAAAGGATTTCTGAAAGAAGCCTTTTGGATTTCTACAAGGCAGAGACATGAATACCGTACAGTCTAAGTATTTAGATATAATTTCATAAGTTTGATTGTATTTCCTGTAAGTCAGAAAATACATCCTGAAGCAGACTGGGACAGAGATAAACACGAGTCACATGCCTTGACCTCTGTTTCACCTTATTGAAAAAGAGGCGTAAAATAGTCATTTAGTACACTAGCATCAGAGAGCATTCACACACTCTAAGCACATTCTTTTAAAAAAAAGGTCTTTGAAGTGAATGAAAAATTAGAAATTCAAGTGACCACGATCAATTCTGAAACACTGCACAAAATTAATTACAGTTTTGCATCAGAAGCAAGAATGTAGATTTCAGACAGTCTATGTCATTTATCTCATGCTGTACAATATACAAGGCGATTAAAAAGCCAAATCTGTTCCCACCCCCCAAGTCTAAGGCCTATCAGAGGCTGTGAAGTACAAATGATTAACTCCAAATTATTCAAGGGATTGTACAGACGCTTCAACTTGAATGAAATTTGCAGCAAGTCACAGGAGCTACAGAGGGACAGATTTGCTGCTCTTTATCAAAATCTAGTCTGACTATCGCTGACAGAATCCAGATAAATTGCATAGTAATCTGGCAGTGGCTGCGGAAAGCTTGCTCTGCAAAATCCAAATCTCTAATTTCTATCTGTTTTTAATTGCTTGACTTAAATTTGCATTTTTATACAATTGGCTTAAAGGATTTATTCAGTTCTTTAGGCTACTCTAATAAAATTGGGTCCCATTTTGCATGGTATCTCAGAAACCTGCTTACATTAAATAAGCATGCTGTATTACAAAAATATTTACTGTAGCAGAAAAAGATTCCTTTTTATGTCATGTTCAGAATTAGCTAAAGAATACATGTGTCAGGAAGCTCATTTTAAACTCCCCTATGAAAACATACCTCAGAACAAACAGGACGGTATAACAAAGAAAACTGGGGGGGAAAAAGCATTCATTCAAGACAGGATGAACTGTTTTTTAAAAAAACAAAAAACAAAAAACCACAACATATGTGGACCAAGACTGGGTACACATTTAAATACAAGTCAGAAGCCACCAATAATACAATGTGCTATTAACCAAGCGTTTTGAAAACAGCCATACATGCAGCTCTCCAGAACCTGAAAGCTGAGCATTAAAGCAAAAACTTCCATTCTTGTAATTAGCATGCTCCCATGTCATTAATGGAGGCACTGGCATAAACTGACTACTATCCTTATTAACAAGTCAATGTCACCCTCCTAGATTATAGTTTACCTTGCCCCAACCGTAAATATTACAAAATGCCAACATCTGAGCAGCACTTGGCTGGCTAACACCCCTCAGCTACTGTTCAACTGAGTATCAGAAAGGAAGTTCAAGTGTGATGACTGTCTGAAAACTGGCTTCCAGCAGGATAACCAAGACAAAAGTACTAATTTATAAAATATTACATTTCTAATCATGTTTTCACCTGCATTTACCTATTCTGGAACTAATGCAATAGATTGTGACCCATTTCAAACACATATTTTAACTTTCTACTCAATCTTTGCCAAAATAGCTGATTTATTCTAAAAATATGGCCATCAAAGGCTATGCAAAGGCTACAAGTATAGTTGTCTTAATCTGAATATCCATAGTCCAAAAATATACAAACTTCAGTGTAGTTTAACATAACTTAATAGAAGCAAGACTTTACATTCTTAAAGATTAAGTTCAAATAGTATTAAAAAGAAACAGAAAAAAAATAAAAAAAACCTATTTTTTACCTACCGGTTCCAACAGGGATGTACAGATCCCTTTTCCTTCCAAGTGAGTATGAACCAAAACAGCACCAAACAGCTCCTGTACCACAACAAACATGATCTGACCCCAACCATAAACAGGATTTGAACCTACATGCTCTTCACAGTGCTTACCATGAACACGAACAACTGCTGGAATTTAGTTATGTTCCAGCCTGGAGGGTATCTGCCCCATTACTTTCCCAGTGGATAACATGTCCGGTATCCATACTTACAAAGAAAATCCATGAAAGAAATCAAGTCAATGAACTGGGAAGAACAGTCAGCTATTAGAGAACACTTGCTCATATTAAATTCCTGAGGCAACTAGCTATCAAACATGTGGCAGTTCTAACTCTGGCTATTGTGTATATAAACCTTTAAAGATTTATGAGGAGGGACAATTACCCAAACAGTACTTTCCCCTCTTCAAATCAGTGGTGTCCCTCTGGGATGTATAGGCAAAAGGAGTTCCAGCAGCAAGAAAGCAAACCTGCTCCACTGAAGAACCATTCTGCATAGAGCAGCAGAAATAGGGACAGAAAGCAGGAATTAGGTCACTTCCAAGGCTCAATGTTCACAGCAGACGCCAAATGAGAAACTGGATAAACCCATCTGTAATTGTTTTATTGAAACACCCACAAGCAATAAGGACAGTCAATAGTTCTACTGTAAGATCCAGAGGAACTTTATTTTGTTGCTCTTGCCAATGTCCTCTGCAAAACTGTGTAGGGCTAAAGCAATGCAGTTTCTCTCTAGAAAACCAAACAAAATGTTGGAAGCCACTGTTTAAACTGCAAATTTAGGAGAGGATGGCAAAACTCCGTGTCAAACTGACATGGAATCAAAAGCTAGTGTAGCACAGAACATACAGTCATTTCTTGTAGCTAGCAGAACAGAAAATAACCGTCCATAACCTGTTCTAATCCAACTATGTCACATCTTTACTTTATCAGAAACCTTCACACTCATTCTCATGAATTACAGTTACAAAGCTAACCTTTCCTGAATATATGGGATATTCTATATGTGAGATATGAGAGCAAATACATCTTAACATGATCTAGAAGAAAAACAAAGGCTGTCAGACTTTCTGTAACTCCAAACTGCTTATACTATATGTTTGCATGAAATACTCAAGGAGGAAGTAATCCACCGGTCTGCACTTCCACAAGCATCAGAAATTACACAATACACGCAGCCACGCATGTTTGAGTTTTTTAAAACACGTGTACAGCAACCAAAACCTGGAATGCATCTTACATACTATTCAAGCTTCCTCATGTCTTCTGACAATTCTGCTATTACTTTTTTGGTACTCTTTCCTCTATTACCATGTTTTTATAAGGTAATTTATATAAATCTTCTGTAAGATTACAGCTAAAAATTCCATTTAACTGTTGAGTGCATCTTATACGAGTTCCACAATGATACATAATTTTCTAGCAACGAATTTCATATGCACCTTTGGATGTTAGAATGAAGGAAGACCTCCAAGGTTTTAGAAAAAAAGTCTTCATAAAAAATACATTTGTATTTTTCCTTCTTTCAGAGGTTTTGAATTTTATGTTTCTCTAAGAACTAATATCTGATTTCATTTCCAGCTAAAGGTAGTTATTCTAAAGTATCTCTCCCTTTTCGTATTTCTCATCTTTGATTCCTTTGAATGGCTATACTGTCAAATATTAGAAATAAAGAGATCTGTTTGGTGAAGCAGAATTCCCTAAAGCTGATTCCTGACAACTTGAGTCAGTGTCCACTGTACTCTATACATTTTTGTCAGCTAAACAATGCTGCTATAATCTGTGTCAGTTTTATAGGATTTAATTCAACTGCAATGTCAAACCAGCATTCATATTCACAGTGGGTTCATTTTAAAATAAACAAATAAACACTTCCCTTCAGCCATTATTTGGCTGCTTCTCTCCACTGAATATGTTCTACAAACGGTGTGTACCAACAATCTTCCAAGCAGACTGCTTTAAAGGACCAACTGATGTTGCATTACATTGTTATGCTCAGCAAAAATTGGTCTAGCAAGTATTATGCCATTGTAGGTCCAAACCTGCAAAAATACACGCTTTCAACCCACAGGGCTCCACCTCTCCATCAGTTCCATGCTTTGTCCCCTCCTGACACTTTAAAGTACGCAAAGCTACAAAGCAGGAAACAGGTATAAGTAGCCTATATTTGGATTGCCTCTCATAGTAGCCCCACTGATTTCAGTGGCATTATTCATATGGAAAACAAATCACCTCCATAATTAAAATATATACTTTTCATTAAAAAAAGAATTATTTCCATGTACTAATTAGAAAACCTTAATTAAAAGTCTCTAAGACCTTACATATTTTAAAAGTATTTCTCTACTTACAGCTGTATAAATTTATTCATTGAACAAATATACCAAAATTAAAGTTTGACTGAGGCAGAACCTTCCAGTATTAGAAAATATAAATAATCTGGGATGCTGATATAAAAAAATTATTTTATGGCAAAATCCAGAAATGTTGAAGTAGAGGGGGCTCACAAAAAGCCTTAAACAACACATCGCCATAAATATTTAAGCTTGTCTGCACTAGTGCCTTCTGTCATTGTATTGACTGTTAATCCAGGTAGTAATTCAAGCAAAGGCAAAGTCATACGGTTAACCACAGCCTTTAGTTTGTGCCTTTTTGCAACTTTCTTCAGTATACTTTTGTTACTGATGAAAACCAAGTATCTAATCATAACTTTGGTGCTTTTACCAGCACGTTTTAAAAGTTTGTCCCAGATAAGCCAAGCCAGATAATCCATATTTCTAACTTAATTTGAAAGATAGTTAATTTCACCAAATTTCTTCATTGCATTAAACAGCTTATTCAAACTTATCAGTACAGTAATACTTAGGAACATGAGCTACTTCAGACTGCAAAAAAACCCTCAGATATACCCATATTTAAGTTTCCCAAGTGTATCAAGAACAATATGTACACCCACTGCTACACAAATCTTACCATAATAAACCCAAAAAGACTGACTAACTGCCACAAGTAATATCCACCAAAGGAGGAAGAGCAGAGCAGGTGTCTGACAAAAACGGTGACGTCTTGAAGGCCTGAGATGACATGTATACATAACTCAGCAGTCATTCTATCCTGAAGAATAACTGGTTTGTGTAACCCAATATTTTACAGCAGACCCTGAATACAGAGAGTATATACTTCTCTAAATGTGATTTTTTTTCCCCCCTAAATGATTAGCTGAAGTTCAGGCAGCCTTGTTTCTCTTAGTACCACAATCTGATGACAGAGTCATTCTGCTGCAGTTACATTTATTTACAAGGAACACTGAAGTTCTTTATTCTTGGTTTCAAGCTCCTTTCTAATTATTACATAGCTCAGAAATGCTTTTTAAACACCTCAGAGTCAAATTCCTATCCTTTGCCTTTTTTGTCCCTATACTGCCATTGTTTCCTTGGATGTTAGCCACTCTTCCATAATCCTCCACATTTCACAAAGCAACAGGGGAATTATTACACCCAGCATCTCTCTCAGATCCCCAGATTCTCAGTGGAGACACGTCCCTCAGTTTGGGATGAAGGTTGCTGTTATTTCAGTTACGTGGTTTAAAAAGAAATGTGTTGTTTCTTACAATATTTTATAGTATCTGCCTAGAATTGAACCCCGATAACAAATTCTACAAATCTGGCAAACTATAAAACATGGCACCTTTAACATTCTTTCTGTGCCAAACTCCTAAGGAAGTAACAGAACTCTGCAACCTTCAACAATACCTTAAGGGGTCACCAAAACTGCATAAACCTTAACCATTATGCAAGGATATACGTAACACTGGAAGTTAAAGACTCCGGATCCACTCCAGTTACAAGACACTGGCCTTGTAACGTACTGTAATTAAATGTTTGAAGTAAGAATTTTTAAAAAAAGTGGTAAAGACAATAAAAGCTGTATTAAATACATATCTACTAAAGAGTAGAGAGCTTCATTTAATATTTTAGCACCCTTTCTCATGAAACTACTATTTTATTACTTATAGTTATACCATAGGGTTTTTTTCAAGACACGTGTTTCATAACCCTGTATTTTGAGTTCTACTTTATAATAATTAAACCTGTAAATCACCAGTTTAATCCCAAGAAATTATGTAAATACTTTGGAATAGGAAAACCCACATGGATACGATGCTGAGATTACCTGTTATCCTTGAGAATATACCAGACAGTAGAGAGACATTAAATGAATAAACAAATCAATGTAAACAAGCAAATAAAAGAAAAACAAAGAAAAGAAAAATTTAAAGCAGAAGAAAAGAATGGAGTTTGTGGGAGGAAAGACAGAGTAAAAAACCCCATAATTCTGAAAATAAATAGTACAGAATTTGCCTCACAAAAACAATTCTTTCTTAGATTTCTTTTGAGTTTGATTTACCATCCGGCTTTCCTCAGAGAAAACATTTCAGGAATAAATTTTGGACATTTTTTTCCTGGATATCATCTTTGAATGCAGTTCCTCTAAGATCTTCTTTCTATGACTGAGATTTGAGGGTAGGTCACTTTTTAGCACAAAAGGTTCAATTCAGTTGCACAAAAAAATGATTTAAAAATTAAGTCTTCATCCTAAGCATTTAGGCAATAGTAAGGGAGGAAAAGAGCTGGTACCTTCCCATAGGGTAAGAAGTCAGAGGTGCTGCGCCCTCATAGAAGATGTCTCAATTGTATTATAAATTATTCTGGGCATGTTTCTTATTTGAAAATGATCCCTTCCCTGTCCACAGATACACAAATCAAGATACTGATTTTTAGCAAATCTTAACTCTACAACACATATGGTCCAAGCCATAACATAAAGTATAAATCAAAACCATTTTTTCCTTAACTATGTGAACTACTGTACTTATTGAACCTGTCTTAGCCATCCACATAAAATATTCTGTATTCTGTATTTTCAACTGCCTTTCCAGTGACCTCCAAGAGGGGGGATTTCACAGCAGCAATCCAATTCAAAAGTGATGAAAGCCTGAATAAGCCAGTGAAGGCAACAAGCAGAAGTTATAGCTCTGTCTCCGAGAAGACAAACACTACTCGTCAATGCCATCTAAGTACTCAATATTACACATGGAACCCACAGTAGCCCTGGATTGCAAACCGATTTGTGTCATTAAGTGCATGTCCACACAGCACAGAGCAGCTAAGAAGAGCTACAGCGCTAGAAGACCTAATATGGGTACAGAAATATTGTAGCCATCTTAGGGTAAAACTCCACCTATATCAATTAGGCCATCTGAGATGTAAAGCAAACCTCACAAACATGAGTTTGTGATGCATTTGACATTGCTTCTGGTACTCAAGGTGTCTTATTCAATGGTAGCATGGGTATCGCTGTAGGGCACCCCACTATGCTATAGCAATATAAAATAATAATCAGTTAATAAAGATAGACACAACCTTTGCCACAGTTTCTACTTACTTCAGTTTCAGGTAGGTTGAGTTGCAGCTAACTGCTAAGTTTATGCTTTCTCCTGCTAGTCTTTTTCCAAGTCATCTTAATGTGAAAATGCATTACAAAAAAGTTCTAAAGGAGATTGTAATTGTTTTAAAAAGCAAATAATTCCTGCCCTTTCCCTCCTCTCTTGCCCCTCTGTCTCTTCCTCTACCTCCTTTCTCCCTGTTCCTCACTCTAATTTACAGAAAAAGCTTTTCATCAAATCAACTCACAATGAGCAATGTGAAAATATACCAAGATGTCCTGGGACTGTTCAGATGAAACAACCCTTTTTTAGATTGTCATGGGCTATTTACAAGTGTTATGCTTTACGGATGCAGTTATCACACAGTAAGTTTCTGTTCCTTATTATATCCTGTTGAAAATAATGACTCAATGAGCTGCTTAACAATCAAATTTAGAGTCTGGTCTACCAAGTTTTTCTTTTTTTTTTTTTTTTTCTTTAGAAGAAACTAACTAAAAGTTCTAGGGAATCTGTCCTCATTGAACTAACTTAAAAAAACCTTTGAACCCCCTTATTCTATAATTGTAAAGTTCCTATAAGTTAAAGATAAATTATTCTAGAGCATATGACTCAAAAATAACCTAAACCACCAATGTTGTCCTAATTGCCAAGGCCAACTCTTCCTAGGAATTTGACATTAAAAGCGTATGTTGTACAGAGTATCCATATTTCAGAAATTACTTATGCAGTGCACACCTCTGCATTCCATTTTTGTGTATCTCTGTGGTATAATACCAAGTATAGAGAAATGCTTTATAAAAATGAAAATGCAATTTTCTGACCAATAAAAGGTATTCCTGTATGTAATCCCAGTAATAGATTTTTAAACCCTTATCACTGCTGCAATATTATGTATTCATAGTTATTATCTTGTCCACTTCCAAATCCTGAAAGGTTAGATTGTTTAAAGATTTGTTAGCTGTGAAATACTTTTAAAAGCAAAGTATTAAACTCTGAGCTAATTGAAAAACAGCATTTTATCAGATTCTCCTTTGATATTATCTTGTAATGATTGTACTTAAGGTACTCACAATACTTCAATAAATAGTGAAATTAAAAATATAACATCTTTAGGGCTTTTCAGAGAACGTGGCTGTTAACAATTTATACTGCTTTTTTTTTAACCATTATTTTCTTATATTTCCCACAATGCTTCACATCAGAAGCAAACAGAAACTGAATGATTACCCCAAAGTGTGCTAGATGAACTGGAAAAAGTCTATTCAAACAAAGCTCATTAGTTTTGATACCTCCAGGGCTATGACAAATTAAGCGTCTGGTGAATATGCTTGCAGACAAAAGGATGATGCAAAATCTAGGGCTTGTGCTAGGCATTGTGTCAATAAATTCTACTGAAAAAGGTAAAAATTACAATTGAAACTAAAATGGAATCCCTTTAAGGAACACATAGAAAATAGATCATCCCTTTTCTTAAATACATTTATGAATGATTGTGCTATAAATAATAAAAGGATTGCTTATTGGCTACTTTGAATGTACATTCTGATGGGTCAGTTCTGGCCTCTGAAAAATTTTACTCCAGAGCTAGTAAAAAGCATACAGACAATTTAGGCAGACTCTCCAAATTGCTTTGCTATATTGAAAATTTAACTATACCACAACCACCATAACTTTGTACCTTTTTTTAAAACATCCACTCCTGAACTGAGAGCAGCCATCGTCAAGCTTATGATTGTACCTTTGGAACTCAGCAATGAAAATGCACAAGTAGCTATGAAATTAATTGGTAGATTTGGCCCTGCTCCTAGTGAACAGGTGTCTAAACCACATACACTGTCACAACCAGAAGCCCAGTTGATCATCTTAGAAAAGACAGAACGGACAAATTCATTCCTCTATCATAAGGTGACCCTACTGTGTCATCACTGAACTGTTCTGGTGATCTGACATTTGTCTGTTCTTTGTGGTGCTTATGCTGTACATGTTCTGAGGCAAAGTGAAGAATCTGAATGACAGCACTAAAACTAAGATGCTTCAATGGCACTACGAGCTTAGTTTGCTGCCTTTCTGCTTCCAATGATTTTAATGAGAATAGAAATGGAACTTTACTAAATTCATTCCTAGTATTTGCTCTTTAATCATCAAAACACTTTCTGATGTAAAGTTTGTTACTTCCAGTCTTTACTTAGTTATTGTATGGGTGGTGTGCTATGGAATTGTGCAACCTCTTACATACTTAATTTTGCTGAGCACATGACATACCTGCTCTTTTACAACTGTACAGTATTTGACTTAGATATCCAAGTTATATATGTTTAACATAATCAGAATCTGACCTGAAGCCATACTTCTATGTGTTGCAATCCATGAGTCATTTCCTCGGAATACTTTGTACCTTAAAATTGCTACAGAATAAGAGCTAGAAGCTAGATTCACCTGCTTTCATGCCACCAGGAATTCAGTCACTTCACAGCCTAACTAATCCAGGTTGCCAATGAAAGTAGATTATTGCTTTTGAAATTCACCTTCCCTTCTGACAAATCCTAATTTTGCAAGCTTTCAGAGAACATTACAGAACTCCCTTTCATATCTGATGGATAATCAAGAAGTATACTTGACCAAACAGGCCAATTTTTCTCTCCATAAACTCAATGAGGCCTGTTACCACTAGGGAAAGAAAATAATTCTTGTATACTTCTGTTGTATATTTTATATACACCACAAATTTCAAAGTGTCTTTGAAAATTCTTTTAAAAATGCATTATCAATTTTTTAAAATAAAAATTGACTGAAAACATTACTGATCTAAATTCTAACCAGAAATATTTCTTAAGATATAGTAAAATATACAACTGTATTTTTCTCTGAGCTCTTGGTTCTTGCAAGAATGTATCTATATTTCCACATTTAAGGTCAATTCTGTTACTTAAAGTCAGTTTAAAAAGAGGGGATATTTCCCTAGATAGCATAGTTTCCAAAGGAAAGAATAAATCAGTTAACAAATATTATACACAATTTGTTCTGCCAGAAACTAAACAGGAACTTACAGTTGTAGCTTTTTGCATGTATGAACAAATTTCCAGTACCAAGACAAACTGTTACCTGGGGATGTAAACTCTGTGTGCGTGCGTGCATGTGTGTTCATGTCAGTTTCTCAATAAATGAGGGGCCAGCTCTGTATATCTTAATTTTTGGCTTCAAAATTATACTAAAAAAAAACTTTCTAGCTGGTACTACTGGCAGTAGAAGAGGAGGAAATGACAGGCAGGGGAGCCTATTGGTTTTGTGGCTTTCAGTAAAGAAGATAAGCATCGTTTAAAATAACAAAAACATATAGAAATATGCTCTAACAGGATCAAACTGGTAGGCAAGACAATGCTGGCCTTTGAGACAAAAGCTGGATGCAAGAGAATTGCCAGCATATCTATAACTGATTCAAAAAGTCTTGGGAAGAAATAGGTGATGGCACAATAAATTCAGCAGCAGCCTCCAGAACCCAGACTTTTCATTCTTGCTTACAATTTTTGAAGAGGAACACCTTATGACCAGGATTCCATTTGCAAATAAATACATGTTATTCTCTTCCAAGTGTCATTCTCATTTCCCTTATTTGTGTACAAAGTAACGAAGTACCTGTCTTCTGGAGTTAGCAGCAGTCATTCATTTTACGGGAAACAAAAGGAATGCTTGTTAGTAAAATACCAGGTTAAAGGAAACAAAGCTCTCGATCACAGAACAAGCAGGTGTTCCTTGACAACTGTTCTCGACTTGTGCAGCATTAGCTGGGGCTACAACACATACCTGGCAACAGGATTTTAATCTAAATCCCTGATTTGGGAGAAGAATCGAGCAAGGAGTGATCACTGAGACCAGCATTGTTACTGTGCAGTTCTGAAACAGTACTGTATTTTCCGGCTGTGCACTAGGCCAGAGTTCTCTCACCACACTGCCATCCTGTAGCAAGTTGACATTCTGCCTTGTACTTTCACAAGCCTTCCCTTACAAATTATGGAATATCTGTCTGTAGGTCTTTGCAAAATAGAGATTTTTTAATAGGCAGCTCACAGAATAAAAAGGTTGAGCACCCAACATAACATGATGAAGTAACATAAATCACTGGGGGAAAAAAAAAACCCACAAAGTATTCCACAATTGTTTTAGATAAAATTATTTGTTAATTAAGAATATCAGGAACAGAATAATATATACATGTGGAGGGGGAGAAGGGGAAGAGAAATTATGCTATTGCCTTGATTTTTAGTTCTATCTTAGAATTAAAAACCAAGAACTTTGGATACAAACATTAAATAACTAAATACAAGCTGCTTAATTTTCATATATACCAAACACAACTTAGGTTCCTCTTGAATTCTAAGCCAGAATTAAAGCCTCTGAAGAGTACCAAACTGAACAAAATCCTTATACTTGAAGCCAAAATAACTAAATTATAGTCCTCTAATGCTCAAAGCACACAAACCAGCATAAGGGGGGTGGGGGGAACAGGGGGGAAGTAACAAAATTGCTGCTATTCTACAAAAAAGTGTATTGTAAAAAACAGCCTACAGAGGTCTGGGTTTATGGTTTCCTGTTCTATAACACACACACTCGGTATGACTACAAAAGAACATGTTTTGTTCCTACCCATATTGCAAACAATTTGGAATCTGAAAGTCAGGCTGGGTTCTTTTTCCTGTGAGTGTTGTCATCAATGTTAGAGGTTTTCCAGTCCAACTTCAGCCTCCACCTTACCTATACAATGTCAAGATCATCAAAATATATCCTGACATGTCTGCAATCTTAGAACTGTCAATGAATTTGCACAATCCTAATTCATTGGAGCTACAATCACCATCCTGTACACATCGCTTGCCTGTGGTTTTGGGGTTTTTGCAGGACAACTAGACTAGAACAAAAGAAACCAAACATTTTTGGTTTGAAACATTTAGCACTATCTTGACTAGAGAAAAAATATGCTTCATTCTCTTTCTTTACCTACATTTTTAGTTTCTATGCATTAAAGAAACAACTTTGACGGTTCTAGCACACATTTATGATGTCAAGGGCTGGCCTATTCAAATATTTGTTCAATTAAGTATACTAAAGCAATTCTCACAGTGAAAAAAACCCCACAGCTAACCTTGAGATGCATCTGTTGCACACCTTGTCTTAGCTGAATCCTAGCCTCAGTAGATAAATTACACTTCCTCCTCCATAAACAATGTAAATAAACTCAGTTGTTAACCTTGACAACTTCCAGATCACAGAAGTCAGCAAGTTCAATCATTGTAGCTCTTAATTCTGCAGTACCTTACCCAGGGAACTGCATTGCAATAGTTTCTCTCTATTCTTAAAAGATAAAAAGAGCTGACCTAGTGAGATTTACGCTTACAGTTTTAAGTTCAAATATATAGAACAGAGTTCTGTCATGGAACTATTAAGAAAGATATCTCAAGACTTTGGAATTCTGAGAAATCATCTGTCTCTCTAAATTATTCTTTTGGTTATCCACATACTACTGAGTTGAGCTACCATTTTTATATTTATGGTGCAATTCCTTTCTTATCGTATTTCATTCTTCAAAACTCTATTGTCAGCCACTTCATTATCTTCATTATAATCACTGTCAAGCGTGGAAAGCATGAAAGGTTTCAACTAACATCTTCCTAAACCAAACCCTTTTGTGCTTTATAAGTCACTAGTGATCTCACATACCATATCTAGGCTCAAGCAGTGAAATATCAAGAGCATAATTCTTGCAAATTCTTGAGTATCGTAAAGTCTTACTGTGCATATCATCCAGACTGTTATGATGTTATTTCTGTCTTTTGATATGGCAATCAACAAACATTTATATCCACATGTATGAAAGACATGAATAAAAGATGAAAGACAAATACAACTACACAGATATAAAAGAAGTTCTAATACATATAAGCACTTAGGCTATAAAGTATTTTTTTTCCTGTATCACTCTGCCTAGTCCATCCAATCAAAGACAAAATCCAGTTGAAGGAGTGACTTCATCAATTTTCCCAAGACATATTTATCATCAGAACTAAATTAAAGTAGGTCCCTTTTTTAATCTCAATGTGATTTATGGCAATATTTCATGTTTCTAATCAAAAAGCACTCACAAACTTTTGGGGAGACAAGACCTTTTCACTGGAAAGGTAACAATGCTGTCACAAGCAAAGTCATACAAGGACGTTAGAAACACAGTAAGGTTCTCCTGTGCCTGCAGCCGCACCCCTCCCTTTCAGTTCATCTTTGTAAAGTAGCACCCAAAGAATCAACAAAGATGCTGCAGAGCAAGAGATTCACAAACATAGCTATGCAAACCTTCACGAAATTAAGGATGAAGAGTAGAATAGGCGTTGGAGAGTGAGAGACTACAATGGAACTAGAACTCTTTCAGGAAGTATGTAAATTGACTTCACAGAATGCCAAGCTGACTTTCTAGTAGCGTTATGCGCTCCTTCCTTTTCCATCTGTCCTGCTGACATTTAACTGGGAGTTGCTCAATAGTCCATGTTATTCACTTTAAAAAATATACACTGAAAGTAACAGATAGACCACAGCCTACTGTAAAGGCATCATAGCATTTCTAGAACTAGGAAAGAGGCTAACAGGACCACGTTGTCCAAAGATTCTTGCCAAAGGAAGTTAAATATATAAAATAAGTATTTTTTTTAAGCTATTCACATAACTTAAATAAAGACTACTTTTTGCAGGAGGAGGTTATACGTAAAAACTCCACAAAATTTATTTTAAGGGATGTTATTTTTAATGAAGAATAAATTTTACATGCCACATACTAGCAGCAGTTAGTTCCTCTGGCGGGTAGATCTAGAATGTCATGGAGCCAAATGAAAAAAAAAAAACCCACAAAAAACACACACAAAAAAATAACACTTTATGATTTAGAAAAAAAAAAAAAAAATCAATCACATGGTGAAGTTTATTCCTACAGCTACCAAGGATCTTCCCAAATAAAACAATAACATTTATGAATCTCATCAGGAAAAGACAAATTATTTTTAAAAATTGTATTTCAGTACAGCAGAAAGCCACACTTTTTGGTTGGAAAAAATCCCCAACCAAACAAGAAATAGAATTATGAGATAACCATTTGTTATGCTCTCATGCCAGAAAAATCTTCAGACAGTTCTTGCATGATCTAAGTTGCTGAACAAAGATAAAACAGCATGAAAACTCCTCCTCCTACAGGCATCACAACTGAAGTGAACCCTCAAATTGATGACACTTTTTGTTTTCTTTTTTCAAAACCATATAAAGATAATGTCATCTCTTCTGATACTGCCAATTCAAAACAGGGCTTGCTTGAGAATTGCAGAGTAGAGACCTGCCAGATAGCACTGATACTGGTGAATTTTCTCATAGAAATTCTTTACGTGAATAAAGATTTTTTTTTTTTAATGGAGACTAGGTATAAATACTGGAAGCATTCAGAGAGGAAAAAGAGACAGAATAAGCTCTTACATTTCTCTTATAAAAGGAACCATTTTGTCAAGATCTTCATTTTCACGAAATGTGAAAATGATACCATTTTCGCGAAATGTCTATCACGAAAAACAAGCAGAAACCCTAAGAAGTCCAGCAGATGTTGTCCTCCAATTGTCATAAATGTTAGATGAAAGCTGTGACTCCCAGTTTGAAATAATATTTTCAATTATTCTATTTTTGACTATTCACATTAAAAACATTGATTCTAAGTAAACAGTAGTATTTTCTAGGTATATACTTTTAGACACAGTACATTGCATTACTGAAATTTAAAACTAGTACCTCCAAAACTTCCATGATATCCTCCGTTTCCTCCTTAACCCCCCCCCCCCCCCCACTCATTCATATATCTTTAGGAAGCCCTGAGGCATATATTGGGGCAGGGGTCAGCAGAGGGGGAACACAGTTTAGAGAAGCTACTGACCATTTCACATGCCCTTCAGAAGTAATGAACAGAAGATGACCAAAATACTGAAAATAAAAGAGCAGGTATAATAAAAAGAAAAGAAAGAGATACATAAGTCCAGATTCAGTTGGTCAAACCTTTCCAGTCTGATAATTAGAATAATAAAAGAAATTTTTCAAGCTCTTTCAGCAAGAATTTTTTTTAAATGTTGCTATCTGTCTAATACAATGGGATCCTAGCCTACAAAAGCAGAGTCCTCAGGCAGTGGCACAGTAAAAACATTATGTGAACAAGCCCTTAAATAACACAGGTAATAGAAATAGACAATAGAATTACTTTGGCATTCTAGGGGAAAAAAGTTTACATTACAGTCAACACCTTTTAAATACAACTGCCATTCCCAAAATCAAGAAGTTTCCAAGTTATCTGCAGACCAGCAGTGAAAAACATGAAGCATTCTACTACAACAACAACAACAAAGTTAATGTTATAACTAAAATTAGTTCTTGGCTCACTCAGACTGTAACTGCTGGCAGAACCTTAAAAGCTATGAACATAGATGCCACTGTAAAACCTATGTATTATTATAACAGTAAATTCATGTGAACACCCACTTGTAACAGAAATAAACTTTTTGATATAATCATTTCCTATATTTCTTAACCCGATCAACAAATCTATTTAAATTGTTAGGTTTAGATATTCTCCTGTGTTGGTGGTGGCAGGAGTAAGTTCTTAGTATGGATTTGAACTGATCCAGCAGCAGAATTTGTCTTGCTGTGACAGTATTCTTCAGGTTCCTCTAACTAGCAATCCTTAGAGCATCTAAACTTTCACTTCAGACAGAAACGTTCACCTCCTTCCTAAATTCTCATCTGAACAGTGTGGCTCAAATTGGTGCCAACACTGACTACCTTTATTGAGTTTTCTATGACCTGTGCCAGTAACATAATTATGCAAAGTCCTCATCATTGCAGCACTATGCTTATTTTAGGGTCCTGTATTACCAGAAGGAAAGGTACTTTGCTCTGTATGTTTCACCAAAAAAAAAGGACACAGAAAAGCATCGCTATATTTTAATACAAGAGCAAATTTTGAAAAGTTTATTTAATTTGGGAAAGCATGAATTTATTT
This sequence comes from Falco rusticolus, assembly GCF_015220075.1. Lineage (NCBI taxonomy): Eukaryota > Metazoa > Chordata > Aves > Falconiformes > Falconidae > Falco > Falco rusticolus. The sequence goes on along the minus strand of NC_051201.1, from coordinate 12,384,669 downwards.
TCTTTAAAATATTTTTCATTTTCTATGTATACACATCTCTTTCCTAATTTATTTCCCACGTATCTTTCTGTCAAGGACAGATAAAAATCTTGTTTTGAGGTGAAACATATTATTGGTTATTTCCACTTAATGATTTAACCAAGAGTGAAATGAGCCTCAGAAATTCCCTGAGAAAAACATGCTTTCCTAGGGCACCAAATAACTTTTTCCTCAAGAAGGTTTCAGTGAAACACACAAAAAAACCTGTATTAAGACAGACCAAAAAGGAAGAGAGCCAGCCTGCACATAGGCAGTAAATGGGGTTAAAGTCTGACTTAAGGAGCTGCGTAAAGAAAAAAACTAGGAGGAAAAGACACACTGGCACAAGTCAGTGACATTTATCATTGCATGTTTCATTCAGTGACTTAGGCATTTTTTTCACTGGACTCTTTAGGAATCAGAATAGTTGATGTTATTATTTCCAGTTCTTTGTACTACTATTTCATTAAAGAAATCTGGTTTTCAGCAACTTTTTCAAACTTTCTCTAACACTACACTGATTGTGACCATTGATAGTCTACTGAGGCACCAAGTTGTAAGACATTTTAAAACATCCTCTCAGTTCCTAAACAGGCCTTTGCCCACCCCAAAGCCATCTTATAATTCACAACGTGTGATTTTTGTTTCAGCTGACTGATTATACTACTTGTAACTACATAAACCTCTGCTCAGTACTACATTGCTATGGTGACCTTAAGAAAGGACATTATAAAAGAGTACAATTTTGTTACTACAGATGTCATACAACTTGCGTTTACAGCCCATCTAAATGTAAGGATTTCTTTAAGACCCCTTCTAAAAGGAAAAATGGGAAACTGATGTAGACTTATGATTATTAACTGCTATTGAAGCCTTCCATGTGGTACATCTCAAAGATATTAATCTATTAAAAATTCTGAAGACAAATTCCTATTTTGAGTCCAACTGTTGATGCACGCACAGGTGATTTCTGGTTTGCCATTTCCCTTATATTTGCCTGTTGGTCTATACTGTAATCATTACTACTATGCAGCTTCTGGCCTGAATGATACATATTTGACTACAAGAGCACAAACTTTATAACACTGGTACATTTGGAAGCATACTTTAAAACATGAAATGTATACCTTAAAAATAAATAAATATGTTGAGTGGAAATACTGCCGCAAGAGCTGGATTTTATCAAATTAATAACATGATCTTCAAAGCAGGGAATGCATGGACAACAGGCTTTATGTGAACATTATTTCAAAGGATAGGACTCCTAACATTACAAATTCTAGTCAAAAAGAGAAATAAGGAAAATTCATGTACCATTATAGCAATCTAAGCCTCTTTTCTAACCTCATTTGTACTCTACATAACTCACAATTTAAATGACACATGCACACAGTGTCATAATCCATCTTTTATTTAAATTGTCAATACCTGAAGTTTCTCTCTTCTGGAATGTAAGGTCTCTCAGTAATTCCATTGCAAGTTATCAAGGTTTTGATAGTTGCAGAAACCAACATGAGAACATTAGTTCAAGTATTGCTTGGGTGGTTTGGTTGGCTGGGTTTTTTTAAATATCTATGCACCCAGGAATTAAAGCCAGAAAAGATACATTGGACCATCTTGTTTCCATTCTGTTAATATTGTCCCATTGTGTTAATATAAAATTATTCTTAATAGATTTTTTCCTTCCATTGAGTCCAAGCTCCATTGAAATGCTTCATGATGGAACTTCTGCCACAAGTTACACCAGTTGCACATTTTTCTCTCTAAGCTCTTTCTTAACATTCAGCAATGCTATGTACACTAGTTAACAGCCTTAAGCAGCTTTAGGCTGAGAAACAAAACCTAGGCAGCAAATTGTGTCACAGTCAGTGACAATGACAGTACAACAAGGTTTTTCCGCATTATGTATCATGCACAAAGAGTTTTCAACATCTGTCTGCTCCTGCTACAAGTTCGCCTCCTTTTTCCTCAGGAATACAGCTGAAAATGCTGCATTTGAAACTAGAGAAGCCTTTATTTAAAAAATCCAGAAGTGTACTGACATGGCATATTGTGCACTATTTGCACATTCAGACTAGAAGGCAGAAGTCCTTGCCTTGCTGATGTACTTGAAATCTATTGGTACGCCCAGGACCCAACTGTGTTGGAGTGGGGGAGGGAGAATAATAATAATAGTAGTTATACTAATAAGGATTCAAACAATCAAATGAGGGATGCTACATTTAATGAAATTTCACTTCATCCAAATTAAAAGAAAATTCCTGGACTGACTCATTGCACAAAAGGGGTTATCTATTTCAGGTCAGCATACACTTACTTACACAATCTATTAATGTATACTTTTAAACCTGAAACCATTTTTGGTGCAAGTATTACAGAAAATACAATTCCTCAGTGATGTTTATTCTCTTGCTTAAATAACCAAGATTTACATTCCATATGTTTTCTTCTTTATATATATATATGACATACAGAAGAATAAATGTAGTATGGTAATCCAATGTTGTACCTAACAGTAAACACAGCAAAGTTTCGGTATGTTTGGTTTAGTTCTACTAAAAAACCCACAAAAATCTATGCAAAACAATTTCATCAAATTTCTGTTCATGGGTTAATTATCTATTAAAATTAGACATTTTATTATTTTATTAGATATCTATTAAGGAAATATTGTAATGTATTTATGCAGAAAAAATTGTTGTCCTTTTTTTAAACCTTTTTGCATTATCGCCTTACCAGCCAACAGCTAGGTACTAGAATAGTTTACTGGTGTAAAAGGAGTCTTTATTAGTATAAGGGATTTCCATTTGGCAACTAAAAGACATATTAGTAAAAGGTGTACTAGTATACTTCTGTATAGGCATTCTCTCTAGAAAACTTACTCTCTATGACTGTTTCAGCTATACTTCCTAATATAAATTGCCCATAATCAGTCTACTTATATTTGTGCAAAATAGAAAATGACACCTTTCAACCTAAAAATTCAAAATTTACTGATGAAGTTTTGCATATAGGTCTCTAGCACCTAACCATAATCTTTTAAAGAACACATAATACAGATGTATTTCTTCCACAATAATTCAAATTACTTATAATAATGTATTCTTTTCAACTAGATAAAAGTTGTAATATATTTTAAATATAAGGTAGATTTTGCTCTCTGATATTTCCATTCTTTTTATTTTTTCCCCAACAGGTCTAGTTCTTCTAAATTTTGTAACACTGTAACCTGTTTCAAATAAGAATAAACTGATACTGACCTCTGATCTAAATCAGTATATGTCACTGTCTGTTAATAATAAAATTTAATTCTCACATGTAAAATGCATAAAAGGAGCTCTATTTAGAATCAGCTGCAGTGATTTTAGCTGCAAAAGTCATACCTGCTTTGTAAGTGTCACCGTAAGGAAAAGAATGTAAAAATTTAAGAGCTAGTGCCATGGTCAAAGTATTCAAGCAGATGATCAAGTACACAAATAATATGACACTATTCATTAACTTTAAGTATGCAAGTTTTCCTAAAAGTATATTTTAGTAGTTTACAGAATCATGGCCTCTAAATTTATTTGCAAGAGGTAGTTCAAGAAAGTTTGGGAAATTTTACAAGAATTACTACAGCATGCATTTTTTGATCCACGTGCCTAAAATTAGTTTCTAAATCCATATTTAGACATCAAAATAGAGCTGTAAAATCTTCAGCTATTTAGGATATGTTCAGACTGTACATTACAACCTCAGAGGAACTTAAGCTTTAGTTAAGCTTGCATTTAAATTATCGAAGTGTCAGGCTGTGGCCCTCACTGTCTGCCCTCTAGGTTTTAAACCCATTATGCCAAGAAAGCTCAAGACAGCACATCACAGCAATTCAGTATGAATGGGCTAGGGTAAGGTTATTTGATGTCACAGTGCACTCCATTCATAGGTTACCAGCCTCTGCATTTCATGTTACCACATGCATTTGTGCCTAGGCTACATAACTTTTTTCTAACATCACTAATACTCATCTCTTCACAAGTTGTCGAATGAATAAAAGCACAAAGCACTTGAGAGAAATAAACAGACAAACAAAACAAAAAAAACCCTACAAGCCACAACAAATTCTCTGAGGAGTTTTGCATCAAGTGTTAACAGCAGCTAAAATTTAGCAGTAATGCAACTACTTACGGATATTCAAAAGACAGAATTTAAACTTCACTGACTGCAGTGACAGGTTGGTAGTAGCAAAAAGGGAGTTTTCAGTAATCATTAAAAAGACATGTAATGTCATGCTAAAATTCCCCTCCCTCCTTCAGCAAACACAATGAAATTTGCTCCCTCCTCCCCTGCTACTGTCCATGTAAATACCGCCCTTTTGAATTCATGCAGTACTCTATTAACAGAGCAATTAGCTGAAGCTGCCAGAGCAGCAGGTATGGCAAACAACCAGGTACTTTGTAATTCTATATGGATGGTATTAATCATTAGCAGTAACCACAGTGGTTTGCCATATAGCTCTAATTTCTCTCATCTAGAGACTAGACCTAATAATAATAATAATAATTCAGATATGAAGGACAGAATTAATCTAATATAATTTTTTGTTATTTTAGCATGAGATATCCAAATCTTAATCAGACCTGCAGAATAGTCCATGGAGTACAATGGGCTCCAGAAAAAGAATCACCTGTTTAGACACCCACTTTAGGCATTCCTAGGACACTCCTACCTTCTTATTTCTCTGTAACTCTTACCTGTAGGTGAAGATCCAGCACAAAAGGTAATAATCTAAGTATCTATATTCTACATGGTTTTGAGTTATAAACCAAGTTACATTTCAATGTTAAAATACTATACTTTTATTTCATACTATTTTATTAATGCTCATCCAAATGGGTTCTGAACTCAACTCCAATATGATAAACTTTCATTACTCCATATTTACACCATTATCTGGCCCACTATACCTACAGAATGGGATAGCTCATAGCCCTTCCAGATACCACTCATGTATTAACCACCTTACATTTATATAGTTCAGGTGGAGTATCTGCTTAGTTCACCTTATATGCTGCGTATTTTACTCAAAGACATATCATATGCAGCCATTAAATGAGACACCACAAATGCTAGTATCTAGACTACAATATATATGGAGAAGAAAACATGCTAAACTAAAGGAAAAAAACATTCCAGGCTGTGAAGTGTAACAAAAAAGGCCCATGATGACAGTTTCATCTGAAAATAGCAGACTGAGACATATTAAAATTGGTTTATTGTCTCCCTAATGAGGCAATGTATGTAAAGCCCAAAATACTCTATAATCAAAGTTACCAGCTAGTGTAAGCTTTGAAAAACGAGAAGCAAATCTATAGCTGATAATTAACAACTTATTTCATTGTTGACTACAGAGGAAAGAGAAGGGTATTTTTACTACTGTTCTACTCTGCTTTACTATACAATGCTACTGCCATCACGCAGTCTGAACCCACTCTCAGAACACAATAACTGTATTTATTTTTTTCCAAAAACTCTTGTGAGTGGCAGTCAGGAAGGACTACTATTTGTACACTAAAAAACTAATGTAATTTATTTAGTTAGATAGAGCAATTTGCAGAGATACTTTATCCAAAACCCTCTGCTTCCCACAGAATAACAGTATAACACAATCACTCAGACTCTAGTCTTCTACTAGAATGCTATGTCCAAAGCATCCCATCATTCAAGTCAGCTACTAAGGTGTGATTTTTTTCAATGTTCTCTTTCAGTGTTTTCACAACCCCAAAATATAATACAAGAACCTACAAACTGAACCAAAATGTAAGGAACAGGATGTGAGCTTCTGATTAAACTAACTTGGGGAAAATTTTTTTCCCCTAAAATCTAAAGTATTTTTTTATAAATCCAGAATTATTTCTTGCTGTATATTCCTAACTGGATGTGTTCCCTGCTGTGAGGGCTTTTATGCTTTGCATTAAAATGACTCACATTTAAGCTAGATTTTCAAAAGTGACTATGTGCAAGTCAACATACTACTTACTCATTTGCCCAGGGAAATCATTATTTTTTATAAAATTGTCAAATATCCTTTTTTTCTCAAGCAGTCTTCAGGGCATGTGGCAGACAAGCAGCAGAACTGGCCCCACCATGGAGCCCTGGGGAACACCATTTGTGACCAGCCACCAGCTGGATGTAACTCCATTCACCACCGCTCTTCCAGCCAGCCTTTTACCCAGTGTAGAGTACACCCATCCAGACCTCAAGTACCTTTTTCTCCAGGAGAATGCTGTGAGTAATAATAGACTGAATGCCAATACAAAAGCTTATCCCTAAGCCCTAGTTGTGTTCAATGAAGAAATAATGCCATAGCCATACTTCTGGCACTGAAACCTATACAGTTTTGAGCTTAGGAAAGCACAATCTATTAAAAGAAATGAGTCACATGTTCAAAAAGAACCTACATTTGGCTCACAGTTATATATATATATCTATCTATCTTTGGTGCACTCATATGGGACCTTTTGATAAGATTTAACAGGCATCGCATGGTATGCATTACTTAAAAGACAAAAAAATTGGTTTGGATCTGGCCATCATCTAATAGTCAAACAAATATTGCCTCTCATACTGTAAAACTGCATAAGAACAGTGACTATTAACCCAGTGTTACGACCACACGATACTACACTTGAAAATTCTGTCATCATGGATCCTTACATATTTTTATATTCCATCTAAATGGAAATATTACCTTGTGGATCACATCCCTTCTCATCTGCGCTTTCATAAACCAAGCTCCCTCATATTCGGAATCCTGACTCATATCCATCACCATTTAGGAGCCAGTGCATATCTTTCCAGAGCTTCATAATTCCATCTGTCCTGCCTGAGATTTCCTGAAGTACAGATTTTTCCTTGGGGGGGGGGGGGGGGGGGGGGGCGGCGGGGTGTGTGTGGAACAGAACAAAACAAACAAACAAAAAAACCACACACAAAAAAAACCACTGCATCCAGAGATATATTGGTGTATGTGGAATGTATACATTTAGAGCTGTATATGGAAATGCAATATTTAAAAGTATGTCTTATGTATTAAAAATACATATGTGATTTAGAAATTTAAAAAGAAAATTAAAAAGCAAACAAAAAAAAACAAGCAGAGGAAAATATCACCATTACTACAATCTGTCCGCAGACAATCAAAATTCCATGGTGAATGTTTAGGATTCAGATATAGACTCAGATGAGTAGAATATTCTGTATTAACTTATTCCTCCAAGGGCTACATCCAAAAGGTACAAGGGGTCATCTGTACAAAAAAAACACGTATGAGATACATTAAAAAACAAAAAAAAAAAACCACAAAAAAAAAAAACCAGAAAAAAGCAGAAAAATAACCTGCTCCTACACCCTGCTTCAGCTGGTCACTATGTTTCTTTTCCACACAGTGTAGAAAATACTGGCTAGTAAGAGAGTGTCCCTAGCTGATTCACAAAGCATTTGGCAGGATGACCAGAACCTTTTCTTTATGGTTTACCATGCACCCGCTACTGCCTGCACTGCAAGTAAATCTAGCATTTAATTCTTGGTGTGGACAAATAGTTTTACAACTCAGTCCATTATTGGATATTCTGTGATGTTTGCAGAGCTATGCTTATGACCTTCAGTTCAAATCACCCTTAGATGATTTTTGTCCTCTGTAAATGAACTTAGCTTTGCACTGCCATCTTATTTGACAGAAGATTAATACATTTGTTACATTGTTCAGATTTATTTTGTGTCTTTTCCTAAACTTTTCCATCAGCATACAATTTTCCAGTTACCACATGAACAGTATATCTGATTGACTGTACAGTTTGTGGAAATACTGAAGAGGAGTCTCTCCCAAACAGTTTAAATAGCATATGAGTTCTTTCAGGGTTTTTTTTTTTTTTAAATCCATTTCTGATTTTTTTAAAAAAGAAACACTTCTCAATCATATTTTTTGTCTAGATTTTCTAAGCAGGACAATGAGAAAGCCTGATCAATAAACACTCTCTGATGAGAACTTGTAAAATTTTTTCCAAATTCATACCCTGTTGTCATGGACTCATATCTCTCAAAGGACACAATACTTCATAGGCAGTAGGGAAAAGAAACACTGAGAAAAAATGAAGTAAAAAGCAAAAACAAACAAACAAAAAAAAAAGAAAACCCGACACACATCCCTGAAAAAAGAAACAACCCAACATCCCCATTTTTATATTAGGTACTATTGCAAAAAAACTTTCAATATCTGAAATACAGTAACACCAGCTCCGAGGTAAATGCCCTAATTCTATTTTGTCTACTCTGTTTTGATGTCACAAAAAATTCAAACTTCATGTAAATGGCATATGTGATTTATTCAGCTTCATACTATCTTTAAGTAGCAAATTTCTTTCTGCTGTTGTTTTTTGCGGTAATCCAGTCAGAGTTAAAATTCCAGGTAGCACTGTCTCCAAAGCTATATAAACCTTTACTAGCACAAAGAAATTGCAAAGCAGGAAAAAGTTTAAATTATTGCAGAAATAAACCTAGAATATAAATGGTGCTATAAAATCCTACTTGTTTCAGCACTTTTTTTTTTTCTAATGCACTGTCACTATCATGTGGCAATCACAAGAAATCTATTCCTCAAAAACGAGCTCTTAGCCTCTGTTCAAGAACTAAACATGCTTTTTTTCCAGATGGCCTAATGATAATGGCTTTCCACAGATCACGTGAAAAAGTTGGTTGTTTTGTTCTTACCTCGGTGAAGTAGAATTCCAGAAATGCCACAGTAAATCTCAGAAAACACATATAATTAATATGGAATCAGGGGACTTGTCTAAACTGTGACTTTTGTAAAAATGCTATATTCGGTTCTGCAATGACTAAACCTTATCCTGTGAGACATTACATAGCTATAACTTCCATCAAAGTCAGGACCCCTTAGGGCTAGGGCCAAGTCTAGACACACACACACACAAACTCACTGGTGGAAGCATTTTCACTAACTAATCATAAGGTCAGTGTCTTTCCTGAGTCTGAGTTCTGCCCTGCAAAGGAGGACAGTAGGAAGAGGAGCATGACGGGCCTCCTTATAGCTCAGTAATTCTGATACCAGTCCCTGACAGTCCCAGCTTGAGCCTGAGCTGTGAGGGTATTTGCCTACAAAACACCAGCCAACAGATGGTAGCTATGGGAGTTTACACCAACAAAGGACTGAGCTCTGTTGTGCTGTTAAGCCATTTTGCCCTTCCTCGACAGACACTCTGAATGCCTATATTTTTAAACACGAGTGCATTCTGCTAACCATTTCTCAAAAAAAAGGATAATAGAGCTTAAAAGGGCATTGGAGACAAGAAACACAGATAATCAGAAGTATAAAAGCATAGGTCATAAATTGCCAGCTTCCAGAAACAGGGACAACAAATTTGGGAAAATATAACCCTACTTTTTGCTCTGTTACTTCCACTTTTTCTCTCTAAATCCTTCATTGGACAATGTCACAGAAAAGACAGTGTCCTAGAAGGCTTTTGGTCTGCTGCAGAATAGTTGTTCTCATGATCATAAATTTGAAGACAGGAGGGAGCACAGAGTACTGATTCCCACTTCAGGAAATTTCAGATAGCCACACACACCCCAGATCAGACCATTTAAATTTCCTGAGCAGTGAAATCACGTCACAGGATTTAGATCAAACATTTCTAAAGTTCTAAAGTTCCATAGATGCACAGATAATATACAGGATCTTTACTACTTCAAAATCAGCAAACCAAAATAAGGTCAGTATTTTAGAACTGAAGCATCATACTAACAACATAAACCTTTAAAAAAAATTAGTATGCTACATATTTTGATAGGCATTTTTAGACTCACATCTGTCTCTATAAAAAATCAGGATTTTTAAAAAAACACTCAGCGAGTCTTTTGACTTCAGCAGAAACCAGATCAGTTTGTCATATTAGCACTTTGGTGAAAAATCTCAAATGACTATAATAATAAATTACATCTAGAGTAAAAATGATTCAGTTTTTTTAAACAGGAGTAACACCTACAGCACTAAGTAGAACTCCTCAGTACCTCAGTGTTTTAATGCATTTAACACACAAAACTAGAAGTACATTTTGTATGCAAGAAGACATTTTTCTTATGTTCCAGAAAGCTTAACAAAAAAAACCACCACCTCATTTTCAGTTCAAAGTTATCACTTGCTTCTAACAAAATATTTTTACTTGATTCTCATTCCATCAAATCACTATAGTTATCATAAAGAAACTTAACTATATTTTTACCCAACTTAAAACTCACTTGTAGCTTAATATTTCAAGTCCAACATAGTCGTTATTTAAAGCCAGTACAGAATGCTTAAGTCATAAGCGAGAATTGCTTAGAACACCCAAAAAATAAAAAGTAAAAATACAGAGCTTGCATTCTTATTAATTCCTTCTCTTCATTTTGTGATACTTTTTGAATGCTCTTAAAAAAAAAAAAAACAACACACAACCCACAATATTAGAAGTACCCAAATAGTGAAATAAAAATTCCATCTTTTTAGAAATATGGCCTGTATAGTGTTTAATGAGAATGAAACCCATTCACAGAAAATTTAAAAAACAAAACCAAAAACCAACTTGTAGATTTAATGTGGGTTTTTTCCCCTCTCCAGGCTGCTTATGTACATGGTTGGTTGCTTAAATATGAAATCCCAATGAGATCGCATCATTTGTTTCTTATAATTACATCATTAAGTACACTCTAAATGCCTGGTACTAAGCATGGTCACATAGGAAGAAGTAGTAGAAATACATTTCAGCTGAAAGATTCCTTCCCCAAAAAACAGTTTCTTTACAAAAAAACCCAGTATATGAATAGGTTATGAATGTACTTGTAATACCTCAATATCTTCTAAATCAAAATGCTAAGACAATGTATTATACCTAATGCATATATGCCTAATCACTGACAGATTGAAGCAGTAAAAATTTCCTAGCAAAATGAAGAAAGCATAAAAGACGCTGAAAAATATCATATTCCTGCAAAAGCAAAAATCAGTTTAGAAGTACTTTGACCAAAGAACTCTCTCCAGAATAAGACAATGTCGAAACATCTTCCCAGTCAACCTGTGCAATCTACATGACTGCAGTAGTAGCTCTTCTCCAAAGACAAAGCTGATGCCTCATTTTTAAATTCAGTTTCTTCTTTGCAGTGCATCACAAGTTGTCTGGTTTTGCTTGCTCTCTCCTCTCAGAAATGTTATTTTAACTTCTCATCATAAAAAGATATGATTCCAATGTTTATACTATGAGCTACATTTATCTTTAAGAGCAAGATGTTGAGTTTAGTTCTAATGATGAAAAAAGCCTTTAAAAAGGAAAACTCATCACAACTCATTATGTACTATAAAGGCCACAATTTAAGGATTCTGTAATTCCAATGATGATCATTTTAAAGTAGATTTATAGCAGAAAATAGTTAGATCCTTTGACTTCAGTTATAATTTTACATTTTGTAATTTAACACTCCTTTAGTTTATATTTGCACATTAAAAATATAGCATCTAAAAGTCCATCATTAAATACTTTTAATCAGTGTAATAAATAAATTTTACAGTGTGCATAAATCTAAGAACAAAACACAGCTTAAATTGTTAATCTTACACTTTTTCTCATTAATTGCAATACATAAACATATGTTTTATACAAAGATATTTGCTACAAAATAAGTATAATAAATACAGTTTACCACATGTATTAATCTTAATAGTTACAAGCTGTTAATCTTATATATTAGGTAATAATTTGCAATAAATAATTGTTTATTATCTTGATGTTTGCTTGTCTTGGGTTTTAGCAATATGCAATAAAGAAATGCAATTTTGAATAATTTGATTGTAAGACTGCTGGGAAAATACTGTAAGTTATAATTAGCTGAGGGAGGATTTTGTTCACTAGATGAACTATAGAGATATAGTTCAATAACAAAAACATGCATTATTGCTACCATAAATAATTTAAAAAGTTAACTTCAGTTTCAAGCAATAAGAGATTTTTAAAACTTAAATGCAAATAAAATTAGTAAAATATTTCACATTCTTTAGTTCTTTTATCATTCTGTGTTCACTAAAAACAGCAACAAAAACCAAAGCATTTCAGCATCTTACAATTCTTTGCACATATATACAACAGACATACACATGTACACCTGTCTCCCAACATCAATATTTGCCAGTTCAAAAATATGTCACGTATTTATTTCCCTATCAAACTATCTTCTGTCCAGTTCTAGTGTGTGTGTTTTATCATGTTTACTAATCTTAATAGAAATTGTTTTTTGTATACATAAAGGGTAATAATTTGTCATAAACATTTTTTCATTATCTAAGTATTTTCCCACCTTGGAATTCGGCAACATGCAATCAAGAAATGCAATTCCATTCACCTCAGAAGGAGACTGCTGCTTGCATTCAGTAACTAAAAGTTTGCTTTTAAGCAAGTAAGCATTATCTCTTAAATTAAGTGAATAGATACAGTAAAAGCATTTCAAACCTATCACTTCTACAGAAACAAAAGGACACCTACAAATAATAAATAATAAACCTAAAGCCCCAAGGTGCTTGCATTGGCATTACAAACAGGATTAGCTTCAGATAACATCTATGTAACATTTGACTGGTCTGTATATAGTATGCATTTTTATGCAACAGCATTTTTTTGTACGTTTCATTATTCCCATTTTTTTTTTTTACTTGTATGCCCTAATAGTGATGAATACAGAAGTGTGATCTGCCTATAAGAAATATGCCATAAAACAAGGTAAGGTTTTTTGCAAACTCTGCTGTCCACTGGCAAACTCGGGACTGCAACACCCTTTAATCACCGTCTCACCAAAGCAACATACATTTGTAGTTTCTGTGCTCTAGATGCAGTATTCAAATGGTAGGCATTCCTGTTATACACACAGAGCAATACCTTCTTTCTAAAGCAAAAAACTTATTATGAAATCAGAATTTGCAGAACACGTTCTTAAAATAATTTTGGAATTTCATTCAACTCCGCTTTTACTGCAGTTTCACTCTATTACACTGTTTGATTTCCCTGTAATCTGGTTCTGTTTCCAATCTGTAAACCATGCAAGTTAAATAAGAGAAACTACATTACAAAAGCAAGCAGTACAGTACAAAAATAAAATCCATCAGTAGATCACTGTATTTCATAATTTATTACCAAAGTTATTATACACATACCTATAGTATCTCTGCAAATTAACCACCAATAAACATTGCTATATATAGCAGTATTTGTAAAGCAATGCCGCTTACTGTTAAAAAAAAGAAGTCATGCATTTATGAATTTTACAGTGATACGTAAATTCCAAACACTATACTATAATACTTACTATCCCACCTATTAACCTCGTACTATTACATAAACAAATTACTTACATTTTGTTTAAACCTCATCGAAAACTTATCACTAAACAACCAGAATTTGCTGACATATAGGAGATGTGAGATAAACTTTTCATATACTGATCAGAATATGGTGTGCATATATATACGCATTAATCTGTTAAACTGAAAGAAATAAGTCACCTTTCTAGGAATTTTAACTGAATTAAATGTAAGGCATTCAACATTGTAATGCAGTTTAATAAAATTGCCATTTTAACATAGTATGAAACAGCATAGAAAGAATTTATTTGTAGGTAGATTTACACAAGTGTACTGACATCTACAAATTTTAAACTAACACAAATCTGAAAAATTATTCTCAAAATTAGAAAATATTACAGGCTTAATCATTACAGAAATCGAAATACATGACAAAAGCAACTAAGTCATAGGGCCAGGGGGGGTGTGTGTGTATGAGTGTGTGAGAAATCACTCAAATTAAAACCCAACTCCCACTTGCCTTACTTACATGAATAATCCCATCGATTTTAATGGGACTATTTAATAAGTAAAGTGTGGAAGAGAACAGGATGAACATAGTGTCAAACCTACGATGGGAATGAATTCAGAAACCCTTTGCATAATATCCAGGAACAATTTCCATATAGAACTCAACTGGAATAAGACTAGTTAAGGTATTTAAATGAATTTGTACCCAGCACGTAACAGGAGAAATCAGAAATTGGAATCCTCCGTTCACTAAGAATAAAAGGAAAATATCCTTAAAACGAAAGTGGGGTTTTTACATCAGATGAAAAGTATTTGTTAAACAAAGAGGTAAAGAAGTCTGCTATTCAAATGAAACACTGTACTACAAAAACACAGCGAGACAAGCATTATTAGAGGCTTCACAGCAGATGGAAAAGCTACTTTGTTGTAGCCTAAAGATGTAAAATGCAATACCAGTCCCTAAGTGGCACTGGTACAACTGTGGAAATCATACAGCCAGATGAAGCCCATAAATTTCCCATATGAACAATTGTTTTCATTTTCCTCCCATGCCACTAGATATTATAAGTGGAAAGTAAAACACAAGTAAATATGTTCATTCCACTCTTGTGATCAGTGATAAATGAAAGGCTATTGAGTCTGACAAAGGTCAACCATGGCCTCGTTGCAGTTTGCCGATGCGCCGGTGCGCCGCCGTGCGCGTGCCTATACTCCCACCAACCGGCCAGCGGCGGGATCGCGCCCCGGGGCTGCCCCGCCCCGCCAGGGCTCGTCCCGAGCACCGGAACGGGGCTTCGTGCTACCCTTGTGCAGAAAAAAAGCAATGCGGTCGGCGAACAAAGGTGAGAACCGGTCCGTTTCCACAGACGAACAACAGCAACGGAGCTGGAGAAAACAACGACTTCTAAGGATCACCATCAGCTACAAAATAGCCCCAAAAATGTAACAAGAGCGTTTCAGAGTGTTGATCATAGAAACAAGGCAAGATTTACAGTGCTTAAAAAAAATACATGTTTTAAGACAATTCAAAATACTAATGACAGAAAGTAAAAATAAAAATAGACTAGTATACGTATCCTAAGAGTTCTCCTTCCTCCGTCTAGGCATTTACACCGCTACATATTTTCCTGAAGTTCTTAGTGTCTCAGCAACAGCTGCCAGCTACAAGCCCACGGCCAAATACTATTCCCTACAAATCTAAACATACAGCCGGACTCAAAGGCAAAAATCTTAAAACTAATAAATTTATTGACTAAATCTGTATCATCCTTGTCCAATATTACCATACAAATAGAAAATGCTTGCTGAGTTATGTTAGCCAAATTCTAGATATATTCAGAAATTTTTATTCCTATAACTAATTCCTAATCAATAGTATTTTTAACTATAGCAGCAAAACGAAGTGGCATTAAAAGAAACTTCTAATAGGCAAAATTGGGTCAATGTCATCTTTTGGACAATTCATGTTGTGAATCTAATACTATTAATTTTACAGTAACATATTTACCACTGTGAAACCCCATGAACAGGATTTTTTATAAAAGTTACCCATTACTATTACAATTGTAAAAAGGGGGGAAATGCTGCAATAAATTGAAAACTGCTTTGGGTGGAAAACAATAAATAAACATCATTTTCAGAAATCTGAACACGTCTCTCATCTTGCTAGATGTTTTTAACATTATCCATCCCTCCAGTTACTTGTATGATAAAATACCTTAAAATTCTCATTCATGACATGATTTATTATTTAAAAGGGAAAAAACAAAACAAAACAAAAAAAACACCCCACCAACTCACACTGAAAAAAAACACACAACGAACGCAAGAGGGATGGAGATATTCCAGAAGCAGTTAAGACCTCAAAAAATATACCAGTCAGAAAAAATCTTTGTAAATAGCTGAGAATAGGATATGTTTGAACCATAAATATGCTTTAATATTTTTCAATCACTTTGCATGCAAGACGTAACACGGCTGGCTCCTCTTTATTCCCCAACCTCTACCTCTGCCTTAAACTAGGATCTCTGTTACTTGGGCAGGAGTTTACATAGCCTTCATTTTCTAGCAAATAGCACAGGAAAAAGAACAGAGCAACTAATGAAAGGAAATACTTTAATCTACATATTCACTCTTTCCAGGAAGAAGCAGCAACACTGAAGATGTAAAGTCAAATTTTACTCCCTCGATATAAAGCCCAGGGCAGCAATGGAACAGAATGAGAAGAGTGAGTAGAGGCAATTCTGCAGCACAGCTGTATTTCATGGGGATGGCACAACTGCAAAACTCCAGCTCCAGAAGTCTAGCACCTGGAGCAGACCACTCAAGACTGCAGGACCTCTGCCTCAGAAATGCCAGCAAAAAAAATCAGACCTAGCAGAAGCATAACTATGTCCAAACAAAAGCACACACCCTTGAAGTTATCAAAGACACAAATGACAGCGAGGTATCTCCAAGTAATTTAACAGGTCACAGATGTCTACTTCTCATTTACGTTCTTAATAACAGCCCATTTGCAGTTCCTTGTGAATGACTGACCAACACAAACATTTTTAGTTCACACAAATGACACAGACTTCTCAGGTTTGAATAATTTTTCCCCGAGTCAACAATAGCAACTTCCCTGTGTCCCCAAAATAACACATGAAGATAATGCTAGATATTTACAAGAACATAAACAGAACACAGCTAGATACTACCATTACTGTGGTGTTGTATGGTTTTGTCTGTTTGGGTACCTCACTGCACTGTATCTAGACACCCCTCAAAATTTGGCAGAGACATAAAAAAAACCAGATCATATATATTTCAAAGTTCTCAAACCTGCTTCAGTACCACTCTTTTTTAAACTTCAAGCTCACAGAATACATTGCATATTTCTGGCAAGGTAGCCAACAAAAGATGCAAGCAATCTTACACATTCAAAAATAAAATAGGAACAACTAGAAGAGGAAGGAATACACAGATCCTTGAAAAGTGAAAAAGAGCTCTTCAATTAAGGGTGATACTCCATGAAAAATGAACGACAATACTTTAAAGATGTACCACAAAAACCTCACTTCCTATTACAGCCGAGTGAGCGAGTGCCTGTGTCCAAATTACTACTCCTCCTGGGTTTGATGAATTTAAACAAAGAAAATATCTGCAGAAAAACTGTCGGAACTCTTCCTTGATCACTTCATCAAGAAAGGACAAAGCAGAGGCAGAATCACACTACAATAGCTGCAAGAGATCTGTTCTTCAATACAGATGATCCACTGGAGGCCAAGACTGAACTTTGGCCTTTTCTACCATCTTGCTTCCAGATGTGCTGACTTTAGATTAGCTCCATGTCATGCTGAAGATG
Source organism: Falco rusticolus (assembly GCF_015220075.1). Taxonomy (NCBI): domain Eukaryota; kingdom Metazoa; phylum Chordata; class Aves; order Falconiformes; family Falconidae; genus Falco; species Falco rusticolus. Next base: position 12,367,423 of record NC_051201.1, on the reverse strand, counting down.
AGCTAGACAATTACCAGCAATTGTTGAAGGACTGTGTAGAAATGGGATTTTTCTGACCATCCTCACAGCTCAAAGCAGACCATAACGTACATTTCCAGCATCCTCACTCTTGCTGCAAGGCCTCCCCTTTCCCCTCTTCCCCAGCCACTCCCAGCAAAGCGAACAGTGTTCACAATTTTCAGATAGGAATTGCAACCCACCACTGTACCCCCACAGATGTAGCCTGAGCAGATCCTAAGCTACACTGCACAGACTAGATGGGTTTTCTTAGAAGACTGGTTCATTTTTGTTGTATACATACTAGCTAACAGCAAAAAGATAGCAGGGCTTCCGTACAACAATCATTACAGTACAGGCCGGTCCTGTATGTAAGAATCCCAAGAGTTCAATCTTAGAAAAATAACTATTTTAGCTAAGAAATCACCAAATCAGGCCTCATATTGTGCATTACATTGAATTAAATAGGTCCTTCGTCCCCAGTTTTCTTTTTGGAATGAACTTCATTACCTCCACTTTCTTCTCCTCATGACCTGCCTCCTTTGTAGCCACCACCTTCCCTTTCCTCCCTCCTATTCACCACATTGCTTCTTGCCACTGCCTGATGCTGTCTCCTTGTCTTCTATCCTTTGTTCTTCTGACCCCTGCTGCTACCTCCCTCCTCCCCCAGCTGCCCAATTTGGCAGTGTCAGCACAGGGCCCAGCCTAATCAGTCTGAAAGAGCTTATTAACTTGGGCTTCATGCCATGCTTCAACACTACTGGTGTGTCCCTGGTAGCTGGGAACCAAAACGTACAGCGAAACTCAGAACTCTACTGTGAAATTCAAACATTTCAGAATTAAAAACTTAATCGACAATTTCTAAGAAATTTATTCTGTAGGCAGGCAAAATCTGAGTACCAAGCTCTGTCTGTATTTCTCTAAGACAGCTGAAGTTACAATAGTTTCTATTCCCCCAAACCATAGGAGGTGCAATGCTTTACTGTCATGCCCATGTTCAAGATGTTTCATCTTCACATTGTGTGGGTTGCATGTAGTTCACCAACTCACCAGCTATTTAAGGTGTACCCACAAAAGATTTCTATGTGTATGAAAAGCATCACAATCTCACTCCACAGAAAAGCTTTCAGGGAAGCCTTGTGATGCACAAACAGGATTTTTTGAAAGAAAGATAAATTTTTATTGATTTTTTTTTAAATGCTGTAAGGACACATTAGAAAATATTTTTTCTAAACCATACGATAAAAGTAAAAACCATGAACAACTTGACACCAGACATTAACCAGCATATTATATATCAGTTTGTACTGGCAAACCTGGTACTGTTTATATATGTTCATATACCTCATCTTACCAACATCATTTGCTCTTCATTAACTTATTTATTAATTCTTAATATCATTTTGATAATAAAAATCACCACTGTCTCTGCCAAAAAGAAATACTAAATACGGTGCTAATATGATAGAATGGAAAATTGCTAAACAATAAGATGGATCTCTAAGAAAATTTGATATAGATTTCCTGTAGTTTCCCTGCACTATTTTCAACCCTTCTCACAAGGGATACAGCAAAATGGCAATGAAAAGTGAATTTCCTGCTGTTACAGCTACTTTGGATGCTCATGCTTCTGTTCCTGTGGAGCCAGCTTGGATCAATTTCAAGAAAATAGCCTTTATCTACACTTTTGCACAGAAAACACATTTCTGTTTTGAGGAGATTCAGTATTTGTCTGTGGTCTGTATTTTAATCGGCAGCATAACATTGTTGTAACTTGCATAAAATTAAAGCATAGCATACTATCAGAGAAAAATTTACAAAGCCATTGAAGAAAATTATTTTTGGATTCTATAAATAAGGTAAAGAAGTATCTCGTTCAGAATTCTTAGTATCATTTATGCACTGTACATAAACTATTACATGCACCTAGTACAGTTTCATCTGTTGAAGCAGAAACAGAAAATTAACTGAAAACCAGTATGATCACAACACTGGGTCTGAACATGCTTGCACTGTCATTTGTAGACCATCCATGTCTTGTGAGGCGATCAGGAATGAGAGACTCCCTGTAGCAGTTACTCCTAATCCAGTTACCAGGTGTGACAATACTCATTCATTAGCATTATATTGAAGTTTATGGCCCGCTTTTGTGACCAGGAAGACAACGAAAAAATTGGTTTATTTTTTTTAGGATACAGACACTCAAGCAAATTAATGCATGAACAGCACCACACAAATTTACTTACTACTCTTTCATGGGGGAGTTAATAATAACTGATGGGCTGTAATCTCACAGCAAAAGAGCATAAGGACACGTGTGTATACATTCATGCCATAGTTAATCGCATTATAGCTTGTATTTAAATATCCTTAAACAAAACAAAAAAACAAGCAACAACAAAAATCACACAGGCTTTAAGGCTGCAAGACCAGACATTTGGTCAGTTTGAATGAACACCGAGCAGGGTACCAATGAGATTTGAATACACCAGCCAGCCTTCATTCTGTTCAGAGATAGTCTACACATTCCTTACCTGGCTTTTACTACTTCAGATTTGTTGGATAAACATGGAAAAGCATTTTATAAACTGTACATTCAAAACAGACACACCTATTCTACAATTAAACAAATCACAGCATCTCTACAAGAAGAAAACACACTAAAAGTATCACAAAATCAAAATTTGAGCTCATGCTTTCTTACATGACTCCAGGAGACCAAAGAGTTGACCAACAATAGCCTAGCTAGGTCCTTGTTTCAGTGCAAATATAAACGTAAGGCAAGTAGAATATGAAGGTGCACCAGAACAGACTAATTCCTAAACTATAAACCAGCGTTTCTTTATCTGTAGTACATGAACACAGTCTACCAAAAGCATTGCTCCCATTTTGCATGCCAGCTGTCTGGAGCAGCAAAAAACTACTACACTGATGTAAGCATCATTCTTAATTCTACAGTACATAGCAATAGTTGTAACACAGAAACACAGCAAAACAAGCAAACTCCTTCAGCTTGCTTTACAGTTTCACACCAATTTCCAGATACTTAAAAGGAAAAATGGTAGAAACTAATTTCTTTGATGATTGTTAAAACTTAGATGTGTCTCTTAATAAAGAGTTCAAGTACAAAGTATAGTAGGTATAGATTCTTCTCTATACACTCCATAAACTCTGCTTCTTCAATATACAATTCAAAAAAGCCTCAAATTGCTATTGCTACCATGATAAACATTGGAAAGTTCTGCTTGACCTTTTATTAACATTTTTCTATACCAATATGGTTCTTTTGCTACAAGCACCCTAAGGAATTATGAAAAATACTTTTTTCTGTAGTTTAGCCCATGTGCACTTAATAGGCTCACAAATATAATACCATTATAAAAAAGAAAAACTGCCAACACTGCTAAAAAATTGTCATAACACTAAATTATTATATAAATATAAAAGGAGTATGTCTGTAAAATATTCACTCAATGAACATCCCAAGGTGATGATTTTGCTATGTTGTTTTTATTCCTGGGAGATCCATAACACATTTGGATATGCCACATGTCACCACATGAATCAGGCAGTTAATGCATGTGCTTTTTAGAAGCAGAGATGTCTTCCCAATAGAATGTGCTATAAAAAAAAAATGTTGAGATTCTGCTGCTTTGTCTGATAGGCATAATTTAATGTCTTGCTTATAATGCTGCATCTTAAGGAAAAATGTGCACTGTCCTATGTAGTTATTTACAATATATTACTAGATCTATGCAAATATATTTCCCTGAGCTCAGTGTTATATAACAAAGGTCAACAATGTTTGAAATATTTTGAAACACATGCCTAATATATTTTGTATATAGCACTAATGTCCAATGTATATACATATATCTTAATATATTTTCAGATATTTCTATTCATTTTATCTTGCTGCAGATTATTACGATAAATATGTGGGGGTTTTGCTTTAAGACCATAGAAATTGGCCTCTCAAGCTACGGCTTTTCATTAAGAATGTTAATTATACATTTGTTAACAATGCATCATTTAAATTACCACATAATATGCCAGCAATATTTAACAAATTAGTCAATATCACTCAATAATAAACTGATACTCATCTGAGAAAAATTAAGAGAAAAGAGTTTCAAAGTTCTGCTTCCAATGTGATTTATTTCACTATTTCTGCCATTCATATTTGTTTTCACTAACATTTAAACAGAAGATCCCTAAATACTATTTTTCTCTCCCTTTTGGGATAAATACTTCTCTGCCCTTTGCGAAAATACTAGGTATCTGATTTCATTTACATATCCCCCTGTCGTTTCTACCTTTATGTCCACATTACCATAAACAACAATTTTTTTTCCTACAAATGGAATTGTATTAATAATTAGCAGGATGTAAAAACTTGTGCATCTCAGAAAGCAGTAGTACTTTCAAAGGAAGTAAACATTTTTCTAAATTTTCTTCAGATTTCTTTTTATTTTTTAATGCACATTAGGGACAGTGTGCATTTTCTCTGCAGAATTATGGATGTTTTTTTCAAACTGAGGACTTACAAGTTAAAATATAAAATGTTCCCATGTACATACAATACCACTGAAATACTGAACAATTTGTATGTTGCCCTATCAAGAAACTGACTTTTTTCCAAATTTTACACACCTATGATTTCAAAACACTAAAAGTTCTGAAAATTAAACACAGTCAAGTTGTATATTAATGAAATTATTTACAGCTTTCCTAAGTCAAAGCTGTATCATGCCACTTTAGCAGAGCACTGAACAAATTGTAGTATTCATTCGCAGTGTTACAGATCTGCATGTCTGTAAAACAGCCATAGATTTTCAAAGCCAAAAGACATCACATGTTCTACCTAGTCTGACTTACTTTTGCCACAACACTTCACCAAGTAATTCCCAGATCAAATCCAACAGGCTGAATTGCTATACGCAGTGAATAAACCCAGGTTAAAACTAGCCCATATTACTGCAGAAAGGGAAGACCAAATTTTTTCCTCATGTTTCTGTTGCTAACAAATTTCTGACTCATTTCTCTGGGAGAGGCAAGATGACATCCTATGAAGCACATTGTTGAGTGCAAAGCGTATCCTGGGTCAGCATTTACTATGGAGTCTAGCATGTACCATTTGCTTTACATACTTACTCCTAACTTGCAGACCATTTCCGTTGTACCATTAAATACTAGATGTAGCACTTTGCTCAATAAGCACCAAGCAAGATTTAGCTGACTATGGCTACATTAAACTAATTCTGGGGACCCAGAAGCATTTTCAAGCTGTGTAGTTGTATACCACCTAATTCCACCCCTAGAACACGCCAGATAGGGGCCACTGGGGAATGTCACGGCATGCACTTGCGTGCCTCTTCAGACACACCCTTCCTAGGGGATTTGCAGCTAGCAGGCAATACCTTTCATTCCCACTGCCAGTCTAAGTGCTGACGTTGAAGCAGTAAGGCTTCCCCATCACTCACCATTCAGGCTGCACATTCTGACTCTAAAGCTCAAGTCACAGGGTCAGATCAACAGGTAATTTCACTTTGTACCCCATCTCCAACAGTGGCTGTAAGCAGAAGGTATGAAGAAAACAGGCCCAGATGAGATACTTTCCCCTAACATCCTCCCTTCATTCACCTATTCTCAGGTCAGAATCACCTGTATTTTTCATCTACATTTCAACCCGAAGCCCTCTATTGCCACTCTGTATCTTTTAAAATTATTGTTCAGCATCTTATAAAAGATTTTAGACACAAAATATCATTATTCTGTTGATGTTTTCATTCTCTCTGTAGCATTAGCTATTATTATAGTCAATGTTTTAATTTCTAACATGTTTCTGTATTAGTTCAGATCAGTTCTTACCCATTTCATTTATTTTAACTACGTGAATATTACCCATTCTTGTTTTTCAACTACTGACAAATTTATTTAAAAAAAAAATATTACATAGTTGACTTGTAATTCTAATTCCACCAAACCGTAAGAACTGCCATTCTGGAATTTTATTCGGGGCCATATTTCCCATAGAACAGTCATCTATTTTTGTGCATGTGATACAGTTTTAATTTGCAAATCAAATAGTATAGTATACATGTAATTACTTAATTGAAACTACATGCAAAACTACTGTGCCTGGCAATATAATAGAACTTAACCCTGTTTTCCGCATACATATTTCTCACATTGTCTGCAAGTCTTTCTACTTTCCCACTAACATGCTCATGAGTACTTTCTTTCTATTTCTCTTCCCTTGCTTAGCATGGTCTACGTTGCCTGTGGATCTGCTACTTTTTCATTCATCTGAATTAGAAAGTAACACAAGCATTTGTAATTGATAATATACACAAGAAGCTGTGTTTAAATCTAGGATAGTCCTGGACAATCAAACATTGCGATTAACTCCCACTGCATTCTTAAATATACCAAAATTGTACAGAATACTGATAAAGAAAGTTGATGTTTAATACCATGGTCCTATTAAGCAGCATCAATCAAGCATACTAACAAAAGAAAGCTCTCAAAACTAACACGTACTCTAAGTAAAATAAAATACATAAAAAAGAGCATGACTACAGAGGCAACAAGATATGAATAATGCCTACAACTGGCAGATATTTATTACAAAATTGTTTCTGGGAACATACTTTGAATTGTGCCCATGATATTTGCCTAGAAGAGTAAGATCTTTATTCAAGATAGTAGTTTCTTAGCATTATGCTTCCCTCATGTGTACATCAACATCACTGCTAAATTTCACAAGGCTCACTGTCTCCACTTAACAAAGGCCAGTATTTCTTTTGATGTCAGGGAGACCTGCTAACACTGCTCTGTATCTCTTCACATTGTTCACCCAATTCTAATAAATATTGGCAGCTCTTCTATTATACTTCACACATCTCTCCCTATGAATACACACACAAGACATGGGAGGAAAACTGGCAATGTTTGGTGCATTAAGATCACCTTTCCAGAAAACATCCATACCCCAGAAGGACTATACTCCCAATAAAGCTGTTTGACCTTGAGTTTCTTTGATGCATACTACTTTAGAAGAGGCACAAAGGCAGCCGTATCATTGAGGTTTGGGACAACTGCGTCCTTTCTCCTTTGATACCAAATCTACCCTATCTATTTTGACATTTTCACACTGCTTTCTATCTTAAAAGAAAGAAAAAGAGGTACAAAATTTGCAGATTCCAGTTGTCCTTTCAAATAAAGATATTCAACAAACCTAAATATTAGATATTTTTGTGGAGGACTGTAACCAACATCATCACAAGCAACAGATTGCCTTAAGATAGGAAAGTATCATTTTCAGACTCCTAAAGAATAAATCTGCCAAATATGAACATTATGCTGCAACAAATTAGCAAACAGTTAATCATGTACATTTGTTGGTGATGGTATGGTGACCAGAATCTATTGGTATATTTAAATAGTGAGTCACTTTGGTATTATACTTCAATAGTAAACTAATTTAGCCAACTAATCTTGTTTATTGCCTCAATATTGTTAGTTTCTATCAGTCAGATGATTTTTCCAGACACTTACATAACAAGCATTAAAAAGATACATTTAGCAGCTACAATTGTTAACATAACAAAGGCTACAGAATCCAGAGGTTATTGCATTCTCCCAAAAGTACTTAAATAATAGCCTAAAATCTGAAGAATTACTTTAATACTTCAATAAAAATAACCCAATTCAAAACATTTTCAAGGAAACAGAGCTCCTTGCTCTAGGCTACCGAATAATGGCTGAAAGAAAGTATATAGCTTGTCACTTCTGATTAGAGAACTGTGCCTCTGTGCTTTGAATGAGAGGCATGTCTGGTAATAGGAAGTGCAGATATTAAATTTAATAAAATAACGTGGAATACGATATATATGAAACTTGACCAAGTATAGCACAAAATGTAACATACATTACCCTGCTCAGTCAACTACTGTGGCCTAGCATCTAATGACAGACTTAATTTCTATTTTCCAAGGAGACTACTATAAAAATATAATTTTCAGATTATACAAATATTTTATCAGACTACACAAAAAAATCGTAACCAAAATTGCCTTACATGTCTACACAAATACATAACAATAGCAGAAAATTGCTAAACTACAAAATGCTCAGCCTTAAAAGTCCACAGAAAGACATTAGGTCTTGTAAATAACTAGTTACAAAGACCCTGATGCTAATATATCACAGCATCGTATGACCCACAACATATTTATTTCTTTCCAGGTTTAAGGATTCCTTCATTTTTGGGGTTTATTTGTTGAGGGTTTGTTGGCGGGGGGGTTGTTGTTGTTTTGAGGGGGTAAACAATCAGGATTCTTCTTCATAAACAATATGTAAATGCTGCAAGTGCCTTATCTCTTTTTATGTCTTAATTCTGGCATTGCAATGCAAATCATAAGAGCTTTGTCTTTCAATACATTAACCCTCAGCATGTATTTCCACAATTAAGTAACAAGCTCCATATAGTACTTTCCATTCCCTTTCTAACACAGAACTATGCTACCTGTGATATGACACATAAGGGATTTTAAAACAATTCCAAGAGCTAATCCCAGTAAACCCAGAATTAAAGTTCTTGTTTTCATATTTCACTTTCAAAATATTTAGAACTTTGACAGATATGACATTATGTTTTCATTAAAACAGCTGATTTCAAAATGCTGCACTGTGCAAAAACACCATAAACAGTTTATGATGAACTGCCACGCTCTTAATTAAAACAATAAATCCAGTGCACAATATTTGTGCAGCCTCTGGTTTGACCTTTGCCTCTTGCTATCCACTACCAAAGCTGCTGCCTCATTCTGTGCACCAGATGTAGAAGGTTTTAAACCATGATCTGAAAGGCAGTAAAGATAAAATAAGAGAAAATGTGCCATTACTCTTTGCAGTTATGATTAATTCAGTTCATATTTTACAATCTGGTTATGGAGTAAAACTGCAGACTTTACATCAAGTATTTGCCATTCAATATACCAAATGTATAAAAATGCCTGATACTTTAGAAAATGGCACAAAGCTAATTCACAACCACTACATGAAGGACAGGAATAGGAATAATAAAAAAAGGACAGTAATTAGCTATCCATCTAAAATAATGAAGCTATCACAGCACATGATGGTCAGTCTTAGCAACAAATGCATCTGTTATAACAAAACAAACTAATGCTTTCCCTTATCTCTCTACCACTTGATTTTAGATTAAAGTATCCTTTAAAACTATCAGGTCTGCTCCACAAACAGAAACCAAAGGTTATTAATTACTATGGCATGCTGTAATGATCACAGATTTCTTGTGTTTTCCTGGAAACAAAGTTGAATGCAGAAACAACTCAAAGACCTAAGTACAGGAAATGAGCTATAATCCTGGGGTACAAGCTGGTATAGGCAGAAATCTTGCAGAAAAGCAGATGAATCGAAAAGCCCTCATTCTGCAAATGCTTATACACTGATCAATTCACTACTTTAATCTACTAGCTTCATATACAGTAAAGCCTGCAGGAGTAAACATCACTGTCTGCTTGGTAGATTCATGTGACTCTATTTGTTGCATACTTAATATCTTCCCTGGAAAACTGGAATCAGTTTACCAAATGAAGCTAATATAGCTCATGATCACTTTTATGGGAAATTGGCATAAAAAAGATGTTTTTCTTTAGGATCAAAGAGGAAAAATGCTGTGTGTTGCCAAACAAACAAACAAAGGATTCAAACGCAAGTCCACTCATGCCCTAAGAAGGTAAGACTTTATTTCATATAATAGTTCCCCACACAGAGCTCTAGAGAACAAGAACCTTATTTTGCTAATTCTTTCATTTGCCCACAGTAAGGTACAAAAATCACACCTCAAGTTATCTTGTCATTCTGCAGTTGACACTAGGTGTTTAAGGAGGCAGAGGGTGGTTAGGAGCTTGTTTTTAGTTTGAATTTATTATCTTTTTAACTCCCCAATTTCAGTTACAAATTAAGAAAGAAAAACAAACATAGGACCTCACAGGTAAAACTTTCCCCGGGTTTGGTTCCTTACACAGTATTCATTATGTATTCAAAATCAAACTGCATTGCCATCACTTCTCCACATCATTCACAGACAACACAAAAGTTCAAAATCAGTGGATGAGTTCTGTGGGGACACAAAAGGGAAACAAACATATATGTAGTTTCCTGCCCACTGAGAAATTGAAAAATATATTTAGAAAGGCAAGACATACAAAAAAAGATCCACGGCACTAAAACCTCTATTACCTCTGTTAATATTGGTAACTATTCCTTAGTTTTCTTTGTAAAAAGTATCACAATGGAATTAGACTATAATCAGTGAGAATGAAGTGAGCAGGGTAAAAACCAACCACAAACACAAACAATTTCAGCTCCTCAAAAATAGCTCCCAACCATTTCTTTAGAAGAAAAATAGGAAACATGCAGTTATTGAAGACTTCAGTGTTCATGTCTTTCTGTGACTCTCCACACCTGCACTTGGGGAGAAGACTATAAAACAAGTTCACAGTGAATGAGAACTTTTAAACTAAGAATGGATTAAATTTATGAAAAGTTATTTTACTTTTACAGCTTTACTTGTTTATTTGCATTATCACAGGTCCCACAGAAGTGAGTCTAAAAAAACTTGTGGAAAATTAATTACATGAATTACAAAAAGAGCCAGGAATCTCTGACTTTTAAACATAACTCAGACAAATTTTTATTCCAGCAACTTTTCCAGACTCTGGGATTTTCCTCTTTTCCATATTTTTAAAAAGATGGTGGGGGAAGCTACCACACTTGTATAACCTTTATAGTTGTGAGCTAATTTCTGCAAAGCATGAAATACTCTTACAGACTAAGTATGCAATAGAAAACATTTTATAGACGTCCCTTTGTAATATACACAATGCCATACTTCTCAAAAATAGTAACCAAGGAGGGAAGTATTTGCACACTTCTACATTTATCTGAATTCTACTGCATATATATATGAAGTTTAAGTGCTGCAAATTCCTTTTCATTTTCTTGGGTTGCTTCATAAGAACATACACCATATTTTAATCAGGCATTGCTAGCCAAAAATCCAAGATTCCTGCTAGTTCATTGTTTTACAAATACTCATACTGCAGATGTCAAATTTGATGTTAAGAAACTTGTCTACTAAAATATGTCCATTATGACATGCCACAATTTAAGCATAATAGAACATGACCAAATCAGTCCAGAAAATATTACATTTTTTTACATTGCTAATCATAAAAATGTTGATATTTCCTCAAATGCTCAGCTCTTTACAACAATTATGTACGGCCAAAGTAAAATAAATTAGAAACAACAAAAAAAAAAATCCTTTCCTAAAAGTCTCAATTATAAAAGAAGCCTAAAAAAATATAGTGTACCCTAACAAACCCTGAACTCACAAATAAAAGAACAAATATTTTCTGCATCATAAAATCTCAGGGTTTATGCCAGTCTCATGATTACACTAGGCATGATTCATGACATAAAAATGCTTCAAGTTTGCCTACTAGTGGTTCTTCCATAGCTTTCACAGAAACTTTCAAAGATAAGCAAAAGTCTAACCCATCATCAAATAACCACTTGCATCAAACAATCATTTCTAAATTTCTCACACAAAATATATACCAGATATACATATTCATAAACTCTACCCACATACCTATTCTGTCAGAAAGAACTGGATGATTTCCAAATACAGGTAGGAAAATCATAATACAGGGGACTCCCTGGAATTGCTACAAGTGTTGAACTAAATGAGAAACACCCTTGTAAGTTATTTCCCCCCGGTGGTTTGTGATTGCAGCACCAGCTCCACTCACTCAGTTTAAGGAGGTTCTGTAGCAAGCGTTTGGACTCCGTAGGGAAGGGTGAGTTGATGGAAATTAAGACTGAGACTTTTGTCTTAGCATTACAAAAAATAATAATAATAATAATTCCAAAAACATCACAGTCTTCTCACTTCTCCGGGTAAGAAAATAAGATTCTGTGAGTCTGGTTTGGACCTGGGTTACTGTTACTTCACCTGCAAACTTTCAACTGTCCTTCATGACACAGCAGGATCCCATCAACCAGTTTGGCTACTTACACAAGTGAAACCCATATCAAAGTACCAAAACACCTGCAATGATTTAGCCAATAAGGGGCCTGGAGTGAGAATACTACACAGATGATGGGACAGCTTCAAAAATAAGTAGCAAATCCTCAATCATTTCACAATACTGGAATTGTTCCTAGTAGTGTATCAACCATGATGTTCCATGAACAAACATTAAAACTGCAGGACAGAGCTTTCCAGATGTAATTACATTTTAACATACCTTTTTCTAAAGCAGAAATCTTGATCCTGACTCCAGCAAACTTACCTGCCAAGTTAAAACTTTCTAATGAGCACATTAGATCAAATGTGTTCTAAATTAGATTAACATCTAATGAAAACATGCTCAAAGACTTTTTTTTTTTAATGTGGACCCCAAAAGGCAAAACTGAAACAAATGTGCCCTCCTACTATAGACCTATTGCAAAGAAAGAGAATGTTAAAACTTTTTAAAAAGGGTGCAAGACTGTTTGAATGTTAGCTAATAACATTTTTTCTGTAATCTAGTTCTCAGAAAGAGCTAAAACATTTTAGATGAAACACAAAAATTTCAGAAACCTGCAAGTTTTATCCCATAAAAATGAGTGACATTTAACAAAGTTTCAAGACACTGAAAATCATATATTTTATTGGAAATATTGGGCAAACTTAAATTAAGGGTGATATACTGGCTGCTATAACAATATTTGCATGCCTACAGTAGAAGAGTTCATCCTTTTAGAAGAAAACATTGTTCTAGAGTACCTCTAATAGGGCATAAAATTTAAATAAGCTTTAAATAGGAATTCTGCCTAAAGATCCATTCCACCCCAGCCTCTGGTAGTTGCTTTGCTGAAGAAATTCTGTGCAATGGTTGATTTGTCTTCCTTTCTGGAGGAAGGAGTTGGGTGATTTTGATAAGATTCCTGGTGCAGGCACCCTCACATGAAATGGCTTTGCATTGCCAATTAAAGTGGTGGAGCTCTGATTCAGTAAGAATACTGAATACATAACAGAGTTTAATACTGGCATACCTATATGCAGCATACAGATTAACATAGAGAGTAAGCAAGCAGGCAGCAAAATCTTCACCATCCCCCCTTTCAACCATGAAACATCTGCATAGTTATCTCCTGCTGGATCACATTAATAGTGCATACATGTGCAAAGAAAAGTTATGCCCAGAAGGATAAAAGAACCATAACCAGCCATCAGCAGCCTGGCTGTATGACAAATCCAGAAGCAGCCATGATTACTCCAAACTTAAAGACACAGCCACCTGAAGAGCTGAATGAAGCCAGACAAAGGGTATAAAGTAACATCAGTCACTACAGGGAATTTCCATTAGGTCAACTGACAGTCAACCAGCTGGAAATGATAATAATAGATTCAGCATGATGCAGAACCACAAGACCACATTCTTGTAACACTTTTAGTGATCCTTTAAAAGGAAGAATGAAATGCATGGAGAGAAAAATACAAATTCACTTTCCCATTCAAAATACTCACCTTACTTGTCTCCATAGTATTATCTTTCTCATAGTACACTATTCCAACACTTCAATAAAGAGAAATTAAATTTCATTTTACAGAGAAAACAATTTTTTAAAAAAATGTAAAGAATAATTCACATCCAATAAAGGAACCAGTGAACTGCCCAGAGATGCCCACATCTTCAGGATTTCAACTCACTTCAGTGGAACCTGCATATGCTTAGAAGCCAAACCAAACAAGCTCTTTTCTCCATGTTATATTGAAATTAGAGATGTAGTTCAGACTCCATAGTACCTGACTTTGCCTCTAAATCAAGAGACCTTAAAAGCAATCACTCATAGATTGCTAAATTTAAAATAGTCATAATACCAACTGGCTGAATAAAACAGTTCACAAATGTTATTTCAGTCCATACATTCAGAAAGACAATATCTGTTTGTCTTCAGCAGACACATTTTGTGTTTGAAAAGTACATACAATATACTATTAGCATTACCAGACAAGAGGTCTATGTTTTTAAAGTTCTCCTGGAACTAAAAAGAGTAGGCATTTTTCTTTAAAATACAAATTAATTTCTGCTAAAAAGCAATTACAGATTATATAAAACTTGTGGACAAATACTAAATGAGCCAAATAGCATAAAATTTCTGAATTATGTATTTCCAGAGTTCTTCTATGAGCTGGACTTTCACACTTCCTTCTTTATTTTGGCTTGAATAGCAAAGATTTAAGGAACTGGAGAAGGGTAGATTAAGAAGAATAAAATACATGCTTGAGTCACAATATTCTTTAACATTTTATCAGAGACCCTGCAAAAAAACTGGGCACATGAAGATTAGCATGTGAAAGATAGCATCCATTAAGGTTTATGCTGCAATGGCTCTAGGTTTCATGAATAACAAAAAATTAGCTCAGTTAAGAAAAGTGGTTAAATAAAACTGAGAAGAAATACAGTATCTACACAAGGCCTGCCTAAGTAGTCCACCTTCCTATGAATTCAGTTAATGCTCTTGTCCTGTTAGAAAAGTAAGAAATGACTGTTTAATTTTAAAACAGGTAAGTGAGGAAAAATTAGTAAAAAGGCAGCTTGAGGAAAATCTATATTTTCCAGACTATTATAGTCAGGTGATGAGTCTTCTCTTACTGGCAAATGTATCTGAGGCATGGAATGGAGGAAATAGGAATTAGCTAGTATCTTCAATGAATTCTAGCTCAGCAAATGCACAAATATCAGTAGAGGTAAGAAATTTGCATTGCAGCAAAGGAATAGGAAGGGAGAAAACTGTAAATTTTTATGGCCTATATAACAAAGTATTTCTTTTACATTCAATAGATGGACACCAACATCTAATGTAAATAGCATAAAGGTCCCCCTAAAAGCTGGCAAGTGTTTCCAGTGATAAAAAGTTTACCTACTTTAATAACAGTAATCCAAAATAGTAAGTCTCGTATATAGACTATATAGTTGTATATGAGTAGTATAACCCTTTCTGTCTCCCTGCTTAATTGTCAGCTTTAGGAATAATCTTGGATCAACTAAGATACATGCTGGGTACATCTGCCTACTCATGGAAAGTCTTCAGTGGCCCCAAACATCAAATCTACCCTTGAGCTCATAGGAGTTAGTAGGTGATTAATTGGTAGATGTAGGTGACTGATTTAAAAACTGAGGAGACTATCTGAATGAGAATTATCCTTGAATTACATAGGGTAACAATCGCAAGTCTCTGTAAAAGAAAAAGATGCCTTTCTGATGACATTATCCACTGATCATCTACCACATATAACTAAATAATCTTCCTTTTTAAGACTAAGGAAAAGGACTCCTGTTTAGTAAGATGACTAAACAAATATGGAAATTATTATTTCTCCAGTGTTTTCCTAACTTTTGTTTGAAAATATACATTATACACAGAAGCTAAAGCAGTTATAAGTAAGACAAGAACCTTACAGTAAGGTTGTGACTAAAATTCTCCCTGAATGAACAATCAGCATCATTATGATGCCAACCCAGGAAATCCCAGACATCATGCTTGGAACTATAGAAGACCATTAATAAATATATTCTCTTCATACGTAAAAGGAAACACTTTCTGTACCTCATGTGAAAAGGCTTGATCCCACTCAATATTTATAAATGAACAAGTCATCACAGAAAATCACAATGAAGCAAATAAATTTCACTCTGAATCCTGTTATTTTCTTCTTTAACAGCTCAATTTTTTCAATCTGATCTGAAATTTTTTTGCATCAATGTGGGATGTGGAAATGCACAGCTGTCACCCAAAAGAACAATACAGAGACTGTTTAAACTAAATTGGCTGAAGCAAGGAAACCTGAGACACACAATCATTTAGATTGTGAACCTTAATTTGTACTAGAGCACACATAAGCAGCACCAAATGTGAACAATTCAAGTCACACTCAGCTTCTGAAAATTTGGAATTCTTGGTTTAATTCTGTGGGCATTATTCAAGAAAAAAATCAAATTTCATGAGGAATTTGTGAGTTATAGGTGAAAAAAATCTGTCTTTTTTTTTAGAATTAACAGAGGCTTTAAGACATCACTCCTAGACTACATATACTGAAAAAATCAGTGCCACTACACACGGAAAAACACTGTTAAAAAAAATCCCACAAAATGAGCTGTATTTCATCTTTATAAGTGTGTCTTACTAAGTTCCACCACTGGGACAGTGAAAAAAAGAATAGGGATACATCTCCATCTGATTTTTTATGTCTTTCTTAATGCCATTATAGGACTAACATATTCACCCTCTCAACTTTTTTTTTTTTTTTTTAATTGTGGTAGCACCACTGGGAGCAGGTGCCTTGAAGTGGGGGCACATACCAAGCCTGACCTCCCTATGAACAGCTCTGAATTCCCTGATCTTGTTATGAATATTTTTTCTTCAAATGCAAAGCTGCAAAATGCATAAAAACTAAAGTAATTCAATTAAGTATCTACTCGGAGCTGGAAAAGACCATTTTGTTAGAACCAGTGGAGCACTAGTTTAACCTGGTGCTCAGAATTCCCAAGCAAGTCAGCACATTAAGCCAGCTCTTCAACTTAAGAACAATTACTGTCATTTATCAGCCTGAATAGCAATAATGCACAAATCGACAGCTTTCAAGAGGCAAAGAGCGAGCTAGGTGTAATGATATGCAAAGCCACAGCACTCTACATTTTGAACTGTCTTCAGCCCATCAATACATCTCCAAGTACCTACAATTTATCAATACAAATGTGGTACCCAATGAAGGCAGGACCAAAAAGATAAATATGAACAGGGTGGAATAAAAGGTTCAAGAATGTTTGAATTTTATAATGATGAAGTACAGATCACATTCTTACAGCATTTTACATGCAGTGACCTGATCACATCACATTTTATTCAGCAAGAGGAAACTAGAATAAAAGAAAATCTTTCAGGTAGTTGTAAGCAGCTGCTTTGGTTCTTTTTGTTTTGTTTCTCCTTCCTTTTCTATTCTTTTTTTCCTCCTGCCATTTCTATTTCAATCATGCATCTATGCAGTATTTACACAGATATGGTTCTTTTACTGATATATATAATTGACATCTTATTTTTATCATGAGAAAGCACAATATATACAGAAGGCATCATTTGAGTCTCACTATCTTATAAACTTATTTTAGTAGCAATTGAAGGATTAAAGGAATGCCTAAAATTATCTAATAGCATATATAACAAATGGCATTCTGGTGATTAAAGGCTCATGAATACAGAACTGATTTCCTCTGTACTTGATCTAATTGTGTGAGGTTTTTTCTTTTGGATTTTTTTGGCTTTTTTAACATAAATGGGTTCTTTGTGAATGGAACCTTTTGGCAACTAGAGCTATTGCAACAGTCAGGCATTCAGATTTCTCTTATAGGACCTCCACAGGCAGATATGGGCATTTGGATTAGCAGTTAACATATACAGAGAATAAAGGCACATCTATGTTTTACCATGAGAAAAAAAATGAGGGTTATCATTATTTCACCTGAAAGTCTGGCAGTTCTACCTGAAACTGCTAGTTTTATAATACCTTTTAATTTTCTATTCCTTACTTTCCAATTATTACAGCATGTAAACTGTTATACGTAGTCCTATCTCGATTCAAGACTTCAAGGTGTTCACTTGAGGTAGACATCTGCTTTGAAATGTTTTTGCATAGGGGATTTCACTATGCAAGCTATTTTTCCTAAACTACTTCCATCTTCAAGAACTTAAAAAACTATATTACAGAAAATACTAACATGTCCAGATGGCTAAAATGAGGTATGAGCAGGACTGAAAGAGGACTTTGCCAAAGAGAAAACACAGTCTTGTAGTGAAAGAACAGAGATCAGGAGCTCTGGGGTTTATTCCTAGCTCTGCTACAAACTTCTCATACAATCTTGAACACATCACTGAAACCTGTGCTTCCTCAGTTCCTCCAGAGACAGCTCTTTTTCTAAACACAGAGAATAGCTTCTTCAGAGGACAGATGACAGTTATTGATCAATGGAAAATAGAACATCATGATCCATGAACATATGTGTGGTATTCCTCAGCAAAGATCCAAAACAATATTGTCTTCAGCCTTCAGGAGACAGAATTTGCACAGAGATACAATTCATCTTATGATATAGCTCAAAACTGAGAGGATTTAATGGGAGTTTTCACACCATTTAAAATACAATTTTAAGAAGAAATACAATTTCCTCCTGTTTTACAGCCTTTCTAGAATTCACTCATCTTCCTCTAACTATTGGGGAAAGGATGTATATTACAATGCTCTGAGTTTATCTTTCATATCCCTTTTTATTCCCCCCAACAAATTTTACCTCCCACCATCTTACTAAGTGGGCTCATTACACATTCCTAAACATAGGTGTTTCTTTCAGACACCCTAAGTTACCAGCTTCTGAAAAGGGTGCAGAGATTGAGAGGCTATATACCCATTGAGAATGCCTTAGAGACCACCAAGATGTCTTAAATGGCAGAATAAGTCAAAAGTGTGGGATGAATTGAGTTGAGCCTAAGGCGTCCTTTTCCCATAGGCCTTTCTTATACTACTAATCACACTTGTGTACTAGTTTAGTAGACTTACCAGTTAGTAATATGAATATTCAGTCAGAAGAAGTAAGTGACTATCAAGAATCCCAATGAGCTGGTTACTAAAGAGGTAATAATAATAAAGAGGTCATCTCATCTCAAGGTAAAAACAAAAGAGAAACCCACTGCTGACTAAGACAGCACAGTTTTGAGATCTTAAGAACTGCTGTTTTGTAACAACAAATTACTTCTGTATTTGATCTAGTATTCTTTTTTCAGCTATTATCAATGTGTATGGAAGAGTACACCATAATGGAAGCATAACAGTATAATTTTCCAGGAAGGTGAATGGGAAAATGTCTAAACAGAACACAATGAATGCTTAATTTGATTGATATCTCTCTCTTACTTGTTACTGTGTCAGCAACACTGATGATTTTTCACAAGTCTCCTGTTACTTGGCGTTCCTTCTCATCCAACCACTCCCACAGTTGTACTATATAAAAAAAAACCAAACAAAAAACCCCCTCATTTTCTTTAAAATTACGTTTCTAACATTCAGTAACAATGAGAAAACACTGCAAGCTGAAACCCAAAAGTTTCAGAATACTAAAGGAAGCAAAAAGAACTTGAAGTAAATTATTTTTTAAAACTGCTTTAAGCCAATGTCAGTATTTTGTCTGAAATGCAGTGGTCATTGGTCTTGACTGTTCCTATAAGTAATGGCTCTAAAGCAACAGTGATAGCAGAGAACTTTAATCTCTGTTACTTCCCCTTCTGACACATTTGTGTCGACCTTGCTACTGTTATCAAGCTCTATTGCTCCTGTCTGATAGCAGCATCAGAAATGCAGATGTACTATAAAAATCCAAGGCATAAAACATTACATTGATTAAAAAAATAAATAAATTATTCAGAAGAAGAGGAGAAAACTCTTAAATAAATGTGTATACCTGAACAATCTAAATGACATGTTACTGTGTCAAATCCTTTTGTTCATTTCCTATGTCTAAACTGACTGAGAGTTTGATCTTGCTTCCTCTGAATTCAAAACAAAACTTCCATCTTTTTCTTTGAAAAAGCACAGAAAGATCTTCTGGAGTGAGAATATATCTTCTGTTCAAAAAACTTCAGATTTATCTGTTCCCTGGCTGAAGTAATAAGCGGAAATAAAATAGTAAGAAAAATCTCTAATAGTTACAGTTTCAGACTATGGTGTACTAGCTGGGTTCTGCTTGGCTTTACAATAAAAGCATTGAACATCACATTTTGACTAATTATCCAATTGAAATACAGATCATTCTGAATTGTCAGAACTCAAGATGTCTTGAAGGGACCTGAAGGTCTGGGGACTTTCAAGGCTTCTGACACCACCGTAGAAATAAGAAGAGGGGACAAGGTTCTGACCACATCTGCTTCCTTCCTCCTTTCACCAAGATCTCTGGCAAAATTACCACTTGCACTCCGAGAGCCAAACATAGGTTCCTTAACAAAGATTTTCATAGACAGGATTCATGACTGAATGGCCCATAGTTATGAGAAACCTGTTATAAAGTTACAAAATATAATTTGCCACACATACCAGCAATAATACCTACACCCTTTTTATCTATAGATACAGCAAGTAATGACAGATCAGCAGCCACTTTGAAGGCTCACTGAATGATGAAGATGCAGGTTAGCATCCAATTTGTAATAAAAAAGGAATGAGCTCTGAGAGTTATTTGAAGATTAGTGGGAATTAGGCATGTCTACTTTCAGAAGATGCCTATCCACACCTTCATACACAAATATATTATTACCAGTCTGGTTCTGGCTGTGATTTTGTGCCCACCAACTTAATTAAAATATGAATTATCGTGAACAATATCTACTGATTTTTTAGTAAAATTAAATTAAATAGTAATATTAATGATTGGCTAATGACCACAATTCTGTAGATAAATGTATTAAGTACCTAGTACATGACAAAGATAGTAGGAAAGCTCTGGACACGACCAGGACTATGCTCTGCCAGTTCAAACTACAGGGCTGAGAGTACTTAGGGTCATACTAAGGTGTGTAGTAGAGAGCCCTGAAGAGCACGTGGTTCTCTGTTCCCAGAGCTGGGGTTTCTACTTTGTTTTTAAAGATCAATAAAGCTACAGAATACTCAAGGAACTGGAGAAAGAACACCTCTAAATACTAATTCCAGCTCATCCACATTTCAGTTGCCTAGCAGACAGCATGGAGCAAACCTGAACATCAGCATGGCTTCCATTCCTAAAGATGGTTTAACCTGACAGCTAATTCCATCAGTAGTATAGAGGGACCACATGTCATATGTTCAGAAGTATGGCAGAAATGAGGAATTCTGGCAGCAGCAGGCCTGCCAATCTCCTCCTGAATAACAGCCACAAAGGACAGAGTCAGTCTGATGCAGCTGGATCATCCTTGGAGTTACTTTAATTTATGCTACAACAAAATTGACGCCAACCTATTGCAGAGTTTTTTTAAAGGGGGTTGCATCATTAACTGTTCCAAAGTCCCATAAATACTGATTTTATTTAATAAAAAAGAGCTCAGCTTACCACTGTCATTTCCAATGGGCCTTCTAGCGCAAAGCTTTTCATTGGAAATGTGGGTACTCTTTTAAAAGGAAGTATTCCTAAATATGGATATTTATTATAAAATCTCATACTGACATCTGGATTTAAACTGGCAGGAAAGATGTTACAGACACTTTATCCTTGTTTCTATTAACTGTATAACAAGCATGAAATATATACAGAAGTTTACATGGAAGAAAAAGCAAACAATAAAATGGGAGTCAAACACTCTCAAACTGAAGAAAACTTCTTGACTCTTGTAACTCTTCTCTTTGAAGTATCCATGCAGTAATTTAGAAGAGAGTGCAGACTCACAAACTGAAAAGAATAGAGGGCAAATCAGGGCTATTTCAGGGATTGAGATGGAACGTTGATATATTTAAACACGCTATAACCCAAAGAGGAGGGTTTTCTTCAATGTCATCTTATTACACTGCAAGGGAGGAAAACAGACAGTTCAATCACAAAATCATAATGCTTAAGCAGCATGAAATCATAAAGCTAGCAACAAAACAGGTGAAGCATGCTACATTTATGATTCATATGCTTCCTTTCACCCTAGCACAGTATTGGTTTACTGATAGCCCTAAATGGCCGGTCTCTGCTGGTCTCTCCAGCACAAGAGGAGTGAGCAGTATTATCCTTTTGGGTGTACTTACTGTACTGCACTCCATCATATAAAAATAATGCACATGAATAGTTAAACTGTTTATCCAACTGTACACATAGGTTACAAGCTACCATAAATAGCATTGTTGTTTAGACATGTACATAAAGCTCAATGCATACAAATAATCTTTACTGTCACATTCTAGATCCATTGAAACTGGTATACTGCCACAATACAATTTGGTAATTTTACTTTGCTACAGACAACCCAATTCTCTTAATAATTCATGTAAACTAAAATAACAAATTCTTTGAAAAATTCTACCTATGAAAGAAAGTCTGAATGTGGACTTTCTTTGATCATTTAGTTTTCTCTATAATTTTTTCAAATCTTACATGATTTTGAGATCACCAGTGTTGATATTCTCAAGCATCTGGGGGGCAAGCACATTTTGAACAAGGTGTCGCCTTACGATTTACTCCAGTGTAAATCCAGAGTCAAAACAATTCAGAGAAAACTCAACTTTATCTTGTGCATCCATGTGCTGAAATAGGCATTTTCAGCTAAGATACCTAACTGAAATTAGAACATCACAAAATAAACTGGGACATTTCCTCTCTGCATACAGCTGAACTCAATGTAGAGATGAGGAGGGAATGGAAAGGATAGCTTTGCTTAACTGAGGTAGGCTGAAGGCTTCTTCAGTCTCTGCAGCAACTCATTTGGGTGAATAAGGAATTGATGCAGAATTCAGCTCACCTTAATACCAGAGATCTTCCTGATACAAGTCAATACCTAACAAAAGGATGTTTTCTGGAGTGACTAAATATTCTAAGTGAGCTAGGCTCCTAAATGCCTTTTTACCAATTTTAACCATATGTCTCATACATTGACATGTTCATTATGAGGTAAATACACCTGCTGTACTGCCATCTGTTGTCAATCAATAATCCATAATATCAATGAAATTTCTAAATTGCTTTCAAAATAACATCATTGTTCCCAAAAAATAATTTGAACCAACTTTTCTTAGTTGGTTACGTGAATGTAAGAAAGATTTCTCTTTCCAGATGTACTTACAATATACTTTGTCTTAGCATATGAAGCTTGTTGTTTCAGTAAAAAAAAAAAAAAAATAAAAATAAAATTAATAAGGGAGAAACTAATAGAACATTTATTTGCTACTGGTATTTGGATTTCATTTTCCGAATGCAAATTCTGAGAACACCTTTTAGTATTTTCTACTATTGTCCTCAAGACTCAATCAAAAATTCTTCAGTTTCTCTTTTCAGCCAGAAGATGGAGTCACTGTTTCTTTAGAAAGGTCTTCACCACCCATACTATCACCCTGTCTAGTTTCTATAGCTATGTCAGCTTCCAACCAGGTAAATGTTAATAACCACATCACAGGTTATAAATTATTCAGAATTTTGAGAAATTGATCGTGCACAGTACAACATTGTTGATTGAGTTGAAAGTCTACTTTATTTGCTTATGGCAAATCTTTCTAGAATATATTGGGGGGGGGCGGGGCTGAGGGGGAGATGTTTTTGATTTACTTCTATTATTCTAGCTAGCATCTCTGCAGTCACAATCTTCACCTCAAGGTTTTTGAGTGAATTTCCTGCCCTAGATCAGTGTAATTCTCACAGGAACAGAGGCAGTCTTCACATATAGTTTACTTGGGAAGAAGTGATTGCAGTATAGTTCATCAGAGAACTGGCCATTTTGGAAATGGAGCTTGCTTACTAATGTTATATCTATTGCAAATTAATATCAAAGAGTACATTGCACAAGAAGGAGGTTTAAGAAAAGCGGATAACTAGCCACACAATTTATGGTTACGTATTCTTCACATACAGGTGTGCCAAGGAAATGAACATATTCCTACCAAACAACTTGAAAATAAGACTAGAAGGTCAACATGAGAGCTTTCATCAGCAGCTCTGATTACGAATAAGCCATCAATTAACAATGTAGTACTAGTACTTCCTGAAATGACTCATCAGTAGTAAAAAGCTGGTTCATGAACTACAGGTATCACAAAAAGACAAACTAAATAGGCAACTGCAAGGTTACAAAGAGCTGACACTGCTGGAGTTCTGCATATACTCACCACAGTGAGCAAAAAATTCCGTTTTAAAAGGCTTAACATGAAAAGCAATTTATCAACCATACCACTAAGTTTGACTTTCACAACAGTGTAAGTAGATTACAGGTATTCTAAAATTACCCACAACTTTAGTTCGCAATCACAAACAAGTATTTCAGCAGTCATATGTTACCTAACTACAACTGTAGCTGACATAACAGTATCCCTTGACTGTCTACCATTGAATTTGTGCCCTGTCTGGCATCTACAAAATAGAGAAACCTAAAAAATCAGGGTTATCCTTGCCTTCTGGATCAGCTGTAAAGATGGAATCCATTTCTTTGCTTTAAAGCATAGAAAGCAAACCACTGCCCAGAATTCAAATTTGTCAGTGAGCACTCAGGAATGCATCACCACAGAGACCCAGACTGTCAATATGAGAAAAAAAAATTCCAATTACTCTGTGAAGTTAGTCTGATCACTTGTAAGTTCCAAAAAGAAAAGTGTTACTTTTCATTTGCTCATGGTTTTAATTTGGACATGTCTGCAGAAGTTTTATGCATAATAAACACAAATACCTGTAACTGAATACATTCAGTTGTCTCCATTTTTTCTTAAAGGTACAATATAATAAACTCTCACATACATAAGAAAATTTATTTGCTCAGTTATCAGGTATTTGTTTACAAAGCTTTTGCAGTTACCTAACAGGCTCAAGTTTAATTCACAAAAGATTAATAATTTAGCTTCTGAAACTTTGTGTTACTTTGCATAAAAGACATTCACCCACATCTACCGTTCAAAAGGTTTAATCTTTTATTGCAGCATTGCCAAGGGTCACGATGCTAACTCCAGCCAAGGTGGGAAAACAGCACTGCTATTAATTATTACTATTTACAGTACACAGTAGTAAATTAATTGGGCAAGAAAAGGTATTGCTATGATTTATCAAAGTATTAAAAACTCATTCACTGGATTTTTTTTCTTGCTGAACTACTGTATTCAATATTATAGAGCAAGCTTTTTACCTTTTTATTTTAACTAGGTGACCTGGTTTTGGAGAAAGTAAAATAGAATTCTTGTGAATGTTAGTGAGATGAGAGTAGAACTTATGTTATCATTAGAAAAACAGAAATTGAGGGTAAATATTTTAAGAAGATTTCCTTCATCTTACATTTATGCAACTGCAGAAAATTCACAAAGAAGATTGCTCAGGAAGTCCAACATCTGGGAAACTTAAAGAAAACCTGGACAAAAGACAAGAAATATGAAGTCCAGTTTTAGAAAATAACTGCTAACTAGATAGGTTTTTCTTATATTTTATAATTTACAAAAAAGTATTAACTGGCAATGACATTTGATTTGAGTGTCAAAAATCAAGCCCATTTCTACTTCATCACCATTCTTTTAGATAATTTTTCAGACATAAGCCATCTCTATTAAATTCATATTAAAATGATAATAACTAATATGTGGCAAGCCTTTAGATAGTAACATGTTCATTATTATTGTGCAAAAAATTAATTAACTATTTTCCATTTCTTCTCATTTATAGTGGTTTTGGAGCTTCTACCTTTTTTACTAAAACTGCTAAACCAGCCAATATGGTACAGAGATGTAAAGACCTGAATTACTGAGCTCAGCACTTTTGCCTGCATGTATGATGCTCACAAATAAATTATGTGTAAGAAAAAGAATGTATTATTGCATAACATTCTTAATTGCCTCTCTCCCTGCAGGACTCCATCGAAACATGGCATGTTGTATCCTTATAAAAAATATTTTGTAGAAGGACTTTAGAAAAGCACAGAGCTAGTAAACAGATAGCCATTGTGCTTATAGTTACAATGAGTTACAATGCATTATGTATTTAATAACCTAATTTTTTCAGTTGACAGTGCAGATTTTTAGTAAACTTAAATGGACATTGGACATTAACTCCACATGCTTATACGTAGCAAAATCTTTAACTGCTCCCATGAAGAAGATAAGTTATTAGCCTAAATGACAGATACTGTTTCCATGCTCACAAATACTGTCCAAATATTCCTTCAGTTAAAGGCATATTTAGAGCTCATTCTTTTCCAGATTTGAAATTATCTAAAAATTGGCGAAGAGGGTGGTTTTCTGAACTAAGCTTCAAGGGAAGCATGTGAGTTTGTTCTCTGAAAGCACATTATCAGTGTGCTTCCTGGAAGACAGGAACAAAAGAACGTTGAATGTGAAGGGCATTTTCCTGCATGGCTTCCCAAGACTGCTGTGGGTATGTCATCTCTCATTCTAATGATTTGCCAAAGGTCTACGCTATTTAGAACATGCATGTGTAAAAACAGAAAACAAAATATTAAAAAAAATAAATCTGACTTCTGCAGTCCTTGGGACTTGTGTGCAAAACCATAAAGGGAGAAACTTTTCTATCCCCTAGTATCTACCAGAAGAACTGTGAAGGTTCCTTTAATTTACACAACATCAACTGGAAACAAGCTCTTGTTCAATGCTTACAGGAGAATTACCTCACATTTTTCCTGTCATCACTTTCTTCATCACCTTTGAAGCAGGTGGGGACAATGCAAACAGCACATTCGCAGTGGTCAGAATGGTGTACTGTGAATCTATGACTGTTGTGAAGCAGTTCCTTCAAATGTTATACTATCAAACACTTTAAATTGGTTTCTCTTTGAAAACTCTAGCTTGAGCAGAAGTGAAAGCAAAGGAGGTGGTGAAGAAGAGACTAGAATAGAGATGCTGACCATTACATTTGCATTGATCCTCCCAAAGTTTCTACTGTCATCCAGAGGAAGCCTTTCCACCATACTACCTACTCACTCATCTACTGCCTTTAATACAAGGTATTATTAGAGTATATCAGATGGAAAAAGCTTGTGAAAGCACCTGATACTGTCTCAGCCAACACAGAAAAAAGGCCTCATTCTCACAGCACTGATCTAGAAGGAAGTATGTCAGTCTTTTTAGGAATTTTATGGAATCTTAAAAAAAGTCATTGCACTGTCCTAGACAAAAACCAAGCTCATTAATATCATGGCAGTCTTATATGAATAAGAAATTAAGAGACAATTAGTACAAAGCTATTGTACATGGTGTTAAAGTGCCCAAGTCCAGGTTCCCTTGCGTGCAAGGCAGGTCTCTGTGAGGAGAGGCCGGGGCTGCCCCGCGCTGACAGGGCCGGTTCCAGCCGGTTCCGGCCGGTTCTGTGGTCGCCCCCACGCAGGGCCCAGCTGAGCCCCTGAGCGACACCTCTGGGGAAACCGGTCTGGGAAAGGGCAAAGCGCTGCCCCACAGCCAGGGGACAGGTGAGGTGAGGGACAGGCGTGGGGGACAGCCAGAGGGACAGCCTGAGGGACAGGTGTGAGGGACAGCCTGAGGGACAGGTGTGAGGGACAGGCGTGACGGACAGCCTGAGGGACAGGTGTGAGGGACAGCCTGAGGGACAGGCCTGTGAGCACCAAGATCAGAGAAGAAGGATGTGCAGGAGGTGTTCCAGGGGCCGGGATTCCCCTGCAGCCTGTGGGGAGACTGTAGGGGAGCACCCAGACTGTAGCCTGTGGAGGGCCGCATGCCAGAGAAGGAGGATGTTTCCTGAAGGAATTGCTGCCCATGGAGAGACCCACACTGAAGGAGGGGAAAAGTGTGAGGAGGAGAGAGATGCAGAGATGGACCGTTACAGACCGACCACAACCTGCCATTCCCAAACCCATGCCCTGACTGGGGCTGGGGTGGGTAGAGGAGTCAGGATGGAAGGAGTGAAGTTGAGCGTGGGAAGAAGCAGAGGGGAGGAAGGTGTTTAATTTTGTCTTTGTTTCTCACCATCCAAATCTATTTTATTTGGCAATAAATTAAGTTAATGTTCCCCAAGTCAAGTCTGATTTGCCCATGCCAGTAATCAGTAAGTGATATCCCAGTCTTTAAATTGACCCACAAGCTTTTTCATCTTATTTTCCCCCCGTCCTGTGGAGGAGGAAGATGAGAGAGCAGCTGGGTGTGCAGCTGCCTGCAGTGCAAGGTCAACCCACCACATCCCCAGGCTGATGAACACTACTGACCGTCAGTTGAGGGAGGACCATGACAAAAAAAAGAGGGGAAGTTAAAGGTAAATATAGAAAGAAGGAAATACTAGATTTATGTGAAATCTTATACCTGCCTGGATTGATACTGACTGTAAATTCTGCAGTCAGTCTGGGATATATTTGGATATTTTGATCATACATCCATACTGCCAATATTTATTTCACTGACACATTAGGGCCTCTGTATTCATTTAGTTCTATTCTCAGCACACAACTGAAACCCTAAATATGGACCTAGTCCATCTGGGGGTATCATACTGTGTAGCTACAACAGGCATACTTTACTGTAGTAACCCTTTCTTCTACTCGTGAATTGTGTAAGCACCTGGAAGGATCTATATCTACAAATACTCATTTTCTTTTATTGTGTCAAATCTTGTATGTATCTGTTTGTATGGAAAGATGTGAATAAAAATGCAAAGATATTTGGGAAGGCTACATAAAGGAACATACTTTCTAATAAGCATTATATTAATCTGACAAGGATTATACCTAAAAAAAAAAAAAAGAGAGAGAGACTAATAAAATACTTCTAAAAGAACAGTATTTTCAGGAGATGTATACTGAATACACATTATGACACCTCCAGTATGCTATACTTTCACACATGTCTTTTCCTGAGATGCATTTAGTATCCCTGAAATTTATTATCAATTAGTCTCCATTTGCACTACAGTTTTTCCAGGATCACAGTTAATATCTGGTTACAAACTCTGCTGATGCTACCTTTGCTGCCAGGCCCACCATCTTCCTCAACGTACTGAAAAATTATGGGTTTTTTTCCAGACAGTTTCTCCCCTTCCCCACCAATTTGACACTTCCGTGTCTCCTTTCCTTGAGTAACCATGAAATTCTACCAAGAACGTTGAGTAAACTTCTTGTCCATCAGCAATGACACTCCTGAATGTCTACTGAAGAGTACCAGTCTTGTTCTTACACACTCCATTTGTGTAGCAGTTGTGATATTGATCTAACACTCCACAAAAACACAGCTTTCAATCGTTACAATAATTGAGCAAAACACGTCCATTCTGAAATTATTAATACTATCACAGGGAAATTAATTTCCTTTTGATGTTCTTCTATCAGGAACTCAACTTTGATTCATTGATGTCACAGAACAAATTAGTGCAGTACATAGCCAAGCAGTGTGATATTAAAATCAAACATTATTCTGCCGCTGATATCAAACAATAAAGTAGCAGATGGCTTTTTTTTAGAAAAGGCTTTCATGTCAGAGTAAAGGGTTGCACAAACCAAAATTATTTCTTTTTCTGGAAGTTGTTGTTGGTTGTTGCTCATCTGGATCAAAATCTTCAGTGTATGAAAAGACTACATTATACGATAAAAGGTCAAACATTCAATGGAATACAGAAGATAAGAGACTTCACAATCTTCTATGTTTTGGTTCTTTAGCTTCAGCGGCAACCAAACATAGCACTTGGTGAAAACACAAACACTGACTAGCTTGCGCCAACTCTTGGACAAACATTTGATTTTAATAGCATTGTCTTTTCATATACGAAATTTACTTATAACACATGCTACAGTTGCTCTGAAAGGAATTATCCCTTCATAATTAATTAAAAGCAATGGTATTTACACTGCCATCAAAACTGGGTTTGTAAGATCAGGCGTTAGTATTCCAATATTCTGCATTTCTACACTAAACCTGAACTTGCTTCTCCAGTGAATTAAAGACAAATGTGATTTTGTCATTTGTTTCAATGGGAGGTAAATGCGATTAGGTGTCTTCCTTCAAACGTGTCTTCCTATGATACTACCAATGTCATAAGGACATGTGCTACCTCTCTCTATTCAGCACAGCTACTTTCTTCAGCAATTAAGTCACAGTATTTGAATACCCAGGCTTAGGGACAAGTTTATTTGTTGAGGAACAGACCAACCCCTCACTGATACATTTCCTCCTACCAACTGCTGGTAAGCATACATTCTGTAAGAAGGAGTAAAAGACCATTTAACAAAACAATGTTGTTTATGACAACTTCTAAATGAATGAATTAAAACACAAAGCACAAAGGTTTGATTCATGTTGTGTTTACCACTGAAAATGACAGGTAACTAAATGCAGGTTTTATGCAGCTGTTCTTGCTCACCAGCAAACGGGCAGAACATCAGACAGCAGAATCTTTGAATTTCAATTGCACAGACAAGGACAGTATATTTAACACATCTCCTGTACATCAAGTGGTCAATGCTATAGCCATAGCTTCATATAATAGTTTTCAGGGGCTTAGGAAAATGAGCAAAATAGGGTCGTTTACTTTGATCTTAGCCCCTGGGAATGGGAAAGAAAGAGCAGCCAAACATACTTGCATATTTAGTAAAAACAGAAGAGTCAAAACAGAGAAACTAAAGAAATCCATAAACTCTAGAAAGGAATAATACTTCATTACTTCCCAAAAAAAAAACACCTCAACAGAGAAACATGAGATGCTGCTAAGTGGATTAGCTGCAATACAAATCCTATTGAACAAAACAGGCCTTCTAACAACTTGCAATTTGCATTTCTCCATGGAGGACTGGTGATTAGTTTTGCATTAATTGCTGCACCCTGTTAATATTATCCCAGCCAGGTTCCACTATCCAGCCGGAATCACTTTTTTCATTACCGATTCTTATTAGTTGTTGTATGTAATGCTAACATATCAGTCAAATTGAGTTTTCTTATTATTCTCATTAATACAGGATCTTTTGAAATCTTGGACTACTTATGAAAGAGGTTTGGGGGGCTGGAGAGGATTAGCCATAGTTTGTATTATCTGTCTTTGAGAAAGTATTTGTACTTGGATTTTTTCAGTCTTGTAAACTCTGTGGCATGATGTGACCTTTTAATATCCTCATTTGTCAAAAGCAGACACTTAAATTCATTTAGAAGAGTGGAACCATTACAAGTAAGTTAATAACACAAAACCCAGATATTTTTAGAAAGTTTTGTATATCCAAGGATTTTCTCTTTTGAGTAAAATATTTAACAAATTCATATCACTTTTCATATACTAATCTCCAATTTTAGAAAAATCCTTTGAAGTATTAAGCATCCAGACATGCACACAGAATAAATTTTCAAGTTATTTCTCTGAGTTGCTGTGTCCCATTCCCTTCCACCCCACAAAACACCCCAAAAACTGTATTCACCACCATTTTTAATGTAAATTATGTTTAGAATATATCATGTTTAATATAGTGAAAGCTTTTAATAAAGCTAAACTGAAACAGGTATCCAGTTTTCAGAGTTAAAAGATCTGTTTCTTTTCTATCAAATTATATGAATGACCAGTAAAATTGTAGGCACAGAAAATGTATTCTGCATTCACTGTAATAGTGAAATATTTGGCTTTGCCAGCAACAGACCAAGTATTCCATTTTATGTAGAAAAGGATGTGGTTTGCTTAGTTAGCTTGGAAATAAAGTCAGTGAAAAAGAGTGGAAGCTTTCAAAACACAAGAGAAGTACAACTTAGTGCTGTTTTCCCATAAAGCTGCAGAATGCAGGTCCCTTTCAGCTGTTAAAAGATTGAAGAATGACTTGGAGTAGAACAATAATGTCAGAAGAACAGGGAAGTGCACACTAGACAGCCATAAGAACTTCATTTGACTTGTATTGGCAATTGATTTAAATGGAATTGCAACTACCCATCAAGGTCAAGAGTGCTTTCTTGACATTAGGGACCTCTGTGTCAACTGCAAATGTACAATGGTCATCTATTTTTTACAAACATGTTCAAATCATTATAAATCATGTTTTAGAATGATTGTTTTAATGTTCTAAGTAACGTGATTTTACTGAACAGTAGTATTGCTAGCTGAACAGTTTGGAATATATTCTTTGCTATACAAATTACTCCACAAAATAATAAAATAAGCTTTATCAGATACTACACAGCTTAACTGAAACAGATGGATCACATCAGGTACTTCCACTGCAGTATAACAATGGTACTTTTAAGACAACAATGTTGTGATTTTGAGACAATAAGGTCTTACAACAAGGTCTTGCTTAACATTAGTGCGCAACCATTAGGCAAATGTTAAACTAACACTTGAATAAATCCTAAAATACTGGCTGCAGGTCAAAATCTCTGGAAAATCAAATAAACATCTATTACAGATTCTTCTCCCGTTGAAGTTGAGGACAACTTGTTTATTTGATTTTTGTATACTTACAAAGAGCCCCCATTGTGACAATCGTAATGTTTTAATTTCTCCAACAAAATGTGTGCTTTTGGTGCTCTAAAGACAAATAAAAAGCATATCTCCGATTTTGAGATACTGGTAATCTAGGTTCCTGACCTACAGAGATGAGAAGTACCCAATAAAGCTCATTTCTATATATTTCTAAGAAATTACTCACATTAGTTTCCATGTTAATGATGTTCAGCTCATATATATTGTAGCCTTAGTTTTATTTCTGAGGTAAACATATTTCGGTGATAAAGAGCCATAAAGTTAAAATCAGAAAGAAAGAAGAAAGAGGTTCCCAGTGAATGACATTCCTCACAGGAATACCACTGTTACCTTAGTTATTCTGCTTCTTTGTCACTACATTCATATCTCTGGAAATTTTGTTAAATCATAGAAATTAGCTTAAGAAACAGCAAGGTGTGACAAAGAGAAAACTACAGTACAGGTCAGAAGAAATAAAAGACCAGATCTAGGTCTTAGTGAAGTAACAGTATTTGTATCAGATTTAGTAACCACTGGCACAGCCCAAACAGCATTCATGCATCGTGATCTCCATTTGGCTTGTGGTTTCTGATTCTCTATCTGCTTTTTAAATCTAGTAACACATCATTCTGGAGCTATAATTCAACTTACAATTCTATTTTTGTTTATATGCTTCTATAACTGTTTCTATGTAATACTCGTATTTCATTAGTTGAAAAAGTTGTCACGGTACAACTGGTCAACAGACAAAACCAGTGAAACATGGGTAAAGAATAAGGGTAAACAGGTCTAAATTTCAGATCTTAGTATAAACACAGAACGCTAAAGATTGAATAAAACCCAAAACCTAAATACTCAATATAACCTTAATTTTTATTAAATTATCACTGAATTATTTTTAACTGTTACATAAGCTATCTTTAATCAGTTATTGGGACTTCTTTATATTTTTGTATATATAAATATATAATATATGTATATTTTTATTAATATGAACTCCAGGTACATAAAGGGTTTCCTTCAAATCAGTTTTTAACTGATGTATAAACACATCACTAACATCAAATTCTCTGCATTTGTTAGGGTAACTATCTTTGAATGGTGCTTCTTCAACACCATTAAACTGTGTAACAGATATTTCTTTGGTCTTCTAGTCCAAACTTGTGTTAGTCTTGCAAACCAGCACCACCTGAGCAGCAGTGCAGCCCACACAGAAGATCATTGTGGAGTATTAGTTGTTCTAGAAGTTTGTAAAAACAAATGCTTTTAGCCATTTCTTCTAGTGCCTCCTATTTTGACTAATTAGCTAATAATAATTTAGTAACCTAATAGTAATTGACAACATAGAAATGCATAATAACCATGTCCTGAAAACTGACACGAACACTATTATATCACCCAGTATACTGGCTTTCATACAACTATTTCATTACCTGCAAGCTTCTTGGTAATGAATATGCTATTAAAAGTTTCTTTTTAATTTTCATGTTTCTCATGTTGTAATTCTCCAATAAATTTCTCTGACTTCTAACATAAATAAGTTTCATTATTCCTCATTATTAAAAGAAACAAACACATTCTCCTTCACTGAAAGGGTGTCATATAATTAGATGACCTTCCTACATAAAATCATGAATGAAAAAGGACCTGACAACTTGCAGGAAAATATTTAATCAGACATTAGGACATTAAATATAGTTAGTCAAAACACAAGACATTATTACACTAACAAATGCTTTCAGAAACAGTCTTTTACAATACAAGAGATCAAAACAGACTTTAGTTTTACTACACCATTAGACAAGTCCCAGCTTTCCAACAATTTATCACCAATTTCTTCATTTGGTTGTTTTAAACATGCTTTTAAAACATACTTGATAACTAGTAAAAATTGTATACAATGCAAATGACATTTCAGATAAGTTTTATTGACTTAATGCTCTGGTAATAAAATTATAACAATCAGTATTATTTTGATTTATTGCAAATTTTACTTTCACCTTTAATGGACTTGGTGTATGGCAGAATTGAATGTAATGCTGCTGCCACCTCAAGGTCACTACAGAAAAGTGTGATGGTTCATTTTGGTCTACTCGTATCTAATAAACAGTAGCAAAATTCAGTAAGTGAGAATGAACAGACTCCTTTGTTTTCATGCAGTTGTTCAACGCTGTGTGCAGATTCCACAAGCATATTTGCAATGAAAATATAATTTGACATCTCTGTGTACATGGAAGTGCATACACGTCATCTACAGACCTGCATGCACGCACAGTGCTAAGGGTTAGAGAAAACAATCTTTGGATGTCAAGGAATGTCCATAAAGTGACCCAAACCATAAGGTACTAATTTTAAACAAACTAATTAAGAAGAATTTGACTTTAGTAAAATTGATAAGGGAATTAAACATTTGGTCCAGTACCTTTCCAGGGTTTTGGGGTTTTGGTTTGTTGCTTTTTTAAACTTTCAGATTAAAATCACAGTAGGATGGAGAACCCCAGTTTATCACATTTATATTAATATTTTAATATATGTTTTGAGGGAATAAGTGCACAATAAGTACTATACCACAGACAGAAAGTTGTGTAAATCTTCTTATTTAAAGTTTTGGGAGCCAAATAAATATTTTAATGAAGAAAACTGGAACAATGTATTTATTGGGTACTATGAAACATCTGCAGCATTGTGTTCATATGGATGCTCAGAAACTGCGCACATTTGTACTCCTCAGAGTTCTATAGGAGCATAACAGAAGCCTCACACCATCACACACATGATAAATATGCGGTCAGCTGTATAAATTTTGGAAAATTTATCAAGGTTAGGTTAATGTGACTTCTACACCGAACTTCCCTGAGAAATCTCACACTGTATAAATACAATCTACAGCTTAAAACCCATCTCAAGCACCTATGTGCTTGATTAAAATACCCTGCCTAATCCCATTTGGCAAAAAAAAAGATTTCACTTAAAGTTAAAGCCTCTGCAGGAGAAGATCAATCTATGGAACACAAGGAAAGTTGCCAGGACTAGCCAGACCATTCACTGAAGGACAGAGGACTGGTCCACAGTTCCCTTTAATGATACTAGAAGTACTCAAAAGTACTCAGCAGTTTCCATGCTGAGCAGGAAACCTTAATACCTTTATTCTGGCCTATATTGGTAATTGATAATGACATTCAGTCATGGATACACCTGATTGGATTTACAAATTTCTGGTGGCATTTTATCCATTGGGAGCTAGCATGTTGTATATACTCTAGAAATTCTTTCTTGCATCATAAAGTATTTTAGTCTATGATGACTGATTTAACAAGGAGGAAAAAGTAATGCCTTTTAACTACAATGGTTAAAAAAAATAAATAAATTAAAAAACAACCAAACAAAAAAACAGCAATTAAACCCATTACAGGAATATTAGCCATATTAGAACTCCAGGGAGTCTGATTCTTTTTAGGGGCTCCCCTTTTACATGTGAAATACTAATTTATGTAATGTAGGATCTGATTCCAGGCTTACTGCCACTTATCATTCACAAATGAATTCTCCTGAATGTGTAAAACACACTGAAGACAGTCACCAAGGCATATATAAATGGCAAATCTAACAACTAGGATCTGTATGTATCTGCTATAATGCAACACTTCGCATACAGCTGATTTCTTTTACGACTGAAAAAGACACCTGTATTTTCACTGACTGTAACAAGAAAAAAAGTGTGGCAGTTTGCTGTCATTGTTGTAGGAGTCTTTTGTGCGT
Source organism: Falco rusticolus (assembly GCF_015220075.1). NCBI lineage: Eukaryota > Metazoa > Chordata > Aves > Falconiformes > Falconidae > Falco > Falco rusticolus. The sequence goes on along the minus strand of NC_051201.1, from coordinate 12,331,463 downwards.
ATGACTCCCCTTGCTACAGCTGCCAATAATAAATCACATCCTACACTCCCTTAATTGGATTACATGCGTAAGAAAGCGCCGTTTGGAGTATGAGCTGGCAAAAATATCAGTACCTATGCAAAGTAATAAAAAGGGAAAATAATAATGGACATCATGTGGCAAGTCTCTAAAAACTGCCTTGCTATTTTCTGTACAGCTAAATAATTTTTGCCCCTATTCTAAGGGGAGCTTCCCCATGGCCAATTCAACAGTAAAAACTGATCCAAACTTTCCTCATTATTTTCACTAATTTAAAAAAGATCTGTCCTCAATACATGTACACAGACCACACTGTCTTTATATTAATACAGACATTTAAAAATTGCATATTCTAAGGGCTAGGAGAAGCCCTGATATTTTGAAGACAATGGCAAAACACCTCTTAAGAATCACACCTTCTGATTTAACATTTCCCCCAAAAGTAAAAGATGGCAATAAGGTCCAGTTGTCACCTACCAGTGAGCATTATCATTCCCACAGCTGCAGGGAACTTTAAACTTGTAAAGGGATGGGCTAACCGGAAAGCTAGATTCTGTTGACTCTCAGAAGCTTCCAGTGCCCTAGCTTGCTGTAGAATTGAGTTCAAAGAATCAATGAATTTTAGCTCATCCCCTAACAATTTTTCTTGCAGTGCCCTTATTTCAGAGGATCCAATGCTTTTGATTCCATATTTTGCCTCGAAATGTTATTAAATGGACTATAGCATGGTTTGGCTGTTTTGTAATTGTGCTTTTTCAAAGGCAGAACACTGGTGTTTGAATCATTTCTTCAAGTCATAATGCAACCTACTACTTTCAGTCACCATTGCAAACCCACTCCTTTTCAGTACAGAATCATAAAATAACAGTTATGCTCATATAGGCAAAAATATAAATTAAAAGAATTTACTGATCTTTTAAGAATTTTACAAATTTTTCTCTGTAGCTTCTTCCTTCCTCCACTCCTATCCACACACCTACAGCTCACATTTATCCTCTTCTGCTTTATACTCACTGCAGACCTTCCAATGAGACAAATACACCCATTGTGATCCTTTGACCAAGTCTGTAAAAATCATCTACTAAAATAGTAATAGTAATTAGGGATGTGATTTTTGGTGACATTTTTATATAAGTTGTAATATAGAACACAGTTATAATTATGGTTTGCCAATATCACTGACACAAATAAGCTTTCACTTACTTCACAGAAGAAACCAGCAGCCACAGCAGTTGTGAAAAGAATTGCTGTGCCAGTATAACTTCTATAGAAGTTATGTAAGTTCCTGTTGGTATAACTGCATCAGAAAAAACACCTTTATTGTAGAGAACATTTCAGTACCTTGATTTGAGCCAAGGTGAAGCTTTCCATAATGTCTCACTACTTTCAGCTCACCTCGTTGTAGTTTCTTTCTCCCATATACCAGAAAAGCTACGAAGGAAGTTAGCTTACACTCGCTTCTACTCTTAGTACATTACCAGCATGCTCATATAAAGTGATTTTTCACATTCTTTAAAATTGGGTGCCTCCTAACCGCTGACTGGAAGATTCCATGAAAATATAGCTCTATGTTTTACATTTTAAAGCACCTAACATTTTAGGGTGTAGTTTTGCTCAAGTCAGTAACACTCTCCAAAAACCACAAATGTGACTTCAGAATTTTAAGGAAATATCTAAGGAAAAAGATGAGCCTTCCCTATTTCTTACACTCAAGAGTTCTTATTCAGGTCTCTTCTTCTCAATACCGATGAAAAGTCAGTATGTTAAAGATAGAACTACATATTCCACAGAATGGGATGAGGGGAATTTTGCAAAAAAAGTATATCCTCTTATTCCTGAGAAGAAGTTTTAAATCTAAGTGAAGAAACCAATGAGAAATAAATATAGCATTTTATTTTATTTTATTTTAAAAGCAATTTCAAATAAGGGACTTATGGTCAAATAACTAAGATTCAAGGGAAAGAAAGTAAGTTTGCAAATAACAGGACAGATGCTGTTAAATCATCTCTAAATTGCAATTACGTATTTTACGTATACACTTACTTGCATACATAAAATTGGATTTATGTATAGCTTAGAGGTGGCCCTGAATCATACGGTTTAAATCTGGAGTCAAGCTTGTATCTACCCACCCATAAAGCTGCGGGAAGCAGTGGACTGAATATAGGGATTTTTGGTCTCATTTCCTGTACAAAATAAAGTAGATGTGATTTTAGGAGACGGAGTAAGTCATATAAGAAAGCAGAGTGAAAGATATTTTTTAATTCACTGAAAGTTATACATAAAATACAGAGTGAGAAAAAATCTCATCATTTGATAACCCATCATGAAAATATACAAGGTCTAAAGGAATAACAGATTCACTGACTTGCAGTGTTAGCAGTACTAAAATAATTAAAAGAAAGATCAAGCAAAAACAAAACACAAAAAATAAGAAGTTAATGTCATGCCTATTCTGTGAATATAAGACATATATCTGATCTACAGCTTTTTAGCAAATACTACTAACTTAGATTTAGTAAACATATTAGTAACCATCTTCTCAAAAAATAGAAGATAACATATCTAAATTAAATTAATATAAATCAGCCCCTAGATGTCATTGTTGCAGCTGAAATATCACTTACTACAGAACTTCCCTAATTCTGTAGTAGAAAAGTCTGTATAAAGCAAAGTAAACCATCTAAGTAATATAAATTCTGCTCAGTTTTAATGCCTCAGTGCCAAAGCACAAAGACCTCTGAGGCTATAACAAAAAAGATAACTAATCTAACTGTACAAAAGGACTGTATACGAGACAAAGGTTCTGACAGCAGGTAAGCACAACCACCTCAAAGGACATTGCAATCTAAACCTCACAGTGTTAAATGTTATATACCCCTTTCACAAGGGAAGATTCTTTGTAACTGCCATCAATGTTTGCCTCAATACTAAAAACATTGACATTTCATATAGTTCAGACATCTCTAACTCTACCAGGAACACCTATACATGTTCTGTATATACAAAAATCTAGTTTGTTTTTTTTAAAATCTTACAAAGTGTGGTTTTTTCTACAATATCTTGTAGCAACTAATTCCAAAGATTAATTACATATATATAAAAGAAAAAAAAAATCTAAAAATTTTCTGTGCTTGTTTTGAAAGTGCAACCATTCAACTTCACAGAATACCTAATTAGTCTAACAGTAGGAGCATATTTAAAGTGTATTGTATTTTCTTTATACTATTTATTATCCTTATGTATCTATCATATTCTATTGTACTGTCTCTCTAAATAAAGCAATGCAATGTTCATTCTTTCCGGTACAATTTTTCAGTACTTATAATAATTCTTAATCCATCTATACAGATATAGATATAAATAACATATTTTTTCCTATACAGTGTTCTTACCACTCTTCTCTTACTATTTTCATAGAATATACACCGCATTTGCAAACTTACATATTTACAGGGTCAAAATGTCCCCTGTGTAAAGCTTCGCTTCACAGTAAGGATTCCCAAGATGCCAGCCTAATAAAGTAGCCAATACATTTGCACCAATGTAAATATATGGAAATTCTTCCACCATTTTCTAACTGAGAAACCCAGAACTTTATTTTTCATGCATTAATCAACTGTATTTTATGCAATCTGCATTCCTCCCCACGCCCAGCCCCCTGCCCCAAAACAGAACTGCTATGAGCAGATAAACCTAGTACACAGGTACAGACAATATGAAACAGATTGTGCCATCCAAAAAAAGGTGAGAAAAATAAGTCCAGGCTCATGTGTTGCACTTATTCTATAAAGATGGCAGAATTCCTAGTTGCCAACAGTGTTGCAATGCTACTGCAAGTTTCTCTTTTTTATGGTGGATCTACCCCACGATAGATCAAGGCCACCCCCAGGCTGCCAGACTTAAGTGAAATATAAAAGAAGAAAACTACTTCTTTACGTGGCACTCAAAGTGCTCACACAGTACTCTTGGTCACTGTTCACATAGAAAGAGATGTACAAGCCAAGGCCTCCGTTCCAACCAGTGCTCCATGCAAGATTCACTTGTAAATAGAGCTCTGAAGCAGTTTATTTAATCTCCACTCAGGAGATTCAGGGACTCCATTTATATCATACATTATAATAATGTGAAAATTATAAAGCTTTTGGAATGGCTTTGGAACAGCCAGGCACAAAAATGTAGAAAACTCATGGGCTAAATTGAATTTTTTATTGACAACTATATAACTCATTGCTGTACAAGTCATTAATGAAAATAAACCTAATCATTAATCCTGATGACTGAAAAGAGTTTAAGACTGAGGCCACAAAGAATAAACAGACACCTTATAGGCAAGTTACTGTATGTAGATTTCTCTTATTTTAAAAGCGTGCACAAAAAAGTGTGTATACTTTGCATGTATTTACTTCAAGATAGCATCTTTGTTGATGTAGCTCTATATTTACTTGGTGTTTCTAGACTATGTATTACTCTTTTAAATTAAGCTTATAATGTTTACCATAAAACTCATACCACTGACATTCTGTACATATTTACAGTAATTACAAAGCAGTTTTGTATAAACTTTTACAAAAACATCAACAGCCTGAAGATATTATGCTCAGTACAAGTGTCTCATTTCTACCACTCAGGAACAGTTGCCTTATCCAAATTTCATTTGGTTTCATGTTTCCTTCAACTTGAAAGCAATGAAAATGAAAAATATGAATAGAACTTGGTGAATTAAGTAGCCTTTCAAAATAATGTAAAAGCTGAAAACCTAAATCTGTTTTTGTTGTACAGTCATACTTAAACAGAGGATGAAATCTTTAACTTAGTCCGGCTTTAATTACAACAGGGAAGAAAAACAGTGTATGAAGACAACTACTCATTATCAACGCAGTATTTTTAATCCAGACATATCAGATCCTAGCATATTTTGATTAGAAAAAGGAGGGTGAGAGTTCCGTATCTACAAGAGTGATTCAATTCAGATAACTGGTTAATTAAACTATGACAAATATAGAGGTGAAAACTAAGCTTTTAAAGGAACACGGTCCATGAAAAGTAATGACATTTCTGTGAAAAGGCTCCATTTAATATGGCAGAAAAGGTGAAACACACTGCTATTGTTATTACTACTACTACATTTGACTACTTTAAAAAAAAATGAAATGTCATTTAGTAGGTGTTAAGACAGATTGTATCCTGGCATTTCCCCTGAAGCAATGTCTTTTTTAAAAAAGCCTTACTAAAATTATCTTACAAAAGTTATCTTACCAAGTCACAGACTGTAGGATAAGCTTTGAAGTGTCTTAAAACTTAACACAATTAAATAGAGCTTCATAATTCAAGGAACTGAAGCAACAATGCAAAATTAGAGATTAAATAATGCCTATTGAAAGGATGGCTAAATCCATCTCTTGCACAACACCTGATTTACCAGTATTTCAAACACATCTCCTACCTCTATGAAACAATACACAGTTATTTACAAAACTCCCAGCTGGGGGAGGAAGTAAACTTGCAAAAAGTTGCTACAATTGTACCAAGTCCCCCCCAAATTCAGCTGTAGACCCACACACCTGAATGCACCTCAAGGCTTTTTCGAAGAATGAACATTAGATTTCACTCACCCTCACCCAGCCGGGAACCACTGCTGAAACTCATTATCCCTCTGTCTTTTCAGTTTATATGAAATACCTCATAAATTCACAGCACATAACGTTCCTGACACATAGCTCCTAAGGTCGCCCATGACATACCACATACGCTCTCGACTCCACATTCCTGCTAATATTTTTTTTTTTTAATTGCTAAACTTTCTTGTCAGTTCTCTGCAGTTTACTCTTGGAAACATTTGCATCCATTTGCCAGTTTAGACCCAAAACGTGGTGGTCACTGTGGTGTTGTGTGAGTTTTTTGTTCGGTTGGGGTCTTTTTGAAGCACGGGTGTCTACCAGTTGAAAACAGTGCTGAAAGGAAACACTTTTTGGGAGAGCCTACACCATTTCGTGAAGGGCATCGCGCTGCCTGGCGTGGCACGGGGTACAGCGATACTGAGGAACCGCTGGCTGGCACAGACATGGTGCCGCAGCTGCAAGGTAAACACCCAGTATTTTGAGATTTGGGACAAAACCACCAGCTCAAGAGCCGTCAGGAGCGGTGGTGCGTTGCTGTTGTGGCTCCGCGCTGAGTGGAAATATGAGTTAAGACGATAAACGTGTCGATGGAGCCACCTCAACCTGCAGCGCCCAGGCAGGAGGCCGGTGGAAGCCGCCTGTGAGAGGGCCAGGGGAGCACAGCCGCCCCGCCGCATGGCTCCCGCCCGCCTTCGCGCTGCAGCCAGCGTGGAGGGAAGGGCCCGGCAGCGGGGCGGCAGCAGCCCGGGGGCCTGGTGCGACGGGCGCCGCGGCGGCGGCCGGGCGGGCTGCCGGGCGGTGGGGGCCGCGCGCGTCTCCGTGGCAACGGCGCGGAGGCGGCGGCGCGGCGGCAGCGTCCACCCGCCGGTCACCTGACCCGAGCCCGCGGGTCACGTGATACGGTCTCCATCGTCGCCATCTTGAAGCGGTGGCCGGGGGTGAGGAAAAAAAAAATTTTTTTTTCTTCTTTATTGAAAGCCAGGTAAAAATCAGGGGCGGGCCCTCGGCGCCGCCGGGGCGAGCGGGCGGTGGCCGGCCGGCCGGCAGGTAGGGCGCGGGGCGCGGTGGCGGGCAGGCCCCGGGCCGGCATGCCGCAGCCCATGTGCGGAGCCGCCGGCGGCTGCGGCTCCCGGCGGCGCCTTCCCCGGGCCGGGCCCAGGCCGTGGCCGCCTCCCTCCTCTTCCTACCGCACCGCCCCCCCCCCGGCAAGCCAGAATCCCCGCGGCTCGCCCGCCGGCGCGGTGGGTGCTGCTCCGAGCCCAGCCGGTAGCGCCGAGCGCGCTGCTTGAAGGCCGCGCCGGCGGCACCTGCCTGATGTACAGCGGGGGCGGCCCCGCGGGAGGGGGAACCTCGGAGCGGGGTCCGGCGGATCCGCGGCCAGACGTGCCCGAGCAGCAGTCCCGGGGCAGGGCCCGCGCCGGCGGGGGCGGCAGCTGGCAGCCCCAGCTCCTGCTGGAGAAGTTTCCCTGCCCTCAGGAGCCGCGATGCCACCAGACCGGCCTGCCCGGTGAGGCGGTTGTGCAACGCGGTGGTTGGCTTTTCCCCGACCCGGGGCGCTTCACCCTGGCTCTGCCCCCCTGGGTGTCTGACGCGGGCGGAGCGGGCAGCTCCAAGGCAAGAGGCGCTGCCCTCTGCTCCAGATCTTGGCCCTTGGCACCCCCAGACCCTGCACCTTAATTACTGTGTAAGCGGCACCCGCTGGCACAGCCGTTTGCCCGACTGAAGTTTTATGAGATTGAGGCGTCTTTGTGCTTCGTGAAAGTAATGTAGTTACTAAAACTCAATTTTTGTACAATTCTTAGCCCTTTAAAAAACAAAGTCTGCAGCAGTAAGCGCTACAGCTACTCTAAACAAAGAATGATGTAACACATACATACCATAGTTACACCTGTGGTAACTTCCAGCAGCTACAAGCATCCCAGATCGATGCATCTGAAGGTACACGCTCTGTTTTCATTTTTGACATAGCAATAGTACGTGGCAGCGTACTTCTTTTAGGGTCAGACAGACCATACGATATTTCATCTTGGTTTCTGTGCTGCTTTCAGATGAAAAAGAGGAAATATTTGTCTACTTAGCATCACTTACAAAGTTTTAAAAGTACTAAGTATAAAGTAGCACCATGGGCTTATAATTTTCCTTAACTCATTCTCAAATTGAAAATATTTCAAGTAGACATTATTCCTTTGACTACTTCATGTAATGTTACATTTGCTTTCAGGGGAAAAAGCACATTTGTTTACTTTTCATAATGGTTTTTGAACATATTATAGCCAGTATGAAACAAAAGCGAAGTATTTTTGTATAACTGAATAGGATAGTTTTCAAATAACAGCCTTAAGCTTCTTTTAAGTTAATGCATAATCAGAGATATTACATGAAAGGGGTATAATTTTTCCTAGCCACATAGACCAGTTAGTCATTCAATGTACTGTGCCAAACGCGTAACAGAAACAGAAGCAGAATATGCACATCAACATGTCTATTGTTTTATGTTTTAAAAGTTAAATACTTGGATGTTTCACTATAAGTCTATGGACGCATGCATTGATTCCTGTTAATAAGATGATACTGAACTTGAATTAAATAAGCTGGCTATTTGGTATACTCTTATGTAAAATGATACTTTTTTTGTTTAAATATTATTTAATTTCTGTCTCCTACAATTGATCTACTATTGCAGTGCAGTATTGATCATTTTTAATCTGTTTACATAGATCCAGCTAAAGTCATAAGGCCTTAAGTAGCTTAGTTTTCTAGTTATCATGGATCCAACTGCTCTATGGCTTTATTTATAAACAATTTTATTAAATTTTTCAATTTTAATGTAGGTTATAAGCATTGCCAAGTAAATAATCTTCAAACTAACACTGAAAAATAGTAACATTGAAGGGAGTAGTCTTGTGTTCCTTAATGATTCAGAATTCACAAATACTGATGCATTTTCAATTTGAAATATTTTACATAAGCATATTAGTGGTGGACTTGGCAGTGCTAGGTTTATAGTTGGACTGGATGATCTTTTCCAACCTAAATGATTCTGTGATTCTGAGAGGTGTGAGTGATACTAACATAGCTAATATTGATAGTTCTGATGATAACCTGAATTGTAAGTTGAATGGCAAATAAAGGTAATTTGAATAGTTCTGCCCAGAATTTTTTTTTGTAGAGGGAAAGGGGCACCACAGAACCCACTCTTATATGTCTGTTCATTGTATCGCTGTATACTGAATCTGTAAGTAGAAAAGAATGAATTTCATGGTTCTTTAGGACCAGTTCTGGAAGTTCTGGTTTGGCCTATGTATCTTTCTGGGGAAGAAAAACCCCAATAATAAATAATCCACATTAAAGAACTTGGGATACATTTTCAAAGATGACTGACAAAAGAAATACCTGGCATCTCTTTATTGTCAAGGTTTTGTTATATATAGTATATAAAAATACATATTGTGTATAAAATATATGTGTGTATATATAGTGGAACTCAAATAGGTTATTTTTAGCTATTTTTTCAGAAGTAAATTTCACTGTAAGACTTCTTGTCCAACTCCTCCACCCCTCACCCCACAGCTCTGCCCACATCACAAAGTATGTTTTCATGTAAATTTATATATATTGGCTTCTAACTTAACCTCCAATAGTACCACGTTATTGCCTGTGGTTTATGGTTAGACATGTTTAAAGGAAGTGTAAGTGGAAGTAGTTATTGCCTTTAGCATTCCCTCAAAACAGAAAAAAATTACTCTCTATAACTTTAGTACCAATTGATTTTCCCTATAATTAAGGAATTGTAGAAAAAGCTACAATTAGTAGCTTTTCTAGAAAATGACATTTATAATAAGTATGATTTGACATGTGAATGGTCTTTAATATAGTCATAGTGAAATGACTAATGTAAGTAAATACCAGAATTACTTTCTTTTCCTAACATTTCAGGGAAAAAAATTACTTATTTTTGTAAATTATGTTGTTGCAAATTGTCATGTGCTTTAGGAGACATTAGTGTATCAGAGTAAGTACGTTTGAATACATTTTCATATTATATCATGGTTTTTAAATGTAAATATGCCAGTTACTATTGATTGGTATATTTAAGTGTCTAGCATTCAAACTGTGGTCCTTGTAAAGAAAAAGATAATAGCTGTAACAATGCTAATCAGCCTGTATTTGACAAATATATATCTTGCCCTTGTACAACTTGGAGTCAGGCTGTTACAGGCTCTCATGGAATTAATCTGTCCAGCTGTATTGAATAGCATCTATGCTATCCACTAAATGTCCTCAAAATCTTTGGCTATTTATATGGCCGTTCTGGCAGGTTTTATTAAATCAGTGGCATTAGGCATCCATATTTAGCAGAGGGAGAAATCTAAATAGGACTGGGTTGTATTTTTATGATTGTGCATGTATAAATATTAATTTTTTATAAACCCCTTTCTCCTAGGTATTATGGAAGAAGGAAGCAGTGTTGCAGTATTGATGCCAAATATTGGGGAACAGGAAGCTGTGCTGATTTCTGAAACAGTCATTGGCCCAACACTGCAGAACAGTGAAAATCAGAGAAAATGTAAAACTGATCCACTAATCCATGTCATCCAGAAACTAAGCAAAATAGTGGAAAGTGAGAAGTCACAAAGATGCCTTTTAATAGGGAAAAAACGTTCCCATCCTAATGCTTCTGCACAGTCTTTTGATGCAGATGATCTTTCTGAAATCCCGGCTAAAGCAATTGAGCTATCTGTTATTGCTACTAAAAAGACTGAAGAGTTACAAGCAGATTATTTTGTGACTGAATGTCTTCCACAAAGCAAAAAAAAAGTGACATGCTACCAGTGTAGTCTATGTAAATTTCTATCACCTTCTCTCTTGACACTACAAGAGCATATAAAACAACATGGGCAGAAAAATGAAGTGATACTAATGTGCTCAGAATGTCATTTTGCTTCCAAAAGCCAAGAAGAACTTGAATCCCATTTCCAAAATTACCACGAGAGTGATGGTAAAAACAGCATCCAGACAAAAGTGCAGCAATGTGTAAATGTCGCAAGTTCGGTTTTGCAAGGGCCAGTGGAAGGAAGTGTCAAATCAGGGACTGATCAGGCAGGAAATCTGGACTGTAAAGATGTGACTCAGTCTACTAATATGCCTGAAATGGGTAGGAGAAAATGGTATACTTACGAGCAGTATGGCATGTACCGCTGTTTAATTTGTCGGTACACCTGTGGACAGCAAAGAATGTTGAAAACACATGCTTGGAAACATGCGGGTGAGGTTGATTGCTCCTATCCTATCTTTGAGGAAGAAAATGAAACTGCCAGCTTGTCAGAGACAGTAGTAACTCACACACCTCATAGCATGGATACAGTTGTTCTTTCTTTGGAAAACAGTGAACTTGATATCCATAGTGAACCGTCTCTTCAACTTCAGATTTGCAATTCTGAGCAACTGTCTTGTAAATCACCAGTAGGAACAAATGTAAAAGAGGAAGGGATGTTAAATCAGTCTGTAGTGCATTCTCCTACTACAGAGGTTTTAGAGGAGACTGTATCAGATACGGAACAGGATAATATGATAACTGATAGCCTACTTTCATCAGCACAGAAAATCATCAATTGTAGTCCAAATAAAAAGGGTCACGTTAATGTAATAGTAGAGCGCTTGCCAGGTGCTGAGGAAAGTATCTTACAAAAGCCTTTTTTGATGGACACTGACACTGAAACAGAAAAAAAATTGATCTCAGAGGAGTCCCGTGTTACTTGTGAAGAACCTGATGAAGTTTACTGTTCAGATGAAATTCAAGAAGTAATAATAGGATGGAATAATACCGAGAAGAAAGATAATGAATTAAGCTCTAATAAAAATGTGACAACTGATGAAAATGTGCCTCCTGCACGAAGAAGGACAAATTCAGAGTCTTTACGACTACACTCATTAGCTGCAGAAGCTCTTGTTACAATGCCTATCAGAGCTGCAGAGCTAACAAGGTCTAGCTTCATGACTCTGACTGGAGAAGATGCTGTGGATGCAGGTGCAGGACAGGGAGAAGCTGATGGCCCATGCATGGCTCATTCTAAAGTGGTATCCTCACTGAAGAGTCCTTCAGAGGAGTTTAGTGGCTTAAACCAAAGTGAATGTGCAATAGTTGAGATACAGAAAGAAAGGCCAGAGTTATCAGAAGCGCCAATTAAAATGGGCATCAGTATGTCACTACTTACTGTCATTGAAAAACTGAAGGAGAGGACGGATCAGAATGCTTCTGATGATGACATTTTGAAAGAATTACAAGACAACGCACAATGCCAAAATGCAAATGATGCAAATATTACTGGGAGTAACCTAGTAGAATATATACCTAATGTAGATCGACCCTACCGCTGTCGCCTCTGCCATTATAGCAGCGGTAATAAGGGCTACATAAAACAACATTTGAGAGTCCATCGTCAGAGGCAGCCATACCAGTGCCCTATCTGTGAACACATTGCTGACAATAGTAAGGATTTAGAGAGCCACATGATCAACCACTGTAAAACAAGAATGTATCAATGCAAGCAATGTGAAGAATCCTTTCATTATAAGGTAAAAGTTCTTTCCTGTGCCTGTCTGTAATGGCTAAGTAACCTATTTTGTTACTTTTTTAATAACTGGTAATCCCTCTTTCTAACTTAATTCAGTCTGACATCCTGGCTTCATTGTTTTTACAATTGGGGATTATTACCAGCAGCACTTTCCATATATACAGTTCAGCTGTAATTACTCTGCTTTACCCACTGAAGTAAACTTGCTTCCTCACCTGTGTTACCATCCTGAGAACCATCTTATGGACATATTAATGTCATGTTGTTTTTCTGCCCACATGTAGAAATTCCATTCAGGAAGAAATTAAAGCATCAGAGAACTTAATAGTTGAAACTTTAAAAGAATGCTCAAACATGCCTGCGAGTTGTGAGTGTGTGCAAAAGTAATCATGGCATTTGGGGGTAACATGGGACACTATGAAGCAGAAATTCTTTCCTTTTTTTCCTCTGTTGTTGTGTTGATCTGGATGTTCTGTAGGACTTGGATCTGAGGGATTACACACCAGAGCAGAATAATGTCCTCTCCCATTTTTATAGTCACTAGTTTAAGCATTAGTGCTGGTGAATGTGTTCCTGTGTATGCAGTTCAGTACTTAGATAGCATCAGTATCCAGCTGTGCAACTGAAACTCTTTCTAGGCAATGGTAGCACAAATTCTGCCATATTTACTGCTGTTTAGTCCTAGTTTGAAAAACTGTACAGGTAGGGTGGCAGAAGGATCTCTTTCCTCCCCAAGCAAGTAGAAACAGGTATAATGTATTCTTAAGTCACTGGGTAATATGAAAATTGAGTCAATTTTCACAGAAGCCATCCTTTAACATCTAATCTAATAGTGCTTTTGGAGCATAATAATTTTGGAGGAAGAACTGTTTGCTACTTGTCTGTGGGAATGGGGAAAGAAGGAAGTTTGTTTTTTAAATAAACACAAATCATATAATCCTCTCAGTTGCTGTCATTAATTCTTCATGTTATTAAATAGTGTGATTTACTTTGTTTCTAGTAAAATTATCTGAGGGCTAATCTTTATATACACATAAAATTTGTAACAGTTGTTATTAAAACTTGAGTAACAATGTCACAAATTATTGCAATATTTGAAGTGAACAGTGTAAATTTGTAGTGTGTGTTTAAATGTGGGAATTGTTTTTTCAGAGCCAACTGCGAAATCATGAAAGAGAACAACACAGTCTTCCAGATATCTTTTCAACAGCTACATCTAACAAAGTAATAGTTTCCAACGAAGTAGATGAAAGAGAAGGTACTGTTTATATTTACACTTGAAATTACTGAGAGTCACTCATAACATTACTTCTTTTTGCTCTATTTGTGTAAAACTGGTTTTAAGATCTAGTTCATGCTGAAGTGTTTTCATGCCTGTTCATAACCTTAAATTTATGTTCTTTCCAGAATGAAAAACTTACCATAGTCAGTTTTGAGATACCTTACTGACATTTATTGGTAGGCGAGACGTTTTTAGCCCCTGTAATTGGACCTTGTGTTTCTTCTTAAGAAAAAATGACTGGTGAGGAGTATTCCTCTGAATTTTTAAGAAAAAAAAAAAATCCCCTCTTCAACAGCTACAGTATTTTCCAAATCACCTACAATAAACAGAAGGAAGCCTTTTTTTAAACACACTGTGGTAATGTAGTTTGCTGTCAGCATACACATACAATACCATCCGTTCTGTGTTTAGAAATTTCCGATTAATTATGGTAATGTCCAAAATGAGTCACTTGTTTTAGCCCTAGAGAGGCCAGTGTAAGGCATTCCAGAAATTCAACCAGTATCTGTAATAGTTTCCAGGGTAACTGTAGGTATGCATTTCCTAAATGTCTGTTTAACTGTGTATCTGCTTATAATTTAATAGTGTTTGTTTTAAAAACAACAACAACAAAACCCAAATACTTGATGTGTTAAGGTAGTGAAATAGGAAGAAATAGCCAAATGTTGACATTTAGGAAAAAATGTCGTCTCAAAATCCTTTGAGTATCCTGGAGGCCTGATATTTATTATTGCAGCTTGAATGCGTCCTCTTCTTTGGTGAGTTTAAGTTACTGAAAATATTTACAGCATTTTTATTCTGAAGGCAACATAGTAATTGTTAGTATTTTGCAAGCACTGTGGAAAAATCCTAGTAATTATATCACCTCTGAACAACTGTGGGGTGAAGTATTTCCTTTTTGTGCATATACCTCTGTTCTGTCCTAACTATGTTTGTTTAGATAGCAAAAGGTGCACTATAATAGTACTTAGAATGTAGCTGAAATTTCTAGGTTCAACTCTCACCTGTACAGCTGATCAGTGAGTGCAAAAATAGTCGTTGAAATTGATGCTGCTGTGTGTGGAAAAAGGTACTAACCAGTGTGAGCCGGGCTGGATGACTTCAACCAGTAATGATTTGTCCAAAAGCAACATGGTACATGTCAGAATAGAATGAGCTCCTTAACTCATAGCCTCTTTTTCTGGCTTTCAGTACACAAGTTAGAAATTTAAAAGTGAATTACCTTATCAGCCTCAGGTAGAATGACCCTTCCCAGCTCCTTTTTGCTCTCATCAGTGCAGAAAGCATTTAAATTCAGGAAATTGATCTGCAGTGCTTATTACACCCCTAAGACCTAAGCCTGAGAGAGCCATCTGAAGTCAGGGAGAGACAGGAAAAAGGCTAGGGAGTGTCTGCTGGTAGTTGGGGATGTTCCTTCCCCATTAAGTAGTGGGGTTTTTCTTCAGAAGAAATTGCAAAAATGTTTCTACAGAAGTGATAGGAAGTAAAACATTGTTAGTTTAGCTGGTTACAAATACCTAGGATCACAACTTGAACTATTACTTCTGACAATGTTTTGTTTTAAACCAGTACTTGTAAAGATGTCATAATACAGGAATAACTACCTTGCAACACGTGAAACGTCAGATTTTGGGGAATACTGTACCTTTTGAGCTCAAGTCCTGTTAAGGTGACTGAAAACCAAGATGTCTATCGCTTTTGAAAACAGTATGTTTTAATAAGGTGGTTTTACAGTTTATATTCTGATCTTGTAACTTAATCTCCATGAAAGAGGAGCCCTTGTTTGAGAAAAATGCCTGCTTTCAATTTAATTACTTTTGAGATTTTTTGGTTAAATATTTTTTGCTCATTATTATCTTATAGAAGTGTTATAGCCATGCACTTTAATTGATTGTTTACCCCACATGAAATTTAGTGATGTGGCTTGAATGAAAACAGTTCTTTTAAACTTTTATTAACTCATCCTGTGGAATGCTTAAATTATTTCAGAACCAATTTATAATCAAATTGCAACACCACTGCAGTACAGCAATCTCTTGTCAAACAGATGTCATCCCTATAAAGAGACACAAAACAAAGAAGTTTATGGCATAGCATCTGTTTATGTGAAAGATGCCTGAGCTGGAACAGTTTCATTTCTTGCTTATGAAATAGTTAGCCCTAAAAGTCTCTTTATTCATCATGGTTGTACAATAAATTAAAAGGAAGCATTATGAGACTGGATATGATCGGATTGTAAATGTCTAATAATGAAGGAATAGGATAATAAGCAGCATTACAGGAGCACCTGTTACTGCTGCTAGAACAAAGATCTGTCATTTCCATGTTTGCTTTTAAGAGACCTGATATCTTCCATCCAGAAAGCAAAAAAGGCCCCAAACCCAGAAGAAATAAGCCAGTGGAGGGAGTGGGGGACATGACTGCTGTTTTGCAACAGCAAGAGATTATATGATGTATTATAATTCATATGTATTTTGTTGAAGGAATAAATATAAAGTGGTGATTAGTATAAATAATTGCTCCTGTGTGCGTGCTACTGGGTGGTTAGTCACAACTGTGTAATAGATAATATCTTTACATAATGCTTTAAAAAATCTCATTAGATACTGTTTGTTTTAAGTTGCCTGCCCAATAAAATACCAGATTCGTAACAGAAAATACATTTAGAAGCAGTTTATTCTAAAGCTGCAGGATTTCAGATGGAAAACCCATTCAAACACCAATGCAATAGCTTAACCTTCACACAACCCCTGTTCTCCCACAGATCTGCAGCTCAGTGGCTTTGTACTCATTTGAGGTCTTCTCCATAAATGTGCATTCATTGAAGAATAATTGTAGAAATATAAATTCCAAACTCTCCAAGTGTATAATCAAGATTGTTTTGATAGTTTACATTACAGGGGAAAAAAATATATAATTTTTGTTCTATGAGCCTATCGTAGGAAAAAATGTGATATATTTTACTTCGACTTCTGAAGAGTGCCTGTAAAATATTACTTCCATATCTTCATAAGAATGCTAGGAGTGAGCTCTGTGTCATGTTTTAACAGAAAAAATACAAAATATTTTTTCTGTTATCTTGGTACACACAGAAATATTTAAATTTTATTTCAGACTGTATTTGGATTGCTATCTTAAGACATACTATATATTCTTCAGAATAACCCTCTGGGGGTTATCAGCCCTACCTAATTACTTTGCATCTTAAACCAAAAGTGCTGAATTTTGGAGTGAAAGTTTAATTAGTGGTAAATTTCCCTCACTTAAAGTTAGCTGTGTGACTGTATTCCTCAGAATAACATATCTAAAACTTTTTTTGACATAAATTCATTGCCCACCTGTGGGGAAAAAATAGCAAAGAGAAAAGGTGAAATTCCATTTTGGATGACTCATTCTACTGGCTTATTCTGAAATGTTTCCTTAAGAGTTTTACCTTAAAGATTCTTAATTGTTGCTTTGATAATGGAAAAATTCAGTCAGGGTTTATAGAGTCCAGCATCATCAAGAGGAAACTCCAGAACAAAATTATCTTTACAAAATCTGTTCAGTATTTTGGACTCAGGAGATGGAGCTTCTGTTTTCAAGGTAAACTCTATAGTTCCTCCTGAGTTCAGTCAGCTTGTCTCATTCCTCCCTTCTTTAGCTAAAAAGAATTGGATTCAAGGAGATGGTAGAGGAGGGGTTTTCAGTCAGTTTTTCTTACTCCAAACTGGAGAGAGGTTCATGGTATTTGGACCTAAGCAAGAGATGTGTCTTAAAAGTCTACTTTCTATCTTTTTGGACAGTCACTTCAAATTTCAAGCTTGTTTGTCTTCTCAAACTGCAAGTTGGAACAGTGGCAGACAGACCCTCCTCTCAGTGTGACATGGACCTTCACTGCTCTTGACCTTGACAAACCTTTAACAGAATTCTTCAGGATTCAGAACAGAGGGTTCCCATTTGGGAAATTAGAACTTAGATTTTTTTAGAGAGGGGAGTTATTTCTGGTTTGAGGAGGAACTGGGAGGCCTGGGAAGTAGATCGCTTTCTGATATTATCAGAGCACTTAAGGCAATATCTACTGAAAAACATCCAGCTAATACACCTTTTTCCATTCCACCTAGGATCTTCTGCTGTACCCTACTGGTAGTAAACCCGTTCACAACACAAACTAATGATTTTTTTCTGCTAGAGACGTGTTTCATACAAGCAAGAAGAGTTGCTGAAGTCTGTTCTTGCAAGATTTGAGCTTTACTTTGTCTCCCACACATTATTTATTGAATTGTATATTCATCTGCCTTTGTGGGTGTACTTCAGTAATGATCCTTACCCACCAGAGAAATTCTTTAAGGATCTGTATCAGAGTTTCTTCAAAGCCCATGTACGTAACTGAGAAACATGGCTTGACTGTTCAGCCAGCTAATAAGAATGTGATGTAAAGATAAAATGAACTTGAGCACCCTACTTGCACGTGGAAATAAAAGAAAAAAGTAGAATTATACAGGCTAGTGAAGAGGTTAGATGCTGAAAGTAAACCCCTTTATTTCCGTTTGAGTTTTTTTGTTTTGGTTTGGGGTTTTTTTGTTTGTTTGGGTTTTTTGGCACTAGTTCTGATTTAAACAGCTCCAACCTTGGTGTCTCTTCGTGATTTTGCTATTCCCTCATTTGGGGAGTGCATGAAGGCTGCATGATAGGCTGGAATGGAAAAACAACTTATATAAAAAATACCATCCCTCTTCCCAAATGTTAATATTTTAACCCAAATCAGTTCCATTATTCAGTAAGGGAGCAGGAATAGGGCTGTTTAAGTCTACACACTTACATCTCAAAAATACTCAAACTGTGCACTTCCAGGCACACATTTTCCTATGTTAAATCAGTCATTAGCCTTTGTCTCTGCAACTATTAATTTTTCAAGAGTTTCTTTCATTCTGGAAAGAAAAAATGATTTATTTTTTTTTTTACAACTGCTTTTTAGTCATTTGGAGAAGTTCCAAATTATTTCTTAACACATCTGATCGGTATCTGTTTGTTTTACCATCTCAGATCCTTCTGAAAGTATGAGTGGATTGGATGATAAAGAGAATGTAGATGCTTCAGAAGGCCTTTTGCTTTCCTTACCTATATTTGCCAGTTTGAAACTTGTCCTTTCTCAGTGCTCATCGTTTCCTTTGATTTGATCCATTCCACAAAGCAGTGAAACTGTTGCGTTCAGCAGTTCCCACATTTTATCACCTTTTGCTGTAACACAGAATTTTAACCCAACTGCAGGAAGAAGGGAAGTCTGCATAGACAGAAAGAATAGGTTTTCTTAAAATTTTAGTAATTCCAGTAAAAGGTAAGGGGAATACAGAACGGCATGTTAAATAAACTACACCTTTATTATCTCTGTGTCCATTGTCATTTTGCTCAAAATACTTTAATAAAAGTATTAAATATTTACAGCTATTTAGAAGTATTACTTTAAAACGTTAATTTATGTTTCGTAATTCAATTGTGCTGAAATTATCTGAGGACTCCTTACAATGCTGAATGCAACTCTAAAATAATGGATATTGTTCCATATAGGAAATAAGTCTTCAGTTCAGAAGCTGTATAGATGTGATGTGTGCGACTACACAAGCACAACTTATGTTGGTGTACGAAATCACAGACGAATTCATAACTCAGATAAGCCATATAGGTAAGTGTCTCAATATGCCTGGTTTACTTATTTTAATTTAAAAGGATACTTAATTGCTCATGCATTTTTGAAGATAATGTTAAAGAATTCCAATTACATAATTTTACTGCAAATTTGAAGTAGCCACGCTTGCTGGTTGACTCAAACTATGCAATTAAGATTTGCTAACTTTTCCAGGATGCATCTTTTGCTGTAATAGTCTACTGCTTGTTTTGTTTGAAGCATTCAGATGCGGAAAGAGAAATAATTACATTTTAATATTGAACTTTGGCCAACAGTAATAATATATTTCTTGAACTCCATGCACACTTAAGTTCATTTTGGATTTGCTTTAGTGCATGTTCTCCATTGTCATATTGCTACTTTGCACATTGGCTGCTACAGTGTGGCAAAATTCTGCCCTTTGTCTTGTCACCAGTCCCCTCATCTTTCTCACAGGTTTCAAACCATATTAACACAATCACTTAGAATCAGATCTTATAACTTTTCTACAAGGGAGTTATATGGTTTTCTGTAGAAACTTTGATATATAAAATCACAGGTAATAGTATAGCTCAGGTCCCCAGCAGAAAAATAAATCATGCATTTTTCTATTGGTTCCTGCATAAATTCCTGCAAATTCAATCTATGCTCATTCAGTGTGGATCTCTGTCCCTCTCTAGTGGCTGGAAAGTAGATCTGTGTTAATAAAATTTTTGAGCTAATGTACTTCTATGTTTTTAATACAAATTTTGAAAACTCAACACCTTGAAATGCTGAGCACAGCCAAGGACTTTCTCTTTTGGATAAACAAACACGGAAGACGTGTTTTATTTTGATTTGTGTATTATAGTGATATCCCATAACACTAGCAAAAATTTGCAAGAAGAGCAAATGTGGAATACAAATAGATTTTTTTTTTTCTCCTCAGAATCTTCCCTATTGCTGTTATTTGTAACTTAGTGGGGCTGGAACAGCAGATACTGTAGAGGGTCTTGTGTATGGTAGTTTTCTGAATTGGTGTTAGGCAGCCTGTTTGATTTAGGTACCCTTGAAAATTTTCCATTGGTGATATAGACTGTTCCATACTAAATGTAAGCCCACTGAGCTGGCTTGCTTTTCTGATTATTTTTTCATAAGTCACTTAGACAAATCGGCAGACTTGATAGGATGCTTAAGCCACAGCCTAAAAACCATAAGGTTCCAGTATTCATAGCATTTCTCCTTCTGAAACATGTATTCCTCAAGCCTTTCATAGTATCATATAGCAACCTACTATACTGCTGTCTTATTTATAGCGGTAAACATATTTTATTATTTGTTCAACAAAAATTGCTGGAAATTAAACTGTATAGCCCTCAGTGATGCATTTTTGTAGATTTGATACCTTCTGGATTTTAATCGTGCACAATTAAGTCCTTTCAAAAATCAAGTGAGTAATCTCAAGTTAAGTAGCCTGCAGTCTTGAACTCTTTCACACCATAGACCAGACTTAGTAAATGTTGGACATTTTACCATTTCAGAA
This sequence comes from Falco rusticolus, assembly GCF_015220075.1. Lineage (NCBI taxonomy): Eukaryota > Metazoa > Chordata > Aves > Falconiformes > Falconidae > Falco > Falco rusticolus. The sequence goes on along the minus strand of NC_051201.1, from coordinate 12,310,801 downwards.
AAAAGAAACAACTGAAGTCCCTAACAAATATGCAGAATTCTAGCTGAACTTGATGGCTACTGTTTCATTATGTTATATGCATGAAGCTTGTGTGGTAGTATGTTGGTATTTATGGGTAGCATAGTATTTGTGTAATACTTCAGGATCTAAATCCGTGGATCTAAATCTAGATCCAGCCTGACTGTTTTATTATTGGTTTTGTACAAAAATATTGTCACAGAAGTAAAAAAAAAAAAAATTTAAACAGCATGGTGTGACATCCTTAGGGCACTTGAATCTAAACGTGTTGATCTTATCCCTGACTTCTGTATCAGATACAATGCTCTGAAACTTAGACGTTTTATTACTAAATAGATAGTTTGGCTTTTAAACAAACATGGGTGTTGCTTTAAGTAGAACATTTATTCTTGAGGAACAAGACTCACTTCTAAATACACTATGTCCCCTATAGCTCTTATGGTCATATTCCACCTTTGCATAACATATCCAAGCAACTTGCATCAGGGCTGCATCACTTCAAGTGCATCCATCTCCCTTGTACTTCATGTTGCTTACCAGTGCTTAGAGGTGCACAAGATAGGTGTCAGGAAGGAACAGAGTCCATGTGCCTAGTGATTCTTGCTCAAAAGTGGAGGCTTTTTTGGGCTGCAAGTGATTCTCATGGTCCAAAAAATGAAACAATGTCATCACTTGGACTTCTGTAAATATTGCTAGTTTTTAACTGTAGTCTTTCCAGATAGCTTTGCTTTCTCATAGATTTTTATTTCTGGAATAGTGTTAGCAGTTAATTGTCAGATTAGTTTACTTGTTGTTGTCTCTTTAGATGTCAAGTATGTGACTTCGCCACCACAAATATGAATAGCTTGAAATGCCATATGAGGCGCCACCCCCAGGAGCATCAGGCAGTGCAGCTAATGGAACAGTACAAGTATGTAACAGTTCTAATTTGGCAAAACGCTGTGATAGTAGTGATTTTGCTATGTTAAGATACAAAGCAGGGTTCATATTCTGTTCTCTTCCCTCCTAGATTCATTCTTTGTTCCAGTGACTTTTTTTTCTTCTTTTTTTTTTTTTTTTTTTTTTTTTTTGAGAGAGAGAGAGAGAAGGAGATTTGATGTGGCATCCCCAGGTGATGTTTATGCTAGCTAATTAAATGCATCCATGACCTCCCTTTGGTACAGTATTCAGCTTTTTCTATCCAGGATGCAGTGGTTGCATATAAACTGCCTATTGCAAGTAGTTTCTGGACCGTGTTAATTGCCAGAGCGTGCCTGGAATTGTTTGGGAGGATGCAAGTGCCAAAACCATGCCAGGAGCACCTCTAACATTTAACGTTATAGACTGTTGAATTCCAGTACCCAGGAATGTTCTCTGACTTTGTTTAATATCCTAGTCTAGGCATGGCCTTTGCATATACATGTTAGTTAGAATCTAGATTGGCATCACGCTGCCCTAGTTAAGAATTAGTATGACTAGTCGTTACATTTAAGTGATAAGTGTTCTTTATAGTCTGTCCATAGGTATGTGTGTTCTATATATATACACACACATATATGAGAAAATTGGCATAAATACATGCAATTGTTTACTACTAATTTGCAACAAAAAATAAAAGCTGAGAAAGGAAAGAGAATGAGGAATGTTCTGAATGTTTCTTTCTGGAAGATTTTACAGACAATAGGAAGAATCTAAATAAATTACATTCAGATAAGGGTTTCTTCTCAAGAAAATGGGCTTCTACAACTTCAGAGTCCTTCCACTGCATTTTTCCTCCAAAATTTTTTCTAGCCACATTAAGTTCTATTTTCTCTGCTGTCATACTTCATACAGTATTGTTGAGTGCTCTTAGTATTACCAAAGATTACTGAAAATCTCCACACTTTGGTCCCTGCATCCCCGAGGAAGCAGTCTATCAAGAGCTGCAAGATAATTGTTTCCTCAGTAGATCAATTTAGGATACACTTGAAGAGTAAATTTTAATAATTCAACACAGGTCAACCAGCAGGGCAAATCATGCTATAGAATTAAAAGAGTTCTACTGCTAAACTCAGTGGTAAATAATTTTGTTTCTCTGGGAATGTCTTGCATATACAGTAACTATACATTAAGTACATGATCATAAAGGGCAGGCAGTGCATCATGCTAAAAGCTGTTGAGTTTCTGTGTCTTTGATTTGAACTGAATGCTAAAGCAGTCAACAGCACTTGGCTCATGACACTGTTCTCAGCAAAGTAAATCTGATTAGTAAATCACCCAAGTAAATTAATGTACTTCAAAAAATGAGACTGTAATTAAAAGGGGGTAAAAACAAACACTGAATTCTTGCTACATTCACCGTGTTACCAACCCACTGACCAAACTGTGTTAATGGCACAGGAAAATAATACATATAATAAGACTAGTGGAATACATGTGTGTATAGAATGGAATTAAGATTATTTGCTGATCTTTGTGTTTTGCAAAAAAATATTTTCACCTAATTTTATCTACAAATTAACTATAAGGTCTGCCTTTTATCTTATTTTTAATGATGTCATTAATTTGTAACAGCCTTATTAGAAATGTTAAGATTCTCAGCCCGAGTGTGAACTTGCCTATATTTGAAAGCATCCGTTTTCTTTATAAGGCTTCAAATTAGAAGGAAAAGAGAAAAATAGGATAGTACATTCCAAATCAAGTAACAGAGAAAAGTGAGCTAGAAGGATACGCTGCTTGTTCCCCAGCAAGACAGAGTTATGTTGCTGCATGAGCAAGGTAACGTACCATGCCTTCACCTAACTTGTCAGGGTTGTGCTGTTCTTCACCGTCTTCTGCTGACCAGAACTAGTTTCCTATATATGATTATTTGGAAGGCATTTAAGGACTGTATCCTGCTGTCATTAAGAGAAGTTGTAAAACCATACTGAATTGTATGTATAACACAGTTTTATATAGGCCTTCTCATGGTTCCAGGTTATATTTCTGAAAAGGTCTTAAAAATTTACAAAAACTTATTAGTATAGTAGTCATTTTAACAGATGCATCATAGTGTAACATACCGGGATCACATTGCTTGAGCAAAAAACATCGTGCTCTCATTGACATAGACTGAGGTGCATTCCCAGCTATTCACTAGAACAAGGTCACCTTCAGTTGACCCTGGTCTTTTCCATGTGATTTGAGAAACTGAAGACTTCCAAAGTAGCAGGTAGCTAAGTAAAGTAGGTTCCTCGTCCAATAGACAAGGAGCTACGCTGTCTTTACCATGAGTACTGTTCTGCTCTGGAGTAGTGTCATGCAGTATCACTCATCTCTTTCATGCAGAGGTGACTAATTTATCATCTTAGAAAACACTTCTAAAAAAACTTCTTCTGTTGTATGTTCATGTATGAAAAAAGTCCTATGGGATTTGATCAGTCCTGAGTTATCTGTGTCTGTAAGACACTACGTCTCTATGTAAATAGGGCACGTTCTTCAAGGTTTTTTCTTTACTGTGTAAGGCGCTGTTTTATAGGGAAACAGATTATTTAGTCTTGTGTTACCCAAGCTGATGGAAAACTCTATGGACAAAATTCTCACCTGTCTAAATCTCAACCTGTGAATATATTCAGAATCGAACTGGACACTGCTGTTGGCAACCTGCTGTAGGTGATCCTGCTTGCGCAGGTGGATTGGACTAGGTGATTTCAAGAGATCACTTCCAACTTCAACAATTCTGTGATCCTTAAATAAACTAATATATACTACACCAGAAAACTTTGTTAGCTCAATTAAAATTATCAGTGCTAACTACAGAGCTCCTGTGTGGTTCAGAGCAATGGCAAAAAGAGCTGCCTACCGGCCTGCCATGTGCCACACCAATGAACTCCATGTTTCTGCAGTTGTCAGAACTACTGCATTTTTGCAGTACTTAAACAATTTTAACAGGCCAAACAGATAAGATTTTAATACAGTTCTTCAAGAAGTCAGAAAAAGCAAAGTCAAAAATTCTCAGACCCTAAAGATAGTCTTACATTTCAGGATGAAACTTTGCAAACTAACTTGACTTAGTTACGAAAAGGAAAAGAGGGACCAAGAAGACAATTGACATGTATCTCTTTACTTATCCTTTTGGAAGAACTAATCCATTACTAAACAAATAAAATTTAACTTCTAAATGTTTTTCTTTTTCATTCTCCACTTTTTCCTAGATGTTCTCTCTGTGGATATGTCTGCAGCCATCCTCCATCCCTGAAGTCCCACATGTGGAAACATGCAAGTGACCAAAATTATAACTATGAACAAGTGAACAAGGCCATTAATGATGCAATTTCACAAAGCAGCAGGTATGTCTGATTTACTTTCAAGCCCTATCATCTAGAATTTTCAAGGGACCCAACTCTGATCCAAAATAAAGTTCCTGTCAAAAAGCAACAACTCTAAGTTTTTATATTTATTTCGGTTTTTATTATTATTTCAGGTTTCAAGGACAGCTTCCTGACAAAACCTTATTAGAAGGCACAGATGAAAGTACGGTACCTATACTAGGAAGTTCAGACAACTTGGTGTCTTTTACAGAGTCTATTAACCAGACTACAAATGAAATTTCAGGTTCTGATGAAAATGAAAAACCTAACTTGATGAATACCTCATGCAGTTTAGAAAAGAACTCCACTCTACCCTATCTTGGCACAGAATATTGTGTTCTTCTCTTCTGCTGCTGCATTTGTGGTTTTGAGTCTACCAACAAAGAAAATCTGCTGGATCATATGAAAGAACATGAGGGTGAAATCATAAACATCATTCTAAATAAGGACCACAGCACAACTCAGAGCACAAACTAGGTGAAGCAGTAAGTTAAAGTGAGGGTTTCCTGGAGTGAATATTTTCTTTCTTTGTTAATTTTTGCCTGAGAAGCTTTCTAAGGAGAAGAATTGCAAGGAAAATTTGATTTCCCATGGTGAGTCTTTGTTTCAGTAGGAGTACAAAATTTTAACCAGGGACCGATGAATCATTTAAGAGATAAATATGAGTGGGGAAGATCCTTTTTAACCTGTTCTTTCTCTTTATGGTGCCAAGAATGTAGAATTGTTGGGGTTTTCTTTTATTGTCAGGTACTAGTCAGTAATAATGCATTAGCACCGTACGTTAAAACCCAAAGGTATGAAAACTTTGTATCAATTGAAAAGCTTTTTTCCACCTCCCTCTTTGTTGTTATCCAAGTATTTCAGCAAAGAATTTTTTTACCCTCTTTTTTGTGAAACTGGCAACAGACCAGATAAAAATTTTAAACTATGATCTCCTAAACCCCACTGCGTGGATTCTGGAAGGATTCTGAAGGGCATGTGTGTGCTTGCATGCAGACATAGGTGTTTCATTTTTTCCGATCTATTTTTAAGGCCTTAAAAACTCCAAGTTGTCCTTCAACAAAGACTGCTATCTTTTCTCTTGATTTAGAGCACCAGGAGCTGAGAAGCCTAGAAGCATTTTGCTAATAACTTTATCTGATTGGATCCTAACTAAAAAAATTATACTTTTTGGAACGATAGTGTGTAAAAGATCCTTTATAATGATGACCTACTGTTTCTTAATGGTTTTCTTGACACATTCGGCAGAAGTATTTTAAAAAAAAAAAAAAAACACAAAAAAGCAAGCTTATCATATGTCACTTTTAATTTGTGGTGATTACTTTTGCAGTATATATGAGCAGTGTTTTTTAATGAGAACAAGATATTAACAGTAATCACCACAAAGTGATGTAGATTAAAACTTTGTAGATTGCTAAAGGTGTAGGTGAGCCCGAAGTGGGATTTTGAGAAATGCCTACGTGCTTTGGAGTTCTTTGAAATCCCACTGGCTGTCTAAAATCTTCACTTGTCTGGAAGAGCTGTAACTGTAGAAATAATTCACTGAAAGATACAGTAATCTTCCTGTAGAAAATCATATTTTTTAAAAAAAGGCTAACTGTATTTTAAGCGAAAATTTATCCAGTCACTTGTAGAATAAATTTTACTAGTGCATATAATAGGGATTCATAAAGGGAATTAGGGATTACTTTGTTTTCTGAGGAACGCATAGAAAACTCCCTTTTAAAGCCTTTAGCTTCTAAAATTACAGTGCCTTTTTTTTCTTTTACAGTTACAGCAGTTTGCAGTACAAGACATTAATCTATGTATCATTTCAGAATATTATCATACTGGCTAATTACTGGCAACTTTGTTGAGGTTATTTGTAAAAGTTGGCTCCTTAAGTTGTTTGAAATATATGCTTCAACCAAGTGAAGTAGTAGCACTTCCAAAGAAGCCCTTTAGCAGCTAGATTTAAACTTTCTAGTTCAGGTATGTATTTCTGCTTTTGAAAAATGGCAGATGTACAGAAGCATGCCTAGTTCCTGACATGGGGATGGAGTTACCTGATTTTTAGTAGCTCACTACTTTAAAAATGACTTACTCTTAGAAAAACAGTATTTTACAGTTATTTTATTTACACTTTAGTTTCTGCTAGCAGAAATAAGCTACAACTGTAAATCTAAGAAGGTGGCATATGTAGTGTACAGTCTATTGCACTATCGCTGACTAGAAGTGGCAAACAGAAGAGCAAGTCGTTACAACTTTAGGAACCAGCACAAAATCTAAAGGCCCAGGGGTAAAGGCACTAGGATTTCAAATACATTTGATTTTTGTTTTCATGTGATTTCCTCCATTTGATTTGTTATTCTGGGTTAAATATCTATTATTTTGTTTATAAATTAGATAGCAGAAAGTACACCTTTTACTTTAAAAATTGGTCAGGGTATAATATCAAAGCATTTTTGTGTCAGATATTTGAGATATTTTAAATACATATGTGAAGAAAGTATACATTCTTTTCAGTTAAAAGTTATTTTTCATATTCCTACAGATGGATTTTACGTTTGAAAAACATGATTTATTGACATGATCTCAAATTCAGTTAGAGATCGTGAACTTTTAATGGGTTATTCATGCCGTCTTAGAGATAGTAAACTTTTAATGGGTTATTAATACAGTGTTATTGACACCAATACTTTACCTTCAATATAGAATTCATGTGAAAAGATTACATTATCTGGAATATATCTCAACTTTCTCATTCAGGGATCCCATTTGTTGAAAAAAAATTAAAGGTACAATGAGATCCATAGTAAAGGTAACCTACCAGTCAGTATCCACAGAAACAGTATTTTGCCACATTGTTATTTTTGTGTAAAGGGATTATTATTTTAAAGTTGCTCAGCTAGTGAAAGATAGAAAGGTGAAAAACTCGCATTCATAAGCTAAGGAGGAGATGGCAGTGAAGTAAGACTTAAAAAGCAAGTAACCTTGAATCTAAATTAACAATTGTGGTGTATGTGCAAGCCACGTTTGCAGCATCCAGCATAATGCACCAGGACTCACTGTAATGGGATTACTAAACAGGATGCATCTATTCACAGTTGTTCTTTGCCATCTTGTTCCTTTTTTTTCTCCATGTGTTCCTATAAAATAGTAGAAAGTTAGTTGCCTCTAAAAACCATTATCAATCCTAACAAATGCCAGCAAATAATTCTTTCCCATATGCACAGATTTTTTAAATTTTTTTTAACTGTTTTCATGCTGCTTGCCATTAGTTACCCACTCACAACTCCCATGAACTTTATCAGAAGTTCTGCATGTGAAGTTAATTATAGACTTAGTTTTTCTGAAAGCAAATTATTCCTCAGGTTATCTGCTTTAGAAAGTGTATGGTTGGCTTGATTGCATGTTATGTAAGGGGTTTTAAGCACATTTCAAAGTCACTAACACTGCAGTCTTCCCCTTTCTTTAAGCTTTTAAAATACTTTTCAATCTTCTGTCACAGCACTATCAGATGATCAGCTATTCACTTGCTGTTTGTTTAAATTAGATTTTATTCTGCAATACGATCTGTAACTTGCAGCTTTGTTTTAAATGCCTGTACTTCTACTAAAGAGAAAACTTCATTTGTACTAGGCTGTACTGATAAGTAGGTGCATATTTCATCTTTCCGATTTATGCTTGGCCTGGGAAAATAGAGTGGGATTCAGTCAGAGTTATTGTATTTTCCTCTTTCAGAAGCCCTTATTTAATCATTTTTAAAAATGTACAGTTGGTGCTCAAAGTAACATTTGTTAAGATATATTTAATAGAAATTTACATTTGCATTTGATATTCATGGACATGGGTACATGTATTTTTTTAAGAAAAGGTATTGTAACACTATGGCACTGCTTTTCTAGCCAAAGTATAAAAAATTTAGAAAACTGACATGTAAAGACTGCAGTTAATTCTGATACTGTATCTTATTAAATAGGATGACTGTCATTTTATAAAATTATCCAGCACATTAAGCTGCATGCCTTAAGCTCTCTCTAGGATTGTGTTCCTGATAGACGACTGTTTGGAACTATGAAGCAAAGTCTGTAGTACTACTTTAACTACCTTCTGAAATACTGTACAATGTTAGAATAATTTATTTTGCTTTACAGGAGTTTGTCACGTATTGACTTTAATATTGTATTTTGGTAATAAACTTTTTTTGTTAAACACTTTAGTCACTTTTATTTGACCTGTATAAAATATGAATATGGAAGATTCAAACATTGAACTAATGTTCAGAGATTTGGGAATCTGTTTAAATCAGAAAGTATCTGAAATATTTCACTGCCATTTCTCACTCTTGTGTCAAGTTATTACAGTTTTAATACTGTTAATACAAGTTTTATAGAAGTAACTGTAGCGGTGAAATATGAGACTATTAAGTCAAAATATTTGTAAGCCTTTATGCAGTTATGATGGGACAGTGCTGAAGGACAGAACTGCACTTTCAAAATCCGTAATGAAGCTAGCAGGAATTTTTTCCCTAATTTAAATGGAGTGAAAGCCTTATGCAGCTTTTATTCAGGTAAGTGATTGACTCTTCTTTATCCATCACATAAGCTAAAACATACCTTGCAACCTAATCTTTAATATATAGCATATTTCTTGGCTTTGCTGAGCTTTTCTTCCCATCTTTTTGTTTGTTTGGTTTTTTATTTGGGGGGGGGAGAGGGGGCGGGGGGAAGTCAAACTCAGTTGCTGCTGCTGGCCAAGGAGAGAAAAGAGAAAGTACTGCCAGAGTATCCATTGCTGGTATTATCATGGTTTACATCTACATAAACAGGCAATCTTTTTTCATTTTGTTGTTGTTATTATAGCCCTGGGCCAAATACGGTGAAGTAAGAAAAGCTGGAACTACAAATGGGTTTAGTTGCAATGCTACAGAATGCTGTACCGCGCAGCTTTTTCACATTTTCTCTAATGCAAAACCTGAGAAAAAAAGTCCCTGTGGTGTAGGATGTGGCATGCAGGTATTACCCTGTTCACCGGGCTAGAATACTTTGCTTGCTTCAGCTTAATGCAGCAGAAGAGCCTTGTCAGAAGTTACTTGCCCCCCCCCATAAATAACCTGGTCATGTGGGATCCACCTGATACCCCAAGACACCTTATCACCTTCCCTGCTTACGAGCACTGGCCAGCCCAGCACAGGGCTGCAGCTGCCCAGGGAAAGGGCACCGTGCCCGCTACTGGAAGTTGCAGCTTTTGCAGAAAGGGGACTGGACACACAGCTTGCTGGGATAGAGCTGCACTGACCTAACGTCTGATGATTGTAACGCTCCTGGGAATTAGGAGAATAGGGGGTAGAGCCCTGCCACACAGGTAGGATTTGAATCACTGTCCTGTATCTTTGGCACATATTTATGGACAGAATTATTGCAGAAAAGTTAACGCACCGTGCTACTGGGGTTCTTTGCAATCCCTTCTAGGCATGTTTGGAAAAGAGCTGTCAGTCAGAGCCACTCAGAAAGTGAAACGCTATTACATACTGACTTCACCCAATATTACCTAGGTTTAAAAAAAAAACAAAAACACAGAATTGGTAAAACTAAGATGGTTTTGCCCAAAAGCAAAAGTTGACATGTTGATAAAGGCTTTATGGGGAATTTTTTTTCTAAAATGACTATCTTGAAAGACACTACAAATAAAATTTACAGTAAAGAGTTAGTGTGTGGGTAGGTTGTCCCTGTGCAGTAGGAAACAGTCCAGTGCTGCAGTTTTCTGCTAGACAGGTAAAGGTCTTCCCCTCACACCACCACCACCACCACCCCCCCCCAGCACGTTGGTGCTGCAGTTGATCAATAACTAGTGGTGCTTATAATGGATTGAACACAAAACAGACCTGTGCCGTTTGGGATTCTAATTTTCAGAAATCACTTAACATGTACCTGGAACTGCATCTACTTGGGGGGGTAGGGGTACACACACGACGACACCATCACTAACATATAAATCCTACGCCCCTGTTTTAAAAAAGCACCTTCCCCGCCCGCCCCAGCGCCGACATTTCAACCACGTTAGCCCCTCTGGGGGCAGCCAGGGCCGGCCTGCGGAGCGGGGCTGTAGCCGTCCCCTCCCCGCCAGCAGCGGCGGAGCCCGAGCTCGCCGCGGACGGTGCCGCCCCGCCGCCGCCGCCGCTCAGCCCGCCCCCTGCCCGAGGCCCGCGGCTCCTCCCCGCCCGGGCCTCCCCGTGCGGCGGCGGCTGCCTGCCCACTGCCCACCGCCCCGGCTGCCGCAGCCCCTCCGCCGCGCCTGGCACGGCCGAACAAAAGGCGCCGCGCCCGCCCCCGCCCTTTCCCCTCCTGGCGGCCGGGCGCGGCCGGCTCCGCGCAGGCAGCGCCGGTACGAGAAGCCGCCGCCCCGCTGCAGCAACCCGCAGCCCTCGGAGCGCCGGCAGGTATCGGCCTCGCCTGGGGGGGGCGGAGGGGAAGGGGAGGAGGCGGGCGGGCCGCCGTCAAGCGGGCCGAGCCGGGCCGGGCCGCGCAGGCCGCAGCGAGGCGCGGCGGCGGAAAGGCGGCGCTGTGTGGAGCTGCCCGCGCCCCGTGGGGCCTGCCCCGGCCCGGGGAGCAGCGGCCCCAGGCCCGCTCCTCCTGTCTCCCTTTCTCGCCTTGCCCGGCCTCCGGGGCCGCTTTCCTCTCCGCTCCCGGCCGCCCTCTCGCCTGCCCGCCGCGCTGCCCTGCCGCCACCGGTGTTCGAGGCCCCTGTCGTGCCCCCTGGGCCGGCAGCGCAGAGCCTGCCCCCGCCGCCCCAGGCCTCGCCTCGCCTCTGGCAGCTGCGGGGCCGGGCTGGGCCCGCTCCCCCCGGGCGCCCCGTCGAGGCTTTCCCCCGTGTGGCGGGCAGAGCCGTTCCCCTCGGCGCAGCGCTGAGGAGAGCCGGCTGAGGCGGCCGGTGCGGGGAAGGAGCGTGGCTGCGGTGACTGTCTTGCCTCTGTTAATTAGTTGTCGGGTTTTCTACACACCAGCCATTTAAAAACAGCTTGGATATATGCTCCCATAGTTCCCTCCGTGTGTTTTCCCAGGCGTGTGGGGAAAAGGTGAAGGTAATTCCCTGCAGAAGCTTTAAAACGACAAAGTTGTGCAGTTGAGGTGCATTTCTTAGGTCATTACCGGTCGGTTATACTAGTGGTGACACAAATACCAGTGTTTCTGCTCTGGGGATGGTAGCAGATTGGGGCATTCAGGATGGGACATAATTAATTTCCAAGCATGGAATGGAAGGTTGAAGCGGGTTTGTTTGTGGACCCTCCTCCCGGAACAGAGAGAGCTCCTGGGAATTGACGGGGAATGACAAGCTGCTCTTCTTTCTGTCTTTTGTAGTGTTCTCAGGTTTCATGGTGCTTTACAAACCTAAAACATAAGGATTTTTTTGTTTTAATGCTGTCTCTCTAGGTTTTCATAACACAATTTCTCTGACATAATTTTTGCATCTCATGGTCCCCTTTTTCAGGATTTCCTGAAAGCCAAGATTCAGGCAACTGGCTTTCTATTTTAGGTGCCCAACTAAAATACCCTAAAAGGACTAATTTTTCGTTGAAGGGCTTACACTTTTTCAGAGTGGAGCCTGGTGGGCATTTTGAGTCAAGGGCCAAAAGCAAGGGCAGCTAAAGTAATTAATCATTCTGAAAACCTGTGCAAGAGTATGTAAAATTGTGAACTTTTAAGTCTTTACAAATCTAAAACAATATTTTTTCTATGCTTTCATTTGCACTCCAAGTTGTGCAGATTTAAAAATCTTGAATTTTTGTAAGACAACACTTCGGTTTAGTTCTGTAAGTCAAAGTGATAGCAGTAAAATACGGGGTATTTTTCACATATTTCATACAGTATTAAGTGAATGTTTGGGTCGGAAGATGCATTGCTTGTCTGTGTCCATTTAGGAGTCAAACTGAAGAATAATGAATTAAAGTGACAGACGTCATGACAACCATAAGACAGAGAAGGGTTGGAAAAGGCACAGAAGTGCCTGAAGATCAGCCTCCAGAGGAGAAGAATGTGAAGCCTGATGGGAAAATTGTGTCTGGTGGGTAACGAGGAGGATTGTAACATTATGGCTTTTTAGTAGTGTTCAGCTTTAGGTATCTATCCTAAGCACAGGTTAGAAGAATATCACCAAAATCATTGATCTAGATTTATATAGGATCATGGTGTTCTTAAACTATAACTACATGTTACCAATTAAGGCACACCTTAGTTCACTTTGCATGTAAATAAAATACTCTTGAGTTTGCTATATGAGAAGATTAAAAAAGACTTCTCCATAAAGACCCCTTAAAGCCAAGTATCCTGTTACCTACAGAATGTAAACTGTGCTAGCACGGGACATGTATAAATGAGTTTCCAAAATTCCTTTAAGATGAATTATGTGTTTCACAATTACAGAGTGAAATATTTTTCTTCTAAGATCATACAGGTGGAAAGCTGTGGAACATACTCTCAATAACTGTTGGTGGAATTCTTGCCATCTCTCTTGGACTTCTTACTTCTGTTTATGTTGCTACACTGCATGAAAATGACCTGTGGTTTTCCAATATTAAGGTAACAGTCATTTTCATAGTTTCATCAATGCTTTAATAGAGCATCAGTATAAGTGTTATTTGAAATTTCATTTATTTGTCTTGTAACTTGCTAAAAAACCTAGATGATTTCGTTTTTAAAAAAATTAATTTACAAAAAGCTCTGCTTCCCTTCACATCACTTTTTTAAATACTTAAGTAACTGCCCCCAGTTTTTAAAACCATTGCTATGCAGCAGCTGAGTTGTAGCTATGGTTCTTCCAAACATTGATCGTTATCTAGAATAGAATTTCAACATTCTAACAATATGTTGCTCTATAATAATCTTTCTTTATCCAAAGCAATCCAAAACTGAACAAAAAACAGTTAAAATAAATAATATGCAAAATCCTGGCACACAGTTCTTCAATTGTATTTACACTGTGTTGTTGTCATACAGTTTAGGCACAGTATCTTACTCTTCAGTACTAGTTTTATGTAACGTTATCATAAATTTACAAACCTCAAAACATATTTCAGACATTCACCAATGTAAAACTAACCATTCCCAAGATCCAGGACTGACTAGTTTTTTCCTAGAATCATTGCATGGGAAAATAATGCAGCTATACACATATCTAAATTTAACCAGAGAAGAGAAACAGGTGAGTCATTTCCCTTTTAGATTCCCTTAATTTCACTCTGTTAGGTCTGTGTATTATGTTATGCAAAGTTACATGTATTTAATTGGAATACTTTCATTGCAATGTATCTTTCCTGTAATACGCACTTTTTCTGTCCCAGAAACATTTATGTTCCTGTAATAAAAATGGTTGGCACTTTCTGAAATAATTGTTGTTGTATTATATATACAATACTGTTTTGTACCCACCCCTCTTTGTATATATAGATAGATTGTATATATGTTGAGGGTAGACCTTAGGTTTGCCTTTTCCTTCCAAAAGCAAGTATTGAATAATTTTGCAGGTATTATATATTTTGAAATACAAACGAGCATGGACTTGTGGCAATGTATGAGCATAACAGAGCATTTTTTTTCTGTTAAACTGATACAGAGGGACACAAAATTCACTGAGAGAACGTGGTCTGTAGTGGCAGTTAAATGGCCTCACAATGGATGAAATGCTCATTTTATTTGGTAATTATTGTTTTCATTTAAAGTGATATTTTTAATCTGGTTTCTGTGGTCTTTGTAGCTCTCATTTCATCCTATGGAGTTGATACAATAACTAGTAACACTGGAACATCAACAGTTCCAGCCAATTTGACGGAAAGGTTCTGTAAAGCGTTAAGTTCATCTACCAGCAGGCTAAAGGAACAGAGATGCAGATGTCTTCTGATCTCACGTTATACCTTCTTCAGTAAGGTGTGAAGTCCACCAGAGGATGCATGTGGCTACAGTGCTAATTTTAAACTGGTAGCAACAGGAAAAGCTTTAGTAAGATTTCACATATTAGAAATAAAATAACTGGATGTAACAGAGAGCCAGAAGTGATCAGGCTTCATACGTACCTCTGCTTTTTGGTGCTGTGTGTTCAGGGAGTGTAACCTGTTTTGGTTTTTCACATTTGCGCTCTCAACTTAAATTGTTTCTAGGGTTATCTTCCCAAATAGAAGGCTATAGCTCTAACTTGATTGATCAGACAAATCAAAGCAATTTGTAAGCATGTCCCAGGTGAGATTCAAAGTTGAAGAAAGATTTGTTCTCAAATTATTTATTACAGTTTGAAACCAAACAGATAGTATCCCCTGCAGTTTATTTGCAAATACAAAGAAAGTTCGGGATGAGTCAACTCTAATCAAAATTTCTGCAACTGTCAGCCAAGTCAGACTCTGACTGTGCTTTCACTTTGATTAACACAAAGCTTTCCAAGGTTTTACTGTTAACTTAAATATAGTCTAGACTTACTTTCTTGCCAGTATCCATATCAGAGCATTTTGTGGCCATAAATAACAAGAAGAGAAATCTGAACTGCGTATTTTGATAGGCTTTCTCTTAACTAAGCAGAGAAGGAATACATGGATGAGATAAAGTTTAAATAAAACACTGTTTTGTGAGTAGTATGGGAAGAGAAGACCACATATTAAGAGCCTGTGAAAACTCCTGCAAAGCTGACGCAAGGCGGCTCATCATAACATCTGTAAGCCAATATATAGACCTCTCCGTGCTTGTATGAGTGGACATTGTAGTGTCCCTAGATGCGTGTACAGGTTTCCAGCACTTTGAATTGGTTAATGTTATAGCACATACTATACAGTAATTAAAGGTGAGAATAAAATACACTGTGGAACAATTGGAGATCCTAAAAAATTATGTGGAAAATAAATTAAAAACTTGCTTTTTTCCTCTAACATTTTATAGTTTGGGCAAAGCATAATTTTCTGCATATATTAACTGAATTTTCTAAAAATTTTGAAAGACTTAAGTTTTATTTTAATATGTATCCCAGCCCGAATTCTCAGAAGAGAGGACTATAGTCTAATCCTTGGCACATAATTACTGCATGCCTTGCTTAATGAAGCACAGGGGCTATTTTGTTTTATTCTGCTTCTTTTGAACATTACCTGTAGAATAAATGGGCACAATACTAGTATGCATCCAGTGTTTCATTAACCCCCATACCTATGAAACATAGTGCATCACCACTGCTCTGAAACAGAGAAAAGAAAATTAATTCTAAATCAGTTGTATTTCCATACATGTGAAATTAGTAACTTCAGTCACTCTGAATTAGCTTTAAACAGCGCAGATTTGGAGATTTTATGTTGCTGAACTCTGATACACAAATTCTATAATGATGTGTTATTCCCTAAACTTTACTTCTCTCTTCCAATAAAGTACAACTAGTCAGATGGTAGGAATTGGTACGCAAAAGGACATGTATGGCTGGTAAATTGATACAGTGCAATGTAATAGAAGACTTCTTTTGTCATCTTTTTCTTTTACATGAAGGTACTCCTCTCTTTGTACAGCAGTAGAAGGAGGTCTGCAGTGTTTATCTGACACTTTTGCACTTGAACTAGGCAGCGCTGTTTACATACACCATTTAGGTACAAAAGGTGGAATTTTTGTTCTGAAGACCTCATTGATATATGAACATCATGATTGTGTAGCTACAAAGCTGTGCAGTTTGCCAATTGCATTCAGCCCTAAAAATTGAAAGTAAAATAGTTCATTGTGCAGTCATGATTCTTAACTTCTAAGTAACTGAATTTGCAAGCATGTACACTTGTAGTGATTGTCTTTCTGTAACTTCAGTTGTAGTTGATGGAAAGCCAGTTCAGTTTTGGGCGTCTTCCAGCAATGGTTCTCCCAGCTAGAAAAACTGTTTTGTAGTTGTTACACTCTTTGTTCTATTTTGAATATGGCTTTCAACAATGCATTGATTTCCCCTGCTGCAGTATGTGTGAATCTTGTTATTTGCTAATAAATATGCCTACTGTTATAAATTTGCCATGGTCGTTGGAGGAAGATATAGAATTGTTATCTGAGAAACTGAAAATGCAGATTTTGAAGAGTGTTTTATGCTATGAAAGAAGTATGTGATTGGTATTCTTTTTTTTTTTTTGTATTCCAAGAATTCCTGAAAGAATGATGACAAAGAGAATACAGAATACCATGTCACATAGTCAGAAGCTGTGTTTGTGTACACTTCCAGCAGGGATCACAGAAGGTTATGATCACTTACCTTGACGAAACAATTTTGAAGAAAAAAGTTTCAGTCTCTCCTCATATACATTAAAACAACAAAGACTTCAGTTTATGATGGTGAAAACCAAAACAGATTTCTTATCCAAAAATCCTTTCTCAGTTTTCTGAAAACTTTCTGGCACAACATATAAAATGTCTAGTCTATTTTTACTGATTTCTTCAATAGCGGTTTAGTGACTGCTCCTCAAGTTAGAGTTACCTTTTGGGAACAGGATCTACTATGAAAATGACATAATGGGGGGGGACAGAGGGAATGGTGTTACCTCTCCCGTCAGCTGGTATATTGCTTGTTCAGTGCACACTGAAGAAGTTTTGAACAGGGATGAGCCAAGGCCACATAGCAAATTGATACTGTAACACAAACAGTCAAACTTCAGAGCTTTTGTTTGTTCTTCATCCCTTCCAATTAAGCATTTAGACTACTATTATTGAATTTGCCTTTAATAAAATTGCTGCTCGCAAGTCAGGAATGAAAATACCAAATTTTGTATCTCTCAGCTGCAGGATAAGAAACCTGGGATTCCTTCACTGAAGTGCTTATATTGTCCCTTATTAAGTTTTGAATATAAAAAGAAAGATGAAAAAAAAGTGGGGAAATGGGTAGCCAGCTAATTAGAAGTCTGCAAAATGAATGAGTAAGTCATGAAGAGGAGGAGGGCAGTCCAGTACTATGGTAGTATTTTTCCAAAGAAGTACCTGTTGAGTTGTTATGGGTGCTTTTACTCTGGATCAAAAGGCTGATCTGAGTAGGAACCATGCCACTCTAGCAGATGGGTGTGAGGTTAACCAGCCAAGAGACCATGTACAAGGATTAGATAATTTTGCTGAGGGCATGATTCTCAACCAGGAACACTGACAGCAGCTGTGTATTCTTTCCACTTCTGTGGTTGAGACTATTCTTGGATTTTTCTGATCTTAAATTGAACAACTAAAAAATATTTTCCATTACACAAATAGTGTTTTAGGTTTGTCAGAAGAGTAATTAGAGCTTTACATACTTTCTTTATGGAAAATCTTAACTCGGGCTTTGGCTTCTTGCTAAGTATTGTGAATGACTTGGTTAAGGAGTTTGAGGAAACCTAAGCTCTAAAATTTTTGCACTGCCCTTGACAGGAAGTCCTTTGTATTTTGTTTTGAATACTTAATATTATTGGGATACAACTGCATAAATAGGAATGATGTGCAACTCTATATGTATTCTGGAGGATAGTATTCTTTTTTTTTCCCCCTTGGAACAGTGATAACTTCTTTGTTAAAGACTCACAAATTGAATATACAGAAAGATAAATGTGCTGTTACACTGCTTACCCATAAGTCTGTATGTTTTTATTGACATGGAACACTAGGAAAAGTATAAATTGCTGTAGAACTGGAAAAGTATTGTGAGTGAATAAAACAGATGTTACCTTAGCGTGAAACAGATGTAAAACTCACTAGTGTTTGTCTCATAAAGTATAGCATTTGGTTGAATACAGCTGGTGCCAGGATTACAAATTAATCATGTTTGAATGCATTTTTGCTAATTAGATCCCCCTCTGTGACTTCTCTCTCCCCCTTAATAAATTCCAAATGTTAACATTCCTTCTTTATTCTTTTTTCTTTTTTTACGAGCACTTAGAATCAGCCACTTTTTGGTATTAGAAAACTTTCCAGTAGTGATGAATTTGAAAATAGAGCTCGTTCAAAATCCAGCATTCTCATTTTGCCAAGTGTGTGGCTTTTAGTATTTAGTGCCAGTGTCAGTTTCTTCTGCTGATATTACAATGATTTGTATGTCATAGAGCAGCTGGAGAGTTTAATTGTAAACTTACATTGAATCAGATGCATTTTTATCTGTTGATTTTTCTCAGATCGGAACTAATGTTGGTTTAGTTTGTCAAGAGTTGACTTCAATAAAACACGTTTGAAATAAGATTTTATACTGGGCCAGAGGAGGGAGGAACATGATTTTTTTTTATCTAGCTTTATGTTATCTCTGAAATAGTATTGATTCTGTTCCAGCAAAAGAGATAGGACTATATAAGAAAGATGAAAAGTCTTGGGATTCTACACAAGGTTGCATTAACCAGAATGGCATTCATAAAAATCTCAGAAAACACTAGCATTCTGTTATTTCAGTAATGGTTTTTTGTGAAGAAAGCTGAATTGATAAGATTATTTTTAGAAACACCACTTAAATGTCTTAATGACTTGCGTACATCACATACAGGAATCTTACTAGATTTTCAGGTCTGTATATAAACGTTTTCTAACTTACTGCTCATGAAATATGTTTGCTGGGATGTTTTTATATAAACAACTAAAAATATCACTAATAATAATAAAAAAATATATACAATGCCTATTCTTTCTCTTCAGATTGGTTGTTGGTTCAGTCTTACTTTGTTTAAATGTGGTTGCCCAAGGCTCTGATTGTGTTAAATTTCATTAGGTCTTCACAACTAATGAGTTAACAAAAGGAGGTGAATTGCAAAGCAGAGATCCTGTACTGAGAGCAGTTTTCTCTAGAACTTTCGTATCTTGCTAGACTCAACCTGCTGCAATATCAGCCAAGAAAAAGGCACCGTTTGAAGTGAACCTAGTTTAAATAATTTGAACACTTTTACATTTAAAACAGTAACTTTACCTACACCTAAAAACTAAGAATCACTTTTCCTTTAAACCCGTAATTTTTAGTATGAGAGTGATGAACAGCTGGCTTCCTGCAAGAACCAGCATTTAACAAGTGGGCAGCAGCAGAACCTGCCAGCTGAAGTACCAGAGTGGTATTATGATGCAGTCCCAAGTATAGCACAGTGAGTTAATTGAGCCTTAAGGTGGCAAAGCCATGGAACACTATGGGATATCTACATCTGGAAGAAAAGGTTAAGTGCATGGAGCAAGCGTATGCAGCGTTAAAGTCCAGCTGTTGGCCACTGCACTATCTAAATGCTGAATATTAAAAAAAAAAAAAAAAAGATCCAAAATGTTTCTGAACAGCCTATCAGAATCATAAAAGACATACGCGTTTTCCCAGTTAGCAGAGGCATTGACACTTCAGCCATTTACCTATCACCCTAATTTTTCCATGTATTTTATCTTTATTTGAACTAAGTTGCATTGGAATGCAAGGAGCCAAAGACTCAAGCCACTGTATAGGTTAATTTCCCTGGTGCCGCAAGAATTTGAGCTGAAGGCTGCTTCATGTGATTGTGAAAAGCAAATGGAAAGTGACTTTACTATTGAACTTTCACTTGCAGGAAGTCGAAAGAGAAATTTCATTCAGAACAGAATGTGGACTTTATTATTCCTACTACAAACAGATGATTCAGGCTGCTTCCATCCAGCAAGGTATTGTAAACTGTAAAGTAAGTTTTACTTCGTGTTGCCAGCTGACTTTTTAATAATTTTTCAAATGTAGTTGAGAACAAGGAATACCGTAACTGCGAAAGATAGTGTAACAATTGTACTGCAGACAGATTTACTCTCTTCATACACCAAGGAGCCACAAAGTCATGGACGTAATAAATTTCACAATGATACATTGGTTTCTGTGCCACACGCTCACATTCTGATGAAGGCAGTCGCTTTGAGGGACAACTTCGTATCTGTTAAGGTTTCAGCCTTGCTGGTTTATTCAGTTATTACTTTCATTTTTATTCTTCTCGTTTCATTTGAATTATGAGCTATTTGTGGGAAGTGGCAATTTTTTTGCTGTATGCCTGGACAGTAAGTGACACAATGAGCAGCTTCCAAGGAAGTCATATATGATGATGGGGTTTTCTGTGACAGTCTCATGTTTTCTAGATACTTAACTGTTGCTGCCTAGCAATTTTGCTCATAGTACACATTTGTCAGTATTAACATCACCTGTGTTCAATGTAGTGACGAGAATGATTCTCAAGATCCAGTATGTACCACAGATTCTGTGCTAGGAATGTAAGTGTAAAAATACGTGTTTTCTACATTACTAAATACATAGTACTTGATTTAGCACTCTCAGTCACATTTGAAGCAGGGAGACTGAAGACCTCAGAAGGTCATGTTGATTCAGAGGTAATGTGATCCTCTGAATCCTTGACTCAAAAGTTTGCAGTTTTTGATGAGAGATCCTAAAATACCTTTGAAAAAGTTATTCACTGTTCAAATGAAGATGGAGGGGGAAAATGACAATCTCCTATTTCAATTTCTCTTTATCATTAAGGTTTACATGGTTTAGTATATGACAATAAAACTGAATCTGTGAGGACAATTAACATACTTGAAAGAATGAATGTTTACCAGGAGGTGTTTCTCAGCATTCTGTATAGGATTCTTCCAATTCAGGTAGGCATTTATTTATGGCTTTAGATTGTAAGTGCATTATGAAGATTGCGCAGTGAATGATAGCTCCCCTTTTTAGTTATTTTCTAATTAGAAATATTCCTGATACCTTTTTAATTTGTAAAATTAGAACCTAATTCATAGTAAGTATAATCCCCCCGCCATGAGTGTTTTATGTCAACATCAGTATTCTTGTGTTTTACAGCAATACCTAGAGCCCGTTTATTTTTATATCTACACTTTGTTTGGACTTCAGGCAGTTTATGTCATTGCTCTGTATGTAACAAGCTGGCTTCTTAGTGGAACATGGCTTTCAGGGTTGTTGGCAGCTTGCTGGTACATTACAAACAGGTAAGTGAGATTAAACATTCGGTGTTTCTAAAATTGTACCTCATTTCAAAGGTAAGGCATTACAGGGCGTGATTCAAATGCATGATTAATTGGACAAAAAAAATGAAATTATAAAGCCTCTCTCCAGATTAGCCAGAAAATGGAAAAAATGTTTTAAGTAGTATAAAACAAAGTGAGCTAACCGCAGGCTAGGATTTTAAAGTTTCAAGAAGTAGGAGTAGAAAATTGAAAAATTTGGCTTAAATTGGTCTCTGAAAGTAGCCTACGTATTTCAGAGGAGTCTGGATCTCCAGATGATGTACCCTGTCTTCTCCATCCTAGGATCCCTTCGGTGTTAAAGACACCTACATACATATGTGCCCTTCAGGTCTCTCCTCACAGCCCTACATCCAGCCTCCAGGGATTCCTTCAACAAAGACCATCAGTCAGCTTTCTCTGTTTCCTTATTCCTGTAGACATCTCCTGCACTAAGACTCAGAGAAAAAAGATGGTAATTGAGCTGTTTTAGTGCTTTAGCACTTGAAGAATTCTCAATTTGGAGAGAAAAACTAAAGAACTGTCTTTATGCCAGCAGTAAGCTGCTGGCATGAAGTTAATATTGGTGACTGGGCTGTTATCTGTAAATTAATTAAGAAAAAAAGATTGCAGTGTCAGTTCTATCAAAACTGTTTGGTATGTGAATTAGCAGCTGTAAAGGAGTTTTATCTGCAAGCATGTCTGTTACAGAATGATTATAGGTGTACATAGTGGGAAACTGTTTCTTTCTCCAAAGATGAAAGTAATTAAATAATACATGCAGTGTGCAGTAGTTCACTTGTGTATTTCATGAGGTCATCTTTTCCATTTACAGAATATTTAGAGCATAGTTGTTTTCTCCATCTTTCTAATAGTCCATGAACAATGGAAGCTTGTTATCCCTTATGCAAATAAAATAAGTACATGGAACTGATTTAGATAAAGACTTTCTGTCCAGATGACGTACATCTGAGGCTACTGAGTAACTCCATTTTAGACATTTTTTTTCATCAAGCTAAGCACATCTTGTGCTTACTTTCCTTTTTAACAAATGCTTCCTCTATGCAAAAAAAAAGGGGGAAATGTTTTTTTGGTTTTAACATTTAATTCAGTTTTTGTAAATGACTAACCTTTGGGGAACTTAACTTCCACCACATACTTACTATGTTCGAACATTCAAAAAAATGACTGGAGATTCCTAACCAGTTTAGCAGTGTTTAAATCCAATGCACTGAGATCACAGTGAAGAAACTGATACCTGTTTATTCCTACACATGCTTTCCACAAACCAAAAAGTGAAGTAAAATTACCTGTGGTGTGAAAACTCCACATGCTGGATTTTGGGTTTGTTTTTGTTTTAGCATTTGTTCATTTTTCAATTACCCAAGCTGTGCTTCGTAAGACTTAATCCACAGTATAAGTTTTTTAACAGTAAGTGAAGCTCAAATACAACATTTGTGGTACAGAAACAATGGGTGACTTCCAGAACGATTTTTTTCAGAGCCAGGCATGTTGAAGGGAGTGTAGAGCCTCTGTTTTTATCAAGAAGTAGTTAAAATACCACAAAGACGCCTGTATGCAACCTCTCTGTTACCAGGTTGGTGTTTTAATTGTTTTAAATTTATGAAAGTCTTGTTTGTTTTGTACAGAGTAGATACTACAAGAGTGGAATTCACCATTCCTTTAAGAGAGAACTGGGCACTACCATTCTTTGCTGTCCAAATAGCAGCCATCACATACCTGTTCAGAACTCATCTACAGCCTGTTCAAGAAGTGAGTATTTCTAACAAGCATGACAACAGTATCAGAAAACTATCTCTAAAACTTAGGTCAAAATACTTACCAAGTGTTATAGCAGTCGATATACACACACACACGTGTCATGCTGTTGAAAACATTAATCAGATGAGCCTTCTATTAATGTAGATGCGGTAGAAGTACAAAGGAATACATATGCTCAGTGATGAAAAAAGGCAAGCTCTGAAGTACAAGACAACACTGTATTTAAGAAAACATGAGAGTAACACAAAATGGGCAGGAAGAGAAAAGCTTATAAAGCATAAGGATTAAAGATTGTCTTTTTAATTCATTTGGTTTACAAATCTAAGAGGTTGTCCTGATCTGCAAGAATAAAAGCAAATCGGTGATACAGTTTCTTTGACAAACAGTTCTTGAGTTATTACTCCTCATTTGATCAAGCAACTGCTATTTATTGCATAGTAAAACATGTATTGCATGTTAATCTATGGTCTGAAACTATTTGAGATCTCACTATTTTCTTGGAAGGGGTATTACAGTGGTAAAGTACAGGCATAAATACAAGAGCCTGTAACTCCAAAAAACTTTCATTATCCTCCAAGCAGTTACTGCAGTTAGAAAACCTACGTTAATGTTTTAGAAATGGATTTAAAATAAAACCAAATTAAGGTGGATTTTGGTTGGTTTTCTTGAGGGGGGTTGGTTGTTTTGTGTTTTTAATGAAGGAAACTATGAAGTTAAATAAAACTTTGTTCTCTCCTTCCAGAGATTGACGCTTATGGCTGTATTCATAGCAACATTTCTCTTTAGCCTGACTTGGCAATTTAATCAGTTTATGATGCTGATACAAGCATTAGCATTATTCATACTGGACTGCTTTGACATGCTTCCCACAGCAAAGGTAAGGTTATGTTTGACCAAATATTTTTCTTTTCTATCATAAAGCTGACAGTTCTGGACATATTTTACTAACCAGTGGCCTGAATGCCCAAAGTGATGCAGATTGTACACCGTGCTGCTTTGTGCTTTTAAGTAATCACAGTGTATATACTGCAAGTGTAAGAATGAATAATCAAAACAACACCATTTCCAATTTGCTTTTCAGCTGATTTTATTTCACTTTATGTAATTCACTTCTATTGTTTAATTTTTGTTTAAACACAGCCATGTTTTGACACTATTAAGGAATTGCTTTTAAACACCATCATAACGGTTGATCTAATACCACAGCTTAAGCATGACCTCTGGAAGTGGCCAGGGGAAAAAAAATTGCCTAAGAAGACTTTGCCTAAGCTGAAGTCATAACAATGTATGAATCTTGCCTCAAGTATTGTGCATCCTTGTTTGAAAGTTTGGTGTAGCACTGTACCACAAAGAGAAGGAAGAAGATAGACCAGATTGCTCAAGAGAAGTGGTTATCTTTCATACACTCAAATCCACTGCAAAATAACAGCATTGTCACTGCTTTGTTGCTGAACTGAATGAGCCAAAAAGTAAAACAAGTGTTACTAAGAAGATACGGGATCATTTACAGTCAATCTTAGGAAATAGAAGTATGCTGTAGAAGATGGAAACATTATCTTTGAATTTAATGTCACTGTGAAATTCTACTGAGATGATTTTAGCTCTTGTAAAAGCTCATGCTACTTGAAAAAAGTTCTAACTTTAAGGAAGGGTGCAGTAGGGTGAAGAGTTAATTCTCTTCATTAAAGTAATTTAATGTTAAATTTGAAGCAGACTTGAATATTAGTTATTGTATTAATTTAACTGAAAATTATTATGGTGGCTGCATATGAAGATAAATGTAGTTTATTTAACCGTTTCTAAACTCTTCATTACATCTGCAAATGTAAGCTGAGGTTAGCAATTAGTGTGACTAATCTCAGCTACCTTAAAAGTTGGCAAATACCAGCTTCATCCTGAATTATACTAAAATGGACTTACTGCACCACTCTTATTCCATATTAGTTTTCAAAAAAGTGCTACTTAAAACAATTGAAGTTTGTTGGGCCATTTGATACTGACACCACTGCTGTAATACAAGACTGAACTCAGGATCTTTGTGTCAGGTAAAATTTATATTTTGGTACCGCTGTATCAGAAAATCAGCCAGTTTTTGCTGTTTGCATTCAGCTGAATGTTCATAATAGTTTAGCATAGCTCAAAAAGGACTATACTAAAGTATTAGAAAAAAGTTATAGAAATCAGCTGATGTTTGATTGCTGAACGGCACGGAGCCATTACTCTTTAGTCATAAAGACATTAGAGAGGATACAGAAATACTTCTTTGACTAAAGAAAATACAAAACAACTTCCAAATATTAAGTAATTAATGTTTTCCTCACTCTGCAATTGTTTAACGTACCTACTTTATTATAGCACCAGGCTTCCCTAGGTATAAAATATTAACACAACTAGGTCAGGACATAAAGGTAGAAAGGATATAGTAATGGCTCTAAGTGTAATGATTTAGTGCAAGATGATTATTTTTTTTTGTAGAAATAATTGATGTTGAAATAATTTATAAAACATATGCAAAGAAAAGCAGCTATGACTATAAAGTTTTGTAGGCATAAAAATCTCATTATTGTTGCAGGTTACATGGCTCTATATCATTCAGATTTCTGGATTACTGCTAGTCTGTGTCCTACAGTTCTTTAATTCCATGATTCTTGGATCATTGCTTATAAGTTTTAATGCTTCTGTCTTGATAGCAAGAACAATCCAGGTAGGTAATAAAAATATTTTTGTACTACTAAATAGAGAGTGTGATTTATATAGGTAAATGAGTAATTTATATGCATTATAATCTTAAATTACTAATACTAATTAGAGAAATTACTATAGCGTAAAGCAACAAAAACATTGCATGATCAAATAATGAATTCAATTACACTAACTACAGCATCGCCAAGCATATCAGACACCATAATTCTGTGATTACTATTAACATTTAGATTGTGCAAGTTGCAGTTTGCATCCCGCAAAAAAATTGCATAAATGGACTTTACACCTGTTTTAGCAGGACTTGTCTTGGATTTATGGATCTGCCTCCACCAAAATATTCTGTGAGAATTAGGTACATTCAGTTTACTGATATCTATTATTTCTTTCAAAGATTAGGATTTTTTTCCTGTATTTACAGTTACCTTTTTTCTGATACTGGCATTGACAACAGCCTCTAACCAGAATGTATGAACTTACAGGGCCATTCCTGCTGTCTGTCACTCGTGACTTTTAAAATCAGGACTGTGGTTTTTATAGATAGATAATGTCTGGACTTAATCGAAATTGCCTGTGAGCAGCCAAAGAACCGTTCGTGTATTTGCAGCTTTGAACTGGAAAATTGCTCCAAAATTCTATCAGCTGACAGTTAAAGCCAAAAGACAGCTTTGCCGTGTTTAGGTGGAAGGTCTAATGAATATTTATTTCAAAAGGCACACGATACTACTGAAATCAGGGGAATCTTGGAACACAGCCACAGTTTCACTGGATGCCAGCAGTTCTATAAATGTAATAAAAATGAATAAAAAAAATTCCTCTGAAGGAAGGCGATTTGGCTAGTTACAAAACTCTGCCAGATCACTACCCTGGGGAGTTCTTATGGTATTGTCCCTTCAGTTTTGTTGGAGAAATGTATCTTTATTCTGGATACTTGGTTACATATATGTTTTTGCTTACATAAACCTAATAGAAATTTGATCCTTATCAGGCCTAGAAGGTAAGCTATTTCAAAATATCTGTGTTGCTTTTGTTCCTAATACGTACAAAAAAGTACTTCAATACTAGTATTTTCTTCTTTCTAGAAAAACCTAAAAAAGGGCGGCTTGCTTAACAGGCTTGGGAAACTTATCATCCACGTACTATTTGTCTTGTGCCTGACTCTCATAATAAATAAATTCATCAAGGTAAGCAAATAATTTTTAATATCTAAAGTTACAAAATGTATTATGCTAAAAGCTATTTGTTACAATCTACAGTAATACTAAATGAAAATTGCAATGAGATTTCACTGCATTTCAGAGACTGCATTTTAGAAATTACTGGTTTGCTAATCTTTTTGTTATATAGATTTTTAGAACATATTCTTAAAACTTCATAAGTTAATAGCAAATAATCAAGTACATATTTGTAATTTGATGCTCACCTGTAATTTTGTAACAACTGTAGATTTGTACTGCATTCTGATACTGCTGAGCATTTGCAAAGATTTTAATTGAATTTACATTTCAATGAATGCCATTAAAAATGAATACTTGTTATAAAAATGTTGTAGACCATACCATACTTCTAGTGGCTTCTTGTGCACAGAGATACCTGCAAGCATTAGTGACAGTAACATTTTTTCTGCTTTTGAGTTTTGGTCTTTTCAAGAGATCTGTATCAGCAGATAAAAATTTAGTACACATGGAAATCAAAGTATCGCAGTAAGATATGATAAGTCGTTGAAAGAAGCAGTACAGCTAAAACCAACTTGTCCTGGGTAATCTTTATCCGTAAATAAGAAACTAACCCTAATAGATATTCTAAAAAGTAGGTAACTGCGCCTTTGGACCGCAGGACCATAATTAGAAACTCAATGCTTACCTTATTGCAAAGCACCCTATCTCAGTAAGCCTGTGTTGCTTCACAGTTTCATTTAAATTGATGAAAAAACTGTTTACTGGGTGAAGGTTAATTTATAATATGATTTCCTTTCCTTTTTCCCCCTTTGTAGAAAATTCTTAACCTTGAGTCAGATGAACATATATTCAAATTCCTGAAGGCAAAATTTGGATTTGGGGCAACAAGGTATGATTTTGCTGCAATTTTGCTGTTCTGTATGACTTCATTAAGTGAAGCCTGCAGGTTATTCTCATTTAGAATCTTGGTGATATATTGATGGATATTTTCCTTTATAATAATCTACACAACTGTAGCTTTATAATTTCTTGGGAAAAGAGAGACTTTGGTCCTTTTTGACATCAAGTTATGAAATACATGATGACAGGGTTTATTCTTTTTTCTTCAGAGATTTTGATGCTAACCTGTATCTTTGCGAAGAAGCTTTTGGTTTACTACCATTAAATACTTTTTCAAGACTCTCGGATACGTTACTTTTTTACATCTACATATTTGTTCTCTTCCTTATGACAGTTGCAGCTATAATTGTTGCCTTTCGGAACCTCAGGTAAAATATGTTTTTTAAATGATTGACTTTTTAATCAATTTTTTTCAACAGGCTAAGGAGCTGGCAGTTTAATCAGCAGCATTCAGTATTACTTTGCACAGATACTGAGGAAACAGTAGAACATGTAATAGATCAGACAAAATAATTAACTTCCTATTAAAGCTAAAAATGTGAAGGATGTAACGAGACCTAAAGAAACATTCTTCTGTAGCTTCCTTCAAGCTCTTCTGTGTGTTGAAGTTTTGCAGTATGTGTGGGGTTGGCTGGATTTTCTGGGGTGGGAGCAGGGGGAAGCAGGGGAAGGGTGTCTATATAGAAGACAACATTAGTTTCTTAGTTCATCCCATTTTCCTTGTGCAAAGGACTCCCAATCAAAGATTCCCCTGGTGGTATCCTCAAACTGCCCAAAAATGAGCTTGGAATAGTCTGTGCTCTGTGATCTGTGTGAAGAAGCAGGAGTGGTGGAGGAGTAGACTGCAACTGTGCATCACTGCTGCCAGTTCTCATAGCTAATCTGTAGGGTTTGGAGGTGTTTGCAGAACACTAGAAGAAAATCAATGAACTGAAAATAGCACTGAACCGCTATTAAAAAAAAAAAAAAAGTAAATGGTCCATTATAGACCTCTCACTTCTACATTTACAACCTGGGCAAAAGTTAGGAGTGATATAAAACTTGTTTAAGCAAAAATTCAAGGAGTGTTACGTAGCTAATGCCACTCATTGTAGATTTTATGGAAAATGGGATAAAAGGGGGATTGGGGTGGGTAGGGAGAGGATGAAAGACATTCTGAAACAGTGTTATGATAATTGTGAAGTCATAGTAATCCGAAAAACATTTTGGTACTATTCAACCAGCCTCTTCAAAAATTCTGCATTAATCAATTTCAATAACAAACAAAAGGCTCTGCAGCTCTTACTTTTTCTAATCCTAAATGTAATCCCAAACATTACTCTAATCTTGCACAGTGCACAGTTATCTCAATTATCCCCCACCTGAAAAAACGGGAGAAAACCCCACACATTTAAGCAGCTGCTTTATTTTGATCAGCCTTTCATGTACATTCACAGGACCAGCCACATCAAGCAATGACCAGTCCTTTCAACATTTCTTCTGTAGATTCGCTTCTAATCTATGGCTTTAGTAGCATCCAGATATACCAGCAACCCCCCCAAAAACAGTTAAGTTCTTCTCTGATGAAAAGTACTGTGAACCCTGTGGGAACAGCTGTTTCAAGCAATAAACCAATGCCTTTCTGCTAAACCAGCTTGTTTAAACCCATTGCATTTCCAGAAAACTAAACAAGAAAATAAATACCTGTTGCTGCATCAAGTTGGTGCTGTCAGGCCTCATTGTATCCCAGATACAATAGAAGGTTGTGGACTAATAGCAGTAGTCTTGCCCTTTAGCATCAGAAGGATTAAATCCTTTTTAAAATACAGATAACTATATGAAATATGTTACAGAATTTAATGTAACACTTTTTTCCCCGTTCTGTTTAATTAGTGGTTCAAATCGAGTCCAGTTCATGGAAAAAATGGAAGAATGCACAATAATACTGAAGCCTGATGCTGCTTACAACTTAATTCACACAGTTCTTTTTGGATGTCTGGCATTAAGCACAATGAGGTAGATGTTTTTAAATTCTACTAAAGGCTTTTTTAGATGGTTGAGTATATTTTTATAAAAGTGACCACAAGCTGATAGGATCGTGAACCTTCCTTCTCTCCCTGGTGTGTTTCTGCTTGTACACTGGGACATTTCCCAAAGTTCTGCCAAAAAAGAACATGTAGAATTTTGGGAGCAGAGATGTTCTCAAGAGCACATAGCAAAGTGCAAAGTCAGCCTTTTACTCTGTTATCTCAGACTCCTGAAAGTCCAAAACTGTGTTAAGAATTTCCATAACATAACTGCCGTCATCAATGCGGCTTAGCAGAGCTCCAGATGATCAGCAAAAATTTGTCTGTATTCTTGCAGAATGAAGTATCTCTGGATATCTCACATGTGTGTATTTGCATCTTTTGGCCTGTGCAGTACGGAAGTATGGAAACTTATCCTGAAGTGTATTCATCTCTACACATCGCAAAGGGTTAGCGCTATACTTAACAGCATTTCATGTAATTTGGTTTTGCTCCATATCTAAACCAAATCAAGACTCAGAATTATAAGACATCTGAAATTAATATTGTTTGTAGTCCTCTTAAACTGGATATCTCTGAAGTATATTTATATAAATTTGGTAAAAATGTATTTTCTAGTGGGTTATGTGTTAAACAATTCCATTTGAATACACTAGATGGCAATATAGATGTGGCTATGAAAAATAACCACAATTTTACTAAAAAAAGTCTTACCATATTAAGAAATGACCAATGGTCTGAGAAGACCTTTACAGTCTATATACTGAATGATGCAGTGTTTTCCACTTTGTAGAAGATAGATTTAAGTATACAGATATAAATCCATCACTTGTGGTGGGTCTGTTCTTGTGGATGGGTTTTCTTGACTTGAAAACATAATCAGAATATGGTCTTAAAATTCAAACTGTAAATTCCACTGCATGATAAATATGTCAGATATCAATACATTAACATTAACTCTATCCAAATAAATGTATCATCAGAATAACAAATATTTTTTTTATTATTTCTTTTAGACACGTGTGATCAAGTATTCTATACCAATAATTACATTAGTATTCATTTCATATAAGGTAAGAGGTTTTTTCCTCAACATTTTTGCATTTTTTTAGTTGCATGGAATTTTCCTTTTCTCATAAAGGGATGTTGTTTTATAAATAATTGCATACCAGATTTGTAGCTGAATTTTAAAAAGTGAGATAGACTACCTGAAGTGCAAGTACCTTTATGCGTATGAAACTGTATGTAAAAGATCAGTTGGGCTCATTTATTCCAAAGTAGTTGTTCATAGAGACAAATGTTTGTCTGACCGTATATGTAAGTTATCAGGTGTTATTTAAATATATACTTTTATGGCAATATAAGTTGCCTGTTTTGGTTTTAACTAAGTTGCAGATAAGATGCAGATTGTGAAATTGTGTAGTGATTCATTGTAGGAGCAGAAATAATCAGAACATTCTGTACTGCTGTGCCTCATCTCGTATGTTTTAAAGTAAAGAAACGTTTACACTAGTTAAGTACTTAGATTATCTTCAGTCTGTCCCAGAAACAAACTATTATTGTGGTCAAACATTTAAATGGAAATACATAAAACATTTAAAATAATAACATTACAAGATTATTAGTCTGTTAGTCTGTCATAGCAGTGAGACTTAGAACATTAATTTAACGGGCATACCATTCTTTTAATCTGTATTTACAAAGACAAAAAATTCAGATGCTGCTTTGATGGAGAAGTTATGTCTGCAATACCTAGGATGAGATGAGAATATTTCTGTTAAACAATTACCTTCAGAGAAACTCAAGGTGAATTTCATTATTAAACAGGCAGTAGTAAAGCACAACAGTTAAGCTGCTAATAGAGTTCACTCTGAAAATCTGTTCCCCCCTTTAAAACAGTGAAACGAAAAGTCAGAAACGACTGTAACGGTTTATTTCGTAAAGTTACACTGATGTATTCCACTTAAATTTTCTTATTGTTCTGCTAGAAGACTTTTTAGGATTCCTTCCCCTACCCCCGTTGGTATGCTCATTAGGAATGTCATTTACCATTTTCATCATCTCTGAAAAATGATAGAAACAATGCCATTTCTTTTGACATTTCTGATGTCAAGAGCATGACGTTCTGATAGTCTAATGTGACAAGTCAAGTCGGAATAATTTTCCTCCCACTTTTCATAAGCAGATACGAAGTTCCTAAATCCTGTCAGATTAAATGCTGAAGTCCACAGAAATCACTGATTTTCATAGGCTTTAGGTCAGTCATTACTTGTACTCAGACTGCCTGAAAAGAATAGTTTGTTTCTTCTAAATACAGGAAGTATTTTTTATTGACATTAAAAGTATCATTTTTCAAAGTGCTTAGTGGGAATAAAGAAATACATTACTTCTCTATTCTTGCAGTTCATCTACGAGAGGAATGGGTATCTGTGTGTGTGTCTTTTCCTGCAAAGCTGTAGGAGTTCATGAGCCTTCAGGAAAGAAGCCCACCTGACAGACAGATAAAACTTTTTACCAGATTCACTGGCAATGGTCAGAATAAAAATTCTTACAGAGATCCAGAAAGCATCGATTGCTTCTGTGAGAATGTGTTTACATATTCTCTCTCTAAAACCTTTAGAAACAAACCAACAGTGCAGATAGATTTCTCCTTTCCAGATAAAAATTTATCTGTTCATGCACTGTGACTGCTCAGATTGTGTGAGGAGCAGTTTGCATATTCACCACCAAGTTAACTGTCATCACGGCTAGTTTTCTTGAACTAGTAGTGGGGCAATTTTGTATTTCGTTAACTGTTATGGTTACATTTGTCAGAAGCACTATTCATTAGTGCCATTCCTCAAAATAGGAGTTTTATGGGATTATTAACCTAATCCTGAATGAGCTAATGAAAGCCTCTTTTGAGGCATGTGGTTACTACAGTCCAAAATGCACCACTTGAACAATAATTTATTGAGATAGAGATGCAGCTCCAATGCTAGCTATTTCAGATTTCAGGTAAGGTATGTTTTGAGACCTATTAAGACATCTATATTTCTATTTACACAGGTTTTCTTCATCAGTATAGTGCAAAGATCTTTCAGATAAAATAAAGTGCACAAGTATTTCCATGCATACTTCAGCTGTACTGCAGATAACACATATATAATGCGGTACAAAATATTATTTGTTTCACTTTATAAGTAATTTCAACTATATCTGTGTCCATTGCATTTAACTTCTAAACAGAATAATACCCATCAGTTTGTGTTTGCATGGCAGTCATTCCTAAAGAAATTGTTGGTACTTAAAATTAGTTCCTGAGCTTCATCAAGTCTATAGATAATAGTTTTACCAGATGTGTTGGTTTTTCTTTGCTGGTATCCATTCATACAATTTCTCAAACTGCATTTTTATCTTCGTCATGGCCGAGTCCTTTTGCTACAAACATACATTTATTGCAGCACATAGTGCGACATATGCTATACTGAAGAGCTCCCTGTATGTACTGTGTGTATTTATGCTTTAAACCTAAAGTTAGTAAGCTTGGCCGGCTGTAGAAGAAATGACAAAAGAAAAGGTCATGTTTATTTCTATTTGTAACGCCTAATCCTGTTTCTCTAAGGAGATTCTTAATTTTCATCTTAGGCCAACAGTAACTATAAATAACTTAGTAGTACTTGCTTTTCACTTACGCTCAGAGGCCAGAGAATTAATGCTGACGCTTTTTGAGTTCAGAATAAGTGTCCTTGTATTTGAGAAGTACTGAACTCTCATAATCATCAGCGGACTGTTCAGCACATCCACGTTTGTGGCCAGCACTGTTGTCTAACTGTGGACTTTGAGGGGAAAAGTGGCAAGCTTTTAAACATCTCTGGGTTCTTATCACAGCCATTGAGTTAAAAATTGTCAAGTGTATGTCCTCAAGATACATATTTGGGGATAGTAACTATTAGTAAATCAAAGTACACTGAAAATGCAAAGTACATCAGACATTCAATAAGAAAAACTTAAGTATTTTGTTATACTGAATGAAATCCATGATCATGAGCCAGAGGGCTAAGAAGTGCGAAAGAGAAGGCTGAAATCTTTCTACAATGTAGAGAGCTGGGATAATGTTTTCACTCACAAAAGATCTAATTTTACTCCTGAAAGTTAAAAATTGTCTTACATCCACCAAGAAGCTAGGGTGGGGGAACAAACAACAATCTTAGTACCTAAATCTCCTAATAATTGAATTTTTTTTCTTTAGTTATGTCATCAAGTTCAGAGTTTATTTCGTTAATTTTTGTAGATTCCTGGTCTCAGTGATATTTTTCAATTAGTAATTACATACCTTAGGAAAAACGTTCCCTGTTGCCAGTTTAGAGTATGCCAGCTTTCTATTTTCTTGACTTTCTTTTGGGTTTTGATGCAAGTCAGCAATAACATGTCATATTACCTCTTCCTATGCAAGCATTGAAACCGTTAGGAAATTACAAGTCCTTAAGATTTTTCCAGTCCAGAAAGAAATCCCTGTGTTGCTTCTTTAAGCTAGTTGACAACAGGCTTCTTCTCCTGAAGACTTAGACCGCAGAGACAAGCACATTACGAGTTGGAAACCTCTTCTACTTACCGCTCCGTGCTCTGAACAGTTTGTTACATCCCTTTTTATCCATTTCTTCTGTCACAGGACACTTTTTCTTAATCAGACATATACTGTATTTACAAGACAGAGTTGTGATATCAGTGCTATTGGTCCATATTTTTGTGTGCTTTCCTTTTTATTTACCTTTTCATTGTTATTCTGTTGTATTTGGAATTCTTGAAGTTCTTCAATTTTTGCTTGACTTGACTAATTAAATACGGTGTTATCTGAAAATCTTGCTACCTCAGAATTCTCTTTCTAAATGCAGCAGTAGCAAGCCCCACTACCAAGATTTTCCACTGGTGAAAACTGCTTGTACTGACTCAGAAGTTGCAATAATGTGATATTGTGACTTGAAAAACCTACGTAGACTAGTTAATGCCATATGATAATCCCAGCATTCGGTAGTTTGCAGCATGATCTAGAAGCAAAGCAGAGACCGTTTCCTTCTGTCTCCACCCTGAAGGACTCCCGACTCTCAAAATGTTTAGCTATTCAGTAATGAAGAGATGAAATTTTGATTCATTACAAGACTCTACAGTCTCATTTCACAGCTGCTTAATTTATTTACTAATCTCTTGAGAGCTCTTCTGAAGAGCAGAAATGTGTCTATTACAATGTTACTGTACTTCCCAAAACTGTAAGGTTGTGATACTGCCATAACTATCTTTTAGATGTTTCTCAACCTACCAGCCAGTATTACTTTAACAAATGTATCAGGTAAACAGTTAAACTAATAAGTATCTTAATTGGCCCAATTGTATCTCCTGCTACCCAGTCCTCCTACGTAATTAGTTTTAGTTAAAGAATGCATATTTTGCTAAGTGGCTCAGCAGCATCACATTCAAATTAATTCTGAACTCTTGGATGGGTATTATCTAAATTGGATGATTTATGGCTTTTTAGATTATGGGGTGGGTTTTCTTACACTTTTTCCTGTGACATTTCACTTTGCAAGCCTGCAATCCCTATTATCTAAAGAGGGTAGGTGTGGAATACGCTTTGCCACAACATCCTCTGTAGTAAAGACTGATGCAAAGCAATCAGTTAGTCATTAGCATTGTCATTATCTCTTAATTGCTTCACAATCTTAAACAAGAAATCCTTAAATAAATCTGTGTTCTGTTAGCTTTTTTGGGGAGGGTTAAGCTCTTCAGAATAAATTTCAATCCTTATTTCTCTTGTCTGGATTCGATTTATGTATTCTTCGTTTTAAGTAAATTTTGAAACATTTTCCCCCCAATAGACTCTTGGATGTTGCTGTTCAGTCATACTTCTCTTTTTCCCATCAGTGGTTCTCTTAATTTAACTTCTGAAATGCCGTTAATGGCATCCACAGCACATCTGATGATTTTAACTTCCAATACAAATCGCCTACCTTTTTTTTTTTATTTGCTTGCAAGTTGCCTTTCCAAACAACGTTAATTCCTGGGGCCTTTTCTTCTCCTGTAATCATAGGCATTATTTAATGGCTTGGCTGTTACGTATCGAACTGTTACATGATGCCCCTTTATCTAGTTCCTTTTCTTAAAGCTTGTCTGTCAAGAAATAACTTAAAACATTAACATTTGTCCTATAGTCCAGGGAGCTGAAGTGGTTCATTGTAAAGTAGCTACAATGCACAGCAGTCCTATTTGGTGGCAACGTGTAGTTTCCCATCAATTTTAAGATACAAACTGATCTTAACTAACAGAGTTCTGGAACCCTCCTGTGAGCTGTGTATCTGAGAACCGCTATAACTGGTGATTCTGTTCCTTCTGGTCATCTGCTGGGAGCTGCAGATCTCAAATTCTGAAACTGTGTACTCACACCGCAATGACAGCCACCTGTCCGTCCTAGGAAGGGTAGATATGCTTATGTCTTGGAAGTTATCCATGAGCTGGACAAGATCATTACTGACTAAGAGGAAATAATGTATTTCAACGTCCAGAACTTGTTTTGTTCATTCTGTCATCGGTTTGGTTTGTTTTAATTATAGTTCTGGCCAGGAATAATGGATGAACTGTCAGAGCTGAGAGAATTCTATGACCCAGACACTGTGGAGCTGATGAACTGGATTAAGTAAGAGGATTTTTACTCTATTTAAAGTTAAATGCTATTTGTGTAGATCTAATGTTCTTAGTTGTAGTGTTCTCCTTATTTGTCACAGCTCATCAGTGAACTCTGGTGACCCATGGAGATAGTTAAGGATGAATGGGCTATCAGGAGATTAGCATATTAACGGCTGTGGAGAACAGCTCTGTGCAGTCCCCCGGGCTGCTCTGGTTCAGTGTCATGCTGCTGTATTGCATGTGCCTCATGGAACCAGCGTCTGACTATTTGCTCCCATAAGTACACATAGTTTTCCCAGCCAGAAGAGGTAAAATTGGAGGTGTCAGGCTTCTTTCATCATATTATAGCTACCTCTTTACATTAATAGATATTTGCTGTGAAATAATTTTATTTCTTGTTTTTTCCCACCAACCTGATGTCCTTCCCTTTTCAACTTTATTGGCTGTATAGTTGTAGGTGTGGAAAATCTGTATTCTACAGTCTATTTCTTGAACTTTGAAACAATCTAAGTTCTTTATACTTATTAGAATTAATCCCAGCATGTGTTCTAAACTATAAACAAAATTGTAATTGAACTCGAACTCACCACGGCTAAGCACAGGTGCAGAGTCTCTTTCAGGATATGAGTTAATCAGTCCAGCCCCACCTCATCACTTCCACTTTCTCACAGAGCATGGGAAGGTATTTTTTAGGTGGAAACGATTTGGAATACTGCATGTAGAAGATCCTGAGAAAAAGGGCCAGGTAG
This sequence comes from Falco rusticolus, assembly GCF_015220075.1. Lineage (NCBI taxonomy): Eukaryota > Metazoa > Chordata > Aves > Falconiformes > Falconidae > Falco > Falco rusticolus. The sequence goes on along the minus strand of NC_051201.1, from coordinate 12,273,588 downwards.
GAAGTTCTCTGGAGGACTGTGAATTTAAGAGATATGTTCTTTATAACATAGAGTAAAACGAAAAACTTTCAGGTTAAGTTCTGAACAGAGATTTTTTTGAGACTTGTATTTATTTGGAACTCTGACAAAGAGGATTTTTTTATAAAAAAAAATCAGTTTCATGTTCTGGAGGAAAACATTCTGAAAGTAAATCTGAATTTACTACATTCAAAATTGATCCATTTGAGGTATTTCCTTAGAGCCCTGATTGTGTTTTCATATGCAATGAACTTCAGTGAAACCAGTTGCCCAGTCTGTTCTACCCATAGCAACATTTTTACACTTTGTAGTGCTGTATTTCTTTAACGCATAAACTAGAAGGAGTAATTTAGAAGTAGAATATATTACAAACCTTCAGTGACTTATTTCGAAAACAGGCCATGTTTTTTACCATCATTTAGAATCTTTGCTGCCATATTGACATGTTTTGGTGACTAATGTTTGCCAGCCAGTTCCATTTAGCACTACTGTTTTATTAAAAGATGGTAAATGTCTGATAGTTCAGGTCTCCTGTGTACAATATATAGAGTTATATAGAGATTTATACATAAAATATGCATGTGGAGTTATTCCCAGCCGTGAACTGGATTTGACTGGAGCTGATGAGAATAATTTTTCATACGTTCTTAGTGCTGAGAATGCTAAACTGGTGCTTGTCCTCTTTTCATTTTAAGTCATGACAGACAATTACAGAGGGAAATTTTCTACTTAGAATTTATTGTGTTTAGGAATGTTATTGCTGTAAAGAAGAGTTAATTATCTATGCTTTAAATAGAAGTCAACAAAATTTATGGTAAGTTTCTCAAAGTGGGGCAGATTTTCTTAAGTTTTGATGTGTAAGAAAAATATTTTACTGTACTAACACTTGATAGTTCTGCTGTAGTTAATGATCTGTCAAGGTTGGTGTCAGGAACTAATCATTCATTATTAAAACTCAGTATGAGAAACTCTAATTTGTCATGTATAGCAGTGAATTAGGAAAAACTCATCTGTCTTGCAATCTCTCCACAACAAGAAAACCCTTCTGTCTGCTTCGATCTAAATCATATTAACTTGTCCAAATGCACAGTCTGAATAATAGCCAACTATTAGTCTGTCCACTGTGAAGTGTCCGCAGATGTATTTTTCACTCTTCCCCTTATTAAAATTACCATAGCATTTTCAAGAAGATATACTGGTTTATATCTTTACAGTAAAGTTACTGGATAGTATTGGACTGCTTCTATTGCAGTGCACGATTTTTTATATAATGATCTTGCATATCCCAGTCTCTTGCTTTTTCCTACCTAGCACCTCATTTTCTTAGCTTTTATTTTAAAATAAATAAATTATTTAAAAAAAAGTCAAGAAGGTCCTGCCAGTGACCCAGGGACAGTTCACAGCTGTGTTCCCAGATGGGAGGTATATTAAAATTCTTAGTTTTGGTCTTTCTCCCTAAGACAACAGGAACAACATGCTCATTTGTGGGATGGGGAAGAATATCAGTAGAATGAGCAAATCAATAGCGTGAACTTCCCTACTCTCTTTACTTCTGGTAAGTGTTTAAGAAGCAATGTCTTCTGCCTTTAAAGGGGAAACCTATCTAGAATTGTGGAATATTTCATAAGCAGTTACCAAAAATTGTAGAAAAACTTCCTAGAAATCTCAGACAACAGCCAAAACAGTGGAAAAGTTAACTGAGACTGAGATTTGGCAGAGTATAGTTGTACGTCAACTGTATTTGAATCAGGTGTGGGGGACCAGCAGGCAAATTTTTTTATTAGTGGAAACCCCACAAATTTCCAAAAGCTTCTATAAGGTTACAAAAATGGAATGCCCATGTTACAATGGTGGCTCTTTCATTTAGTAATTTATATTAATGGCTATATTTTAATTTCAAGCCAGCTATAAATTTCAATTTTTCTCTTACATGCCTGATTTTCAAGGGTAATCACACTGAATTCGACACATATTCCAGACTTTAAAGGCAATGTTACACCTTTTTTTTTTTTTTTAATTACTGTTCTTAAACTTTTGGGCTTATCCTTTGTCATTGACTGATTTGTCAATAGAATTCAGGCATGAACTTGATAGTGCCTGAGAACTAGGTGTATACCAGCTATGTAGGTGCACTTCTTTATGTGAAAAAAATATGCATGCATAAAATAGAGGCTGGGACTAACAAAAATGCATCTTGTTGCTCTTTTCTTTGTGGCTGTCATTTTCCATTTTTGCAATTTTCAGTCTTTCCAAACCAGAGGGAAAAAAAAGAACCATGACAGTTTGACTGAATATGCTTTACTGCCTGTCATTTGCAGCTTAACTTGTAATATTTGATATAGCATCCTGCAAATAAAAAGACTTTCTTTTAAAGAAGAACAACAAAAAAATCTAACGTGGCATGTTTGAGAACCCCTTTGCTTTGTAGATTCCTATCACACCCAGGCGCTAGTGAAGGCATAATCTGAAATTTGTCAGATTTTGTGGCTTTGAAAGCCAACTCCGGAGCTGAACTGTGGAGGACTTTGAATAGAAACGGCCGTTTTATTTCTAATGATGTAACCTGTAATTGCAACGTTGGCTATTTCTGTAGAGCTTCCTTAAAACCAACTCACAATAATTCTTTAGCAAGTCAAGAGGAAGAATTAGTATCATTTTTAGAGTCTGTGCAAGTAGTTCCTGTAAAACCCTTTTATTTTTAATGAGTTATTCTTAAGAATTTAGAGAATTCTATCAATACTAAAGTGTAGGTAAAAAAGGCTTCATATGATGTATTGTAGCGCTTAGTTTACCTATTAGTTCAGCTGTAATTAACTTGTTGAAAGCTTAGAGCTTCAAAAATAAATGAGATTATTTGTTCAAAATGCCATCAGGTCTGCTTGGAATGACATTTAAATTATGCAATGTAAATCAGTTTGACCTGTAAGTCCTTGTCATTATTTAGTGACATTTCGTACAGAATAAATTGTTTGCAGGTTGGGCAGTGTGGTATGGAGCTTGGCAGAAAGCTATAAAACCAAATTATCCTTTCATTTTATACATCATTTGTTCAGACATTTGTAAAAATTGCTTCGTTTTTCTGTAAGAGAGAAGCGTCATTCAGTGGTTGGAAGCGCATTAGCTGCCTCGGACGCAGTTAGGGGCTGACGCAGGTAGGAGTGTTCGAGAAAGCCAGCAGGGAACGTAGGGATCCTCCTGCACCTGGAAGATCCCAGTTCCTTGTCACCTCTCCCTCCAGCGGCTCTTCCACAAGATAAAGGCTCGATAACAGCCACCAGCTGCAGCTCTTGGAGCTGTAATTAAGGCGGGCAGACACTGCGTGAAGCTGTGTCACCTCCCAGCTTCCAGGTGTCTGTCCACACCAGTGAAATGCAGTGTCAGGTTTGTGTTCTTGGCATTGGAAGAGAGTGAGGGAGTGTCTCCGATGGCTCGGGTGGTGGCACGCGTCGCTCTGGGAGCTGCCCGAGCTGGCCCCACTGAAATACGGACAGGGGTGCGTCTTCAGGCTGGGATTAGCTAGGACCTCAGACGTGTGACGCTGAGTCGCAGGGCAGTGCCTGCTCCCACCTGGAATACCTGGGTTTGATCTCTAACCAGGGCCAAGGGATGAAAGCCAGGTTTTTGAAAAATTAAGCGAGGGTCACTACGTTGCTTTTAAGGTAGAGGAAGAGGAGCAAGTGCTGGCAAAACTCTTAATACCTGATAAATAAATAATGAACGTGCTCAGCTATATTTCACCCCTTCCGGGCAAGAGTGAGTGCTTTTAGAAAGGGGAGGAATTGAGCCCTGCATCTTCTACGTTCTCGACAGGCATTTTTACCAGTAAGTTACAGACCGAGGGCACTATCACCGTTTCCTGCAGGCTGTTTCTCGGGAATGCCTCTTTTGTTTGCTTGTTTTCTTGTGGTTTTGCCTTTGGTACTGGTTGTGAGGGGGGGGTTAAGAAAGTTTCATTCTGCCAGTTTGTGTTATATTGAGCTTTTAAGGAAGGAGAGGTGCAGGATTGCCTTGATAAGGCCAAGTCAGGAGATAAGTACTGCAGAGCATTATAAAATCAGAACAAACACAGAAGCAGACTTCGCGCTGGAAGTTTCCTGGCCCAGGCATAAACTCAGAAACATGTTGAAGGTGCTTTGAACATCATTGTTTTCGTTTAGGTGCCTTAGCTCTACCAAGCCCCTCTGTGAATCTAGCCCACGTTCTTTTCAGCTTAGTCTAAAGAATTGTGCTTTGCTGCAGATTTACGGGTGAGTCGTAGCTGACAGCCTGTCAGGGCCGTTATATTTGCATAATATTAAATTCTATGACAAATTCATTTCTTTTAATGAAACATTTACTTCATGACACTTGCAGCTTTGAATATTTTCAGTAAAAAAAGACATTTTAAATGAGTTTAAATATTTTCAGACTTTAAAATGAAACCGATTTTATAAACTGCTGAAAAACTAGCCTATCAGTAAAGTTAAACTAGCCTATTAATACTATCTCTGTCCTTCCTAGATGAGATTAACTTTCCAGTGCAAGAATTTTTAGGAAAGGTTTGTAATTATTAATTCATTTGCTAAGCATAATCACTTGAAAGGCGATATTAAAGTTTAATATTTGTCTCTTAACATCTTCAAGCCAATCATGGATCTTAAAGACAACTGAATACAGAGCTGCAGGTTCAAAAGGCTCCCTAAAGCACACCCCGACGTGTCACACTTACTTGTCTACTCTAGGTGCCATATGTGGATGTTAGGCAACTATTCACATTTCTTGCTAATTTCATTTTACTTGATTTAGTGTATGCTGCTTTATGTTGTTTTAGTCTTCGTAGAATTTTCATGGTTATATGCCTACCTAAGCACTAGAAAACACTTACGCATACTATGACCATTTTTAATTCATCTAGATCAAGTACTCTGTGGTGCCGTGCATTTTTACTTTTATCTTTTTGCTATGCCCTTCTGTTGTGTCTTTACATGTATTTTAGATGGTAAACTTGTTGGGGGGAAGGTAAGCGAAAAATCATTTTTTTCAGTATGGGTATTTAAACCACGCTGAGAAATACCAAGACTGTTATTTTGGTAACAATTCTATACATTGGCTTTGAATTTTGGATGAGATCACAGTACCAGTAAATGACAGCATTTCTGTGTGGCATCTTCTGCATCCCCCTGCCCCGCATTTTGCAATTTGGGGTGACTTTTTTAGTAATTGACTTCCCACAGTTGTCATAATAGGAGGATTATTGTCTCACGTAACAAAGTTTTCATTCCAAGTGAATGGTGAATGCCAGGACAGTAGCAAGAAGTTTTAGCATTCAGGTTACATTTTGTATAGAATACCTTATATATCAGACACAGATGTAAGTCACAGTAAGTTTCTTGAAATATTAAAAGAATTAGGATACAGAAATCTACAAATATTCAGAAGCTGTATGAACCCAAGAAACATATGAACTATGGAAGTAGTTTGAAATTTTCAGGATCCTGTCTTCCCTAAATTTACTTATAGTGCATAGTAAATTTTTATTTGCAGTTAGAGAGTATTAACGTGATTTATCTGCTTCATATTTGAAGAAAACTTCAGTTGCTTGAACAGTTGCTCCCTGAATAGAGGAGAGGCAGAAAATATTTTTTCAGTCTTTTTTTTCCTTCTGATCTGTAACAAGCAATGCAAAGATGCCCTTACAGAGAGACTTCCTCAGACTTATCAACATTTGTTTAGGTCAAACACTCCAAACACAGCAGTGTTTGCTGGGAGCATGCAGCTATTAGCCGGAGTCAAACTGTGCACTGGACGGACCTTAACTAATCATCCCCATTATGAGGATAAGAATCTGAGAGAGAGAACAAAACAGGTAAGAGTATTCTGATTGCTTAAGCTAATTCTTACCCACATCAGTGGCTCCATTCCAGAAAACACCGCAATCTCCAATTGGCACATTGCAAATGACATCACGTGCTTTACTCATTGAACTAACTTATTTTCAATACAGTTGCAGAATTCAGTAATTTCAGTGCTTGGGGCATATGCTAACTCCCTTCTGGCAGCTGGTGTTACCTCTGAATAACTGTGCCTGGGTACTCAGGCTGGTCTGGCTGCGCTGGTGTGGGTGCTGTTGGTGTTCATACGTCCTGCTGCGCAGTTGGGCTGTTAAACCCACATGGAGCTGTTCCCAATTTGCCTGATACTCCCTTCAGTTTCCAGACTAGCATGTGATGTTTTATGTAGAAATGACCTTGAGAAACTCCAGACAAAGCTGTATATATAGGTATAGCTTAGACATTCTGAAAGCTTTACAGACATCTACCAAGGCCTTCCTGCAGACAGCAGCACCATCCAGTGTTCCTGTAGTCTGCAGCAACGCTATTGTGCATCACCCTAGCCGTAACATGGAAACTCAAGTGGCTACTGAATAAGCATTTAATTTTTTTAAAATACTGGATTCAAATCACATGGATTACCAATCTCGGTTCTTTCCGTGGTTTATGATAAAGGAATCGTGAAAGAGCAAACAAAGAAATAACGGTAATGTGTCTTACAGCTTACTTTTCTTCTGTAGGTTTATCAGATGTATGCCAAGAGGTCTCCTGAGGATGTGTACAGAATACTGCGATCCTTTGGCACAGACTATGTGATCCTAGAGGACAGCATTTGTTACGAAAGAAGACACAGTAGAGGGTGTCGGTTACGTGACTTACTTGATATAGCTAATGGCCATGTAAGTATTATATACGAGATTTATAAAGAAAACACATTTTGCTTAACTTCTCTTTGAAGTAAAACTATGAGATGAAGTAGCTTGGGTTATTTCCACTCATCATGAGTGTGGGAAGTAAAATCTAATGGAGCCTTTAGACATTCTCAAAATCACCACAGTGAACACTGCTTGCTTTTAAGGGTAATTGTTAATAAAAAAGGAGGGATTCAGCCTGGGCAAAATAAGTATCACTTCATGATGAGCTTCAGGTTAGCAACACACAGATGGTGTCTTCTTCGAGAGTGTGAATCACTTCATAGCTTCAGCAGACAGTTGTATCACTCCATTGTGCCGGGAGTTTTCAAGCATTTCTGGGGCTAACCCAAAGCCCATACGTACCACTGCCAAATTGGTTTTATCCATAATAGAGACAATACTATAAATCTTACTGGTTTAATGTTATTTTCTGCCTCCCACTTGTTTCATACAGTCGCTTTTAACAAATCTGGCCCACCTGACCCTCTGAATGTATTCCTGAGGTTGTTTTTAGCTTCTTGTTATTGCCTGTAACTGTGAACTGGCTAAAGATACTTCACAAATCTGTTCCATTTCATTGCAGATCATGGATGGTTTGGGAGAGAACGAACCCGATTTGAAACCTTCGTTGTATCCTCGCTTCTGTGAGGAAATTAAAAAAAACCTGCCTTCTTATACCATACACTTCACTAGAGTGTTTCAAAACAAAACATTCCACGTTTACAAACTTGCTAAGCATAAATAACATTGCCAACCGTGGCTTCAAGTTCACTATTTTAATGCTAGGACCCACATTAGAAAATGCAGAAGTTTACAAACATGTTACATTTGTAAGACATTTTGCATTGATGGTTTCTTGTTTAATTACTGTGATTTTTTTTTAGACAGTTTAGTTTTGATAACGTTCTTGATGTTGCCAAAATTTTCATAGATTCATAAATAAATGCTAGCAGGGGCCATTTTGATAATAAAGTCTGACCTTCTGAAAACAGGAAAACAATTATATCCTGAGTATTAACTGATGGGAAGACACACAAAATGAGCAGCCTGCACAACCACTGCAGAAGAGCTAGCCTATAAAGTTCTGCTCAGCAGTTTGGGTTTTTACTATAAAATGATACAAATTCAATGGAAGCAGGCCATGCTGCTCCTATACTGAGTATGCATTATCTCTGTGAATCCTGAAAAGAGTCACAAAAATTGTTTTGTCTTACAGCCTGATCCTCTCAGACAGATCCTTGTGCTCTTTCAGTGCCTCCTTTTTGAATTCCTTGGGAACGTATGTGGATATGAGTTTCCAAGCTCGTGAGTGTGAGTGCAGAATCAGTGAGTGCAGAATCAGGAAACGCGTTTAAAGAGTGAAACTTTAATCATTGTCCAGCACTTTTAGTGATGCAGAAACGTACTTTTTATAACATTAAGCATTTAATGATGGAGTGTTATGTATTTCTAATGAGAATAAAAGTTGGAGCATGCTTGATACATGTTGCATGTTTGTAGCCTCATAAAGTGCTCAGAACAAACAAAAAAACAATTTTCTCAGCTTGGATTCTGACAACACTGTTTTCTGTATTTGCTTTCTACACCTGCAGGGGACCCTTTTTCTCCCCGTGTGAATTCCAGTAGGATACCAAAATTGAACACTGCCAACCCTTACAACAGAAAAATTAATCTCTAAATTCGGCAGGAAACTTAGGTATTTAAAATGCATTCAGGTATTAGAGCTTTGCTTTACATTAGTTTAGACACTAAGCTATATATTTTAGCACAAAATCATTGTGTCCTTGTTCTTTATCCTAAAAAAAAAAAAAAAAAGAAAAAAGACTACAGTTGTTTTAAGTTGGCTTGGAAGTTCAAGTGAAGACGGGTCTCAACCCTGAGAATTTTGTGATTTGTTTGTACCCTCTGTCTTTTTACCGGCTAGAACTTCATGAATTGTATTGACTTTCTAAATGCTATGTAAATGACACGTGACTTTTGCTGGGTTTTAGCACTGCTTTGGTTTTATATTGAAATTAAGAGATTAAATCTGATTGAAAGTCTAACAGCACTCTCCAACTGTAATTAGACATCCACTGGGATCATTTCTTACGAAGAACAGAACTGTAATAATCAAGTGCCTCTAGGCCAATGTTGAATTAACATTTGAACACCTATAAGAGTGTCTGTGGCCTGTGCAAATAACTCAGTTCTAATAATTACCACTGCAATTAATTTCTAATGATGGGAAGCTTAAAGCGCTACTGATGGCAAACTCCACATTTAATTTAATCAAGATGTGTAATGAGATTAGCTTTCACAACTGAGCTGTGTTCCAATTCCAAGTGATTTAAGGGTTTTTCTTTTTCAGTTGTACTAAGGTAAATTACTGAAAAGATGGTGATGGTTATGTCACATGCTCAAACAATTTTATATTCAGTAAATACTCATTAAACAATGTTCAACATCTTTCTGCACTTTCACGCTATCAGGAAAGGAAAGTGTGCTTTAATCAGAGTGTATTTAAATCAAACGGTGACAGTAGCTAGGCTGTTAAACTGAGCAGCTGAAACTCCTGAGTAATTTCTAGCCTGTGTCCCTTAATGAGGTTGGAGACCACTGCAGTTTAACATAATACAGTAATAAAACATTTTAATCAGTATTAAAACGTTAATTAGGCCTGTAATGATGCATGCCTGTTCTTGCTGAAAGCATGGGTCAGTGAATTCCTCGATGAGTGCCTTACAGCAATTGAAAACAAGCACACGTGAGGTAAAGTATGTCTAGGCTGTATTGTCTTATTTTAAGATGTGGTTGTATCTTTCTTTAAAGGTGCAGTAACTTTCCTCAGATTGAAATGAGATCCCAGGCTCCAGCGGTACCCTTGCATTTTCAGAATTTACTTGTAGGTGGCAGCAGCTGAGACTTAAGAAGTCTGGACTGTAATGGTAATTATTTTTAAATAGACTTTTTTCAAAAATACAATCTCTGATGGATATTGCCAAGGAGAAATTTAACCTTTTTGTAGAAACTGTTAAGTGCACATTTTTTTGTTTTGTTTTTAAACAAAATGGACTCCCAGCTACCCTGGGTCTTAGGGAAGGTGAAAGCCAGTGGTGGTCATGATCCAGAACCACCACTGTAACAGAGTTTCTCCTTCCAACATAAACACCCCTCAGAGTAGCACACCAGAAATTTCAAGTATCAGGTACAGAGTGGTTTTGAGGTGGTTTTAACTGTTGCAGTTCAGTCTTTAAAGCCTAGGTAGCTTGTGGCACTTCTAAACCGTTCCAACAGTTCCTGCATCAGAAAGGTTTAATACTTGAGCGAAGGGCGTATTTCAGTGACTGCATAGTGCAGCATTCAGAAGACCAATCTCTGTAAAACAGTGAAATAGAAAACGCCAAGGAACAAAACCACTTACCAGCTCAAAGGAGGGCAACACAACCCCGGGAGAGAGGGAGCAGCTGCCTCCCTGTCCCTGATTTAAAGGCTTGCCCGCCGGGGCGAGGATGCTGGGGAGGGCTGGAGCCGCTGGAGGTGCTGCCTGAGGTAGGGGGCTGTGGGGCTGGTGGTGGCAAGGGCTGCGGTTCTCTTCCTGGAGGTGGGTGTCAGAGCCTGAGGTTTCTCAGAGGTAGGTGGCGGTTTACTTGCCTAATACCCATTTTCTCAACTTCCCACGTCTCGTTGTGGTCTGTATTCACTGCATTTAAAATGTGCAATTTTTTTGAAATGACCTACGTCACCCTGATGCACCTTATTCCCGAGGGGTTGCTGTGGCAGCGCCGGCCCGTTGGCCCTGTACTAACTGTGACCTGCCCCCAGAACAACCCTCCTGGCAATGCCTGTACCGAAGTCTTACAAGTGCCAATGGGAACGGCACCGTCGTGGCTTCTTGTGCGCGTTACCTGTTGTCCGCAAGGACTTCCGAGCTGCACGTTGTTAGTGGAACTGTGGTATGAATTGGGGTTTCTTAGATGACGGAGCCAAAACGTTATCAAGTAGCCAGAGTGGTTTTAGGGGAGAAAAGCCTTTGAGATCCATAAGTATATTTTCATTTCTTGTTTCAGTGTTCTGCCGGTGAAATCTAACAGTTATTTTATAAGACGTTGTAAAGAGATGTAATGACTTATTGTATACTAAATAAAATGTGGAATTTGAAGATCATTTTTTTGATTATTGTTATGTTGGGGTGGATTGAGCAAGGTGCAGTCAGGGCATCGGCTTTGCTCCGGTCCATATGGAGGAAAGCAAAGTATTTCTCAGCAGGAAGTTTTGACTTTTCTGGAGCTCGTTACATCGCATCACTGACTTTCTGAATCACCTGTTGTTTTTAACAGCCTGCTGGACTCCTCTGTTGCACATTAAAGGCGTACCAGCCGTGATGTGTACCGGCCACCCAATAACCTGTAACTCTAGCAAGGTCAGTGGACTGAGGCGGTTACTCAGTTTAGGTAAACGTAATTTGCTTTGACCGATGGGGATCTGCTTGTTTCCGCATTGTAGCTCAAGCTTTAGTGTTCTTAACGCAATGAAAAGAAACGCGTGTTCTTTGGGAGAGGAAAATCACGTGTATCACGGGCTTTATTTGAATTAGGGTGCCCTGACAGAGGTAAGCTTTTAAGTCTGGGCGCTCGTGGCAGCAGGGAGAAGCAGGGTGTGCAGAGCTATGCGTACAACTGGCCAGCACGGCTTTTTCTCGTGTGTGGTGCCCGAGTGCCATCGTATCTTTGCATGTGTAGTATTGCTCTTAAAGTGAGGTTTTGGGGAGTTTCGTCACCAGTGTTAATCAGGTACAGACAGGAATTCTAAATTAGTTTAATTAATGAAATGTGGTCATAACATGGTATGCTTGCATAGAGGGGATTTGGGGTTCCAGAGAACCAGGCTCCTCAAAACCTTGCTCATCAAGTTACCGATCGTGTGGTGCAAACTAGTTATTGAAATCCGCAAGAAACGGCCATGGGTTTTAGCATTTCTATAATTAAGAAAATGCTCAATTTACTTTTGCTTACCTAATCCTGCTCCTTTTACAGCCACGCGTTCCCTTCTAAAGCTGCTGGTCCTTGCCAGTAGGTCAGACCTGAGGACAATCGGCTTTCCTATGGCTTGGCTACGTGGTATATACTTGGAATGTTATTTTAAAAGGGGAAAAACAAAGATTAACATAGTTGACAGGCAGACAGATTAAATACTAATATCCACATGATTATTTAAATTTCAGACCTTTACAAATATTTTATACTAAATAAAATGTTCTTACTACATGTTTAGTCTGTAAAGAACATGGAAGATTAATAGAAGTACCAGATTACAGAAAATCCCACTACCTAGGGACCCAGTGATTATTTTTTTATTATTATTCAGTGTTTTTTCTTCTCCCCTCACCCATTGCAAAGCTTTCTGTTGTCCAGCCAGCTGTTCCTGTCCTTGAGTGATGTCAGTGCTATACTGGGGTGAGGGTTTTTTGTCGAGGTACTGAAGTATTTGTACGTGTAAATGCAGAACAACTGAAGACAGGATTTCAGAAATTGCACAGTAATTGAAAGAGCATCATGCAAATTAAATTAACTAATCAGTACTCCCTAGAAAAAGTAGGTTTTAATAGGGCGTGACAGCTGGGAACGAGTCTGTCCTGTTACTGGGACTGTATCTACACCAGTTCCTATAGCAGTTCCAAAATGCTTCTCTGACCTTTGGTTTGATACTGTACATTCTGTAAAACGTACGGCTGCCCGCAGTTACACCAGCAGCCCTGGGGTTGTGCTTGTTGTTATTTATGTTTGTTTACAGATTAACGCCATAGCTGTAGTAGGGGAAAAAGCAGTAGTAGAGCAGCAGGTTCGGGTTGTGGGAAGGGCAGTAGGCGCCCCGGAGCCGCAGCAGCCCCGCAGCTGTGCCTGCACAGCCCCGCCACCCACCACCGCTGTGCTTTTACTCTCACCTGGTGAGCAGGCAGGCACTTGGCGGCTGGAGTAGGAGCTTCACCAAATGGGGCCGAGCCCTCCGTATCACAGACTACTCTGTAGTGGGGCTGTTCGGTCACATTCTGGGGAAGGTGAGTGACGTTTTTCCCAGGTGCACAGTAACTGGCTTAACGGGGGCACTCAGAGCAAAGCACCGCTGGCTCCTCTGCCGATGGCCTTGTGTGGCAAACCTCAGCTGGGGCTTCACGTGGGAATGAACTAAGATCACAGGCGGGGGAAGAAGGCGGCAGCAAATAACTGGAGTGTTTTGAGCTGTGGTTTGTCCCGCCCATCAAGCCTGGAGATCTTTTGACCACTTACCGTCCGTACTGGTGCACGTGTCCTGTCGCACACAGTGGACGTTACGGATCACAGTGCGCAGCCCACGCGTCAGCTTCTCAGTGCCTAAAATCTCAGAACAGGGACTATGGCTGTGGGTAACACAACTCGAGTAATTCTGTTGACTGTAAAGTATTGCTTCCTCCTAGAGCTGGCAAAGAGCCCCGGGCTGAGGCAAGTACCGCCTGTGGCCCCAGCCAGCTCAGCGCTGGGCCACGCTCGGAAACGGCAACGGGGGTTCTGAGCGTGGAACTGGAGCTTGAGCCCACACATCAGCGAGAGGCGACTGCTGCTTCCCTCAGCTTGGCAGCCCGAACACCACGCGTGGCGCACAGCTGTGGAAGCATCTGATCAAAGCTGAGAAAGAACTAATTCAACAGTCCAAGTTTAGTCAACCTTAAATTTATACAAAGAAGAGACATATATAGAAGCCTTATTTATTATTTATACGGTGCCTTGGAGACACATGACACTCCACAGGCAAATAGACAGTCCTTGCCCCAAGGAGCTTACAAGCTAAATTAAATCAAAACCAGCCAAAATGACAGTATATCCATAGTTATGGAAAGAACACGAGGTATGCAGACAAAATTACTGCTGTTTGGGGAAGGAATAGATTTCTGTGCATAATATATGCTGAGTTTATTTTCCATATCTTGTTTGCAACTGCTACGATCATGAAATGCAGAAGCTGACGTACCTGACTTTTGTGAACACTGCAGGATATTCTAGCCTGTTTCGTCACAGGTATTTGTAAATTTACAGAATTTGTAAAATTACAAAATCATAGACTAAAGCACCAAAATCATCATAGACTATGCACCATCTGTGAATCAAACCTGTTGATTGTTCTTGCTGCACTTTACTCCATTTAGATATACAAATGGTCTCGAAAAAAAATTTTTTTTGTAGCCTTCTCTTTTCCAAATAGTCAAACCTAAAACAAAATCCAGAATACTAGCTGGACATTAAACGGTCTGAAAAAGGGGGTGATAATTTAAAGCATAGTATTCCACCCCCTGCAACCACTGTTAGATTTTTCCCTGGGTTTCTCTGTCCCCAGTTGATTGTGATTTTCTACTAAAACGTGCCCGAAGGAGGCCTGTGTGATACGTGCTATCAATCATGAGTTTTGGAAAATCACCATCTTGGAATTATTAGATTTTTGGCAGGGTTTTGTTTTAGAAGTCCCAGTGCTGGGTGAAGTTCTTTGATACAGGGAAGACCGTCAGTCTTCTGACATCCTAAAAACACTAGGTATTTTGACAACATCCAAGGGATGCTGGGTTTTTTCTTCACTGAAAATCCCTCTGTATCCTCAGTCAGCCCCTTCTGGCAAGGCATGACTTGGCTGCAGTTGCAGTTGGTTAGTGCTGCTGTTAAAAGTGTCAGTCTCCAGCCCCTCAAACCTAATTCTTTCAATTCTTACACGAGAAAGGCGGTTTAGCAAAACACGAGGAGCGGCGTTGTAGATGCAAATGATGTTGTTCAGGCTGGTCCTTCATTTAGGCTCAATTTAGTAGCCCATTAGGAATGAGAAATTACGGTGAGCTGTGGTGTTTGCTGCTGGAATTCCTAACTAGTGACCTTTGAGACTAGTCTCATAGAAAACCTGGGGTTTCAGTTAAGTATTTAGTTGCAAGCAGCTGACGATGTGTTGTGCCTAAATTCAGTTCCTGTGTTTATGTGACAGCAAAAAGTGATATCATTAAGGTATAGCTACAGTTCAAAGACCCCCATCCGTGCTGCTTCATTCCTTTACCTGGATCCATGGGCTCTACCTGCACCGCGTTCAGCGAGCCGGTGCTTTAACTGAGGCTCAGTCAGGGCAACAAGATGGATGTGACACAGCATGGACTTCATTTCCACAAGAAAAAGACAATGTGCTTTGTCCAAATAACTGCTACAGCTCCTACTGAAATGCGTGCCCACAGCATGCCTCCTTCACACTGTGAGCACCGTCTTGGCTTAGGTACACAGGATCTCGCAGGGAGTCCTTTATTAGCTTAGTAACAAAAAAAAAAATCTATTTCTTAAACACTGTGTGTGAAGGACTATGTACCCCAAGTTGTCCCTTTACTGTTTCCAGTAAGTTCATAACCCCAAATATAAATGACCAGAATGTTGCAAGGTTAGGTCCTACTACTGGATTTCGCAATTAGATGCAAAGTGTGGCTTGTTAGTGGGAATCTGAGTGCCTTGCCATAACAGGGGAAAGAAAAACGAGCATGAAAACCTGTCCTGCACCCTTGCTCCTGAAACGGTGAAGCTGGCCTGGTAATCTACAGGCCTTCTGCACCTACACATGAGTACAGTTCACTCAGCTTCTCGAACTTTGGTCCCCACGCTTTGATGTCATCGTACACCACCCCCTCGTCTGGCCCAGCAGAGCTGAGGGTACTCAGGCTGCTCGCAACCGAGCTGTCACCCTCGGTGCAGAACAGCTGCAGCGAGTCCTGGGGTACGGCCTGGAGGTGGCGGTCGGCGTCTCTGACAACATCTGACAGGTACTGACCAAAGTCTGCGCTAGCGAAAGAGGCTTCTGCAGGCGCTGGTGGTCCGGGCTGCTCCTGCGTGCCTGGGGGCGCGTCACCAAAGTCACGGCTGCATTTTGGTGGTTTCTTTTTCTTCTTGTAGAGAGAATAGGCTGGGCTGGTTTGAATAGGCACCTGCAGTTCTGCCATGTTGTATGCATCCTGGTGTGAGAAAGCATTCACGTTAAATTAATGGTCCTTGTAGGTCCCAAAATTTCACGTTCTAGTGGAAATAAAGAAGGTACATCCTGAGGCAGTCCGTTTGGTGTGAACACGTGACGGGTTGGCTTGTTCAACCAACTCTGCCACCTACAGTGTGCCTAAGAAAGTCAAACCCCGCTGAGCAGCTAAGAATCACGGTGTGGCCGGGGTGGGAAGGGACCTCTGGAGCTCCTCTAGCCCACCCCCCGCTAAAGCAGGTTCTCCCGGAGCGGGCTGTGCAGGGTTGGGTCCAGGCGGGTTTGGAATGTCTCCGGAGAAGGAGACCCCCACAGCCTCCCTGGGCAGCCTGTGCCAGGGCTGTGTGCCCTCAAGGTGAGGAGGTTCTCCCTCGCATTCATACGAAGCTTCTTGTATTGCAGTCTGTGCCCATTGCGCCTTGTCCTGTCGCCGGGCGCCACTGAAAGAAGCCTGGCCCCGTCCTCATGGCACTCACCCTTGGAAGTATTTGTAGACATGAATGCATGAGGAACACCGGCACTACTACAGTTAGGTTCAAAATCAAGTCTAATTTTGTATTAGAAGTTAAATAAAAATGACAGAAATGCCCCAATTTTTGTTCTGAAATTCAGATCTAAATATTTTATCATCGTTAAACACTGCTACCGAGTCTGGCAACAACAGGGAGAAAGGATATTCACAAATAGCTTGTTAAAAGAGAACTTTCTGCATTAGTAGTTCAAACATCTGCTGTGAATTCTGTTAAAATTTTATCAGCCTGTGGAATAACAGCTAGTGCTGTTGTATGGAAGTGGCATGGCTGTAAAAGCCAAGTGACTACCTATTACAAAAAAAAAAAAAAAAAAATTCCCTCGTGGTGCAGCAGCAGTTCATGCTGTCTGATCACTGTGCCACAGCTCCTGAAGCGCAGCTTCTGTCACTAAAGCTACGATAGCAGACGTGTTAATTGCATTAACTGATCAGAATCTTTATGGCAGCTGAAAGAACGAAGTGGTGTCCCACCGCAGCCTTCACCTTCCTGCCATCGCAAGGTTGTGCCTCTGCACTGGCTGACAGGCCAAAGAGGCTGTGCGAGACAGCCCACGACAGCAAACAGCGCTCACTGGTACTGCTCAGGCTATTCCTCTAACAGCGGCCGTCAACGACAGAGCCGCCAAGTCAGCACTTTCTGAAGGATGACATTTATTCTCTTGCATGCTGAATTGCACATAACTGTGCAATTGAGATGAGAGATCATCCCAAGTAATCTTGGTGAGTGTTGCTGAATTTCAATGGGGAGGCAGAAAACTGCTTCAAAAAGAAACCCACCTGCAATCAGGAAGCCACGTAGGTGGCAAGACGAGAGTGCGGGACAGGACTGTAACACAGAGCAGCTGCTTAGTCAGACTCTGGGAGAATGGAAATACCGTTAGAGAGGAACGATGCAAGACCTGCAGGGCAGCTGCCTACCTTAGGCACGTTCTAAATAAGCGCAGGGTACATCCATCCCACTATGAGCATTTTACAACAGCATGGCTACCAGCATGATCCGCACACCACGGCAACTTTTCATCGTACAACATTTAAATAGGAGTTTGTCCAAATACAGATTCATGATCCTCCCTTCAGTGAACTGGGTGATGTTAAAATTATCCTTTACTGCTATTAGTTGTTCCTTAAAATGACAGACGACTTCTGATTCTATACCATTCTTAGCTGGCAGCCTACAAGGCCAAGTCCATCCTTGCCTCTAGCTTCAAAGCTGGCTTTTAACAACATTCGGTGTTTAGCAGCGTTAAGTATATACTCAGTAGCACACTGATCTGCTAAAATTCCTATGGGTTCCTCATTTCTCTGAGGGATACAGTTTTATTTATTTCATGTGCGGAAACTCCCTAGTAAGACAGCCTCTTGTACCCATAATCATACCCTCCGCTAACATTACAAAGACAAAACTTCCTTGTCCAAGCGCCTTCATGATCCTTTTGTTAAGGTAACATGAGAATACAATGAAGGTATTGTAATTCTGGGTACTTTGTTCTTTTTTTATTATTTTTTTTTAATCTAGACAAATAATTAGGTACTCAAAAAGATACTGCGAAGTTTTAGCTGCAATCCCAGCAACTGTAAAATTTGAATAACTAAGGAACAGTATACAGAACCCACAGAGGCTCCACTCCAAGCAGCATTTCTTCAAGACAGAGTAATTGCCTCAGATGAAGATCACCAGAAGTTGCTAATTTGATTCCACTGCTTAAAATAAGGAGTGTATTTTAAGAACTCTCCCAAAGTAATTAAACATGTCATACAGTAACTGTGGATTTCCTCAATCTGTAAAATTTCTGGGTGTAAAATTGCCAAGTATGGCAGAGGAAGTTAATTTGGTTAAGGAAAACAGGATTTATGCATATAGCTGTCTACATTATCACGTGGAAAATGTCCCTCTATTTATTATGGTCACACTAATTCATCAAGAAATTAAGGGTACTCTACAAGAAAGAGTATTTTCTCAGGTGGCCTTGTAAATCACTGTAACTAAAAATTCTTGAGGATATTTGGGACAGGTCACATTTAACATTTTTTTTTTTTTAGATCACTATCTTCTTGTGCCCCATCACAGCAGTGCCCTGCTTAGTATTACCTCTACAGAGTCACAGCACCTTCTGAATCTGTGAAATGGCCAGTTCCAAAGGTGGCAATGCAGTTCCTTACCTTTTTTAAACATGGCAAACATCTGTGGGTCAGCAAACAGTCTATTTAAATTACCCCTCTAGAGCATCTGCAGTTTTGTTTCAAAGTTCCATCTTACACTGACATGTAGAAATCCTTAAAACAGCTAGCAGAAATGTTGACACTGTATGTTCTGAGTATAATCTGGTCTACTGGAAGTATGAACACAGTTTGTGTTCACCAGTGTATTTCTCCCCAAAACAGCAATGCAGAAGTGTTATTCCACAACCACCATGTGCTTTGGGGCTTAAGAGGAACACAGTGCCTTGCTTTCTTAGCAAGTCGAGCCGGAATACCTGCTGTTATGAACAGTCTCCAGAAAGAGACTGCCCCTAAAGAGCAGGTCACATCAGGTTCTTTCAAGCCCTCGGTGCTACAGCAGTAATTTCCACTGAGAACCTCGCCATCTCCTGAGCCATGAAACCAAACACATCAGCTACTAGGTCTTTACTGCTAAACTCACTCTACCAGCACTTTAAAATAGGCACACAGGATCATTTGCTTTAAGACAAATTAAAAATCGATTAGCAGTTATCTCCACTTCAGAAGCACACCCCCTTGTGTACATAACCTTGCAAATAATTCATCTACCAACTGCAGTAATGAGTCGGCAGAACAAAGACTAAGGGCCTCAGCTATAATGGAAAAGCATAAAATACGTTTTCATCAGCACGGTGAGCCAGCAGCCCCCTCTTAAGCGTAACACAACACAACAATCCTTACTTCATCTTGTTCCCCACCTCCTTCTTCATTGTAGTTGAGGATATTTTCTCTGACGTCCTCCAAATCCTCATGATGCGCAGATACGTGGTGAACTCCTCCGTGCAGACCTCTGCGAGTCTTCCAGCGAGCCCACAAGAATACAGCGCTGAACAGAGCTGTGTAAACACACAGGGGCAAAACAGAACATCGGTCAGAAAAAAATACAACGTTTACATCCAGGAGTGCTGCAGGCTGGCTTAGGCAGCAGCTGCTGTACACAAGCGCTGCAGCCCTGGCTCGCAGCCGGAGCCAGCAAGGCTGTAGTTCTGCGTTTCTCAGCAAATGTTTGATTTTTGCACTCTTCAATGTAGTTACAAGTGAGCATCAAAGACAGAAGAAAAGGCCTTTAAAGAGCATTTTAAAATACCCTTTAAAGTACAAGAACTGCATGACCCAAGTGGTGTTCAGACACCTCACTGTATCGAGTTGAATTTTGTAAGAGAGTGTATACAGCACATAAATAACGTGTTGACAGTACTGCAATGACATAGAAATGAAGCACAAGAAGACAGGAGACTGAAGAGGAAATTACTTTTGTACATTTTACTAGGAAGTAAAACCCTAAGCAGGCACACTTTGCCTTAGCATCCATGAATTAAAACATTTTTCTTACATGCCTAGGTACATTTTACACACTGACAGTTGTAAAACTTCACCATCAGATACTGAACGTTATGTAAATAGCAACTTGTGTACCACTGTGTTACCAACTCTAGAGAAATTGACAACAGCTTATAGTAAGACCTCAAACCATTGGCTACAAGCATAAACTAAGAGTGCAGTGAATTAAAGAGAGCAGAATCTCTTACAGAGTATCTACATGGCAGACTGCAGTTCTGTAGGCAGCACATAGATATGACCTTGGGACTGAAACTGGTCTACATGGAGGTCTACACCCCGCACTGTGCTGTGTAGCTACACCCTTCAAGCTGAATCACTGCATTTGAGATGTGTATTTACCTCTTCCTCCCTGCCCCATCCCAATTAACAGAACGCGTCCCACAGATTTTCACACGTGGCAACTTTTTGACAGTCATTTTTTTAGCTGAGCTGATTTTGAGATACTCAAGAAGTCTTTCGATGTTCTACAACTCTTCTAATCTTTCACTGTGGCCGCTAGTAGAAAGTCAATACTTAAAATGAATACAGCCCACGTTCCAAGAGCGTGACAAGAGTGTAAACCAGAATACCCCCAGTGAAGACAGCATTTCTTCCACGCAGACACCAACAGTGCAAGCTCCTGCCTGATTTTCTTATGATCCTGAGCTGTCATTAAACAGTGCTGTCATTAGAAGCATTCTGTGGAGGTTATTGGTTCTTTGGTCCGTGGCGTCAGCGTCAGGGCAGCTGCAAGCTCCAAGGTATTGCTGTGTCTGTAACTGAACAAAACGAGCTGAAGTCCCCTCCTGGCAGGGAGCAGGGAAGGTGCCTGTGACACCAGCCGCCCTGGTACTGATTTACTTGCAAAACGGTCCCACACTTGAATTTAAAGGATGTAATCAGAAAAGCAGCTTTTCTAATCAATTGGAATCTTACACATCTATAATTAAAGCTGCATGAATTGATCACTTTTCAGAGCACTGACACTTTCTAGGAGCTGTGTATGAGAAAGGACATCTGAAATCTTGAGAACAAGCGATTTTATTAAAAATTCCCCTAACAAGTCACAGTTGTGGGATAATACCATTGTTAACCACATCTACTCAAATTTTCACAACAATGCACACCACTTGGTTAATAGCAACTGTTTCTTACTCATAATTTAGAACGGAAAGATTAGCAGGGTTATTAGGTAAAAGATTGTTTTTTCAGTCAAGCACAGGCAGCAACACAAAGTCAACTGACAATAAAACTGCTCTGACCCAGCAAAAATCACCCTCCTGTAACATAACGAACTATTATCAACCTCAGCTAACTGGGATTCCAAAAGCTGTGAAACCAGGTAGCTTCCCACGCTATTTGCTGTTCATATTTGCATGGCAAACATAGTATCTAGCAGAGCTGGGGAAAACGATGGTATTTCAGGTAGCTACAAGGAGGGATTCAAAATAGTCCACAACACATTTTCATACTCTTACTACTTCTGAATAAAACTTCATACTGTACAAGCCACGAAAAAAATCCTATGTCCTTGCTCAGGTGAACTTTCATGAAACCTGAACAAAGAAGAAGGACTCGAAGATGTGATCCTTCCTCCCTAGTGAGATCCTTCTTTGTCTTTCCTCTTCTTTTTGAGATCCAATGCCTAAGCCTGAAAATGGTTGAGGAAGACAAAAGCAGCTGTTGGGAGCTCTGACACAACTGTGAAGATGCAAGAGACTGCTCCCGTCTGACCAAGTGTATTTCTATCAGACAGTGTATTTCTCCTAGACTAAAAAAGAAAAAATCTGTTTCATGCTCAGTAGTATTTTAAACAATGCTTATCTGGTAGCAATTTCCACTCTTGCTGTTCAATGGCATTCCCTTCCAATTACGCATCTGAACAGTGCCTTAGCAATGAAGTGAAAATGGGCAGAAAATAAAAAACTGCAAAGACTTTCCATAGCTACACAAATGTTGAATCATGTAGCAATACATGCACACGGGGATGAAAAACAGGTTACCGATGGAGCTGAGACCATGGCAAAGAAATGAAGGCAGAGTCAAGTCTCCATTAAGAAACTGAGTTTTTCAGCAGGAGGATGAGATGACAGCTATTCAGGACAACATGTATAAATGAGTTCACCAAAGGTAATACAAGATGTAGTTGCCATAACTACCTAACAGCGCCAAAAAGCAAATGCAGATGGCAAACACGGAACTAAAGCTCAGGCCTGTATCCTTGTGGAAGATCGCCAGTGTGATTTCACAGTTAGGTCCAGTATAGCCATCAGGGCAGTGACACTGGAACTTGGTTGGTGACAGCGAGATGCAGGTACCATAGTTACAGGGCCTCTCAGCACACGCAGTGTGGACACACTGTCTGCCAGTGGCATTCTCCATGATCATGTGTCCAGGAGGGCAACTGAAAAGACAAATGTGAAATGAAACCATTAAACTTTGAGGAAAGTAGGCATGAAAGACAGCATGTAAGATCTTAAAACGGTCTTTGATGACATTCTATATGCAGTTTCTGAAGTAGCTACTAGAAGTAAGTTACTTAGAATAATTCCAGGATTGCAGTCCTTTCTAAAGCAGTCATACAACAATGAACTCCACAACTTTAAACCCTTATGTCTGGGGCTTTCAGAACTCGGGTAGTTCCACTGGCTTCTGTGAGATGACCCATGTGAAAAATAGCTGGATTAGGGTCTTCAGCTCTGTCCAGGAAGGACAAGCTATGCTATGTTCCTTGTGTTTCCGTAACGGTGAATTTCCAGAAGAAAATACATCTCTATTAAACTCCATTTGTGTAGACAGTGGCAGTCCATAACGCTTAAAGTGCTTCACAGCACAACTAACTCAAATTACTGTTGTCCTAACCCCAGCCACACACAAGAACACTGAGCTGAGCTCAGTGACGCAGTGATTCTAATGCAGTTCAGGTAGCCTGGAAGGGGACAGAGGCCACAGCCTAAGACAGTAAGAAGTCAGGCACTACCAAAAGAAAGCACATCTCCATTGCACAGCACCAGCTCCGCAGGACAGCTAGCCACACCAGTTTTCTACTCCGCTCCAGCACACATACCCCTTTTTCCTGGTTCTCAGGTTTTACAAACATTCTAGATTTGCTGCTATCCTTTAACCATTTTCAATTAAGACACGCAGCCGAAATTGTTACAGGATCCACAGAGGTACACTGATTTACATCCGCTAAGGGTAGTGCCTAAAAGGGCAGTGTTCTCAGTAACCTGGTGCCTATTGCAAGGCACCTTGCTTAGTGTTTCACTGTGGTTCAACTGATTTGCTAAGACTGCCAGTGGCACCCTTCAAGTTGCACCCTTCTTCAGCATCTACCCTTTCCCACCTCAGTCTGGAGGGTTTTATGCTTTTATTTCCACTAATTACCTGCATTCATGCATCATCCACAAATCAACACAAATAAATTCCTGGTTACAAGGGTTATTCCTACAAGCCTCTGAAGAACAGCCTTCTTTGACGCCTTGGGCACTTAATACTGACACCAGCTCCTTCACGTGAGCGTCCAGAGGGATTCTGTAGTTATTAAATCTGACATCCTTCATACATCCTGAGGCAAGGCACAAAGAGACTGTTTTAAAAGCCATTCAGCAAGAATGATTTGAAGCAGCTGTAAGATTTGGCAGTTTATGTTTTAACAAAGGACCCAGGCTACCAAAGTTCAAATCCAGGACTGAACCTACCTGACCTTTCAAAGCATTGTTCTCCATTTTTTGACTGAATTTGTTAAAAGTTTTGATCAAGAGTCCCAGTGTTTTTCCACAAGAACCAAGTGCTGCTGCAGGCCTCTATGTGCTTGTGCTCAAGACAGTAGAATATGTACCCCCTCACTATGCTTTCAACAGAAAAGTACAAATATTGTGGAAAACGTGTTATATGGGGACAACCTGTTACATTCTTCAATGTGTACCTGTATAAACTGTGTTAGGTTGATTTTTAATTGTAATTTACAGCTTAACTTTACAGGAGAGCAAACCACAAATAATGGTGAAACAGCCTTGGGTCGCTGATGGGAATTTTGTATTGAAGATGTACAAATGTATTGATTTCATATGCACAAGATGCCTCAGCATAAAAGCATATACCTTGATGAATAAAGTACATTTTATAAATTCAAAGCCTTTAAAGTTTCAGCTGCTTAACAGCAACATTAGTTGTCCCAATTAAAATGACTTCCATGTTACCATTTGACTCCTTCATTTGCTTAAAAACAAATACTATTACTCCAATAAATAAAATTTCAGAATATGGTCTCTAGTTCTCAGTGTAAACTTTAATCATTGGAATACTTCTAGTGAAACAATAGAAAACAATCTTTTTCTAAGTAATTTATGATACACTTGTGTTGTATGTTGTTATTCCATTTAATGCGTATATATTTTACACATTTTCTCCTCGCACTTTTGTGTTATTCACTGAAATACTTTTACCAGGTGAAAACATTACCACCTTGTTTCAAATGGATTTACTAGTATCTGGTTAAAGAAGTGAAAGGCGTGGGGGAGAGGTGACAGACAGACATCAGGTGCATTTAACCAAGTAATAGGTGTGTGTCTTCCTTGTCAATATAAAAGATCTGCTGCATAACTGTGCATTATTTATACTATGATTTTAGGTGAAGGATGAGCTGCCAACTGAGGACAGAGTAAAAAAGCTGTTACAGGTATCTTAACCTTAGACAAAGAAGAAATATAGAGAAACGTAACTATTCAATTTCCAGGCTGAAAACTGACATTTTTTTAACAGACATCATGACTGTGTCCATTCAGTTGCTAAAAATTGAAATTGTTATCTCTAATTCCATAAACCATTTCTAATTTTAGTTAACGCTTCATCTGAGTGACTATAAAATGCACTAACACAAAGGTCATGCATAAAGGCAATAAACCAGAGTTTGTTCTGTTATGCACATATAAAATGGAAATATTCCTTTCAATATAGGGACAGCTGTATTTGGTAGGGAAGGACAGCAGCTGAGCGGGCTGGATAGAACCATGCAATGAACCGTGTATCTAATGCAGTGAGCCCTCCACAGCCCAGCTGGGAGAAGCTTGTGGATCTCCAGTTACAAATACTACACATACAGTCACGTGAGGAGGTCACCACCTTTGTTGCAAGTCCAGCAGCTAACAGTATTTGCTCTTAGTTCCCTGCTGTACCTTTTTCCTAGTCAGAACAGTTTTCCTGTCCCTTTTGCAAAGTGTCATGCGAGCATCTGTCCGTTTTGGTTGGGCTCTACATAAAGCAAGCTTCTTGCAATATGCCCATGTAGTACCAATAAACCTTCACTTTTACAGGTCCATATTGTGAACAGTGAGATCAAAAATTCCTCACCTTGAAAACTCTTGTTCTGAGTGAATGGGTAGGTGTTTCCAAGGACCAAGCTGCTAGGGTCAATCACAATCTCTTTGTACGTTCCTGCTGCTTTCAGAATTTCTCTCTTCCCACCTCCTTCATAAAGGCGAAGAGTAAATTCATTTTCATTTCTCTCCAGTGTGATATGATGCCATTCACCATTATCAATGTGGTAGGAGGGAAGGCTTACAGAATAGTCTCCATCACCCAGATTATATGAGACCACTAAGAATCCCTGAACAACCTTGTGGATAATTAACAAAGTAGTAAGAAAGAAAACAGAAGTCATCACCGAATGTTTTGTATTGACCTGTAACTTCAATCTTAAAGCATTTGTTTAAATGTAGGTTATGTTTACACTGCACATACAGTGTAACGTAAAGATAATTCAGGTGCTACTGAACTAGAGAATCTAAATACTGGTAGTGGTGTAGCATGTCATTCACTTGGAGTAACTGTACCCTGCGTGTCTCTTGGACAAATTTATAGGGCTCTTCATATGGCTGAGAACCTGGTTTATCACCTCTGCACTAACAGCTCAAACCAGCTTAACTGAAGAGGTAACATGGTTACATGAGAAGAGGTGACATCTGGTGGTACGTATAAAACGCAAAGGTTCTCATTTTGAGTCCAACACCATTAACTGCTACAGGCAGCTTTCTTGCCAGAGTCTGCACTATGCAGGATCGGCCACTCATGACTACAGCCAAATAGGACACACCATTCATCCCATTCTGTATAGCAAACTATATATACTTCACTGTACCTGGCAATAAATTCCTATGAAATCAAATGGGATACGCCATGGCTGTGTAGTCAACAGTGAACGATCAGATCTGTAAGTGCTCATAAAATGAATTCCAAAGTTTTTGTGCTTAGCATAAGGTTTTTGGTTCCGTTTTGGTTCCGTTTCCAGCTCTTACTTAAGCTAACGCTTCTCTGGGGTAACTATTCACTGGCATTGATTTAACTTTATGTTATCACTGTCTGGGATGCCTTGCTCACCTGTAGGGTGATGTGTTCGTCCTTATTTCGAGACAACATGCTTGTGATGACACTGTCAGGCTGCCGTGTCCTAATCATGGCTTCAAACAGCGTCCTACGGGCAGGCACGCTGATGGGAAGCTGATAGCGAATGTAACTTCCTGGCCCAAATGTGTACTCTTTGGCAGCTAGAAAGACAGAACAGAGACCCTTACGGCATTTTGTGAGGAGAAGGAAATACTGTTGTTTGCATTATTTTAATAATAAGAGTTGAAAGTAAAAGAAAAAATTGTAATGCACAGCACAGATCCATGAGACCAACTTGTCTTTTGGGACATGCCCCTTTAACTATTTCCACAACTTCCCCAGTCACTTTCCCACTTAATCCTCCCCTGTAAAGAGGTGATCTCCCTCCTGACTTGATCCTGCTGATGTTCCTCCTTAACAATGCTCACACAGGATGACGGCAGGAAAGCAGAAGCTCTGACCAAGACAAAAGAAGAGATTGCAGACAAAATATTAAGTGCTACGACACATTTTCACAACCTGCTGTTTTATAGTTGTCTTTTTGCTGCAAACTTTGGCTCCATGAGGGCTAAAGATCCCACTACACCGAAAGCACAGACTCTTAAACCAATGGAGTGTCTTCCAGACACCAACAGAGCAGTAATTTCTAATTCTACTTGTGTAGTTCTAATTCTGCACAGCAAGTGGTACTGGCACACTCACGTTTAAGTCTTAGGTTATTGGATATTTCTGAAAGCGCAAACCAATGCAAATTCAAAACCTTTGATGAAAACACATTATTTTTTTCACAATTCTTTTGTCATGCAGTCTCCATTACACAGTTACTACACAAACACCCTCAGGACTAAAGAAATGATCTAATACAGAGAAAGTAATTTCTCAAAGGGAATTAGAAAATAAACTGTTAAAAATTGCAGGTTACTATACTGAAACATGGCTTTACGCAATGTAAACATCACAAACCACCGCAGCAATCATTACCTGCAAACATTTTAAGTTTTCTGTACTGTAAAATTTACCAGCCTATCGATAATGTAACAGAAAAAGAGACTTCACCTTTATCACATCGATAGCCATAGTAACCCGGCAAACAACGACACGCAAATGAACCCCAGTCTCCAAGACACCTCCCATGAACACCACAAGAAGAAGACCCCAAGGTCTCACAGCTCCCATCCGTAAGTGTGCAGCCAGGGAGGCTATTCAGGGACTCTGCAGGAGACTGAAGGTCATATACCTTCAAGAGAAAATTGTATGACACCGAAACATTATTTAAGAAACACTTACACTTCATTTTAAAACACGAATAGCTATACCACAGAGCAGTCTGTTCTTCATCTGCATTGCTTAAGATGTTAAGTTTGCTTTTTGACATTCAGATTTCAACTTATTTTCTCAAGACCATATTTTGCCTTTGAATAAACTCAACCGACTACGAAAACAAAAAACCCCTGATACTCCCCAACAAAGCAGACAGCTGGCATAAATATACCGTTATACAATTGCCATTCAGAAGTTCTCTGAATGCGCAAAGAAGCTTGGAAGACAGCTGCATGGAGTAGGGGATAAACAAAGGCACAGTTTCTGGCTCACAAATACATCTGCTTGTAATTGAGAAACTACTTTTCAAGGTAGTTATTCTAATTATAGCCTCAAAATCCAGCATTTTCTTGTATTTTACACTGAGATATATGGGCATCGAATAGACGAATGGAAGTAAAAGTCTCAGGGATAATACAAAACTCCCAAAAATTTAATAAAGAAGTTTACTCCTTTGCTAAAGCAAAATGCTTAAATTCCCTTACCTGAGTATCCAAGATGAAATTGCGTAAACAACCAGAAAAGTGTTTGTGCAGCAATTGCGGGTAGGAATATGGTAACGATTCTTTCACGCCACCCAGCTGGAGAACATGGTTCACATTCAAATACCTTTAGAAATCATATGCATAATAAAACCAGATGTGAATTTACCTTCAAACATAGGCATTATATAAGGCAGATAAACATCTAAACTGCATTTCCAAGTAACAGAGGCTTTATAAGCAACAAAGAATGTAACTGTTTTATCATCTTCTTTCGCTTGCTTACAGTCAGTCAGAGAGCAGAACCCAGCCATTTAAAATAAGGAGTGATTAATTTTTTAAACATGACAGTGAAGTCTATAGGAGTTTAACTGTGGGACACTTATAATTCAGGTATGTTTGTGTTCAAGTCAGGAACCGCTGTGATATTCTAGACACCATATTCTCCTTTAAGTGCTTCCCTGTGTGCACATTCATCCTATACTCTAAGAATACTACAACAAAGACTGTTTTGTGTATGATAAAAGGTCAGAAACCTGAAAGTTGGGTCAATGTGGTCTAAGAGGTACAGTACACACATCCAGGCTCTGCAACATCTCCCAGCCACCTCTACAAGCCAAAGAATTCCACATTCTTTTAGTCCTCTCACAGTTTATTTTTCCCTGAGTTATCAACTCCATTTTTTGTTTTCATTTGTTCTTATATTTTTCTCTTTTTTGTGTGCCCCCTTCACAACCAGGAGGGCTCCATGCATCTGCTGACAAGGCTTAATCCCAGTGCTCGCCAGCACACTTGCTGAGACCATCTGTTCCACAGTTCAAGTAACTTTATTAGGACAAAGGTTTCCCTAAAATAAAACCTGAATACTCCTCATTGTAACTTAAGGCCCTGTATAAAACAGATTTTCTAAATCCTCTTTGCAGCATGCTTTTATATACACTGAGAATTTTCATCCCTCTCCTCAGTTTTCCCTTCTTTCAGTTAAGTGACCTCAATTCCTTCATTCTTGATAGGTCTTATCCTCCAAGCAAGCTGATTACAATCACTGCTCTTCTCTGGACTATACCCCATTGGTACACATCTATCCCACACCGTGGTGCATGAACTGGACCCCAGAACTCCAGCTGAGGCCCAACAGCGCTAACCAGAGTGGAAGGGTTATTTTCCATGTCTTAGAGAGGCCCCATGTTGAGGTATTACTGTGTGGTACTCATCTTTTTCACGTTAATGTGGCATTGCTGCACTACTCGTACCTTTTACAGACACTGAGCAGCTGCTACCTTCTTTCCCTTTGTGAGGCTGGTTATTTCTGCTTACATGCAATACTTGGCCCTTTGTCATAGTGGAAAAAGCACAGTGTATTTTCAGGTTTTATTTTCAGTTTGCTGAGTTCATTTTTAATTCCAAGTCATGCCCTCCAACATACCGGTCATTTCTCCCAGCTTGGTGTCATCACCAAGGGCAATAAACATCAGCTCAAAGGATGGAATTATATTGAATCCAAACCCTTGCAGAACGCAGCTGAACACATCCTTCTGCTTTGAAAGTAATAACTGCTTTTTTAATAAGATTTTTCCAACCTTTTCAGTTTTAAGGGCTAAGGGCTGACCCAACAGTACAAGCAATTTAAACCACCAGAGTCATTATCACACCTCAGCTGTATTACTTTGCTGGAGAAGACACACAGGTGGATTGTATGCCACATTAGGAGACAG
Source organism: Falco rusticolus (assembly GCF_015220075.1). Classification (NCBI taxonomy): domain Eukaryota; kingdom Metazoa; phylum Chordata; class Aves; order Falconiformes; family Falconidae; genus Falco; species Falco rusticolus. The sequence continues at coordinate 12,243,876 of NC_051201.1, read as the reverse complement.
CCCACAAGGCGACACACCAGCCTCAGCCTGCTTTAATCAGCAGTTCATCCAAGTACACCCAGCTGTGAAGTTATCAGCTGAGGGATGGATACACGTGCACTTCCTCTGACTCCGCGATCAAGGCGGATCAACTGGAGAATCCCATGTGTCAGTGTGTCTTAACGTTCACCAAAGCTTGTCAGTAGGAGCCCTCAGACTTACGCCAGTCGGACAGGAAGACTGGCCTAATTTCATGAGGTTTTCAAGAACAGGCTTACAGTGACTTGATAAAGATAGTGAGAGAAATCCTGTGGGTAAGGGATGGTACACAGAACCCACAGAAGGTCCAGTATTAGCCACACCACATTCTAGGGTTCTCATTTAGTACTGCACCACTACTCGGAGGAAGACTGGTTCCTCAAAACGGTTTTAGTGCTTTAAGGTCCAGACTTAGCCCAGAAGGCCCTAGAGAAAAGCAAATGGTTTTATGCCCCTAGTCATTAATAACTTGGCTTCCATTCGATAGCCAAATGTTCAAAGGCCTTAAAATACACTGTCTTTCAGTGAATCTCAGAAATGTACCTTGCTCTTCGTGGCACAGACCCAACGACTTCACAATTTGTACGATCTTCAGTGGACAGCCATTTACCTACTCCTTCTATCTCTGAAACAACAGCTGCACCGCAGTGATCCAAAGTGAATCGAACATCCTACACCAAAACATGGGATTAATGAATTAAGAATTTCTGTAAAATTCAATAAACAAGTTATCGAATTTCCACCTTTTTCATTTGCATACCATCAAGTGAAAAGGGCTGGGTTTTTTCCTGTTCTGTTTTCCATCTTACAATAACCAGTAAAGCCAAAATGGAACCATTTAACAAAAGAAGGCACTAAATTCTGCATTTAATTTATGCTTTTCAGTAGTTTAACCACTTTTGCAAAACCTGTAACTGCATTTGCAAGTAATTTTTCATCTGCTTTTTGTGCATAGGTAATTGATTTCAGTGTCCAAATGTGTACACTGAATGCGCAAATTACAACTAAGCCTTTATGCACATTCCATATGTGCCGCAGAACTTAAAAAACAGGAGGAAAAAAGATTCCTCTGATCCCAGAACATGGATTACAACGTAGGTATATTTGGAATGGACAACGCTGTCTTTCCAAAATTTGCATTATTCATCAAATCTACAAACACAGTTGTAATAATACATGTAATTAACCAGCCTGGTTTTCCTACCCACCCTGTTTCTGCACAGGGAAATGCTATTGGAAATACAAATATCTTGATGTGGAAAAAAATCGAATCTGACCTGACCATTGGTTCTGACTTCTAGTTGATGCCATTTTTTGTCTGCTACATTCAGGTGACTTGGAAACTGCAGCGTCACAAAACCCAAGCCATGGCTCATCTTCAGCACAGGAATACCACCGGAGAGTTCTAATACAACATGAACAAGAAATTAAATTCAGCTGTGAGAATCTTTCCATTTTGGATATGTTAGCAGTTAATGATTGTACTGATTTAATGAGGTAAATGATTAAAAACAGCTAACAACATTACCTTTCAACTAATTAGGAAAATATAAAATGCCAACCATACTGTGCATCTTGTGTATTAATTCACAAAAAAATAAGCAGTAGTAATCTTATAAATATGTGTCAACATAAAGAAATGAGTTCTAATTGTGTATAAATTTTCCTACAGTGGCACACTGGGGCTGGATTCATCCATCAAATCATTGCTGCTTAAAAAAAGTGCAAAAATGCTCCAAGACTGAAAGCAGCTTAAGTGGATTTCTTTTCTCACCAAACTGGATAAGAATGACAAGCGACTAAGACTGCGTTAATCATGTAATAGTTATCTTCAAAGTACATAAATTCCTTTATAGCACTACAGTTTTCCTAGAAAGGTATTTATGTATATATACATATAAATCTGTTTATTTTGCATTCCCCTTGATTTCTACAACTCTGTGATGGACCTAAAGTCATAGGTGCAGGCTACAAAAATAGACATCAAAGAAGAACGACCTATTAGGAAACGTGTCAAAATATTCTCAAACCAGAAAATACATCAGGTCATAAGAGGGAAAGACAGAATTCATACTCTTTACTACACTGTTCGCAAGCAACCCATTCCCAAAAGACATTTAATTTTTTCAAACACTTCTGCAGAAGTACCTATTGCAATGAAGTTTTCTGTACTCCCAGGTTCTGGATTTGATAAAGGACCACTATACAGTAGAAGTCCATCAGGAACCGCAGTAATAAACTCGAGAGAGAGCAAGCTTTTGAAACAAGGCCTGATGGGACGAAACCATGCATAACCATTACCATGGAAACTGTGCTTAGTCTGCTGGCAGTCTGGTCCATGAAATGAAGCAGGACAAAGACATCTGAAAGAGCCCAAACACAAAAAAAATAGTCAAAATTCCCCAATGTTCAACTTTTTTTTGGCTTTACATGCAACAGATGTACCACTTAAACCACAGTAAAAAAACAGCAGTGAAACAATAAAGATTTTAGCAGAGTCTCAGGGGTGCCTGGCAATTATTAAAGTAAGAGTACAAAGATATTTATCCACTATACTATCTCCATCAAAAGGAAATATTTTTGAGGCCATATTTTTGAGAACAAAGAATTTTTTCCCTAAATAAATAACAGAACACCAAACATCAATTGTTCAATCTATTACAGAGAAAACTCAGGGAGGTTAATTCCTAGCTAGAATAATCCAGTATAATTTCATGAAAGGAATACTGGCACGTGCCAGGTAATGCTATAATAAAGCAAGTTTCTTATCTAATGTTTTTTAAACTGCTTATTACCCATTGTTTAAATTACATTTCACTCCCCCTATACCCCTGCCACTATCACTGATAGTTACCTTTATTATGACTCTTCTGAGCTGGGGCAAGCAAACAATCAAAAAAAAAAACACCAAAAAACCAGAAACCCAGGAAGCACACTTCCCATTCCTTCATACTGAATTAGGTGTTCTTCAAAAATGACACGTTAATTAAACCGCTGGTTTTTCTCCAGGGTTTTCTTTCTCACTCACACACTACTTCCACCACTGTCAGGACTACAGCACTGTCACTGGACTGTTAGTGAAGATCCTGTTGTCATTAGGATGCACTTCAATGCACTCATGGGGTTTTTTTGTTTCTCCTTCAGTCATAATTTCATTTATGATTTTTTAAGACCTGTACCTTATAAGCTCCATTCATTACTTTAAAAATCGAAGGAAAAAAAAGGAAGAGAATCCGCAATACAAGTTTCCTCACCTGTAACCATTCAAAGTGTCAATACACACCCCACCATTGAGACAAGGGCTTCGAGGGTAGGAAGAACAAGACTGATGAACTCGGTCCCTAGCTGCACAGGTGCAGACAGCATTGACATTGCTTGTTACGGAGACAAATGACACGCTTCCAGTATCCATCACTGTTGGGATGTCACTCATGATGAAGTAGTTTGTACAACCCGTGCCCTCACTACAATTTGCAGTCCTACATTCATCTACATCAATCTGTGAAATGTTGAATTGTAAAGCTGACTGGATCTAAAAGAAAATAGAGTTTAACACATCACCAGTCTTGTCTTAATGGATACTTTTACTTACTCCTTAATTTCTGAAAAATCTACGCCATCACAGACTTAACGGAATGCTTGTTTCTTGAGTATCAATTATTAACATCCCTGACTAGACAGGCAAGCAAAATGATTTGACAAATACAGGAAGGATTTGAAAAAAATGACAGTAGCAGTATTTCCTAAAAACTTACTCAACTGACACAACTGACTATGAACATGTTAAATCTATACTGGCCTACTAACATTTTTTCTCCAAGGACCAGAGCTCTGAGAGCAGTGATACTCCACCTTCCAAGCTGCATCATCTGTATCACACTTCTCTGCACCCTGATAGCAATAGGCATGTTTTAGCTCAAGCCAGCATAAAAATTCTTCCTTGTGAGTTACACCCAGATATTATGTGCAAGATATTCTCTTGCATATAAGGTTACGGACACAGGAAAATGCAGGGCTGAGCTGCATTCAATAATAACGTCCACAGAGAGTGGCCTGACAAGACAATTTTGCAGCAATTGGGATTCAGTCTACTGATTCGTGCCCCATGAACTTAGATTTAATGACAACTGTGTGAAACAAAATGCAGTCAAGCCAGCATACTGGATACGGTATTCTATTCCACATTAATCTTGGCTAGTACATTGTTTTTGTTGCTAATTGGGGTTACACCTGAAAGCCCAAATACCCCAATAAAGAGAAGAGCCTCACTGTATACATAGGTCTTGCAATGTAGTAACAGGGTCTCCACAATTTGCAACCTCTGATTAGAGCAGACCAAAGAACTAGCAGAAAGCAGGAAGAAGGGAAGCAAGCTGTTCACCAGAGCCTGAGGACAGCAACAGGGCTGCCGTTATTTCAGACCTTCCGTGCTTTAGCCAGCAGCCTACGCAGTGGACTAACTTACCATGAAATTTGTTGCCTAGCACAACAGATTCCTTCCCTCTGCTTGTTTGGGGATTTTGCACAGGTGCCTATAAAGCTTCAGAATTTGATCTGTATTTGGTGATTCAAATACATTAACATCATGCATATTTAGTGCTCAAACCCGAATACAAGAGACCTCACTGCTCTCACAGGGGTATACCCTGAGGTATACAAATGTAAAGCTAACAACGTTACATCAGACTTAGACTCTCTCTGTTTATACATTTAATATGTATTTTTTCAAATGATAAAATGTATAACAGGTATCTTAAAAATAAGCTTTGAAAGGATCAAAACAAATAGTAAAGCACTTCTACTTTATTTTCGCCCTTGTTCAATCATCTCAATTCACCGCTATAGGAACTTTGACCTTTATAATCAATTGTGAGTATATCCTCAAATATCGTCACATGTATTGAAAAATATGTCCCCAAAAGCATAAAATATACCTTATAATGACATGATGCATCCTGACAATGCAGTTTCATGTCTGCTGCCCACATCCATCACCATTAGTGGAGAGTCTATAACGCACATTTAGGCAGCTATGTAATACTGTTATAGAAAAACATAGTGTATATAAACAACCTTGGCTCCTTTACAGTATTGGGATGGATTATTTCTCTGCTAAATAAAAACAGTTGCTGTGAAGCTATATCCCAAGGCAGTAATACAAACATATTATTTACTTAGCAATTCAATTAATAACTCCAGTGCTAATTACTTATTTTCTGTATTTCTAGTTAAACACATGTACAAAAACTACCCAGCTATGAGTGGTTTTCTGTAAACTGTTGGTGATTACTCACTAGAGCTATTCATTAAATATTGAAAGGTGATATATAATTGATAGAAACATAATTTTTCGTTAAAATATGTGAAGAAATCCCCTTGTTACCACTTTGATGAATTCACCTGCCATATATTATGGGACAGAATATTTGAATTCTATGCAGTTTTCTGTAATGTTGTTGCAGTAATTCACTAAATATGCAAAAGAAGCAGTCGTTACGCTTCACTAATACTATTAGTCTCTGATATTTCCTACTTGGTCACTCTTCAGAGTCTCACCATAATCCACACAACTATTTAAGATACAGCAAGGTGTAGGCAGGTGGCAAGTTAAGATATTTCTCTTTGGTTCCTAGAATCAGGCAGACCCTGCCACATTCACAAAAGGGAAAGTGCCATCTTCTCTTCAGGAAAAATCCTCCATAAAATGAACCATGTACTAAACCCAAATATGCCCCCATAGCCACAAATGACATGTCAGGAAGTGCTGCCTTGTCCAGAGGAAATTACAAGCCAAGCAGTGGCATCTTGCCCTTGTGCAAAGCAGTAGCTTTAGCATCTATTTAGCATCTATTCAGAAGCATCTGCAGGAGTGCAGCAAAACCAAAATCTGGAGGACTACAAAAAATAAAAGTGGAGCCAAGACAGACTGTGTCTGGGTAATTAAGTTTAACGGCGTGCAGGACAGATAGGGAACACCAGGAAGGGGAGGAACGCATCTTACATTCAAAAACAATTTTCCCTTTATTTTATTTATTTATTTAAAAAAAAACATGGGGGAGGGTGTCACTTTGTATTTAAAGTTGTCCTTTGGTGAGTTAAATACAATGACAAAAGTGGTTGTCTCCATCTCACTGATGTTGTAACTGTTCTTCTAACCTGCATATTCCTTCCAGCACTTATATAAGGTGTCAGCTCTTTGTACAGTAGAATTTCCATCTGGGTGGCATCAAGCCTCTACTGTAAGTGTCTAACAACAAGCTGATGTGATTACCCAAATCATCAGCATCTGGAACATCCAAAAAGCTGTCATTTCCAAGACATTCTCTGTACTACAGTACCACTTTAGCTTCCAAGGATTTCTTCTGACATCATTTTCAAAAGTCTGATAGATTACGCAATGAAACACAGGTAACTGTACCATGAAGGGAACGGAGAACCATCTTTCTGCGACTAAAAAGTCGTTATATTTATTGAACCAGAAGTTAGTACAACTGTATAATAATTGTACGTATGAGACTAAGGGTAAGGGAGAAAGCTTGAATTAAGCACTTGCTTGACAAGCGTTTTTGTCCTGAGTGAAGCTGGAAAAAATACTTATCTGTAGATCTAGCATATTCTTCTATTGAGGTTTGGGATATATAACCTAAAAACTCAGTATTTGGGTGAATTACATAGATGCATGATAACCCTAGAGAATATACCTCATTTTTAAATGCTGCCATCTCAGCATGTAGTTTCTCAGGTCTGTAATATGCCGAGCCATCACGGACTGCAAATCTTACATCTGTCTGTCTTCCATCTATGTTCATCACACTGAAGACAATGATATCACTAAGCTTAGCAGGTAACATTTTTCCTAGTAATTCCTTGAACTGGCCATGTCTTGTTTTGCCATGTTTGTCTCTCCTTATGAACTCCTCTGCTGTGACATCTGAGTTTGGGATTTAAAAAGAGATAAACATGAAATACTGAGAGTCCATAGGTTAATTTCTCAATTTATTTCTTATTTTACAATATGGAAACATACAGGAAAGTGCCCTACCGTGATAAATCAAGTATTGATATAATGATACCTACATCACATAATTATTCAGTTATAGAGGCAGCTATATAGATAAACTATCACCAGCAAATGAAACTAACCTGAAAGACGCACAGTGGCTGAGTTTTTTATGGCTTCATTTTCCAGCTCTTTGACATGGATTCGTACTGTAGATATAACATCAGGACAAACTCCATCAGAAACTCTAACTTTCAAGTTGTATATTCCTTGGGAAGTGTTATCCACCATCATCAAAGAACCAGTATTCTGATTTAATCTGAAAGACCTAGACATAAATCTTCAATTAGAAACCTTAATAAATTAAAATTGAGCACTTTATTCATTAACGTAATTCAGGAGGCCTTAAATGTTACTATGAAGGTTATAGGTTCAAAACTTACACAAATTAGTAAACAGCCTCAGAAAAGCACCAGAAACATCTTAATTCAGTAATTACTATCTGCAGAGCTTATACAAAGATGTTTCTGCCACTCCCAAATCCCCACACTTTCCCGAAGTTGAGTAAAAGCAGCGTGTAGTTGAACCACGGAGTTCAACATTGTCATCACGGGCAGGTCTATGAGATAAGTACTAAAAAAGTGATAAAACTACACAAAGTCGTTACAGATGCTCATCTACCCATCTGGAACACGATAAGGACTGGATGAAATCTCTGATATCATCTTAATTTGCCATCTCACAGGGACAATAATCAGTAATTGTGGAAATATTCCATGACCACTATTATGGAACAGTAACCTCTTAATATGGGAATAGGTCCAGGGGCTGCTGATGGACAGAAAGTCAGTCTAATTTGCGGCTACCTAAAGCTTTTGAATTCTTATTCACAGCAGAAACAAAAAAAAAAATAATTTTCAAACCCATTTTCTGCATTTCAAAGAGCATACAATTATGCTATATGCCATCTCAACTTTACGATATGAACAAATAATGTATAAGTAGGCATTAAGGATCCAATTCAACATTTCAGTTAACAGAAGATACTCCACTAATCTGAGTCATGGTTTTCGCATGCAATTGTAAATTTAGCCATCAAAGGAGATCACCAAATTCCCTTCCACTTTAGATGAAATGATTCCACTCTGCCCTTTTAAATTTGGGATTTGTATTCCATCAACTCTAACATTTGAGAGCAAGTATTAAAAACTCTATTTTTAAATTGCATCTTACAGAATGTACATTTTTAAATAAAACAGTGATGACATCCGACTAAAAAATCAGCATTATGGTGTGATCCTGCAATTTCTTGGAAAAAAAAAATTTAATGCATTAATTTCTTAATACCTAGCTACCCAAGTAAAAAAGAAAAAGAGCATTCAGAAGGTACACTCCTTAGTACACTCAATGACTTTGGCTTTATGCAAAACCTGAACACAGAGAAATACATGGTGAGTAAAATAATTACAGAAGCATAAATATCACTCATTTTGACACAAATACAATCCTCACTTGAGCAGTTTTCCTTCAATGAGAAATGTTTTATTGTCCCAGTCATCTTGATCTGGTGCAAACACTTCCCCAAGCACTGTTGTTGACCATTTTCCTGTTGAGATAAATTATAATAAATCTGCATTTAATTTTTGCTTTTCAGTGCACTTTATATTCTGCTGCATTCATTACTACATCTGTTATTTTCAGATTCCTGCTCAATTTGGTGATGGTTATGATCCAGGATCCTTAAAATAATATATAGCTTGTCATACGATTTCTGCCAGTTCTGAAAATGTGAGTACACTATGGATGTCACAAGAAAGAAGTAAAGCTGAAAATAACACAATACAATTACAGAATGATACATAAATAGAACTCTATATAATTTACCAGACCAAAAAAAAAAAAAAAAAAGTCACCACGTCAGGAATTAATCCCCGTATGTTTCACTGCTACTCTTATTATTTCAAACAGCACACAAATGGAATCCAGTGAAAGAAGGAGAGCATCTTGTGGGATGCAGCTGGGAGATAAGGACATGACTAAGAAAAGGAAATGGGCAAGAAGCCACAAAGCTGTGCCAGTTCTTGGCCCTTTTTTCAAACCCCTGTGGGCTGTCACAGAAGTGGAACACCCAAGCAACTGTTCTAAATAGCAAAAGGAGCAACTCCAAGGAAGGAGACCTTTGAACGTCACAGCCAAGATCCAGCAACATGGGAAATTTTTAAGATTCATATCTGGAGCCAATCCACCCGAGAAAGTTCATTCTCTCATTTCTATGGTAGGATCTGGTCACATCTTTTTCTAGCTTAGGTATACTGAATTCCACAAAAATAACTCACTGCAAAATACCTCCCACAGATTAACATGTCTAATATTTATCAGAAATTCTACTATTGCAATGATAACTTAGATACAGCCAAGTCTATGGAATTCCCCAAGAATGGAATATCTGGGGAAAGGCATAATAAGCCATGCTTAACAAGGGCCACCAGGACTAGTTTAAGGTCAAGTTTTACAGGTAATTTCAGGAAAAACACAGTAACAGAAATCCAAGACAAGCTTTAGAAAATATTATTAAACTACTCATCCTCTGCTAAACCACTCTGATGAGAAAACATACAACATTCATGTAACGGATGCATTTGCTCTGCTCTCTCCCACTATAACATCAAACCTCATAGTACTGTGGCTGCTATCACAGAGCAGCTCTCCTGATAGTACTTCTTGAAGTATGTACTGCACATCACTCAAGAACACTTCTAGAACAGCATCTTTTTTTTTCTCCCAGTTCAAAGACTACATGTTCTAGAAAGCAGTCATTTACTGCACCCCAAACATTATATTCTTTTCCTAAAAAAGCACTGACACAGCTTTTTCTTAGACCCCTTCTTGCCAGCAGAAAACCTCCCTGTTCAAGATTTCTGCCCTGTTCTGCCACACAGTGGCTGTCACAGCAGAGGTGGGACTGATCTACAGTTACTGGGTAGGGCTCATCTATGAACCTCTGTTTCTCCCTGCTTCAGTTCTGCCATTCCCATCAGATCTCTCAGCATCAGATACTTTCCATATCATGCATCATGCACACACAAAACCCCTTTCCTCTGTGCGAGTGAAAAACTAGTGGACGGAAAACAGTTTTTATCACTTTATGAAAATACTGCTTTTTCTGTAAGTGCATTATATACTTGTTTGCAGCTAACAGTTTTTTGGTAGGTGATCTTTTACACACTAGGGTCTGAGCTTTGCAAATATACTTTACTCATTCACATCATTTAGTAGTTTATAGAATTGTAGTTTCAGGTTTGAAATACGTAAACTATTAAAAAAATTAATTAAGAACCGCAAGAGCAAAATCATGTGTAAAACTGTGCTATATTCATGGATCTGATATAATATCCAGATAGTACTTACCTTTGTAACTGTACACATAGACCTCCTTATGGCCAGATTCATGGCAGTTGTCATTTTCATCACCAATTGTTATAGTTAGGGTGTTTGTAGAGCTCATAGCTGGAATCCCACTATCTGTTATAACTATTGGCAGATGAAACACCTTCTGCTTTTCTCTGTCAAAGGACCTCAAAGCAGTTACAGTTGCTGTGTTATTTCTGTTGTCAGTAAGAGAAAAATCCAAAGAATTCTGATAATCTGGTGGCAATGAAAATGTGAAAGGTGGCCCATTTTCCTCACTGTCCGGATCAAATGCATGAAGCAGCTTTGATGTATGGTTCATATACACAATTCCAGGCCTCAGCATGTTTTCCCAAACTACAGGCGTGTATGGTGCCTCAAACCTTGGTCCATTGTCATTAACATCAAGCAAGTTAATCAAAACTGTAATGCTTCCAGTGTGGGCAGGTGTCCCTTGATCTGAAGCTTGTACAATTAAACTGTATTTTTGAATGGCTTCACGATCTAGTGTATTTGCCACAACGACATGACCATATTGGTCAACTGCAAACTGTCTGATAGGATCCGAATCTGACTTTATAGAATATATAATGTTCCCATTCAAACCAGAATCCTTGTCTGTAGCTCTCACTGTGGCTACTGTAGCACCTACAGGCATGTTTTCAAAGACAGGGCTTGTCTCAATAAACTGAGAAAGGAAAACTGGGCTATGATCATTAGAGTCTTCAACTTCAATCAGGCATACTGCAATACTAGAAAAATCAAGATCTTCTACTGTAATAGTAAGATTAAACTGCCTTTCATGTGCATTCTCAAAATCCAATTCTTTTTTCAGTCGAATGGTGGCACATTGCCATTCTTTGTCACTCTCTATATAAAACTTCTGGTCTGGGTCTCCACCGATGATACTGAATATTAAGTCAGCATTTTCCCCAACATCTGCATCTGTAGCACACACTTGCAGAACTTCTGAGTCGATGGCACTGTTTTCAGGAATTACTGCCTGCCACATCTTTTTTGTGAATTTAGGTACTTGATCATTGACATCTGCAATCCAGATAGTGGCAGTGCCAGTTCCCGTTAGCCCTCCCCCATCCCTTGCTTCAACAGTAAGAAAGTAATTTTCAGTCCTTTCTCTGTCTAGCATTCCCCCCGCTACATGGATTGTACCAGTATTGGCATCGATATTGAACATGTCGGTACCAAACTCATTTTTTACATTCTCTGTTATCCTGTAAGTCAGGACAGCATTAAGACCTACATTTGGATCATCCCGATCAACTGCACCCATTTCCATGACTAATGTGTCTGCAGGAGAATTTTCAAAGACATTCCCGTTGCAATCATCAGGCATGCATGTGAACATGGGTGCATTGTCATTTACATCCCACACATTAATAATTACATCAGCAAATCCTGTAAGTCCTGTTCCACCTTCATCGGTAGCCAATACAACAAATCTCCACAGTGCTCTCTCTTCCCGATCCAGCATCTTGTGAGAGTAAATGCTGCCCGTTTTCTCGTCTATTGTGAAAATATCTGTTGCACCATGCCCATGCAATGAGTATCTCAAATCTCCTTCATCCACATTACTATCAGGATCATTTGCCATGACCTACAGAAGTTTTGAAAAAAAAGACATAGAAATTACAAAATATGCAATGATTGCATTATACCCTATGTGCTGCTACAGTCTAAAGGAGTCCAAGCAAAAGAATATCACACGCAATTAATATGTGCAGGGCAAATAAATGGCAAATGAGAGGCAGCTGAGGGACAATTCAGAGTAAGTAAATATGCTTTGCACTACAATAACAATGTAGATATTCTAATACTAAAATAATATTGTCGTACTTGTAGAGGTAATTTAAACATGCTATTCTGATAGCTATTTTAAAATGTAATTATTTGCATTTTAGGATCACAAATGATCAATCCTGCTTCTCCTACTTACTATCTTTGTAATTATTTTTCCACAAAAGTCCATTTCTCTTCTTCCACTGACAAAAAAAACCTCAGTAAAACTAAATTTCATTAATATATCTGTGCTGGATTATTGTTAACATAATTTTACCAGAGTAATCTGTGCTTTTTTACTGAAATATGATCTCTGAAACTGCATATACTACCTGAAGTACAAAGACTGGTAACCCATCCAGTTCCTCCATTATACTTCCATAGTATTCATTGATAGAGAAAACTGGAGTCTCATCATTTTTATTCAAGACATTGATGACGATAACTGCATAATCTTCCCATTTCCCATCAGAGGCCAACAAGTGAATCTCATACATTTTTGTTTCTTCATAATCCAGTGGTTGAGCAATAAAAATGGCTCCTGTTTCTGGTTCTACATCAAGTACTCCTCCTGTGTTTCCAGCTGTGATCTGATACCGTAATTTAGCATTTGTTCCTGTCAATTAACATCAAAAGACACACATTTCTTGAAGTAGATTGAAACATGGAATGTTAAGAGGAAGTACAAATCTTATGATAACTGATTTTTGGTATTAACAGTTTTGTGGTCTTTTAAAACATGCAGCTATGCCAGATTACTTACCAGCGTATTGAATTCTGGTACGTCCAATTGTAATCTGTGTCTTATTATAAAATGTGTCTTTGCAATTAAGTATTAATTCTGCTTTTACTTATGATAACTTGAATTCTCTGAAGGATCAATATGACTGGCCAAGGCTATGGGACCAAAGAAACATTCTTATTTGCTAACATGCAGCGTGTAAGAATGAGTTATCATAAAACACCTCATATCATAGAACAACTTCGCACTCATATTAATTTATGCACAGACTTTACCAACAAACAGGATAATTATGTATTAAGCCAGAGGTGACAGTCCTAACAGAACTTCTCACAATTTTAGAGGTAATACCAATTCCCCAATGGTTTTAGATCAAGTAAAGACTTCTAGCCTTTCTGCAAGCTCTACCTTCACATACCATTCTTCTCCTCTTTCCTTCTTTCATAGCTACATCTTTAATCATTTACTTTATTAAGAGGACAGAAATGAAGTGTCATACATCCATCACATCAGGGCCTCTGATCCAACACTAGAGAGTAGATTTACACACAGCCTAAATAACAAACTAAGATTTCCTTAAGTAGGTAAATCCTTCTTCAGTACAACTTGGCCACATTTGCCTCAACCTCCTTGAGCCAGGGGGGAATTAAACACAGTCAGGATGTACTTGCGCTTCACAGCCATAATGGCAGAACAGTCCTTTGGGGCTTGTGCAACAAAATATGTGTGGTTTTGCCATGCAGCAAAGCCAAATTAGTAGTGCACCATGGCCAAAAGACAGAAGCCTGTACCATTCCCTCTCTCATTTATAAGCACTGGTTATGTACTTATTTTTACATGACTTACAAATTACAGCTGAATTCCTGACTGATTTGTAGATAAAACAATATAGCTAAGACTCAACATATGCATTTAAGAAGTCTAGATTCAAATATGAGAATGTGTACCAAAAAAAAAAACCCCACCAACAAACCAAAAACCAACAATACAACTATACTGTCCACAGAAAGAGCAAATGAACCTCACTGAAATAAAGTCTGATTCATTCTAGTCAATGAGGACATTTTTATTGGTCCCCATTTGTAAGAAAATGGTATGATCTATAATAAATTTGTATTTGCTGGCACAGAAATTATTCCCTATCAACCCACATTAATGCATTGCCTCCCGAAATAAGAGTTGACTTATGCCTCACAGCTCCATTATGAACTAATATTCATGCCCAATCAGTTCACTTAAAGTTTTAAAATCTGAAGACAAAAAGACATCCACCTCTCTAACACCACTAAATATGTCTTGCTGTGCTGAAATTAACTCATTAATATTTTAGACACAGCTATGGGGAATTCCAATGCTTTACCTTCATCTTCATCATTAGCACTGACTGTAATGATACTTGAGCCCACATCCTGGTCTTCATCCACATTAACTTCATAGACACTCTGAGTGAAGACAGGCTTGTTATCATTCACATCGCTGATAAAAACACGCACGTAGGCTGTGTCTAGAGAGACAAGAAACAAGACATTAAAATACTCAGCTGTGCCACTTCTGTCAGCTACAATTCCTTAAACTGTCTAGCTGCACATTAAATGAAGACGAATATGCAGACAATATAGAAACAAACCCTTAGGGTTGTGGACAATACATATACCAACATTACTCAAAAGCACTTGGACATCAAATCAGTGTCACATCCAACTTGTTTAAACAGATAATGTGTGAATAATTGATGCCTAATATGGCAATTGTATAGCTTTCAGTCATAACTTTTTGTCCTGGAGCTACAAAAGCCAAATTTTAAGTCTTTGTTGAAGAACAGTCGTCAATTGAGAATGGGATTTTTCTATCTTGAACTTTCCTGCTTCATACTTCATAATTACTTTTGACTGAATATAGTACCATATTCAGTGCTCTGAGAAACACTTTATTACCCAAAGGTCTGCATCCTACAGATACTGGGTGCATCCTTGCTAGCTAGGAAATACTCACCAAACTAACTGTGAAGCCATAGTTTTCCTTTAATGTCAGAACAAAAAACTTACCTGGTCATCACATGAAATATCTCTTCCAGACCTGCCACAACTGTTGCACACAGAAACAGTAGGGGAAAAAAAACAAAGCCAAAACAACAGGCACTCTTTCACAAGTGCACTTGAAAAAAAGGTAATTAACATTTAACCTTGCACTTCAGAGCTTTTATTTTCAGAGACCAATCCAGGTAAAATCATGCTTGCCACAGACGTGTCTCTTACCTGAGTTTGGCTTCCCATGTTTTCCAGGTCGAGCTGATTCAGAGCCATCTACTGACTTGACTTCGAGAAGATAGGACCTCTTCTTCTCTCTATCAAACACTGAGGCAGTGTATATTGAGCCTGTCTGTGAGTCCAAGTGAAAACATGTGTAGTCTCTGCCACTGTCATGTAACAGGGAGTAAGTTATCTAAAGGATTAAAAAGAAGTTATTAACCTACACTTTCCTTTTGTTCACAACTAAATACTTAGAGAGGAGGAACAGTCTTGTATTTGAGAACTTGATCAGGGCCAAGAAAGCTGGGTACAACTGCCAGCTTGAGCAATATAGTTTAAAGTCAATTAACTTCCTTGCATGTTGGCTGCTGATCTGTAAAGGAAATAAATTTGTCTTGTTTAATCAGTCCCTGAGTTCACTACTTCACGTTTGTACAGTGCTTGTGCAACAGCACTCAAACTCAGCTAAAGAACCCGGGTACTAATATAATAACCCCAGGAGAGCTGAATTTGAACTTGCTCAGTATCATAGACCATGTTCTAGTCTCTATTATATGTAGGTTTTTGTGCACTTGACTTCAGCTTGCACTCTTGTTCTAAGGATATAGCTACTTTTGATTTCTAAAATCAGTAACAAATACATCTACTTTTGATGTTAACTTGACATATTTTGTAAGGGCTCAGTTTTCAGTACCCCCAATGATTTACAACTCACAAAAGCTTTTAACACATCTTTCCTTCCATTAATTTATCCAATCATATTTTAGGTCTATGTAGACCTTTCCAAACCACAGCATTTTATAGCACATTTTTCACCTGAACCACAGACTGTATAAATATTTCTTCTGTTTTCTATCTCTCACCTACTAGTTTTAGCTGGATTTTTCATATGGCAAGACAGAAACGTAATTAACTACTTTATTTGATCTCATGTTTCCCTATTAGTGATCCCTTTCTTTGGTTGAAGAATTCTAGTCTACTTAGCCATTGTTCACACAGAAGTTGTTCCATACCTTTCATCATGGAAGATGTAGGTCCCCACTTGCTTACCTCACCATTCTGACCAAGGTCAAGGTCGGTGGCAGACACCTGAATGACAAATGTCCCAACACCAGCTCCCTCTGTTACCCAGGCTTCATAAATAGATGAAGTGAAGAATGGGACATTGTCATTGACATCTAAAACATCAGAAAAGAGTGCATAAAGAGAAAACTATAAAACTTTAAAGAAAAAAATAACTACTATGATTATACTATAACACTGCTGAAGAGCTTACGCACCTGTTACATTAATGTAGACTGTAGTGAATGCTGCCAGAGGAAATGCAGCAACATTCTGTGCTCGAACCCTCAGCAGAAAGCTCTTTGTTGTTTCATAATCTAGTGGCTCAGCTACCAGGATGGAAGCAGAACCATCATGTCTGTTTGGAGTCAGGTAGAAACGAACTGGCATGTTGGTCTCCGGAACAAGTCCCTCTTCTAGGTTGTAAGTCACACGGGGATCACCAAGGGGAGAAGTTGCTTTGATTGTCTGCACAGTTCAAAAAGTTTGCATAATGAACACTTCCGTAAGCACAGCAACATGGCTAAAAGCTTTTGTGTATTAAGTCTCGCAGATCTTCAGCTCTCAACTGAAAACAGTAGTACAAGTATTTCTTGATACCACATCTTAACCCTGCCTGATACATCTCCAGGCTGGATACAGCTGCAACCAAAGGTTATCAGTCATTACATGTTTGGTTACTCATGCTTCTACCCTAAAAATAGGTATTTTGGAGTAACTTCATAAAGCTGTTTCGATTACTCATTTCAAGCAATCAAACCAAACAACTCTTAATTACTTTAAGGCAAGTAATCTCCTCAGGTAACACAGAAGCATTCAGAAAATTGGAACGCCTATAGTGTAATCCAAATGGGAAGGAAATCAAATAATGGTTGCACACATATGAATTAGAGCCAAAATGCTGATTACCATTAGCATTTCCGAAAGAAAACTGAAAGCACATCATCGGTCCCTGCAATACACAAAACTTTTATAAAAGCTCACTGTATTTAAGCAAATAAGCAATGTTCAGCTACCCTCTAGCTTTAAAGCTATAGGCAGACAAACCAGTTTGTCCCAATCTTACCAAAACTGATGCATCTCGTGTAGTATTCTCTGGAATAACAACTTCATAGCTGTCTCTTTCCCACTGTGGAGGCTGGTTTTTTGCACTGGTAATAGTTACCGCAAGTTCAACTTTACTGCTCCTATTGCCTCCATCTGTAGCAATAATCTCTCGAATTATAGATGATGTCTGTAGAGTTAAAAAGGTTTCATTACAAAGGGTTTTGATCAGGGCTCAGATGAGCTTTCCCCCCCTCCCTCAATTAAATAAATACACAAAATTAAAGGCACACTTAAAAACTGCACAGAAGAACATTCAAAACTGCAGAATACTCAGTCCAGAACATGAAGTAGGTGCAACATTGCTGAAAATGCTGCTATTTGCTTTAGTTAAGATTGTCAGAAAATGTTGCTATTTGTCTCAATAAACCTTAGCAAATTTCACACATGCTTATAACAAAAGCAAGAAAACCCAAACACTTTGCGGAGCCCCTGGGTACTTAAGCTTACCTATCAACAGTTTTTGTTATTAGGTCTGTAGGGGTTTTAAGATTCAATAAAGATAATATATTAAAAAGATATACCTTCACCAAAGTTTTGTGTCAGAACTTAAATTTCAATATTAAAAATATCTATTAGGTATTTAAAGATTGACATCTACAACAATATTTTTGTTTCAACACAAATTACAACACTGAAAACATCAAACTGCTTACGCAGGTATTTAGAAATGCCTGAAACTGGTAAATTTGGGATAATTACGTGCACTGGTTTGGTTCATTATGCCTTCACCCTCCTAAGGGATAGCTATGCTTAGTTCACCATGACTAATGTGTATCAAGTTGGGGATCTGTATGAGAAGAAAAATTTCACACTCTTTCACATTCAGGTTTGTGGTTTAATTCATTGCCTGTTAACACCTGGACTCTTGCTCACCTGCTTATGGTCTCAGCCCTCCATTCCTTGGTATTCATATGCCAAAGCTAATGAAATAGGAAAAACAAGTCTCAGAGGCAGTGCTGTCAGCTGCTACCTTCCAGCTGAAAGCGGGGCTTGCTTAGAAGCAAGTCACAGTGAGCTAAAAGCCTTAGACACAATATTGATCCTTTAATGTGAAGCAGTAACACAAACTCGTGACTTCAGTCTCTCCTATGATATACCGAGATCGCCAGCCTAAAAAGGCAGGAAGCATCATACCTGAGATATGGGTTGGTTCACAAACACCCATCCTGTAGTAGGATTAATTTGTAAGAAGTTTGGTTCTTCATTTGCTATCAAATATGTAATGGCAGCATTTGAGCTGTAGTCATCATCATGGGCTGCAACACGAAGAAAGCTGGTCCCAACTCTTGTGTCCTCTCTTAGGAAATCTAATGTCAAGAAAGGATTTCATACTGATAATTACAGTCAAATTGACCATGAACATCTTACTAAGAAACTATGAATACTAAAGTAATAATGTATGGAAGCTGTAACTTGATCTTCCTTGGAACAACAGCCATAAATCAATCTGAATATTTTAAAGAGCTGCTGTCACTCCAGAGCTGTGCATCACATTTGAACTTCATATTATCATATTCATAACCTGGAATTATTATTTCTCATAAGGTACTACTTTTTTTTTTTTTTTTTTATGTCTTGTATTTTGGTAAGGGACTAACTGCTCTGTATTATAGAAATATACATAAATGGAATTTTAATTTATTGCATAAAACCAGAAAAAAGGACAACATTGTCAGAAACTGCTTTCTAGGATTTGCACAGTATAACTAATAGAATTACCAGTCTTCATTTTTTCACAAATATTATACATGCCTCTGGGTGTTTATCCACAAACAGGGAGGGTTTTTTTAAGAATCAAGAAGGAAAGGTAAAACAATGAACAATGAAGAATTATGAAATTCAAATGGGAAAAGTATGCAATCATAACTTATGACAAAAATCTATTAATCAGAAAACAAAGGATACAATTAGTTTTCAGTGCTGCACACTCATTATTACAACTTTTCCATCTCTATGTAGTACCACAGGCTCTTGGAATAGTCAGGTAAGGAAAGAGACTGACATGGCTATTGTTTCAAGGAATTTTCCTGTAATGACACTCAGGAAAGCCTACAAGTCAAGACTGAACTTGTTACATTGCACATTCCACAGGATAACATTCCGCAATTAACAGCGGTAAGTGCATCTCTGGCTGCAATCACCTAGTTGGTCACACCATCTACTTCCAGAAAAGACAAACCCCAAAAATCTTATATATCAGGTAAGCTCACACTCAGGGCACCGAAATTCATCCAAAAATGACTCTCAATTACATTCATAGTGGGTGTTTTCAAATCTGGGATCATTGTCATTTTGGTCCAAGATGACAATATTTATCTGACACATTCCAATGAGTGGTTCCGCTGCCTGATCTGTTGCTGTCACAGTGACGGGATATTCCCTCTGTTTTTCTCGATCAAATATCTGAAGAGTTGCCAGAACTCCTGAAAATAAATCAAATACCAGAGAGCCAAATTACTATGCATTTGACAATATTCTACATTTAGATGTTTATTTGTCTGTCAATACACTGAGATACAATACAATAGGTTAAATATACCAATAACGTGAACTTCAGGTTCAAAGATCCAATCACAAGATTTACCAACTTCAACAGCTTAAATTGTACTGCTCAGGCAGATGCAAACTTCATACAATTAGACTTAAATTGAGAAAACAGAGATATTTACCAAACTGACTTTAAGAGAAGCAGTTTATAAAAAATATTTATTGTGAAGAGCAGTAAGTACAGGGTAAAGGCATGTTTCATGTCTTTTTATCCTCCAAAATTTCAGCCTGAATTTAGTTTTGCCTTCCAAGGCTTAGTCTCTTTGCTGTTTGTAAGACTACTGTCAATTGGATAAATCATTTTATATGCCATTAGCAATGTTGCAAGGCAATGTGCACATAAAATGTTTGTTTTTTTTAAATCCAGTTACAAAAACACAGAAGTTATTTCACACAGCAGAGCTCCCACATTTCAGGGAAAACATCAGTTCTAGTTCAGTACTGGACATGTATGAAGCTTTTAGTTTCAAGGAATATTTGTTCATACAGCTGATGCAGTTTATATTTTGTTTGCTATCAAAAAACTAAATTAAAAAGCATGAAGCCTGATTTTGTTTAAGCTTTTTTTTCCATCAGTGTAACAAAGTGGTTTCTATCTGCCAGTATCAGTTCTGGTATTTGCTTTACCTGTGTCAGGATGAATACTAAATGCTGGTAGGGCACCATCTCTGTGCATCAAGCCATATTTCACTACACCATTGTCTCCTTCATCAGCATCAGTAGCTTCAACCTGCAGTACAACTGTCCCTGAAGGCTGGTTTTCCAATACAGAAGCATGTTCCCGGTAATACTGACACTGAGAGCGGGAGAAAGAAAAAAAAAAAAAAAAAAAAAAAAAATCAAGGACTCACCATGCCATTTGATTTAAAGATATACTAGAGGGGGGCGGAAAGAATTAAAAAAGATTTATCTACACTTTCATTCACATGTGCTGATGTTAATGCTTTATCTGTACCACAATTAAATTTACATACTGCAATTGCTACTTTGCAGTTACACAAGCAACACAAAACAGGAGGCCACTGAGCATCTCCAACTAATGAAAATACTTGGAGAAAAAGTTAGTTTCTTCCCAATGTAAATATTTTCTTTTTTTGTATTAGTAAAAGTCTTATAAAAAAGAGAACATATACTTGCCCAAAGCACACAATTGCTTTGGTCAAAAAGCAATTTCTATGCAAAGTAACGTTGTCAAGGACAGACTACTGAGAGTTTCCAAGACTGACATGAATAGCCACTGACTTTTCAAAATGTGCAACATTGCCCGTCAACACTTTAGCCATTAGCCTCAAACTTGAAATTTTTAGATAACAGGTCTTTAATATGAATAAACATTCTGAAAATACATTTAAGCATTTATTTTTTAGAGTACTTTACAAATTAAGCTAAAATACTTTAATTCTTTCTTTCATCAGTTCTAGACACACAACCACCAAAAGAAGCCTGTGCAATTTAGAGAGCTATTTTGGAATACTGTGGAACAAGTCCACTGCATAGATAGCTATACCTATCGATTCCTCCTCACATCTACTACACTGAACCTCCACAAGTTATTCACTCAACCTCATCTTCTAAAACGCCAGAGATGAGATGTGATTCAGGGAAAAGGCAGTGCTCACAGGAACTGTTCTGCCACAAGAGGAGAATAAATCCTGTAAGTCTTAGGAGAGGGATGGAAAAGATGAAGAAGACAGCGGCATCAGGACTCAAAGCCAGATGGAAGTGGACCACTTCTTGAATAGCTCATCTGCTGCATCACTCGCACTGACAACACAGTCTTAAACATTTACCACACAGTCTAATACAAATGACCGAGCCTCATTATAATTTACCTTCTGAAAGACAGGTTTGTTATTGTTGACATCATCAATCTTCACAACAACCTGGGCAGTACTTGTAAGAGAATGGGGCCCTCCAGAGGCGTTATCATCAGTAGCTGTGACATTAAGTACATACTCTGTCCCCTGCAGCTTAGGAAACGGACTTGAACGAAGTCTAACTAGCCCTGTAAAAACAATGTGTTTTTTATTTTTTTTTACTACATTAACCAATTACTCTTGCTCTTCTCACTAGTAAGCATGACAACAAACGATTCTCATTTACCGATTCACCAATGAACCACAAGGCTGCTACAGTGTAATGTAACAATGGTATTTTTACTGCAGTGTGATATTAAAAAAAAACTAAGCACAACAGGTTTGTCTGCAGACATGTCTATAGAGCTAAATGAGACAACAGCTACAACTCAGCTGACCTGTGCACGCTAGCTTTCATGGATCTGCTGCAGGAAAAACCAAACAATTAACAAAAAAATCCAGAGAAACATTGTGGCAGACTTCTGTTGCACCTGCACCTGCCACACCAGTAAGCCCAGCCATGTTCCTGTATCATTATTGCCACAAAGCAGGTGTCGCCCTGTTAACCACACCAGCATTTAGCTATATAGGCATACCCTCAGAAATGTGTATTTTGCTACTCTCCCAAGTCACACAAATGATACACAGTACTCAATGGGACATAAAGGCACTGTCAGAGAAAGATGTATGAAAGATTTGCTACAAAAGCAAAAGAAATTACAGCTGAGACCCTGCAGTAAGAAGCTGCCATTCTTTTGCTCCATCATCCATCAATCACCTCTGTTATTCAGCAGGCACAATAGCAACTGTCATTACAACAGAGTACTGTCACAGCATCAGTGTCACTCAGTTTGCTTGCAAATGTATTGTTTTAGCTGCAGCACTTATTTTTGACACATCTCTGCTTTACCTTGGCATTTCTGCGACAAGGGGGTACAGATTATTCCCCGGACATTGTTTCTGAAAAGAAACTGCTGCAAGTCACTGTATAAACCTTTATGGGTTTATTAAGCCACAGAACCCCAACAGTGTTGTAAAAAAAAAAAATATGCTCATGTTTCTAAAATTAAGTTTCAAAGACTATAAAAATTAACAGATTAAAAAAGTATGAAAGTACATATACATAATTATCTATAATACTACTATGGAGCTAATCCTAAGAGATGCCATCAATCAAATCAAGCATTTTCAATAAAGATTTTTCAGAAGCATCAGGTATACTACCCCTGTGGCAATTAGACACTTTTCAAACCATTGCTCCTCTTCAGGTGCCAAAGTATCTTTAGAAATTTAACTCCTGCAACTTACAATTCTGTTTATAAGTCAGCAGGGATAAAAGGAGCTCTCAAATTCAGAATCACGTTGCAACACTTGCAAGTTACCTGCAGATCATATTTTTGGCAACATTTCAGAATCTGACATTAATATTGAAAAAACATGATTTGCATTTAAATTAAAATTTCATGCTAAGTGAACTCTATGAAATAAAGAGAAAGAATAACTTAGGTTGGCTTACTCCTTCCTATATATTCAATGATAGAGCTTTGAAAAATTTAAGTTCAGATTTTGATTGCAGTTCATGACAGGTCAAATATAGTTCAACTGAAATTAAGTTACTTCAGTCCTTCAATGGCACTTCAATTTGGTTGCTTGTCTCTGTCCCAAAACACCCCCTTTTGTTTTTTCAAGCAATCAACAGCATACAAATCCTATTAATTTAAAGGGATACATCAGCCTACCCTGACGTGTGTTGGTGGATTGTTTTTTTGGTGGGTTTTTTTTTTGAGAGAACATCAATGTTGTGGGGTTTTTCTTTTGGGGATTTAAAAACATGCAACTGCTGAAAAGAGTTTTAGAAAATGTAAAACCTGGTATTTCAGAACAAATTACTTAAACAACAAAGTATTCACACTTTTTTTTTTTTCATCATGCATGCAGTATTCTTGGCTAAATAAGATTGGTCATGTGAATTATTTTGTCCTTAAATGAAAAATATACTTAGCTCGTATTTTATATACTTTTGCCTTCACTGTAACGAAACAGTGGTAGCCTCATTCTGCCTACGAATGCATCATTTTGTGTCAGTAAATAAGTAAACTCAGCTAAGAAGTCTTTGCTCACATGCATAATCGGGACATAGACATAAGCATAGGAAAAAAAAAATAAAACCCTCATCTGAAAACTCAAATGTCCACTTCAGTTAAAACCAAATTATTGAAAAAGTTGCACAAAGAAAACTATTCCAGTCAGAACTGTCACCCTATAGCTTTTTCTCCTAACGCAGCTATTTGATTACTGACAGTATTTTAGGCTAACTTCAGCAGGTGGATGTCAAGGTTGGAGAGCACCTACAGGCCTTGCACACTCTTCCTCTTGCTCCCTGGGTTTGGCTGCCCGTGTTCAAGGCCAGCTCTGACACCATGCTGCTGGCTAATCTTGGATCAGACAGTTGGTTGTCACAAGCCTTGTCTGTGGCCTCTGGCCCATGTCCCAGGAGCTGCGTTTAAGCTCAGGTCCTTTCCTGAGCTCCCCGGGGGTGTGCTGTACCTGGCTGTGCATCTTGCTCACCCTGACGCTGCCCTGCTGACTTGCTTTCCCGCTTGATCCGAGACCCACCCCCTCACTGCGCATTTGTCTGGTGACCACTGGGTTTGTTTGGTGACCACTGGACTGTTGGATGAACCACGTTTATAGCATGGGATGTCCTAGCCTGGGATGGCGGTCTGTGGCTGTGAGGTCCCTGCCCCTGCCTGCCTTGGCTCCCATTTCACCTTACCCTGCAGAGCAGCCCTTTCTTGCTGCAACTTTGAAACTAGTTTCCTAGATTAAATGTTATTCAGATCCTTGTTTGACATTTTGGAATGTCACATCTTTATCAATAATAACATTCTCTATTACATTACTGTCTATTAAGTTACCTGTTATCTACAATAATGCTCTCTATTAAGTTACTGACCAAAAGCAAACAACAAACAAGATACATCAATTATACAAAGCTTTTAGGAAAATGATACAATTTTTTTAACGTTACAAGAGAGACTAGAACAATCATATCTTTTTCCTATACTACTTTTAAATAGGTTAATATTAGCTTCAAAAATAGCATATGCTATCCAATTTTTATAATTGCTACCTAATAAAGACCAAATTCAAGCTGCATCACGTCAGAATCAGCATTATGCCTGCAGTAGCAGAGAGCTAATATATTATTACCTTTCTTAGGGTCAATAACAAAGTTTCCTTTTTGATTCCCAGACAGAATATCGTATGTCACACCATCTCCATCAGGGTCAACAGCATTAACTGTAGCAACCAGTGTGTTTGGGCCTGCATCTTCAGAAACAAAACTCCTATAGCTGTCAAAAGAAATTACAACACCACCTTTATGAATTTAGACAGGAAATAATATATGCAGAACTCCGCTTCACAACACCTACTGACTACCTGTACAAAGGGTACAGCAGAGACTTGCAATCCACCAATACAACTGCACTGATAAGCTGCTGCTTTGCTAACCAGTGAAATGATAATGTTGCTGGTCTATCCAACCATCCACGCCTTTCTGTTGCTGCCTCCCAGACTGCCATTGCAAACTCTCAGCAGTACTGAAGCTTTGAAGCTTAGCTTTGCAACAAGACCTGCACTAAATGCAGAATTCATTTTTTTTTACTTTATAAAAATGAGTTGCATGATTCACAGAACCAAAGCAAACATTTGCTAAGTTAAAGCGTTGCTTGTTATAGCACTTTCTGACACCAGCACTCCAAATGCTTTCAGTGTAGTCTGTACCAGCATGACTAAGATGAGAACCAGATCTGGAGGATATGTGCATAAAGTCAGTTTTACAAAAATCTCTTCTCAAGTCCAGGCACATTACTGACATTGTAAGCTCTTAAGAGGCATTATCAGCCTGAGCTTAACGCTCTCTGGAGTAGAAAAGCCCCCTGCTTTAGCAAAGTCCCAAATATTTATTATTTTATCTGACTGGATTGAGCACAGGCCAGACTAAGCATACTACAGACCTGTCCACAGTAGATATCCCAAAGCTCAGCCACATGAATGAAGTACAACTGGCTGCAGCAAACAACATAGATAAAATAGATGTATGTATAACCATATGTATATATAATTACTGGGTTCAGAGTGCTTATGGACCCACTCTCCATACGCTGGAAATACTAAAAAATTGAAAGAAAAAGAAAATGGATGCACAGAAAACTCCTTTCACTTTTGTTGTCTAGATATGTATGTTTTCATCAAAACCTTCATAGAAATAGCTTTTTATTCCTCCCCCAATCCAATATGCAATGAAGTAAGAGAAGTAAATTATTCTGGTTTAGCTCAGTCACAACCCTCAGGACACTGTCTTAACTCTCTATCTGGAAAGCAAATTAAAAGTAATTCTGATAATTTTGAACATGAAATATAGGGACAGAAAAGTTCAAGTCATCACAAGAGGTCTCTTAAAAAGAAGAAAGCAAAAACTGACAAAATGAAAGAGAGTGGTAGCCTTAAGTATTTCACAACTGAGATAAAGAATAACCGTGATGAAAGAAAGCTTGTGGGCAAGGAATGATAAGTTTATACTGGACTGTAAATCTATTTAAACAAAGGGCTAGAAAGACAACTTCATCATCTTAATCTGCATTAGCTTGCCATGGAAAATAACATTCATTGCAAACTTAGTCTCTCAACAGGGCCTAATTTACAGGTGTTCATGATTAATCTATTTCACAGAAAACTTCAGCTAAGTTCTGTCTGAAATTCACCTTTGGGTTCAAGATTTTTTCCATTATGGGAATGATAAAGCAAAATCAAAGCCTGGTTAGCCTGGTTAAACAAAAACCTGAGCTAATTTGAATTCCAGGAATTCCAATGAAAATCTACACAAATATACAAAAGCGGTTTCCCTGCTATTGCATAGGGAACAGAACAGCTTCTTGTGAATATTTGGTAATTTAAAATAATGTTCATTTTCATAGTATTCTTCAGTAAACTTCAAATAAAAGAGCTGGCAGGCGCTTTTTTTTAAACTATGTTTTCTACTTCAAACTTGTTAGAGACATTTACAGCACCTTTAATACTATCACTCATTTCTGATTAAAAAAATCAGGAACAAATACAAGACTAACAGATACAAATAAATATTCAATGACCCTGACTATTAGAACAAATAAATAAATGAAAAACAGGCATCATCTGAAGAGTGAGAAATTTAATCTGGTTTAGTATTTGCAAATGCATAGAGATCCAGTAAGAATTTACAAAAGATCAATTTTCCAAGCCCCATCTCGTAGGAGATGTTTAGAAAAGAAAGGAGGGCACAATATTTTGAAGCCAGAGGTTAACTTTACATAAAATAAGGACTGTCAGAAAGCTTCGATATTTTGTTCAGCTAAACCACAAGCTTAGCATCACTGAAATCTCTGACTGGGTTTTGTTCTGAGCAACTTCTACTTTTAAGAGTAGAAGGCTGATGCAGAAGCTGACTGGGAATTCCATTAGTAAGCCTCTAACACAAATGCAAGTTTGTAGTACTTTTGACATTGCTTCAGATGCTTCTGAGCCCCAGCTATGGAAGAAAAAATGCTTACTGATGCTTTAAAAGAAGGAGGGGAAAAAAAAAAGTTCAGTTTGTAGGGCATGAGACTAAGTGAAATTAAGTGAATCCGCTTATTGACATTTATCTTGTGTTTTTTACAATTCAGTGGTCATTTAGGATTCTGTCACCTAGGCATTTTTCTGTAACAATTATAAGCCAGGGATGCAGACTGCTGACTCTGTCTAAGCTTAAATTACCTAATTAAAAGACAAAATTCTACCATGTACTCTGGATCCAGGCTGAGGACAGTACTGAGTCGCCTGCTTTTTCTGCTTGATTTTCTCGGGTGGTGGAGGGGTTTTCTTGAAATGTATAGTCTTTCAGTACATATTGGCAAAAACATAAGTGCAAGATTTGTCAAAAGAGACTGTCTATATACTACTTCTAGCTAGCTACATACATAAGTCCTACTATACATTGAAAGTATCCCTAAACCTTAAAATTAAGAACCAAACTTAAAGCTGCCGGGTTGGTTTTTTTCTTTTTTCTACTGGTAATAAGAGAGTTACAGAGTCAAAAGATGATCCCGCATTTGTCAGTCCAACTCTCAGATTTGGTTGAACCAAAGACAGTTACTATCCTGTAACAATCAGCCTTTTGACCACAATACAAAAAGCAACAGTGAAAGACAAAGATACCAAGAGTTTTAAGAATATGTATTTACACTGTCTGGGAAAACACAGGTGCTTCATCATTCACATTTGAAACATGGATCCTAACAGTTGCTGTCCCAGTCTTCGGCTCTTCCCCTTGATCTACAGCCATAATTACAAACTCATAAAGATGGTCAGGTTGCTCATAGTCCAACCGTGTTGCTGGAAAAATAGTACCATCTGAAGTAATACTGAAGTCTTGACTCAAAGCGTAATAGAGTAATTTGGCATTCTCTTTTGAATCGCAGTCAGTGGCTGTCACTATTAAAAGAGAAGAGGAAAACATTGTGTAGGCCAAAGTTTGTGAATTGGAATGTTACGTACTTTAACAACAGAATTAGTGTGTAGTATAGAACTATTTGTCTTGGTATGTGGTGCTTGAAAAAAATCATAAAACTGTGCTATATCCCCTGTGCTTGTTATTGAAGTAACCTTTAAGTCAAGTCCCTGGTTGAATTCAGCCACTAGATCTTGCCTTTGTCTGCTGGATTTAAAGAGTACTACCAAGAACATATTCTCACACCGAGATGTATATTCTCATGTCCACCTAATCTATACTACTGGCTTAAGATCACTTGGACAGATCACACCCTGTGTGATTAAAGATGAAATATTTACATATATTATTCAATTGATGCATTTTATGCATTTGTTAGACCCTACCTATAACCTACAAAACCTATGCTAAAAGCGCAGATACCGGAACAGTAACTGACAGACTACCATCAGTACAGGGTAAATCACTAAGAAGAACAGCAGAAGGTTATAAAATCCTATTTGCTATGGAACAGCACTTTTCTTGTAGTTTAATTTCGTTTTTCCCCCTCAAGATTTATCAAAAGATTCTGCAAGGGTTAAAGACTAATATAATGCCCTTCTGCAACTGCTTAGGTGACATAAATTCGTTGTATTGCTAGAACCTACTCATTTTTATATAAACATTTTCAAGATAAGATTTCTGTGGTTTACAAAATCAAAGTTTACATAATTTACAGAGCATCATCATTTAAAGCTTAAGTTACTGGTTACATTGGAAAGAAGCAGAGTCTTTTTCTCAATCATCCAAATAAAACCTCACGTAAAACAGTTAAACCATGCAAGAGGCTTTTAATGCAAAAGAGCAGTATTCCCTACAGCAAGCCCACGTAGGACTCCTAAGACCGGCAGAGAAAGTTAGCTGATGTGTCCATAATTTCTGATTCAACATCACTCTGCAGGTTTGCTATTGTAAGCCTGCTGCTATAATACCAACCACAACTGAAGTTCTGTTACTTAAAAATCCTACAAAGAAGATTTGTTTCTTTTGTGTCCCATCCCTCAAAATTATTTGGGCTGTGACAGCAGTAAATAATTATGATCCAATTCTACAAGGTGCCATTTGCCTTCAGAGAGTTGCAACTATACCCATGCTGGGGCAGGTAATTTTGCCTTCAGAACTGAATTCTAATTAGTGGGAGAAAAAAAACCAAACTCATACTGAACCTAACAAATCATTTTAGAAGTACTAACCTTGTAGAAGCGCAGTTGTCATAGTAACTGTTTCAGGAACACCAACTTTGCTGTAAATCAACTGATCAAATTCGGGGATGCAATCATTCACATCTGTGATTACAACCAAAACCTTAATGGGAAGAGAGGAACGTTAAACAGCCAAAGTGAATAAAGGCAGTGACTTCGTTGCTTTAGAAATATCAGATGGAAAAATTAAAAATTTCGCAAAAACATTCCTGAGGTCTTCAGAAGTCATAGCACATAGGATAAGCCATTTTTCTTAAGATTTCTCTTTTCCTGCTAAGAAACATTGAAATATTAGATTCCAAAATATTTGGAATGCCAAGTCTTAGTCCCTTGCAGCAATGTTTGCTGCTTACCCTTCATCTCCATTGATTATTCCTTATTACTAATTTAAAGGAAAACGGACCATCTGCTTTCCAAGCATCCTTTTTCCCATTATCGTATCTTCTAATACTTCTGTGATTTGTAACACTAAAAATTCTACTGGCAAGCATATTATGTTTTAGAGTATAAATCTCCAAGACCAAGTTCTGAATTCAATTACAGCAGCATAAATCAGACGTAGATGGAACCGATTATGGCAAAACAAGTAAGAAATACAATTCTGCTTCTAACATCTTTTGAAATATTTTCTTATTCTTATATCAGATATGAGTCCACAGTTGCATTATTCACATTCCAGACAATAAGAAGTGCGTTAAATTACCCTTTATGGCACTCCATACCACTACACTTCAGACCATCTGAAGTTGGTTGAGGTATTCTGCACTACAGTGCAATGAGTAGACAGATACTCTACCTACCCTGACATAGGTTTCTATAAACTGAGAGTTGCTCTCTCTTAACTATTGAGGTTAAAGCAGGTACAAGGTAAACTACGTTTAGGCTAAATGTATTCGTAAAATCATCTCATAATCTTCTTTCAAGTCATATTGTACCACCCTTCCTATCGGAGTACAAAAAAGGATCAATAGAAATTATCAGCCTCTGGTGCGCTTCAGCCACTGTTTGTTACATTGACACACTGTTTCACAGTCTCTCTGTGTCCTCACACTTGCTCCTTATCATTCTGCTGCCTGTTCCTCTATAGCGTACATCTTATTTCCTGCAGCATGAACAAACTGGTATGTTGTATGGATTTCCTAGCTCAGTGAATCCTTTAATTCAAACCAGTGTAATAACTATATTTAGAAATACTGTTGCTGCTGAACAGCCTTTTAAAATGCCATGAATCATCATCTTTCAATATCTGTGAGTTTCTATTACCTTCTTTCTTTACAAGTTCATTTTGTGTTCTTGATGTGAAACAAATTCTTTTCTGTTCCACCTTTGTTTTAAATATGAATTATCTCAAATATATATCATACTTCATGTAGGTTTAGAGTAAGACAAAACCTCATGTCTGGCTTGGCCACATTTGTTTCCCTATCTTCCCAGATAAGGCCTAGGACCTATGATGGGATGACATATTGATCCCTCAGAAATAGCCTTTTCACCGTCTGCAAGACTGAACTCTAAGAGTACCTGAACAATCCCTCATCATCTACCCACAGACAGAAAGACTTTTTAAGAGGACAGTAGAATAGACAGCATGAGCTGGGGAAATGGGAGCACCTAGTGAATCTGTATGGAAGGCTGAAGGAAAATGGAAATACATACAGACTGCCAGAAGTGAACACCCACCTCAGCTGCACTGCTGAACTCTTCCTCATTTTCCTCTGCTCTGACCAAAAGAAGATACTGGTGTTGGTCACTCTCATAATCCACACTCCGAGTTAAACTGATATCTCCTGTTGCTCGATCAATACTGAATAGACCACTAGGATTAGTCAGTAAACTGTAGCTCAGGGATTTCTTTTGATATGATACAGCAGAGACAGTAAGAAAGCTGCATTAAAAAAAAAAAAAAAAAAAAGACCCTTGAGGACATAACACAACATACTGAAAAACATGACAAAAATGATACATACCAGAAATGATGGTGCAACCCTGTAGGTCTGATCAGAGCAATACTCACTGAAGTCGGTGACAGCTGTACCTAAACACCAAATTCAAACATTTTGTATACAGTAGTTCTATCATCTTGAGGTTAAACAGATAAAGATAGGAATCTCCGAAGTAGAACACAGTCAGGATTAAAAACACAGGAACCGAGGATTTCATTTTTGCTGCAGCTGAATTTGCCTACTCTAACTTTCTTCTATGGTAGTGGTGGTTTTCAGGCAGGAAACTATAAGATAAAGTAAGATGCAAAACATTCATTTTAATAACAGCATAGTAAGTTTGTTGCTGTAGTCATACCACCCTGAAGTTTCAACAGATAACTGCAAAAGGATAAAAGCTAGTCACTAACAGTGTGCATATTACACAGACATACAGTTTTAGCTCTTGTCTGGCACTGTTTTTTTTTCCACTTAAGTCCCATGTATTTAAACTCTTCAAGTGGGAAAAAGACTTGCAGTATGAAGTAAAAGAAGGAATTTAAAAATAAATATTTTTGAAGGCTTTAAAACAGATTACTAATTTCTCAAGTGTTTGTTGCCTTAGCATGCAGGTTTCTTAGGAAAAATAACTCTGTCTCCCTGGAGAGCCCACCGACATGTATGATCTAGTGACAACTACAATCAAAAAAGACAAAACTCAGTTTGCCTGAACACCTTTTTCTGCATTACATTTCCATGCTGCTGCCTCCTCACTTCCCTCGGGTGCACTACTGAAACAATGCAAAAGATTGCTGTAGGTCGTTATCTCACTTTAGCCTGTTTCTGTATTTTCCTTTGATGTAGTCTCACAGTCAGTTTCAGCAGGCGCTCGACCATGTTCCTGCCAACAGGAATTATTTTGCCCTCCTTCTAACTCCCTACCTGGCTGCATGTTCACACCACCTCTCCTCTCCTGTCAGCACTAAAAACCACAAAGCCATGCCATGAGCACATTTAACAACCCAACTGAAAACTTCTTTTCTTCTTTTTGGCTTTGTCTTTCATCAGATCAGACTGCCCATGCAGCTAGCACATTAGCACTAGTGTCAGACCAAAGGAAGAGAAAGATCTGGTAATGCTTGTGAAATCCTAAACCCAGAAATCCAGTGCACAACAGAGACTTTGTTTTCCTGCATGCTTGCGTTATTGGTCCAATTTAAAAATCAAAGCTTTAGGATTCTAAATGGATTTTCATGACTGTTTCTGGTCAACATGCAACAGGAAACAACTTTCACTGGGCACATTGTGTATATTCAAATCTCCCGTGACACAGTAATAACCACATTAAATATTTAGTTCATTTTGGATATTACCAAGTAATTTGACAAAATGACTAATCTATTATTATCTTAGGTGTGCAAACCTATTTTTAAATAATGATAAATAGTTCTAAAGGATTTCATTATTTTTAATCCTGAACATTACTGAACCTAAGATGGCAGGCACTTCTTAGGTATCGCAGCATTTTGTAACTCTTGCATTTCTTTTATGCCTGTGCTATTTAAGTTTTTTGCAGTTCTAAAGAACAATCTTGTTATCTACTATTAACAGTTGCTCTTTTTTTAATCTTAACACACCTTGGTTATTTAGTCACTGTAAAATTGATTGTTGTAGACTGAACAGTAAAATGCACCACTACAGATGATATGATATGAGTAACAGTTGAATGACCACACAAGGAAGACATTTACTGGACAGAAGTATTCTCAATTCAACTGGAAGAGGAAATGTTTGCTGTAAGAACAAAACAGTTTGGGAATGACAGAACTGAGTATTCAGGTGGACCTATGTTACTAACGTTTTCTGTGATATTTAGATGCACGTGGTTACACAAAGGATGGAAAAACAAAACTGCAAGTTTTGTGGCATCTTCATTTTTGCTCGGTTTGTCACCATAATGAAGACGGCAAAGACAGTCTTCTGTTTTTTCCCCAGTTTTCACTTGAGGGAGATGGCACTTCTCCAAATTCAACACACAAAATCAGTATATTTTTTCAAGGAACTTTCAAGGGTAACTTTCTTCATGATATAACAGTCCTAATTTGTATTCTGCATTTTGTTTGAAAATCGACGCAATCAACATCTACTAATACTGTCCATATAATTTAAAAAAGCAAGAAACCATAATTATTCAATACCACTTTTCTGTATAAAAGGGTGACTAAAAATACATCAATCAAACTATATCTTGTTCATTTATATTAAGATCTCTAAACTGCTACTTACAGCATCTGTTTACAATTCACAGACAATACTGAGGCTTCGGGGAGATCAAACAGAAATTAATCTAGGAACACAATCTCACTGCATTATATTGAACTGTTACTTACAATTTTCCTTGCAGCATACTTTCAGGAACATAAACCAAGTATGACATGTTGGTGAACTGTGGTGGTCGCGATCCAGCAATTACAGATACAGAGGCTGGAGAGCCTTTGCTTCCGAGTTTATCTGCTGCTAGTACAGTCAGTAAATACTCTTTGTCCCTCACCAATGGCAGACCTGTAGTTTTAATCCAGCCAGTGTCCTTCTCAACTTCAAATCTGTCTTCCCCACCTAAAAAGAACAGATCCACAAATGGTTGTCAGCAAGAACATTTTTACTTGATTATTTAAGAGGAGAACATAGTATCAATTCCCTGGTTGGTTTTAGCTTAGAATCAGCATGCACATCAAAATTCAAAAGTTTGTTTAGAACTTAGAAATCAGAAATCAGTAATTACATTTATCATTACATTGCTAAGTCCCATTTTACTTCTCTGGACAATTATCATTCTTCTTTATCCTCCGTACTTTGCTGTTGCTTGACCTATATCCCTTACCAGAAAATACCCTGCTAGAGTCCTGGCCAAGAGGAACAAGTCCACCTTTGGAGAGGTACTGTTACTCCCCTTCTGCTTACACAGTTTTGAACTGTCACTGAAGCTTATCTTGAGAGCCCCACAAAGAAAATTATTAATGAGCCTGTGCTAGCTTTGCAAAGCCAAGGCCCAACCCAGACCCTTAAAAAGTTGTTAGAAACAAACCAGGAGCACAGCTCCCACAAGGCAGTAGGAACACTAACCCCCTCCACTCAACAAACTGTGCTCCACATACTGCCCTATCTCATAAAAAAAGCAGTCCAGCAGAGAGGTGCTGACTACTGCCACCGCTGCCAACCCTTTGCCAAAGCCTTGAGCAGTACAGACTACTCCAGCCTCACCTTTCCCCGGGGGACAGTTGGGGCAGGAACCCAAATTTGCAGGGAGAACACACTTCAAATCTGGCAAATCTGTCTGTACCCTCAATAAAAGCCAAACTTCTCACACACGGAGCTGAAGGCTTATGAACCTTTTGTAAGATGAACAGAAGTTCTTTCACTAACGCAACTGAGGATAAAAGACAAAAGGCACAATACTGAAGCCTAATACACAGGGAAGGAGAGAGTTAAAATTTACCTTCCAAGAGAAAATATTCTACAGCTCCATGGATCCCTTCATCTGCATCCACAGCAAGCAGCTTGTATACTTCAGTACCTCCCACAGCTTCAGGGGAAACCACAGCCAAGAACGGGAAGGGCTCCATGGCCCATTCAGGTACGTTGTCATTCACGTCTGTCACAGTAAGGGACAAATGCACCAAGTACCAATCCTTTCCTAATGGTCACAGAAAAATGAAGAAATACTTAGCTACTTAATGGCACTCAGAGTAACAGAAACATGTAGCAAGTCCTGAGCATGCATTTTCTGCAATGTTGGCACGCAATCCAGAAAAATTTGGGGTTTAAGGCTCTTCTGTAATCAACGCATTTTTACATTTTCATCAAAAAAATCTGTTACCATGTACATCCAAGTCTTGCAAAGTCTTCTCAACTCTAACCCAGATAACTTGTGTGTGTTACGTATTGTACTTCTGCAGTCAGAAGCGTTGGGAGGCCTGCCGTAAGGATGCTCAATTTGGCTTCTCCAGCCAAATGTCCTTTATAACTTTGCATGTGAAGCCAGGTTCCAAAAATAAACTGAAATTGCCGTTTTACTAAAGAAGACTGACACTGAGGTAAGAGTACTGTAGCCCACACTGCTGTTGCACTGCCCTTGTATAATTCCCTTCAACATTCAGACAGGCTCTGTGAAAGAAGCTGCATGTTTTCTCCTCTGTGTAGCACAGAAGAAGCCAGAAGGACCATCAAAAAGCCATCAAAAAATCATGATGTAAAAAGCAGCATGGATATTATTTCTCACTACCTAATACTAACTAGAACCACATGTGTTTCAAAGAGATGTTTCATGTCAGAATGTGCGTTCCAAAAGTTCCAGGGCAGCCAGCCCAAGACACCTGAGGAAACCTCAGAGGAGGGGACTTGTCAAGACACTGATCTGAGCCTGAGGTCAAAATACACCACGGTGACCCACACAAGGTAAGTTCTAAATGAGAAGTACCAAATGAGATCAGTGTCTGCTCAAACACTCCAAAGGTTTTAATTAAAACGTTGTGCAGAAAAAGTGCAAAAGGAAGACGTTAGCATCAAAATTGTGTGTCTCTTCTCAAAAGAGCAGGTCTTGTGCAAGCTGTCAAAAGTTTGTAAATAGCCACTCTTAGCTCAGTTTACCCAGGCATACTGCAGGCTTAAAATAGCAATCAGTAAATCAGAAGCTGAGTTAAGAACCTTTGAAAATCTGCCTCTATAATAGCAAGATCTATTGAGGATTTGAATGCCACCTTGGTAACCCTGCCAGGAGTAGAAAGGTTACTGACCTTTGTCTCTCTGGAGTTTGAAAATCAATCCCCCCCTAATCAAGCCTGGAACTCACTCTGTTTCAAGTTCTCCTAAAGTTCGTAACACACATGTATTCCTCTACCAAAATATAAGTCACAATCAAAGAACTGATTTTTATTGAACAAGTAGTACTAAACCTGGGACACAAACTCTACTCTTGTCACTTACTGTGGGTTCACTGAACATTAATATGCTGGTACTTAGTACATAATCATAACTGAGAAATTCCTCTGTGGAAAACCGCATCAGGACTAAGATTAATCCTCACAATGCTCCAGCAGACTTTACTAATCAAAAACTAAAAGGGTTTGGGCATGTTCCTCCAGCTACTTTTGTTTTAATAGTTAAGAGACCTTACTGTCATTTGACATCATGGCAAGATCAAACCTTTCAGCAAGATCTTGGTTACCTCTGAAACATCTGGATACTCCTAAAATTTTGTTAGGATGGCTGGCAGGAACTGCAACGTACACAGTCAATAAGACAGGCGTAAGTGCCTCTTTTGACCAGATACATTTCCACTGCATCTGACCTTACAGGTCTTATTGGTGTGTTATCTTCTTCCATCAACCACTGACAATCTGATTCATAAGCAAAAATAACAAATAAAATCATCATGATTTCACTTTCAGATAAAGGCAGTCTGGAGGAAAATGACTGTAAGTTAGTTTTCCCTTGACTGCGTACCATATCTCAAAGCAAAAACTGTAACGAACCCACCAAACAGGACTGTACTTCTCGGCACAGAGACGTACAAATGTGACCTGACAACCTGTAGAAACAACATCACGGTGCCCAGCGAAGCATGACCAGACAAGGACTTGCCAGAGGACAAGGAGTGTGATGAAGAGACTGACATGGACAATAATGTGTATCATGTATGTCTAGCAGGACAATGTAAGAACTTCAAAGTATATGTTTGTGAACATGATTTTTTAAAGCCTAACTCCTCATTCTAATGAGCGCAGCAAATATTTAAATGCTTTTCATTTGTTCATTTTTCATTTCATTTAAAAGCATTTTTCATTCATAATGACACATACATTCCAAAATGCAGTCTCTCATAAATTTTGTAACTGACATCGCTGCTTGCCTACAGAGTAGTTGTGTTTTCCTAGAGAATGGAGCTTAAACCAGACTGTTACCTGATTTTTAATAAGGTATAAAAAATTAATTTTCTCCCCTATTTATGAAAATTATTTGTGCTTCAAGACAGTGGAAGGAAGGAAATTCTAGAAAGATACATCTCTCAAGAGTTCAGGTGTCTCAACGCCTCTTTCCACCAAAATACCCTCCCTTATGTTTCTTGCAAACATATTAATTATACATGCACATCAGTATATTAACAGTAGTAGTACATTATTAAGTATCTGCATTCATACTATGATTAATAGTAGTTTATTAGTAGTACACGTGCAGTATTATTGCTACATTATGGGATAAATAATGTGTTACAATTCCACTCAAATCTTAGCAGAAACAGCTTAGAACTGGTAATCCCCTGTGGATTTGGGTTAAATCCCACACAGACAGGTCCTACTTAAAAATCATCTTTTCCAAATACCAGGCCCCAACAACAAGTGGAGATACCTGTAACTATATTCAGCAGTGCAAGTCAACCCACTCCTAAGTCAGGATTCTGACACAGGCTTAATTATCCCTAAAAGAATTTTCAAACTGTTTTGTAACACACTACTAAAAGAACTTCCTCAATATTAAATGCTAGATACTTGACATTCAAGCCAGGCACACCGCAGGTATCTTACACAATGTCATCCATTGAAAAAAAAAAAAATCCTAGTAAAAGCTTACTTCTGCTAATTACACTGCTGGCACACATGCAGGTTTTGTATTTGACAGATTTGCTTCCCTAGCATCAGAGAACAGAAAAATTTAAGTTGCTTTCTCAGAGATACTGAGCAATGAGAAATAAAACTCAAAATGGCTCTTGCACATAAGCATGATAGTAACATAACACTGGAAGATTTTATATCAAAAATTAGCATTCTTTAAAGTCATACAGACAATAATACTTCATATTCAGAGGGTAAAGTCATACTTTCTGATCAAATAAAAATATTTTTTCCTTTTCTTATTTTTCTACACTATGGAAACTAATAAAAACAGGTTCTGCAAGCAGACTGCTTTTCCCATATATTTGCAAACACCACTTATTTGCCCTTTGCAATATCAAAACTAAGCCATCTCTACAGCTCTCTTTCCAATGTATATAAAAAATTCAAGCTAAAATTATAAACTCTAGTCCAGAGGGTTTTCCTGCTTTAGCTGCTTAATTCCCTATTACAGTCAGTTTGTGTATCATCAAAAATCCTTCTTAGGGCAGCTCATCCTGAAGCCTGCTTTTTCTCTGATATTCCCTCCAGTTGGAATTACTTCCTTTTAACTTAACTGACAAAAGCTGCAGCACTGAAATTCACTCCCTATCATCAAAATAAGTCTTCATAATCCACTGCAGAAACCTCATCACAGGTGTCTACCTATAATTGCTTATTTTTCATGCCTATCTGAAAACTGATAAACAGAAGCATTTATTATATTGCCTTTCTCTTAATTCCAACTACATTAGGTAACATAATACACTAGCTGGCCCAACTTTCTGCTCACAGGAAATATGTGATATGCCACAACGCACAGTTTTCATCCTTTAAAAAAAAAGGCAAAATATTAAGTGACTTTACGTGACTTGCTGTGAAGTTTAACCATAGCAAAAATGCTCTTTAAAAGGAGCAATAAGTCACTAAAAAAAAAAAAAATAGGAGAAAGTGTCTCTAAAATACCTATCTTCATCTCTGTAGGCAAACTCAGAGATCCATACAGCTAATGAAATCAGTTCTCTACCAATGTACTCTGCGTAAGAATCACACATTAACATAATCCAGCTGTTGGTTTATATAGCAGAAGCATTTCAAAGAAAGTCATTTCACCTTCATAATACCCCTAGGTGTTAGACTTCCATCATTTTATGTTAGACTAACTTAGCACTACACCTGTATAACCTTTCAACAGATGTAAAAAACATAGGCCACCTCAGCTGAGGAAAGTGATTTAGTAAAATCAGAATCACTGTACATCCAATAACATTCCTTAAAGTCCACAAGGTCCAAGCCATAATACAGACA
The DNA here is from genome assembly GCF_015220075.1 of Falco rusticolus. NCBI lineage: Eukaryota > Metazoa > Chordata > Aves > Falconiformes > Falconidae > Falco > Falco rusticolus. The sequence goes on along the minus strand of NC_051201.1, from coordinate 12,204,443 downwards.
GGATTTGCGCAGTACCTAAAATCTCCCTAGTTTTAAGACAGAATTCACTTTTCTGAAAGGAAGTTATTTCTCCAAGCATAAAAATTTGTTATTCAAATGCCTTTCAGAAAACAGCAGTGTAGATAAAGGACACTGTCTGCTGTCAGCCTTCTCACTAGATTCCTCCACGATCAAAAGGCAGGCAGTGCCTCATTAAGCACAGTTGTTAAGATTGAGAAACTTTATAATAAAGGTAGAGTTAAATATATAGGAGAAAACACAATAGGTTAAAGTAACTACACAAAGTTAGAAATTTGATCCTTTGGTGAGATACAAACCACATTTGTATTATAAAATAAATGTTCTTATAAAAAAAAAAAACAAAACACAACAACAACAAAAAAGAAAACAGGAAAAGACCTTAATACTCATACACTATAAAGATTGAGTTACATACTTTGTCCAAAAAGCCTAGGAAAATTTATTAGAAATTTAAAAGGGTCACAAGCTTGTAAAATAATCAGTGAATTTTCACGTCAAATTTAAGACATATAGAGGGACCGTGTCTTTAGAAGGAACAGAAAGCCCTCTCAGAATCATGAACTTCTAGGGGAGTCCAAGTTAAAGACTTGTCAAAATTTAAGAACATACTGAAAATTACAAGTGACCAAACATCTTGATTGGATAATAGTCCCTTTCTTCTTTAGGTTCTTCACTAGTTCCTTATGGCACTACCACATCCAGGTGTACCTGACAAAATTATTTCATGGTGTTCACCATGAATTTTCTAGGAAACTGTTTCAACATGAAGTAACAGGAACTAGCTCCTCCAACCTGGTGTCGAAGTTGGGTTATAAAGATTCATTGGATTGCATACAGATACTGCAAATTAATAAATCCTGTCATTTCATAGAGCAACTGGGAAAACACTATTCCCCCACCTACCTATATTCTTACACCAAGGGTGACAGGACGGAGGAGAGGGCTTTAATACTTGATCATTCAGTTAACGACATTTTTTGAATGTTACGCTGGTCAAACCAAGCCTTGAAAATCATGCATGCTGAAACAGTTTGACTGCAATTTCAAATACTGTAGGCTGGAGTTGCCTCTAAACCCATCTTTCACCATCTCAAATTATAGAAGATGCTGTCACTCTGAAATCAAACATATTCTCAGACTTCTGATTGTATTAGGATTATAGGACTGTCTTTTGTCTCAGAAATCCAATGGATACTTCTATAAAACAAGACTTGAAAATGAAACCCTCGTATTCATTAAAAACGTAGGCTTCTCTGCATCAGTGTAATTGATAAAACTGACAATGCCAGACATTCTGATTTTAAAAAATCAGAAAATACAGACTATGTACTTGACTGAACATGTCTCTACAATTGTGGACAATTACTATACATTCCTTGAATGTACTGATGGAAAAGTTATTATATTATTATGATTAAACAATAATGGGTGAGAAGCTAGGTTGCTCCTGGCATTTTTAGGTCATTTCAATTTATTTTTAAAAGGCAAGTATGAGAATGTTAAAAGTCTTGCAAAGTCTTTATGTCAACATCGTTATTACATACTGGTCTACATCTATCAGCAACTTAAGTATTCAAGTTAATTGTTTGGGTTTTTTAAGTTGCTCCAATTTCTAAGATTTTCACCTGAAATAGACAAATGTTTTTTGAAAACTTAGGGGTTTGTTATTTGTTTGGGTTACTGCAAGCAAAATATTTGGGGCTTGGTTGAGAGGGCATTGTTGTTTTGAAGAGGCTTTGCAAATATCATACTGAACTCTTTAACACCTCACCCTATAATATGTCTAATTCATCTAAAATATTTACTCAAAGTTTGGGAAGATACACTTCCAGAAAAAAATCTTATGTCCTAAGCCTCTAGCTGCAATCAGGAGAAAGCTCATTTCCCATTTTCATACCATAACATGAGATAAAAGCTGCTGGTTTTTGTAGCAAGTCCTACTGTATATCCTTTAAAATATAGGACCATTATGCACAAACATTTCTCTACTGTCATTTCTGACAATTCATGAAGTATATGATGGGCTACTTTTAAGTACAGTAGTTTGCTCATTCATAAAACATAAACCTTCTAAAGGGATAACTTTGATGGGCTCAAGCTGTGGACAGCCCACACTCCCTCCTAATATGCCTTATCATTTTTGCAGATAGAATAATGACAGTCTGTCATGTCTCTGTTCCTTACCCTCATATGGCTTTTAAAACAGAAGTTAAAGCAAGCCAGAAAAAAAAAAGTACAAAAGTAAAGAAAGCATCAGAGGAGCTAAATCATCATGGCAGAGTGGTTCTTAATATAAATTACCAATTAAAAAGAGAGTAAAGTGATAAACATGTTATCAGGGACTTCCCAGTGTGGTATCCATCTGCTGAGAGTGGCAGGCAAGAAAACAAGCGTGCCCAGATGTGAAGTAATAACTACAAATTAATAATCCCAACAGACATCCTTAAATAACAAAATGTGTCTTAATAAATGATTAATTAATTGCCAAAAAGCATTATTGTAATGAGACAACTTAGCTAAAGAGGTAGCAGCTACCATACTGCTGTCAGATGGTAAGTTCTTTTGCCATTTTCCTTCGTATGTCTTGGGGAAAATCTGGTTTCTTTCTCTGTAGCCCATCATGTGCAAGGAAAAAAACCAAAAGAAAGGGGGGGGGGGGGGGGGGGGGGGGGGGGGAGAGAGAGAGCTTCACCAACAACAGCCTGCTATACTTCTCTGTATCATTATGCACAGAAAGTCTTTTGAACTAACATTATCTGGACTGCAAACCTAAACACATGAACGAAAGGAAATCATTATTAATTTTCATCTTCCAGAAAAGGAAAAAGAGAAACCTGACCATGGTACATCACATACCAACATTTTATGTACCATCAGTAAACTGAAGCCTACTCATACCACGCTGAACTCTTGTCATTAAGGCTAGGAAAAAGCAATAAACTGTTATCTGCTGGGAGAAAGGACACCACGCTGTGAGACTTCACAAACATTTTTTTTCAGCAGGGAAGAATGACTGATGAACCTCAGTTTCCATTTCAAACTGTGCTGAGGAGCAAGCTGTCACATTGACAAAGCCTTCCTTATCCATTTCAACCCTCTTTTGCTCTATCGTCCCCAACTGTCCTCATCCCAGAGCTAGTACTTCCTTAACACTGACTTGTCTATGCAATTCCCATTTAAAGAAGTAAAAAAATGGATATGCATAAGATTAATCATCTAAGGCAATAAAATTTCTATTTAAAAAATCAGACCTCTTATCAGAAAAACAAAAAAAGCGCAGTTTGTCTGAAACACTGTATATTACTAAATACTGTCTATTAAGTGAATCAAAAAGAAACTGTCTTCAAAATACTGCATTTGTCCCCTGTCTACACCAAAACACTTTGAAGTCAAAGGAAAATCTACTGTAGGCTAAGTCTCAGTCTCCTGTTTATTCTAAAACCTAAACTCAAACATACCAAGGTTTAAAGATATTCTACCTACAAATTTCCGGACACTACACTTCTAAGACAAATTGGGAAAAAGGTTAGGAAAAACTGAAACAAAATTATTTCATAATCAAATGAAGTGTAACATAATTGCCATGTCAGTCAGAGAATCAATGTCCAACTGGAGACGTTCTAAACCAGCTTTGAGGAAGATCCTATCTACATGTTCTATAATTTACTCAGATTAACAGATCTGTGCTGAAATTTAGTTAGATGTTAAAAGAGAAAAAAAACATTTGGCAGAAACTAAATGTTTGACATGATTAACAGCCAGAAGATCTAAAGTTTTGGTGTTCAAGTCCCAACAGTCTCACAAAGATATTTTTAATCTGACTGCTTGGAGTAGAAAGCATATAGTATCAAAACATTCAGACTGAATAGACATCAACATGGTGGTCTACAGCTTCCCCAGACATTCCTTTCTACCACATATAAGTCACCTTCCAAACCTGTAAACACCCATAGTTGTCCCAAATGCACACAGAATGTACGTTTCCTTTTGCCTTAATGTTTCCTTTTGCCTTAATAGCATGAAACCCACCTGCTGGATTACATGATTATTTCAACTTCAACTCAGCTTGATGTGTAACTGTTAACATGGTTGCAATTCATAAAAGTAGTATTAAGAACTATGTAAGATAAAACATCACCCAGAAGCTACTTAATTCTTAGGGATGATCCCAACAGAATCAATACAGCTAGTGAGGGACTAAGGCCTCAGATAAAATTAAAACAGATGATCCTTGGCTTCCAAGCATGAAAACCATCAAGGTTTCAAATATATGTATCACTAAAATTGGTACCTCCATTCTGTATGTCGATTTAAACAGGACAAATATACTTGAACATGTAAGTGACTGCCATTAACTATTTGGAAGGCATGTCAAACATCACCCTTTGTAAATCCTCTGATAAGAAAAAATGAATGACAGAGGATTACAAAGCTAATGACCATGGATCAAGTAAGGTCAAAGGAGCTTGAGACAACGGAGGATTAGAAAGACAGGACCTTTCATGCACTTCCCCCAAATATTAATGGACTAATAATGGCTCCTTCTCAAATTAAATGCTAGCTTTATGTTAAAATATTAATGTGTATGGCAGTTAAATTTTGCCTTCTGTTCACTCGGTAAAACTTAAAATAGTATCATGCTTTTGTGAAGAATAAATAAATAAATCCCAACAAATTAAATGGGATAAAATCTTCAATGCTACAGAAAATGTGAGCATAACCATCACTCCTTCCAGGCAAGGTCAAACAAAGAATATAGCCCAGGGCTGAGTGATCAGGTATCACTAGAGGAATTTGCTCATCAAGGACCAAGTGCCAAAGAACATACTCACGAAGTTAAGCTTTGCGATTTTGGAATTCTGTTTAGCATCTTGTGGCTCAAACTAATATATGGGATTTTTCCTGGTGTTCCTCTTTGGTTTGGGGTTGTGGAGTCTGTGGTTTTTCTTTTGGCCAACATATCTATCTGTAAATTACAAAAAATGTAAATATTGTTGAGCTGTATTCCTATTTCAAATTAGTGGTTTCAGCTCTCAAGATTGAATTTTCTGTCCAAATGTCCAGGCAGAGCAACTTAAGCTCTCCAGGTAGTCAGGGTACATAGAGTATTTTATACAAATGCACACACACTGCTGCTGAAGTTGCAGAATTTAACTGCCCAGGAGCAGCAAGAAAGGGCTGCTCTGCAGGGTAAGGTGAAATGGGAGCCAAGGCAGGCAGGGGCAGGGACCTCACAGCCACAGACCGCCATCCCAGGCTAGGACATCCCATGCTATAAACGTGGTTCATCCAACAGTCCAGTGGTCACCAAACAAACCCAGTGGTCACCAGACAAATGCGCAGTGAGGGGGTGGGTCTCGGATCAAGCGGGAAAGCAAGTCAGCAGGGCAGCGTCAGGGTGAGCAAGATGCACAGCCAGGTACAGCACACCCCCGGGGAGCTCAGGAAAGGACCTGAGCTTAAACGCAGCTCCTGGGACATGGGCCAGAGGCCACAGACAAGGCTTGTGACAACCAACTGTCTGATCCAAGATTAGCCAGCAGCATGGTGTCAGAGCTGGCCTTGAACACGGGCAGCCAAACCCAGGGAGCAGGGTGCTGCAGGACCATTATTGCACTGCAAGACCTGACAATCGTGTTGGGCAGGCCAACCCTAACGAGATGGGTAACATCCTGCCAACCTATGAGGACTATCAGGCCTGAATGATCTGTGATCTCTTCTCTACTCCTTAAAACCAACTTCTGCCTGTCTTTAAACCTTCCTTTAAGAGTTCATGTGAGGAACTCACCTGAAGTTGAAATACAAAACAACAATTACCTCCTCTCTTGTCCGGGGCCTACAAGTACAGCAGAACCCATACCATAAAAAGGGCACTTAGCACTATAGGTTCGGGTTTTCCTGCTGCTACATTCCAGTGACTTCTGCTTCCAGAAAATACATAAACTATGTTAAAACTAAGTCTACAAACTATTCAATAGCCACAAAAAGATACAGAGTGAATAAAAGCAACTAGTAACTACTGTGTACTCTACAGATTGAAGTTAATTTTATTGTAGCACTAAAATACACAAAATATTTATTATTTCAAAGAATACCAAACTATGGATTTATTTTTTTTAATTGGCATCTATATTAAAAAAAAAAATCATTAAATTTACAACCAAAATATGTCCAGTCAAAAAGTACCTACAGCATGTAGCTGCACTGGTAATGGCAATAGTGGTAATAGTTATTTGGCCACATCGCTACAATAAATCTTAGAGCTCAACTGCAGCTTTGCCAAAAAACCCAACCCTGCATGCCAAAGAGGTGTTCATACTGCAAATGCCCCTCAAAGCTACCCCTGACACAGGAAAACGTGTATCAGTGCCAAGACTATGGTCACACAACACCGTTCTACTAAGAAATGCTCTGAGTAGCGAGGAGTGAATCTGTTACATTAGTAGTTAGTTCCCATCCCTAATGGAGTGAGCTAGGTTAGCTCATACCTTCAACAAGCTGCAACTCAAGAGTGAGAAAATCCTTCTTCTTCTATGAACGTGTGTAAGATTATCTGGATATTGAGATGCTTAAAGGTCTGGTTGCATCTGGAACAGTATTTACTTCAATGGAACACCAGCCCTGGACATATTGCTGTGTTGATTATCCAGGACAGAATTGGGAGGAAGCAAACAGAAAAGTATTTAAAATTCTATTTTAGCTGCAGAGAAAAAAATGGACACATATGCAGCCTGTTACATATCCTTTGTGTTCCTCTGAATAAAAATTAATTCAGGAACAGGACATCTCCTACAGAGTCCCATTTATGAACTAAAGGATGAGGGCTGCCACATAAACCAGGAAGAAATGCTGCTGAATGTTGCCTTGTTACCATATACCAGTCTTCTTGCTGCTACTTTGAAAACGCTCCACCAGCCAAAAAATATATATATATCCGTTTTTCTTCCTAGAGAAGTAGTAAGACCCCTTGTGCCACAATGCTTTTAAGCGCTCTTTACTACTTTAAGTAATGAAGTGCACATTACAAATGAATCATAATAAACTATATTGAAAATATAAAGGACAAAGAGGGTAGACATTATATGCTAAAGTATCTAAAAATCTTGTGATATCATTGCCTGCATTGAAGAAGAGGTTAATGCCAGAATTAATTATTGGTTAATTTTCAATTCTCAGCTACCAAGTGGCAAGAATTAGGGGAGTAGAAAACGAAAGAAATATTATTAAAAGAATTGATACCAACTTATACAACTTGAATATAAATCAACATCTGATACCACAAGCTCCAATACTAGAAAACCATAGCTGCTGAAATATTTATGGTTATGTACACTGTAAAATAAGCCAGTGCAACTGTTAACAGCAAAGCAAACAAACTGGAGAAAGAACCTGAACTTACACTTCTATTCACAACAAAATTCAATGTAACCTTCCCATGCTTTAATTCATCCTGAGAACTCACTGCTGTAAATACTGGGTGTTTTTTTCCTGGAGCTTTTGCAATCTTCTATAGTTCTTCCTTATTTTAGACTCACTAGAACATTAGTTCTGCTAGCCATCTTTCTCCTTCTCCTATCCCATCCTTTTGGTTATCCTTTCTCACATTACTGAAGTCTGGATTGCAAGGAAGGGAAGAGACATAACTTTCTAAATCTGTTTCAAATACCTATGCATTTTAACTCCTATTAAAAGGAGAATGTAAGAATTCTGCAACTAAAAAGTTTTATATGTGTCACTATTAAGCTTCATCTGATTAAAAAACTAGTGCTAATACAAGTGCCTTTTTTAATTTAGGCTCCTTTAAACAAAGAAACTTAAAATCACTCCATCTAAAGCACGCCATTTACACTATCCACAGTTAATTGCCATCTACCTCGTCTCACAGTCAGAATCTAGTTCTACACATTTCTAAAGAGATTATTATCTTACGACTTCATACTACTAGCAGTAATATAACAGGCTAGTAGAAAACACTCCAAACCATTTAATAAATAATAAGATGGTGAAAAAAAAAATCCTGAAAGTAAGTTGAAGTTGGTTTGGGTTTTTTTTAACTGCATGAGCAAGCACTGCTATGAGCAAGCATTGCTTTGGAAATGGACTCTGGCATGGCAGAGTGACAAGCTTTGTCACAGGCAACCTTGGACTTCTATATTGAGACTAGATAAGAGCAAAAACAATCACAAAGGTGAGATTAGCAGCAACCCGGGGCAAGGTTAGCTACCACTTTTCTAACATCACCTTCTCCATCCTGACAGAGGGAGCTGTGACACCTACAAAGTGCTGAAACTTGAGCTACGTGACAGAGTGGGTGAACATCCCAGAAGCATACTCAGATTGACCCGATAGATTTTGTCACCACCTCTGAGTACTGACATCCCTTGCTCAAGATTGAGTAGCAAAGAAAGGACACAGAAAGCATTTGTGTTTTGGAAACTGGCCTGTCAATCTCTTGGTTAGCAGCCAAAGCTCAAGCTGGAACACAGCGCAAAGCCAGCACAAGTGACCGACCTGAACAGGCTGCAGTGACAGGTGACAAAAACCAAATGAGAACCAGAGAAGGATCTGAGAGTTGTTCCTCAGGACCCAAGTGAAATGAGTTGCTGATCTAGCCTGCTTCACAGAGGGAAGTATCCGCATCACTGAAACTGTCAGTATCAACTAGAATCCCTGCAGGCATCCTCAGGGATTTAACAGACACCAAGGAATAAACTGTCTCCCGCTCCCTATGGGCTGCCCCTCAGTCAGAAATCAGAAGAGATGAGGAAAGGGCTCCCAAGGAAAGCTTTCCATCCCCCCGCCTGCGCTGCTCTGCGGCTCACACACGTTACTCTGAGCAGTTGCACTGCTGCGAAGTCAGGTATTCACAAGCACCAGAAACCACATAATACAACCCCCCTTTCCAAACCTTTCCAAGATGAAAACAAGCCAACCACCTCATCCCTGCTGATACAATTTCCCCCAGAATACTCACATTCCAGACAACTGTCAGAACACTGTTACAATCACAAGCGACAGGAAAATAACAAGAGACAAGGTGAGTGTACAGAGACATCCATCACGCAGTGAACAGAAACTATGCTTAAACTAAGCTCTGTTTTCACTGGTGAAAAATATTAACCAAGATGACAATTCAAAATTATAAAAGAATTTGAAAAACTAATAGGTGAAATCGGCCAGAGATAAATGAAACGAGCTATTCTACTTAACGCGAGTAAGACCCTGTGAATGAGGGCAATTTAAACCACAAACGCGCACATCGGACCCCTCCGATTTTTAAAAAAAGAGCAGCCCCTTCCACACAAAGGCACCAATCCTGCAAAAACTCACATCGCGCTTGTGATTCAAACTTGCTTAACTTTAGTAACGACTCAGCCCTCAGTGACTTCAGCTGCACGCTTCAACTTCAGCTCTTACGGGATCAGAGCGACGGGAAGCACCGCGGCAGAGAACACCTGTGTGTAAGAAGTGCGGTGCATCCCGCACGCTTTGTCTCAACGCGTCTGTACCACGAGCGAACGCTGCGGTGCCGCTCGCTGAGGGGTAAGAACCGCAACAGGTGGAGCAGCCGAACTCCGCCAGCGGCCCCACCGCTCCCCGCGCTCCCACGGCGCGGTACCGTCCCCGTCCCCTGCCGCGTGACGCCTCCCGTCACCGACAGTGCTGCGACGTCCACGACGTGAGGAAGGCTGCCTCCCGCACCGCGCTCAGCTACCGCCAGGCGCCGGCCGCCCCTCAGCGCACACACCGGCCCGGCTGCCCGCCGGGACGCGCGCCCTGCCGCGGGGGCGAGCACAGCCGCCGCCCGCGCCCCCCCCGCCCGCACCTACCTCGGCGCTCCCGGACGCGGACGACGATCTCCCAGGCGGCCGCCGCCTCCCGGTCCAGGCCCGCGGCCAGCCTCACCTCGCCGGTCTCCCGCTCCACGCGCACCGGCGACTCCTCGACGGGCGGCGCCACCAGCTCGAACCAGGCGGAGGCGAAGCGCGCCGGGGCCAGCGCGGCCAGGCGGCTGCCCGGGCGGGCGTCCTCGGGCAGGGAGAGCGCCAGCGGCGCGGCGGCGGGGCCCGGCGGCGGCGGAGCCCGGCGGCGGCGGCGGCGGGCGGCGGCGCGGGGCGGCGGGAGGCGCTTGGGCTGCGGCAGCACCTCCAGCTCCAGCGGCTCGCTGCGCAGCGCCGGCCGGCCGCGGTCCCGCGCGTAGAGGCGCAGCGGGATGGGCGCGCGCAGGTGGAGCAGGGAGCGCACCAGCACCACGCGCCCGCTGCGCGGCACCACGAAGAAGTGCGCGCTGCGCGGGAGGGCGAAGTAGCGCAGCTCGGCGTTGGCGCCCGCGTCCGCGTCCTCGGCGCGCGCCTGCCACACCTGCGACTTGAGCGCCAGCGTCTCCTCCACGCGCAGCTGCGTGACGCCGGGCCGCGGGCCGCCGACGAAGCGCGGCGCGTTGTCGTTGTCGTCCAGCACGCGGACGGTGAGGGCGGCCAGCTCGGCGGGCGCGGCGCCGCGCGGCACGCAGCGCTTGCAGCACAGCCCCAGGCGCAGCGCGTACAGCGCCCGCGCCTCGCGGTCCAGCGGGCGGCGGGTGCGCAGCCAGACGCGGGCCGTGCGGGCGTGCAGCGACACCTGGAAGTGCGAGTGGCCCTCGCCCAGCAGCTGCAGGCGCCAGCGGCGCCCCTGCACCTTGGCGCACCAGGGCTCGGGCCCCAGCCGCGTCAGGGGGATGCTCAGCCCGCGCACACGCGTGCCCGCCGGGCGGTTCTCCGCGACGTGGCCGCCGAACGAGGGTGTCCGGCGCGGGGCGGCGCGGGCGGCGGCCAGCGCCCAGCACAGCAGCAGGCAGCCGGCGACGCGCCGGGCTCCGCCGGGGCCCATGGCGGCGGCGAGCGGCGGCCGGCCGGGCTGGGCTCCCGCAGCGGCGCGGCGAGTGGGCGGGCGAGGAGGGGCCGCGGGGCCGGGCCGGGCGCGGGGCGGTGCCGGTCGCCGCCCTGCCGCCTGCGGGCGGGCTGAGCCGCCTCCGCCCTGGGGTGGCCCCGCCGGGGCACGAGCCTCCCTTCCTGCGCCAGCGGCCCCCGCCCTCCCCACAGCCACCTTCGGCCGCGTGCCCCGGGCATCCGGGCGGCGGCCCGCGGCTCCCCCGGCGCTCGGGCACCTGCTGGAAACGTTGTCCTGTCGGCTTCTGGATAGCTGCGCTTTGCAGAGTCCCGCTCTGCCCCACAGCTTGTGCCTGAGCGATGGCACTGGCCTGAAGGTACGTCCTTAGTCACAACCAGCTCCCTAACACCTCCAGATTTGTAAAGGTAAAGCAGATTTTTAGGTGAAATGCAGCTTAACTAGAGGATGTTGCTCGTGGTAAACGGGGAGAAACAGAATCCAACGTTTCTTCAACAGCGTTGAACTTTCGGCGCCAGTGAGTAAAACTGAAAGCCCAGCAAGACTGAATTTCACCGCTAAAGTTGACTGACTACCTAAGTCAGGTAGGTGGCAGGAAATGCTACTATAATAAGCAGTTCCTCTCCAAAACAGAATCGTGCTTTCAAGAGTGAAGTCAAACACAATATAAAATGGGCTCATGCCATACATAAATCACTTAATATTAATCATGCCGTACATAAATCACTTAAGATTAATTCCGAGATTAAAGAAAAGCAAAAAGAGATACTCTGTATTAGCGAAATTTCTCAAATGTCATTAGACTCAGGTGAATAATGGTTACTTTTCCTATAATAACTTAGGTGTTAGGTAAATAATGGTTACTTTTCCTATAAAACAGACACTGCATTTTCCTTATACTTCCCACCCACAACTGCAAAAAACTTTGTATGCGCAATATCGTACCTTCCTGATTAGCCTTTTACAGAAGTTGGTAGCCTTTATGGGGAAATGGGAGTCCAGGATCAAGTAGGAAGACTGAGAGAGACTCTGAATGAAAAATCCAAGTGCTCTACTACCACAAGAGCGACCTTGCATTTCATCCTGCAAGTAATTAACAGAGATACAAATCATCAGCTTCACGCATTAATATATTGTCTCCGTTTATGGCTCATACTGTGTCTGTCCTTTTCCAATCAAGCAGCACCCTACTGTTGGCTGCACAGTAGCTGTGCTCGCCTTCCTCCCCTTTCACACCAACAGTCAGCAGCGATTTCAGACTGACAAATTTCTTCGGGGTCCAGGGCAGGGTAACTCCCACAGAACGGAACAGGCACAAGAACTTCCAAAACCAAAACATCTATCCCTAACATGCACTGAAGCACAGAAGAGGGTGGAAAGGGCTGACGACACGCCATCCTGAGATGGAACAGTGCTACATTATGTATTATGATAAAGCTCTGGTGGCCCATCAGAAAGGCAGAACCACCTACCTGGAACAAAATAAATTGATCTAGAGTACTAAACAGGAATTGTTTCTCCCATGCCTCAAACATGCCTGAGATTTCAAGCACTTTCAATTCTACTTTGGTATAAAAGCCATGGTGTAAGAAGCTGCTGTATCTGAATTCCAATGCAGGCATGGATGTCTTGATTAGGATGAAATAATAAATGGGTCAATCTTTCATCCATTTCTCTAACAGAATTGAATCTTCATTTTAATTAGCAATAATAATAATAGCCAACATACATTCTTCAAAAAAAATTAAAATATTACAGTTATATTGATGTACAAAGGTCAGATAATGCAAATTCTTACCAGAAGTTTGCTTCACAGAGTTAAAATGTCCTTGAAATCTTTGTATAGATGCACCCCCCTAACCCCCTATACAGGATGTTATCTTCAGTGCTTTTGTGGTGGCTTTTTTTTTTTCCCCCCAGACTTAGAAAATGTCTGAAGTCTATGGCTTGTGTACAGAACAATGGGCGATACAGATTGGACTCAAGGTTTTATATGGCTCCAAAATAAAAGGAACTTTTCCAACAGTTCCCTGACTAGTAAGATGCTATGAAGAATCTACAACTAATATTTGATCAAAATTTGATCGAGCCATTTTGTGGGATCATTTCAGTGAGTCCTGTTTTCTACATCCACTAGGATTTCTCTCTGTAAAAAACTGTGAAAATATACCAGGAAGACCACTACATTTTGAAAGTTCATTCATTTCTGCATCAAAAATTCAACAGACATTTGAATTAATTTAGACACATACATGGTTCTAACTGACTTTAAAGATGAGCCTCTTTCACGGTTTCACATGCAGAATTCAACCTACCTTATTTTAACCAGCATGTAGACAGAAAACTCAGAGATTTCACAAGGGTTTTTTAGGAAAATAGAGGCTTTATACTGTTGTTTGTTAAAAAATAAAAGGTTATTGATTTTTATAGTTCACTGCCCTATGGTAATCGTAGGCAAATACTTGAGACTCTAATCCTATTACTGACTCTACAAATTAGTGGGAATCTAAATTGGTGCCCTGGATACTTGTACAGTCAGAATCTTTCTGGCTTCAGCCCATCTCCACAAGTTCTGACCATATGGGCACCAACTTTACAATGCAAGCTCCTCAGCTCTTCAATTTCACGAGTTTCTTGAGATAGCCAATCTAGAGAGTATAATAAACTTGACACATTGTTTGCTTCCTTTTCCTGACTGTTCAACAGCACTCTCATCAGGGTTCTCTGAATGTTCCAGACCATTCTCCCATTTATAGCAATGCCTTCTATTTCTGTTAGCTCTAATTTTGGATTTGACAGTCAAGAAGCACCAGCTATTGCACTAAAGCAAGAATTCTTTTCTTGCTCCTGCGTTGAATTACCTGTGTGCGTCTTTCAATACAGTAATTAGAAGTTTCCCTCTTTTTTTCTCTGTAAAAGCCAGGACAAGATAGTCCCTGTGCTATTTTAGATGGCTTGTACATTGTCACGTTTTATAACAACACTTGTAGCTCCATTTTCTCAAATGCAACTGCAAGTGATAATCCTTTCCTGTATAATTTTGTAAACTAAGCCTAAATTATTCAGAAGTACAGCTGCTGTTGTCTAATCCTTGCTAGCTCTTTATGCAGCTTTCCCACTATACTTCACATTTTTTTCCTGGAATCTAGCAGCTGAATGAGTGCAAGAAACACCTTCTTATGCAGAATCCTTCCTCCAAAACCAAAAAACTGAGATATTTTCAATATCTTTCAGTATTTTATAACAATTACTTTCCAGTTCATTTCAACCAGCTGGAAGCCCCTTTCTGCTCTCAAGAACAGTGTGCGATATACAAGTCCAAGAAGGTTAGAATAAATGTTTTAATTACAATAATCTATGTAAGTGGGTATACTTATACAGTCAGAAACACCTCACTACATAATTTATCGTTAAATTAATTGAGCTATACATACATATAAAAAAAGTGAAATCTGAGCTGTGCTGAAATCAGACAATAAAGTCACAATAAATTCTCACTGAATAAACACTCTAATGGTTCATTCTGTTTTCCCTGGCTGGTGCCTTACTACTTACCAGTTTAATTACATTATTAATAATCTCAGTAAATAGCTTGAAAATCTTTACAGAAAAGCTTTTCTTAAAAATCCTAAGTTTTCACATGATAAAAGTTTTTTTATTAATCAGAATTTTTACTTACGTGGCTGACAGAGTCAGTTCGCTTTTTTTAAAAATAATTACTTTAGTAAATAACTTTATATACTACTCTCTAAACACCCATCTTTCTCAAAACTGTGCTTCATCCCTATAAAGGCCTTAATAAAAAGTCTATGTGAGAAACAGACTGCTGTTTTTGCATTCAATATATAAAACAGAATGAATGCATAAGCCTGACACTAAATCTTAGTAAACCTTGCTTAGAGTATTTTTCAATTATTTGTATACATGCAGTAAACAGAAAAAATCAATTCATTCTTGCTTGGATTTCTTATTTATAAGTGTAATTCACCAAAATTTCAATATTTTTTGTTTTGGTCAGTACATTTCTCTGGGTTTCAGATTTCCATACCATTTTCACCTCAGCAGAACTAATGAGAACACATTGTCAGAATTTGCAGATTTGGCAAAGAAAACTTATCTGGTTCAATTCTGCCAAGGTTCCAGCAGAAGCCGGGCAGGTTTCTGGTGAGCTTCTCAGTATCCTGCCTAAAGGGATGTTGAGAAACCTGGCCTTCCAGATTGTGCAGTTCTGGGAAGCACTTCATATGGACTGTAGCCCTATGGCTTGGGATATTAAGGCCTCCAGGGTTTGGAGCAGACAACTGCTACAAAATCAGGGAGCCCAAATCTGCCAAAGTCAGTAGCTCTGAAAGGCACAGATGGACTGACCTAGATCCACTGTAACACTCTTGCACACAGATTTTCTAGGTTTGAGAGGGGTTTGCTTGTAAGCGGTACAAACCAAATTTTTAAATATCACCCATCAGCACATTTAACAAAAAGGTACTTACAACAGGTTTATATAGAGTATCCTTTGAAGATAATGTTTGTTTAAATGACTGTGTCACACTATGAACACTGTGGCAGTACCAAACACTGGTGTCTGTACTCATTTGAAGTGTCTTATACTGTACATCAGAATTAGCAAGTGTGTCAGATCAACAGTTATAAGAAATATTCTGGTTTAGTGAGTAATAAAGAATGATATACTACCTACAAAGGCAGAAACTGCCTTTAAAGTTTTAAAGTAACTAGCTCATCTTCATCATTGAAAATTAAAGAATCTTTTGAATGATACAAACCTAAACTAATATTTTGACTTGGCTGACTTCCACCTCAAGCTCTTACATGTTAAAAAATTAAGCATATTATTTCTGGCAACTTAGAAACCAAAGCTTATGGCTGCAATCAGGGCATATGGAAAACCTATACAAGAGAATACAGAGAAAATACCCTTGTTTCCACAGCCCAAGGAATCAGTAAGGAACGATGCCTCCATGAAGGATTCATCAATCCTCCTTCATGTTATACAAAGGTGTGGTGAGACAACCTGAAGGCAGTCGGTCTACCCCTTATTTAATTCTATTGTAAATAATTTAGGTAAAAGACTGCTCAGGCAGCAGATCGCCTGCTTTTCTTGTGATGCAGTTATAACATTGAATTTTGTCCTGCTTCCACAACCCTTTCTTGGAACAGCTGCTAGCTCACCTGTGTGTGGAGTATGTAAAATACTACAGGGGTCAGCTCAGATTTTCTCACCATACTTTGACCTAAGCAACAGTAAATGATAAAAGTAAAAAAGGAGCAAGCACTACTTTTTGTCCCAGTCTCACCTTGCCTTTCCAAGCTCTGGTCTTTTGATCACCTTCCTTTGCAGCATTTGGTCCAATCTGGCCTCCTTTTACCCTTGTGACTCTCTTTGCATTTCTATTCATGAAACAGCAGCCTAAAGGGGTACCAGACAGTGAGTTAAAGTGGATTAACTTAAATGTTTTAAATGCGCATCTTCTATTCCACAGACTCTTAAGTAAATATTTAGAACCAATACTGTTCCATACCATTTAGAGTCTCTGCCATAAACTAGAACAAAATTTAATAGTTACAATGCAATAAATACTTCTCTTAACAATGAAAAAGAAAAAGACCCAACAAATCTAGTGTTCTTCTTGTACCTGTGTCACTTCCAAAAACAAGTGAAGAAATAGCAATTGTTTATCTTTGTTACTAAAGAAAGCAGATATTCAATACACAGGAGAGAACTTCTAGGTTAATGCATTTGATTTTTACATGGTAGTATCTTTTGATAGAGCCACACTTCAAATTTATCAGATCCAAAGGATATGGAAGAGTTTGTTTAGGGTTGTTGTGGCAGGAGGTTAAAGCAAAAATTAATTTTGTGGGCAACAAGGGTATACTACCATATCTAAACTTAGCAAAAGTTTTAAAACTCCTAAATTAATACTTTCAGAAAAGTGCGAGTATCTAGCTTTATTACATAAAACAATACTACTGGCAACTACAATAGTTTAACTTAAAGAGATATTTCTAAACTGTCTGTTCCCTATTATTCATAGTTCAAGTGATTTACTTCGGAGCTGTGGAACGTGTTTCAGAATAAGCAATGTTCAGCTGCAAATACAGCTAAGGAAGCAGCACAATCCTGACCTTATCTTACCAGAAGTGCCTAACATGCTCAGCTAGGCTGAATACAATGGTTCTAGATTGTTAATACAGTCGTTCTGTTCAAATTAATTCCTATTTTGAATCTGAAATACAGTAAGAAAGTCCTTAAGATGGGACAATAAGACAGTATAGTCAACATTTGTCATTAATCAAGCCAACAAATAAGTAAGTGCTTCATTTTGTAGGAATGTAACAATACAGTAAATACTATTATAGGAGAATATGGTGCTATATTACAATTCCAAAAGAAAAACAGGATATTGTTTTAATCTATAGTTCACCCCTCATTTCATATATGTGCTGATAATGCAGAGTTCATGTTTTATTGGCTTTGCTGTGCTCCAGCTCATTAAACACAGCTGCTTCACGTGGGCACAATTACATTACCCAGAAAGAGAATGAACAATCTAAGGTATAAGGTTTTAGCCAAAAAAACCCCAAAGCATTCATGCTCTAATTCTTGATAAAGGAAAAGGAAAAATACTGCTGATGTTTAAAAAAACCTAAGGCATCAAAGTATACAAAGCAGTAAAAATCACATTAAATGTCTTCAGCCAGGTTAAACTATTGGCACTTCCACAGCAGAGCAAATCCATGAGTGATGACAACCCTAAAGTAGGAAAAACATGTATTAATTTCACTGCATTTTCCCATGGGCTGAAAGTTCCGCATGAACTCAAGTCTTTGCAGGCGTTGGGCTTAAGACCTGATTCAGTTTCTACTGAAATCTGTAAGATACTATCATTGACTTCACAGCTTCAGTATCAGACTTCAAATATATATAGCCTAACAAAACATTTGAGTGTGCTTCTCAGATTTGATGGCATTATATGGATTATATTCCTGCAAAATATTTGTTGTCTATTCTTTGAAATAAAAGGTAATACAAAAATCTATCTACAAAAATGTCATGAATATTTTTCCTTTTTTCATTCCTGTCTTTTACAATCTGAGATCTCCTCACGTCTGATTCACATGTCGACATAGTTTCATTTCCCGTTCTATTCTAATGTGCTTTGATATTGTTGCATACAAATCTTTGCAAACTCATGACCCAGACTGGCAACAATGTTTCTCAAGACCGTGTTTGTTTATTCAAAGTCCACTACTGAGGTGCCCATTCAGATTGTTGCATTGCAAATAATCCTTGTTAACCTTAGTGTGCTTGTTTATAGAGCAATAGAAATTAAAGGATAAATTTTCTGTGCCTTCAGTGGGCTTTGGAACAGGCACACTGTGATCACATAATAACTAATTAGATGGTTAAAATTCACTGTTAACAATTTAAGATCATATATTTAGTTTCCACTGTTGATATTTTTCTTTATTTCTCTCACATCAAATACTGAATTCAGTTTTCTTTTTTTAAAATATTACTTTTTAAAAATTGTCTTTCTTCACTTTCTGTGAAGTGGAAAAATGATGCAATGCTTATTTTGAAGGCACTGCAGTGTTTGCTAATTTTCTTTTTAAATTCCAATGACAATGCTTATGTGGTTAATTTTTACTAAGATTTTAATTTAGGCCACAGATGACTAAGAATGATTTCATCAAGCAAGGAATTCTAGTATATCTTCAATCAGAAGTACTAAACATAAAGTCTGCAGAGTGTTTTCATAGCTGTAGGTATTTTATTTTATTTTATTTTATTTACAGCTGCTTGAGGAAGGAGATGTTTTGTTCATTAGCTTATTCACGCATTGCCATTCTTCTGTTATTACTACAATAGACTGTCATTTTAAGGATGATTATGAGGTTAACATAAGCATTGCTGAAAGAGACACACTGTTTACAGTGATTAAAAACTTGGGGGAAAAAAACCAGAGACGTTTCTAGAGCCCTCTAGTGTTTAAAATTAAGTCTTAAAGGGCTTGGGTAAGATCCTGCTTATCAAAATAAATATCCTTGAGATTTTTGCATCTCTCAAATGGTATTGATAACTTTTCCTGTCCCTCGAATGAATTACTAATATACATACAGTGAATTATTATTTGAAACCCAACTGATATTGAGCATCTTTTACAGCTGGCAAATGCATTCTTAAAGAATACAGAGTATTCCTCTTCAAAATATTCTTCTTCTGCAGTCACATTAAAAAAAAATGTTGTTACTTTAGTGCCAGAGTGAGCTGTTTTTCATCCATTTAAAAAATTTAATTCTTCTAGAAGATTTCAGGAAATAATTTTTAGATTAGTTTCACTAAATTACATAGGTGTAATTAAAAAAAAAAGAATCACAGTAACAAACAGAGTAACAAAATGTTCCTTTAGGCAACTGTCCTCTTTCCTAAAAGATTAGCCTGAATATTACATGCATGATCAGAATCTAAATTTTCAAATGGAATGGATCATACACACATCTAATCAACATAAAACCCTAACTAATGGAATGCAACAACAATGGACATACACTCAAGCATGAACATTTCCAGTTTCCCAATCTCAAAAAACAGCTGGTGTTATTACTTTTATGAAGGGTCTCGGTTCACACATCAACTGTCCCTTTCTTCATGCTTAGCCTTTCCATTTTCTGCCCTGTATCTTCTATGTAATCTTTACCTGCTTATGCACCCTAACCACCTTTACACCAGCAGCGTATACAACTGCTAGTACCAAATGTTGTAAGCATTCAGCAAAAATTATTTGACTTGATAACAACACAGACTAAATCTACCTGATAAACACCCCATATTACTTATGTGAGCCCAGTATAGCCACACCAGTCTAAGCCAATGAGGTAACAATGAATCTCATGTTATTTAGCAAGGTCTGATGTGACTGATAATGGGAAGAATTAATGCTATTAGTTTATCAGAATATAGAAGATACAGTATTTCTAGAACAACATATGTCATGTTAATAAACAGCTTGAGATGGCTGAGTATCTTTAAAGATTCTATAAAAAACCCTAGAAGTATTACCATATCAGTTGTGTTTAAATCAAACTTGCCTTTTAATGACATGAATTGTAACTCCTATTGAATTTGCTGATATTCATATCTGTGAAATTCGACCTGATGCCTCAGGTAAGACAAAATTGTAGCCACACAATGCTATATGAAACTTAACTACCACAACAGAATCCTATTTGTTGCCTTCTAAGCCGCCAAGCAACAAAGCCTACATATTGAGGGTTTTCAATAGCCCATTTTGCACTGGAAAATTTTGTCTGTTGAAGTACCTCAAAACAGGGTATATTAAAAAAAGGCTCTTAAAATGTATATTTTTAAATTACACACTATACATTCATATTAAAAATATATCTGTATTGTATAGAGAGATTCATTAGCAATATATAACGTTCTCTTCTATACACAGTATGTTTGTTATGTAATGTAGTTAACATAATTATATAGTACTTACATTACATATGATATACCATATCTACTAGGTTGCACTGTAGGAGATGCACAGTTATCAGAAAATAAGTTTAAAAAATAAAAAGTCTTTTAAAAGCATTTCTTTTCTGTTTACTGTTCTTCATCAATATAAATGACACACAGGACTCTGTGGACATATCATGTGTACAAAAATTTCAGGAATCCACTATTTCTGCAGCACAATTGAAAGTCCTGAACACTATGAAGCAACCTAACCAGTACTGAAAAACACATATCTGTTCTTTCATGTTTTCACATTAAGAGCTGTCTGGTTTACAGAGGTAATGATATATACCTCTACGCAGATGAAAAAGAAACTAGGCAGCTGACTAGCCAAAAATGATACACAACCTAAAGCACTGTGCTACATGTCTCCAGATTTTTTTTAATGAACCAAACTCTTCTTCTTTGCTTCCTGAATCTCATATTGTAATTGACAATAACTACGCCACCTTCTCAAAACATAAAAACTCATCAAATGCCAGCTCGCTGCTAATATACTCATTTAAAACAACTTATTAAGACATAACCTTTAAGTGTGTGAGCAAGCAATATGCAATCAAACACGCAACACAAATATCTATAAAGCTGGATGAAGTATTAGGATTATTGCAGCTTTCTCTGACTGAAGCAAAGCATATGGCGGTATAATGGAGCATGAATTTACAGCAGCAGAGATGTATGCTATAGATTAAAGCTTCATCTGTGAGAACATACTGCACAGCAAAAAACCCAATTTTTTTGTTTTCTGGTTTATGGCGGGATGAGCAACAAAGGTCTTTTGTAGAACCAGGGCTCCCTCTGCTGCTAACGTGGAAATAAGCGCCAAAACCGTCCTTGAAATCCACAGAAAACGCCCTCCTGAAATAGACCCCGACTTTACATTTATCATGGTATAAACATGCTTCTCAGGCTACCTGGATAGATGCAAGGTTTTCAGGCAGGACCGAGAGGCTGCCATTTGGAGCATGCAGCATGGAGAGTTCCAAAGGAAATTAATTCCACTCCACTAACTGTCTGCATTCACTGCACGAGTTCTTAATTAAACAAGCACTAAGATACATTTTGTTACTTTTTAAAACTAGGCCAGAAATACTCGGTAATACAACTTTATAGAAACCTCTGTTTTTAGGAAGTTGTGGCTTATTTATCCTGTTGGGGTTCAGGTTGTTTCTTTGGTTAAAGTATGGGTGAGAAACATACAGACTTAAAGAACGTGTGACTGACCAACAGTAAAAGCTGACATGTGAGATGTCAAAGCCACTCATTTAATGTGACTGAGGCTATGAAACAAGTGTGTTGACAATAGCCACTTTGTACCTGGTCTGATCAAGGCCAGTACCCCACCCCCCCACCCCCCGTGAGCTTCCCATGCTGTGAAGAGACCCTGGCCCTGGCTGAGGGGCATGGAGCCGTATCATTTCACATTTTTTTCAGTCCCGATGGCCAGCTGTGGATTGCACTTGGAAGCAGCTGTCACAGCACAGTACACTATTTCTTGGGGAGTCCAGAGGAGCAGCGCTCAGGGAAATACCAGTCCATGTTGCACAGGCGGGAAGCTTAACCAGATCGTGCCCCTGCACACACGCTTTTTTTTGAGGAAATCAGAGGACCTACAGGAGACACACAGCTGAAGCGCTGTCAGTCCAGGGTCAGTGGTGATGATAACAGTAGTAGCCTACAATGATACAGATACCTACCAAACCAAAGCTGTTTCTATCAGCCTAGCAGCAGCTCGCCTGGCATAGCGTACCCATCCTGCACTGAGTTGTGACAGAAACAGAACCAGAGCACGAACTGCCCCGACCCAGCCCGGTTCAGACTCCTGGTATCGGCAGCTTTCCAGAAGGGGCTGCGATTTCCCGCCCTTTCTCCTCACAGCATCACCACTGCCAGCTATACTGTGCTGGGGAAGGGAGCGGCGCGCAGGCTCGCCAGCCTGGCAGGCCGGGACATTGCGCAGACAAGGTAAGCCCACGCACCAGCAGCTGGGGCAGCACCGCCAACTGCTGCGTGGAGCGGAGCTGAGGAGAGCCGGGGGCCAGGGCGCAACCCCCAGCCGCAGGGTAGGGCCGGTAACCGCCGCCATGTTCCCCAGGCCCCAGGCCCCAGGCCGGGAAGGCGGTGGCGCCTCGAGAGGGCGGGGCCGGGCCCCAGCGCAGCCCCGCCCCGCGCCCGGCAGCGCGTTCGACGGTGGATTGATAGGGCCTGGCGCGGCGCGCGGGCGCGGTACGGTGCCGGCGCTGCGGCTGCGCGGCCGCCCCTCAGCCATGGCGGACGAGGAGCTGGAGGCGCTGCGGCAGCAGCGGCTGGCCGAGCTGCAGGCCAAGCACGGGGTAAGGCGGGCTGCCCGCCCCCGGCCGTGCCGCTGCCTGCTGACGCCGGGCCGGGACCGGGCGGGATCCCTCCGGCTGCGGCAGGGCCTGTCCCGCCGCCCGCGCCGCTCCCGGGCCTGTGCGGCGGCCGCCTCGCAGGGACGCGGGGGAGCAGCGGGGGTGCGGGCGCGCCTTGGGGGGGCCGCGCCGTGAGGGGGCCGGGGAGCGGGGCCGGGGAGCAGGGATCGGCCCGACATGCCCGCTGCTGTGCCGGGAGCCGCCGAGGGCAGCCCCGGTGCCTGGCGCCCGGCGAGGGGCAAGGACCGGCCGGGCCCCTCCGCCCCGCTCCAGCCACGGGAGCGGCCGGAGCCGCCATCGCCTTCGGGGCGCTTCGGACCTGCCCCTGCTGCCAGCCCTGCGTACCCCGGCTGCTGCCCGCGGCTCGGCGCATAGGTGTTCAGGCCTGCCCCGACCTTTTTCCTCACCACTCAGTTTTGTGGAATACCTTCACCAGGGTTTTCAGTTGTCTCTCTTTCCAGAGCAGAGGTGTATCAGTCTATTCCGTTGTTCCTGTGAAGGGATCTTTCATACCTATGATCAGCCCAGTTTCCTCTCTCTGTATGGTTTCCCATTCAGCTTTCATGCCTTGAAATGTTGCCTATACAATTTGAGGTGCAGATTCAACCTAAACTTCATTTTTTTCCTCTTTTTTTATTATTTGCTTCTAGTCATCTCGGCTGCCTGTACTAGCCCCAAAATACCATGCTAGGAATGTGTTTTCTTCTTTTGTATTGATAAATACAAAGCATTACATAGAATTTCCTTTGTCCTTAGCTTACTTCAATGGGTTTAAAATGTTTTTTGTCTGTGTTTCAGAAATTTGGGAAAGTTTATTATCTTAGACTTAATGGGAAGGCCTCTTATGTCCAAACCTACAACAATCTGTGGAATGATCCAGTAGCACTAGCCATCACGCTAGGTTGTGTTACTGCTTTGTGAGGAAGGCATAGTATGGTGTATTTATTTGCTAGAGCAGCAGATTTATTTTTAGGATCTCATCTGTGGTCAGGCAGGGTTTAGCAGGCAGGTTTAGCTTACACTGACTCTGCTGGAATACTTAAACTTACTGTCCTGTGTGGAATGTTTTTGGATGATCATATTTATTCTGATCTCATTCTTCAGGATCCTTCTGGTGATCCATCGCAACAGGAAGCAAAACAGAGGTATGAGAACTATTGACTTCCAGTCTAACATCTAGTCATTTTGAACCTTTTACTTTAATTTAATGAAAGGATAGCTAAAATCTGATTGATCCAAGTGTGGCTCCCAAGCCACGACTATGTTAGGATGTCTAGAACAGAGCTGTCAGGCTGAACCCTGACTGGGGTGGGAGGGCATGGGGGAAAACAGCAGTAGCAGCTTGTTTTCACTTTGGGACTCAGCTGAGTGCAATAACCTCATGACCCTTAGTGATATAATAGGATGTTTTGGGGAAGCATCCTCACTCCCACTGTTATCTGCTTCTGGAACATGGAAAACCCTTGGCTTTCAGGGTTGGTCAGGGCTGGTCATATAAGATCTCGAAGGCTGGCAGAACTCTTTCCAAACTGGAGTTTTGTCCAAGTGATGAGTTTGGATTTGGCTCTCTTAGCACAATGGGAACATGCTTTACTAGTTGATTTTTCTGGGACATCTGTTGTGGGTAGAAATATGAAACAAAAGGATTTGTGTCAGAGCCTAGTGTTATGTTTAGCATCTGTTCCAAGTGGAAAACTGAAAATAAGTGTTCAAAGAGGTAGACTTTGCACACAGTCAAAGTTTGTATTCACTGAAATGCATAAACTACAATTCCAGTTTTGCAAATACTTAGATACTTTAAGTATATAAAGACTTACTCCATAACGATGTTTAGTTCTGTCTTGCAATCACATGGTCTATTCCTTATGCCTGCTCTACCAAACACTGCCTTTGGTTGAATTCCACATGGAACTGAATACAGAATCTTCACAGTGGGTAGCATGCCTTTTGTCTTGAAGATGTAATAATAAACAGGAAGAAAGCGTAAGTAGTAAATTCCATCTTGATTTCTTGGAAGGTGTTGTCAGCTATGTAATTTTGTCAACATACATAAAGCTACTCATGACAAAATGCTATAAAAGAAATCATGTAAATGTAAGTAATTAAGTCTTCTGTAGAGTTTACTGTTTTGTGCATATTATTTTAGGTATTTGAAATCCCACTTCTAATGTGTGGTTGATTTTTCATTACAGGGAAGCAGAGATAAGAAATACTATTTTAGCTCAAGTTCTTGATCAAGCAGCTCGTGCAAGATGTAAGTATCCAATTAAATTTCTAATAAAAAAATTCTCATCTAGTATGTTCCAGTGCTGCTCAAATCAGCATATATGTGCTTGTTCAGAGGCCAGACTAGAAAAATACATTGCTGATTGGAAGATAAAACTGGAACAGCTTTTCAGTTGACAGTATCAGTGATTGGAGGGGAGGGGGTAACTGACATCTGAATGATGTTAATAATTATTTTTTTTAATTAATAGTAGCAATTGTAGTGAGAGTCAAAATTAGGAACAAACATTTTACAAGATAGTTATGTTTCTTATTTTAACTCTGTTTTACATTAAATTGAAAAAGGCATTCTCATTTTTGCGTGACGTTGGCATGAAGAAGAGCTTCATAAGTATGTTTGTCACTTTGTAGTTACTAGTGATGGTGTCTGAGTATGTGTTAAAACTAACAAAGCCTGGTTTTCTTGCAGTAAGCAATTTAGCACTTGTGAAACCAGACAAAGCAAAAGCAGTAGAGAATTATCTTATACAGATGGCAAGATTTGGACAGCTAGCTGGAAAGGTGAGTTACGTTTTTCTAATTGTTTCTTGCAGATATTAATTTTCAAACTTAATCCGCTCAAAAAAAAAAAGAAGGGGGGGATGTTTTCAATACTTGTAAATTAAATAACTGAAAAAAGCAATTGAGAGCTTCTAAATACTATAATGTAACACCTTTTACAAGAAGGGAGAGTGTGATTCAGTTGTTCAATGCTAAGCATCTCTCAGAATGTGTTTATATGGCTTTTCTTTTGCTTGCCTAGGTATCGGAACAAGGTTTGATAGAAATACTTGAAAAAGTGAGTCAGCAAACGGAAAAGAAAACAACAGTAAAGGTAAACTTTTATCTGCTAAATGTAATTTTCATTGGTTATAAAATAGAGCAGAAGAATTGCATGTATTAAGACTATTTCAGTTCAGGGTAGACCTTAACTTTGTCTTTACCACCTCTTTTACCTACACTGATAAATGCTGGGATTAAATCGTAGCAGTCCTTATCAACAATCAAACTTGCAGATACTGACACTGGGATATGGGTGTTCTGTCGTAGACACTACCCTGTGTCCATCCCGTACCATTATGGCCAGGCAGGGATGTGGCAGGGTGGGGTGATGGCGTGAATGTTCTGCTCCCATGTAAAGTATTCATTGTTAAATGCATGGAGCTTGAAAGGCTTGTTGTATGTTGGATTTACTGTGACCCTTCTGTTCTCGTGTCATTGTATTTCATTTTAGTTCAACAGAAGGAAAGTACTGGATTCCGATGAAGAGGATGATTATTAATACTACTGTAAGACCGTCTGCCAAACAAAAGGCCTGGAAAAAGGCAACATGCTGTTATCAGGCAGAATGCAAGATCTGAAAATGTTTACGCTTCTTTTTTTTATATATATATAAAAAGGCCAACAAATGAACTTGTCTTGTAAAGTAAATCTGAGAAGGGGATTTTATAACTTAAAATTTTTGTAGTAGAAGAGGCCTGAGCAGTGTGGGGCTCCCCACTGCTTCATTAGCATGGACATTTTGTTGCCCCTTACTCGGTGTGTAAGCTATGCTTTCAGCAACTGCACACACTTAACTTGCTGCTATTGGAGATACCATAACCTGAGGAGGAGCCAAGTGTAAAGCTGGCAACAGACACTCTGGGAGTTTAAAGACTTACCTCGAGGCTCTGAATCTCGGAACTGTTAGAAACGAGATTTCCTGAGCCCCTGCAGGAAACCGATCCAGAGCAAACTGGCTCTGAAGTCCTTACTGGAAATCTATAAAATAAAGTGAAGGTAACAAAGTAGTGTTTGGATCAGAGGACTTCCTATCAGGCGGTCCGTGTAAAGAAATTGTAACCACCACACAATTCAACTGTTCCCCTATGAAATAATCAAGCTATCTCAAAAAAAAGCAAGTTAAATGTGTAACACAGCACTGTTCAGACACTTGGTATCGTATATTCTTAAAACTACCTCCATTTTTTTAAATGGCTGGAGTGTTTCTTACTTTGAAAAAGACAGTTTTCCTAAACTTTCTGCAACTCCCGCATGCGTAAAATAAAACCACGCTTGTGCTATACGTTTCTTCAAAAATATGGTTATGGAAATAAGTAGGATAAATACTGTAACATGCTGATAAACACTCTACCACGACAACCCCCTTTTCTGATATAATTTAACAGGAACATGTATGATCCCAACTGCAGTGGTTTTTGGAACAGAATAAAATTGTTTAAGTGAGCAGTAGTGGGTGTTTTTCATCTTGTGTGAATGCGGTTAAAAAGTATTTAAACAGTTATTTTTGTTTCATTTGGACTAGGCTGGGCATTTTGCTTGTGTGTATTTGTGATTAGGATTCCTTAACTTTAGTAATGTTGTGGGTATATGCTAAATTTCTTGAGACTAATGACCCTTTAACAACGTGACTTTTTAAGCCAAGGTGTGCTGATAAATGGTTTAAAAGTTTTCCTGTTAGGGCTGCAGATATATCCTAAGCATCCAAGCGTCACATTCATATTCCTAAGTTTATCAAATCCTACTTACAGCAACATAAACTTTCTTGCCTTGCTGTTCTCCTAAAACAGCTGTTCCAGAATATCAGTTGTCAAAATCTGAAGTAATGCTTTGGGGGTTTATTCTAATTTACAGCCTTTTGGAGGTTAAACGGGATGGTACAGTAACATGCTTTGCAGACAAATTGTGTTACAGAGTTGACTTCAGCATATTTGCCCTGTAGATCGTTAGGGGAAGCTTCCAGGGGTACTAAATCCTATCCCAGTCAGCCTTTGGTCATCGTATCTTTTAATATTACGGTATTTTTTTAATTACAAGCTTGGTTAAGCATGTTTAAGCATATCAAAGGAAACTTGCGAATTATTTCATTTACCTTAACATTTTTTAGTTACCTTCCATAGTTTATGGTAGAACTGTTTGGCATTGAAGTGTTTGGTTTTGGGTTAGTGGGGGTTTTTTTCACACATATGCTATACATCCAGAATGCTTGGAAAGAGGTGTTGTCCTAGACTGAACACTGAATAAAACTGAAGCATGATTTGGTCACTTAAGTAGCCTCAGGTTCACAAGGGTAACTATTCTGATACTGGAATACAATAGAAAACTCAGGTTAATTCTAATAAATTTGCACATTTTCTACAAAAGTCTAAAGAAAAATATATCCTGTTAGATGTCTTAAAATCCAGATTTTGTTAAAAAAATACAGTAGGTAGTAAGTACCAAATCTGCGTTACGTTGCCTTAGTAAGCTACTACTTGTTTTTCTTGCAAATTTTACATTTCAGTGGGGTGGAGGGGTGTAGTTTTTCAAAGGCAAGTACTACTTTAACACTTGGCCAATTGTTAAGAGTAAAATTAACCAGTAATTATATAACCATTCATATCAAGGCAGAAAGTCAGGAGGTGTTGCAACTGTGTCATCACTTGTATAGAATACAATAAAATACTTTATGCTTAAAATACAACGGTGTTGAATAAGTTGTTTTCTGTAGCCCATTTGTTCTTAACAGGAAACAGCAAGTATCTAAACTCAGAGGTCACATCCTCCGATACTTAAGCTATATTAAAACTTGTTTCCAGAGCTATTCAACCACACTATGCTTATTATTAAGGATTAAGAATAGACTTAATGGTGAACTCGGTGTCATTGTGCTAACTCATGTTCTGCAGTTACAGCGGTACATTCTGTATGTATACTCTGTAGCATAGTCTCACCAATATTAAAAACCTAATACCCTTTTTCTCATCCATATTGTCTATGTTCTTAATGTTCTTAAGACAAAAGAAGTCATAAGACAGGAATCATTTAGTTAAAATGCACAGTACAGTTAAAAAAAGCAAAATTTTCACTATGTGGTTTGGGAAATCGAGAGTTACGGAGTTTACTTGCATTTTAAACTTTAGGCTATTTTTGCTACAGGTAAAGATGAGTGACTTTTTTTTTAAATGAGAATTAAAAAGAGAAGGAAGTTAGGTGAAAACATTCATTTTCACTAACAGTTCCATATTGTACACCTCTATGCCTTAAATCCAAAACTTACACAACCTAATAATAGTAATCCATGAATGTAGGAGGGGCAGAAGGCCGTACTGAACTTGAGAGCAAATTCCAACAGATCCCTTAATTTACACATAGACACAATGTGAAGTCTGCATATGCTTACAAAAACAAAAGCAAGGAAATACAAATGAAAGACTCGATCCTTTGAAAACAGCACTCAAACCAGCATTTTCAAGAGTTATTTACTAGGTTTTCTTTCCATCATTTGGCACAAATCCAAGGCACATTAGAAAATCAGATAAACTCATAAATTATTAGAAAATAAACACATGACACTCATCTGCAAATGTCCGTGGTGCACTAACTGCATGTTTTACCTCTTGGATTAAAAGTTCCTGAAAAAGTCACCAGCACGTCTTCCAGCTTTGTACTTTGCCAGGCAGTTTACTAATACCACAGTTAAAGAAATAGAATTATCATAAAATATTTATGAAATAAAATGCAAGCTGGATGTGATGAACCAAGAATAAAAAAAAATCTGCGCTTAGTAACCTGGCTTGTGCTATTTACATGTTCTCCTACCGTAACTGAAACCGTAGAAAACGAAGTTCAAATCTAAGCAGCCATCTCATAGTTACTTGCGAGCTTTCAGTTCTTTGATGACTGCCTCTAGGAAGGGGGTATTGTTTGGCCTATTTCAACAGATGCTTACTGACCGTAAGAAGTACCTTTCAGAGTAATTGGAATTTCACCTTTTTAAAGAGCAAGTTCCTCCGAAGCAGTTTTGTCTGCATGTATTGCCCAGGTTCAGAATCATGAATATTTGTGCATTTTTGCATGACCTGTTTTAGGGGATGGGGAAAAAAACAAACCCCACCAACTTAAAACAGTATTGTGTGTCCTTACACATCCTTGCTTCTGCATTTAATTTTTTTTTTTTTTTAATTAGGCTGTGAACAGCAAGTCCAAAGTTCTGCGTTGTCAAGGGCTCTCTACTTTTTCCCCAGTATCCTGGCTCCTTGCAAGAATTTGATCTTGCAGATCCGGTACAGGGGAGCATTGCAATGAAATTGGCGAGGATTATACTCTTTCATATTAATAGCATGTATAAATTTCTAATGCAGCGTCGCAGATGTTCTGGACTATTGTTCTCCCATTTACTGAAATATACAGAAATATATACTATAATGCTTTGTAACATTACAATAAAATAGAGACATTTCATTACCTCTGGCAATAAATAGTTGTTATTCAATATATCTTTATATATATAAATATATATATTTATATATACTTGTCCAATGTAGTGATAAAAACTGAAAATTATTCAAATACTTTTAAAAACAAAGTGGGTGGCTGAAAAATACAATACAGGGTTTAATTTGGTTTACTGTTACATAGAATTCTTCTAGATAAGTGCTAAGTAGCATAGGAAATTAATTCTGCTGCCTACGTCTTAGTACATCCTGTTCATTGAGATCAGTAATGATCTGGCTGTGTAGTTAGTTACCTCCAACATACACAGAGGATTCAGTCTTTGAAAGTGCTAGGAACATTCTGTTTCTGCTGAAGAGTCGTCCCTGTATCCTGTTCTGAAGGCAGGCTTGCAAGCATCGCTGAATTCTTTGATGTGCAGAAAGGGTTATTGAAATTAACACCCGTAGTTCCTCAGCTTTTGACATCAAATTCACACTATCCTTGTCAGTGTTTCGAAGGCAAGTCATCACAGCAGTCTCTTGATTGTGAAATACTTGGATTTCTAGGGCTGGATAAACTATCGTCAACATCCTCCTCTGGAAGCTGCACATTAAACAGTATGTCTTCGGTGCATTAATTTCCTCCTGTGAGGAACTTCTATCATGTCATCATCATGTTTAACAAACTCGCCACTGCATCCTGTGTCAATAATCTTAGCTTTGCCTCTGGTCCAGCGTTTCAACAGATTTAACTTCGTTTTATCAAAGCTTTTACTAGCCCAACTGTGAGGACAGAAAAATGATGTTAAAGATACAGTCTACTTTCTTCATTACAGAGACGTAAAAGTAATATAGTGCTTCCTGAATATAATTATCACATTAATTTTCATGTTATTCTTTTATACCAAGAATACAGCCAAGGATTAAAAGCAGCATTCTTTGTAGGACAGTAATTATTATTAGGTCTATATATGAGAAAAACAAAAAGAGGCCAACCTGCCCCATACATCAGTACCAGAACTGAAAGATAATGAAGGCATTCCAAAACGTATTTTCACTGCACTATCCTAATATCTTCTCTGAACACCTTTCTAATGCAGCTCTCAAGAAACTTGAAATTTCTTTTACTGTTAAGAAACACATGTAAGTAGTAATACAGACAGGCACTGCTGAAGGCAAAACCTCCCTCCTTCC
Organism: Falco rusticolus; assembly: GCF_015220075.1. NCBI lineage: Eukaryota > Metazoa > Chordata > Aves > Falconiformes > Falconidae > Falco > Falco rusticolus. The sequence continues at coordinate 12,172,947 of NC_051201.1, read as the reverse complement.
AGATCGTACCTGTCGGGGAAGAGACACCCACCCTACCCACCCCCCTTAAGACTCTTTTGGTCATTCCATTGTTCTTATCTTCCATTTCACATCTGCTCCTGATTCTTCCTTTTAAGAGGGGGTGGCTTTCCTTGATTTACTGGCCACTCTGCAAATGTTAAAGTAACTAAGAAAAAAAAAAGAGAACCCAAGCATGCTAGCGATAGGTTTTCTAAGGCAAGAAACAAAGGCAGAAATTAATTATGACACCCTTTTACTGAAATAATGGCAACCATCTTGAAAAAGTTTCAGACTGAGATGAAGCATGTTTAAACTTGCTAACAATTCAGAGCTGTATGACCTGTACGTTCACACAGCCACGAGAGTCACACGTGGTAAGTGCTATATATCATGGTCACATCTTGGGTTTTTGAACCCTGCTGTACTTACATGACATACTGCCTTCAGCAATCCATAATTACAAAATCTAAATCCCACGTTTAATTAAATAGTGCCTTATTAACATTAATACTATAAGAATTAGTAAAGCATTACAGTTCCTGTAACATTAATTGGCATTCTCAAAGCTCTTTGCAAATGTTAATCTTATAAGGGCTCTATGAAATAGAAGAGTACTCCACATTTACTAGATGGAGGTAAGAGGCAGAGTCTGCATTTCCAAGGCTATGTAAGTCTAATAATGGGCAGCTGCTGAACTAACTGGTAGAAACCACTTTCTTTTGAATAGGTTAGTTTTTCTCTTGATTCAGTATGCTGAAATGGCACAGCAGAAAGTCCAGTAAGAGTCAGAGCCATGTGGTAAAGGTGCGTAAAGGAGGGAGCACAATGCTGTGGGTGAAGGGCAGCACCCAACAGTCAGATCAGTGTAGGGTGCTGTGGCACCCCCCAACCACAGATTAATTGATTGCATATTTGTGTTACAGCTGACAATACGACCATGCAGTTTGCCATTACCTTCGCAAACAATCTCCTCCGACAAGCAGACTTGCCTTGCAAACCCTAACTTTAATACACTGAAAGATTGTAAAGAGCTCTTGTAAAGAGCATCTCTGCTCGGCCACGGCTCTTATAAGCTGTAGAGTTTTTCAAGCCTTGGCATAGCTAGATTTTGCTAGACATGACACAGAAACAAGACAGAGATGAGCCTGCAATAAGAGACTTAAAAAGTTTAAGAATAAGATGTTTAACAGTGTTACAGAAGCACAATTGAATTTTGAACAATGATGAAACGTTAGCAATCTAGCCAATAGGTCAGAACTTTCGGGATTCATCAACCACCACCAATAAAAGAAACTTTCCTGTTATATGTATCTATATTAACAGCAGACAAAACAACAGATTTGCTATATTATACAAATAATTCCAGCAACTATTTTCTACTTACCTGATGCAATAACTGATAGTCAAAATTAGGGACGCTCTTATCTCTTGTTATTGTTCTCCTTAAATGTTTTGCTCTAAAAAATATTTTAAGCATTAAATTTAACTCTCCTTCCACAAAAGCCTTGATTACAGAAACTCCTCAAGGCGGCACTATCTCCACACCGAAAGGCAGCGCAATCTGACACCGCCACCTCAAAATGACAGCCTACTAGCATTCCTGTGTTTTATCACAGAATATACATGAACGTCTAAGAAGATCATAGGCAAAACCCAACTACTGAGTGAAGCACTAAAATAACATTTTTGAAGCAGCCTAGCTCACAAATTCTTCATTTCTGGTACACCAAGTATTAGTGCAAAAACAATTTTAATTTGAAGCAGGCTGGCTCCAAAATTCTTCATTTCTGGTACACCAAGTATTAGTGCAAAACAATTTTTAAATCTATTTGCAGGTAGTCCTCCGCTGGCCGGCTGCTCCCATCCTGCTGCACAGCACATCCCCGCTGTTCCCACCCCACCAGCATGTCATGCCTAGAACATCTGTCCAGCGATATGAACGTGCATGCCTCAGAGGATAACATCTACCGTTAAATTAGTCATATGTGATGTGTAACAATGCTTGGCCCACTTCTGGGCTTTATTAACAGTTGCGTTCCTTGTTTGCTTATGGGAAACAATGAACATGCTTCTGAGGAAGCTTCTGTGCTTACTTGTTAAATCTGTAATTGATTGGACCAGTTGGAGTTGTCTGCTTATGGGAATCATCGGCTTTCTCACAGGGCTTAGAATTCACTAGGGGTTTAAAAGAAACAGGCAACTAAAATTACAACTGAGCCACACTGAAGAATTAAAAAAAATGCACAGTTCTAAGTGTTATCTACTGACATTAGATTTAAAATTTTACAGGAAAATTTTAATATTAATAACTTGAATCAGAGTTGCATTTATCTTTGGAAACTGTAGAGCCTTTTAAGTCACAGGAGTAAGCATTCTTCATCCGATTAGCCTGACTGGGCAAGCTTCTGAAGAGACCACGTAATCCTGGCCTTTCAGGCCCTAAATTCCAGTTTTAAAACTTTTGATTAACACAAAGACGCTATACCACCTCTTCATTAGTATTATTTGCTCGTATCTTCTTTTGTTCTTCTAGGACTATTCATAATATTTGAAAGGACTGTATCAATCTTGGGCATCAGCATACTGTGATTCATTTCGGTTTTGCATTAATGAACATTCCCAATTTCCCTAGGGAAGCCGGCAAGAGTTATTTCAAAAAGTCTAACTAAAACTCACGACTGCTGAACATGGGCACTCCTGCTCCTATTCCCTAATTCCTGCTCGTGCAGCCTCACTGCCTTCTTTCCACAGTTCTGATGGCAGCAGGTCCTTTGCTATGCTGAGCTGTTGCACAGCATAAACCTTGTTAACACCCCTTGTCCAAGGTAGCACACTGCTATCAGCTTGAAAATTCATCTGAAAAACTTCTGAGCCAGTGTAAGGAAAGTAGTGGATAAGCAAGACCAGAAGCTGAGGGTGAGAGGGAAGAGGGGAGGATGGATGGTGAGCAACAGACACCATCTCTTTTAGGTGGCAATAAGCCATTACGTCAGCTCAGCTGTATTGTCAAACTGTACCGTGTCCCAACACACCGCTCAGACTGTACTATATGCTGCCATCTACTCAAAGTCATTCTTTTGCAACACGTACTTAACAGTTAAGACAGTGGCCTTTGTAGCTCTTATTTCTGTCCCATAATAAGAGGGGACAGTACCTAATGGAAAGAGCCACTCCCTAAACAGTTTTAGGGCAATGTAAATGACAACTACAGGCAACTGAAATTGATGTTTTACTTTGCACTGAATGGACAACTATGACATGGTTAATTACATCATCCAATGTGGCATGGTTTTTTAAATGCTTTTGTATGTAAAATTTCCCCCCATCACACCAAAAAGTGAAAACTGCGTTTGCAGCAATGTCATGAGTACAATACAAAGTCTACTGCACTTAGTATAGTATTTTAGGTGTTACCTGTAATAGATATGCAAAATACTTGACTGATTTTAATTATATATAAATCAATTATATAAAATATTTGATGCAGTTGCACATGAGTGCCTAAATCCCTTTTTATTCATACCAGTGGAAATATGACATGTACCTTTTTTTCTTATCTTGATAGTAGCATGCTGGTCACACTCCTTTTCTCTCTCTGCTGATGTAGGTACATAGCTTGGTGCTGTTTCCAGCAACTTAATGATATTTGAATTCTTAAATTTAAAAGTTGCCATTTTCACCATTATTAAGAAAAAGAAAAGAAAACATCAGTACAATTTAGGATTCTAGTCTATGCAAAGTGTGTTAAGTAATTGCTGCCAAATGAATGTAACACACACAAAAATACATCATTATAATACAAACTTTAAATTGTGTAATTTTTGAGTAGGGACAGAATCAGTGTTCCACAAGTTTGGAATGCTGATTTTTTAGTCTTGACCTACTGTTTTAAAACTGTATTAATTTACGGTTAAGCAATTTCAGTTTAAATGGTAATACATATACTAAAATAGATTCAGTACAGAATTTTGTGGTCATTATGCTACATCTCATAAGCTATTAAGCACATAAAGATAGAGTACCATGCATCAAATCATTTAAAGAGTGAAACAGTTCTTTACAATTTAATATTACTATTAAGTTATTGTGCTATTAATAAATGGGAAGGTCAGAGTTACCCATGACAAGATAAAGGTATCAAAAGACATGAAGGGCAAAAGATGGTGGGTGAAACAGGGAAGACCGCTAGCAGTGTAACTGATTAGAGAAAGGTGTTCATTTTCCTACATTCAACATTTCTTCTGCTCTCTCTGCCATTACTAGCATAGTTTTTAACGTCATTGTCATTCATGTATGTGCTTTCACTCTTTCTTGGCTCATCCTTTTCGTCTAGGATTAACTTACTTTAGAAACAGAACATGTTTCATATACCACAGTTGTATGTTTTACAGTAAGCAGGCATCTTAATCTTTATATCACTCATTATTGGCAAATTTTGTGAAAACAGTTATATTTGTTTTCTTTCCTACATTACTCATCTGGAACTTTAGGAAAACCTTATGTCAGAAATGAGATTTCTGCACTCACCGGCTCAGCACAGTCTGCAGGGGTACAGTTCCTTTCGTTCCTTATGTGTGTCATCGCACCGTTCTGAAGCAGCAAGTCTACCAGGGCTTCGTTCCTTCCTATCACAGCCTCGTGCAGCGCTGTATTTCCTTTGGCATTAGAAAGGTTAACAGAAGCTCCATGCTGGAGAGCAAGATTAAACTGAAGTTATAAAGGCAGAGTAGCACGAAATGGAGATAGCACGTTACCACTCTGTTTTACTCTCCTTTTCAATGTATGAATGAGAACAAAGCAACAGAAGCCTTGTAGCTGTATACGAACGTAGAAAGCATGAGCTAGCGATCACCAGTTCAACAATAAGTCACCTGATGGTATTATTTCCTCCTCTGTCATAGCCACAACTTCATGGATCAGCTAATTTCATTTTTGCATGTGTCTACTACATATTCCAAGTTTAAAAGCGATTAAAAAAATCACAGAAATTCTATGTGATAGAATCATAAGCTAGAAAACCTAACACCTGCCACAAAAAGTTCCATAAAAACAGCCAGCTGTAGAATTGAAAAGTATTATTTATCTAAATAAAATAGAAATGTAGTATTTATCTAATTAAAAACCATGAAAGAAAGGGACTGAAAGGAGTGAGATAACAAATATTCTTATTCCCCTCCCCCCACCCCCCCCCCCGCCCCGAGTAGTTTTGACAGACAGATGCATAACTAAAAATACTGATCCCTAGTACTGGATAAGCACAGATATCACATAAGAAATACTATTCCAAACATTGTTTTCAGTGATCTTACCTCTAACAACAAGGCAGTAGTCTCATACTGACCATTCAAGCATGCATAAATTAAAGGAGTATTTCCATAGATATCCTTTTTGTTTTGTTTAGCATTGTAATCCATCAGACACTTTACCACCTATTGAAAGATGTAACAACTTTTTAATTTAAGATACCAGCTAATCATAATAATGCAGTAAAAAAACCCACATCTTTTTCCTTTTTGTTTTTAAACTTCTTTTGAAATCTACAATGAAAAAGGGATGGCAGAAAAAAGGATGGAGAGAACAGGTCTTATCTTTGCCAAACAGATAACCACAAGCATCTCTTTTTATCATACTGATTTTCGTATTTTACTACATACTTTTAAAAACCCAAAAACCTTAAGCAACTGAAAGGGATATGTAAAAAACATACATAATCAATAACTTAATAAAACATCAAAACCAAACCACCACTGCAACTGCATCCTTCCACCCTTTCCAAACTCATCAGAGCACTTACAAGGATTTTGTTGTTGTAAATACCCCATGAATTAACCTTCATTAACCTATGAGTTGTATTCTTGTTTTCTTCCTGCTTCCCTAGTGCTTTCTTCCCCCATCATCTTCACAATTCTCTCAATGTTTTTTTCCTTTTGCAGCCCTCAGCTCTTTATTCTTAAAACCCTATTTTCCACTTTTCTGCATATTCCTCTTTGCCTGTCTGCACCTGCTTTTTCAGGATCGTTATTTTTCCCCTCTCATTTACTCTCCCCCGTATGAATATACTCCCCTCACCAGTTCATGCTTCTCCTTCTTTCTTATGATTGCCTGACTCGAAGTCAGGATGAGGATATGTGCTACCCTCAGAGCTCCACTTGGCTCAGGATCTAATTAAATGAGTTGAAGATACAGTAAATATTTAATTCTGTGGCTACTGAAGATAACAAGTCCATTGCATCAACAGATTTACACACAACCTCCTTGAACAGAAGGTACAGAGAGAAAATACCCAGGAGGATTCAGCTGCACAAGGTACTTTTAAAGGGTTTGATGTACCACAGTAGTTACTCGCAGCACTTTGACTAAACCATTATTTCAGGTCATTTAAAAAGAAAAGGTGCCTACTGAAACCATTTCAGTTGAAAGATCCCCTTTCTGTCTGGAGGTTCAGACACCGAAAGAAAATACAGAATCAACAAACTCATCTTCACTGTTCCTGGTCTAGTCTTGTTGATAATTTTGCAAAAGAGCTTTTTTCTTGGTGGTGAAGTGTTAAATAGCTTGCATTGATGAAGGGCCTCAGTTACCTGGAAGTGACCTTTCTGGCAAGCTAGATGAAGAGGAACTGCATGTTTTGCGTTCTTGGCACTGACACTGGCTCCATGTTTCAACAGGAGAGAGACAAGTTCCGAGTGTCCATGCAGTGCAGCCATATGCAACGGTGTGAAACCATCTTGGTTTGAAACATTCACTCCAAGTCCATTAGCAGAGATCCTGGCAAATTTCTGTTGAGGAAAACACGCAACGAAACTATGTCATTCATCATGCTACTTTCTATTGACCAAAAAGCTGCCAAATATCTGCTAAGCAGATACAAACAGGTAGACTGACGTTACAAGGACTTTGCAACAGACGCTAAACTGCGACCCTCAGGAAAAAACCTAATGAACCAGAGCAGCTTGGTAGTACTTTTTAACGGAACAATAATTTTTATTTTTCTCTCCTTTCTGCCAACATGATAGCTTCATATAGAGAATTCCAGGCAAAGTATTCATGATACTGAAAAAAGGCTAAAGCAGCACAGGTTGAGACAGAAGTAAAACTTCCAGCTTTTATACAGCTCTTAGGATGCTCATAGGTATGGAGAGTAACTGTTACTATTATGAGTTACTGTCACTTATACAGACATTTATGCTCTTGGAGACAGACACTACACACCTATTTTACTGCTACATCAAGTTCAAGGTAATAAGGATAAAAAGTAAAATTAATTTTATTCGTGTGGAAGTAACACTGACCCAGAGAACAGACTCCCATGGGGAGTCAAGATACGGAAACTGCCTGGAAGACAGCTCACAGCAGTACAGAACATCCTTTTTTTACACCTATCACAAACTGTGCAGGTGCCTAACATTTAGAGTGGTACAGTCTTTCACTCTGCCCATCCTCAGTGCGCTTTTAAATGTATGCCTACGTAATACATTTTGGTTAAGATTAGTTAATAAGTTCCCTCTATTCAGTAGGCAAGTAAATTCCACAACAAATGCCACTGCTGCCTCTGTTACCAATAAAATGAACTTTATGGTCTCAGGCTCTGGGATCTTTAGCACATGATCTCTGTACTGAGGGTACATAGACATGTGTTACCAGAGAATAAAGCACGGTGTGAATGTGAAGTATTTAAGGACAACTGGCACACTCTTAGCCTGCACAAAATAAACATAAGGTAGCAGTGAGGAGTTCAGAAAAAGTTAAGCCATCTCACATTTTCTCAGTTAAGAGATATGGTTACTGTTACCTCAAAGCAGCCAAAACACTGAAAATTTATACTTTGGTTTATTTTGCTGTTACTTTATTTTGCAATTACTTAATTTTAATGGTTGGACTTGATGATCTCAAAGGTCTTTTCCAACCTAAATGATTCTATGACTTACTCCAGTTATGTATACTTCAGGCACAGTAATACAGTTTCTTCCTGAAGGCAAGTAATGTTTTTTTCTATTTCCAAGAAGCTGGGATCATTCCTTATTTAAATTAAAGAAGAGAAAAAAGTGTTTTCTCTATCACAGTCCGTGATAAATAAGGGGAAAGGAAGTCTGCAACTGAGAGAGAAGTCTTGAAGTCTTTGCACATTATATTTAATCTCTGAAGAGCTTTGAGATACAGCTTGTATGAAAATGTCATTGTAATTAAAAAAAAAAGACTTTAACAGCATTACATTGATCATAAGATAGCAGGTATTCTTGCTAAACTGATTACTATCAGATAAGCAGATACTCTGTGACGCTTAGCAATGTAAACTATAAAAGAGAACCAGGAGAAACTGAGGCTTTAGAAAATAATTTTTCCCATTTATTCAAAGTTGTCCAGACCTCACAACAGCAGTCCACGTGTTCTAAAAGCAACCGCAAAGTTTTTTCACCCATTAGATATTAAGCAATTCTTTGAACACTCTTTTCTGTATCCAAAATTTTCTACATTTCAATTAAAAGAGAACAATTCCATGACAACAGATGACCTCTGTTAAGATCTGTGTATTTTTAGACAGAGATACTGAGCTGTTGGGCAATACGAATGCTACTTCTCTAGAGCTAAAAGTTACATCACAAGAAATATAAATTATTCTTTTTACAGAATGAATACTCCAACCTTCTGTGTGGCCCACATTTTTGAGCACTGGCATAATGGATGGCAGAATTCTGGTTTTGATGTACTGGCTGTGTCATCTTCATCTTCTAAGTCGTCCTCCATCCATTCCAAGAGATAACGTACCTGCACAAAAAGCAAATCCTCCGTTATAGAGTCCAAAGGTTCTACACCCTAATAAATTTGTGTATGTAGACAAGTAAGATTTCACAAACTACACTTCTGAGTATCTCAGGGAGACTATACAGCTACCTCCCGGCATCAGCTGCCCACAGGCCAAATGAAAAAATCCAATGTTGTTGTTGACAAGGCAGCTAGAAGTTCACCACGTCTAGCAGTGAAGTAAATTATAACCGACTTCTGCTGCCCCGAGCAGGACTTCAACGTTCACGCATTCTGAAACCCTCCAAGTCCCTTTCAGCTCAGATGATTTGTGCCAGCTTGTCTCAATGCAAATTTCCGTTCACCTTCTGCTTTAATGAACGTTAAAAAGTGACAAGGATGACAACGTTAACAATATCCAAAACTCTGCAGGGGTGCTGACTTTTCTTAGGTCTGTCACTTCCACAAGCTTCACAGTTTCAGTTTTTCCTCAATGTACAATGCCTCGTTTTCAAGGAGGAGAGAGGCCCTTCAATGAAGAGAGTCGTAGGACTCAGAGCATTCCCAATGCAATTTACAAACAGCAATGCTTACTGCGTGTTCATTTTCCACTATATTTTATGCAACCAAAAAAAGCTAAGAAATACATTTTAATCCTGAAATTCATTAATTTGCTGTAACTAAGGCATCTTAGAATTAGTAGGGACTGCATTAAGTCTCCATTATTACACCATCTTGCAATGTTAAGCCTGACATCTACCTAGTGTGAAAATCATCTGAGTTTGCAATTACGCTCAATGAGACCAGTCGTTCAGAAATTCAAGACAGAAGTGGGAATTAAATTTATTTAAATATTTATTTTAAAATATTTAAATATGTCTCCTAAGCAGGGGACATACATTAGCAGTCAGCTTTTTCCAGGTGCATGAAAGGCGTAACATCACAGCACTGAAAAACTGAGACAGAAGAGAAATCAGGGCACTTGTGTGAGGAGGTTAGATCTCCCTGCAGATCTTCTGGAAGTTCCCAGACACAGCACGTATGGGATATATACAGTCGGTACGAAGCTGTAATACATGTCACCTTGTGAAGGGTCTTCCTTTACTCTTTTTTTTTATTTCAGCAGCTTTTAACAGAGCTGTCGAAAGATGTATCGTTGTCTTGTTACCATGAAGAAAGATCAGCCCTTTGCCTCCACTGAACAGTGGCATGGAGGCAAAATCGAGGAACCACTATTGGCTGAAACTGAGATAGAAGTATCTTTGCTGGATCTGTGGATTCGGTTTGATGCCACAGAACTGGACCAATCCAAGAGCTCCACAGATCCTAGGCAAGAGAAGAATGGGGAGAAAAGAATTTCCAGTAGGTTCCTCCCACTGTATGTGCTCTTGCATTTGTCAGCAAGCTCCGCTTCTTACCATTAAGGTAGCTCTGGGAAACCAAACATGCATTAATGATCTATCCCAATTAAACAGATGCAGCTAGAATAAATCCTAGGACAACTAGTAAGGGCCATTACACCCAATTCGAATAACAACATAAATTGAGACAGAAAAGGGATGTTTTTCTCAGGGAATATTACTTTCCCTGCAAATTCCACATTTTCTCTGGACTAAAATCTTCTCTCGAGCTTGTTTGTTTATGGAAAGCCACAAGGTTTACTATTTGCTACATTTGTACATGTCTAAAATAGTAATCACTTCACTTCCCTCTGCCCTGCAGACTGACCAAGGCCTCTCCCACTTGAGACTTCCTCCTTCTTCTACCACAACTCAGTACTGCTGCCCTCATTATGCAAACAGATAGCCCTCTACACACTAGTATCAGTGTCTCACCAAAAATCTGAACACACTACTCCCATTCATACATCCTTATAATTACAATGGAATAGCCATTTTCTTGTTGGTTAAAGTCTTTTGGTCAAAGGTTAAAAGCACTTTTAAGCAGGCACACCCCAAAGCATCTCAGGAAATTGTCCATAATCTCCCCTTGCCAGTAACTTGTCATCTAAAACCTTCTTTACACTGTAGAGTAACAAGCTTCTGGCGTATTTAGTAGAACACTACCGGGGCACTGTACCCTGTATGCCAGACTTCTAGCTGCTCCACAAGATTTATTTTATACAAGAGATTTGGGGGGTTTTGTGGTGGTTTTGCGCACATCTGTTTCACCAGAAGAGCCAAGACTAGCTGGGTTGACAGGATTTCAGAAGAGTGCCTAATCCTGTATTCTATGCTGAGACAAAGTCAATTCTTACTCAATACCACTGACAGAAGTTTGACCAATCTCTTCTCAAATATTTTTAACAGCAGAGGTATGTAGCCTCCCAGGTCTGTCTAGTGTTATCCCACTCTAACACTAAAAGTGGGGGGTTTTATTTGCTTATTTTTAAAATCTAAGCATTTTTGTTGAAAGCTGAATGGTTCATCCATCACTACGAAGCCATGGCATACATCTGACCACCAAGTCAAATCGCTACGAATGAAAGACCAAAAACTGATGTTAAGCCGTATCATACTACTTCTACACCATACTTCGCTGACTCAGAGCATATAAAGGCTTCTTCAAAGCAATATACAACGGGCGGAAAACAACTCTTAACAGTCTCCATCAGTAATGGAGCTATAATAATTTTCTACGCAGTCAGCAACCACTAAATATGTAAAAAGTGCAGTTGAAAACCTCCCCCAAAAAAGCTGCTGCATAACCTCTGAAATGTATTTTGAGAGTAAAGCTTAATCCTTTTGATACAGACACCCCCTCCATACCATCTCAAAATATTTCTTTCTCATAACAACACAGAAGATTTACCACAGTGGACTGAATTTTATTTTCAAAATGTAGAACTAGTTGCCATTGAGTCAGCTGATTAAAATAACTGTCATTAATTAACATAATTATCTCCAACCTAAAGCATACTTGCTTTTAAGTCTGCAGGTGCTACAACGAGGCAAAGGTTGTTTTTGGCTTCCTGAACAATCACAGCACGAGACAGATAGATAGATATACATATATTTTTATATTTTTAATCTTCCAGTTTCGTGGCACTTTATTTTTATGTCTCCTCTTGCAAAGCTCAATTGGCTGCCACAGCAGAAATCTACAGCCACCACTAATGACCCACTGCTGGTTCTGTTCCTATGGAGACAGACCTCAGGCTGTCAGAACAAAGTAAGAGTTTTTAAATAACCGTGTTTTTTAATAGATATGCAAGCTGAAACCTTTGCCATTCGACTGGACAATTCTCTTTAATGAACAGTTTTACGTGAACCTGAGTAATGTGGAAAGCAAAGCCCAAAAAATAAGGTGGTTTTGTCATCTGAACGCATAGATTAGATTTCTATATGCTTTTCATTGCTGGTTATCTGTTGAACAGTGCCAGATACTAATTATCTAGCAAATTATAGCACTATATTTAATTTTCTTAAAATATTTTCATGAAGCTGTTTAGATTTCACGAAGTCTGTAAAAAGTTGTGTAATACATTCATGTTTACTACTTGCCAGGAAGATGGTAACTGTCCCCATTTTATGTATTGCTGCTTTCCTGAAACTGACTTAAGGGCTGGACCTAGAATAATTATAAGCTATATTATAAACTAGAATCATATTTACTCAACATTTCTTTCCTTATCAGTTGATAAATTAATTTCTATCATCCAACGGAGAATAAAACAATCAGAGGATCAATATAACATGGTATGTATTTTTGTGATGTAGATTATCTATGTTACTATGACTGTGTAATGCTTCATTAGCATGTGGTAACTCTAGTACATGTCATTAAACACATTTTTCAGAAAATGCACCCGCAGAGAGATCCTGCATTCTCACACGGGTTCATGATTTTGTTCTGTGAACTACAAAACAATCAATAAATGTGCAGCCTTTACATGTCTCCAAGACAAAACTTGCAAAGATTTCTGTGTCATCTTCAATTTTTCAGTAGAGGACATTGGAAGCACCTTATTGTTCAAACTTTCAGGAATAAAGGGCAATAGTAAGTAAAAAGTATGTCAAGATAGGTGGTAAGTATCACAATCACAGGACATCAGCTCTGAAACTGGTATTACAGTAACCATCGGCTATCTATTTGAAGGGAAAGTTGTATGTCCTACAACCATGAAACTACAGGAAAGTTGTATGTCACTAAGATAACGTCTCTGTACTGACTGGTGTCACCTAAATTTCCTCTCTGTACGAAATATTAATCAAAAGGTATCCCAACAAACAAAGAGCTCATTTTTCATTTGTAGTTACCTATGCACAATTACTACATGCAGTAAACACGCCATAAAGGTAGACAATATTCAAAGCATTAGAGAACCATGCAATTCAGGAATCAAAAGCATTGTGGATTTAAATCACTGTATTCCTGGAATGCTTCCTAAGTCAAAACACCCCAAACTGTAAATCCCACCATCCAGTCTCCAGAACAGCATTACTACTTGAGTGCAGGCATCAATTCACATAGGGGAAAAGACGTGAAATACTTCTGTGACACAGGAACAAGCAACTGGGAATAACAACAATTTCTATTGGATTTGCAGTCAAAAATCTGGTTTACCTGAAAACTATCTATTTTACCTTTTTTGTTTGTTTGTGCTGACTGCATATCAGTCCAACACTGTGACCTCAGTATACGTATCTTTTTACTGTCTGCAACGCACCATACTCCCCATCTAACAACAGCATTTGGTAGTGCAGCTTGAGCACCTGCAAGCAAATAATTACTCTTTCCTTTCAACACGCCTGCCTGTTACTCTTCCCAAGCTCTTGGACCTCCTACAGGTGACTAAACATAGATTTTTTAAACAAAAGGCTCTAAAAAAGAAATTATCCAATTTAAAGTAATTTTGTTAGTGCAAGAGGTCATGGAAATGTCAAAATAATGGGCCTTAAAGCACTGTATGTAAAATAATATGGGGACACAGAGTGAATATTCTTTATAGAAATGAGCTGAGTTGCTGAAGGAAGGTGTACCACCAAGCATCTTTACTTCATATTATTACAAATAACTTCTCAATTTTGAATGAGGTAGAATTAAATTCCAACAACACTCAACAGCCATGCTAAGATTCCACATTTCCAGATCTCCATCTGCAACCTGCTCTTAGGAGTTTTTCCCACCTACGTATGAAGAAACAATTAATTTGCTTTGCTAGTAATTGGTATTAGAAGGACACAGAAAATCCTGTGTCCTTTACTAACCTCCTAAGCTCATGTGGTAGGATTACGGCTGGCCCATTTCATATTGTTGATAAAGTTTTAAAGGAAAAGCCTTCTCCTTTTTGAAGCACAAAGCTGTGCAAGGCCTGTGAACACTGATGATCTCTGACTTGCTAGTTAAAGATAACCAGAACTCACCTAAACACAGGGACTAGTCCATGCAAACAAAGCCATGTCAGGTGATACACAATTTTTATGCTGCTTCAGCAGCAGCTGACCATGCATTTCGGTTGTGAACCTAACATGAAAAATACCTACTCAGACCCCATTTCTACCCTGATAAACACTACTACTGTTTGGACTCTAGCTGAACTACTACATGCTAGCAGAAGCACAAAGACGGCAGGTTTTATTTGCTATTTGAGAAACAACAGTTTAAGAATGAAAAAACAGTTTTCCAGTTGCTCACACTGCAGATCACTGGTTTATTCCTATGGTTAATAACCCAAACATTTACAAATCTAACTTGATTGTAAGTATGAAATTTGTCTCCTACTTAAAATCTGTAAAGATATAAATATCAAAGGATATGCATTAGCAAAAGCCAGGTCTCTTCAGCTCCAAGAGTTATTCCAGGGTACCACCATACACCAATTAAAGACGTGTATGCTCAGGCCAGCTATGCCTGGGCATGACTGCTTGGTGTTGGTATTCTCCTGTTTATGAGCTCTGCAAGGGGGAAGAGGCAAGTGCAGAGAAGAAATGATGGAAGATGCTCTGCGGTGCACTGGATGCCATTCCCCTGATTCTTCCGATCTTGCAAAAGCAGAAAAATGAGACGTGCTTGTCTCCCTGCCTCTCCTCTGACTCTCTCACATGAAGAAGTTCAGATCTAACCTCATAGAAATGAGGTACAGGTGCCAGGAAAAGAGCAGGGAAAGTCCATTAGTACTATCAATAGGCAACTTGTCCAGCCTCTGCAGACTGGAAGAATCATTTATTAAGCTTTGTGAATGTTTGTTTCAGCATTATAGCAAATTATTCTAGCCTGTGCTAGAATTATCAAAGATTGCTGCTGTGTAAACAAAATTGTTTCAATATTAAGAAACATCTTGCAAGGTGAAAACGCCATGGGGTCAGAGCTACAGTCACATTTCAACCTTTATCTAGAAATAACTATCTTGCTAACTGTGACTGCAGTGTTTGGTAAAGCAAACAAGGCAGAATGAGACTAAAGGAACTTGTGCTTTACTGGTCTTATCTCTTTCTTCAGGGTTTTAGCAGAACAGGATATATTTACAGCTGAAAGATCAGCGGCTAGATTAAATCTCTCTATCCATTTTTATCTTTATTAGGAAAGCTGCTAAGTTTTATTTTATCATTACCTTTCTAACACAAGGTGATGTTCCTTGAAGTCGTGCACTAGGCACTGAAGGCAAGATCCCTCTTTCCTAACTTCGAATGTCTAGAAGTCAGCTGTTTAAATCTAAGCCAGTTACTTAAACTCCTCCTCTGGTAACTACAAAACAGAATGCAGTCAACAAATGACACCTGAGCGCAGCTCGGCTCACACTACACTTATTTGAGATTAATTCCTCTCTGGAGGTACTGATTTCTCTCCGCTGACTAAGGAGAGAAAATAGATGTCAAAAATTAAGACAATTGTCTTTTGAACATCTGGAGTTAGGTGAGCTGAATCCCATTATCTACACACACACATCTAAAATGGACTATATACACTAGGGAGATCTGTGCCTCCCATAAATTTCCCCTAATCAGACAGGATAATGTCACGTAGAAGTAAAGGTCTTGAGGATTTTCAGGAGCCAGTCTTATCACATGCAAGATGCCTAACAGTAATAGCAAGTGACCCACAAGCTCTTAATAATTTATTTTCCAAAATAACAACTTCCTTACAGTTCTAAAAACTGCCTCAGGCGCTAGCAGTGGAGCAGCATACAACTCTGTTATGCAGCTTATAGATATTTACTAAGGTACTTAGGGCAAAATGTCTGCTACATGCATTTCCCCATCTTCCCCAGTTTGCTTTCTCACTCCCCCATGGAAACAGAAGTACCTTCCTTTAAAGGTAAAAAATAGACAAAACAAATCTACTGCAATTCACTCAACGCTCAGTTTTTCTGCTGCTGAACAGAAATTTGTGCAAGGATTTATTATTTCCAACAGAGAAAGTTCCAAATTGACACGTCTGGCTCTTTTGCTCTCTCTTTTCCAAGTTGTAAACAAGCCACATACAAGACACACACCGTAACTGGTGTATGCTCATTTTAGCAAAGTTTAATTCACCTGTAGCAATGACTAATAAAGATCTAACTGCATCCTCTAATCCACGGCCTTGAAGTCTAGAAAACTGACCTTAACAGCTTCCAGTAACTTCCAGTGGCATTCCCTTCACGGAGCTGTCTCATGATTACGCCTTGCCTCTGTGCTTACACAGAATCAGAGCAGTGAGCCCGTGTGAAACTTGGCACACAGAAATGAACGAAAGCTGGATTACAGGAGAAGGTCGTTAACCCCTAAGAATCTAAAGCGTAACTGCTTGTAAGTCTTTTTACATGGTTTGAAGTTAGTCTTAGGTTTTTGGGTGAGATGAGTTTGTCCTTTAAGGAAAAAAAATCCTCAAAATATGAGGCAAACTTTTACATTCCATAGACCTTCAGGTACTTGACTCTGTACAAACAGAGGGGTACCACTCCTACAACCCAGGCTCTCAAAATACTTGATAATTGAAGTGTGAAGTAATACTGTCCAGTCAAACATACATCTTGAGTTGCTTGAACATTTTAGAAAAAAGAAAAACTTTTGGCAAGAGAAGAACCTTTTAATAGCAGGAAAAGGAAGAATTTGAATTGTAGAGGTAATATGAGCGAAACAAAACTCTAAGGATTCAATTTGGGAAAAAAATGGAACAGGAGGAAGGAAAAAAATAATGAGAGAAGCATCGGAAGGAGTGCTGATATGACAGTCTTAGGAGGGGATAAATGGAAAGTATGATTCTTGAGGCTCACATGAAAAAATTCAGAGGACAGCATCTTGGTTGGTGTGGACAGACCAAATCAGCAAACACATATGTGCAACATATTAGTATATAGCGTGTACTTCTTCACATGTTTCAAAACTGATTCCTAGTGATTTGATCACACCTATTTTGACAGTTTGTCTTAACTTTCTAGCTTGTTAAGCTGTTTGCCAGATGCCTGTATGAGTGTCTCTTCCCTGACAATTTTTGTAAGCTAACCAATAGCATTTAATTCCTGGACAGGGACAGCAAGGTCCTTGGGGCACATGACTGCCGTTATCAATTTGTAAACCTCAATAAATTCTGAACTATGTAGTTAATGCAGTAAATCTGAAACACACTGTTCCAAATATGCTTTCAAATTTTCCACCGAAATAATGTGCTGAGCAGTTGATACCATACAAAAATAGTGTATTTAGATACTGAAATGACAAGCACCAGAGAAAAGCAGCATATAAATGTTCCAAACCAGACAGAAAAGCAAAGAAACCGGTTTAAAACAGTGTTGTGAAATATCACTCTCCCCACCTATACTTTGCTTATGTCAACACTACACCTCAGTCTTACCTCTTGTAACTATTTTTTACTTCTTCTGCCTTATATCCAGTTGAGCTGATGGACAGGCTTGAGACAGATGATCCTCTGCTGAACGTTTCGTTGAGCGCTGAGGGGAACCTAAGCGGTGACTTAAAATTAGGGAACAAAAACCAAACCAAACAGAAAAAGTTTACTTACTCAGATAAGCAGGTAAACATAGGCAAAAAAACGTCAGCAACTTGCATTGGTTCTTACATCAGAAGCACTCTGTCCTCTTTCAAAACGTAGATAGTTTAATTCCATCAATGACAAAATCTGCTAAAAATATTAAGAGAATCAGCGTAACTCCACTGAAAGACGAATCTACCGACGGAAACACAAATTAGCCAACAACCTAGTACACTAACTGGTTATGACAGAGCAGACTAAAATACCCATTTACAAGTTTATGTTCTCATACCACAACTGTATTTTGCCATAGATTTAAATGTGACCCTTCCTCCTTAAAATGAAACACACATTTTTACTTTAATAGTATCCAGACCACAAAATTCTATTAGCAGGTAAAGCATCTACACCTCCATGGAACTGCATCAGAAAGAAAACAGGACAGAAGATAAAGAAGAATACCTTGGACTTTAGTGCACACTGTAGGGAAGTCTCCTTCATCGGTTTGAACTTTCTGGGATTGCCCCATTTTGCAAAAGCACTTCTATGATCCCTTGATAGCCCCAACGAGCAGCTATATGGAGAGGAGTATCTCCCTTTTCATTACCAATATCTAGTCTACAGGAATGGACATCATAGTAGACTAAAGCTTTGACGCACTGGAAAGAAAAGGAAAGCTATCAATAAATTATAGTATTGTCTCTCAATTCATATAACATGTACAATCTTAAAAAGGTTTTTTTCATTGCTGCTCATATAATCCATTGCCTAATGGGCAGGCTTTTATAGTTCAGTGTCATTAAAAGAAGAGTTAAATAACTCAACTAAACTTGCACAATACTACTATCTTTAATGTGAATGCATAATAAAAATTGCTATGAACTACTGAATAAAGTCCTCAATTTACAGCATTAGTTAGCCTTCAAATCTTTTTATTTACTTTTTACAATATGTAAGTTTACTGCAAATTCGCATCACAGTGTAATTCCAATCCATTAGACTATTTAGTTTGTTACAAAACAATTACTTACATCCTCATGACCGTAAGTGCAGGCTAAATGAAGTGGAGTATTTCCATTATGTCCTGAACATCAGTACTTGCCTTATAGTGCAATAAGAGAAGCTTAAAAGAAAAAAAAAAAAAAGTAGACATTTAAGTAAATAAAAATTAATGGACAAACAATTGTTACTCTGTGGATTCCTTTAGGTTTCCAGCATGATGAAGCACTTCACAAAAAATCAGCTGTCTCTCCTGTTTTAGATGCTACCCTCTTGGCATTACAGTACTGGTTTTGCCCTACCCTAAGAAGCAACTATAACTGCTTCTACATATTCAGAGTTGTCATTGAAAAAATGAATCATCTGCTGCAGCAAAACACTACAATACATATACTGCACAATAATTTATCCTGTATTTAGGAGCCTATACAAGTGAACACAGCTTAATTTCAGCAATGCTAACTGAAGAATCTCACATATACAAAATCCAGGTACACAGTAATTAACGTAGTTACACAGTCTATCCTAAACACAATGCAAAGTCATTTAATTTATTCCAATGACTGCAATGGTTGTTCTGTCTTAATCAAGAGCAAAGGAAGTTAACAGGCTCTCCGTTTGTACTGTGCATTAGATTTGTACTACTGAACTGGACAAATGATCTGGCATGCATAGCGATAGCTGTCAATTGCTTGGTATTACAATGGCTGTAAACCTTGCAGTATAGGAGAAAATAAAATATGCAAACTACAATGATAAAGATCCTCAATTCTGACAGGGTACAGAGTTCTGGTAACAGCTTCTCAGAAGACCTAAATGACAGTAACAATACAACAGCTTAGTTAAGAGTCATATATTTAAGTACTTATTTTTATTTTCTAATTAAGTCTTTTGGTGCTTACTGTAACATTTTGATATCCCTTCTGACAGGCAAGGTGAAGTGGAGTTGAACCATGGTAATCTGTGGCCTTGACGATGGATCCTTTGGCTACTAGTAAAATCCATATGATGTTTTGCCCTTCAAAAATAGGCAGACATTAAAAGAAAGAAGTGAACTTTGCAGAAGAACATTGCTACTCTTCACATTCAAGCATGAACTATAAAGCAAGATACCCTGCATTTCTGCATACTATGTTTCTACATACTGTATAGTCACTACTTTGGTACTTGTATTTTTGTTGCAGATTACCCAAGATCAAAGCTCCGTAAAAAAACCTCCAGCTAAAAGCAAACTATGCTTGCATCTTATGACTTAGAAAAGAAGGGAAAATAAAGCCACGTCACACAAAGCATTCTCCTATTGGGATTCAAGATAATAATGAAAAAAGGGCATTATTTATTTTTAAAAACTCACTAAGAAATTAGTACATCTTCTAATCAATGTAAGATCAATGGCATAATGAACAGTACAGTACAGGAGATGGTACATGCATAGCTAGCTGCAGGAGAGAGGAATGATTAATTTCTCAATCTGCCAGGTCTGTAAAACAAGACTGGTTTCCGATGACATATTTTCACTTTTTTCACAGCTGAAGGAAGAAATGCTGTGGTAGCCACTAAGGCAGAAGTAAACAGCCAGCAAAGAAACACTAACTCGGCCAGAAGAAACTGAGCTTAAAAGAAGATACAGCAGCTCCAGTCTGGGCCAACATACCGTTTCCATAGCAAATAAGCTGAAACACTTTCATGCAAAATTCACCCTTTTAATGCAAAGCTGGAAAACATGCTAACATAAAAATAAGAAACACTAAGCAGAAGAAACACCAAGTGAAGAAAACCAACAATACTCACCACAAATAGCAGCTATATGAAGTGGTGTGTACCCCCGGTCATCTCGGGAAATGGAGTGATAATGGAGGATCATTCAGTTTCCTTTAAAACACAATGGTTTAAAAGCAGCTCAGTTACCTATGCAGCAGTGGTAAGGGGAAGAGAATGAGAAAAAAATGCCAAAGCTGACAAAAACCTGATTTTGGAACTTTTTATCCTTTATCCTTCTCCACACAGGTTTACGTTTTGTTAAGAGATGTGGGGTTTGTCCAAAATGTTTAAGTTAGGTTCAAAAGGAGAAACATTTCACACCACATTCACCAAAGGACATACAGCCTCCATCGCAAAATTGGCTGGTTCCAAGGCACTCAATATTCCCCTGATATTTCTTCTGCTTTTTCAACCACACAAACGTATACTCTACTACCTCCTGAAGTGCTACTAACTTCCTCTACAAGCAAAGGAGTATACTTTCTAAAGCAGATCTTAGATTAAAACTTTCACGTAGCTTTTTGTGTATTTGTGGAGATGGAAAGCACTTACCCAGAAACTAGCTTTTCACATTTGTCACAGTAACAGAGCGGATGACACATTTTCTGTACAGTGTCCTTATCACTGTCACCTTGACTTAGTAATCGCTCCACTTCCTCCTGATTACCTGAAGCAATATGCTACACAAAGCCACAAGAAGAAAGAGAATGAGGGATCAATATATTAAGACTCCTTTTAAAGAAAAAAAAGAAAAAACCCACAAAAAACCAGTCATTTACTGAAGCACAAAACAAAAGGAACCGATTATAAAAGACATGAATTCAAGCACTAGAAAGCAGAAACGCACAATATCACAGCACAAAACCCCCTAATGGGCATTCAGTATTAAAAAGAATCTGTTCTTGGCTTACTTCGCTTTCTATAAAAAATTAAAACAATTCTTATTGTTCTCTTTAGACTCCATCACGAAATTGAGCTCCCTCTGTGCAAAAACATTTCTACAAAATTACTGAGTCTCTAGCCATAAGCTGTGAACACATATAATTAGAAGCTCTGCTTTGTGTCCTTGTATAGGCAAAATTCTTTTAGGATGACAATATGAGATTAACATATAATATGAAGTAGCTGTCAGGTGACCACATTTAAATTATTTCAGAAAGCTCTTTCAATTTCAAGCATCAAGAGCTGTGAGAGACATCCAGATAGCAATACCACATCTGTGCATTAAATGAGCCAATCAGTACCAACAGCAGGAGCGTTTCATCCTCATTTGCTTTGGTATTTCGTGTAACATGCTCAAATCCGTAAGATTATATTAACTTGGTAACATTTTGGCACAGAAATGCACTAAATTCAAAACACACTTTTAGCACCTACTAAAACATATTTTGCAGTAGTAATTAATTAACACTGCACTACATTTCAGAAAATCACTGAAAGGAAGGGGTATAAACATGCAATACTTAAGTACATATATATTCTGCCATAAAAGTTATTAACCTTAAATAAGCAATCTATTGGAGTAGCAGACATCTGGGACAACAAGTTCATCCTTTGTCTTAAAAGCAGCTTGTCACACAGTCTCTCAGATTCCTAAAAATAAAATACATAGATTGATTACTTATCTACCCATTTACAGGCAAAAAGTACCTTAACGGTCAAAATAACTTCTAAAAATATTAAACACTATATTTACCACTTATAACTTGTCAGATGCACATAAAACCTAAATCAGTTTCACATTTAGGATTCCTAAGACTTAAAGATCACACACCTAGTGTTTAAAGAAATACTAAGTAGATGTTCACCTTTACTGTAATTCTCCATGAACTAGCTGAGCATTAATGAAATTATGGTTGTACCACCTAAAGAACACAACAAAACTAGAAAAAACATAAAAGACAACAAGAACTGTAAGAGGTGCAATGCAGCTTTCTCATTAGGAGAATTAAGATTCTTCATTCTGGAAAAGATTTGACTGTGCAACTGGCCTGTAAATATCACAAAAGTTCAAAGAAAAACATGCAAAGAATGAATATCTGTTATTCCTCAAAACGTAAGAACCGGTACGCCCATCAAAATCATAACACATTAGGTCTGGGGAGGGAGTGGGGAGAAGAGGAAAAAATGTTGTTTGTTGTAGAAATCATTGCCATAGGATGTTGCAAAAATTGAAAATATAAATAAACCCAAAAAGGCATTAGACAAATTCATGTAAGACATGTCTACATGATGGCTATTAAAAAAGTTGACCGAGATACAACTCTGAAACAAAGACTCTGCTGAACACTCTGCACTTGCTGGAAATAAAGAACTGCACCAGGTGAAGCATTATTCTCCAACACTCACTCATACAGTGTTTCCTACCGGTCACTTACAAATGGGAGACTGAGCTAAGCAGACATTAGTGCAACTCTCACATCATGACTTCTCATTTCCTAAGAAATCTGAAGGTACACCTCAGGATGCACTAAAGAATATACATGCTTTAAAAAACCAGATGGAAGTTCTTAAGTAGAATCAGATTTTGAAATGGCAATATTGAACCTCACATGAAATAAAACAGCAATCTAAAGAAAACGTTTTCTAAGAAAGCAGATGGAAACACTTGCACATATTCGATTCTGATCAGCTACTGCTTATGACAGGCAGTGAACATAAATTCGTTGAATGTCGTTCTTGGATAACGACTATGTCCCTAGGAATGGAAAGACTCCCAGCATCCATCAAACTGAAGACTATCTCACTTCAGATAGATGCCCATGTATCAGATAAACTTTGATGGTTTAGGATGCAGGCTATATCTTCTAAAATTAAGTCTGCAAAGACCAGATACAAATGAGTAAAAAACAGTCCAACTCTGCTCTTAACATCAGTAAGTCAGCAAGGAGTTTAAGAAACTAGTGAACTGCAAATAACATCCCTTGAACACCAAAGATGAAAAAAATCAGGTTTTCTAGAAATTAGATCTCTCAAGTTTCAAAATTAACAGATGCCTCTCACAAAGCTGCCTAAAAAAACCCTCCATTGTATAGCAAACGATGTCATTAAAAACATGCCTGTGAGGTCTAGAGATAAAAGTTCAGATCTGTACTTCACAGTAAGTTGTTTGTGTTTAGATACATGAAGATGACAAACATTCGCTAATCTTTTCAAATCTAAGTACTTCAGGTGAAGATACCCAAGCATATCTTTTCAGAATTACAAAGCGCATAACACTAGTCTCCTTGGATAGATTCTTCAGTGCGATCAGGAATAACTTCCCCAAGAAATATTTGAACGTAGATGTTATTAAGTGGGAAAAGAAAGCGTGAAAGTTTACTGCTGATAGAAGTTTCTGAAGCCTCAGAATTTCTAATATGGATGCTCAGAGAGCTTTATACTTTCACTATGGAGAATCTAAGCATGCACTAGCAAAACCTACTGTAGTTTTAGTACCGTTCCTTTCACAGTGTATTTTACAAGAGAAATATTTCCCAAGTGGAAAAATTATTTCATAGAGTCCAGAGTCACTTCAGACTGTAGTCCTTATGTAGAAGTATTATCTTATTATATAAATCAGAAAGAAAAAAGTCCATCCCAGTTAAAACCACGTATCTTCAAATGGCAGAAGAATCGGGTATTAATTGAAATATTAAGCAAGCTTGAGCCTTCAAGACAAAACTTGCCTGTACCAGCTTTATTAGCATTCCAAGAATATAAAAAAAATTGCTTTTGAATGGGACTCCCTGGTATTTTAAATCTATATAATCTAGAAAATACACACACAAACATTAACAATCTTTCTATCTAACACTATACTAGATAAATTAAATATATGTACCTATATGAGTATACCTGTATAATGACCTATCCAAGGTGACTTTCACAGGTTGTAACTGATGACTTGGGGAAATTACCTCCGTCCCCCTCCCCTCAAAACACTTTATTAGCCTCATTTTGTGTTCAAGTCTGCCTTTGCTGGCTCTTCCCACCTGCACTTCCTCCATGCCAACCTCACCGCCTCTGACAGCTCCTTCCATACAAGATGATATCTGTTCCCTAGTGGCTCTACCTACCTACTCTATACCTTACTTCAACCCTCTCAACTACAGCATTAGCTGTGCACAGAAACATGACTAAGGCCCAATATTTATTAACTAGAATTCTAATTAAGTAAGGTTGACAACTCCCAGAAAATAAAACCCAATTGTTTGTGCTATCAGTTACATGCTCCGTTCCTCCCCACTACCAAAATGCCTCTCCAAGACTTGTATGACCTTGGGTGAAGGATTCGGCAGGTGCCTCTTAAGTGAAATCTTCTTACTGACATGAGGGTGATAATACACCCATTATCCCACAGGGTAGGTCCCTGCTGAGTTTTCTTTATGTAGTTAGCTCCATTAGGGATTGGACAACAGCATCTCAGCTGCCAGAAGGTCTGTCTGAAGCCAGCCATAAAATTAAGTGTAGCCACACAAGGGACTGTAATGAAGCCCCAGGGCACGGCCATGTTCCTCCTCACTTAAACCCCACAACCCCTTCCAGTACAATCTGGAAAAAACAAAACCATGGGGCATCAACATGACAGCTGCTGCTGCTTTAAACAGAAGGTTGTCTCCATCAGAGAACAATGGAAATTCCTCAACTGTTAAGTTCATGAAGGGAGAGCAACGGTATCAGAAGCTTCTACCATGTTCCTCCACCTCCTCAATATCCTTTTTTAATTCCTGCAAATGGGCTATTTGCCACATATTTTCTTCTTCATTGTATGCCACCTTCTCCCTTACCCTACACTAAAGGGGGGTCTGGCTCTTTCAGCTGTGCTAGAAGGCAGGGGGTTATCTACTTCCTTGTCTTCAAGGTTCTACGGTTTTCCACCCCATCTCAGGGTGCTGCCTCCAAGCCCTGTTAACTCTGATGAAAGGCAATATAGAAGAAAGGAGTTCCTGTCGCATGCTCACTGTATACACACTAACGCAAGGAAGTTAGCAGCTAGCATGCTAGCACTCGTCTAGGAGCTGACCCAGGTGAGGCATGGGCAGAAGCATTTTGCTTGCTCTTTTATTAGTGCAAACACTAATGTAAGCGGTATGAGACTACCCAAATATGTAGATCTTTCAAGATATGATCTCTCAAAGAAATAAATACGATATAAATACAAAGCGCAGTGGCACCTAAGTTACTTGAGGGTGATCCCAGTATAAAAAAAACCCTGCTATCCTTAGCCATGAAAGGAGGGATAGGACCAGGCATTTAATAGGAAACTCTTTGTTCTACAAATTAAGAGCAGTATGGGTGGGGTTTTTCCAGCTTGCTGGCATTGCTGTGGAAGACAATTCTACTTTGGTTCCAGTCCTCCACCCAGACCACCAGCACTGCCATTTGTATCTTAATTGTTAATGATAGCAAGTGACTGCAGGAAGCAAACTGTTTAGCAGGTTGTTTTCCTTTTAAACTATCATTTTTATTTTTTTTAAACAATACAGCATTACAGGACAAATAGTACAGTCTCTTTACACAAAATGAGTGGGTTGGTTGGGGGTTTTTTTGAGTGTACAAACAAATCCATGCATGACAGGTTCATGGAAAGATCCCAGACAAGACCACAAACAACAAAAGGCTAAAATGTTTAAGTGCTTCTTCTTTAAGACTGTGCCCCAGGTTGTCCATCCCAAGCCTGCACACTGAGCATTATTCTGGCCCCTGCCATTAGATTCCAGTGCTTTGCATGTGGGCAGACTGAGACACATTGAATTCACTCTGATTCCAAGTTCATTCCTTTTGGTTTTCACATCAGATCACAAAAACCAATTTTTCAACAGGAGAAAGCTTTACAGCAGCAGTAAGACTGGATTCCTTTACTAAATTAGGTACAAAGTTCTTCAGTCACAGAAGTTTCTGAAGTCACATTATCATCCTTGATTGGCCTGCAGGGATTTGACCTGATTGACAGAAGGTCTGGTTGCCCAGTAGGAAATAACTCAGGCATCCACAAAGTTCCCGCCCCTGCTTGGCTGAAGATCCTCAGAGCAAAATTTGACCTTCAAACATCCCCTTATCATAGCCCTGCACTCCCATTAAACTATCAACTCTGTACAACAATCTGTGCTGCAAACAGTGAATTTTTGGAGTATGAAGATTTACGGAATAATTCTAAATTACACTGCAACATGTTTTGCTAGGATAGCTAAGCTTTTTTAAATTATCAAATAAAAAGTCTGTTTAAGCTATGCCTACTCTTGAGTACTGCACTGCTTTCACAACCATGATACAGGGTACAAACAGGAGAAACTTAGGAAGACTGAGCCGCTGGAAAATTTTTCTGTCATTTTTCCTCTAATCATATGAAGAGGCAGACTTGACATTTAACTACTTCCTCAAGGAGCATGCAATGAACAACAAGTATTGCTACAGGATTAAGACTTCATTGTAATCCCTTAGATCATTTTAGCATTTGTTTCAGGTATAGTGACCTCAACTCATTTTAAGTGCAAAAAAGGAATTCTTACATTAGCTGTTTGTGTACTCCAACTTGATTTACACTCACAATGGAACAGTCAAGCTTATCAAATACACATTTGACAGACTTTAAGAGTGGCTTACTGTTGATCTGTCAGAGAGGTTGCCTTGTCGTATGTATTCTATCGCAGCCTCAATTGAGGTTAGACAGTATCCCAATTCATCCTTCACTGAACTGCAAGCCTGAAGTTCTTATGTAACTCAAGTTGGCCATCCTGAAATAAAAAGTTAAAGGCCATGACCACTAAATACAAGATGGTATTTGCATGATTAAGATATGTAGTATCTTAATACTGCAAACTCCTCTTAGCCAATTCAGACAGGCAATAGGTGTGGGTTAAGAAAATTGTTCTAGAAAGATTGTTAGGCTAGCAATACTATGGCTATTCTAAGCTTCGTAGATGGATCAGATCTCTACTTATCTCTTACCTACTCAGAAGTTATTAACTGAATATAAGGAATATGAAGGACAAAGTAACAGCAGCAGGAGATTGTTTCACATGTCAAACATCAATGTTTCAAGCACCGCAAACATCATTGTAAAGTGACAGCTACAGATGCAAGGAAAAAATGCTGATCTGAGACACTAGATACACCAACACTAAAATCCAGTTCAGGTACAGGTGGAAAGGTTAGATATACTTCTATTGATAGTTAGGAGAGATCAATGCAGTGGTACAGGCTAGCAGCAATCATTTAAGCGTTCAAACCTAGTTTGATACATTTCATGTAGAGAAACATCTAGAAGTTGCATAAAGGTTTCACAGCTGCAAACACAGATGAGGAAGGACCAGTCTGTGAATCCCACACTGACATGCAGGTTTGGTAGAGAGATGGCCTCCATTACAACTTTTTTCTAGACTGGGAATCAAACAACAAAAAACAGCACTAGGATTCCTGATAGGTCCTTGATTTGGTCACACCTGTAATACACATTTGCAGTTTGTCCTAACAAAAATAGGTTTTGTGCATTACATCAGCCCCTCTTACACTTTCAGCAAGTTATTACTACAAGTTCAGAAACATTACCCATACAGCAGCATTGCATGTAAGATACCGTATAGGACTGTATAGCCAAAATAGTTACATACCAGTTTGGGATTTCTGTTTTTACAAGTAAATACAGCAAACAGAGAGAAGATCATCTGCACACATGGTTCCATGTTAACTAAAAAAAAGAATTTACATCTGATGTTAGTCATATCATAGTTCAAATCAACTGCAATACCTATAAATTGAGTTCCACCTCCTAAGATTAAACGGCAGCTCTACTAGTAGAGAATGCATTAAGTAACCAAGGCAGCCTTCAAATTTTCTCAAACCCCCTCTAAAATACGCTGCCAGGAGCCAAAAAACAAGAGTATTGATTTCAAGATTATCAAGGAACATGGACAATATACAAGAACAGTCCAGCAACAATCCTCTGGTGTGTGAAACTGATCACGCTCAATTCTTCAGCATGAGGAAAACATCCTAGCAAATGCAAGCTTCTCTCAAGCTCCAGCTAGAGCACATATAAGCTAACCAAATACTCCACCTCACCCCCACAAGTATCTTACCTCCGTTTTGCTTTTAGAGACCTGCAAGGCAGACCCCAGCCTAATGGCGTTTAATACACAAGTGGCATGTAACAGCTGTATAATAAAGTGCTTTGTGCATACTGGTTAAGAAAAAAGTTTAAACTTATTAATTCACTCTTTACTGACCTCTTTGGCTAGGAGATTGCATAATAATTTGTACCACTTTTCGTAGACAAAGTAGCTTCTGTTGAGGGGAAGTACATTTGTTCAACACACCCAGTTCTCGCTTTGCACGTGGTATATTAAAACTACAAAATAATTTGAAAGATATGGTTAGCATAAGAGTTCCTGGTCCTTCGGACATACATGATGTCCAAACCCTAAATTTAACTTATTCAGAGCTGAAATGAAGAATGGTATTAAAATATTTCCATCTGTACTCCAAGTACACTTGCATTTCTGTACCCTATAGATGGAGAGCGAGGAATAAGAATATAAAAGCAAAGGAGATAATTATCAATGCAAAACCTGCCCTAAAGTGAGACTTGCAAAGCTTTGCTTTTCCATCAAAGGAACAAAGTGTAAGAAAAACTTGCTATTGTCTAAAGAAAACACATCTTGGCTGGCCTGAGACCTATTTTAAGACAGCATCTCAGTGACCCAAGAAATCCACAGTCTCTCTCACCTGAACTCTGGTTTCACTCCAATGTCTTTTTGCTGCAGGTCTTGAAGGCTCCTCGTGATTTTGTTAAAAGCAGCATCCTAATCAATAGAAAGGCAACAGTTTTTTAGAATGCATTAGATTAATGTAACTAATCTTCAGCAAATCAAACAAACTCACCTCACTTGCCTCAATAGTCCCAACGTATTTGAAGACTAGATCATAAATAGCATGGTGGATATACATCTGTAGAAAAAAAAAGACACAGTACTTTAGGCATGAAAGAGCATTAAAAATAGCTTGCTAATTATTTTCCTTCATTTCAGATGCTTACTTCAACTGCTTGTTTAATCAGATTCATCTGCTCTTCTTGCTTGGCAAGCATCTTCTAGAAAAGGAAAGCCATGCAAACAGTAGGAGAAAGTTAGATAATCTTAGCCTAAGTAACACTATGTACTATGTATTTAGTGGAGTAAGTGTTTACCAAGTGCGAATCTCTCAAAAGATGCTGCAGACATTTGGTATAAAGTGCATTGACAGAATCCTGGGGGCAGAGGAGAGAAAAGAAAAGCAATCAGATTCAGGTTAATCTGACTTGAACTAACAAAGCATAAATAAGCAAGTAAGTCTTCCCTGCCTTCGAAGTGTGCAGTATGGTAAGCCTTTTAGCTAGAAAAATTGCCTTACATAATAGTTAGGACATCATTACAATTAAGAATTGTACTTTCTCCCTTCCCACCTTCCTCAAGTCTAGACTACTCTGACAGAAACACTCAATAAGACAAAGATATCCAAAGCAGTGAAGTGAATTGTATTTAATTAAACATCAAGCAACAAGATACTGACTATGTAGTGGCGCAGGCTTTTCCTTTCATGTTCTTTAAATGTTCTATAGAAAGATCCTATGTATTTATCAAATCTCTCACAATGTCTTCCCAAGAATTCTCTAACATCTTCGATATTTTTAAGAGAATAGGAGTTTGATGAAGCTGTAGATTCACCTAAAATGAAAGCCAAGAATTAACACATAGGCTTAATATGTATGCATGGTAAAGTACTTTCTGTCCCTATGTGTGGGGCCAACTTGTGTACAATGAGACATTAATTCAGCTTACTATAACTGAAGGTATTGCTTTTAATTAAAAGAATTTGATATATCGCATTTAGAGTAGCCTTTCTCACCTTTTATGCCATGTATTTATTTGGAACAGCTAAAACTAATTTCTCTTTTTTACCCTGGGGTAATTTATTGCCACATGCACTCAGATTATGAGTTGTCCAAGTCAAGCTTGAAAGTAGAAAAGCACATTACAGTATTGACTGAATGCCCACGCAGGACATTAGCGTGCTCCAAGTGAGCTGTAAAAATCCCATCTTGGATTTTATATAACCTATTCTTTATTTAGACATGCTTCTCCGAATGGGAGAAGCAAAGTTGATTCATGTAAACATTGAACCAAATCCACTTTCCTTCTGAATAAGACAATTGGATTCCTCACTTAATTCATACTGCTTTTCTAAAAAAATTTTTTCTAGGCAAGTCTTTCATTTGCAATCAAGGCAGCCACCTAATAACAGGCTTAGATCTCATTCACTGAAAATCACATTTCAAATTACAGATTACCTCACTTCTGAAAGACTGCTGTACAACCACGTTAAATAATAGCCAAAAAGGAACACCACAAGAATAATTTTTAGATTTCGGTTGATATTTATAGAATTTCAGCCTATAAGTATGCCAGCTTTATTTTTCAGAATAAACTTTCATACTTCCCTCAGCACTATTTTCACACTACCCTAGTATTACTTCACTTTGTAATCATGTGTTTCAAATAGATATGTATTTAGGAAGACATAGATGTTTTTTTTCAGAAAAGCATGTGTTTAAGAAGCTTCTGTTCCTTTCAATTAGCAAACAGATTGTTATACAAAAGCACAAGGAAATCCCATTTTAACATTAGCCTTGGAAATAGTGTTCCAGCCTTATGAAGAGCACTTTCAGTACTAGGACAATAATTAGCACATTTGACTTAATGGCACAAACCACCACCAAAAGACCTACTACATAACTGTGCTATAGCAATCACAAAATAATTTACCTCTCCAGTTTTTTGTGCATCCACCTTGCATCTCAGGGCACGTCACATCTAAGACTAAATTCCTTTTTTAAGCAGTCAGTATTAAACTGAGCGTTGCTAAAAAATCATGCTGGATTAAGTATGCCACAGATTATTTTTAGTGCTGAGACTGGGGCATAGACCCTACAGGATTAAGTTGCCTGGCAGCAAATTAATATTTCTCTCCAGCAGCATACCAACATGCACCCCAGCAGGCTAATAAATACCAAGAACTTCCAACCAAGCCAACACTTTTCATAATGAAGTGTATTAAGCATACTTATTTTCTCAAGGTGCAAATAAGACCACCAAGTTAACATTCCAATACATACTTGAGCTTTCCGATTTTCCAATGGATGAGCTATGCACAATATGCTAAAGCTTTCTTCCTTTTCATTGTAAAATGTTTCCTCAAAAAGAACGGGTACCGAGAGATGATAATTGAACCCAGTTCCTAAAATGATGAGGTTTCCTTGTATGAAGATCTCCTGAAGCAAAACAAAAAACAGATCAAGGGTAAAACACCAGAAGAAAGTTGCTCTTCGACATCTGCATCGCATAGATTTCCAGGGAAAGAAGAGAATCTTGCAAGACAAGAAAGCCCCAAGTTCAAGAGATTTCCTATTTTCATGCTGTATAGGCACCAAAGACTCCTTCAGCCTACAATAGCTAGCTAAACCTTGCTTATACCTACTTTCTTTGCAAGTTTACTACTGGAAGAGGATTCAGACCCAGGTCAGTCCAAGGTCTAACTATCTGCAGATTTTTAGAGCACTTTCAGTAGAAGAGAAATTGAAAAACAATTGAAAATTGAGGCCTAAGCCCAGCTTCAGAAAAAACACTACGTATCTTGTCTACATTTCCCATGCTCAGCTTTATTTTCTCAAGCAACTCCAGCGAGGACATCTGCAGTAGGAAGATCTAGATCAGGGGTCCTCAAACTACAGCCCACGGGCTGGATACGGGCCCCCAGGGTCCTCAGTCCGGCCCCCGGTATTTACAGAACCGCCCCCCGCCCGGGGTTGGAGGGGGAAACCAAGCAGCCACAGATGACCTCCTGCCACTTCATCCACGCGCCAGCCCCCTGTTTAAGAAGTTAGAGGACCCCTGATCTAGACGATAGCTTGCAAACAGGTACAAGATCTCAGACTGCACTGCAGAATTGCAAGTAAAAAGATGTGATCCTATGCAATGTTAGCATTTGTTATCATGGCTTGCTGCTATACTAGTCAGTTTCTACTCATACTCAGCCAAATTAATACATCAGGCCTCAGACACAGCTTGATAACATAGTAATTTTGTCTTCAGTCTTGGTGAACTTGCATCTGCACACAACATAGGCAGGTTACTATTTGCCTGGAAACTAGAGAAACAGCTCTTAAGTGACAGAGGCTCTTCTGCCACACAACAGAATTCACAAAATTGACAAACTTGCTTTACTGTAGTAGTAAGCCGAAATCAAAGGCTGTGTTACCATCTCTACAGAACAACTATTCTTGTGTACATGCCAAAACACAGCTTCTGCTAGAAAGCAGTATATCCCTGAGAACTCTGGCTTAGACGGGCAACATCCTACTTTCACCAGTCAGCCCTAACTCCTAGCTACCTCTCCTGTAACCATTAGTTCCCACTATCAAATATTAAAAACAGAAATACCTTTCCATTTACGGTTTGAAAATTTTCTTTTAACGGCTTCAGGACATAAGATTCAAACTGGCAGCTGGAAAGACTGTTGCTTGAAAGGCTTCCTTTGCATGGAACTAACACCTAAAAAAGTTAATCATGTTTGAGAGAGAAATGCCATGTATCACCAGCTAAACACCAATAGCTTTTGCCCTTCAGAGGCAAGCAATTGAATCTTAAACATTTACTAGTAGATGTATAGCAGCCACAGGGTGCTTCTGTTTAAATAAAATAAAAGGCTACTGATAGACACACAGTCCAGTGTGTCACAGTTTAGTGACTTATCTGAAAAAAGGAAAAAATACTAAGAGACAAAAATCTTAAGTCACTTATCACCAGTCCACTGAATGACTTAATTTGGCAGCTAACAGAAGTACATTTTCAAACTAAAATGAAAATGCATCAGAAAATATAAAAAAATCTAAGATAAGAAACATCTTGAGTCTACTGCACACTAACAGATTGGCAGTTTGAGACAAATTCCCGATTAGAAAGCAACACATCATGAATACAACAAACACCGTATGTACGCTGAAAAGAAATGCATCTCATTGTCAAGGAAGAGAAGCATGAAGGAAGTAGACCTTTCAGTACACAGAAGCTTTCAGAAATGGTGTTAGAATACAGACAGATTTTAGCATTTCACTCTTCAGCTGATCACTTAAGCTGATACTTAAGTAATACACAATTGAAAGAACCTTGTACAATTTAAGGCTTGATTTTATAATCGGGTAACAAAAACCTCCAATTTCAATGGAGACTCCACACAATTTTGGATGAAGAGTAATTGCAGAATATCAAGATCAGAAGTCTAAGGACTGGAAATTTTATTCCAGCTCAGTTTAATGACTTTGTTATGTAAAATGCTATCAGAAATCCATAATTGTCTGTCCCTCAGGGATTTCAAAAGGTAAATCCCATCTGAAGTTGTAACAAGTGAGAGTATGTAACCAGTTGACAGCAAAAATAAGATTCCTGTAAAGTTTAGAAACACCACCAACTTTGACCTTTTACTACCACGCAATATATCAGGAGTTCCATATTGGTAAATAACAAGCATCTTCAATTAAAAGTTGCCCTGCTTCACTTCCAAGTTTTGTAGGCTTGCAGTAATCTTTACATGTGTCATAGCAGGCATATAATCTAAATTCATATAGCTACTATTTAATAAGCAGCTTTTAAATATACTTATTTGTACTTACAATACCGTGGAGTTCTGCAACTTTGCTGCAGAGATCAGGACGTCGCTTCTGAATGGCCAAATAAAAGGGATTTTTCAAGATATCTTCATCATACATAGCCATATGGACTTCAGATATTCCAGGATTTTCTAAGATACATATGGAGAATGGTTAATGTATCACACATGGTATCTGTTAAAACACGGTATTTGGGAATACCTAGGGAGCAGTTTGATTCCCCTTGTCTAAAAAGAAAGAGGAGTTTCAGGTCTCGATGCAAGCAGTCAATGGCACGCTTACCTAATAAGAAGGTACCTATAGTTACTCAGAAGTTATTAAAAAAATATTTTTTATGAATATACATTTCCAACTATATAATTATCCTCATAATGTCTCCTTAGGCCTTCCAGGTGTTGGAATCTAACAATACAGGATCTGTTTGTAGAAAACAAAGAGCAGAACAGAAATTAAGGTCTACATTATTACCACTTGGACATATAAGATAATTTGCACTGTTAAGATCTAAAGCCAAGAAACACGAATTAAGAGCTGCTTTACAGAGACTCTGCTGCATCACAGAACACTGACACTTTTGCAGTATGTTCACATAAATCCAAGACTCACCTGTGTAAGGATTAACGACTGACACACATCAATGAGTCACCCAGACAGTGTAACAGGAACCCTTGTGTAAGGCAATCCTCAACTTTCCAGGGAAAGTTACAGGAAAGATGTACACCAAGGAGGTATGACTATCCATGTGATAAATTTCACAGAAGTCCCTGTAAAATGCATTATTTGCAGTCATCTCTACTCCCATGGAAAAAGTCTTAAAGATCTGAGGTCAGTCTGACACATAATATTTGGCAAAACAGTGAGCAAAAAAAGTGACTGAAGATAGAAAATCCAACCTGTAGGCACTGGAAAAGCTATCACTAGATGCACCACAGGGAAAAGATGATCTCAAGGCACTAGACCCTTGACTGCTTGCTTCCCCAATCCTAGTTCTCTATAAAAAATGACGACACATCCTAGACACAAGGGCAGGAAAAACTCCTGAGATTAACAGGCTTACAGGTGCTTAATTAACTAGTCTTGTACCTTTTCCTCTCATCCAGCTTCCCTTCGGAATCAACAGATGTTGCATGATTTCCTCAGCTCCTGCAATTTCAGCTACATATCTCAGAAAAGTATGAGAACAGCAGCAGAACTTTAGCTTCAGCAAGCCAGACTTGCACAATCAGTATCTGTTTTCTTAAATGTGGAATCATACCTAGCACATTATTTGCTTAGTGTGAGCTTGTGTACTTGTTCTGTAGCACTCAACCTCTTACTACCAATCTCATACTGGTACTAAAATGCCTTTCTCTGTAGATCATGGAAAAGACACGAAACCATTGTATGGCACTTTAATAGAGAAATATACACCCACCTCCCGCTGATTTTTACATAGCCTTTAAGTTCCAGCTATGCTGTTAACTGATCTGCAGTCTCATACCTCCTTGTAATTAGGCACAAGGAGAGCTCCCTTAGACAGCTGAAGACAAACATGATCAGCTAAAGCTGCAAGCAGTTTCCACTATGAAGTTACCACCAATTACTCACAGTCTGGACAGCCCCAGCCTGACCACTGAAGTCTGGCAGCAGCAGATAACTGCCTCAGAGGTTCCTGTGAAGTTCCAGATAAAATGGTTCATCCACTTTCAAAACATACAATAAAACTAAGAGCTTCTACAAAAAATACTAATTCAGCAATCCCAACACAGTGTGCTTTGGAGCTCAGACCTGAAGTTTTCTAACACAAAGGATAAGAACGTGTTTGCTCATCGACACTTTCAAAAGGCTAGCCAAGTTCAGTAATTCAGACTTCAAACCTAGAAAAGGGACAGCTCTGCACAAGCTCAGCATGGCCCAGCAACACACATTTGCAGCCCAGAAAGCCAACAGCACCGTTGGCTGCAGCAAGAGAAGTGTGACCAGCAGGCTGAGGGCTGTGATTGTCCCCCTCTGCTCTGCTCTCATGAGACCCCACCTGCAGTGCTGGGTTCAGCTCTGGGGCCCCCAACATCAGAAGGACACGGGCCTGTTGGAGCGAGTCCAGAGGCCACAAAGATGACCGGAGGGCAGGAGCAGCTCTCCTGTGCAGACAGGCTGAGAGAGTTGGGGTTGTTCAGCCCAGAGAAGACAAGGTTCCAGGGAGACCTTATAGTAGCCTTCCAGTACCTAAACAGGGACTTATAAAAAAGATGGGGACAGGCTTTTAGTAGGGTCTGCAGCAAGAGTACAAGGGCTAATAGTTTTAAACTACAAGAGGGTAGATTCAGATTAGACATCAGGAAGAAATCCTTCACTGTGAGGGTGGTGAGACACTGGAAGAGGCTGCCTGGAAGAGCTGTGGATGCCCCATCCCTGGCAGTGTCCAAGGCCAGGCTGGATGGGGCTTTGAGCAACCTGCTCCAGCGGAAGGTGTCCCTGCCCATGGTGGGGGGGCTGGAACTAAGTGATCTTTAAGTTCCCATACAATCCCAAATCATTCTATGATTTTATGATCTGTCCTGCCACAGTGCCTAGGTAAACAGCACAATCACCAGTAATTCCACAGCTAATGACTGCTGCAAACATTTCCTGGCAGGCAGCTGCAACCCAAGCTCAAGCTGTGGGGTTCTTCAGCCAGTAGCAGGGGCAGAAGAAAAAGCAGGTTCGCTGAAGGAACACCATTATCTCATCACAGATCTGTAGAACATCAGGGCTAAGACAGACTTTAACAAGCAGGACTAGTTAGCTACAAAAAAAACCCCACAAACCTGCCTGCTCAACAGCCGGCTAGGCCACAATTCCAAGTAACATCTTAAACGACTGCACCTTGCAGTCCAAACATGAATCAGTGACAATTTATTATACACAGAGTCAAGCACCAAGCAAGGCTGTATGTACACACATGCGCAGCCTGCGAAATAGTCTGCCATGGCAAGACTTATTTTGGAGCCCTACATCCTTTTTTGGGTGCTGCATTTCACAAGATGTGAACTGACTGGAGGAGAAGCTGAAGTGAGAAAGGCAAGAAAGCCCGGGAAGAAGGATCCAAAACATGAAATGCAGTTACATTGTTTATGCTGAAGAAGTTGCATGAAACATGTAAGAATTTTTTCCCAGACAGATCAAGTTATCAGTGAAGGGCATTTTCTTCCACATCTGTAAAAGAAACAGGCCTTAGCTGAAGAAAACAGCCTTAGATTACAGCTCAGGAACACCTTCCAAAAGAAGATAAACACATGTTTTAGATTGCTTGACAAAGTTATCAAGTCTCTCTGGTTGTAAACCTTTAAGAACCTGTTAGAAATCTCTGCTACAGATCACGGACATAGTGAAGCTAGGAGGCTAGATTGTATGGTCTCTCAAGGCACTTTCCAAATCAACCTTTTATTAACAGAGTTGGCCCACTAAGGCATCTTCATCTGCCTTTTTATTTGGTGAGTTCACATTCAGTATCTGGTCAAGCAGTAGATGAGACTGCTATGACCCTCCCCAACACAGTGATGGAGATGGTATTAGCATACCATGTACTGTACTGGGGAAAAGAGTACATTGATAGAAGGCAACAATCAAGCATGAGACTGCAGAGACAAAATTACAATGCACAAGTGTTTCCAACTGCTACAGCTATATTGCCACTCTTCCAGCTTAATGAATCTTTAAAGCCCAAAGATTTCTTCCCATAATAGGAAGTGGGAAGAGAAAAACACATTCCACAAGTGATTCTCATCTAGGAATTCATCTCACTACCAAGATAACCCAGTTGATAATTTTGTCCAGAAAGGAGTTAGAAACAACATTTCATTCCCTAGCAAAACAGGTAGAAGAGATTTATGGGAGGAATGAAGCTCCCACAGAAAATCTGACCTTACAAATCATGCTGCCTGTATGCCTGACATAGCTCTGAAGTCATTGCCTGCCCCTGAAAACACCAGCAACTAGGGTACTTTAAGAATCATTCCAGTTGACAGATCAAAGAGCTTGAAATTATAACCTTCAGTTCCTGGTTCAGGAGTTAATACACCACAAATAGCTAGTTTTAAGACACTTAGTGGCAGCCATATAGATTATTTTACTACATAACTACTGACAGGCTTGAATCACGCTTGAGAGCTCCAGCAAGAAGTGAAAAGTAGCTGCATTCAAACATTGCATTCTGGCACTTTAGGTATTGTAACACAACTAAGATGCCATCAAGGTGCTGTACCGCAAGGAGGAAGCTAGAACTTCTAGTTCACATGGATATTTGTCACCCTCCTTGAGCAGAAGCAGATCACAAGCTCTTAACTGCTCACTGCTTGCATGTTCCTACACAGCAGGAAGTAACAGCTGGCCAAACTACTACTGTTTTGAGAATCACAACTCTTACTTCCTTCCCTTTTCTTTCTCCCTTACCACTGCATCTGCTCAGTACTACATTAATGGATAGTCATCAAATCAGATTACAGCGTGGGTATGAAAAAGGTAGAATACTTAACTGCAACAGTTAAGTTACTATACTCATTTGGACCTCCTTAACCCATCCACAGCATTCTTCAGACACGCAAGTGAGGACGTAGAAACCATCTACAGTTTAAGTAATTACAGAAACCCAAATAACTTAAAATAGATTATATCTACAGAATCAAGACAGTACATTAAAGCTTCCCCAAAAATTGGCTCAAACATTTTTTAGATTGTCAATTTCTTTCCACCCCAAAAGTTAAATGTATCTGAAAATACTGGCTAATGCATTGCTGTAATTCTAGGAATGCATTAGAATACTCCATTGAGAGTTTGTTAGTAGAACACAACGTCCCATTTCAACGTAATTTAGCTGGGGGGGGGGGGGGCGGGCAGGGCGGCAGCAGCATACAGGCTTATTCTTCTGGTTGCACCTCAGACAGCTTTAGATTTACTAACACCAAGAAAGCAGGAAATGTACAAAGCCTTATATACATTACCAGAACTGTTTAATGCTTAACAAAAAAAGCCTACTAAAACTTGTAATAAGCCGTTTTTGCTATGAAGTTTATTAAATTCTATCATGCTGAGCTGTAAAGCAATACACAAGTATTAATGTTACATAAAATGTTTAAATGGAATCATTTAACTGCGTGGCTTTGTGCCTGTAAACACAGAAATAGCTCAAGTTGCTGGAAGAACAGAAGCTAGCTGATCAGATAATCTAATAAGCATTATGTTACTGTTTTTACAAAAACATAATATAACCTCAAAACAGCCAAATCATTTCCAGATTAAAAGCAGAGTGATGACTTTAATAATATAACTAATGGTACAAGGATAGCTAAAGTGAAAAACATACGGAATCCAAGCATGTCACTTTTCTCCAAAACACTGAAAATGAAGTCTAACCATCTTTGTATTGAAAATGAGTAGGATTTAACTATAACAGTTTGTCATTGACAATGTGTGTTTTCTTTTAGCAATGGTCAAGTCAGGTACCTTTCACAGACCTATCAGGTTTCAGTTCCTTTTAAGAAGCAGTCTGAAATTCAAACAAACAGCCATTAAAGTAGAACATGTCCTTGTATTTGCACTGTTTCTTGGCAGCTATATCATGTCCACATTCAAGTTATACAACTATTTACTCAATTCTTAGGCACATCATCTTCTGAATGTCCTGCTTCACCACTATTAAAGACTTAACAAAACATGCTGCAGACAAAATGCCTTTTAAAACAGAATTAGGGATTCTATACACAAACACTCTATATTCAGTGTTGAACAGTCTAAGATTGTGTTTTCACAATGGCATTTTAATATACTTTGACAGAACAAAGACAGCAGAACAGCAACCAAAGTTGGTAAAAATTAGCCTAGTACAGTAACCTGAGATCTCTCCAGGAGAGCAAGTTAGGATAGTACACTGGGATGCTATCGTCAAGTATATCAGCATCCTTTCCACAAAAGTCCAGCTACAAAGCTGAACATGTTCTCCAAAATCTTCAATACGAGATCCACTAGCATGTCACATTCACAAAGCATAAATTCCCTGAATTCCATTTGCACAGCAATACTGTGAAGTTTCACATGGCATCAATTTCATCACAGCTTGCAGACTCTACAACAGTAACAACTAAGGCTTAGTAAACCAGTAACTAGAATATCACTTGCTGAAATGCTCAAAATAATGAGAAAATCAGAAGCAGCAACTTGCGACTCAACTAAAAGATGTTCAGCTCAGAGTAGCTGACATTTCTGATAAACTCTGTACACGTACTTATCACTAAAACTGCAGAGCTCTGCAGAAAAAGGAAATAATTGTTCCTCAGTTCTAAATTACTTTAAAAATATTAACAGAGGTGCTTTTTCCCCTCTCTCTCCCCTTTAAGAGCACCACTTGTTAGGAAGAACAGCAATGCTAAGCTTATCTTAAGATACTTTGCAAACAAAAAGGAATCTGACAATGAGAATTAACTAGTCTCAGTGCAAATAAAAGTCTAGTTACCCCTTCAGCCACTGCTGAAGCACTATTACTGAAGCACCTGCACTGTTACTCCTCATTTAGCCCGCTTCCAGGCAAAGGTTAAAATCTGGACTTGAGCCCTCAAATCAGCACTCAACTCAAAAACAAGAGATCCTTTCTCTGTTTCTGAGCACACAAGAAACCTTACTCCCTCCCATAAGAAAGGAACACTGAGCATATTACAAAAAAAAAAACCACACTGAGACATGTTCCAGTGCACCCTGCTCACCGCAAGGGAGCAAAGGAGGAAACAATTATTCCTACTCCTTTTAGGTTCAGCTTGTATTGATTTCTGTGAAACTGAAGTATGTTAGAATAACACCTCTGTATTACCAGATTATAGAGTGGTGGAT
Organism: Falco rusticolus; assembly: GCF_015220075.1. NCBI lineage: Eukaryota > Metazoa > Chordata > Aves > Falconiformes > Falconidae > Falco > Falco rusticolus. Next base: position 12,132,014 of record NC_051201.1, on the reverse strand, counting down.
TTGCATCAGTCAGCTCAAGCCCTCCTAACAACAGGGGAAAAACTAAGTCTGATGATACCAGAACATCAGTCTGACAGTGATGGAACAGGGACTGGAAAGGAGGAGTCAGCAGCATTCCAGGAAGATGCTCATTTCTCTCAGTATCTCCCCTTCAGGCACACATTTCCTCCAGTGAAGGGTTAAGAGCTGGCACAGGACCTCATGATTTTGGTTTTGTCTCTACCCAACAATCTCAAGCCCTACTTATGCCTAACAACTCCAGCCCTCCTACCACTGCTCCCACCGCTCTCAAACAGGCCCCCCGCAGAGCCCCTACACCGCCAGCCAGCCACAGGGGAGCACGGCACCCATCTGTTTCTATCAGTTCCTCGTGCAGCTTTTCATTATGAACCTCACCTCGTAAATTCTAAAACTGAGCTCATTCTTAACAAGTAGCAAGAAGGTTCACCCTTTGTTTTAAGTGTATTTGCACCACAGTGTGATGTGGACACACCCTTGTCTCAGACTTGACAGCAAAGAACATACTGGCTTGACTCCAGTCACCCCTTTCCTTCCTCCAGAGTACATTTTTAAATGCAAGTGGCTCATCCTTTAGCAGGCAAGCTTCCCACTTTTATCTAGTCATTGCTGTTGATTTTTGAGATACTTACTTGTTATTAGCCAAGTATCAGGAATAAGCTGTATTCACTGCAGAACAGAGATGAGATTCCCAATTCTTGCAGGTTTAGAAATCTACCAGAGTAGCTGCAAAGAATTTTCATTCTTTGGCTTACCACTATTAAAGCTACATTAAATTCTCAGATGGGGAGCCCCGAACTATTCACAAGCAAGGCCTGGAACAGAGTGCAGAGAATGCTGGTCAGTGAACCACAAACAGTTACAAGGAACATTTGGAGGAAAAACATTAACAGAAAGCACAAGGTTCCCAAGACAGCTTCTCAAACAAGGATGCTTCCTCTACATATTAGTGAGCTGTATTTTACGCCACCTCCTCAGGCTTGCAGAGGTGTCCGCACAGGTACTTCTTTGGAGGGAGGAAGAAAACAAACTAAAGCTAAACAGTGTTTCACTTTAGCCAATTATTTTGATTCTTTAGTGACCGGGACAAGAGAGTGGTGTAATTCCCCAGCCTGTGTATTGAGCAGGCAGTGGGCCTGAACACTGTACTGCCGAGCTGTGAGTCACAGAAGGTGACACCGTTTCTTGACTACAGTGTTAGACCACCAGTTTCACAGCAGACCACATAAGGTTGGTATCCACTCCAAGACTAGAAGTCTGTCAACAAATCAAGTAGGCAGGGTCAGACTCAGCACAGGCCACACACAGAAATGTAACGTAACTAAAGGCAGCAACCCTGTAGCCCACATACCGTAGCTCAGACTGTCCTTAAGCCAGACAACTAGACAGAAATCTCATCCATTCCCTGTGTATCTCAAGAGGAAAACCAAGTCCTTGCAGGCCAGCACTAAGTCTTACATCATCATTGCAAGAAACAAACATCAGACCATTACTAGAATATCTAGTTAAGAAAAACACTGTAAAATTACACTAGTTCCCTCCTTTAGGGAGCAGAGCAAGGGTAAGGAAGGTTGGAACACAGTTCAGCATGCAAGTTCTTTTAATGAGCAAAATCAGTTATTTTTACCACCACTGTTTTTTGGATGCTATGTAATGCACCACACACCCAGCCTGAGGTAATTAAGAGCATCCTGACAATAAACCCCATGACACAGACTTATCAGTCCAATATTCTTCGATGATATAAATTGAGATTCTTACTATGGATCAAATTCTCAAGCTACTTTATCAACAATATCCTTTGCAAAAAGCAAATCACTGCACAGTTATTGAAGGAAAATGCACAGTGTTATCAGTTATCAGAGAAGGGAGGGGGTTGCTGTTACACTTCGTTTTCACTGCATCCCATCCTTATTTTCCTTCCTCATCTCACTGTGGCTTCTGGCTTTCCCAGGCCACAGCATTCTGCTGACCAAATTCAGTAGAAGAGCTTACACAAAAAAGCAAGCCCATCAGGCAAAGCTTACCAACCATTTAAACAAAACGGACTTGTACTTACCTAGAATTCTACTTAAAAGTCTATTAAAATGAGGATACAGCATTTAACAAGTAGTGATGTTCAAGAAGCATCACAAAACACTCCGCAAACATTTTTAAGGGTACTGTAATAGGAAGAATACGGTCATTAACGTCAATTGCCAGAAAGCCTTTCCACAGAATCAGGAAATATATTTCTCTTCCTACGTATTACGTTGCTGCCTAGTTCACTTCTAAGGATTTTTTTTAAAAAAAAAAAGCTCCATCCTAATAGTTTTCCCAGGACAATATTTCAGCTAGTCAGCATCTTGTTTGAAAGCAGTATCAAGATTTGGAATTTCAGAATATCTTGTCTGACAAACTGCAACTGGATTTTAGGAGCTTCCACAATATACTGGAACTGCACAATTGCATGCAGCTGAACTTAATTTAGAATTTATGTAAATAACAGCCTCTTCCTTCCCACATGACACACCTAAAGATGTATTTAGGCATTATCTGATACAATTATAACTGATGCCAGCTTCAGGTTTAAGTAGTCACTGAAATTTATTCCTGAAAATACAGCCCCCCTCCCCTCTTCTGCCAGTTTCAGAGAAGCAGTTTCAAGGTTCTGATGTGCCAGAATGAAAACAGTGACTTTAGCTATGTGTGGCAAACTTTAAACACAGCTACTATATGCACGCACACAAATGCATAGTTAGCAGTAAGCTTCACACTTAAGTCACACAGGACTCCAGACTGAAAGCCAGAGCTAATCCTTTTTCCACCTGACAATGATGAAGCAATTTTAACACTTCACTTAAAATCAGACCAAAATCGCCCTGTGTTCCTTTATTCCTACAAGGGATGGAACATTACTCATTCACTTCCAGGCTACCAACGCACAAACTGACAGAGAGCTACTCGGTTTACTCTGTAGTAACTTGGCAATCTATGAAGTTACAAGGCAGTTTCTTCCACAGGTGGCACCCTGCAGCAGAAGCTACATACGGCTTAGAATTAGGGCCGAAGTTAAGGCGGGAGAACAAACACCAGTTAGCGGAGTCAAAGCTACAAAGATCCAGAAGAAGGAACATAGCCTGGGCAAGGCTTTTCAGGCTGGGCTCTGCACTGGAAAGCCAGCCTGCCTGGACTCGGCCCCTCATAGCAAGTCACCTTGCTCCCAGCAGTCACGGGGCGGCACACCAAGGGCAAGGGGCACACTCCCCCTTCTCGGGGGTCTTCTTCAAGTTACTGAAGCATCAGCAAACCACTCTGTTACCCACAGACAGCGCTGCACTGTGTTGGACTGTGACAGCAAGCTCTCCAGGAGGCCGCTGCGGCGCAGATACAGCACGTGCTACAAACGATGCCACCAGTTCACCATCAGTTCACCACCAGTTTGCCACCAGCACTCGCCGCAACGCGTCCTGCCCTCGGAGGCGGGCCAGCCGCACACACCCGAGGCGGCCGGGCACCACCGCTGACCCTGTCGCGGTGCCCCAGCGGTCCCCGCGGGCGGCCTGCCCCCCCCCCCCGCGAGAGACGGGCCGCGCCCCGGAGCTGCCCCGCGGGACAACGCCGCTCGGGGGGCGCGGGCAGCACCGGCCCAGCGGCCCGGGCACCCGGGGCTACGCGAAGCTCAGCGGCGCGGCACGCGCGGGCAGGTGCCGGTGCCGGCCGGACCGCAGGCACCGACTGCTGCGGAGGGGGCGGCAGCGCGGCCCGGACACAGGCACGGCCCGAGCCCCTCCGTCACAGGCCCCGCGCCACCGCCACCCGGGAGCAGGCCCCGGCGGAGCCCCCGTCCGCCGCACGGTGGCCAGGCCGCGGACCGGGCCGAGCCGCTCCCGCCCTGCCCCCTCCCCGTCAAGAAGGAGCGGGAAGGCAGCGGCGGGACCACCCCGGCGGCACCGGCCCGCGAAGCCGGCCCCGCCACCGCGCACTCCCCTCGGCGCCACGGGAGGCCGTCCTCCCGCCCAGCGGCGGTCCGGGGGCGCCCGAGGCGGGAGCGCTACTTACACCGACAACCGACAACATCGTCGCCTTTCCTCCCCGGCCGCAACCAGCCGCCGGCGGCCCACCTTCCCCCCAACCGCTCCGCGCCTACAGCCAAGCCCTACCGGGATCCAGGGCGGGCCCGGCGCGGCGGCGGCGCCGCACGAAGCCAATGACCGGGCGCCGGCGGGGAGCGAGTGAGGAGCCAGGCAGCTGCCGCGGGGTCGGGGCCTGCGGAGGCGGAGCCTGCGAGGGCTTATAGGGCCGGGCTGGGCCGCGCCCCGGAGGCCGCGGGCGCTCCCTGCGCGGCGCCATGTGACTGCGCGGGCGCCCAGCTGGGACGAGTTAAAGGCGAGCGGCGGTGCCCGGGGCCAGCCGGGCTTCGGGGACAGTCGCCTCCCGGGGCAGCTAGCCTCCCGGTTCACCTTCTCCAGCGCTTTCTCCTCCGCCTATTGTTTTTTCTTCTCCCTCCTCGGCGTTTGCCTCTTCTCATAAAGCGGCGCCCGATCGCGGGGAGCGCCTGGCTGCTGTGCGGCGCGGTGCGGGATGAGCCGCCCCGGTTCTCCTGCGCGGTGGCAGTAGCAGGCGAGGGGCGATGCTGGCTGTCCCCCAGGGCTCCCCGCAGCCCGCCCGGGATCCTACAGGCGCCGCCTGAGCCGCCGGCGGGGACGCGAGGCGGGTAAGAGGGCGCTGAGTGCGTGCGGGACCCGAAGCTACCCCTTGGCATGTGTGCCGGTAGCGCCTGGCTCTGGCAGCTCCCGGGTCCCGGCACCGGGTGACGGGCGGACCGGCGGCGGGGCTGACCGGCGGCGGAGCGGACCGGCGGCGGGGCTGATCGGCAGCGGGGCACAGCGGCGGCGGAGCGGACCGGCGGCGGGGCTGATCGGCAGCGGGGCACAGCGGCGGCGGAGCGGACCGGCGGCGGGGCTGACCGGCAGCGGGGCACAGCGGCGGCGGAGCGGACCGGCGGCGGGGCTGACCGGCAGCGGGGCACAGCGGCGGGGCCGCAGCCCCTTGCCGCCGGCGGGACCATGGTGAAGGAGGAGTGCAAAGCGCTGCTGGACGCGCTCAACAAGGTGACCGCCTGCTACCGGCACATGGTGCTGACCATCGGCGGCACCTCGGACTCCCAGAACCTGCGGGAGGAGCTCAAGAAAACCCGGCAGAAAGCCCAGGAGCTGGCGGTGGCCAACAGGAACAAGCTCACTACGGTCCTGAAGGACAAAACCGTGAGTAAGGAAGATAAAGCCGAGTTCGAGAGGCTATGGGTGATTTTCTCCACGTGCCTAGAGATCCTGGAGATCGACATGAGGAGAGCCCTGGAGCTGGGCCACGAGTTCCCGCTAAACGTCCCCAAAAAGCACCTGATTCAGACCGGCATGAGCGGGGGAACCTCTGGCGTGGCTGCCAGGGCCATGAGTGTCCAGAACATGAAATACGAGGCAGAGCACAATATAGATGTGGTGGATTTGAAAGACCTCGAGAACGAAATCAACCAGGTAGGAGAGATGATGTACGAGATGGAAATGAAGGTCAATGTCCCCCAGTGGACAGTGGAGGCTAAGCAAGACCCGGGGGCTGAACTAAAATCCACCATCAGCGTGGGCGCTTCTTCCATCGGCATGATCTCTGTGGAGGAAAATAAATCCTTCTGCGATATCAGCAAGGTTCTAGCTGGGATTATTTTCTCCGCTGTGCTCATTATCGCTATTGTCCTGGCGGTGTGCGTAGTAAAACTCTCTTAGGGTGGTGCAGGCTCTGACAAGAGCGACCCCCCTCCAGTCTGTCTTTGGAGTGTTTCGCGCCTCACCTCTAATTGCAAAACGGGTCACTTGGATGAGTTGAGAATTTAAACCTAGCACTTGAAAAAACAAAGCAGAACTTTTGCCTCTTGATTTCCTAAAATGCACAATTTGTTTATTCTTGTTTTTTGAAGAAAAGAGATGCAAATAGGGCTGCAGAATAGGATGTCTTCATTTGCTGGACTTGTAATGGTTAACTGTGAAGTATCAGGGTATTAACTGCTGGCTACAGCAGGGATTTGTCTGCTATTAATAGATCACTATTCTCAGAAGCCTGTATTTTGTGTTCTTGAATAAGATCTGGGGTTTGCTGCTGGTCACTGTTCACAGTATTTGGGAGTAACACAATTTGGAGGCTAACACAGGTGCTTTGTCCGACAAAGTGAATATAATACTCTTTTTTTTTTTTTTTTTTTTTTTTTTTTCTTTCCCCGTCAAATACAGAAAATACTATCTCAGTGGAGGAGAAGGGGAAGGATGAAAACCCCCATAAAAGAATGTAAACAACCTCTGTTTTCAATAAATTAATGGTTGGGGAGGGGGGAGGTGTGGAGGAGGATGGAGAAAACAGAACAAGCAATGTTTGATACCAAATACTGTTTGCTGATTTAGAGTGGATTGTACAGAACCCGGTTGCGTGGATTGGCACGCATACGCAAATGACTAATCGCTTTCCAAATCCAGAGAGAAAAAAGGGAGATTTGCATATTCAGAAAAACATTAGCAAGCCTCGTGGTTCTCATCCACGTTTACCACGACATTGTCTTCCCCTATAGAAAGGCTGATTCTTGCCACTGGCTCAAATTTTTCTTTCTGTAGAAGCAGTTTGCACTTCATAATTAACTATGAAAATAGGAGCAACGAGTCTACCCACTGCGGAAGCAGTAATTTTTGAAAATAATTTTAGTGAACAAAAATGATGTTGAATTAAAGCAGACCTTTCTAATAATCCAAAGAGATGCCCTCTCATGTTGACAGGCAGGGACTGATGCCTGTATGTGCACAGTCTCATTTCTGCAATCTCCTGAATTCTTTGCAGAAATCCAAAGTTAAAACTGTGTCTGAGATTCATATCTCATTCATGTCTGATCAATCATTTGGGAAACGGGAAGCCTGTAGGATTGATCCAATTTGATACAGTGCAATTTTGGAGAGTAAATCCAAGAGCAGCATAAAACTTTTCATGTGCTTCCCTAATAAAACTGTCAATGTTTAAATGTAAGACTGGGGGGACAGACACTAACTTTGCAGAGAAGCTCTATAATGTTTTGTAAAAGGACCTATGTTTTATAGTATTTATTATGTAACCTACAGAAGTGTCTTCTGTTACTGTGAACACATGCTATCCGTTCGAGAATGCTTGGTACATACTTCATAGTGCCATAGGTGTATGAGGCACTCCACAGGCAAATATAAAGAGCCTGCGATACTGGGTTTTTAAGAAGTTATTATTCTGCTGCATTGATTGTTATGGGCACATTAGCAAAAAGTAACAATCAGACATGTTTTGTGAGGTTACTATAGTCTTCATGCTTGTTAAATAAAGTTATGTTGACAACACTCATAAACAGCTAATATTTTTTAGTTAAGAACTAAACACTGTCAGAAAACTGCAGCAAAGAGTTTATTCTTTAAAATTTAAGAGAACTGGATTTGGGGAGAAAAAGTATGTGGCAAATTTGAATCTGGTCACTTGTAGCTGAGGAAAAAAAATAATATAGGTGAGGAAAAATAGTTAAGTGGAGGCCTGAATTACAGGCTCTAGACTATCATTACATTGCAGGATAATGTCAGTTCTGCACGTTGATCCAGACTAGCTCCATTCTCATAGGAATTCACAGTTTTATGAGACAACTCTACATTCCTTTCTATTGTATTTCACTCGTTCCATAGGATATGTTTCATACCTAGTTAATCTAGGTTCTTAGAGACCCCCAGCAGCATTCTAACAAAAGTCAAGCAGGTATTTATTGGTGCTACTGTTTCAGTATGTCTAGACAAGGTGTCATTGCTGTGTGTTGATTTAAATGAGAAGATCTCCTTCTCATCCATATTGAGTAAACATACTTATGGAAAATACATCAAAAGCTACAGGAGAATGTACATACTTGGATTTCCACCACTAGTCACTAAGGATTTGTGGGTATTTTCACTCATTGCACTCTCCTTTTAGTTAGTTTACAGGAAGGTAAATAAGGAGTTGGGACTCGTTTCTGTGCTTCTTGAAAACTCTGTGTTCGGTTTGAAATCAGATCATGTAAACTACATGTTCTGAAAACCCAAGTAAGGCAAATCTAGTTTCTGGTGGATAAGTAAGTGGTAACACCTAAAGCATTTATTATCTTGTATCCTCATATCCTGAAGTGGGTATACTGTTTATCCACAGTTGTGTAGAAGAATTTTTAACAATGGGCAATCTCATCTTCAAAAGCAAGCCTTGGTGAGTTGGTAAACTGTAAATTTTCAGTCCATTGCATTTTTTGGAATTTGGGTTTTTGGGTACAGGGCTCAAATAATTCCTCTAAGTATCCTATAATTATGTAAGTCTTGCTTCATTATGAATATGCACACAAATAGTTTTTAAAGGATTTGACCTTGGAAAAATAATGTATTTTCATTATCTTAAGACAATGCTGGCTGCAGGTTTATTCATCATTAGTTTGTTTCTAAAAATCTGTATCATCTTATATTTAGGCTATCTGAAATTGATAAAGTAGAACTCTAACAAGGGATTGGCACCATCTAAACGGATAATGTTCTTGCCATTAATCTCCTACACTTGATACCAAATGTATGTTCAGTGTGATAGAGTTCAGGCACAACAGCGCACAAAATCAAAACAAGATGAAACCACCATTGCCCAAAAGTACAGATGCTTCTTTTAGATTAAGAAATAAAGAGATGTTGTGGATTTGCAATCTTCATTTTTTTTCCCTGCTAGAATACAAATGGAAATGCTATTTTTGTAAGTGAAAAATGGGAAGTCAAACTTCAGGATGCTCTATATTTAAATAGTATGATGAAAATACAAATACTCTCACGCTGATCAGTGAATGAGAATGTTACTGTTTTTTCAGTACAAAAGATGACGGTCATTGCCTAATTTCAATGCTGTTCTACTACTTTTTTATTTATTCACAGGATACACACATTATATTTGCTGTATACTAAGATATTATTCCTGACTTGAATTATACTGGTTTTGCCTGTGTGTGCGTGGTATTTTCTACACTACTTTGAATAAGTCAAACTCGTTACTGTCACTATTTAACTTAAAATAAAGTCCATTCTTTTAACTTACTGGCTGGCTTGCAGCAGTTACTAAAAAAACCAAAAACTGTAATAATATAATTTGTCAGTAAGCTCTTCTAAACAAAAGGTTCCAATTTCAACCACAGGAATAAAAGTGTCCTCTTATTACAGTTTTAGTTACACAAAGGCACCCTTCTCAAGCTCCCAAAGTTGAATATAGTGATATATCTTGATTTATACTGCAAGGAAACCAGCAGTCTGAGAAGTCAATGAATCTCTGCCTTGGGAAATGGCTACAATGACATTCAGGATCACAGGGGCAACACTGCCTTCAGTACTGGTGTTCAGCTTGGGCAACTGAAAACTGCAGAACGTCTTAGACGAGACTAATGTATTAGAACCTCTCACTGTGTCAGGATCCAAACTCTGCCCCCTTTCAGGCAGCAATGCTTGCATTTACTTTAGCAAAAGATACACGCAACAATGTTATATGATATACACAACTAACCTCAGTGTGAAATTTGGTCCTGTGGTATTGATAGCAACAACAATCAACAGTTGTATCAGACTATCAGAACCAAGTCTATTAAATGCGGCAATTTGCAGATTTATTCCAGGAATTCCAGTCTGGAAACGCCCTACGCTGTTTGAACACATGCAAAATGAACACAGAATGATAATTAAAGTGGTTCTCTTTAAGTTGCAAAGAAAATAGCATGAAACTTCAGGATTATGAATATGAAATAAAATTTGTTTCAAATTTTTTCATGTAAAGATGAAAATATTTTTACACAAATGCAGTTACTTAAAAACTGACTAAATGACATGTCATTTGCTTTCAGATGAAAAATTTAACATGCTTACTGTTTGCGGTCTGAAAGGATTGGTTATGGGCTTGCTTTTCCTTCTCTCATAAGGTTTGTGTTGTTTATGTGCATTTTCCAAACACCTTATTTTAAGTGCTAATGGAACTCCTAGGCAACATATTTAGCCTTCACAGATTTTCATTATGTAAAAAGTCATTCAGTAAGACCAGTGGATTACAGATCTCTAAGTGCTTTCTCTCAATACGATTATGTAACACTTTTAATGCAGGAAAAGATCTGGACAAAATAGTAGTCGACATGTGAGCAGCATTTGCTATGGTAAGCATACAGTGAGACTAGAGATGAATCTCTTTCATATAAAATTACCTGCACGTGTTGAGGAAAAGGTAAGAAAAGGAAGGAGATGGAGGTATGTAGTAAATACGTCTTCATCTTACATTAGCAAAGCATGCTTTTTGTTAAATGTAACAGCATCACAACGTTAAACTATAGCTTCTCTATAATGCAGCAGTATCTTATATTCAGTGGGACAAATAATACAAAATATCCCTGAGTGGAACTGACCACCCATTCTCTGATTAACTCAGTACAGAGTAAGAGTAAAAATATTTTGATTTGCTACATGTTGATACCAGTTCTACAAAAGACAACCCTTTCCTCTGTTTCACACCACAAAGGACTTTCTATTAGAAGAAGGTGGTCCCGGAAGGCTGGATTCTGTCATCCACCCTGACAGCTTGCTGCTGCAGGATTGTGATGCAGTTAGAAATGCAGCTTAATCAGCTACCACTGATTAAACCTGCGGAAAGGTGAGAAGTCACATGGCATTTAACCAGCACCTTCTCATACAGCCAAGCACAAGCATTTCACGCTGGAAGCGATGTGACTAGAAGCCATGTAGGCAAATCCAAATAAACCGACAGCATCTCTGAGAATCTGTCACCCACAGAGGCTAGTTAGCAAAAGCAATTATCATTATTGCTCAGTTCCAGTAATGTTGTCACAATATCTACTGCGGTTTTCCTAAGTGTCAGTAACTGACTCCTTGAGCCTCCACAGTGTCAGGTGGGGTTTTTTGTTTTATTTTGACTGAACTGTGTTTTCTTTTATTTACACTGTACTGCATGACATTATTTATCAGATACTTACTAGTAACATCTCCACCAAATTAAACAAACTAACAAATTCTCTAAAATCTAGTTCTATTTCAAGTGCACAGAAATTGAAGTCACTTTCATAGTATAAATGTGTGGTCTGTTATTTTGGTCATTTTCCACTATGCATTAAAATAATCACTGAAGTCTATGATCACTCAGGCCTGTCTCTTGCACACGAATGTTCAAAGAACATATACAGTCAAACTCGTCACTGATGTGTCACAGCATTAAGGAATTACACAGCCTAAAACATGACTTCAAAAAACATAGGGTTGTTGAAAGAATATTAAACATCAGGTCATACAGCCATGTATAATTATCCTGAGAGGAAAAAAAGAATCTAAAAATTCCAATGAAATTCCTTTCCATGATCTGGAAGAATCTATATGTAAACAGTATAAACCTTGGGAGAAAAGTAAGCAAGAAAGCTGAAAATTAGAAAAAAAGACAGAAGAAAATATTTAACTATTTATGCCATATAAAATGACTGAGGAATACCAGACACACCAAACATGATACTCCCTTAGCAACTTAATCTAATATGCTAATTGCATGTGTAACTTTATATATAAATACACATTTGAATTCCAGGTCCTAGAGGGAATAGTCTGAATCATTACTCATATAAGCCATCACTACTCAGTTTAGTGAGAAATTACATGTGTGAAGACTATTCATGTAATTAAAAGCTGCAGAATTAGAACCATGCTTCCAGTATGCATAAAACATGTAATCCATTATGCATCTGTTGGAAGTAGAACATTTCCAGTTAACAGTATCTGTAACCTAGTTTTCTGATCTGGTTTGATTTGTTGGAATATTGTTTTGTATGAAGGTAGCTATATTTTTTCTTTTTAGTCAATCTATATAATGGTGCTATAATCATAAACCTACATTTCCTAGATTTGACATTTATTCACATTTTGGACACAACACTTCAAAATCTATCGTGACTAATCTATTTACTTTTTTCATTACTCATTAAGTCTGCCTATTCATTGATATTACACAAGCTAAACAATCTAAAAGCTTTAGAATGTCATTTTGAAATTAGCCAGTTTAAAATGTAGTTGACATGCTCGGTGAAATCTTAATTTTTTGATACTTGAGGTTGTAACAATTGGTTCCATATCATAGACACCGCATCTGCATGAGGACAAAGATTCTACCAGATGCATATAAATTAAACCAAGATTTAACTTAGTATAATCATCTCCAACTCACAGGGCAGCATGTAAGCCCAATTAAATTGTGAAATAACGGTGGACTTTATTTTTCATCTGAAATTATTACAGTGATGTGATCTGCACTTATCTGTATGTGCATAATAATTTATGCAATGATGCGACAAAAAGGAATTAACTCATTCTGTTGCTAAATATTCTAATCATACACAAAAGAAACCCCAGAAATCTAATTTTACAATCATTTCTATGCATCTAGTGACCTGAATCTTTTTTCTTTAAACAAACGCATGGGTTTTTTTCCTCATTAGCAATAACTGAAGAGGAGAGAAAAATGTTGAAGTGATTTCCACATTGCTGAAATATGATCCCACAAAGAATGATTATCAGTGCAATAATCTTACAGTGTTTCATTTGACATAAGTTTTGCATCGCTTCAGAAGGGTTTATGTTTCAATACAACAATCTGTTTTTGAAAACAACCTGGAATACGAAAAGCGTTTGGGGTCCATGAAGTTAACAATTGTATGTTCTGGCACACAAGCAGCATGAAAGGCAGTCAAATTCTTAAATTTTTTAGCAAAAATGCTTTTTTTAAAAAAAAAAAAATCATTTAAACTGGAGGGGACCTCTAACTCTCCAGCCTTCTCTCTTACATCTTTCTGGGTGTCGTACGTACCTCTAGCTAACTCTTCCTATGGGGAGACTTTTCTCTCAACTAATGTCTCCTTGTATTTCCAGCCTACATACTGGCCCCTGAAGCATAACGTCAGAGCCCAGCTCAGTGTGGAAAGCCCTTCTGCTGGAATGCTTATGCTACAGTAATGGAGTAAACTAGTATGCTTGGTTTAGGATTGCCAGTCCTGAGTAACAGGTTTTCTCACATTTTCCATTCTTTCTGGAATCATTCATAATACTATACAACCGAGATGAGCTCTGCATTTTAGCAGAATATATTGAAGAAATCATGTAAACTGGAGTTTAAACATGCTTTATAGATAACCTTATACCTAGTTTGGCTATAAGACATTTTCTATATTCATTTGAGCTATCTCCAGCAAGTTAGCTATAACTTTGGGGAACCAGATACACTCACAGTGCTTAGCTTTTTGCCCTTCTTAGTAGGAAATTGGAAGGGGGTAGAACATCCCTTCGCACCCTTGATCTATACTCACTGAGTATCTGAGTGTCAGAAACACTCAGTTTCTGATTGTTCATCCTTAGAACCTCCGTCCACCTCCAGTTCCGATAAACTGCATCAATTAAAGATTCATGTGTTCCTGGAATTTTGCACAAGTCGACTTCGGCTTTTTCATGAAAGGATATTCAACTACTCTTTGTAAGACAACACTGTAAGGAAGTTAAAAAAGTGCCATCAAGAGGATGAATATTTTTATTTACCAATGGTAATATTTAATTATTGGGTAAGGAATGTCATCCTTCTTAGGGAGAAGAGGCGCCTTACATACCCCAGGACTGTGTGGAAAATGCAGCAAGTGAAGTAGAGAATAATGTTTGCCTTAACTTGCACTTGCGCTTGGCTGTCTGGTCCCAAAGGACTGCTTCAGATGCTGAGAACAGTCATGAACAATGCTATAATCACACAGCTGTTCCTCTACCGACAGTCCTGGTATTCCGTGTGTGTCTGAGGTTGCCAACAGCAGCGTATAGGCCAGCCACACATTCAGTTTCCACTCCCCGTGCAAAAATGCCTATGAAATTAGATCTGCTAAATTTAATACCAATGGATACCAGTGAAACCAGAGGAATTGTTTTTCAGGATATTCCTGCTTTACATACTAGCACTTGTGAGACTTTAGACTGTGCTAGGTAAAAAAATGTAGAAACACTCCATTTGGAAACTTAACAATATAATCTGCACTATTATCTATTATAAGATTTTCCTAAAAATGTTCTGAAATAATGTCCCAGGAATACCAGGCATTGCCTTTCTGGCATAGTAAAACAGTTTTGTGGATGTGCTGGTATTACAACGGATTGGAAAATTATGTTGTTCATTATTGGTACACGAGCACTTTATGCTGAAATGACCTGACATAACGGACCCTAAATCATTTTGATTAGCCATCAAGTTCACTGGACATTAAATCTTGAAAAACTTCAGTAGTTTATTAATATCTCACCAGTAAAACAACTTTTAGGCAAAGCACATCCCTAACAACACATATACCTAACACAGTAAAATAGGTAACTACAGTAAGAGTGCAAAAGGTGAACAAATATGATGTGAACATCATGACTTTAGGTTCAAAATGCCTTTTACTAGGAAACAGGCATATTAATGGACCTTATGCTTCCATTGCCTAAGGCGGTAATCACTGATGAGCAATAATGATTAAAATAGTATGAAAAAGGAGGCTAGAATTACAAGATGTCCTGATTTTGCTTGTATGTTTGGTCATGAGGAGGGAAAGGAGAGGGAGGGCAGACGTATATTGTCTGGCTATACCGCAGCTGCCCGTTTTGGTATATCTGCTGACTTTCTGCCAACTGCAGCCTAGCATCAGGACGAACTTACAGCCCAGCTGTGTCTGCGCAGACCTTGACTGAATTTTTGGTTTTGTCAATTGACATATTCTGGCAAGCCACTGATTTAACTGCTTCTAAACATCATTTCAGTTATGGTGAGCCACATCTCACAGGCATTAAGTACATGCTCAAATATAAAAGAGAACAGCTAAGTTATCGGAGGCCTGTGCAGGTATGTGGGTATTTGCCAAATGGAATCTAGCAAGAGAAGGATTATGAATAGGAGGATTCTCCATGTTATATACAAACAACATCCTTACATTTCTCAACCCATGTAATCAGCTTTGTTCTGCTTAAACTCTTTACAAATTAAAAAAAAAAAAAGATATAAAAATCTATGAATGAGGAATCAAAATCAAATGTTGGATTAACAAAATAAAATGTGTCCTAAAGTGAAATACCTGTTCAAAGGACTTTTTCAAGGTGTTGCTACCTTGCCTGAATGTATCTTTTTTCAGGCAACAAGGTACTTAAAAGCCTCAAACCAGAAGAGCTCTGTAATATGCATTAAAATTCTACATACTCCTCCCCTTTGAAGCCTACTACAACAAATTTAAACAACCTGGAGCGTGACATGTTTAATTAAAAGACCTCAAATGATTTTTGTTATCCATGTGCCTCGATAGGGAATAGAGATAAGGGGATTTCGGCGAGGCCAGCTGGCGGGTCAGCAGCAGTGTTAGTGACAAACCCAAGCCCTCAGCTCCTGACCTTGGGCTGATTCCTGGGCTGTAAGTACAGCCCTTTCAGCAGTACTGGGGAAGACTGCGGGGTGCAAAGTAGCTACTCAACGTTTACACCTTGTCACGTTGTAAATACACTCAGCGCTATGAAACCTCAGGAAGCGCAACCCACTCCAAGCCATAGCTTTGCAAGTAAGCTGAAAGCCGTCGCCTCGTTTCTCTCAGCCGCTCGCCCTACGCCTGTAAACCCTCTGCGCTGGCTGAAGCTCCTGCCCTTTGAGGACGCTACTTACCGGCTTACGGCCGGCGGGGAGCGAGGCGCTGCTGACTGACAGGCCGCCATCCCACCGCGCCTCGGGGCGGGCCCGGCCCCCAGCCGGCGGCGGGGCTCCTGTCCGCCGCGGCCTGCCCCCCGCTGCCGGCGGTGCAGTGGCTCCTCCGGGAGCCCAGGCGGCGGTGCAAGCGGCCGCCGCCGCCCCTCACGATGAACCCGCAGCTGCGGCACTGGAGGGAAGCGGCCACGCTGCTGCTGGCGGCGGGCGCGCCGGCGCTGCCGCGCTCCCCGCTCGGCCCCTTTGACTATGAGGTGCTGCTGCTGCAGCGGAGCCCCCGCAGCGGCTTCGCGCCCGGCGCCCACGTCTTCCCGGGGGGCCTGGCGGAGGCGGCGGATTTCTCCGCGGACTGGCTGGCGCTGCTGCCCGCCGCGCCCCGGTGCGGGCTGGGCCGCGTGAGGCCGCCGCCGCCCGGCAGCAGGCGGGCCCCGCTCTTCGCCACCGACCGGGAGCGGCTGGGCTCGCCGCTGCCGGGGGAAGTGGCCTTCCGCATCTGCGCTATCAGGGAAACCTTCGAGGAGGCGGGAATCCTGCTGCTGGTGCCGGGGCGCGGGCCGGCGGCGGGCGGCGGGCCTGCAACCCCGCTGCCCGCCGAGCGCCTGCCCCCGGCCGCGGAGCTGGGCGAGTGGCGGCGCCGGGTGCGGCGGGACCCGGCCTGCTTCTTGCAGCTGTGCCGGCACCTCCGCTGCGTCCCCAATATTTGGGCGCTGCAGGAGTGGAGCAACTGGCTGACCCCCGTCGGCAGGGCCGGGCGCGGCGGCCGGCGCTATGACACGGCGTTCTACCTGTGCTGCCTGGAGAAGCAGCCGCCGCACACCTCGCAGGACGACCAGGAGGTGACAGCCTGCCTGGTAAGAGCCCCTCCAGCCGCGCCGCAGGGCTGCCACGGCAGGAGGCGCCTGGGCTTCACCACACTCCTTCGTGGGGCGCGGCACGGCTCGGCCGTACGAGCGCTCCGGCGGCAGCAAGGGCGGGGGGCGCCCCCCCAGCGCCCGCCTCCAGCGCCCCTGCCTCAGGGAGCCCGCCGAGCCCGCTCCCGGTGCAGACTGAGAAGTCGAACAAAGGTCCAGCTCTCTGGCCGTCCCCATAACGCTCCCTTAAGGTGCGAGAAAAGGGAGGGGAGTTTCCATCCCCCTTCGTGGTGCCGCTCCCTCCCCCGCGCGCCCCTTCTCCCTCCCCCGCAATCAAACCTGCAGCCCGGAGTTCTGAGGCACAGGCTCCCTGTCGCGTCAGATCATTGCCACCTTGAATTACTTTGTCTTTCGCGGGTGGATGACAAGTAAACACTTTGTATACATTCATTCGTGCAGCATCGACAGAGTGTTGTCGTTCTACCCTTCGCGTTCAGTGTGCTTGGAGAGATGCCACGTACAGCGTGTTCCAGGGCTGCAAGAGCTGCTAGTAATTTTTGTCTTTCACGGTCACTTTTTGTTTTGTTTTGTTTCATTTTAAGTGACGTACAAACTTGTTGAAACTGTATTATGAAAACAATTTTTGGAGCTATATTGATAGATTTTTTTAATTGGAGAGGGTAAAAGTTAAAAACTTCATGAAGAAACTTCTTAAAGACAGCTCAGGGTCAGGTGCATTGGGGTCCTTACATATTTCTAGAATGCTGTGAAGTCTGAAATCAAGTTAGAAGTAGATGAGAAACCAGACGGTTCTGTAAAAGTTTACTTAATGTTGTGGTTTAAACCCAGCTGGCAACCAAGCCCCATGCAGCCGCTTGCTCACTCCCCCTCACCCAGAGGGATGGGGAGGAGGATGAGAAAAGAATGTAAAACTCGAGGGTTGAGATAAGAACAACTTAATAGATAAAGCAAAAGCCACACATGTAAGCAAAGCAAATCAAGGAATTCATTCACTGCCTCCCATCGGCTCGGCAGGCAGGTGCTCAGCCATCCCCAGGAAAGCAGGGCTCCATCACGTGTAACAGTTACTTGGGAAGACTAATGCCAAATGTGTCCCCCCCCTTCTTCCCCCAGTTTATATACTCAGCATGATGTCATATGGCATGGCATACCTCTTTGCCTAGTTTGGGTCACCTGCCCTGGCTGTGTCCCCTCGCAATGTCCTGTGCTCCTCCAGCCCTCTTGCTGGCAGAGCCCAAGAAACCGAAAAGTCCTTGATTTAGTATAAGCATTACCCAGCAATGACTAAAAACATCAGTGTCCTATCAACATTGTTCTCACATCAAATCCAAAACACAGCACTGCACCAGCTACTAAGAAAATTAACTCTGTGCCAGCTGAAACCAGGACGCCTAACAATTTTGTTATTGCTGATTTCTCTATTTATTTATTTTTTGTAACAGGTCTTGCTACAGAAATTTAAAAGTCCCTGAGATCTTATCTTGGAAAGAGTTCATGTTTGTTACAATTTTGTTAATAAGCATCTGCAGTAGATCTTAGCAGTTATGCCCACGTGTATTCGCAAACGCACCATGTCTGATGAAGATTACCAATGGTTTTAAATACGCAGAACATGATGTTTAAGCATAAGTAGCTGGGTGTTCATACTGTGAAAACAATGTTATAGGAAGCAGATGTTTAGAGGTACTTCTGATTCTTGAAGCATCAGTAGCAACCTCTGGTAACTGAGTTCACATTGAGTTTATGGTTTTCTGTTGGTTTCTAGTAGACTTCTAGTCAGGCCCCTAAAACAAGTCTCAGTTTCCAAACTTGACATGTCTGTGTGTAAAATAAAACCTTACTTATTTTTATAGGAAGAAGAGTAATTTTGATGGATTTCTAATGTTTTTCAGTTTTAAAAAAATTTCTTCGGTGTTGGTATTTTGGTATAGTTTATACATGGTTTTTCTTGTGTTCTGAAAATGTGGACTGTTGCAAGCTTTTTTTCTGTAGACTTCCTTGCTAATGGCTTTTAAAGGTTAGAGTGATACTTTCCATGTGCTGATGAAACTATTATTTCAAGGCTTGTTTTCATCTTACAGTGGTCATCACCTCCAGAAGCCATTGAACGTTTTAAATCTCAAGAACTATGGCTTGTTCCACCTCAATTCTATGAATTGTGTAGGCTGTGCAACTTCTCTTCACTCTCAGAGTTACACAAGTTCAGCTCTGAGCGAGCTCTAGAGGGATGTGAACGTTGGATGCCTGTGATGTTAGCTGCCTCAGATGGCTACATTCAGCTATTGCCAGGTAAGAAAACAGATAAAGGTTCTTTTAGATATGTAGAAATTTGGGAATTGATATGTATTCAAGCCACATGACATAAGCAGTCTATAACTGTAAGGAAAATATTCTTTTAAGTCAAGTTACTGCGTGC
Source organism: Falco rusticolus (assembly GCF_015220075.1). Lineage (NCBI taxonomy): Eukaryota > Metazoa > Chordata > Aves > Falconiformes > Falconidae > Falco > Falco rusticolus. The sequence continues at coordinate 12,112,904 of NC_051201.1, read as the reverse complement.
TTTTTCAGCTGTTTGGCTTCCTCCTTTGACACAGTTAATAATGGCTGCTGTCAGAGACAAGCTACTGACTCAGACAGCACAGTTATTTCTATACTTATAATCTCTTTGTGTCATATGGCTGCCATTAGTATTGTTATTTATGAAGAAATTCTAGGATTTCAACTTCTTTTTTAATCTGAAGGATGTATTGGAACTCTTCCTATTTAGTCCTTTTCAGTAGAAATTCTCATTTACTTCAGGTTACCTGACTGTCTTTGTAAGGACAAGTAGATCAAGCACAGCTGCAGTATCCAGTCTTTGCAACTGCAGTGATAGGGCAGTGATGTAAAAAAAAATACAGCAATTCATTTTCTTCCCACCCTTTCTCCTACTTCAGTCTCTCTCATTTCATAACCATGTACATTTTTTCCTTCTCTTTAAAAGCTACGCATATGATTCATTATTTTCTGCTGCTTTAGTTTTCTTTTCATGATGCTTTCTGCTTTTTGTCGCAATTGACCTCTAGAATTTCTGTATTTGTGGTATATTAGCACTCTTGCACAAGAGTAACGTGCATTTATATGGCAAAACAGTTTTCTTCACCAAAGCAAAAGAAAATAAGTTTCTGTTCTTAGTTCTTCTGTAGTGTATGCTTATACACTTGGAAAAGTATTTGTCTTATTCTCCAGCTATTATATAAACTCTGACCAATTACAGCATATCAGTATTATCAGGAGCATTGGAACATTGAAATCAACACTTCAAATGTGCCCTACAGTGTCACTGACAGACACTTCAGAAATTTATGGCTTTACCATTTAATCTGAAGATGTTTAGAGGCGATTTACTTTTGTATTGTGAAATACATTTCCGCTGAGTTTCATGTCGTGATAAATACTTGCTAGTGTCACTCAGTCAAAAGGCTGAAAAATAAGGTAGGCAATGTATAACTAAAACTTCTTTTTCCACCCCCAGGAGATGAGTTATATCCAGAAGACCCAGATTATACAGGAGAAAGGAAAATAATCATGTCAACAGAAAAGAAGGTTGACGATCTCATGAAAGAGGGTAGCATATTTCACAGGATAGTAATAAAAAACATCAACAATCTTGCTGTCTATGTTAATATTCAAGCAAAATATAAACACAAGAATCCATTGATGATGAACTCTGATTGCTCAAATTACAATAGCAGATTGTAACATCTGTTTGGTTAAAGCTAGAATATTTTTAATTACATACATATTCACAGTGGATTTGATCCTTTCTAACTGTTGCCAAAAAGTCAGGAAAAAATTCCTTTGTCCTACCAAAGCATTTTGTGTGTGTGCCTTGAGATTTATGTGTACCTAATTCTTTGTGTCTTTGAAACAAAAAAGTTGTGCCAGTTAAAATGTTTAGAGGCCACTGAAAATTTAACATAAACATCAACTTAATTATTGATTAACTTAAATGTCATTTGATGGTAATTAACCATTACCACCTTATTCCACTTACATACTAATTGCAGAATATGCTGCAAAACCAGTCTGTTGAGTCACCCAGGTCCTCTTCTCACTGAGAATTTAAGTATGTATTATGTTCAAAACAGGTATATTTTGTGTTGAAGAATTCTTCTGCTACGCTTCCTAAAGTTACCCATTAGAAGCTGTAATGTGTGTCTAGAAATGGATGAAATCTGCCATTCCGTTATCTGCTGACATCTCCCAGTCTATCCTCTTTGACTTTGGGAAAATCAGTGTATATGTGTATATAGAGATTTATTTGCTAAATCTAAAAAGTAAATGTTTATATTTAATTATTTCTACTAATGGTAATTATTCAAAACCTCACAATTTTCAAAGGTAGCAATCATTTTGACAAACTAAGTCATCTATCAGATTGAGTGCATTCACAACATGCATTTTATTCATGATAACTTTTATCTTCAAGCTGTTAGCATTTTTTTTAAAAAAAGAAATAATAAATTGTTTAGCTCCAAAAAGATACCAATGACTTCAGGGAACAATGTACTGCCTTGGAAACAGCCACTTCTGTATTTCAGTATCTGACATTTTGCTTTTCCATTACTTTACTAAATATATATGAGATGTAAGAACTTCAGGGGAATGATGTCTGTTTGCTTTTTTGTTTTGGATTTGTTTGGTTGGTTTTGTCTTTTTTTTGTGCAGTAAGTGAAGCAAATGGAGCAGTGGTGCAAATTCTTTATCTGGAAGAAGAATGAATGATGACTTGAGATTAGCCAGTAAAGTTGTTCAGAAAGCTTTGTTTCAGCTTTTGTTCTGTATTTCAATTAAAACCTTCTGCAACATTTTCATTACATCGGTTTGTAGCATTCATTTTGATTGGAAAAGTGTCTCTTCTCTCTTAACATGCTCAGATTGCTCTTGGTTTTGCAGACTTTGTTGAAATTTGTATACCTCTGCTAAACATGGATCATGTGAAGTGGTGTATTATGTATGCTGTATATTATGCAGTATAGTATGTCTTTTAGAATATTCTGGCTAACTTCTGAACATGAAGACAAAAGGGTAATTAAAACAGAGAGGAGAGGAAGCAAAGAAAGTACCGTGTATGGTTGTCTTACATGATTTTTAGTTTTCTGAGATTAATACAGACACCGTAGTACTAGGAAGACCAGAGGGAAAGGCACGCTTAATATCATATTTGTGGCATCTACAGTAACAAATATCTTGGCTTCAAAATGATTCAGTTATTTATGAATAACAGGCAAAATACATCATTCAAGTATTGCTAGGCTGTTTTAAAAGTTAACAAATTTAACAAGATACAGTAGTGATAAAGATGTGGTATTGGTTGGTCTTTTCACCATCAGTGTAGAGCCTGGTAGCTAGTAATGCAGCAAATTAAGGTTATTCTGTCAGCCCAGGAAACGGGGACAGAGAAACACTTGCAAAACTATTCCTATTTGATTCTTGTTGTTTAGCAACAATGATGAACTACTCTGTTCTGTTCCTGCAGGCAGAGGCTTAAAAGAGTACCCTGTGATAATCGGTAATAGAATCATAGAGTGGTTGGGTCTGGAAGAGACCTTTTAAGATCATCTAACCCAAGACTGGTGCCATAGGCAGGGACATCTTTCATTAGACCAGGCTGCTCAAAGCCCCATCCAGCCTGGCCTTGAACACTTCTAGAAATGGGGTGTCCACAGCTTCTCTGGGCAGCCTCTTCCAGTGTCTCACCACCCTCACTGTAAATGTCTTTCATATATCCAATCTAAATCTATCCTCTTTTACTTAAAAAACTATTACCCCTTGTGCATTCACTACAGCCCCTGGTAAAAAGTCTCTTTTTATGTTTCTTACAAACCCCCGTTCAAGTATTAAAAGGCAACAATAAAGTTGTTGGGCTGAACAACAGATATAGGACTGTTGGAGCAAGCCTGGCGGAGGGCTACAAAGATGATTGGGGCACGGGAGCATCTCCCTTATGAGGAAAGGCTGGGAGAACTGGGCCTGTTGAGCGTGGAGAAGACTGATGGGATCTTACCAATGTCTACAGATATCTTCAGGGTGAGTGTCAAAAGGACAGGGCCAGGCTCTTTTCAGTAGTGCTCAGCAACAGTACAGGGGACAATGCACAAACTGAAACAGAAGTTCTTTTTGAGTATGAGGAAGAACTTGCTTAACTTGAGGGTGACAGAGCACTGGAACAGGCTGCCCAGAGAGGCTGTCTCTGGAGACATTCCAAGTCTATCTGGACATAACTCTGTGCAGCCTGCTTGAGGTGAACCTGCTTTAGCAGGGGGGTGGGCTAGATGATAGCCAGAGGTCCCTTTGAACCCTGACCACACTGTGATTCTGTGACTTGTTCTTCTACAACAGTAGGCACTTTATTCCCCCACCTTGAGGTTCAGGAACTTGAGATGTGGGAAGAGTGATTGCCAGTGAAAACTGAGGCAAAGAAATTGCCAGTACCTCAGCCTTCTCCATGTGGATTGTCACTAGATCTCCCATCTTCTCTATCGGGGGATTAAGGATGTACATGTTTTAAGTTACCCCTTTCTGACCAACATACCTGTACAAGCTCTTATTATTATTATTCACATCCCGTGCGAAATTTAGTTCCAGCTGTGCCTCAGTTCTCCTGATCCCATTCCCATACGCCCAGGCAGCATCCCTGTATTCCTCCCTATGGATGCATATTCCTGCTTCCAATGCCTATGCAATTCTTTCTTGCACTTCAGTTTGACCAGAAGGGCCTTACTCAGCTTTGCTGGTCTCCTGCTTTCCTCGCCTGGTTTCTTACTCATGAGAATCAAGAGCTTTTGTACTTTAAGAAAAACATCCTCAAAGAGCTACCAGCTCTCTTCTGGTCATTTATCACTGACAGCAGTTTCCCAGGGGCTCCCATCCACTAGTTTCTTAAAACAACTGGAAGTTCACTCTCCTAACATTCAGGGTCTTAAGTTTACTCTTTATGTGGCCCATATCCCTCGAGATCATGAATTCAAATACATAGATAAAATACAAAAAATTAAGAAATCACATCATCTGCAATAGCTTTGATTTTGGAATATAGTCTTTCATAGTTTCTGCAGAGCTTCCTTGATGATTTTTTTTTTGTTGTTGTTCTGTACCTTATGGTTGTTCTAGCGGTTTACTTCTGTCGTAGAGAGTAGTTATTAGAAAATATTTTTAGGGAAGATGTTACTCAGCAACCTAGATACAGGGTAGACTCTTACAGTTTTTACACACCTGCATGTTGCTGTACATTATGCCTTTAATTCTAATATAAGTTTTTCTGTGTGTCAAAAAGTTACTTCAAAACTAAATCCCTATCTTAAGTGAACAGTCTGCCTCCATCTTTGATGGTCTCCTGTAAGTTTTTTTTCCCCCACCAACAAAACCAAAATAGTCCAGTAGGGGGAGCTTGAAGGACAAAGGACAAAAGTAACAAAATTTTTTTAAAAAAGTAACAAAAATATATTATTTTACACAGAAAGTGGTGACAATTGATAAAAGCAAGCATAAATGGCTTGGACTATACATAGGGTAAATGCCTTTTAACATTACGTTAGAAAATATTGATGATCAAAGCTGTAGTTTCAAAATATTGAGCCACTCTTCAGCATGGGCTTCTGCCCAGAGAGGTGGGCTTTATTTCCCAGCTGCATGTTTCATCCCCTTCTCTCAGGCTAGCACCTTGTCTATGCAGCCTTGTACAAAACTAAATCAGGCCTGAAACAATTTTTTTTTAATTTGTTTTTGTTAAACCCTGAATGGAAAGGGTAATACTCAGCAGCGATTTAAGAAAAAAAAACGAGAAGTAGCTGATTTATCACAGAGCTCGAGATGTGAAAGTGAACATTTTCTATAGGCTCTAAATGCTGTAAGACACAACAGCCGCTTGCTGTTGGGGATACATATGTATTTGTTATAACGGTAGCAATTAAAACAATTTATTTTGGGTTCAATCAATTTAGGTTGAGAAACAATAAGGAAAAACTGCGCTGAGTGCGCAGAGAACTCAATTAGTTCCACCACACGCACACCTGAGTCCTCAAAGCAGCGTCTTTTATAGCAGGATCTTGACCAATCGCGGCTTGCCGGATGTTCGTCCTGCTCTTTCCCCATTGGGTCGTTAGGGTACGCCTTCTCCTCCTATTGGCTCTTCTTTGGCGCGCTTTTCAAAGTCTCGGCGTCTTTGTCTCCTTTGGCGGGCTTTTCTAAGTAGCGATTGCCTCAGGGGAAGGGGGAGCTTTTACATTGTCCCAAAGGAGAATCACACGCGCCCATTCATTACAATTGTGATATAGGTTTTAGATTTACACAGAGTACAACAAATTACACTTATCACGCTACATTCTATTTTTGGCATGAATTATAACTGTGTTTATCACATATTTAAGCAGCCTGGCAGAGCTCAATAGGGAAGTGTCAGGCGCCCTTTCTCCTCGTTTAACTGATTTTACACACCTTTCAAAAACGTGATACACTGCAGATTACGCGTCCTCTACGAAAACCTTGTGCTGCAGCAGCCCTGGCCGTTCTCGCCTCTCGGTGCGGGTTGCGGCCCCGGGAAGGCACCGCCACAGCCCCAGCCCTCCAGCCGCCCCGCCATTCCCGCCCGGCCCCGGCCGCCCTCCGGCTGAGGCACCGCCGGCACCGCGCGGTGGGTCTGGCCCCTTGGGGCCTGGAGCGGGAACAGCCCAGAGGCAGAACTCTCACTGAAGGCTCGTTTGCCACGAGAATACACGTAAAAGAGTGGAGAACGCACCGCTGCCGTCAGCTAACCCCGCTCCCACAGCCGGCTGTCCCTCACCGCCGCCAGCCGCCCGGCGGCCCCTCAGCGCGGCTCGGCACCTGCGCAGCAAAGCGCCCCACCCCGGGCGGCCCAGGCCTGCGCGGCCGCGCTCGGTTCTGGAAGCTTCTAAGGAGCGTTGCAGAGAGGTATTTCAGGGTTGGTATGTGTGGATGGGTGTCTTTGTTTGTTGTGACCGTGGCTAAGGTTAGGGGGGTTATTGTAATGAGGAAGAGTATGAAATTGAGGTAGAACATGAGGGAGGTAGTGGGGGGTATAAAGCAAAACCCAGTTGCTTAATACTGTTTTGCCTTTCATTGTGCTCTTCTTCGCATGTGCTGTGCCTGTTAGATGTGGGGTTTTTATGTGGAGTAAGAGGGAGCGAGGCCGGGATAGTGAGATAGGTGTTTTTTGTAGGAGTTCTTGTATGGGGCCTGTGTTGCAGGGGCGGGAGGCGGCCTGTTGTCTTCTGTTACCTTCTTGAGGTAGCCTTTTGGGGTGGGGTGTTCAGTGGTCTTTTGCATCTTTACAAGGTAAATATCCTTCGTGTTAGGCATGAGATTTTTGTAGACATTTGTATCTTAGTTAGTTCTTAATAACCAAAAGCGTATGTTGGGGTTTGGGCTCTATTAGGAAAGCTGGCCTTCTGCATGGGTGTGCTTTGTCCTTGATACTGTGATAGGTTGCTCGCTGGGTTTGCACTTCTCAAACTGAGAGATTGGGAGATGTTACTTATGTCTCTCACACATTATTCCTGAAATAAAAGTGTGTATTTTTAAAGCGTCTAACACAGTACTATGTATCTCATGTTATTTTATAGTGTGATGTTAAGACTTTAATGTAACCTGGATTTATGATTGTGTCATATGGGGTTAGGTAAAGCTTCTTAAATAGTTTCAGCTGTTTCATGGTAGTATCAAACTGGGAATAATTAATACTATCTTTCAGCAAAACATGTTGCTAGTTACAATCATAGTGTATCTGTTTCACTTCTTACTTGTTCAATACTAGGTTTGGAAGCCAGTGTCTTGACTTTGCTCTCCTGAAACATTTTATTAGGCACCTGCTTCCAGTGTGAATTCTTTTAGGTATTAAGTAGGCACTGCAGTGATGATACGATGATCTGGTTTGTGCCAATGCAAAATGCAAATTACTGCAGGTTATAAGTAGTTTATTAGTCCATTGTAATTTCTAGGTGTGATACGTACCATTGCAGGTTAAAGTAATGTGAAATACTGGTAAAAATCTTGGTTATGCTAAAATTCTTTGCTAAGGTCATGACTCTTAATTTTGTGTTAGGGTTTAGGGTTTTTTTAATGATGTAAGTATTTCCCGCTGGTATTTCTGTGTGTTTGGTCATGGAGATAGGTTGTAGTAGCTCTTGTTCAGTCAGCCTATTTCTGGTGGCCTTTCAATATAAGATAAGCAGCTATATACTGTAAGTAGGTTGAGGATAACATCTGTGCTTTAGTGTACTAAAAATTGATGTGGTTGTATGTAAATAAGTGTGGATGACAAATCTTAATTAGGTTTTAACATAGTGCCTCATTAAGAAGGCCGGTTTGAACCCTTTAATACATATAAATCAGTTGTTCAGATGAGTACTCCAGAGACAAGTAGAAAAAATCTGTAGGCTTGCTTTAGGTGTACGCTCTATGCTTCAAAACAAATGACAGCTTTAAAAATGGTTAATCAAATGTTTGTTGTTCTTTTACAGTAGTGTAGCTGGGAAACATGGAAGTCTCGGTATTAGAGGTATGCTGGCTTTTTTTAAAGGATTGCTGTTTGTTTCAATGCAACTCTGAAAGTCACATTTACAGATAAGACGAAGCCTCTGTATTTCCATTCAGCAGTGCTTTCTTACACATTTGGGGTCATATATGGATTATATAAGTTTCATCATTTTCTTTAGATGTTTAGATTGGTTTAATCTCAAAAGAGGTCAGTAGAGATGCAGCTAAAATGTAAAATAGAAAATGTTCAACATAATCTTAAATAATTTGAGTATAGTATAGTACTAGATTCTACTGAATTCCACCAGAGATCATGGAAAAATAATTTTCCCAGAATACAGCCAGGACAGCTGACCCAAAGATATTCCATACCATATGATGTCATGCTCAGCAGTAAAAGCTGTGGGGAAGGAGGAGGAGGAGGAAAGAGGCATGTCTGTGGTTATCGAATTTGTCTTCCCAAGTCAGCGTTATGAAGCCCTGTTTTCCTGGGAATGGCTAAACATCTGCCTGCCAGTGGGAAACAGTGAATGCATTCCTTATTTTGCTTTGCTTGCATGTGCAGCTTTTGCTTTACCTATTCAGCTGGTTTTATGTCAACACATGAGTTTTCTCACTCTACCATTCCAGTTCTCTTAGACATCCCACTGCAGGGGAGTGAGGGAGCCGGTGGTGGAGATTAGCTGCCTACTGGAGTTAACCCACAATGACTGGTATATAAAGGCTTACAAAGGCTGAGCAGAATGCTATGACCTCATTTTAAAGAAACTGTCGCGTAGACTCTCTGATCATGATGAAAAGCCCATTGTGGGGTTCATTGTGTATTTTGGGGTTTTTATACATAACTTCTTGAGGACAACGTGGAAGTAAAGCTTTACGTCTTTGCACTTTACCCACTGTTTGGTTTAACTAACTTTTTAAATAATGCTACTACCTTTTTGACTGCATTTGCCATTAATTACAGTGCTAAAGAAACTTGGAAGCTGACAACTCATTTAATGAACTAATGGTCTGAAGTTTAAAGAAGTTTTGCTTGTTAACCTGTATGCTAATTTTTAAGGTTCCTCCCTAAAGATTTTAAGTTTTGTTTTCACACTTGCTGCTCAGATGTTCTTAAAAACATCCTATCATTTTAGCAGGAGCTAATACTGTTTATTATTGTTGTCTATCCCTTGCCACAGATTGAAGACCCAAGTTGCTTTTGGGTTACTATGAAAGGATGTGGGCCTTACATAGTCGATGAAATAGAATATAAAAACCTGAATGCTGAAATGAATCAGTTCTATGATAAATCTTACAAAGATGTGGATGAAGTAAAACCACTAGTAGTAGAAGAAGGCCAGGTAAAATCACTGCTATATTGTGCAGATAGAAATAATCTGTTATTTGCATTGGCTGGGGGGTGAGGTACACAAGGCAACACATTGATACTCTTTTTTTTTTTTTTTTTTTAATAGTGCTATGTGGAAAAATAAGTAATGGCATCTATATGGGTTATGCCTTCTTACCTGTAAACTTAATCACGACATAAGCTGCAGTGCTTGCATTTTAAAAAGTGAGGGCTGTATAGTAAATACTATATTCTTGCCTCTAAAAAGCCTTTGAGTGTAACTTGTTCCATTTACAAGAACCTGCTGTCCTGTTCTTTCTTTTTCAGATGTGTGTGGTTTTCAGTGAGGAGCTCGGATGCTGTTGTAGAGCAATTATTAAGTCAATGAAGTACTGTACAGATCATTATCAAACAGAATGTTTTCTTGTAGATTATGCCAAATACATTTTTCTTAAGTCAGAAGGGTAAGTGTTTGGGGTTTCTGACACTGTTACTGTGATGTATTTGTTAGGTAATGCATACAGATGCTATTAAGATTTGTTTAGATTGCGAGTGACAAGGCTTTGGTTTGAGATGTGAGTTGGGTCCCCAAGAAACTGCTAGCCATATGATAGGCTCTTGCAAGTGTGGGTGCAAACCAGTCTTTCCTGAGTTTTTCAATATGCTCTCTATTGGAAGTTTTCCGGGTTTTTAAGATTTGGAATAGAAATAATGTCAGTTTGTTATGATTGCAATGTATGATTTCCAGTTAACATTATTTATATATACTTTCCTCCCCTATTAAGTGATTATACACTAAAAAATTATAAGCAGTGAAGATCATTCATAAAGCATGTATGGAAGCAAGATTTCACTTGCTGCACCAGCTTTTGATGTCTAGACACAAATAGGTGGGTTTTTTCCCACTGCAGTATACTAGCTTGTTTACTAAAAGCTGGCAGTCTGTCTTGGCATGGTGCAAAAAAAAAGTGAGTTTTCACATGTTCTGAGTTTTTAATAAAACCACTATGAAACCTACTGTTTCTAAAAATCTTGAAAAATCGGTTCTAAAAAAAATAACTGTTCCAGCTCTTAGCTAGATTAAAAGTTCATTTCTCTAATAAAATAAGCAACTCTGTGTACAAGAAGCTTCACCAATTTTTTTTTGTAGTATTCCACAAAATTAAGAAAGCTTATTTAAAATACTCTAAAATAAATCTTAAATAATGGTTTAAAATTGATTGTCACTGTATTGGAAAACAACTTCATAATGCCCCGAGTGTAAAATATGTTCAACTAGAAGTGAATGTATGGTTTACTGCTTCTTCATTGTAAAATAGAAGATTGAACAAAGGTGATAAATATATGGATCTTAAAAGCTCCCTATGCAGCGTCTTGCTAGTTATTGAAAGTCTCCAACCAAACCAGTATAAAGGATAAGATTAACACTCTTTGTAAACTTTTGTAACTTTTGTAAAGTATAAATGCTGGTTAGCAGAATGAGAACAAATGAAATTTAGTATATTTATTAGATTTCCTTCTTGCGGGTGTTAATCACATGTGGTTTGTCACACAGAAGTAATAAGTACGAAATGGAATATGCAGTGTCAGGTAGCATATATGGTAGTATGAGGGCTAAATATCATGAAAAGACTTCAAACTGTAGTGGTGAGGGATCAGAAAGTTTTTAAGTAAATAGGAAGTATGTTCATGTCCAGAGCAAATCTGTTCACTAATTGCTCCTGGTAGCACCTCTCCTGGCGAGAGAAACAAAACAGTGGTTCTAGGGTATTTCACAGTGGGAGCCAAACTTCTGGAAGAGCTGCATTGTCAGATACAGGATATCAGAAGGATGTGTATGAGACCAATGACTTGTAGAGAATAAAATCTGCTCTGTAAAATGAGGTTATTTCTATTTTGTTTTTAAGCATTCGAGTTGCACCAGAAGCATTTATGCAGATCCCATATAGAGCAAAAAAGTGTAGACTGTATCGCACAAAGCCAGTGACGTTGCATGTTGACTTTTTTGAAGATACTGCAAAGATAGTGTGAGTAGAGTTTAATAGATGTATTCTATTCATAAAGTTCTTAAGTGTAAATTTTTATTGCAGAATTTTTTTTTTAGAACAAGTTATGTTTTAAGAAGAATTTAAGATAACAGATTTGAAAAAAACCTGTTTCTTAAATAGAACTGCTTTCTTACTTCTTCTTAACAGTTGGGGGGTTATTATTTACCTGTTTGAATCTTTTGATACATATTTAAAATCCTTCGGATGTTTAGACAAGTTTCTGGCAGTTCTTACCCTCTGTCTATCATCCCAGAGCTGTGTTTCATGATTAACTAGCCCATGAACTTCTTTGCTAGTCTTTCCTTATGTGCTGTTTCTTAGACACTCATCTTACTCCTGATAGGGGTTTGGGTTTGTTTTGTTTGTTTTGGTGGTTTGGTGTGGGGGTTTTTTTTGTTTTGTTTGTTTGGGGTTTGGGGTTTTTAGCTGAAGTTCCATAGTGTTCACAGGTAGCATTGTTTTTCCACATTCTGTTTTTTCTGGATGTATTTTGGATTCCTGTTGTGCTTTCCTTACATTCTTGTTAGTTTTTTCTCTCTGTGGTTTTGAAGGACTTGAATAAGGTTTTCATTGGAGTCTGGTGGTAAAGAAAAAGGCTTTTGTATCCTTGAGTTCCAGGATGCTATTGTCAAAGATCCTGCCAGCTTGAGAGGGACATGATTAGATCACTGGGCAATATGGCTCCACAGCAAGAAAACTACTTTTTGTGTCATTAAAGAATATTCAAAACTACATACATGTGGTCAGGCAGTTTGTGGGGTTTTTTTTATACTGTTGTTTGGTAGAAGAAAATAGTATTTGACTTCCAGTATTCTGACAGAACAAGTACTAGCATAGTTTGGATAAGAATAGCGTACATCTTCAGTAGGCCATTGTTGTGAATTATCGAAAAATGTAGTAGATTGTCATACTTTGTTTATGATGCTCTTGATCTGATTCTTTTTTTTTTTATGCTTAAAGTTGCAGAAGACGGTAAAGAGTGAACTTGATCTTTGTCTACAGACCTATCGGTCTCCAATATTTCAATGTTTAAGCGTTTATTCAAAAATGCTCAATACCTATTTAATTCATATGTTCTGCAAGTGGATTGGTGCTTTTTTTTTGGTTATTCTGTTTCATTTCTAACCATAGTATTAACCATCATACCTTGACAAAGTAATATCCAGTCATTTTTGATCAGTTCATTTTATTGATGAGCTGAAACAATATTATCAAGACTGAATTTACATTTTAAGTAGTAAGATTCTGCTAATGTGTCTAGTTAGGGCAGTTTTTTAGATTTAGCATGACTTGAAATAATTACTTCACATGCATTCAAAGTTTTTTAGAAAATTACGGGTTTAATTTTTGATTATGTGGCATAAAGTGTTGTGTTTTTTTTCCTAGGCCAGCCAAAAGATGGGATAGTGCTGCTACTCGGTATTTTCAAAACCTCCTCAAAGGTAAATAAAACATTCTGACAAAATGGTAATTGGCACTTCTGTTTTGGGAAAAATAAACTGTTAAGGGAAATGCAGTACTTGTGTTCATATGTTCTATCATATTTAAGAATGTTATGTTTTAAAAATAGGGAAAGGAGCTACATAAGCCTTTTTGTATGGACTGACTAAGGCAAAAGTATTTGTGGAGCCGCATCTTACGTGTTGTGGGCTTCCATGCTGCATAAATTTTGATAGTTGACTAGATGGTGTCTGGCTCTTGTGCAAGTTCAATAAGGTAGTAGGCATGTAACATTTGAACAGTGGAGCCTTTCTGTGTATTTAGCTTAAGTATTTGAATTAGAATCACAGCTGTGTTTCTGAAGTTTTGCAGAGCGGTTGGCAGGATCTGGTTTAGAGTTCACCTGTTCAGTTGTTTTTTGACAAGGATGTAAGCACCAGCTCAGAAGAAGAATATCTTGATTATAGTTGTTAACAAATAGATTGAGCTTCAAGTAGTTATTTAGTGAGCTAGAACTGCTTTTTCTCCAGTCTGTTCTTGTCTTTTCCCATGTTTTGCATTTCAGTAGGTCATCCAGTCTTTCTCATATCAAGCCTTCTATTTTGGTATGAGACAGCTTTTGGCTTTACTAGAAAACCAGCCCTTTACTGAGATTTTCTAATTTTCTTTACATGCTTCTACCAGAAAAACTACCTACATGCTTACTCGGAAATATTAACAAACCCCATATAAAAGGTATTTGGGGAGGAGATAGGAGTTTGTGAAAGCAGTGAAGGAACTTTAGGGTGATGATTTCGGACATTAACTGGGACACAGCACTTTTCATTATTTACTTTATGCCCCTCCCCAAGCATCACTGTGCAAGGTAAAGGTTAGTAGGGAGCAAAAAACCACATAACTTAATTTCATAGATATTCCCATACTGTGCTGTAAGTAGTAATACCTACTTTTTTAAATGCTAGCACATCATTAGTGTATGCAAAGTGCTTCAGAATTTACTAAAGGGCCTTTATCAGCTGTGTTTGCTTGAATGAAGAGCCTAACCAAGCTGTACAAATGTGTCAATATAACTTCTGTCAAGTTTGGGAAGTATGCATTTGTGCTACAGATTGTCAGGTCTGTAAGACCTAACTGAGATAAACTAAGACTTTTAGTGTCAAACTAAGACTAGTTTGTGTGGGGAGGTAATTAATCTGTTTCAGCTCTTGATCTTCCCTCAAAGAGTGAGGACGACTTTTTATTTTTGTAACTTTAAAGTTTTTATTGCCATTTTACTTTCTTGTTTCATTTAAAAGTTACTACATTTGTACTAAATTCTGTAAAGAAATAGGTTATACATCTAATTGTGATTTCTATTTTTGTCTGTCTTGGAAAGTACAAGTGAAAAATACTGATAATTTGATAAGGGTTTAATCTTTTTACTGGTTCTTGTGTTTTACTATATTTAGCAAGTACCCAAATGAAAGCCAAGTTGTGTGCCATAGAAGATAACACATTTGATGTTTTTCTTTATGTGACAATAAAAGATGAAAAGGTAAGATACTTTTATATCTATAGATCTATTAATGCACTTTGCTATCTAAGTTATAACTTCACGATTAGTTTAAGAATGGAAATTGTTACTTCCAAGTGAGTACTTAAATTTCCGTTGGATACAGTAGAAGCAAAATTGTTATTACTAGAGGTTTTATTTTATGTTTCTGATGCTTGTAAATTTCTGGAGGAATTCCAGGAGGCAGAAACCCATTTTTCTTTGTGAACCTCTTTTTGGAAGGTTTTGGCAAGCAAATGAAGTCCAGCAAGTACTTCAGACGGACAACTTAGTGAAGTATTTAGTGTACTTTTCCACTTTTTTGTGGTATCATTCTTAAAGACATTTCAATAAGGCAGTTGCTTAGTACTATAAAAATAAACAGAAGTTCACACTTTTGCGTAAGACAGAGTCCTCAAACCTTTGGGAGGGAAAAAAATCCCAAACTAGTTTCACTTGCCAAAATGTACAACTTGTGCTAAATCTCTGCTGTAGCTACTTTTAAGACTTAAGCAGTTGTATGGTAGACACAAGTGAATTTATTTGATACTGTTTCTACTTAAATGCTTTACCAAGGCTTTTTGCTAGAGCTGTGGTCTTTGCCATAGACGGTAACTTTGAAGGTATATATTAATTCAAATATCTTCTCTCAGTTCAGAATCCCAGTTGGCAAGTGTCACTGATCTCTGAGCCAATTTTCTGCCAGATTATGATGCATACTGAATCACAAAGAAATAAACCAGTCTGACTTACTAACAGTTTTTTTTAATTTTTAGGGCTTAGAAAAAGTTAATTGAGTACAAACTTCTAGGCAGAAGTGTGAAACTGCCAACTAATTAACACCTGTTTAGAGAACATACAGGAAGATATGTCTGACTTTCCTATACTGGAGCTAATATTCTACAGAAAGCATTCACTTTTTGTCTTACTGCTGTTGCTTAAAGCTTCATGTGAATTCTAAAGAAGTATGTGGTTATGTAGCTTATTGCTTGTTGATACTGGTTAATAAAGACCTTGGTTTTTTAGGTATGTGTTAATGATGATCTTGTTTCAAAGAACTTTGCTCATTTTGAGGAAGCTAAAGAGAATACACGGAGTTCTGCAGATTATCAGGAGAGCCAAACATCATTGAATCTTGAGTCACTTCCAGTGAAAATTGCTAATCCCACACTTGCTCTCAGGCCAGGGCTGTTTCGGAAGAAGGTGTCAACAAATCTTGAAACAGGTGAGAACCATGTGTGTTGGAAACAATCATACATGCAATGTGTCATGTGTCTGTAATTGGATATATTGAATGTGAACCTGCTGTCTATGTTTGAATCCAATAATTGGATCAAATGATGTCCTTCTAACAAATGAGGTTTATGTGTCAGACTTTATATAAAGGCCAATCAAATCATCCAGTGCAGGAATACTGTAAAGCTTTTTGTACACTATAAGACAAAGGCAGGCTGAGTGTGAGTTACACAGGCATTTGTTGATATGCTTACTAGCATTAGATAGTATTGAAACCACTTGTGGCATTGATCAGTGATGCATTACTGGTTTTTTGAGTTTGGAGGGATTTATTTGAACAGAGGTACCTTTAAAACAAGCATTTACCATGAGTTGTCTCGTTTATAGTGATTAAATTTAAAAGTATGCAACTTTCCATCCTTCATCCTTGTTCACTCAGTTTATCTGCATAGTTATCTTTAAATAGTTTTAAAGATAACAATTTTTTTGGTTATTCTTTTTGCCATTAGGAAATGATACAAGCAAGTCAGCTGCAACCCACTGTAAATAAAAATACTGCCTTTTTATGTGTTCAGAGAATCAGAAATGTGTTTTTACATATTTTTTTTTTTTTTACTTACCTTTCTAGGTCTTGCTGTTTCCAGTTCCTTTCTTGAAGAGAAATACCAAAGGTCAAGTACAGATATAAATGAAAATACTGTGCCTGTAGGTATTATATTTTGCATTAAATTGGCAAAGATGCAACTAAACTAAACATACGTAGGACAGACTAGGAATGCCGTAGTCATCTAGCTGCTTCTTCTGTGTAACACAGATCTGGGGGACTGCACTAATTTTTGGTATAGTTAGAAAATAATATTCTATTTCAACTTTTTTTTTTAAACTGCGGGGAAAAAAATTATTTGCACTCCTCTGCTATAGTTTATGAAGATCATAACTGTCTACACTACACAGTTTTCTGAAAATATAAAAATGTGAATTTTAATGTTTCCCCAAAAACCAAATAGTTATGCTGTACCATAGTAAACATTCATTGGAGTGTCATCTTATTTGTTGAGTCATCTAATACTTTAAATACCTAACCTGATTTCTTGCTATGTTTGGTGTTTTGGGGTGGGTTTTTTTGGCTTGCTTTTTTTTTCTGAAACATTTTCAAAAGTTCAGCACTCATTGTTGAGTGTTAAATTGTGTACTCAATTGCACAATTGGAGCTATTAGGATGTGCATGAGAGGAAAGGAAAATGAATTGGTAGGTTCTAGGCAGATAATCACTGTTGAGTGTATGGTAATCATGATGTTTTAAAGATTCCATGTTCTCTTCTGCTAGGCGCTTTACAGGAGAAATTTGCTTCCATGATAGCAATGGAACTACTTCTGTCAGGTCAGGGGGAAAAAGGGAGTTTTACAGAAGTTATGTTTTAGCTCTGCTGAGAACTGAACGATGACAGCCACTCCCGAACTTAAACTGTAATACTTTATTTTTTTAAGAGAATGATGGTGAAAGTAGTAGTGCGGATTCTTACTGAAGCAGAGCAGAATTACCTTTATACCCTTCTGCAAACAGTCAGCTGAATTACCTTTACCAGCCACTTGAGTGATGCAAGTCTTTGACCAAGTGATGCCTGTTGATTGCTGGTGACTAATGCTGAACACTAGAACCCTGTTCAGACCGATACCTTTGGGTTAACTCTGGATCCAGCATCGGCTACTGGTTATTCCACTGGGGATTTGCAGTTTGTTCAGTTTAACTTCATGTGCATTGTCTTTGTAAGTGTGCAGCTGGGTAACCTGTTTTTGGTTTTCTTCCTGTCTGTGGCATGCAGGCTTTCCATGATTTTTCTTCATTTTGTTTAAAAATGAAATGTTTAAAAACTAATCAGTATGTGTTCATACTAGCTCAGGTCCCCAGTTACGACTATAGCTTGAGATGCGGCCATGAACTGATTAATTGGCTTGTATTAGATGTATAACCATGGGCAATTGTTCTTGTCACATCCCTGATTATTAGGAGAGAAAATACTGTTCTGTAACAAGTTAGATTTCTGAAGTATGTTTCATCATGTTGCAGAAAATACTGTTCTGTAACAAGTTAGATTTCTGAAGTATGTTTCATCATGTTGCTTTAGTCTAACTTATAATTTGTACAAAATTCTTCAAAGTATTTGGAGGATCCTAGAGTTAGTTAAGAAACACGCTTTCAGCTCTATAATGGATGGAAGAAATAATTTTTCCTGTTTCTCTCAAACAATATTTTAGTGCTAAAAATGTGTTCATCTTTTCTTGTTAGATTGCCAAAGCAATTCTAGGTTTGCCTTTCAAGGAAAATGGTGAAGTCCACACAGACAGGTACAGTGCAGTGAGTTAAATATTTTTAAATGGTTAGGTAATCAGAAAATTGGGAGCTATGGTATGTTTCCAGTTACTTTGCTTAGGCAGCTAAAAGGGTGGAGGATAAGAGAAAATGCATGCCCATGTTTTTTGGGGAAGAAGGGAATTTGAAGCTGTTGATATCCAGAGTACAAAAATGGCGGTTCTTTCTAAACAATAGCTTGACAACAGGGATGTGGTGGTGAAGTGTTTTTCTGCACACTTAACAGGTTACATTGCTTTATTTTGTTCTGGGTGTTACTTACGAAGTTTTCAACCTTAATGAAATATGACTATGAATGGATTTGTGCAATGCTTTTACTATGCTGTATGTCAGTTGATGCGTACATAATAAACCCAAGGAGTGTTTTTAAATTTGGCTTCTGACTGATGCAAAGGTATATTGTTGCATTTTTTGAAACTTTTAAGAAACCTTTTTCCTACAGTCCAGTCTGATTCTCTTCTAAAGCTGAGGAACCCACAAATTATCTTTGTTAAAAAAAATCGTTAGGATTTTTTTTGGGGTACTTAAAAGCTAATATTTAATTTCAAAATGGTACTTTTTTATTTCTTCTTTCATTTTTGAGGGGTTTCCTCCTTGGCGTAGGTGATATATCAGAAATATTTTGCAAGTGAATTGCTTCGTGACATTTTTGAAATACTGGCGGTATTTATAAATTACATGCTACTTCTGTGTTTATGATGGATTTAATACTTGTATGTTTCTCAGGCTCCAGCAGTTCTCAAATCCTGATCCTCTGAAGACACGCATAATTGAAGATGACCAGCAGGTATTTCAAGTGCAAATCATGTAACTTCTCTTGTGCAAATGTATTGTGTGTATGTGGAAGGATTTGGTTGTGTTGGGGCTGCAGGGGTATGAGAGGGAAGGAGCAACAAGGAGAAACTGCTTGTGTTCTGACTGCAGTCCCTGCCTTGCACTGCTCGTTGCCTCAGTGGTGAGACAGAGTATAACCTGCATTGATTATAAGGAGGGAGGAGTTTGGAGTGAAGTTGAGTATGGGAATGGGGGAGAAAAGGTGGGGGTTTTGAGGTGTGTAAATATTTGTTTCTTTGTTTCCCAATAACCAAATCAGTACTCATACAGATTAATTGGCAACAAATTAAGCTAAAGTTGAGTCTGACTTGTGTGCATCAGTAATTGTTCAGTAGCAACCGTGTCTGTATTCTGACCCGTTAATCTTCTTGCTCACTCTCCCTGTTTTTTTTCTGCCCCATCCCTCTTGAAGGTGAGAGTGAGTGAGCAAGTGGCTGTGTGGGTGCTTGGCTGTGAGACAAGGCCAACCCACCACAGGAAATGTTACTAGTAGTCTTTTTAAATTGTATTTTGATTTTTGTCATATCTGAGTGCTAGCTGTACGTAGAACATGGAGCGCATTCTCTCGAGTGGTTCAAGACAGTTGTGTTAAGGCAATCGTGATAAACGTTACTTTAAGAAATACTAGAAATATTTGTCTTGCCACTGGTCTGTATAATTTACCAGTATGTATGAGTCACATTCAAAATTTATTTGCAATCTCTTTAGTTGTTTTTCATCAAAACAACATTTTTTAAGTACCATAAATGCTTTTGGGTCATATGTAAGCTAAAATCCTTTTATTAAGTATTGCCTTTGTCATCTGCTTGTCATATGGTTTCAGAGTTTTCAAAGTTTTAGTGGAAAAAGAAACCTTGTGTTTCTTAGCAACAAAATTGAGCCATCATCAGTTCTGGAAACAGCACCACTTCTTGATGATCTGAAAAAGGTAATGCTGATGTAATATATTACACTTAATATCTTTTTAAGGCTAGTATTGTACCCCAACTTCAGGTACAGTAATACTTACTTTTGATTGAGGAATCTCTAGGAGGTTGTTGATGTGGTTTAATAGATGAAGCTTCAGAGGGATGCTGGAAGAATTGTATGCATTTGCTCTGGTATATCAACCACTACCACAAGTCATAGGATTTGAATTTTAATAAAACAATTTAACTTCTCAGCCCAGAGAAACTTTTTTCATATTGCATGTTAAGTGTACTTATTATATAGTCGGACAAAAGCTTTTAAATCACTTAGTGTTGTGTTTTGTCTTGTTTTGTTAGTGTTCAAGTACACTTTTTTCATATGGATCTCTTAATTTCTCTTTCTGTAGGAACTTACTAGGAAAAATTTTTTAGGCCCTAACTTCACAGAATCTTACTGCTGGCCGCCAGTAGCTCGAGGATGTGATGTTGTTGTCATCTCAAATGAGGGAAATGATCCTCTCTTATATATTCCACCAGTTCTTACATTTTTGCAGTTGGAAAGTTGCTACAAAGCCTTGCCAAACAGGAATGGAGTATGTATATATATTAGAGCAGTAACAGGTTTTTTGTTCTAAAGTGCAGATGTAGAATAATGATCCAAAAGATAGTGAATGTTTAGAATGTACACATTTAATGTGGTATTAGTGTATCTTCATGACGCTTGCCAGCTTATATAAGCCCTCTGCTTAGAGGCTTACAGAAATGAACTGCACATGCGTGGGAGTTTAAAACTTATTTATCACGTAACATGTAAAAAGTGGTTAATGTCATATTGCTTTGATACTTGATGAAACTCTTGTTTTTGAGGGGATACTACGTAGTCTTTAAATTAAAATTTGTATTAGCAGTTTTAAATACTGTAATTCATTTTTGAGCTTGTATTGGATTACAGAAACAGAATTATTGAGGTTGTAAGGGACCTCTGGAACTTGCCTAGTACAACCCCAAATAAGACAAGATGCTTCTGCTAAATTTTTTTATCCTTTTACTGTATGTTTCTGCATGCATCCTTTTTGTCTCCGGGTAACCTTGTGTATGGTTCCTTGGGTCTGTAACATCTGCATTTAGAAGGTGATACAGTACTAAAAAGGTCAGTTTTGAAGTACTTAAAGGCCTTGTGTTGCAGATGTTGCTTTTGCCCTAAATGCTGTAGTAGTACAATTCTTAAGATTCTGAACTCTTGTCTAATACTATGGTGTAAAATTGTATACATTTGAATGTAGCCACTCGCGCTTATTTTATGTCCTGGGTGGAAGAAGGCGCAACTTGTTTTTGAGCTACTGAAAACATATGGGAGATGCTCCAGACAGCTTCATCCAATGTTGATAATACTTGGGCAGAACAAAGAAGCTGGAAATGTGAAAATCAGAGGATGTAAGAGTACTTTCTATTTTCTTAATTATGCTTGAAAACAATGTGGGTTGCCTTAATGGCAGGGAATTGTGAAAGAAGCAATTTTTTTTCTTAAGTTTTTTGTTCTGTAAAGTGATAATTCTATTTCTTTAATGTTATAACTCTGTAGTAATAATGTGAGACTAACAGTAAATGGTATTAAAGCTGTTCAAGCACCTACATGTTCAACATCTTTTTTGTAAGTTCCATAACAATCATTTTTTAACCAAATTAGTGGTAGGGATTTGCTGCAGATCTTGCTGGATTAGGAATAATTGTGGACTTCCTTCATCTGGAACCAGGTTTTATAACAGCTTTTTTTGATAACATGATAAAAGCTGGACAGAGCTACTGGGTCTGTCAGGGATGGCATTAATTCTTTTCATAGTCTGAACAGCAGTGTGTTTTGGATTTGTGACAGGGACAGTGTGGATAACACACCCGTAGTTCGGCTCTTGCTGAGCAACACTTGGCAGGGCATCAAGAATTCTGTTTTTCCCAATCTGCCACCCAGTGAGTCGGCCAGGGGTGCACAAGAAGCTGGAAGGGGACACAGCCTGGACAGCTGACCCAGGCTGACCAAAGGGATATACAATAGTGTGCAATGTCATGCTCAGCAGCAGAAGCTTGAGGGGTGGCAGGATGATCTGCTGAGTGTCTGCTTGTGGGGTGTTGGCAGTGGTTACCTTTGCATCGCTTCACCCCCCCTCCTTCACTTCCTACGCTCTCTCTTTCTTGACCCATGAGTTTTCTCACATCGACAGTTCCTGTTCTCTGCCCGGTACCACTGGGGGCGTAGGGCAGTGAGTGAGCAGCTGTGTGCTTTGTAGCTGCTGGCCACAAGTATTTCAAGTACATAGTTTTTATTTTTTAAAATTGACAAATATTTGGAGGACTTGTCTGATGCTGCTTGACTGCTTATATACACTTAATGCAATTTTTCTCTACTCTTAATTTAAAAAATATGGCAAAGATTAAAAAGGAGGTAGTAGTTCTCTGCACACAGTTGCATAAACTTAAAAATTACTTCAAACTAAAATTTAAGTGGTGGTTTCTAACTTGCTTATTGCAGTAAATTCTAAGTAATTTGTGTTTATAGCTTCAATAGTATGCAGAGGATACTCCATAGAGAAGAGGAAGAATAGAAGTAGTAAAAGAGCTGTTGTAAGACTTGTCCTGCTTAAATGTATTTACTTAAAATACTTAGTTTTACTATTCTTACTTGGTCTTTTTTTTAAGCCTTAATTGATAACTGCATTTTTAAAAGTGGCTCTTTTTGCCAAGGAAACAAGAAATAATGGTTAAAACTATGAAGGATTGTGTAAAACTCTATTCCAGCAGTTTGTATTCTTAAATCCATCATTCAATGAATGAATTCAGATCTTTTCTTAGTTGAGCTGTTGGTATATTTGCACAGATTGATTGGTGTGGGTTTTTTATATATGTGTATGTATAAATATGTGCACACACATATGTGTTTATATGTGTGTAGATATCTAAGCCACGTGTGGCTTATTCTGTTTTTAAAACCGAATTTCTCTAAAGGCTGCTCTTGCACATATTTAAATATTTACTTTCTGTCTATCTAGTTCTGAAGTTCTTATCTATACTTCCATTACCTTATTGGAAAACTATTGGCATCCTGCTTTATAAACTACTTAATGTTCAGGCCTTTCACTCTTTCAAAATATCAAGAGTTTTACTCACTCAGCTCTTGAAGACATGTAGGGGTAGAAAAATAAAAGCAAACTAAAAATATCTGTTGGTGAAAAGTCAGAAAATTAAGTTGGTGTTCTCTATTTAAAAAAAAAAACCAAACCAAACAAAAAAACACCCACCAAAACTAGCCAGCCCCAGCCCCCCAACTTTAAGGTGATGCATCTGAAATGCAAATGTGACTTTTTTTTTTAATAGAACTGCCATGTCCTGTGGTGTCTTACTAATATTCTTTCAAGTTGTAAGTTAATGTTAATGGGTTTTCTTCCTACTTGTAGGTGAACTAATCGTGACTACACCATATAGTCTCCTGAGACTGTTGGAACATCAGTGTTTATTATTTTGTAGACTTTGCCATCTTGTGTTTGATGAGATTGAGGTACTGTTCTCTGACGCAGCTAAACAGGTAAATGTCTTACAGGTTCAGTTGGTAAAATGCCGTTCCAGTTGTGCACTTGTCATGAAAACAGTGGCACATACTGGAAAAAAAAAGAACTTTTCTGAACCCCTGTGGTAGAGTTGGAAAGATAATGGAATTTAAGAAATCACATCTGTATACTTCTGGCAGAATGAAACACTGGAAAAGTGAATCAGTAATTATTAAATCTGACTTTCCTTGCTTTTTTGCCTGTCGTCTTTTATTATTTTTTTTATTTTTTTTTTTTTAAGAGCTCTATCCTGTCCTGTTCTACACTTCTGCTCTATTATGCTGTCTTCCTTTGCTTTGGGTGACTTCCCAGGTACTTGCGTTTGTTTCAACTGGGTAGCAGTAGTTTCAGTGTAGGGATTTTTAATCTACTTTTTACTTGCATGATCTGTCTGTTGGGAACTCCTTTTTTCCTCTTACTGGTGCTGTTTGAACAGCTTCCATTCAAGAACTGTCTGTTGGTAAGCCCCTTGGTCTCTGTAGAATGCAAGGCAGAAGTGGATGATCAGATAGTCATGGACGCAATCGTCATAATTTTCCTTGGGCCTTGATGTCAGTGCAGGTAAAAGGAGAAGCTGATTGTAACTCGGAGAATCTTGGATGAGGGACAGCGTGAAGTGTCATGTTGACAAGGATGTGTATATTGTATCAGTTTTAAAATGATGATTTATAACTCAATTGCTGCGGGCATTTCGGGCGAGCGGGAGTCAGATTCAAATACTCACAGAGTTCAAGATCTGATCCGTTTATTGTACAAACCAGGTAGACTTTTATAAGGCATTCTATAAGCGTGCAATAATGTGGTTGGCTATTTTACAAGCGTATAATAATATGATTGGTTAACAATTGTTTACTGGGAAGATTTCTGTTTCTGCTTTCTCTGGCACGTAGGCTCCTTTCTGCGGTTTCCCAGCTCCTCTTATCACGTCCCGTTGGCCTTGGTTTTGAGCAAACATCTGCAATTTGCTCCTTTTTCTTCATCCCACTGTTCTGGCCGTAACCTCGTCTTATTTCTTCAGTATTTTTCCACTTGCTTCAGAGTTCAGTATAATCATTCAATACAGCAAGAGCCCCAACACTCAATTTTGAGAATATTCTGTAATTTTTTTTGTTACTGCTTTGAGGCTTCATAGGACAGATGCTTTCTGTTAGTATTACAGCATATTACATCATCACTATGCAAAAAAATTGGCTTGCTTACCTTTTTTCACTGTCGTAGATTTTATTTTTTTTTTAAATCGGAACACAACTGGACTGTTTGTCACTTATGCAAGGTAATGTCATTAGGAATATATTCATCCTGCCTTTGTGATTGTTGGTTTTTTACAAATGATTTTATGGCAAAAGTTGGTTTTTTTTTTTTTTTTTGGCTATTTCTGTATTGGCAGGTTGGTCTTATCTTCTGCTTACGTCCTAGTTTTGCTGACTCTCTGACTTTTTGGATCTACTGTTGCATAGAATTAGTAGGTTTCAGATCTGAATGGATCCTTTTCATGAGATTGCCATCTTCTATGGGCAGAATCTTGTGTTATGATCCTGCATTCATGCATGCATGCTGTTCCTTCGTGTTGTCCTGTTGCTTCTTGCTTCAGAAGGCATTCAAATAATAGGATAAAAGTGGACAAACCAAACACTTTGATTTTGGGGTGTGAAATCTGTGGTTTGCTGTGGTGGTGATTTTGTGACTGGAGAGAACAGTGTGCTGAAACGGTGTACTTTTCACTGCTGTTACATACTCATTGGTACAGGATAAGAGGAAGGAAGAAAACTTTTTTTTTTTCTTCCTTTATAGATTTTTACTATATTAGATTGTTACAAGAAAGCCTTTGTTACTGAAGAGTGGGAGTATTCACCGCATCAGATAATTGCTGTTGGAACTCATTGGAATAAACATATAGCACACTTGATAAAGGAGTTCATGAGCGATCCTTACATTGTGATAACATCTATGGAAGAAGCTTCCATCTATGGAAATGTGCAGCAGGTAAAAAATTTGGAGATGATGTCACTGGTTTTTCACTAAGATTTACTAAGTACAAAAACTTCGTTGTTTTTATTGATCAAGGTCAGTGTGTGTGGCTGCTGATTGTTTATGTTAAGTGTGTAATGCTACATCCTGACTTGGACCTCAGGCTGCACTGACATGTGTGAACTGACTCTTAGAAGACCTGCACAAGTTAGTCACTGAAGGAGCTAAGGTCTTTTACCTTGCTTTGTGGGACTGAGGTGTGAAGATATTCTCTCAAGTGTTTCATTGTTAGTGTGAAGGAGTCTGAATTTTATGTGAAGTATTTGCAAATGGTATAGTTTGTGGGCAGAATTTCATCAGAATGTTTTTGCAATTGTTAATTTTGAGTGACAGAACTACAAGGTAAGTTATCTGATCATAAAGCTAGTAAAATAATTGTTTTACTGCTGTGTGCCACACAATACAGAAATTCATTTGACCTGAAATTTCAAGAAAGTTGTTATGTGTTCTTAGGCATCTTCTCGTTTAATTTCCAGTCAATGTGGTATAGCCCTTCAGAATAATAAAAAATGTTGTATGGTCTGAATTCTTCTGTCTCAAAAGGTAATAATTTGGGAATTGAGTGTGTTGGGAAATCTCTTAAGACTAGACATCCTGAGCATGACACGAAACTGAAAAAAACACCACTTTTTGTAAGAAGTCTAATGGTTTGGCAGGACAAAATGTCAGTGTGTGGATGCTTTAGTTTGTTGGGTTTTTTTATTTTTCATATTAAAATTCGGGCAGTGTTTCGGGTAGTGCAGAATGTTTTTGGAGTGTGAATTTTTTTAGTGGTACTTGAAAATGCTAAACTTGGATTGATAAATCACATAGAACTAAACGAATGAAAAATCTTAATGTGGGATTTTCATGATGGGAGGGATTTTAGTTGTACTTGTGGAGACTGTCCTAAATGCATACCTTTTGTGAGAGTTGTATCTTCTGTAAGTTAAGCAGAAGACCTACCACTTCTGGAGCTACCATTTGCTAGATTCTCTTTGGTGTTATATAACAATGTTAGTACTTATTAAAAGAAAGAATTAATATAGTAAGATATGTATAATTACATGAATTATCAGCCCTCTGTTTTTTATCTACTTCTAGGTTGTGCAGCCTTGCATGAACACAGAGAGAATTGCTGAATTACTAAAAATACTGGATGTTACCCATAATAATCATCAGAAGGTGCTGGTATTCACTGATTCGGTAAATGAAGCAGAGATGATTCATAAGGTAAGAAAGTATTTAAATTCATGTAGATAAGTGCTTTTTTAAATTGTTAAGGTATAACAAAACTATCTTGGCTTCTGAGAATAAAGTAGGAGTGTGAATTTGGAAGCTAGTTATTTGTGCTAAAAATAGCCCCAACCCCGCTCTTCTGACACCTAGAAGAAAGCCTGACAGGAACATCTGGCATAGAATATGTTCATCAGTAAATTTTTAACTACATTCTCTCTTGTCAGGTTGGAACTTTGAGTTAAATCAAACTAGCTTTTTTCCAGTAAAAGTTCTGTCAATTTTTTGTTTGTTATTGTTTCAAGTAGTATGGGAGGAGAAAACTTAAGCACCATGTTAAGAAGTTCTGTTCTGTTTGTTTCTCCTCTGGAGTAGCTGAAATTGTAGAATGCTGTTTCTCTAACTGGAAAGAAGCATTTTCTGTCATCCTGTGACAGTCCACCAGAATTTAGTTAAAGCTTCAAGTCATAGCGCCTGGGAGAAAGATAGCATGTTTAATATGTATTTTCTTAAAACCTGGCATAAAATGGCTTCCAAGTTATCTGTAATAAATAGAACATGGTCCAGTTCTGCACCTCTTATGTGGGATTGTATACTTGGCATTTCAGAGGTGGAGACTAAGAAAGACCTCTCCTGCAATAGTTCTTTATTCAGGTTATTATTCCAATGAATATATATAACAGCCCAGCAATAGAAAAATCTCTTCTGTATTTTGTCTCTTTGCTGGTTCTCCAACTATGCAAAGTAAGAGGAGCGCAGTCTGATTTGACAGGGAGGCAAGAGATAGGAAACAATTCTGTTAAGCCTGGGTGGGGTCATGCAGATGGTGGGGACGATATTGCTAAAGGAGGCAAGCTATGAGGATATTAGAATTAAAAGTTTTAGTGATAGCTCCAAGGATGGGATAGCAAAAAGATATATGGCTGGGTGGTTCAGATGTCACAGGAAGAAATATGTCAGTCCTGAAATGTGGGAATCTATTCCCTTCCAGAAGCTGGAATAGAGTCTGTGATATTTAAAGGATTCTTCTGAGGTAAATGTTAGTGTATCTGGACTGTTTAATCTTTGATTATTGTTAAGGGAAGCAAATCTGGTTTTGTCTTGTGACTTTCTACCGTATCTTCCTTGAATATTTGAGGGTTAATTTCTTCAAGCATATCAAAACCAGCTCTGCCACCACCACCTTAAAGTGTTGTTTGATGCTAAAGAAGAATTGAAGCTGTTTATAGTAATTCTTGTGTACACAAACTTCAAATACCGTAAATATTTTAAGTGTTAACTTAGTTCATTAGCCAGTTTACCAAATAATGAAGGCTTTTGTAGTGATTAATTTGTGAACCTCGAACTTGACAAATAAAGCTTTTTAAGTATGCTACATTCCTGCAAATTAAGTATGGGTATGATCAGTGAGGGGGGTTTAATGCTTTTTCTGAGAGTCTGAAACGTGAGCCTGCATGTTAAATGATAGAATCCACTTAGAGTAGATAGGACGCCTTAATGGTGGGAAAAGCGTCAAATGGAATTTCTACTTTCTTAAACATCTGTTTAATGTGTTAATCCAGAGGAACCTGAGTTTTATTAGTTTTCTTCTTATTCAGGAATTTAGTAAGTTTAATCTCCATAATCTCAAATGTATTTTTTTTCATATAAGCAACATAAATGTCATTAACTCTTTCCCTTATCTCTCTCCAGTAGCTAAGGTATGCTAGATACTAATAAGATATACTATTTGTTAGTTTATTAGAGCAATCATTGCTGTATTGGAAGAATGTATAACCTACTACTTTGTCACCCAGGCACTGAAGAGCAACTCTATATGTTCCTTAAAAATACATAAAGAGAGTGAGTTTAATGTCAAGTATGTCTTAGAGCAGTGGACAAAAAAATACAGTTCTGGCTCTCCTGTTGTGTTAGGTGAGTGTTTTCTTTTTGTTTAGGTGTGATTACATCTACATGGTGACTAACATTCTATGTTAAATACTTGTACTAACTCATCTCATCAGTTCCACAGGGTCAGTTCCCTATCAATTACTTAGTTATCCCTTTGCTTATTAGTACTACAGCTAGTCTTTTTTTCTTTCCCTTTTTTTTGTTTTTTCTTTTATTGTTGTTCCTGGGTCCCAGGGTAACTGCTTTGAGGGAAAACCTCACTTATTGGAGGGAACATAAAGGAGGGATTTTTTATGCTTTAGTTAAAAAACAAACAAACTACTAGTACTTTCAAAGAAATTTCATGATTTCACAATTGTCACCTACTACAGCAGATGCTTTCAGTTTGAAATAATTTAGAAACTCTGAAAACTTACTATAGTAATTTCCCATAAGTTCTGGTAGACTTTTATTTTTCAAGTTGTTTGCAGTAGCAAACACTCTTACCTGTTTTCAAACCTATTTTTTTTTCCATTTTATACATCAAAAGCAGACTAAAAAAAGATTGACTTGCATCTGCTTTGTAGGTTCATACAAAGGTGTTACCATTCCTGCATTACTTCAAGTGATTTCTATCTTACTCCTGTGAAGTACTTGGCTGTAGGCAGTTCTATTTATTCTGTGACACTGATATGAAACAAAGAGTTATTCTAGATTATTAGAGACTAACATGAAACACAGTGTCTGCCATATGCTTATGAAATGCGTTGACTGAAGAAATTCCTTATGTAAGTGTATTAGGAAAAGAGCTTTTTCTTAAGTCATTAAATAGGGAGAAGGAAACAGCCATTGCTAATGTGATGTAATACTTCATACGCTTGAAGTATTAACAGTTATCTTACATGTCTATAAAACATGTGCTTAGTTTTAACAGATGACTGCATGCAGCCTTTGGGAATTACTGATGCAACTTGCGTGATACATTTCAGTTTTCCTTCTCCAAGAATCTTTGGTCAGCGTCTACACAGCATGTCTGACAACTTCTGTGATGTGATAAAGGTTTGAGTAAATCTTTGAACAGGGTTATACTAAATTTGGTTATTAAGTGGTGGATACATAAAAGCTTTTAAAACTACTTTTTTTAAAATTACTTTTTTTAGGATTCCTCTGTAGATCAGGAATGTACAAAGGCAAGGTCAGTCGTTCTGCTAACAGAAGACAGTGCATGTCATGCACTTGGGTTCCTGCACTATTTGCAGCGTGCAGAAGCTGAAATTCCACCAGAACTGCATGATTTTGCTGCCAAGATGCTAGAAGCTAAAGAAGATAAGAAAGCTTCAAGGCCACTGTGTGCCTGTGTGAAAATACTTGGGATTTGCAAGTAAGAAAATACCAAGTTTTCTTGACACGCATACTGATGCAGGAAGGCATTGTATACTCTGGATGATGACTCCTTGTATTTCATTGATGAATTTTCCTGTTGGATACTTTGATCTAAACCAGTTTTTGCTCATTGTTTGTTTGTTTTCTGTTGACTGTTGCATCTGTTTCACTCTCCTGAGGTACTTTTAAGAAAACAAAATT
Source organism: Falco rusticolus (assembly GCF_015220075.1). Lineage (NCBI taxonomy): Eukaryota > Metazoa > Chordata > Aves > Falconiformes > Falconidae > Falco > Falco rusticolus. Next base: position 12,082,938 of record NC_051201.1, on the reverse strand, counting down.
AATGTTTGTATGGAGACCAATCATACATGGTCTGATAGGGCAGCAGTTATAATGAATTATGCTACTGAGGTGTACCTGAGGGAACTTTAAGCCATTGTTTTTATTAGTATTCTAACCGTAATTGCACAAGCTTTGTGCTTTACTCTCTCCTCTGTTGTCTCCTGTCCCTCTAGCATGGGTAAGTAGATGATGACTTCTGTGAGCTGTGTGAAATTGGATTATAATTATTGCCTGAAGGAGGAAGCTAAAGTGTTCTCAAATACGACTTCTAGTTTAGATAACTCTTGTTGCAAGTTACCATTTGCTTTACACTCAAACAAGTTTTCTGGTGGTTTTTGTTTTGTTGTACAGACTTTTCCACCAAGACCTGTTTGATCATTTCTGTCTAACCCCCAGAGTCATTGGTGCTATTTGAGACAGAAATTGCATATTGAGGGCTGATTAAATTTTAGTATTTAAAGCTGTTGTAAATCATGTCAAAACAGTCTACAACTGGAAACAAAGGGCTTTTTTCTAAAAACATTTTTTTTAATATGTAGGAATAGAACAGTGTGTCCAGATCGTCATCAAATTAATTTACAAATAGACATGACCCAGAATATACCAGAAAACATTAGACTAACACCTGGATATGTGACAGTAAGTTACTATTTTCCTTGATTTTGGGTACCAAGAGGACAGGTCTTAAGTAGCTACTTAGCATAATACTTACCTTTTCATATTACATAATATTAATGTAGTATGTATACTATATGGAATATGTGTTATTTTTTAGGCTTTCCCTCTCTCTCTTGCATAAGTAAGTGTGCCAGATTTTACCTTAATTGTTAGCTTGAATCGGAATTGTTTTGCAGGTGATGATGAGTTTACCTCAGATTTTTCTTTGTGTTGAAGATTCCCATTCTATGGAAAGAGGGTTTATGTTCTGTTTATTCCTTCCTTCTGTAAATTGAGACCATATACCAAAATTAACAAAGGTTAAAGTTCCTATAAGTTTAAATTATATTTATTGTAAGGGAAACACAAATTAATCTTTTGGAGTGAAGAGAAGTTGAAGTGGAAGGTAATGCATATTTTGTTGGAATTGAAGATTTTTTCCTTAGCTGATATGTTCATGCAGACTTGCTGAAAAATGAGCGTATTGTGGCCTTGTAAATGAAAATACTAGTTTCAAATACAATATCCACAGAAAATGGGGTACAGCTCCTCCTTTATCTTCTAGATGGAAACGGTTATTTCCTACTAGGATGTTAATGCTTTTTGAAAACCGTTTTGATACAGAGTGCAGTTCTAATTTGACTACTATTTTTTTTAAACTGTTTCAGTCATGAAACCTTCGTGGTTACTGGGTTGACTTTGCTGTGATGGCTCTTCACGTCCCAGTAACAGTTTGTATCTCCAGCTCCCTCCATCTGGCTTTTCAGTTCCTTCTATGCTGCAGTATTCCCATACAGCAGTATTAACACAGTCTATCTCTTGTCCCCTTATTGGATGGTGGTTGCTGAGGGCAATTGTGTAGACATTGGTACTTCATTGCAGAGTTAGCACTTGGCTCGAAGAAGCACTAGATGCCTTCTGTTTGGATGAGCTGCTTCTGCCTTCTTTCCTGTCGTGCCTTTTGCAGAATTCAGGTGCCCTCAGGTCATGCAGTTAATGGGTATTATGCATTCTCAAAAGCCATAGGTTGTGAGAATAGAAAACGAGGAGAACTGGGGTGGATTCTTTGGTGTCACTCCATTTCTGTCTAATAAATAAGCGTTTCTTGGTAGGTATGAGTTCAAACCCTTTGAGAACCTACATGTATCCAGTTTTGGTGCCTGAGAGTGGGACAGGTTTCATGACACTCCTGTTAGAAACTTGCACTTAACCTGTGGTGCACTCAAGACCTCTTCCATTTCCTCATGTAATTCTGTTCTTCTGACTGTAGAGCCTGGGTTTCTGTCTTACAAACCAGTTACCTCTTTGATAAGTATTCACTTTCTTTTTTGTTTGGAACCCAGTATAGTATTTCCTTCCTTTAAGAGCCTCAGTTGCATTGTGAATTTTTAGGATTTTTATTAAGGGGAAATTACCTTTCTGATCCTTTTACTATCCTGTCTGGCCTCATACACCCAGCTATACATCAGTACTTATGCCTGGCGTGACCCTTTGGATGGATGTACCCAGCATTTTATGCATTGATGCTGATAGTAGTGTATTCATAGTTTCTCATTTAAGTGATTTTAATGTGAAAAGAGTGAAGGCCTCACTTCCCGTCATTTCCTCTAAAACTCGTTGTACGGTTGGAGAACACTTAAAATTAAGCTTTGAATGGTGTGAGAAGCCTTAGTGTTTAGTAGCCTGACAAGTAATAGTGTAGTTCATTGATGTTTGTGATCTTAGTAGTTCTTGCTCTGTAAATTTATTTTGTCCACTGTTGACTGGGCTAAGGGCAGTTAATACTGCTGAAATATGTGTATGCAGCGGCATCTCTGTCACCTCTTTTTGCTGGAAAGAGGTAGGTGATCTTGAATATGAATACTTGTGGGTTTTTTAGTTCAATAAATCTTTCAGTCCTTTTTTTTCTAATGTGTTTTATGCTTTCAGATACTGCCTCTCCACATTGTAAATGCAACGAACTACTTTGGTCGAATAGTAGATAAAAAAAAGGACCAATATACAATGCTTGCTGAAGAAATTAATGAGTATTTTAAGCAACCTAATAACAAAATTTCTGTTAAAAATGTGGAGAAGTTAGCATTTTATGGATTATGTGAGAAAACACTCTTTCACAGGTAAAAATGTTGGGGTTTTAAATGATTCATGTGTGCTTTTTTATATAAAGTAATTTAAAACTTTCACTATTTAGTTTAAGAAGCCAGCTCACCCCCAAAACCAGCAAAAAATCACTGCTATTCAAATCATTCTTGGAAAACAAAATGACTGTCCATGCACACACACAGAGTTAGGTATTTTGCTATGAAAATACTGTTTTTTTTAAATGAGTAGATTAAAAAATATTTACAATTGATTTGTTGGAATTACATGAATGATAATTCTGTGTTTCCTTTCTTACTGTATGAAGGGTTCAGGTGATAGAGATTCCCCCAAAAGAGGAGGAAAATGTGTTCTTTAGCGTCAGAATTAAGTATATAGATGAAGGCAGAACAAGTCAAGTTCCGAGCTATCAGCTGCTTCACTTACCTGCAAGGTTTCAGAGTCTGCCGCCTCAGGCTGTGGAATTTGTAGTTTGTAGAGTGAAACCCATTGATAATGAAACTGAATGGAACCCAAAGGTAATATTTGTCAGGTTTTGCATGGTGTTTCCTTTATGTTCTTTAATTTTTGTCTGTGTATTATTTTCTACAATAAACCAGTTATGAACTGCAAACTTAGTTATCAAATTCTGTTACTTATTAACATTACCAATAAATACATGCTGTTGGGCCAGATTCTAAGAAGTCAGTTTTCTTGTTTGTTTTCCTACAAAGTAATGAAGTTAAATTTATGGTATTTTCCTCTCTTGTCATTTAAATGGCTTCTTCCAGGACAAGATACTGCCGCTTTTGAATCTGTGGGCAGTAATGGGGAAAGAGTAGCCTCCATAAATTGGCCTGTGTTTGAGTAGTCTTCCATTAAGGAAGCTCCTTTAAAGGCTAATACTGTTTTAACCTACAGTAAAGTTGGAGTATTTCACTAGTTTACTCAAAACTGGTTTTATTTATTGAATACCCGTTTCATTGTTAAGCTCAGAAGGTTGGTCTGTTATAATTAGAATAACTGTAAAGTTATGTTGGTAGACATCAAGTGCAGTGAAAACTTGTTTTTCCTAGGTAACTCATTATATTAATCACAAAATAAAAGGAAGACTACATGAAGCAAAAATAGTACATACCTTGGGAAATACAGCTTGGGTGGACCCAATGGTAGGTATAGAACTGTAATATTATGAAATATTTGTATCTAAACTCCTTTATAACAAAAGCATCTATTCCTTTTTGTTCTGTCCCTTCCTATGTTAATTTTATTCTATGTGGTATTCATGTAATACTGTTGGTTAGCTTACTGTGGTGGTGCCTGAGCACTGGAACAGGTTGCTCAGAGGTTGTAGAGTTTTCATCTTGGAGATAGCTCAGAAGCAATTGGGACATGGTTCTGGGCTGCTGACTAGGTGATCCTACTTAAGCAAGCAGGTTGGACGAGATGACCTCTAAAGGTCCCTCGCAACCTCAACCATTCTGTGATAAATATGTATGCCTGTTTGTAGGTGAAATACATGACTGATTAAAACTTGAACTTTAAGTCTGGAGAGCTCAATATGTATTATATTATAAATGTCATCCAGACTATTCCTCAAAGTTAACAGAAGTTATTCTGTGGGGTGTGTATTTTGGCTGTAACCTGTATAATCAGGGCTAGGATTGTTTACTTGGTTCTGTTGGGTGAAACTAGCTAATAGTTACTAGAGCCATTATCACAGCGAAAAAGGTGGTGATACCTTGAAAACAGACATGGGTAGGTTCCTGTTTGAATATCACAGGAAACAAAATGCTTACACGTATGAATGAATGGGGATATGTTTAAAGTTTTACTTAAAGAACAGCTTAGAGTTGGAGAGAGACCGTTTATGAACTGTGATTTCCATTTAGTATGTTTTGTAATTCAAGGTCCGCGTCACCAGGCTTTCAGATTTGAAGGTGTCGGTCAATGAATATAATGTTCGATCTGAGATTTTGTCTACGGGTCTGGGAACTGACAATCCAGAACATATAACACAACTTCAGAAGCTGTGTGGACACGTGAAAGTATTAGATCATGCAAAGAACTTGGAGCCTTTGTAAGTGTTTACAAATCTTTTTCAGCATATACTTTACTTAGGAAAAAATTGTATTAATTTACTTGGGTATTTTCATAATTAATATTACTGAATGTGATTTACATTTAAACACAGAGACAACGGTGTTTGTGATGTGTCTGCTTTCCTTTAGCTATTCTTTTTGTCTCAAGATTTGTGTGCGCGATGTGGTAGTCGCTTAACTGTTGTCCTTCATGGCTATGAGTATGGCTCAATACTTGACAAGTACCCGTAATAACTTGGATCATCCTGTTTTTCTCTGGTCATGATAATTGCATCAAAGAATGCTTCTGCCTAGTAAAAAAATTTTATGAAAGAACACAAAGATATAGGATACTTTCCATACTATTTTGAAAACAGTTGTTTTTCTGTGAACTACTTGGCACGTTGCTGGCATGGCAGAACTGCCTGGTATCAGCAGCCCAAACCACCTCCTGTTGGTACATCAAGTAGCACTCAGTGTAGTGGTTAAGTTTTCTATTCTTTTGCCTCAGCAATTCACTTTAATTACATGTCCTTGATGCAGAGTGCTGGTCTTTTTGTGATTGTTCATCAATCTCCTTCTTCAGTTCAACAGCCAGCAAGATTCTTCAGTTAAATGCTTGCGATTTGTCATATGCAGTGCAAGGATCTTATCTCTGCGACCAGAATGAAAGTGTTGTTCTACTCCTCCCACAGATACTAACAGTATTCTAAGAGTGGACCTTAGTATATTAAGGCTGCACAGCCTTTCAGGCAAGCTCGGCATAGCCAGAATGTTGCACATTGTAAACAACACTTATCAGCAAGTTCAGTCTTAATTGCCTTAACAAATGTTTTTGTTGTGCAAAGAAAATGACTGATACCTTTATCACTGAGATGATGTGGTCTATGGACAGAAGCAGTATCCTTGCTTTGAGATAATTCGTTGGTTATTAAAAAAGTCAGTCTGTCTCTGGGCCTTCTGTCCAAACCTTTTTGATGACAATTTACTACCTTGTGGGCCTGTTCAATAGATGCACAGTCAAAGCGCTAGATCCTTCAGTTTCTTTACGTGATTTTTGGATGTCATCCCATGAAGACTTGGCAAATACTCCACTCATTCCTGATTAATGGCATTTGAGCAAAACAGGCTGTCCTTCATTGCGTAAGTCTTTTCACAGTTGAAGAGGTATTAGGCCTAGGTTGAAAAGTGGGGTTTCTGCAGGATTATCTTCTTGTTGCAGAATGCGCAGTTGTGTTGGTTTTGTCCGTTTTGTCTGCTTCATTGCAGACTTCATGTACGAAGCTTTTGTCTAACCTCATACTCTTATTTGCCCAGTTTTCAACCCTCCTTTTCAAGTCCTTCTTCAGCTTGAGGCACCTTCTTCTTGGTGGCTGTTTTTAGTGTAGCATGTGAATAATCAAACATTTCTGTAGAACTTGGGTTGCTTTAAAGTAAGATCAGATTCTGTCAGATCGTGGCTTTCCAAAGCTATTAGTACATCATTGGAGACATTACTTTTTTTAAAGTGTTTGATTCCTTCAAGTAAATAACTCAGAAATGGTTTCTAAAAAATACTACAAATTGAGTTTTCTATGCAGTATTTTTATGTAGCTGAAAATACTGCTCAGTTGGAATTATTCAGAAAAGCTCATGTGCATTTTTTTTAAAGGTGTCTCTCATTTAAGATTAAAATTACTTTAATCTTACCAAAAGAGTAATTAAGGTAAGCTGTGTCAGTTCTGAATAAAGATGGCTGCACAGGTATTTAATACTAACTATTCAATATGGGTTAATTTAAAAGCCAATATTTATTTATGCAGGCTGAAACTTTAGGTGATGACTTGCTAGACTAGTTTCAGTCCTCTTATGTCACTAGGTGTTTGGAGGTAATGGAAGAAAGCATTTTTCAGTTGGACAGATGAGTCAGTGTTTCAGAAATGATGCTGCATCTTGGTAATGTTTTAATGGAGACTTCTGGGCCTGTTGCAGAACAGTGTCGTGGTGCCTATCTCAGAGCTCTCAAGTAGATTGACTCTGTTACAGTGTTTCCTGAATCTTGAGTCTAGCTAGTGAAGCCCCTGTCTGTACAGCTGGAAAGCCAAGAGGTCTCTTACTAGTAAGTGAAGAACTCTTGAGTATTCGGAAATACTTTTTCCAAGTCAGAATGAATGGCCAACAAGCCCCCAAACCTACTGGTATTCTTTATGGAAGGGAATAATTATCCTATCTAGGTCTGTCACACACAGTAAGGCCAACAGATCTTTATGATTCAGGGGAAATGCTGTTACTATCAGAATTTTAAATGTTCTCCTAACTTGGTTTTCTTATAAATGCTTCTTACAGAGTTACTGCAGTTCAGCAACCCTGTGGTGAGATTTATGGTTTGCTGCATTTTATTGTATTTTTTTATATATTAGAATGAAGAACTTAACTTCAAAGGATTTCCAACTATGATTAGGAATTCTGCAACATATTTGAACCCTTTCTTTTCATCTGTCTTTTTCTGTATTCAGAAGCATAAAGGAGGATACACCTGGTCCACAGAAAGCATCCAATCCACAGAATATGTCAAAACAAGACAGTTCCACTGAAAATTGTAATTCTTCTAAAAATACTTTCTGGAATCATCAATGTGGTAATTTCATAATTTCCAAAAATTTTGAACTTTAAAGTCTGGTGCTTAAATGTCAACCTAAAAGTCGTTTTACCAAATGCAGACCTCCTCTGAATATACAGAATAGCACATACAGCTAATGTTTACAGTAAGTCACAAATACCTTATAGTTAGCAGCCTAGAGATGCTGTGAGAGTAAGCCATGTTAATATAGCTGTATTATTTGGGAAATATCCTGTCCCCGAGAGATTCAGAATTGTTTGGCTTTGAATGGAATATGTGAGCAGAAAATCCTTCCTGTAGAGAGGATAAGCATTTTGCTGTCAAAGGCCATAGGGTTTAAGGAAGCTGAAATCTGTTGAAATATGAGATTAATAGCAGCATTGTTCTCGGAGAGGGTTTTTCCAAGATACAGGATGGTAAAAAATGGCTTGCTTTTCACCTTCCCCCCCTTTTTAATCTACTGCCCAGGGATGTGGTATTCAGTTAGTAGAGGCTTAAAAGCGCATGGCTTTGTCAGTCATAGAAGGGGGACAGAGGATGATCTGGCAGCAGTTGTCAGGTGAGTTTGGAGCAGTGAAAGCTGAGTGATTGAGAAGCTGAAACAGACAGAAGTCAAATAAAATCCTAGAGTGATTATCATAGAAGGCTTTTTTAGCCTGGTATACTGGAGTGACTGTCATGCCATGTTTCAAGCTGTGATGGTAACTTCAGTGTTAGTTTCATCCCTGAAACTCTTAGTCAATTTCTATAATGCCCTGGTTTAGGTTTCAAATAAATAATGTCTTGAAACTGGAAAAATGTTTACCTGACCTGGAAAACTGCATTTTTGGTGGTTTTTTAATTCCTATACTGACTCTAATACTCCTTTTAATTAAAAAACTCGGTTGAATTAACTCTTATTAAATCTTTCCAAACAGGAAGTAACCAATATAAATGCCAAATATAGTCTTGCAGTAGTAATTTGATTGCTAACAAGTTCTTCTTACAATGGTGCTGGGGTATTCTGTCAGTACCTGTAGTATAGGTAAGTATAAAAAATTTTTCTGGGTTTATTTCTTTCAGATGGTGTAGCTGAGAGTAAGGAAGCAGAAGACTCCACCTTGCATCAATGTAAATGGTACAGAAATTGAGAGTGATTTGTTCCCATGCTTGCTTTTTAATGTGAACGGCCAAACAGGACGGCCATCCTTACTGAGATTATCTGTTTAGTGAATAAATAGGTATAACACAGGCAGAAGTATTCTGTTATGTCGGTGTTGACCTGGAGAGATTACTGTTGCTGTTAGAAGATATCTATGTATATACACACACATCATCTTATGAATCCCTTAAGTAATTTAAACTGCTCTTTTGCTTACTCCTGGAAGCTAACTTTGTTGAAATTACGTGATCTTTGATTAGACACCACAGTACTAGGAAGTGAATGAAAACAAATGCTTTTGGGGGACGTTTGAGGCATAACAGCTGTAGAGTAAGTGGTTGAAAATCTTGATGAGAAATGTGTATTGTGTCTATGTCCAGTTGAAAAATACTTAGTGTTTCAGAGGTTGGTCTTGCTACTGTTACCTTTTCCTTTGTCATTCCAAGAATAGACCTCTGATAGCATCCTTAAATGAGGCAGTAAGTTTGAATCCTTTGGATATCAAAGTTAAGGGAGTGTGTCTACCCACTTGAACTAGTAGATGTGTGTGGATAACTGGCTAGCTGAAAAGGGTCACATAGACATAGTCCAGCTGGCTGGACAAAAATGCACATCGCTCTCAGCTTATCTGAAGTAAAGCAAAAATACAGTATCCTTGGCTGTTCTTGTTACACAGTAACAGGAAGATCGCGTTGGGAAAAGAATGTTGCAGGTGGGAACAGGTAACTACAGAAGAGAAACTAGGGGCGGGCTTGGTATTTAGGCAACTAACCAATAATGAGCTTAACTTTTGTAATATGTATGAGCTAATTATAACAAGGCCTAAAAGGTAGGTGACTGTAAGGCACAATAAATGAAGTCTGCTGATCACTCATATTGAGGACTGTGTCTTCCCTCCGTCGCGACAAATGGCGCCCTGAACAGGGACCCTAGAGAGGGCTGAACCTGTGAGCCACGAGTCGACGGAGATTCGGGTACCGGTCCTGAAAGCAGCGCAGGAGGCGGAAGGGCACAGTCCCCGCGCCCGGGAGCACCTACAGAGGGTCCTGCCGGCCACGCGTCGCCGAAGTCTCGCCAAGACTGCAACAGCGCTGGCAAGCGACGTACGATTTGCTCAAATGCTTTTTAGAAAAGCGGAGCATTCAGGACATAGATTGTAAAAAGGAATTACCCGGGTTATTAGCGTATGGGATGGCATCCGGGTCCCCTGCGGCAGTGGTGGTGCGCGGCCTGGCAGGCCCCTTCCCGGCCACCGTTTCTCTCCAAGGCGGCACCCCCCCCCCCCCCCCTCCAATTGGTGCCATGGCAATGCAAGCGGCCAAGCGAGCTAACATCCAGCTGCCCCCAGAGGTCAATCGGATCCTTTATATTTGGAACCTGCCGGTATAAAATCACAGCAGAGGAAATGTATGATACTTTTGGGAAATACGGACCTATTCAACAAATCAGAGTTGGAAACACTCCGGAAACAAGAGGAACAGCTTAAGCTTCTCAAGGAAAAATACGGAATTGATTACAAACCCACCAAAAAAAGTGCTTCAGATGTCCCCTACAAGAAATGGGTTTCTGCCTTGAACTAGCAAACATCTCTGTGCTTAAAGAGAAGTCTTTTTGCCTTGATGGAGATAATTTACTCTGTATTTATCTATATTCTGAATGTGGAAATTGGTTGGGACTAGGAGGCTGGCTTAAAGGCATTTTGCAAACGGGATTATTATTGTTGATCATTATTGTAATAATAATTTTCTGATCAAAACCAGCCAAAATTATTTGTAAGCATTAGGCATATCTGAAGAGAATGCCTTTATTTGAATCAGCAGTTAAGGTGTAGTTTAGTCTGATGCTGTGGTTTTATCTGCGTCTGGTGAATTTTTGAAGTGATGAAATCGGAGATACAAGGTATACTAAGAGTTACGAGGTAATAAGGTAATAATCTAAGTAAGGGTGCTGTCTTTTATATCTACAAGTGCAATATGCTTTTATGTAGCAGAGAGAAACTAACAATAATGTTGCTTGAGCGAGATGTGCATGTGACAACTTGGGAAAAGGGATATCACAACTGGAGTGCAACAGTGTTTCTATGTCTGGCAGAGTGAAATCTTTCAAGACCTGAGTTTAGACAGTCTATAATAAATTGTTAGTATTCAGAAAACCCATCTTAAGCCTCTTTTGCTTACATAGTGTTATGGAAGTCAACTGCTATTGTAGAGAATTAATGATTTTTTAATACATATTAACAAATACTACTATTTTATCTTGAGGCAGTTGAGTGAGAAAAACGTGTAGCATTTGAGGGAATGTCAGCATAAATCGCACTTACAGTAAGACTGCATTTTTAATTACTGTACTCGTTAAGATTCAATGATGCCATAAGGCTAAGGCCTTTTATCACAGATTGGTTCTGAACTAAAAGGCGTGTGCACATGTAGGTATGCACATTTGTGTTATTTTCCTTAATTGGCTACAAAATAATATAATTAGGTTGGGGACTAGATCTTGGGAATTTATCTATTATACTTCTGTTTGTTAAGGAATGTGCATAACATACAGCACCCATGTAGGCTTGGCTTGTGGCATAGTTGTCAAATTTAGCATAGACATTCAGACAGATAAGCAACGTACTCTTCTTGTATGTATCACCTACAAGCCATTATGGCTTAGTGTGTAAATCTGTATGTAACTATTGAAAAATCCACTTATGAATGTATTTAGCTTAGAACTAATTTTTCCCCTTTGTTAATTCTTTGATATCAGTGAGGTGTTCTTCAGGATGGTTGGTTGCATAAGGGCAGTTGTTACTTGGACAGAAAATTGTTAATGGTCAGGGATTTTCCACTAAAATATTTGCAAATATTCCTAGTCAAACATCAGTTTGGTTTCTTTTTGGGTTTTGAGCTTGCATTAGTCCATATTCAGAACTTTAAAATTACCTTTGAATTTTTCAAACTTTTTATATCATTGGAACAGAAAGAGCATCTAAATTAAAGCTTCAAGCTAACTTTATTTTTCAAGTATTTCTGAAATTATACTTCTGAACTGAGATTTTATAAGTTGGCTGTGTATTTTCCTGTGTTAAAACGCTGTTATTGAAAGTGGTCAACCAGGCCTATGTCGCCCAAAATAAAAACGGGGGAATTGTGGATAACTGGCTAGCTGAAAAGGGTCACATAGACATAGTCCCGCTGGCTGGACAAAAATGCACATCGCTCTCAGCTTATCTGAAGTAAAGCAAAAATACAGTATCCTTGGCTGTTCTTGTTACACAGTAACAGGAAGATCGCGTTGGGAAAAGAATGTTGCAGGTGGGAACAGGTAACTACAGAAGAGAAACTAGGGGCGGGCTTGGTATTTAGGCAACTAACCAGTAATGAGCTTAACTTTTGTAATATGTATGAGCTAATTATAACAAGGCCTAAAAGGTAGGTGACTGTAAGGCACAATAAATGAAGTCTGCTGATCACTCATACTGAGTGACTGTGTCTTCCCTCCGTTGCGACAGATGTGCTTCTCCAAAGGCTTACGGTTGCAGTGCTTTTGTGGCAAGGTTGGCTGAGGTCCTGCCGTGTGCTTTGCTGACACTGCTATTCAGTGTCAAGTTACCGTTGAGGCCACCTACAGAAGCTGAAAATCGGCAGCTTGGTTGTAACCTAATGGGAAAGTTCTGACTGAGACAGCTTGTTTAAAACTCAGTTGGTTTCTATTTTGGAAAAATATTCAGTTGAACTTTCTTTATTTTAGCTTTTATCCAGAAATAAAGTGGTTTCAAAATGAAGAGACTGTTACAGTGAAGGTAAAAGTAGCAAATGTAGCTGACTGTAAATGTGAGTTCTTCAAAGAGAAGGTGGTGTTCAGGTAGGTTTAAGAAGTTTAAATATAATAAACAAAAAGTTTCTCTGTCGGCTTGCATTTAATTTTTTAATTTTTTAAATTTTCTTTATAATATAGTGCTAGTTCAGGTGAAAAGCTTTATTTAGCTGACATGGAGCTGCATCGATATATACTTGGAGAAAAGTCTACATGTGTGATTAAGGATAAAGAGGTTATTATTGTTCTCATGAAAGAGAAAAAAGGAGCATGGCGCCAATTACTGAAGAACAAGGTAAAGTGGAAATTAATTTGAGAATTGTTTAATGTTCTGAACCCATTCACTGTGTGTCAGGTATTTCAAACAGTATTTTTGTCAACAGAATCCTCGTGTGTCTCTTGATTTTGAACACTGGGAAGATTTTGAAGATAAAAGCCCTTTTCCAGTTGGTAAGGAATGAACAGGCTGGTGTTCAAGCGCATAAAATGATTAGCATCCTCATTCTTGCATATGCTATATCTGCAATTAATAATAATATATATAGTATGTATATATATATAATGACATTTAACTGGCTTGCTCAAATACTCTGAAAACAGATGAGAGGACCTGTAATAGCAAACCATGTAGACAGCAGGGTATTTTTCTATCAGAACAGGACAGACAAAAAGCAGTTGAAGTATTTTTTGGTGTTTCTGTCTTGTTTGTAGTCTAAAGTTTGGTATTCTGTTGTTTCACTTTGGCTATGTGTTAGGGTGGGGGGTTTTTTTACTACTAGTACATACTTGTTCTGAAGCTTTTGTTCTTTATGAATGTTACACTTTTGTTAATTACTTCTAGGTACTAAAAAACTGCACTGCAGTGCTGCAGTAACTGAAGAATTGGTTGACTCCTCAGAAAACAGTGGAACAGAAAGTGATGAGTAATTTGGAGACAGATCTTCTGCCTCTGATAGGAGTTCTGCTTCAAAATAGTGGCTCTTGCATGAGTATTTCCACTAAAACTGGTAAAACTAAACATACAGGTTGCAGAATTGTCCTTAATTTGAGGAGGAAAAGAGTGAACAAACTCCGTACCCTTGGGCTCTGAGAATCTGAAGAAATACTACACAGAAGAACGTTGTTTTCCAGTGCCTTCACTTTAAGATTGTTGGCTTTAATGATGATGCGCACATACATATGTGTGCCGTCTGAACAGCGAAAGCTGAAGATTAAACCTGGCTTGTGAAATGGTTGAATTTATTAGTCATTATGGATCTTTTAGTTTATCTGAGTGAATTTGCTGGGTTAGCAGTAGTTAGTGATCTTTGAAGTTTTGCAAATACTGATGATCTGTTGGTTGTTTCTGCCATGTCCCTTATCTTCATACAGTATCAGTTTGATGGCAGTCATCGTATTTTTCAGTTCTGCATCAAGAAATGATGCCTCAAATCCAATGGCAATTTTTGTTTCTTGATTGGAAGTATGTTGACTGGGTATGAAATACTGTACAGTGCAGCTCACTGTAACAGATAACTGCTGTAAAAGCTTTTGTGGAACAAATGCTGTGACAAACAGCAAATTTGGTGTTTGTTTTCAGTTTGACATTTTCGCTTTTCATGAATACTATGATTTCATTCCCTCTGTCTAAAACCCTTTTCTCCTTTGCAAATAAACAATAAAATTTTGTCTGTTTAGCCCTAAGGCGTTGCCTTTTAATATACCGTCTTTCAGTAAATAATTTTTCACTGTTGTGCACATCCAGAACATCTTGCAGTGAAGTAGTAATGTAAATTATATTTATAATAAATGAATCTGTTATCAGTCTCTGCATCTGTAGATTTTAAAGCACTTTAGTTTCCCTGACATAACTACATGGTGATTTAGAATAGAGACTTAGCTTTACAGATCTATTTTAAGCCTAAAAGATTTTGTTGTATTCTTGACTAGGGAGAGTATATTTGCTTGTTGGGGACTGTTCTTTCAAGACATGTTGGGATGCCTTTACTTAAAGAACGAGAGGACTGTATTAATACATTTACACTGACAGTTACAGTTTTTCTAGTTTCAGTGTATGATAAAGCTGCTGCTTTTAAAAAAGTGTAAAACTGCCATGCGACAGGAACAGTTGTAATTGTTAATGCATGGTTACAAAAATCGGCGCAGTTGGGAACCTCACTACAACTGAGCTTAATTATAACCTTCACCTGCCTACAGGTATGTGCAAAGCTGCAACTGTTGTAGAAGTACTTAAGGAAATAGCTAATGTAACTGAATTTTGGTCTTGCTATGCATTGGGATACAAACAAAAGACTGTCAAACCATCTAATAGGGGAAAAAAAATGTCATGGGGCAGGATGTTTTCCTTCACATTTTTTGTTCTTCTTTGACTTGTCTGATACCTAAATATAGTGTAAGGTAAGTTTTCTGCTAGTAGATGAATCTAGTGGGTTATTTAATACACATAAACTACCTAATTTTTCTGTGAAAAATAAAAGACACCTTATATGAAGTAGAAGCAAAAGCTGATTTTAGCCATACATTCTTAGCAGCTGCCAAGGGCTGATCTATAAAGAACAATGTAAAAAATGTAGCAATACATTCCAAAAATACTCTTTTGGCCTCAAGCAGTTTTTGATAAGGGTCTTCATAAAGTAGAGGTTTTCTGTGGACTTCTTACTTGAATTATTTCAGTTGCATTTTGGAACCTTTTGTCAACTTCTAACGTTTCTCCTGCATAAAGGAATTCAGTAGTTGAGCAATGTATTGTGTGAAGAAATAAATATAATTTTTTTCTGCATTTTGAAGCCATCCATACTCTTTTCTGCTTGAAATCCTGTACCCTCAAGATGTAATGGGAATAGATAGCTTGCTTTTCTCATTTTCTTGTCACTTAAAGACAGCTTACGAACCTATCATCATCATCATTTTTCCCCTCTGCCCCCAGGCAGGTATCTATTTCAGCCTTCAAAACTGTAGTAGATAGAATGCTTTATATAAAGAATGAGTATTCCCTTGTTCTTTCCCTGAGCTTCATAGTTCTGTTTGAAGTAGTGTTTTTACCAACTAGGTAGAGGAACAGCAGTTGTAAGTGACTGGGACAAAACCCTGTGACAAGTAGTTACTTTATATATAATGCCTTAATTATGCTTTTGTTCTCCATTACCTTCCTTGATCATTCGTAACCTTTTTACTTTTGTCCTACCCTGATTGCACATGGAGCTGATGTTTTTGTGGATCTGACTACAGTCGCAGAATCTCCCTCAAGTGAATCGGAACCCATCGTTTTTCCATGTACCTTTGGAATTGCTTTTCAGTGTAGGTATAGACACAAAATGAAATATAGAGGAACTTAAGACTGACTTCTTTGTAGCTGCAGGGTGATGGAAATAGCTGCTTTAGTTGAATTTGCTAGGCTAGTTAGTATGGACATAATTATGATCTTAAGCCAGTTGCTTAATATTCTTGTGTTACATATTTAGAATGAATGTGCTTAGCTGTTGAGAGGGGACTTAACATTTTCAGTATAAACAGTCTCTCAAATTCATCGCTAAAGTATTGGCAAG
Organism: Falco rusticolus; assembly: GCF_015220075.1. Taxonomy (NCBI): domain Eukaryota; kingdom Metazoa; phylum Chordata; class Aves; order Falconiformes; family Falconidae; genus Falco; species Falco rusticolus. The sequence goes on along the minus strand of NC_051201.1, from coordinate 12,067,032 downwards.
TGACTTGATAAAATCCCTTTATCCATTTGCAGCAAGGGAAAACAGTAGTAAAGAATGTTACCTGGAATCCCTAAATTTATTGGCTGAGGAAAGTAAAAGCTGCTTACATCTGTTAATGTAGTAGTATCTATTTTTTGTATTTTATTTTCATCAGCTACCAAATGGAGTCTTTCTAGGATGATGCAGTTAGCTCTGTGAAGTCACATTCATGATGAGAATAATTTCTGTGCCACTTACGTGCTGTTCTATAACTTGGATGCTATTGGAGAAGAGGGATACCCGAGAAATTTAGCTTTAATTTATTATCTTGTTTCAGTTAGGAAAAAAACAAAACAACCTCTTCCTGTCAACTGTTCTTTCCATTTTTACTTTATTCCTACTTCCTCAGTCTTTAATTTTTTGATAGCTGGCATTTGGTCTGAAACTGAGAATGGAGTTAGTCTGGGTTTACATCATTTCTGTCTTTGTGTTGAATGTGATGCTGTAAATGATAGCTGCTTCCTTCTTTTGGTAGTGTGATGAAAAGCATCTGGACAGTATTGCTGGTAAGTTTTGCAGTCTTCATAATTAAGACGTTCCTCTTGTTTTCTGTGTTGAAAATGCTCAAAATAAGTTACCGTAATATATTAGTAAACAATGAAGACGGCTCTGCTGGACATTGCAGTCTGGCTCAGAAATCTTTTATTATTATATTTAACATTTTTCAAGTACTAAAGTGTTGCAAAAATAATACGCCAGTATGAACATAACAATTTAGGAAGTATAAATGTGTGCCAACCTAAATTGAATCTCCTTCAACCAGTATAGCACTTACAAACAACCTGGTACACGTAAAATATTTTATTCAGTAACTGCCTCTGCTGGAACAACTTCCAGAAGCATCTGAAGGTGCATAGTGATGGGCTCTGAGGAAAAAACATTATTGTTAGAGGTTTTATGAAAGAACATTATTTCTATTCATACTTATTCCTAAGTGACAAAATTATCCTTGTGAGTATGTATTTTTCTGTATTCATATCTCATCAAACTTGAAAAATAATGTGTAGGCAATAAAAAGTGTCTTAAGATTCAAACTGCAGCATTCCAGGGTTCTAAACTTGCTCTTAATAGAATACAATGCTTCTAATTACATAATATTTAATAATCCCAAGGGGCAGGAGAGACTATGGATATTTTTTAAAGTCGGTGTCTGTAGAACTACTAATTCTTTCTTCAGCTTGTTCGCTTTCCCTTTTAGAAATACCTGTGTGTCTGGTTTCCCTGAGATAATTGCAGGGTTGCTCTTGAGACTACCCAAAATTATTTTATAAATGGTTTCACTGGGTTTTTGCAGCTTTCACTTTACTGAGCAGCACTGTGATAACTTTTTCGTCTTGATACTGTTAATGTTTTCTTTAGTAAGTATAGTAAAATTCATAACCTGAGCTAAAACCATAGTATGTTGTGGCATAGGAATGTAATGTCTGCTAACCTTTAGTTAATGGCTAAAGCAATGTTTTGAAATTGAAAAACTAGCTTTACAGATAAAATAGCTCTGGTGATTTTAAAATCAGTTTCTTTGTGCTACTACTGTTTTTTGGGTTTGGTTGGTTGTTTTTTTTTGTGAACTAAGTTTTGTTTTTCCTGAAGTCAGACAATGGTGCTTTTGTTTGTTTTTTTCCTCTCACAGGAAGAAGTAAAATACAGTCTTTAGTAAAGCTCACCATGGGCCACTCTATGTCTGGAAAATTGCCTCCTTCCACACCCAGCTCATGTGATTTTTAGATGGGATGGACCGTATATAATGAGCTTCATTACAGTAATTAATCTAAAACTTAGAAATGTTCTGTTGAATTTGGAGCCAGCTATCTGAGGTATACTTACTTGATATTTTTTGGGGCCAGTTGAATTTAAAATGAACGAAAAGTACATAAACTATAAGTCCACTAAGTATAAATAAAACACAGTACAAATAGGGCAATTCAGGTGCGCTGATGATTGGTGCCAATACCAGTAAAACGGAGACTAATGTCACTATGACTGGAATTATGATGGGTACCTGCAAGACACAAACAAAGCACAAAATAACTTGTTTTGTTGTTCTTACGGCAGTTGCATATATGAAAGAATATTTTCATTGCCTTACGGATTTTTTCCTTTTAAAATTTCTGGAATTAGATGGGGTAATTGAAAGAGTAACAAGAATATGGATAGGGAAACCCCTTCTGCTAAATCATTGACCAAGATCTCTTTGTCTGTATTGCAAATTGCAGTGTAAAAATTTGCATTCTCATGAATTTGGGACCCAACTCCAGTGCCATGACCTGGAGTCTTACTCTTGAGTACTCAGTGGTAGTCTGCTGACTGCAGCTTCCCATCCCTGACCATCTTCCTTGTGCTTGTGGTCTGTGCAAGTGAAAGTAAACACCCTGGAATTTTTTCCCAGTGCTTACAAGCTTTGTCCCAGTGCAAAACTGGAACAAAGTGAAGAACTACAAATAAATGGCTATGTTTCAGGTAAGGAAAAAAACTATGAGTCTGCCTGAGGATGTTGTTTAAACATGCAAATATTTAGGATGAGTTCATGTTTCAGTATTTGTGAGAATGGAGGAAAAGCCATACTGAATGCTGAACTTACCCTGATTGGTCTCTTGAGTTCCTTTCTTGTGAACCTCATAACAATGAGCGCAAGTACAGTTAAACCATAAAATATCCAGACTGCAAAACTAAAATAATTTATGAGTGTGTCAATGTCACCAGGGATAATATAAATAATAGCAATGGCCCCCTAAAAACAAAACCAAAAATTAGTATAGTCTACTATAAAAGAAGCCTGAATTTTACTGATGTGTCAGTAAGGGCACATTTGGTGTTCTAGAGCAGGATCTGTGAATGCGCTTGCTTAAATATTTGGGTGTAAGTGTATTGCAGCACCTTTAAAGATAGTGTCCACATCCTGCCAACGTGGGGGGTTTTGTGTGCAATTTTAATTCCATTTTAAGTCCAAAGAATTAAAATTTGTATCTGTTAATCTGTTGTTGACTGCGTGTTTTGGAGTAAATGAAGATGCTAAATATATTTTTAGGTTATTAAAGTTACTGGGAGTCAACAGAACTGAACTTTTCATTTATCTTGTTTTACCTTGAAGAGAAATGGGTAGAATAAAAATAAGAAGATATTCTAGACTTATTTTAAAATGTATTTACTGAATAGAATTTTTTTTTAGTGACATGTAAACTTGTTCTTGGAGAAAATAGGGTAGTAGTAGCTTGTGTTCAAGCATCTTATGGAATGAGGGATTTCCCTAATACTAATAATTTAATTTTTAATTTGTTTTCATTCTGCGGCTCCTTAAACATTTTGATTTTAAAATCCAGTTCTGGAATAAAACTTCAAATTGAGAAGTTGGAGGGGGTTTATATAGTCGTTTTTCCTATAATGTGTTCAGTAGTTTTCTTGTCTAGATAGTCAGTGTTGAGAATGATAGTAAGAAATTGTGAAAGCATGTATTACTGGAGAATTTTTGTTGCTAATTTTTCTGTACTTAGAATATATACTTACATAAAATATGATAGCAGGTGCTGGCGTTAAACGCTTAACACTTATGTAGGATAGCACCTTTAGCATGTGCCCTTCACGACCTGCAACATAAACAAGTCTGACAAAACAAAAACAAGGCAATCTTGTTAGTGTGGCACCTACACTTTAAGTGGCATTACTAAAAAAGAAAATAAATAAAACCAAGGACCATTCATTTTCAAGTTTGTTTTATTGTGTGGCTACATCTAACTATAATTTCATCTGTATTTCCTTTGAATATGCAGTGAGATTTAAGGAGTATTGTAGACTAAATATGGGAAATACCAGTAGTAAAGTAGTGAACTTGAAACTAATTCTGAACCAGTATTAAAGTAGTGAATGTGAAATCAATTTCAGAATCATTAGTTTGCACATTTAATTTAAAATTAATCTTGGAAAAATGGTAGCAACTGTGGCCCTTTCAATTAAATATTTCCTTTTTAATTTGCTTCATACCAAAAAACTACATTGACAGCCTTCTGTCTAAAAATTGGTCTTTGCAGCCCTGTCGTATTCAGATGAATTGGAAATTTAAAATATTTTTTAATAGTAACTGGAAGTGTTGAACAACTGATAGAAAGGAATAGCTTCTCTCCAATTCTTATCTTGATCATTACTGTTGTAGTCATGTTTGTACTGGTGGCAGTTTAGCTTTAAACTTGATGAGAGGTGGGGTGAAAAAAACCCCAACCTTTTGTGCCCTACCCACTTTGAATTAATATAAGACCATTTTTTCTAATTTATCAAACCTGCATAGCCACTGTTTCTTTTGAAAATTAAACAATACAGTTAGATTTGCTGGTACTTTTTAGTGTCTGTATCTTTGTGTGTGTAGATACATAGCTGTATATGTAAATTTTTCCATCCTTTAAATTTATTTTTTTTTTAAGATACTTGGAATGGGAGCTTACCTGCCTGCAGTAAAACAGGTCCCATTGGCAGATCCAATTGTAGAGAAGGCCACAAAGAGAGGAACTATCCAAGAGGCTGGATAAAGGACTCTATCTCCAAATGTCTGGAATATGGGATTAAAATGAATAATTTTTGTCATTTTAACTACCATTTACCATAAAGATATTACTGGTTTATTCAGTTATGCTGGAGCTTCTTTAAAAGAACAGTAAATGGATATCTAAGGTATGTTACCAATAAAAACATATGTTGTATATTTTGTGTAGTTATTAGAGAATGCTTTGCCAAATGAAGACCTGGATTAATTCATGAACCACTCTTCATAGAGTGGAATGTTGTTGTCATGGTGTTTCAGATGCAGCATCTGTAGGAAACATTGGGAGGCAGATGTAAAAGATAAGCAGAAATCAAATTCTGTTAGAGAGTCCTGGTTTGGGAGCGTGTCTGCAAAATAACAAGGCAGATGGCATTGCAACAGAGCACCACGCATACGGAAGCTGGTGTTTCAACCTATATAAAAAGAGTAACGCTAGTGGCGACAGCATGACAACCTAAGCCTTATGGGTGAATGAGTAAAGGACAAACTTGCGAAGGGCTTTCACTACATTTTGGTTTTTACTTGTGCCATGGTATGCTAGCTGTCACTGCAGGAGGGATTACATCTAATGGAGGTACATTGATCTACTGTAAATTCATTTGAATTAAACCTTTTTTTGACAGGTGGGTTTGGGGGTTTTAGTTGGGGGGTGGCTAACTTTTTTGAGTAAACCAAACATAAGAGTTCTGCTTTTGCACAGGTGTAACATCTGTGCTGTTTCTTTGTCCAGTAGTAGGACGCTCATCAGTGCTAAGCAAGAAGTCTACTTACAGGTGTATTGACCTTCTCATACAGTGCACTCCTTTTGCGGTTTGCGGTGCTTCCATTGTACTGCTCAGTGGCAGTTCTGAGATTTTGTTAATTTAGTCTGAGTTTAGTGCTAGCTGGTTTAGTGTGTTGCTGAGATTGTAAGTTTAGTGGTTTTTTGAAGAGGGCTAGTTGTTAAACAAGACATAACGATATATAAATTAGTGTACCTCTTGATGCAAACAAGATGCTGAAATGTACTGAAGCTCTACAGTTTAAAAGGTTTTATTTTTTAAGATTTTGAAGTATTTCTGCATCAGTGCACTTCTTTACTGTACTGCACTGTATTTTGCAAACACGTCATGTGCTGTTTGTTTTCCCCAAAAATTAGTACCAGGAAAAGTTGCTGCATGACCTCAACTATTGTTTCAGAGACATGCCCCACAGAAAATTTACAAGTAGAACTGAAAGGACAGATGTGCTTGCTTAAGTTTTCAAAATTATACAGTCTTTAATTTCATCTGTAATAGTATATCTTGCAGTACTGTAAAAAGGATATTTCTTAGTTTTATTAAGAAAAGCAAGAACGAGTGAATTATGGACTGCTTGCTGTTATCGCGAGAACGACAAACTTTGATCTACTGTCATTTTGCATGTGCTTGTTTCTCAGAAATGCTGGAAGCACTGTAGAGGGCAAAGCAGCAGTCGGATGTTTTTCCTTCCATCTTTTTGGTGCTAATGGAAGAGAGTCAAGCTCGGAGCTGCAGTGTTTACAAAATGTTAGCTGAGGACTGCATTACTTTTTGTACCTTTTTTAAAAATTATTTTTTTGGGATATGACAGAACTACTGTTTAAGCATTACTGAAATAAATTTTAGATTAAGAAATGACAGATAATGAGCGATAAAGTGACACTGACAGCATAGACAGAAATCAATTGTATTTTAAGAAAAAGTATAGGTTCCTTTTTGCTCAGGACTTCAATGCACACAGTCTTCTTCAGATACTCTATTACAAAATAAAGTGGCTTACCACAGCAACTGCCTGGGACTGCAGGAGTTCTGTTGAAGTCATTACGGTGAAATACGAAATGTTTATCAGAACGTAACAAACTGTAACCAAGGGGATCCCAATAATTATAGATAGCGGTAGATTTCTAAAGAATGCAAAAGTAAGACTCCATCAGCATTGCTATATCACTGGTAGAGTTGTCATAGTAAACTGTGGACTCTTCCTCATATGCTCTTCAGTTATATTTAAGTTTATTTATTGGTAGAGCCATGGAAATCAAGATTTTTAAAAAGGAAAAATACAAATTTATGCAAATTTATGAAGCCTGTAATAGGTGCTAATTAGCTTTGTTAGTGCTTAAACTTTGAATAACCATTGCTTTTAAAAACAAACTAAAATATTAAGTGTTTGATTTTTGTTATTAGAAACACTGCTTTCCTACATATTTTTACCTGTAAGGATTTTTAAGTTCTTCTGTGATGTAATTGAGTTGATTCCTGGAAGAAAAAACATTCATGGAATGTTATTAGCAGTCAGGTGTTGAAATACTAGTATGTTACCAAGTCAGGTAACGTATTTCTTGTGTTACTGGTTTTTACCTTTTCAGTGTTTTTTTTTAAAAAAACAACAGATACAAACAATGTTTTAGGTTTTTGCCCTGCATTTTTACCACTTAAGTGAGCTGCTTATCCAAATGTCAGCCTCTTCGTTCACCATCTTTTCCTCCATTATTTTTTCCTCCTCACAGTTTTAGAACTATCTTTGAGATTTTGGAATGATATTGTCTAAGTTCTTGGATAAAATATCCCAGAATAACAACACAAAAAATTGACAGATGTTTATCTCAGATTTACAAGATTGCCTTTCAGCTTCAAGCTTTGCACTATGTGGGTCTTTTCAAATAAAAGCACAAGTGTGCCCATTGCAAGGACTGAAGCAAGTCTGCTGATGTTTCACAATTGTTCTGTAAGTCATGTTGTCCAGAAAACTGGCATGAAAAACGTTTTTAAGGTTTACACCTATCAGAATTACAATTTCCAAATACTCATTTTTGCTGGAGCATGTAGACCAGATTGAAACAAAATTTTTACTTGTCGCTTCTGAAAACGTGAGGAATTTGTATTTACATTTTAACAGGGTGATTTTCAAACGCTGCTGCGTGGTGATTACATACTGAAATAATTGTTTAGGCACCAGTTTCCTTGCTCACTTGAAAAATCGAGGTGAACGTCTGAATTGACAGACTTGCATGACTGGGCGAAGACACTCAAGCTTGGAAATAAAGCCTGAAGGAGTAATCCATTTTAAAAATAAACTCAGTTTTAAGCATCTAAATGGAACTTGCTTTGTTGTAAGTTTTAAGATTTATTATATTATTACCTTCCAAAATACAGACGTATATGCAAACTTTTACAGTTTGAACATGTAAAAATAGCATTAATGGATCAGACCTTGATATGAGATTTGTGCCAACAGAGCCCTAGACCACCTGACATTCCCTTTAGTTTCAGGAAATGAAAAATGTAAACTATTTTCCAGACTGTGGCAGAGAATAAATTAAATATTCCTTCCAGTAAATAAATTTAGTCTTACAAAAATAATTCTGGAAAGCACTCAGAATTCTGACTATTAAATATAAATGCTGTATGTAGAACATGGGCGTAAACCTAAAGCCATCCATATCTGTGATTATTTCCAAATGTGTTTTCTTAAATCTAACATAGTAATGGCTAAACAAATGTGGAGATTTTTAATTGAAAGTTTCTCAGGGAAGAAAATGTCATTGTTTTTTCTATTAATTCAAAAATGAAACTTGAATAAGAAAAAATAAAAAGTTGAGCCTTATGAATTCTGACACTTTTTGTTTTGGTTTGTTTTTTTTTTTTTTTTTTATTATATCATCCTGTACTAATCAAACACCACTGCATACTTCACAAGAAGTGGAATTTGATGGGGTACCTGTAGGGGCTCTGGGAAGGCTATTTTGCCTAACATAATGGAGTTAAACTGTGTTATATTCTCGTTACCACAGTATCTAAGCACCTTCAGCAGCAAAGCAGTAGCCCTTTCGGGATCTAGTATAGGGTTTTTTTCCCTAATAAACAGTAACTTGAGGATTAGGGGGTGGGGAGTGGGCCAGGGTTTTTTGGTTTTATTTAGTTGTTTGGGTTTTTTTAACCAAACTGGTGTTCTTTTTCCAGAATTCATTAAGAGATTCTTAATAACAAGTCAGATGTTAACTTTTTCAGATCACATCTTTGAGCTCTACAGGGAGAGAGTAAACCAGTTAAAGGCTGTTAAACTGTAACTATTAATGCTAGTAAAGATACCTTACCATCCATCATACGCCCAGAGTCCATTATAAAATGCCAAACTGATGGAGCCAACAGAAATTTTACTGTCCTTGAAAGAATCTTGAAAGTTTTCAGTTTTTCCTGCAAATAAGACATAACTACAAATCAATGTTGAAATAAATTCCTTTAAAATCCCACTAGATGAAGAAGCATTCCAACATCTGTTTAATGTTTTGAAACTTCTCACTGTAAAAATCAATTAATACCTATTCTTATTAGCACATCTGTCATGTTGCATTTCCCACCCACCTCCCTTCTCTGAAAGGAAGTGTCATAGTTCCCAAGAGATCTGGAACTAAAACATTGAATAAAGAGAGCCGTATTGTTGTGCCGCTTCTGTCGGTGGGAAGTTTTTTAATGGTCACAGTGGAAGCTAAAATAATTTTTGCAAGTAAAGTATATTTAATTACCTTGTGCAAGGAGAACAATTCCACTTACAATAATGATTGTGACAATGATCATTTTAGTAGCTGTGAGAAAATTCTGGAGATAGCTTCCCAGCTTCACACTCAGTGAATTCACTATTGTAATGATCACTAAAAGAAAGAAGTTTATGAATTTCTGCATTAAATTTGTCAGAATTGAAAGTTGCCTTTTAAACCTCCCCCTCCCCCTTTACTGTACTGCTTTTTCCTTCTACTGTTTGTCTATATTATTGATACAGTTTTTTAACGTGCTATGTTTGGATAACTTGGGAAACTTTTTCCTTGCTATTTTAAGAATTAGATTTTGATATACCTTTAACGAAAAAAATACATTGAAGTTACACCATATTCTGATAAATACAGAAATAATACCTCTACACAATTTTTCTTCCTTTTTTGCTAGACATAAGCATTCATTACACAGCTGTATCTTAATAAAGATAAAAGAAACTTAGACAGGGAACAAACCATTTTTAAACCTATAGTTTTTATGTATTGTTGAATTAGTTCCTGTGGGAAGGACTCCTGAAGTCTCGTGATGGGGCCATATGGAAATTGCTATGCAGTTATCGATCTTGCCTCTTTTTTTAAAAAGTATGAATCTTACCAATGGCAGCTGCCGCAAGACACTTGATAACAGCCGGGGGAGGATTGCAACCTGGATAAAAAGGAGCTGATGCATATTCTGCAAAGCTGAGACAAATAATTGCAAATGAACTGGGTTTTGTGACGAGTAAGCTTGTCCAAGAAAACAGAAATGCTGGAATCGGGCCAAACGCCTCCATAAGGTAAGGATATTCTCCCCCGGATTTTGTGATCATTGTGCCAAGCTCAGCAAAACAAAGTGCACCTGAACAGCAAGAAAAGCATTTATTACTGGTTTAGTTCATACTAAGCTATGACTAACAGATTATCACTTTTCAACTGGTAGAAAAGTTAATGAAATGGATGTATACAATGCATTGTTACTTTTTTCATATTTCTGTACGTTCTATTGTAGATGCAAACCAAAAATGTAATTACTTATGAGCAATTGAAAAAATATACAGAAACTTAATAGCTTCAGCATTCTGGACTGTTAGTCCAGAATTTACGACTATTGGTGTTTAAGGCTTCAGCAAAGAAATTACAAATACTCTGATTTCATACTAGATTTCTGTTTAAGAAACCAACACTGTAAGAAGCATCTAAGTGACAGCTGCACTGGCTGACCTACCTTTTGGAGACTTAAAAAAAAGTATTTCATGCACAATTTTGAAGTAAAATGTCTATAAAGCTCAGTTTTAAAGCACAGCAATATTTCTAGATTTATTGCTATAGCTGGTATCAAAGGCTTTTTGCCTGTGCTCTGTATCTGACACAGTGCCCAAAGAATTCCTCTTTGGTTTACTGCTAGAAATATTTTTAGGTGCTTGGTGCTAATGTTTCAGATCATAGAATTAAATTCATACAATTACACAAGTGGAAAAATAGCAGAAGTACCTAGTTCACTGCTAGTAATTTTCACATTTTGGTTGTGATTTAAGTAGAAAAGTATTCTCTTTGTTATTAGTGGATGAAGTCAGCAAAACTAAAACCTACTTCCAAAATGAACTGCAAGTGTACTTTACAATTTTAAAAATTTATAAACGGCACATACTCTTAAGTGTTTGCCTGAGTTGTGCTACACTCATCAGGATATGACTGACTTTGGTCTAGGAGCTGTTATTAATTGGTGAAATGAGAGTAGTATGCAGAAACAGTAGAAACAAAGATTTAAGCAAAGATTGAAATTCTTTATTGATCAATTTACCTAATGTCGCAAGAATTCCACAGGCTGCCCAGATGGTTAAACAAGGACCCACTGCTCCAACATTGGCAAGTACTGATTTTGGAGAAACAAAGATGCCTGAGCCAATAATTGTACCAACAATCATACAGATTCCACTGATGAGGCCAACCTTGAAATAAAATGAGACATCTTGGTAAAGTATATTTCTAATAATTCCATAATTACTTCTCGGTGTAATACAATTAGAGTAATTGTTATTACTGACTTTTTTTTTTTCAGCTTTCAACATACAGCTTCCACAAATATTAAGCCATGTGAAGGTTTCTCTTTTCTTTACAAGACGCATACGCACCTTGTGGCATACTCTGCCATTTCCAAAAATGCAGTTATTTGGACTTTGCCTGTGTATTTGTTGTATCAAACTGTCCTTTAGGTTATGCGGGTCTCAAATCAAACCTTACACAGGTGAACACCCCCTCTCCACCCTGATTAAACACTGAAATTCTTTTATGAGCACTTGAGGAATTCTGAATTTTCTAAGCTTCAAAAATTTGCTTTTTTGGATGGAGCCTAGTTGTTGTTCAGCTTTCCTCTCCTTGATTCAGGTATTTCTGCACAGGCATTATCTTGATGCTGCTAGGTGGTGAAAAGATCATGTTCTGACTTTGTAGTGACCTACATGTTACAGGAAACTAGTAAAACTCAAGGCATTTCCTGCTAAAAAAAACCAGTAGCATGGGCTGCTTAAATTGTCCTGCTAGTTACAGCTGTCCAATAACATCAATATTCTTCCAGTCTTGACACCAAACTAAAATTACATAGAGAGTCTTTCTCCAGGTTATTTAAATTTAAAGAGGGATTGCACTCCCTCCTGAGAGCAAGTGACACATCTGTTTTCTAAAGCATTCGGAATTTTCTGGAGGAGACAAATTTTCACTTCTCTTTCTGTACCAGCGGCTATTTTATGGCTATAAACACCAACAAACTTTCAGAAGCAACGAGGTGAACAACCCCCTTCATCCTCTGAGAGGTACATGGAGAAAGAAACGGTGAAGTTTATAGAGTGTCTCACTTGATCAACTTCGAAGTTATCAGAAAAAATAATTCAAATACTTAAAAAAAAAAAAGCCATATTATTTTAAATTATATCAGAGCTATTTAACTAGCAGTTAGTAGTTTTCTAAAATGTAAACCAACGACACGGTCAAGATATTAGTACATGGCTGTCACATTGGGACACAGTTGCAGTTTTTGTACAGAGATGCACATGCAAAGAGGCCCCCCCCGTGCCCCCCCGCCAGCCCCTCGCACACACACGGGCTGAAAACACAAGATTTTGCCTGCTTTTGTAGGTTTGTCGTTTGGGGTTGGTGGCTCTGAATGGATTCTCCATCCTCTTTTCCGTTGGCCTTTCCTTTTCTTTTCCTCAAGCTTTCTTCACCCATTTGGCTCAATTGTTGAAATCTCTAAGGAAATAAAAACAATTATCAGTCTAGCGTATCGATGTTAGCTTGGCTTTTGCTGATACAGAGGGGTCCCAAATACTGTAGGTAAATATTGCCAAAAAACAGACGTGCACACACACTTGCTCACAGGCAAAGGACTTCCTTCCATCTGACTATCTGCTCAGAGATTAAATCAGAGGCGTTACGTTTACTTCACCTTATCCATCTGACTTGCTCTGGAGTTTCCTCGTGCCCACCTGGCAGTGAATGTCTTTGTATCTTCCGCCTGGGGTCACATTCAGTGGAGAGGATGTCCTCCCTGGAACAATCTAGGTTTTACAGCTGGTCCCTCCTTTGAATTCCTCCAGACATCCAGACAGATTAAATCTTTTCTCCCAAAAGCTAGTCTGTTCTCTTATCTAGGAGACCTTCTTTCTGATCTTCGTTAAATTAGGCCTTGTCTCAGTTCCTTGAAGATGCAAGTATCTGCTGAACCAAGTGCTGTCTGCTGTAATTGTGTAATTAGCAGCTCTTTGACTCGAAAAGAGTCACCAGAATCCTCTGTGTTGACTCAGGGTGAATGCTGCTGCACGTTTTGTTCTGTTTAGAATTAGAATGTAAACAGTTGGGTGGGTTTTTTTTCAAGTTTAAACTTAGACTTGTGTTTTTGTGGGGTTCTCCTGTTTGCCTTAGTATTGGAATCAAATACAAGCTGAGATCGTGAAGGAAATTGGACAGGTTAGGTCCTGATTCTCAAAAGTTGATTCAATCAGAAGTCTCTTCTCTCCTCAGACCCTCTGGCTGTAATTACTGGAGTCTGAATGTTGACGATCGTTTTGCAGTTGTACAGGCAGTAATTCAGGAATGCGTCATGTTTAGGCAACTTAACTAGTATCCAGTAATTCTTGGCTACAAAACCTGTGGCATTTTAAATTAACAGAACGCTTATCTCAGTACTGCTGGTCTTCAGAAACATTTGGGCTGTAAAGACATCCGGTTTATGTTTTGAATTAAAGATTATTTTTTTTTTTTTAGAAAAGAAATCATCATGAATCCAACTTCTAAGATTAAACTTACAATAGAAAATTGCCCACGTAAGGAATGCAGGGCTTGGGTCACTGAATTTTATTACAGCTTTGTACCCAACTTCTGTCTTTAAAGTCATGTACTTAGAACGTTTTAATCATTGTCTTTTAGCAATTCATACTTTCACTTACCTTTTTTATTTATATTTGTTTGGTGTTAATCGGGTCCAGGAATCTTTGTATATGTATTTCTTTATTTCTCCCGTTAGATTTACCAGCCAGTTAGACAACAAGACATGTCCATGTCTGAAGCCAGAATACGCAGAAGCAGCAGCTTAAGTACAGAGGTTATAAAAGGTAATCATTAAACCTATTCTCAGCCAAGAAGCTTTGAGATAGGAACCACAGGTAAACCAATAGTCCGATTAGTTTATCTTTAAAAAAAAAAAAGTCTTTGTTCCGTTCATAAGAATGTTTGTCTAGTACCTAACTAATATATTACATAGTGAGAGTGAACCATAATTTGAAAAGTCTATTTTGATGATTTTATGTCAAGCAATTTCTAATTTAGAAATGCTTTGGAAAGATAACCTTGAAGTAATTGTCGTATTAAGGGTGCATTAAAAACATCTGTCCAGGTGTTAGCTGCATCCTATAAAAATAGTTGATGTTTTTATCTTGAAAGGTAGAGATGTGTGAACAGAAATTTTTCCTTTTGCTTTTCATTAACGTGAAGGTAATTAAGTGGGAAGCTTGTGTTCCCTTCACTTGCAGTTCAAATTAATTTTTCATTTTTGCGAATGTTTTAAAATCTTGCTTTAGTGAAAAATGCCATTCTCTATTTCTATGCAGTTGTATGTCCAGGAAAAAAGATATTTTATCTTGAGTGCTGAAATAAAGTAGCTTCTTTCATTCCAGCTAGTTATCCCTAAAATACTAGCAAAAAAACCTGTAATTATGTTTCAGTTCATTGGTTTTGGCAATGCAGTTGTACAGTTCGTTTCCTGCAGGACATCAAACCCTAAATTCTGATCAGCCCAATCTAACAACCTAATCTAAAGCGAAAAGATGTACTGGTATTAGTCACTGATGTTAAGACTTATTACCAATGATATGATAATACTTCATGAACAATAGTAGTAGAGAACTGGAAATAAAACCAAATTTTTAGACCTAAGTATCAACAAAACTGTATTCTGGCATGGTTTGACAGTTGGGTTTGGCTTGGTTTAGGTTTTTTTTAACCTTTTTGTTTAAGCAAGCAGGCTTGATCAACAGGAATTCCTGTCTCTTGTAATGATGATGTAAATCCATGACTGAAAATGGACTAAGAAAATGTGAAACAGACTTACACTGGTTTAGATTTGCTGTGTTTTGTGGTGGTTGAGCCAGACTCTGTGCTGTTGGTGTCTTTCCCCAAGATTGCAAAGTAATGTCAGTACTGAAAACAAAACCAAAACTGTATTTTATTTTTTTTACTATTTCCTCTTTTTTTTCTTGTTTAATTTTCAGAGAAATAGGGATAAGCTTCAAGAGAAGCTCTTCCATGTTAACTAACTTCTTGCTCAAAAACTACCGTCTGAACAATGGTTGGACAAAAATTCTTTTTTTCTACAGGTAAAGAGAAAAAAGAGTTTTAAAATTAGAGTCTTAACTACAAGCATATGAAAAGCCAGATATGAACAACTTACTCCTTTTTTTGCGTCTTTTACAAGGACTTCAAAATACTTTTTATGGTAATTGTAATGTAGGATTCAGTAAACTCAAGTTTTTATATCCATGAATCGCAGATGCCTCATCTGGGATCATGTGTTATATAATGTGCTACTGTGTTCTCTATAACTGATAATTTTGAAATTAAGATTGATAACCTTTTTATCATTCCTGTGTGTTTCCTGAAATGCCACAGAGACTATTGAAATAGCTAATGTGAAAAGAAAAAAGGAGGGAGTTATATTATGGGGCTAACTTGTCCCTCAAAATGAAATAGACACACCTTTCACATCATCTCTACCCTGGGATTTCCAGACCAACAAAAAAAAAAAAAAGGGAGGGGGGGAAATTTACATAATTTTGAGGAAAAGACAATAGAGTATATCATCTTTAATTCCATATTAAGTAAAGTTTAGCTTAGGAATTTTTTTTTTAGATTTTGTGTAGATAATATTTGAATTTTTTTGTGCAGATGTATTCTACACGTCTCATGATGTCTGCCGATGTCTTTCCTTTCTGGATGAGAACTGTAATCTACTTTGTTCCTTCAGGTACGATAAAGGCAATATTGAAAATACATTGTCTTGAGTTTTTGCCTGAACATCCAGTTTCTTTGGTTGACCTCAAATGCGTATTTGGAGGGTTCCCATCTGTTCAATAGGTGTCTTGAATCTCTGCCGGTGACCTGACCTTAACTAGCCTGGAAAAATACCTTCATATATTATTTAGTTTTGTTCTAGGGATGTTATAAACTTGTTAAAGGATTTGCAATTTTAGCAGCAATCCTTTTCCTCAGCCACTGAAGGAAAAAATAAACGCTGAGTTCAAGGATTCTACTGTTATTTTCTTGATGGACAAGGGAAATGGCATTTTACAGCCATGGGAAAAGACTCCTTCGCTCTCAAATATATACATAGATGAAGAGGTCAAGGAGTTCAAATTCCAAGGGGCTGCAGAAGCAAACACTCTCTGTGGGCTGGTCCTGTCTAAACAGTGTAGTTTGAACCTTTTCAAATGCTATTTACCAATTAAATCGTAAAAAGTAATTTTCAACTTTAATTCAGGAAATAACAAGGGCATAGTATATAAATACACCTTTTATCATCATTAGTCACTAATAATAAAGGTTAATGTTTGTTAGGGTTGGTATTTATTGCTTGCAGTAATGCACATGTTCTGCTTTGACCAATACTTAAGCAAATGGTAAGGATCATTCTAAGTTGCAAATTTTAATTGTAGCTTAGCAGTATCTCAGAGTGGATACTTTCCATTCTAACCTTGCTACTTAACCGGTTACTTAATTTTAAGCAGAGCACTGGTCTGTTTACTTGCACTTGCTCTTCTTTGAATTCTGCCGTTACTGGATGTGCTGTAAAAAGAGATCTCGCTGCTGTCATCCTTAAATGCAATTAATTTTTTTTCTGAGTAATTGCAAGCATGCTGCAAGTGGAATATAAGAAAACAGTCCTTTTTGATAGCCGCGTGGGTGCTGGGTTGTGCTACTGACCTGCAAGATCTCTGCATCTTGTGGGAGTCAATAGGAAGGATGAGATGACTCTGTAGTTCTTCATGCCCCTAGTGTATATAGTTTTCAAATACCTGTATTTTTTTTCCCTACTTGGTTCTTGGTTACGGTGCAGTTAGTTTTGCCCCTGTGACAAATAAGGCTGTTGAACAGATCTGCAGGTTTGCTAAAGGTTTTGCACTAGACTTGCCTGAATAGTGCACATTTTTTTTAATAAGACAAAGATCTTTTTTGCATTACGGGGTTTTTTCAAGCACAGCTGATAAGAGACTCTTCATAAACTTGTAAATACTGGGCATGTCATTCTATCCAAAAGATCACACAAAAAAATCAAAGACTCCCTTCTGAAGGATATTCTGAAGAATTTTGTTGGCCTCTGAAGAAGACTAGCTTGAGTATATTGAATTAGCTTTTGTCACAGCTTTCAGGAGCCAAAGTTTTTAGCAGCGTTTCAGAGCCCGAACAGAATCAGTGATTTCTCTAATATGCAGCCAGCTCTTCTTTTTCTGTTTGAGGAATGAGTTTTTTGATCTCCTTTTTGAGTCCAAAATTCAGGCTGCATTCCACTGGTGTCTCATCAAGAAGGATTGCCAGATAACATTAGGTTTTGAAGACAGACAGCATCTTCAGGGTGCCCATTTCTAGCTGAGGAAGAAGGCAGTGAGTACTGAAGCACTCCAGGGATTGTGGTGCTCTGTGCTACCTACCTTTTGAAGTCTCAGTTTAACTTTAAATTTACCAAACCCAAATATTTGATATGTGAAACCACTTTTAAGTACTACAATATGATATCTTTATATGATTTGTGTCTGAATGCGTGTTCATATAGATATGTCAAAATTAATGTAGTACAGGAAAAAAATATGAGCTAAAAAAAATCTGGAGATCGCGCTCGCTGAGAAACCACATTTTTAAAGGTAAAGAAGCCTTCAAAGGGCATCTGCTTTTCTAGAATCAAGGTGATTGACCTTTTTTTTAGGTCAAATGTAGAATTTTTACCATATTGATTTAAATTAGATTTGCAGAGTAGGATGAGAGCTCAGAGCTCTCCTTGAGCTGTGCCTGACCAGCCAAGGCTTTGTAGTCCCAGAGGAAAAGCTCTTGGAACTCCTGATGCAATGTGCCAGTATAGTAGCATGAATTTTTCATGGTGAAAAATGTTAGGAAGCTCTCTCTTCTGAACTGTTGAAGAGCAACGTTCTGGCTAGAAAGATAATGACATCTTTCTCATGTAAAAATAGAGGAAGGGAAAAACAGCTGGTGTTTTATTTGTACTTGTAAATGGGAGGGGGAAAATTTTCTAATAGGATAGAAATTAGAAAAGGAATGACCTTCAGTTCACGGGACATTAGGGCGTATGTACTTACCTTCATGTGTCTGCTGAGTGTCAGAACCTCCCTGGTATTTACACAACAACTGAAGCACAGGGTATGTGATACTCTGCTCTGGCAGCAATGAGGTAAAGCCAATATTTTAAGAGTAGTTGGAGAAGGCATTGGAACTGCTGAGGTTTACTCCAGGCTCTCCAATGGTTGGTTTTGGTTTTGGAAAGCTGGTGGCAGGGTTTTCTTTTTGAATTTATGATCACATTATTTAATCCAGATGTTTTTCTAGGGCAAATTATGTTTAGTTATTATGGACAGAATATGCTCTGTAAATTCAGCAATGAAACTTTAATGTGACTACAGCTCCACAAATTCTGAATTGTTTTCTCAGTTTCTTGATGAGAATTGAAGAACACTGCATGTTTTTGTTGTTTTGTGAACGGAAGCTGAAACTACTTCATTGGTTCAATTTACAGACAGAAAGATAGTGTAAAAGGGAGGAAGGTGCAGTGTATCACAATCAACATGCTCTTGTCAGCAGTGGTTGAGGTAAAATAGTAAGTTACTGAAGTCAGGTAGGTTACAGGAAAAAAAGATAAATTGGCATGGGTAGAGTTTTTGTAGTAGAACAAAACAGGCAAATAACTTTTTTTTAGTATAGTATCTATGAAACAAGGCAAAATAACATGACTTTTAAAATGTCATTAAGTTTTGGGGTTTTAAGGTACAGTTTTCTTCACTACCTGTGTACTAACCCAGCTGATTTACTTGATTATGCAAAATTCCAACACATTCACACTTGAGTGTATTTGGAACTTGTTTCTGAATACAAGGTGATGATTTACTTGGAACAGGATAGTTAATTCTTCATTTCAGCACTTTAAAGATGCATAAAAGTTGTTACCTGTGCAAGTAAGAGGATTCTGCTGTTTGTTTATCTGTAGTACTACAAGTGCCTAGCAGTAACAGCTGCGAGACTGGACTATAAAGGAATGAGTTGCAGTGAGTATGAATTTATCTGTAATTCTGTTAAAATAAACTGAGTTTATTTCTCAAAAGTAATAAGCTGAGTGGATAGGAAAGAAACAGTAAAATATATGTATCTATTTTGGAAGGGCTCTTATTGGTGACTGTATATTCTCACCGGCAAATAGTGGTGGCAAGGTTTAAAAGTATCTATTTGAACAATAAAATCTGTGGTAGACTAGACGAAGAACTACCTGAAAGGCAGAAAGCAGCAGTGGCTCACTGCCAGGCTGAGAAGAGTCGTGTTCTGCAGGAGCGTGTCCTGGGTGTGTTCTGTTCAGTGGTTGTGTTCACGTTGCAGCTGATGGAAAATACTGTGAACGTACAAATTTGCGAACAGTACAAAATAGGGAGGATGCGCTGTCAGGGTGGGCTGGTGAAGGGCTAGGACGTATTGCCCAAAGAAGCTGAAAGGATTCCTACTTTACACACCTTTAATGAAACGTTAAACCAGCATCTGCCAGTAGTGGCCCAGTAAATCCTCCTGTAAAGGCATTTTTCAGCAATCCTAGATTTTCGGTAGTGCACTGCAAACGGCACTAAGATGGGAGAGAAGTCAGAACAAATACACTAGCTTCACAAGATGTAATGGTTACAATCATCGAAAGTTTTTGTGGTTCCTTAGGTTTTATGGATAGAAGACATCCTGAAAGCCTTGAATTCATGCTTGTGAACGCCGAGTGGGATTCACAGTGTGTGCTTTGGTATGTGCAGTGATTTCTGTGCAAATCATTCCAGCTGAGAGAGGAAAGAAGACCTTTGTTTGCCTGTCTGATTGCTGCAGGAGGTACAGGCTTCAAGGGTTTACAAGACCCATATAATGTCCACCAAGTACATGGTGGTACTTGGGAGTTCAGGTAATAAAGTGTCTTCATGCACGTGTGTGCGTACGTGTGTGTGCACACAAAGCTCTGCTGCCCCGTCAGCCTCAGGGTTTTGATTTTAAGGCAGTCAGTTTACAGTTCAGGTTGTGCCTTTGGTGCTTTTTCTGATGCTGTTTTCTTCCATGAACTTCATCCCATTACTTTGTGTGGTTCAAAGGTTACTCGAAGTAATTTATTTCCATCCTTGATGTTAACAGAAAAGTGAAGAATGATTACAAGTTTTGTTTCTGCCTCAGTTTTCACCCACTAGTTAGAAAAGAAATCTGTAACTTTGTGTTTCCTAGAAGTTCTCTCCAAAGATGAACCTGCAGTAAACATTGCCAGGTGATTTGTGGCTTAGCAATACTGCATTTTCGTGTGTAGCAGCAAGGCATGGAAACCATTACATCGGTCAGTGGCTGGTGTCGTGTAACATTAGGGCTAGGGAGTTTATAAAAGCCGTAGTGGGGGAAGTCTTCTCTCACTCTGTGGAGAAAAGGTAAGATAACCAGATCCTAGTAGTTAATTGGGGCTCAACTGCTGCTGTGTCTTTAATACTGTAAGAGATAATACATTTACATTTCCTAATTCTTCAAGATCAAGAACTTTACTTCTTAAATCTACAGTAAAATGCACTATATTGTTAGTTTTTTATTCTTTTGCATTGTTTGCATTTGCTGTTTATTTCTCAGCTGAGGCAAGGTGAATGGAGCCATCTGTTGTCTTGGTACAGAGTCAGTTGAGCAGCCTTTTGCAGGTGGCAGCAGAAGGATCTCAGCTGTGTGTCAGCTGGCACCTGATAAACGTAAGTGCAAAAGCAGCAGCCAGCCGGTGTCAGGTACGGTGTTAGGTGGTGAGCACTTTTTCTCTAAGAAAAAGCACAACATCCCTTGCAACCAAAAAAACTTCAAAAATCCACCAAGGTGATCAGATCATGACATCGGCTACTATCGACACTGTAACCCTTGCCCATCTTGTATGCTTTTTCATGCTCGTTTTTATATAGCAGTACTCAGTTTAGATGCTGTTCGTATCTTCTAAGCACATCGTGCTGTAAAGAGAAGCTCAGTGTACTGGAAGATGATGGCTTTGGTTTTGTAGAGCATTTAATGATTTATGACCGCTGTCATAATCTCCATTCGTAAGGATCACAGACTTTGTGAGGGCAACTTCTCTGAAAACTAAAGCTTTATGTATGAAGTTTGAAAAAGCTGAAATCCTGCTGCTTCTGGAAATGTCCAAGTCCTGTTGTTTATGCACTGTACAACTATGTCAAAGCCGTCAAATAGAGTTTTCTCCTGATGTGGTGCGTTATCACGCAGGCGGTTCAACATCATAAAAATATAGGAAGAGTTCAGTTCAGCCTATCTATCTGTCTGCCATTCGGTGCGTTGGTTACGTGGCATCCTTCTGTGGTTCATGATGGGTTTACTCAGTTGTATAAAAGTTGTAATAAAATGTAACATAGCAACTGCGTTTATAGGCTTGTTAACCTGCGGGCAGGCTGAAGGACCTCTTTTCCCAGTGGCAGAAACGGGCAGTTTTACGGAACAGACTAAAGCTGCCCACAGTTCTGGTCACTGGAAGAATTGAGGTGGTTTCTGGCCAGTTGTCACAACTCTGTGCAGCTTGAGTCACATCTCCTGAGCGTGACCAGAGGCCGTGCGGGGCCAGTTGTGGGTACGTGCCTGCCAGGGTGCAGCTTCAGCTGGTGGCAGTTAGTGCCTCTGTGATGCCACTGAGCCGTGCCATCGGTGGGACGGCCACCGACTGCGCGAGGCCGCTGCGTTTTGTTTGGAGGGGCTGAGAATCCGGTGTGAACACTTTTCCCACTGCGTAATTCTTAACTTCTGTAACGCCAGTTTCCAAACAGTGTGGATGCGGGGGCGTGTATGTTACTAATTAAACACACTTGCAATTTAAAAAAAAAAATAAATTAAAATGTACTGACTCACTCCCTGTAGTGATTCCTTGTGATGTTTGGTTATCAAATAATGCATTTAAATTCTCCTTAATTGCAGGAATTACTCAGTATTCTGAAGCTGGAAAGAGGAAGTGCCAAAATACAGAAAATGCCTTAATTGGGTTGGTTTCTAGTGGCTCATTATTTTAGTTTTACTTTTAACTGCTTCTTAAGCATCGAAGTGATGGTGATTGTCCTTTAAGCTCTTTATTTCTTCTAGTTAGCTTTTGAGACACTAAATTTTAAGAGTTAAGAATGCATAGCAGGCAAGCTCACTACTTAAAATAAACAAAAATCATCAGCTTTGTTAGTAATTCCAGTGGGATATTTCTGGTTTGTTGGTTGGTTTGTTTTTTTTTTTAACTTTGTGCTTAAATGTTGTGTGTTTTGAATAAAAAAACCCAAAAATTTTTCCCCCCAAAAGATACCTATATGTGTAATGCCAGTCTTGGTTTTTTTCTAGTCCTAAAACCAGTGGTCTGCAATAAACATTACTTCATGTACTTTTTGTACATAGAAACATACTAAACCCAAGGACCGTAATACAAGATGAAAACCACCCAGAGCCTAAGATTATCTTCCATCTGAAGGAGACTTAAGGGAAAACCAGTTCTTTTAGCTCTTCATCATCTAATCAGTAATTGTTTGTATGATACTTGATGTTCTTGCAGATGTGTTTGCTTTCATTAATCTGAAACAATTCCAGGATTTTACTGTCCAGGAACTTCAAATGGGCGATATATACGTATGTATTTAAAGTATCTTCTAATAAGATTTTTTGGTATGCCAAAAAAAGTGGTTGAGCCACACAAGGACTTTTTCATCTGCAGGACATCATGTTTTCTGTTTTCTTGCAAACACTGTGGAAACTGAATAGGGATAATTTCCCAGGGATTTGATTAAATGTTTGCTCATTTGAAGTTTAACGTAATGTTTTAATGATATGCAAATGAAAAAACAAGCATAGCATTTCTGAACATAGTGTTAAGAGTGTCGCTGTCAAGGTGCTGTCCTTTGAACCACACGTTAAAACTTACTCTAAAACGAGAGCTGTGAAAATGGGAAGCGGATGTGGCAGGAGTGTAATTCTTAGACGTTCCCAGTTCACTTCAGTGGAAGGACAATGAAGCTGATACTGAAAGAGTTTCAATAAATCTCACTTCTATTTCTATTACCAATACGATAGCTTTTTCCTTGTGAAATTGTTTATTTCTAACAAAATCTTGAGACATTCAAAAGAGCAATAAAGAACAGGTGAGAAGAATATGTACATTATTTACATATGCAGTTCCAAGGTCGCATTTGCATACTCAGAGATGCTTATCTTGAAAAATACAACATAAAAGACTTCGTTTTCAAAACCTGCCTTCACAAATGTGAAAAACGATGGGGGGTCTCTGTTTGTTTGTTCTTTCAGGATCACTGCAAGCCTACGTGCAGGTATGGCAATGAGGGGAGTGTGTGTCTACGTATGACTTGGCCAAACAGGTATTTTGGACTTTCTGCTTCAAATTCCGGGAAGACGGGACTGGTTTAGGAACAGACCACCCCCATCCTACCCTCCCCCCCCCAAACCAGCAAACATCCCCACACACACCCTTCAACAGCTCCACATATTAAGTTATTTAAGACTCGGCTTAGAAACCGTTTCTGATGTTTTGGTTGTTATTGTGAGGCACTGAATCCTAAAATAATCAAGTTGAAAGAGCCAGAATGAAAGAATTTGACAATGTACCTCTGCTAAGACCCTGGGAGGAGACCGTAAGATAGCAGTGCTAGTCGTGTTAGGCAAAGTCTTAATGTGGCATGCTGAAGCTTTATCTTGATGAGCTGGTAAGGTTGTTGCACTTGTTTCCCAGCAAAGGAAAATAATTAAAGTATCTATTAAAATCCCACTAATTGTAGGACTTGCATACGTACGACTTTGCTACCTTGGTGTTTTGTCTGTCATCGGGCTGGTGCCTGAGTGCACCAAGATGTCGCAGGTGCTTTGAGTCTGTAGTGTCTTCGACTTTCCACTGTACGGTGGAAGCTAGCTTTAAAAGCTTTACGTATACACAACACAAATTAAAAACTGTGCTGTGATAGGAGGTGCTCTCCCCCCTCTCTCCTAAATAACCCTGTTCTGAGTTACCCTGAAGGAAAACGCCTCGGGAGTGCAGGAAGATTTCTAGATGCAAACAGTATGTATGCTTTTTGGTATTTAACTTGGGTTTCTGCTTCCTAGGCTAACTTTGATCAAAGCCACTGAGATTCTTCATTATTTCCACTGTTGTACGACAGTGGATAGTTACCGGGGGGGTTTTATTGCTACAGTTTTCTGGTACCATTTAGTTTTTGTTAGGGAAATTAAGCAAAAAGCTGATCCAAGAAGTTACATGTAATTCCAAAATAAAGTTACTTCAAACCAATACAGACATACATACAACTTGTGAAAAATCAACCATTACAAACGCCAAGACGAATACATGCCGTAATAATCTGAAGGCTGGCACTGCTGCAGAGAATGCTCTGGGGAAAACGACGCGGCTTCTGAAGGCACTGAATCTGCAGTGGGATGAACAGAACAATCTGGAGGAGGGCTGCTGCATCCGCTGCTGGCCTCTGGTCCCTTGGCAATATGCTGCTGTTAGTTATTTCGGTGACATTAGAAAAACAGTAATTTTGAAGAGGGTAAATGTTTCATCTCCTCGATGAGATGCAGAACGCATCTCTACTCTTACCACTAAGGTGATGAACTTACATTTTCAGAAGACGACGAAAGTTTCACATCACAATAGCTAAAATCATGTCTGGAAACTGGGTCCTGAGAGCTTTCATCTACATGTGGCTCATGAACTGTGTCCGTACTCCACCTGTTGTTCCTCCGGGATTTACGTAGGAGTTCTCTCATTCTCCTGTTTTCGTTGGATGTGGATTCCCAAATGACTGCAAGTTCCTCTTCTGTTTTCCTAGAAAAAAAATTAGAGAAATCCCAACTTTGAACCACCTGTCAGCAGTATGTAATTACAGTACGTAGATAGGCAAGTTATAAACTGCATGTATTTAGTTGCTTGAATTGATCAGATTGAAATTAATTTTGTTTTTAAAAATGCCCATTAAATGTAATGCTAGAGAGGATATGATCAGAAGAAAAAATCTGGACCCATGTGATAAATTGGATTAAGTCCACACAAAAGAGCAGTGCACGTCAGAGCCAAATGTTGTGACTGTCACTGTCCGCTGGGTCAGGACCCATCGTGACCACAGCTCTGCCCCCCGTAACGGGTACGTCTGCAGCGCGTGCCCCTGCTGCCAGGCACCGCGAGTGCTGCATCGCTCCAGTCGGAGGCCACAAGCGTCTGATCAGTGTGTCAGAACATGGACTTGACTAATGTCTCTTTGTGGAGGTCAAACAGAAGTGGTGTAAGTTGGTTTGGTTTGGTGGTTTTTTGTGGGTTTTTTTTTTTTTTTTTTGGGGGGGGGGTGAGGTAGGAGGCGGCAAAGATAGCACAGGACAGTCCTTGAGGCATCATAACCTTAGGAGCCGATTTCTCTGACTGCCAAAGCATATATGAATGAATTATTTAATGTTTTTGTCAATAAATGTTTATTTTTTTCAAAAATGGCAGCTAACATGATTAAATAATGCAGTGTATTCCTGCCACAGGCTTTTTATTAAGTTATATTTCGTCAAGGCTACGTTCTTAGGTTTCCTCTGACCTGCTTCTAGTATGTATCAAAATACAAAACAGGCATTCAAGATTGTTTGCGGTGGAAAGCAAAGCTGTTGCATGGAGAACGAGCACACAACTATTAATGCTGTAGCCTTTGCTAACAGTCACTTCAAGCCACTATCTGAGGCACTTGCCAGAGCCAGCCTTTTGTACCAGTTCTGAATATCAGGGTCTAAAAATGAGAAATCAATGCAAAAGAGTTGAGATTACACGCGGGGAGGCTGTTCCTGGCCAAAGGTGTATACGAGGAAATATATCATCAGTACTTCTCACAGAGCCCTTTGTGATCGATAACACTGAGAATCAAGCGGTAAAAAGTAGCCCAGACACAGTACTAACTCCTTTTGTGTTTTACTTTGCCTGGGTAATAGAGATGGAGGATGAAAAAAACCCCTCGTTGAGAAGGCCGTAAGGTTTTCTTTGTGTATTGTTTGGAATGAACTTTTGGGGGTGGAGGCGATGGTTAAGAATGGAATTAAAGCAACAGGTGGCAGGTGGAAGCACTGCAGTTACTAAGAGTAGCCCAAGACTCTGTCCAAGCCACATTGAATTAGTTGGACCTTTCCATCTCGCCAAGTCTCTCAAAAGCTACCGAGATGGAATCTTTCATTTCTGAAACACCAAAACTGTAGGTGACTTTGTTCTCACACATTACGTTTCTTGGGACAGCAGTAAGAGTGTCTAATACTGGCAGGTACTCAGGATATGCTTCAGAATGCTTTACAAAGGCAATTCTCCATTATCCTTGGCTTGCGTTTTGGGGGAGGTGGGGCACAGAGTTAAATTGTATGGCTGAACTTCCCCAACGAGCCGTCCTGAGTTTCACCCATTGGTTGACTCTGGCCGTTTGTATTGTGATCTTGGAACGGTTTTAGGATCTTGTTTTGGTTTTAAACGAGCTTTTTCATCTTGACTGGGACAAGCTCCTGTTCCCTGTTGCCACTTCTCTCCGCCTGGAGTCTGCAGGCAGTGCACGTGGCACTGGTGTTCTGTTAATACACAGCAGCCTGATCTGGTTTGCCCTTACCGTAGCGCAGAACGTTACCCAGGCTTTATTTCATCTGTTAATTTCTAAAACCCAAGACTTTTTCTTTAAAAGACAATTTCATTGTTAATGCCTGAGGCAGAGAAAATGTGAAGACGATGAAACTAAAGATCACTGAGTTCTCAATTGCAGTTCAGCGCTGTCAGCACGCCTGACAAATGCGATGCTCGTTTTCAGTCCATATGTTCAGTTCTATGGCAACTGCATTGATTTTTAGAAAAAACACTGCGGAGAGATTAGTTTTTAAAGTATCCACGTGGTTAAAATTACTTCAGTAACAAAGAAACAGATGCCTTGAGGTAGTGGTGTATCTGAACTCTTCTGCTTGGGGGATTAATTTTTAAACAAAGCTGAGATGCAGAATCTGAAAGCGCTGGCTGGCTCTGCTCTGGAAGGAGCAGTCACAGCATGCTGATGTCAAGGCAGGACGCTGCAGGTGCCCCTGTCTCTGCCGCGTGCTGCAGGCACAGGCACGGGCAAGGCCGTCGAGCGCGGCAGGACGTACTGCTCTTCGAGTTCAGCAGTTTTCCAGGTAAGCATCCAAGATGCAGCAGTTACAACCCAGCTGTGGTCAGACAAGAGCTTTTTGTCTCTGTAGGCTTTTTTGTTTTAAAATTCTGACCCCGTCAAAATCTAAAAAGAGATTTAGCAGGACAGGTTGGGGAGGGGGTGTCTTTACTCTGGCTGGTCGCAACCTCCCTGCTGTCTTAGGAACTTGGATGACTTTGCAGCTTGGTTACCACAGCTGCTGATAGAATGTGCTGCTTTCTCAACACTACAGTTTCCTTACTCCTACTTCAGTGGGCAGTGGCCCTCACTACCTTTCTCTTACGTTTTTCTGTATCTCATCAGGAATTCCTTCAAGCTCCACAAAGCATTACTGTCCTTGAAGACGACTGCTGTCACACTGCCCTGTGCAGGTCACAGCCTAACAGGTAACCCTTGTTACTCCAGCGTGCCCACAGCAGCCGGTTCACCTCTTCAAACATGAGCCTTCGTCGCTTGGCATGTAAAGCTAGATACGTACTCAGCAGTAAATGTGTCCTGTTTCCAGGTGTCCTTAGGCAAAAAGCGTTAAGTTTGTTTTTCATAAAGGTAGGCTGCTATTGCTTAAAAAAAGTAAAAATAAAAATTCCATTCGACCCCTAACCTAGCCAAATTGTAAGGTTTTGTAGCTTGTTGAGAGTAAGCGAAATGCCCATGTTGTACTGATGTTTGAGAATGAAAAAACAAACAGAAGCACATTCTCCTTTACAAAACAGAGCTTTCTGCCCTCACTGAACTAAATTTATTCAGCCTGAATCTCCAAGAACCTTATTTGGGCTGCTGGCTCAAGAATTAATTTTCATTTCTCCAACAACAGTTTGTTTAAATAATCCTTATCACATAGATCAACGGTTTTTACCGTGGTTAGAATCTTGCACGTAAGCTTGCAGGTATGACAGCTCCTCTCCCTGGCCTGCAGCTGGCCACAGCGCTTTTCTACTGTTGGCTCTTCTGAGAACAGCCTAAGGCAGCTTCCTTAGTAAGGCTTCCAGCCCTGCCTTTAACATCCAAAGTGCAGCGGCTGGAACTATCTTGAATGTGCAACAGTCAAAATACTTTCTCATGCCAATTCTAGAGATTAATGGGATGTTCCTCTGCAGAAGACTTATGAAATACATGGTGACCTAGAAAACTCATAAAGGTAAGTGTCCTGTGAAAGAAGACTCCAGGCACTTACGAACCTGGTTTTCTACCCTAGAACCACATTAACAACTTGGTTTATGTCTGAAATGTGCAGTGTATTTCATTTAAGGAAAGGTATGTGCTAACAATGACTCCTAAGATGACTCTAAACAATAAAAATGTCATTACGGTTATCAGCTGCCTGAAGAACAGAAAATGGTACTGCTTCCTCATCAGCTGCTTCAGGCGAAAGGTTGCTGTGAATTTCCAATATCCTCTAGCAAAGGCTGGAATTACTGAGAAGCTTCTAGGAGGGTAAAATCTGCATCTTTTTAGAAGCTTTAAAAGCTTTTGTTTATCAAAAGAACAACTATATCTATATGCATTTCTTCTTGAAAACCAGGTGGAAAAATGCTGCTCCCTTGGACGCAATGAGTAAGTAGTGCAGCCCCTGATTTTTGTCTTAAGGTGAAAGATGCTGCAGGAGGGGACAAATTTTCAGAGGAAAGCCACCTTCCTTCTGTTTTATGAAGCCCATGTCAGTTTGGATGTAGACTTGTTAAAAACAGAACGGTGAGAGAAGAAACAAAAATGAGGAAGCACATGTATATCACTATCATGTCTAAAAAACCATTCCTTCTGACGCTTGACCATGCGTGATCTGCAGCTACTCTACCTCTGGGCACCTTGTAACTGCGTGATGTGCCATGGCAAGGGGGTCCTGACCTGCTATCGGGCAGGTTTGCTGCAGTCCCGGTCAGATTAGTAAGGCGGGGCTGCTTCTCTCTGATGCCCTGTCTTGCCAAAAGAAGGATGCTGTTTCCAGAGCTGAAGTGGTATCTTCCTTTGTTGTACAAGAAAGCTTACCACCAACAATAGATTTGGTAAACTTTTATAATAAAGACTTGTACGGCAGTAGCTAAGTCAAACTTGCTATGATTCTGGAACACTGCTATTATAAAACTAAATGGAAAAGCAAAAATAATTACATGAAAAAGTTTTTTGTCTTCACCTACTTACAGTGCTTTTGCAGTCAAAGGCAGACTGACTGTGGTCAGTGCCTTTAAAATAGCTTAATTAGTTTTACAGTCTTCCTAAAGAGAATTGTAACTTGAGTAAAATACAAAATCAGCTATCTAGATAGTCAACATACCTTCAGCTAAATTTTAAATTAAACTGGCTTTCTTGCTTAAAACGTGACTTGCTACTTTGATCTGCATTACTTAACATTGAAATCGGAGAATCTAATATACAATATATTTATTGTATGTGCTTACCTTAATGTTTATATAGGTATATTGAATTTAAATGTTATGAGCTAGACAGTTTTCTGGATTATAAATTTACTTGGTAAACAGAGCTAGTGTACATGTAAATGTCTGGTACTGTCCTGGCACTAGTGCCTCGGGCTGCCAAGCTACGCATCTAAGCTACAAATCATTTTCCCTTCCTTACTCCTGTGACTGTGTGGAGGGAAAGGAGGGAGGAAATAGTAAGCCTTATAAAACCAGAAATACACAAACCTGACAAAAATACATGTTTCATTTCTGGCAGACAGGCGTAACAGAGTACACGTGTACTTGGATTACCTTGGGAAACTGTATTACCACGGTACTTGAGATAAAGGAACGTGAGGAACCTAATGGTTTATATGAACAGTATCAGCCACGGTTTTAGCTGGTTTTATTGCTTTTGTTTTCTAAGAATAAAACCACATTATTTCTTATTTAAGTGTAGAATTTAGCTGACTTATCACTGACATTTCATTTTAGTGGATAATGTGATGAATCAAAATACAACTTGAAAGATGAACATTTTTTTTTTTTCCTTTCAGAGTTGTGTTCATTACGTTACACTCTAAACCACTGCTAAGGCTTAACTACCACCAGCAAAAGGCAGTCACCAGTTACACTGTTCATTAATGGAGGAGACTACAGAAACACAAGACAACCCTTTCTGAGGCTCAGCTCGTGCTTGTTTCCATAAACCATTTTTCTTCATCATCATGCTGTTAAATGGACTACTGTGTTGCAGTTCCAGGTACAGATCTTGCTCCTTAATTATTAATTTTGTAAGTATTAATTTTGTGTGCTTACTGAAGAAAAAATGAGTCAACTGGGACTGAAGAGGAAAAAGTGACTTAGTATACTATATGGAAAGTGTAACAGATTATTTGACAGAGCTGTTGTTACATCATCTCATTTACCTACTTTGAGGCTAGAAAGGTTAATTTTGAATGATCCATATTACGGGATTACGAATTATTGAACTATGCTTTATCCTACATTGGAAAAAAAAAATCCTCTTCATTTAGCTAGCTGTTCTTTACCGTAAAAAAGATTGTAACATGAGCCCAGAGGTATGAAAGGCATTTAATTAGTTAAAAATCCTAAATAACTATTTCCAGAGAAATGTGGAATAGTCAAAATACTGTTTTCTCCTGCAGATTTCAGAGATCAGTGGAATGTTCATTGTACAGTTCCCAGCTACTCACACCTGTTTATGAGCACTGTATAAAGTCACTGAGAGGAACTGTGCTGACATAAGGTAGATGATATCAAGCCCTATTTTTCTATTGTCTTTAAATCTGTTATTTCACAATGGGAGAGATGAGTTGCAAAATGATTGCTTAATTACCTCTTCAGCTGTAAAAAGCTTTTCCTTTATGCTGATCACCTGAATGTGCTATGAAACTTTCCACTGCCAGAGGGGAAAAAAACATTTAAATGACACTATATCAAAAGGGTATTTCAGCACTGCCAGTCATAATCTTGTATAAATCTGTTAAATTATCTTTTCTTCTTTTTATTCTGCGTGTAGCCAATCTTAAGTCGCTTACTAACAGAACAGTAAGGTAGATTCAAAAGGATCACATCATATGCATACTCATTACCTTCCTTTAATTTCCTACTATTTTGAAAACTGTTGAGGGGTGTAGAAAGTGTTCAGCCGTTAGTAGAAGATGCTATTAAATAGTTAACATATATCCTGATGATTTATAGACCCCCAAATCATCAAAGACTAGTCTCAAACTGATATTCTTCTTAGAAGAAGTCTTAAGAACAGCAGTACTACTCCAGAATAAACTCCTTCAAAGGGTCTTTCTTAGAGCTGGGAATTAAGAGGAGTGTTCCAGCATTTTCAGTATAGCTAAAACCTGAGTGAGTAAAGACACCCGGAATATACCATAAGAGGCCCTGATGAAAAGCAAGAGGTCGGAGCCGTGGGCAGTTGCCTCCCCCCACGGCCCTTTTACCCATCAGATCTTACGGGATCGTTCCTGCCTGTGACTGACTTACTTCTGCCGCTGCATCACCTCCTCAAGGGCTTCCTGTTTGTCTTGCAGCAGACCCCGGAGGCGCTTAATTTCTTGCTGGTACTCAGCCGTCTTCCCCGCAAACTCTTTCTCCTGCTCAGTCATCTTCAGACTAATATCTTCAAGCTTCCCAGCTGCTTTCTTTTTATATATCTGTAAAGGTTAAAGATAATAGGAAACATGTGTTTATAGGAGAAATAAGGACAACTCACTCCCAACAAAAGAAATAGCTAGAGATACTAATTTGCAGTTTAATCTTTACATCAGTGCTGCCTTGCTTAAGTATGTCAGGTAGGTTGCATTATGGTTTTTTTTTAACCCGGTTGTTAATTTGAAGGTATTACACTCCTACTTCATTCCGCATATAAAACTAGTGTGTACAGTGAATACCATGTTTGTCTTACGAGTGAAAAGAATTAGCTGCAAAAAAACGTCTTGTTTTCCAAGGTGCAAAGCTCCACTTCACAGCACATGTTGCTTACCTCTTGTCCAACAGTCATATTTATCAATGCGTACCATGAAAACGTGGGTTTTCTGTTAGCTGTTTAACCTTATTACTAAAAGAAGAGTGTCTTCATGTTTTAAAAACCTTGCCGCTTCACGTAATAGTTCCTTCTGTTCAGTGAAGTGCAAGTGATTTTTTGCTTATTGGTGATAATAACCACAGATATATTGGTCTAATCTCAAAGACAAGAAATCCTTTTTTGTACAAAGCGATTTTGCTTTCTGAAATAACACCTCCATTAAATTACATACAAGGAATTAAAAAATACGGTTTGTGTATTGTTACGCATTTCTACATACTTGCTGCTCCGGACAAACCCAACAGGTATTACCCAGTAAGGTTTTTTTCTCACTATCACAAACAGAATGCGTAAACTGTTATTGTATCTGCAGCGTGTGATGTTTGATACAGGGGACAGGACCGAGTTCTGGGATGGAAGCACCTCCTTCAGTAAAACTGCAAACTATTTAGTGAAGCTTTGAAAATACTTCTATTTACGTCTTACTAATATAAAGTTTTATCTAAGGTGTTAACCACTAAGGCTTTATCTTCATCTGAATCAGAGCAGGAAGTTTGAGTATGCCTTTTGGAGGAAGAAAAAAATAAAAGGGCATTTTTAGCTATGTGCTGTAAGCTATATAATTCTTTCCACAAAATGTTTTCTTTTTAGCTCTTGTAAAATAGCTTCGTTTTTAGCTCTTATCATTTTGGAGTTTCATTTTCTGGAGGTAATAGAATAGTGAAAAATAATAATATTTACCTGAAATTTTTACTTTAGTCATTAAATATTTAAGGCTGACTTCCATAGCGTTTTTTTTCCCTAACTCTTCCCTGTCAGTTCTAAGAAAAGAAGTAGAAGCCTGCAAGTTAACCAGTCACATCACTCAACTTCTTAGATTCCCAGAGAAGTCTTCAAAATGCAGAATTAGATGCTTGCACTTGTAATGCTGTAGGAGGACAAAGGTAAACATGTTCCTTCTGAGCTTCTTCGAGGGTTGCTTAGAGCTAACCTGGAGGAAGTGCAGAGCACAGGAAAACAGCTGAACTTGCACCTCTGTCAGTAAATGCCTCCTCCAGCTCCAGACCTGGAACCTGAAATGCCCTTTTCGGGCAGGTGCCTAGAATTATTTCTAAGAACTAGAGAGAACTTCCTCTTTCTTTTAACAGATAAACGTCTAATAAAGAAATCTGCCAATACTGTTGGTGAAATCCCTTTTTTATCTAGTGGTCATTGACTATCCAGCTGCTGGGAGGTCTGCATTTTAAGCTGCACTCTGCCTGAGATTATTCAGGCCTGTGGCTCCTACGTGTCCCATAGCTGCCTCTGGTGGCTTGGCACGCCTGCGCTTCCTTTGCCAGCTGAAGGTGTGTCCCACATGCAGAATGGTTGCAAAATCCATGGGGCACAAAGGGCAACAGTGCACCATTTTCTGACCTAATGACTAGGGCATGAAAGTAGATACGAGGGACACATAGTTCTGATCTTGCTCTCCTGACTGATTATAACTCAGTCTATTTAAAATGCATAAGCTATCTCAGCAGAACTGCAGCAGGATGGGTGAAGAACATCTAGATTGCTCCATACTCGCCTGTGGGAGCCTGGCCAGGTCACGCTGGTTCCGGGCACACCGACACGTGCAGCTGCTGGCCCTTACGGACCCCTCACAGCATACTACCGCCTTTGACTGGTTCAAGACAGCCTCCTAATAATTTTCTCTGAAGGGAAGCAGGTAGCAGCAAACAGACATGGGGCTGACAAATTTCAGGAATAGGGTGATAACATGTAGTTGAAAGCGGTAATATTTTCTTCTAGAGCTGAAAAGGACAGTCTGCCCAAGGTCACGGCATTCCAGGTATACAGTAAGCCCTCAAGATGAAGAATGATCACAGGCGCAGCAGCTGGTACTGAAGAGGCCATAATTTACACTTTTCTGAAGTAGTTTCAGGAGGGTATACTCCTGGGTACCATAATTCTTTTACACCTGGTGCACTGACTTACAAACTGGAAATTGGAGAATTCTGGGTAAGAGACGCAACAAAATATTTCTACAAATGCAGGCTGCTGGCCATAATACATGTAATGATCTGGTCCCAAGATCCTTGTTGAGGCAACAAAGCTATTTTCTGTCAGTCCTGTATTGTTTTTCTCCTGTCCTTTACCAGTAAAAATCAGTATTCCTTCCAAAAGAGATCAAAGTACCACCTAAGAAAATTGTCTCGCTGTCTCTATAGAAAGCGTTAGAATTCTGATCCTGACAGAACAACCCTGTAATGACACTTGGATGAGTGGCAGAGTACACAAATGATCTACCTGTAAGTTCACAGTTACGACTGAGTAGAGAAGTATGAGGCAACTGAAACTGTCTCGGATAAAAGCCTGAGTAAATTTGGGCATGTCTGTCTGTCCTGTGCATGTAGATCATCTCAGGTGCGTGAAAAGAAAACGTGAGGGAAAGAATACTTGTTTGTAATGGTGTTTTCTTAGCAGCAAGATGAATGTCTTTCCTTGAAATTTTGGTTATAATTCCTGTTTTCTATGCAAAACCTGTTAACCCTGGGGAATAAGCTACCTAGTACTCCAAACAGTGACACATGTTTACATTTGTTTAGGGATTGATTCTTTGTGTACTTCAGCTAAAGTCACAGTATCTGAAAGATCTTGACCGTGTCCCAAAATGAAGGGAAAATAGGTGTTGCAGTATTATATGCTGTACTACCTGGGCCCTTGCATTTCCAAATAGGTAATTTGGGACAAAAATACCAGTGCATGTTGTGTCAGATGTTATCCTGCCTGACAATTGAGAAACCTGGAAAAAAGTAGTTCTCTGGGGTTTTTGTTTGGTTGCTTTCGCTCCGAGTCTGCATGTAAAGAGAAGGACACAGCCACCTGTATTGATAACACTGGTGAGATGAATAGGTGCAAGGGGGACTGACTTTAACCCCGTGCCTCTGGCAATTTTCTATATGATAAGAATTAGGACAGAAGGGTTGATTTGCTATTCTCATGTGCTTCTTCAGAGATCTTCCTTTTTTCAATTCTGATTACAATCTATAAGACAGACATAAAATTTAAAAGGTTTAAATAAAATTATCTGCTATTATATGATGGTCATGATGCAAAGAATAAATTTGTGCATCTCCTCAAGAGACAGAACCCTTGCCTCTGCCCTGTCTCAAGTTCCCCCCTACATTAGCAAGTGACGTCCTGAAGTTAGAAGCCATGTTTCATTAGGTCTGTTGTATCCAAGACTGAGACCAGATGTGGTTTAGAAAATGTTTATGGAAAAATTCCAGGAAGGTGGATCCTTTTCTAGGTAGGTACTGAATGACTGCTTAGAATAAGCCTCAATCCAAACAGTTTCAAATGGCTAGATGGATGTTTTATGATGACAAAATGAATACAGCCTTAAGAACAAAGTGTATCTTCTAAAGGTTAAATGCAAAAAAAGCCAACAAAACAACCCATCAAGACAGTAACTGCTATGCTAACCTTTCATTCTGAAATTGTTTGGAGGAAAAAAGGAAGCAAGGTATATTTTAACCATTTTTTTGTTTCTTTTTAGTACTTACAAGCTGCTCTATGCATAATAATTTGCTGGTTCTGTATTGATGTTTAATTCAATAGAACAGTTCATTTGGAAAGGACCTATAATGATGAGGCAAAAGCAGATCTAAGTGTATCATTTCACTTCCGTCATAAAGAGAGTCATGTGTCAAGGACTCTTACAATTATTGCTGACAGCATATATCAAATCCTAAACGCAATATTGATTATACGGGTTTTATACATAGCTTCCTTGGCTGTATCTTCTCCAGGGAGAAGATACAAATTAGTAAGTACTGTTAGTAAGTACTGTTTTCCCTTCCTGCCAGAAGACTGATTAGATACTGCCAAAACAGAGTTTAAAAAAAAAATAAACAATCAATTCTAATGCTTTCTACTCCAGTCTTATTAAAAAGTGCATGGAGCAGATGTTAAATAATTAAGTTGCCCTTCGCAACTGATGTCTGTATAAATAAAAAGAGGAGAAATCCTGCTTTTTATAAATCTACAGAAGATAGATTTAGAGAGCCAACCATGAGAAACTATGTAGTGAAATTGAAAACATTTTAGTGGGCCAGGCCTATGCTTAGAATAATGAAAGCAAGACAGCTAACCATCTCTTAGATGTTCTGAGGTGTTTAGACTTCTCAGTGAAAAATGAGAAAAACCTCAAGTGCACTTCACCCTTCTCCTTTGAGTTTTGTTCACTTTGACTTGATGTGAAAATAAGGGGCAAACTGCATATGGTTAAGCAGTTTAAAATACGTAACAAAGAGGTGTATATAAACATTGACATGGTTTGGGGTTTTATTTTAGCAATAACCTGTTATTTAGCTTTAAAGATCTTCACGGTGATTCTGTGTTTTAATAACATATCTGCCAGGTCTTGATTTATTTTGAGACTTCCAAATGTAAAACCACCACAGGATTTTTGTTCATTTACTTTCTCCCAAAGAATTCATTAAAAGGCAGAATTCCAGACCAGAAGACCAGATCAAAGTGATCTAAAGGGAATGGAATTGCCAGCTTTTTCATCAGCCGCTGTCTGTGGGGTATGTGCCCTGTGTTTCCAGTGAAGAATGGCTGTGTTCCCACCCAGCCTTCCTTCTTTCCTCCCCGCAAATAACATTGGCAGCGATGTGGAAGAAGCCCCAGAGAATCTTGACGCACGTGCAGTGCATCTGACCTGTAACATAGCTCTGGATGAGCACGTGCCTGCTGAGACAGGAGGCAACAAATTTACCCCAAGGTAAACCTAAGATACCTGTCTATATCTAAAAAGTAGAAAATACAGACTCACATGGGAGGCGCTTGTAACTCAAACCTATAGGCTAGAAGCTTTTCTCTCATAACTCAAGGAATATATGCTCTAACTCATATGATATAATTTGTATTTCTTATTTTGTATCTCGCTGAAATTGCTGAAGATGGCTAAAAGCCAATGGAAAACACCCTCTAAGATAAGGAATAGTGTAATGCTCACGTTACCAATAGTTGTATCACACTTTCAGAAAAATGAATGCATTTTAAATACTATTATCACTGGAGACAGATTATATCTAAATACCTCATAAGAGGTTTATCCTGTAACTCAACATACAGGGCAGTTACCCAATTTGTGATATCCTGAAGCAGCTGATAGCAGCATTCCTCCAGCTGATACAACCAGCCTACTGAGACCTCCAACCTATCTCACTCAACCGAGCAGGAAGCATGTACCCTTAACGTGAGCTGCTGTTTAAGTTTCAGGGCTGTTAGAACTGTGCATGAGCTGGGGAGGCAAACATGTATTTTGCAAGTGAAGAATCCTTTTGCCTTCTCACATTCACCTGAAGTTTTTATCAGCAGCACCTGAAAAATCGGTGTGCGATATGACCTGGCCTGTTTGAGGAACTGCATTATATATTGGGATTGAAAAAGCCTTGTGACTAAAAAGAACCAAACTAAAAACTTGACAGTGTATTTAGACTTATTAAAAATACTTCTTTTATCCATAAAAGAAAAGAATCCCTGTAACTTTCCATAAATCACTGAAAAGAACAAATGTAAAAAGCTTCTATTTAGAAAAGTTGATTACCTGACTGGAGGTGTTTAAGGTATTAAGGTGTTTTCAGCAAAAAAATACACGATATGAGCTTTTAGCGAGGTTCAATTAATATAACTAAGAAGTATTAAGGTGTTTTGTGACTGGTTAAGCCCTCTGCTTTACTGACAAAAATTAAGAACAACAGTAGTTTTACAAGTAGGTTAGTCTTACTTTTCCTAAATAGAAACAGCAATATTTAAGAACTTTACTTACGGGCTGTTTTTTCTAGTTCCCATTAACAGTTGATGCGTTAAGAAGGACTTTTTTTATGTAGTTTTGGTTTGCACTTAAAATGCACAGCATGTGCTGCATGCAAGTTTTCTTAATTCTATGCAAGTCTCTTTATCCCTTAGAGTAGTCACAGCTCTATTAAGTTATAGAAAATACATATTTAAGGAGAATATAAGCCCCTGTCTTTGTAGGGGTGATGTTTAATAAATTCAGATAGACATGAATGAGGGTGAAAATAGCTAAAACTATTCTGTAGCTGTATTAGTATAATTAGAATGATCTTATGGTGGTGTTTCATGCATTTAGGTATTTTATGAAGGGTTCCTTTGCAGATTTTAGCTATTATTCAGCTGACTGCTCTCTCACCTGCAATTTGGTTTATTTTCTTTGTTGCTAATTCCTGGGTTATGTTGATCCTTACAAGGAAAGTGCAGAAGGAACTGGTCTCTGTTAACGTGGTGGTGCACGTTTGTGTCATTTGATTTAGGAATAGCAGCATCGGTCTGGACTGGAAAAGTACCATGTATGGAAACTCTGCTTTAAGGCAAACTGCACAAACAGCTTTTGAAAGTAGTATATATTACTTGTTATATATAGAAACCAATATACCGGATATCCTTCTCCTTCCTTTTTTGAGTTTACAGTAAAAACCAATTACATTAGTGCCAAAAATGCTAAAACTTAAGTTTCAAGTGTATTTCACACTATATGCCGTTATATGGCAATCACACACTATGCCTTGTATTGGTTTAGACGGTTGTAAAGATAACCCATAATGTATTCTCTAATTAGGCTAGATGTTTGACCATCCTCTCCATTTCTAAACCTCCTACCCTACAGCCATATGAAAGTACTTGATAACTGTACACTTGAGATATATTTTTCATTCTTCCAAATCTAATGGTAATGGACTTCAAGTTGAAGCATTAGTACAGCCTCAAAAAAAAAAAAAGTAGGAGAGAGAATAACTGGGTTACACTACAGAGCAGAAATAAAATTCAAATCAAGTATAATTTTAAATTATTTTTACATTTAGTCAGAATTCTCCAGGTAAGGATGTATATGTGATGTCCTGGCAAACATGCAATGTACAAATACAATGGAAAAATGTGTTCATGGAAACTATAATGATGATCTATTTTGCTTTTTGAAAATTATTTATAAAACGATCCAGGTCTTTAACAAAAACACTGACAAAGATTAACTACTGACTTTTCTCATTAAAAATCTAAAATACTTCACGTAATATTTAGCTTAGAAACACTGCTTACCTTAACTTTTTCTTCTAATCTTCCTAAGCGGAGAGTACCTTCTACTACTTTGTTGAGAACACCATTATTCTCATTTTCCAAAAATTTGGCCTGCAAACATACAGTATAAAGGTAATCATCAGACAGGGCAGACAGAATACATTCCCTAAGGAAGACAAAGCTATTCTGTTTTAAGCTCCAATAGTCTGAAGAACCAAGACGGAATAAGAATCCTGAAAATTATTCTAATAATGGCTAATTAATAATGTGTCAACTGACTGCAAATACTATGTCACTAACAAAATAATAAGCTGGAACAGTTTTATTCTGAAAGGATCATAACTACTCATACTGTAAACCAAACCAATTCTGAATCTTTTTCTACAGATGTATATAAGCCTACCTAAGCATCCCATGTGTATGAGTGAGACTCGTGCTTCTGGGCCAGATGTAGGAGCCTGCTCTCAGAAGATCCCTTGAAATCAACAGGGATTCAGGCAAGGAATCTGGCTTGGCTTATGAATGGTTGCTGCCTTATGACTGTTTATATCATTTCATAAGCATTACGTTCTCTCTCAGATACAAAAAGTAAACCAAACAAAAATTGCGTAAGCTGTAAGCACTAAAATACTTTCAAAACTTTAAGAGGTTTCAACTGTTAAATCCACTGAAAGCATTCAAGAGAGAAATAACTAGGTTTTAGAATCAGCAATGTCTGACCACCTTCAACTCCCTGCATCGCTCCAGAGACACAGCTTCTTTCACAGAAATCAAAGTGAATAGCATCACCGGGGTCTGAGAGCTTCCTGCTCAGTCAGTGACATTTTGATTTACTGTGTGGTAGCTGATTCATACAACACAATAGAAGAATCGT
This sequence comes from Falco rusticolus, assembly GCF_015220075.1. Taxonomy (NCBI): domain Eukaryota; kingdom Metazoa; phylum Chordata; class Aves; order Falconiformes; family Falconidae; genus Falco; species Falco rusticolus. The sequence continues at coordinate 12,027,037 of NC_051201.1, read as the reverse complement.
TTTGACAGCTGCTAACTCAGGATTACAGTTATCATCAGCGTTACACTATCAAAACTGTTTCAAATAAATTTTTTGCTCTTCTATTGACTGGATTTATCAGTAGATTGTCACTATTTCTGGAAATAGTAAAGTTAAGACTCCGTTTATTTTTGTGGAGATGTGGTTACTATGGAGATTTTTAAAAAAAATCCTCATTAAGAAAGAATTTAGGCTAATTTATTACAGTGCCGTACCCTTTCTGCTCTCCCTGTTCTTCTGGATTAATTCTGCATAAAATGAATTTCAACTCTTCAATTAGTGAATTAAAAAAGACTAAGGCTAGGGTAACAGCAGTAGCTGAACTGAGTAAATAAACCTGACATTAATGATAATACATTTTTAAATATATGTCGTGCGCAGTAGCACCTCTTCCTAATATTAGGGTCTCACTCCCATTAATTATTTTTTTTTTTTGCTTTCTAGGCCTTCCAATTAGACAACTTTATCAGATTATTTGACTACAAGATACCTGCAGTCTAGCCTGCCAAGGCAGGCTGTAAGTTCAGCGATTAAAAGTAGGAACAGGTTGTTCTGATTCAGCTCTACCAGGCAGCAAAGTAAACTGGATATTTAAAGGTTTTACTGATGCTAGACTATCTCAGTAGAAAAGTTTGTCTCAGAATATCTCTGCTGGCAGCCCAGACACAGAGAATTAGTTAACCAAAAAAAAAAAAAGTCAAGACTTCTGTTCTGTTTAGTGTCTAAGCCACAAAATTGAGAAATAACAGACAGCAAGTAAGTATCCTTGTCATAAAAGGAATTTTGCATGACAGAACTGGCTTCTAACTGCTGGATCTGTTTATACCTGTCTAAAGACAGCGCAGGCCTGTCTGACTGCACTTCGAGCTGCTTTCCGCAGACCTGCTCTTAGCTTTTTGCACTTGCATAAAACTTGATTTTCTAGTGTGTACTTCCAGGTGCAGGTTTCAGAAGGGAAGAATATGATGTCAAATACTGCATACTTGCAAAGATAGGGTTTACACTGCCTTGTGCTGATTAAAGTTATGTTAAGACATCTTCTGAAACAGGCTTTTTACTGCCAAAAGTATGCTGCACATCTACTGGGGTAATATTAAGCCAAATGACACACCTTGTACTTGCAAGTAATTCTGGACCTCTGTGGTATTTGTAATGTGGTATGCTGAATATTTGGAAGTAGATATACCAGAGAGTGGGAGATAAGAACCAGTTCCTCTCATTCCTAGGAGACATTTATCGTGCCTAGTTTCACAATCCTAAAGTCCAGTTTGCAGCAGACAAGGATTGGAGTTGAGTTGCTATAGTCCTCTTCTAGACTTCGGAATTAACCACTACAATATCTTTTTACACAACACTTTACCAACTAGATGACAACCTTCATCTGCTACTTAAAGCTTTTTGCTTCTATTGTTCAACAAAGTTTTGTGAAATAGTTTCCAGGACCAATTTGAAGACATAAGTACATAAATGTTCATAAAAGTTCAGTATGTAAAATTTAAATTGCATCCAAGACCTTGCGAAGGAAACAAAGTGTACCTATAAAAAGCCCAGTAACTTCCATGCCAGACACTTCTGCTAAACAGGAAAAAGTCCATACAAATTGCTTGAAGGATAATTGCTTACCTTTAGATTCAGAAATGTGTATTAAAAATTTATGATTGTGTGCTATTTTTCAATACACGTAGCTTCAACATATGAAGCCAATCTCTAAAATCAGGTTAAATTCTTTTACACCTCACCTGTGTGTATATATATGTATATATATACACACACACACATATTCTATTGCACACCCTAATGATGATGTCAGTTAAGGCTTAATTATGTTATCTCTATAAATTAGGGTAGGTGCTTTTAACTACTCTTCTAGAAAATAATTCTTTGCTGCTCCCATCCCATTTGCAAAAGTTTATTTACATAGCTACGTCATTAAACTGAAAATATAGCTTTTTTGTTAATTCAAACTAACAATAAGTTGTGCCAGTAGGATGATAATTGTGTGAAATATCAATTAAGTCATATTAATTATTTAAAGGTAATTACCACTAAAACAGTATCATCATGTTTCTGAGCCATCTTCTCTGCCAAAACAATGAGGTTTGCTATATAGTGATAGGCTGCAACTTCATTTTCCATTGCTTCCTCCAACTGCAGTTTCCAAAAACCTACTTCTTTCTTTAATTGCCTATAAAATTAACAGAAAAAGGAAAATCTTGAGATTCAAAATTAATAATGACATTAAAAGAACTTGCACTGTATGTGCAAATCAACTCATACAAGTCTCAAACAATCAAATATACTGTTTAAAATACACTGGCTTGAAACATTTCCAATACCAAAGTATTGTTTCTTTTGGGGACTGTTTTTCTTTACAATATGTTGTGTGAATAACAACACTAACAAGGATTCAAAAGAACAATTTGTGCAATGGCTACAAGCTCATATTTCTTTAGAAATGTAACAATAATATTGGTTTTACTTTTTAAAGTATTGTTAGCCCAACTCTGAACCACTCATAAGGTCTTCAAATAGCATAGGACCCTATTTTTCAGGTGAGTACACACAAAACTAACTGCTATAGCTAACTACTAGCATTAAAGATGTATTCTTAATTTACATGTAGATATATGTTTTCATCCACACTTTTCTATAAAGTTTATTAGCAAAGTTACAGGACAACCAGGCCTTTAGATGTGACAAAGCTGAGTTTAGGAAACATGTTTTTCCTGTAATAGGTAGAAACTACACACTGTGGGATGTCAGTATTTTCACAGATATTTCTGCTGTTATTTTTAGAAAGACAAGTATTTCTATATATTCGTTTTCTTATGTCACCTGTTTATCTTTTGTGTCGTTTCCATCTCAGTTTCCAGGGCCTTGTTGTCAGCCATAAAGTTATTTTTCTCTAAAAGCAGTTTCTTATTTTGAGCTTGCAGTGATGCAATCTTTCCCATTAGGTCTTCCACCTCATGGAACTTTTTCTCCTGCTCCTGTTGTAAACAGCTGCAAAAAACAACAGCATAGAACAGACATCATGTATAGACCTACTTCACTAAAAAAGCTAAGTTATAGTAAGATACCCGTGTTGAAGGTATGGAAATGATACATTGAGAATGCTTAATGTTCCAGCAGTGACATGAAAGAGAGGTGTTACAATCGTATGACGTATCAAGTCATGAATGAAGCATAACAGAAACAAAATTATTCAAATAATTAATCCTGACCGCACTTGAAATGGAATTTAAGTTATAAAAATATTCTATATAGTCCAAATGTATTCCCTTCCTGTTTTTTTTTTTTTAAGGAAATTACTAGCAATGCCAAAAAACAAGGTCTAAGAACTTCTTAGGAAGGCACTGTACCAAGAAACAGTAACTTGCACTATTCTAAGGCTTGAAAGTAAACAAATTTACAGAAGGTCTTTAAAAAAATTTTTACAGACTATGCTGCATGACGCCACTTTTGCGTTGATCTGGTTTATGTTATTTCCATATTGTAAAGACTGGAGAAACTTGGTATTTTTAGTTTACAATTTCAGGATCCTTCAGACATTTTCCTAAAGATGGGGACAAAATAATAAAGTTTTATATACAGTGTTGAGAGAAGAAAATAGATTTGACAAAAGTATTTTTAATGCCGCCGCTTCTACTATTTAAAAAGGTATATAGCAGTACGTACTGTATGGCAGAAACACTTCTACTGCTGTCCCTGTATCTGGGATTTCCTTCTGTAATTTTAATTGCCTACAAAAAGCGAGGCAGTACTTTTGAAACACTTTACCTTTCTTTGTACTTTGGCTGTTACCTTCCTAAATTACCAGCACAAGCTTCCACCCAGCTGCTACCTACACAGTGCTGGGTATGCAGATCTGTTCCTGTGAATACTTTGCAGAATTGTTTCTTGGCACACTATATGTAAACACATACCTTTTCAAATCATTCACTGCAGCAAAGTGCTCCTCTGCTTTTACTGCGCTATTCAGTTTGGCTTTCAGCTCTTCACAAGTAGAAAGTAAAACTTGCAACTGCTTCTGGTACTCTGCTTTTTCTTCTTCTTGACGTTTTGTCTTATCTTCTAAGTTTATTAACTTTCTGGTCAATTTTGAAGCTTTTTGGAGGGAAAAAAACAAAAACAACTGGGTAATGCAGAACTAATTCAATCATCTAGTGAAACTCCAACTGAACCAGTAATATGTTAATTCCTAGGTTTTCGTAGCATTATGTAAAGCACAAAACACACTGACAAATCTGGCGTTAACAGTTTGGATTTTTTTTTTTTTTTGCTCTCAAGTAGTTTGTTTTGAAAAAGTGCCAGAACTTCAAGACTACTTCTTTTCAGGGCTATAAGCTACTTGCTCACTGAAATGTTGTTTTACTCTGCAAAATCCTCCGATTCAGATTTTAGTAATTCAGGAAAAGAACCTAAAACGAAACATGACTTTTGTAGCCTAATAGGCAAGGCAAGCATCTAGAGACTGCCCGCCTAGTTTCTTTTCACTGATCTCCGAGTTTCTCTTGCAGTATGTATTTCAAGCACTGCATACACTGCTGAAACAGTTGTAGGAACTGAATGGAAGATCAGGGCTCTTGTGAGAACTCCAGCAACAGATAACAAAATCTGTCAGTGTTTACTAGGGATGTTCTGACAATCATACCAGATCAAGCTATTTTGAGATTTAGAAAGAACACCACCTGATTTTGGGGTATTGCCTGGCCTTGGGTATGATGAGTTGTTATTTTCTAAACACAGATAGATATATAGAGATAAAACTCTAAACAAGAAACTCTGAAACTTTTAAAGCAGAAAGGAAAGTAGAATCAGGTGGCAGATGAATAAAAAATTTCAGAATTGGCATTTTGCTGTATAGGTTCCTTTAAGGAAACTGTTCTCATCAGTGGCTTATGTTAATCGCACATAATTAAATGTTTTTCAGAACATCCTAATTATGAATTATGATTCAATTTTGCTTTTTATACTTCACTAAGAAATCTTACAATCAGTTTTGGGATTTGAATCTATAACATGCACGTCCTCTTTCTAATATCCAGTCAGAAGGCTATTGACAAGAAATATCCAGAGGAATCTACTGATGCAAAAAAATAACTATCAGCATAAAAATCTTAGTCAAGAAATAGTATTTGCAGGCAAGTTAAGGAGTATCAAGTGTTCTGAATTCAAGCAAATACAAACGTCTGATAAAAAAGAAATAGAGAACAGATTGTACTTGAAAATGCATGTAAATTTAAGCGGTATCAAATTAAAGTGTAAAAATCAAATACTTCTACTTGTAATTAAATATGTTAAGTGATAAACATTTGTTAAAGCAGGAAATTTAAAACCCCTACAATTTCTAAATTGAACACTTAAAATAAGCAAATAATACCTCACAAATACCAACCTGTAAAGTTTAAAGTGCTCTTAAATTATGAAAATGAGTGTATTGCTGTTTAACAGTTCTTGTCACCTTTATATATATATGCTGTAAAGTGTCAATACTGACGTTTCCTTTCAGTGTCAGTTGACATCCAGAGCTTGATCTCATATTAGTGTTACCTGCATTCAGTGATGCTTTGTAGACATATATGAAGTCGAAAAAAAAATAAACCAAAACAAACGACCATCACCCAAAAAAGGCCAAATCAAAAAAACTCCCACAAACAAACAAACAAAAAACCAAACCTGCAGTACCACCTTCAGTGTAGACCAAATGACTAGCAACTCAGGCACTTTACCTTCTTCAATGTGTTGTCTCTGACTCTCTTTTGCTTTAGCTTGTTGAATATCAAGTTGCTGTATCAACAGACTGTTTTCTTCCAAGGCCAGCTTGGCCTGACCTTGCAGCTGCTGCCTGCAATGACAACCAGATTATAAATAAAATATAATTTAAATATTAACCTATATCCAAAGAAAAATCACAATTGGACTTCTAACAGTGTAAACTTACAAAATTGTATTTGAATCTCTTGGAAAAAAAAAATGCAAACAGTAATACAGTACAAATGTCAGATGTTGCCACATGAATTTACTCATGTTTGATCTTCAAATCAAATGACTGATTTGAATGAATCAGCAAGAGTAGCCTAAACCCAAACAAAGCGTAGCAAAATAGGCTGTTACAGAGGATTTCTGATGACTGTAACTAACAAAACGTCTATCTACTTTGTTTGTGTGTGGCCTGACTGAGATAAAAATGTATCCTATGTTGTATAGGTCTAGATAGGGACAATTTCCCCTACCATTAAATGATAGTCTTAAACAGTCTGCCCTGAAGATTTTTACAAACACAGAAATGGAAATCAGCCTCCACTTGCACCCATGAAAACCTCTATACTCAGCAGCTTGTGAGTTTAGCTGACTGAATTAATTTACTGTGACATTTACTGCAGTGGGCATAAGAGAAAGAAGCAAATGTACATCAGCCCTTACGAACTGGTTAATAGCTAAGCTAGAGTTCATACTGTTTAACCACTTAAGACTCTGCATGTTTTATCTGAATGGATAAATATGAAGTGAAAACTGAATGACAAAATACATTTGTTATTTGTAACAGGAAGGTCAGTGCTGATGTAAGATGCTAAGCATTACCAGCTGAATGAAACAACGGAAGTTTTTTTTCACCCCCATCAACACTATCCAGGTTGGAGTTAAGGTTAAGAAAATGGATTGTGAATCTTACGGAACAAGTCTTTGAAGTATAACAATTTTAAACAAAGATCAAAATAATTTTCCAGGTAAAACTGCGAGTTTCAAGTTGATATCACCAAGATATTTCATCAACAGGCTTAGGCACAAGGAACATCTCCCACACTGCCAAGCTGTATCCTCACCCTCAGCCATGCCTGGTACCATGAGGCTACATTGTGAAACAAAGTTTTTAAAATTGCTGCAGAAGGGGGATTAGGTTGATCAAGACCAACTCGTTTACGTGCTTAACTACAAACCCATGAATGATTATATCAATACAAATAAAAGAGCAGTGCACTGCAACACTGAGCATGAATTAATTTTAGTAATGTACTTGCCATTCTGTAGGGGTAATGAAGTCAGTTTTATTTAATTGCTTATGTAGTTTTTCATTCTCCTTCACCAACTCTTGAACTCGTACTTTAAAATTCTTCATATCCTCCTGAAAGACAAAGGACTCCATATTTAGAGGTAAGGGGGTTTTTTTATTATTTTTGCATCAACAAAACCTTTTAGAAATACACAAACCTGAGTGCCTTCGAACACTTCTGTTAACAGCATATTATCTCACTCCTCACTCATCTTTAATTCAGATACTCATACTTAACTTCTAATCTAGTATTATTTGATTAAAAATAACAGCTATTTGAATTGTGCTACTTCTTTGCTGAGTGTTGTTTGAGTTAAACAAGCTGTAGATCCTTAAAATATGAATTTAAAAACCTGAATTATGGAAATTAATAATGATACTACACATTTTCAGTGTGAATGACATTTAATATAAAACCCTCGGTGTTTTCTGCTTGGTTTTTTTAAAGAAATAAATTATTTTGAAAAGCTATGACAGTTCTACCCTGAAGCAAATCACCATTTTTCAAAGAATCAGAGACAAAAAAATACTTCTAAGAGGAAAAAGAGTACCCATTCCTTAAGTAGATAGAAATAAATATTCTTCTACCACAAAATCCACAAGTCTGTAACTGGAAGAGCAGCTATACAGGGCACTGAATCCCCGTTATGAATGGCCACAGTAAATTCTTTCTACCGCTGACTTTGCTTATGGTTTACTCTATTCAGACAGCACAATTCTAGTACTTGTCAGTGTGGTGGCTGCTTCTACATCTGAACAAGCTGAGAAAAATAAGCAAGCCAAGCAGGATAAGACAGCATAATAATCATGCATGGAAAAGTAAAACAAAGTCTCTTTTAATTTTAGGCAGTAAACAACTTTGACAAACACCTTAAAAAAATTCAGTAATTTATTTCTGCTTTAATGTAGAAGTATATTTTCTTTAAAAGGCAACTTGCCTCGTATTCAAGACTTAATTGTTCCTTTTCTCTTATTCTGTCTTCATATGCCAACAGAAGGGGTGACAAATACTTCATATCCAACTGAAAAAAAAAAAAAAATCAAACCATATAAATAAGTTAAAACCATAATCTCAATTGGTTTTACTTCTTCTCCAGCTACATATAGCTAGTTTTAAAAACTATTAAGGGTTTTTGTATACACCTTGCAGACAAAAGTGCAGGACTTATACAAGCATGCAGCCATCATATGCAAAACCGTGCTGCAGAAGCACTTGACAGCACAGCTTTAAAAGCAAGCTTTGGAAAAGGACAAGGTTGGATGCTACACTTGCACACTTCACTAAAAAGCAGCTATTACTTATTACTATATATACTTCTATATTACAGGATATGTAATAGCAGAATGTGGATGCAAATGAACATGAGACCAAACTGAAACACTATAGTGAATACAGTTAACCAAATTTAGCCCAGATTCATTAGTAAGCGGGAAGGAATTTTTACACTCTCAAACCTGCATCTTTAAAACTCAATACATATGATTGGATATTATAGCTAGAAACAGAGCAGGAGGACTTCCCTATTTCTGAATAGTTCCGAATACCAATGAAGAAGGAAAATTTAAGATCCGATTAGCATTTCAAGGAGAAATTGTTTTACATGTTACAAATGCATTCAATTTCACAGACTATTTGCCTTCTCCTTGCCGGAAGTTCACAGGCTACTAGTGGACCCATGACAATTCCCACCATCAGGAATCACTGAAATACGCTATTTTCTTTTAGAATCATGTTAAAAATAATTGCAACATTAACAATTAAGAAGATTAACAATTAAGCAATAGATCTTGAAGCAAACTATATGCTAGACAATACTAAATAAATACAGTATTCATGATTGTCAGGGTAACAGTACTTAATCTGCATTCATTAGTTGAAAGTTGGTGATTGTATGCAGTCTGAAGCTGACTGTAAATTCAACTGGAGCGGCACACATTCATTGTGAAGTTCTGCCTTACATCTTTTTATGCAACAAAAAGAAGTGTTTGTAATACTCTACTAGTATGTGATAGTTCAGCAGAGTAACTAAGTAATACCCTGAGTACTTTTGTTTCAGTAAAGAAATTCTACTACTTTACCTACAAAGAACAGATAAGTGAAAATAATATTTTACTTACCAGCCATGGCGGTGGTGGTCCATCCATGGGTAAACCTTTCAGGTTTAGACACTAAAGCAGATTTTTAAAAAGATACTGTAAGTACTTCCAGCACCAACTGCTGTCCACTGCAGTCACAATTATTATACCAAACCAGCTCATGTTTCTAATTATGTGTTACATATGTAACACACATTCAACAAAGTCAACAAAATTGGAAGTTCAATATCTTACTAATATAGGAGACAATCTAACTTCTTAGACTTAACATTAGATTTATTGTTAGATTTAATGATAAATACTTATTTTAAATGTCAGGAAAAGTATATGCCACTTGTAAACTCTGTGGCAGCTTAGGAGAAGAGTCTTAAAAACTCAAAGATGAATGAAAGGACAATGGGACATTTCAGTACAAACTCCCTTTGTAACAAAGATTCTCACCTCTTCTTGGGACAACGGCCTGAATTTAGTTTGATAGCGACTTAACTCTACATTTAAACGATGGACTGTCCTTTTCAAAGCATCATTTTCATCTACCAGTTCTTGTACTTGTTTTATGAGAGAAAGTAATTCTGTAGCCTCCTCTATTAAAACAAACATCCAACAAGAAAGATCAATCAAAAATTACTAACAAAAATTATTACATTTCAAACAACCAAGTAATTTTTTTATGATCATGTAAGTATTCTTTGACAATATTTCTACAAATGCAGAAAATACTGTTTGAAAACTACTTATGCATAGATACTTCCTCAAATCAATGAGCGGAAACCTAGTACCGCAGGAACTGCTTGTAAGAAATTACAAAAATCAAACAAGATAACTACAGAATAGCTTATATGCTTCTCCCACCTTCTCTATGTGACTTCTTTGCAACTGCTTTAAGTCTTCTGTTTTCTTGTTCTAGTCTCTGCAGCTGTAACTCCTGTTCTTGCATCTGCCGTTTTGTTCTCTCAGATTGCTGGACCACAACCTGGTATGCCATGCTCAGACAGCAGTTTTCTTGTTCTAGTTCTCTGATTTTTTCTTTAGTCATATTTTCCCACGCTTGCTTTGTCTGAATAGACACATCTGTAATGCCACAGTACAATGTATTTAAATGGTACTCAGACTTGAATACAAGTTTCAGCAAATTATAATCCATTTTTTCTAATATTAGCATTAGATATGAGTGATACTTCATAAAATCAGCTCACGGCTCCCAGAAGATAAGGCCAGAGAAAATGAAAAAGGGGATTTGGAACAAGAGCTATATAGTGGAGTGGCTGCAGGTTCTCATCTTTTCTCTTAGACACTGAAAACATTCCTTTCTTAAAGGGGAAAAAACCCCAAATCAGCAGATCTCCCTTTCCCTAGCATCGGTGACTAGAGAGGTGAGACAGAAATACCTACTGCAGTAAGCAAAATGTATATGCTCTGCATGTAGTAGTCAATCCTCTTGAGCCCTCCTTACTTTAATCCCTGTGTAATGACAGCTTTACCCTCCTTCCCACCAAGCAGGCTTCAATGATCTGTTACTGAATAGAAGTCACTTAACAGTCCTTGCAAAAGTAAAATTTTAGATCATCTGCACAACCGTGGATATACTACTGTAGCATCAGTAATAATGGATCACACTTTCAATTTTTTCTTTTCATGTGTTAGGGCTAACCAGCTTACCTATTAAAATGAAGGCTGAGATTTTACCCTTACTGTCAGACTTTTAAGAGCCAGCATAATCTAAACAGCATACAGGCATGAATATAAATTAGTACAGAACAGTTGCTTAGTATAGCATATATATGAAACACAAGAATTGGTTTTGAAATCCAGAGCTCTCTCTTTGTTATTGATGACATAGCGGCTTCATGTGTTTAGTAACATTTCAGGCGCTTATGGTCACTGTTAACTTCCTGTGAGAAGCTATAAGATACCTGGACAGCACAGAAATACACAAAACCCATGAACTCACGATAGGCACATATCCCACGCATGCAACACACAAAGTTCAGAGGCACTGTGCCTGGAGTTGTCACAGGGATGCAATAACATACAAATAAGGCACATACGAAATATGTTTACTATTTCAGTTGCAATGGAATACTTAACAGTGACATCCTCTAGTGTAAATGAAACTTAAGGGATTGGAGAGTTTAAATTCGTAACATCGCTTCACAGTCGTTTATTTAAGACTTTATTTTCCAACCTGAGTGATGTTTGAAAACAAGTCTAAAACACCTAACATAAAAAGCCTGATATCATCACAGGCACTCAGCACTTTCATTTCCTGTACAGGAGAAATACTTTCCCCCGTGCATCAGGCTTAGAGAATACAAGCAGGAAAATGTATTTTATATACATATGCATATTATTAAAGTGAAGATTATAGTAAAGTCATAGAAAAATCAGAAGTACCTGGGGATGGCGGAGGCTTTCCACATATCAGATTTTCAGCTAATGATTTTTTTTCCTAGCAGAGAAATAAAAAATGAGATCTGCTTTAACAATTATTTTTTCCTGAAGTACTCTGAACAGCATCACTGTTGGAGAACTTAAGAAACAGAACTTTTGAAACAGTTTCTTTTATATCAACAAAATTTAAGGTTGGATTCAGTACTGACAATACACAACTTGTCATTTACCCATCTTTGCATCACTTTGTCACTTATCACTGCCATCAGTCTCTTGTGGACACTTGAAACTGTTAATATTTTCCTTAGTTGTCAGAGATGTACAGTTCTCAAAACAATGTTATGGCTGACATAAAAGTTATATAAACACAAAGCTTCTTGACCAAACAGGATGGATATTGCTCCCATTTGTTAGTTTGTACTAAATAAGACTTTAGAATAGTCAATTATGATATGAACTTTCAGTCCCTAACTGGGAATCTGTGAATAAATTAAAATGTACATTGTCCTCCCTTTGCTGGTAAAAAATACCCCAGTACCTATTTGTACATTTTCAGAACTTCGTTCATCAGGAAAGAACCACAGGCTGAATTTATACTAATGTATTTACTTGAGGTGAACATGATCGATATGCAAACTTCTTCCACTTTTTTATGAAACAGCAGTAAAGTTCTGTAAGGATATGATGCCATGTAATTTAACATACCAAGACACTGTTGACTAAATGAGTCAAACTTCACAAACAATTTCAAAAGAAAATATGTGTGATCAAGAACTTGAAGAAAAAAAAAAAAAAAAGTGATGTTGACAATGGAAGAACTGACTGTTTTTGTAAATAATATTCCAGCAAGTTGATCTAAGAAACTAAACTTCTGGGTATTCTTTTTCAAGCTTATGAAAGCAGTCAGATGGGTCCAGCTGGAAAACTAGATAAAAACCTGATGAAGTCAGGCTCAGGATTTGAGAATTATTGGCCTGCTTTCCTATATAGTCATACTTTTTCAAAAGGAATGATTAGCCATTCTTGTACTCCAAAAGATTCCGTAGTGGCAACAAATTAATTTTCTTTTAAGTAACTGTAAACTATCAGCTCTATAACACCCTTTTTCCCAAAATGCATCACAAATTAACCTTCATATGTGTCTTACCTTTAAATTCAAGCCAAGATGTTGGTCTCCAGCTAAAGAAAAACAGATTTTTCAGTCAATTAGAGACAAAAGTATTTCTAAGGGTTCACGTGGTTATGTAAGCACACATATTACATACTGCAAATAAATGTAAGAAAGCCCTTCCTAGACCACAAACTGGATCACTAACTTTCCATTATCTCTTTCATGGTGTATCAGGATACTGCTGTGAGACCTTACTTCACCTCACAGTGTACAGATGCAACTATGGAAGAAATGAAGCTGTATTGTGGTTTTCCACTATTATTTTAGAATTTGACTAAAGGACAAATGAATTATTTTAATCGATTTTACTGGGCTTGAATGCTATTGCTTCTCTGAACAAGGCAAGTGCAAATCTGACAGCTTCCAAGATCTGCAGCACTTCCTGTATATAAGAGGGATTAGAAATGGTTTATATATTCTGTTCTTTTTAGTGTAATGCATCCACTTCCCAATATGGTTTTATCAAAGCAATAAATTCTTTCTGGATATTGTTCTCTATAAAGTTTTTAAAATAACTCCACTGAAACAACACTGGAATGCAACATGAATAAAACTTAAAAAGACAATTTTTAAAAACAGTCTCAGTTCTGCTTCCTCTTTCTTATCCAACAGCTACTAGAATGCTGCCATCCTCTGTAAAAACTACATTTTGCAGCTCTGGAACAAATTCTGATTTTCTGTTTTCATGATTTTAGAATAATGGACAAGACAACTGTGCAATAAAACTCCTATGCAGGCAGACTGGTCTTGGCCTCAATTTTTTTCTCCACAATATTCTACTGTTCAAAAAAATAGCTTAATGACAGGTTCAGCTATGAACCAAATGTCCCTCATCTAATGAAATTATCGCCACAAAGTTATTTGCGAAGCTTAACAATTCAACATTGAGAGTGATAACCTGAAACCAATGATCATATTCAGATCTCTATTCCGTCAGAACTCTCCTCTGTGACCTAATATACAATTCTAAGGCCCAGACCTTAAAAGATGGCAAGAACACAACTTCTGTAGTAAGGATAAACAAACCTAGTATAAACTGGGTTGATTCTGGCACATATATCAATATAAACATAGTAGAGAATAACAGTACTAGACAAGACAGACTCCACAAAACCTTTTTTTTACCCTCCTCTGTTTTTTGACTGGCTAATAGTGGATGTTTAGGAGTTTCAGTTATACAGTGAATATAGACCAATCTTCCCTCTTTATGCAGTTTTTAAATTTTCTGTAAGTACTAGAAATAGCTAAGTATTTAGTAGCATTTATTTCATTGCCCCTTTAAAAAAAAGGAATATCTCATTATCAAATTGTATTACATTTATGTTATTTAAAAATATTTTTCCCCACGGTATTAAAAGGTATGGCATTTTGACTTAAGTTTCTTTACCTTCTGTTTGCACATCTGATTCATTCACCAGCACCTGAAACTCAGTTTCACGAGAAGGCACCTCCTTCTTGTCAGCATTTGTACTAGGAGATGGTGGAAACTCTTTCTATGTAGAAATAAGACAAGCCTATCTAAATCATGATAACACTGTTAAAATAGCCCATACTGTATGAAAACTTTAGTGTACTAATGTCCCAGTCACACTCAGAATTGTACTCCAATATTTTGAGATATTAAATTACATACTTTTGTTTTGTTTTAGGGCTCTATGTAAATAAAATCTAAACCTTACAACAATCAACAGCAGGTAGGAAACTATGACAGTCATTTAGTTCATAGAGCAAATATTCCCTGTCACCTTATTCAGTCACAGGAGTCTGTGAGATTATTCTACATTTGCTTGCTTGCTGTGTCCTATCTAAACTTGCTTTTAATAACAGATCAACCACTTATCTACTATGTCACAGCACTGAGGGATTCATGAACAACTGCTGACACTGTCTTCACTGGTTTTCCCCTGCTCATTGCATACCAGTGTCCCACATACTCCACTCACTCCCTTTTTTCCCTCCCCTTCCCTCCTCTTACTGACTACTATCTCTTCACCTAGGGGTGTTTTTTCTGATTTCTTTCATGAACATAGCATTTTACTGCCTCTTTACTAGTCAGTTACTTCTTCCTGTTTGTTAAATTTTTGTATCATTTTGGACTGAACTTGAAATGTGCCTTAGGAGAGTATTAAGCTGCTCATTGCTGGTTACAGTTTTGGATTGTTTTAAAGTAGAGAAATCCACTGGTCTTCAAGACAACAAGGTAATTTATTTTGTTTGATTCCGAGTCTCCCCGTCTCTATATAGGTCCCTGCTTGTTAGCACGATACTGAATCATTAACTAAGCTTTCACCATTTAGAAGTAAAATGCCTAGTGCTTTTAATAAATAACCTACTAAGTATCATACTGAACATAACATATTGGACATTTTACAAGACGAAATTATGCACAATCATTATACACAATGCCCGTGTCTTCCTAGTAAGAAAAGGCTCCTAATAATCAAATATGCAATCTTTGAGGATCAACTAACAAACCTATCTCATGCAGGAGTAAATGAACCACAAAAACCATGTGAAATAAAAACTGAATAAATGTCTGAAGAGTTAGAAAAGAATGAAAAGCCTTAGAAATATTAAATATTTGCATTAATGTATTAAACTATGGTAAAGGAATTAATGCCTTTGAAAATCCTACCTTTTTCTTTTTGCAGGGAATAGCATAAATAGCATTGGTGCTAAAGTTTTCTCCCTTTTTCTCATTACTTTGACAGCTGGACTGTGACTGTATATCTGCATCAAAATGATGGGTATCCGTGTCCTCATCCTCATCATAATAGCCTAGTATTTCCGGGGACTGTACAGGAGATCTGTCGCTGCCATCAAGTTTCCAGTTGGGCCTGCAAGTGAAACAGGCGTTAAACTGCTTTCTATATTGCTTACTCTTCCAAAAAAACACAAGCTAGTGAACAACCATCAGTCTTACAATATACACAAGTCCAAACAGCTCACACAGACATCTAAGCTTCTGTTAGCTGCAAACATGGAATCTAGCCTATGCATATGCTTTAAAATAAGATGATTAACACTGGAGCTACATTTTCTTCTCTATCTTAAAGAAAAGGTCAGGTAAGAGATAGAAGGTTGCTAATTCTACAGCAAAAGAGAGTCTCAAATAATTATCTAGCACACAGGTAATATCAGATGTAATTCAGATGATTCCGCAGTGATCACCTGTTTGTATAACTGATAATCATTTGGCAGAAATAATGTATCGTTTTACTTGTGACTGCTGTACGATCCAAATCTCCTTCCCAATGATGACTCTATATGTGACATCACTTTATGAGAAATGGATTAAGAACTGTAGACACCGGACCTAATTTACCATGTCATGAGAAAGAAGTAAGTGGCTATAACAACAGCAGTTTGCTCTAACTCTTTGGTAAAATTGTATTGACAGATTCTATTTCTAAGATAAGATACCAAACCAGAAAGTATACATTACCCCATTCTAAGGTCTGCAACTGTCGCATAAGGTTCAAAACATTCTTGTTCCACACAGGTGGAATAATTTTCAGACTTCTGCAAAGGCAGAGGAAGAGCAGTAGTGCGCCCTGTTAGCGTTGCTGAAAGGACAGCTGCTGCTAGAGCAGATCTGGAAGAAAACAGAATAAAGCAATGAAACAATACTTAAAAGTCTTCTCTGTGCTCCACATTTCATATTTTTTTCCTTTGCAAAATGTCTTCACTATTTAAGCAAAGCAAAATGTTCACAATTAACAAGCACAAACATTACTGAAGTGCTAAGGGACTGGTTATAAACTATTAACTCCCAAAGTAAAGCACAAAACTGGGCAAGCTATCATAACACAACTATCTAAGAGTAAAGTACAGTACCTATTGGTTTTCCCAAATCACATGCATGAAAATCATGGAATATACTGAGTCACATTCCCAAAACTGACACTGATAATTTACAGTACTTAGCATTCACTTTAGCCATAACAATACTACCTGGCATTGTTTTGAAAGTGTTCCATGTTCTGCTATTCTAGCTCTTAGTTTCCATTATTCCCTACTCTGAACCTTTTACTGATAATTCTGAAGCCGTTAATGCTGGCACGCCATGACCTAGGGCAAGCATTAGTAGATAGGATGCTGCGGAGTATAGAGAAGGTAAGATGAAAAGGAAGAAAGAAGTAGGAACAAAGATGAAAGGAGAGAAATGGTGAGGACTGTAACAGGAATGACAATAACTGGAGGTCAAAAAGGAAGAAGAAATGAACCACGATTAAGTAGGAATGTTACAGACCCTAGAAAGACCACAGAAAACAACCAGAATTGAACTAAATGTAGAGAAAACATAAAAGAATAACTGTAAGAAACTACAAATGAAAAGAAAAATAAATTTCTATCTTCTCTTTATCTAATTTGTCTATAGAGCTAACTCAAATCCAATTCAACATGGTTTTACATGCCAGTTTTTTTAAGTCCCTGCTTTCTTTAATATGCAATAAAATGAAAAATGGCATGTTAGTCGCATTTAATTTAGGCTTTTCTGGTGAGTTAAAATTTCCTGAGTCATGGTACTGGTATTGCACAGTCCTACACTCTACCATAGCAGCCAAATTAAAAATAGTCCTAACTTTAAATAGTCCATTTGTCTTTAATTGACTCAGATTTATAATAAATTACTTATTCATGATGGTCATTGTCCTAATTATTTAGCATGCTTAGGAGTGGGAGAAAAATAAGTATCTTTAAAGTTCAAAGAAGGGAATTGCTCCAAATAAAAATATGTTCTATTTATGAAAAGGTTCACGTAAACACTGCAGCAAGGACATGCAATTCTTCTAATCATGCTTTTCTAGTATGCTATTGTAGTTGACAAAGCCAAAAAAACCAAACAAAACTCAAAACCTACCTGGGCCCTTCTGGAGGAGGGTTTGGACTACAAGGGGAAGGGGTGCAGGGAACTGCAGGTTTAGGAGCTATGGTAGCAGCAGGGATCAGGCCATGAGTTATATGTTTCTAAACAATTTAAAATAAAATTAGTTGACAATGACTTTAAGAATCACAATTGAAAAAACAGAATTGAACATGCACAAAAACTCACAATGTAAAATGATACAAAAAGGAAGAACAATTACATGCAATTAATGTAAACAGAAGACTTGAAATGGTTCCAATTTTAACTTTTTAACATGTATGAACAGCTACTAATGAAGGTTAGAAATGTAATTTACATGACCCATGAATGTAGGTTTTCCACCCACTATATCACAGTCTGCAAAAAGAGAATTTTAACTTACTCAAGTTTGGGTTTTTCCTGTATATATACACATGAAAAAAGGAGTACTAGTAATTAATTTTCTTCAAAATATTTGAACCCTGCTTCAGAGTAACAATATTAGTCCCTTTCTTGTAGAAAGAGTCTGTCAGAAGTAATCCTCAGCCATAGTAGTATGAGATGGAAGAAAAAAACTATCACTAAACAAGTCTTGCAGTCAAAGGTTCAACCTGAATAAAAGAAAAAAAATCCTAATGCATTTTTATCAGCAAACCCAACAATTTTTTTTTAAAGGATAACATTAAACATCAACTCAGGAAAACTAGGACCATAGCCCTACAAAAAGTACTTTGACTGTAATCACATAACAGTTGAGGTTGGAAGGAAGCTCTGGAGATTGTCTTGTCCAAGTCCCTGCTAAAAGCAAGGTCAACCTAAGTCTACCAGAGAGGGCAGCCTAGGATCCTGTCCAGTCAGGTTTTGAGTATCTCCAGGGCTGGAGACCCCAGAGACCTCCCTGAGCAACCTGTTCCAGTGTTGTATCACACTCACAGTATTTTTAAAAACTATTAAGGACCACCCACACAGTGTTTTTATTATTATTATGTTTATGTTTAAGTTGAATTTTCTATGTTTAAATTTGTGCCCGCTGCCTTTCTAGGCATCAGAAAATACTATGTCACAATGAAGTCCATCACCTTCAGACAGATACTACTTTTTAACAGAGAAAAAAGGCTATGTTTCTGCTACTTCTGCTACAGAGATTTTTTTTCAATTATTCTTTAATTGTCTTCTCCAGCAGGATAAAATAAACAGATGGGAAATATTGGTGTCTTTACAGGAAGGTGCATCAAATAACTAAATGGTGCATTACAAAGGCTGTCTTTTTATTGGGTCATATCTTGCAAACGTACTGCTCCTTAATTACGCAAATCTGTCTGGCACGCACCAGTTTGTTTACTAAAGGCTGTTGACTGTAGAGGTCTTACTAGGGTCCAGGCAACATAGCTGAGGTAAAAGGCTGCTAGCCCCCAGCAAAAGGCAAGAACAGAAGATCAATAGTTTATTTTCACTGTAATACTAAAAACCCCTTCAATTACTTCAAGTACGTTAGAGGACAATATCCACACCGCTACTGACAAGCCTACAACCCTTGCCTGCTCTGAGATTTCACTAAGAACTTCTATCAGTTCTCTTTACCGCTGGAAAGGAGGGAGCGGCACCCCCGCCCGGGGCCCGCCAGCGCCCACGGGCCGCCCTGAGGGGACGGGCGCCGGCCACACCGCCCCACCAAGCCGGCTGCTTCTGGGGGAGGCAGACAAGCCCAGTGCTGAGGAAAAGGAGAGCGCCCGGCGTCCGGGCGCCTTCTTTTCTTCGCTTAGGATTTATTTTTCTCTCCGTTATTCACTTCAAAGTGCTCAGCGATGGCCGGCGTCAACCGCAGGGCGCGGCCGCCCGCCCCGAGGGACCCCCCCCGAGGGACCCCCGCCGCTGGCCCTGCTTCCCGGGGGCGCAGGCCCGCCCTGGACAGACCCGTACTCACAAAGTCCTTCCGCCTTTTCCAGAAACGGAGCGGCATCGCGACCGGGTAGGGGACGGCTCTGTGCCGCTGCCTCTCGACGACAGTCCCCCCGCTTCGGACGCTTTCCAGTTGCGACCCGCCTGGTAACAAAAGCGCGGCGGATTGGCTGCGGGCTTGCGCCCCCCCAGTCAGCACGCGTCTTACTCACGCCACCCCGGCCCTAGCAACCTACCAGTGGCGAGGCCGGGCTCGCCCCGCCTCCTCATTCGCTGGCGGCCGGCGGAGCTCTCGCTTCCTATTTGTCAGCGCCGCTGTCAGCCAGGCGCGCGCCCTGAGGCGGGCGGTAGCTGCGGGCCGGCGCCGTTCCCGAGGCGGCGGAGGGATCTCGCCGCTGCTGGGGCTGCGCTGCGTCCTCCGGCTGAGGGACTGCGACCGCCGGAGCTCGGAGCACCCGGGACGGAGCTCAGCCTCGTCAGGCAGGTCGGCGGGGCGCCGGGGCCACCCCTGGGGCCGTCCCCCGCTCCTCTCAGAGCGGGCCCCGCTGCAGGATGTGGCTCGGGGGGGCAGTGTTTGCGTGGGTACCGGCTGGTCTGTGGCTCTCCTCATTACAGCATGCCTTAGCCACCAAGATTCCGGTCTCTTCCTAAAGTCAGAACACTGCAGAAAGCTGGTAAACCTGACGGTAATCTCTCTTTGTAATAATCCGTCTGGAGACTTCTGCCAGCTGAGGGCTGGAGGTGCCTCTGGAGTCAGCTTTGTAACTGAAGCAGGCTTTCAAGGCTGAATGAAGGCGCAGGAAAGGCAGTGCGGTTTTTTCACCATTTGCGTATCTTAACTCGGGTGGGTTTCGGATCGACTGGCAAGGTTGGGAGTGGAATTTGCAAGCTAACACCCTGTATTGAAGAGAACAGAGTTGCTTACCAATTTTGATGTATTACAGTAACAAAGGTAGCTTTGGGGAGGAAGAATACTCTTACAGAGTATTAGATGTTGTAAATTCCAATCATAAAATCAGGTTTGGAACAGGTTTATAAAATGTATTAGTGTCTTCCACATTTCTTTCTAGGGTGTAACTGCTAATGAAGTAAAGATTTCAAGGAAGCCTGATGACAACAAAAGCAAACTCTACTGTGTCAGCAGGATCTATAGCTGTCCCTTATGGGCATGTAATTGGAAATGAGAAGTGGAGAGGGTCAGAGATAGCCCAAAGGCTACAAGGTAAGTACAAACAAATTGGAAGAGGCAAAACGATTCGGGTGAAGCATTCCTCTCTATCACCCAGTATTGTTAAGATTAGTTGGAATGTGCTTTACGCTGCCTGACTGGTTCCGTATTTGTCATACAGCCTGTATTAGCAGGCTGAAAATTCCTGTTTGTCTGTTTGGTATCCGCATGATCAGTGCAGTCATATTTGCATAGATGCTGAGCACTGCAGAGAAGCAGAAGTATCTCCTTCTTGGGGACCACAGCAGTGGGGTTATTGTGAGTACGCATCTCCACTGAAGTCACTTGAATTTATATGGGTACTGGGACTGTGCTATCATCTGTTGGCACAGCAAACTAAATTAAGGTGATCCTTCCAGAATAGCTTGTGATGTTTTTGTTCAAGTCCAGAGTTTACTGAGAAGCTATGGCACTTTCAGATCTGTAGTTTGGAAGTGCTATTAATTGGCATTACTAAAGGCATCACAGGGTACTTTGGATTGCTTGTACCAATTTTGCTTAAAGACAAGAAAAGCTTTTAAAGAATATGAAGTTTGTTGCGGAGTCACTAGTATTATTGACACGTTAGAAAGGTTGTGCTGTGAAGTAATTATTAGTATATTTTTAACTACTGTATTTTTTTCTTTCAACAATGTCACCTTAAGGGAAAATTAGACTCATCTTTGAAGATGGCTTGGGACTTGTGGATTTTCATCTTTCAAACAGAACTTGCATTTTATATATTTCTGAAGCAGATTTGGTTGCAGGGGATGAATTCAAACGAAGATTGGCTCGGTTTAGGAATGTAAGTAGTACGTAAGGAGAAAAGGAAAAGTTTGCATTGGTGTTTGTTTATTCCATGCTTCTTGTGTTATTTTTTGAATTCTAATGGCAATTATCACAGAAATTTAGCTCCACTTGAAAACTGAAAAAATTATGCAGCTGTGTAATAATGCTGTATTAAAGCTCAGTACTGTTGCTGCAACTTCTTTTCTTCCTGTGATTTGCTTTCAGGCAGCTCATACTTGATGCATTTTCTCTCTGTTGCATTTCATCAGTTTGTCATTAATGAGGTCTTCTTTTTTTCCTTTCAATACAGGCCAGCAGTCTCAGTGGAATAGTAATTGTAGAGAAAACCCAAATAAGTGATCAGTACTTCTCAGCAGTACAAAAGTTTGTTGTGCTAGAACTTGGAATGGTGTTGCTTCCTGTAGGAAATCAAGGAGAAGCTTCTCAACTTATTACTCAGCTAGTAAGTTTCTATGGTAGTGGACAAACCTTTATTAAAATACAAGACGTGAGGAGAATTACCTCTTTTCCCACAATCATCACTTGTTTCAGAAAGAATACTGGGATCTTAAAAAGGCACGCAACGTATTTTGTTGTTTGAATGCACAGAATAAGTATCCTGCAGTAGGAATATGATAGTATAGCTCAGTAAAAAGAGCTCATTTGGGAACAAAGGGGAAAAAATCGAAGGATATCATACTGGATTTTTTTAATGTGATTTTGCACTGAGGTGTCACTGGATAGCGTTAAGCAATCTTCACTCAAGGCCTCTGTCAAAACCAACTTGAGATTTTGCTTTGTCTCAGGCTGGGGAAACCGTTCTTAAGTTGTTTCTCTTAATCTGATTCCATCAAAAGGAGGACAAAATCATTGTTTTAGTTCATGGTTGATATTAAGAAATTGTTCTTTTCCTAGTGAGACGTTGTGGATCTGCATCAAAATTCTTAATAAGGGCACACGCATAAGGAGAGAGCTTGTTTTTAAAACTTCCTAGTGATGAGCTCCTCTGAGATGAAAGAAACTATTTTAAAAACCCAAACCAGAGTTCCAGCAGAGGGCACTCAGCGTCACATACGGTTTTGTTTTTCTTCAGGTCCGGGAACAAAGTAAGGATCACAGTAGTAACCCCTTTCTCCGGAAGCAATGTTCTCAGCTGGCAGAGCCATCACTCTTTCGGACGGTTCAACAAATTCCAGGAGTTGGGAAAACAAAAGCTCTGCTTTTACTGCAACAGTTTGGAAGCCTCCACCGTCTATGCAATGCATCTGTCAAAGAGCTTGAGCTGGTAGTTGGACAAACAGTAGCACAACAGATTTATACCTTTTTATGTTCCTGACATGCATGGGTAGTGCCGTTTTGGAAAACAAACCTTTTTGTTTGTGTTTCTTGTGAATTATAAAATTATTTTTTTAATAATCACATACGACAGTGATTTCTGTAATCCTGGGTAACAACTGGAGTGTATTGACTAGTTGTTTAGATTATTACTCTGCTGCTGCTTCTTTACATGTGTTCTGCTTAAGTCGATCGAGCTGTGAAAACTGCCTTGAAAAGAGGGCTGTAAAGTGTTTTGCATTTATCTTGTACAAAAAACAGAGAGAAAGCTGTTTTTTTCAGCATCCACAGAAAAAAAAAATTGAAAGCAAGTTGCTTGATTTTGTCTTCCAGAAATAAACACCTTGTTAATATGGGAGTGGTGTTACCTTCTCAGTAACTGAGTTAGCATACCTTGCTTTATAGTAGTATCTTTGATTTATGATTCTTAGGACTTCCTAAAGGAACTCCAGCTGGTATACATCTTTGGCTTAAAACTAGCTTATTTTTCTGGTTTCTTTTTCAGTTCACAGGGTGTTACCAAATTTATTTCCTTGTGTCCAGTATCCAAAATCTTCATGTTGCACTTTTGAATATAGTTTGGGATAATGATAATCTATTACAATATATTTTGACAGATTATCAGCTATAATCATTAATTATAGCAAGTATACTATACACTACAAAGAAAATAATGTGGGAAGCTTTGATCAAAATTCATAATTAATCCTGTTCATCTAGTATCCTTTTCAAAAGTTACTTATGAAGATGATTGGTTTTACTGACATCTTGCATTTTATTTTAAATTATATTATCCTATTTAGTAAGGGTAAAATTGCCTTTTGCCTTACGTACCCATTAAGGAGGTATGTGAAAAGCTGCTTTGCTACTACTTGGGCTTTGGATCACAGCAGGCAGGGAGTGGAACAGGCTTTTCAACGCGCTTTTGTACACTAAAGAGAAGCAAATACTAGAACCTTGGCACCTCTGTAATCAATCTCATCTGCCGGTTAGAGTGGTCAGCAGATAGACCTGTTTACTTACCCTGATTCCATACTCGGGATGAAAATACACTTGCAATTTGGTCATAAACATTTAATTTACTGAATAATAAACAGAATTTCTAGAACTATAGGAAAAGATACTTTCTTTACAACTAGGGAATGCTTAAGCTTCTTTATAAAACTCTGTTTAGGTTTTATTTCCTCTTAGACTGTGTCACTTTGCTATGGAGACTGGATTTCACATCTAAAGGTACATGGCTGTTGATGTTGCAAGGCAAACACCTTTTTACTATTTCAAATGGCCATCTGTTCAGTGCATTAAATAAAGTTCAATTAAAGTAGTAACAATTAGTATGGATGGAATTATGAGCTCAACTAATCTATTGGAAACCTTTATGATTAGGGCTTTATAGCCCTATACATCGTTGTGTATAGAAACTTGTTACAAGTACTCCTGTGGTCTGAGCAAGACTGTAACTTGCTGTGAAGTTAATATTTGCCTTAAGTTAGCTGTTAGCTACCAGTCAGTGTAGAAAGAGTCTTTAGTTAGCTGACAGGAAATAGTAAGTATGTAGCTGTATGGCACTTAGGAAGGCCAAATTTTGGTTTGAATTGAGGGCAGGGGTGGGTGTGTAAAATAAAAAAAGACCCTACCAAAACGTTTCCTCAAGGACAAGCAAGTGTGATGGTGGGAATGAAAGGTTAATTAAACAGGCAGATCTTTGCAGGAAGACTATCATAGCAGGCATGAAGACGTGAAGAGCTGGAAGGGCAATTCATGTGATGGTGCTAAAGATTTCATTAGCTGGATAGTCATTTTAGCCATATATGCAGAGTAAATATCTTCTGTATAAAATATTGTATGGCAGGGTCTTGTGTATCAGTGTATGACTGCTGCTGCTTGTGTGTGAAAAAAGTGCTGCTACAAATACACATGAAGAATACCTACTAACAATAGGTGAGTCCAAGTAATTTACTTTTTTTTTTCTGTAACCTTTGTAGGGAAGCTCTGTAATATGTTAACACTTTTTATAAGGAAGCACGTTTTAGGCCATAATATAGGAACTTAGAAACTTTTAAGAAAGACAGTTTCTTAGTTCTTTGTAAGCAACAATACAGAAACATGCAAGAGGTATGCCAGCGCTAAATTATGCTGTATCATCCAAGCCGTAGCAGAATCAAAAAGCTACTACTAAATAACAGCATCTGATTTTTATTCTTAAATATGTGTCATCAACATATTTACACCTATTATGTAAGAAACTAAAAATAAATGACAA
Organism: Falco rusticolus; assembly: GCF_015220075.1. NCBI lineage: Eukaryota > Metazoa > Chordata > Aves > Falconiformes > Falconidae > Falco > Falco rusticolus. Next base: position 12,001,964 of record NC_051201.1, on the reverse strand, counting down.
CTTCAAAGTTTACACCCAGGTGCAAACTGTCCCCATATTTTAAGTTTTGAGTATCAAACAGCATATATCTACTCTGTAGATGGCAAATGCTAACTAACACTACAGTGTTAGCAATTTTCAATTAATTTCAATTTCATAAAATAGAAAATTTCACAGAAATGCTCAGTTAATTTTTTTCTCTCCCTCCTTAATATATATAGCCAATACTTACTCATTAATTGTTCTAAGGGGAGGAGGATGGTTTTATATTGATTTGGGTTTTTTATCTGATGTGATAATAAAGAAATTCTGCTACTTAAGACTCTCAAGCATTTCTCATATTTTAAAGCATCACCACAGTTTATGTACTCTTGATCAATACACTGCAATAGGTCAGTTTTGAGATTTATTCCACAGCTATCAATTTTAACAAGATGATGAGATACAAGTCTTATGGTAAGTATTTTAAATAATTTTAAATTTGGAGTAAAGCCTGTTTAACAACTGAATCGGCAGGCATTTAAAATGTAGCCTAGATCAGAAAAGGAGCAGAGTAAAAGCCTTTTGTAGTTCAAAAGATCTTTTGACTTCTAAGCCGCCTAATTCTCTTCCAGAATTAAATTTAACTATTCAGTAGACTACACCTAGTACTCTCAGAAAGCAAATGTCTCTGTGTAAAAACAACTATATGACACTGCCCCTTGGCACAAGGCTAGTTTCTCTGAATAATGTTATCCTCTCCACCTGTAGTTTAAGATAATTCCTTGAAGTCGTGTTAAGTGATTTGTTATGAACTCTAAACTTGTACAGCAAAATCATCCTTTAACATGTCCCCTAATGTTTTGCATGCAGCAACAAGTTTGTAATAAATAACTCCCATCTATCAGTTATAAAAAACCAGTCACAATACAGTGTTTTGCAATTCCAAAGGAATCCAGTCCTCATGTAAGCCATTGTATAATCTACATCTTGTTATTGCATATCTCCCAAACCATTTCATTCTAACCTTCAAATACTTCAGTTTTACAGTTTTTGGCAGCCTCTGACCTTCATAGTGGCTCAATACAGTAAATGAAGTCACTGGCATTTGTCTGAAGTTATACACACATCTATATAAAGATAAAATTGATCGACATCTTTTAAAATACATTGTAAAGAAAAATGTCATGTTAACAGATCCTTCTGAAAGACTCAGTACAATGAACTTTCCGTATTCAGAAGCGTGAAGGGAGAAAGCTTCTTCTTAATCGGAGAACTTCCAGCCACCACTGAAGGCAGGCAGAGGGTGCTTGCGGCTTTCTGTCTATTTTTAGTTCCCCAACTTAGAAAAGGCAGTTTCAGTGGGGCTTTCTTGGTCTGATCAATCTTATCCTCTTCCATGGCTAAACAGATTAAGGAGTATGTCTTCTGCATACCCACAGAGTAAGTTGCACTCTTACTATGCTGTAGGGAAAGGAGAAGCATTACAAGAATCAGTCACCCAAAATGGGTCAAAAATTTTGACGATAACAAAAGGTTACTGTGCAAGTAGTTTTCCAAAGCAGACTACAGCAAGTTTTCTGTGCTAATGACATCATAATTGAATACAAGGCCCTTCAGCGTGCTGCGATTCTGGTATTTTGCCCGTGTAGACTCAAGGTTATGCTATGCAAAGCATAAAGGGACTTGTGAATCTTTTCCATGGGTTGTGTTATAGTTACGTTTACTGGCTTCTAGCATAACTATACAATACATATACTAACCTCTCTACAAAGCTTATATATGTAGTTCTTGCACAGATCTCTGAAGGGAAGATTTTTTTGCTGTCTTTGGTCAGGTTCCATGTCAATTGCAACTATGACAAGAGCTACTGTGGGACAGTCTTTCGGGATACCCGAAAGGCACAGCTTTCTCTGTCTCAGCTGTGCCCTGAAGCAGCCTGATTATACCCTACCCTCTTGTTTCCAGTAGCAGCTTGGAATGGCAGGTGTGCAACTCCTTATTTTCAATAAGGAAAAATTAACTTCTTAAAACACAAAAACCTAACAGCAGTAAGAGCACCTTGCTCACTTCTAAGGCAACACTACTTCAGTGCCTAAGCTTGCCAGGGAATGTTAGAAGCATGAAGCAGTGGATTTAGCTGAACTACAGGTTCTCTCACACTACAAATAAGTTTGTTATTTAGAGCTTAACATTTTTTAATCTTGTGATCATTTTTCCTCAGTCTAAAGCTTCTACAGCAGCTTAGTAACTGACTAGACAGTTATAAGTCCACCAAAATAAAAAATACATTCATTAATCTATGATCTAATACAAAAGTCACAGATCATTTATGTTAACAACATATAAAATAAGCACATGGTCACGGATGTTCTATTTCATTCCATTATTGTTTCATTGTGGCATTTCCAGTGCTGAACAGGGTAATATTTTCATCCTCTGGGACAAGTTAGGGGAAAAATAAAATATAACCTGGAATTTATAATGCAATTAATCTAAGTAGCTCCACTAAAAAAAAAAAAAAACCCAAAAAAAACAACCCACCCAAATATTCTTATGCACACAAAGACTGTACTTTAGCTTGCTAACTCATGATGATTTAAACAGACTGTTTAAAACTGAACACATGCCTGAATACTTTATATATTCACTGCTGGTGTGGGATCCGACTACATGAAAGTAAACACAAATCAGGGACTGAAGCCAGGAAAGTGAACAACTCTCACATATCCAATCTGCAAAACGCGTTTGCCTCATTACATACCATAGATGCCGCTGTATCCTGGCAACTGATAACCTCAATCTCAATGGGCCGCTCTCCCACACTTTTGAATTTTTCCAGCACCTCGTTCACTCCGAGCCACTTGCAATCCACGCCACCAACTGATACAATGTAGTCACCTTCTTTTAGGCCCATCGACTGTCAAAAAAATTTTGCAAAGGTTATGATCTGGAATTGTAAAGATGCACAAAATGTTTTTGTCACCACATGGTATCTGCCCTAAAGGCATCTCCCTCTTAGATGCTATAAAACCACCGCCTAGCCAAACACGTGGGATAAAATTGTGTATGTAACACAGAAACAGGTAACTTTTCGAGTACACAAATTACCTATTTGAGTTGGCAGAATCACATTTATCAATGGTAATCTCAAATGCTGGCTCTTTCTATGTCCTTTTCACTTTTCTCCTTAAATAAAGGAAACTTGTTTTTTGCTATGCTATCGTCCCCCATGAGATACATTCTCCAGATTTTACTTCCATTTCTTCAGTATTTTTATTTGTACTTCTGTAGTTGCTTCTGCCTTTCCTACAGCTGAACTGTGCTCATCACTGCATGCTGCTTTGGGCACATGCTACCTTGCCTTGCCTTCCTGATCCTCATCCTTATTGTTGCTACTTTCTAAAGCCTTTATCCCTTACAACTTCCTGAACTAGATGGGGGAAAAAATTGTTGGGACTTCATATCTATTAAGTGTGAACAGGGCAAGAAATTAATTCTAGTTTAATGTGATCTCAGGGATACAGGTACTCTAACACCTAAGGTGTATATAGCACAGAATGTGTTCAGATTATATGACTGTACTATACTGACGTATAGGAGAACCCAATAAATATGCCATGCACCAGTATTAACAAGCTGCAGTTACGTTTAAAAGACTGGAATGCTCAAGTCCGGTGATCAATTATTAATATTGCACCGATGTACTTACAGCTGCAGTGCAAACTGGATCAAGACAATAAATCTGTACTGGTGAACCTCCTTTAAGACTGAATCCTAGCTCTCCTGCTTCATGGTGGATGCGAATAGTACGTGGAGCCGTCCATCTCTGCTTGGCTGAGAACACTGTCAGTGGGCCCTGTAAGTAACATAGCCACAGGCACATGACTGTTATTTGTAAGTAAACATTTGCATTTTTTAAGTTATAATGCTTTAAGCTCATCTTATGTAGATTTTACTCAGGTTAACTTCCAGCTACTTCCACTGAAATGGAGCAGTGCTATTTATCCCAGAAGTTTAAGCTATCCCCTGAAGTGCTCAGCCCTATTTCATGACTGTTCAGGTGATACTTCCAACAGAGTGGGATCACAGCAAATGCCAAGTTGTTCTGAGATCTCTGTTAAAAGTGTGCAGAATCTTCTGGCTGCAGCAGGCTCTAAGGTTCTATGTTACTCCATTTTGGAGAAGATAAATTGATTTGTGAAACACTGCATATTCTGACCCTAACTGCAACTCCCAGTTCCCTTTGGCCACTGATACACAGAGCCACCTTAAAGACCGGCTTTGTAGCATGCAACATTACACATTCTGCATGCCTGTCTCCAAGTACTTTGTGTTTCTCCCCACCTTTAAGTTGTATGCAATTACCCATTGAAACTTCATGGGACTTTCACAAAGGTTTTCAAGAACGAATGCTGTGCAAAGCCATTTACAATAGCACTTCTATTCTTTGCTAGTCTCAAGTTGACTTACACCTCTGAGGCTACGAATGATCTCTCCAGTAGCGTCTGACAAACCCCCCCAGTTAATACAGGATCATTTTTTCAGGCTAAAATGCTCATGTCCCTTCCCTCACATTAGAATGAATTTATACTTGCTAGCAAAATGACAGAGGTTCGTTGGTATTAGCATGTTACGTACCAGTCTGTGAAAGAAATCTTTAACTTTCACCTTGGAAAACTGAGGAGCGATTGTTTCTATTTTATGCTCTGTTTTAGCTAAAACAAAAAGAAGAACAAATTCATTTTCTCTCAAGTATTAGTTGAAAGGCATACAAAATACTTTTTTTTGCATTCCAAGCTAGATAGAAATTTCTCCTAAATTCTTACCAGGCTGTAGAAAAGCTCACTTTTTGTGGGAATTTGTAAGGCAAATATCTGAATCACCTTAAAAATCCCTTCAGAGCTCATAGTATCAATACACAAAACTTAAAACAATCCATCCAAACAAAACTAAGCTATTCTCCTCTTTAATTTATTTTCCTTTGAGAAATATTTAAAACCAGTGCTCATTCTTTCCCACTGCTTCCAAAGAGGAAACAGTTGGACGTGCTGGACTAATCATATGAAGAATCAATAGCAGTCAAAGTGAGTTAACAACTTAGACTAGTAGAAGATTCGTGCTACAGGAGACAGTTACTAGTTTTCCCCATATGATTTTAGCTTTTAAAGTTTCCCTATTTTTTCTAGCTCACAAGACAGTCACCAAAAAAGCTGAGTTGTAAGTAATTACTGTTATCTACCCCAGAAAATTATGTGACCAGAGACAGAAACATTGTAAAGCAGCTGTAACAAAATTCATTTATCTGTGATGGAGGAAACATGCAAGGAATCTGAACTCAAATGTTTAAGTATATAAGTTGTACATTATTTATACTATGTATGGATGCATATTATATATGTATAAATATATCATATAAAGGCATATCCCCATGAAAGCATACACATGTAAGGTTAATACCCTCTATTTCTAGCTATATACACTTACGAAGGATATCTGGAGCCTGGATTAGACTGAGAAAGTCATCTTCTGTCTCTTGCTGAGCATATTTGAGAAGTGAGCGCTTATGTGCAACTGTCAGAACCTCCTGAAGAACATCGATGTTTCGAAGCTTTTTGCATAGACCACAGACTCTTAGAGCTTCTTCATGATAAACAATGGCTTTGCGTAAGTGTGCTTTCCCTGAAAAAAATCAGAATTGTTGGTTGTCATCCATAGACAATAAATACGAGGTTATTTTCAAACTGTATCTAGTAGCTGTGAGAATCTGGCAGTTACCCAATTGTTTTCTCTGAACTTTGTCCTTTAGAACGGTGAGAACTATCAATCCTTCAGGCATGTAGTCATACAACTGTGACAAGGCTTTCTCCTGCTGATCTTCATCATCACCAGACTGCACTGGAATAATTGATACAGAACATTAACCATTACACATCTTTAGGTGTAACGTTGTGTAATTGCTACTACCTTTTCTCCAAAGGCAGTCAAATATTTACACACACATATTGATAGGAATTTCAAGTTTTTAGGACTTTTACAGTTTTATCATCTGCAATATCCAAATAATATTTACATGCCAGAACATATTGACAAGAATCAAACAATTCAGTAGAATATAATGGGTATAATACTTCTTTTGTTTCTGCAGAAATTAGTTTATTGGACTTCCACATTCTTCTGTAAAGAACAAAAAAGCATGGCTTCAAATCTGAATGGGAAAATGGCCACAAATTAACACATATTGAAACCCCAAAATTCCTGGCTCCTAGTCTTATTCATAGACCAAATTATAACTGTTTATGGTTTGTTAATGTTAGTTACATGAATATATAGAAAATGTAAGATTCTTACATTCATGGTCACACAGAATGGTGGCAATGAAGTAATGTGCCAGCGCTTTGTAATGGTCTGACTTTATCTGTGCCAGTTTAGACCAGGAATAGGGGATATTCTCTTTCACTGGTTCCTGATTCATTGCAGTGTTAACCAGCATGTAAACCTCTCCCACCTAAAATAAAGCACAAAATTGAAATATGATAATGTAACATTGCTTATTAGGAGCTCAAGCAAGGGATATTATATTCAGCTTTAAGATAATTTCATGTGCATCACATCAAAGAGGGGCTGGGGGAGACGGTTAGAAAGGGTTGGAAAGAAGTTTTGAGAAGATTTGAAATTCCATCTCTGATTTTTCCCTTACAAGAAAAGTAAAAATTCTGTATAAGAACAGATGAACCAAGTCACTCAATCTATATGGCTTCAAAGTTAAAATAAAAACACCATATAATTAACAGTTCTTAATATACAAATACATCTTACTGCATGAAGTCTGCTGAGAAAAAGAGTGAAGCATATTACTTGTACAGTAGGTTTGTGCTTCACTTCTGAAACTGTGGAGTCATATCTAGCCTTAAGTTTGTGTGGTCTTATTTAAAACTGGGCTACTATTCTTTATGCAGAGGAAATAAAATAGGTTTGTCAAGTAGTGAATGCTGCTTTAATGGATCAAACAACTCCAAACTGACACAATCCAAAAACCTTTCCTCTACAGCTGATCGATCCTACAGACAGGTCAGGGTGGCTTTACAGGGTTGGTAGGAAAAGCTTTGCCCATTTATCTAGTATGGAACCAATCATATATCTGCTACTCTGAAATGGCTCAGGAAGCATCTTCATATCTTGTTGGCATACCCGATTTTTGATGTCAGCGACCTCAATCAAGTACAAACACTACCTTCTGGGGCACAGCCTGCCTCCCATTTTTCAGACAAGCCCCAAGACAGCTCTGCAACTACCAACTGACTGCTCATCAGGGTCCTCCCCCAGTTACAATTTAGTTATTCTTTTGGACTTCAGCTTTTTAAGTTTGCATAACCTCCACCTGCTGGGAAATAAGACAGGTTGTGTTCAATACTTAACAGAGAACTACACAAACAACACTGTCCTTTTGTATGTTGTTCTGTGGACAAGATCTATACTGTTTGAAAGAGCATACAATAAATAGCTTGTAAAAAAGCTTTGGCAAGTTCACTGCCCCAGTGTTCCAGCATGTTTCTGTTTAAACTTCATGAATGATGAATTTAAAAGAAAAAACACAACAGTTCTAAAATAATACTTAGACTGCAGCTATTTGTGTTTTAATCTTCTGAAAGGTTGCGATTGTCATTATAGGTTGTCAGCTGTCCCTTGTTACTTTTGGTTTTCAGTAACAGTTGTTAACATTTAGGTTTAATAAATTCTGTTAGTATTACTAGAAGCTGTAGCAAGTAACACAGCACTGTAAACAGTTATTTTAAAGACTGACTTTTAAGTCTCCTATTTTACCTTGGCAGCTTCCTGTGTCATTTTCACTAGTGTGAAGAACTCATTGCGTATTCCAGGAAGACCAATCTGCTCAAAAACACACTCTTGAGCTTGTGCAAGCATCATTTTTACTAATACATTCAGCATAGCTGGGCTCATATCATAACTTGGTGTGTGAGTAAAGGTCTCCTTTAAGTAGCTTAGGACTCCTGAAATTACAAAATGGCTTTGTCAGCATTACAAAGAGAGAAACAAGTGAACTTACTTCTAGCATGTACTACAATGATAAAGATGGAGAGCATACTTTCTAGTAATGAACAACAGCAATTTGAAGGGATTCTTGGTACACATGAAATTAAACTGTACAGGTTTTGCTTTGCATTCCCATCAAACATCTCCAGGCACAGTTCTCAAAATTACAATTCAGAAGAGCAACAGAAACTGCAGATTTTAAGGGCAATACCTTCAGATCTGCTTGTAACAGTTCTTGTGATTGACCATAAAGCTGTACTGAACTGAACGTGACTCGTATATGGAAGTGGTAGGCTACGGCTTATACACAGGACAAGAAAAAGAAGTCTATGCAGCCATAAGGAGGTGAAAATAGAACACTTGGATGGAAGGAAAAACCACAAACTTATAAATGTAGTTAATTATGAACCTCCTTTCCAGATGCTAAGTGCTGCTGTGTCCAAATGAAAGCTCAGTTCCATCCCTGTAAGTAAACTAAACCAGTGTATTTAATAGGGTAAAATTAGATTCTGCTCTAGACATTTGATTCTATCAACGCATGAATCGTTTCCATCATTTATCAATTAAAAACAAACACTAACTGTAGTGCAAATATTAAGTAACAGTTTCAGGGATGGAAGTGTAACCTTCAAGTATGCATGTCATCCAACTGGTTTAGTGGGTTCTACTAGCCTGCTAATTGCTGATACTACTACAAAAGCTTAATGATAAGACCTCTGGTTTTTCAAGTGTCTCAACTTCTGTTATCTTAGTTCTTGCCACTACATTCAGTTCTGGCCATGTTATGCTGTATTTTCCTACTATCAGTTTCAGAGGTTTTTCATGTTCTGTGTTAACTTTTGTCTTTTAACTTACTAATATGCTCTTACACAAATTTGAATTATGGCAATCTTTGCCTTTTTTCCAAAAAAAAAAAAAATCAAGCCCAAACTTGCCAGGCACATCCCAAGTGCTGATGCAGTGCCCTATTGAAAGGAACTGAAAGTACAGGCAGGGGGGGAAATATTATTTTTTCTCAACATATTTCTCCCTATCACGTAAGTATATACATACCAAGAGCTTTGTTGAGGGTAAGCTCTGTACAACATTTTCCATTCAGCGCAGAGAAATGGTTAATACATGCTCTATATCACGTCTCTACCAACATAATGAACAGTGTTACGGAGCCATGCACAGGTACAATGAAATGCCTCCTGAGCACGTCGCTTTGGGGCCCTACAAAGGTAGTGTAGTAGCAAATGATGCATTTCAATTTGTGAATTAATTCTGTTCTGTAAATACACTGAAGTGAAAAGCAGTTATTTCTTATCTGCAAAATGGAAGGAGCAGCAGCAAAATGGAGAAATTTCTTTTAGATTGATTGATCGATTTTAGATTGATTTTAGTATTGAAGTTTCATTTAGATTAAATACAAAGGCTGAAAAATAATTTATTTAATAAATGCATGAAGAAATATTTTTTGATGGCTGTGTATTCAAAAGAGGGGTTTTATGACAATCCAACTCTGTGGTCCACAGTTTGTAGATGATAAAACTGCCCATACAGTGGAAACTGACAGCCACAGATTCCTAGTGCAAAAATAAATCTTACAGTAGCTATTAATTACACAGGTCATGTCTTTAAGCATTATGTGTAGCACAGATGACATTTAGAAAAAAAATTAGAAAAGCTACTCGGAAAAAAACCCCAAACAAATCCAAACCAAAAACTTCTGTAACATGTTAATTAATTCAAAGGATGTGATTGCCTTTATTAGAATCTGTATTCTTCCTTGCTTGGGACAGAGCTTGAGTATTTTGAATCTGTCTGCCTTTGGAACCTATGGAAAATATAGTCAACTTCCAATTAATTGCAAATTTCACCAGAGAACACAGTAAGATTAATTTTGCAGAAACCATAAGGAAAGCTAGGTTTTAAGCCCTTTATCAGCCTTTAAATCTGATTTTATGCCAATGTAATATCACTGAGGTAAAAGCAGCTATGTTGGTGAAACAAAGAATGAACAGTGAAGCAGTTCACGTTAGGGCTATTACTTGGACCTTTGAACTACGGTTCATTAATCATTAACCACAGTATTCACTGTCTTTATCTGCATGTTCAGACTACAGTTCCGAGTTTTGAATTAAAGTGCCATCTCAGCTCTTCAGTGGGCTTCAATTTCCCTATTCCTCCTTTTTTGTGTAATGAAGTCAGTTGGTGATGGAGGATGTCAGGGTGAGATTACGAACATGTGCATAAAGACCTTCCCAACATTTGAATATTTGTACCTGCAGCTCTCTGAAAAGCATCAACAGCATTTTCAAGTCCAGCCTGGGTCTGACGATTGCATCTTGTTCCAATCTGCGTGTAGAGGGCTCCGATGTTGAATAAAATGCTAGCTTTTTCAAGTAACAGATTTCGCTGACACACTGGGACACCTGTGAAGGAATCATACCTTGGGAAACAAATATTAGAAGTGTTAAAATTAGCAGAGTCCATTGAAACAACAGATATTTTCATTCTGTTTTTCCAAAAGAGAAGTGGAATTCTTAGTAATCGTTATGCTACAGTGAAAATTAAAGTGAACAGAAATACCATCCCATACTGTGAGGACAATCTAGATGCTGCAAGCCAGAGAACGGCTTTATCTGAGGCTTAGTTTTCAGCAGGGTCTCCATAAGCATACTGTATCTAACTCAAAAGTGCCTGTGAAATACCACAGAGGCTGACAGTATACTGGGGAAGCATCCATATGTGCTGCTATGTTCTTGTACTTAGATGTTGCCAAATACTAACTATTAGCATGGTCAAATCCTTCATAGCTTGTCTTTTCAGGTTTCTATCTGCAGTTATGACTAGAAATTTAACAGTTCCTCTTGGCTGCATGGTAGTAATCTTTTTCATGATAAAAATAAAACCTCTGAATTCAGAGTCAAACTTTGCTCATAAATATAGTAAACACTCCACTATAATAAATTAAGTCTCTCCTCCTTTTCTGGTCCAAATGGTCATCTTAACAAATTGAAGGAGGAGAACTAAGGTGTAACCCATTCCCCATCTGCTTCATGCACCACGGCTGAGAGTCAAGGACACATGTGCAGTTGTCCAAAATGAAGATTATTTTCTCTCTTTTTCCCCTTGTACTAACCTGTAGCCCAAATCATAATCTAGCCAATTGTTTCACTCTTAAGCATGAAAAGGGTGTGTTGTATTCAGGTTTACTCTTAACACTAAAAAACCCCAAAAGGTTAACAACACACACTGCAGGGAGCGAGGTAGGAAGAAACACACTGATGCTTCAAATTAAACAGAAGACAGTTAATGGTTAACAGTGTTCTGAAACAGAAGAGAAGACAAACATGAACTACACACTTACCATGTAAATAAAACTCCCATGTGCCTGGTAGGTGGGAAAAATCTGTTTTCTACATAACCAAGTTGAAGGAAATAGCTTATCAACATCTCAATGCCAGCTTCATCTCGGCTAGGAGTGCGGCAGGCCTTAAAATACAACAGATTAAAATAAAATATATTGTGTTAAGTTACAGGATGAATACCGCAACACCAAGGTTAAAGCTCTGCTTCCTTTGGACTTCTGCATATCAATAGAAATGTGTGGAATCTGAGAACAGTAAGCTTAAGGCCATATGGATGCATTCCAAACAAGAGTTTTTCAGCTACACACAAGTAGCACGTAACCTTTAAGCAAAGGGGATCTGTCTGGCAAGTCTCTAAAATTAAATAAAGATTGTAGGTATTTTATGAAAGCTACAAAGAATGTTTGTATTTCTAGTATAATACAGGAAACAAACAATAGTTAGAAATAACCACCATTCTACTACAATTTTTTGCCAGAAAAACTCACTTCAACACTCTTTCTGCTAAATTAAAATACCTCAAAGTAAAAATAAGACAAATCTTAGATTTACAGGATTTACAAAATTGTGTGAATAGCTCAATCACTTTGCATAACTTCATCCTTTTCTTCACTTGTTCTTTACTCAAATTGTAAAGCTCTTGGACAACGAAGACTGATGTTCCGTATCTCAGAAATTAAGTCAATAAGAGTATGATAAGTTATAAGCAATAATAGCATATGCTGGTTCCATACAAATGTTGTTATTTACAACTGTAGATTAAAAGACCTCATGGTATACCCTACTTGAACTTACCTGTCTCAGATCCATGAGATCTGCTATTTCATCTTCATACTCAGAACTGTCTTCACTATAATGTTCCAGAATAAAGTCCTAAAAAAAAAGTAAAGAACTGGAATATCTAAAATTAACCTAAACTAATAACTTTTTTCTGCAGTTGCAAACAGTACAGATTCAGTTGTGATTTGCATGGTGTCTACTCCCTTTCAGTCAATAGTACAGTAACATGAGACCACAAAAAGACAATTAAACTAATAATTTTATTTGATATCTGAAGACAAGAAGTTTCAGTCTGATGTAAAGGAACCAAACACCTATAACATCAACTCCGTTGGGTTTTAAAACAACAACGCTTAGTGGCTTTGAAAGGGACAAATGAACCCTGTTAGCTAAAATAACAAGAGAATCAAGTGACCATAAAAACTTGTTAACAGAAGAGACTGCCAAATTCTTGTCAGCTATATTAGGGCAATTCCACTTAAATTAACAAAGCTGCAATGGCATCAAGTGGTACCACAATCTGAACATAGAGATTAACCTGCAGAAGTAAAAGCCGAGGCAAATGCTACAGTGATAGAAGATAGTTTACCATGAGATTAAAATCTACATTGCACAATACACAGTAGTCCAAACAATACAGAAGGTGGCACAAACAGCCAGCAAAGTGTATTAGCTAACAAGCAAGCAGTGATAATGCTGCGACACTGCTTCCCAACTGAACTAACCTAGTTAGTGCAAGTTGGAATATCACCATTACGTTGAGTAAAACCTTCATTACTACTTCCTTTCACACTTAAGAGTAGGAATCAATAGTCTTATTGGAAACAAAAACTGTAGAAGGCATTTTTATTCTCTTTGGTTTAACTCTACTGTCTCCAAAGTGGTATTTCTTATAACGTCTTCTGACTCCTTGTCCTAGTTACATATGAGCACGACCCAAATAATTGGTGGCTAATTTTTAACACACTGTGATCTCAGTTTTGAGGCAAATAAAAAATAATTTGTACATAAATTACTTCTGCTTCTTTAAACAAATCTGAAATGGAAGTTACTTCTGTTAACTACTTGTTCTGAAATGTGTCTCTCCAATTTACCTTGAGGGGGAGTGTAAAGTCTACTTCTTTTGTTTCTTTGAGGCCAAGAGGTACCAAGGGAATGCTGAAAGTCTCTCTATGGAAAAAAAAGAAAAAAAGATTCAGAAATTCTTGTTTCCTGTTTGTCTGTTGATAAGATAGTTACTTTTGTTTCATTTGATCACAGAAGCTTCTGTGCTGATGGGTGTTCAAGCAAAAGGTAAATTTATAACAGCTCTGCTCCTTCCTGCCCAAGAAAGTCTACTTAATGGCCTGTGACTCCTCAAGAAGAGACTGAAGAAAGCTACTTGCCTGTGCTGGTTTTTTTTCATTTGAGTCTGTTTTTCCTTCAAGGAAAGAAAAGGAGACTCTCAATGGCTGGCTTGCTGCAACGTAGCTCAACCTTTATACACCTTCAGAAGTTATATGGACAGAAAACAGCTCCACAGCTGCTAGAAGATCTGCCACGGTAAGAGCTATGGTAATTATCAATAGTTACCACCAGTATTTTACATGCTACCAATGGTTTCACATGTAGAAGTGATGTGTGCTTTCCCCTAACAGAGGGAAAAGCAGGGCCAAAATATAGCAACTTTAACAGTGAAAGGTGTAAGAGTAGGAAGTCTGAAAACTACTTAGTTTCTAGACAATGCTAGGTGTTAAACTCTAAACAAGTCAACCTCTAAAATATCAAAGGGCAATAAGGATGAGAACTGTGACTTAAAAAAAATATGAACCTCAAGTGAATATACATCTGTATCATGGACTTAAGCCTGGATCACATCAGTAAACAACACTAGCTAATAAGACTACTATGAATTAAAGAGCACCGTTTATCCTTCAAAAGCTATATATACTGCTCTTCCACTAAGTGTATTACCCAATAATAAAAAATAAAGATCAGAATTGCTTCCAGATAGAGGAAGAATCCTTAAACTGGTGGGCACAATCCAGGAAGTGGCCCTGCTATCTTGAAAAGGACTTCCAAGATACAGAGCCAAAACACCACTACAGTTAGTGCAAACGATCTGATTTCGGACTGTCCTGGTTTCAGCTGGGACAGAGTTAATTTTCTTCTTAGTGGCTGATGCAGTGCTGTGTTTTTTGGATGTGGTGTGAGAACAAAGTTGATAGGACACCGATGTATTTAGTTGTTGCTGGGTGATGTTTAAACTAAGTCAAGGACTTTTCAGTTTCTCAGGCCTTGCCAGCGAGAGGGCTGGAGTGACACGAGAAGTTTAGAGGGGACACAGCCAGGACAGCTGACCCAAACCAGCCAAAGAGGTATTCCACACCATGGGGTGGGACATCATGTTCGGTATATAAACTAGGGGGGTTGCCAGGGCTCTGGACTGCTGCCCGGACACCGGCTGGGCATTGGTCAGTGGGGGGTGAGCAACTGTATTGTGCATCACTTCTTTTCTTTCCTGCCTTCCCTTTGGATTTCATTCCTCTCCCATTCTCCCGCCTTTTCACTATAACTGTTGTTATTATCATTATTTTATTTCAGTTATTGAATTGTTCTTATCTTGACCCTCAGGGTTTTACATTCCTTTCCGATTCTCCTCCCCATCCCTTGGGGGGCAGTGGGGGTGTGGTACTTAGTTACCATCTGGGCTTAAACCACAACACTGATGAAGCTTTTAGAAGAAACCACAAGAGTTTTACAATAGATTATATCAAGACACTTACCCCAAAAGGAAGTGAGACACATGCAAAAGAAATCCTAACTTAGTGGTTCAATGAGTTCTAGTACTACCCACAGTCCCTGTAGACACCAGCATTTGTCATTCAAAGGAATTGAATTGAAGTTTTTAAGGTACCACACCCATGGAGTTAACATCATGGGGGCATTGAACAGTTAGGGAGGTGTTCCTGGATTTCCAGGACTGAGCAGAAACAGCATCATGCCTCTCAATCCACTTGAGATGCATGCAAGTACTAGGAAGGCCAACCCTTCAGACTGGTGTAACACAACACAGTGTAACCCAGTAACGTGGGTGTGACCTCACGTTGATGACTACATGCACAATAGATTCAGAGAGCAACTATTATTAGCTCTTTGCTATTAAAGGCTGGAGAGCAGTTACAGAGGGAGCTAATTATTTTAGCTAATGGAATATAAAAAGCATTTAGAGCTTAGAATGAACAGCATCAGAAAGGTAAAACACCACTCAAAACAGATTGGGGAAGAAGGATCAGGATTGAATAACAAGCATACTACTGCCCAGCCACAAGGCTTCTACCTGCCTTGGGGCCTGACCTACTGCTCACCCTCCCTTGAGAATCCAGATATTTTGAATATTCTTTAGCTAGAAGAAGGAATAGTACTTCTGGAGTCTTGTTCTCATTTCCACAGCCTTAACTTTCATACTGTCTCTCTATGCTCACACGCACATATGAAGACTGGTAAAATCTTGAACAAAAAACATTTTTGCATCAAACACTTGTCAAAGTTTGCCATGGGGGTGGAGGGCAGGAGCTTTAGCACAAGTTTCTTTTTGAGAAAAATTAAACGTAGATATTTTGCATCAGATCAGCATTCAGTTGAAAGATACCCCACTGGAAATGTGCTTAGTCCCTCTAATTAACAACGCCTTGTAGTCCACCTGGAAGTTAACACCTAAATGAAAACGGTGCTAAGAGGGACCCAAAGTTATACCCCACATCACATGAAGTACTTCAATTTGCCTCTTGAGCTGCTAATGTTAATTAAATAGTAAACACTTGGTTTCAGGAGCAACAAGACACCTAATGGATACAGAAATCGCTGCAGTGTGCAGGCAATGAATACTCTTTAAGTTTTATCTTTGAGGGACCCATTTCAATTTGAAGTTTAGCATGATCTTTAAAGTTAGAAAAGTATCTTGGAAAACTTTCAGCTTCATTACTAAGAATTCCTCTGTTTTACCCAGCTAATTTACAGATTTCTATCACTGAAGCGCACACCTTAAAGATTACCTCAGCTCTGCTTTGAGCTCCAAATCAGTGTTGTACTTCTGTTCTCCACCTAAAAAGAGGACTGTTGTATGCACTGGATTTGAGAACAGATACTAAGTACATCACTAGGTTTGCTCACTCCAGAATGCACTGAACCAATTAGCCATTCTAGGAGTGGAAATTCTGCTAGGTGCCACGTGGCTCTGTCTACAGCCCCAAGAGTTTTCAATTCTTGCAACTCTCTTCCAACAGGGAACTCCGTATCTAAGGATTAATGGTACACACCTTTCCCAAGTGAAAGACAAATATGCAGACTAACCCTTAGTCAACAAATCAAGTATGTTCTCTTCTTATCAAGCTCTCTGTTCTTTCCTGTCTATTCTACAGCATTCACATCCACCGAGAAACAGTTTTGTTTCCAAGGGTAAACAGAAGATCTGTTAAAAATTGAGTAATTTAGCTTTATACTTACTCTGTATTTTGATAAACTTCTACTGAGATATTAAGCCCTTCCAATTCCTCCTTTAAGATCTGCAGGTCTGAGTTTACAAAACTCAGTTCCAGTAGTACCTGCTCTCGTACTTTATTGTTGGTGGTTGCTCTGCAGAAAGAAAGAGACATACACATTTTTTACTGCCGAGGAAAAGGGTTTGTACATAAGCTTGGTTGAATCCCTTGCTAGCATTCTCAGCATTTTTAAGATATTTTTTTTTTTTTTATCTCCTTAAGAGATGATACAAGACTTCATGTTTCAGAATTCATTAGGTTTTTCTGTCAAGAGACAGCCTGGGATAGTTTCCAGATAACAGCACACAGACACACAGGTTGGCTATATGCTACATTTTTTTGTGCCATTACTGTATTTGAAAATAAGCCTGACCCTTAATCAACAAAACTAAAGCTTCTTAAACAGAATTACCCTCCTATTTGCAGATTATGTGACCTTTTCCCAAAAGTTATAAGGGTGGAAGTGGGGAGAGTCAGGAGTTATTTTTTCAAAAGAGACTTCCCCATTTTATAAACTGAATAATGATCAGTTGAGACTTCTGATCTTAATAATAAAAGAAAACAACTCTCCCATAAAACTGTTACTACAGAATGTTTTACAACCAAATATAGAGGTAGAAAGATATTTCTTTTAATACAATACAATTTTCTCTATAATTTTATTTTGCCAGATACAAATAGGATTTTTTTGTCTGCTTGTTTCCTTTGCCATTATTTATATTATCTTTATATTTACATGACACCATTTTGAACTGCTAGCACAGTGGATGTTTGCATTTAGACCCTGCCAGAGCATTTGCATGACTTCTTATTTGTGTATTTCAGGATATTTTATCACTATTTCTAACCTGATTCCCATACAGTATTACTATTTTCAAGAGACTTAAACTGTTATCTATAACTGCAGATATGAGTTTAAGATAAACAGCCTTGAACCATACACAGGCTTAAGATACTGTACCCGTGTATTAGAGAATCCAAATCATTAGGCAACAACAAACTTAAGTTTGCAGCATTTTGCATTTACCTTTATTTTAAGATAAAATTCACCTTCATAAATATTTATGAATAACACTCTCATACACCTAGGCTCCACTTGGAACAACCCTCTGCTGAAGAACTAGTTATTCCGAGGCTAAAACTCTTAAGCTTGTACTTCATATTATAAATGTGTTATCTGTGAATTTTCTATGCTGTACTTTACTGAATACTTGAGATTGCTTAAATTAAGCAATGTTAACATCTGCTGCCTGCATAACCTAAACTGGACACGGACACAGGGTGGAGTGGATCTTCCTTGATAAAGGCAGCACCACATAGGTAACTGGGTGAGCTTTGACACTAGCAGCAATTTAATTATAATTTACTAAGGCTCCGTGTTTGATCTAGCTTGCCAGCCTCCACGGGAGGGATTCTAGTACCTTTCTCAGAAACCCCAATGTTCCATCCAGGTGAACTTCTCCAATACAGCTATATTGCTGCCAACGTCCATGCCAATTTAGAGTTAATTGGATTACCTTTTCATGTTTTTGCACTGTAGACATACAAACAGCAAAAGACAGCAACAGGGGCAACGTGATATCCTTGAGATCCACACAAATCTACTCTGCATTCAGTTTTAAATCAGAACTTCCATAAAAAAAGACAACGAAACTGAGACTGTGACTTTCAGAAGTCTTAAAGACAAAAGTCTTTGCGCTATATGGATCACTTGTTTCAAGCCTAGCATTTACTTTCAGCTGAAAGTAAAGAAACCTGCATTTCCAGTTTTTTCACAAGTCCTACTGCAGGACACTCCTTGTGGACAGCAATCGGTTTGTTTCTTTTAGAACTTCATGAAATGAAACCAGAATCTGAAAACAAAAAGCTTGTTTATTTATGGTTTTCCTTAGGAGACTGTAAATAGGTCTAGTCATGTGAACTATCTAGTAGTCAGGTTACTTTAAAATTGCTTCTTTCAAAGAATTAGCAAGTTTTAGTACTCTAACAGGTGTGCATTCGTTTTAGATTTTTAACAACTCAGAAACAAGTCTGGTCCTCTACTCTTTAAATCAGCTTAGTTCCTACTCTTGTCAACAGCAATGTCAGTACTTCAGCCATTAATATTGGTATCAGGAGCCGAACTTTAGGACATCTTTACGTTGAACGTTAGAGTAACCAGTGTTCACACTCATCTCTTTAGTCTTTCCATCAGAACCATCTACGGAAGGAACAGCAATCAGTTTCAAAAGCAGACACAAGAATTTCGCAATGCATACAAAAAGTGGCAAAAGACCCTAAAGTCTTACTCCTTAAGTCAATTACCAGAAAACAAAGCAAAACTAAGTCAGTCACAGAGGGTAAAACTACATAAGCTTTGGACCTATCACCCTTCTTGCCAAAGGTGGAGATAAAGGCAGGTGACAGACAAAGGGCAACCTATCAATGGCAAGTTTAAGAGAAGTGAATTTATCCAAGCATTTTCATTTCTCTAAGGAAGCAGGACTACATTTTTGTTCTTGGAGACCAACTGTTGCTCCAGTAGCAGAGAAACAGACACTTCAGGAGACTACTGCAGATGACTGCTGGGGAAATTTTCAGTTCTTCTATGTAACAGAGGGATGGACTGTTGGAAAGCTAGCTACAGGGGCTGTTTGCTAGGCAGCTCATCACAGGATGTAGTAGCCTCAAGACAGGGGCAACATAACGCTATTCCTATGGGGACAGCCATGTAAAACTGTCTTTAAAAAATGTTGGTGGACAAATTGTAATAGATGAAGGGCAAAGTCTCTTCAATTTACCTCAAACTGTAGGAGAACTTGGTGGCAACTGTAACCCTGCTCAATTTAGGTGCTGCTACTCCTGTATCACTACTACATGGAATAAACAAGGCAACCAATGGTCCTTTTCACCGTGGAGCACAGACATAAAGGATTTTGGAAAAAGCAACAGTACAGTAACAATACCTGTATTTGATTTAGGGTGTAAAAAGGACTCATTACAATATTCAGCAAGGTTCACCTGCCATTATCGCTAGCAATAAAGCTGATCAAACAGAGCAACATAAGATAATGTAACATTCAGCTCATTTGCTGTAACATTGCAGCTTTGAAAATGTACTTCATAGCAGGTCATGACTCGATAGAGCTACAGCATTAAAAAAAACTCAGGGAGACTGACAAAGCATCCAGCAGTAATTTATGCAGCATGTTAAGAGGAACGGTTAGGCAGACTGGCAAAAAGTAATAGCTAAGAGACTTTTTAAAAATTAAAAGAAAAAAAAAATTGTTTCTCAGGCAAGAGAACTTAGGAAGTCATAACAATTACCTTAAAAGATTTTCAGCACCAGCTCTCATTCTTACTGCTCTTAAGATCTGCTGGTTTAGGACAGCTCTTTGATTTTGCAGTTTGCTTCGACCAGTCTCAGCAAGAGGATTACATCCCTAGAATTAAGGAAACAAATTTTCTTGTTGCTGTTGGAAGAGACTGAAAAAGGAGTAACACTGAATTTGAATGAACTTTAATAGCATGGGTTCCGTATGAATACAAATTAACTACACGTTCATCAATGATGAATGACTGACAAGTGTTTCTTTCTCATTAACCATCACCTGGTCACCAAAAGTGAAAAAGATACCACCACCAAAGTATTTGACATTAAAATCCAGGCGGAAAATATTTGTTTTAAAGCTTAAGTACATCTGTGAACCAGTCTGTTCTCCCCTAGAAATCTTCTGAAGCTATTTTCTAATTATAACCAAATTTGACAAGAGCGTTATTAAGTTTCTACGGGTTTCATAAAAACAGTATCTGGCAAGGCAGTAATTCCTATCAAATTCCTCTGCTTAACCTTTGCAAAGTATAAGAGCTCCATACTGAGATACATGCAGCCTTGAAATACAACTCTATCAACAACAGGCTTTGGTGGCACCACTGCTCACAGTTTCAAGAACCTTTCTAAGGATCTCTGCTCTTGTTCCTTCTGATGCTCAGATCTTCAGTACAATTCCTACCCCTCCTTCCCTAGGTTCCTCTCTTTACATCTCAGACTTATTTTTGGCACATACTGCTTATCTGTACAGCTCTTCTTCACACCCGGGAAACTCTCAGGTCTTTAAGTCTATCCTGCCATAACACAACAGCATCTTTGCATGCTGCAACAAAAATGTGAAATATGAATAAGCTTTATAAGTTATTTCATCTGTATATGTTCACAGTCCCAGATGCAGTGATTTATCCACCCATTAGTTTTTCTTGTTACCCGTTGCCAAAACCAAGACTATATATTGATAGCTCAGTATCCAGTAAAATGGAAAATGGAGTAATATGAGATGGGATAAGATGGGATATGGAATAGTAGAACTTGACAGGGTAAGATGATTATTATACCTTCAGACACTCATCAAATTAAGCCCTGAAAAAGCAAAGCATGGAATCCAGAATTCACAAGAATGGTCCTGTGTATGTGCACACCTTACACAAAGCACAAGACTCAAACGACTGCAACTTGTGTTTGAGCAGGACTGAGCCATTCTATTCTGCTGAGCACTGATAAGCTGAAACTGTTACCGATGAATAGGACTGCTTGTCTTTTTTTTTGTTGAGGGAACCACAATCTTAACACCTTATTTAAACAGGTTAGAAGTTTCACTTCCACTTTTTTATTCTTTGCCTTGCCCTCCCCCTTTTTTAAAGTATCAATTGGCTTTGAATATTAGCACTCATTTATAGCCAACCAGCACATCCCTGCAGCCTTAAGTAGTGATTCTCAAGCAAGTAAGACCACTCTGTTTTAAGGCTTACCCTTAAGCAGAGCATGTCCTGAGCGGTGTTGCTGGGTATCATTACAAAGCTTGTCAAGATCCTACTGGATCAGGCACTACACAAGGAGGCGGCTCAGATCTCATACAAGTCTTCCCTCAAGTACTCCAACCACATTATTATGCACTGGTTTGGACCTCTCCCTCTTAAGTTTTGCTGACAAAAATTTGGTTTTGATATAACAGCATTTAAAAGCCTCTCAAACAAGCTCTAATTATGAGTGGTCAGGCAACGACATACCAGCACAGCAAAAGCCAGTATTTAAACAGAACATAAAGTTCTAATCATCTACTTGAAGTTCAATTCATATTTTCAGGGCTGGCAAGTTAAAATAAATTGACAACAGAGAAATGAGCTGATCAATCCAGATTACCATAGTCTAATACCGTTAATTTAAAACCCCTGGTCTGAAAAGTTTTAAACAAACAGGTAAAATGACAGGAGGCTTGTGCACACATCTTCAGAAGCACCATTTGCCAAATAACTTTTAAAACCACGCCACATCAAATTACTACATTTGCAAAAAATGTTTCTGCATTGAAATACAGCAGAAGCCCAACACTTGGGTGTGCAGTATATGCTCTCTTTGAGAAAGCACTGGCACCAGGCACAATAAATACATAGAAGATTATCATCTTCCTGGCGAGGACATGCAGATGTAGCAAACTCATTCACTCACCTCTGATTACAAGTAGACCTTAAACTACCAAATGCTTTCTGCTCCTTTACACGTGTTTATTCACAGACATAGTAGCAAGGCAAACTTGAAAGTACAACATGGCCTTGTATCCACAAGTTGCTTTCTGCTCTTAGCCTGCTTTTTTCTGGGCTGCCGCTGTTTTTCCTTCTATGTTTGTTCTGCACTTTGTGTTGTGTAATCTTTCTCTGCTACTGGTACTCATTCTTCTATCCATGCCATTTTTTATTTGAACCTTGCCAATTATTTCTTGCTGTTTGCATTCAGTTTGAATACTTGATCCTCATCTTGGGCCTGTCATCTCTGTAGCCCTGTGTAGGTCTGTGATGCTTTCTTCCAACTTTTTTCTTGACCACTTAGTACAAGCATCCTTCCTAAACTTAACCTCGCCTTGCCCTTGTTTTCATTTTCTCTGCAAAGCTGTAGCTTCTTTCCAGAACTCCCTGCCCTTCCTGTGTGCCAAACAAGTTTCATTACATCATTCAAATACTTCTTTACAGCTCTACTTCTGGGAATTTTTTCAGGAAGATCAGCTGCCTGATTCCCAAGCCTATGAAGCTCAGTAGAAGTGGTGCATTTATTTCAGTGGACCTTTGATCAAGCTCCAGCCCAGAAATCAAACAAGCTCCCATTGAACAATGAGCACAAAACTACAATGATCTTAAACTCTGTGCAAAGAGAAAAAAGTGGCAGAGGTGTTTCCCTGCATTTCAGGACCAGCCACTAATCTCTGTATGAAGCTTTAAAGCAAAACCAGCCCTGGAGCCTAGGAGGACAAGGCAGTGACAGACTGAGGTATCCGCATCACCTCCAGTGTGCCTGGAAGTGCAGCACTTTTGTCTCCCAGATGAAAGGCTTCTTGTGGATAGAGGAGACTGTTTCCAGGACAGGCTCACCAGCTGCAAGCATATACCTCCCATTTACTTCTCAAGGCCTATAAGGAACTCACATTTTACCTTTTGGAAAACATCGCTTTTTATATCTCCTGCACAGGGGATGGGGATGCTCAGCTAGTTTGTGTTCATTTACAGGCTTAAAACCTTTATTGTAATCAGGCTGCCAGAAAACTGATGGATAGAAGTCTGCATATAGGACAGTGAAAATAACCAATATCTGCAAAAAAACCTATGGGAAATACACAATCTAGGGAAAAGTCCTCCTTGTGTAAAGCACAAATTCTGCGTACTAAAAGGTTATTTAGCAGACAGGTCCCAGAAAGTGCTTAATTTTGTTTCCCTCCATGTAGAAGATCCCTTTCCCAGACAGCATTTGTACTTGGTTCACATTTGGACTACCCCAAGAATGTTAATGTTCAGTTCATTACAATATCTGGCAGCCAAACTTCCCAGCAGCTTCCACACCTACTGTTTCATTTCTTGTCAACAGGATGCTAGATGCTTCACTTAATTACTGTTTATCTCTTTGCCAAGTCAGGACAACTTAGAGAGGGGACTGGATTTTACCCTGGCTTATATGGTATCAGTAAAATTAATTAAATAGCGACAACAGAATGGTTATTGCTAAGGAAGTTGCAAAAATGATCAGGAGTGGAGTACAATTTAAACTCTCATTGCATGCATTTTGGAGGGAAAAAAAGCAAAGTTACTCAATGTACTTGTTTCTGTGAAGACAGTTCGAATAGTAAACTCAGCTATCAAGTTTTAGAGCCTTTTTTCCCCTCAGAGCATAGCTGCACTTCATTAAGTGTTTGAGCTACTTAAATATTATTATCCTTAGCTCCTGAACCAATAAAAAGCTTTTCAAAATCTAAAGTTCAGTTAGCTAGCTACTTTATTCCTTCCTGCTTGGTTGAATAGCACTGCTGAACTGCAGAATCAGGAAGCTGATATGTTTTTAATATATCATTATCAGAGGCAAGACCTGGACAACAGTTAAAGACTCTTGCCATATGTCATTTATTTACCTAACCAGGTAACATCTGAAAGAAATAGACACTGGTATTAGACAAATAAACATGCATGTCCTGCATGCTTGATAGCAATCCTCTGACTAATTAATGGGGTGTGCTGACAGATTCCAATGGGATTGCTGCTCATCTCTTGTTAGAATTAATGCCTGAGCTTAGGTGGCAGGACACCCCGCTGGGTTTTATTTTCAAGTTTATAAATGTTATCCCATACACATTTATTTGGCAAACAGTTGTATTACGAATGCTTGTGGGATCTCAACATGATACTGTCTCTGTCACACCAGGCACAGCCAGCTCAACAGCAGGAGCTCAAGCGGAGCTAGGAAGTGGCTGACTGACAGTTCAGGACTCACATGGGATTTTGGAGATATTTTATTCTAGATTACATGGGGGCAGAGAGGGTAGCTAGGCAAGCCTGTAGTCAGGTACTCCAGGCTTGATACTTAACTGTAGACGAACAGTAATCTTGCCTCTGTACAAGGCACCAATGCTTACCTCCCATCTGAAGGAGCCTCAAAATCCCCTGTCTAAGGGGTACAGGCAGGATCTTTGTGGTGTTCCAAGTTTAGGCTCTAGGCCTTAAGAAATTACCTACTACAGAGAGAAGATAGCTGTCCAAAGTACCAGTACCAAACAAAGACACAGTTGTATTTAATTTGGATGCCAAGAAGTTCTTTCTGGAAGACAGAAGTATTTTTTAGTATCAGAAATCCAGTTGCAATGGACACAGAAATCATGACTGTTTGCCAAACAATGAGTAATGGCAGTAAGCATTTGAAATTAATATAAGTATGATTTATGAAGTAGTGGTTTGAACTTTTAAGATGAGCCACACAGTGAAGGTGACACAGAGTTGAAACTGGGTGTGCCTTCTTACTTAAAATAAAACATTCCTGCCCAGCCAGTACAACCTGTGCTGCTTGTCAAGCCCTGTAGTGTACGCAAATGGCCATATCCTCCAGATATTTAAACGTGTATGTAATT
This sequence comes from Falco rusticolus, assembly GCF_015220075.1. NCBI lineage: Eukaryota > Metazoa > Chordata > Aves > Falconiformes > Falconidae > Falco > Falco rusticolus. The sequence continues at coordinate 11,976,884 of NC_051201.1, read as the reverse complement.
TAACTCATGCATGTAACTGCTTTGGCTGTAATAGCAACTGTAGTAAACAGATTGATTCACACCAGTATTTCTAGAACTGGTCCTAAAGTCCTGCTAAATTATTATGTTTGTTTCTTTTACTGAAAGTTTCTCTTTGCATGTTTCTATGTTTCTACTAGTTCAGTTTTGAAATTTTAGCTATATACTGCAAGTCTTCCAATAATACAAGTTTTATCCGAGTTTAAAAAAAAAGGTGGGAGGTAGGTGCAGAGGAAGAAGACCTGGTCTTCCAGAGCCTGGTCTACTTGTCCATGTCTAAGTGCCTGGCACAAAATATAAAATTTTATAGCTAATTATTGTATTAAATTCCAAATACTTATTTTCTGTACGCTATTCCATCTTGTCAAGCCACTCACTGCGCAAAATTAAAATTAGTATTTTGCCAGATATGTCTGTCTCTCGACTAACCAAGTTTCAGATGATTCTTAGTTTCACATGAAGGCCTACTTTCAGTTTTAGGTTTTATGAATTTGTATATAATGAGTGGATATGGCATGATGGGGGTATGAATCACCGCAATGTTGTTTCTCTCCTGCCAGACAAGTGGAAAGAGAACAAATAGGCAAATAAATATTCCTGTGTCAATGCTAATGTTGACAGTTGCCTGGCTACTAATGACTGAAAAGAACCACATGAGCTAAACCCCAGTGGAAGCACAGGTGCAGCAGGTTGGTAAACTGATACATTAACCACAGTTGTGGGGGAAGCCCTGCAGAAGAAACCCTAAAAGCCGAGGAGGGGAAGGAGAGAGTTAATTAGGGAAGTGTTGATTCATGAGCTGGTTACCATACCTATCATCATTTTCAGGCTGGTGCTTCATTTATAGGATGGCTTGTTTTCTGTTTTTAGCCTTTTCCTCTGACAGGGAGGACTAATATATACAGTCTTCCTTTCTGAATCATCAGCTTGGACTACATAATAAGTAGCTAGCCTCACCGATGGAGCCAAAGGTTTAAGAAAGGGAAAAGAAAATAAGCATCTTCATTAAACTGATCAGAATCTAAAGATTCATTAAGCTAGCTGTCCTACTGCTCTGCTTTATGTAGCACAAAGGACTGCTATCCAAAACAACCAAATTGAAGACAGGATGCTTAGTGCTGTACCAGCAGATGCTTGGAGAGGTACAGAAAAGGTAACCTTGGAAAATGAACTATGGCTTTTTCTTATAATTTATTGCAATTTCCTGACCGATATAGGGAATCTGAAGAGCTACAATCTGTGTAAGGTGTTACAAAGCAGTAAACCAAGATGGGAAAGATACAGTAGAAAGAACTTCCTAGATAACTCCTCCTTGCTCTGCTCCTACCCACCTAAAAACCCCAACCAAACAAAAAAACAAACAAAAAAAACCAAAAAAACCCCCACAAAACCAAAACAAGGCAGGCATAGCCCTACTATTAGATCACCATGCCAGCATTGGATCCTGTGACTGGCTGAGTACTACTTTATAAATATCCCAAGTTCTGTATACTGACATGTTTTGGGGAATATTTACTTTGTGAAAACTTACTGGTTTAGTGGGGTGGGGTGCTGTAATGAAAAAGAAAAGGGGGGGGAGGGCAGAAGGGGAGAACAGCTTGAAAAAGAGCTGTTTCTCCCACAAAAATTCAGAAGAAAATGAAAAAAACACAAACAAAACAAACAACAGTAAGAGGTCTGAGAGGCCAAGCAATCCACAGAACCACGGCAGGCTTAAAGAGTAACTTCCCCAGAGGTGGGAGAAGCATCTCACATAAGCAAAGCAGCACATGAGGACAGACCTGCTTTAATTACTATCAGTCTGCTGAAAAATCCTTCCTGCCTAAATGCCTTGCTCTACTTTTAAAACAAATTGTTCTTTGCTCTTATCATTAGTTTTGTCATATTTTCTGCTGACCACAGACTCTTTCATAGGGAAGAAAGACTGGGGGCAGAATTTGAATGGATGTGTGGGATGTGCATGGCTGATTCACAGGTTGCTGCCACTAATAGTGAAAGAATGAGGAACTCTACACAGAGGAGGTCAAGGCACCAGGCTGACAGTCCAAGAGCACTTGCACCACCCAGGAGTGCAGGTACAGTTTGCTCTGGCAATGTACCACGGAATAGACTGAACTAAGCTATCCGCATGTGATGGTAGAGATAAACAGTAGCAGAACCAGTTTCCCGGTGAGTTATCTTCCCAGAAAGTAAAAAGTTCTAGACAGAAGCTCCATCTTTTTGATGGAAGAAGCACCTTATTTTCTACTTTGCCATATCCTCTTCAGGACACCAGCAAGGATTTTGTTGTTTGGTTTGGTTTTAAAACTAAAATTCTTCTCACAGTTCAAATTGCAGCTGATCAAATGGTTAAAGAGGGCTGTTTTGGAGGGGAGATATAAAGGGAAGGGAATAAGGGCAGCATTGACAAAGTTGCATATACCCTGTGTGGCTGCACAGGTAACTTCCTTAAAACTAGGTATTAAAAAAAAAAAAAAAAAAGCATCCAGGACTCAAAGCATCCTCTATGTTTTGAGAAATTTTAATTTTGCTTGTATAAACATGACAGGCTTTTGCCATGAAGAAAAAGGAAATAATCAACAGAGACAGGGTCAGAGAAAGAGGAAAGGGTCCCTACAGAGCAGCTCTGACATCACTGGAAGGGAACAGAGAGAGGGAGTCTGAGAAAGGGTGCAAGTGGACTGCAGTAGCTGCCACCCATCACATCTCAGACTCACCTGGCAATGTCACAGCAAGCCTAACTTTCTAGTGTGGCAACAGAATTTGAAGCAGGAACCAAGATTGTGCATTTGTTTCCCCATTTCTGGTCATGGCCCTTCACATAAAGCCAGTCATAGTTTTACAGGGCCTCCTCCCTACAGAAAAAAAAAAAAGGCACTAAACAATAATTAAGTAAATAAATTGTTTTACATATTGCATCCTGGGGATACAGAGGGTTGTTTTCTGGTATGCTGTATTTAAGACTTCAAAAAGTGTAATACACAACAAGGCACTATACAAAGGTTGAACATACTTCCCACAGTAATCCATTCATCAAAAGAAAATATCAAGCATCTAAAACAAATTGATATTGTATGAACTGCTCAGTTTTTCTCAATTACAAAATTTCACTGTGTACAATATTCTTGCACAGTATGGAAGGCAACCTTATTGTGTAAATAGTGCTTGAAAGCCCTTTTATGAGCAGGACTGATACAAAGCAAGTGTTTTCACCTTGATCCACAGCTTATAGAATAAAAAGGTAAATTAAATAAATGTATTTTAATCTAAAACCACAAGGACTATCCCTGGAAACCAATGTGATTCTGCACCAACAAAACTGCTAAACCAACAGTCAAATCCTTTCAGGAAAGCAAAGAGTAGTGTGATGCAAAAAGGGAGGGGAAAGCAATACAAATGACCTCAGGAGAGGCAGGGTGGGGGACCTAGGTACACACATAGACAGCTCAGTCACTAGTTTCAGTTACATGAAATCACCTAGCATACCATTCAGATACACATTTCAGGCCTAAAGATACTACATCAAAAGTACCTCCTTGGGTTCACAACTTGCATCTGTTCAAGACTCCAGGAGTGGGATTCTTTTGGTTGGGAGGTTTTTTTCCTTTCTCCCCTCTTCTCCTAGAACTACTGAGTCAGAATGAAAGCTCTGATCTTTGAGACCATTCAACTAATGTATAACAAGGAATACTGGTTTCCCACTTATACCTAACTTCTAGGGACAGAAGGCTTTGAGCATCTAGCCTGATCTGAAGTTTACAACTTTATTAAAGACACTTGTAAACTGGATGAACCTTTCAAAGATCTGAAGGAACAACAAGGGAAGGATGTTCCACTGCAACACTGGCTCACCCAGATTTAATCAAATTCATTTTCTACTGCTTTAAGACATAAGTAATTCAGAAGTGGGAAAGATGTTCATGATTGTATAAGACTGATCTACAGTGTTTCCACATATTGAGAAAAACTTCATTCCTTTCCAGGATATCTAATCTAATGCTGTTTCAGTGAACTTAAACCTAATATACAACAATCCAACTGAAAACAAACCCAGTCCTTTAGCAAGTCTGAGTGCAGAAGATACACTCCTCTTACGACTTAAGAGGCACAACTTGACTATTAAAGTGAAGTCCCCATCAGTAAAGACAAATACGTGGAAGAGTTGGTTTATGTAACTTAATGAATTTCACAAGTTCATGAAAAGTCACCTTTTTTTACTAACATGCCTCAAGGCAGCCTATGAGCATCCCACACCATAGAAAACATAGCTGTGAAAACTCTTAAATAATTACAGCTTTGCCACAATTTGTAATTTCCTGCTATGGACTACTAAGAAAGAAGTGATTACTCATCAAAAAATTATAGTAACAGACAAGATTTGGTCAAAGTTTTGCCTGCCTAGTTATTTATGTGTCAGCACTGATTCCTTGCGGCATGGCTGGCACAGGTAGAACTTCGCACTTTTTGGCTGCAAACTTCCTCTGCTAAAGGGCAATATTGTTACTTAAGCTCCTGCAGGCTTAGGGATTTGGTAAATACTGGGGGCAAAAAACCAAACAGCCTGTGAAGAGGGCAACAGAGCAAAGCACATGTTCCCCCCCTACCGTGTAATGCAGGCGGCAGCTGGAGCGCAGCGTAGGGGTACTTCTGTGCAGAGAGCAGCAACAACCTGATGCATGAGGTGCATTTTTTTTTTCTTTAATAACCAGTTCATGGTCTCAGAGCCAGAACCTAGACCGTGTATACCTACACGCCCCTATCTGAAGCCCATCAACAGAAGTTAGAGGTGCGGGGAAGGTAACACAGAGCGAGGGGAGGCTGGGCCAGGGCTCCCCGAAAACGGCCCGTCCTGCCCTTTACCTCCGGTGAAGTTCACAGCAGCCCCCAGGGCTGCATTACCGGCCATACTTCACTGTAATTGCTGTTGTGCTGAAAGAACGCAAGGTGCAGGTTATGGCATAAGCCGCCCACTCAGTCTGAAAAGTAATTAGGGCAGATGTTCATTAAAAACTTCCTAATGAGTCTGTTAACTTCATTGCCTTGCTCCAGCAAACTTTCTTACTGGTACGCAAGGCAAGTTACTAGAGAGCGAGCGAGGGGACGCAGTAAGGTGCCATCAGGGAAGAGCGCGGGGGCAAAGGAGAGAAAAAAAGGGACAAAAAGAAGGTCGGCGGGTGGAATTTCCCTGGCTCCGCAGGGGTATGAGGGCTCCCAGCCTCCAGGGTGAAGCCGAGCCCAGAGGCAGCGGAGGATAGCTCCCGCGGCCGCCCGGGAGCCCACCGCAGCCCGGCTGCGGGCGCTGCCCTGCCCCGGGCCGGCCAGCCGCGCTCCGCCACAGCCGAGAGCCCCGTCTCGCCTCCTCGCCCGCCGCCCCCCGAGGCAGAGGCAGCCCCCGCCGCCGCGGGGACGGAGCCCACGACGCTCCGCCAGGAGAGAGCAGCCGGGGGCCCGCCCAACCGGCCGGGCACGCAGCCCGCTGCCCCCGCGCCTCCCACCTTCCGAAAGTAGCCGTCCTCCGCCGGCTCCGCCGCCTGGCAGCCGCGGGGCGGCAGGGCGTCTGTCATCTCCGGGCGCGCCAGCCGTTCCTCCGCCGCTGCTGCCAGCACCCGCGACCCTGCGGGAAATGTCGGCGCTGCCCCACGGCGCCGCCCGGCTCCACCTCCGGGGTGGCGGGGAGGAGCTGTCCCGCCCCAGAGCGCAGCCCCTCCGCCGCGCTGCCTGGCGGCCCTGCCGAAGTGCGGGCAGCGACCCCCGGGCCGCGCCCCGTGGCAGCCTCGCAGCCCCTGGGGGGGCGGGGGAGGTGCCCCCCGTGCCCAGCCGGGCGGCGGCTGCGGCTGACTGGAAGGGCTCGGCCCGCTCCTCCCCGGCCTGCCGGCGGGGCTTCGCCGAACCGTGGCGGAGCCTGGTTGGCCGTCCCGGAGGCACCGCTCGCCTCTTGCCGCTTCCCCACGGCCTTACTCCGCCGGGGCCACGGGGCCGCCGCCGGCTCGGCCCGAGGCCCGGTGCCCGCTCCTCCGGGAGCGGGGCTCCCCAAAGGTGGGCTTTGGCGTGTGGTGGGGCCGGGGCACGGCTCACCGGCCTGGCCTCTTCCCCGGCCGGCGGGGAGCCCCCGGCGCCCGCACCCTTGGAGGGGGGAGGGCAGGAGCCCGGGAGAGATCCCAGAGCCCGGGAGAGATCCCAGAGCCCGGGGAGCTGAGGCGGCTCCGGCCCTGGCCCCCGGTAAGACCAACAGCATCTCGGTGAAAAGCAGGACTGGCCCCGGCTCCGGCAAACTGCCGTGGGGTCAGCCCCAGCGCTGCCCCAGCCTGCAGCGCCCGCACCGAACACCTCCTGGCTGAGCCACGCCGCGGTGTCACCAGCTTCGCGAAGGCTGACACGGGACGCTCGTGTAAGGAAACTGCCAGCGCTGGTTCCTAACGCTAGCCAGAGCTAACCTACAGAGCAATGCGGGCATTCAGCACTGAAGACGCGATACCGTAAAATACTTAAATCGATATTACCAAAGTTGTCTTTCCCCACCCTACCCTTTCTCTTTTTTCATCTTTCTTAGAAGCATGGTCTAGTTGTGTCAGGAAAAAAATCTGCAGACAACATTTCCTTATCAACGGAAAATTATCTTTGGAATTACATCCTTTACTGAAACTTTCTTTGAAATTGCCAATGTCTCTGGAGAGTTGTGCAGAGCAGCCTGGTTAAACTGTCTACTGCCTGTTTTTTAGGAAGAAGACTAGAGTCAGCTCAGGAATCCAAAGATCTGCTTCTCTCTCTCTTGAAGTCAGCTGAATTATGTTCTTCAGAATTTTGTTTACTCTTACCCCAGTACTTTTCCCTTTTTTTCAATAATTCTAAAGATATTGGATGAATGTATCGAACTATACATTAAATAGAAACAGGTAAAAGTGGGAAAGCAGTTTAACTTGCTCTTATTTCTATTTAGAGGGTGTAAAAAATGTTTTACATTATTTTTATGCTATTAGGAAATGTACTTACGTGCCAAATTAAAAAGGATTCTAAAATCAAATCTTGCAAATCAGTTTAAAACTCCAGTGCAATACATATAAATTAGTTTAGGTTAATATAAACGAGAGATACATGAGTAATTTGCCACGCTGATACAATCTGGCAATTAAAACAGTATTAATATGATCGTCTGGGGAGTTTGCAGGGCTTTCACTGGATTTACTGAAAAGTGATCTCATTGAAAGGCTGCAGCTATTACTCCAAATAAAGTCCTAAGAGTTTATAGCCAGGTCAAAGGGTCAGGCAGTGAACAACATGACACAACGAGTGACTACTATCATGGTTATGCATAAAACACAAATTTGCAAAAGTTTCTGCACACTACAACACCACAAATAACTTCTAATATATCTAGGTGACAAAGAAAAGCCTTTCTGCCTTGCTGGTGGATTCTTTGAATAAAGCAAAGTCAGTGCTACACACAGGAAATTTCAACAGCTAATTCAGGAGAGTCCAAGATAGCTCTTACAGGCTTCCTCCTCCATCTTTAGTGTCCTAGGTATATCACCCCACGCTCTCACAGCTGCCACATTAGACTGTGCCTTCCCCTCTGTTCGGTAAAGGGTACCTCAACCTGACTGCATTAGAACTGATACCGTATTTCTTAAGTCTCTGTATGTTTTGTCTGCATATGGTGAATATGCTTTTTGCAAAAGGCACATGTTGATTGTATGGTCTCAGTAGCGAGGGCTGAGCTGTGTAATCACTGGGTAGGAGTGCTCCCTGACTCTGGAATGTAAATTGCAGCTTAGAACATTCCAAAACCTGATTTACCCTCAGAAAAACATGTCCCTGCCTTCTCACCAGTTGGTTAAACATCTTGTCTCCAGTAGCTCTTAAGTTGCTATTAGAATTCCTAAATAGAAGTGGGTTCATACCACAAACTTTCTCACAGTTATATTAATCAGAAAGTTTGGTTTGCTGCATTGTAAAGATTAATAACAGGCTAGGAATCTGGAATGCATGCGCTCAGAAAAAGAGGCATATAGTATAGATGCAGATGTTTAGTTGAAATTTAATATTTGGAGAGAGAAAATTCAGTGATCTGGTGCACTGGACATGGCATTATCTCTGAGAAAGCATCAAATGCTTAAGAATTTGCATCCAAAGAAGATCGGTATGTTGTGCCTGAAATAATGAATCTTATCTCTGTGTCACATCTCTCTTTGTTTTACGAACTCGGCTTTATGCATCTTCACAGATAAACCAGCCAGGTGACCCAAACAATGACCACACTGAAAACAGGCACAGAATGGCAGAGCTTGAGTTTTTCCAGATTTTGTCCCATGATACCAAAAGGTAAGAGGGACCAGAATTTGAACACCCTGACCACAGACACACAATAGTATATATGATATACATGTGCATTATGCCATATGTATGGTATATACCATGTATATATGCACATTATGTGCTATATTTCAGTAATGTTTCTGTCCTTCCACTTGCTTAGTCAATTCTGTACTTCTCCCCTTCCCCCATCTTAAAAAAAATATATGAATATATGAAATTCCATCTTTAGCCTTCTCTTCGGCCACTAGGAAATGGTCTCAGTTTGGGAAATTAATTTCCTGCTGGGACAGCTGTTGATGCACTGTTACATACTGAAGATAAGAATCTGCTTTGACTTAGGACAGGTGCTGCTCTCTGGAATGAGAATGAGGGGGTTTTGGTGATTTTACAGACCTTGCGGCTGTAGGATGGTAACAAGTGCCTGCCTCAAAGACAGCTTTTGTCCTGGAGAGACAGAGGCTTATCAGTAAAAAAGCACATTAGAATGATACTGTATGAAGGGAGGAGTATGCATCAACTCCTGCTGTTTCTCAGGGTAGGTTCTTGAATTCTGAACCTGCCACATAGTTCTATGTTTCTCTGCCTATTGGAGGCTCTGAATATTAAACTTCTGTTCTGAGCAGAAACACAAAGATTTAGTCAGTAACCCTGGCAACCTGTAGCTTTGTGGTCAATGAATTCACATGCAGCAGTTAGTCAAGTTAGTATTCTTTATTTCTGAAGATTGCAGTTCTTAATGAGTAAATGTCTGGCTACTGTAGGGAAGTTTTAGGTGAGGAGCGAGGAAAAGGGATCATAGGTTGATCCCCCCCCCTTTCAAGTATGCATTTGGGGGAAAAAAAAAAGAAAAGAGATTGAGAATGGCAAAACCAGGGCATGGGGACACAGTAGCAATAATGATGTGAATCTGCTTTCAGTCTGTTTTAAGTTTACAAGATGCAGGAGATTTTCAAGTTAAAAAAGTTTGAGAGTAAAGAACGGGAAGGTGCTCTCATGAACAAAAGTTCTTCTGCATTTTATGACAGATGAATTGAAAAGTGACCAGACAGGAACTGCAAGTAAGAAGTGCCAGTAGAAGATTTCCTTACCAAGAAATTTACTGAGCAATCGCAAAATGGTATAAAAACGGTACATAAACTCAGTTATAAGGGCTTTGGATGGCCATGATATGGTTGGCTATAGATACAGTATTTCACTGCTTCTTTAAGTGAAGTGTGGGACATCTGTTAACTGCAGCTTTATCTTCAGTGAAAAGAAGAAAGCTAATATGCTTTGCCTATTCTACTGTGAGATGACGGTGTAAACAAGACATTGCAGTTTCAGTGGGAATTAAGAATGTAAGGCCAAACATGGGCAAAATGATTATCACCACTTTTCCCAGATAATGCCTTGCCTTTAGCTGAGATCCATAGATAAAAGTGTGCTTAAGGACAATATTCGTTATCTTGTTTGTTTGTTCACTGTTTTTAAAATCGAAAATTAGCACTTTGTAGAGGCTAAAACAACGCCTCAGGGTCTGTATTTCATGTGTCTATTTTGTCAACTGATACAGTAGCCATGTGTTGGCAGGAAAAATATTTGGGTGAATATTCCCACTGAATGCAAGATAAGGCAGAGATGAAGTCAAGCTGTTTCTCTCTTTCTGCCATGTTTTGAAAAATAAAAAGATAGTATATTTAATATTGTATTTTTATACCTCCTGTACTTATGTTTTCTGTTTTTCTTTAACATGTTTTTAACATCCCTGTAAATGAATCAAATGTTTGCTTCCTTCTTTTATATATTAGTTATGCTGCTTTCACTCTGAAGTTCCAGTGACTCACATAACTTAAAACGACTCAGCAAAAAGTTACCTATTTCAAGAACTGGTTTTAAAGAATATAACAAAAGATACAAGAAGATACTTCTATAGTTGACTGTCTTGAGGAACTAATTCAGAAACAGAGGTTGAAAATGTTTTGGAAGACTAAAGCCTAAAGTCCATCTATGGCTTAAGGACTCGATATGTACTGGCAAGTACGTGAGTTTTCATTCAAAAATGTTGATTTTTTTTTTTTTTCACCAGACAAATAACTAAAAAAAATATTTTAAACGGAAGCCCTCCAGACCTACTAATATTTTAGTTCCCTTACAATCATCAAAAGATAATGGAATTTTTGTCTTATTTAACAGCTACAAATAGCAATTGTCACCTCGTTTAACAATTGTTTACAAGAGATAGTTTACTGTGGAGAAGGAAATACCACTAGGATGCAAAAGTAACTCTAATCTGATAAAAGCCTTAGAGGGGAAAAACTTCAATATTTGATTACCTCAGCTCTTTGAACCTAACAGACAAGACACTCAAAAGATTTTCTGTTAACATTGTGCAAAAAAGGTTTGTTTAAGCCTGCGTGTTAAGTCAAAGTCACACAGAATTGACTGTTCAAGAACAATTATTTCCTAAGCAAAGAGAAACAGCAACTATGTTAACAACTCATTTCGCCACTATATGCTCTAGCTAATGCTTACTAATTAGTAATGATGAGAAAAGAAGTAGATAAATGTCTGTGGCTTCTACTATATTGTTTTTAAGCGAATGAGAGACCAAAATTAAACAGAGTACTCCCTATTTGCATGGAATCGTATAAATATTTCCTATGGAAACCTGAAACCACATGAAACTCCAGTAGTTTCACTTTGAGAAACCACTTCTGTGTATACAAACACAAATAACTGGATTAGACAATACGCTACTAAACTTGCAGAAGTCTTATCTGTTAAGGGCGGGAATGTCTCAAGACTGTGTTTTGATTTATTTTCAAGGATTTCAAGGAACTGGTGATACTTGCTTACAAAAGTTGTAGATTGATAAAAACGATCTTCAGTGCAAAATGAACTGGGTTTTTTGTTCGGGTCTGCAGTGATTTGGATTTTTATTTGTTTTTAAGATTTATAATATATTGTGCTTGTACCAAGTCTGAGTATTAAGGTGACACGTAAGCTTGAGAAAGCAAATTAGTCAACATCCACAAAGGAATTTCTAATGTATAACACTGGCAATTAAAATCCTGATTTTGAACACTGGGTCTTACGGGTGAATCCTTATTCTTACATGGCCTTTGTATAAAATATATGCAGTAAAAGTTTCTGTAATGACATAAGACTCCCTAAAGAGGTGCAGATACCTGAAAGCCTAAAGGTATAAAGCTCTTCTAGCAAAGGTTTGCAAGCAGACATCTGCACCGCCTCCTGCACACGTCCTTGTTGGAACAGCTCACAGAACAACGTGGTTTACCAAATTTCGCCATGTGTCCGCTAAAAACTGGAATTCAATTAAATCCACGCCACCCCTGGTCGTATTGATTCAGGGTGGTGTTCGCTTTGCACCTTGATTTAGATAAAAGTCTGCCTCACAGCTTTTCTGCCGGCCTGGCCCTGGCCCTGAGGTGCCTGGTGAGCGGGCCCGGCCGGTGCATTGCGCGTCCTGAGGCAGCCGAGCGGGTGGCCCTTCATTATCATTTTTTAATTATCTTGCCATTTTCTAGCGTTATTATTTTTTAAAGACACCGAACAACGTTTCGGACCATTGATACGGAGCAGCACGCGCCAGCATTTTCCATAATTCTTCAGAGTTCTGCGGGCCGAAAGGGCCGGCCGGAGCCACCGAGCGTGCCGGGGTTTGTGACCTCCTAAACCGACGCCGGTCGCGCTGGAGGAGCAGGGACAGGCACCGGCTCCGCTCTCGGCCGTGCCCGCCCCGTTGTACCGAAGCTGCTCGCAGAAGATGTGACGGGGACCGAGAGGGGTCCTCGCTGCCACGGCGGAGGCGGCTGAGACGAGCGGCGGAGCGGACGCCCCCGTTCCCGTTCCCGCGCCCGCGCTCGGGGGCCAGGCCCGCCGCCGCGCCCCGCCTCCCGCACGTGACGCAGCGCTGCCCTGCGCGAGCCGCCGTCGCGGCAAGATGGCGGCGGCGGAGTCCGGTGACAGCGAGGAGGAGGATCTGGCGAGCTACGGCACCGCGCTGCAGCCCCTGCAGGAGGGTAAGGGGTCCCCGGGGAGCTCGGCTGCTCCCCTTCGGTACTTCCGCCGTGCGGCGCGGGCGGGGAGGCCTGAGGGCACCCGGCGTGAGGCGCTGGGGCGTCCCGGGGCTGCTGTCCGCCTCCTTATGGCCTTGGCTCCGGGAAAGCTGCGGCGTGTGGGCCCGGCGCGACCTGCTTCCCCCTCCTCCTGCTGCCGTGGGGCGTGGGGGTAGCCCTGGCAGCCCTGCCGGAGGGCTGGGGGCGGCGGCCCTGGGCGGGGGGCTGCGGGGTGAGGCGGCCGGGGAGCGGAGGGCAGGCTTCCCGGGGCAAGGAGAGGCCCCCCCAGCACTGCGGGTGGGGGCCTGGGGCGCCCCAGGGTTTGTGCTGGCTCTGTTGGGTTGGAGCTGGGGGCCCGTCCTTCTCATCTTCCCCTGAGCCTCAAAAAGAAAAGCAGCATTCAGGTATAACTGCTGAAATGTATGTGGCTATACTGTGTGAACGTCCTACACCTGCCTTCGTGGGACAGACTTGGCATCGTCCAAAGACTGCTGGACAGCTGTGACTCCTGAGTCTGTGCTGCTTAATTCATAGAAATATTACAAAAAAGGTGCAGATGTTCATGTCGAAGTCGATAGCTTTTGTGTTTTGTTTCAGTTTTGGACACTTAGGATGTGGTGTAACTTCTCAACACAATTCCTTAAACGATGTGATCCTGTCAGGGGTTTTGCATACTAAAAGCAACTAAACTGAAAACATCCTTTCACAGGAAAAAAGATGTTCTCGGAACTTCGTAGTATTTAGGAATTGTGTTTGAACTCTTCATGCTTTTATTTTGGCAGGGTACAACAGCAGTGTAAACAAATAGATAAAGTAGGGTGGGAATAAATGTAAACTGCTGATGCTTTCCATTTCAGGGTGGCTACACTGTTTGATCCAGTTCTTAATTGCAAGGGAGAAACAGCATCTGGAGCAAGTGGAGAGTCTGTTCTTTATGCAGTGTTGTGACTTAGTTTCTGATTTATCTGATTGCAGGCGAACGAATTAAAAAGCCAGTTCCTCTTCAAGAACAGACTGTTAAAGACGCAAAGGGACGGTATCAGCGTTTCCATGGAGCTTTTACTGGTGGTTTCTCTGCTGGTTACTTTAACACTGTTGGCACGAAGGAAGGTTGGATACTTTTCTGTCTTCTGGAAAGGGTTAATCGATTACCGTAATTTGGTGTTCGTGAAAACAAATTAATAGTCGTTAAGCATTTTTTTCCTGCTATTCATTATACTGTAAATAGTTGAAACAGTATTGTTGAAGTTACTTCCCCTTGAGTTTTTGGACTGCAGTTTTACAAATGTTCCCTTGATGTGTATCTTTAAGGTGTGAAGTTGAAATATTTGACTTGTTTTCCGATATTATGTGGCAGTTTACAGTACCTTACTTAAATATCTACTTTCTTTAAAGGATGGACTCCTTCAGCGTTTGTATCATCAAGGCAGAAGAGAGCAGACAGAACCGTTCTTGGACCAGAAGACTTCATGGATGAAGAGGTAAATCTAGAAGGGAATACAAATCTTTTGGAAGTAGTTACCATGACAGCAGGTTTTTCAGGCAATGAAATCTTGTAAAGAACTTAGCAAAAATGGAAGTAACTTTTAAATTACTTATTGTATACTGTGTTATACTACTAGGAACATCCTATAGGATGTTTTAGATTCACTTAGGAAGCTCCTGTAACCTCAGTATTCACCCCCTCCCCTCCGAACTCAACTCATTCACTTGATCAGAAAATACAAATACTTTTGAAGCAGTTTAGAATATGACCATTCAAGTTTTTGAAAAAGTAACTGTATAAATGGCTTGAAAAATTTAGCCATTGAGGGTCATACCCTGTTTTCTTACCTTTACCATTACAGTAAGCAAGCATTTGAAGGAAACATATTTTTAACCTATATTTTCCATTTTGTCTGTATTTTCCAGGATCTTAGTGAATTTGGGATAGCACCAAAAGATATTACAACCACAGATGATTTTGCATCCAAAGCTAAAGACAGAATAAAAGAGAAAGCTAGACAGATTGCAGGAGTAGTTGCTGCCATTCCAGGAACCACTGCATTTGATGATTTAATAGGACCATCAAAGTAAGTAAATTTAAATAAAACGTAACCAAACAATGCCTTTCACTTAGAAGTGTTGTGGTTAGAAAAGTAATGTTTGACCACAATAATCCATGAAAGAGACTGGAAAAACTGCAGTGTTAGACTTTCTAACTGGCCTCCACCTGGATTTCTGTTTTGTATCCGCAGACTTGTACCAGGTCAACATTTACAAACTGGGATGTAATGTATATGCAAATGTTGATAACATTCAGATTTTATTTTAAAGTAGGGTATAAAACCATAATTTTGAACCTTATATATGTCTGTTATTTCTCAATAAATACTAAAGATGTGGTTTGAGGTAACTTTTTTTTCTTTTTGTTTTCTTCTTAGAATAACAGTTGGGGTTGAACTGTTACGGAAAATGGGCTGGAAAGAAGGGCAAGGAATTGGACCGCGTGTGAAAAGAAAGCCGTGCAGGCAGAAACCTGGTAAGTTGAGTGAAGCTCCTGAACTCATTAATAGAAAGTTAGCATTCATACATTTTATTAGACAGTTAATTTTAAAACCTTTTATTTGGTCTGTTTCTGCAATCTTAGAGTTATATAATAAAGAATTGTAATTTAATATGGTGCTACTGTGTCTCTTACAGACCCTGCGGTGAAAATATATGGTTGTGCGTTACCACCTGGACTGTCTGAGGGTTCTGAGGTATTAAACGGACAAAAGTTTGTTGCCTTGTGTAAGAATGTGTGTTAACACATTTTTAAAAAACAACTTCTTTGATGTTGTTGAACAGTATTTTAATATGCAGTTCCAAGTTTTGTTAGAAGTATTTCTAGTTACTATGCTTATTGTGAAGAAAAATTTTAATGTAACTAAATGTATTCTTTTGCTACCTAAGCAGATGTAGTTCGTACATATTTTCATATATAATTTAACGCAAATTTGCCTAGTCTCACATTAACTAAATATTGTAAAAGCTCAACATAAAAACGTTGTAGTCATATTTGCTGTTATATACTTTTATTTTGTACAAGGATGAAGAGGATGAATACCAGCCAGAGAATGTGACGTTTGCACCAAAAGATGTAATGCCTGTAGATTTGACGCCAAAAGAGAATGTCCATGGACTTGGCTACAAGGGTTTGGACCCCTCACAAGCTTTGTTTGGTGTATCTGGAAGAGAACACCTGAATCTTTTCACAGGTGGTTCCGAAGACACAAGCAATTTACTTGGTGATCTGAGACACAATAAAGGAAGAAAACTAGGTATTACAGGTCAGGTAAGGACGCTTCTAATGCATTTTATTATTAGTGGAATAAAATCTAATTTTTTTTTCTTTTGTGGAATCTTAAGTGTGGTTTGAAAAGAGGATTGTTTTGGTTTTTTACTTAAGATGTGGGCAGATCCTTAGAACTATTACATACCTTCGTTTATCAATATTGTTAGAGAACTATAGAATACCTCTCTCTGGGTGGAGAAAATTCTTGTGTTTCTTTGATTAGAGAAAATTAATACTCAATATATTCTTGGTTTACATTTTTTGGTTAATTTTACTTTTAGTATTGTTGAATCTGTCAGAGGTTTTCCTGTACTCTATGGTATTTGTAGTTCTTATGTAGAACCACTGTCAATTTATATTTCTGGGAATTATACTGGTTTAATTTTCATGCCAATTTACTTTTTTTTTTCTTTTGAGAACTTAATCTACTCTTAGACAGCAAATGTTACCTTGTGGAGTTAGGCTGCTGTCCTCATCCTGTACAGACCAAACTCACTGTCCCTCCCTGTCAAGGGAGTGGAATATATGTGCTTTTGTTTTCAGTGAGGTTTTCTCTTCCCACACATCCCCCCCACTAGTTGGTAGCATCTTTTTTTTTTTCTTTTTTGGTGAAGCTGTATGTTTTTCCCAGTATATATATGTATACTGGACATCTTGTATAGATGGATAGATCCACGTGTAGTTATATTCTAATATGTGACTCAAAAGTATTATTCTTACACTTCAGAATTGTCATTATTTTTATCTGAAATATTTCAGGCGTTTGGTGTAGGAGCTTTGGAGGAGGAGGATGATGATATTTATGCAACTGAAACACTGTCAAAATACGATACAATTCTAAAAGATGAGGAACCTGGAGATGGCTTGTATGGCTGGACAGCACCTAAGCAGTATAAATCCAAAAAAAGTAAGAACTGTAGTTCTGTCTAAAGAGCTGGTATAATTTGTATGGCGGGAAAAAAAATCACATAAGTGTAGTCTCTATTTTCCAAATATTTTAATTTTCAGCAGACTGGTATCTTCTAGCCCTGATACCTGAAGCTTCCATCTGGTCTTCCTTATGTATTGAAGTGTCCAGACCTGGAAATGACTTCTGAAATATTTTATCTTGATACCAGTTTATTTTTAGTGCAACTTCTAAGAGCATTAATACTGCAGTGATTTCTAGAGCACTGGCTGATGTTAGTTGCACATAGTTCATGTCACTCATGATGTTAGATGCGCACAGTAGCGATACTGTTGCCTCACTATTAGCCTTGATCATCCTACAGCAATCTCTCTGGTCATAGTTTTTTAGCTGTATAATACTAATCCAAATTTAGAACCCTTAATTTTAAATGAAAGGCAGTGAAGACAAAGAACCACTATTACGCTCCATGAAATATATTGAAAAATGGAAAATATTCAGAAAAAATGCTTTTTGCCAAACCTACATGTTTTAAATATTGACTAACTGTATGGTCATTTTGTAGAGTCTGAAAGAGAAGTTAAATATATAGGCAAAATCTTGGATGGTTTTTCCCTGGCATCAAAATCATCAACTCCAACCAAGGTAAGCAGATCCTAGTATTTTTGTGTTAAGAGTAACATCATCAAATTGACATGTGAGCTGTATGGACTTTACTGTTGCTCAGTGTGTTTTATGTTCTTAGAAATAAAAGTTTTAGTCAGCAATAAAGACCACTGAATGAGCAAAATTAGAGCGTTGGAGGCTATTCAGTACAAACCTAAAATTTGTCAGACTACTGGATGTAGTCTTACTATTTAAACTTTGCCTATGTACTGGCTTTGAACAAATGCCTTCCACACTGTCCACTGTTACTTGGCATAAAGTTGGAGGAAGGGTTTGATTTAACTTTGAAATCATAATAAAAAAAGCATACATCTTTTGCTTCTAGATCTTTCAGATGTAACATTCGGTTTTCTGTAAAAATCAGGCCCAGTGTTTCATTTACTTCATTGTTGTGGTGACAAGTTAGTTTGTTAGCCCTGTTCTCAGATTTGCATAATGTATGCCATATATATATATATATGCATAAATTAGAATGGCAAACATAATTGTGTGACATGGTCCTCCTTCTAATGAAGAAAAAGGAAAAACATTTAAACATTTGTGTGGTATATAAAATTGCATTGTGTAGGAGACACAGGGATAACCTTTGAAGTAACAGCTTGAATGAAGAACATGGGGGGAAAAGGCTTTGAAAGATGTTAAAATACAGTAAGCACAGAAATACTCAATAGCCCAATTAATTAATCGGCTCATGTAACTTCTGCTTTAAAAAAATGTAATTATTAAGCAATACCAAGAGCAGTTTCTCAAATAAATGCATACTAAGCCTCTTGTTAATTTTGCTGCAGCTTGATGTGCATGTTTTCCTATTTTTCATTATCTTTACTTATTAACAGTATAACAGTTTGTTCCCAAAGTTTGTATTATGATGCCACTTATTGGTTGGGTCTAAAAGAATCTCTTTCTACTGCTAAGATGTAAATTGAGGAATTTTTAGATTGAGGTGACTTTTTCTGAAGCACATTTGTAATTGTTAAATACAAAGTTGTATCTCTTAGTGGATTTTTTTGTTCTATAACACCACCCCTACCACCACCCCTCAAGATTTATCGACCACCTGACCTGCCACGAAATTACAGACCAATCCATTACTTTCGACCTGTGATAGCAGCTGGAAATGAAAACAGCCGTTTACAGAAGGCATTAGAGGAATCGACTGGAAAACTTGAGAGTAATATGACGCAGCAAGGCAGGCATGCTTTGAATGCATCTCAGAGGAGGGAACAACTAGGAGAGACTAGTCTAAAAGGTATTGATACATGTGACCACACCTTTGCTTGTGTTTCAGGTCCTCTGTTTATGTAACAGTAAAAATTTGGTCTAGCCTTGAACACTTATTTTCTAACATAAACATACTAAATCTAGTTGGCTTAGCTAGAACACCCTTACCATTGTTCAGTTTCATCTCAACAAATGAATTGTTGACATATCTGCCTGTATTTCCATTTACTTAAATCTTTTACAAAGAAAATGTAAGTGTGGGATTGTTCTGTTGTGGTGTTCAGGGGGTTCCCCCCCCCCTTTTTTTTTTTATTTTTTTGTGGCCTTGTTATGAATTTTGTTATATAGTAGGCTGTGAGGTTGAGGTTTTTTACTGGAAAATGAGGTTTCACTGAAATACATGCAAATTCACTGAAGGTAATTTGCAAATGTGCTTCACATTTGTATCTACAATAGTAAATTTTACAAAGTAATATGTAAACGTGTGTTAAATAGCATAAAAGATGCAGTAGTGGCCAAATTTTTGTCTGCCATCTCTGCCATTTTACTTTTTATTGCTGCTTAAGAGTATTTTCTTTGAATGTGTATGTGTAGTGGTAGGCTTTTTTCCTCTGCTAAAGTGGCAGAAATAGTTTTAGTAATTTTTCATTTCTATGTCTCTTAATGCTTTTTTTGGTTTTAGGTCCAGCTCCTTCTGTTTTGGAATATCTGTCTGAGAAAGATAGAGAAAGACTCAAAGAAGTGAAACGAGCATCTGAACAACAAATGAAAGCAAAAGTAGTGCCTCAGCAGTCACGAAATAGCAGATTCCAGCCAGCCTCCCCAGATGATGCTTCTCGCAAATGGCAAATGTTGTTGGGGGGACAGTTAGCAAATGCTGGTTCTAGTGACTTCAAACCATTTGCAAGAAATCCAGAAAAACAAAAGAGATATGAAAGTTTTGTGAAAAGTCTTAAGCAAGGAGAAAAAGGTAACTGAAGATACTAAGCCTGGCATTTAAATTTTTCTCTGAAACTGTATTTTTTGATTATTTTTTTTTCCCTGCCCTTTTTTTCCTGATGTATTTTATGTTCACTCTGAGTTCTCTTCCTGAATTCCACAACATTTGTCCCCCTACTTCTTTTAAGGGCCAATGTTAAGATACATTTTTACTGATACGTAACTTTATTGACTTCAGCAAAACTACTCAGTAATGTAAGTGTCAGCAAGGCTCGATTTTAGGCATGACATTTCATGCTTTTAATTGCCTGGGTTTGCCTTCTTCCATTTGCCAAAGTAGACTTCAGCTTTGGTCAGTATCATGAACTATGCATGGAACAAGTATTTTCATTTAGCTTGTTTCTCTCTGAGGAGTAAACCTGACAGATCCTGTAGAGGCAGAAAGATTATCGGGTCACAGTAGAATGACAGGAAAAATAAAAAGAAAACCCATATCCTGCACTTCCAGAGGAGGTAAGGGTCCTAAAATGAAGTAGTTCACGCTTGTCAAAGCTTGTATTAAGTGTCCCTTGGATGCTCAAACTGCCACTTTCACTTATGTTCTTCTCAGAAGAATTTATGGCTGTAAAATCACAGCATGCACGCAGAGCTCTTACTCAAAACCAAAAAAACCCAGCCCCCTTCATCTCTTGTCATTCTGTTTCAGTCTCTTTCCTTTTGGTTTAGTTTTTTGCTATTAAGTGACAATGCAGTGCATCTTGCATTAAAACATGTACTAATGATGCCTTGTGGTGAGTTTCCCAATGCTATGATACTAGTGTAAGGCATAAAATGCTGAAATCTGGGCTAGGGAGATCAGCAGCAGCAGGTGAATCCTAGATTGCCTTAAAATTTAAAAAATGAAGGTTTTTTGTTTTAAATTGTAAAATACAAAGGGGCTATTAGGGAAAGGGCACCAGCAAATTCTTTTTGCAGAGGAAAAGGGTATAGTTTCAGGTAGAAAACCTGGCTTTGTTATTTTCAGTTTTCTTTTTTAATAATCCTTTTCACTGTATGGAAAGAGATTTCCTGGTCAATAGCCTTTTCTGGTTACTGCATTTTGAGACAGACTACTTGAGCTTTGAACCCATAGTTCCTCTGTTCAGGACTGGGATTTTCCTTGTGTAAACGTGAGTATCCTCTTATGACTATAAGTGCCTCATTAGTCATAACGATGAAAATGCAGAAGTATTTTAATAACTTGAATGATTAAGATTCTGTTTGTATGAGTGTCTTTGCTTGGCTGGTGTTATTTCTTGTTCCTTCTGGGACCAAATGTAAACCCCTTGCTTCAAACAGGATCTGTATTCTTCACAAAAACCTGTGTCCAAATTCTGTATTTCAGTGGACGCTTTATATACCAGAAAGGCCCTTGAAGTTACCAAAGCCTGGCAAGGCTTACTCACTGGTTAATCTTTTTGTTCTTTGTTTGGTTATTTGATAAAGCTTTGGATTACACTTTTTGTTTTAAACACCTGTTAAATACATACGGGGTTTTGAACCTCTCTTAAGAGGGCGATGAGTAAGGAGTCAGCATTACGAGTAAAATTATTTAAAATCTTTATCTTGCATTTGGCAAATGCTGTTATTCTTGCTGTCTTGAAGAAGTACCTCCCCTTATCAGGGAATAACACAGTTGAGGTTAATACTATCCTTAAACTAAATACTTGGAAGGATGCTTGCTTATTAGTCTTTTTGTTTGAAAAGCATCAGACCCAAGTAAGCCATAATCTCTGCTAAGCATTTCTCTCCTTATCTTATAGTAGATACATTGGAGCATTATTTAGACCCGAACATGACAGAATGGGAGCGAGGAAGAGAACAAGAGGAGT
Source organism: Falco rusticolus (assembly GCF_015220075.1). Taxonomy (NCBI): domain Eukaryota; kingdom Metazoa; phylum Chordata; class Aves; order Falconiformes; family Falconidae; genus Falco; species Falco rusticolus. Next base: position 11,955,575 of record NC_051201.1, on the reverse strand, counting down.
TCTTCCGTGCAGCAATGTTCTACAAATCCTCAAATTCAACACTGTCATCCAGGTTTACCCGGGCTAAATATGAAGATGATGTTGACAAAGTTGAAGTTCCTCGGGACCAAGAGGTGTGTGCTGTTGCTTAACCCTGATTTTCAAAATTCTTTCTTTAAAACTCTTTGTAGAAATGAAGTCAGTGTTTTGTTGTCCTTTTGTTTAGTAAACTTTTGAATCAAAACACTTGCTGCATACAAAGCAGTGGTTTGCTAAACTACACTTAAATACTTATGTTCCTGTCCTGTTCTTAAGTCTTATGACAGTAATAGTCAATTCAGTAAGTTGTTACTTATTTAGCAGCTATAAATGTTTGACTTTTTCAGAATGATATTGATGATAAGGAAACTGCTGTGAAGATGAAGATGTTTGGCAAACTCACAAGAGACAAGTTTGAATGGCATCCTGAAAAGCTGTTGTGTAAAAGATTTAATGTTCCTGATCCATATCCCGAGTAAGATGATTGATACTGATATTTTTAACGCTTTCTGAAAATTTAGAGTCTGTCATTTGCTTGTGGAAAATCTGACTTGGTGTTTTCTTCTTGTGTCATAATAGAGGTAATATAAACTGCCTAATTTTTTATTTGCCTCATTAAACATGGTGACCTCTCACAAAATATTATTCATTTTAAGGACAGCTGTAGGTGTTTCAGCTTGTTGTAGATAATTTGAAGCCTTTTCTGTGTTGAAAACAAAAATCAACAAATTCTTTTATTTCCCTCTAGTTCTTCCATTGTTGGGTTACCAAAAGTGAAACGAGACAAGTATTCTGTGTTTAATTTCTTAACTGTGCCTGAGCCCACCACATCTGTAACTCAAGCAACAAATGAAAAAATCCAACAGAATAACAGTCTCAACAGTAAGTTTGTTGTTACTTTATTCATTTAGCTAGAAATGAGATAATAGTATAGGAAAAGCATATCTTTGTTACGGAGAATTTATCCACCTGATGTATTATTTTTTTATTAAAAAAACCCAAATAAATCGAAAATACATTCAGTGGCATAAAAACTGAAGACAGTGATGATAATTTCTTCTACCTAGAAGACCTTTATAAGTCAGATATTCATTAGAAAGATTTAAAAAATGTCTAACTATACTGAAGAAGCAGAGTAATTTCAAATCAAGTAGGCCATGAAATGCAGAATAAGTTGGCATGCAACTGATTTGAATGTTTGGGATGTTCTTAGAACCAAAGAAGCCTTCAAGATGGGATGTGTCAGATAAAGAGAAGGAGAAAAAAGATTCTATCAGCGAATTCATTAGTCTTGCTAGATCAAAAGCTGATGTTCAGCAGCAGCCACCAGTGCCAGCAACAGAAGAATGTGGAACTGGGCAGAGTGAAACTCTTCCCGCTGAGGTGAGTTTATGACGGTGTTTGAACTTAAAGGGGAATATCTGTAAGCCTTCGCAACCCTGAAATAAGGTTGGGTAATACATGAATTGATTTAATACAGATCAGTTTGCAGCAGAAGAGCCAACTTGGGATAAACGAAGATGTGAGACTGTACTTTGAAGAATTTTGAGGTTATAACTCAGAGATGTAAAATATCTGCAGCATACAAGTACAGCAAGTATGGCTATACTTGAAGTAGCAGCTTAAGGGAAGAAAAAATGTAGCTTGGCAGTCTGGGAGTTAAATTCAGTCCCTTATATCCACTTTGCTCGCAGGTGCAAGAATATTTTTTTTTTTTCTGCATAGAATGGAGAAAGGTGCATACATTGGGGAGAAAGGTGATGGTCCTTTTTGTTTTGAATTTAGTAGTGTATAATTGAAGTTTGAATTAATGAATTACAGTTTATAGTACCTGGGGATCTATTTTTGGCTGTCTATGTGGCACAAACTGCACTACCCTTTACAGGATATTGACTTAAGTTTAGCAGTATTTCAGAGTTTTACTGTTTTGGATTAGGGGTTCCTGAGATTGTGTATTTCATGGCTATTGTGATATTTAAGTGTTCTGTAAATACATGTCAGCATGTTTGAAGTTATTACGTATCAGAGAGAGATTGTTAGTTTCTGTAGTGTTTAAATACAGTTTGTTATGATGCTGTTTTGCAGGTAGCTGATGAAGATAAGGATCAGGAAGAAGAAAGCAGACCATCCATGGATTTATTTAAGGCCATTTTTGTGAGTTCCTCAGATGAAAAATCATCTTCCTCTGAAGAAGAGAGTGATGAAGAACAGCAACCAACTACTTCAGTAATAGATTCAGAAACCACCAAGCAAGTTGATTTACCGGACAGTTCTTCATCTAATGTGCAGGGTAAGTACTTTATGAGGTATTCATAAAAATGAACATCCATGAAAACATCATTAATGAAACAAATACCCTGGGACTGCTAGGACAGTGGTATGCTCTTGTGCAGATCATCTGGCGCTGGTGGAGCTGGGCATGTGGAATAATACATGAGTCTTTGCATGTTGCAGTATTATTTATGTTGCCATGTGTCTTGCGCAGAGTTTAAAAGCAAACTGCCCTGTGGAATGTTTGTCAAACAGTGAGGAGGAACAAAACATCTAATGTTAGAGCGTACATCAGTGAGAAATACAGGAAAATGTTTATATCTGCGTTAAATTGTAAGATAGATAAATTATGATGGTCTTGTGATGGGTATTTGGGTATTTGACAAATTCAGAAATAAATATTTTGCATTTCTTTAATAATTCAATTTACTCTCGAAATACTGACATTCCAGAAAAATACGATATTGAAATAATTTTATTGAGACATCAAAAAGTGCATTTTATTTGTATTCTAGTAATAAAAGATGCCAGAATACTCCACAAGAAAGGGAGAAGACCAATCTTTTATTCTACTTCCTAGTGAAATTTAATAAGTGAGCTGTAAAAAAGTTCCCATATTTTCAGGATGCAATTAATTTAAAAAATGTTACAATATATTAGCTTACAACGGAAATACTTTGTTCACTTACTGTCACAGTTGGTTCTGTTAACATCTAACTTTTAGTGTTTATTAACTTCCTACATCTTGTGGAGTATTTTATTAATTTTAAGTAATAGAAAAGTAGCACTGTGTTACTAAATTAATGGAAACACGTGTACTGATAGCAATTTAATTAGTAATGGTATAGTGTAAAAGGTCAATTTTGATTAAAAAGGAAAAAAACAGCCCTCAAACAGTATGTTGACATGTTTCAGAATGTCAAGTATCCAGTTGGCCAAAGCAGTCCACAGAGATATGGGATGCTGATCAATTTGCTTTGTTAGAGGTTTCCAGAAAGCCTCCTTTAACTTTTTCAGACTTTCTTGGAAAAAGCGTTACCTAATTTTCCTTTCAAGTAAAGGGAGTTTTTTGTGGTTTCTTTTCATAGAGAATGTGACTGCTACAACCGACCCTGGCATTTCTTTGTTGCCTGCTTCAAAGCAGGAACTGGATACAACAGAGGAATTTGGACCAAAGTTGCCTCCAGCTTTTTGTTCTGGTAGGTTCTGTAGACTTCTAGTGTTTAAATTCTGTACATTGAAGTTGTGTGTAAGACATACTATATTTATCTTTAAAAAATGTTTGTGAATAGGCACTTCAGGTCTTAAATGCCTGCATTATGTCAAACTGGCATCAACAAATGCTTTATTACCATGCTATGAGTCACTACCAGGAACCTCTTTGCCTGTATACAGATTTTGTTGTAGCTCTATAGAGGCAATAATAGAAACAATTTAGTGAAAATACAGGACTAGCCTTGTAGTTTCATGTAATAACGGATTGCAAAGGCCTTTAATTACAGTAGGAAGATTGCAGTTAGGAGTTCTGGACATTTCATTTCCATTTGAAAGCTTAGTTGTTGTTTGGGGTTTTTTAACTATCCTATTAGATTAGAAATAATGCAGAATTTAATAACAAAATTACCTTTTTTGTCTTTTTTTTTTTTTTTTTTTTTTTTTTTTTGATTCCACGTTTGCTTTGTGCTTTAGGCCCTAATAGGCAACAAGAACCTGTGGTGCCAGCAAGTTTTCCTGGGCCTAGTAGAAAAGAAAAACATAGGAAGAACAGAGAGAAACACAAGACTAAGAGAGAACATAAACACAAAAAGGAAAAGGTATTTCATTTAAATAAACAGTTTATTGATTCTTTGATCTGCCAGTCAAAATTTTTTACTATTTATGCTAGGTTTTAGAAAATAGATATATTGGGACTAGGAGGATTTAAGAAACTGCGTTTATCAGGTGTCTTGAAACCTGAACTTCAGAACAGTAAGTTATCCAACTAGGGTGCTGCTTTTTCCATATATACAATGTGACTACAGATACAATATCATAGGTAGTTTAATGTTGTATACTGAAGATGTTGGGCATGTTCTGGGAACTGCATATAATTCATGGCTCGTATACTACTAATAATAATAATTAAATTTCTGTTTTGGAGGAGTTGAGTGCTTGGGATGAAATGGGTGATTTTGGTATATATATTTTATTTTTTTTAGCTCAGTCTGAATAGTGGAAAAAAGTCATTGTTAAGTGTTCTGTTTCAGTTGACCTTGGAGTCTATGTTGAAATCAACTTTTTGCTGTTCTTGCATTTCAGAAAAATCTTTCACAATGAAATATGGGATTAATTCTCTTCTTTTTACAGAAAAAGAAACATAAGAAACAGAAAAACAAAGGCAAACACAAGAATAAAAAATCAGAAAAAGACAGCAGCTCAGACACTTCAGATAGCAGTGACAGCCTTAGTGATATAGATACCACAGGCTTGTCACCCAAGGAACTTCTAAGAAGGTAAACAGGAAGTTTACTTAAACACTTAGAAATTTTGCAGCGAATAATCAAAACCTCAATTTATGACTTGTGATTCAAGTGAACCTGTTGGCAGCAAGTGCGGTTCAGCTGGTCTCTTTATGAATACAAAACACTGCTCAGTTTTTTTGAATAAAGTGAGGAAAGATTACAAATATTAGTCATCTTAATCTAGAGGGTAATTAATTTTAGGATAGAAGCCTCTTAAGGTAAAGGGCGCTAAATCCACAACTCTGCTAGTTAATGGAGGTTATGGTTAAAGATGAATGGTATTTTTGGAAGGTGTTTTGAATGGGAATTAAAAACTGAACAGGTGCAGGTGGTGATTCATATTTCTGTGACTTTGTCTACTTTGCTTTACGTGGAAACACTGGAAGTAACATTGTCTGCTTCAGAATGTTTTGAGTCTGCTTGGGTTTGGTGGTAATTAGTGAAAGATTAAATTCAGATAGATTAATTGTGTGGCATTGATGCTTAAGATAATTCTGTGTTTGAGCAGGGAGCAGTGAAGCAAGCAAAACAATGCTTGAGTCATGTACAGGTCTACTAAATTTAGACTGTGCTGTTACATTTTTATAAACTAGAGACTTGAACACAGTGCCAACAGAAATGGTAAAATTGAAAAACAATGATTTGCAGTTTCATTTTGCTCACACACTTGAAGTACAATACAAACAAAAGTAACTGTCTCTAGTTCAGAACATAGTCAACTTTAAGTGCATCCCATGTGGAACAGTCATGGTGCTGGGCTTCTGTTTAGTGTCTCTTCTTAGCTGAAGGAGTGGTCTCAAGGTATTTGTTGAAATACCACATGCAGCTGGCCTCATGGCAAAATGATTGGGGTCAAGGTGTTTAGTGGAATGGACGTGTACCAGTGGAAAGGCTGGCATTTGAAAGGACTCTGCCTTCTGTTCCTTTGGAATTGAGCTTCAGTTACGTATTGGTGTTTTCTTGCTAAAGAAACAAACTACTTCTCCTTTGATTTCTAAATAACTAAAATATGTTTTTATGCATTTTGCACAAAACAGTTAGTACAAGCAGTTACTTTGTAAGTCTTTGTATTTGCATGTCTCTTCACATCACTGAGAAAATGTGAGGGTTTTTTTAACTTACATTTAACTCGAATCTTTTAAACTAAGGTTAAAGAAACTGCTCAAGTAATTAAATGTTCTTAATGGTTTAATATTACTGTTCAGTCTGACTGCTTTTTTTTCTTTTTCACTTTCAGATTAAAACAACTTCAGTATTGAAGAGGTTGCTTGCTTTCTTCGGTGCTGTGTGACTTGATCTCAAATTTTTGATCTCCTCTGTGATGGTAGATCAATCATGTATACTTCGAAGCATTGTAGATACTGTATTCATATTGAATTTGTTGGAAAGTAAATATGCATATGCTTATTTTGTGGTGCTTCGTATGCTCAAAGTGTATGGATTATGGAATGCTGAAAAGACCCCTTTCTGGACAGCGTCATCTGAAATACTGCAGGCTCTGTTTTAATTAACATGAAACAAGATATTTTACTAAACTGAAGTATTGCAAAGAATTTTTGTATAGTAAGTAATTGCCTACAACCTCTAAAATGCTGGAGAGTACATTTCAGTCTGAATTAAATTTGGAAGTTAAAAACTAAAGCAATGTAAAATTTGTATTGAGTACAGGTATTTTTAATAAGTGTAATGCAGGATTTTACATTGCAGTTTTGCAATATTTGCAGTATTTGGCTGTACTTGTGGGAGTAATTTTTACATCTCCTAAATGTATATATTATTTGGAAGATCTAAACCAATAAACTGTCATTTTGACACAAATTATTAAGGCTAATGTGCTATAAAGATTAGTACTGTAATTATAATCTGCCTTACAATGAAAAATGTTGCTACTGTTCTTTTTGTTCCATGCAGTATATTTAAGAACCAACTGTCATCTTGTAGAATTATTTTAATGTACACTATTGAAATAATACAGAACTGCTTTTTTATGATCGGGCTGTTAAATAGGCCCACAGAACTTCACTTTCCAGGTGCACAGGGAAACCAGAAGAATATTTCTGCTTAAAACTACGATCAAAAGCCTTAACTGAAATTCAGTTGTAGGTGGCAGTTCTGTGGGGCCCGATTTAATGTGTTTTTCAGTATCCAGAGCTTTGCGACAGCTCTTGATGACAGCAAAGCGATATACTGTGTCGACGCACAGATTTGTGTGGTTTTAAAATGTAAAAGTCAACAGGAGAACTCGAGTGATGTGAGGAGAAATGCGCAGCGGGACCTGGCGCAGCTCCCTCACAGGCGAGCGCCAAACTGGGCGGCCGCTGCTGGCGGGTCGGCCCCCGTTAAAGCCGCCGAAGGGGTTTTGGCGGGAGCGGCCGCAGGGACCCCTTGGCGCCACCGCTGACTCCGGCAGAGGGTGGCTGGGGCGACCGTGAGGTGACGGCACAGGGCTGTGTGCCCGCGGGTAGTCGGGGGCTTCTGGAAGCTGAGGGTGGAAAAGGCCTCTGTCATTTCGCTAGTGTGTATGGTAGCAGGGGGTTTAATGTTAACTTAGTTTAGATGAAGCCTGCTGGGCAGTCATGAGCAAACTCGCAAATGGCTGAAGAAAAGCCTTTTTCAAAATATCTTTGGCAAAATTTGTAGCGGTCTTGGCTGAGATGTGTGGCCTGAGAGCTTATTGTGCTGCACTTTGGTGGGCCAAAATCAAAGAAACAAGTGTTTGAAAGACTTGAGGGAGACTTCGTGAGATTTGAAGATAGCTATTACTTTTTATGAGAGGAAGAATAATTGGGGAAACAAACCAAACCGAATTTCCTTCCCCTCCAGAAAAATAAAAATAAAATCTGCATCAGTCAGCCTTCCTTTCTTAACCAGATGTGGTAAATCCGCTCCAAGGTAGTACCAAGGAAAGGATGTGACCTTTCCTTAGACAAGTGGAACTTGAAATATTCTCCTCCTGTTCTTGTTTTCATACTCCCCCTCGTGGACCAAGCTGTCAAAAATAATTTCAAGGAAAAACATTCCTAAACTTTCCTCTGTTCCTTTACAGATCCAATTTAAAATTCTGAGGGGACACAGTGATGCTGTGAGCTCCTGCCACTTTTGCTTTGAAGACACAAAAATGCTTTCATGCTCTTACAATAGAACAGTGAAGCTCTGGGTATGTTATGAATGCAACAACAAATGAAAAAAACCCCAACATCTTAAAGCTGAAATCAAACAACGAATGTTATACAGGCATGAAGACTGGCTGAGTCATCAATGAGCCTTCTGAAGATATTTTACTGAAGTTTAAAAATAGCAGCTGTAAATGTTTTTGCGCTCACAGATAAATAGTAAAACTATCTCATACTTCGAACATTCTTTGACATTAAAGAGTGACTCTTGTAAGAATATGTAGCATACAATGAATTAGAGCTGTAGTTTATTAATATTTTTAAATTGTGAGTTGATACACAAAGCTTACTCTTTTTCTTCTGAAAGTTCCTTTTTCTGACTTCTTTATGTGGCGGTGTGGGACCACACAGTTATCAGCATGGCCATGGTGTTTTAATACTTGTCGCTTGCTTTTTCCTTTTATTTAAATCTTGATTTGAACCCTTTATTTTCTTGTTCATCCAAGTTTTGTATAGTTAGTTGGGGTTTCCCTAAAATTCCAGCCACCTGAGGCAGGGCAACAGTGAGATCTGAACTGGGGAAGTGTACAGGTTCTGGGTGGTCAAATCTAAATCTAGTCTAAAAGTCTTGGAGACATAAAAGTTAGGCGAACCCTTGAATTTTATGCAAGCAAATGACAATGCAGCTGTGCTAAATAGATTGCAGGCATTGCAATTTGGCATATATTAAACAGGCATGGCTTGATTCAAGAATTGGTAATGAGTTATAGTAATGCCTTAATATGATAGGAATACAGATGAAATAATTTTATGAAGGATCTAAAGTGTTGACTTCTTACCAATGCAGTACTAGGTTTCTACTTTTTTTCAGACTTTTTTTCACACATCCTGAAAAAGCCCAAGAAGCCCAAAAGTGTAAAAACCAGACAGTTTTCAGGTTAGCACCACTAAGTTATCCAAGAGCTGTCGATGGCTAGATCCAAGAAATCAGGAAGTCTAGAATGAAAGAAGTCCTGTCTCTTAACAATCAGTTCCAACGTGAATTAACATGTGGAGATCTTAAGCAAATAATTGTAGATAGGAGAAATAAACATTATACACATATGACAAAAAGATAGTCCTTTCCTGAAATCGCTTAAAACTCTCTGTGTAAAAGCCTAAGTAGATAGAAGATGATGGAGAAACACAATGGCCTTAAGTTGTACCAGGGGAGGTTTAGATTGGGTATTAGGGAAAAAATTATTCACCAAAACAGTTGTCAAGCATTGGAACAGGTGCCCAGGGAAGTGCTCGGGTCACTTTCCTTGGAGGTCTTTAGAAGACATGTAGACAGTTTGAGACGTGGTTTAGTGGTGGACGTCACAGTGCTAGGTGAACAGTTGGACTCGATCTTAAAGGTCTTTTCCAACCTAAAAGATTCTATGGTTCTGTGATAAATTAACCAGCAATGTAGTATGGGTCATCATTTCAGCACTTCAGTAATCTGTTGGTTGCTGTTTATGAATCACAAAACAGGCGCTTAAGTGGGATTTTGCAGTATGGGAGAGATTTCCTGTTATTTATAGGTGACTCCTTCAAAACATGAAGGGCAACAAAGGGGAACTCAAATTTTGAGAATGTAACAACTGGGTGACAAAGGCTGGCATCAAAGGTAGGGCAGAAGTGAAACAATGTCTAGGGATAAATCACAAGGCTTTATATTTGAAGACAAGAGGCTTGTATTTGTGACTGATTCGTCAATCAATGAAGGAACGTGAATAGAGGGTATAATATAACAGACAGTAAAGGGAAATCTGTGGAAGAACATTGCACATGGATACAAGTAGGCATTTTTGAAGAAAATTATATTGTAGTAATTGATGGAGGGATGGCAGGCCTTGAGAGTGTGAGTTTTAACTATGTGAATGAGAATCCAGGATTTAGGTATGGACATGGACGTAAGAGTCTAAGGAGAACTCCTTCCAAGAAATTTCTGGTGAAAACTACTGTGATGGGAAGGACATAAATAGAAGTCTGGGTGTGGTAGATGAAGAACTCTCTTTCAGTCAGTCTTGAAATGAAAAGAAGGAATAGAGAGTCTGAGATTTTAAGAATAACTGAAGACTAGTGATTTCACAGTTTCTGTTTTCCCTTATTGAGTGATGCTTTGTATTTTTTTACAATTTAGCAAGGCATGTCCTAATGTTTTCCCTTATTTTGTGATGCTTTGTATTTTTTTACAATTTAGCAAAACACTTCCTAATCAAACTCATTTGGATTTATGCAGGGATGTTGAGAAAGGTTTTCCTGTTCAAGTTTTTGAAGACGAACACACTGCCCCAATTTCTGAGTGCATCTTGACTCCTGATGACAGAAGGTGACCATTTTCTATCTTATTAAAAAAAAAAAATGTTTTTTGCGATGTCAAGGTTCAATTTCAGCGCATGTAGAAACACTTAGTACAAAACTTAGAACAAATAAGTTACTTTTTCAATCCTTCCTATGGTTTCCTAACTTGTATTACATTAAAGTCAAACTTTTTGCTTAGTTTTGTAAGTGATAAGTCATTCTGTTATAATTTTGTCTTACATCTTCCTTCCTCCATACACTCCTCCTACTTTCTCTCCTTTGTTGTACTTTCGTTTATGCTGTCCATGCTCTGCTTGCACACTGTTTACTGTTGGACTCCCACATGAACTACCATAAATCTCACCTTGTTCTCACCTACAATTTGTACAGGAGCTCTTAAATCTTTTCTGTTTTGCATATGAAGCCTGCTGAATAAAGCATGAACCTCTTTATTGTCTTAAATGCATGTTGGAATAGTCTGATAGATTATGGCCTCTTTCAGGGCAAAGGACGCATCTAATTCTGTTTCTGAGTTACACAGGGCTGGGAGTCTATCTTTGACGTGTGATCTGAAAGGGGTATATAAATTTATATCACTCTATAAAAGAACAACATTGAATTACCCAAGGTTCAGGGGTTCACCTGTCAGTGAGATTTATACCTTCATAAAATTTCTCTTCTGTCTGTATTGTTTATTAATATTATATAGACTTACCATTAAGCCTGTCTTGTCAATTAAAGAAGAAACGCATCTTAATCTAGTGTCAATCTGTGGACATAATAATTAAAGCAACTGCAGCATATATTGATATATATGGTTAAGCAGGTCAAGCAGTGCCTCCAGGGGTACTATTTCTGGCATATTTTATCATTATGTCATAGTTTAAATCAGTTTTTATCAGATTGTAGAGCTGACTGATTAATTTTTTGATCACTGAATAGTACATATGCTACACTGCCTATTGCAATTGTGTATATTTTTGAAACTGCTAAACAGCAAGTAAAATACACTATTGTGTACAGCCCTAGAAATCACTTTCCAATCAAAAAACACTACCAGTTCATAAATGTCATGTGGTCTTTTGCATTATGTATTTCTTTTTAGGAGCAGAGATTGTGTTGGTTGCAGGAAGTATACACATATGGAGAAAATAAAATAGATTTTAATAATATAATTGTATTTTTAGTTGTTAGAATGTTAATTCATTGAGTTTATTGGGCAAAATGTATAAAAGCAACAGTTTTGGAACATTATAAAAGTAAAAAGCCACAATGGTACTAAAAACATGTGTCACATTGGTGCCTTTGAATATAAACATTACTTTAGATATTTGGGAATATTTTAATGAAACTGTATGAGGGAAAAATTTTGGACTTCCCGTTTAATGGAAACCTGCCAGTTTTGGTAAACTTCATTGAATAGCTTTGTTGTCTAATGTGGCTTTATGTTTGTGCAGAGCAGCATCTGTGGTAGAGGGTTACCCAGCAACATAACCACTGAAAATCAAAAAAACATTACTGACAATAACACTTCATATTCATTAAAGAAAAGACATCATAATGGCTTTAAAATTATGCTGATGTTAGAAATAATTAAATAACTTTTAATGGATGAAATAAAATTGAGTTGGCTGCTTGCACTGAAAATTACATACATGACATTTTTGTTATTAGTTTCTATCTGAAATATAAATAATCCTTTTTTCAACTAAGCTATGCAATAATTTTTGCTGTAGTCTTTGAAAAATCTATTTTAAATTAGTGGGTGTGAAGATGTTGAATCATTGTCAGAATTAAATGTTGTCATTTATTTTTAAAATACCTTTTAAATGAAAACATTGATTGCTGTTTTCATTAACGTTACTTTTAGAGTGGTAACATCATCATATGATAACACTGTTAAGGCTTGGGCTGTGGAAACAGGAAAAATACTTTTATGTATCCTTTTGAATGCATATTGCAGAAGATACAACTGTAAAATTTGGATTTATTGCTTTGTTACTTATAAGTAAGAAAACACGTTCTTTGTTAACACAATACAGTATAGTTAGGGTAGGTGAGCTTGACTTTTAGTCCTAGTTTTGGTACGGGTAATTGCTTCATCTTGGGTAAGTCTCCTGATGAATGTCTGTGTTATTTCAGATACAAATGGGTATGATAATAATAACCTGTCTCAGAAGATACATTTAGGAATGATTAACAATTTAGGATTTGAACAGTGCAGCTTTGTCTAATTTTAAGTTTATAGCTAATGCAAAAAAAAAAAAGAAAAGAAAAAAAGAAAAATTGGATATAAAGACATCTATCAGCTTTTACCAAGACAAAGTAGCATCAAAAGCCTTCTTTCTGAATCTGCTGTAAAACTCTCTTTAACCCTCAAGCATGTTTCTAAAACCTTTTATTTTCTCTTCGGTGGACGGTAGAACATGAAGGCATTGTAACTTTAGTATTTCTTATAATGGCAGATATGTGGTATCTAATTTAGACAAAGAAAATACCATATATGTTTTTGATGCAGTAAGAGCAACATTACCGGCACATACCCAAAGTAAGATTTACAACTTTTACATCTTGTTTATGCAGCTCTTGATTTTTTTTTTATTTCTTACCAAAAATTGAGAAAATTAATTAATTCAGTTCAGTTCAAATATCCTCACTTGAGAAAGGCAAAATAAACTTACCTGTGAGACATTAAACCAGTGTTTTCCAGAATAAGCTTATAGAAAGGAGATAATGGGCCAAAATTAGACTAACAGTGATTCTTTTTTGAACAATAATTTCCCTTTGAAGGTAATTTCACTAGTGAGACCTCGGTCCCTTGAGGCTTCCATTCAGGACTGCAGGTCAGGGAGTTTGCCATTCTTGCAGAATCAGCTTAAAAATATATGAGCAGTCCTACAAATGTTAAATTAGCATATGGTTATCATGCTCCTGTGAATCAGAACCTGATGGTAAAATCATTTGGATTTAAAAATAAAAAGTGCAACAAATGGATCTAATACTTTTATTAGAACTGCCTCTGTTAGGTGAAGCCATCAGGACATACTTTGCTTACATTATTTTAATGGAGCTATTTGTGTTCTTAAAGTATAATTACTTGCTTAAGTGCTCCCTAAGAGTCTGAGCAGTTAACTGTCATTGGCTTTATGGGGCCACGCTTCTGGACTTACTTTCAGGAATGGAGTGGAGAAATATCTTGCTACAGGGCAGAATGTGAATTTCTGTTAACTGTATATGTTGAATGCCTGGCTACAAATTCAAATTTCTTACTATCTGCAGTAACTATGAGGCCTCTTTTTCACTGAGAGGTAGGTGGGGAGGTGTCGTAGCCAGTGAAACAGCAATTTTGAAATTACAGTGTTTTGCAAATAGACTGATGCATAGATGCTATGGCTAGTTCTGGCTTTCAGACCTGTGTTCTGAGACCCAGATGTAATTATTCAAAATAACTAATATTCTCACTTGATGTTTTTTGTATAGGTCATCACAAAAGTACAATCACAAGATGTTGTTTTGACCCAGATAACCAAAAAGTGACTTCAGTATCATATGACAAGGCCATAAAGCTATGGGATATGGTGACACGATCCACTTCAATTACAATTAATGAGTAAGAAACAGTACTATAGTTAATTATCTGTGGCATTATTTGCATCTTTCACAATTATCAGTGAGATTTATGCTAAGATTTGTACTAGAGAATACCAACAAGGTATTGAACTAAATAATGTTATATATAAGCAAATTACATATACAGAAAGTGTGAATAAAACGGTCCACTCAAGTTTCCTGCTGTAAATAACTGAAAAAATTGTATTTTGATGATTGTAAGCATTTCTAGTGCTGTTTTTTTAGAGCTTCTACGTTCTTGGGTATATGTAGAGGCAGAAGATAGCATATGCAATATGGTACTGCAGTATAAACTTGTTCTCGTTTCTGCTAATTAGGAAAAATGTAGAATTGCTGATGAATGAGGAGATAAAATATTACTTAGAATAGTGAAGTCTTTAAAAACATTATGGAGTGAAGCAAAAATAATACAGAGAAAAGGAGAAAATATATCTAGATGTTGGGAATTGATAATTAATCCTGAGTTCTTACAGAATATTTTGTGATAATTAGGTTTGGCACTGCAACCAGATCACCTTAGCCCTTCATAAAATTCATGGGCCTCAGAGCAGCCACAGGATGATCTACTCTGCTCTTAATGAGCTCCAGTAAAGACCTCACAGATGTCCAATCTCTTCCGTTGTCTCACTGTGTTAATCATTACAAAGATTTTCCTCAGGTGGACTATTCTGGCTGCAGCTTAAGCTCTCATGTTTCTGTTTAGATCCACTTCAGACATGGAGATCAGATATGTATCTACAAAAATGTAGACTTGTTTTTGTCTACATTTATATATATATCCAAGAACTTCTATTACATCATTACATCTGCTGAGTCATCTTTTCAGTAAACCATTGTTATTCATTTAACATTTAATTATTGTTTCCTATTTTACTGATCATTCTTGCTGTTGATCTCATATCTTTCCAATCAGCCCACATTTTTCTTGAATTATATGGCTCTATAATGTAAAGAGTATTCCCTCCACCAGGAAAAAAACAGAAATTAATTATTACTACATGCTTCTTTGTGGTTGTGCCTCTGTTCATACATCCTGGGATGAGATTTACTCTTATTTGATAGTGAAGAGGAGTCAGAATTTGTTGCTTCCTTTTTTTTGCAGAACTGTGATGTAGTCCATTGTTCCCACTCCGTATCTGTGGATTCTGCAGTGGATTATTTGTGTTTGTACAGAATGTCAGACTTGACAAAATTGACCTGATCAGGTAGCATGCATATTAGATAGTTGATAAAACACTGTATGACCCTTACAAACTACAGTGACAACAGCATTGTTTCCTGTAGAGGCTGTTATAACCCTTTTATTTTCTTGATAATTTCTTCAATTTGTGAAGACAGTTTTGAATTTTAACCTTCTCCCTTGTATAACTGCAGACCCTCTTTGGCTTCATTTTGTCTCTGTACTCTTTATATTATTACCTACATTATTAATGGAAGTATGAAATGGGACTGGATTCAGGACAGATGCCGTGGACCCCAGCTCAGTATGTACTTTTATTTTCACAGTGAACCAATTATGGCCACTCTCTGAGTACAGATACCGTTTTCCCAGCTCATTTCTCCTTATATGCTTTTGGAGAAGGTCATGCCCAGTGCCAGAAGCCTTGCTCAGTATGATCTCCTGAGTCTTCACACGCTAAAGTCTTGTATCTCTCGCTGAAGTCAGTAATACAGTAAAAACATTAGGTCAATTTAGGATATTGTTACCATTTTAAGAAGGAAGTTTGCAACAATAGAGATGTCAAATCAACCGTTAAAAATATCAATGGCTTTAAATAAACTCAACCATTTTAGCTTTGAATTCTTAAAACAATAATCAGAGAGAGAGTCTGCCTTTAAACACTGTAATAAAATTGTCTTTGAGGGATTAGGAATTACTTTGGATGGGAAATTCAATCTGGAACATTGTAATGCTTTTTTTAAATTGCAGTGACTACAGCGTTGTTTCCTGTAAGAGATGCTCATAATCCTTTCCACACTGTAGATTGCAGGAAGCCCTAGAGTCCTCACCCAGTTCTGAAACGTTCAGATTTCTTTTCTGATGAGTATCACTGCTTCCAAGATCAGACTTTAATCTAGAGTTGTTTAATATTTTCCCCCTGAATGTTTGAGTTGAAATTTACATGTGGAGATGGATGCATGCTATTTATTTAATGAAAAACGGGTGGCTTTTTTTGGTAATTTACTTGTAGTAAAATGTGGTTGTGTTGTAGCCACTGAACAATTTCTTGTTAAGCTGCGAACAACAACAACAACAACAACAACAACAACAACGAAAGCTGGTCACTTGTCACTTAACAGCAAGGTTTCAGTCCTGCAAAATGACCTAATCCAGTACGAGATTTAAAACTGTGCTGGCTGTGAGGTTGTAAGCAGCTCCAGAGACTTCACTGAACTATTCCTATAGTTAAAATTCAGAATATGCTTATGATGCTTTCCTGGATGAAGAGAGGATGCTCAATGTTGCAGGAGGCTCTTTGAGAGGTTTGTAATGGCTACAAAAGGTCACTCTTCCTGTGTTTTTCATCTGTGTTTCAGGGGACAAGCAATGCTATCTCAGATTGCTGCTGTACCGCTGATGGTCATTACTTGTGCACAGCATCCTGGGACAAAAGCTTAAAAATACGGGATATAAAGACAGGAGAATTTTAGTGTCATGAACCCGTTTCCTTGAACCAAAGACATGAGGGTTCTGTTAGTTCCTGCCATTTCAGCCAGGGTGGTGAGTTATCTTAATACTAGTGCATGATGTATCTCGATACCTACATACAGGACATTTCAGATCAGCCATGAGTGACAACTCAAATCATGTAGGTAATTAATTAATCATTTCCAAGATAGAATGTTTAATTATGAGAAAATGATGTCCATGTAAAGAAGTTGATTGAGGCTAATGGTCTGTGTTCTGTATTAACCAGGCAACTGGAAACTTGCTTAGCTGGTATACCCATCAAGAGGTATAATAAAAAGATCATAATGGAGTAAAAGCACAGTACTATGTTAGAAGATTAACTTAGCACTTGTGGATATTACCCTAACATTAGTTAATTGAAAAAACCCCCATGTTCAGTAATACTGTACTGATCTGTAATAATTAGGAAAACGTGGATATCTTTGTTAGTACCCCCAAAATAATGTTACTTCACAGCCCAAACAACGTATACTAGCAATGTACTGAAAAACTTCATGGATGTTCTCAGCTACGCTGATCGAGCACATAAACTACCATGTTTAAAGCAGGTGGTATTTACGAGTTAGACCAAGACAGTTTGGCACCTGGCACTTGATGTCTCCTTGAGGCTTGGATGAATAGGAGGAAGAAACAGACTCTCCAGTTTACCTGTATCTGAGTGGAGGTAGTGGGGAGCTGTTTCTTACTGCCTTAGTTCCATTACTTTCACTAGATCACAGACAACTCCCAGTCCCTACACAACATGAAATCTGTTAACTGCTGACTGCTACTGTGCAGAAACAGCTTCTCTTCTCTTCACTGGGGTGGACTAATTATGAGTTTCTGTACATTGTGATCTTATCGGCTGTTTTCTTTTGAAACTTCACATCCGAATGCTCCAGTAAAGGTGACTCCTGCACTGCTGACAGCAGGTTAATCTGCGGTCATAGCCAGTGCCTTCTGAGGCAGGCAACTCACATAAATAAATAGCAACTCTGTGGGGAAAAATATACCTGTGGGTTGAAGACAAGAAAATGCAGATAGGCCTGTGAATATTGGAATCTGAAAACATGCTTTCCACACTAAACTCTACTTTTTTTGTTTTATTCACAGTTGACCTAACAATTCTGAAAGTATTCTCTGTATTTTAATTTTTAAACAAGGTATCTCCTTAACTTTTAAGTCAACAAAATTTTCATATGTTTTTTTCCACTTCCTTGTGTGATTGCTAAATTTAGGATTAATATTTACAAAATTAAGAACATTACCAAGTAGCTGAAAGGAACCTCTATTGTCTTGTTAAGACATGACTAATATCTCATTATTTAATTTTTTTTATAAAGTCTGACTCGCTGTTAGAATGAGCCTCTTTTATTTGTCTGTGTGACAAAGCAAAGCTAAAATACAACATTTGGATTTTACATTTCAGCATCACTTGTGTCTGGTGGATATGACAACACTATAGCTATATGGGATACAGATGCAGCCTATAAAAGGCTAAGCTTAAAGGTACTGAGATCTTTTTTGGTCACTAGTTTGATAAGACGGTATAAAATGTATTGCTGGTTTAAAAGCGTTGTATATTTAATTATCTGTCAAATATCCTTGCCTATCGTTTTTAGAGACAGGCAGGAATATATCCTGGATTTGTGTGATTTAATTTCCTAGAACAGTATATTCTTATGCAATTAGCTACAAAGATATTACCTTTGTCAAATCAGTTGTTAATAAGCTATTACATTTCTCGTTTTATGAACAAGCTTATTTAAGGATTGTATTGCATGGAGTGGTACCTGTGTTCTAGGAGAGAGTTTCTTCCAACATGTAACAAGAGCTTGGGTAGCACACATATTAATTTTGAAATGCCACACTCTGTATGTTTACACGCTTACTTATGTCCACAAAAAACTGTGCTAAAAGGGAAGCATTAGAAAAAAAGTAAATATTGGTGTTGAGGTTCTCAGGCTTAGCTCAGTTCCTAGGTTACATAGTTTACATTACTGCTTATAGTGACAGGGATGTGGTTGAAAACGTTAAGGTACTTTTTACGATGAAAAATTGTATAAACAAAGTAGCTAGTCAGTATTTAGCTATCCCTGCTTGGAGCTAGGCCTCCTCATTTCTTCCATATCCATGGTAATACTACCCAAAATTGGAGGCAGTAATTAATACCTGCAGGGAAAAAAAAAAAAAAAAAAAAAAGCAGCGCAACTCTCATTAGGTACTGCAGCTACTGCAAATTTCCCAATTCACAGCAATCACTGTAACTAACTCAGTTTCCCATAAAAAAGAAGGCATCTGTTTAAATGATTGTATCTTTGTAACTATGGAGAATTCCAGTTTAGGATCTGTGCTTTGGTGTAATTATATTCTGGAATCATAACTAAATTTAAAAATATTTTTTAAAGATTCTTCTATAAACCCCATGTTTTATGTAGGCATGTTTGACTGCTTCTCTGTGCTGGAAAAATGTATGTTCATCTTTTTATTGTATTTCTCAGGTGTGGCATTTGTCTATCAAAATGACCATGCTTTCCTAAACTCTTACTGTTTATATGTGTATTACATAAAGATGTACAAACATTTATACTTAAATGTGTTAACATCCCATTAATTTATATGTATGTATCTGTAATACCATTCATGGTATTTACTCCCTAGCTGGAATAAGTAATTTGTTTTAGATTTTAACCTGTTTCGATTCTTATGCCAGCTCAGTGCTGTTAACCTCAAATTAGCTGTGCTGCAGTTGTCAGGATAAGGATATCCGATACAGCTGCTTGACTTGGCCTGCTTTCAGAACTGGTTTCCTTCCCTTAAAATGGAGGCAAGTTGCTGTCTGTTCCCACAGCTCTTCCCTCTGTTATCACGTGATAAATAGCCTCAAGATTTTTTAGGTAATGAATTTTAGAAGTCGACTTTCTTTTTACATTTCTTTTTAGAACTGTTCAAAAAATAGAAAAGACCTATGCTTAAATGGAGCTTAAAGCCATGGTAACTGTGTAGTTGTCATTCTTCCGAGTGCTACAGCTGGTGGTCTGCTTACCAGAGGTGGTAACAGCCACTGTTTACAGGTATATGTATGAAACTATGAACTTCATAGCAACTTTTTTTCTTGACGGGACATGAAGCAGTCTAGATAAGAATTTTCTCACTGAATTTCAAAATGCATTTATGGTACAAATAGTTAGTTTTATTATAATGAAGGGTTTTTTCCTTGTCTTACAGTCAAATTTTGCTTTACTGTAGGGTCATTGGGACTGGGTAACACATGTTGCGATTGGCGAAAACAAGGAAAGGATTCTTTCAGCCTCAAAAGTAATTGCTAATTCCTGATGGGCTTTCAGGAGCTAACTTATAAATAGATGTGAAGATTTCATCCCTTGTTTTCAACTTGTTTTTTGGTATAAAATTTAACAATAGTCAGGTTACTCATAGAAGTGCTAAGTTGTAATCAGTAAGTACAGAGAATCTTAAAAATAAGTTAAGTGTGTTTATCTTTTGTTATTTTAAAATGTGTGGGCAGTTTAAGATACCTAAAGATTTTTTTCTAAAAACGTGATGTTTATATGTGAGAGGGCTCAGTGCTCATATTGAGAGGGCTCATCTGCTGAGGTGAGATTTCATCCTTATGGTAATGATGTAAACCACTTGTTTGGTAATATGCAAATACGTCAAAATAATCGCATCTTTTTCTCAGGATTCTACTTTGAGGTTATTGAATATTGAAAAGATGGATCATATGCCTTCAGTAGTAGAAACTGGAAAAGCAAGAGGCTCAAAAATTGCATCACCTTCTGTTTCTCCTGATCTTTAAATTAATGGGATGTTAACACGTTTAAGTATAAATGTTTGTACGTCTTTATGTAATACGCATATAAAGCTAAGACTTTCCACTAACCTTGCTCTGCCCTAGTATTCTGTATGAGGAATAATAAAATACCTTGTACTAATCCATGAAATAGCTGTGATGTATCAGGTAAAGAATAAAATCCCCAGGAGTAGAAATCTTATTTATGCTGCATGGTAGATAGAGGATAAAATTAATTACTTGTCCTTTGGAAATTTTAAACAATTTTAAAGGAATACATTAGTCCCACATTCAATCTTACTAAAGGAAATAGCTATATGTAAATTATCAATAGGTTTCCTTCCATTAGATAAACCATTCTTCTTTACTATGGCAAACAAAGAATCCTTGCTCTCAGTGCACATCAGAAGAGATTTGTGAGTAAAACCATGAATAAGGCCATGAACTTGTTGCCATACCTCTTAAAATTTTTTTGTGAAGGAGCTTTCAGGCATTGCAAGTAAGTTGTGGTTTCATTCTGACATGATGTAGCACAAATTAATTCTGTGTAATAAAGGCTCCCTCCAACAAGGAGTGTGGTATTTTCCCTACCCTTTCTTAGGAGCAACCCTGAGATGATTATTATGTGAGATGAGTATATGCGAGAATGTCACTTAATAAAAGATTAAGTGTCTGAAAACGTTTGGAAGCCCTATTCCTAAAAACAGTGTTTTCAACCTTTTTAACATTTCTTTCTAAAAGGGACTTAAAGTGGGGCGAAATAGTCACAGCTGAGCATGTGACACCCTGGAATGCAGTTAAGCTGTGGAATACAAAGAGATCCAAGTAGGTAAGTTTGGGTTTTTTTCCTTGTTTAAATTATGTGAATTGTGTAGCAACAATTACACTTGAATCCAAAGTTAAATGGAAAATATTTTTAGGGAATAGTATGTTTTCTACAGATTTATGGCTTTGAATAAGTATTAGGTGATAAACTGTATTATTTTCCAGCATTCTTTCCCCTTCTTTACTCCTTAATTAAATATTATTGTTTTGTTACAGAGGCTAGAAGAAAATGCTGCATCTATGCTCCTCTTTTTTTTTTTTTCTTTTTTTTAAGTAGATCACATAAAATAGGTGTGTTTTATAGCTGGATTAATTTGGCTTTAATGTTGTTAGTAATACTGAACTAATTTATGTTAGAAAACATTAGTCCTAGAATAATTAATGTTATATTAGAATTGAAAGTGTTCTTTCTTTCTTTACTGTTTGTAGCTGGAAAAATCAAAGCTCCAATTTTTTCCACTGAAACAGGAAAAAAAGCAGTTGCTGTATAGAGGCTTGGTTCATTTTGTGTTAGTGATGTGAGGATGTTGGAAATTTTCTTTTGAATGAATCTTCTTTTTATTTCCCAAATTGAGAAAACCAAGAAAAAATGAATTCTTACATTCTGGTTTTAATAAAGCCAGTAAGTTTTATTACTTACTGCTGTTTTCTGTCCATTGCCATCACCTGTTTTATGCTTGGGTGCCAGATGAATCAGCTTGTCTTCAGCCCTGAACTGATCTCACCTGCAGCAGTAGGCTCATATTTGTATGCAGCATAGGTTTTACAGAGAATGTGATAATTACAGACAATTCATAAGCTGGAGATTTATCTGCATATTTTCTGGCTCTTATACTGCCATGGTTTGACTAATTCACTCTGTCCCTGTTCTCACCTGATGAGAAATTTGTATGACTGTTTCAGACCAAGTCAGTGTGGCTTCCCTTCTGTGGGAGTTATTTGAATAACATCTATAATTTGGCTGTAAATACGCCTTGGTTGCCTGTTAAATTGCCAAAGCGATCTTTGTGCTTTGCAGATTCTGATCACAGTCCAAGCCTGTAATCAGGTCTGTTCATGGAGCTGAGCCTTTCCTGATAACCTTAGCTGGTGGGCCAGGCTCCGTGTTTGCTCATGGCTCAATCCTGCCTGGTGGCAGCTCCGTCCCTCTCTTGGCAGGGTCCACCCTTGTCTGCTGCCCTGTGCAAGTGATGGGCTGAAGGGCCGGGGCCCTGAGGGAAGGCGTTGTATCGGTGGCAGCATCAGTTCTGCGTGAAGGATTCGAATTAGCTCTATAGAAAACCACCCAGATAACTTATTGTAGTTTGTAGCTTTTTGTAGCTTGTGCAAACATGCACCTTTTTCAGGCACTCCAGTGTTATGTGTGTGCGTAGATCATAAAGTGCATAAGCGGTGTGTGCAAATGCATACTGGGGTTTGATTTTTGCATCATTACAGATGATTGCAGCATGTAATTGAGGCCCAGTCCTCCCTTGGTATCTTCCACTGTGAGCCTTGGGCCATCGAGACACAGCGGGATGGTGGGACGGGAGCCTAGCCGTAAGTAAATAGCGTTTTGTGGAAATGCTGACACTTAGGTGTTTTCTTTCGGTCTTTACACGTGTTGTGCCAAAACAGACGCTAAGGTGCCGAGCAACGGCTCGCCCCGCCTGTCCCCCGCTGCAGGCCGAAGCGCCGCTGGCCCCCAGCCGAGCCGGAGCTGGCGGGGGCTGAGTTCCCAGCCCGGCCCTGCCGCCCGCTGGGAGCCGCTCCGCCCGTAGCGGGGCCGGGCCGCTGGCTGCTGCGGTACCGGGGCGCGGCCGAGCCAGGCCGATGTATTGGGGCTGCGCAGAAGCTCAGCCTATCGCCGGGCGCCGTGGCTTAGTTGGTTAAAGCGCCTGTCTAGTAAACAGGAGATCCTGGGTTCGAATCCCAGCGGTGCCTGCGCGGGGCGGCCCGTCTGTTTTGCCGGCGGGGAATCGCAGGGCCCGGCGAGCTGCGCTACGCCCACGTGTCTTCTCTTGTCTCCACAGCTTCAACCGCCTTTCAGGGAGGTAAACGGAACTATTATTTCCTTCTCTCTCTTTTTTTTTTTTTTTTTTTTTCTTCCCTCTTGTAGTTTGAGTGCGTGTTGACTCGGTGTCCGCTGCTGAGGCGTTCGTCACCCATCAGTACCAGACCTACCTTTCACTTCTTACTCACTTGTGTTAACTCAAACCTGGCTTTTCCAAGTGAAAATGGTAATAAAAGCCCTGTGCTGTTCTCCGTGCAGTGACACGGCAGAAGGTTTTCCTAGACATCTTCAAAAACCAAAGGCCAAATCCTGCCCCATTAGGCTTGTGAATTAAGCCCAGTGAATGTATTCCAGATTTGTGTTACTGCAAGCAGAGGTAGAATCTGTCCTTAGATCCAAAGACAAGACTGAAAAGCCATTAATACAAGTCCCACCCTAGCAGCTGTATCCTCAGGTGGTTTTTTGCAGGTTTTTTACTCCCAGCAGTGATGGGAGTAATGGGATTCACAGGCACATTTTGAGGTCAGGTTATCACAACTCCGATATGCAGCTACATCCCAGCTGTTGGTGGCCCCAAAGTGCAACGCATAAGTCTTAATATCCAGGATGAGCATCTTTGGTTACAACATTTGCCTGCAGGAACCTTTCTTTGAGTAGTATTTACTGTAAAAATGCAACTTAGATAGTATTTGATATGTGATAAATAGAAGTAAACCATAACTGCAAGTTGCAATGGTTTTAAAAAATGTGGAGTATTTTGGATTTAACCTCTCATAGATTAGCATTGTCTAAAAGAAATCAGAAAGACCTAGAGTTTAAGACAATTGGAAAGTGCAAATTAAGGAAGACTTGGGGAAAAGAAGCTGCAGTGAATGTCAGCCAGGTCCCCTGCTGCTCCTTTTGGTGGCAGTTTGGACCCTGCGGGAAACAAGAATTTTGAAAATGAAAATCTTGTGCAAATGTTTCTGTTCCCCTTATGATTGTAGCTGATACAAAGTCACGTACGTACATTCTAGCACTAAGTTGGAGCGACAGATGAGGTGCCAAGTCCATGAACTTGTGAGATTTTAGTATCAAGAAAACCCAGCAGTTTGGTGTCAAATAAATCCTGCAGTCATGAGCAGTGACACCAAACTCCACTCTGCAGGAAAGGGTTGGCTTGGGCACCTGGCACTGTGCTGGGTGCTGTGTAAGGGAGAGGCACATCTGTGCGTGGACCCAGCAGCCTCTCCTCTGGATTCGGCTGTTGGGATAGTGCCTGTCAGACACCTCTTTCTTCCTGTTAGGGTTCCACTTCCTCCACTTGCAGCTTTTTGCTGCATTAGGAGGATAGTGCCTGAAATGAAGAACAAATTAAAACAAATATTTGGGTAGTTTTTGCACATGCTGTTTGTAGCCAAATGGACTTGTTCTCAGCTCTTGCACAGTAGACAGAGATGACTTAGGGGGTCTGTATTCTGGGTATTTGTGCTGTTACTCTGCTAGTTTCCATCTAGTTTCCTAGTTCCTGTTCTATAGCTTGCAGATGAGAACTGCCAACATTAATGAGTATCTAGGCATCCATCAAAATCGTTAACACTCTTCTCATGCAGCAGCAGAAACAGCATGATGAGCCAGCCAGGATGGCACCAGTGGGCTGGTCACTGTGTACCTCAACATGGGCACCATAAAAAAGGCCTCAAAACGTTTGAGAAAGAAGGACAAAAATAGGAATCCAAATCAGTTCATGAACACAGATCTGATTTGTTTGGATTCTGTAAGAGTGACTGTATTTTTGTGTATTAGTCACAAACACGGACCCCCAGCTTCTGTAACAGATTTCTAGGATGATCTGTGTATTTACGTGGGAAGTAATATTTTAAGCCAATATTTAAGCAAATTGAGTGAACTGTGGCTTTTTTTATTTTGCATAGATTTAATGATATATAAATACATCATATAGGTTGCTTGTTTTGGCTCATACATGGATGTTTTAAATACATATTCAGGAAATCCCTTCATCCGAGCACTGAAATTTCACTGAATGCCCAGAGGGTATGGGTAAAAGGCCTGCTGTGCTGGAGAATTTGCTTATATTTCTTATTTAAGTAACAACATTAATAAGAAATGCAACAAAGTGAAATTCACTTAGATACGCCTGTTCTGCTGACAGTAGCAACATCTCAGTGTTCGGTTATTTCCAAGATTTGCCACCAGCCTTTTCCTTGCAGTAGTAGTCAGCTGGACTGTTCAGTCAGTCCAGTTAACTTAAGTAAAACTATTTCCATAAAAAAGTTTTTTCAGGATTAAGGCCTTTAGCTGTTCTTCTGTTACAGGTAATGTTTAGTTCATAAATTGAGAGCTAGAGTGAGAAGCCTGAGGAACATGCTCATCAATGGGATTGTGTGAAGTGTTTTAATGCACATGATAAACCCACTCCCTCTGTTAAAATGTTATAACACTAGTCATGCCAAAAAGATTCTGTATTATTTATCATGTGAGATTCTACAAAGATAGTTTAAAACAACTAAACAAATCACTAACACTTAAGCTGAACATGCAGGTTGAGTGTGTATGGTTTCTTTGGTTTTGTTTTTTCTTTTAAGTGTGGGAATAGGCCAGATGAAGGCTGCTTAAATCTAAAGTAAGATTGTAGTTATGTATTTGTCAATAGTGTTAAAAATGGATTAAAGCTTATATGTGGTTTGCCAGGTAGCAGGTAGTAACAGCTGTCTTTGCATAAATATTTGCATTTTATTTTTCATGTGAGCTGAATAAGCTTCCTTCTCCCACTCCTCGCCCAAATGTTACATCATCACATCAACAACTGGGGAAGTAAAGCATTTGTACTCTGTATATGATCATGTCATCCACTGCTCTAAGATACAGCAAGTGGTGTTTACAGACCCCCTGGCCCATATGCTGCTGGTGTTTGCAATTTTGAGTTTGGAAATACACATATAATAGTGTGATCTGTTCAGTTCCCAAAAAGTGACAGAGCGCCTGGTCAGATGGGCCTTGCGTATCGAGAGACCTGTTCTTTGTTCCTCAGCTGCTGTTTGGCTCTGGACACGCTGCTCTCAACTTCTGATCTCTTTTGCCATCTGTAAAATTACAATAATACTTACTGATGTCACAGGGTTGCTGGGAGAGTTCATTAATGTTGTATGAAGCACTCTGAGCTTTTGGATAAAATCAATGTTATTAAAGCCATGTTTTTATTTTTCTTCTCAGCAGGTTCAGTCTTCCTGCAGTTAGGTCACGCTGGTGCTAAGGCTCTTCGATAGCGCTGGCAACGTTCGCGGATTCGCAGATGCATCTGGACTGTTTCTGGGAAAAGGGGCCTGACTGCCTTTGTCTTGCTGATGGGGTAGAAAATCAACTTTCAAATAAAACTTTTTATGGGTTTAAGTAAAGTTATTCCTTCAAAATTTAGTACATAGGAGTACTTTTAGTCTTCTTGTTGAAGGTGCTTATTAGCTATTTACATTATTTTCTGCTTACCTACAGAAATATAAGTAATACCTGTTTTTACAGGCTACTATTTTTCTGTCGAGATACTTTTCCTATTTTAATCTCTCAAAATATTGCAACATCTTACATGAGGGTGTGTGATTATTGTATCAATATATAGTTGAAATTGCCTGAGAAGAGGTAAATGTCATTGGTAGCTTGTGATAAGTATTTAGAAAATACTTTAAAATCTTTCTAATTGTAAAAAATGCTGTGTTTTGATGCCAAGCCTAAACCAAATGGCCACAGTCTGTAAGAAAGAAGGATGCATACTATATTTCTTATGACATATTCCCATAATGACTGCTTCCTTCAAATGGAATAAAGTAACACCTGGTAAAGACAGGGAATCCTTGCAAGTTAAGTATGATAAACGATAACCTTTTGTAAAAGTGTATTATAGGAACTCACATATGACCCTGACAGATTCATGCAATAAATACAAATCCCTAGAACTGTTAATTGTGCTCTGATCCTTTTATTCACAGAGCATACAGTGTTCAACATTTTTAGAGCTGTAATGAATCTCTGAAATCATATTAAGGTGGTATCAAAGCATAATTTAATTGCCAGTAGCAAGTATACTGTTTAATTATTTGAGCTGGGAGAGTGAATTCACCTGCCTTTGAAAATTTGGGATGAAGTAAAACAGTATAAGTCCTCGAGGAGTAACTGTTTGGGTCCTCTCTCTGGATATTACACGTAATTTAATCATAATTTTCTCTAATGGTTCTAAAAAATGCACCGTGTTTCCTTATCATTACTTATGTTTCCCTTAATTTTCCAGCTTGTGGGGGCAAGGACAAAATACATGAGTTGTGGATTCATGAACGAGTCAGGAGGCTCTGGATTGTTGATGTGTACTCTGTAATTAGAGGCCCAACATGCAAATTGCCCGCAAATACAACTGGACTTGTGCTGAGCTAAATAGTAGTACCATGCAGTCTCAATTTTGGCAAAAATATTTTCAGTTTAGAAAGGCAGAGGTTTTTATAATTAAATATGTTGCCTTTGTATATTCAGTGGCTGTTTATATGACACCAGCCTTGGACTCGCTCTTGTATGGCTTAATGCAAAACATGCAAAATACGTGCCAAAAGACCTTGGTCGGGTGGCTCCAGCATGAACCAGGTATACCAGTGCTCTGGCCTGAACCTGCTTAATGGTTTTCACATGACATTCTCATGTGTTATGAGTTGAAAGTAAAGCTTTGTCTTGAATCAGTCTAATAAAACACTTTCCATTCGTAATAGAAAAGACCATAGTTCTGGGCTTTTATGAAAGCCATAAAAATTAACTTTGGATGAATAAACAAAATACCTTTTTATGTGTGTAATTGGAAAAGAATTTTGTGTTCTAGCAGCTTTTCATGCTTTATCCTAGTGGTGGCAAATTCCCTGAGGTGAGAGAGAGAGAGAAACAAGTAATCTGACTGCCTGTATACTCGCAAATAAAATATGTTTCTCTTTGTTTTCTAGCAGCAGCTACATCACTGGAAAATGTGTTTTAATGAGAAGATTTATTTTTTAAATAAGAGACTAAACTATTGAAACAGTACTGCTTTACAGAGCTGTGGACTGGGCCAAGTGACTTAAAGCCCAGGAACTATATTTTGAGAGGTGTCAGCTTAGATTGTAGCTTTGTTCTCTGCTGCTGCAGCTGCAGGTTTTCTCTTTTGGTGTCTAAAATATTTGACTTGCATGTGTAAGATGTGTACCAGTGGTGGAAAAAGATTATATATTGGCATATTTTATTTGACTTAACTACAGTATATACAGTACCTCTAAGGAGCTGTAGGGTAATAAATTGAAGCTATCCTGGTAAATATATTTTTAATAACTTTTTACCTTAGTTAGTTGCCAAAAACTCCGTAATTTATACCTGTTACTGATTTATAGCTCAATTAGGAGCACAAAGCTAACTTGTTCTTGAGAATCAGCTGCTGAGGTTCTATTAAGGTGCTATAGAAAAATAACACGTGAAGTGATATCTTAACATTAGCATTTATAGAAAAATGATGTGAAATGCTGAAATAAAAAGCCGGTGCCTGACATTTTAAAGAATTCTCAAAGTGGTGGGACTTGCTGCAGAAGATCTTTAACTCCTGTGCTGTTGTGACTAATAATTTTTTTAGGAGTTTCATAACCAGCTTGTTCTGTGAAATTATATCCAGAACTTATCACGGTCATGGTGACTCCACGCTGCTGACTCAATGAAGTTGAGTATCTTAAGTATCACTTAACATGAGAGAATAACTATAATCAAATTGAATCAGACCAAAGGTGCATCTAGCCCAGCGTCTTCTCTATAATCATGGCCAATAGTGCGTGTCTAGGGCAGAACATAAGCATAAGGCAAACACGCAGCAGGATTTTGCCAGAATTCCTTACAGGCCTCTGGTGATTTCCAGCTCAAGGTCCTGAACTCTCATGTACAGACCCGATCAGATTTAATTTTTCATTTCTCCATGTCTGTGAACAGGAAAAAGTGAAGTGACTCCTGCAGGCAGACGTGCATATTGGAGACATCTTTATCGTAGGGACAGTTGCCTAAAGAAGGAAAATATTAGAGGTAGTCAAATGTTTAGTGGCTGTTTATTGCAGCAGTGACTATAGGCTTAGAGGAAGATACTTCCCAGTTTGCCTGTGAGCCAGCATTGCTGCCTGCATGTTATCACAAGGATTTGGGTAAAGCATTTGATGAAAACATTGAGTGAAGCCACACTGCCTGTTAACCCCAGTTTGTAAGACTGCCCTTTCACATTTCCTGACGTGCTGTTCTGTGATGTGTCGTGCTTCGACAGGCATGTCCAGTTACACGGTGTCATGTGTGTATAATGTGATGTGATGTATGTGTCATGGAAGGATTTGCCAGAGTGTAATTTATCAGCTCTGAATTTCGACGGGGTGAACCATTTGGAGTTCTGTGGTCTGGATGTTGGAAAAGAAAGATGTTTTCCAGTTATTGCTTTGCTGCTTGTAGAAAATATTGATGGTTTAGTTTGTAAGTAATTTGCAGAAATGATACCTATTACTTGTAGGCTTGTTGTAAGATTTTTGATTGTCTGTTCTTACAAAATAAGCAATGGCATGAAGTGGCCTATTGAGAAGAAAGTGACTTGCCCCCATCGCCCAGCAGATCAGTCCCTTATTCTGCTATTAATATATACAGTCCGGACCACTATGGAGGTAAAACTGGCCTGTGAACTTAGACAGATATCCCATAGGGTGTCACTTAAAAGACAGGAAACACAACCAGGAGCGGCAACAGAGGGAGTAAGAGATGGGCACTGAGCAATGTGGCTCCTTCCCATTTAGGACCTGTGTTGCTCCGCCAGTCAACCTAGCTTATAAGTATACCTGAATTAAAAAAAAAAAAAAAAGAAAAGAGTTTTTGAAAGCTTGGCTGTGTTTCAGTTCAGAATGAAAACCACAATTCTTCAAGCAGGGAGACAGTTAGCTAGAAAATTGCAAATTTTGTGCCTTCCTGCAGCAAAACAGATTTTTTTTTTTTTTTTCATCCAAGAGGCTGAAATCTGTAGCCCTAAAATGTGGGGTTCTGTGGGACTAGTGGGAGAAGTGAGTCAGTTTTGGAGATGCTCTTTGACTACTCTGAAAAATGTTATTTCATTAGCTATGCTTGGCTCATGCTCAGAAGTTTACTTTCTTGAAGGTGTTTTCATTTCTCATGTTTTAAATGCACGTTGCCTATCTTGGCAATTTGGGTTTGTTTCATTAGATGGTGAAACCATTACAATTTGGTTTATTTTCAGCTTAACCTTCTATTTCTGTTCCAGTAGGTTAGAAATGGATTAACAAACGTGTATATGTAAAACCTAATTTTTCTATCTTGTTTTTGTTTAGGAGTAATATAGATGTGAACATTAATGCAGCCTGATGTCACAGGAGACCCATGTCCTAAGTGTGATCCCGGTGGTGTGAAGATGGACTTTGCAGTAAGAAATGCATGCCTGTAAAAACGTTGTCTAACACTCTACTCCGTGTATATAGCCTTATTGTTCATTGTGAGAACTATTTTAAAAAGAATTACCTTCAGTAAAGGGCAAGGGTTGTTAACACCTGTGAAATAAAACCTACAATGTTAAGGCCTCCTACATGGAATATTCCTTTTTGGCCAAAGAGCCTTTCAGTCCTCAAAGGAGTTGAAATTTACTGTATTTTGAAGGTGTTTATTAATGACTGTGGTCTCTCCTCAGTCTGTACATCTCTCATTGTGGTTAAGGTGGTGAGGTGCACATGTTGCAGGGGGACCTGTGGAACCTGCAGTGCGATCCCTGCAGGTGAGTGCTTTGCTCTGGGTTCCTCTGCATGAGCCTTGTTCCAGGACATTGCCTTCCTAATCCCGGAGATGTAGGATTGCACAGATTGCATGGGCACATGTGTATTAGTGATGTGGTGGTGGTAACTCCCATTTCATGCATTGCAAGGGCCGGCATGCAAGTTATAATGCATTCAGCAGCAACAGAAAAGCCAGCAACTTCTGTTTTATGTCATTTGAAAGATAAAGCCTGAGGTGTATGAAACAGGGAGGCATTTGTCTTTTTTTATTTTTTTTTTTTTTTGCAGCAAGTCTTTTCTTTCCTTCAAAAAACTGTAGTTAAGCTATGATTAAGGTTTAAATATACAAGGATATTTTTAATATTAGTTGGTGAGGTAATCAAGAATTGGCCTTACTGATGTCAATGGCAAAACTCCCACTGACTGTGCTGTAGTCAGGTTTTCATTCAATAAAAAGATAATAAGGAATCTGATTCATAATGAAGGGAGGAAAAGATGAATCAACCCAAGCTGTGTGGGTAGAGTTTTTCTTGTGTTATTCACTGTGCAGTGCCATCAAAACAACAAGGTCTGTCCTTATCTGCTGTAGTATTTATTATTATTCTTTACTTGCATACAACTAAACACAATTAGCCCTCACACTATTCCTTCCGAAGTGTGTGTTGAGCTCTCATTGTCAGTGGAAACTGTTCAGTGCTGAGTTTTTCTAAAAAACTCATATTATTGTAACACAAGAAGTATTTTGAAACTGTCTGAATTACAGGGTTTTTTTAATGACATAAAGATGGGTTAGGTATTGTTTCTAGTTGATTTTTTTAAACAAATGTGCTTTTATTATCTATACTATATACATTAAAAATCTTTCTCTTTTTCTCCCATGATAGCAAAATGTAATGGTCAAAACTATCCTAAGAGCAAATAACATCACCATTTATACCTATAATATCATTTGACACATCTCGCTGAATGAACATAGTATAACATCATAGCCCAGAAATAATTTATTACAGTGTCCCTAATTATTATGGATTTGGGTTAATATTTGGAAAAATGTGTGATATAAACTATTCAATTAACTTTGTGTATTTATTTCTGATTAATTATATTATATATAGTGCTTTTCTGTTAGAATAAATATTTACTGTCAGTAATAGAAATTATCAAATAACATGTTAAGTCAGTTCTGTTTGGTCTGCCCTAAGTGGCTTTTATTTTCAGTACTAGACTTTTTTTTTAATTAACATTTTAATTTGCATGTCATTTTCAGGCAAAACAGAATCACTGTTTTTTTCTCTGGTATGGGTTATGTTCTTTTGTTCAGTGCTTCTCATGGTCATTTGGGTTGTCTTGATACAATAAGTATGCATTAGTGCCTTATCTTAGTTGAGCAGGGTACCAATCTCCTCTTATTTCCCTAGCTTTAAAGCAGCCCAGACCCAATCCTTGTGCACTATTATCAGTATTAGCTGAGTTCTGAAGTTAGTTCTTCTGTTTTCTAATAGAATGTCCTTTAAAGTGTAAGAGCTGTGTGTCCTTAATCACTGTAACTGCACACACATTTGCGATGAAGGTTGGGATTATGCTGACTGTTCAGGTGCCGTTATTGCATGACATCCTTTTGTCTATGAAAATGTATCCGAGGTATTTCTAGCAAATTCCTTAAATGAAACTAGAAGATGTAAGGTTTGCACATTGAATGACAAAAAAAAAAAAGTGCTTAAGATTTTTACTTCTTGACTCTAACCAGCTGGAAAGAGATACAGGTCTCCGTGTCCTACAGTTCTTTTGACTGCCCAGATGAAGGAACAAAGGAACCATTTGGTGAGTTGTTAACTTGGGGCATTTGGTCAAAATGCATACAGTGCCTTGGTTGCCACGGCCAAAATCTGCTCCTGTTCTAAGATGGCAACAACAGGGTGAACTTCGCATGCTCCTTTAATGTTGTTTCCCCATGTGGTCAACTGCCATTTCTTCTGGCAGTCTCCCTGGCTGCAATCTGTGGAAACAGAACCTGGAAGGTTGGGGGAGAATT
Source organism: Falco rusticolus (assembly GCF_015220075.1). NCBI lineage: Eukaryota > Metazoa > Chordata > Aves > Falconiformes > Falconidae > Falco > Falco rusticolus. Next base: position 11,922,592 of record NC_051201.1, on the reverse strand, counting down.
TGTGAATTAGTAGTTGCAAACACAAATCTGGAATGATGAGAGCCCAAGGCTGCTATGAGTTAGTGTATCTCTTAAAAAGGTGCTAGTATGACCTGTAACACTGTAGTTTAGATGCAGTGGTCCTAATTCCGTGGTACATGACTAGAAATAAGAGGATTTAGTCACTTCTTTCAGTACCATCTTGATGAATCTCTGACTTAATAATTTTTGAATTATTTCACATAAATTGATTATGCAGCTGCTGCTGGTTTCCATACTTAAGCAACTCTGAGCACAGGGCCCTCAGGAGAGCATAAAAATAGATTTTGGGGCTGTCTTGGCACCACTGGCTTTAGGTCTGCTCAACGCTGATCACAGCTAACTGGGCTGCAGCGCTCTCCATTGGTGCTGTATGATCTGAAACTGATCCAGGTCTTTGCACTGTGTCTGTTCTTCCCTGTGAAGAACTTCAGGAAGAATATTCAGTAATGACCACTGGAGTGACAATTGTCCATGAGGAAGACAGCACACTTTTAGTGTTTTATTCTGAAACAATGTTATATTGTGGCAATATTAACATTGTGAATGCTTGCAGATCAAGATATAGGTATAGTTTTATACATATTTATACATATACATGTAGTGTTTTTTGCATTAACTTTTTGTCCTCTGGACGTTACAGAACCTTGCAGAAATTCTAACGAGCCCTTCTGTGCTGGAATGCATCAAGCAAATTGCCCGCAAATACAGCTGGACTTGTGCTGAGCTAAATGTGGGCACTGCAGTGAGTAATTGTTTCCAACTGGGATCACTGTGCTTTCAGTAAATCTGTAGACATGGGATGAAATATTTAAAATAGCTTGGCAGTTAAATATTTGCTAGTGTGCCTCGCTTTTGAGAAATAGAAAACCTTTGTGATTCATACCCCTGTATCATGGCAATCAATGGGCACTGCTTTGCCATTAAGTTCAGTGAATGTAGGATTGAGAACAGATGAACTAATCAGAGTACAAAAGTTTTTTGTGATAGGGAAGATGAGAACTGAATTTGTGATTCCTACACCTATAGCTGTGGAAATGGGTCAGTGTCATGTTGGCTAATGAAAAAATGGTGTTAAATATTATCTCTTTGGTTCAATTTTTTTTCCAAGCTAGTACAATGCCATTTTTATGGTCATAACTACCACTATTTTTTTCCAGTAAGACCAGAAGAGCATTGCATAAGTAAAGACAAAAAAATAACACTTATAGTAATTACTGTTACGTATGAAAGTTGACTAGTTCCTATAGCAGAATAATATTTTAAAATGTGTAGGTTTTCCTAAATTGCATGAGAATTACACGTGAGCTGCTGTATTTTTAGTACTCAACAACATGAATGCATAAAAATGTTTTTGTTCATTTGTTCCAAGATGGTCTGTGAATAATGATAGGTTCATAAAAGCTAATTATAGTGAACTCCCAAAGCAACTGGTTGGTTGATTTAGCAACTGAAAAATCAACACAACCTGTCTATAAATGATTCTGACAAAGTGAATACAAATATTAAGTATAAATAAATACTTTTTCTTTTATTCAAACAGGTTTTAAAGCCCATTTAATCTTCTCAGCACCTCCCCAGACATGGACAAACCAAATAATGTGCTGCCATGGGAAAAAGTGCTATGACAAAGGATATTTGAACACTGAGCATTGTAAATGCATATGCCAATCTGGGTATCATGGGAATTTCTGTGGTATGTATATTGCATTACCCTGAACTCCTCTCATAGCTGTAAAAGATCAAAGTACTTTTCTGTTAGCTACTTTTAATTTAGAATTTGTGACCCTGCTGGTTTTGTCTACCAGCTTGACTGCTTTCTGGTTAAGAGAATTCATAAACGTGTAATGTATAAATATAGAGAAACCCATGTATAAATTGGTTTTCATTACTGTTGCCTGTTGCAGTATTCTCCCTGCCTCCCAACCCACTCCCCCTGGTCCCTTTGGAACATCTGTTTACTTTTGAGGTTTCCCATACTGAGAACTCTGTACAGAAAGTATTTGTTTAGGAAAGGTAAAATTACCTTCATATAATTCTGATTTTAAGTAGGTACCATTTTGTAACATTTTCCATCTGCCTGCTGCGCCAGATACTGGTGGATATTATCTTAAGTCGTCCTATTGCATTTTTTTTAAAATTGTATTTCCTTATTTCTGTTAAAATATATGATTAATTTAGTTGGCTTCTCTATCTGGCACTTTAATCTTCCACTCAATTAAGGAAATAACTGGAATGTTTTGACAGCCATGTAAATATTCTGGGAAGGGATGACATCTCGGGGCAGTAGTGCATGCAACCATGCTACTGTTGCCCTCAAGGATAAATAAACAAATGTCAGCTCAGGGGAGTACCATTGATCCCGTGTGAGAGGTTGATGCATATGAAAGAGGATCTCGGATGACTACCTTCAGAAAAAGGGAAGTGCAAGGGCAGGAATTTTCTCACATTTTCCATTACTTTCTCTTTCAATTTTTGACAAGTATTTCACTGCCTCTGTTTGGCATCATATTTACATACGATGTTTTATTATAACAATGTGTACAGTTGCATAGTCTAGGTCTTAAATTGTGTGAAGGATTTCTCAAAAATCTCTTGAAAGCTTTGTGAAAACAAGTACCTGTCCTTTCTTAACACAATTTTGATCCTCTAAATCACTGAAGTAGTCTCATACTAGCTTTTTTTTTTCCCCCTTTTGTTTTTTTTCCTTCTTCTTTTCTCTCTGGGCACACTTATATACTATATGTGTGTAAATCCACAGGGCTGTTGTCTTGTTCATTCAGCTACTTTCTTATGATGTGGTCCTTATATAACTGTTGCAGTATTTTTTTTTTTTTTCCTTCACATTCGTCAGCCCATTTACTACAGGCTCTCCTTTTACTTACATGCTTGGGTCAGAATATACAACTGCACAGACTGAGTCATAGTTGAAAGGTATATTGGATTACAGGGTTTTCTTTATGCAAAAGAAAATCTGACTTTTCATGGTTTTAAGCTCTGTTGACAGTTGAAACAGCTTCAATTCTTCTGCAGATCTCTGACATTAGTTTTGTTCCATGGTTTATGCTTATCCCCTTTTCTTCATCTCTTTAAGTAAGACTGTCTGAATTAGCATGCTTATTTGTCAACATGTTATTAGGTTTTATATTAATCAGATAAAAGTTCACTTGCATGCTTCAGACAGCTTTTGCTTTTCAAGTACAAGAGGTTTTGTACACTGTTCATTACTGAAAAATAGCCTAAGCAGTGAGGAACAGAGATGAAATCATTACACCTTCAGGGCAGGTATAATTTCTTACCTGTAGCTACTAGCCCACCATCCCTGATGGCGTGCCACCGCTCTGTTCAGGACACTGTTTACAGAGTAAATACCCCTTCTTGCTGTTGCTGCTAAAGGTAGAATCACTGAGGTGCCAGAGAGTCAGTGTGTGTTTATTCCATGTGACACAGCAAAGAGAACAGAGCTCTCCGTATCATGGAAGCATACCTCATGACTTAGGAGCGATGGACTCGACGTGTCCTGTATCCCTTTCATGGGAAGCACTCAGTCTGTGGAATGATCTGACGTTCACGTGTGAGCACATGATGATATTTCTGTTTCCTGGTGCTTTGAACTTGATTTGACTTAGTTAAATGAGCTGAACAGATTATTGTTCTGATGAGCCAATACACTGTCATCCTTATGTTCTTGTTAATGCGATACTATGAGTGTGGCATTATTATCCCTGTGAAAAAATAGAGAGATGTCTGTAGGTGAGCTTATGCGTTCCTTTATATCCTGTCTTATTCTTCCTGTGGAACAGCCTCACTGGCACGTAGTTCCAAGTTTTTGCTGTGTTTTCTATCTGTGCATGTTAAGGAGAGCTTTGCAATCATTTGGGAAATAAGCTGTAATTTGCTCTTTTATGAACCCAAAAATCGCTGTGCTATGAATATGTATTGAGAACTTAGAGAAAGAAATATGGAAGAGTTGTTAGTAATAATGATTTTAGCTGATTCCAAGGACACTCTCCTACTGCAAAATCATTAAGACTTTAAAACTGTGTGGGGTTTTGCAATGAATAAGCGCAATGCTTTATGCAGAATGGGCGTAATAGAAATTTATACTCAAAAGCATGCCACTAGAACTTTAAAAATATAACTGTAGTAGAGAAATAAGGGAAATTAAGCCATGAATTAGTGTTAGCAATGACCCCTGGGACAGGTGGAACTCAAGTTACATTCTCTAGGATCAAATAAAGCCTCTTAGGAAGTGTCTGGGTCAAATTTTGATGAAAAAGAGTAGCCATAGCAGCTACCTTTTAGGTATTGGTAACACAAGGGGGGGTGGGTGGGGGGGGGAGGAAAATTATGTAATTGTCAATGAAACACAGAAGCCTGGTTATCCTTACCCTCTTGTGCTTTTCCTGCTGAACTGGTAATTGGATGCAAGTGAAATGGCAGTTTAAAATAAGTATACTGGATAGTATAGACTATAATTATATTTGATTTACAGTGGAATTGCTACAGTGCTCAGAGTCCAGTTCAGAATTGTACTGTGGGTATTGCAGTGATTTTTATCCCAGTGCTTGTAGGTGAAATGGCAGAGCATCAGCTCTGAGTTACTTGCTGCACCGTTCCTCACACGTCAGCTTGCTGAACGTCATGTGCTGGCTAATTTATATCAATCTTGAGTCTTTGCACAGGTTTCTCAGCCATAAGAATGGATGGAATACAGCTCAAAAATTATTAGTGTTCCCAGCTAATGGGTAATGTTACACCAGAGAGCATTTTCTAGTCTGGTAGTGGGAGCACTACACAAGGTAGTGTGACAAGGGAGCTACTCTGCAGCCTCTCCATCTGTGTTGCAGTTGTTTCCAGCCCTTCTTCACACAGTACAAAAGCCAGTCACTGAATTCGTTTGAAGGCGTCTGTTAAGTCCTAATTATATGTTTTGCTTTTCCATGCATGCTCAATTTCAGATATGCCTGATAGAAATTAAATAAGGTGTTGCATGCTATCCTTTTTTTTTTTAAAAAAAAACAAAACCCACACAACAGAATTGGAGGATGGAATCACATTGCTGAGCAACCTCATGGCTATTTTCATTTGTTCTGATAACAATGTGCATACTGAGCAAAGAAAACATTTGTTCTCTCCCTAGGAGATAATTTTAATGCACATTCACTGTGTTCATCCGGTGACTTAGAGAAGCTTTCATGTTTCTAATTCCAATCTGTTTGATCTCCTACTTAAATTCTAAAATAAATCTGTAGTAATTCATGCAGCTAATGTATGTTTGGCTAAGAATGCATTGATTGTTTCATTTTCTTCTCTAGAAATGAAGAGAGCAATAAAGACAGCTTCAGGCCTTACTGAGCCCATTATTTCCCTGAATTTCTGTATGTGAAGGGGAATCTGAAAACACATTCATGCACCTGCAACATGATTCAGCCTTACTTTGGCATTGCTCTTCTATCATTTGCAAGAGGAAGAGACTCACTTCTAAGTTACTTTAGCTCTTATTCACCGAAGATTTTGTATGTCAAGGAGAATAGTAAATCCTTTTATGACTCCAGCTACCAGAGAGAGTAAGCCCCTAACGTTACCAAAGCATAAAAGGTTTTACCATAAACTAAATTAAATCATCTAAACTGAGCTTATCAATAGATATGAAGGAACAGGCAGAAAAGAGAAATCAATTTAGCATCTTAGTAGATCAGGGGACTCACTACTGTCTTGCAGTGCTTTTTGAGTACATAGATAATAAACACTAGCATCACCACAGTTTAAATCAATCCAAATACAGTTATTAAATGATAAAGTCACTGGGGAGGTAGGAGGCTATTTCAACACCACACCACACCTTTTACTGTGGAGTCACAAGTGAATAAATTTGTAGGAACTCATTGTACTTGTGTAACCTGCAGAACCTCTGCGCAATGTAGCGGGACTGGGAAGGTGCTCGGAGGATCCCAGGAACCACCAGAGCTGGGGGACATGCTGCAGGCAATACAGCGGGTGTGTGTATCGGCAGGTGCTAGACAGGAGCTGGCATAAAACAGCACCATGAGGTTATAATTTTAAAACTGAATCACACTGAAAATCGTTAAAGGCAAAAAGAAGAAAGAAATAAAACAGTGCTGGTCTTGGCCTGGCTGTTTCTCTTTCAGGTGTCCAGAATGACTTGCTGTCCAGTGGAGCTGGCTGATAAAATGCAGCTTAACGGTTTTGATAAGGAACCCTGATAAGCGTCCCCAAATTATTTCTGTAAGGATTAGAAATTAAGACAATTCTAATCCTCTTCTGTAATTACGCTGCGTGTTTCAAAACTCTGATCTCAATAACACTGTTAAATAAAAACCAGACCTCGTTTAGTTAACGGAGCAGGTTATGTAGACCTTCAGATTCGTTAAGAGAGCTAAGTTATAAGTATAAAAAAATTAGGATGCAATTAATGCTGCCTTGATAGTAGTTACAAAGACAACTGAACCCTTTCAAGACAGAATGATTTTATTTTACTTTTCAAGCAATTACCCTAATGTAATTGCTACTCATAATCTGGCCTGCTTGATACAAATTTGGGATTTCATTGAACATTCAGAGTGTCACAGAGGAATACCACAACTTTGCACTCCCTTTGGAAAAATGCCTATACATTGGTGATCTTATTATAGTATTTCTCCATCAAACAATTTGTACTCGCTTTCCTGTAACACCAAGTTGCTTTTATTTATTCCCATCACATTTCATAAAATGAATGTGAATTACAACAGGGTTTTTTTCAGCCCTTCATAGAATACATGAATAACAATTTCCTAAAGAAGAGAGTAAGGAAAATAGTTCACCGTGAAGTTTAGTAATGATCTATAATGGATCAAGACAGGAATAGCATTAAAGTCAGTGCAGTAAAGTACCCTTGAGAATTTTCTTCCCTTTCGGGGAGAGCGTAGTTGTCACTAAGTGTAAACCTTACTAAATCCAGCCAGATAGTGTTGTATGGTGGTGCAATCTGAACCCTTGTAAAAATAAAACTAGTAGTAAATTGTGAGGTTGAGAAAATAATGCATATTATCACACCTAATGTTTTCTAACCAACTTTCCTATAAAGCCAAGTTTCAAAAGAGAACAGTGATCATTAAAATATATGGGATTGCAGGCTTGCTTATCTATACAACTCTGTATGTGCTATGTTTGTATTGAAACCAATTTGTGGTGAAAAAGAGATAAATGCATAGAAAACACTTGTGGAACAGGTAAAATTATAGTCTCAGTTTAAAGAAATCTCAACCAAATTAATCCAAAGAAAGAGATGCTTATAAAAGGAGCATAAGCTTTCATGAGTTACAAAAATTAGATACAGAGGGGACTGGTGTGGAAAATGTAATAAAATTATTATGTAGTCAGACTAAGACACAGGTTACATGGACAGGATGAGGTTCCAAGTTACTTTAACATTTTTAGTACTAATATTGATGAAGTCCATAATCTTGTTGTCAACACTGCTGTATCATTTTATGTCTTCATCTTTTTACTGCATTTAAAAAAACTAGCTTGTAATATCCTTTGATTGCACTCAGTAAAACTTTATCAGAACTTTATTTTGGTGGTGTCACATGGCTTTTTTGTGATGCAGTTCTGTCAAAAGCATCAAAATGAATGAACATGCCTATAGCTCCATCATATATAAAGTATAACTTCTGCTAATGAAATTTTCTAGAGCCCTCTCTGTATCCCATGTTCTGAAATGGGGTATGAAGGCTTGATGCTTGGCTTGCAACAATGGTTTAACTTGCTGCAACTCTTCTAAAGTTATCTTAAACTTTATCTGCATTCAGAATGATCTGCAAATCATTCTGAAGTAGAGCACCAGGAATGGGTTCTGCTGGTTGTGCTTTCAAGGTGTTTGTGTGGATGTTGCAATATGACCATGAACTCCCCTATGCCGGTAGATGCTTGAGCTTATGTATATGTAATTTCATCTATAATTTTCTAATCTGTACATATATTTCTGTGAACACAAAAGTGTGTGACTAAAACTCAGGGCTCAGAAATTTAAGTTAGACTTAAATGAACACTGAAGTGTAATTCTAAACTGAGTGGGTTTTATCTTAACAAGTTAGTAACATGGATAGAACCTGCTAAAAAAGAATGTGCATCTGTTGCTTTGCTTTCAGTCCTGTACAGTCTACTGTTTCAGTGAGATACAAGGATATTATTTAATGGAAATGAGAGATGCACTTTACTCATAATTATCATAAAAAGGGTTAATGTGGAATGCAGAAGTGACTAGATACATTATTTTATTACAATAATAGAGTCACTGAGGAAAAACTCTTTTATGATACATTTCATTATTGCTGTTACAGACCCATAATTTGAAGATTACTGCTCAAAAACCCAGACGAAATGATTTTACAATCATGGGCCCATTAAAGGTTTAAGAATTGACTGGTTAGATTAGGAATCCTAGATATATAGAACGAGCTGGGTTGGACGGGACCTTAAAGATCACCTAGTTCCAGCCCCCCACCATGGGCAGGGACACCTTCCACTGGAGCAGGTTGCTCAAAGCCCCATCCAGCCTGGCCTTGGACACTGCCAGGGATGGGGCATCCACAGCTCCTCCGGGCAGCCTCTTCCAGTGTCTCACCACCCTCACAGTGAAGAATTTCTTCCTCATATCTAATCCAAATCTACACTCTTTCAGTTCAAAGCCATTCCCCCTTGTCCTAGCGCTACGTGCTCTCGTAAAGTGCCCCTCTCCTGCTTTCTTGTCAGCCCCTTTAGGTGCTGGAAGCTGCTCTAAGGTGCCCCCGGAGCCTTCTCTTCCCCAGGCTGAACAACCCCGACTCTCTCAGCCTGTCTGCACAGGAGAGCTGCTCCAGCCCTCCGGTCATCTTTGTGGCCTCCTCTGGACTCGCTCCAACAGGCCCGTGTCCTTCTGATGTTGGGGGCCCCAGAGCTGAACCCAGCACTGCAGGTGGGGTCTCAGGAGAGCAGAGCAGAGCAGGACAATCACAGCCCTCAGCCTGCTGGTCACACTTCTCTTGCTACAGCCCAGGGTGCTGTTGGCTTTCTGGGCTGCAAATGTACGTTGCTGGGCCATGCTGAGCTTCTCCTCAGCCAGCACCCCGAAGTCCTTCTCCTCAGGGCTGCTCTCAATCCACTCTCAGCCTGTGTTTGTGCTTGGGACTGCCCCGACTCACATGCAGGACCTTGCAGTTGACCTTGTTGAGCTTCATGAGGTTTGCACAGGCTCACCTGTCAAGGTCCCTCTGGACGGCATCCCTGCCCTCCAGCACATTGACTGCACCAGGCAGCTTGGTGTCGTCAGCAAACCTGCCAGGGGTGCACTTGATCCCACTGTCCATGTCATCAACAAAAATGTTAAACAGCACCGGTCCGAATACTGACCCCTGAGGAATGACACTTGTCACCAGTCTTCATGTGCACATCAATCCAAAGAAGAATTTAGTTGTGGAAAATGTTGTGGGATTTATTATGCTACTTAAAACCTGCACAGATACATGTACTTGTAAAGCAGGCTGCATCTGCAGAACAGCCAGGTCACCTCTGTGCTGCGTGCGGGGCCTTCTCACCTACAGGTAAACTTGGTTTGTATTGATCCACTTATTATTTCTGCATCTTTAGCATAGCAGAAGTATTTATTTTAAAATCCAGTTCTCTCATCCCAAGTAGACAGGACGTGATCCTCAGGCCAATCATCCATTAGGCATCCATTAAGATCCAGAGTGATAGACAAATGTGAATTGCAATTATTATAATTCCATCAACGGGCTGTTAAGATAAGGCACAAGTCTGTAGCTCAGTGAGGATAAGGATCACCTGAGCCCCCGAGATACTACTGTAGCCACACTTTATATTGTTGAAATAAAAAGGCCTAAAGTAATATCTTGGTGTGCTGACAGATGTCCTTTGGTGAACTGTGGTGTTTCCAGGCATTAAAGCCCTTAGCCCTCTGTTTCACCGCTCCGCCAGTGTTTTTCATTATCAAATAAGAATCAGCAAAAGGGAAGCTGAGTCTGTGCTTCAGCTTCCATGTGCTTCCTACATCCAACACTATCTGCTTCCCGTAGATGCTCCAGACAGCATCTGTCATTGCTGTTGCCCTAAAAGAGTTTCAGCCTGGCCTGGTATTTTCTCATCTCTTTCTTTCTTACCTCGTGTTCCCTTTCCCATGTTATAATTTGGTCTTTTTCTCTATTTCCCTGGCCAAATCTGACTCTGAAACTTTCTGCTGAGTGGATTAATTTTAAACAAGATCTAGTGCCATGAGCATAGCTCTGTGGAATGGTTTTATTGTAGACACATTTGAAAGTATTTGTTTAACTGAGCTATGTGCTTAAAATTGCACTCATGAGCTAACAGGAAAATGAGGATCATAGTTCTAATTAATATATTTAAACTGCACGACACCCCAGGCAAATTAAGCATGCTTCTCTGTCATATTTTAACCATACAAACAGACGTTTAGAGTTGTGCTGCTGTTTTCCTCGATGGGGCATGCAGTATTTAACAAATATCCGAAATACCTGTCCGAATGTGTACCGGGGTGTGCGTCAAAGGGGCCTTTGGTATGAGAGCCCTGGTGATGTACCCAGCCGGGCACGTCACCCGTCAGGGGCTGGGGAAGCCCAGCTCCCCTCACAGCCCCTCACTTCCCTCCCCACGGCCGCTTTTGTAATCACACAAGCTCATTAGCATTCTTGCACATGCTTATTTTTAACCCGGTTTGGGGCAGTACTTGATTTAAACCTGACTCTTTAGATGACAATCAGAAGTTTGAAACAGCGCAAAGCTTTCCGTACAGCACAGCAACTGTAATTTATGTTGTCGCATCTCTTCGGGGGGTGTGTGCTGCTTGAAGGCGATGTGCACTGTTAGCACACGCCTCAGCTCTATCTCAGCATCTCGGTTCCTCTTCCTGAAATCTCTTTTCCGATTCCTGCCCAGGAACGCTGGCCTTTCAATACGATCACTCCACCAGGTCTAGTCAGAGCCTGGGGCCGGCTGAGGAGGGAATCACAGAGCCCCGTTTTGTGTAACTGAATTGCACCCACAGCCGGCACGTGTGGGTCCGAGTGGGGTGTGGGGGTGCGTGTGCGCGTGTGATTAGCACGGTTACACCTCGATGGTGGATGGCAACCCCTTAAACCTGGATTTTGTTTGGGAATTGCATCCCTTTCGTAGGAAACTGGGTACAATAATGTATGTTATTGATCATTTTGTGATGGTGGTTTTACCAATCAATATTTAATTTGGCGATCGGAGAGTTTCTGTTGTACATACCCACAGGCTGCACATCTGGTATCTCTTGTGATACTGCCCCAGGTCGCAAAGATGCGATTTTTTTTAAGCACGTCGGGAAATATTTCTGTATTTATATGAAACACATCAAGACCTCATCTTCGTCTTGGAGGGTTAAGCTGCGCCCAGCAGCACAGCCCTGTTTGTGCAGCGTAGGAACCGGAGCTGCCCCGAGCGCTCTGCCGCTGCTGGCGGCACCGGGGCTGGGCGGGCGGCGGCACCTGCCAGCGGTGACACCTGCCAGCGGTGACAGCCCAAGGGCTCAGGGGACAGGAGGCAGAGCCGGGCGGGTTTAGCAGTTTGTCACCCGAGCGAGGGCATCTTTCATCTGTGCTGCTCTGCTGGTGGAGCGCCCGGCTAACTCCGCCGTCCTGCCGCCTGCTGTAAACACACGGGGCTTCGACCCTTCCCGGCGGGACGGGGTGGGCTCGCGTGGCTGGCGCTGCCGGGGGCCGCGGGGCCGGTAACGCCGTGCGTGCGGCCAGCCGGCTCGTCCCGCTCCCGGCGGGGCCCGCGGCGCAGGGAGCGGAGGGCGGCGGGGGCGGCCGAGCTCGGCGGAGGCCCCGCTGCCCCCGCACGCTGTCGGCACGTCCCGCTCAGCCCCCGCGGCTGCCCCCCGAGCCCCCGCCGCCGCGGTGAGGGAGGCCCCTCGGCGGAGGACGCGGCGGCCCGGCCGGGCCGAGGCAGCTCCCCGGCAGGGGGGGCCGGCGGGCCGCGGCGGCGCTGGGCGCGGCCTCCCGCCATGGGGCCGCGGGCTCCTCGCAGCCCGCCCGGCGCGGGGGCAGCCCCAGCGGGGAGCCGCGCTGCCGCCCGGCGGGGGCCGGGGCGCGCCACGGCGGCGGGGGCCGGGGCGCGGCGGGAGCGTGGCGCCCGCTGCCCGACAGGAAGCCCGGCGGCCCGGCGCGGTGCGGGCGGGCTCGGCCCTCGCCTTCCCTTCCGCCCCGGGCCGCGCTCCGCCCGCGCCGCCCGGCGGCCCCTCAGGTGTGCGCGGCGCGGAGCGGGGCGGCGCTCCCCTCGTCCTCCGGCCCGGCCGCCGCAGCTGCACGGCGGGCCTGTCACGTGGGGCGGCGGCGGCGGAGCGGCGGCGGCGCTGCGGTCTGTCCTCCTCCACCTGCCCCGGAGCGCGGAGCGCGGGCCGGCCATGGGGCTGCGGCGGCAGGCGGCCGCCCCGCTCCCGGCGCCGCGGCGTGAGGGCGCTCCGCGGGCTGGCTGCGCCGCCGGCTCCCGCGGCTCGGCGTAGAGGCGCGGCGGGCGCCGAGCTGCCGTGGTTCCCCCCGCGCCGAAGGGCAGGCGGCGGCGACCCGCCATGGAGAAGGCAGCGGCCGCGGAGCTCCGGCAGGGCGCGCTGGTGCCGCTCACCGCCATCTGCCTGGGTGAGTGCCGGCCCGGCCGCTCCCGGCACGGCGGGGCATGTCCGGGCAGGGGCGGAGGGGGGGCGCGGGCACCTGCGGCGGGGCTGCCGGGCCCCCTTGGCCGCTGCGGGAAGTTACCGGGGGCGGGGGGAGCGGGACGGGGCGGCGGATCCCACCCCCCCCCCCTTTTCTGACAGGGTGGGGGGTCCCTCCGGGTGCTGCTCCCAGTCGGTGGGGAGGCCGAGCAGAGTTCTGTCCGTTCCCTGCGGAAACCGGCGTTTTGCCCTTGGATTGGAAACCGCTACGGTACCCCCGCATAGCGCTTATTAAGAAAAAAAAAAAAAAAGTTTAAACATCATCGGTGCCTTCCGCAGAGTCGCGCTGCCGTGCGGCGCGGCAGCGGCTCCCGGGGCGGGTGCGGGGCGGCCCGCGGTGCCGCCGGGCTCGGTGGCGTTTCCCGTCGCCGCTGCGAGCGGCTGGGTGGGGAAGCGTCCCCCTCCCCCGTTCCTCTGCCATGTTCCGCTCTCCTCCCTCCTCCTGCTCGCAGCAGGTGTTAACTTATGGCAACGTGACGAGGCGCGTTACCGGTTTCCCGTCTGTCGGCCCGTCCCGCCGGGGCCGCGGCTCCGTGGCCGGGAGGAGCGGCCCGGCCCCTGCCCCCCCCTCCCTCCCCGGGGCCGCTCGGGCTCTGCGGGACCCGCTGCCCCCCCACCGCAATGTGCCAGCGCTGCAACCGCTCCCTGATAACGCGGGCTGGGGTTCACCGGCCATAACCCCGCAGGCCAGTCGCTCTCTCTTATGTAAATGATCGGGAAAGGGTACCTCTGCCCAGGCTGTCCTTCTATTTTTGTAAAATTTTATCTTTTTTTTAACGTCGGTGCTTGCCTAGAAAAATGTAGGAAGTTGCAAAGCTGCTCTGGTTACTTCAGCTGTATCTATTTTAATTAACAGAAGCGCCATGTGAAAAGCAAGCGAAACTACACAACAGTCTGAGCATCCGTTCTAGCTGGTGCAACTTTTTTTCCTTTTGCAGAGTCTTAAAGGGCTGTCAGAGATGTGCGCGGCATGAGGATAACGTCTGCTGCGTGGTTTGTTTAAAGTTAGAGACAGACAGGAGTTTCTGCCATATCTGAACTTCTTGGTGTTTTTTTTTCTCTCCCTTTTCTTCTTGTGGCCCAGACCTGTGTTAAAGTTTCTGTTATTTATAAGAAATAACGTGGTTATTATTAAAATGACTAATAAGGCAATAAAAGATCATGTGAACTCCAGAGTTTAAGTGAGAACACTTCTCATGTTTATCTGTGGGTAATGCCAGGTTGAAAGTTTAGTAGATTTCTGCTTTCTGTGACTTCTAGAATTTCACTGTCTGGCTCTTCTTTTCAGCTGGAATGTTTTATTCCTATTCCTTGCACAACTGACAGTAGTGGAAGTTGAGAAACGTGAGAGGTGGGAAGCTTGGAAGGTATTCCATTCAGTGAACCCATAAGAATAGAACGCTGCCGCTTTAACTATTTTTGTATTTTACTTCCTGCTTGTCTGTCCTTTCCTTTTGCCCTTATTTTTGGTTCTCACTTGCCATTCTTTTTGTTTCCCCGTAGGCTGTATGTGGTGTTTGGTGTCTGTATCAATGCACTGCCACTGACCATTGCTGTATGCAACCTTGTCTGTAAACTGGTGCTCCCAAGGCACGAACTGGGTTTGGTGCAGCTGTTCTTTTCACCAGGCCGTTTTGTTTCTCATTCTTGAGAAATTCTGGAGGACATAGAAAGTTATTAGATAGGAAGTAATGAAAACAGCGAAGCTGATGTTTCTCCTTCTGGCTGTGGGAAACGCCTGGTAGCTGTCATTTGGTTCGGAGGTGCCCAGACATAAATTTCCCTTTGAATCCAAATAACTGCTTTCCCAGCTGAAACCCTTACCCTGAGAATTATTCAGCAATCCCAACAAATGGCAGTTAGTTTCGAGCCAACTGAATGGCTTCTGTTTTTTTCTGGCTTTCTCATAACTCTGCCCAACTGTTAAAAGCATCTAGAAAACTTCCTAAGATACCCACCCCTAGTCTCTCACCTATTTTTGACAGGATTTTCTTTTGACAAGAGGCAAGGAAACGAGCAGGGGGTGGCTGTTCGTTCTTTTGGGCCTCTGACACTTTTGAGAGCCGCGTGTTTCGGAAACTGCTGGTTACAACGTTCTCGTGGTTTGATTTGACAGCCTTGAGTGAGACCGAGAGGGAGGAGAACAGATACTGGAAACTGTGAGCTTATTCAGTCGCTGGAGAAAGTACCTGATACGAAACTTAGACTTTATTTTAAAGAACTGTGCTTGACTGCTGACTTTTTAGCGAGAAGGAGTTTGAAGATGAGAGCAAAGAACTTGCAACAGTGGCCAACAGATGTGCATTTGCAGCAGTAAAAGAGCGTTTCTGGGGTTGTCTTTCTTGGGTATCTGCCAGGCCTGGCATGCCAAGCTGCTTACAGTTGTACTCCTGGTGGCAAACTAGGGCTGTCTGTTTAACCGTCCTCAGAAGAAAGTAACGTGGCTTTCAGTTAGCTAATTCCACGCTTATCATGCCCTTGTCTTCATGCTATTTATTTCCATTTAAAGGGCGTAGGGGCCTCTCATCAGCCATGCGAGGGGACCTCTGCTTGGGAGCTCCTGTTCTGTTAATGGCTGTTGGGAAGATTCGGGTAGGAAACACAAAGATAGGTTGTAGAATGGTGGTACAGACCCAGACATTTCCATACGATCCATCTTCAGACACTCCTTTCAGTTGTGGCGATAAGAGTTACGCAGAGTATATCCACGTATTTTCTTTGGAGCGAAACAAAATATTTTAATTTTCATGAAATTAAATTTGTGACTTAATCACTGGTTAATTTCTTCTCAGCCTTTGTGACTGTATTACTATGGTTACAGGCATAGCAGTGCTTTAATACCGTGTGGGAAAGTGTTGTGTTGCTGTTGCTGCTGTGGTCCCAGGTTTGTGACAAACGGCCGTGCTGCTCTGTCACAGAGCCAGAGTGAACCCAGCCGAGCTGTTCCCTGCCACGGGGTGGTAGTTGCTCCGAGGAACGCTTACTGACCTACCGGAGCAAGCTAGCGCCGTGAAACAAAGGAAATAATTACATGGCACCTTGTTATTATCATAGAACAAATGTTACTGTACATTAATTATGTAATAAAATCAGTGCTGTTAAGGTCCTTTGAACGTGGTGTTAATGCTTATTAACACAAATCTGCAGCTCAGGCGTGTTTCTTCTCAAGCCACAGCGTACGTGGCTGTGGTTTAGCTGCCCCCCTTCCCTGGTGCGTTACTGCAAGCTCAATCCTGCAGCCGCTTGGGAGGAGCGAGCGGTCGCTGCCCTGGCCCTTGCGGCAGCACCCTGAAGCCCTCTGTGACGGGTGACACTGGGAGCAGTTATCCTCTCTGGTTTGCAGGACCTGAGGTCCGTAGTGGTCTGTGCGCCTGCCGAAATCGCTGTCTGCGCTGAGCTCTGGCTTCGGGAAGGAGAAAGTCCAAACTGTGGGTATCCAGGTGTGAATCGGGGGAGGAATGCTGTAGGCACCCGGGCTGCTGCGGTGGGGTGATAGCTCAGATCCACCCGAGTGAAAACCGTGACTGGGCTCGAAGTGGCAAGCTAAGGGATCGCTTTTAGCTTTTCTATTTCCACCCCGTTAGTGGTAGGTACTTTGTTCCTCTTGTGCTGGTTGAAGTTAGACCAGAAGGTGGCCGGGGCAAGGGTCACTGCGTTGTGCCGTGTTTGGGCCGTGTCAGAGACAATGGGCGCCCATGCTCCTACGTGCTGCTCTGAGACATAAATAGTGTTAATTGTCAGCAGCTTCCCAAGTGACTGTTGGGAACAGGGATGGTTTCTCTTCCTCTCTTCTCCTATTGTTCATTTTTTAATGATGTTTTTTACTAAATGCTTGCCAACAGATCGACTATAAAAAGGTTTAGGGCTTAACACACACAAAATAAAGCCAAAGTGAGTGCTTGGGCTGGGATGTTGTAAATTAAGTTTTGGTAACTTTTCAAAGGTTTCTAATTCTTTTAAACGTTTGTCATGTTATTAATAGGCTGTCTTTGTAGATTATGGGATACTGCTAAAATGAGAGCAGTTAGTGAAATAACACTGTTACTGTTAGAGAAACTAATATGTGTGGGGAAACTAATACGGAAGTACACGTTAACGCTGACCTCTGGAGCAGTAATGACAGAGGAGAAATTTTTTTTGGCAATAACTGCGCTTACCAGATCACTCTTAACGGTATATACTGTGAGAGGAGACTTCTGAGAAAGTGAAGAGTATTTGGAAACTGATTTGTAAGTTAGGTGAGTGTTGCAAGCACTGCCTCATCCTGTTTTGGTTTTACCAGGGGACGTTTTTGAGAACTTCATTGCCTTTGATTAGTCAAGGTAATCATGTTAGCTTCAGCAGTTTATTTTCAAGGTGACATTTACCTGAGAGGAGCAAACTTTGCTTTATTCAGAGGAGACATATGTAAAGATAATAATCTCATTAGTTATTTTCCAGCATTTAAGCAGGTAAAGTGACCAGCTGTGATGACAAATATTTTAGTGTAATTGTTCTTCTGTCTTCCCCAATTAAAAAAAAAAAAAATCCCATCGAAGATAATTTAGATTGGCAGTTGTTTCTTTTGGTAGCATATTTGACAGATACTGAACTAACTGTTGTGTGTTGACTTTTTTTTATAGCTACAGGGAAGCATCGTAGTTGATGACATGGCTTGCCTGTGTAGATAAGCTAAGCTAAGTTCTTGTTGAAAGACTGCAATGCGTTTAGATTAACGCCCCAGCAAACACCTAGAAATGGTTAACCACTGACTGCCACCCTGTGCCACTGGAACCTGTCTGAACATTATTTTTCTGTCTTTACACAGTGAATCTCTTCCTGACTGGGAAAATAGAAAGTGCTGTTACCTCATTAGGTAAGACATGCTTTTCTTATTTGTATTTACTGTTCTTTTGAGCTGTTACTGTGTCTTCCCCACCCAAAGAGATCTTTTAATAAAACACTACGATTTTTCTTTGAGAAAGAGTAACAAAGACGTTTTAGGAAGTATAGGGCCTTTAAGTCTTCCTGGGGTTATAGACTCCATCAGTGTCACTGTGCTGGAAAAAGAATTGTAAGCTTGAGGCTAAGGTCATGGTACGTGCTGATGTGTTCAGGGGAAAACTATGTTTAGGAAATGTGCCTGGGAATATCAAGTCAGGGACAGTGGCCCGTTCCCGGCGGAGCTCAAACAAGAATGTTAAAAATGTCTCATGAATGTCAAAGTGGAAATTCAACCAGAATCGCAGCATTTAGTGTAATTTCTTTCTCTATAGCAGCACTGTGACTTACTGACATTAGGAAAATACTGCAATCAGGGTCCTCTTAGTGATAAGGGCCCTCTTGTGCCTGTCAATCCGCAGTCACGTTGGTAGGCACACTTTATGTCCAGAGAGGCGGTGACTTAAATTAAAACAGAAAAACCAAATAAGGGAAGCGGGAGGAAAGGATATGGGAAAACACAAAAATAATTCTAAGGCAATGGGTTGATTAATGTGGGAGCTTGAGCATTCCAGTCAACATGGGGGTTTGAGAGAAGGTTTAAATCAGGAAAAGGTAGTAATTTGATGATTAGGTAACTCCCTTTAATTTTGTTTAGGGGAAGTGTGGATGAACCATGTAGGATGTGTTGTTTGGAGCACAGTACATCCATTCTTTCAGTGGAAAAAAGCAGAATGTCGTCTATGTCCTAGTCTGTTCTGCCTGGATGGCGCTTTGGCTTTTGATGGAGTTTGGCATCTGTTGACTGTATGGTATATGAGTTTACAAAGTGTAAGTGAAGTGATTTTACAGTGGCTGGCAGTATACTGGTGGTACCGCCTCGACGTGAAATACATATGCTTCATCCAGTTGTTCTGCTGCTTTCCGCTGCTGTTCTTTTGCTAGAAACAGAGAGAGTTGTAACATCTGGCTTTTATTCTTTCATGTATGTGTAAAACTGCAGAGTACTGTAGCCTTCATGTTTTCTTGTCTTCATACAGTTTTGAGTTACTTTGTCTCCTGATGGTGTAACCGGAGCTGGGCTGGGCTGGAGGGGGAAGAATGATCATAGAAGGTCCTTGCAATAGTGTGATCCATGTGTAGCTTCTCTTACCTGTGTTGCAGGATAACAGGTTAGGGTAGTGCAGTCGTAAGGCAGATGACCCTGCCAGGAGTCATTTTGCAGGAGATGTTCCTTGGGAACCCTGATAAAAATTGGGAGGAATGCTTGATGTCCTAAACATGTCCTGACAAAGCAGCTTATTGCGGAATAGATCTCCATGATAAGGTTACTTTTCAGAAAGCAAGTAATAGCAGAAATAACGAGTTCTGGAGAACGCAGGTTGAGCCACCACCTTGGCTGTATTTGTGCAGTGACTTGAAGCCAGAAGAGCTGCTGCCGCTGACAGGGAGCCATCCTCCCCGAGCCCCTTCCCCGGGCTGCGCTGAGCCAGTTCAGCCTGTTGATCCAGCGCAACGCCCGCGCAGATTTGGTCAGATCAGCAGGTTGAACTCTTGGGCTGTGCCTTTGCTGGCTCTGATACTGGGGGCAGAAGCAGCCTGCTGGAGACTGGGTAAAGTGAAGTGGAGCCTTAAATCCTTTTTTCTCCGCAAGCGTAAGGGATGTGCATTAAGCAACACGTGCAAGCCCTCCTGGAGGGAGCATTTGGAGAACCTGGGGAGGGTTGCCTGCAGAGCCTGAGAGAGCTGCTTGAGGAGGTGTATGTTGCCAAGCGTTCGGTTTTGAGAGAAAGTTCCTTGTGGCAGGTGCAAACCGTCCTTTATCCTGGAGCAGATGGTTGGGATGTGTCCCTTGGGATTGGGGCAGATCCTGGGGTGTCGTAGAAGAGTGTGAAGCTGCAGGGTGTATTTTCTGCTGGGATCACCTGAAAATTTATTCCAGCGCAACTTGGTGCCCCCCGTGCTGTCCCCTGGTGGAGCTTGATGTCTGTTCTGTTATAGCCACTGTTTCAAAAAGAGGAGTAATATTATTCACGTAAAGTTTTGGAAACTTCCTTAGAAGTAGTTGTGGCGTATTTAAGCGGCAAGAGGAATCTGCTGCTGCGTGTGGTAGAAGAAATCCATTTGATTATTACAGAAAGAGCCTCGTTAAGATTTTTGCCTGCTTGACAGAAACTCTCTGAACTCAAACCTCTTCTGGCATTTGTTTAAAGTCTTTTTTAAAAAAAGTTTTATTGTTGTCTGTCTTCAGAATTTGTCTTTTTTTAAAAGCACCATCTTGGTAAGATTTTTTTGGTGGGTTGGTTTGCCAGTTCAGGGATTGGTATTCTCTTACGTTTATTCAGTAAGCCTAAGCGTGGAAAATGTAAGCTGTTTGGGGCTTTTAGTAAGTTGGGTTTTCACTTGCCTTCTGGGTTAGTGCAGAAAGGCTGCAGAAAGAGTTACAGAACAGTTGTTGAAAAAATGTTGTCACCGCTCTTCTTGTGTGTTGTCGCTGATGATAAGGCCTTCAGAGCCCAGCACTGTACCTTTCTATTTAGGGACTTCCCTTTCCTTTAGATGTTTGGGCAATTTGAAAAAGGCTTTTGTTTATTTTCCTTAAGGAATCACACTGTCATGCCGAAGCCCAACTTAATAACACAATACTTACGCATCTGTGTGATTCTGCAAACTTCATAGCCAGGAGCTGAGGAGGGAAGTGGAGCCCGTTATTGACACTGAAACCCCAACAGCACAAAATTGTGCCCTTGTGCGGGTTTTCCGTTTTGTTGCCAGCACCGAAGGCTCTGTTTGGTACAGGTTTTTCTTTCAAAATGTATGTAGGTGAAAGAACAGCCACTGAAAGCAGTGCTTGGGTATTTCATCTTGTGTGCCACACAATAGTCAGTGCCTGAGGAGCACAGAGGCAGGTGACTGGTTAGGAAGGAGTTCTACTGATAAATTGCAAATCCCGTAGTAATGAGCCTTGGTGGGAAATGAAAGGCATCAGGACCCTAGGGCAATTGAGTGAGGTTTGGGTAACCGCAGTAGTAGTTTTGAGGGGTGGATGCGTGTGTGTCCCCAGTTTGCCCCAACAGGTTTAGGGGACTGTGGACATATCCTTCAAATAGTGTAATTATGTTTTGGCAATATACATTCAGATTAGTGGTCCATTCAAATCAGAGGCCTTTGTAAAGGATGGCTGCTTTGCTCTTTCGTTTTAAATAGGGCAAGTCTGAAATGCTTGTCGTGTGTTAGAGGCATGAAGCCGTGGGGGAGAGTATTGAGCAACAGTGTCCAAAATGGCATATAGTGCCAGTGCAGCCCTTACCTTGCTTACCACCTCCGATTTTCAGTTACAATTCCTCTGCTCAAATGAAAAATCGTTTCCTTTTGTCTGTTTTTCTTTCCATGTACCATGTTCATAGCAGATGTGCACTGTTAATAAGGGAAATGCGTTTCTCACTGAGAACCTGAACTGTCATGTTACATCAAATCCACTGCTTGCAAATTGGGAAACTGTATATTATTGCAAAAGAAAAAATGCTACTGATGTTACTTCAAAAAAGCTGGGGTACTTCAAATAACTGTTGCTCAGGATCTTTGTAAATACTTCCTAAAACTGAGAAACAAGTATTTGGGAGAATAATAGCTCTGTTTAACTGCACTGATGAATGCGTGAGTGGAAGTGCTCCTGCGGAGTCACCAGCGTGTCAATGGGGCTTCCTCAGATAGGAAGTAAAATGAGCGTTGTGTTAATTATGATTCTGTTCTAATGCATATAGTATGAATGAGGGATATTAATCCAGGACCGTATTCAGTACAAGGAGAGCAGAAATACTTGCAGATCTGTTGCTGGAAGCCTCTGGATAGTGCTGTCCACTGTATTTGCTCTTTCTGCTTTGTGCATTGTTTCCTCCCCGTTGAGAAGTTTTAGCAGTCTGGCAGTTGCGAAATGCAGTCTTTCCAGGTCCTTTTGTGTTGTTGCCAGCTCTAGGTCCTCTTATGCTGCTGTAATTCGTTGATGCAATGGCAAGTGTGTGGAGGAGCACATTTATAGACCTAAACAAATGGAGAACTAGAATTGAGAAGTCCTGTGGACCTTACGTTTGCTTTTCTAATTCTGTAATTGCATCGGCATCTCAGTATTTTGCCAGTATGTAGCGTGGAGTCTCTCTGGTTTTAGAACTGTGATACCAAAAATATTCTTGTTTTTTGTAACCACTTTAATGCAAAATATTTGTTTGGAAAATAGGTATTTTTGTGTATTTATGTATTCTGTATGCTTTGTGGCCTTTGAAACTAGTAGGAATGACATGCATATGTTTCAGTGGAATGCCCTGCTTGGAGAGTAAAAATAATGGCTTTTTATATGTTTTGCCTCAGGTAAGTTACTCACCTCATGCTTTTCATATTCCTGTGGCTTTCACTTCAAAAGTGCTCACTGTGAGCAAACGGAATAGTGCCAGGCACAGATTTGCTGGTGGGGGATGCTGCAGCCAGCCCCCAGCCCCAAGCAGGAGCTCTGCAGGCAGCCGTGCTGCTGACTTGATTGCAGCCAGGCAGCTTTACCGACACTTTGTCACCCTGTCCCTCCAGTGCAGCTAAATCTGATCCCGGCTGTGAGTTGAAAATGATTTATTTATGGGGCTGAATTTGAAGCAATACTGTAAATCTGTGATTTATAAAGCAGTATATTTGGACGCCTATGTGTATAAGGAAAGCTGAGGTATAGGCAACCTTCTTTTTTCCCCTGCTACCTTTTTAAGCTATGAGAAAGTAAGCTTGTCAAGAATTGGAATATTCAGCTGCAATCCACATGTCATGCTCTAGACAGTCATTTGTGTTAAAAATAGTTTTAAAAATAATTTTGGAGAATGTTGAGAATAGCTGTTGCATTACGGAGAATTTCCTCTCTTGTAGTCTGCTGAGACTTGTCCTTGGAACATTTCACTTTCAATTTTGAATTGCTTAATTACAAATTATAAGTATTTGATGTAGCCTTAATTGGCTTGCTGTTTTCCATAGGAAAAACTGAAAGTGCTGTGAAAATATTGAGCTTTATTTAGCCCTGTTTGCTCCTTTCCCTTTCTGGAAAACTTTTCCTATCTATGGGAGTTCAGAAGGAATTTAGAGTACTTAGTAATGTTCGATGAAAACATTTGACATCGGAGTCTGGTTTACTTTTTTCTTGGGGCTTTTTTTTCACCATGACAAACTCTTCAGGTCTGTGGTATGGTTAGGAGAATAAACAACATGTCCAGGAACATGTTACAACAAAATGAGCTTCTATATACTTTACACTGAATATGGATCTTCTTCAGTTGCTGGGTGATGTACCCAGGGTTGGGAAGCTGGTAAGGATTTTTCTGTATTACAGCCTCTTGGCGGATGCATGCAGTAGTATTGATCTTTGGTAGATTCATACAAGGCTATTGATTAATCCTGCATTGAAATGCAAGTTACGCTTACCTACACTTGGAGCGGTGTCTTAATTAAAAACCGGGCCAGGGAAGAAAGCAGTAAGAGGATAAAACTGTTGACTCTCATTTGTCTGCTACCCCCAGAAATTGATGAAAGCTTTTGTAGCTAATATGAATTGTTGATTAGGCAAAGCATTAACAGTAATATTTTTTCCCCCCCTTATTAACAGCTGATTGCAGTGGAGAACTGGAAAAGCACACAGAGCGACGGGGAGTCATCTATAGTCCTGCATGGCCATTGAACTATCCTCCAGCTGTAAACTGCAGCTGGTACATTCAAGGAGATCATGGAGACATGATAACAATTAGGTACGGTTGGATATTCCACGGGGGTAAAGGATTGCTTTGCTGAAATGGAAAAAAAAGTGTAAGTTCTTATCTGATACACAAACAAGACTGTTTGTAGAGCTACTAGGTGGTGGAAGGAAGCTGAAGCTGATTGCGCTGGAGCATGTTTGCAGCTGAGCACCTCTCTCATTTTAGAAATGTTCCACGGTAGCTTGTTTCTGTAGGCTACTTCTGACATCCATCATTGTACATGCAAGTCACTTGTAGTCTTTTAATATATTTATCTTCACAATAGCTGTGTGAGATTTCATCTGCCTCTGATAGGTGAAGGGGTGGGAAACAGTGATGTATTTACTCACATTGAAGAGTTCCCTTTCTCTTCAGTGCTTATAAATAGCAATAGGTGAAGGCTATAAACCCCGGAATAGCCTCAGTGGGATACGTAAAATTCTTAGAGCAAAAATGTTTTTTTCTTTTTAATGTCTTGAAATAGTGCTATGTTTAATGACAGTTGAAGGTAAACATTGCTTATTGTTACTTGTTAACCAAAAGAGACATGCTTTTCTGCTTAAGGTTTATTTCCAATAGAATTAAATTATAGTTAGCATTTGTGGCACAATTTTAGATCATTCTATAAAAATAATATTTAGAAAAGACTAGAATGTATTACAAATGTTTGTTAAGAATGTTTATAGGCTATAATATCAGCACCTTGCAAATATGCTTAATTTCTTTGGGCTAATTGTAGTATCCTTCTCAAACCCAAGAGTTTCTCATTTAAAAAAAAAAAAAGCAAACCTAGGAAAGGGTTTTTTTGTTTGGTTTTTAGTACTGTTGTGTTTGACACCATCTGCTCGTTCTTTGCTCAGCTGCTTGAAAGGACTGCAAACCTCTTCAGCTGCAGATGCTCAGCAATTAAAAACAAATCTGCCACAGATGGATTAATAGGAGGGCTCCACCATCCATAGTTCAAAATAGGTACTGCTCGTCAAAAATAAGGAAGTAGATACCTGCCAGCATTTAAGATCCATAAATAGAAACGCGCTTTTAAACCCTATTAAATTGTATTGGACTTGGGGAATTTGTTTCAAAGCAGAGATTGTTTGAAACTCTGAGAAAGCATACAAATGAGACATAGGACTTGGCTCTGGAGACTAGTGCTGCAGTTTATGCTATGGAAATGTCTCAGAGCTCCCAGTTAGAATTAGGATTCTCTCCTGTAAGTGTGAGTGTAGCAGAGGCTAAAGAAATAAAGTGAGATGGGGAAACTGGTAATAACATGTGTGTGCAGTTTAGAAGCGTGCATACATGTGTGTGCAGTTTAGAAGCGTGCATAGCAATATGATTTGAAAGATTTTTCTTAATGGGTTTGTTTTCTATCACCGTATAGCCAGCCATATCCTGCCCTCCTATGCACATGCAAACAATGGGAGCTATGTGTTTACATCCTAGGGATTAGTGTTGTGGTGTTACAGTTCTGACAATAAATGTACTTGGAATGACTCACTCCAGTGTATGAAATGCAAAACATTACAGCATCTGAGGATTTCTGTAGAAGGTTGTAGCCCTTGTAATGCCAAGGACATGAAAGCAGCAGCTGGCTTGCCTAGGCTAGTGTGATATAGGCAAACTGGGAAAGAGGGTTCAAATACAAACATTTTTTTCTTCTGAACAGTTGGTATGCTTTTTGTCCTAACAGTGTGTTGATAAGGGCATAGGAGTAGCTTTTTTAATTTTCCTAGGAAAATCAAACACAGTTCTTGTGATAACATCTGGATTTTGAAAGGTTTAAAAAAAACCAACCCACCTCTTTTGTGTTATGTTACGCAGAATGCATTTCCTTTGATCTTGAATTCTCATTGACAGTAAGACAGCAATGTTATATAAGTATCATATTTGAGATACAGCAGGAGTCATTAAGGGATAAAATTGCAATTGAAAAGAGTTTTGATTTCTAAACCATTTGTAGTCAGTGGTCATTTTTTGTAAAGCTATTATTCAGCAGCTTTCAACAGAACAGTGCCCAGATCTACACGTGGATGTAAGATGCTGGCTCCTGTGGGCATGTCCTGTAGAAGCTTTGTGTTAACGTCTGCCTTTCGTGCGTGTGTATTGATTTTCTTCAGAGTCTCACGTTTCCATGCTTACTGTTTTACTTTATAGTTTACTTTTTAGAAATCCTTGGGGGAGACTTTGTAAGAGCGGGAAGTACATGTTCTTTGTGTTTATACTTCTCTGTTAATTATGCACATTTCAGTGTTTTCTTCCAAGTTTGTGTGTCTGATGGAATGGTGCTCTTGAGACCTGGGAACAAGTATGTAGCCAGTTTTCCAAGACTGTATTGTGTTTCTTTAAATCCAGGTAATCAGTCTGTTAGTTACTGTTTTGGAAACAATTTTTCCACATATTTTCTCTATTTTTATGCCTGTTTTCACAGAGAACTACTTTGAAGTCCTGTAAGATCAGATAAAGATGTCTTATGCAGTAACCGCCTTTGCACCATCCTTTTCAGGCTTTGTATGTGTATGTTTCCTCATATCTGAGAAAAATATAAAAATCATTTTTGTTTAGCAGTTGCAGTTACCTGATGGTTTTAATTAACCCTGATGTGGGCAGAGTATAAATGAATTGTGTTTTATTATAGGAGTTTATGGTACTGAGAGTAAAATCTTGAATTCTGAACATGGAGAACATTAAGACTATTGAAAAGTGATCTACTTAGTGACCCACACAAGCTGTCTCTTAATAATTGCGGTGGGGGAGATCACCTTCATTGGCTTTCACTGCAGTGGTTCATGTCATTGGCTTTGAAAAAAGAAATTGTCAGATGCCATTTGAGTTTCAATTTCTGAGTAAAACTGGAGCCTGTTCATGTAAAGGCTTGCTGGTCTGTAATTGTATGAAGAATTAAAAGGACTACTTCATAGTCTGTTTACCAAACTCACAGTGTTTCAGGACCTGACATTAATTGGAAGAAAACCTCATAATAGCCATTTATTTCCTTCAGTTGGATGTGCTCAGCTTTTGAAAAACAGCCCCTGTGTCTCTTGCCTAAGGTTACACAGTTGGGCAGTGCTGGGGAGCTGGGAGTAGAATAGCTTTCCTGACTTCCAGGTCCTTGTGCTTCAGTGGTTAAGCAGAAGTTTTTAATGAGCCAATTAAGTCATCAGTTGTTCACAGTCTGCACTTTAAGAGGCTGGCAAATAGAAGTAACTTTGCTTGCTTAATTGGTTGGTCTGTTTCATTTTGGGATTGTGCTTTACTGATCTACCCATAATATTTATTCTCCAATTTTTTTAATGAGGGTAGAGGGCCAAATTGGACATTATTTATTTATTTATTTACTAATTACTTTCATTCAGGTTTTACGTCTCTTGTTTGTCCTTTTCCAGTTACTAAGAATGTGGGGTGGGGTTTTTTATGTTTGGGTTTTTTTTTTTTTTTTGCTTTAATCTGTAGTTGCTCGTGCTGAAATTACTAAAAGGCTTGCAGGGAATTCCCTACATTATTTATAGAAGTTCTTTTTTTTTCCTAGCTCCTACGGCTCCTTTCAGTGCAGATGGCAAACAGCTTAGCTCTGTTAAGCATTAGTTTTGCAGGTAGCACATTTTTTTTTTTTCTTATTTACAGTGTGGTCATGCGTATTTATGATAATCTGGCTTAATTAAGTTATTTCCAGCAACATAAAAATACTTGCCTACAATGCCGCTTTCCTATTAACTGACTACAGTTGCTTCATTTGACTGAATCAGGTAAGATCCAATATATATGGCTGATCCTGTAATTTTCTGTAAGCTGCTGGAGTCCTGCTCATCGTTTGGGGGTAACCCTTTTTTCAGAATCATACCACTGAAATAAAAATCAGATGATTTTACCTGTTTCTGCAGGATTCTGTAAAAACAGATTTAGCGTGGCATTTGTCAGTTCACATTGACTTGTTCTGATCCTCAAAGCCTGAATGCTTCCAGTGGTTAATAGATTATTCTCGTACTTTTGTCTAAAATTAGGGGATTTTTAAAAAGGAATTAGCTTTTTAAAAAGTGGAGGAGGTATTCCAAAAGCCAGATAACTGGAGTTAGTGCTTTTGAATAACATCTTTTGGAAAAAACAATACCTGCAAAATTTGGTCTGATAATTTTGGTCTTTACACTAGCCTCCTGCTCTGTGCCTGTGCTGTGTTCGAGATCCACGGGCAACTGGGAGAGCAGCCCAAGGGCCAAAACATTTTGAAGGATGATCTGTGTGTTAGCGGTGGGTGTTGTACTTCATTAATACTGCAGTTCTAAGTGCTCAGAATGCTGCTGTTTGCCTCCTTCGGTATGGGCCCAAGTGCTCCTGCTCTCCCTGGCCTCTTGACCAGGGCTGTGTGTGCTGGTTGTGGGGAGGAGGAAAAGCCTGCAGGAAAGCTGGGGTCTCCTTTGCTTCGTCAGGTGCCGAGATGCCCCAGCAGATACCCTGCAAGCGAAGCTTGTGGGTGGATGGGGGTGCCTGCATGCCGTGGAGCAGATGTGGTGAGATGGGGAGGGCTATAGCTGGGGGGTGCAAGGGCTGGAGCTCAGCACCACTCTGCGCTGCAGCTTGCATGGTAGGATGGACCTCTGGGCCCACGTCCCACTCCTTCCGACGTGTCAGAGTGCTTTGTGGGAGGGGGATAGTGACTAAGCAGACCTGTCTTTTGCTTTTCCTCCCAAACCCTGTGCTTCCTTGCCCAAGGTGTTAAAAAATACTGCAGTACTGACTGGTGCTTTGAGATATGCGTGACACTCTCTGTTTCAGTACGGCTTGATTCTGTTCCTTGTTGTAATCGCAGATAATGACGTGGGTTTTGGATACAAAGGACCTGAGACCTCCCTCAAGAACCCCAACTACTGACTTCATTCAGTACTTTTCCAAAGACTGTTAAGATGTTTGTACAGTCCTACAAGCAGTAGGAGCACAAGACTTTGTCCCTATTTCCACTGGATACCATCCCTTATTCAATCACGGGGCTAATCCTTTTGATAGAAAAATTTGCATTCCAGTTTGAGAAGGTTCAGCTGAATAAGAAAATGTCCCTGCGCTCTATTTGTGGGTAGCAGGATTAAATTATTCTTTCAAAGACTGTTACAGCAGCAGTGCTAGATCTAATTACAGATGATGAAAGAAGTGAAGTAGCAGAGGTTGAACACAGTATTCAAGACTCTTAGGTAAAATAAATCAGGGGGATATTTAACGTCAGATTAGTATGGTGGATACTTCAGGCAAAAAATCTTGTTGTTGCAAATGCATTATAAAGTGAAAACCAAATGCATGTATTTATATGTGCACACACATATATTAATGTTGTGATGTATTTCTTTACAAAAGGGTGTTTTTTTTGTGGTGAACTTGGTTGATGGCTTGTTCGAATATATGGTTCTTTTGGTTTTGTGTAAAATCACCATCAATTTAAATGGAGCAAAATTTGCTTCTGATGGAGACAGTATAACTTAAAAGGATGCTGGAGTGGAGTGACAATGCCTTAATCAAAGCAAAATCTGTTCAAAATATGTCTGTTGATTAGTTTGCATGAGGTAGAGCATAATTGCTTTGACTTTGATTTTGCCCTTAGAAGAAGATGTTTTATAACTGCTGTGGTATCTATTATATATAAAACTTTACATTAGAACGAGAACATCTGTATTTCAGAGAGATGGTGTGTATTCAGTGGTGTGTGAAACTCCTATGCACCTGGAATTAAGATGTTTATTGTTTTTGAAAAAGAGGTCATTCTTGTGGATATTCTGTATTGCACTTTTTCGAATACTAAGGCATTTGTTTCAGTAGCTGGTGCATCCCTGGGAAGCAGGGTGTTTTCAGGGAGGCTGTTAAAGGTGATACTTTCTTGCAAGTCTGCTCTGGCTCATCACTCTCTTGCTCAGTTGGTTTTGTGGCTAAAGCTTGGATTTCTTAGTGCAGAAGTGTGGGATTCGGCTCTGAATCTGTTTCAGGTCCAGCACTGACACTCAGGAAAATCAGTTATTCTCTGTATGTCTGTGCTTCTGCTTTGAAAGTTGAGAGTAAAGTTTCTTCCTCTTCCACACCCTTTATAATAAACCAAAAAAAGCCCTTTATTACTTATTGTACATTATTACAATGTACAATACTACATTCTCAAGGTGCAAGTAGAAGATACTGTTAATTATACACAAATGCAGGCTCTGCAGCTGTCATCTACAAAAGAGTTTGTAAACAAGGCATGTGCACCTAGCTGACTTTTCTTGTACTCTTTGCGTGAACGTGAAAAGTGTTACCCCCCAAAAAAAAAGAAATGCATTTTAACATAAGGTACAGACAGCTTATTATATAGGCAAATTCTCCCCTGGTTGTGTGCGGTCTGTGTTGTGTAACCACACTATGGGTGAATTACTTACTTGGTAGACAGAGGCAGCTCTTTTCAGCAGAGTGGGAGAAATGAGTTGCTGCAGGACTTGGCTGGAGTGCTGGGAACTGGGTAGGATGGGGGAACGAATTGTTTAGCTCTCTAAAGTTGGTCCTGCTACATCTAAAATAACTATAGGAGAAAGAGATCAAAAGTTTTAGTAAATGATCCTGTTCATATTGCACAATCAGAAGTTTTCTTTGTCGTTCCCACCCCCCCCCTTCCCCAGTTGTAAGTTTCCATTCCTTGATCTAGTCACTGTTTCCTTTTCTTAAAAATTTTTGTTGTTGGACAGATGGGTATTTCTAATACTTATCCAAAAAGTCTTTACAACAAGAACCCCTTACAAACAATCCTCCAGGTAGATGATAGGAGCCCTTGTTGGTGTCTGGTGCCAAAATGAGTTACAGAGAGCAAACCCAACGTGGTAGCTCAGTAATGCTGTCTCATATCTCCTGCAACAGACTTCATGTGGGTGTTCATCGTTTCACTGATACATGCTTTGTGTAATTCCTTTTCATGCTGAGTGCCTGTTCACACACTTTCTTGGTCATTAAAACGATTTTTGCAGAACACCTAGGACAGGGTACTTTTTAGTTTACCTTAGCATGGCTGAATACGTCACTGTGACTGCAGAGTCTAATGATTCCTTGCAAAATGTGCTGGCTTCAGAAGCTTGATGAGATTGCTTACAGCAAAGAATTAGGTGCTGTGGGAATACATCTTCCTACCTGGGAAGACACAGAGCATGGTGGGAGAAAAAGGGTTGGACATCTCTTAATTTATGATTTAACTTAATACTTTCTGTGCTCACTTACTCCTTGTGCTTTTGCTGATTTTTTTTTTTTATTTATTTTGAGAGTTATTAAGCTGGTATGTTTGGCAGAACCTACAGGTGTGTGTAGGCTGGGTCTCCTGCTTAAATGAATTGGCTAGTGTATGTATTTGCTGCTCTTTCCCTTTCACCTTCAAAGGGCAAGATCTGGCAGGTGTTGACAGCCTTTTGTAAATACAGGGGGATATCAGAAAATTATCTTGCCGTTAATCTTTTTTCAAATAATTTGTCTTTTATGTTTGTGAAAAGTCCTTTGTGGAAGGAGGTTTGCATTCTGTAGCAGCTTTTCAGCCTTTCTGAAACTTCTGTCTAGGTATTTGCATGGCGTATGCACAAACTTCTGCCGAGTTAATTTAGTGTGGCTGAGCTATATGAAAGGAGGACCAAAATTCATTTCTAAGTGTTCTGAACAGTGTGCCCATTCCTAGTAAGTGTGCTTCTCTGTGCAATGCTGTTGTCATTGCAGATTATTGAATGGTAATGTGATTTATTTCATCAGACAACAAATACCCTCTACATTTCCTGAGCTACAGGTTAGGGAGTATTACCTGGTGGTGTTCGGTGCTCTGCAGACAGTCAGGGCACCTCTTTGCACTAGGTGAGCTGCTACCGAATAGTCACTGGGCTCAGGTCAGCAGAAGGGCTGGCAGCTTGACTCGAAAAGGTTATAGTCTTGTGCCCTGCATTTGCATTCCCAGAAAGGAAATATTTTAGTCTTTAAAATAAAAAATAATAGCGTTAGACTTTAGGTTCCATTTCCACCCCTTGCAGTCCTGTTCTCTTCTTGCCCTCTCCCTGTCTATCCATAGCTTGAAGAGTTGATTTTTGTCTCTTATATTTATCCCTTTAGGGTTCTTTGTACTGCTCCCTATTGTTCTTTTTCCGAGATAGTGGTCTCCCCTCTCATCCCATAGTTTCATAGCTTTTAAGGTTGAAAAAAAATGCTGAAACTAAGCTGCCTTCGGTATAATGTATTCTGGAATTCCACTTTTACTCATATCTGTATTTTAGGAAGCAGTTTTGTTTAAGAACTGAGTAAAAGAGGGAATCATCCTTTTAGCTTTTGGAGCTTTTTGGCATGCTGTTTCTGCCAGTGAGATGGGTGTTTTTCCAAACTGGGGGAATTTGAGTGCTCTGTTTATATGTACTCAAGGTACTGTAGGTGTTTTGTTATCTTTAATGTGGTGTCTTTATGTCAGCACTGCTTGGTGCAGAAAGTCAACTGTTGCAGTCTGGTTTTTCCTCTGTTTGGCTTTGTTCTAGATACATGTCCTCTGTGTAAGTTGCGTTTTCTTTTCTTCCTCACAGTTTTAAGAATTTTGATTTGGAAGACTCTCAGAAGTGTGCAGTAGACTGGTTGATGATCGGCCCATCTTCCAAGAGGGAGGAGTACAAAGTGTGTGGGTCTTCCATACCTCCGTCCTTCATCTCTGCAAGGGACCATGTTTGGATATTTTTTCATTCAGATGCATCAAGCTCAGGACAGGCTCAGGGATTTCGCCTTTCTTATATTAGAGGTAAAACCTTACAGTTTTGTTGGCTTCACTTATACTCTGTCTGGCAAAAATTGAAGATGGTATTATTTTTTGTTGACAGGACTCTTGGGCCAGTCTTAACGGCTGTGAGGTGTTAGCATGGTAACACCTGACATTATTTCTGCTTGGCTTTTTAACAGTATTCCTGAAGTGTACTGGCCTGACCGTTTGACTTGTGACATGCAGGGTAGACATTAAAAAGTTATGTCAGGTGGTTCCAAAAGTTTTGATACTGACTTTTTCTTGCACTCTTTCACAGGTAAGATAGGTCAGGCTGTATGCCAGTCAGATGAATTCCGTTGTGCAAATGGAAAGTGTATTCCCAGTACTTGGAAGTGTAATTCCATGGATGAGTGTGGCGATAACTCGGATGAGAGAAACTGCACTGTCCCTCCAACAGAGCCTCTGTCCAGCATCTGTCCCTCAGGAATGTTCCAGTGCAGTGCAGCCCACTCCACCAAATGCTTGATGAACGAGCTGAGATGTAACTCAGTGAAGGACTGCAGTGATGGTTCGGATGAAGATAATTGTCCTGATCTTTCCTGTGGCAAAAGGCTGGATAATTTTTACGGATCTTTCGCTTCCCCAGATTTATTCCGTGCTGATCACAGCAGATCAGACCTTCGTTGCACATGGTATGTGGACACACAAGATAATCGACACGTTCTGTTGCAGCTTGATTTGCAGTTAGGCTACAACGACTATGTAAAGGTGTATGATGGCATCGGAGAGAGAGGTGATAAATTAATGCAGACATTTTCGTACCACAACAATAGGCATTCGGTGAGTTTGGAGTCGTCAAAGGGGCAGCTCACTGTCTCATACCATGCCCGCTCCAAGAGCACTGGCCATGGGTTCAATGCAACCTATCAGGTGAAAGGCTATTGCCTTCCTTGGGAACACCCTTGTGGAAGTGATGAGGAGTGTTTCACAGATAAGCAGCATTGTGATGGCTGGTGGCACTGTCCAAATGGCAAGGATGAGGAGAACTGTCCCGCTTGCCAGAAGAATGAATACCCATGTGAAGGAAACAGTGGGCTTTGTTACTCAATACTTGACCGCTGTAATAACCAAAAGAACTGCCCAGATGGCTCGGATGAAAAAAACTGCTTTACTTGCCAGCCGGGAAACTTCCATTGTGGTACAAATCTGTGCATCTTTGAGACTTGGCGCTGCGACGGCCAAGAAGACTGCCAGGATGGAAGCGATGAACATAACTGCCTGGTGATCGTTCCCAGGAAGGTCATCACAGCTGCTCTGATAGGGAGTCTCGTGTGTGGCTTGCTGCTGGTGATAGCACTGGGTTGTGCATTTAAATTATATTCTCTGAGGACCAGGGAATACAGGTAAGCATCTTGCTTTTATGTTGCTTTAATAGCTGTGTTTGGTTTTTTTACCCTTTTTGTTTAAAGGAAAAAAAGTTGATTGTTAATCAGAGAATTTGCAAAATACTGTGAAACTAATCCAAGGAATTGATGACAATTAAATAGCGGTCACAGCATTAGGCTTAGAAAGGAGTAGTTCAGATTGTTTTGAAGTAGTGAGGGGATCGTCAGCTCTTCTGTGACCTAGAAGAAATACACATTTATCGTGCAGCCTGGCAGAACCTGTATTTAACTTCCATCAAAACTGTTTTGAGCAATTTCCTCTCTCCCCCTCCTCCCCCTGCAACAAACCCCTTGCCCCTGCCAAAAATTGAATGCTGAACTGTTACAGTGAAGTCTTTGCTGAATCTGAACTGAATAACCCCTGACCCCTCCCCATGTACTCTGGTTCTCAGTTCTACCAACAGTGATGCCCTGCAGTGGTAGGGCTGGGTGGGTTCTGGGCAGGAGTCGTTAACCTCCATTGTTGCCACCGGTGTGAGCTGTGCCCCTTTCCCCTGGTCCTGGATGCCTTGTTGTATGGATAGTGTGTGTGTTTCTGTGCCTGTGTGTTACATGTCTGTGCAAGCATGGTTCTGCCCTTTGGGAGAGAGCAGTAAGGGATTTTCTGATGCCCATCTCTTGTCGTATGCACCAGCTCCGTGTTGTGCTGCTGACACAGTTTGTTTTCAGCACAGTGTGCTTTACATTCTGTCCTGATCAAATCTGCATGATTAAGGAACTGGAAAACAGCCTCCATGCTATGTTGGGATCCTTGGTGCCTCGGTTCTGGCAGGACAGCCAAAGCTCTCTGCAGCTGCAGGCTGCCCCTGTTGTGTGATTGTTTCCAGTTCTTAATGTTGTCTTTTCCAAAAATAACCTTCGCATCCTTGCTGAACAAGTTACCACTGTTATTGGCATAAGCTGGCCAATTGAAAAAACTTCAGTTGCCACAGAGTCCAACCCAGGACTGCACCAACGAGTTTGCTGATTTGATTCACTGATGCTTATTCCCTGTGCTTTTACTCCTTCTGTTTATTTTAGCATGCTGATAAAATTTTCACGGAGCCTAGTTGAAGGTTTGCCTTTTTGCTGCTAGTGTGAAGCTGTCCGCACTGCTTTTAGACATTGATGTGAAGGAGGCAGCACAAACGAACTTGTTACTTCTCTTCCATGTTTTCTCTCTGGTTCTCTTTCCAGAGCATTTGAGACCCAGATGACCCGACTCGAGGCAGAGCTTGTGCGACGGGAAGCTCCCCCTTCCTACGGACAGCTGATTGCACAAGGACTGATCCCCCCAGTTGAAGACTTCCCTGTGTACAATGCATCACAAGTACGAGTGCCAATGAACCTATCGGCAGCCAAACTACCATACATTAGATAGAACACAGTTCCAGATTCTTTCAGTGGCTGTGCTAATTATATGGAAGCCATACAAAAATGTATGTGTTTTACTTGGAGCTGAGGAACCACAGTTAACAAGTCTTGGTGCTGTGGGTAGTTTTGGACATGTTAAATGTATTTGCTAGCAAACAGCAGTGAGATAAGCACATGCTGTTTTGCTGTACATCAAGACAGAATGAACAAAGACAGAGAAAAAGGTTAGGAAGTAAATAGAAAACAGGCTTTTCAAGCTGAAACTGTAAATGTGCCTGAAGCAGTAAGAAAGTACGATCTTTAGCAGTATTTTTGGGAAATTCTGGGATTATTTTTCATTTACAAATACATTACATTGGGAAGCCATTAAGTCATTCTTCTGTTTCATTGCCGAGCTCTCAAAAATCTCCTGTGCCCTGTCAAAAGTATCCAACTGTGATATAAACCACCTGTAGTTTGTTGCTCGAGTGGAGAAGGGGTTTGCCTTGGCCTTTCTTCTCTGCTGTTGTCATAAGCTTCTGAGGATCCTCTGCTGTTGCTGATGATAGAGGACTCGGTGGTTTGCAGTCTGGTTCTTCAGTAGTGATCTGATTGTGTGAGCAGAGCATCTTCTTGGGCAGACAAGTAGAAGTTAAAGGAAACAGTCTAAGGGAGAGCCTTGTGGTACAGGCAGAGCTGTCTGCTATTACATAGTTTTATTACACATACTTATTAGATAGAAAATACGTGTTTAACAAGGGATTGTAGGGATCAAGTCTGAGTGTTCTGGTAAGGTGGAGATATTAGTGGAAAGAGCATGATGTAAGAGAAGTCTTGTGAGTATGTGTGAAGTCATAGATTGTTACATCTGTGTTACAGGCTTCTGTGCTGCAGAACATTCGAACAGCCATGAGGAGGCAGATGAGGCGACACTCGTCAAGACGGAGCTCGTCTCGGCGGCGCTTGGGCAGGCTCTGGAACAGACTCTTCCACAGACCTCGGGTGAGAGGACAGATCCCGCTCCTGACGCCTGCCCGCACTTCACAGACTACACTGGGTGATGGAATCATCAACCGTGCTGATGGGACTATTAGGAGCCCTCCGCCTTCCCCCGAAGGACCTAGTTTAGAGTCAAATGCCCATGGTCAAGCCAGGGGCTTACAAGAAGCTGGATGTAGCAGTTTGCAGCCAGAGACTGAAATCACAGAGCCATCGCCTTCAAATGTCTTACCGAGTACTTGCACAGCAGCACATGCAGAGCCTGAGGCTGGACGCACTGATAAATCTTTAGGTGCTGAGACCTCCAGCAGCGAGCTTAAGCAGTCCAGTAAAGTGGATTCAGGAAAGGCTTTCAGAGATCCTTTATCTGAAAGTGTTACAGAAATGATCCATGGAGGGTCAGCGTCCAGGAGGACTGTCCCAGAGGACAGTAATTTAAGTAGAAGTCATCCGCTGAGTGAAGAGCCATGTAGGTTACCCTTAAAAAAGTGGGAGTCTGCTTACCCAGACAGCCCTATGAATGTTCGTATCCAAGTGGATGGACAAAACCGATGTTGCCCTAACTCATACCGGGAGGAGCCTTTGGGTGTTCATACGGCTTGTTGCCATTCTGTGGAAGTGCCAATGTTAGAGTCCTCTACTCCCCTCTCTGAAATCAATACCAGTGATGATGAGTCTTTACTTGTTTGCTAATAAAAATTTTTGGTTTGGCCCTGTAAATTTTGTATCTTTGTTGTTTATATGACAGTGCACTTTGATGATAGGTGGTGTGTCTGTGCTCTCGACTTTGTCTCTTAAAACCAGTGTGCTTTAATGCCACAGGGAGTACAGTACCAGACTAAATGGGACAAGTTTTTGTCTTCATTGCTATTCCTGAAACTCCAGTGGGGCAAAAGTAGGCCAGTGTGTGATGTCAGGGGCTAGGAGAGCAAGAACGTGTCACTGCAGTTTGGAGGTGTCTCCATCCTCTGGTATTCCTTCTGTGCGAGTATCCACTCTCTGTTCAGGGAATTCATGTTTCTTTGCTTTTCAAGTGGTCTTACTGAAACTAGAGAGCGCTCTGCTGGAACCTGGGGGGGCAGGCACCCTTTGTCATTGTAACTCTGAGTACTGAACGAGAAAGAACATTGTTGTCTTTTAAGACATCAAAGTTTAATGTAATAATTTTAATTACAAACACTTAGAAGGAATAAATCCTCTGTAGCTTCCTCTTTATAGAAATTGCTCATTTCTCTTGCTCCCTTCAGAAATGTTTTGATGGCCATGTGTAGTAATTTGATGTAATAACTATGTGATCCTGGCACAGCTGGTCAGTGAGCCAGCCAGGGGAGATGCCCCACTGGACCTGCTGTTTGTGAACAGAGAAGGACTGATGAGTGATGTGGTGGTCGGAGGATGCTTTGGGCACAGTGATCATGAGATGTTAGTTTTCAGTTCTTGGTGAAGTAAGGAAAGAGGGGGTCAGCAGAACCGCTACCTTGGACCTCCAGAGGACAGACTTTGTTTAGGAGCCCGGCTGACAGAGTCCCTTGGGAGGCAGCCCTGAAGGGCCAAGGGCTCCAGGCAGGCTGGACATCCTTCCAGAGGGAAGCCTTAAAGGCGCAGGAGCCGGCCGGCCCCATGTGCCCAAAGTCGAGCTGGTGGGGAAGGTCGGCCTGGCTGAACAGAGCTTTGGCTGGGACTTGGGGGGGGGGGGGGGGGGGGGGAGGGGAAGGAGAGTTTTGTGACCTTTGGCAGAAAGAGCAGGCAATTTGGAAGACTACAAGGATGTGTTGAGATTATGCAGGGCAAAGATTAAGGAGGTGAGATCCCAGTTAGAACTCTGGCTGACCACTGCTGTAAAAGATAAAAAATGTTTTTATAAACAAAAGCAACAAAAGAAGGGCCAAAGGGAATGTGCATCCTTCGTTGGGTGTTGGGGGGAACATTGCCACAGAGGATGAGGAAAAGGCTGAGGTACTTAATGCCTTCTTGGCCTCACTCTTGAATAGTAAGATCAGTTGTTCCCTGGGTACCCAGCCCCCTGAGCTGGAGGATAGGGACGGGGAGCAGAATGAAGTCCCCACAGTCCAGGAGGACACGGCCAGTGACCTGCTGCTCCACTTAGACACACACAAGTCCATGGGGACGGATGGGATCCACGAGGGCACTGAGGGAGCTGGCGGAGGAGCTCGCCAAGCCTCTCTCCATCATTTATCAGCAGCCCTGGCTACCCAGGGTGGGGGCAGCTGACTGGACGTCAGCCCACGTGATGCCCATCTCACAAGAAGGGCAGGAAGGAGGATCTGGGGAACTACAGGCCCGTCAGCCTGACCTCGGTGCCGGGGAAGGTCATGGAGCAGCTCATCCTGAGCGCCTTCACACAGCACGTGCAGGGCAACCAGGGGGTCAGGCCCAGCCAGCGTGGGTTTGTGAAAGGCAGGTCCTGCTTGATGAACCTGATCTCCTGTGGCAAGATGGCCCACGCAGTGGATGGGGGAAAAGGCTGTGGATGTTGTCTATCTAGACCTTGGCAAAGCTTCTGAGACAGTCTCCCACAGCATCCTCCTGGAGAAACTGGCTGCCCATGCCTTGGATGGGTGCACTCTTCTGCTGGGTAAAAAGCTGGCTGGACAGCTGAGCCCAAAGAGCGGTGGTGAACGGAGTTAATCCGGCTGGTGGCTGGTCACAAGTATCAGGGCCAGTCCAGTTTAATGTCTTTATCAATGGTCTGGACGTGCACCCTCAGTCGGTTTGCAGATGACACCAAGCTGGCCAGGGCCGTTGATCTGCTTGAGCATGGGAAGGCTCTGCAGAGGGATCTGGGCAGGCTGGGCTGATGGGCCAAGGCCAGTTGTGTGGGGTTCAGTGACCCAGGGCTCAGTGCCGGGTCCTGCGCTTGGCCACAACAACCCCACGCAGCGCTACAGGCTGGGGAAGGGTGGCTGGGAAGCTGCCTGGTGGAAAGGGGCCTGGGGGTGCTGGTTGATGGCCAGCTCAGCATGAGCCAGCAGTGTGCCCAGGTGGCCAAGAAGGCCAATAGCAGCCTGGCTTGTAGCCAAAACAGGGTGGCCAGCAGGACAAGGGAAGCCCTTGTTCCCCTGTGCTTGGCACTGGTGAGGCTGCACCTCGAATACTGTGTTAGGTTTTGGGACATAGAGGTGCTGGAGCGTGTCCAGAGACGGGCAACGAGGCTGGTGAGGGCTCTGGAGCACAAGTCTGATGAGGAGCGGCTGAGGGAACTGGGGGTGTTTAGCCTGGAGGAGACTCAGGGGGGACCTTATTGGTCTCTACAATTGCCTGAAAGGGGCTGCAGGCAGGTGGGGGTCGGTCTCTTCTCCCAGGTAATAAGCAACAGGACAACAGGAAATGGCCTCAATTGCACCAGGGGGGCTTTAGATCGGATATCAGGAAAAATTTCTTCACGGAAAGTGTGGTCAAGCATTGGAACAGGCTGCCCAGGGAGTCACCATCCCTGGAGGTGTTTAAAAACTTGTAGATGCGGTGCTTAGGGATACGGTTTAGTGATGGACTTGGCAGTGCTGGGTTACTTGGGGGTCCTGGGTTGCACTTGGTGATCTCAAAGGTCTTTTCCAATGTAAGTGATTCTATGTACCTTGAAGCATTCACTAAAACCAAAGTTTCTGCATAGAGTGCCCGGAATGATACCAGGTGTCTTACCTGCTAAAGCTTTGTAATAAAAGATCAGCAGTGTTTGGTTTAAGCGGAGTGCATTGAATCCCAGTTGCAGCAATATTTCTTTTTTATGTTGTCATGTTACATTCTCTTCATTGTGATGTTGTGAAGGTTGAAGAATTGTTTGCTTTCTCCCTACTGTCTTTTTCCCTCCTCCCTTTTGTTTTCAGGCACTTCTATGATGATGCCACTTCGGGTGAGCCCTGAAGGATACTGAGGCTTCACAGCTCCCATTGGCTGCAGTAGGAAGTACCGAGCACTTGGTAACTGTCAGGATCAGACTTTATTTTAGTTTGAAATAAAAACTGCTACCTGGGTGCAGATGTGTAAATCAGTTTTTTTTTTATTTTTAGAGGATGCTGTTTTGTTTTGCTTTTTTTCTTTTAAAAACTGAAACAGATCAGTGCCATTTTCAAAGCTGATGCTGTGTGGATTGTACAACACTTAAATGTAAACTGGTGCCTTTTTGTTTTTTAGAGTGTAATTAAAAGCAAGTGAGTTATTTACCTGGAAGAAGGGTGACATTGCTTAACCAGGAGTGACTCAGTGCAGAATGACAGAACATGACTGTGTGATAGCTTGTCCCTGTTGCGATGGTTGGGGCTTGGCCGAGCTCCCCCATGCTCTAACAAGAGCTCTGCTTCAGTTCTCGTGATGCAGTGACAAACTCAAGTGCTTTATATAGGAATTAACAAGGAAACTGATGCTCCTCTGTAAATACCCGAGTGCTCTGAAGCCTGTTTCTTGCTGTTGGAATTCAAGTTACCCAGAGTTATTAACTGAACTTGTAAAACTGAGGTGGAATTTGGCATCTGTGGACCTGGGCTCTGCTGTCTGCAGGACCCTCCTGGCTGTAAAGGCAAACAGGCTTGTGCAGTAAACAGTTAAGTTTACATCAAAGTGTCAAAAGATTTGTTTTCTTTAAATGGGCTATATGTTGCCCTGGATCTTTTACTAGGACTGCCTTTGGGGGAGTGCCTTAAAAAGAACAAGGAATAGGACTTTGGCGTGACTGAAATGTAACATGGAAGAATTGATATAATTATTTTTCTCTTGGGTTGCAAATTGAATTCCTACTATGCATTCCAGAGGCAGAAGATTCAAATTCCTTAAGGGCATTAATAGCAGGAAGGGTTTGTGGCAAAATGCATAACAACTAAGAGTCGTAGTTACATTAAATAAATACTGCTCACTCAATTTTTCCAAGTGCTTTTGTGATCAGAATTCATGAAAGGAAATGTAGTTTTGAAAGACATCATGCTTTTGTAGCGCATGTAAACATTCCGGGTACATTCCACCTTTGCAAGGCCATGTACTGTAGTCATTACACTGTCAGGGCTGGTGTTTGCATCTAAGGCCGCAGGTTTTAGTGTCTTTTATTTTTTTTTTTTTTTTTATGTAAAGGTAATTGGAAATACATAAAATCGTATGTGTGAAGTAGGTAATTAAAATTGGGAGGAAGACTATATTTCAAGGGTAATATTGTGCAGATATGAAGGACCTTTAGAAATAAGTGTATATTTTATTCTGTTAAGAGAAATGTATTTATATAATAAAATAATGTTGATCATACTATACCTTAAACTATCACCGCTGTAAGGCTCTTAAAGTTGCAATATGTACTTCAGAATACTACTGTATTTTGGGAACAACACTGAACAGCTAACACTATTTTAAGATGTATAACTTCACATAATTTCTTATATATCTTACATATTTTGTGTACTGATCCATTTGATAACTCAGTGGAAATTTCATTGAGAAGGTTTTATTTTTAGAACTTAAAGTCCAGGTTAATGAAAATTTGATGCTTGTACCATACAGAAATGTCCAGGGCCCTCACTGCTGGAATATATAGCCTTGCATCAATGAGAGCTACAAGCCCTGGTGCTCTTCGTAAGCACCTAACTCCTGTATTCTGCAAGACAGTGTTCTCTCCCAGCTCCCCTAGTTGATTCCTTGGAGGGAAGAGTCACAATTTACTGTTAATTTTGCAGAAGAAATCTCTGTCTGTGCTGTGAGCACAAACAATGCGTTGCATTGTCTTGGAATGTCAATACCGAAGAAACGGCAAAGCCTGCCTTAGTGTGTGCTGCCCTTCCTCCAGCTCTTGTAAGCACTGAGCAGTGAATCAACCATCCTTGAAGACACCGAAGTTCTGTTTCATGTAAGCTGCCTCCTTGTATTCAGAACTTCTTAAAGAAAAAAAAAAAATAATTGGGAAGCTGCTGCTCTGCCAGGCATATGATCAAGATTATCTCTTTGTTGCATTTCTTTGCTCAGTGGAAAGTATCACACTTTAATGACTATAAAACCTGAAGTTAATCAGCTAATAAACTTGTTAAAATTTTTTGTCATTTTAATACTGCTTTTCTGCATTCTTTAAATATTTTTGTAGACAGAAGGGAAACAAAGTTTTTAAGATAACTTTTTTTTTTAAAGATACAAAAGTCCAAGCAGCCAGAAAACCCCTCCCTAAGATATTCTCCAAATAGAGAAGAATACCTACACTGTTTTAAGAATGGAAGCTCATAGGCAGCATTAAGGGAAAAGTGCTCCTCTTACATTTTCTCTTACTGTTATTAAAACATAGGGAATATTTCTGTTTGAAATTCTGGCACCTTCCGCTTTGTGTATTACTCTATGAATGTACTTGTTTTCTTTGTTCTCTGCTATGGTGGTTGGGTTTTTGGTTTGGTTTGGTTTGCATTTTATTTAAATGTTGTATGTATTCATTTAGATACAGTGTTTTACCATAACATATGTACAGGTATATGGTTCAGGTATGGCATCATGGTTGCCGGTGTCTGCTGGTTCCTGGACAATGATGCTAAGCAAGTAAGATGCTGGGCATCATCATACTTTGCTCTTGCTTTTGGATCTCTTAATTTTTAATAAAATTTCACACGCCCAGAGACTGTGGGTTTCTGACTGTTACTCAACACCAAAGATGAAGGGTGCCTAAATTGTACTCCCGCAGCCTTTGACTCTTGACTCTGCATGTGCCAACCCAT
Source organism: Falco rusticolus (assembly GCF_015220075.1). Lineage (NCBI taxonomy): Eukaryota > Metazoa > Chordata > Aves > Falconiformes > Falconidae > Falco > Falco rusticolus. The sequence continues at coordinate 11,879,969 of NC_051201.1, read as the reverse complement.
GGCTCAATGTGTGGCATGAATATGAAGGGTGGGGTTTTTTTTTTGTTTGGTTTGGGTGGTTTTGAGGGTTTTTTTACTACCTGCTTTTTCTGGTAGCTGAAGCTGTGGAAATGCATCACTTTTTCAAGTAGCACATTTGAAATCTTAGCACTAGCAATTCACTGTTGTATGCAACTGCTTTTAAAATGCGTGTATGTGTATACTCCAAATAACAAAAAGAAGCCCTGAAATATAAGACTGTTAGGTGGTTAAAAAAAATAGTAATAATTTCTGAAGTACAGTCTCTCATTCCTGTTGCTGAGGGCAATGCTTGTTTTGATGATAATTCCCCTTCCTTGTGCTTTGGAGGGTACAGCTGGCTCTGTCCTGCTGTTTTCCTGTAGAAGATAGGAGCTGAGTTACTTTGTGTTGACAGAGATTTACTCTACAGACTTGGAAATCTTTATCTGTATTGCAAAGAATTGGACAGACTTTGTGGTCATCCAGATTTATCCGTAGCCATGAGGGATGGGAGGACACGTCTTGGTGCAGAGGGATAATCCCTCCTTACCTAGTAGAAAGCGTGTTTGCTTTGTGTTGTCGTGAAGTGCTGATTCAGCGGCTATGGCACAAGCAGTAATACTACAAACTGTATCCTGACGAGAGTGAGGCCGAAATGAATCTAGCCCATCAAGTGGAAATGGAGTGATAGATGACACCTGTGCGTTTGCAGCGGTTGACAGCAGTGCAATAGGTATGTCTTATGACAAACCAGGGAGCTAACTCAACAAGCCTTGAGGGAATTATGTATTTTTTAATCGGATCTTTCTCTGGGAGGGAGAAGAGCTGCTTTTGCTTTTTTAAGATTTTTGGTCTTTGCAGCAAGCTGAGTTTTGCTCTCCTGGGCAGGTGTTGGGATTTAAAATCCAGTGCCAGCGGCTCTCTGCCCATGACCTGAACCTCGCGGGCAGCAGACCTCACCTCCCGCCTCCTGTCAGCCTCTTACCCCAGCAAACCGTTCAGCGGGCCATCCTGCCCTTCTCACACTCCAGCTCCTGTGTGCCTGGCCACAGGGCTTAAACGGTGAGCAAGGCTGGTGTGAGTGGTGCAGGGTCACATTCTGTTCCCTCTGCATTCCGTGTGTTTCCTGCCCTATGGTGCCTTCTAGGTCTCACTCCCTTCTGTTGCCACCTCTTACCTTAGGACTCTAGGTCAAATTTCTTTTTGGCCTTTCAGCACCTCTTGGTAACTTACTAATCCTTGTCCTTGGATTTTCCTTTTTCATTTATCCGAGTGCAGAAGTGTCTCGTTGAAAGTAGAGCATGGTTGAGAAGCATCGAGGACCAAGGAGGGGAGATTTAAAAACCAAAGAGGCTTTGCCTGTACTCGCAGCTGGAGCTGGAGACTGTGTATAGCCACCTGAACTCTAATGCTTTAGGAAAAGACAAATTCCAAACAAGGTTCACCCTTCATTTTTTTATTTTACATCAGTAACTGCTTGTCATTCCGTGCTTGGTACAAAGGGGCTGGAAAGCACACGTGTTACGAGAAATACTTTGATAAAAGCCTCTGAAGATGAAGCATGGGACAGCATGTTTGCTGTTTGTTTGTTCATTTGTTTGCTTTCCTCTCAAAGATGAGTAATTTTATTTAGATTCAGCTCTTCGGCTTGGAGAGGCACATTTGCTTTCACAGCATTAGCTTGTTCACAGAAAGGCAAAGGCAACGGCTCTGTCCTGGGCTGCCCCGTGCACCGCAGCCCCTGCCCGGGCGGTGGTAGTGCTCTTCAGGAGCCACCAGCTCCAGCCCCGTGGCCGAAGGCTGAGTCAGACCTGCGCTTTCAGCAGCGATTGAGGGTGGCTAATGAAATCTTGTCTGCATATTTTTGGATACATTTTTTGTAAAGATGCTTCCAACTCAAATGTATTATTAAATACCCAGTGACTCATCGGTCCTTCTCGGGTTGGATGAAAGCTCTGAACCGATGTGAGTCTCTTTCCCTGACCATGCTGAGATCAAACTCTCCTGATTTATGTACTAATGCAAACTGAAAACAACCCACTCCTTTATCAAGTTTATGAAAGAGCAGCCAGGCCAGCAGCAGCACCTCTGCCTCATTCTCCTTGTGCTTCCCGTCGGTGCCCCCCCAGCTCCTCTTTCCTACTGAGCATTGTCTGGGATCATCTGGGAGAGGGACTATCTTCCCAGCCTCCATTCTGCGCAGCACGTGGCACACTGTCATGATGATCTCTTGCTACATGTCTCAATGCGGTGGTAACGCAGGTAAGAATAATCCAATACATCTTTTATTGACTTCACATTAAGCTGACTTACAGGTGATACTCTTGTTAATACTTGCATTATCTTGTTTCCCCCCTGAAATTCTCTGGATGCTGTATTATTGCTGGCACTAAAAGAATCGACAGCACAGAGTATTTTTCCGCATTACAGCCTCTAACATTTTATGTTACATAAATATAATAGCATATAATACATAGTCATATATAGTATTGCATTGCTTTTAAAGCTTTGTTTGAACTCCTTTCTTTTGGAAACAACTTGCTTTTCCGTATCGAGTATCAGTATTCTTGGCATGCTTGTGTTGTCAGCTGTCTCAAGGTTTTTCTTTTGTTCATTGGGCTTTAAAATACTGCAATTATGTCCCCTTTGGGCCTGTTGCTTCATCTTTTGGAAAAATTGCACTTAACAGGGTTGAGTGCACTGCTAAATCTCATTTAGCATATGAATTTATCTTTCTAGTTCTGTACATTGATTTCTATGGTTAGAAATCGTGCATGTTAGCAACTAATGTAAAGCCTTTAAAAATAATATATGTGATGTGGGGAGCACAGATGAAGCTGTTCCTAAAAATGAAGTAAGACGTTGCAGAACACGTTTGAGGGACTGGTATGTAATTCAAAGATGAGCTCTACTAAATGATTCTGTTCTAAATTCAGCCTTCTGATTTCAGGCCAAATGTTGGTTGTCTTAAAACATGGCAGTGTAATCAGGGAAAATCTGAGCTAAACCCAGTTAAAAACTATGAGGCAATTGGTCCTTTAATTTTGCTTTTGATTTCCTTAAACAATAGACAAGGAAAGCCTTGGTAGCAGTTACAGGATATTATTATTATTATTATTATTATTATTATTATTACTACTACTACTACTACTATTATTATTGCTACCTTTCTCATTACCATACAGACTTGTCTCAAGAGCTGCAAAGTTTCCATGCTGGCTGATTTCCATACCTTAACTATTTAAACAAACAGAAATAAAACCACACCAAAACTTAGCAGTTCTGAAAGCAATCATTATTGCTGGTGCTAGAATACATTTATTTTTCCCACTAGATAATAAAGTTATTGAAAAAATGAATCTGTTAGAAATTATACTACAGAAGGTAGATTTTGAACTATGAAAAATAAGACTCAGCCATGAGAGCCTTTGACTTTGGGTAAGTGTTCAGGTGCTTCTTAGCCAGGATAAATAGGGGAGGTGTGCTGTGAATTTTGAAAAAAAAAAAAAAAAAAAAAAAAAAAAAAAAAAAAAAGGCGAGCTGAATATATATTATTTTAATTAGAAAACTCTATATATTCATAACGTTATTTAAAATGTGGAATCTCTCTTTACGTGTGTGCATATGTACACACAAACCCACACCTTTTTCTTTAGCTAAATATATATTTTTATCTTTTATGATTAATAGCTTTATACAAAGAGAAGAGTGTAAGTTGTGTTTCTTTTTAGTGTCTACCATCTGAAAGTTTGGAGGGAGATGGCTAGATATTTAAAAATACTTCTGAATAATTAATTGTGTTGGAAAGACATGTTCCTTGAACTCGCTCTTGATTTTGAGTCTATTCTTAAATCTTTGTTGACCGTGTGGTACTTGACAAACCAGGAGGTAATGAATCCTTGAGTTTTGTACCAGGGCCTGTAAGACATAGAAAGATACTTCAAAAATCAAATTCACATGGCTGTTACCAAGGCTACTGAACATGATAGTTTTTGTTTTCAAAAGTTCCAAAAGAATAGCAGTGATTCAAATTATTGCTCAGAGCTGTTCTCGCACTTTGCATTTCCAAAAGATTCTTTGGTGTGAAAGTGGCCATATTGCTGCAGCAGCAAATCTCTATATATTAATTAAATACATGAACTCGATTTTTTTTTCCTAGTGGTTGCCACAAATAAAATATGCAAAACACTTTCTGAAGAGCATCTGATGTGATAATGATTTAGGCCTGTTGCTTGGCTGAGCATGGTTGAAATGGGGAATTTGTCTCGGAAGCCATGTGACAGCACCTGACGCTTCAGCAAAAAGGAGACGTGCCGGGCTTTGTTCCCATGTTTCCCTTGAGTTCCCACTGCTGAGCCTGCTGCAAACCCCTCCACATCTCCGTCCTCCCACCGTTGGCACTGGGATTGTGCCCAGCTCCATGCAGGAGTTCCTGGGCGGTGCAATGGGCTCTGTCCCCATCCAGGGCACAGGAACCCGGCCCCACCTTGGCCAGGATACTTCAAAACTGAGATACTTGAGATTTTCATCAATACTTCTGGGCTTGGGTTTTTTCTGTGACACCTACCGATGCCTGAAGGGTCAAGCAGACTGTTGGTTTTGTGCCTTTTACTCTGAGGTCAGCCCAGGCCGGTTTGTGCTCGGGGCGATGCTGGGGCTCGGGCGCACGCAGCGTGCTCCTGAGGGTGAGCGGAGGGGTAAGCCTTTGCAGCGTGACTTTGACACCTCACATGTCACGTGGGGGTTCACCCCACCCAGGGACAGCCACAGGAATGAGTGTCCCAAGGTCTCCGTGCTTTCTCTTGATTTCTCCACTTTGATTTTGCCTCAGGAGCTGCCCTACTTTTGAAATGCCTAAATTTGTATGTCTCTGATGGACCCTCAGGCTGGCTAAAATCAGTATTCCAGAGCTGTCTCTGTGCTGCTTTCCGCTGCTGAGCAAGTATGCTGCCAGAAAAAAACAACCAGCACCTTATTTTATATTTTATTTATTTTCTTTATTTTTTCCTCTTTTTTCCTTTTTTTTTTTATTTATTTTTTTTAAAGTATTTTTTTTAGGGAAAACCTAAAAGCTACAGATGCCATAAAGTGTATAGCTCATTTTATGGGCTTCACTATTGGAGCTCTAAAAACTTTGTGTGTGTGTTTTGTTTTTTTTTTTCCAGAAAAACTTTTTGCAAAAATCAGCATGTAAACAAGAAGCCACTTCAGCCTCAGCGGCTGCGTCGTTATTTCCTCGTGACTGTCTCACTCGCCGGCCGTGGGGAGTGGGCCGAGGGTACCTCCTCCTCCACAACCTCCCCCTGAGGGTAGACCACAAAACACAGCTTCTGGCCCCAGCATGTCATGGACTCTGCGAAGAGCAAACGTGCGGGTGGTTAATAGGGATGCTCCTTCTAGACAAGCACGCGATGCCAGGCCAGGGCGATGCGATGTGTGGATGGATGTGTGCCTTCCCGGCCGGGGCTGCTCGACCCTGCTCACAGCCAGCTGCCCCCTCCAGCCCTGTTCATCTCCAGCTCCGTGATAAAATAGTGCTGGTGAAGCAGGGGCTGGCTCAGATGGGGTAGCTTTAGGGATGGCCATCCACAGCCGTTCCCCTGCCCCTGGCAGGCTCCCCGCAGCCGGCCAAGACCTGCTGGTCAGAGCAAAGGGCTGCACTGTGCTTGTTTGGAAGGACTCGCCTGGAACACAACAATTAAAAGCCAAATGCAACCCAAACATAAAAGACTTATGTGCAGTTTTAATTTTCCATGAGTGGTAATGTAAGGCTTTCACTGTGCCGTGCAGGGCTTGTGTGGCAGGAGCTGCCGGTGGCACAGCAGGAGGAAAGCGAGGCCGGGAGGAGGCAAAGCTCGCGGCCATTTATTAGCCCTTCCCATTTGTGATAGCTCATTTAGCCTTCATGTGTTTAAAGTTACACCCCTGTGTATCTGCTGCGGGACAGGCTGCCGTGAGTGAGCTGCGTGGATGGGGAGTTGCACAGGAGCACAAAAGGAGGCAAGCGTGCCCAGGGGTGAGCAAAGCAGTTGTCCCAGGGCAAGCGCTGTCTGGCTGCCTTGGCCCGCGGCTGCCTGTGGCCGAGTGGTGCTCGGGCTCACGTGGGCAGTTCCCTGGCTGTTGCAGTGCCAACGTGCCAGAGGTTAAGCAGATTCCCACAGCCCCCAGTACAACCAGTGGCCCTGGGAGCACAGCGAGGCACCGCGGCGCTGGCTTACCTATTAGCCTATTTACACACTTTGGTTTATTTCTCCAGTAGACTCCAAGGAAAAACACTGGCACTCCAGTTAAAATGATAATGAGTCCAACTCCACAGACAACAGGCTCGGAGTATAAGCTGAAGATCAGCAGAAATGCCCAAAACGCCAGGTAAGTGATGGGGATGAGGAGGTTCACCTACCAGGAGAGAGCAGAGCAGAGCATGACTGTGCAGAGCAACAGCAGTGGCTGAGTGGTGGCGGGGGGCTGTGGGGGGCTGCAGGCAGCGCTGCGGCTTCAGGGACCCCCTGTGGGTCATTCCCCCCTTCCCTCTACCACTATTGACCTCTCTGCTTCATCCCAGCCAGTTCACAAGGTGTCTGCCTGTGTAGCCCATTTTTACACTAATAGCACTTTGGGATACAGTTTGGGACCTTAAAACATTGCCACGACATAAAAAAATAAACCGTTATTCAAAACGGGAGGATGGAAGGCTTGGTGTGCCCATCCCACCCTTCGCATGCCATTGCAACCACGAGATTTAGCTTTAACATTGTCACCTTGATAGGTCTGAAGATTTTGGGTTTCTTCCAGCGTAACACAATCAGGCCTATAATTGTCACTCCGTAGCAGAGGTAGTTAATAAATGACACGTAGTTGATTAGCGTGTATGTGTCTCCAACAAGCATGATGATAAGAGTGGCCAAACACTGCAAAGAGAGAAGCGTAGCCTTACTTGAGTCATTGCTAGAAAAGGTAGCTTAAAACCAACAAAAGCAAGAAAAAAAACCAATAAAGCAGTTAAACTCCTTTTGTTTATGGCCCCTAACAGGTGTCTGCTGCCTCCCACCGGGGCTGGGGCTGGATGGGGATTTAGGGATATTTGGGACATGCTGAAGCTGGAGGGTGTTTATAAATACACCGGGTGCAGGCAGGGGTGGCTCTGCCGGCTGCGGCCGGTGCAGGCAGGGCCAGGAGGACTGGCAGAGCTCCCCATCACCCCGCTCCACCTGCTTCTGCCTCATGCCTTAGGAGCTATTGAACCCGACCGTGGGGATTTGTGGGGAAAGGATTTCTCGTGGACTTAACATTGCAGTCAGTGCACTGTGTTGGTGCAGGTGCCCTGTCTATTATAAAGAATAAGAGCTTTGCCCTTTCCTCGTGCCGGCCCATGGCTCATCTGCAGATGACTGGCATCATCAATCTTTTGAGCATTACTTGCGTTTGGAAACTGGCAGATGGATGGTGGAAATTTCCATGCTCGTGCCTGCTCGTTTATACTGTATTTCTGCCTAACTCTGTAAATATAGGAGAGCTAGCTTGGGGGCCGGGGGCTGCTCCTTGGGTCCCCCACCCCTGCCTGTCCCCAGGAGCTGAGCTGAGCCCTGCCTGCACCACGTACTGGTCCTGTGAACCTTGTCTGCAGGTGGCCAGAGCCTGAGGGAAACTAAACATCCGCAACCGCCCAGAGGGCACTCAGCACTTCGGTCCGTGTTGCTCCAGGCTCTCTTTTTGCCTGTGTCCTTTTTCCTTAATTAGCTGTTTCAGTAGCAAAGCTTTCTTGGGAGGGAGGGCCTCTGTGCCAGGAATTAAGCACCACTGCAATCAACTGACCCTTTGGTCCCTCCATGCCCCTGTCCAGAGCCTCATAGGCTTGGCAGGGGGATTTCAACACCTTTAGCAGTCTCACCACAAAATGGATTTAAAATAGGACAGTATTTTACATCAGTGCCATATAAGATGCTCCCTGCTTTGCACTGACAGGCACACGGTATGGCACACACAGGCGACGACCCTCTCTTGCCACCATCGGGTTTGCAGCCACCAGCGGGTTTGCAGTGACGCTGCTTGGAATGGTGAGGCTTCATTCGTAGGTGACATTGATGTATCAGATGTGCTCATGCTGTGGGTGTGATCCCCGAGTGGCAGGAGGCTGCAGAGGGACACGTTGCTCCCCCCGGTTGCCTGGCCACGGCCACAGGGCAGGTGGGAGAGCCAGCCGCTCCCCACGGTCTTGCTAAAGCACCCCGGTCTGTTTATTTTACATTTAGCTTGGCCCCTTGATTTTTTGAAAGGATTAGTAAAAATACAGGTCTTGCCGGTGATGTTAAAAAAGGCCTTTCTCCATGTAAAAGAAAGCTTTCTCTGTGCAAAGAGCTAGGTGTGATTCATTGGAAGAGAAAAAGGGACCTGATGTATTAATTAGCTTCGCTGAAAGGTCTGACCTAGTTTGCTATTGTAGCTGCCTGCACTGTATTATTTTTATATTTCTATTTGTTAAGAAATTAATATTTCCTAGCAGCATTTGCTATACCCTGAGCTGCATTAAAACACCTTCAAATGATGAATTGATATGCGGCGTTGGTTCTGTGCTTTGCACTGTAAATCCAGGGGAATGGTTTGAGTGGAGCTGAGGGGCTGGCGTACGCCTGATGGACCGGCCAGCTTGGGTCAGGCAACCCGCTCGTGTCAGGGCTGTTTCACAGTGGAACAGCCCCGAACTCAGCGTGTTATTTCAGCCGATGTATTTTTAAGGGCAAAGGAGTTCTGCTGCTATGGCACGAGCAGAGCACAGCTGCCCGGAGGGAGCCAGCACGGTCCAGCTGCCCACGGCAGGGTAGGCTGAGGCCAGTGCACCCCCAAACCCTGCACCAGCAACATGTGGGATGTCTGTGATGGGGCACGAAGCCCTGGGGATGCTGTAAAGCCTCAGCTAGATGTGTGTTTTGTCATAAAAATGGAATGCACAGGAGGCTTATTTGGTGAAATCTAGTCTGGCTGTGCTGTGCCAGCATTGCTGTTCAGGCCGGGAGAGGTGTTTAAGTGTGCACCGTCCCAGCGCATCTGGGGTCAGACCGATGCTGTTTTGATATCAATGGCAAATCTGCAGCTTTCAAGCTGAGATTTCAAGCAAGTGCCCTTTGGGGATTTCCCTTGCTCAGGCCAAGCAGCTGGGGACGGCAGCTCCAGGAGTAATTTTCCTCTTCAACATGTTCTATGCTCCCGTAAAACCCATCACCTATTCCAGCTTCACTACTGGTAAAAGTGTATGGAGCTCTCTGTTTCAAGTAATACCTTCTGTAACTCATTAGTATCGTGGAAATTTATGCTGTATAAGTGAGAGAAATCTTTCTGCGGGAGCACACCAGCCACCTGGCCAGTCCCAAACCCTCCCGACGCTTGGCCCGTTGACTTCTGACCTTTGCAGTAATGTTAGGAGCACTTTGTCCTCTCCCTGGGACCTGCCGTGTCTCTGGCTTTGGTGGTGGGATCTAAACCAGCCCTGCCCGAGTGGGATTAGCAGTGACCATGGGAATTTCCAAATGCTTGTGGGAAGTAGGCAAAATCAGTCAAAAGAGCTTGTTTTTTCTTGAATGAAGTATCCCTATTTCAAAAGCCAGTCTCTATCTCTGCTGTGAGTACGACAAGAGGTTATGGGTTTAAATTGCAGCTCAAGTTAGGTACAAGGGAAACCCTCCAGGCATCAGGGGTGGTTGGGAGCAGGAGCGGTTATTTCCGAGGCCGAAGGCTGCTCCTCTCCAGGGCTGTTGGAGCTGCTCAGCCAGCACCCACCAGCAGCGTTCCAGGCTGACTCGCTTCTCCTCCTCTGGGGTAAAATGGCCTCTCAAGGACTTTTCCAGCTCTTCTCTCTGTGATTTAGTATTTCTAAAAGCAGGTTACAGGGTGACTGAGCAGAGACGGTAAAACTTACACAGACGAGCAGGGCAGGGATGGGTGTGCAGTGCTTGACGTGGATCATGGCAAGCAAACTCGGCAAATGGCCTTCTCGGGCACCAGAGAAACATAACCTGGAAATAAGAATAGTAAGGCTGAATCCGCTGGGTGTACAACAGCCTCTTCAATATCTAGCCATATAACATCTCTAATCTCAATTGCCCTCATCGGACTTGCTGTGGAAGGGAGCTGTAGCTTATGGGTGCTGGACTGCCACTGAGGGGTTGGCTAGAGGCTACCTGCGTGACCTGGTGCGAGTTATTTAAACCAGACCCTTCGGTATACGAGGCCTTTAATGGCTGGAGTCATCTGTGAAATGACCTGCTCTGAGATGCTGAATTACCTCGGTGGAGGAGGAGGACCAGAATCTGTCCAGTCCCTGTCTGCTGGCCAGCATTCCCTCCTTACCCAGGGTGGGACGAATGCTGTGGAGGTATTGTGGTGCTCAGCCGTACACAGCCAAGGCATAACCCCCCTCACAGATAATATTTCCAGTGTCAAAAGGGGGTTGGATAAGGTTTAACGTGCCTGAAGATTTCGCTTTTAAGTGCATAACCTGTTACATATGCACTCAGATTTGTTGCGTCTCATTATTCTCATGAAAGTGCTGAGATAAATAACTTTCCCAAGGTACTTAAGACTTGAGTAATTCCCTCAAAAAAATTTATAACTTTTTAATTAAGTTCAGAGAGGTCAATTCATAGAAATAGACTTTATAGACTACAATATAATGGACTTTACAGATCCTGGCCCCACTGTCAGCAGTATGCATGCAAAGCATCTTGCCTGAAAAGAGTTATTCCAGCAGGGGAATGGAAATGTCTGTAACTGGGAACAGCACCAGGCCCTAAAACTCTTCTTTGAGTGAGGCAGTTTAGCTTGTAGCTACTGGAACTTTATTGCTGTAAAGTCGTGTTTGGCTCTTACTGTGAGTTATTCCACATCTGCAGACACTTTCGGTGTTTTGCAAGATATTCCACGACTCCGTATTACATTTGCTGATTCAAAACAGAGCAATTCATAACCGAATGTATCCAACACACCCAACAAAACGACCTCATGCTCTACAACATCCAAAACGTCTAGCCAGCATTTCTTTAGCAAATTAAATTAAAACAGCCCCTCCCCAAATTAGATAACGTTCATAAAATTGTACTCCATCTAACCTTGATGAGGTAAAAAGGTATCCATTTATTCCTCCAAATGTAGATAGGGCCACTGAGACTGGCATAACCCAGGAAAAATAGCCCAGTAACTTTTCACCAAATGTCTAAAGCAACAGAAGGCAGAGAAACTGAAATACACTGCAAAGCACAGAACCGAAATCAAAGTGTATTTTAGACATCCAGGGAATGGTTTACTTACTACCGCCACAGCGTTGGAGGACAAGAGCTCTTGGGGTGACATGGCAGTGAAATATGCAATGTTGGTGAACGTATACACAAATGTCACCAATGGGATGGATATGAATATGGCACGAGGTAGGTTCCTAATAAAAGAATTAGGAGGGTAGATAAGAAATTACAGTCATGCACAGCGAGACCAGAACAACCGTGTACGGCCCGGGGTGGGGTGGGGTGTCACCCAGCTGGGTGGGCTCAGCAGCAGTTTCTGTGGAGGGGAGCAGCGCTTCCACTGGCCCTCTGGCCAGCTGCAGGTCGGAGAAGGCTAAAAGTGCTACAAGATGCCACGTCTGCAGGGGAGTCCCTGGGACACAAACGCCACGTGCTCCGTGTGGGCTGTTGATTGGGATTGAGGCAGCATGTTGCTAAAAACCCCAATAGCCGTTTCTCAAAAGCCCTATGTACAGGCACCAGTGGTGGAATAAAATGCCTTGTTTTGCTTTACCTTCACCTGCTCTGAAAAGGAATGGGATCTTGTCATTCAGGTGGCTGCCTTGGCCCGTCCCATGCTGTAAACCTGCTCTGGTCATAAAACACCATGGCAACTTACAGCAGTACAGATGGACTTGACTCCCATCCAGAGATCCTCTTAGTGGTGGACACCAGAACTGTTCTCTAGCTAGCACAATCATGCATTTTTCTCTGTGTGTCAGATTTGGAAAAAAGTTCTGAAAAAAAATGTATTTAACCTTTGTGATTTTGAAAAGGTTTAGCAAAAATGGGAAGTGTTTCTGATTATCCAATTATTTTTTTATATTTTAGTTTCCCCTCAGAGACTGCAAAAATAGTAATAATCAAAAAGGCCATTCACTATTTTTTTTTTTTCTTTATTTCTCAACTAAGGCCATGTTTGCCTTATTTAAGTCCTAACTTTGCATTGTTCAGCTTTGAGATTATGGTGGTCCATTAAAATATTAGTGCTTTATTAAGGGAACACGTTTCTTTCATCCTGCCAAGATCTCTGGGCATGCACTTTGCCACTCATTAGTGTGAAGGCATGTGCAGAGCCTCTCGTAGGGCTGCAGCTTTAATTCATTCCCATTCAGGCTGTGTAATAGCTTAAATGTCTCCTTGTTTAATTGCTGTGTGCATTGGATGCACAGAAATAACTAATGCTCCAAGAGCTCCTCTTGGCATTTGCCATTCCACTTCATCAGCTCAGAAATGTTGAAACATTTGACCTTTGATTTGCTAAACTAAAATTCGCTTTCCCTCCAGTTTTCCCAGCCTGCTCACAACAAATCACTTCCAAGTCCCTTCCCGTACCCAGGACCAGCAGCGACCCGACGCTGGTTGCCCTGGTGGGCAGGGGCGGGGAGCGCTGCCTTCATCATGCAACGACTTCCTCATCTTCTCTTTCAGGTGTCTGTGGAAGACCCCCTTTGGGTGAAAAAGCAAAACAACTTCCAGCATAATTCAACGCTTCTCCTATAGAATTGATTGTCCCTATAGATACTTGTGTGGCATCTCATCAATTGTTAACTTTCTGCTATAGAAGCACTGTATGACTGAGTAGTGCCATGAAGAGACTAATTTGTCTATAGGCTGGTTTGATTCACTTAATGCCTTGTGCAATATGTTTTTAATGTCAGTGTTCCTTTAACTTGCCTGTTATCTGTTCTAAACAAACAACCTCTCCCTCCTTTAGGAAGACTGGCCCCACAGACATGGAAATACATTGCTGCAGCTTCTTAAATGAGTAATATTACCAGATGGCTCCAATGTCTCAGCACTTCAAGAAAATGCGGATGGCATGGAAATGGATACTTGCCTGCAGGGATCAACCAGTTCTTCTGTTACATAGTTCAAGAAGTTCCAGCCACTGAACGCAAATGACCCTTGAAGAAAAGCTAACGCTAAATGCCCCACGGATGGAGTCATCCAAAAATCGAATGCGTTGCTTGGTGTCAGCTCTTTGTAGTTTCCTGCACAGAGAGTGCAAGCAAGAGGTTAAGCCACCCCTACCTAACAGACGCAGGAAAATAGGTAAACTTTTTTTATTCTTTATTCCTTATTGGATTTGGGACTTCATGCTCTTCGTGTCACCATGGGCTGGCATTGCGCTTGCAGTGCTTTCTGCAGGGTGGTGTCCCGGAGAGGCAGCTCAGGCTGTATGCATGGGCATCCCTCACTGCCGTCTGTGCCGTGGCACCGGTGTCACTGCTGGGACCTGGGGGACCCTCCCCAACCTGAACTGTCTGAGGGTGGCTCGTTGGCAGGGTAAATTCCTACCTGTTCTTAATGCAGTTTTCTTTTACAAGAGTTTGGTGGTGGTTAGTAGAAATACTGAAAAATAAAATGTCTGTGAGGCTGGAAGATTTGTCAGTATTGTGGGACTGTTACCACTGAGAAAATTTCTGCTCTCAGTAAATGTCATATTTCATCTTCCTTTACCTGACTCATCATATACACAATAAAAACATTGTGAGCCTTTTGTGTTTTCTGCTTTCCATCAAGTTGGTGAATCAATGAGACTTTTTTTGGCCTATTTTTAATCATATAAGGGACTTTTTGTAGGCAATTGGTCTAGTGCCTAAAATGAAGCAGGTGTCTTCCTGCCCTGGGCAAGGCATCACTTACTCATTTCACACCCAGAGCACATCAAATTTAAGGTACAACAGATCAAAAAATTTCAAGCAGATTAAGAAATTTCAGTTACTATTCTGAAACATCCTCAGCTGCCCTCCTTTATTCTATCAAAACCGACAAGGCAGGCCGGAGAGGAACTTGTTTAAGGGGATGCAGCTGATTTCTCCGCTGTGCCCTCCTTTCCACAGCTGTGTGAATACACAGCCCCGCAGCTCGGCTAAACCCAGCACTCCTTCATGCTTGTTTGTAAGGAGGAAACAGTGCTATCAGTGGGAAAAATCAAGACTATCAGCAGTACCATACCCTTGTTAGAGCTGTCTCACAGAGTACCTTTAAAGATCTGTATGAAGCCCACAATAATGATAAGGGTCAGAGCTAAGAGTTTTCCTGCTGTAAATATATCCTGAATGCGTGTTGCCCATCGAACGCTGGAGCTGTTCACCCAGGTCAGGAGGACTGGAGAGCAAAAGACTGAATTCAGTGAAATGAAATCATGCGTATTGCAGAACACACAGTCAAAGCATTGAAAAACACAGACCGACGTGCACATTCCTGCAGGGAACTCTAGCATGGCTGGGAGCGAGGGTGAGGAGGACTGTTGCCTTTCCCTAGGAGACTACCAGCTGCAGGGGAATCCCTGGCAGCCAACAGCCTTCCCCCCTCGGGCACTGCTGGTCGGGGCTCCCCCAGCAATAATAACTGTGTCCCAGTAGTGCTACATGTGTGGGGATTGCTGCTTCCTCGAGGACGTCGCGAATGCCTTCAGTCCCCATAGCTCTCGTTTGCTTTTGCTGGCTCCGTAAGTTATTAATGCAGAGCCGGTGGCGTGCTGCGCTTCCTACACGCTCACATTTGTGAATGTAAAAGACTGGAAAGGTCTGTGGTGGTGGTGGGTAACGTGCTGGTGGGTCGCCTGTGTCGTGTGCCTGTGGCTCTGCAGGGAGCGCAGCGCTGCCCCATCCCACCAGTTCACCTGCCACCACTTTCCCTGGGACCTGCAGGGATTTGGGTGCTGCGCCCCGCTCCAGCCCACTCTGCCGGCTGCGGGCAAGTGGGAAGGGACTGAGTATCCCTCACAGACACAGTGCCTGTCCTGAGACCTCCCCGCTTGCCTTTCGGGTTGTGGCCGTGAGCCAAGCCTGGTTGGAGTAGCCCCTCGAGTGGTCCCATGTAAAACCGAGGCAAGCTTTGTGTGCGCACAAGGAGCAAATACTCACGTAAACACACCATGGAGAGGATCCTGGAGGCATTATAGGGGGGGATACAGTTAGGGAAGACAGGCTGCAGGACATAGTTTGAGAAGGTCAGCGCGATGACGGCCAGACTGGTTGGGTACATGATAAGCACTGCGCTCCACAGCAGTAGAAACCTGAAAAGCCAAGAAAAAGCACAAGAAAGCAGCGCTGGGGGTGTGCTGGAGGACGTACCGCACGCTCAGCTGTGCAGTGCTCTGGGATGGCTCCCAAGGCATTGAGCACCTCTGTCCTGGTCACACCTGACAGTAACCTACTTGTGCCTCTCCTCATCCCTTTTCCCATGTTCCCAGCACACTCTGGATTTTAAATTAAACATTTTTAAGCAAAGCACAGTTTAGGGACATATGGAAGAGTGAGGATTATGCCCGGTGGGCATGCTTTGATTTAGCTCTGTATGTCACAGTGAAAGCATCTCTGTTGCTCCTGGGTTGGTACCTTACCACAGCAGACAGCAGTCCCTACGTTGAAGGCATCTCTGAGGGGTTTCAGCAGGGCAACCAGCTCTGGGCCAGCTGTGCTCTTGGGGCTGCTACTGGCTCCCTGCTGGTCACTGGGGGGTTTCTTGTCACCTTTTGGGTTGGCTCTGCACCCGGGGCCAGGGCAGCTCAGTGCTGCAGCCTTCTGTGATGGCTCAGCTGGCTGCCTGCCTCCAGCTGCCACTGGAGGTGATTGCCACAAATGAGGTACCTTTGCAAATACAAACTGCGAGATGTTTTGATTTCTCACTCTGGGAAAAGGGAAAAAAATACTTATCTTACAAAAGCTGCAGTGGATCTGGTTAGTGTTGTAAAATACTTGAAGCATTATTTTCATAGCAAGAAGTAGTCATTGCAAGAAAGTGAAATCCTTCTTGCCATGTGCATGCACACACAGATACATGCACACACATTCATTCATTCATATACATGCACAAATGTAACATGCAGGGATGCACAGCACAAATGAGGATTGGAAATGGATGTTTCCAAGTAAGACCGTATAATTTCTATATTATGTGGGTTGCTCTCTTAAAAGCTGCTCCCTCCCAGCATGCTGCCTGCTGCCAGCCCCTTAAATCCAGCACCAGCTAGGGAAGCCCCTCCCGGTGCTGGTAACCAGGAGGGAGGGAGTGCTGCTTGCTGGGTGCTCCTTGGGACCAGGTGGTGAGTGTCTCTCAGTCCTATCCTCCACACCTTGTTTCTGAGAAGTATGGGGCAATCTGACACTTCCTTTTTCCTATTAACAACCAGAGAGTTATTTTGGTAAATTGGCATGATGCAAGAGCTGGTTCCCAAATAGCGCTGTTGTTTTTGACTCGGGCATTTTCTTCCCTTCTCTTTATTTTGTTGTGTGCCTTTTTTCCCCGATTTCTAACGCTTTTTGTTGTGGTCCACAGCAGTTTCCCCCAGTAATCACTTCGTGCTATTTGGTGCTGTGGGTGGCACACCCGGTTTGGGGCAGCTGTGCAGACTCTGCCTGCTGGGTGAGTTAACCCAGCTGGTCCCCGCTGAAGACTAAATCTGACTTACAGACTGCAACGATGAGATGATTTTCTGACAGGGTTAGGAGGCTGGGGGTGCACAGTGAGGTCAAGTTCAACACCCATTGCCCCTGTGGGAGCCCCAGCTGTGTCGGCCAGCAGTGCTGCTGCCAGGTGGCAGGGCTCAGCGGGGCCATGGGGTTTGGTGCAGAGCCCACCAGCCCTTCCCGGTCACATTCATCTTAGCCGGTACGATTTATGGAGGCTGACCACTGTGCTCAGGTAAAAACGTTCCGTGGGGAGAATGACTCTGAAAACAGTATTTCTGGCAAAACTGGCCCTTGCTTCTATGTTGTGGTGTGGAGCGTGTTACAGTCGGTGTTGGGTAGGATGCAGTTTAATGAGAATGTGAATAATTTAATAGATTTCTGACAGTCAATTTGTTTCACGCTGGATTGAAATACACACAGGACTGATAACGCCAATTAAAGTAAATGCAAAATTTTCGCAGAGGGTGACAAAGTTGCACTGTCAAATGGTAAGTTCAAACGAGATGGCATTAAAAGAAGAAGGAAGCTTGCTAAGATGTAGACCCACTTTTATCTTGCTTTTCCAGGTAAGTTTTAACCAAAGCCTGGCTCTGAGAAAAAGATGTCCATGCTGGTCACTCGGATCACATTCATGTCCCTGAACTGCTGGGGTCGGGGCTGCACTGTTGAGCACTTGCTTTGCTCTCGCAGTGCTGCCGGCAGCTGCTGGGGCAGGATCGGGAGCCAGAGGATGAACAGGGATGGCTGTTCTGGAGCTCAGTTTCTCATGGGGGAAGTGGTGTTTGCTGTGGCTGGCAGGCAGGAATTAATCCTAACGTGATTACCCAATGCTCTGAGTCTTCTAGGAAGTCTTTGCTTTTAAAGCACCTCCTTTTATCATCTGTTGTGTAGGAAGAGTTAAGAGCACAATTTCCTTAGCAAAGAACAACCGTTCCAGATCAGCTATAATTAATTTAGGCGACACAGGGCTGAAATCTCCTGCAGACATCACGGAGTTAGATGCCCTCGCTATGGCAGTGCACAGTTTGACAAGTCGCAGTGGAGCAGGAGGGCTGGGGGTGCGCTGGCTGCCCCAAGCAGTGGAGGGAATGTCACCAGCGCTGGGAGCCCAACGTCCAGCCTGAAGCAGGGAGATGCCATTGTGGCACCCCTGGAGTTACTTTGCCCTGCTCTTCAAATGGACAGCAGGGGAATTACTGCCCCGAGGGCTGAGCTGTGGCACTGAGGGTGCCAGGAGCTGAACCCTATTTGATCATCTTTCACAGTTACTCAGTAATTTACAGCGCTGCAAGAGCCTGAGAAGTTAAATCTTCTCTTGTTGCTGACTAAGAATCCATCAGACCTTTAGAAACAGGCTTGAGACAGCTGAATGTAGATAAAAAAGGAAGATCTAGCTGCTCTTGTGATTCCCCCCCTCCCTTAGGTTATGTCTTGTCTTCTTTTCTGAACACTGGAGTTTGCATGGGAGATCTGAGCTCCTGCATATGCTGATGGCGAAGAGGCTGGTAAAATAACCTCCCAGCCTGTATTCTGAGCAAACCATGCTGGTGTGTAACAGGTGTCAATAGCTGCTAGCTGGATGGCCTCTGCTGGTGGGGTTTTTCTGTTGCTGAGTCTGATCCAAAGTCCATTGAAGTTAATGTCTATCCTCCCATCGATGTGCATGTGCATTAGATTCCACATCCCCCCCCCTCCCCCCCCCGCCCGCCTTCATGTTAGAAACATGCTGGAATAAGTGACAGTCTGTGGTGGCACATGCTGCTTTTGGGAAGGTGTGGATTCATGTGGAAGTGCTGGTCATCCTGGGGCCAAAACTGAGATTTTTGCGGATACCTTTGCATACTAATTTCCTCACCTGTGGAAAGAAATGAACAGCATGGTTTGATCTGGGTCTCTAATAGTCTAATGGTCTTGGTGAAATTGGTTCTCAAACATGTATTTGGGGTGTGCCTGTACTCCCAAGAGGCTCTCACGTTGGATATAAAATATCATGGAGTCAAAGCAGCCTGTGAAAATAGAAAATTAGAGTGTACCCTACTTTTGTCATTAACAAAAGAAAACAGTTTGAAATAGATGCTGCAGTACAGATCACCTTATCCCAGGAAAAGCTGAGCTGGTTTAAGAAAGTTGGAGCTAGTTTGAATGTTGTTAATGTTATCCTACCTTGCTGAAACAATTGCTGCCTTTGGAACCTCAGATTATTGTAGCAACAACAAAAAGGAAACATTCAAGTACATTTGAAGCATGTTTTACTTGCAGTTTGGAGTGACACTTATCAAAGCTTTGGCTTCATGCTCTCTGCTGATTTCAATACTATAGATTTTTAGTAAGGATGTATGTCCGGTCATCAGTCACTGCTGGTGAAGCAGCTGTGTTGCAACATTATTGCTGAACATTCCAAAAGAAGTTGTATTTATCAGAAATAAACTAGTGGGCTGAATGTATTGCCTTCTGCAAGAATAAGTATTAAGCCTATTATTTATTATTTTGGCCAATGTTGTTTTTATGACCTGTACAGACATGCAAGCCCATATGCGTGTGAGATGAGCTGTGCTCGGACGGCTCCAGCAGCACGGGATGTGATGCATTCCAACAGTTAGTGTACTCTATACAAATGCTATTTAAAACCAAGCTGATTTCTAAATGAGGATGAAAGCAGGAGGTCTGCTCTCTTAGTACCAGACCAGAGTGCAGTGCCACAGGAGCCCTGCCTGGCCGGAGCTGCCAGGCAGTGTCCCTTCTGCAGGGTCATCTGCTGAGTTTTGCCATCACCGCTGCCCTCAGCAGCATCGCATGCACTGCCCTGCAGCTGTCCTCAGCCTTGGAGCGGGGCCGCTGCTCTGCAGCCAGAGCTTCTGCCAGCTCAGGACACAGCCCTGTCCTGCCTCTCTCTTTTATTCCATCCACCTTCTTACAGCACACCTAGCAGTGTTACAATTTATTATTTTTTATTTATTTACGCAACCAACTACCAATACTGCTAGACACAGAAGCTGGGGCACGTAGTGCTCCAGTGGCTGTTATGAACAAATAGTACTTCTCTGTTCCTATGCAGGAAAACATAATAAACAGGGAGGATTTGGGGGCTAGGGAAAAGGTAACAGAAGTGAAGAGGAGATCTCATGGCCTGGATGGGTACAGCACGTGCTCCTGTAATAAACCTCTTCATATGAACAGACCAAAGCATCCAGATTTGCCATCGGGAAAATTCTTTGGCAGGTGCGCTAAAGCCTTGTGTGCTGAATTTGATGTTCTTTGCTGTAGAAGGATTAAATCAGAAGAGAAAACTGAATTTTTGGAGGAGCAGTGTTCTTTTCCTCAGGGGAGGCGCAGTGCCAGCTCCTGCCAGGCCCCTTTCAGCTCAGAGCCCCACGTGCCAGGGGCCAGCAGGGGAATGGGAACTTCCAAAGGGGAAAACTGAAGGTGCTTGCGAGGGTTCCCTAAAGCTGCAGGCTCAGCGAAGTGCAGCAGGGTGCATTCCCAGCCTGGATTTACTGGAAAACATGACTGAGCCCCCCTTTTTACACCAAAACCTACCCAGAGACTTCTTGCCTAAGGCAACCCTTTGTCATACTTAGAACACTGTTTATTTCCTTTGTGAGAAAATGTGAAGTCTCTTTGCAAAGCAAGAATAGGAGCAGTGCTTCCCTTTAGGTGACAAGGTTGCTTTTTTGATATTGCCTGTACATCGCAAGCCCGGACACCAAACAAGCTGCTGCCAGCGCAGGGAGCTCCCTGCCTGGGGGGTGGGAGCGCTGTGTGTGCCCCGGTAAGTGGTGGGCAGCGATCAGTCAATGGGCGCGTGGTTTGCTGCAGCGACCGCGTAGCCCGGTGCTGCTGATGCCGTGCGAATTCCCTGAACACAGCAGAGTGAGCTGAGGAACAGCTAAAGCCGGGTTTAGTTGTACTTGATTTCTAATTACTTTCTTTCTCTCCCCTAGAAAGCATAATTCTTTTGGTTTTGTGAAACTGGCGGTTTCTGGCCTCCCTCACAGTGATATTCCTGAGATAGCACTTGTGACTGCTTGTGCAGTTTTATGCTTTTTCATTTTCATGGTCTGTGCTTGCAGACCCTCTTCCCAGGACTAGGCGATGGGGGAAGCTGCTGCCTGCCTGCCGCAGCACCCCAGGAGGGCAGGGGCTTTGCTGTGCGGCTCCTGCCCCCGTAAGAGAGCAAACCTCGGTGAAGACAAGTGGAGATTTTGGTTAACCAAGCCAATGCTGTTGTCACCTCAATCCGTGCTACCACGCCAGTGTAATTCTCTATGCAAAGTGGGACAGTGTTCAGAGGAGCAGTTCCTCTGACTGAAGAAACAGGGACTTCCATGAGAACTAGTACAAGCAACGGCTTAATTCTGACAAGCATCAGAAAACGACCTTGTCACCTAGTGTGCATTCA
Source organism: Falco rusticolus (assembly GCF_015220075.1). Lineage (NCBI taxonomy): Eukaryota > Metazoa > Chordata > Aves > Falconiformes > Falconidae > Falco > Falco rusticolus. The sequence goes on along the minus strand of NC_051201.1, from coordinate 11,858,880 downwards.
GATGCTGGCTGTGCCCTGTGCCTGGGTGGCACGAAGCTGAGGCAGGCAGGAGCAAGAGGACAGCCCATGGGACAGGGTGACAGCCTGTCCATGTTACACCTGTGCTGGTTGACTCTAGCTCAGCAGCCAGCTCAACTGCTATGAGCTCCTTTTCCACCTCAAATGAGAAGGAATATGCTTTTCTTTTTTTTTTTTCCTCCTTCTTGTTCTAATTTGTAGTTATGGTGCCTATTTTTCACAAATAAAACAGCAACATGTGGCATGGCCTCTTTACTTGCAAATGAGTGAGCTGGCCAGAAAGTCTCATTGCTTCTCTAGTAAGCTGTGAGTACAGACTGAAGGTTTAATTTTTCTTGTAGAATACACAAAAAAGTACATAGTCAAATAGAAATTATGACCTCTTCTCACTTGTCCCTTCCTCCCTTAGCCACACTACTCTGTTAGTGGTATTTGCAAAGAGAAATCACTCCCAGAGCTAGCATTTCCCCCTCCTTGTATTTACAATGCTTGTTACTCTGTGCAGTTGCAGTAAACGAAGCAGTGCTGCAAGCAGCTTTGGTTTACAGTAAGTAGCTCCAGCCCGGCTGCCCTGACAGGTGAAGCTCCTCAGTGCAAGGTACTGATCAGGGCTGGCACACGGGAATGTTACTTGGACACAGCATCGTTTGCAGCATTGTTCTTTCCTGCCACAGACCCCACTGAGTCAGAGGGGGAAGGGAAAGCAGCCGTCGCCTTCTCTCGGAAGGCAGCACCGGGAGCTCTGCGTAGGGGCGATTTGGTATTTCTAATGAGAACAGAAAGAATGATTTTGCAAAAGCATTTTATTGACAAATGTTCCCTGTCTCTTCCAAGTCAGGTATCTTTTTCACACAAAATACTTCATGTGAATGTGTTTTCAAATTACTTTATAGAGATAGGGTACTTACCCAGCTAACCCACCAAAAATCTCTGTGACGTAGGAATAATCCCCTCCCGACTTGGGGATAGTGACTCCCAGTTCAGCGTAACATAGCGAGCCAAGGGCAGCCACCCCGCCGCCAAGCACCCAAATAATGAGAGCGAGTCCCACCGAGCCGGCGTGCTCCAAAACTCCTTTTGGCGAAATAAAGATCCCAGAACCGATGATATTACCTGGAAAGGACAAAAGGTTTGCAGTGAGGTAAAAGTGGGAAACATACTTTTTCTTTTCTTTTTTTAATTAAAAAACCTAGGCAAACTCACCCACAGACCCCACCCAACCCCTCTCTTCCAGGTTTTGCATGATTGTGTTTTATCTGATCATGCCCTGGGCAAAGCCTTGCCACTTTCTTGCAGCCCAGGATGGTAAGCCCATGCTCAGCTCTGCTGAGACACGGTGAGACTCAGGAAAGCATCTGCGTTCGCAGCTAGTGGTTTTGTGGTGTGAGCTCACACAGCTTGCATGACTGTCTCCTGTGACCTGCCGTGCCCAAGTATTTCATCAAAAGGACTTCTCAGAAGCAACTTTGTAATGAAGATTTTTCATCTCCTCCTGCGAGGAATCTAAACAAGTTAAGGCCCATCTTCAAGGGGGCTGGGAGGTCAAAAAAGATGATGTAGAATTAGCTGTAATGTGGGGGCCAAGGGGTACTCTTGCCACCAGGGGAGATCATTGATTGTGCTTCAAAAAATCATCTCAAAGTCTGAAATATAGAAACCCATTAACATTTTATATTTGCAATAACTGTGCCACTTAGTCATCACCCATAGATTTTAAAGGGAGATTGTGGGGTGACTGAAATATTGGACAATGAGGACTTTGTCCTGCTAATTTTGTTTGTTTAGCACGTGAGCCAAGGCAGTTCTGGGTGTAGAAAGGGTGCAGCTGGGATGGACAGCCACCAGGACCAAAAGCACTTTCTATGGATTAAAAAAAAAAAAAAAAAATCCAATGAGGGATGTAGATGTTATCAGAACTAGATCATACCAGAATAACAGTAAAATTAAATATAACTATCTCTTAGCTGAACTGGCACAGGGAGCCCTAAGCACTGCTACAGCATCAATCACGGCAGCTTGTGCTGAAGGAACAGGCTTTGATGCCGCTGAGTGGCACAGTATCATTCACAGCGCTAATAGATTTGTTCCAGGTCTTCCCTACTGGGAAGCTACATGGCTGGAGTGGAGTGGTGAAATCCTTCAAGAAGATAGATGAGGAGTTAACATATTGCTAAAGCATACTTAATACTTGATAAAATTTATGGGGCTTTTTGATCACGGTTTCTCCTGCTGGCTGAAGTGTTCAACATATTTAAAACAAACAAGCTTTTCTGGAAGACTGCTTGTGTCCTGTTCAAGAACTGTAACAAATCTTGAATTTAAGCTGAAAAGAAAATACCTGCCTTAGGAGTTTAAAAACTGTCTTGACAGTCTTTGGTACTGCTGTGCGCTGCAGTTGGAACAGTTATGCTCATGCATATGGAAGACGGCCTTAAGTTAGAAAGGACCCTTAAAAATGATCCACTACCTGCCAGCATAGATACCTGTGTATCTCTATTTTTTGCAGATCAATATACCTCAAAATACTGCAATTTTGGGAGGAGGTATTAGCCAGTGGTATTTTGGGGAGCATGCTGAACTTCGGACATACTGCTTCTCACCACAATAGAACTGTAGGGTTTAATTGCCTCTTTGGGATGGGACAATATTCCTCTTCGTCAACCCCAGTACTGAACAAACAGGAATCGTCTGAAGACAGAATAACATGTACATGCATCTCCTGGCTCCCCTCATTCCGTCTTCTCCTGCTCAGTGCTCTCTTGCACCTTAGCTCAGGTTTGCCGTTTTTGGCAGCAAACAGCAGATGCGTTACCCATCCTTTAGCAAGCTCTTGGCAAGAGCTTCCACCCCCGTGCTTTGTGTCACCTTTTCATTCCATGAGTACATGGAGAAAGGATAAAATCCGAACACAGCATGGCATCCCCTGAACTGGTAACAGATGAGCGATGTAGCAGATCTCCAAGCTGATGTGCAACATCACGGGGTGGTGCCTCTGCAGAGGTAGGCTGTGTGGGGCTGATGGGGTGACCCCCGAGCACCGCTGCGGCTTTTGCACTGGCGAGGGGGTGAGCTGCCTGCACCGGGCTTCCTGCACCTGCGCAGCCGCTTCGCTGTGATGGGCAGAACCGCCGGTGGGCTGGAAAGGGTGGTGAAATGGGGAGATAAGCAGCAGCAGCACCGTGGGAAGCAGTGTGATGGGGCCATGCTGTGATGGACCCGAGGAAGAGAGAGACTAGTCCCGGTGAGGCGTAACTGCAGAGATAAGGTGGTGGCGGCCGTCTGGCGCGGCAGTGATAAAGTGCAGTCTAAATGCACAGACAGGTAGTTGATGATGTTTTTTAAATGCTTGCACTTGGCAGCGTCAAAGCCCCGAATCTCTGTGCTTCGGGTTTCTGCCTGTAGGAAAGGGCATTGCTCATCCCCAGCTGCCCGGGTGATGGGCATCAAGGGGCAGCGGGACTTACTCAGACCCGGACTGCTGTAGGGAGGAGGTGTCCGTGGCGCTGCACGGCTTGGAGCGATGCCCTCCTGTTACGGCAAGGCTGCCATACGTGCCAGTGTGCGCTGAGCTGGAAAGAGCCAGTACTTTGTTTAAGGGGAATGCTTTCTGGGTGCAGCTACCTGACAGAGCAGGACAAGAAGGAACCAGCAGCCTTCTGGATGGTTATTTCACACAAACATTCACAGATTATTTTTGTTAAATTAAGTAGTTAATCATATTTTCAAAAATCTGATGTCCTTCATGAACGAATATACGATAACACAAAATTCTCTTCCAAACTCATTATGGATTTCCTATTATTTTGCTCTTGCAACATGTGCAAAAGCCCTACCAGCAGGAGTGGAAGTGCTACACCCCTTCCGACAACAAAATGTTCTGATGGAAACCTGCCATGAATGTGGTAAATGTGTCTGGGAAGTGCCTTTGCTTCACTTGGCGTAGGGCATGTTTAAAAATAGATATGGTGGAGATGCTGAAATGATCCAGGAGAATGAGATGTCAGAAACTGCCTGACGAGAAGCAGAGTTTTCAGGAGGTCTCATGTTCCTTAGTGAAAGTTCTTAGGCCAGAAGTCTTAGCAGTAAGGCAGGCACTTCACCTACAAAAAAGTATTTCAAAGCAAGCCTCTGTCAGCAGGAACTAGAGGGAATTTGGTGAGCAGCCCTGGGGCAAGAAAGGAATTGGCTGTGCAGTTCAGGGAGACTGTCATTCCTGTGCTCGCTGTCCCGAGGATAATTTCAGCTTTACTAGTGCTGCTACTCCTGACACTCACTGCACTTATTTTTTCTTTTAAGATGTGAAGAGCTGGAGAAAACTAATGAATTCTTGTAAATCGGCCACTTTCTGTGCTCCTCTGTGGCCTCTACTACAGTTTCTTGCTACAAAATTACCCCTTTGAACCAAAAGGAGACTAATGTTTGCATTTTGTATGTACATGCCACAGACATCTCTTAGGACTATAATACAGAATAGGCTGTCTAGAAATATATATATATATATATATATATATATATATATGTATTCCTGTTGGTAATATTGCAGCCTTACCCCTGCCTGGCAGGTATGAGCCAGTTACTGGAAGCTGTAAACAACAAACCAGTACTAAGTGATCACAGTAAAAGGCACCTCATCTAAAAATGCTAAATTTGAAGCTTCCTCCAGATCAAGCCTAAGGAAGTACTGATGCAGTCGCACGGCACAGTGGCTTGGGTAAGGCAGATACACACTTGTGTTGTGGTGCCGTGCACCCCAAGCCCACCACAAATGCTCGATGCCTTATGCCAGCCACAAAAGTGGAGGACAGAGAGAGGTGGAGACACAGGAAACAAGGCAAGTGAAGTGGTCCAAGCAGGGGAGAGTGGGATGATGAGCCTGAGTTTGTCTGTCTGCTGGCCCAAGCCTGCTCCCTTGGCATATTAAAATGTTTATGCCAGTAATTAAAAAAAAAAAAAAAAAAAAAAAATGTTTCTCAGCACACCAATGAGCCTTGGAAAGATAACCTGCAAAAATACTTACCTCTGGAACAAAATTCTCTTTCCACTCCAGTCAGTTGAGAGTTTGTGAAAGACATATTTGAGAGACTAGAATTTGACGAATTCTGTGAATTTATTTATTTATTTGCTTATTCACAATAACAATGGTCTGCGATGGGGCAAGGGGAAAGGTAGACTTCATAGCTATGCCCGCTTAATGTTAGAGAAAAACATTTTTGTTCTTAACTTGGAGAAACTGGCTCATAAAATTGTTCAAGAGCTGCTCGTTGGTGTGAAAAGGTGACCCTGGCAAGGACTGCCAGAGCCAGCAAGACCTTGGGCGATCTGCTCCCACACTCCCTAAGACCCCGGGTGCTCCCGCTGAGCTGCACAGCACTGCTGGATGTGTTACTTGACCGGAGAGGTGAAAAGACACAGCCATTTCTTTCTTTTTTTTTTTTTCAAATTCTTTTCTCCTCACCCACCCCTGTTTTTCTAGGATGTAGAAATCACTCTCAATAAATTAAAAAAAAAATTAAATACAACGACACTGAATGAGATCTTAGAAGTTATATATTGCAGGCTATTTTACCTGCCTTCTGTGTTTTGTAATTATTTTTTTTTAAGGCTTCATGGCTTAGATTTTGAGAATTTTCTAAAATAACTCACGAGGGTTAGGAACATAATTTTTTAACAAAAGCTGAGGCAGCCTTTTGTTAAATGTAATGGAGTAATACCACTTCAAGAGTTATTGTGAAAGGGGGAAAAAAGGCAACAAACACCTAGATATAAAAGATGACAAAATAACATGCTGTATATGGGAAAGTGCATACTGCGGCAACTGACTATGGTGAGACAATAGGATGCAGGTAATAAAAGAAAAAAATCCTGTAATATAGGAATTCATGTTTTTTAAAAAAAATTTTAAACACTGAACAAATCTTTTCCCAGCTGTACTCTGCATGCAGTGCTATAACCTGCTGCTGGGGAGTTTTATCCAAGACGAGCTGCGCTGTCCTCTGGGAGCCTGCCCTGGTTTCCCAATGCTTACAGCCCAAACGGCCGGGGCGGCTGTGACCCAGCGCGCTTGCGGTGCCACCGACCCGCTGGAGGTTGGACAAACCCACAACAGCTCTTGTAACACGGCAGCAAACAGGGTGTGAAGCGAGCCCAGCCTCTCCTATCAGCCACGCTCCATCCCCACGGACTCTGCGGCAGCGGGTCCCACAGCAGGGTTTTGCCTAAGAGGATGCCAGAACCCCCGTCCTTTCCAATTTCCGGTCCTTCATCTAATTACGTTTGGGATCTTTCGTGTTTGTAGTTTTTGGCGCTCAGACCTGGCCCTGGGATGGGTTTCCCAGAGCAGTCGCTCACACACGGTGTGCGGTTTTGTGCATAGGTCAGCACCTCGTGTAGAGCTAAACCATTCGGGCAGCGTGGTACCGACCCGCTGGTCAGGGCATGAGGCTTTGCCCAGAAATCCAGGGTTTCCAGTTCGCCTCTGGCTTTTGAACTGTGAGAGGGCGTTTGGGGTCAGGTTTTGACATTTTTCAATGTAACTACGGGAGCTGAAGCTCGTATTTTAAACAAAAGCTGAATTCTCATTACAAAACCCTATGAATTGCACTTTGAAGGAAAACACTAAATATCACCGCGCTTGTGAGAAAATAAAGTGACCTGGTAATAATTTGCGTATTCACTTAGCGTGCAAAATCCTTAGGGCATCTTTTATTTATCTGCAGCACAAAATCCACACGGACTGTAAAAATAATGGATCTTGCCGCCTGCTGAAAGTATTTAGTTCTTCAGGAATGGCCTTACTGACTGTATTTAAGAGAACATATTTCTGATAAAACTAAGCAATTTCCTGTGTGGTTAGCAAAGAAAAATATCACTCATGCCTTTTTACTGCTTGTGCATTTCTTTAAAGATCTGTTGCACGTCTGAAATTCTGAATGGGTCTGTAATATGAACTAGAAATTTGTCTAAGCAGCTCTTAGCCTTACAAAGTGAAATATTAACAACAAAGAAATTCTGCACCTTTTTTTTTGTTTTTGTTTTGACCACAGTCAGGTAAATCACTTTGTGACTAGATGTTCAGTGAAGGATTACAGCGGGCAACATTCCTAAAGAACTGTTGGTGAGCAAAAATCCTGCCAGGCTCTTGCTTTCATTAAGTGCTGTTTATTATCCTCAGAAGATGGTACTCCGAAGCTCAAAGCGGGTCACGTAGCACGGGGTGACACGTTGCAGGTAAAGATGGGGGGAGATGAGATGTTTGAAGGCAGGCAGCGCTGGCAGAGGGAAAGCCTGTGTTACCTGGGTGTCCTGCTTCCTTCAGCACCATTGCAGAGGTGCGTCCCACGTTTATTGAATCAGAGTAGGAACAGTAAGACAGAAGTCAAACGCAGTAGTCTGTATCGTCAAGGATTGTATCCCTAACTGTATATTGGGTGTTCGCTGCTACAGTCGTAACAGATGGTCTGAGTATGTCTCTGAGAATCTCAGCTACGAAAGGCAAGTCCAGCATCCTTTCTTAGTGCCGATGTGGGGAATGTAAGCCATTACTTGCCGCTTTTTTATGAAGCTGTAGAAAACGAGATTGTTGGTGGTTTTGTTTTTGTTTTTTGTTGTTTGTTTTTTTTTTTAAATGATGCGTTGGGGATACCAGCTTGGTTTGTTACAGCTTTCTTTTGCTATACTGGTATACTGTATCCTCAACAGCAGATAACAGACAGTTTTCACTGATAGCTGTGAACAGAAGAATAATCAAAAGTCTGCCCATCCTCTCAGGACTCCCACATGTCAGTAGACATTGTTCAGGCCAACAGGATGACAGTCCGTGTCACTGCTCAAAACAGCTCTCTTATAAACAAATGCTGGAGTTTTGCATACTGCCTGGGAATTGATAAATAAATAAATAAATCTTAATTGAATGTGAAATATCTCAAAAATCTCAAAAATGAAAGATTTGAGATTACTGTTTAACAACAACAAAAAAGCTTAGTCAAAAGGAACCGTGCTTTACAATTTGTTTACATCTAAATTAAATATGAGGTGGATTGCATCAATAATCTGAATCATATAGGTTGGAAAAGATGTTTGAGACCATCAAGTCCAACCATTAAATGGCGATGATGTAACTCATTGTGGATATTTATTTATATATTTATTTAGCAGAAAACTGCTAAACTGAGGGGCCTCCAGTCCAGCTAATTGTCAGTTACTAATTTGCTCTCAGGAGTTAAGCACTCCTAATTGAGGAAATTAGTGACTGATTTTGATTGCCACTGCCTGTTGGTGAGCCCAGGGCATGACACACCTACAAAACCAGCCAAGAAGTCCCATGCATAGCTCATCGCTTTGGTGCTAACCAGAAAACTTGTGGCAGCACAGGCAGTCCCAAGGGCTCTATTTATTTACAATAAATAAACTTGTCACCTTCTGCCCTAGCTGACCTCCGGCTCTGCCCTGAGCCATGCACCCACAGCGCCAGCAACGTGACGGCTGCTTGCACAAAAGCAATGCCGTGCACTTAATGGGATGGATGGGCACAAAGTGCTGCTCAGCCTTTGCCCGGCTCCTCTCCAGCTTATTAACAGAAGTGTAGCATTTAATACAACAGATTAGAAGTGCACACACACACACACACCCCCAAATACAAAGAGAAAATGATGTTCTGAATCGACAAAGCAGTCAGGCCAAAAAATTACTAAACTATAGGGACTCTGCTGAATTAAAACCAGCAAACTCTCTAAGTGAGTTTTCTTAAGTTCTAGTCAAGCATGAATTTAGGCTGTGTGGCAGTGTTTTAGATATTTCACGCAATGGCCTTGAATTTCTTTGCTTTTAAATAGCATTCAGAAAACTTTTAATGAAGAAAGGATGAGGAATAAAAGAATCTATAGAGCTTGGCATTAAAATAATAGCCATTTAACTTCATATGTGAGTAAAAAATGAAAGTACTGTACCAGTGGAAAATGAATTATGGCTCTTCAGCTAATAAGCTTGCAAAAGTAAAACTGAGAAATGGCTATAAAAGTAACAGTGATAATTTAATGTCTATGGGGATTGGTGTTTAACAAAATTCTTAAAATCTGACTTCAGTTCAAATATTTATGTTAAAATTCCTAGCAAGTAAGAACATGACCAGTCATTATAAACTGCAGTTCCAGCATTCCAAGCGGATTTTGCTGGGTTAAGAATTTATAATCTGATTACGCTACACCCAGCTTTTACGTAGCCTGATTTTAAAAATCTTTAGATACTGACAAAAGTAATTTCTGTAACTTGTCATAGATTTATAAAGAAGATATTTGCCTTTTGAGCACTAAAACACAGGTGTAGTTCATGAGGACTTGAAGAACCAAGTTTTTCTAACAAGGTTTGGGCAGAACAGAAAACTGAGTAAAGGAAATATTTCAGGTGTAACCTCACCGATGCTACCTGCTGTGGTAGCACGGAGGGTGTGATAGTTTTAGTACCAGGGTTCGGTTTTGCTATTGCATGCGGTGCTATGGAGATTTGCCAGTCATTTTAATATTTTTATATTTATATTTCAATATTTATATAGTAAAATGTAGTACCTACACATTACAATGAGCCGCAGCATCCCCAGAAGGATGCTTGCCGTTTATCGTATTGCCTTTTCCCGGGTGGAATAGTTACTAAGCCAGGCTCAAATGCCTGCGCAACTGCCTCACTCGAGGAAAACAAACCCAACGGCGTTACGGACCGGCAGGAGCCGGGGGCGGGCAGCCCCTGCCGGGCCCGCGGGGTGGCGCCCCCTGCGGGGCACGGCAGGGCACGGCACGGCGCGGCTCGGCCCCCGCTCAGTGGCCGGGCCAGGCGGAGCCGAGCAGCGCCGCCCGCTGGGACCCGCCGGGGACCCAACGCGCCTCGGCCGTGGCTGAGCGGGAGCTGCGGGGCGCAGTCTGCTCTCCCCCTGCCCCTGGGGGCTTTGCCGCTTTCCCCGGTGCCACCGGCATCCGCCTGTTGGCAAGACGATGGCGTGTAGCTTTCCCTGACAGACAAGCACCTCTGCTTTCTTGTCTTCGGTGTTTTAAGAAAGTGTAAGACCGATTACCCTGCAAAGGGCACCGATGAGCGGAACTAGCAAACCGATACTACTTGTACGTGACGGCTGCTTTCAGGGGTGCTAGACAGCTGGGCTGCAATTAAATGAATTTAATTGCAGCTGGGCTGCAATTAATGAAAGATTCACCATCTGGAGAAGAGCAATCAAACCAAATTTGTGAGAACTGCTATCCTCAGTCTTCCCCGGGCCTTTAATATACCTGGAGCTATTTGAATAGCTCTTTAAAAGTAGTAAGCTGCACTTTTAGCTCTGGCTTAAGGCGTAAACTGTTGGTTTGGAATCACTTTCCACCAGCAGCGGAAAGCAGCGCTGCAAAACCTGCACGGTGCATTTACGGGGCTGCAGTACCCTGCTGTTCGGCTGAAGCCTGCTGTGGCAAATACAAGGCTGAACATGCTCAGACCATTGGGAGCCCAGCCTCCACCAAGGCACCCAACAGCTTAAAACCAGAGAACGTGCCCGTTTAAAATTCCTGCCTTTCTGAAAGGGGATGCTCTTTTACCTTCTTTTTTGTAAAATTAGTAATAATATGTCAATTGCTTTTCTTCTCCAGCAGAAGGCTCACCAAGAGAAATTTCATCAAGAAAACTTTTAAGCCACTGGTTTGCTAACATGATCATCACAAAATAACCCGCTGGTTGAATAGCATTCAAAGGAGGTTAAGATAGCAGGTGCTGACTGTACTTGTAGGAAGAGCACACTGGTATGGTAAAGACCTCTAGGCTGTGGGATATTATCACCATAGTGCTTAGAGTCAAATGCAAATGCTTCCTTAACCAAAACCAGCACTGGGAACTCTGATCCCATTCTGTGGCTTGCAAGCATCACGCTCTCCTGAGCACACACGTGGGCATATACTGGGTACGACAGATTAATTGACAAATCTGCGCGTTCGGAATTGCAGAGCCCAGCTGGGCACCTGGAAGGAGACATGGCTGTCCCCACCCGTCATTGCTGGTCCTCACCTGTGGAATGCCTCTCCACGCTAGAGGCCAAACATTTAGATGATGTCTGCAGAGGCCAGACTGGCACTAAGGTCGATAAAAGTCCAGGAGATGCTGGGGATCAGGCCTTTTAGGAACATGTAAATAATAAAGGAGAAGACGGACGTCTGCTGGTGCGTGGTTTTATTCTGTTTTATTTGCGTAATGCTGCTGCAATGTGTTTATATCAAAGGAGAAGTTAAAGCCTGTATGATAGGATTTTTGTTGTTGTTCTAAATTGAGAACTCCTTTTATTCTGCTAATCCTTTCACCGGCTGCAGGCTCTGTCTGCTCTTTTCAGGCACACAGTCCGCTGCTTTATTTCCTGCTCCTCTGTTCTGACTCTTGTACTTGGTCTGATTTCTCTACTTCCTTAACTTCTGACTTGTTCTCCTCTTCTCTTGCCAGTGTTGGGATACGTGGGCTGCATTTCATTAGCATGGAGTGCAAACCTCAGCCTTCCGTGCCTTTCACTATACGCTGCAACTATAAGGCAGAAATATTCGGAAAAGCCTTCTTCTCCTAGGGCCTAGATGGCATTTTCCTTGGAATATTCTCCAAGGAGTAACACTGAGCGAGCTCCAGCACAATGCCACACTGAAAGCAGCCAGTGCGGCAGTAGGGCTGTGTTCGGGCAGGGATTGCTACCAGCCACCTTTGCTGAGCTTCACATTGCACCTTCCTTTTCCTGCCTTCCCTGACATCAGGGACCTCGAGCAGGGTTTACGGCAGGGCAGTGCTGTCAGGTGAAGATGAAAGGGTCCCAACAGAGAGGTGTGAAGCAGTCCTTTCTGGTGGTTCCCACTGCATCACCAGTGGCAGTGGTGCAGGAGGCTGTGTGGAACAGGGGCTCCAACCACCCCCTTGGCTGTGGCCCTTTGGCATATAAAGGGGCTGCTGTGACCCTCGAAGCACAGCACTCCTGGGGTGGTAGAGAAGGCTTCAACCTTTCCACTAGTTTTCAAAGAGAAACTGAAATCCCAGCCTACCTTGCTGCTGCCAGAGGGACGTGGAGGAGACCCCTCTAATGCTCCTAAAATGCCTAGGCTGCCCTGGTTAGTGCAGCACTGCACATTGCTCTCTATAAATAGTGCAACTTTATGCTGTATTAGCCCTTGTTATCTGTCCAGCATCTGTTTTTTGTGCTCTCTGGACCGTAATATCCTGACTTGGAATTTTACCTCTGAACAGCAGAAATGTGTCATTAAATCCCCTGATGGAGAAATTGGCAGTTCCTAATGCCCTGCTCTGCATGCACGCAGGAGGAGGTGAGGGTCTTCTCTAAGACACTGCATGACTGATTATGACCAGACAAATCCTGATTTTAAGGAAAGCAACTGATAGCAGAGCAAGGTTCCCCCTGTAGTGATTTAAGAGGCAGATGCCAGCCCACGCAGCTGATTTAGTGTTTGTCCCTTGGCTGAGAAATCCCACAGGTGACAGCTGTGCCTCTGGGATGGCTCTCATGGTGCCCTCTGCACCTACAATGATTTTCATTATTTATCAAGAAGGAAAGCAATTACAAAATGCTGCTGTCAAGCTCACCAACTGAGCTTTAGCAACAGCCAAGGAGTTCAGCTGTGTTGGGGAGTGCTGTGGGTCAGACAAGGACAGGACAACAGACGCAGCTTTTTGCCAGCCCAGGCTCTTCAGCTGTACTCATGCCAATGGCAGGGACCCTCGCACCATCTTTGAAGCATAATTTGTTTTGTGGAAAATGCTGTGGTGTTTTTTTTTTTTATTTTCTTTTTTTTTCTCCCCCTAGCTCTATTCTTGCTTCCTGTGACTGAGCACAGCAAACATTACTTGAAGAGTCTGGAAAATTTAGCAGCAACTTGCCCAGTGGGAAAGCCTCTTCCTGTCCGTTCCTGAAAGCTGTCAGTCCTCATGGTAGTATCACCACTTGCCTAATTAGAAAGATGAAATAAAATAGCAGTATGCAATTCCAGAAGTTATGCAGTACGCTACTACAGGTGCACAGAAAGATCTTTTTTGTTAGCTGAGTCTAGGCTCTAGCAGAAGAACCCAGCCTGGAAGCTGGCATCACCTCTCTGACCCCCACCCTGTTCCGCAGCCACTGCGGCACCTCCCTGCTTACCTTGCACAGCATCACTCTGCAGTTTTTTGCTGGGAAAAATGTTCCTCCTTGCAAACTAAAAGCTTCGTTTGGATGCGTTGGTGACCTTTCAACCCTCAGCTGTGACTACCAAGAACCCATGTGTGTTCCATGTTTGCCCCAGGGCTGTGCAACAGCAAAGGGACACAGGGACAAAGACTCATGGGGCAGCATTACAGGAGTGAGCAGGTCTGGAGAAAAGACACAGCTTGAACTGATCTGCTTGACTGTAAATAAGGTGAAATTAATTTCTTAATTAAGGAGCATTAATTCCTGCTCTTGCCTCTGATCTTCTCTCAGATTATTGGAGTTTATGCCTTCTGCTCTGACCCCACAAAGATGGGTCCTGCAAAAATGTGCTCAAACTTAGGTCAGTTGGTGGATTTTTGGACCATGCTTCTGTAGATTCTGCAAACCTGTGACATTATAACCTGAAGGGGTATAATGGGAATTTAAGTATGTTAAACTTTTAAGGTAAAGCTCTGTCTTCAATATTGTTCTGAACAGTAAAGGGGTTAAACACAGTGCCTTCCTGAATTGAAATTCCAGGCAATAAATATTTAAAACAAAGCAATATGAAAATAGCAGTAACAAGCTAACCAAATACACTAACTGCTGTGTTACAGCTCGGGTTACATGATTGGAAGAAAGACTGATAAAGAATTGCCTGGGATCTTACACAAACCTTAGTTTGGATGCAGATGTAAACAAGACATGAGCTCTTCAGTAAAGTTTGTTGTTCTTGCAGGTTTCATACCTCCTTGATCAGAAATCATTCCAGCTCTCAAGCTTACGTTCTTTTGGTTGTAAATCTCTGTTAGCAAATTCTGGTGTAGTTAATTTTACCTCTATCAGTATGGTATCATTACATCTCCGAATGGCTTTCTGTCTTGTTTTAGCGAAGAATACAAAGATAGGCTTATGTTTCACTATGGTCAATGAACAAGTGGAATTTTAAAGCAAAAAAAAAAAAAAAAAAAAAGGTATTTATGCTTCCTGGGCTGTGCACAACTATTACATAACAATATTTTATTTAAAGCTTGCACTTAATTTTAAGTGCACTTTGGTAACTAGCTCAGCCTGAGTTTAAATGAGATTTACAAATACCTATGAGCTTAGTATATGCTTCTTAAAATTCTGTGTTGTGTTCCAGTTAGAATACCAGTGCTGACTTATATCTTGACTTTGAAATATTTTATTTATTTTTAAATAATACATTTTGATAATTTTACCAACAAGAACTAGAAACTTCTTGATTTCCAAAACAAATGGCAGCTTTTCTTGAAGCTCTTAAATAACTATGAGCTGGGAATTTAAGGAAAATGCCAGACCTGTTGTTACACGATCTCAAGAGTTAGCAGTATTACGGTGTAGTTTTCTTTTGTGCATATGAGTCCTGTATTACCAAATACCACAACTAGGTCTTGAAATTAAGTATCTTCAGAATTAGTATACTTCATGTTACTCACTGACGTCTTGATATATCGGGTCTGTCTAAGCAGTTGACCACCTGTAGAAAAACTTAGTCAAAAAAAGTCACTCCTTCCCTCTGGATGGAAAAACTTATTTACAGAATGTTTTGAGTATGCAGAAACATGGCATTAAATTAGCTAATCCTGCAAAATACAGATTAATAGAGACCTTAACAACCCTGCCATCACAATGTGTAGGACCCTGGTTAAAATGTGCTGTTATAGTTCTGGCACAGACTGGAGATGTTTGATTTGTCTTGTGTTTCTTCCTTCCTAGTTTCCTAAAGAGATAGACCTCTGCTTGAAGTAGGTCCTCTAGAATTGCCACTTTCCAGAAATTTTGTAATTGTTTTGTTTTTTTTAGTTCTGGTGCTTTTGAGTAGCTAAATCTCAGCCAAGAAGTCCTCAGACCATTTCAGAAGGCCACAAAGGGAAATGTAGGGATTTCAATAGATGGTGTATTCATTCAGAGACTTCAGGGAAGTTCTGCGAGTTGGTGGCTGGAAGTGAATTTGCTCCTTTTGGCCCTTGTGTGCCACTTTCCCCATCTCTAAAAGTGAGAGGACAATCCCTACCTGCTGCAAAGGGCAGCTGGGTTGCTGGAGCAGCTCCTGTATCCTGACCATGTTTGGTCAACAAATGTCTTCATTGTTAGATTTGTGGTAAAAGGAGTGCACGAGACTGGCCCTATAACTTTAATTAATGGGAACAAATTAACACTTGTCACCATTGCTCTCTGCTGTGAGGTGCAACCTGAACATAGTATGGTCCGTTCTGACCCAACTTCACTGCAGTATGACTGCCAGCCTCGCTCAGGTATGTGGGTAATAAAGGATTAATGTGCTTTGTACCTAGCTGATTTGATTTAATTTAGGCCCTGATCCTATGAGCAAATGAAGTCCTCTACTCTCCTTGACCTCAGCAGGGAGTGGGGGGACTAGGGACCTGTTAAGAAAAGTGTCTTTAATCTTCCATTGGAGCCTCAGTGCACGAAGGGAAGCTATTCCTTCTGCACACACTTGTAAAATGTACAGGATTTGAGTAGCTTTTGTAATAGTCTGCTTAAATCTTAATGCGTTGCTAGGGAACTGGCTGTGTCCACGACCAAGAAACATGTAGACGTTGTGTCCTACTGGTCTCTGGCAGAGTTTACCGTAAGAAATGGCTTTATTGCAACAAGATCTACTAGCAGTAGTACAGAAAAGCAGTTCGTCAGCTTTTTTTTAATTACAAATATTTTAATTCTATCATACAAATAGAAATCCCTTCCAAGCCGAAGGCTAGGCATGTGAGGACACCACCCAGAATCAAATACTTTCCCCCCTTATTCTTTAAAATATTGATTCAGCTATTTTTTAATTTACTTGAGTCTAAGTACAGTGTTTGGAAGCTTAACACGCTTGGATACTTTCTGCTCTCTTGTACTAACTAATGCTATTACTATTTTAAAGACACAACAAGAGCTGATTATTTGTGTTTCCAAAGTGTATGTCTTTTCAGGTTTTCAGACCATATTTAAGAGCCTCAGAAATGGTGAAACGTTTGTGTTTATGGAGTCCTAAACTGCCATTTCTGATATGGTTTCATCTCCCTTTCATGGACATCAGAACTGTCTGCATTGTTTTAAATGAATGATAAAACAAGGCTTGAAATTAGCAAAGAAATAAGCCTGCTATCAAACCAGGACAAAATCTAGGCAGAGAAAAAAAAAAAAAGTCATGGGGAAATGGAAATGAAATATAGTCTGAGATTACTTCCCTAAAAACAAGCAAGCAAACCCTGTTCTATCAAGCTCTCAGGAGAGCTGCTGAAGAATTTTGAAATAATCCAGGGAAGGAACTCAACCCCTCATTTTCATTCTTCTCGGTCCATTCCTTGCAACTCCCTAAGAAAAACTGATCCCTTGGGTGTTTTCTACAAAGGGATGAATTTTTATGATATAAAAGCACATAGCTTAAAGCTGTAAGTCCTCATATTCCTTGGCAGTCATTATCTTCAGGTTTACGGAGAAGCACATATTGATCCTTTCCAACACATGGGTTGGCAGGGAGGCAAGGCACACTCACTCTTCTGGATTCATCAGCCTTCCTCGTGGGACCTGAGCAGAAGCGATCTCACAGCACAATATGAGGCTGTTAAAAACCCATTGTATGTGACACACACTAATAGTTTTTTTTCTCCTTGTCTCATGGTGGTTGCACAAAGTAACAGCAAAAAGATGGAAGACACTTAGGAACTACAACAGACTAGCCAACTAACGATGCTTTTTCTTGTCAGACCTATAGCTTATTACATCATGCACATGTATTCAAGTGCAATGACCTTTTCGCAAAACTGTTTGAGTTCTAGAGAAGGCGTTGCAGTAATCAGAGCTCAACTTCTGTCCTCCACTGTCTGAATGCAACTCTATACTCAGAGAGCAACTCTTTCTAGCCTGACTGCTCGCCTCTGTGTGATTATCTGACCCAGAGTTAATGTAACATAATTAACAAGTCTTGTTGTCCAGTGATGATTGTCAGTGATTGTTGTCCAGTAATTATATCATAATTAACATGAGTTGTCCAGTGTCACAGGTGAAGTAGAGGTTTTGTGATGGGCAGCCTTGTGACATTCATTGTCATAGATCAAATAATATTGTGGATTTTAGTTCTCTGGCCCAGTGTATTCCGTAGAATGAGATTCTTCCTTAATTTGATTTTTCCAGGCTTTTGTGACTCCACATAAGGTCTTTATATTGTTCAAACATAATTTCTGCCGTATATTAAATTAAGATGTTTGGCCAGATCTAGATTATGTGGCTTCATGTAGCTGATGAAAGAGCTATTGTTTTATTCACAGAAAAACTGCTACTCATCCAGATCACTGACCTGTTTCTTGGTGTTAGAAGTAACCTCTCTGAAGTTGCACTGATTTTTAATGCTATGTTTTACACTATTGATCCTGAAGCCCATGTTCGAAGTGTGATTATAACAGTATTCAAGGAACCGATAAAAATTTCAACTTAATTTTCAGATACAGAAAGATTTTATTTTTCTGTAAGTTTTGGTACTGTGCTAAAGAAAGTGGTAAATGAATCGGAGCAATTCAGCTGTGGGGGTTATTCCATTACTCAATGATACAGAAATTCCTCAAGCTTAAACATCACCAATATATTCCCCTCCACCTTTCTTTCTCTGAGATCCAGTGGAATTTGTCTCTCTTGTCTGAAAGAGATGATGAACCATGTCCAGAAGCAAGAATTTAATTGGCTCAACCCCAATAGACTGGGCCATTCATTACCCTGAAATCAGAAAAACTATCTACAAGTTCCTGAAGATGGGAGAAATTTGTAGGAAACCACTCCTCTAAATCTTGCTTTTTAGCCCTGACTTGTAGAGGCCAGTGCCAGAAGAATACATCAGGAGAATAAACTAATACTGCATAAGGAGATTTTGTGGAGGCTGGCATGTGAAGAAATGTATTTACCATTATATATGGCTTTCCCCTCCAGGAGAACAGGGCTTGCATATTTCCTATGCTTCCTCACAATACAGGGAAGGATACAGGCATTTAAAAAGGAATTAGGATGCTGAGATGCTCGGTCTATGCTGGATTGCTGGCTCCCTGCTCTTCGCTGTGGAACATCTGCTAAAGAACTCATTGGGAGACTTCTGGGTTTTTCAGGACCAGCAGAAAAAACAATACTGTTAGGATGTTTTATATTTGGGGCACTTCGGTACTGACAAATGCCTTCTCATTTCATCATGCTGCAACCAAGATGACAAAAAAAGTGTGGCAGCTATTAGAAACTCCCCCCCACAGCCCAACAAAAAACGGGGTCTTGAAAGGAAAAGTTTGGCACACAAAAAGCTCTCAACACAAAAAAGCTAAATCTCTACCAAACCATTTCTGCTTGTTGTGAGCCTGCCAAAGCAGAACAGACTTTCTCAACAGAAAAGGCTACATTATGCTAGAAGGAAATGAGCTGCAAGGCACAGGAAAAGGGAACGCGAGTGGAGATTTATGGCACTGCTGAAAGCAGGCACTGTACTGCCAGATGAGGAGTAAGACACTACCAAAGGATGCTACCTTTGTTTTTTCATCTATCAAGGAAGAAGAGTTTCTGTTGCAGGGTATCTAAACTACTGGCATGCATTGCAGAAAGCCCATCACTTCAGCCTTCTGATCAGTCATTGCATCCCAATCAGAATTTTCTACTTTTGCAGAAGGTAAGAAGGAAAAGAACCCCCACCAATTAGCAAAACCCACCCAAACCAAAACCACTGGTCAACAAATACCTGGTAGTTAATAACCTGGAAACAGAATTATGTTACAGATGTTGATAGTTTTGCTAAGTATCACTGACTTTATAAAGTACAAATTGAGGTTTTTTGCAAAGATCTTCTTTATGCCCTATTACTGTTTCTGAAGATCATATGGGAACAATTTGTTCATGTTGACATTTTTTACTTTGTTTTTTTTGCTGCTGTTTTGGCTTTTGTTCTTGTACATGAGGGACTTCACATGCTGAATTCGCCTGGATACAGACTGCAGCAGAAAGGCACATCTGTGGACAAACAAAACCATTTTCTATGTCCAGAAAGACTCAATTAAGAAAAATATGACATTAAGGCCTTTTTTTTTTTTTTTTTTTTTTTTTCCTGCCAGGAATTTCTAATTAGAGTTCCTTTTTGCTGCCCTCCGTAAATTCAGCCTCAGAGGTAAGCTGCTAGCCCAGAGAAGCTGCAGGAACTCCCTGGATTTTTACCAAGCTTAATTTGAACTTTGCCATGGTTTTTACTTGCAAGTGTTATTTTCAGCTGCCTAAACTCAGATGAAAGGCTACCCCAAACAATTCTGATAGACAATTGTATGTTGGAACAGCCTTGAGGAACATGAGAACATGGCATCACCCCTAAAACATATCACACCATATATGTAACTTGCACGATGCATTTTGGATGGGCATCCCTAGGTTTCTTCCCTTCAAAATGTAGGGTCTGATCTTCCTCAGTAGTTATGTGCCTCTTTTTCATACTAGGTATCATGCCAAATTATGGACACCTATCAGTTTTTAATGTACATATGGAACCTGGACATGTAACTTTCAGTAGTTTTGAATCTGAGCCTAAGCCTCTAGACCCTATGGGGAAAAAAAACCTCCAAAAGTGCCTCAAAGGTGTCTTTGTGGTTTCCCACTAGTAAGGAAGATGTGCCATTTATCTTGAACAAAAGTTGACTGCTGCCTTTATTTAACCATCATTTGCATTTATAAGAAGACAAAATGTTGAATTACATTTCTCTACAGTCCAGAGCTAGATCCTGAACTATTGCCCTGAAAAAACCCCGATCATGCATGTGTAAATACTTTTGTGTGTTATGACAGCAAGTGCCATATGGAACTGAATGCTCAAAATATTAGTTAACAAGGAGGGTAACAGAGATAGGGAAGACTCTTTTTAGAAACACTTTTTTTTTTTTTGAGAGAGAGAGAGCGAGCTGCTGAAGTAATCTGTATTACTCTCACAAGTCAGTGAACAAAAGTGTGTCCTGAAACTTCAGCTAGCTATAACAGTGAAATGCTCTCACACAGATTCAGAGAGGGAGAAGATTCTTGCTGCAACACCACTGTTTTCTGTGACCCTGGCCAGGATCACAGAAATCAGAAGAAATCACCTAGAGATGCGGGTGTTTTCTTTCCATCTTCCTCATATATCTTTCTGCTGCAGTCTTGTAACTTGGGTACTACACAAGTGAAGTCCATTGGGCCTGACTAGACATGATCTCCTAATGATTTGATACATTACTTGACAAAGAGATGGATCTGATCGGTGCCAGGTGATTCCATGACCAATAACCAGTCTCCTTAAGCAACAGTGTCATATGAAATCAGACAGGATTCATCAAGCAGCTGGCATTAATACCTAGCTATTTCTACCTAGCTATTTCCACTTAAGTTCTTGTATGTTATGGAAAATATGAGTACGAACACTATTCTCAGTTCCATCTGTTTTCCTTCCCCAGTGTTATACTAGCAGCTTGCAGAATCCTGTAATAGGTTTCTGTCTTTAAAGACTGTCTGTGGGATTTAGGGCGTGTTAGAATGGCGAGAAGCATAACAGCAAGGAGAGAGCAAACGGACATGCAGGAAGGCTGGTAAATAGTTTTCTGTTAATGGCAAGGAGGAAAAATCACCTCCAGTGCGATTATACTTCTGAACTCAGTGCTATCTCAGAGCGCTGCCCTGGAAATGATATTTATGGAAATGAGAACTTCCCTGTAGATGCATATGCAATTTTTAGTAAATAAGTACAATGCCAGGCAGATATAATGACAACCAAGGAAACTTATTTGGTTATTCCCTTGATGGTTTATCATGATGTAGACAGCAATTTGCACTACATACCGTGAAAACCCTGACATAAGGAAGTGTGTCCAATGTAATGGGGCTTTTCAGCTTCTACGCATTCCGCTGAGACCATCCATAAGGTGTCTGACTGACATCAGCTATGGAAGAAAGCAAGTATGTGCTGTTTTCTGGGCGATATGGAGAAGATAAATTCCAGAAAGCTACTTTCAGAAATAGCAATAACTGAACATACTGCTCGTTGGTCTGCTGAACAGAGTTTTGGTATTATCACTGGACTTGAACTGGGAACCAATTTATAAGGTTTCTCAGACCCAGCTTGTCTGTGAGTAGAATAAGCACTCCAAGCATTTTTTAAGCAATGCCAAGTCAGCTGATGCAGATAATTTGACCACCTGTGCTAAATAAGATAAGTTGTATTTACTTTTAGCTGACATATTTCATTGTGGCTCAATTTGTAGGTCTTGTAATGGGTATTACATAGCCTGACGTAAAATCATTCAGTGTATACAACAGATTTTACCACGATGTGAGTAAGACTCTATGGCTACTTTCATGCAGTTTTACAAGCCACATAAACAAATATTTTAAGAGGTGTTTAACTGTTTCTTTTATATAAAGCTACTTGAGCTGTATTAAACAGTTAAACATCTCTTGCCAAATGTCTTATACATGCATTTTATGTATACAGGTAAATGTATACTTCTAATGTAAGAATGGTGAATTTTGTTCCTCAGATCAAAAGAACCAGGCTGGCACCAGACGTTAATCAGGCTGCTGTTTCGAATTCTTGTACTTTTCTAAAGAACACTGGAATGTGGTAGAAACTACACAGAGCCAAGTCATGGAGCTTCTTACTCAGTTTTTCATCTACACAGGTACAACTCTCATTGAAGGCACTGAATAAGAGTTTCTTCTCTATATGGCTCATATGCCTTTGCTCATAGAAAAGATACACGTGCAATAATCTTAATTATATGTGTAGCTCCACAAATGAGATACAAAGCCAGCTATGTAGAAAGTGCATAAAATAACTGTCGAATTAAATACAGCATAGATTTTGGTGTCTGCAAAATAAATTCTTAATCAGGTTTAAAGCAATCATATTGTATCTGTAAGTTATTACCTACTAGATAATAAAGCACATATGTTGCTACTTTTTAAGCTGTATCACTTCATCTGAGTATTGGCAAGCTTAATTTGCAGTGTATTGAGTACATTAGAAGATTATTGATAGCTGGAGCCCGTGAGAGATTTGTTTTTGCTGTACATAACCACATTTGAGACAGAGTGGTTTGGGTACTCCTACAGCAAGTCTCTGGCACTTCCCAAAATTCTGTGGCAGAGATGAATTGCCAGGAAGATTTATTACTGCTACTGAACACTGTCTTCAGTTTCACAGTCATTAAGTAGCAGTCCCTTTTTAGCATCAAAATGTTTTTTTGTATTTACATTAGGATACTCCAAAGAGGTGTCTTCTGCCTCTTCATGAAACAACCTTTGGAAACGGCTTTCTTCTCTGACTAGGCTTGTTTGTACGCAAATTTAAAAAAGTTAAATAATGAAGTAATGAGGGATAGGCTTAAGTGTTGTGAAAGCTAGGTTGCCGGGAGAAATCAGGAAACTGTCCTACGGGGTGGATATTGGACAGGTATATTAGATTGCTAATTTGATGTACTTTGTTCTGCTATTTTTTCTGCTGTTTTTTATTTGATGAACTGCTATTTCTTAGGGCAAAGCCTTTCAAGCCTCTACCAAGAGAGGATAAAAATTTGAAAGGATGAGTTTTGTGATCATATTAAGATGGCATAGCAATTTATTATGTTGACAAGTATCTCGGTTGTAAAATTAGTAAGAAAATAGTCCTGTAATTCAGAACATGGAAAGAAGATGGGAAAGGAACACTTGCTTTACAGGGAATTAGCACAGGCTACGGGAGCTGCAGGGCGGCTGGCAGGATGAGGGCTGCCTCCTCCTCCTGTACCAGTCACTGCGCCCCAAACTAGTGAGCACCTTGCGTTCACCGGGCAGGCTGAGCACCTCCTTAGCTCTAACAGCCAGAAGCCTGTAAAGTTCAAGCTGGATGAAGTCGTATATCTGCATCTAGAGGTCATTTTTATTTCCTCAGATGCAACTGTGAAATTTCAGGGACTATGAAATACTGAGAGACCCTGACATTACTGGAATACTTGTCAAATATACCGGATAATGGTGCCCCACCTCCAAGCCTTCTCTTTCACCTCATTTCATTGTGCTAAGGAGCACTCAGAAAACAACCTGATTCCATCCCCCGAGTTGCAAATCATAAAATGCTTTATTTTAACCAAGCAGAATTAGTGTATAGAAGGCAACCGTGAGCTTATTAATCACATATTTATAGGCTCATATTTACAGTATTTTCCAAATACTCTGTCGAGTAGGAAACATCCTCTTTCTGTTACTAATTACTGTAAGATTATAATTGTCTATATCCATCCTGCAGCTGATTATTGTAGAGCAGGTCAGCTAAAACAGAGCATTTGGTGTATCACTGCATCAAACTTCTATTTGATAATGCAAAAAATATCCTCTTGCATTTTCTGTACCTGCAGCACTTTTATACGCTATTTGAATAAAGATAACCTACAAAAACATTTAAAGAAAAGTAAAGTGCATAATCTTTTTTTAGCTCCATGCAGCGCAAGAAAGGTTTTTTTCAAAGGCATTTTCTTTTTTCTTGGTGTTCTCAAGCAATATGACTTTGCCATGGGATGCATCAGAGTTTGATGTCTAAACCCTTGAAGAGAAAAGTGTTTCCCTTCCCCACTCAGAAATAGGAAAACTGTTACGATGGCTAACATGAAAGTCCTGGTCTGTCATCAGTTCAAAAGGCTATGACACTGGCTGCACCCATTTTTCCCCGACATCCAAGAATTTGGAAAGTCTTCCCAGTGTTAAATTTTATCATATAGAAAAATTGTGAGCTAATTGGTTGTCTAATACGAATTCAGATCAAGCAGTTTAGTTTTTTTGCTAGAAGAGATTCCTCTTATTTAACTCCAGTAATGGTTTGCAAGCCAATCTGGTGTAATGCAATTTACAGTGTCCTCTGATTCTAGGCTGTCAAGTTTTATGTAGTGACATGTACAAAGCTATACTATACTCTTACTATCTCTTTGTCACTGGGGACTCTGTGATATATAATGTAATTTCACACACCTACACACAAATCAGACCCCAAAATAGGATCCTAGGGTTGTTTTTCCAACTTCTTTTATCAAAATACAGGGGAATTTGCAGCAGAAATTTTAGGCTTTATTTGGCAATGCAGATAACCACCTCTAATACTTAAATCTCTTGACAGTACTAGACTTAATCATAAATATCAATATTTTTCCCTACTCAAATGTCTTTGGTAGATGAGAGGCTGTTTCACAAGATTTTGTGTAAGCATTATTATACAGGTATTGTGCTTGCAACATGTTGCAAATGAGTCAGGTTGATGAAAGGTTGACTGAGAAGGGATCTGGGAGAGCAGAGTAGCAGTCTTGAGATACAATTACCCAATTATCTAATACCAGCACTAGCAAATGACATAGATGCCATAAATTTTCCCTATGGCCAGCAGCAACTCAGGTGATACCTAACCCTGGAGGTGCCTTACAGCACAGTATCTTGCCAAATACTCACAAGTACCCCACTCTCATGCAAGGTCATCTGTGCTCCACCGAGATCCACGAACCAGATTTTCCCCCTTAAATACGCCAAAAGGATTCAACTGCAGTTATAGCTGCCCCTTACATTTAGTATTTCAGTATGGGAACGGAATGAAATATCTTCCTTTTGTATAACAGCCTTGCTCACGATGCAAGAGATCCTGTTCAATGGCACTGAAATTTCTCTCTTGTGTTTTTGGTTTTGTGGGGTTTTTTTGCAAGATCCTATCCACTTAAATGGGGCATAAAGGAATACAGGGCTAACAGCGAACAGCGTAAGATTGTAGTAGGATAGTATGATAACCTATAGGAAGTATGCAGTAAAGTCTTCTTCCTCAAGCATGGGGACATCACTCACGCAGATGCAACGGGCTATCCCCGCCAACTCTGCTACCACACAGCATGCTGCTGCCGCTGCTCCTGCCGTGCCCACCATGCCCACTGCCACCTCCCCGTGCCCCAGGCCTGGCCCCAGCTGTCACTGCGAGCCATTCCAGCACCTCACCATTCCAGCACCTCACGGTGGGGAAGGTGGGGGCTGGGCCTCCCCCCGGGGTTCTGAGACTCACTGAGTTTGTACAGGCTGCTTGTATTTGGCTAGGACACATTTCCCTCCCTGGACTTGCCCCAGCTCCCGTAGACTGAACACCACACTGGGCCAGAGCCCGCTGCGGGAAGGTGCTGAGCACAGCCTTGCCCTCATTTCTCAGTTTTGACTGTTACGGGATAAGCAGGCTCAGCCCCACTGGCTGGCAGCTCAGAAACACAAACCAGAGGGTCTGTTGGAAAAGGCACCGACCGGCAGCAGCTCTGCCAGCTCCCGGCAGGTGCGGGAAGCGGGACAGTGCCCTGCTGCTGGTGCCATGCTGCTGGTGCGTGTGCTGCCGGTGCCCTGCTACCGGTTCCCGCGCTGCCGTGGTGCCCTGCTGCCGGTGCCCTGCTGCCAGCATCCGTGCTGCCGTGCTGCTGTGTTGCCTTGCTGCCGGTGCCCTGCTGCCCTGCTGCCGGTGCCCTGCTGCCAGCTCCCGCCGCCCCGGGCCGTTCGGTGGCTTTCTGCAAGCCCAAGCTGCCAAGCTGCAAGCCAATCTCAGCTAAAAGAATCAACTTTTGGTTTAGCCTTAGCAATAAAAGGGCACGAGCCCGAACAGCGCGAAAGGCCATCAGGGGACCGCTTTAGCAAATCTCCCGATGCTGCGTTCAGCCCAGCGGCTGCGCGGGGGGGCTTTACCCGTGTTTTGTTGCCCCCCCCAAGCAGGACCGTGCCCCACAGGCACGTCCCGACCACCGCCCCCCGCGCCCCGCCAGCCGGGACGCGTCGTCCCGTGCCACATCTCCCGGTAGCGGTACCGGACGATGGGCTGGCGCCCCGGTACACCTGCCCGCGGGTGCCGTGCCTCGCCACACCGCCGCTCCTCGCCGGCCGGCGGGCCCCGAGCCCCCGCCTCAGCGCGGGGCTCAGCCGAGCGGGACGGGCTGGCAGCGCTGCCCGTGGGCGAGCAGCGGCGAGACGCGCTGTCCCGCGGGGGCACCGGGCGGCGGCCCTTACCGATGATGATGGCACAGGCGCTGACCAGCCCGATCTCCTTCTTCAGCGCCACCCGCTCGGGGCCGCCGGGCGCGCCGCGCTGCTCCCCGCCGGCCATCGCTGCCCGCGCCGCTCTGCCCCGCCGCACGCCGCCTCGCGCATGCGCCGCCCCCGGCCGGGGGCGTGGAGGGGGGGCGTGTGTCCGCGCGGTGGGCGCGCGCCGGCGGCGGGAAGGCGCTGAGGGCTGTCGCCGCCTCTCTGAGACGAGGCACCTGCGGGCAGCGGGCGGACGGTCTCCCGGCCCCCGCTCTGGGGTCCCTCTCAGGGTGGCAGCGCCCGAGAGGGCTACGACAGTCACCTCTGAGAAACCTGTAAACGTGTCCCCCGAAGTGCGGGGGGAAACAGCCGCAGTAACGCCGGCGTTTGGCTTGGTAAGTGCCAAGGTCAAACCACCGCTTTGGTTATTTGGCTTGTGGGACAGCGGGGTTCGCCCCTGCGCCCAGGTAGCCCGGCGTGCCCGCAGCTCCTCTGGGATGACTTTGGTGACCAACCAACCTAACTCCTGCCCCGCCCCCCCCCCCCCGTAAATCTTTTCAGTGGTGGCCCGCCTATTGTGCTTTATAACTTATGGTAGTGCAGTAATTTATAGGAAAAAAACATTTTATTGCTTGTAATCGGTATTCACAATATGCGGCCAGCCAAGCGTAGTTAAAATCAACAAGGTGATGCCCAAGTACTGACTGCTTGGTTTCTGCCTTTTCTTGTAAATTTCTCCCCCTTCCCCCTTTGTTTCAAACCTCTCTGAAAGGAGTGGAAACCCCCCAGTCTGTCTGTGCACCAGTTGGTGCTGAGGTGCTTGCGGCTGAGGGCATCCCCCCCCCCCCCCCTCCTCCCCTGCCCCCCAGCCCTCCCAGCGCCTTGCTGCAGCTGGAGTCATCTGTTGTCAAGGTTAAGGAAATAATAAATATTTCCTTTCCTCACACGGGATGGAGCACAAATATTGGGATCCTGCATTGCAGCAAGAACATAGGAATAACAAGGTAAATGTAAGGAAATAATGTCATAGTAACTCACAGAACTTTTGCTCTGAACAAACTGCCTTTGTAAGAGTGGCAAGGGATGATGTGTCCTTTACTCTCGGGTGAAATCAGAAAGTTAAATCATAGCTTGGGAACCTGAGCTCTTCCCTCAAGCTGTAACAGCCAAGGGTTTATTGATGGAAATCCCTGGTTCATTCCTTGTTCACAAGTCAAGATGAACACCTTCCTGAGAGCAGTTCTGCAGAGAGGTTCCCCCATGTGGGTGACCTATTCTGAAAGTGCATAGGTCAGAAACTTTTCATAGGAAGATTACATGGTATCTGGGAGGTGCAGGAAGAGGAGATGGTGTGCATCAGTGGGGCAACCAGCACGGTAATGGTATTTGGATGTGGTGTGGTGGTATCAATGAGAGAAGGAAGGTCTGGTTCTTCACCTCAGTGAGGGAAGGTGAGAAGTTTCTGTGGTGATGTCAGTCTCATATTCTTTGGCTTTAGAGTGAAAAGTATGACCTGAAGACTGGAACGTCACTTGAAGAAATCAGTGGACTATTCTTACAAAGCTGGTAATTGTAAGTGATTTTACTTTATAAAGCTGCTTTATATTGCTGCTGTTATAGAAAGGCTTATTGATTTTCAGAGGCTGAGACTTGTTTCCTAAACTGATCTATCACTCTGTGGAATTGTTGTTTCTAAATGAGCTGCCTCACTACTTCTAAAATGTCCTTTTGTTGAATTACTAAGTACTTTTTATAAGAAAGCATTTTACAAGAAGAGTCACTTTCTGAACTATGTAAACTGTACTATTATTCTGCTTTTAAAGACGGGGAAACGTGAAGGCTAGAAATTAAGTTTGAGATGTTCAAAAGTAACCTGATGCTTTAAGTGTTTCTTCTACATGATTTAAATGATTGCTTCAGAGCTATGTTTTCCACTGGTAGCAACTCAAGTAATTTCTAGTAGCTCTGAAAGTCTCTGCATGCTAGTCTTACATGGGCATTATGATTTACTCTGTGAAAGTTGTCTGTGACAGCCTATTTCTTTTGTAAAAGCTGAAAAATAGATTGAATTTCATCCAAAAAGTACAAAAATCAAGAAATATGGGAACAAATGGTGTTGCTAACTGTGTTACTAACTGTATTGCTGAGTTCTAAGAACCTAATGAAGTTTAGGATCAATTAAGCTTTACAGAACAACCACACAATCTGTTAAATGAATGACCACTTAGAAGGGTAATGCTGTAC
The DNA here is from genome assembly GCF_015220075.1 of Falco rusticolus. Taxonomy (NCBI): domain Eukaryota; kingdom Metazoa; phylum Chordata; class Aves; order Falconiformes; family Falconidae; genus Falco; species Falco rusticolus. The sequence continues at coordinate 11,830,373 of NC_051201.1, read as the reverse complement.
TTGGTTTCTTTCGCTGTGGTAGGAATGTTGGTTTGCTCTGGAATATGTGTGTAATCTTTGTGGCATTGTGTGGAAGATAAAAATCCCAGTCAGCCCTCTTATGCTGATTAGTGAGGAACAGTGCATGCTGACTGTGGGATGAGGAAAAAGAATACTAGAATTCAGGTAACTCTAATAAGCTGGTTCAACTCAACTGTGCAGTAGCTGCAGGAATTTTGTTTATTTTTTTTAACATTCTGGCCAGTTTAGGAGGCTTTGCCAGGGCAAATGCAAAGTATCCGTACATTTGTGCACTGCCTGCTGATATAAATACTTTGTTCTCTAATTGTTCCTCCTTGCTGAAAGCCATGAGGCACAACTGGGTGACTTTACCAATATGTTTTCAAGTATTTTGCTGGTAATAAGAGAGGAAAAACTCAACAGAAAAGCACCAGAAAACTCTCCTTAGGAAAGGGAGCCAACAAACCATTAAAACTAAGAGTGGCAGAGGAACCTTTAAGAGCATTCAGTCTTTCTATCCAGTTCCATGTCAGGTGCATTTTGAACAAGGCTGAAACAACAGAGCTGGCACAGGAGAAAAATGGGGTGAAATCTCAGCCTTGTCCTAACAAAACCTTTTGCAGCAGAGAAGTTAATGAACTGGCACATCTGATTTTGTCTCAGCAAGGCCAGGATGTTGTCTATTACACCTTAGAGTTTCAGCACCTGATCCTGTTTTGTAAGTTTCATCCTTGAGGGGCAGCATCTGTGCCTTTGCCTTTGTGTGGGGCTGTTCCCAGGAGGAATAGACAGCCTTTGCAGCTGGGCAGCTGTGCTTCCCTGGGCCACGATAAAGGCATCTGATAGGGGAGACACAACCGTTGGCTGCTCACCCAAGTTAGGGATTTTACAAATGTCCATTTGAAAGGACCTGTACCCTTGCACTGGGAGATGAAGATACAGGTATGTGATTGCCTTTTTCTTAAGATGTATAGCATTATTTTGGTAGGTGCTTATCTGTGGTATCTCTGCCAGAATATACTTTGTAGGCAGGCAATAAGCTTGTAAGCAGTTTAGCCTAGTTACCAGGTAGTGTGGGTGATAAACAGGGTGGGAAAATAGGGTTGGGTGCAGCTGTGTTGGTGATGGAGGAGGATGGTGACTGTATAGCAGCAGTGCAGTCTCTCACTGCCGCATGAGACTGAGTACATGGTGTAAGGGATAATGGTCATGGGCAAGGGGATACAGCCAGGAAATCTGTGCTGGTAACTTGGTTTAGGACTGTAGTTGTGGACCCCGGTAGAGTAATTCTTTTTTTTCATTTGTCCTTGGAAAGAGGGTAAATTCTTCTCGTAAATCCATATAAAGAACATTGATTTATTGATTCTTTTCACAGTGTGTACATAATAAATGACTTTGCCTTTCAAAGTTTTAAGTGTTTTACTATTGCTGAAGGAGTAAGCAGGTGGCTGTTTACATGAGCTTTTGATATGCTCACATCCATAGCAAAACACAGGAGTGTAAAATAGCATTGGGCCAGAAACCTGTTGGAAAAGACAGCAGTGACAAAGGTTGCCCACATTAACTGCCAAAAATGCTGCTTTCCACCCCCCCACCTCCCCCTTTTTTTCTTTTTAGGCTGAGTGCCTGCCTGCTTCACTGTGTTTTTTGCATGAGGGTGAAAAGAGGACTTTTGTCTTTCTGTGGTAGTGGTGGTTGCTTATTTAAGTTGTATATTCTGTCCTATTGTTAATATAGTTCCAAAATGAGCAAGTCAGAGGGCATGTACATTCTAATTAGTAGTTATCTGAGACAGCTTTCAGAGCAAAGACTTCTTTTAGGTTGTTTTGGATCTGAACATACTGTATCTACTTGAATGACGAAATGTTAGTAAGCAAAAAAGCCAAAGTTCTTTGTAGGAAGGCAATTGCTGCATAGCAACTGCACAGAGAGGATGCAATGAAGCTTGCATGGGTTCTCTTCTGTTGCTATTTTTGTCCTCATTTTCTCTGTGTTCTGAAATGTACAGAAATTACTGAAGTTGTTGGAGCCAGTTATTTCATTCATTGCTACTTATGCTCTAAAAAAAAAAAACCCACAAAAAACAAGCAGTGCAGTTTGGAGTTTCTATTTGGGAAGAAATAATAAAGGGAATTTAATATGCCATTTATGAAGGGATGCTGTGACTGAGTTTTCAAATTAATATGGTCTTTAATGTGTGTGAAGTCTACAGGAACAGAGCAAGGTTAAAGAAATATAAAGACTCTCTATGAAAGTAGATGTTTTTTCCAGTCTTACTCCATTTTTGTATCCATCTAAAAAAATTTCTATCATCTTAAAAAATAACCAACCCTACGAACCCAAAACATACTATAGTTGTTAAAGCATAATTCAACTTTGAATGTAATGGGGTTACCACAAACAACAACTGGGAAATAGTTACTTGGAAGGATAAAATATTTTGTAGTGTATCTTTAAATAAAAGAGTAGGCTGACTGGTTTAGCAAAAGGAAATTTGGGAGTAATAAGATTGTAAAGTAATTCTTAACTGCTAATAAACTTGAGAGTAAGGTTTTGCCATGTTGATTAGTGTCTGTGGAAAGCCTGTTATATCCATACAAAATATGGGAGACTCTGGTCTGAAATGTCCTTCTGGATGTGCCCTGCGCCAAGTCCATGCTTGACCGATTTAGCCAGCGGACTTGAGACTGTGGGACTACTGTTATCCTATGCTTTGTCATCTTTCTGTAGTAGGACAGAAACTTGCAGGGCATTAGGGTTAAGAGCAAGAATACAAGCAGGAAGAAGGCCCATTTACTGGGAGGTGACATCAGTGGGAGGGAACCATCTGACGCCTTTCTACTTTATGTGAATGAGTCCCAACAGGCAACCCTAGATGTAGCCAGGTGCAGGTGGATCAGTTACTTGTTGAAAGCATCCCATTCTCCATCACCTTGCTCTAGCACGTTCAACCTCTATCACATTCAGCCTCTATATGATTAAGGTGGAAAAAACATGGTGTTCTTTTTATTTCTGGTAATATGATATTGCACCTCTGTGTTTTCAGAAAGCTGTAGTTGAGGAAGCTGCATTAGTATGTGACTCCCCAGTACCTAAACAAGAGAATGGGGGACGTACATTTGAAAAGGGAAGGCAGAATCTATTCCTTTAGTCCAATAAAGGAGGAAATAGTCCAGAGTGGCTTTTTTTGGCTAGCTACTCTTCTCTGCAATAATGGCAACAGGGAAGAGATTCTTCCAAGTGTGGAGCAGTTCTAGAATAGGTCAAAGAAGGTAATTAGCTTGTGCAAACTAGCTAAACATCTGAACCAGGTAAAAGTAATTTCTGATTAAATATTACACCAATAACTTAATTTATGTTTCTATCATCCTCCTTCATTATTTAAAAATCTTATTCACACAAATATAATTTATAAACAATGTTCTTTAATGTTTGTACCTTGCCAAATGGTAATGTGAGAGCTGAATGTGTGAACCAGTGTCTAGCAACAGGTATGAAGATCCTTCATGGCCTCCACTGCCTTACCTTAGCAAAGCACTGCTCTCCAGAACAATTTAAACATGGTGTGCCAAGGGGTAAGTGGAGTTGTTCCTCACTGATCCATAAGAGTTAGTGTGGGTGCTGGGAACACAAGGCTATACACAGAAATGCAGCAACCATCTTTAACCAAAAACGTTCTGTGACATGCAGTAAAGCAGTGGGAATACAATAAAACATTCGATTGTCTCTTCCTCTTACTTCAAGTTTTTGGGAAGACTCGCTTTCATGTCATTAAGGGGCGGGAATGTAACCAAGAGCTGGAGTTAGTAGATCTTCAGGCTTACAACATTGGCTTCTGAGTGGGCTGCATTTTAAGAGTATGTTCCATGCTTGCTGAGTGGGGACCTGGATGAGAAAATTGGAAAAGCAGGCTGAGAACCAGGTCTTCTGCGAAGCTTTCTGATCTAAGTTATTTCAGACAATGAAGTCTGTCTTCTGAATTCTGTAATGTGTTGCATTCATTAGGCATTGGGAAGAGCCTTAGTAGGTAAGGCTGACTGTTCGGGCTGACTGGTGCCACTCTTTCATGGCCCTCTGCAAGATCTGGGAGCTTTAATCCCACGATTTAGGAAGGTCAGGAGATGCTTCAGGCAGCATCACTGTGTTTTGAGCTCCTCTAGAAGGAATGTGGGTCTTGTACACAGCAGAAGCTTGCCTAGTGTCAATAACTCCCTCCACAGCCTCTATAAAGGACGGTATTTTGCCAATGTACAGAGAAGTCAGGGCCAGATACTTCACTGCACTTACAGCTCCCTTTAAACAGCAGGCTTTTATCTGTAGGTTCTGGTCACCAGAATTTTAGCTGTCTTTTAGATAAATTATTCATCAGGTATGAACTGTTGGACATAGAGTTTTTACAGATAGGTAAATTTCCCATTATAGGAAGTGGGCCATTGTATGTTCAAATTGTATCACCTCTTCAAAGATGTTTCATGACAGCTCATAAGTAGATGAGTGTTAAGTCGATTATGTAAAGAGCTATCTGCAGGTTGTTGATGAGTGAGGTTTCTGGAGCCAGGGTTATTAAAAGAACCTAGTTTCAGTTAATCACTGGAACAATTGGTGTGTTATCACCACTGTAACAACTAAAAAGCTTTTCTTAAATCACCACTCTAAACCTTTGTTGTGATTAACATAATTCTATTTTTTCTTCTTCAGTGCTCACTGGGAAACTGTCTCTTATTTTTTCTATACTATGCTTTGGTTTATCAGTTTGCTAGAACACTTATTTTACTTTCCTTGCTTATAGATTACGAACACCCCTGTTTTATTAAATTTTTTTCTCCTCAAAGGACGGGCTTTCAAAACCCTGTTCTTATTGCTGTCATCAGGACTGTATTCAACTTCTGCAGATGGTGACTTATGTTGGACATAATATTGAAGTTAATGCATTACAAGTGCTAACTGGTTTAGAATAGCACCTCTATTTCTTACAAGGGACATTTCTCCCAGCTTGGGAATTTTTTTTTGTGTGTGACACTGTTGTGCTGTTGACCTAGGCTTTTAGCTTGAGGTTCACCATAACCTGTTTCACATCCTTTTCAGAATCCCTCTGCATTGCTGCCTACCCCATCCTTCCCTATTCTGCATCTCTGTGCTAGATCCCTTCTTTCTTCTTGCACCGCTTGTTCAGCTGAATATCAGCGTTCTGACTTTACCAGTCAGCTGAGATCATCCTGAATTTTATTCCTCAGTTTTGCATTTGCAATTGCTTTCAGCTTGGTGTACCCATGAATCCTTAGTCTCTGGTCACTCAAAATGAATAATATTGATCCCTGGATAGATTCCAGGGGACCCATCCTGAGATTTCTTTCTGTTTTGTCAGTGCATTGTGAATAATTACCTCAAAAGGAACAGTTGTTTTGTTTGGGGTTTTTTGAGACAGTTACACAGGTAACATTACAGTTGTTACTTGGGTCTTATTTTGTGTTATCTTGCTTAATATCATGACACTTTGGTCAGAGTTAAAAGCTCTAGTTTAAAGAAAATTAGTTCAAATCTACCACTTCCTTTTTTTTCTACTGAAACAAGTTCCCTATCGGACACGAAAACCACGACTGGAATCATCCCTCGTTTCTGTGACCACTTGTCATCCTCCGAAAAGCTCGGTAGGTGGCACTCTGTACCTGTAGCTCAGTATTTAAAGTAACGCCATCACAATTGTCTCCTGTGCCGATTATTTTAAGTACTTATTTCTCAAAGTTTGGCTTCTAATCTTAAGATTGAAGTTACCATAGTAGGAAAAGTATTTTTGAGGTGGCTTTGGGTTCACGTTGTCATTAAAAAAAATATCTGTCATTAAAAAAAATATCTGTTAATCTTTCAGCATATATTTGCACAGCACAATTTTATATAGTATGCTGTCAAGGGAGTGAGCCACCTCTGTGAGGGTGGCTGGAACATATTCCGGTGTTGGTTGTGCAATACACTTCTGTATCCATGCCTGCTGCATGAAGAAGCACAATAGGAAGAACACTGGACCAGGGATCATTCTGCTTTGTGTTCTCCCAGTCTGAGCATGGCCGAATTGTAGTTTAGATAAAGGGATGGAGGTCGTTCTCAGATCAGGCTAGTCTTTGTCACCATGATCCATAGGTCATAGAAGATGTATAGTCTATTTTAAAGACTCCAAGTAACGTTAGTTCTGCTAATGTCATTAGCTCTGGAATTCTGTTTCTGATTTTAAGTTGTCTGAAACTGTACCTGCTGCTTCATTTTGAGAACATCATGTGGCTGCAGTTGGCATCAGCTGTCTATGCTCTTGCTGAGTGCTCTGTAAGCTCCTGCAATGGTTGGGGAATGGAGCCTGGACCCTGTTTTCCCTGGGGGCCCAAGACATGGCTGTGTGGCTGTGTCAGTGTTCTGTGGGCCTGCACTCAAGACGCTAGGGTAGAGCAGCTCCCTGCTTGTAGGGGGTAAGTCAGCTGCCAGAGGAAATCTCCAGGCTGCTAGTCCAAAGATTTACCACTGAGACACAATGGAGCAGACTGCCACCTCTTGCCTTTTTGAATACTCTCTTCTTGATAATTGATTGTGTCAAGGCAAAATCTAGTGGTGTTTAACCTAATCTTTCTTGGCTTTGCCTTCAAAGGGACTAATTCTTAGGATGCCAGTTAGCTCCATTAATCCGGGATTTTGGAGCTCCCTCTCAACTCTTCCTGACCTGTGAGCACTCCCGAGTCTTCCAGGACAAAATAAAACAAGTTAGCTGAGCCACCTGGCAGTGGTTTGAACTGACTTGTTTGACTTTGCCCTAGAACTGACTAGAAGTGCTTACACAGCCAGTTACTAGATCTCAGCTGGAAGGTGTTAACCAACAGCTGAGAAACAGAAACGAACAGCTTTGTAAATGGCCTGTGAACTGTATGCCCTGGGTGAGAGGCTTTACGTTAGCCTGTTGGCTTTCCCTGGAAGAGACGAGGTGTGCTCCTATGGCCTCTTCCAGTGGAGGGATGCTGTAAGAAGCTGTCACATCTCAGCTCCTAGCTAGTGTATTCCCTGCAAAGGTGTGTTCCCTGCCTGTGCAGCACAGATGGGATTGATGTGCCTGAAAGTCTCCAATGAAGCTACACAATGTGCTTCATAGGGGTACTGTGAGTAGCTCAGGGTGAAGACTCTGTTGCACAACCTTATTTTGTTGTGTACTTTGGAGAATGGGGAAGCCAGTTTGTACTCTAGGTTGTCTAGCAGTCTTTGAAATACAAAAAAGCTTTTTTTCCCCTTTCCTATTAGTAACCTGGCATATCTATTGTGTCATGGAACAGTAAGGAAATGATAACGCTTCTTATCCATACAATATTATATTTTTTGAGAAGAATAACAAAGTTGGAACATGCATCATGCTCTTCACTTATGTATTGGTGAATATTTGCACAGAGAACCAGAAATAAAAGATTATTCTGTTATCCAGGAGCTCATCTATGTGCGAGATGAAAAGCTGACTTACAGACAGAAATGTATATTTTGTTTAAGTGCATTGTACTTAGAGTTCATACACATCCCCTCCAGTGCTTACTTATTAAAAGTTCAGAGAAACTACACTGTAAACCCGCTGGAATAATTTTTATTAAATAATTTTCTCTGGTAAACAGGGAAAACAGAGCTGCAAGGAGGTTAAAATCTGGGCTTGGCTTCCCCACTAATGACAAACTCAGGCCCCAAAATTTGCTGAGACAGAGATGACAGGCTCTCGCAAGTACATCGGGTCATCCACCCACCCCTCCTTTCTGGTTGCTGCAGGGTACAGGTGCATTCAGACAGAAAGGACTGGGTTGCTTTTCAGCTTTGCTTACACAGAAGGCAGAGCAAGACGGAGGTGTGGGTCCCCCTCAAGTGCACTAGACCAGCACCACCAATCCATTTGTTTCCCGCACTGCTTGAAAAATAGGGACTGTAAGAGTACTGCAGCACTAATGGTGGTTTTCCTTCAGTACTGGGTGGCCATTTACAATCTGCCAGCCTTGGATGGTTCCCAGTCAAAACAATTTGTGTTTGAAGAAAAGCTGCATGGGAGCAGGGATGCTACATGGCTAGGCAGGATTGCCAGTGAGCCCATTCAGTCACATCTGCTATGTGCGCCAGCCCAGGAAACAGTGAATGATGCTCAGACACTGGCACTTATAGTGATCTTGGACAAATTCCTTACCTCTCTGCACTTTCTTGCCTATCTCTAAAACAGATGTTTCCCTCCCATTGCAATATGCCTGGAGACTTGTAGTCTTATGTATTGTATTATCCTTTGGTATTATCACTGGTGGGCTTTTTCAAGTGGAGGAGGAACAAGATGCCTTTTCTTTATGTTAAGTTTTGACAGGGGTAGGGGGTTTGCTGCACAGTGTGTCATCCCTAACATTTTTTGATGATAGCATCAGATTTTTCTCCTACTTGCCCTTTTCCCTAGAAGGGAGTTAGTCTCTTTGGGTGTTGCCTGACAAAATTCAGGAGGTGGGTGGGTGCAGTGAGACTTTCTGGCTGCACCTCTCTGTAGGGTTACAGAGAGTGCAGAGGGCCCTCAATCCAAACAGGGAGCAGCCTGCACAAATGCAAGTAGAAGCAGAAGTTTCTCCAAGGCAGCATGTTTCTTCTTTCTGGAGCAATTTGCCAATAGAGAAGGAGATTATGTTGGAAAGCAGCTGGGCTGTTGCTGTGTGTGTGCATTTGGCCAATCATCCTTCATGTGAACACATTGACCTCTTGGAAAGATGCAGTTCAAGCCAGGTGTTGGTATTCACTTGCTGTCTGCACATCACAATAAGGAAATGCAAGGGGAAATTGTAAGCTAGTGAAAGGTTGTGTCTCTAACAGAGAGGAGGACCAGAATCTAGAGCTCATTCTTTACTTGAAACCTCACTGATCTCTCTTCCAGTAGTATTTTGTATGTTCACACAACAAATGTTGCTGCAGGATGCCTTTGTGTCTCACAGCTCACCGTAACTTCAATGGCTTCTTTCTGCCTCCCTTCGGTACTCTGTCCAATGGCCTTTCTTGACCCTCCACATATGTGCTTACATGTCTCCTGACCATCTTCATCCTCTCTTCAGACTTGGAAGATGTGGACAGACAGACATAGCATGACTGCAAACCCCCATTTTCTTGGAAAATCTTGCTCAGAAGAGCAAAATGTCCAACTGCAGCCATCTCTACAGTACTGAGGCGCAGACGTCCAGCACTACATGGTGCATAGTGCTGAAAATGGTCATCTGCTAGACTTTGTATCACCTGTGGAGCTACAGAACAGACTGTTCAGCAAGTGCTCTTAATGAAATGTGCTTAAGTGCTTTGTTGAACTGGAACCACAGTCAGCCTGTGGCACATCTAGTATTTTCAGCTGAAAAGTCTCAAATTGTTGAGTCAAGTCCTGTAGTGTTTCAGGAATAGCTCAGGGAGCTGCTGACAGCTCAGACAAATTGGTGTTTTTCTACCTGAGTTGTTGGCCATTCAAGCTGAGCTCAAAGCAAATCTTTGGTGCTGTGGGGAAGTCAGTGACAAATCAAAGAATCTTGTTTAACTTGGCTATGGCTGAATGCCGCACTTCCTTGTGAGGCTCGGTATACTCCTCTGATTCACAAACAACATCTGCTTCTCTTCGCTGACAATTCCTAAGATGACCTGTTGAAGGAGAAGGAGCAAGCATAATTTTCTGAAATACTGGTGATTCTCACTGGAGCAATTGCAGGTGTGTACAGAAGGCCAAGGCCAAAGCCAAGTGTCCTGGATGAACACCTGCATGCTGCCATGGCTGAATAAACCTGCTTTACCTATTTCTCTTTATTTACCCAGCACTGATTGCTGATGGCACCATGTTGTACATGGATTTCAGTGTGCTCAGCCTCCTAAAGTCTAAAGGGCATTGTTAAATACTCTGCAAGGACTAAGAAGCAACACGTATGTAGATGTTCTTTATGGTCTCTGATGTTAAGTACTGCCCATGCTTAACAACATCTTAAGCTTAGCACTTTCACTTCTGCTGGTCTCTAGTCACAGTATTGCCTATCTTCATATACACATCTCCTGTCTGTTCCTCCCAGTGTACCACCACTTCTCAGGCACATTTTACCTTATGTGGGCAAAGCATATGTGGACCTGGGCTGTAGTTTTGTTTGACTAGGGGCTTCCTGTAAATGGCAACCAGAGGGCCTAGCCCACCCCTGTGGCACAAGCTTTTAAAGTCCCATTATTGCTCTGAATCACACCTTCGTCTCCACACCCTGAGTCATATATTAAAATAAAACTGTGGGAAATAATAAAACACAGTTATATGAATGTGTTTTTTATTATAAGAGTTCTTAAATTTTTTTTTATTACTGCTTTGAGGCCAACTCATCATCTTTTGTTATGTTCATTACAAAAGACTTTGCTCCAATCCCTGTTAACTTGAAGGGAAAGGAACGCAGTGCACAGGGAGAAGAGGAGTTCCTTGCTGGCATCCATTCCCTTGTCCTCAGCATGCCTCACAGTCTTTACCACAGCTGCTCTACAAGAGCCCTCTGGGGTAGGTGGTGTTACAGGGAAGGTTGACCAGGCAAGTTTGCAGAAGGCGACTCAGAAGAGGGGGTCAGACCGAGTTCTCTTTGTCTCATACCTAGCACTGTAGCTCATGGCCTTTGTTGTGCCAGGTACTCCCGATATGACCTCCTGTCCTCTGTCAGGCAAATATGAAACATTTTTCAGCTTCACTGATGTCATGTCTGCTTTATCCCTGGCAGTGTGAGAAGTCTTTCTCAGTCACAAAGAGTTAGAAGATGAGATTGGAGGGAGGTTGCAGAAGGGAAAGAAAGTAGGACATGGAAGTTTGTTTATATTAGCTAATGAGAAAAGTAGATTGCTATAATCAGTAAGACCATGTTTTTGTTTAAATATTTAGGCTCTGTAGATTGGGGAATGGGTGGAGCCCTTTTCTTCCTAAGGCTTTGTAAATTTAAGTGTCTGTATCTTGACTGAAGCTTGGGAGATTTCTTTTCACCTTCACTTTTAGATCATACTTGTTGACCACACCAGTACTAGGACTCCTTACTTAAAAAACAGCACATCATCCATGCCATTTTCTCTCTTGCCCTAAAAAGTAGGTGAATGTCCAGAAGTAGAGTCTTGGACGAATGTTCCACAGGAGTCTGGCATCATGCCAAAATAATTCCTCTGTGCACCTTGGGCTACAGTTTCCAAGCCCTTTTTTCTTTTTTTTTTTTTCTTTTCTCCTTTTGTGTGTCTGTTTTCTCAGATAGTAGCACAAGCCTTAGCCTGTGCTCTGGGAGTAGTCTGATACTCCTCTATTGCAGGGTATGCTACTTTCTGCCATCCCTGTCACATGCTTATCTAGGTCATCCAAATTTTTTTTGGCTTTCAGAAGAGCAGATGCTTCTGGGACTACAGCCTGAAGCTCTGATGGAGCAGGTGAGTCAGAAGTTGGCTTCCAACTTAGTCTATGGGGAGAGGGTGCTAAAGTCTTCATTACAGATTTGCTGTAGCTTTTTTCTGAACCTGCTTATAGAGGCATTACTCGAAAAGGTGTTAATTTTTTTATGATGTAGGCTTTTGATTATCTAAAATTCTGCTGCCACCGAACTTAGAGTTCATGGGGCACCCAGCAACTGTCTGGTGTTGAGGACTTGTGGTGGTGAATGACTTCCCAGTAGTTGTCTTAGATATCTACTTTTGTCTGTTTCTGGACATGTATTAAATAGTTCCCCATCATCAGAAATGTGTTAAATGTTCCATGACTGACCGTCCACAAATCATTTAAATAGCATTCTTCTGCTTTATTGAATGTTTTTTGTGACATGTATTATTCTCTGCTTAATAAACCATACAGGATCTAAAATTGTGGCAAGTCCACTTGATCTCTGTGGATGGCATGTATTTTGAAATGATTTTTACCTGTAGACTCATTAAATCATGAGACATTTCCTGCTTCAGTGCTGGGAAATAAATAGATGTTCCTGTCAGGTAATCAAAAAACCAACAGACCAAGAAACTGGCTCTTGAAAGACACAACAGATCAACAGGATAGCCCCGTGTGGACCAAATGCCTGGGAACTGGGAATCATCTGAAAACATATCTAATGTATACAACAGTTGAAGCCTCTGGGCACAGCTGTGAAATCCCTGCAGGTATTTTATTCCCTGTTCCTCAGTAATATAGGTGACTTTTGTAAGGCTAACGCCTGGAGAGCTCCCATGGAAATGAGAACTAATGATAGGTAGAAGTAAAGGTGGGAGAAGCATGTCACAAAGACCTCACAAAAGCTCCTAATTTGTGAGATCTAGCATATACTATTGAGGATATTGAATAATGGATTTGCTTACTGTACAAATATAAAGCTCGTTACGGGCACCTTTCACTAACTGTGGTGTTCTGAAACTGTTCATCCAAGCTCTAATGTCCACCCTTTTTGGTGCTGATTTATTGTACTAGAATATATTACCAAACTGAAATACTGTTACAGAATACAAACTGGCTGCTTCACTCTTTCTGTTTCTGTGGTTTGTCAGAGCTTCTGCATTTCTGAAAAGAAAGAAAGGGAAGAAAATGATAGCTTTGAACCTGGGTGTTTCCCCACAGGGTAGCTGTTCATGGTCCTTTTGGTTTTGTGAGTAATCAGCCTGGTTCTGGGCACTCAGTATCTAACATTTTGCATACAGTGAGAGGGTGAATGACTTATATCCATGGCAGTCGTGCCTGTGGGTAGGTAGAACAACTGGGAAATTGACTTCTTATAAATCTATAAAAATAGCTAAGAGGTGTAATGTACTGTAAAGCTGCCACATTAACACGCACTGGGCTGTCTTTTCATTGTTTTGATATGCAGCAACAGTTTTATGGCTGTCTCAGAAGGTGTTATAAAGCTTTGTTTCAACATGGATAATATTCCAAATCAAAATTTTGCTTCATTTTATGTGGTTTCAGAAAATGAAAATTAACTAGAGTGTATTTGCATTTACCCTGCTTGTCACAATTACAAGGCAGGTGCAGAAATAATGGGAGTTGTTTTCATTTAATAGCAAATACTGAGCAATGTTTGTCCTATCCATCTCTTTCTTTTTTTCCCTTGTAAGTGAATTGAGAAATGGGAGCTTGAGATGTACAATCACTAGCTTCAATTGCTTGGCTTTTCTTTGTCGCTCTTTTCCCATGTCTCCACAGGGTCTCTCAGGAGAGCTAGTAAAAGTCAGCTAACACTTAGAAGCACACATGCAAAACTGTGTCAATCTGCACAGCAAATGGGAGTGAGGTGGCCAGGGGTATATTGTAAGGTGACAAACACCAGTGCTGCTTTACTCCTGAGGCAGCACTCCAAGAGGCATTTGACAGTTTGATGTCTGTGCTCTGACTCTTCTGTTTAGTTTGCGTTTGTTCCCTGCAAACAAGCTCTTGGACTGCTCCTTCCACCCCCAGGCTATCTTTTCCTTCCTCCTCCTCCTCCATCCTTTTTAATGGAAGGGACTCTTGTTGACTTCATGACCTACATTCATTATTTGTTTCTTCATACTTTCTATCCTCTTCCTGATGAGGAGGTGCAAAAACCCTGAGGGGACTGAAGCCATGATAAACTCATGTTCAGTGTGAAGGGATGCATAGCTTTTCCCCTCCTAACAGCCACAGTAGGATGACTGTGGGGCCTTTCTTGTCTTACTTTGCTATCACCTTGTAGAGAAACAAGCATTTTTTTGCAACACTTCCCAGGGAAGAGGTAGCTCAGAATTCAGCAGAGAAGCCCTGTGGTGTGGCAGGCTTTTACTTGGACCTGTTGCCCATCTGCATGATGCCTAGACTAGAGGGAAAAGCAACTCAAAAGAGGTGCCCAGAGCAGAACAGCACCCGCCCTAATAGTGACTTATTCTACTGTACTTGCTGTCTGAAAGGTTGAACAGCTTTGAGTGATAAACTTCACCCATGGTGCTCCCCTGAGAAAGCACCCTGACCACTCCTACTGTGTGGTTTTTTGGTGGCATGTGTGTTCTGCTGTGGTCAGAAGAAAGAAGATCTATTCTGTGACCCAGAAAGCCTGACTAGACCAGTGTCCAGTGCCTACTTGGCAGCTTCCTTGGTTTTGTGCTGATTTCATGTGAAGTTGCTTAGCTTGGGCTGACTTCTTGCCTGTCTCCATGCTAGCATCTGTCTGCCATCCTCAGTGTATCACAAGAGTTATCACTTGAATGAGTGGGGGTTCCAGGGTGGGGCCTCAATTTTTCCCTGAATTTTCAGTTGCTTGGTTCACATCAGCAAAAAAGGGGATTGGTTTATTTTAGTCTATATAACTGAAAACCGATAACCAGATACAGCTCATGTTCTTTATGAAGGAATAGAAGTCCAGGGAAGACAGCTATAAGGAGTGTTTCCAGGTAGAGTTCTTGCTGTACATTCTAGAAATACCATATATGTATCTATGTCTGTATCTTTCCTTAGTGGTTTGGGCTTGTGTCTGTCCAGCTGATGCTGCCTGATCCTCACCTGGGGCTCAGACCTGCAAAGCATTGAAAGCTAAAGTTATCATGGAGAACTCAGACTCCCTGATGAAGAGGTTAAGAAAATATAGGTTCCAACAGACAGTTGACTTAACATTTTGTATATATATCTCCTGTCTTCGTGTACTCTGTTTATTGTCAAACATACTTCTGGTGCTTAAAATAATATTAAGTTTACATTTCAGGTAGGAAATGTCTTCCAAGGTACAGTTTTTGTAAGACTGAGGTTGTATGAGAATCAAATAAATTCTATGTCCGAAGCAAATCATGCTCAGTGTTTTAGTTCCAAAGATGGCGAATGTTTGCATGCATGTAGCCTGTACTTTACTTGTAAGAGAAATAGAACTGAGGAGGTTTGAATCTACACATGGCTGGCTATTAAAGGGAATCGCTTTAATGGTAGCAGTAGGGTCCAGAAGTTTGCCCAATTTCTGTTATCTTTCTGATCACTGGAAATCTGCTCAGCCCTCTTTCTCAGCATTAAAGCAGGGATCGTATTATGCCATTCTTTAGTTGTGGGGAATATGATGTCTGTGCCAAGGTGATTCTGGAAAGATAAGCTGAAAATGAGCAAACCACCTTGGAAATTATCACCTGCAGGTGATGCAGGCTGATGTGATGTCAGTAACGGCTATTTTGTGCATCTGCACTGTAAGAGCTTGTTACATTAGAGAATATCAAACAAAATACTTCTGATATTGACAGAGAAGACAATATAATCTCATACCTTTCGACTGTTTCTGCTTTACATTGCTGCAGTGTTTATATAGCTGATTATCTTGCTTTGTACACTGTATCATCAGGTTGCAACTCTGGCTGGGAAGTATCATCAAAACAGTTTTAATACGGAGAAGAGGGATGAGTTCTGATTTTAAGTAATGGGCATTAGAAATTAGTCCTGAATTCTTCTACAGTATAGGTAGTCCTAATTAATAACTGCATGTCAGTTTCAGTGATAATAACAAATAGATCACCCTGATTATCTTGAGTGATTGCACAAATAGGCATGTTTTGCCAGAGCTATGGAACTGTGATGACAGGAACCATAGAAGTCTCTTTGTAGATGGAGTGAATTTGAGTCTGTGTGCTGGGTTCTGAGCCTTACGATGTTTCTGTGCATCTCCTCCTGGGATGGTGAGAGAAGGGTTGGCCTATTCCTCTCTTCTGGCTGCCTGTACTACAGACTGGGGAGAAAATTAGTACGGGAGGCAAAAGAGACATTGCACACATTCTTTTCCCTCTACTCAGGAGTGAGCTAAGGTCAGTGCTTTGCTCTGTGAGACAGCTTGCATTCTTTTCTTGCACTCTTCCAAAAATGTCTTTAAAACAAACAAAAAATGTTTCCCCCCTTCAATTTGCCTAAGTAGGCCTATTTCTGTTTTCTTTGTGTATGGAACAGTGTTTTCATTGTTGATAATGCAGCTGAATAAAGTCTACCTGCTTTCCATTAGATTAATAAAATTATTCCTTCCTCGTAACTCAGAATCCTAGTGGGATTTCATCTGCTCTTGCACCATGCTTAGCAGAGTCAACCTCTCTCCTGTAATTCCATTGGAGCGGGGATAATATGTGGAAAGCACATTCAAGGTTAGTATGGTCTATCCTTTTTTTTCTTCAAACATTGGTTTTAATCTGATTTTCATAAAGAGCACATGGTAGTCAGAAAATCTGCTTTGCTTAAAAGCAAATGCAGATAAAGTTTGCTTATAGGAGAGCCATTTTAACTCTTCTAGTACTGGCTGTAATGTAAGATTTACAGAGGAGAATGTAGATCTTCAGTGTCTTAATATTTCAAAACTTCAGTGTTGTAAAGTTTGCAAAAATTTTCAGCTCACTTGGTTTGCTTGAATTTGCTTTCACTTTGGGGATTTCTCAGCCATTTTGCATCACATGTACTAATGAAAGTTTCTGGCTTTGTTTTTTCCTTGTCAGCAGCACCTCTGAAGGAAAGTTCTGCATGCAAAATAATTTAAATGCTAGAAAAAAATCCAGTAAATAATCAGTAGGTGAATGTAAATGTGAATGGAAGAGTTATTGCCAAGAATTTTGAAGTATAAAAAAAATCCCAGAAGTGATTAACTTGAAACTGTTTTGAGACCAATTAATGCCAGTGAAGGATCTAATCCAGTAAATGGTGCTTAATGCCACGAGATGTTGGCAAAGTAAGCATTAAACTTGGTAAGATGTATTTGGAGGGCTAGGCCCCAAATGTGGTTCTCTGGTTTCATCTTGAGCTGTGGGTGAGTAGGTGTACACTGTATGACAACAAGGTTGCTGTAGTAATTATTCATTAGCTTTAAATAACAGGATAATTATGAAGCTAAAATTCATCTACTCCAACACACCCTTTTTTTGCTAGCTCTTCAATTTCTGAAGAATGCCTGCAGCCCTCTGCTTGTGTTGTAAAACAGGGCACTGCCCCTAGTTGTACATGGTTGTTTCTTTGCTTTTTGCATGCTCCTTGCAAGAATGTGAACTGGGGTGAAAAGGTAACGTGAATCAGGGAGGCAGGCACTGAAGAGAATACCAACTCATTTTCTTCTATGCCTCCAAGGGTAATGAAGGTCACTCTGGTGCCCATAAACACATGTATACTGCACACAGGACTGGTTTCTTCCTGAAAATTTGTGAATGATCTGTTTTTTCAATTTCTGTTCTATTCTGGGGCAAAAAGCAGCTAGCAGAACAGAGACTAAAAGGACAAGCGGCAATGTTTTGGGAGGACAGAACCTGGTCTGATAATCTAGATCCTAGATATTTAATCATCAGGCACTTTTGGGTAGCGTGGCATGACTGGTAAATATGTGTTACACAGGCGAAATAGGCAGAGTTTGAATGCTTCTGGAAAAAAAGTTCAGATCCAGGAGTCATTTTGGCTCATGTAGATTGAACCTAATTGACTATATTCATAATCTCGGAATGAGGTCCACAAAAGTTACTCTGTCCCTTTTACCTGTAATTGGGGACTGTTGCACATGATACGCTGCGGTTATGCTCCACGTGTTCTGTGCAGTGGCTGTGATTTATTGCATTCATGAAGGGCTGCTACAGTGCATGGTGCAGGGAGCCCAGCATGCGATGTGCACTGTACAGCACTGCGAACTCAGCTTTCTGAATAAGATCAAGAGGATGCTGAGTTTGTGATCCCAAGCGTATCTTAGATGTGAGACTAAGCCTAATGCTTAGTGCTCTTGCAAATGAGATGTTATTTTACCACCTGATAATATTCATGAGTCAGTAGCAGTAGTGAGGAACAAAGTACTAATAACAAATATATGCTAATAAATTTTGGGCCAGTCACCTGATGTGTTAGGCAAGCACCTAAGATCTTGTGTGGAAATTGCATATCGTGTTTTTCTGTTCTAGTGGAGAGGATGTGAGCAATGACTGCAGTCTAAAAAGCCGCATGTGGACCATGGTTCTAGCGTGTTCTGAACTTGACAGTTGAAATAAATAGTTCTAGAGTGGTAACAGTCTGGTGCAATTATTCAGCTGAAATTCTGAGGAGACTGGAGAGATGGTCAAACTTGTGGCAAGGGAAAAGAAATAAGTTGTCAGAACTTGAACTTTTGGAAGAAAACTGTTGCTATCTTGTGAAGTATGGAGTGCAGATCTATGAGACCAACCATTTGAATACAAAATGTTTATTGGAGAGCTAATTCTTGGAATCTAATAGAGGTTTTGCAATGGTGAGCTATGTCATTGCTGTAGTGTCTGGGTGCCTGAGCAGTGCACTAAGGGTCACCTTTTATGATTCTGAGATATCCTATTATGTTGTAAAATCTGGTTTTAAGAAAAAGCCGAAAAAGAAAGTGATTTGTAAGCTGTTGGATATCTTTATGGGCAACAAATGGACTGCATGTTAAAAAACCTAAAACAATTCCAACACCTAACCCAACCCAAACTGCCCCAAAAAGTCCATTTACATTGTCACTGAATTAAAGAATTAACACTAACTGGGCCTGTAAGGAAAAGGAGAGTTTCTACTCCAGCAGCCTGGACAGCATGACTCTTTTTCCCAAAACCTGAGCATTTTGTTAGTGGAGGCCTATCTTTGCCTGCTTCTGTACCTGCTTTTGCTCTTTGTCCTCAAAGCAGCACTGTTACCTTTAAACACTCTGGCAGCTTGGGAAAAGGTCTTACTAGGCTCTTCCAGTAACTATCCTACTCTGCCTACCTGCTCCATTCCTAGAGCACACTCAACCACACAGCAGGATGTGTAGCTGTGTGAAGGGCTGGCCAACAATTCAATGTTTGATATTACAAGGGTGTTTGAGACCTTGCTGAAATAAGGTTGGGATCTCTGTAAGAACTACACTAAATAGTGCTTTACACAATAGGAAAGTGAAAACTGATACAGAAGTAACAGATAATCTGTGGTAGTGTAGTTGTCTGCATTAGACCAAATATAGTAGCGAAGCTGTACACAAAATGCTATGAGGAAAAAGAGAAGGTCAGAACCACATACGCCCTTTTGTTGCACAAGACTGTATGCTGTATACGTATGTGAGATACATAGAAAATAAATACATTGCTCTCTTGTGTGTGTTTCTTGGACCTTACACTGTATCATTTCATAAATAGAACCTGTAAATGCTTACTGTATTGAGCCTTTGGTTATTTTTATTTCATAACACTAACTTGTTCATTTTTTTCAGTAGTATTCATCTGAGAATGTCTAAGAGCTGAGCAGCTTTTTAAAGGAAGCTTGTTTACCTGTATTAGGGGATTACTTAGCCAATGGCCTTTGATCCAATCACAAATTTTGCATCCTAGCGTCACAGAAACACTAAATCATTTCAAGAGGCATGTAAACACTTTGAACACAACTTTTGAATCCTAGAGACTGAGGCCTTTACATTTGGATGCCTAGCTCTGGATGCTGATGGTCGTCTTCACAGGAACTGTTGGTGCTCAGCAACTCTGAAAGATTGAGAGGTTAGATGTTTCAGGCAGGATACTGTGAACTAACACTTCTGTGGATCTTAGCCTCACATTCATCAAATTTAGCC
Organism: Falco rusticolus; assembly: GCF_015220075.1. Classification (NCBI taxonomy): domain Eukaryota; kingdom Metazoa; phylum Chordata; class Aves; order Falconiformes; family Falconidae; genus Falco; species Falco rusticolus. The sequence continues at coordinate 11,810,859 of NC_051201.1, read as the reverse complement.
CTGATTCTTACAGACTGTTGATGTATCAGTAGCAACAGGACCTTTTCTCATTGTTGTTCAGTCCTCTGTGTTAACCACAGAGTCATTCCTCTTCTTGTGTTGCTCTAATGAAATGGTTGACATGTCAATCCGTTACTTCAGAGGTTAATGGCTACATGGAAAGTAATATAGCAGGGCCTTGTGGCAAAGCAGAAACCCTATCACACTATTTCCTTTCTGATCCCCTCAGTTTTGACAACTGTTGTGGAAAAGAAAAGAAGATAAAGGCTTTTTGTGTCTTGGTTTCTTTCGATGACATTGGTCAATGAACCTAGGATTTTTCCAGTGGAATGATTCCAATTTTTTTGTTGCTTTTCCTTTTTCCTTGTCTCTTCATTTTTTAAAAAAGAATTGGTGTGTGGAAGTTTGAATTACTTTGTAGGTGGAAGTGAATAAAAATTACAGGCTCTGAGAAAACCAGGACTATAAAAGCAGGACACTCATAAGTGTCTGCTTAAACAGGATTAGCTCTGTCATGCAAGTGTTCAGGTGTAGCAAGCACAAGCAGAAAACAAGCCATTTTCTCACATTTAGAGAATGGTATTCTGTCCTGTTCCTTATGGTGTCCTGTACCAGCATAACATTACAGTTTCGGTTAACAGCTCTACACCTAAAAATAAAAAAAAACACCTCACCCCTGCCCCATCCCCCGCACCCCCAGCCATGTAGAGACTGAACAAAATTGCAAAATATTTTACACAGGAAAAGCTGCTTGCTAGAGTAAAAAAAAAAAAAAAAAAAGAGGAAGGTTTTATTGCTAAATTAGGAAGTGGAAGTTCATATGAAAGACATTTTCCCCAGGAAAAGATGGGTAAATGTGAAGCAAGGTGATCTGCTGTTGCAATATAGCAGTCAGCTCTCTCTTGTGTGCACTCTTTCTTTCTAACAGAGTTCTTCCAGTATCACTTTTTATCTGGGTACCAGGTACATGATGTACACAAACACCAACAGCAAAGAATGAGGTTCTACATGATGGTCTGGGTATTAAGTGAGGATTCTGCAGCAGCAATGTATTTGATATTAGTGACAGCTAAGGATTATCAGCTCTTTTTTACCTCTATGTTTTTTTGGTTTTCCCTTTCTCTCTCAAGGGACCAGTAATAATATACAGGAATCTGTATCGCATCTTGCAGTGAAGGTGTATTCTATGCAGATAATAATTCATTATGAATATATGCGTGTTCAAAAAGATTTTTGGGTACATTTTAGGTGTAAACAGCAATGGTGTGAAATCATATAATTTCTCATTTTTCTTTATCATTTCACGATGTGACTTAAAATTATTAAAGCATGTTTCCCCAAACCAGGACTTAACATAGTTACCATAAAGCTTAATGGCTTATTGTTACAGTAGTTTGTCATCTGTTTTTTTGTGCATTAGTTTACTTGTTCATTCCAGAATGCATGCTAAGGTTTTTCTGTTGATGATTCCAGCTAGTTGGTTTAATTAATTACAGTTTGCTCAAAAGCCACATGAAATAGCTGGTCTCCAACCCCAAAAAACTTAGGAAGAAAGAAAAAAAACAAACATCCTTATGCTTGTGGGTTATATGGGAAAGATGCAGGAAGTCAGATAGCAAATGCTAAAAGACATTTCTGTGTGGAAAAGGAGGCTCAGCAAGGAATTATTTAATACTTTTCCATTCTTTCTTCTCAGAGGCATGCAACAAAAGGACAAGGTCAATGGTCACATGTTGTAGCAAGAAACATTTTACTAGATAAGAGGAAAAAAATTTTCGCCAGGAGTGTGGTCCAACACTGGAACAAGTTGCCCAAAGAGACTGTAGAGTCTCCACTCTTGGGGATGCTGAGCCTTGATCATCCTGCTCTAGTTGGCCCTGGGCTGAGCATGGGAGTTGGACTAGGGGCTTCTAAAGGTCCCTTCCAGCCTCAGCTATTCTGTGATCTGTATGTGGTTCTGTATATCTTAGCCATAAATGACTTATAAGCCAGATTTTTCAATACTGCAACACAAAAACAAGATGTGTTTTCTACTCACTATAAGTAATTTGTCTATGGTAAAATGGGTAAACTTAGCGTATGTATTTTTCAATAGATTCAGTCCTGTGTGTGTTATTTCAAGTATTTTAAGCGTAATGATTTGTCCTGTCTGTTGTCATTCCTTTGATCTTGTTCTTTTATGTATGGTTGCAATCAGATTTATAATTTTCTGTCCTGTTTCCCTTTGTATAGGAAGGACCATCAGTGTTAAACTGTATTCAAACACTGTCAGTTTCAGTCATTTTGCCTGTGGGAATTGTGTGTGGTATAGGACTATGCAACTTTAAGTTTCTTTGTGGATTAGTAGTAGTTTTCTCCCTATTTCCCCAAATGTCTGCATCTATGTAACAAATTATTTATAAAAATCAATTGCATTTTGAATGACATCGTTGAAACCAAGGTATCAGCATTCAGAATGGTTGGTTCTTGTAGATGATGTCTTTTCCTTAGTAACCTGCAGATAACTGCTGTGATTATAATGTTTGTTAGTAATTTTGAAATAATAGATCTGAGGCACATTTAACAAGTTTTACTGGTTGAAAAAGGCTTTTTCCTACATTATAGTTATTTAATAAGCGAAGAAAAAAGACTGAAAAAAATCTGCTCTTTTGCAGATGTTACATTTCTTGTAATGTGAAATGTTATTCAAATACTTTAGAAAGTGTTTATATTTGGTCTAAGCAATTATCTGATCGGCACCTTCTTTTTCGTCCCCCACATCTTTTCTTTTCTGGCTTCTTCAGTTTCCCTCCTTCTTTCCTGAGAACTGAATAATAATTAAAAAGAAAAAGTCTCATTAAAACACAGTTAGTTAAATATGTATGTTTTAACAATTATTTCTAATGGAAAACTCTACTTGTGATGGCTGCTGCTATTATATGTATTTTGAAATTATTCTAGATTTGGAAAATGCATCTTGTGTGGACAGACAAAACCTTCCCTTCCAGAAGTAATTTCTATCCTGACGTGCTTGATTCAACATGCTTAGACTATGTATGAGATGGAAAACTGGAGAATGGAGAAGCATATGTAGAGCCTGAAGAAAATAGTCAGTTATTAAAACAATTTAGCTCACCATTAAATCTCATCATTTTTGAATATAAATAGGTTGCTCTTTCCTTTGCCTCATCTGTCATTTTATTATAGCACAAAACCTGGTGCTAAACAAAATAGGCAGGGTAGCCTAGCAGTTAAAACAGAACTAGAAGCCAGGATCTTGAATTTTGGTCTGACTCCGCCTGACAAGCTGTATCATCCTCTGCAACTTACCAAACCTCTGAGTCTCACTTACTGCTCTGTAAATGTCATTTAACTACATAGGATGCTGAGAGGTTTAATTAGAATTAATTTTAGTCTTTCAAGTACTTTGTGTTTCTCAGATGAAACGTGCTGTGCAAGTGTGAAGGATAATTATTATGTTGCGTCTGTGTTTTTCTGATACATTATTACTATTCTTTTATTAACCATGTTTTGAAAAAAACCCCACGGTACTTACTGGTTTTCAGGTTTGTTTGTATGGTTTAAAGTTAGTCCCTATGAGCACGGTAAGTAATTAAACTAATATTGGCATTGAAATGTGGGGTTTTTAATTTGAGAATTTTAATGGCTATTAGTAGATTGTCACAAAATATCTGGCTGTTTTGATACTTTGAGCACTTTGAATCATGCACTTAAGTGTAAGATGGGTCATACTGCTTTTAAATGTAGTGAAGTAGCCAAGCAATAACAGCCTGCAAAGTTGATAGCTTCCTTGTAGCTGGTCAGGCTTGACCCAGACGGCATTGTGGAGCAATTGTTCAGAAAATTGTCCTAGCAATCAGTGCCTGGTGCCTCCTTAACTGTTTGCCAGTCTTGTCAGGAGCTGAGCATACCTTATGCAATGGGCCACTGCCTGTGTCTCCATTTTTTTTTCAACTGAAACACTGAAGTAGGGAAAGCTGAGATACCAGGAGATGACACGTAGCACATGGAAGCACACTGTCTTGTTGGATAGGAGATAACTGTGCTGTTTCCAGATGGAATCACTGCTACACGAGAAAGAAAAATAACTGATTATAGCAGAAACTCCATGTCCCAAGGACATAATAATTCAGAAAGTGTTGAGTTATAAACTGTGTTTGTACTTTAACATGGATTTGAGCATGTGATTGGGCTTTTCTTGTAGCTGAGTGTTCAGGAGCCTTAAATAAAAAGGCAGTATTAACAAATAAGATCAGATCATTTTGGGGTAATGAACTTCTTTCAATAAGGTTATTGTTTTATAGGCAGGTCACACTTTTTCTGTCCTCACTTGCCATGTACTATGAAGTGCAAGTGTAGTAGAATTATTCTAACACACAGGACTCCCGTGTTAATTGCAATGAGATAAGTGTGTCCGGAGAGTCAGTTTCTTCCAGTCAAGGCCACAGATGTAATGAAGCTGACTGTCTGGCAAACTGCTTGAGCTGCTTTCGTGCCCTTCTATTCTAAAGTAGGTTAGAGCATAAAAATAAGAGATGAATGGGTTTATGCCCTTCTTACACTTTATAGGTACAGCATGCAGATGATTGTAGGTGTACCACAATGCTACCTAAGCAAAACACAGACCCAGCTCATCCACCAAAGCTGCATTTTTGTCCTGCTCTAGTAAAACCACTCTTGAGCAAAGTCCTTAAGGCTGGCAGTCTTACTGGTATAGTTGTCTCCACTGTCTATTGTCCTAAGTATTAAGTACCATTTGATGATCCTGACAGATGTAGGATAGGGTTGGCCAATGTAAGCTTTGTCAATTTTATGCAATAGACTTCTTCACTAGCATGGACCAGATATTAACTTAAAGATTCCAAACTTACACAAAAAGTGTTTCTTAAATGCTAATCCAGCCCTGATTAAGGTCCATTAACATGGGAACTCCAGGCTGATAGCAAGGTGCCGCGTGCTAGTTGGCTGTTCTTTTGCAAGTAGGCATCTTGTCTTTGGCTTACCGGGCAGCTTGTATATTTGTACAATAGGATGCCAAATAAAAGGGTGCACACATTTTGTAAAGCTTGTTAGCTAAAAAATGTTAAAATGTTATTTGACTTTGCTATTATCAGGAGTGGTGGTGTAGTGGAATGTTCTCAGAGTAGGGAACAGGCACAGTTGCATTTGATGACCCAGCAGTTGCTTGTTTCTCACTTGCTTTCTGTGTCAGCCTGTGATGCCTACATTAACACGCAGGATTTGAGATCTGAAGTCATGTCACAAATGTTGATTGTGCTGTGATGTCCGATGAGCACTTGGATGCCTGGGGTCTGATGGTTCTGGCACCGTGCTGGGCAGACAGCAGTTTGCTGTCTGGTACGTCTCTGTTGCCCTTTGAGAAATAACTGGCCACGGATATGAATCTAGCTGAGCCATTAACAAAGAGACTACCAGGTCTATGAAGAGACTGACAGACTGAAAGGGAATGCAGATGGGTACTACACATTTGCAAGTGTTTATTATTTAAGTCTGTAACTGGGAAATATATAGAATGAAAGGGTCAGAGAAAGACAGTGTGCCTTGCTGGCTTTGTCTTTTAGATTTTAGGATCAAAAAGAAAGAAGGAGGAATATGTCACATTGCAGGTAATTAAGGATTCATCAGGAAATAAGGAACACTTGGTCCCTCTCATAGCTTTGAGGACAAAAGGTGAAGAGTATCTGGTATAATATCTTCCATATGTGGCATGCTAATCGGAGGGATAGAAATGAGGTATTTGGAAAGCTGAATCTAAGCTCTTATAAATGGAAATTGCTTTTGCTTAATGAGTTTGCTGGTAGGCTCAGCACTTTACACTTGGAAAATAAGAAAAGATTTTTGATTATATGTTTGTAAATTAGGGCTAGCCTACATATTGAGGTAGCCCTAAAGATTTAATAACCTGTAAGTGAAGAACTGCATTTTTTCTTTCCCTATAAATATATGGGATTTGAATGATGATTCTAATGCATTGCAGTATCTCTTCATTACCAATGCCTAAGCATTGCTTTAAGTATAGTCTAGGCTGTTTGCATTTTAGTTTGTCTTTCCAGAGTTTTGAAAACCTCACATTAGGAATGGTATACAGAAACTGTTTGTTTCTCAGACCTTAGAAAAGTGTGGGGCTTATTCTGATTAGGTATAGCTTTGTTTTTGAGGATGAAAAGGCATCACCACCACTTGGTTTTGGTAGACATCCCCTGCCCCAGACAAAATGAGTCACTGTGTCCAGGTGAGTTGAGCCAGAACAAATACCTTTTGGGCAGTTATGTCCTACAAATTTACAAGTTTGTCTGGGATGGAAAGATCAGGGTTTCTCTATGAACGGCTCTAACATGAGAAACGTTGAGAGACAGAGTTGCAGGTTATTCCCGCTAGATGGCAATTAAAACACATCGGATAAACCCGGCTAGTAACGCTTGCCAAAGCTTTCGACTCTTGTAACTTACTTCAAAGTGTTAAAAGCTGGGCTTTTGAGTAAGACTTTAGTATATCTGTATTTTCCTTGGAGTAGAGCATGCAATAATTTCCATATGACAAAGGAAATACTGTTAAAACTGAACAAATTTTGGATTGCACATTTGGATTCAAACATGTCTTGGCAGTTTTGGAAAGGATGTGTTTGGTTTCTGTGTTGTAGAACCCCCACCTCCTTGGGGAGGGGGAGTAGTAGAGTCAGCAGCAAGTAGGAGAGCTCTTGGCGGGGTGGCCTCTTGGAAATTCACTGCCAGGAAGCCAGAAAAGCCCTAATTAGGCAGGCAAGTAGAGCCCGATCCAAAGCCTGCTGAAGTTAATGGGAGTATCTTGGGTTTGTTCATTTTTTCCTGTTTCAAGGTAAATCTACAAGATGAGTCTGTCCTCTTCATCATTCTGCTTTTATATGCATTGTATCACCTACTACGGTTGCTAGCATACTAGGTATAAATGCATGTCTGTATTATTTGTAATGAAGATATAGCATTCATGTGCTCTGTATGAATAACTTACAGAAATACATGTGAGATAATTGAATTATTTTTCTATTTTTTTCCTAATTAGAATTTGAAACAATAAAATTTTCTTACATGTGTTGGAGAGGTATAATTTCTTTTGAATGAAGGGGAGGAGCACCTTTATTCCTGACTTTTGTCTTAATATATTTCAGTTAAAGTTCTAATTAAATGCAGAATATCACATTTGGGCTGCCCTAGCATACACCTAGGGACCTTAATAACAGCTGGTTCTGGACTTGCAATATGTCATAGCTAGCAGAATTCAGGCAAAAGCTACTACAGAGTTAGTCCTGCTTCTCTGTTTAAAGTTGATCCAGTACTGACAACACTTATCTCAGAGATAACTAATGTAAAATACTGGAAATGACTCTCTTCTCTCTAATCAGGAAAAAATTCCCCATAGATTCAGTGGGAATTCTGCCTGGGTAAACCCACAGGTATTGTGTGCATTGTGAGATTGCATGCAAAGAAAGATCATCCCTATAAACTAACTTTATGGCCTGATTTTTTTTTTTTTTTTTAAATCTAAATAAAGATTAATGGAAATAGCTTCTCTGATTACACCACTACTTTATGCTTATTTGAGCAACTTTAAATAGATAAGGAAATATGAGTTTCAATCTGTGCCTGGTGCCCCAGAGTAATTGAAACTCCCCTTTGTTGCAGAAGTGCTGGCTATAACCACTGTAAAGCAGTAAAACGTCTGTCAGATATTCTTGCAGAATTCTGGTTTTGTCTGTCAAAGTTTATTCTCCCTATTCACACAATGTTAGTGTAAATTTTATACTTATTTTAAAAGATACACTTAATCTTTTCATGATGGAAGCACAGCATATAAAAATTGGAAGAATAGCACTTTCAGGATTTTCATATTGATAAGTCACAGCTGGATTCGGATAGCTTTATGCTAGGTTTTGTACAGAATTGAGGCATTTGTAATTGCAAAAGGACTCTGGTTTCCTAATGGCTGACAGTGACTGCTACACATTGTACACAGAGAAAGGTTTTCATGTTTTTCAGTTCAGCTGAGTTGATGTTGCCTCCCTGAAAGGCTCAGTTTATTTCTACAGGATGTTGCGTTGCAACTCTAAGGAATCAAAGAAGTTCCATGTTTCTATGGATGGGTGATGTATCTGTCTCTTACCGTGAAGACAGATGAGTTTGTCCCCATCTCCTCTCAGCCAGCTCTTGATGTATTCCAGGTAGACACTTTCATATTCTAGGCTTGGGTTCCCCCCTTACCCTTTCAGTTCTCTCATCCTCTGGTTGGACTTCTGCCATGCTACCTCTTTCAGCATAGTGAACAGGATTAAGGAATTGATCAATTTGCAAGGGATCGTAGCTGGATTAATTTGGGAGGGAAATGCAAGACTTGGTTTTCATGTGGGTGCTTAATGAGATAGTGGAAACTGTTGATTTGAGTCCTTTGGTGAGCATTTTCAGACTTGGAGGGTAGATTCAGGTAGGAATGTTGTTCTTAGGCAGCGATGGCTTAATGTCCTATGTGGAGCAGCGCAGGGCTCTACGGTGTTACCAAGACAACTGCTGAACAAACTAGTTTGGATATGGGAACCAGTATAAAATTATGTTGGTGCATTGTTCCTGTGGCACAGCCTGCCGTTCTTCTGATAAGGCTAAACCAGCCTAGGCAGAGCATGAAGTTATCATGCCATGTCTGGTACCTGAGCTCAGTCACTGAGAGCTTGTTTCTGTTTCTCCAGGTGGCTTTGCACCCTGTCTTTTAGGGCTGTCCTCCATTATGTGTCCTGTGGAGAGAGCAGAGCCCTGTATTGGATCCATGTGAAAGACTCTCCATCAGGGATATGTAGTCAGGTGGATCAGTGGGCCCATATAGAGTAGGAGCTGTGGATTCATAGCTCAAACCACCTCCCTGAGCATAGGTGCTGGCTCCTGTTGTTTCAACAAATTAAGTAGAAATAACCCACTTTTGTATAAGCTGCTGGACTATTATAATGAGGAAGCTGATGTTCGCAGACTCTGCAGGAGATTCTCCAGCCTGTGTCTTCCTCCTTCCAGGAGAGTTGTGTCAGCTGCCTGTAAGAAGGAATACAAGACTGTATGAGAGAGACTGAGTGCAAACGAGGGAGTGAATCTATCAGTGACTAAAGAAGTCACCAAAAATCAAAGTCCAGTCCCAGTTCAAAACAGTTCCCAGGTGAGCTCTCTGAGCATCTGGCTAGGGAGGCAGGTTCGTGTTGGCTTCTCTCTCTCTTTTCTGGTCTAGCAAATTCTAAATTCCTTTTTGCACATGAGCACTTCAACGGAGTGTGCATTGCTCTCTGACTGCATTTTGAATGAGTGGGATCTTCTGGTTGCTGTCAGGCATGGCTGAGACTATCTCGTAAGTCAAGGGGCTTTGATGGGCAGGCACTGAATTCTTGCATCCTGAGCTAGGTTAGTGGTCGTATAGGTGCTGAGCAGACCTCAAGGAACAAGGTGATACGGTAAAAATTAAGGGTTCCTCTGGAATTAGGGTATATCCAGATGAGGTATCAGTGTTTGTATCACAGTTTTATACTAAGGTACCTACCTTCCTCCTAAATGATACTGTAAAATGCCTGCATCTTTCATGAGAGTTAATTCTTGTATCCGTACACGTTTTTGTAAATTAGTGGCCTCTTGTTCAGAATGCTTGCATCTCCTGCTTTGATTTACTTCAGTTGCATTAGAATGTGCACAGGACACAAAATACCTTATACTTTCAGCTTAGTTATTGAAAGCCTTGTGTGACAGGTAGAGTTGTCCCATGTCAAGAAGGGAGTGTGAAAAAATACAAGATGATGACAATGCAGTCATCCCTGAACACTGGCTGTCAGAATCCTGAGAGAAGCCTATGTTCAATTACTGTACCTGACAGCATGTTAACATTGTTCCACTGGTGCTTAAGGATAAATTTTATAGGATTTCTTGTAGTGTCTGAACTGATTTGAGACTCTACAGAACTGAAATGTGCAGAATAAGTTAGTATGAGAGTTCTTTACCCTGAATGAGGTGCTATGACATATCCTACAAATAAAACACGGAAGGTTTCATTTTGCTGGCAACGGGAGATCTGAGCAGAGCAAAGGCCTTACAGAATAGTGTGATAACCACTGGAGAATCCTTGGTCAAAGAGGACCAATGTGCTGATTCATGCTCTGGCACTTGGAGCGATTGTGCTGTTTGTTGGGAAGCACTTCATTGTATCAGTGGAACTGAGGTGGAAAAAGTCTAGGAATTCATGCTGGCTCTTCATTAGACTTCATGACTCCTGGCTGTATTTTACATTGCAGTATCTTTATGCTGCCAGAGAAGGTTTGAAGAGCCATGTGGCAATGTTCCCTGCCAGGAGTGAGCCTGATATTGCATTGCTGGTGGGCTTCTATCCCATCTCCTCAAAAACACATGACCTTTGGTTCCCCTTTCTTTAGTAATTCCAGGCAAGTTAATGGTTGCTACTGGAGGTTAATTAAAAGGTGGAAAGATGCCCAGAGAATGGAAGGAATGTAGTCCCAGTGAATAAGTCACGGAACAGGGAATGTGAGAAGACCTGAGTTCTACTACCACCTCTTCTGCAGAGTTGGTATCTGTTTGCTGTCTGTCTTTTTGCTTCTCTGTGAAATTAAGCTAAAAGTTTTGCCTCTGCTTTGGAGTATTTGATGTTTGTGGATGAAAAGGTCTATGTAACTGCTAGGCAAATCTTATAAATTGCTTTATATATTGTGGGACCATCTCACAGATATAAGCTTGGAAAGTCCATAAAAAAAAATCTTCACTGTTCAGGTGAAATTATTTGGGAATGAGTGCAGGATTTCAGATGCAGTGAAGCTATAACAATATTACAGTGCTGTAGTGTTTCAGTTCCTCAATCATTGTATGAAGAGAGGACTTAATTTTGAAAATTGCCAGGGGTTGCCAGACGGCAAAAACAAATGAAAACTTTATTACAATTAATGGAGGTAACATTATTAAAAGTAATGGGCAATATTACTGTACAACTAGTGCTTACATATTTATCCTAAGTTGTGTCTTTTTTGCTGAGGGGTGGTAAGGGAAGTTGTAATGGCTCAGCAGCTAGTTAGAAAGGTGCTTTTCTGAGGGTTTTGTGTGATAATGGAAGCAAAAGCCACATACAACACCCAAAGTGCAAGAGGTGAGTTCCAAGCTGGTCTGCTGTATTGCTGTGTTCCAGCAGCAGTTTTAATGGATAACTGCTATAGTTCTGCTACGAAAGGGTTTCAACTCTGCTAAAATTATATATATATATATATATGTATTTATATAATTCAATAAGCTCATCTTCTGTTTATTTAACCACAAAGATATGGGTTACTTTTGCTAGACAGTCAGCTGTTAGCTATCTTTGCTGACATGGGTTATCCCATTTGAGGTGTTTGGGGTTTTCATTGTTTAGCTTTAAATTCTTTTATGTTTAAGTTACCTTAAGGAAAGCCTAAAGACAGCAAGTAAATACATCCCAAATGCTATGAATTCTGTGATGCATCGTCCAAATCCCAGGTGGGAGTGTGTCAGGAGGAAAGAGATCAGCCATGAGTGTTTGTACATGAGCATTCTAACAAGTCGTGTCTCTTTCCTGTTAATTTTGTTGTCTTCCAGTTAAGGATTTTCTGGTTGGTATCCTGGAGCAGATAAAGGGCTAAGTATGACAGGCAATTCTTTCTCCACAGCTGGCAGAAGCTGTGTCACATCACTCCTGTGACTGCTGGTGTCAAGAAGGAGGTTCTTGAGCTCTGGTGCTAGCACGTCCCATACCATTTGAGCACTATTTTATCTTTCTCTCTCTCTGAAGATTTTTCCATCACTTGTGACAGGGCATGAACCTGTTGAAGTTCCAGTTGAGGGCCAATGTGAGGCAAACATCCTCTGAGAACCATGCTACTAGATCTCTGTAGATCTCAACCTGTACTGCTGATTTTCTTTTGCCACAGTGAAAAGAATCCACACCAAATTAGCATGGCCTGTCTTGAACTAGGTTACCTAGGGCAGCTGCAGTTTAGTATTACTTCTTGGCATCCTTAACCTCCAAGTTGAAAAGACTATGTTTCAGTGTTTAGCTATTTTTAAATATTTTTTTTTAAGCTTTTGAGACTTGCCTAGATTGAAAGGTGATAATAACTGTGTGTTGCTATGGCAATTTCCATTATCTTAAATACTCATTTTCCTCTGTCATGGTAAATCCCTGGAAGTTTGGTTTGACGATAGAGCGAAGAAACACATTAAAAATTCAGTAGTTTAATAGTACATGCAATAAAGAAATTAAAGCAGATATACCTCTGAATTTCTTATGCAAACATTGTGTGACAGTATACGAATTGGATCCTGCGTGTATCTTTGCATACCTGTCTATGCAAGTACCTTTATGGTACCTGTCCCTGCAAGATATCTTATCCATATGCAGTATTTGCATATGCCAATTTGTTTTCTGCACAGAAAGCATTCTTTACTGTCTGGAATTTTTTGCAAATTGTACTCTTACTTTTAATGCTTTCATTGAAGATTGTAGAAGAGTGAAAGGTAAAAAATTGCTTCAGGAATCCATATTCAGAAAATGCATTAAGATACAGACAAAACTTGAATTTTTGTGGATGTGTTGGGAGAAAAGATCTCGACTGTGGAAGTCTGAAGGCAAGAAGCATGCGTATGCAGGAGGATAATGCTGTTTTTTGTGGAAGATACACATCTAGCCAGCTGGAGAATGAAACTGTAGCCAGTGCCAGTAGTGTGAGGACAGGGGACAGATCTCAGCTAGCAGAGCTGTACTGTTCCAACATGTTCAGCGTGTCTGCACCTCCTCCAGTAACACAGCACTTGCCTTTGCTGGCTTCCTTCTCAGTTTGTATGATACCCTCCAGGCCAGTCCCTGACAGACGTACAGCCAGACTGAACTGGACTGTCAGCTGCAGAAAGCATCAACAAAAAGTATCTGATTCTGCATAGCAGACAACAGCAGTTGTGATGTTGCAGAAGGTGACCCAAATGTGTTTCATGACTTCTGTGATCATGAGATTTATCTGCCCTTATTTAAAAATCACTAGTGATAAAATCCTGAAAGGAAGGATGACAAAAATCAGTTGACTGGTGTTCTTGTAAACAATTACAAAATGTAATTGTATATATCATGTGTTGCTTACACCAGCATGATGACTGATTTCAGTGGTACAGGTAAGAAGGGTTAATGTCACCCTTTGGCAATGGTATTATTCTTAAATCCCACATAAGGTCCATTTAGAGAGTTTCAGTGAGACTTCAGCGGTGTGTAAGACCTGCCAAGAGTTTTTGCACTGGAGGAGTACGGGTTGGCAGGATAAGCCCTAACATGTTAAGTGCTGTTTATGATATTATTATTGCTTTGTGAATTCATTTCCCACAGAGACAGACTGGAGATGCAATGTTCAGATTCAAACTTCCTTTATGCTCTTGGGTGTCAGCTCCATGGTTTAGATTTGGGCCCATGTCAAACTTCTAGTTATTAACAGCAATACTCAGTATTGTGTTTATAGAATATACTATAAACTGTATGAAGAATGCAAAGAGTTGATTTTCATGAAAAGCCTAGGAAGATGTTATTTTCAAGAATAAAGGGAACATAATTGCCCTTCCTAGGTAAGGTATGTTATTTACACTATGGGGATTCATGTCAGTACATTTTAAGTAAGTTGCTTGGCTGAACTTGTTATCTAGCTGCCAAGAACGGAAGTGAGAGAGAAGAGCCAGTGAGAATTATTGGCCTCTATGCTCCAAACTTACATCATGTAAACATTTATAACATGACTTTTATTTTCAGCATTGACCATTCCAGTGGGGGCCTCTTTGTTGCTTTATTGCTGGCAGACTGCTTTTGATGGCACTTTTTGGCTTATTTGTGAGGATGCAGCAAGCCAACAGACCTGGAACTACATGGTATTTGCAACATGTACAATGAAAACTTCTAGTCATCCCTTTCTCTCTCCAGGTTCCCAGCCACAGGCAGCTGCTTGGGTTTAAGCACTTCCTTATGCCCCTGCTGTTAATGCTGACTTGCAGTGACCGATGGTCCCACCCTGCTTTCTCAGCATATAGTAGTGAAATCAATAATCATCATGCATGAGAGAAAGAGGCTGACTTTTCCATTTCTCCTTAGTCTCACAGTTTCAAAAAAGGATAGAAATTCTAAGTATGTTATTTTTCATTGAAGAATAGCAACAATTAACAACTTGCAGTACACCTGGTGACATTTACCTTGGGCCTGGAAATGATCTTTCATTACAGTCCAACCTTCCTGCTGGTATCAGTAGTGCTTTTCATGGTATCAAGATATGTTCTTCCCAAATCACTTAAATTCATGATAAGAATTAAATGCATAATTCAAACAAGTTTCTCATTTCTTTAAGCTGCATTGTTGTCGGTAAAATGACACAGAATGATGCAGAGCAGTGGGGAAGAGGAGAATAATTCAGGTTTCTTCATGTGGTTTTCAGATTTCTGATGATGCTACAAGTATCTGACCCAGTGCAATTATGTGGGTGAACACCATAAGTTTTTCTTAGCATTTGTTGCAGTTCATCAGTTTGTACCATTTAGGCTGTAGCCACAGCTCAGTTTATATGCAAGTTTTGTTTGTTGTTGTTGTTTTCAGAGCCCCTTAATGCTCCTCACTGACCCTTTTATAAGCTATAACTTTTGCTCACACTCCATAAGTCAGGGAGCCTTTAGCAAAAGCCTATCAAGAAAAAAAATCTGGGATGCTTTCCAGGGAAAGGCATGTATAATAGAGAATTCTGGCAGTTTTTCATCTGGCACTAATTTATTATTTCAAGCTGGCTTGCTCTTTAGACTATAATAAACAGTATTTTACATCTAACAAATCACTTCTGATATCCCTGACCTTGACAATGGGCATCTAGTATGGGTTTAAAAGAAAGAACTCTAACCAGCAATACAGTGGGTCACAAGCTGATTTAATCATGGTTTTTTATGTTTCAGCATTTCTAGTGAAATAAAAGATATGTGGAAGAATAGGTTGTTTTAATAGAGATATATGCTATCTCAGTTATGCTGTATATGCTAAGTTTTGAGAGTACAGTTTTTATGTTTAGTCTAAAAGGATTTAAATGACGTAATCGTGGAAAAAGATACTGGATACAATGAAGTGATGGCAGTGTTTTACTGAAGTCAGGAGTTTGCTGTTGGTGTATCCTTAAGAATTCAAAGAAATACTGTATCAACACACAAACTGTATTTAGATGGCAGTTGCATTCACTCTTAAGTACCTTATTGTCTCAAAGAGAAGAGGATTTTTCTTCCTTTTATTAAAAAGCACATGTAAAATCCCCCAGAAGAACAGTGTCAGAAGGTTCTCTGTGCCACTGGGACATGCTGTCTTTCTCTTTTAAGACAAGTGGCAGCTAGGGAGTTGCTTGTCAGGTCCCTGGATGGGAGAAAGGATGAGAAATTGAAGTAAGTCTTGATTAAAGAGCAGCAGAAGGCTGCATGCTTCATGATCCAAGCAACAGTTTTGTTTCCTTTTCCTTATTGCTGAGTGTACCCCCTGAATACTCCAGATTTATCAAAACACGATACTAGTCACTAGGCAGAGGTTTCTAATCTTTTTCCATTTTACATCACCCACATTTTTAAGTTCTAAACCAATTAGGGTAAATGTAACACAGGTAGATGCTTTGCATAATCTACAGGCAGTTGCTACACATGTACACACACATACACAAAGCCACACACAAAGTGTGTCAGTTTACATTGTGATTTGAATTGTCTTAATCAGTTTAGTGATAAAAGAAAGCTGTAAGCCCTAGCTAGTTATGACCATCCAAGTCATAAAGAAATGACTTCTTATTTGTGTAATACCATTAGTAAACCTGCTCCCAGGAATGCTAACCCACTGTTTCTCTTAATAGCCTGCACCTGACTTCAAAGCTCACTGAAATTAAGCTTATTAGTTCTACTCATGTTGTTATTATGCAGACACCTGTTCAATGATAGTTCTTGCAGTCTTCTCTCTCCCCTTTTTTTTCTTCTCCTTCCTTCCCTTCTCCAACCCTTAAGGTAAAACTTGGCTCTGCTGTGAACTCTTTTCATTTCAAAAGTTAAGAATTGCTAGTTCTGTTTTTATCCTGCACTGCTGGTGTTTTTCTAGGGCCTGAAGATGGGAAGTGGTTCCCAAAATAAATGGTAAATGTTTATTGCAGAGTATTAGGCAGTCCTTTCTATGATGTTAATGCTTTACTGATTAGATTAGTTTGGAATTGCTTCTCCTTAGCATTTTCTTCCAAAACTTAAATGCATGTGTGTGTGTGTACGTATGTTTTTAAAATATATGCTTGCAAAGATGTTTTTGATACAAAGCCTGAATGACATAAGAAGGTATCCTTAGTTTATTATTCTGGAGAATAAATAGAGCTTTCTAACAGTGTAAATTTGAGGTTGTCTGTATGTGCTAATATGAGATCTTAAGAAGACAAGAAAAGAGAAGTTGCAACAGTTGGTAATAGCTTTCCAGCTATTAACCATTTTCTACTTAACCTGTGTAACAGAGGGGAACTAGCTGACTTTTTCAAGCTCTGATCGTAGGGGCCTCAAAAGTTTTGCTTCAGCAACTCTGTAGTTGGGGATGTGCAAACACACTCAAAGAATTTAAAGAGCAATCTATTACGATTTTTTAATGGGCATGTTGGATAAATCCTGTGTGTCTTTCATGCACCACTCTCCTTTGAAGTCAAGAGATTGATTGTATGAGCAGAAATTGGTTGAATGTATACAAAATGTCATGTAAATTTACAGTGCTAAATAGAGGAATTAGAATAATTGTAAAATATGCAGACATCCAGTCAAGCTGGGTAGCCCTAGTCTGGTCATTGCAGCAAAGGAATTAGCTTTCAGTCTCAGCTATTGAGCTAAAATTAGTCAAACACTTATAGTATGTGAATGCACAGAAAAAAATAGCTTTTTAAAGAAACAGTTTAGCTAAAAATGTGCCAGATGTTCAGACTAAAATACCAGTTATCCAATTTTCTTGTGAAAAGTTAATCTCTTCTTACATTTAAACCATGCTGTGTTATGTGAGGTTATACTGGAGTACAACGTGAAGGGATGGAGCATGCCATATTGTCAGCAATACAATGGAATAACTTATATTTGAATGGAGAAACACATTTTCAGGTTTGTTGCCAAGAAGATTTGCACATTTTGTGTTTCATTGGGAAAGTCGACCAGATTTCACAAGCCGTGCTGTTGAAGAACAAATTAACATTGACTGGGGCCAATGCCATAATATCTTTCCTCAAAGTACAGCCTACATATTAATTAACATTTGTAAAGCACTTTGAGGTGCTGGATGAAAGGCAGCATAGAGTACAAAGTTGTTGCTATGATTAATTAGTTATCACATTGGACATGTGAAGTGCTATATTAGAGTATTGCAGACTATTATTTATTAATTGTTGCTTTTGCCTGTGGCCGCCTTTGTTCCATCCTTTACCTACTGTGTTACTGCCCTTATTAATCACATACTTTGGGCTGGAAGGGAATGCTTTGACCTGTATGGCAAAGGCCATAGATTTTCATCAAGCAATACCTGCAGGAAACCAATATCTTCTAGTTAGGTACCAAGACATCTGACCTTGATGTAGAGACTTCGATATGACATCCCTAACAACTTTGTTAATTACCTGTACAATTAAAAATGCATGGCATGTATTTTGTCTGTCTAAAACTTCTGCTTCCTTTGTGTCCTGTTGTGTGTGTTGTATCCAGTTAAAATATAAGAAGCAAATTTTCCAATTTTTCAAGTGGGTCCCCATGTGAATGCAACTGGTCATCAAGGGGGTTATAATCTACTTTGTGCATATGAGATAGGATCTCATTTCTAAGAACAGGGAGCATATTCATTGTAATACAGCCCATTCCCATGACCCTTGATCTCCACAGCAGAGAACTTCTCAGTAGCTCAGTTCAGCATGTTTTTTTGGCTTTTCAGGAAACTAGACTATGGATAGAAAAGCCCAGTCTATGCTCCCATTAGGCCTATAGCTTTTCTGAAATTGGATTTAGTTTCTGCCAAAGCTTGAGTTTGGCTTGGTGTTTTCAGGGCTATGAAGCAAATACTGCTACTTGTTTTGTCTGGTGTCACTGGAAGCTGAGAGCGGGCACTTGCTTCCCTTTCTCTCTTACTTATTTCTGTGGTTTGACCAACAAAAATAGAAAACCTGTACACACTGTCTAAAATTATTTAAAAAATATAAAAATGATGGGGCTGGAAAGGTCCTTTTATTGCTATTCCTCCTCCAAGAGAGAATTAGATGTGCCTAAAACTTTCAGACAGAGACTTCTATAAATGATCTCAAAGGAGCTCCAGTTCCCCCCCCAGTCACTCTGTTCCCCTGCTACTCTGTGTTAGGAGAGCACTATGTAATACTGAGCTGCAACCTTGCTTGATACTTGTCCAAGCAGAAACCTTTTACATACCTGAAAACTCCTTACCTAATACTTGATTTTTCTCTTATTTGGAGACAGCTTTGATTATTTCATCTTGTCTGCACGAATCACAATTTCTAGCTCCCCGAGTGTCACAGTTGCTGAATTCCTGGCTTGCTCCACATCTGAGCAGAGAGCTCTAGCTAAGGCTACCAGTAGATCAGGGGGAGGAAGTAACCTTGTCTCCTATGCATAATGCTCCTTCTCACTTCTCGACCTGATGATTGCTCTCTTTACAATAGCAGAGCATGTTCAGACTCCCCTTTAGCCTGCCATTAACCAGGCTTTCTCTTCTGTGTCTAACAGTCATTGTCACATGTCACCTACCTTGTCCTTCTGGAGTTCATTACAATTGCAAAATATTAATTGAAGATGCTATGTAACAGTAAGCCTCTCTTTAAAATAACAGCTTCATTTTCTAATGTTTTTGTCCAACACAAACCTAGATAGAAAAAATTTCTAGTGGTAGGGAGTGCTTGGCAGACTGTGGCAGCAACAGGTATAAGTGTCTTAAATTTACACAGCATTTTTTTTGTCTGAAGCAATTTATTATTACTGTATTGGGTCATTTGACCTACACTTTTATTCAGAGTTTAGAAGAGCAATTTTAACTGTGATATTTTTATAAAAAGGGAATCCATAAACTAGATTTTCTGAAAAATTGCCATCTCATTGCCTTTGACTATGCCAGTTGCTGATAATTGACAGAAAAGATATGGTTTTATTTTTCTTCCATTGATAAATTTGTATTACCAGTTTGCTTGGGAGTTCACAGTAAATGTATATTCCCAGGAAGTAGATGCGTAAAGGACTACCCCTGTCATGGACATATTGCATTAGAGAGAAGCACTAAAATTAATAGTGGCTGAATTATTCATTTAGTATGGGTTGATTTTTGTATTTTACACTATGAATTTATCTTAAAAATAACTCTTATGCTAAATAATTTT
Organism: Falco rusticolus; assembly: GCF_015220075.1. Classification (NCBI taxonomy): domain Eukaryota; kingdom Metazoa; phylum Chordata; class Aves; order Falconiformes; family Falconidae; genus Falco; species Falco rusticolus. The sequence goes on along the minus strand of NC_051201.1, from coordinate 11,791,409 downwards.
AATACTACCTAGTGTAGTTTGAGCTGGAAAGAGGAAAACTTAATGAAGTGTTATTGTCTCATTTGACAAAAACTTAAGTTAATTCAATTAAAATGAAAACATAGCAAAAGCAAAAAATTCATTAGTATCAATGGGATTAAAAAACCTTACGTTGTGATAAAGATTTTTATAATATTGTCACAAAAACTTGTTTATTGAAAGAAGAGATGGAATAAAGCTGTTTCCTATTTTTCAAGCTCAATTAAGGGTAAAGTTCCATTGGAAGAAAACAACACTGATTCAATACTGCTGAAATGCCACTTTCAAATTGTCTAAATGGATTGCAGCTGACAGTCAAAGGAGTCCGTGTGCCTACTGTGGTCACTATATCAGCTCCAGATATAAAGTGTGGGGGCTGCAGCAGACTTGCTTTGTCTGCATTCTCTTAAATCCCTACCGTACTGAAGGTGGGCTTCCATTGCCCAGTTGTTCCTTACCCAATTCCTATTCACTCTTTGGCCCAACAAAGAGATCTTTAAGAGAGATTAATTTAATTGAGAAATGGTTTATGATTAGTATCAAATAGGCCTCTGTCAATGCTTACCAGGTTTATCAGATGTGCCCTTCATTATGTGTCATGTGTACATACTCAAGACTAATGAACCTTTAGGACCACTGAGACCCTTCTATGCAGACATCTCAGTGTATGCTCTTCTTCATAGAGATACTGAAAATCATCAAATCAGTTACCTTTTTTTGCCTGCTCCAGTTTCAAGGCTTTTCCAAAGTCTGATTGATCTAATAATTAGAAATGATCTTTCAAGTACCAGCTGACATTATTCCAGGCCAGTTTATGAATATTTATCAATGCACAAACACTGTTTATGTGTTTCAATGGGTTTTCCTTTAGTGCTTATTCCTGTGGCTGTACTCATAAACAATGATTTTGTCCCCTCTTGGCTTTTGCCAACCCAGCCAGCTATTTTGGTTTCCTTTCTGTGTGTCTTTCTCTTTGCCCCTTTTGTCCCTGTGACCTTCTCTGCACACATGTCCCAGTTTTAAATAACATATTGAACAAGAGGAGCTGGAAACTTTAGAGTTTTTTACATGGTACTGATGTTTTCCTTACTGCTGGAAGAGCCTTTTCTGATCCATTTTGGAAGTACTGTTGCTTTTTAATCTTGGCATTGTGTCATTGCTTCATAATCATTCCGTGGGCCAGGTCCTATTCTTTGTTGTTGCAAACGGATGAACTCCTAATTTATTGCAGTTCTTCAGTTATTAACTCAGTAGTGCATGGCTGGGCTTTTCATGACTTCCGGACGCAAGATTTTTAGAGTAGCTATTCTGTGACTTGAAGTAAAAAGGAAAAATAGAGTATACCAACTTTCAAAGAAGACTTATCTGATGCATGTATACCATGTCATTCATTATGCGCTGTGTTTCTAGAAATGACCAGAATACATTATGATGATATTGTCTTACATATGCCAGGCAACTAATACGCTGCATTACGCAGAATATTTTAAAACCTTTTCTTTACAAGTAATTTTTCTGTTTGTTTGCAAATTACTGTGGGCTTTTTGAATATGTTGTTCTTGTAGGTAAAAGCTACTTATCTAACCTGTAAGTTCTGGACAAGCTACCTTGTATGTATATAAATCAGTAGGAGAGATGCATATAGAATACAGATTTATATACAGAGTATCATTAGAAAGAATAAGAGATGGAAGGGAGTAGAATGAAGATGTTTACTGGCATCTACTTGAGACCACTGGTATTATTCAGTCTTCATCGTTTACAGGACTGTGTGGGTCTCCCAAGCTCATGCTGATAAAGCAGTCACCATCCCATAGAATTTTTTTTTTACATAGGTAATTACTGTGTCTACACCAGATATTATAAATACAGACAGAGAAGAAACAATGCAGTGCTAAAAGATTAAACAATGGTTTAATTAATTGGTTGCGATTGATGAATTTGATCATGCCTACAAACACCTTTAATTCCTTAAAAGCTGCTATACAGACAGATGTAAAAGCTCAACCTGTGGAAACGGAGAAAATTCTTGGATTGCCTCACCCTTGCATATATCTTCAAAAGCTATTTCTAATCTTGCACAGGCTGTTAATGTGGAGATAGTAGCAGTTATGAAACCTGGGCTAGATTCCAGATACGTTGTATCAAAGTGTAGAATGAAAAGGAAATCAATAGTCACTCTTCAAGGAAAGCTATGCCAGAATTGTCCGGTATGGTCTAGATTAATCAAAGCCATAACAGCTTTTTTTCATTAGTAGAACATTAACAAGTAAACAACATTCCTGTTTTGTTATTTAGTTATACTAACCTTTTTCAACAGCTAGGCCCAGTGATAAGTTTGGATTTTCTCTGTTTATAGAAAACTGGTACATCAGCAGATAATAGTACAACTCAATATTTATGGAGTGCTGGCTTTCTGGAAATGGAGGAAACTGGAAGTTTATTACTAGAAGAGTTCATTAAAATGTAAACAGGAGTGAGGAGACAGGACGGACATTATTTATTTATATATTTATCTATTTTTGCTATTGTCTGGTTATACAACAATGCCATGGCTATGGCATGAAAGTGGGAGTTGTTTTGGGCAGAAGCTTTTCTGCGGACCCTTTGAAAGGAGTTGAATGCCAGCAGCGTGTAACATCTCTGATTCAGTGATACATCGGTGTAGAGATGTGATGTTACACATTACAGCATCTGCTTGAATAGAACTTGTTTTCTGGTTATGATATATATCTGTGTTAAAATTAGAACCATTCTATTCTTATGGTATTTGTTGTGGTATTTTAAAGAAGTTATGACAATGGAGAGGCTGAATGATGTTTTGTAAATGACTGTGAGTTCCTATCAAGTTGAACACTTTAAGGTTACTTTGTTCTAATTGAGTAATAGCTGGTGTTTTCTGAATACCAAATAGGTAAGAATAGTTTAGCTTTTATGTAAGCCTAACAATACATATATAAGAAGATAAACTACTCGGCCTATAACAGCAGGGGGAACGGGGAGGGGCAGGAAGGAACAATATTTGTTCTACAGAGTTTATTATCTGGGTAAGTGAGAGAGATCTTATTCATAATTAGATAGTGAGCCGTGTGTTTTAGCTATTGTTTTTTAAATTAACTTCCTCTTTGAGTTGTGTTGCTCAAGCCTTTGTGAGGAAGAATTTGAATGAGCAGAAGATGGCAGAGCAGCACAGATAAGCAAGAAAAGGGAAAATAAAGCTGTTCTTAGCGTAAGGGGGCAGCATGGAAGTGGCAAAGCAAAGGCTGGGAAAGGTGTGCAACTCATTTATTCAGTTAAGAAGTTTGTGTGTTCTTAAACAGAACTGAACCATGAAATGTGGTGTTTGGTATTCTGTATTAAAATACTTGTCATATATCTTGAGGTTACGTTCTTCCAAGTAAGACAAATGCAAAAATTTCACCTTGCTCAGTGTTAAAATAGAGCTTGTCTCTGGTTTTTATAAGATTTTCAAAAGCCCTGTGGTACTTTCACTCTGTGGCAGGGTTTGCCTTGGTGTGAGTAGCCAAGAAGTCTTATCCCCACCTGCTGAATTCTTCTTGGGACAGGGAGTTCTTGCCCCAGGATCCTAGAGCTTTCAGCATTTCTTTGGTATTCTTTGTATACAGCTTTCAAAGTGCTTTTGGATGAAAAGTACTATGCAAATACAAAAGATTAATAATTAAGATTGTGTTAATGTGTAGTAATTGTGCATAATGCTGTGCACCACAGGAATCCCTCTTTTGGGCTGTCTGACTGGTCTATCTTCTTTTTAAAGATACAGATTAAGTATGAGATTCATAACCGTAACTGTGCAATTATCACAGTATAGGCAATCCTATTGACATGCATAAAACTGATTTAATAAATCACAATTACTTTTGGCTTATTTAACCTATCATGAAAACTCAATGCAAATCTTGTGTTTCATAAGCTTGTACTTCCATGGGCCACCACAGAAGTAATGTGAATATAGTATACTGCAAAGGGCTCAAACCATTCCTCAGCTGTGTGGTGGTTACTATCATGCTAATAACGTACTGTTAGACCATTCTGTGTTATGTTTCAAGAGACAACATTATAACAAAGATAAATAACTAGAAAAATCCCATTTTTTCTGCTGGTGGTGTAAAAGAAGCAAGGGATGGTTTCAGGCAATATATGTGCTATTTATTTTCTATTTGCTATATTCTGTAACACAGTTGACTTGAAGACCTGAAGACATTACTGGGTTTACTTTGCACACAGAAGCTCTGCTTCTAAAGATCCACACTCACACACAACTGGTCGTCTTGACTGGACTGCTCATGTGCATAAGGCTGAATGGGACTGGGTCCTTAGTGTGTTCCTCTGTCCCTTAGTTGAAGTGTTCTTGATTATTTGATCAAGAACTACTTTCATGCTGAGAGTCATAACTGGCTCAATGTAACCTTTGAATACTTTTCAGGTAAAGTGTATTTAAAAAAAAAACAAACAAAACAACAAAACAAAACCAAAAGAAATCCTATAAGTCAGTGTGGTTAAGGATTGAATGATGTTAGGTGGGTTGTTTTTATCCATATTAGGAACTGAAAAAGTAGGCCAAAAAAAGAAAATCCTGAAGTTAAGCAACTAAAATATCTTCTGTGTAGTATTTGATAGCAAAGTCTGAATGAAATGTTAACAATTGCTTAGACTGAATGATTTTGAACTTATATATGGGTGAAGAATGAGGTGAATAAATGAAAATGTGCTTGCATCTACCTAACTAGTTTTGTTTTCTTTTTGTAAAAGAGAACTACATGTTTTTATACATGGTTGTGAGGGAATAACTGAGAAGTGCTGAAGAACCTGCTTAACGTATTGATGTGCTTACAGCTTGAACAGGGCTTATTCAGATATCTTCAGATCTGGTTCAGGATGAAAGCAAACCCTGGTAACCCTAGCATATTCAGACTGAAATGAGGGAGGGACAAGAGAACGTTGCCAAAAGAGAAAATCTGAATTCTGGCAATTCTGAATCTTAAATGTAGGTGGAAGATGGTAGATAAGAGGAAGGCGTGGTAGAAATCAAGTGAGTCCTCCCACTCCTGTTATACAGTGGAAGAAATCATGTGTCATGTACTCTGGATGCCTGTGGTGCCAAAAAGAATAGGGTGGGGTTAGCTCTTCCTCTTTGTATCTTATTTTTCCGTTTTCAGCTTTCTTGCCTTTGATTTTGGCTGCTCTTTGCAGCTTCCCCACTGCTGATGCCTGAATTCTCCTGAAACTTCCTGTGTCTCACAGCCAAAAGACCACTGTTTCTATTAGTGACTTTTTTTTGGATCTGTACAAGAAATCAGTTTTTGGCTTGGTCACCAAGCTTGATGATAATGATGATAATAATAATAATAAAAAGTTAGAATAATAGAATCATAGAATCATTTAGGTTGGAAAAGATCTTTGAGATCATAGAGTCCAACTGTTAACCCAGGACTGCTAAGTCCATCACTAAACCATGTCCCTAAGCACCGCATCTACACGTTTTTTAAACACCTCCAGGGATGGTGATTCCACCACGTCCCTGGGCAGCCTGTTCCAATGCTTGACCACCCTTTCTGTGAAGAAATTTTTCCTGATATCTGATCTAAAGCTCCCCTGGCGCAACTTGAAGCCTTTTCCTCTTGTCCTGTTGCTTATTACCTGGGAGAAGAGACCAACCCCCACCTGCCTGCAGCCTCCTTTCAGGTAGCTGTAGAGCGCTGCAAGATCCTCCCTGAGTCTCCTCCTCTCCAGGCTAAACACCCCCAGTGCTCTCAGCCACTCCTCATAAGACTTGTTAATTCCTGCAAACCATTAAATTACAGTTTCTGTTCACCAAATTGAAAACTACATGAATCGTTGTTTGTCAGGTGTAATTCTCCTTTTGTTCTAAAGATTTCAAATAGTTTTTTGGTAAACCTTTTTTATTCAGTTGCCCAGCAGTTAAAGAAGTTGCTCTGGATTACAGAGTTTCATTCCCATTCTGCCTGAGGTAATTGGAAGCAACATCCTCTAAGAGAGCATGCAGCTGCCCTCACAGGGTTGTAGTCTGAACTCTTGATTGTTCTCAGTCCTTTGGTCACTGTTCCACTTTGCAGAAATTCTTAAATACCCACTATTCAGCAACTTCAGTGTTTTCATCCATCTTGTCAACAACCAGGTAATGGAGTAATTTTCTCCTTGCTCCCTCATCCATCACACATGCTGAATAAAAGTATTTCATACAGAATGAAATAGCATTAATGTGAGAGACTGCTCCCTCCCTCCCTCCCTGCTCAGTACACCCCTCTGAATGCCCTAGGGCAAGGCACTTCCAGAAATGTTGGTTCAGATGCCATCAACCACAGAAGGCAACTGATCCCACACAACCTGAGTGAGTGTGCTGACAGCCAAGATTTTGGCAATAGGGGGCTGACACTACTACTTCCTCAGGCAGTTTTGTGAATCTGCTCCCCCTCTGTCCCTGTTAATTCTCTCCAGATGAAACCAGCTGACCACTTAACAGTTTCGGGATGACTAAAGCAGCATTTCCCAGTAAACTCACCCTCCTCCACTCTACTGCTGACCTTGCTCCTTTGTGGCATTCTTGTTTCTTTAGCATGTTTCTCCATTCTTTCTTCCTCCTCCTTATATTCCTTTTTCCTGGCTACATTCTTCCCCATTTGTGTGTTCTTTTGAGTTGCCTGTCTGCCCCTGCTTTCCAATGTGACTGCTCTTTTCTTCGAAGTTCCCACTTCCATGGCCAAAGTCAGTAGGACACACAGCTCTCCAGTTCGGCCGTAATACCCGAGAGCTCCAAATGAATCCCTGTAGCGATAGAAAACATTGTGTAGGTTGCTTTGCAGTTAAATTCATCTGGGAAGAGCATTTTCGTGTCATGACTGAGCTGGTTTATTTAGCTAACATCACATTTGCCTGGCTCTATGATGAAAGTGTAGTAATAGTACTCTCAGTGGCTCTGGAGTGTGGTACTTACACATAGATTCTGTGGGGAAAATGCAGCTTGACATGTAGTTCCTTCCATTGTCTTCTCCGGAGTGGTTCATGAGGAATACTCTCAAACATTTTCAGTTTATTAATGAGAACAAACAATGCTACCACAAAGTCTTCTTCCCTTTCAACACTGGGTGTTCAGGTTGCCCAGACCTATCTCTGCTGCAGGTGTGTTATAAAGTGATCCTCGTGCTGTGAAAGCAACTGATATGAATACACTCCTCTGCAGTAACTAATTCTTAGGTTTAGCTTGAGCAAGCTAACACTGTAGCCTGAGTTTACTCTGGTGCTGAGCTGTTGCAGCCCCTAGGTTATCTAAGGTCATGCTGGGGTACACAGAGTATCTTGTGACATTGCAGTGAATGAAGGATGCGTGTATGGGGCCTAAAGTAGTTTTAAGATAGGTTCCCTCTTCTCCCTACTCATTGCTTACATACAGAGAAACGTGCAGCTCAGCAGTCACTGCATTTCAGTGTGTTCAGGTGCTGCACTCATGAACAATCAGATACTTAACACTAGTTGGCAATATAAAGTTGGCATAAAAATGATCTGGGACTTTCCAAATCTTTTCTGAATTGTCTCTAAAGTGTTGTTTTAAAATTGGTTCTAGATTTGGGCTTCAGAGATCAAGGATAAGACATATCTATTTTAAGCTCACAGTTACTATGTTGTTTTGGAAAACAAAACAGAAACAAAGGATCTGTTTGAAAATGTTCTCCTTTAAGCTGTGCCAGAACTAAGGGATCAATACCAAGTTGTACCAAGCAAAAAGGACCAATATATTGCTATTGATGTATAATCTGATCTTGTAGCAATACACTCCCATCTACAGCGCATGCTCAAGCAGAGCTCAAGTCTGCTAGAATGATTCCATTTCATTAATCAAATCCTGTAGGGTGGGATTATTTTTCTTTCATATTTGAACAGAACCCAAAATGATAGGGTCTATTTCATGATACATGCTATCAGAATACAAACATGAATGAACAGAATTAAGCATTTGTTTGACTTTCGTAGCTTTTTAGGTACCCTAACCACGAATCTATTTTAAAGGAGATTACCAAGCTTGAGGTACGAATTTTATTGAATAAGGCAGGCTTCCTTTTTTCCCTTGATGTTAAACATCCAGACTTTCTCAGTCTTACAGATTTGAAAGTTAAAGTTGTACTGGCTAGCAGAATACCATTAAATTTAACACATTTTGCACAGCTTCACTTCCATATGGTACTGAGAGGACTGGAATCTTAAAAATTAATATATAAATGAGCACAATTTCTGGGGAAAGCATGTTTGGGATGCACTTCTGTTCTGGCAAAATTATGCCTGTCCTCTTTTCACATACACCATGTGTAAGTCATAGATTTGTCTTAAACAGGTAAAAAAAGGAGAGATTTTGAATACAAAAACCAAAATGCACAGGAGCTTTAGACTTCATTTGCTATTTCCTTTATTTGTTGCACAACTAAAATAATGACATGAAATTATTTAGCAGTCTGTGATTACTACAAACAATGGGAGGAGATTGTTTATCTGCTTGTTTCTACAATGAAATGTGAATGCTATGCAGCTGACTACTCTGATGTTAATAACCATGAATTCACTTCTCCCTTAGTCTGTTCAAATCATTTACTGACTAAGGGAAATTCTTCTACTTTAAAATTTCAGCTTATTTTCCCAGATCAAAAATCATAAATCTCTCTGATAAAATTTATGACCAGTTAATAGTTTTTAATTCAACAGGAACAAAAAATACAGAAGTCACTTGTATGATTTTTAGTGATTACTGCTGTTCCTGAAGATTCTGCCTCAGCTCCCTCTTCCCTGTGCCCCACTCTGTCGACAGCCAGAGGCAGATGCTGAGGGAAGAGAGAAAATGCAAGCAAACGCAGGTATTACCCCACAGATCCCCTCCTGCCTCTAGCTGTTTGCAGTGCAGCAGCTTCCACCATTCTCCCCTTGGGAGCTCTTTTGCAGAATTAATGCCACACATTGCAATCTCTGTCTTTCTCCTTCAAAAATCAGTCACCTACGAATTCTGATATATATAAATTAAAAGGCATAATTAGGCAGTTTTCACATATTAGTGACCCCAAATGAGATAAGTGTAATTTTAATGAGCTTGGTCTGGTTAGCAGTCATGGAATTACTCCTAGGATGTTTCTAGTGTCCCAATATAATCTGGTCACTGTTAAGAGGAGAATTTGACACATGGACAGACTTACTAGGCACGGTAAAGCTCGCTAGGTGATCACCATCTCAATTCTACTACTGAAGGAAAGTGAAAATATAACTATTCCCTGCAAGCATTTGCTTGTGATACAGGCAAACACATTTCAGGCAGGGTATTTCTGTAAGCCAGTGCTGGCAGCAGACCGTATGAGAGTCATCTTCCTCTACCTTGTTTTCCCTCCTTCTCTTTGTTAGTTCCACTTGTCAATGAAAGAAAATGGGGAATAGGGGCAGTGGGTATTCCAATAGGTGCATCATAGGCCTTGCTGCAGTAGGAAGACAGTCAGCCTATGTGTGTGATTCTTCAGAGTGGGAGTTGCAGTCTGGGCAAAAGGTGCATCAGGGAGGGGAGCTCTTTGTAAAACTGTCTTTGTTACATGCAGATTTTGAGCCCCTGTAACTGCCAGTGTATATTGATCTGAAGCCCCGAATCTGCACAGGGAATTGTAACTTGCAGATACGATCTGTTCGCTGCTGTGGGATTTGCAAGGGAAGTAGCAGAAGGGTGGCTTAGTCCCGTTTTGTACAAAGCATGTGCTGCCAAGGGAAGAATGCAGGACAAGCATCTCTTTTTTTAAGCCAAGAGATTATGTCCCGGCTATCTGCATTTAATCTAAATTCATCATTGCTTGAAGTGGAAAAAAACCCTTCAAGCCAAGGAGGTGGTGTCATATCTCCTAGTATATATCTAATTGTACTGCTAGGTCCCTTGGTTTTTGTTTCAAATTGTTAATGAAATCAAAGCATATCCTGGGCCTATCCAGGGAGTGGCTTAGTTTGTGTAGCTGAAGAACAATCACAAGACAGTTTTCTAAAAACAATAGGAGATGAAAGAGGAAGTTTAAACCACTTCCCAGTTGAGAAAACATAATCTGCTGATTCACATCTGTGCAGAATGATAGGTTTTTCTCTTTTGCCCAGTTGTCTTCTAGATTGCTAAGATTATGTTAATATGAGAGTGCAATAGGACACTCCCAGATGTAAGGCCCAATAATCAAACACAAATTCTTTAACTATAATTATCTCTTCAAATTTCATCTTAGGTTTCAGTTTTTAGCTTCCCCTCCTGCCATATACTTTATGCAAATACCCTGGTGTTATTCAAGGATGCTTGGGCAGAAAAAAGTGTTTACTAATGCACCACAGATTCTGAAAGGGTGTATCAACAATAGCATGGATACCATTCATAGTTCAGAAATTCACCCTGTGCAGGATATGAATGTTTAACTGAAATAACCTATTAGCTGGGTAAATTGAACACTGCCACTGTGAACAAACAGAGGGATGTTACGGCCTTTATAAATTAGCTCTTGGGTCCTTAATAAAAGCAACTGCTGGCCAACCCTTGCCCTTTTAACCTAAGGAGACAGGTCACAAAGAAAAGAGTTCAAGTTGTAACGAAAGCAGCACTTTCTGTACCAGATATACCCTCCATAAAAGAGGAACTTCAGACATTTTCGCTGCCCAGTTTCATAATATTGAAGAAGATGAGAAAAAAATCTCAAATACATCTGACCTTTCTAAAGGAACTGAGGTGATGTATAAGCTTTTAAGTAACATCAATTGACCACTTAGGATTTAATGTGTATAGTTTGAAAGAAAATGCAATCACATACATTGTGATTTGCCTTCACTGAAATCAAAAGTAAAAATCCTATTTGCTCTGTGGGGCACTTTTATTTAGTTTGAATGAAGCGCTTGCTCAGCTCCTGCTATGACTGGTGCAGTACTGAGAAACAAGACAGAACAGAAATGTGTACTGTATGTTCTGTTTGCCAGAAATGGCAAGAGTCTGAAAAGAACTCTGGAGGAGCAACTGAGTTACTTCAGTAATGGTGGTTGTCTCCAAGTAGGGTAAAGTACCTCTTGGATTTCCTCTGAGTAAGTAAGAAGCTCTTTTCTTGTATAGACACTCTCTTGATCATCTCCCGTGTTTTGCACACTTATTTAAGTAGGAGTTTAGCCACTCTTCCATAGATGACAAAGCATATGCTCATAATAATGGCTATTAATTTGTACAGGTCTCATAAATAGGGCCTAGGATAATGGCATAGTGATGTTTTCTGATTCACCACATAGTCCTTTGACTTTTTTGCGAGGTGAGAATGGCCACAGACCTTGATCCTGTCCCTAGATGTGTCCTCTCTGTCTCTTACATGCTTCTGCAGTAGGACAGGTGCATTTGGCTTTCTCTCAGTACGGTGGGAACATGGGAAGAAGAGTGGCAGGACGGACTCTGACTGTAATGCTCAGGATAACTTTAGGGGAATCTGCTTCCAATTGAAAAGACCAGAAAAACTAGGCTTACATCCAAACAAGCCAAATGCATAAAGCTTCAAAATGATTACTGGCTGTCATTAATATTCCAGCTTTAGCTTAATGGTTCACTACTTTTCACTGGAAGTTAGGGCTATTTTCACAAATGGATCATGGCAGTAATCATTAAAAACCAGCTTGGACTGCTCATTCCTTACTGGAAACTCAAGTTCTCAAAAGACAGAGTTTTTGAGAGTTTTTCTTGTTTTATTCAAATTATCAAGTAAATCAGAAAAAGTCTTAAGTACTTGTTCATCTACCTTATCATTATTCTGAAAAAGTCGTGATTTATAGTTTACTACTCTACTTTTTCTGTAGCTGTTAGCTTTCAAATAGCCCCATGTGCAGTGGGGCTTGACTTACACCTCATTGCACATGCTAGCTATCTGCGTGGATGCTAAAGAAATACTGACTGTGACCTATCCATTAAGATCTTTGTTTGCAAGTGTGTATATGCCTCTGCTGTTGCTTTTTTTTAAGGTAATTGTGAATTAGTTGAAATGGGTTAAAAATTACAACTTCTTCATGTGAGAACCGGTCTTATAGAATATGAACTTTTTCACCTCTTACTTTCTGTTTTCTTTTCCCATTATACCATGACTGCAGAGATACTGAATCAAAAGGGTGTAGAAGGGCTCAGAAATTAAGCAACAGAAAAGCTAAGAATACAAAAATGATTGGTTGTCTTTAAATATTTAAATTTTAAATAATTCTCTTGTAACTTTAAGTAAAATACTGTATTTAGATTATGTAAATTAATTGATTTTTTGGGGTAATTTTTAGACAATTATTCCTAGTGTGCATATAGTATTTTATAAGGATTATTTTAACATATCACTGTTATCAAATATGACACCTATTTGGATAGCATCATTGAACATCAGAACATCTCAGAATTACTGAAAATCTACAGAGACTGAAAGATGGACTGGAATAGTCCTTTCTAAGAAACAAATTTGAAAGCCATTGTATTGGTTTCTATGGGTACTAGCAACAAAAATATTGGCAATGAACCTATCGGGGGAGTTTTTGGGAATCACTTGGTATAATGGACATGACTTCTTTTCTTTTTTTTTTTTTTTTAAATAATTGCAAAAGCCAAGCATAAAAATACACATCTCATGAGTGAAAAATAAAAAAACAGTTTGCATTTATTTTAAGTTATGTTATTTGAGTAAAAAGAGTTCAACAGTCAAAGCTGCTACTTTTTGTAGGCATTTCTTAATATATCTGTCACAGCTAATATTAATGTTGAGGGTAAACATGAATCAGATTATGCAGCAGAGAATAAAAGTCTTCACTAATTTGCAACATTTCATTCAGGAAGAATTTTTTTTGTTCATATCAATAGGAATTACAGTAAATCTCCAAGATGTAATATTACAACCCTGGAACATTACACAAGCTTGTAAATTCTTTTACCGATAGTCAGAATAGAAGAAGAGTTGTTTTGACAGTTGCTACTGTGCATTCAGCACAAACTACCTGTGTTTAAATGCTGCCAGATTGTACAGTATTGTGATTTGTGATATTGTACAGTATTCATGATAAATAGGGCCAAATTTAAGGTACAGCTTTTACAAAACTGAGATTTGGGAATATTTAGTTCTCCAGGAGTTCTGTAGAAGCTGAAGGGGCCAAAATAATTTCTGGCAACTTAGATTCATCCTGACATAGAAATGATGTCATTAGCTTGAGTCCTGGGAGAGGTTCTGTACTCCATGCTCTACTATTCCTGAGATTCCTTTACAGATACCAGTTGTGCGGAGAGCCAGGAAAACAGTTTACAACAAATTGAGTCTGCCTTTTGCCTCGAAATGTGTGTGTCTCTGGGGATATACATACATGTCACAGATGTTAATCAAGAATTTGAATGCAAAAAGTTATGTGCAGGACCCTTTGAAAGTTTCCAGTATGTGTGTATCTTTTCTGTATCTCTGTGCTTCATTATCCAGGCATTATTCTTTCTTGACTGAATTCTGACATAATGATCAGGGCTGCTACTAGCCCTTACAGTCCCTTTTCCTTCTCAGTGTTTATCAAAGCTAGTGAGTCCTGTCCAATTTGAGTTGAAAGGTGGGAAGCATTCTAGTGACTCAGTTTGTCTCCTGCTACAGCCAATTCATTCAGATCCCAGGAGTGAATATCAACAGTTGTTAATCTTCTTGGGAAGCAGAAAATTCTGCATTTTTTTTTCTGGGTGAGATAGCTGTTCTGTGTGTGATATACTCTCTTTGAAACAGCAAGACATGTTTTTGTAACCTATCTCATCTAATGCTAGTATTGGCCAACTAACTCTAACCTAACTAGTAATTTGTGTGACAGTAGGGTAGACTGTTTTATTAGTCTTTCAATACAGTGTCCTGAAAACAATATCTGAAATGTATTGTGTATTTTATTGTTAGTGAAATTTTATGTTCTTGTGGGCTTATTGTAGAAGAAAGGGGTTGTGTCCATGTCAGTGTCATGTCCGTCCGTGTCCCCCCCCCCTTTTTTTTTTAACTACCATAGGAAAATACAATTTTGCCAATGGAATTCTTTGGATGGATACCCTGGTTTAAAACAGGATTTTTATTTATTTTTATTAAAACCGCTTGGATATGTCTGGGCTCTTGGGAAAGCCTTCCAGACTGACAGATCTGGAGAGTAGGGCAATGCAGGCATTGTCCGTGACACTACCCATCCCGTTTGTACCTCACCCGTGTTGGGAAAGTCAGTAAGGGACTCTTGCACCCATTGAAACCTCAGAGTAATGGAGTTTATTCAGACTGGCCACAAAGTCTGCAACTGAATAGTGGCTTTGTGAGAGAGATGTTCAGGAGGATCCAAGCTCAGTGACAGAGGTTCATAGTTGTTCTTTTTTAAGGAGCTCATCCTATCTGAGCAATTGAACTAAAGTAACCTCAGCTCTTCAGTGTTTATACAGCACCAACACCCCTGGAGACAACTCTGTGTGTATCTATGAATATCTACTTATAATAGCAATATAAAGTCCAAAGCTTTTGAGTTTGGATAACAAGACTGTTTTTCTTACCCAGCTAGTGAGATACAGTAGTGGATAGCGTCTCCTATTATGGCATGGATTCCCATGCTTGCTCTAAAACTCTTTGGCAATACTGCTCTTAAAAGGCTCTGACTACCTACCTGGGGTGTCTGGGCTGGAAGGCAGTTGACTCCTCAGTAGAAAGAGCAAGCCTCTTGCAGGAGGTGCTTCCAACTTAGAGGAAGTGGAATTGTCTGTAAATGTATCTTTCTTGTCACTGTTTTTTAAAATGTCTCCATTATAGAATGGCTTTTTTTGTAGTGAAAGTAGAGATAGAGTAGTTGAAAAATCTGGGCTTTAATCCTAATGGTTTCCTGTTTGGACACATCACTTGTCCTGTGCGCATTAATTTTGCTTTTTGGTTTTCTGCCTTGTTTTCTTATACATAAGTACTGCATGTTTATCTCTGAAGGGTACTGTTCAAAGTGTGAAAAAAATTCAGTTTCTCAGATGAAAGATCCTATATACTTTTAAAGGATTGTATTTATTAGTTAACAAAGTCTACAGTTAGACAGGAAAATAACTTTATTTAAACTTTTGTATGTGCAGTTTCATGTAGCTATTGTAAGCTCTACATCTAAAACAAAGGGGGCTTCTTAGTTACTTTGCCATTGATTTTATCTGAACCTGGTCAAATCCCAAATGGTAAGTGAGCTACAAACACCTACATTTTCATTCTTTTGCTAGTTGCATCTCAGTTTTCTAAGCTTCTGTGATCTTCAAACTGAAGCTGTAATTCTCTAAATAGAAGTGCTTTTTGTTCCCATGTGGTCTGAAAGCTGCGTGAACACTGTGCAATATTTCAGTCTTTTTGCAAAGACACTTAGTAAAAACACTTGAAACCCTAGTAAAATTTCTTCTTATGATCTGCTGTCTCCACCTCAGCCTTAGTTCTTGAATTCTTGTCTAAGGCTAAGTGCTGCTGTCCTTATGTGCACTCTGTCCAGGCCAAATTCCTATTCAGAGCAATGGTCCTTTTGCTTGCAGAAGAGCTGAGGGACAAAGTGTCAAAGCCATGAGAGAGGTCTGGTTTGCAATGACGTTTTTATGGATGCTGGGACTTTGTGACAGCAGGTCACACTGCTTGGGCTCTGTGGATGTGTATTCTGCATCCTACAGTTGTACAGCAATTTAACAAAAGTTGCAGTAAGTTTCAGTGAGATTGTTGTCATTGCTTAGGTGATATGCTGTATATCTCTGCACACCCCCATTCTTCAGGAAGCATAGACTTCCCCTAACTGAGGTTCTCTAGAACCTGGGAGAAAAAGAATAAAAATGCTGAAGAACGCCTTAAACCCTGGCTTAGATCAGTGCAATGCACATTAATTTTCTGGTCTAGTCCAGGAGAGGGAGCTAACTTTCTAGCCATCACAACTGGCGCGCTGTGCTGGAGGAGGTTTTTCACAGCTGATGTCCCATGTCTGAGTGATTATTCACATATGCTGTCCCCAAAGGAGAGTCATCTTGGGAGTGCAAAACCACCCTCTCAAAACATTGGTTACCTCTGTTCAGTGCAGTAAATACAATTACATGACATATTCTTGACAGGGGAGTATTTATTGTTAATGTACTTTACTATAATTTAAACACTGCTACATATTGTTTGTTCTCTTCCCCCAGTCTTCTGCCTTTTGCCTATTAAGGAATATTAACAAGATCTGAATGTCATAGTTGCTCCACTGCAGTAAATGCTGCTCCCTGTTGCACTGTGGGAAAGCAGGGCAGTAATGCTCTGCAGCAGGGCTGTAATGCTCTGCAGCGTGGCAGTGGGTGTGTTTGCAAGCTCCAACACTTGTAGCTTGCTGCCAGCCTTGGTTAGTGTCCTAGGCACAGGGTGAAATGTGTGTGATGCAAAGCACGCTTATGCCAGGCCCTTTCCAGTGAAGGAATCTGGAAAGCAACTTGTGGAGTCCAGCTAAAATTGTGTGTCCATGCTGCTAGGCCCTCCTGCCCTGCACCTCTTTGTAAGCTACTCCCTGTGAAGCTTCTGCCTTGGTCAGCTGTCACTGCAGCACCCAGATTGGGCTGACACAGGACCCCAAAAAATCCCTATTTGCTGAAATAAATTAATGAGTTAGAGAGGAGCACAAAAGAAAGAAAGGAGATGGGATGGGGTGTTTTATGGGCCCACAGAGTGGAAATGTACAGGCAATTGTGCAGAACATCTGCCCATGGGCTTTCCTGGGGAGTTGTTGGCCCCAGGCATGGGCCTCGTGCTTGTGTGCCTCCCACAACCGCATCTCCCCCAAAAATGGGAAAGCATGGTGCTGACCTTGCTTCCTGGGCACATTGAGGCACTCTGCCAGGTGCTGGCCCAGGCACCCACCCATCTCTGGCCTTGGTACCCCAGACCCCTCCTGGGCAAGGAATCCTTGCCAAGTCAGCAATCCCATGGCTCGCTCTCTTCCCCCACCCCACCCCACCCCGCCTCTTTCTCCCCTATTGCTCTGTCCTTCTTTTTCTCCCTCTCTGTGTCTTCTCTCTCTCTTACACAAGTTTGAAGCTGTAATTGTTAAGTGGAAGACTTTGAAAACCTGCCATGTGTATAACAGAAAAGTTCAGACCCTAGAAAGAAAATGGAAAGAAAACTAAAGCACTGGTCTTTTTTCTGTCTGGATTATGTGATGAGTTTGATTAATAATAATCAGTTTTAATCTATTCTTGTGATTTTGGGTGCTTGAGTTTGGAGGAAATTTAGCCTGGGAAGTGCAGCTCTGAAGCACTCTTATTTGCTCTGCAAAGAGTCCAGCATCTCTAAAGGCGTAAACAACTGAGTGCAGAGCAGATGGAATCATTTTTCTGTGTTAGTTATTTTAATACAAAGGAACATGGGGAAATTAATATGGAAAATAAAAAATCAATTTACCACATATTTAAAATTAACAGAACATGAAAGTTCAAGAGAAAGGGAAAGAACTTTTTAAGCCTTTGAACATTTTTCATGTTTGTTTCACAACAGGCTGATGTTAGTAAACAAGTAAAACCAAAGGCAAGAGAAATTCTCCATGTCGTGTTATCTAGCGAGAAATTTTGATCCAGTTTAACAAGGAGTAAGTAAACACTGTGGAGTTGAATATGGCAGGGTGATATATTAGCACAGAGGTGTGTGTAAGTTAAATTGATAACAACCTTGAGCTGTTTGTGGTGAGAAAATATGGGAAGCCATCAGTGCTGTCAGAGTCTTGAAATGGTCTGATTTGTGACAGTAGTCGGCTCAAAAACACATCCCATGTCCCTGGAAAACGCTCAGTAATACTTTAATAGTGCTCTTGAAAACTGTATCCATGAAGAATGGCCCTTTAAAGCTTAGTGGAGTTAATTGCAGCAAACAGTTTATTGAGCTAATTAGTCCACTTTTTCTGTTAATTATCCATGAAGATTGAGCATTTTGCTGAATTATTTATTTGGAATTATTTGATGAATAGGGCGTGCAAATGTATTTTAACCTTGAGAACTCTCAGCCATGGAAATTATTTTAGAATTCACTGTTCACACTGCAATTAGCTAGATAAGTCATGTGGGTTTGTTTTGCTGTGATTGGACATTTCCCAGATTTATAGTTTTCAAGAAAGCTGGTCTTATACTGAAGTGAAGACATTTTGCCTGAGTTATCATTCAAATTCCAGAGAGTAACACATTTAAATTAGGAGAGCAGAACAAAGAAACAAGCCTATCATGTTTACTGTCATAATGTTTTGTGCACAGCTATAGATAGGGGATGTCTGCTGACCGCCTTTGCAGGTATCCTTTGTTATACAGACCAGAACAATTCCTTCCCCAATTAGAATGTTGTACTTTGCAATTATTTTATCACATGTGTCTGTTTTGTAAAGTCAACATTGTTACTCTGTTAATTGCTTGTCACATTATGTTGGAGTTTGTGATAGATGTCCTTCGCTGTCTATCTTTTTTCCAAGTGAGGAACAGTAATGAAAACTATTTATTATGAGAGTGTGACTGTAGGAACTGTCTAATACTGGAAATCCATGACCACCTGTGCCATTGCAAGACTGCCACTGGCGTGTAATAGTGATGGTTTGGGCAAGGTAGCAGAGTCTGGCCCAGGTTTGTTAGCCTCTGCCGCCATCCCCCACGTGGCACTGTGGGTATACTTTCGTACCTGTTTTGAAATCTGCACCTTAGTGCTTCGCAGCGGGTGCTAACTGGAATTTACCCGATTTCACTGGTAGTGTCACTACCTTGGTATTCTTCTCACTGCATCACAGCTATGAGGCTAAATGGGTATTTTCTCAATTATTCACGGTCACATAACTGGCCCTTTAAATTAGGCAATAGGATTCCAATCACCAGTTATGGCAAAAACGCACAATGTTCATCTCCATTATCTCTGTTATTTAAGGCTTTCAGAAAACCACTAACCTTAACTCCTACACTCAAACAAGCACACACTAGCACACAGAGTTAAGCCAACTTTTTAACTCCCAGTCATTAAGGATGTCAAAACATTCTGATATATGATATAAACTCATTATGACTGGATTTTGTTTTTATTAATGTAAGGGTTAGGTTGTGAAGAATAGAAAATTTTTTTAAGCCTCTTACTCCTTAGAGACAATGTGATTTGGTGGTTTAACATTGTAACATTTTAAAGGGCTTGTTAAGCCCTAATCAGAGCATATTAAGCGCTAGCGTTTTTAAAGTGCATAATAAGACCTAAACATTTTAATAGCATATTAACTTGTAACATAAACCAAACACAGTCAGTGTTGTCTTTTTCCTAGTGTTTTTCCTCTAACAAGTTCAAACATGCAACCAATACTTTTAACTATTAGAAAGTTGAGGGGTTTTGGTTGTCCTTCCTGGTTAAAAAAAAAAAAACAACAAAAAAAACCCAAAAAAAAACCCCAGGGAATTTCTGTGTAAGAAATCTTGTTTGCAGTGAATTTTTAAGATTTATGCACAAAAATTCTCTTTGAGAGTTCCCATCTCTAAATGTTAGCAAACACAGTATGCTGCTGGAGAAAAGGATTGTTTTCAGTGAAATGATGTTTTGTACTGGGAAAATGGTTTTGCTTGGGAAGTTTTACTCAGATCTGATAATTGTGGAGTCATCTGTGAACATGAACTGTGGGATGGGCTCTTGCCAGCCATAAAGGTTCATGGAAAAACTGTTGGGGTGTTTTTAATTTTTTTTTTCAATATAATCTTCTGCATGTGATTCTGGAAAAAGAGGTACAAGTTCATTGATACTGTGGCCCAGTAATTTCCTTCGAGAGAAAAAAAAAAAAGGAAAGTACAACGTAGCCTGTGAGCGTCTCTTCTTAATTGGTTTGGAACCTCTTGATGAGTGATTCCAGGCGCACCTTCCCTCCAGGGAGCTGAGTGCACCACCTCTGCAACTATCCCAGCCCCTCCCAGGTTATGGCAAGGCATCTGAGCCACCTTTTGGACCTTCATCTTCCCCATGGTATTGTGAAGGGAAGCTGTGGCTCAGTCATTTCAATTCAGGTTTGATTGAAGCTGCTCCTGCTTTCCTAGAGTGACTGTGACCCCAATGCAGTGGTGGATGGCAGTGCCTTTGGAAAACAGTTTATAAAATGGGTTTGGAGGCAACTGGGTGAAACTGACTTAGGTTGAGTATTACATGGACACCTCTATAGTGGGCTACAGCCTCCCCTTGATGTGGACAGTCACAATGATGTGGGAATATACTTGTGGATTTGCTCCATAAGATGTTGTATCCATATAACTGTCTCTGCATTACTGTCCTGTTAGCATGACAGGACAAGGTCTGAAGATGTACACCATTGTACTGTTATCTTCCCCCTCTACTCTGCCCTGGTGAGGCCTGTGTCCAATTCTGGGCTCCCCAGTTCAAGAGAGACAGGGAACTACTGGAGAGGGTCCAGCAGAGGGCTACAAAGGTGATTAGGGGACTAGAGCATCTCCCTTATGACGAGAGGCTGACAGAGCTGGGCCTGCCTAGTCTGGAGAAGACTGAGAGGGGATCTTATCAATATCTACAAATATCTTAAGGGCGAGTGTCAAGACGATGGGACCAGGCTCTTTTCAGTGATGTCCAGTGACAGGGCAGGAGGCAACGGGCACAAACTGAAACACAGGAAGTTTCAGCTGAATATGAAGAAAAACTTCTTCACCTGGAGGGTGACGGAACACTGGAACAGGCTGCCCAGAGAGGCTGTGCAGACTCCTCCTCTGGATACATTCAAAACTCAGCTGGATGTGGCTCTGTGTAGCCTGCTGTAAGTGAACCTGCTTTACCAGGAGGTTGGATTAGATGGTCTCCAGAGGTCCCTTCCAACCCTGATCATTCTGTGATTGCTACTGCTGTCACTCCAGTGCAGGCAGTGCCTCTCTGTGGCTCCCTGTCTGGCAGGCAGTGAGCAGGCTGCTTGGGCTGTCTGTCTCTCACTAGGACATACTGAAACCCCAGCATACCTCAGGCAAATGCAGATTAGCTCCAGTCTAGGTCTGGACAGGTAGAGTCCAACAGTACCTCCATCTTGAGAACTGGCATATATTTGGTCTTAATAGAAAATGTTCCCTTTATTGTAACTCTGACAGGGCAGCTTCTGGAGAAAGACATTTTGTGATGTGAAGAGGGCTGCTGAGAGGATGAAAAGGCCCTCCAAAGTGAGCACAGGGCCCTGCTGTGTGTGCACAGCAGGGCCTTAACTCCTGTGGGGATTTTTCTCCAGCAGCTGGGGAAAAGCTGTGCAATGCAAAAGCAGCGAGGAACTCATCTGCAAGGGAAGCATGTTCACATCAAGCCTAGGGTGCAAAGAAACTAAGGGAGCAATGTGGATCTTGCCTCAAGTCTGGGGACTCTCTTACAAGAATGCCTTTTTGTTTGTTTGTCTGTTTGTTTATTTATCCAATGTAGTAGTTGGAAGCAGTTAAAATAAAACATAAACCCCCATCCTTATTCTGGAATATGAGTGACCACAGGGAGGAAGAAGCAATTCTAACTACAGACGTTTAACTACACCAGTGTAATTGTACCATGTGACTGGGAATGCATTCCTGTGGAGACTAGCTCCAGGTCAGAGAGAGACAAAATCTTAAAATGCTGTAAACCTCATCCATAGAAATAACTCTCTGTAATCTCAGATTAGTGATTATTTTTGGTAAATAATTGGTAAAAAAACTTGAGTCAATAAAAGGAAAGGACTTTATGTTTGCATGAACTATATTCTGGCTTTAACATGACTGATGATGCCCTGCAAAATGTAGGGCATCTGAGGCAGATGAACTAGAGCTGAGAATATGTTGCTGTACTGATTCTGTTTTAGCGCATGTTTTGGGGAATGATGCAGATGATGCTCTTCAGGCCTTTTAGCTCTTTGGCAAAAAGAACAGAAGGAAAAAACAGTGCAGAAAGTCTGCCCAGAGAGCGAGCTCCAGTTACACCTTGGCCTACGCCTGGAAAGGTCTGGCTCTCCCTTCTGTTTCCCCACAAATTCTTTCCTCAACCTGTCAGTTTTGCCCATATTTTTCAAACAAACAAAAAACCCCCCCAAATAAACAACTGAAAGATACCTGAGTTTTAGTTTGGCTGTGGCTCCCTTGTGAGATTCAAATAGTGCAGTTCAGGCTAATCTGGCTGGGAGCTACCAACTGTCCCTTGGTGCAAGGTAGATCTTTGGACAGATCAACCTATGTATCTGTTCTGCTGCTCCTGCTGTCCTGCCAGGAGAGGAGGAAGAGGAGGTGGCATTCTGTAAGGGACTATGCTCTGCGCTGAGTCTTGTTTGGCAGAGGATCACCTGTTAGTGGCATCACAGGAATGGGCCAGGTAGGCAGCTTGAGTCATCAAGGATCAGCACTGACTGATGGCTAAAGGGAACTGATAAAACACTGATGAGGGAGTAGCATGCTGATTTCCTAAGTGCCACTTCTAAAATGTGATAAAATCTGCACTACATGTTCATTCTTATTATTTGTCACTTTATGCTTAGAAGTAGTGTCAGTGTGGAGCAGCGGATATTGTCTTCATGTCTCTGGAAAGGAGCCATGTCATTCCAGAATCACAGAATGGTTGCAGTAGGAAGGAAGCTGTGGTGGTCACCTTATAAAAAGCCTCTGCTCGAACAGGGTCATCTAGAATAGATTTCCTAGGACCATGGCCAGACATCCTCTGAATACCTTCAGGGATGGAGATTCCACATCTCTGGGGAGCCTGTTACCTTTTATGAAAAACATTTGAGCATACCCTATTCTTTGACAGCAGCTTAGTGCACAATGTGTTATAACCAGCAGCTGCAGCTCATCTAATTGCTGTGGCCTGATGGCCAGAAGGATTGCACTCTTCACATCACTGTTAACCAATGGTAGCAGTACATTGCTGCTGCTCAGCTTTCCCCATGTGAGCAGTTTTTTAAAGCAAGTGTGTTTTCCCCAATTTTTTTTTTTGTTTTTAAGGGAAGTATTTGATACATGCTGGGATGGCATTTGTAGACTCATTCTTGAGATTATCAAATACTAGTAGATCATCTCTGTGTGTCTGTAGGCCTGCTTTGGTGACTTAATCTAGCCAAAACCTTAAAGCATGAATCACACAGGTTCCAGATTCTCTAGCATCTTAATTTATCCTATTACACATGTGAATGCCAAGCAGTTTACCGTATTTCATGGTTCCTGAGAAACTGCATTTTTGGTGTAGAAGATGATTTGGGACAGACTCTGCAAATACTATAATCTATAGACTATGTAAAGTGTATTTCCTTTAAAGGTGGTATATGTGGCTGCCTGAGATGGGGAAGACTCAGTTATGAAGTATTTGTCAGTTTGTGGGAAAGAAGGCTTAAAAAGGGAGAGTGTGAAAGATGAGGAGAACCTGTCTGAAAACCCAGCTGCTTTTAATATGGTGTATGCCACACTGAGATCATAAAATTTCTAAGCTGCTAAGTTGAGTGGAGTACCTGGAGCACTTTCAAAGTCCATAAAAGCCATCTAAGAAAATGCTTTATGTGAACTCTATAGGGACTTTGGAATAGCATTGCACGTAGTGTGTGTACCTGGATTAACTGTACTCTTGAGGATGAGCCAATCGTACATGCTCATAGCCCGTCTTATTTCAATAGGAGTATTTGTGGATGCTGAATGTTCAGTCTGTGTTTTGACAAGTATTGCTTCTATCTCATTGCATAGTTGCCTGCAGGTTACAGGTACTGTTTTTGTAGAATGCAATGGATATGTCTACCAGAGAAGAAAGGCTCACATGCTCTTCTGCTTGTATGCTGAGCCACTGGATCAAGTACGAACACATTATTAGCACAGTACTAAGCCCAAGCTAATATACCTGCCTCATTAGCAAGGCTTACAAACTCAGACTCAGGACTGTGCTGAAGTCTAGGTGGCTTCTAAAGTTCAGATAACGTCTGGCCAGCATGGAGAACCAACAGAAAATTCTCATGCCTGTTAATTTATGAAGACAGCTCCTGTGGGTAAAACATATTAGGAGACTGGAGTAGTCTTACTGAGACAATATTGGGGAGGGGTGTGTGTGTGCCTTTTGTGTTTAAACCCTCAATTATTTTAGTTAAAATATGAGAATATGTTTTAGGATATTTGATCAACTGGACTGAATCAGTTGTTCAGAACTGATGAAAGAGAAAAACATGCAGAAGGGGAAGACATAATAACAAAGGTTTGCCAGATGTTTGTAAATTTTAAGTTTTGAAAACAACTATGTAATTGTCTTGCATAAGTATCTTCAGGAACCCAGTAGCTTTACCTAGCTTGGCACAGACTTGAAAACTTTCAGTGGTGGAAATAAAATTGATATATAATTACTTTTTAAGAACATGTATGTTTTCAATTTACTAGTATAGACAAAAATCACCCTTGGATAGTTATTGAATTTGGCAAATGAATCCAACTTTTATGGGCATCATTTACAGAGATGGTCCAAAGCATGTGGTCCAGGATAAAAAGTGACAAGAGTGGCATGATACTAAATCCTGAAACTTACAACTTAGCACATTTCACACCAGGTTTTGAATAAAGGTATTGGATTTGAATAAAGCCTTTTGACAGAAAGAGTTGATGAGTAGAGATGGGAGACCATCATGTCTCCTAATTTGTGTCAATAGGTTGCTGCTTTTATAAAATGTGAGGAGTTTAGGTGAAGTACACTCCTTTTCAGGCAGCTTATAGAATTATAACAGTTTTTAAATAGAGTGCAAGTTCTCTTTTTTTCTTGGAACAAAAATGTTGATGTGAAATTGAAAACTCCTTTCAGATGCCTGCTGGGCTGGCAGAATGTCAAGTTGTTTGGCTTGACTGTCTCTCTCTTTCACTCCCTTCACATTGTTTACAGACAACATACCCAACTCCAACTAACTGTATTTAAATATCAACTAATTATGTGCAAGAGGATTTGGAAAAGGGCACCACGCTGAAGAGTCTCCATGTCTTAGACTGGTCAGGAATGGACCTTGCTGCAGGCAAAGGACAAAGTACTGTCCTAAGCAAATTGCAGGGGGGAGGGAGAGAGAAAGGAGGTAGGAAGAGACAAAGAATGCTTGCAGACAGTGCTTTCTGGCATCTGATTAGAACTGAGAAAGCGGGTGACTCCCAGCTTTTGCCTCGGGTTGTATAGGCTGTTGTGAAAAGTGTTCTAGATGCACCGTGTTTGCCAAATTCAAGGAGGAGGGGTCACTTCCTACAAGGTGCATTTTAGTCAGAGTACCTCAACGACATACTGCCAGCCTGGATCTTAGCTTAGCTTAGTCCCTTTGGTATCCCTGTTAGAGTTTCTTGATTTGGGTATTAAGGTGGTTTAAGCACAAATTTTGCCTGTCATAGCCCAGATATGCCTGTAATGTGGACTGAAGCTTGTGCACCTTATAGTGAGACTAAATCCTTCAGGGGCTGTTAGTCCTGCAATGCTTTTTCCATAGTGTTGTTGGAAGACAGGCAAGTTCTCCTGCATCTGGGCCTGCTGTTTGGAAAGGAGTCCTCAAGTGTGTCTTACAGCACTTTGGGCTGAGACAATCTCAGACACAGGTAACTGAAATCCACAGGTGAAGCGCGTATGGTTTTGGAAAGGAGGGGCTCACATCTGGGCTAAGTAGTGGTGTTCACATAAATACCGGGGTAGGTCAGCCATGGAAGTGAACGGTACATGGAAGCTTGGGGGAGATTCTTGGCTACTTATAGGTTAAGAGTTACTGTGTCAACTTTGATGGTGCAGACGCTACAGAAGAGCCTAACCCAGGCAGAGGTTTTGTTTTGCTGAGCCAAAGAACTCTTTATATTCCTGAATTTTTAAAATATGTAAAGCTTTCTCTTGTTTACAGTATTCTCTTTCTTTTGGTTATATAAGCTTTCTTGTCAAATTTGGTTGAAATAAGTAATGTGATACAAAAGATAAGTAACTGGAAGTTTGTCAGGCTTTTATCTTCTCTTATCTATGTGATGTGGAGTTCTGCATATACAAAGATGATTAGTGACCGAGTGTGACCTGAATTTTAATGCTTTATCCAGAAAATTCACTCAGCTTTGCACAGATTCATATCAGATTCTCTAATTGTTTGGACACCCCCCACCCCCCCTTAAAAATCTATGTCCAATAGTTCATCTGCTTAAAAAAATTATGTGATAGGGGAGGGAAAATAGAAAAGTTGGATCCTGTTATGACTAAGGAAGTTTTCTTCACAAGCTTCATCTACCAAATGTGCTTATCTGTTCTTAGGAATTACAATGTGGTTAGTTTACAGTCTATTATGCAAAGTTGCATGCAATGTGTTAATGATATTGGTAATTTAGTAACTATGTTCTGTGCTAATTAGTAAAGCTGAATATCGTATTGCTCATCCTGGATCACTTTCAATGCTGCTGCATACTTTTTCAGTGTGTTTTCGCTTTTGTCATTAAAGCATGTATGTACAAGCCAACATACCTTGTGAACTTTGGAAAGAAACTCAAAGCCCCCAGTGTTTTATTATGTCTGTCATATTAAGCAAGAAGACAATCTGGTGGTTTAATAAAGAGATTATTGTGGAAGGACAGCTTCTGTGGTTTAGGGAATATAACTGACTAGAATCCTTTTCCATCACCTGTGTTAAATGTAGGGTAAAGGACAATGCTCTGTATTGGGAATATAGTTGAGAGAGAAGGTTTTGACATGGTGAATCTAATTATATCCTCACAATTAAATGTTTTGCTTAGAGGTGGGTAAAATGAAGCATTACACACTATACGATCTCTGTTGTTTATTTCTGTCAGGTTTTTTTTCTCCCGAGGTTCCATCTACCACAAATTTTTAAAAATGAAGCATACCTGTCTTCTGTGAAGTGACTGAGTGGGAAAGTATGTAAAAGATCTAGTATTGCAGTAAGAAAAAACAGCTATTTTTAAATGGTGTTACCTCAATATTAAATATACAAACTAATGTCAAATCTGTTATGTGCTGGGTTCTCTCAAGACCACTGTGAAATGCAGATGTGTTAGCAGTTAAGTATCTTTTGGGAGAGGGATAGATGCTTCACTTAAAGAGCTGAGACCTGTTGCCTGTTCCAACAGCTTGAATATTAATCTAGACTCCCCAGCCTTTTATAAAGTACATGGGACAATCTAGTGTAATGATTGAACGGCCCTCTGGGAAGAACTCTAGAAGCTGAGAGAAGACTTGAATTGAAATTTCAGATTAACAAACCAAACTGGATCACACAGAGACTTTGAATTACAGTATCTGTTGCCAGATCTTCATGATGCATACTGTACTACAGTATACTAGCAGAGCCTTTTTGACCTCAGTGTGTAGTGATATGCATAGGAAAAAGACATCACCTTAATTGGTTCTGAACTAGTTACTAGCACTAGGGTAGAGATTTGGAGGTTTTATTAACTAATTCTGTAACAACGCTGGCTTTAGGGTTCAGTAGCAGTTAAAAAAGTGAACGAAATATTCAAATTTAGTGGAAAGGAATAGGGAACACATCAGAATATACTGTTATATCTGTGTAAATCCTTTATACATCCACATTTTGAACACTGTTCAGTGTTCACTCTCATTTCAGGAAGGACAGAACAGCTGCAAGCAACCGAAGGCAGAGAATGGTTTGCATACACAGGAGGACTGAGGTGGCTAGGAATTAACAGCCTGGTTGAGTAAGAGGCAGTTGATGTCCCCAGTGGTCAGTAGAGGTGATTAGGGGATATCAGTCAGTGTTGCAGAATGTGACATCAAATTAATTATCAAGGGGCATGTTGAAAACAAACAGAAAGGGTTTTAGCACAATATGAAACCATTTGATATTAATTGGGGTGGATGCCAAAAGCATACAGGTGTAAAAAAGTATGAGAGGAATTTATGGAGGGAAAATTCATCAAAGACTATTAAGCAGAAGGGTACTGCTTATGGTTAGGAAGCTGGAGAAAATATTGTAGGCTGGGAGGCTGTACTGGGGAAATATCACTGTGTCTTACTCGCTACTGCTGGAGTCTGGATACAAGACCTTGGCTTGATCCAGTAATGTTTTTCTTATGCCTCTAATGAAACGACTGCCTCTCCATATCTGCCTCCAATTTGCTGATCCTGAACCAGCCAATGGTACTGGACAAATGGGGAGAATTAATGAGACTGTATTGATATCTAAGGTGGGTGGAAGGAGTTACCGTTTTGAAAAAATCCCATAGAAAGTGAACACTCTTGTTGTCATCTGATAGACTATAGTCTTTGCTGCAATATTATGCAAAAATAGTATTAGTTTGCTGACGGTGGAGATGAGCTGACTGGAGATGCATTTTTCAAGAGCAAGTTTCAGGTGTTGATTTGATATATTAAAAAAAAAAAAGAAAAAAAGAAAGAAAAAATGTTGCAGCCAAACAGGTAGATGACTTGGTCAGCGCAAGTTGATATGTTGCCTGAGAGCACTTGACTGATAGGCTTGTCTGTATTCCTCAGTATTTGTGGATAATCAGTTGTATGAATTTCTCCAGATATCTTTGTGTTACAATGTAACTTTTTTTTTTCTTTCAACATAACTTTGTCTACGTTGTTTGGCCTCTTCAATGAGGCTGTTCATTTCCATGGTGTTAAAAGAAATCAGGTTTCTGGAAAGACAGAGCTCTTAATTCTTTTATCTCCCATTATATCTACTGTTTTGAGTGGATAAAAATTGAAAATAGTTATCCCCTAAATAATTATTAATGCAGACCTGCTGTGTTTCTTGACATTCACAGAACTGGTAAAGTGCTTGAGAGCTTCAGTACTATTAGGATCAAGTTCAAGCTTTACTAGAGCCAGAGAAACGTATTTTGCATATGACCATCTTTTTCCTGAGTATAAACACAATAAAACTGTAAAAAAATTAAAAAATTAAACCCCAAAGATTTCTCCTGGTACAAGGGAATTCAGCGTGAAATGGTGTCACACAGAATGACTACTGCTGCTGTTTGGCCCAAGGTTAAACAGTCATTTAATTTTATCTTGTATAATAAGTTACCAGATAGCAGTTAATAATTGAAGAGAATCCCATATTTCATAGCAAAAGGCTTCTATATTAAAAAAAAAAAAGGGGAAGAAAAAAAAAGAAGAAGAAATAAAAGTAGAGAGAACTTCTGGGAAAACTAATGTATCTTTTTCTTTGACCTATGAGTACATAAAAAAATGAGCTTTAGATTCCATATGTGTAAAAATCTAAAGAACAGTTAAGAGACCCATCAGGAAAAGGAAATAATGAACAGAATAATGCAACAGAGTATGCTGTGTGGCTGAGCCCTAAGCAAGGCAGTTCAGTGGGGACTTCACTGAGGGAAGGCTGGGCTGGCCCCCAGTGAAATCCATGGCAGTTTGTCAGGCAGTTTTGTAATTCCCTCCCCCACAGAACTGATACAACTCAGTTATGTTTCACACTTGCTAAACAGAAAGGCAGGCAGCTTTGTTGGAACTGATGCTGTTTTTCACAGCAGCCTTCTCGGTGAGTTTTCATGCTACAAAAATAGGAGTGGGACCATGCTCAGCAGGCTCAAGCTCTGCCCTGATGATAATATGATCTAGCTGTGGTCCAGGGCATGAGGGCTCTTAGGTTAATTCATGAGCTGAAGTGTTTGGCATCCTCATCTGAAAAGGCCCTCAGCCTACCTCCCAGTGTCTAGTTGGTACTGCCCTTCAAGGAGTTGACAGAAAAGGGAGGAGATACAGTTTACCCTTTACCCTGCTCTCCATGCCTCAGGGATGCTCAAGGGAATCTCCATATGTATCCTCCTTGCTCCTACAGTGTCTTTTCCATGACTAGAAGAGTGTTGGGACAGTCTATATTCTGTTGAAACCTTTGGCACCATCTCTTTCTTTGTCCTCCTGCTCTGGCTGCAGCTCACTAAGTCCTGCAGAGCACTCTGAAATGTGCAATGGCTGCATTTCCCTCTGTTTCATTTGACAAATCCCGCTTCCCTACTGCAGAACAAGCCTGTCTTGTATTTGCTAATGGGGTCCTTTAGAGACGGTAAGCATCATGTTTTTACCAATTTTCAAAATGGATGAATAAATCCAGATTCTGGCATGTTCTAAATTTCAGGAAGTGATTTTTCATATCAGAGTTGTTCCTGAGTTTTGGGCGCTTTTTTTTTTTTTTTCCTTCACACAAATGTATCTGTTCCAGTAAAAATGTCATCAGATCCAGGGTGGGGTAAAACAAGAGGAAGAGCTCCACCCAAGCTTAGTGGTTAGGACACTCATCTGAGATGTGGGAGATCCAGATTTCAGTCGGTGTTTTCCTGGTTCAGAGTGGGGACTTGAACCTGAGTCTTCCAAAGATCAGTGAATGCTCTTACTGCTCACTGTTGAGTTGGGGATGCAGGGCTTGG
This sequence comes from Falco rusticolus, assembly GCF_015220075.1. Classification (NCBI taxonomy): domain Eukaryota; kingdom Metazoa; phylum Chordata; class Aves; order Falconiformes; family Falconidae; genus Falco; species Falco rusticolus. The sequence continues at coordinate 11,761,018 of NC_051201.1, read as the reverse complement.
TCTCCCAGGATACTTGAAAGTTTTTGGTTTTGTTTTATTTTGTTGTGTTGAAGACAAATTTCAAACACTGAAATTATTTTGCATTAAATGGAATAGCTCTTTTCCAGCCAACCCTACTTCCCTACATGGCAAACTCAGCCAGTTGTCTGAGAAGCAGACTTTTGCCACAGCTTTGGAAATGAACATCTGGAGGCAGAGCCATACTTGAGCCATCGTACATTAGAAGAATGTACTTTGGACCGTGTGGATGGGTGTGCAAGCAAAAGCAGTCAGCTGCTTGTCTACTGCACATGGACATCACTCCAATCAAATGCCAAATGTTCATGAACCAGAGGTTGTCCCCAGAGCACTTAGTGTGTGGATAAATATACCAACTACGGCAGTTTTTCTATACTGTAAATAATATTGAGATACTATTTCTTGTGGCTTCCTGCCCCTGTCCTCTTGCTCTGCGTTGATTTAATTCATAGAGATGGAAATTATCTGCAGTGCTTTGAGACACAAGCATACTTAAATGGCCATTTAAGTAGCATTTCTTTTTGTTTTCAGGCTAGCCAACAAATAATGTAAGCAGCTGATTGAGAGGTTAGCTGTGTATGGAAGCTAAAAGCAAGCTCATTGAACAAATATAGATACTACCACTGCTGTGAAAATTTGATCTTTGACTAAGCCTGTTTAATGTTCAACAATGTGTTTCATTCTTTTTTAAAAAAAAGTAATCCTGTTTTATTCTGGTGTATCCAGGCATTTTGGTATATCTAGGCAACCTATCACGACTTCAGACAAGTTTTCTTACAAAAAGTGACTACTGATTTTTTTTCACAATGAAGGAAAATTCTACATTACCTTTACTGAAAAACAAACTTGCATGAGCCTGTCATTACACCTGGAGTATTTTCTAAGGAAAACCTTTCTGTTTTGGAACTGTTAGATTTTGCTGAGCTAACATTCCACAGTTTAATGTATGTATTTTCAATACTTAGTAAGAGAAACTGTTTTGGTTTCTGAAAAATTATAAGAGATTCCAGGTAAAGAGAAAAGAAATTATAATGTGATGAGAGACATTGAGAAAGCACATATAACTTTTTATGTTTGTAAAGCTGAACTATAGAAACTGAGTAACTACTTACGTAATAGATCCAGACTCAGCTGGGGAATGGTAATCCATGCCTGTTTATCTTGAAGATCTATCACTTTTAATGAAGGATAATAGCACTCGCAACAGCCACATACATGCCTGGAAAAAGCCCACGTGTGTAGGTGCAAAAATTTGCCTTGCCTTGGGCAAATACACTTGAAAAATTGAATGCTGTGGTTATAGGTTGGTTTTGGCAGAATCATGAAGAAAAAAACCCCACCAAACAATATAAATATGTTGTCAATTATAATGCTGTATCTCTTTAACCCTTTGATTAGTTTTTTGCTGTTTGGTTTTGGTTTGTTTTTTTTTTTATTGTGCACACCGCAGTAATTTTCTGAGCGACATATTGAAATTAGAGCAAATTTGAATAGCTAAAACCATCTCCTGGTACTATTTTGTGCTGCTGAGGTTGAGTCTGTGCTCATGCCAGAAGCTGGTTGTCATTGGCAGTATTGGAGGCAGCACCTGAAACCCCACTGTGCCCAGCACTGGGCAGAGATTGTGCAAAACGTTTGTGGCAGGATGTGAGTCTGGCTGGACAGCTTTGCTGACCTTCCTTGCTGACAGCGCTGGCACTGAGCCTCTTGATGGCTGGAGCAAACAGCCTTGAGGAAAGAAAGGGAGAGACAGACACTTGTTAGCAGCAACTAACCTAAGGAGTCTCTGGTGAGAGGCACCTCCCAGACCGGTTCCACACCACCTCATTAGCATCACATGATCATGAAGCCTCTGAACACATCTGTGGCTGTTCAGCCCCTTCATTGGTAGCAGAGAGGCTATGAGTTTACCTGTCTGATGAGATACTTAGACACGAATAGAGAGGGAAGACTGATGGTGGGCATGAGGCTATGGCTTCACCTCAAATGGCCAGCAGACTGACTCCTGAAAGCTCCAACAGTGAGGTTTTGCAAGGTGATGCAACTAGGTCATTTTCTTCATCTCACCTATTTACACAGTTGAAAGGAGGCAAGGGAGAAGTGGCTGCTCTATGCATTTAAACTCTCTGGCCCTGATCTTGCAGAGACTGTTTCTTTCACTGACTTCAGTGGCAATTAAGTCATTGCAGATCTCCTTGTAGGACTGGCATCCTAGCTGATCCTGGTGGGCACAACTACCCAAAACAGCTGTTACTGACTCTGTGGGTTTGGGAGGACAGCGTTCTAGCACAGCATTGATAGGGATCACACTCTCTTCAGTTGCTACCAGTTTTGTTGCTGATTTTAACTGAAAGTACCTGCCACCTCAATTGTCTGCATTGACTGTCTGTTACTGGTTAATTCAGACCAGAGAGGTGTCTCACGTGGCAAAAAAGGTGCATTGAGTTGCCACTCTGCAGTAGGCCTATCTCCCACTCATCGCAGTAATCTCAATCCATTTGCTCATGTGCAGGATGCAGCACGTGGGCTGCACTGCAAGCCAGCAACCAGATGCACCTGAGCTACCAAGTGGCAGCGGTGAACATGGCCACTGCACTGTACTGCAGCTGGGGATGGGGTCCCTGGAGGGTGGGCACCTGCAAGATTCTGTCTTGACTCATGCCTTAACACAGCAAGTCCTGCTGCTGTGGGCCAGAAGACATTTAAATGCTTAAGGTTTGGTTGCCTTATATGTGTCAGCTTTCTTTCATAGAGTTTTCCTCTGGCTGTAGGTAGATTCATGCCCTAATATCCAGAAAGGCTTTTTTTTTTCCCCAAAGCTACCCTGTTCTATATCCATCTGAAAAGCAAGTAGGATTTTTGCCTTCTAAACCCCCAAACCTGCTAAAGACCCAAATCAAGCCTGAGTGTTTTAACAGCAGGAATTGAGAAACAGGCTCTTGCGAGCCTGTTTGCCTCAAGAGGACAATGTCCCCACCTGGGTATTTCACATGGGTTATACTGCAGAAGGGTTTCTTGTGACAAAATTTTCATCCATGCTGGGAGGACATACAGAGATAGATGATGGGAGGTGTAGCCTATCCAGGACGTTTGCCTGCATTTAAGACATGTTTTAAACAGTTTCCAGATCAAGTTTCTCACTTTCAGTTGAACATATCTTGCTTTTCAACCTTTCTTCTTTTTGTCTCAGTTACTGTACTTTTCTATGGAAAGTCCAATTAGAGAGATCATACCTGTTCTTAATATAGTCTTTTCAGGACAAAAAAAAAGAAAAAAGAAAAAAAAAGCCATTTTCTGAGGTTTACTTATTATTTCTTCTGCTAGATGTCTCTGGAAGCATCCATGCTTCCCTTTTCAGTAAGGACAGCTCATCTGATAATCCATCCAAAATACTGCCAGTGACAATGGCAGGTAAAGGATAGCTGTATTGTTGCTTTTCTTTCTTTGCATGTCTGTTTTTAAGCTACTAATTAGTGATCTGAATTTAAGAAAGCTATTAGCTAACAACTTTTGCAGAGCAATATGAGAACAAAACACAACATTTGTTAGTATGTGGTTTTAGAGGGAAGAATTTGTTTTGTGTGTGCTTCATCTGTAAGCCAGAGCAGTAGAAAGCTTTTCCACTCAAAAGCCTCTGTAAGTACATTGTATTTAAGAAGGTTTTTGTTTTGTGAGATGGTTAATTATTTTTATTTAAAAACACATAAACAATTTAGTTGGGTTATTTAAAATCCATTTGCTTTCATTATAGGAGATATTTAGTTCCTTGCCATTTACAATGTATTTCTCAAAATTGTTTTCTCCTTTCTATCTTCTTGCCAGCTGGATCTTTATTCTGCCATTGCTAGCTGCCTTTTTTTTCTGCCAAAATCTGAAACATTTTTAAATTAAATTAAAATGGTTTAAAATTAGACTATATGAGTATAATTTGGAAAATGTGTTAGATTGACTCAGCCTGATGAGTCAGGCTATTTTTTAGATACATTGGGTATATTGTAATATTTTATCTGACTGTCAATAACTCAATAAAATAAAGGGGAATGAAAACAAAAAAAGCTTCAGGGGAGCAGAAAAAAATCAGAATAGCCTAAGTATGGGAACAATTAGGAGCTGATTCTGCATTATTTTTGCACCTAAGTTCCCCTTTAATTTGCCAAGATTTTTTTAGATACAGCTTAACATAGGTAACATTCTCCTTTCAAGCTAAAGAAAAATAAGTTTATTCATTAGGATTTCAACTCAGAGTGGAGATTTCCATTCCTTAATACACACACCAAGGAGCTATGCTTATGCATTCAGAACTGTTTACAAAAATGGACTAATAAGAGAAAACAGCTTTATCATTGTGGTTTTACTTGTGGTCAGCATCTGCACGAGAGAAGGAAGGGTATGAAGGAAGGGTAGTCACATTTCAACAAAAAGACAACAGAGCAAATCCTGCTTTGTTAGGTGGGTGTAAAGCCATAGCTAACCGACGATTCTAAATGAGTAGTTACAGAATCATACTGCTGTATACAGAAAAGTTACAGAATCATACTGCTATATCAATAAAATTATTCTATGGAGATGGGGGAAAAAAGCAATGTACTGTTTCTGCTTGCAGATTTAATCTGCTTTTGCAAGGCAAGTCCTGCAAGAGACAATCTTGGGCATAAGTCTTCTTCCTATGTGAATCTCTTCAAGCCTACTGAAGCAAGATTTACACCTCTCTAGCTGATCCAAGTCTTGCGTTCCAACCACCAAGTCCTGAGCAATCTCCTCATTATTTTCCAGCATGGAATTATGCACCAGTTTGCCATTACTTGAGCTAACGTTATCAGATGCATATTGCTTTGGATAACTTGAGTCAAAACACATATATAGATAGCAGTGACCTGGGATCATACAACTGCTGCTCTGGCCCCTCCTCAAAGGCTCCTTGAGTCAAAAGATGAGGAACTAAATGTAAGAGTCAGGAACAAGACAATTCTGTGGCCCTTGCAGAGTGAACTGTACAGGGTCCCACCCATTTCTAGTAAAAGGCACTATAGAAAGTCTGTCTTGAATGCAGTCCTGCACTGAGCTGAAGCCACCTCTGCTAACTGAAAAGTCTGGTAGTTCCAGTGATGCTTGCATGGAGGGTATCAGTGGAAGTGCAGCCATTTGCAAGCTCCTCTTCAAATGAGTTTGTGTATGAGTGAACCTCTGGGGTGCTTAGACGGGCAGCTAGCAGGTGCTACTCCCCCATGTCACCCACAGTGTGGTGTGCACATGTTACAGGGCCAGTATCAGGGCACAGCAACTCTTCTGAGTTTGGTGGCAGCAGGTTGCATAGGCTGTGCTCTTCCCTTGTGTGTGCTGTGATGGGTTTGCACGATCAATACAGAAGTATTGATGCATGTGAAATGCCTGCCATTGCAAAACATTAAATTGCATTGTCTTTTGGATAAATAATCTGCAATATTCCTTTACCCAAAGGGCCCCGTCTTGAGCACTTTTACGTAGCTTAGATTCCCACTGACATTGAAATAAGAGTTGAGGCAACTCTGTTTGGAAACTTTACAAAGAAAACATATGTATCCAGTTTGCTCAACATGGGTGTCTGAAGAAATGTTAAAAGGTGTCCAAGATGCAAATGTTTGTTTATGAAACACTCAGGAGAATTTCACAACAGCATATAAGAGCAACCTAATTTTCCATTTGAACCCTTGTACATCAGATATACATGGTGTGGATATCCACTCAGCACCTGCCCTGTCATCTCATTCCCACTGACTGCTGCTTCACAAGCTTAGCGTTACAGCAGAGCCTTTAACCTGCAGCATCATGACTGCCTTGTGCTGATCCAGGTGTGGGTTCCTCCTAAAATAGGTGTCTTGCTGCCTGTACTGTATTTAGCACCGGTGCTTATGGAGTGGTGTGGAGAACACAGGCTAGCTCATACATTGGGCTGAATTTCATGTGGATTGCTTCCCAGATCTGGCTCCCTGTGCAGTCACAGAAGGGTTAGTGCTTGCAGAAGGGAAGAGGTGATGTGATCAGACCTATCCTTTGCAGCAGCAGCTTTTACTTAAGCAGCTTGAAGCTACCATGATGTTGTCTCAGTGTCAGTGCAGGTAACACTTCAATGCAATGCGTGGAACTTAGTTTTTGCACTGTGAGTGCATGCAGGCTTCCCAAGGTACCAAGACGTAGTTTCCACTCTAATAATAAGAACTTAATCAGTGTAACTTAACTGCAAAGCATCCAAAGAGGACATGATAGCTTTCTCGTTCCACCCTAACTTTTCCCCATTACTAAGCCCAGGGAAGTGACCAAGAGGCTGGGAAGCAACTGTATGCAAACTTCATATAAATTCTCATAGTTCTTTGCCATATTGTAGAACTATTTCTTAGTTTATCTCAGTTCTTTTTTAGAATGTGAATCTAATTGCAAAACCGTGATACTGCACTTCAGCATGTATTGCAGTTTCCGGGATCACGTGTAGCTGCAAACTTTCACTTCACGCCAATATACTGCACTCTAATGGGTGAACTTTCTAAACTCAATGTTCTGAAGGCATGGAGCTATTTTGAAATAAAACCCCAGTGGATAACAATAATCCTCCAGTATTTTACTCCCAGTTAACCTTTTGATGAGAGAGGGTATAGAGTTGGGCAGTAAAGCTGAAGTCCGGTTAGTCTCGGTGGGACTATTCATGGAATAGCTCCTTTTCTGTGTTAATGAATCAGAATCTGCCCCTGAGTAAATAATCTCTAAGTTCAACATCCGCAAACAGGGAATATACAGAAAAGAACCATAAATACTGCATAGTCATAGGTCAAGGCAAGTGGACATTTTGTGGTGCACTTCATCGTTATTGACCTGTAGCTAAAGTCCTAAGCTTGTGGATGTAGCTGAGGCAGGGGTTCATATATTCTGTAGGCCACCTCATTTCCTAGCTTTAGACTGAGAAATAGCTCTTTCCCTGTCCCATCTCCTCTTTCTGGTTCAGTCACTGTTTAATGATATAATGCAAAGTTGAACAGTGGCTCCCAACAGAGCTGAGAAAGCCCTTCCTTCATTGCCTGTGGGGTAGCAGGTATGTCCCTCAATTACAGAAAGAAATTAAACCTGTTTCCCTTCCACACTGCCATTTTGGGTGAATTCTCTAGCCACTGAGCTGTTGGTAAAGGTGGGGGATGAAGGCAATGGTCTTGTAAGAGGAAGGTAACCATGCTGTGTGGGGAGACCTCTCTGCAGGAAGCGCTCAGGTTTTTTACTTGCTTGAATAGTGTAGGAAGATGCAGGCAGTTCCTGTCAGTCTGCTGCATGGAGCTGGGTCTTGCCTGTGCCTGCACCAGACATGTTAGCATGGGGTGTTCAGACCAAAAGCAGCTGGGATTTTGGTGCTTATGGCCGTTTGTGACTCTAGGCAGTGAGTTCCGTCAAACATAACATTAGAGTAGCATCTGTCAGATCACAGAATTTCCTGATCCTAATAAAAATGAAAACAATAAAACCATGTTAAATTCAGTCCTGATTCAGTTCCTAATCAAATAGATTTACCACCAACTTACTGTGCAAATGTGTATCTCTGATAGTGGCAAAACCTTGTGGACATCTGAGAAACTGGTACAAATGGCAGAATATAAGTTCTAGATCCCCTTGTAGGCAGAAGGCTAAAATCTCTTCTTTTTGACCTGATTGATGTTTGTTAATGACAGTTTAGAGGCTTGGTGGTGTTTCAGTATAACTTGAAAATTCATTTGTATTTTTGAAACTTTACATGAGATGTCAAAGACTGTCTTCTGGGGATGTTCTACCATGTCACTGATTTGAGCAGCAGTTTATAAGTGTATACACTTTTGAAGGACCAGATCCTGAGCTGGCATGTATTTGCAGGTAGATGTTGAACCACACTGTTTCACTAAGCTTGTAAATGCTTATCCAGTGTGACCTCCTGTGAACGGGGGTGAGAACCTCCCAAGAATGGGTTTTCCCAGAAGCACTTCAGGCCTTTTAGATTCCAGTAGAGTCTGAAAATGTTAGAAGCAGAGCTGATCCTCTTGTCTTGGGACAACTCAGGGGTTTGTTTTGGTGAACTGGCAGTAGAAGGTGAAGGTGAAAAAGGAATTACAAGGGACATGGTGAGAAATTAGTTCTGTAAAGCTGGGTGAGCCCTTTTCTCTCCATCAGTTTGCTGCCCTTGCTATTTGTATCATTTAATGCAAAATCTTCCTGAAAAGTCTTGTGTTCGGTAGGGAAGACAGGATCATTGAAGTGCTTTGCTGGGTTCCTAGTTCGCCTAGCTGTCCTGGTGTTGATATGACACCTGATGTACCAGAGCAGCATGACAGTTCAGATCAGCATTCACCAGCAGATAATACCAGTAAAGATTTTATTTCCTATTCTAACCAATGTGGTATTGCTGATATCTGATGACAATTGCTGTCTTTTTAATAATTCCCACTGTGGAAAGCCTTGAATACTCAGTTATAGTTGCATTCCTGGAATTGTTTATTCTCTGCATAGTGATGCAGTAAGATGTTTGCTCCAGTTAAGCCAAGACTGAACTGTGCCCCAGGGAGTCAACCAGCCAGCTACTGAATCTTTATCAAACTGACACAGACAGCCCTCATCCCTGGTAGGGAGATCGAATACCCCTCACAGGAGCACAAGATTCTGTCAGCCTTGTAGCATCACAGTGCAAACTGGAACATGAATTGGCTTGTTGGCTGGGCACGAAGGGAGGAAAGCCTGCAGCCCCACTACCTCTGCCCCCACCAGCTGTGGCAGTGAGACTGTGCTGCAGGTTCCAGGGAGTGTGGGGATGTATTTGGACAGCTGCAGAACATGGGCAAGGGGATGAAAAAAGGCTGTCTCCAGGCAAACGTGTCCTGATTTATAACGGAACTATATTTATGTTAGTTGTAACCACATTATTCAATGCAATTGGGGTCAAGAATTGAATGAGTCTAAAAGAATGCAAAAAATAGTTTCAAAATTCCTATTATAAATAAAGACCTGGTTTAGAGGTTTTGTGAGAACTCTAAAAGTTGAAAGGGTAGCAAAACCCCAGTGTTTTCCAAATGACAATGCCAGAAAAACCACATGAAAATTCCTCTCAGTGGAGAGTGACTGCTTTCAATTTTTTTTTTTTTTTTGGTGCTCGTCAGTGTCTCGTGCTGCCCTCACTGTCATTTTATTTCACACTATTTCTGTACAAGCTGACCAGTTCAGTGTTGGTGCGTTGTAATACCAGTCAAGAGCAGGGACTTGTTTGTAGTTGCCAGGAGTGAATTTCCCTCCCCTCACCATGCCCCAAGGTATTAGCGGTTGTCAGCCAAACAAAGTCATGGCAGACCACAGTCTTACACTGTGTTTGTTAGATTTTCATCTGGAAAATATATGTATTTCCCTGTGGCTGCATTTTGAAAAGCTGGGCCCTGGGTTGAGGCACTATGTTCTGCTTTCCTTTATATTTATGTGCTACCCAAGCGCAACATTTGTCTGAGCAGCTCCTACTAAATATGCCTCATTTTTTGCATCTTGCTTCTTTGGTTATGCTCTGCCTGGTAGGATAATACTGAGCCCACAGTGAAAGCTGTGCCTGGGCACAACTTTTGAGATATGAATTTTGCTGTGTTTAGTTAGCTCTGTCTGAAAGCATGTTTCTCCCGTCAATGAGAGCTCTCCTTGACCATTGCTTCTCTTCATGGTTTTCAAGTAAATATGAAGCCTTCCTCCTTCCCCAAGTCTTCTCTTTGCACCTACTCCTGTCATCATCTTCTGTGGTATTCTGAAGAAACATTGAAAAATAGTTCTCTGCAATCAACTTTTTATGGCTGTGTTACCGTAATTAAAGAAGTTGTCTTAATTTTGACACACACACACCCCCCCAAAAAAAAAAGAAAATCAGAATGTGGCTTGTAAAGTAATGCAGACATTTTCTATTACAGTTAACCTTTGCTCTTCAGTTAAAGCTGTATCTCAGACCTAAGCCAAGGGTCATAGATAAAACATCCCTAGGTTTGTTTCCACCTCTTAGAAACTGAGTTGCATCAGTGAACCATTAACTTAGTAGATGATTTACTGTTACCTTTATGGAAGAAATGCGTACAGTACTTTTTCTGCATTGCTCAGGTTTGATTTATGTATGGCCGCAGTTCTATAGGTTCTTCACTGAGGCAGGGCCTTCATACTGTAGCAAAGTAAACAGGCATCTGAAACTTGCCTGAACAGTAGTCAAAACTTACAGTAATTCACATACTTTTGTCCTCATGTATTTTCTATTTAACATGCAGCACTAACAGTCCTGGTTTGTACTGGGGAAAACTAATTACAGCAATGATAGACTCGAATCAGTGTTAGCCTCAAGTTAAACTGCAAAGGCCAGGATCTGAGCTGTGCCCAGATCCTACAGGGAGCCATAGCCAATTAATTATAGCTCCCTGACCTGAGGACAGGTTACAAGCTGGCCCCATCACTGATTAGAGTAATATTAGAGAAGAGATTACAGCATCTTGGGGGCTGCTCTAATCAGGATGAGCTGCTGGTTGCCACCAGGGCTTGCCAGAGCATGACTTGTGCTGGGCTACACCGCTCTGTGCCCTTGCTGTGGCCTTGAGGGGGCTGCAGGAACCGGTTGCACCAACTCTCTGGCAGGATAAAATACTCGGGCTGAAAACGAGTGAGTTCTTTCAAAGGAGGCAGCATACGGAAGTGGGAGGCCATGGGCTGACTAAATCTTCATCCTCCCATTGGGCAGCTCAGCAGGAAGAGATAACAAGACAGGAGACATCCGCTGGTAGTGACCAGCTTTTCTGCTCTCTGACTAACAAATGGAGCCTTCCTGGCATGATGATTTTCCACTTCCTCCCAGTCTCACCAGCCTATCTTTCAGAGTCAGATTTTATAGTAATTTTGGGGAGGTGGACTACCCTATTTCTTCTCATGCACGCGCCTCTTTGCTGTTGCCAAATGTTATCTCCCCTCCCAGCATGTTGGAGCTCCCCAAAGCAAAGGGAGTGGAGTGTGAGGAAACCAAGGGATTTGTCTGACTCAGCTTCGTTTGGTCTTTCGATCAATTGAGAAACAAATGCGATAGCTCCCTCCACTCCCTATTGACTGGGCCTGTGTGTGTAGGTCAGGCATCTGGAGCTGGATTTTCCAATGGTTGGGAAAGAGCTTAATCCTTAAAAGGAGATTGGTAGGGAGGTGTGGAATTAAAGGGGTAGGTTCTCAATGCCCTTACAGTGGGAGCCAGGAGAGAGGTGAGTCGCTCAGCTCTGCTAGTAGCCTTCTACAGACACCTTTTAAAGGAGGCCAGAGCTCCTAGGGAAGGGCAGTACAAGCCAGCTACGGATGCTTTTATGCTGCTAACATTGACTTCAACTGATCTCTTGACAAAGCAGGACTTACTGCTGCTTTCATTCTGTATTGTGAGGAATGATAGGCTTAATCTGTTTTGACAAATTTAGATCTGCACAGTGTTTCTGCTTTGCTAATGGGGCTAGCTGGGTCTGGCAATGGTGTTAGGGGTGCAGGGTAGGAGATTGACTCTGCTGCTCTGTCACACATGGTCTGATGCTGCTGCAGAGCTTTGCATGCTCTGAGCACCCCCGAAAGGCTCCAGTCCTGACTGCTTTCAGAAGCAGATTCCCTGTAGCAGTGGACAAGCCTGGGGACAGCACTGCCAGCTGCTGTCTTGCTACATCTAGCATGGGAAAAGTGGCACAATTTCTGGGGGCAGAGGGGAAAGAGAGGGCAAACAGAGAAATGTTGTGAACTCACTGTTTTCCTCCTCCGCACAGCTGCCTTAAGTACATGGCTGCTGTGCTTTGTGAGCACTGTTCAGCTTGAGCCTGGAGTGTCCAACTGTTTCAGGGCTACCATTGCTGTGTCTTTAAGCACCACATTATACCACAGAGCCCAGAGGCTCGTGGCAAGCTGAACTTGGGCTGCTTTCTTTCCAACACCCAACAGAACATCACCCTCTTGGATACAGGTCCAAGATTTCACATCTCTCAGCTGTGATGTTTTCTTGCCCTCTGGCCTTTGACTAGATGGTGCTGCCCAGACCACCCAGCAGCTGAATAGTGGCTCATTCCCTTATACCCTCCAAACATCCTAATTCCCCTTGAGTGCTCAGGACACACAGTACCTGCCATGCAGAACTCATCTCCCTTGTCCTGCACTGTCAGGATATAGGCACACACAGGTAGTGTGCCACTTCCCATGTACTCCAACCTCTGTCAGCTTTTTCAGGCCCTCTGTCAGCAGCCTCCACCATCCCCGCATACCCACTCCCCATCAGTTTTGGCATGTTCAAATGCAGTGCAGCCCCAGATGCTCCTTCCAGACAGGCTGAGAAAGTTGAATGGAATTTTATAATCTGAGGCTAATTTAGAGTACTGTATACATTTCCTTTCTCCACCACCTCCAAAGGAATATATCAGTATCTACCTGCTTGCGTGGGAGAAGACGCTGTGCTCTTAAATCCCAGTCTTCCTTTGGCTACCCTGAGTTGTGCATGGAGTTGTTGTAGTAGGTGAGGCAGAGGAAGCTGGCTGAGAAGGGAAACAAAAGCTCTTTGAGTGTGCGAGACCCTCATTCAGTATGATTTGTTCCTATTCAAACTCAAAAGTCCAGTTTGTTGGATGGATGTAAAACCCTTCTCTTTTCTCTCTCCCAGCCTAGATACTCTTCACTCAGTTTAAAGCAGCCCATATCAGTGAATCTTAATCTAGTTGGGTGCCACAGTAAATTGTGTTAGGTGAATTTTAAGTAGCTTTAAAAGCACACACTGAATCAGCTTTAAACTCATTTTAATTAGATCAGTGTGTCTTTGTGAGTGGTTGATGCATTCTGATCGCTGCTGTAACATGGTTCTGTGCTTCAGCCCTGACCTGGCCCTAGCCATGCTTGTCTGTCCCTTTTTAAAGACTCCTCTAGATGTAGGACTTTGTGTAGTGCAGCATGGCTTATGGTAAGGTCGTAGAGGAAAGAGTTCAGTCCTATCCTTCATGCTTACGGTGTTGTTCATAATCCGTGTCAAGATAACAATCTGTTAGTGTTTTTCCAAAGGAATGAAGCTATAATTTTCCTCTGCATGACTTTAGCTCTGAAGAGGAGTTTGTTTTGCCCCTTATTACAATAGATGACTGCAGGGTTGAGCAAGATGATGAAAACGTTGAGGGTAAGTAAGGTCAGGAAGAGAAAGCCCACGTGGCCTTAAGTGTGCTTAACAGGTGAATTTTGAGTACCTTTTTCCTCCTCTGGAAGACACAAAGAATTCAATTCTGTTTTTCCCCTGTCTTAAAACTTTTCATTATTTCTATTATTATTGGTTTATATTTTCTTCTATTCTCTGCCTCAGTGTATGCATTATTTTTAGCTGCTAGTTTCTCCCTCTTTTAAGTGTACAATGGCATGAAAAAATCTGTAACTGTAGGACAGGACTGAGGGATGCAGTAGAAGTAGATCTGGATTGCTAGCTCTGTTCATGGTGGTACTGTTCTCTCACAGCTCAGTTCCCTGGGTTGCATGTGTAAGAAGTCTTGAGACTACAGGGTATCTCTTAGAAGAAAGGCAAACTAGTCTTTGGGCCATTCTTCCTGTGCAGGATTCATGGCGTGGCCTAGATTTCTTTTTAGATTTTTTTTCTTCCAGAATTTTATAAAGGGGGAACATTGTTTTTCAGGAAATTAGATGTTTCATGTTGGCCCTCACCTCCCACAGAGGATTGGGCTAATCGTATTAATTACTCAGACTCTGCAGGAAGCAAATTTCGTCCGTGTACCATGAACAAGCAAACCCATGCTCTTTAAAGCTCCTCCTTGTTACATTCATTGGCATTCAAAAGAGTGAGGACATAAATCTGTATTGAAAAATCAGAGACTAAAATTCTGAACACAGCATTTTTCATCTGTGGGTTTAGATCTACTTTCATTCATAACCTAGCAGTTCCAATGAAGTCAGTAGATTTTACCCTACAGGATAAAACGCACAGAGATTCAGGATTTGCACAGAATTTGGTCCTCTGGAGTTTTTGCTTTGGGCACCACAGTGATTTGTCTCCATGTCAAAGCCAGGAGCAGTGCACATCACCCTTCAAATACCTACTCTCCTAAAGCAAATGTTCTTCCTCTTGAAGGCTAGTAGGTACCGGTAGTTCTAAGCTTTCCTTCTCTGCTGCAATTTCTCTAGGTTTTCCTCTGTGAAAACAACCATTTCTAAGCTCACCATTTCTCTCAGTCACTCACTGTGTGTCTGTAAAAATAGTTTCACTTATGCATTGCTCAATCAGTGCTATTCTTATATTCTTCTATTTTTGGAGCTGGAATTTAATCCTATACTGTTGATACTGAAGAGCAACCTGCCTTTAGGATACAGACCAGTGACCCTTCATTTGAAGTCAAAGGTCCAGGAAGGAGAAGGGGAGGTGAGGTCAGAAAATGACTAATGGCTCTGAGTAGTGACCATTGCTAAGAAACAGTGAGCTCCAAGATCTTTGGAAGTGGAGGGTGATTGGGGTGACTCCTGTGTGCTCTCCTGCCAGACCTTGCAATGAGCAAGCTCACTTGTGCCCCAAAAGGAGGCTTAGGTCAGGTGTTAAAGGCTGAGCATCAGCACTGGAGCCATATCAAATCACTTGAAAATGTTGACCTGGATTTTTCAGTGTGTAGGTATATTTTTCTATTAGCTTCCATTTTTCCTAGGCTTGGAACTGGAAAAATATGGCAGAGAGTAATTGAATGCAAACAGGATAGTGGGAAGCCTCAGACTGTCCATGCAAAGGGCACCCAGCCTGTCTGTGCCAGCTGTGGGAGGCACATGTGTGTTGAAGAACTGAATGCAAAAGTCCTTTTGCATGCATGTGCAATGTCTGGTTAGCGTGCAGCATGGGCATCAATGAAGTGTGGGCACTTCTGTGCATGTCTACGGGTGCTCCTAGTCCCAGGGATCGCGTCATTTAAAGTTTAAAATGGTTAATAATGTTTTCTATTTTATTTTGGCATAAATAAGGAAGTGCAGTGCACAGCCACCTTTACAGTCAGCCATTTTCACTTCCCCTTTTTTTCTGATCTGTCCTTGGACACGCGAACTCCTGCGAGCACATGCAACTCAGAAGCAATCCATGGTCACTTTCTGAAGTCATATGAGTCATTTAGTTGACCAGATTTTACTGGAAAATACTATTCTGATTTCAGTAACAGAAGTATGCAAAGAATGGAAATAATACAAATTTGCAAGGTTCGCTTTTTAATTTAATTAGCAGCAGGATTAATTTTTTGCTATTACTTTCACACAATACTTTCAAGTAATCCTTTGCAGTTCCTTAATTTTCACATTTCACTGCAAATTTGATGCTATAGCTCTGATACAATTGAATTTGAAATCAGTATGTTAGACAATGGTAGGATTGCTTCAATTTTAGTAGGGAAAATAATGACTCTAGATGCAGTGATGAAGGGTAAAGTAGGAAATAGTGCTGAAAGATAAGCTGCACCACAGCTGCTACATCAAGACAACAGCTCGGTTATAGATCAGTTGAAAACAATGGTTAGGAAAGATGTTTTCAGTGATTGAATCCGCCTCACTGCCTATGTGATTTTAGAGCTAAAGTCATAGATCCCCACATGTGCCATGCTTTTGCACAGGATGGATTGTGCCCTACCTTTAGGATACAGGCCAATGACCCTTCATTTAAAGTCAAAGTTTCCAGGCAGGAGAAGGTGACATGAGGTCATTAAAAATGACCAACGGTTGACTTGGATTCTGTTGAATTCAGCTGTATTAGCATAATGCTTTATTTAAGGGACAGTATGTTACATCTTTGCAAAGTGTTGGACTTCCCAGTGGCACCCAGTTGCAGAAGATCAGATCTACTGCCTAGAAGCTCTAGTAGCATTACTGTATTGTTAATAGCCTGACTCCTTCAGTTAATTTACTAGAGGGCCAGATTTTTAAGCTAAAAATCAGGGATTCAAACCCAGTGAATTAAAACCCAGATTAAACCATCTGGTCTTTCCTCAGGAGACCGCATGAATAATCAATGATGTTAATCATGTGAACAGATGTTGAAGGATTAGATTTTTTTTGCTCTGGCAGTATAAAGATTCCTTATTAGCATGGCAAAGTGGTTTTATAATGCCTTTATCAGCTCTCAGAATGCTATGAATCGTTCTTCCCATGCATGGTAAGCATACCTGCCTACAGGGCCTGTCTCGGTATTGTGCCTATTGAACATCCCATTGACTTCTGCTTGTTAAAGTATGTGCATGGTAGTTGTGACGTTTCTTAGCTTCTGGTAATTCTGGGCTAACTTTACTAGAGTTGAGCTAAACCGAATCCTGGCCATATTCCTCTCTGTATCTGTTGTAATAATCTCTTCCGCCTCCCTTTGCCTGTTAATGTCTCCTTGCAGCCTGAGATCGCTGGCCTCAGCTGCTCTAGAGCCTGTTTATTGCAGTTTTGCAACTCACTGACAGGCTGGGTGCAGCAGCAGACTGAGAAAATATGGCAAAACTCAGAAGAGAGAAACCAGGTTTATTTGATGAGTTTATAACTTTAATTTGTTTAAGACAAAATATAGTTAAGAAAACCCAAGCTATTGTCAGGTCAATCCATGCAGAAGATGCTGTTTTCACCAAAATAATTTGCCAGGTTCTGGTCATTTTTGGTAACAAAATCAGGTCTGTTGGCTTCTGACTAAACTGGCAATAATCAACAAATAACACAAGGACTGAACATGGCTATATGGTGTCTTTCACAAAGATGGAAAGTATAGTTTTTATTAAAAAAGGGTTTATTTTGTTTTTAACGTTCTATATACATTTTGCTCACCAATCTGGGTTCACAATTCTGTCTTAAGAGTCCAAATGAATTGTGCATCTGAAAAAGGCACTTGTTAACTTTTACAAGGTCTTAATAAATATTCTCAAAGGAGTAGCCACTGGTAAGTAGGACCTACACAAATGAAGTATAGACCAGTGTTTAAAGCTGCACTGGTTATGTTTCCATTGATTATGCAACCCATTCAAATCTACAGAAGATCTGCGTTCATTAGCAATTGCTGTCTGAAGTCAAACCACCACAGTAGCCCGAACTTCAGATGCCAGAAGTCTAACCACAGTCAGACTTGAGAACAGAAAGTACAATACATAGAGAGGGATTTTGAAATGCTGTTTTAGTGAACTTTTCATAGCAGTGAAAATGATGTAACCATTTAAGGAGTTTGAGGTACAGTATGTCAGTTGCTGAAATGCTTAAAAATAAACCACAGCACACTCGTTTTCACAGACTGGGAAATCGAAGTGCAGAAAAGTGAAATGACTTGGCCGGGGAAGCACAGTAGCCTCTAGCAGGTCAGGACCATATCCCAGTTGTTCAAGGCCCAGTGCTGGTGTTAATCAGCAAGGCCTACTGCTTTCTGTGCAGCATTATGTCTTGTATAATAATTGCAGTCTGTTGTCATTTTTCTGCTTTTTCTCAGCTGGGAGGGCTGTAAGAAATAGCTGTTTCCCTCACTAGGTGACAGTTTTCCTTACTTCTCTCTAGGAGAGACGAGTTACCAGAAGTGCCCTACAGAGAGAACAGTACTTGTTGCTGGGAAGTTACATGTTCAAGTGTCCAAGCCCAAAACCACAATGTGCTATTTGCTTTAGACAGTCATGCGATAACACATTTCTTTCTGTTGTAAGCTGTTAAAAATAAAACAAGGATGCAGAAAATAAATGTTAGAACAGAAGGAGCGCCCTGACTTTCCACATAGCTGAAACAGCAGGGTGACAGCCCTTGGAGCCAAACAAAAGTATAATTCAGGGAGCGATATCTTCTTGCCCAGATTTAAAGAAATCACACAATTTCCCTATCTTTTTAAAATTAATTTAAAAATTAGGCCTGTTCTGAGTGTCATGTTGGATGCTGACATGTGACTAGGAAGCAGCTATGCAAAACTGTATCTGCTTAGCTCCTCTCCTGTTTACCACCTAACTTTCGGTCAGGTTGGAAGCTGAGCTTACCGTGGGAATGTATCCTTGGCCTTGATCTGCAAGTTCTTTCAGGACAGGGGTACTAAGTTCATTGTCATTCAAGTGAAGTAGGGTGGTTAAGGGCAACTGATGATGAACCATGTCTTTATCTGTATTATGGCACGCTTTGTGACAGTTAACATCCTGGACAATTTTATACTAAAAGCACTGATTTCTTCAGCTAAAGTTTGGTGATCCAAGCAGTTGCTGCAAATGGCTTCTGCCATCTGTGTGCTGGAAATAGGAAAGGAGAGATGGCCGGCAGCAAGGGACATAAAAGGTACATTTTTCCCAGGATTAAAACAGCTTCTCTTTGGGTATCATAAAATAAATCATGTCTAGTGCTGGTTCCCAATAAGAATGTAATACAGTGAATGGTTGTCAGTAATTTGAAATAGAAATTATTGTAGCTAATTAGCTCCTGGCCCCAGCATAGAACCTGTCTCTTCAAGATAACAGCTGCACGCTGTAGGTACTGTTTGGTTTGCATATTGGAGGTACACTTCCAGAAATGGACAAGCTCCCTCCTCCTTGTGGAGTTGATATGAACATGTTTCCAAGGCAAGTGACTGAAAAGCATCTGGCTCCAAGGCAGGCTTTTAAAGGGTTTCACGCTGTTTGAACAGATGGAAACGGCCACTGCTACCACTTTTGCTCTGTGGGATGGAGCATGTCAGTCTGCACAGGGACAGAAATTACTGTCTCTTATCACCATAACTTCCATGGGACCAAGAAGGCAGATACTGCAGCCCAGAAGATTCCACAATGCCCTATGTCTAGCCACGGACTGTCCTGTTTCCAGGAACACTCTTCTGATGGAGCAGATAAGAGTCTGCCAGTAACTTCTCTTATGTGAAGGAGTCAGTAAAAGTGTCTTCATCAAAATGGCTTTAATTGCATTAGTTTCTAAGAAGCACAGGAGGAAATATAGATACAGCTGCATGTCATAGCCTATTTTTTTACATATTCTTGTTAGATAATTGTGTCATATTTACTGTGTAGCTGATAAATTAAATGTACTATGAAATGATACACAAATAAATTAGTCCTGCAAATGTGAATGAGCAAACCCACTGAATTGTGTGAGATACTAGCAGGTGTGAAGATGGTCATTTTTTCTCAGGGCTGAAAAGATCAGCTGCCAACATTTCCATTTGTGCATTATTTGAATCTTTTTTTAGAACAGGATAGATGTGAGGTACCTTATGGTGTATAACAATTAGCGCGCATTAGGAATTCCCCCATAATCCAACCCAAATCAGCATAAATGTACAGAAATATCTGTTTTTCCAGTATTATTTAAAATATTTGGAAATCAAGAAGTTTTTCCAAATTTCTGTCCTGAATTTCAAGCTCCTCTCTTTTGTTGTTAGCTGTAGGTCTCTGGCATCTTTACAGGCTGGAGCTGAATGAATACTTTAGGGTTTTGTGAGCAGGCAAGTGTGGAAACTAAGGGATAAGGGCCTGATCCAAAGGCCATTTTTTCCAGTCGGCCTGGAACATTTCCATTAGGCCAAAGTAATTGAGGCCATTGTACCACCCTGCAATGTCCAGGCAATGCTGAGATCTTGCAGCATTTAACTAAATGCTTCAGCCCTTTACAACAGCACATTTTGCCCTGCATTAGACCCCTGGCAAACATTTTCACTGCTTTTGTTATTATCTATAGCATCTTTCTGTGGACTATGTCACAGGTGGTCATAAAACAAGAGAAAGCAAAGAAACACGATTTGCAAATGAATTGTGATTCATGCAAGTGAATGGGAAGGTCCTTGTTTCTAAACCACATTCCTGAACTCCTCCTAAGAAGGCTTTATTTAGGGTTTCTGTGTTTCTGTGGTGAATGAGACAGGTGATGTGCTGGTATTTGAGGACAGATAGCTGTGGGCATTATAGCATGCTCAGAAAAATTCTAAGAGTATTAGTGCTGCAAATTGGTGTTTAGGCTGCCTCAACTCTGTTGTGGTTATCACTCATCCCCCTCTTCCTCTCTCAGATCTAACTCCTGGTATTCTCTCTGGAGCATATCTAGAGACAGTCTGTCCATCACTTTGGCCCCTGGTTGGAGTGGGAATTTGCTATCCGCATCTGTGCTCAGCTCTTAACACCCTGAGTCGAGCTGTGCACTGCTGCTGCTGCTTTTGAAAGCAGAAATTCATCTTGATTCTGGAAATACTGCACTCCTGGGCCAGCTCTTCCAGAGGATTTTTGCTGTCATGTGGAGTAATGGGAAGGGTTGGAGGAATAGCCAGGGGTCTGAAATCCACTTGCCAAAATACCTGACTACTCCGGAGGGGCAGGCTAGTCCAGGCTTTCAATGGCTGACAGATCCCGAGTGCCCAGACATTCACCCCATCTCAGAGCTGCTGGAGGAGACCCTATGGTTGCTACAGCCTTTAAAATCAGCTGGCTCTGTGGAGAACAGCCACAACCCCCAGATCCTGTTCAGTCCACATACAAAAGCTCTATGTGTTGCAAGAGGACTACAAGCCACCCTTGGGAACCCTTGATGGACAGCTTCCTGGCCTCCTGGCCCCACAGCATCACCCTGAACTCATCATTTCTGCTGGGCCAGAGGCCTTCTGTAAGTCAGCCTGAAACGCAAATGCTTGTTTTCCTCTTGCACTGAATAAGAGACTGACAATATCTAATTGTCAATACCCCTCCCTTGAGAGACATGCAACAGCATTGCTCCTCAGGGCATATTCCCCACTGCTGTATTTAGAACAGTTTGAAAAGACTAAATTTTAAAAATAATAATCTTTCCAAAACTCCCCACCCACCAGCACTCCCCTGCCAAATTTCAGTTTGAAGAAAATGAAAAAGGACAAGTTTATACACTCTGATGAACGGGAGTTCAAAATGGAACCTGAACATCATAATTCTTGCAAATGTATACTGATAATGGAAAGCAGTGGTGATGATGGCATCATGCCCAGAGGGGCCCTTTGTTGTAGATGCTTGTGGTGTTGCTTCTTTTTGCAGTGTATATGAAAGGTGAAAATGTCTGTGTTCTTCAGTGTTTAGGACTACTTTCCTGCTTCTCAGCTTATTGATGGAAATTTTAAATAAAACTACACATCAGTAAGGCTGCAATATTGTTAACTGCACATCACTTGTGCAGTGAGTTTAGCTATTTTTCTGTTCAGCAAACTCCCATTTTCTGCAGATGTTATTTCTTGTGGTTATTTGTGAACATTTGTCACAAAAGACCAAGTGGACAGTCGTCAGACTTTTGCAGCTTCTGTTAAGTATTTGTAAAGGAAGGGTCACCTAAATCGATAGCATAATCTCTGTTCCCAGATTTCATGGACAGTATTTTCCCCATGTATGCATACTAAGTCTAAAGTGAATGATAATATCAAATAATTTTATTAGCATATAAACACTTGCTTTAGAAAATCAAAGGAGGCTGAAATATCATGATCAGATATTTCTTTAAAACTTACGTGAACTCTTTTGTGCAAACTCTTTTGTGTCTCAAACGCCATGTAGGGGGGTTAAAATTGGGTGGAATAAGAATGGCTTTGAACTTGTAAGCACAGGGATGAATGCTGGGTTGTACACTACATGCACTGATCAAATTTAGCAATGTGAATTTTGCAGCTTGGAACAGTCATCTTTGTGCAAACTGTGCTGTGGTACTGTAACACTTATTTAGCTCAGGTCTAGGCAGTCATTTCTAAAGGTTGTAGACTATGTTTACATGATTTCACATCAAGTAATAGGTATTTTGCCTAATCTCATGGCTAAATCATTATTGTAGATTAATTCTGGCGTAATTGAATCTTCTGCAGCACCAGTGAAATATATGTGATTAAAGGCAAAATTTAATCTGTAGATTTTATAAGGCTATAATAACTACCTTTTACCCATGCACATGAAATACTGAATCAGGCAAATCTATAATTAGTTAAAACTAAAACAAAGTGCATTTCTATTATTAACAATGTTGCATAAAAGTCTCGATGCCATAGCTGAAAAATCAAAGCCAAGTAACAGTTCAGAGACAGTTGCTGCTATAAAACTTTTGACCTTAGTTACCGAATGTACATACAAACAAATAAACTAACCAGACAGAGATAGTCCCCTAGGAGCAATCGTGATTTCCAAAATTTTGGGGGCTTTTAGCCAACCTGTAAAGTTGATGGAATAAAAAAATTGCCTGTGTATGCCAGCTCATTAATCAGTGCCCTTTTTCACTAGCTGAAAGGCTGGTTTGTAGATTTGCTTCTACTCAAAGCATCCGTTTTTGCATCTTTTCCAGTAAATATTGCTGACTTGAAGGCTGTAGGAGTCAGGAAGTGTTTTGCTGAAACATTGCAGACAGCACTGCGTATCTTGCAGTGATAGCTCTGTGGAAGGCCGTAAGTCCAGTCTTGCCAGCTGTAGTCTTTAGATACAGCTCTTGGATACTTACTGCTTCATGTTGGCTTAAAATATTGTGGTGCTATATTGTCAAATCTGGGACCCCATGGATAACTGGTTCCAAACAAATTTCTTCAGTAATGTTAGAGGTCTTTGATGATAAGCATTGCTTGTTCAATGGGTCTCAAGTATGTCAAGTTAATTCTTAATATTCCTGTGTTGATTCTTCTGCTTATTGTTAGCCACTGGTCTTGGTACATCTCACTTGGAGTCCTGAGGCTTGTCTCAATGAGGTTTTGTGTTAGTCTCCATCATTCAAGTCTTCTTGCAGTTAGCTGCAGTCATGCTCCAGTGATCAGCAGATGTGGTCATTATTGAACCTTACATGTTTTGTTTTTTATCTTCAATATAAATTTTGCTTTGACTGCAGGGTCATCCCCAAAGCCCCTTAAAATCTCTTTTGAAACACACATAAGAGGCATAAACTTACTGTTCTCCTTTTACGTACTGGGTTATGTTCTGATACATACTGGGGACAGTTCAAGGTAGAGCGTTAGAAAGTGATAACTTCTTATTAGTGTCTGTGAGGACACACAGGACATGTTAAGCTTGTTTCCAGAGCTTTGTTCCCAGCTAGCATTGCCTACCAACTCTAAAAACGGGGCTTTATATCTCTTAGCCTGGGCCTCTAAGCCTGGGGAGATTCTTAAGTATGAGCCTTCGTTACTAGCCATGCAGCACTGATGTGGTGCAGCTGAAAGCAGAACTGTGGTGCCTCTGACATCCCTCTTAAGGGCATCTGTCGGAGTATGTGTCTGAATAGCTATATAACATGCTGATGTTATCCCATTTCAACACCTACCTACTCAAAGAACATTGCAACTGGCTTACATAAGAACGAGACAAAACATTGCCATTTAAAATGCATTCACATTGTTAAAGCATGAAGAGAATGAACCCTTTATTCACATTTTTGTTCAAACACACTGTCACAGTGAGGCACAGGCAGTAAAATAGACAAGTGGATGTTAGGAAACCAGCTCAGCAATTTAAGTAGAAGTTTACAGAAGGTTTTCCCATGTTCAGGTGTCTGGAGGATGCTGTGAGGATGCACAGTCTGAGGCTGCTGCTGGCTGTAGACTGTAATCACTGGGAGCGGAAGGGAAGAAAAACAGTGAGAAATGGGGTGACTGTGGATACCCACTGTGAGCCACAGAAAGGTGCTGGGATGTAAATGAGGTGCTCGCAGCAGAGCGGTAACAAAACAGAACAAAGCATACTACAGTGTTTGTTTGGGGGTTTTTTCTTAAGTACAAGGGCACTATTTGTCTGTGTTTTGGGGCAAATCCTTTCATTCCTTTTGCCCAAACCCTGGGACTGCTCCTGGGAGAATAAAGGGCTTAGAAAGCTTGGCAAAGTAGTCCCACATCCTTGCAGCTAGTTACTAAATCCTGCAGGCAAAGCTGGAGAAATGCAGGCTTTGTTCTGGAGCAAGAGCAAAGGGCCATCTTCTGCCCTTTAACCAGTAATGTTTATTTCCCGAGTGCTAATCTGAATTAAAACTTTTCACAAGCTATTTTTGAAGCAAATCACCTCACCAAGCTTGGATATGGGAGTCCTGTGAGCTAGGCTTTGAAGCAGCAGATTGCTATAACAAAAGGTTAAAGTGTCACGCATAAAAATGCCCCTTTGCTTTCAGAAAAAGGCCACACAAAGCAACCTACGTTTTGTCCACCCAATAAGATACACATGGAGCTTACATCAATAAGCCTTTAATCGTATGTATGTCTTCACTAGCTGTGCTACGACTTGTTTGGGCTGTATAAGCTCTTCAGAGCCTTGTCCTTGTATATTTGTGTGAAATGTCTTGCACACCTACAGAGCTGTATATAAAAAATACATCCTAATCCTCATCAATAATTAAAGAAGGGAGCAGCTGCAGGCTGTACTTTGGCTGACCCTGGCCCAACTGAGCTAAAGAGAAGAAAATAAAAACCCTATATATGACACCGTGAAGCAGTAGGACAAGTGTCTCAGCTCCTGTCTGAAATGACATGCATACCTGCAACGCTGCACAAACATGGAGGATTTTTCTTCCCATCAGTAACAGGGTGCTGTACCAAGTGCCTCCCTGGTTCTGCAGATCCTTGTGGCCCACACAGCCTGTGAAGGGCTGCGGCAAAGCACGTGCATGTGTAGGTCCGAAGCCAGGAGAACAGGCAATGGGACTGTCTCTGGCCCAGGAGGGGAGGAGGCAGGATGACTAGGAGTGCACCTGCAGCCTGACACAGCTCCAAGGATGTGTCATTTCTTTGTACTGGCATCACTTTGTTGAAGCCGAACTTCCCATACAGCCATTTTCACAGGCTTCTCTGTGTGATGCTGGAGTTCTCAGGATGACACAAGGTGTGAATTTGCTCTACTTAGTCCTCACTGCCTGCCATTCTTTGGCTGTTTTCAGTCCTCGCAGGGATAGTGGATATGCACAATTTCACATGTTCCACCACAGCTGAATTTTCTATACAAATCCCCACTTTACAGCTCTCCTGTGCTCTCAAAGATGAGAAATTATGTTCTTGCCAGTTTAACCCATGTAAACTTCATCATAATCTGAGTTTGGGAGAGAATTAATAAATCCCAGTGCATGTTTCCTGGGAAGGAATTCTGGTCTGTTTTCAAGGCTATGATGCAATCTTAGTGATGGAGTGAGAATAGCTTTTCCTTCAGTCCACACCTTGGGTTGTACATTAGTTACATAGAACAAATGAAATATTCCCAAGAACACCAACAGAAGGGCAGTAATTTTCTTTCTCTCCTTTTCCCACCATTCTTGAATCTTCTCTGTTCTCCCTTTCAGCTTTTAAAACAGCATGTACTGCTTTATTTTAAAATTTAAATCCTTCCATCAGACCTATTCTGCTGGCTACATGCCTGTCTTCCTTCCGCCTGCTGCACTAAAAATAGTGCTGTGATCATGCCAGCAACAGTTGATGGGGGACCAGCTTACAAGACTGGCTGAATTAGTAGTATGGGGAGCACCAAAGTAACAGCACTGTTACATTGCTACCTGAAAAGTGATGCAAACTTCTAAATCTTTTATTTAAAAACTTCACTTTGTCTCTGAAAAAGTGTGCAGTTAACAATCTGTCCTGCAGAATAGCCTTTCTAGCACAGAGTAGTTACACTTGTAGGGAGTTTCAAAGTTTACTAAGTTTTATTTTCCTTTCTTTTTGCTGTATCTTTCCCAGTGCCCTTGTTCTCCTTTTTCCCTAGATAGGAAGGAATTCAACATTGATCTCTTAAGGTTGCATCCAAGATGCCACAGATCATTCAAGATCCATGGACAATCCATTTTCAGGCAAACTCTGATTTGTAATTTTTTTTTAAATGGAAATATTTATTCTCCTGGAGCTGTTTTTCAAAAACTTAAGGCCATGGTTATATGAGGAAAGAAGATAACTTTTAGGCACTTCAGTTAGGGAAACAGCTCACCAGCAGCATTTTGCTTTTTTTTTTTTTTTTTGTGTGTGTGGTCTGAACTTGCTTGTTAAACTGCTGTAATTCACTATTAAGGCTAGAAAACTATTTCATAAGTGCATAAACGCTATGTGACATCTCTTCCTGTGTGCTGTAGGTTGTTAATAATGCCTTTGTAGGGTGGCTTTGTTCTCTTTGTTTCTTAGTCTGATCTCTAGACTGGCTCTCACTTTGGGATAAATCTGAATCATAGTTTTAGAATATGGAATTAAATTCTATGTCTTATTTGTTGTCTTATTTCTTTGTTGTGAAGCAATTAGTACCTCACTCATGCTGTAAATGTACTTGATTAAAATCTATAAGAATAATATGCAATTTAACTACTTTGAGATCAGTATTCACCCACTGGTCTGTCCCTGCTGCCTAGTGGTCTTCTATTGCTGTTAACTAACTAAAACCCCATTGGGTCTTATTTGCTCTTTTGCTTTTCTTATGTAATGTCCTGAGGATGCAGGTGGTCAGAGAAGGACAGCATAAAGCCAAGTCTATCTAGCAGAAGACTTCTTTGGCCCCCCAAGACATCTTCAAATCTTCACTGTCATTTTTCAAGAGTGGTGAAAGCCATATGGCAAATTTACAATTCAACTTTTAGAGAGGCAAGGAGACAGATTCCTGAGATTTTGTGGAAAGTAAGTGGAAAATAAGGAGTTCAGAGTTTAAACTGATTTGGAAATGAAATAACTTTATTGTTAATTTTGTATAAAATGCTGCCTGCAGTATCTTTTGAAGCAGAGTCTTCTGGGGCTAGACTAAATCAGCTAATTGACCTAATCAGAATGATCCTTAGCTATGGCACAAATTCCACTTTTTAATTGAGGCTTTTAGTGGTTTGACTGACCTGGTACAAGTTTGTGTGTAGATGAGTATGAAGTAAAAGTAAAAGACGGGATGTCTACTACTGCTATATACATACCATCACCGGTAGTTTAGATTACGTGAGAGCTGGTTTTAGAAAGCACGTCTGATTTTTACTTTCAATCCTCATATATATTACTTTTCCTCTTTTCATACCCGTCCAAGCTAATAACCTTAAGAAAAAAATAAAAGGCCTTTGCGTGAAGTAACAACACTGGACAGCCAGCATGCCTTTGAGAAGGCACTGGGTTGCACCCCATAGCTCATTAGAGTTCAAATAAGAAGAAATGAATTGAAATAGAAATTCCAAAATGCTGAGAAGGAAAGAGTTATTTAGACTAGTTACAGGGACAGCTTCATCTGGTGCTACCAATAAAAATGCTCACAGCATATAGTTCTACTGGGAGGAAGTTCATGTTCTTGTTTGTGCCCTTTCTGTCATTGCGTTGTATGATTAGACTAGTAAATAAGTGTATTGTCTTGGTATTAGAGCTCATGAAAGCCATAACTAAATATTTGGTGATTTGCTAGAAGTAGGTTTCAAAGTAAGTAAAATTAAAATTAGTGTGACAATGAGACTTTGAATCTCATATTCCGTATCTCACTTTGGATAGGTCCCTGCGAATGTATAAGGCAAAATGCATCAGTGACAGATCAGCACTAAATAATCAAATTAATTTGCCCAACCTCTAAAAGCTGAAATCTGCAAATCTAATTTCCTGTAGAGGCTTTCACTATTGTTTACAGCTGTACTGTAAAGCATATATGGATGTACAACAGGAGAGTCATCTGGCCTTAAATGCAGTTGATTGTTTGACTCAAGAGTGTAATAAAACTGTCAGGCAAACTCTGCCATTGAATACTGAGTTACCTATACTTGTGACAGGAGCTTGTCAGTGATTTCCAGTAAAACCTCCTTGAGGCCTAATAATTGTAAAAATGCTGAAAGAGAATTTTCACCCTCATGAAGAGTCAGAAACAGGTTGTATATCAGTGGGCTACAGTCAAACTACATACACACGCTTGAACTGCACAGAGCTGCCCCTCTGCTGTGCTTACTGCTTGCCTTGCATCCCTCTGTAGTGCACGATCCACTCTTGGCACCACCATCTCACTGCTGTTTCACCCAGGAGGGTGTGTTGAGAGCTGTAAGTAACCTTCTTTTAGTTAGCAGAGGGAGAGCTGTAGCGAGTTCCCCAGTATTGCTGTTACCTGGCACAGGCATGCTGCTGTTTCTTATGAAGCTCTCAGCTAAAAGGAGGAGAGCAAGCTGGCTGTACTGGTTCTGGCAGCGTCTCTTCGTCTCTTCTGGTGCACGTACAACACGCCACGCTCAAGACCACCACCTTTGCTCCTGAGCTCACAGCAGGCTCTCTGGGGCTCCCTCAGTTACCTAAGAAGTGGGTGATGTGTGCACCCACAGGGACAGCTCCCTTCAGGCAAAGGAAGTGACTCCAGCCTCCCACATCTCAGACAGGTGCTGTAACCTCTGAGCTAGTGAAGGGAAAAACAGATGCTGCCCCTGCCAAGTTTGGGAGAAAGGGCTGGTGTTACAGTACCAACCTGCAGGCAAGGATGTGGGCAGTGAGCACTGTCTTTGCAGTCCAGAGGAAAGCATGCAACATGATTAGGGTCAAAGATATGTCTGTTGTCTTGGCATTTACTGTAGGCTAATTTAGTTGGATGATTTCCCTGCACACTTGTCTTTCCTTGGTCTCTGCATCTCTAGAGGCATTGTAGTGAGAGCTGTACTCAGGGTTGCAGGTTCTGCTGGATGGTTGAGCTCTTAAAAGTCAGCGTTACAATGGTCTTTTGTGAATCTAATCCTTGGGAGTGTGTCTTGTTTGCAAAAGTAATTTAAATGATCAAGTGCCTAAGAGTGCTCCAAACCACCAGAAGAAATACTTTTTGCCCTGATCCCTTATGAGTACCTATAGCAAATTTTCATCAGGAGTGGTAAGAGTATTGCCTGTGCTGGAGAGCTTAGTCCCAGCAAAGCAGACAACAGGTACTCAAGAAATCAGAGAGGGGAATCTGGTTTTGTTTTATTTATTTTCTTTTCTTATGTATCTGAGTGCCTCTCAAAAATTTAAGTGTGTTATTTTAGAAAGGTATCAGTGATAGAACTACCAGTACTGTAGCAGTTGTTGCTGGTTTTACACGTTTCTCAATTAATCTTCAAAACTCCCTTCATACTGTTCATTCAGCCTCCGAAAATAAGATTTTAAACTTGACCAAAGAGTTTACAGCGAAATCAAATGCCTTCAAAAGAGGCTGAGCCCCGGAAGTGTCAGCTGTGATTCATTAGTGTCGTAAAGACACATAATTGAGCTGATGAGGACAGGGAAAGTTTCCATAACAGCAACAGTACTAAAATGAGACTGGAAGCGTTGTCATCATTGTTTGAAACAGACACAACCCCTAAGCAGACCACTATTATTTTCTAGACTCGTTACAGTGCTTGAGGCATTGTACGACTCACAAAACCCCTCAGCCACCTCTTTCCTTCAATTTCTCCATCATTGTGGAATTTAAATAGCTTGTTCTTCTCAGACAATAGATTTGTCTTTCTTCCACCAATACTGTATTTATTATAAATGACATTTCTGCTTAAATAGAAGGGTCTTGATTAAAAAGGGGCAAGAGTCAAGTTTTTTTTACCAGACAAAGTAGAACTCCTTTTAAAGAATTAAACTGAGTAGACTCAGGTATTTGCGTTAACAGCCAGACTTGCATTTAGGAGAAATTCAGTAATTTCAGGAACAAATGAGTTTAAATTTAATTGCTGCTCATCTATCTATCTATCTGTCTATCTATTTTAATTACAAACGTTTTTATAAACACAGCAGGATGGCCAGAGCCTTTATGACTAGCTTTGGCTACAGGAACAAGGCACAGATTTTAGTGGCAAATTCATAAAGACCATACTTCTCAGTCTGGAAGTGTTAATCTTACTTGAGGTATACTGGTGAGTCTGCTGGGAGCTACTTGGAAGTTTTTTTTAAAAGTGCTAATTGCTTATATTCTCTTGATGTTGTTTCCAGCAAGGAAAAAGTTGGAAATCTTTTGTTGAGTTGGGCATTGTGTTGAATTGAGTTGAAGTCAAAGATAGTGTTTCAGTGTCTCTGTTCTTACATGTGTTGGCTAACGCACAGGGATGGAGAAACGGCAGTATGTGCTTTACAGCCAGCAGTCTGTGGTTTACGCCCCATAAGCTGTAGATCACCCACGTTTCTGTTTGAGGCAAGCCTCAGCAAATTCAGGCTTGCAGGATTTCTTTGTATGGTTTACAGTTCCAACCTGCTGGGTCCTATTTGGGTGTTCAGGCTCATGTGAACTAGGAAGTGTCCGACTGATGTCAAAAGGAAACAAATAATTCATTTGGAATCTGATCCAAAGTTTACTGAAGCTAGTGCTAGAGCCTCATGACTTCAAACAGCCTTTTGGCCAGACGTGTCTCCTGTAATGTAACCAATGACGTTCACCTCCCCTGTGTGCCTGTCTGAATGCATTTCCCTCACCTAAGATGAGTAGGAAAGGTCTTCCCAATGCAGTCTTCTGAGGTGTGAAGGACTGCAGCAGAGGTTCCTTTTTCTATTAATCTTTTAGTGATCAGCATCCTAGGGGAACATGCTAGAAACAACCTGTTAAAACACAGGCTGAGGGCACCTGAACCCAGTGCTAGCTGAAAGAGCAAGTTGAGAGCAAGACCCCAAAGTCTCCTGGACTGGCAGCAAAATGCTACCTAGACAGAGGGCAAACCTAACAGGAACTGTCACTTTCACTGGCAAGTGCAGAGTGAAGGTGCTGGCTCAAGCTATTCATCATGAACTGGGGCAACTGATGTGTGTGACAGCATGGAGAAGTGTTTGAAGAGGAGTTTAATACTGTTCCAAGGTAGTAGGAATAAAGGTTTAGGTACTTGGGACTAATCCCTCGTTTCTTAAAGCTTTTACTTGTAAGCATGCTTGTTGGTGACTGCTCTGAATTCACTCCTGGTAGGTTAGTTTGGGAGAGGTGAGTACGTGTCCCACCTCCCCCTCCAACAGTGCAGCTGTGTACCGGCATGCTGCAGGCCTGTGGTTAAGTGCTGCAATCTGGTTCTGTATGAAATACTCTACTCTTTAGGTTTGCGGTGCAGCAACTTGAGCAATCCCAGCTATGTGTGCCTTGTCATACGGCACTAAAGTAGGAACACACTTTCCTACAGTTATTAATTTTCTCCTGCAACATCAAAAATATTCTAGATCTGCCACTAGAGTTCAGTGTTTTCAGGCTCCCTGACGCTGAGGGGCAATTCTTGAAGGGCAAATGCATTAGATGGGGAACAGCTTTTTGTTTCCAGCAATACTTCAGAGATGTTTTTCATATATTTAACATGCTGCCAGGTTACATAGGAACATGTCTAACAGTTACCAAATGAAGAGGTCTTCTCTAGAAATGAGATTTTTCTTCACCACCTTCTTTAGTTTGTCTCTAGACAAAAATATTCTTTTTGTATCTGCACTTCTACTTTTGAGAGACTGATCATACTGCACTGGAGAAGAGATCTGAGTGAAACTGTATATTTATTTGCTCCTCGCTGTTCAAAATTACAGATGAATTCAACCAAATATGATTAAAGGAGAGGAGCAAATATTTCTGTATAATCTTTGTCAGTTGAATATGAAGCGTTAGTGTTTGTTGGCTTGCTTCTCTCTGATCTGCAAAGAAGAAGGTTAGGAAATATCTTTGGTCTCATCTTTCCTGTTATGATAAATAACTGATCTGTGGTCAGAGCCGTAAAGTTCATAACCTACCCAGAAAAAACTTAGGAACAAACCACTGCTGCTGCAACATTATGTAAAGTGGAAAACCTATTTTCCTGGGGAGGGGTGCTGCTTAAAGATGATTTCACAAAAGAGGAAGCCCTTGCTGTTTATCCTGCTTGATCCAAATGTGCAACATTTCCTGTGGCCAGATCTGCAGTAAAATCAAAGGGGTAGCCATTTTCTGTGGTCTATTGCTTCCTATAGCATACCCATATAAGAGAGGAAAAAAATTACCATTTATTATAAAACTACCCCTAATCTTCCTTATCTGATTAATCAATTAAAACCAATGATGTATTGATAATAACTCCACAATGTCCAATTGATAATCTGTTTCTCACATCTGTCTGGCAGAACCGCTGTCTATTTTAAGGTGACAGAAAGCAGTTTTACATGTTCTGCAAGATGGAATTTATCCTTAAGACTCTGCAAACACAGTGAGTAGGCAGCTAATAAAATCTCTGCTTGCAGGAGGTCATCAAGTATTTGTGCAAAATAGCTAAATCTTGGGGTTTAGAAAATCAACATGACTATTTAAAGCAATCTAGAAATTAAGACCCTTGTTAATAATCAACATGTATGACTAATTCTTGCAACCCTGACACAGGCAAAATCACTAATGAACTTGGGAATTTTGCATGTTTGGGTAGTGTATTATCTCGATTTCTGTCTATTTCAATTATCCTTGAAGGTGCTTGGAGACTCTATGGTAGGCAGCTTTATAAAAGCAGAGTATGGACAGAAAGACAGTCAGCCAGACTTCAGGCCTTCCATCAAACACAGACACAAATGCCAGCAAGCCACTGGCAGAAGTTTTGACATTTGAGGCCAAAGGTTAGTGCATTGACTAACATTGAGAATATTTGCAGGCCTGAGAGTACACATTCCTCATCCAGACTACTGGATGGACTTCATTTAGCTGTATACAAATATTTGCCAGTTACTTACAGAAGCTCTGTGGCAGATGAAGAAGGTTATACAGCCTTTCAGGAATGCATGCAGTGCTACCATATACACACAAAATTATATTAAGAGAAAATTATATAGGTTACAAGGTCAAACACAGAGCAGATATCAAATGCCATAATTAAGATTACCTGCACAACCTTGTTTCAAGTCCCCAGTGTATCTGAATAAAATTAGTCTTTAATTGCACCCTGTACATTTTATCTGTGATGGTTCCTACCTAGGCTAAGCAGTATTCAGCAAGTCTGAAAAATGCAGAGTGCTTTCTAAATAGACTTACTGAAATACCTCTACAGATTTTACCAAGGAAACCAGCCATGCCCAGTCCAGTAGAGAGATGGCTTTCTCCTTTGTTTAGGACTGAAGTTGTGGTTTGGCGAGGAGGAGTTTCTTTAAAAAAGCCTACGTGTGTGCATAGTTACCCACAGCCATGCACAGGGAATGCAGTTCTTCCCGTTTTCTTAAGCACTGAGGTAACTATGCCTCCTGGATCCTGCAGTCTGGTGACTGGCGCCCCCTAAACACTGAAATGATTGATGAAATCAGTTGCCAGCTAGAGTCCTGGGTGGGTAACGCAGGAGACAGAGGCAGGATTCCTGGATTCCACTTGTGTCTGACTCAGTGTGTGATCTTCAACAGCAAATGTAAGTCAAATCAGGGCATGCTCTGATCTGTCACGGAAGGCAGTTACGGGATTAATGAATGTTTGTCCAAGCCAGTTCAGTCAATACTGCATAACACAGGCACAAGTAACTCTCAGGTGTTGGGTCCCATTTTATCAGGGACAGGCTGACAGAAGTAACAAGGATGCTGCAGTGCAAGGCAATGCTGCTGTTAGTCCATGAGAATACAGGTTCCTTCTCAGTACAGGGCTTGAGATCATGTTTTCTGCCCTCCCTTTCACTTAATTCACCACCACCATCCATAGTTGCCTGAATTAATTCATTGAATCCACATATCGTTTCAGCTGCATCCTCTAGAATTCCCCTCTCTTTGTGTTTGGTCTGCATCCATGCTCTACATATCATACATCAAAGGACAGACCCAAATAATCCAAGGGCAAAAATATATGCACATGCACCAGCTACTTTGCACTAAGTCCAATTCTTTTGGGACAGGTCAGATTTACTTTTCGTGCTCTGAACAGCTTACAGGGCTCACACCACATTTGTAACGTTTCCCTGAGGCATCAGACTGACTGCCGCTGTGCGGAACAATGGGGTAATCAATGCAAGCACAGTGGGGCTGTCTAATTTGCCTGGAAGAGTGTCTACAACATGCAGTCAGTCTGATTCTTTGGGAGAGCAGCAGACTGGTAGAGCAGCCCAGCACAGGGAGCTGCCTCAGAGCTCCTCCATCAATGGTCCTGCAGCAGCCAGGGGAAGGTAGCAGAGCTGTTTTCCTCCTTGAATACTCAACAGTTCCAAGAAGGAAAAATGGAAGTAAATGCTTTTTATTGGATATGCCTGCTCAGTGGTACTGAGAAGGTTCTGAAAGACAGAATCTAGTAATGAAGTGAGTTGGCTTGTGTGCATCGTTGACTCCTAAAATCCAGATGCCAAATTCCTGCCCAGACATCAATATTCGCCTTCTGAAGATATCAAAATGCTGAAAGCAAGTTTCCCAAATCTGAGACAATATAAATGTGGATATATTTTGCAAATTATCAAAGAAAAAATCATTTGGGTTTCGTTTAGATATTGACCTTGTATATTGTAAAATATTTCTTATATAACTTTTTACCCTTTGCTCAAATGCTTTCAAATGAAAATGAAACATTTAATTCAAAAAATGTTAGCATAGAAGTTTTGAAATGCTAAAACATCGAAATATGTTAGGAGTTATGAAACATTATGTAAAGTATTCCTATAATCAAAACTAGTCCAGGACTCTAGGCCAGTATCCGTACGAATCAGAGTAAAACTGAGTTGTTTCTATATGCTGTTTCCATGTCTTTCTCACTGCTTTTGTGGAAAATAAATTCATCAAGATGATTTTGTGTTACCTGTTTTACAGTAGCTAACTCATCAGTTGGAAGCTAGAGATTAGGAAACATTATGAAGTTGTCAAGAAATGGGCATGTTAGGATGAAATCGGTTAGTCTTTAGCTTCACAGGATAGAAAGAGGAAATGTTATTGCAACGCTGAACTATGTTTTACAGTCATTATCACTTAGCCCTTCAGATAATTCTATAATTAGCATGGGACATGTAACAGAGGGAAAAATACCTGACACAAGAGGAACTTAGTGAATGTTTTCATTCACAAGTGGGATTTAGCTGTCATACCGATGCAATATGCTGAAACAAAGCTCCTTTGAGTAACAAGTCATAGTTTACAGTATCTTAGGGCAGCAGACACCTGGACATGGAGTGGCATGGCTCAGACAGCTGCTTGTGCTCATTGCTAAATAGCAGACATGGTCGGTCAGGAGCAAACTGTGGTCAGCAAGTGGTAAGTGAGACTTAACTCCAGTCAGGCAACTGACTGCATTTGTCTGATTCTCAAAATACCTTTCAGCACAATTAGTGCTTCAGTCAGATCACTGAATTAAAACCAACTCAGTTTATCACACATGTTGATGTTTATATAGTACCTGTCATCACTCACTTAAATGGATAAGAATATGGATAGAGATTAATTCCTGCTCTGTATTTTGTCTTGAAATATAAACAGTGTTTTTAACTACTAATTCCTGAAGTGTGACACTTTGTAAATGATCTACCTAAATCTTAACAATAGTTGCTGGTGCTTAGTTCAGCATTGATTTGCTCCAGTGTTATTTATACAATGGACAGAGTGTTTCAGTGATTTTGTCTCTGCTGAGGAAACTCAATTAAGTTTTCAAGTGTTCAAAATCCAGGTTCTATTGCTGAATTGTGTAAATAAAAGATGGGTTCACGATTCTTTTAGCAAGGTAAGAAAACCATGTTGAATTCCTTCTGTCATTTGGGAACAGTTCTTCAGAGCTGGTTTTTGGGTGGGAAACTGCTGTTCAGTTAAACTGTTGTGGGAAAATTTCTGTCTTTGTAGAAAAGGTATTTCTTACTGGGGAAAAAGAGAAAATCTATAAACGAAAACTAACTACTTTGTCTAAGGATGATAAAAGTAATTTTCAATATTACTACTCATAATATGAATTTGGGCTAAAGGATGTGCTCATGTATATGGGTTGAAGACTGAGCAGCTCTGGGAAGTGAACAGCTTAGTAACATCACCATGAGTAGTGGATGATACGTGGAATTGTATCGTACCAGTGCAGGGAGCCGTATTTCCAGACTCAAATACCTTAATAAAGGCTTCTGATTCCCGGCCTGTGAAGAACATGTATAAATGCCCAGTTCAGACTCCAGATTGTCACCCGCAAATCACAGATCTGGGATTCAGAGCTGCAGTTGTAATCAGGCAGCCAGAGCGCTAGAACCATCCTCTGAGCCGTGTCTGTGCAATGTCTCTATTTTCTGCCTCCTGTGGGATATATGGATAGGAAAACTCTTCAAGTCTAGTTTCCAGCTTCTGCAGGCAACCATATCTTCTAATCCTACTTGCATCTGATATGAGATTTTTCTTGATTTAGTAGAATCCTGTTCTGGCTCTCATCCTCTCATGGCGAGAAGCTTTCCTTCAGTTTCTAGCCCAAATATATTAATGATTATTTTATACCTGTTTTTCTTTAGTTGTCTTTTAGTTTCAATAGATTTAGTATGTCCCCCCAGAGTACCTACAGTAGCTTTAATTTAGCTGCAGGGGAAAAAAAGAGCCAAACTCTGCTCGGAAAAGAGACTATAATTCAAAATCAGGCCATTTTCTCCTCCTCACCACCAAGCCTCGTTCATTTCGCAAAGTGCTGTCAGCTCTGCTGGCTGCATCATCTCGTGCTCTCCAGCAGTAGTGGGGATCCAGGTTGGCTAAGGAGGTGATATTTCCTGCTTGTGAAACATTCCAGTGTAAGGAGGGGGCACTCTCACATAGTCTTCTCTTTAGCAAGTTATATCAGTAAATTCCAACCAGAAAATGCCAACCGCATACCATTATGACCGCAATCACTCCAGCTAGAATGCATCACGTGCTGCCAGAGCTATCAGTGGAAAGGCAATGCTCTCCACTGCTGCATCAGCCATCCTTCCAGAGCTGTTCACCAGCATATCCTCTCATTCAAACACTGATGAGGCGTGTTTCAAACCTAACAGAAACCAGATGTTTTGTATTCATTGTATAATTGCACAGCTGAAAAGAGGTTACAAAGTGGCCAGATAGCACTAAGCAGTAACCGCAGGAAAGTGTTCTGTGAAATCTCTGCAGACCAGGTTGGACATAGCCATTCAGCGCTGTGGGTTTAGACATTTGGGAGAGGTTAACCCTCATTTTGACTCACCTGTAAATCTCTGAAGTGATCTGTAGAGTATGGCCCTGCGAGATGTAGCTTGACTGTCCAGGTTAGCTGCATAGGCCCCACGCCTATTTACTCAACTGCCCATGGCTGGCACAGAACCTGTGCGGCACATGAGCGTCTGTGGTGCACTGAGCATGCGTTGCATGGCATGTAAAGGTATGAGCTTTGGGCCTGACTAGTTCTGCAGAACAAACTCCTCCAAGTGTCCTGGTCACACCTAACCTTGATATTTGTATTTTCAATTCATGTATTCATGTATGTATTCAGTGGGCCAAATTTTGTAAATAACGGGCAAATTGTTGCGGTGCTTATATCAGATCTGCATTTGGAAGTGTATGACTGCACTGCCAAAATGATAGTTTGTCACCATTAGCAATTGCTGCCAGTATCATTAGTAACATTATTGGGTAAACAGGAGTTTTGATTACAAGATTTTTATTCTCGCAAAGATTAGAATTTCAAGAATAGAAATAATTATTCAGCATTTGATATCCAGCCAGACCAGTTGAATTTTCACTAAAAGAAATAAATTCAGCTAACACTAAGCAGGGATACTTTGCAAACTTAGCCAGATAACTCAAAACCTTGACCAGTCCCAAAGTGCAGATAATTTATGATTTGAAGCCTTATGCTATCACCACAAGACCCAGGGAACAAGTTCAAGGGATGCAACATATTTCTTATTAGAAGCAGTATAAAATGACTCTCTCTGCTGATGACGTTCTGATGTTTGTTACCCATCCAGATAATTCCATGAAATCTTTGCTTGAACTTGTTGACAAAGTTGCTTCAATATCTTCCTCTAATACTAATTGGACAAAGTCAGGGCTTAGGCTAGTGAATGGTCTTTGTTCACTGCTGGTAATTTACTGTTTAATTCTTAACTGGAAGCCTTAGGGATTCACACCCTTAAGGTACACACTCAGTGCAACTGCTAAATTTAAAGGTTAGAATCGCCAGAATTATCAGGGAAGTGTCAGCAGACTGATTTCTTTTAAATTTATCTTGGTGGAGGAGACTGGCAACTAGTAAGACTATGATTGTTCCAAA
This sequence comes from Falco rusticolus, assembly GCF_015220075.1. Taxonomy (NCBI): domain Eukaryota; kingdom Metazoa; phylum Chordata; class Aves; order Falconiformes; family Falconidae; genus Falco; species Falco rusticolus. The sequence continues at coordinate 11,723,024 of NC_051201.1, read as the reverse complement.
AAACAATTATGTATTGAACATGCCAGTTGCTATAAATCCTGGAACTTTTCAAGAGATGGCTCCATTATTAGCAATGTTTTTGTGGAAAAATGAGAACCACAACATTGGCATTAGGAAAATCCTGGAAATCGATAAAAGCGGGCTTTTGTTTGGAGGCAGAGTATCATTTTGGTTCTTACCTCCTGTTTTACCCAGAGGAAGCTCAAGCCCAGCCTTGTTTATTAAAAATATGAGCTACAATGTTATCTCCCCTGAAGAATCAGGTTCCACACCGGCATGATTCACCCCAGCTGGAGCCAAAGGGCTTGCTGCTGGCCTGACAGGGTGTAACTATTTTTAATGACATAGGCAATGAGTGAATCTGCCTCGGTCTTCCAGAGTTTCACATCCATAAGGACATAATGTGTATAAAATATGTCCTGATCACAGCACACTCTTGGCTGCCAGCAGCAGCTCTGGAAGCGGACCTGAATCTCGGAGTTGTGCTGTGGGCACAAATAGGAGGGGCTGAGCAAAGGAAAGAGACCAACTCTGGGTCTTGCATCTCCCTCCCGCCCCACTCTTCTGCTGTTGAGGAAGCCCCTCTTCATGTGTGTGGTAGCTGCAGAAATGCTTTCTAGAAAGGTATTTTGGGGGACATTCAGTAATAGTAATTAGAGAAAAATTGGTTATGCTCTGAGACCACATGAACTGCATTCCCAATCCCCGAAATTGCCCATGATACAACAGTCTTTGAAGCTGATGAGCTGTGAGAAGTCTCTGCAGTGTACTGCATTTTCCCATTTTATCATACACACAGTATTGATTCTGAACATGTCCTCCCACAGTTCAAAATTGTCTTTTACTTCCATGTGTATAAGAATGCTCAGAACATAGGAAAATTAAAAGCAATAAATATACTAACAAGCCAAGTTAGGAAGGGGGTGGGGGGTGGGGAAGAAGCTAAAATAGCAATAGTTATTCTACAAAATTCCTAGCATCTCTGGGATGATCTCATGTTCTTGTTGTGCTGGAATGACCTGCATCACTCCCTTCTGGTTGTGTCTCTTAGGGTAACCTGGTTTTCTCAAAACCAGCTCCAGATCAGAGAAAAATCCTGGCTCCATTGAAGTGAATGGGAATTTTGCTACACACACAGAATCTTATCCCCAGATTTTCAAACATGAGGATATGAAAATTTGGCTCTTAATCCCCCCTTGGGATTCTTGAATTGGTGGTTCAACTTCCAAAAGCTCTGACACCCACTGATTTCAATAGGAGCTGCTGGAGCTCTGTGAAAAAAGGTTGTTCATTTCCAACACTAAATATGGATGGTGGAATCTTAAAATTAGGCTCCTATTTTTGAAAATCTTGGCCCAAACCTTTATTAATACCACACTACCATGTGTCCTGCATCTATTAGCAAACATAACAGCATTCAGATCCACATCTGCTGTATTCTTTAAACGTGGGAAACAAAAAATGGTCTTTTAATCAGATTTAGATTAAAAGCTCTCTCCGAAATAATGACAGCCAGTTATGGATAATCCATAATTTGCTATTAGTTAAAATATTCCCAGATAGCACAGAGGACAAGTGGTATGTGTATATGCTGTTCCCAGAGAGCTCTGGTAATTGGAGTAATTTCAGCAATTTCCAATTTTAGAGGAAGCAACTGATCCCAAGTTGTTACCTAAAGTAATTCTTACTGACAGTATTATAGGCTTGAAACGCTTTCTGCTATGCCAATACCACAAACTAGCTGTGCAATTACAAATGTATTTGTCACTTCTGTATTTATGTTATTAACAGTGGTAGTTTAAGAAAGATGTATTACTTAGGACAGTCTCTGCCTCTGTCAAAAAAACCCAACCAACCCACAACCAATGAGGGGTTGATATGTTATTAAAATCAGCATTAAGTCAGATCTCCTCTGATATAATCTTGCCAGAATTAACCAACTAAATAGGGCTGGCTCTTATCTGAATTTGAATGGGAAACGTCTTGGTGTAATGTAAACGCTGGGGGAAGCAGTATTACTGGTTCTGTAGCTGGCTTGAGTCAATAGCCCCGCACTGCTTTTACATTGCATTGGGCTGTTGAGGGCACTGACTGTGTTTTTAATAAAAATTCTGTGGGACATTTTGCAGAAGAATTTGCCCAGATATTTTAGCTGGATTTCAGTTTTGGCTATCCTCTGCTTATCTCTCTAGAAACAGCAAGAGTTAGGGTTGCAAAATATTTTCCATTACAATCCTTGCTTTTAGCAGGCTCCTAATTTCCTGAACTGAGTAGTTGTGTTTGCTGTAACTTCTGAGTTCAGCTTCTGTTGTGCCATTGAGGTACAGCACACTCTGTCCTATGGTTGAACAAGATCTCTTCAGCCACTTCTGTGTGTGTCAGAGAAACTTTTTACACATTCCCCAGCATAAATTGAGCCACCTTGCTGTGAACAGATCTCTGATAAAATCTCCCTTCCCCAAAATGGCTGATGTATGAATTTTAAAACCTGGCACAAACAAGACAATTTTGTCTAATGATGATTAGAGCCTGATCTTTACACCTCTCATTTTGTATGCAGATCAGCAGCAACCCTGTGGACATCACAGGACCCATTGGTAACACAGGGTACTGCTGAACAGGGCTATTAGGACCTTGCTCTTGTCAAAGGAGGCAGGAGCTGCCTTCGGTTTTTGCTTGCCTTGAGAATAGGTCCCCCCTAATAGTAATACTGCAAAGTAGTACCAGGACTCTGTCTCCTACATCCCCTAGGAAGCAAGAGACAGGGGTAGTAAGGAGGAAACCACACAAAAGCCTTGTTGCATTGCTACATCAACTTTTTGCATTTTATTACTGGAGGCAGGGTCTGGCTCCTCATCTGCTTTTCATCAAGTCTGAACCCTGTGGTACCCTTGTATGTTTGGGCCATTTGAGGCTACCATAATAAAAACAATAATAAATAACAAATAAGCAACTGGAGTCTAAAGCCGGAGGATGAACTCCTTCTATGTCCTAATGGAGTGAGCAGCGAAGTCCTGGTAGACCAGGAGAGAGCCCCAGCTGCAAGTCCAAAAGGCCAGAGGTGTCTGCAGGGCTCTGTCGCTGGACACATCAAAGCACGCCATACTGCTGCGTGGTTCATGCTCAGCAACACTGGCTCAAAGCAGGATCAGACCATTGCTCAAAGCCAGCTGCCCCACTACACTGTGTGCCCCCACTTCCTACCCATAGCTTTGGCCCAAACATTTCAGGTGATCTTATCTCCTTGAACTTTCTTTCATAAGACTTCAACCTCTTTCACCTTCTACCTTGTCCCTAGCTTGCAGGGAACTCCCAGTGTTGCTGAGGGCATCCCTTTGTATAAATAATGCATATGCCTCAGTGGCTCCTAAATATTTTACTGTTTCATTTTACTGTTGTTGTGTGATGCAGAGAGGAAGCATTTACAGCTTAACCTATATTTCATTTCAGGGCACTGAATTTCCCTTAGTATTTTGTAGCAAAATGCATTTCAGAGCAGAGCGTGGCACTATGAAGATGACTATGGCAATAGTCTTTGCACAGAGGTGTTAGATTTGTCTGTCTTTTGGGTCTGAAAGTCACTTCAGCTCAAAGGCTTTTTTCACCAGCACTGTACCAGGGAGCACCCAAGCATGGTCCAGTTCTTGTCCTGGTGCTGTGTTAGCCTGTTAACAAGGCTTTTCTCTTGCTGCTCGGCGGTGGTCAACAGTGTGTAGCCTCCAAAATTTGCAAGATATTTGACAGGTTGAAAAACTGAAAACCACAGGACACACCTTTAATGCCAGTTTAGAAACGTATGAAGCATCTGGTTACCCCTGTCTGGGAAGGTAATCCATGGAGAACTGAAAGTATCTGGCAAAGAAATGCATTTTGCCTTGGGCTTGATTTGTGGAGGGAAAAAAAAAGTAATATTTCCAGTTTTTTAATCGGTCTTTGGCATCCATGGAGCACTGCCTTACAGGATTACTATGATTATAGGCTACAGCATGCACTGCAAATGAGGACTTTTGAATACCTGCTCAATGCCTGGTTGATGTGAGGCTGGTGACAACGAGCGCTGTGCTGAACTTGGGCAGAAGTGATGGCCACGTTTGTCTCCCAGTTTTTTCAGCTATAAAACATAGGTGTGTTCACGTTACATCAGTATGTACCATAGTAATGTGCTGTCAATTACATGACATGGTATTTTAGATCCTGTTACCAAATTTCTCACTGGTGTATAGCAAGAGTGAATGAAGAAGATAAGGGGGTTTTAATATATCCAGATAGTAAATAGATACGGCCTATGTGAAGACAGTTTTTCAATTTCTTCTTGCTTTACAAAGGCTGATTTCTTTTCTCAGCTTTTTCCATTTTAGAAGTCTGTTACTACTGGATTTTTGCCAATAGAGTATTGATGTATTTGCAAATAATTCTATTAGGATTCAATTGCTTATAAGCAGTTTCACACACACTTTTAAAATTAATTTTTCAGTACTGTACATAGATTGTCTTGTTTTAGGGTTCCTGAGAAGCCAAAGGCGGGACCTTAGCTCTCAAGCACTAGCTTTCAAAAGGAGCCTGCTGTTGATATAACCCAAGCTGGTTTCTGTGTTCTGGCTGTACAGTTTCTATAAAGTAATCTGGGTAGCTGGGCAGGCATTCTCACAGGGCTTTGAACTGATTCCCTGTTGAAAAGAAACTGGGCATCCAGGTCCTGTTGGTGCCCTGAACACTGTCCCCTTAACGTACACTCAGTGAACAGCCCATATTAACGAAGGGCCCATTTTCTGATGCCTACATCAGCATCTCCCAGAGACTTGCAGGGGGAACTTGTGCAGTGGAAGGTGCAAGGGAGTAATATGAGTCTAACATGTAAAACCAGAAAAGGTTATGAAACATAGTTTAGGGCCTCTGAAAGGTTCCCTCACAGAGAAACGCAAAAGTAGCTCAGCATGGTAGTGTAATCGTAACAGTTGATTGGCCGTAAGCCACAGCTCTGTGCTGTTGCAATGTGTATTTTCTGCTGTTGAGACACGCCATGACAGGAAGCTCTGACATAGCCACCAAGTAACAGCAGCAGACCTGTATCAGGGTCCTTCCTATTTTTGAATGTGGGGTAAAAGTGGCTGAGAACAGAGCTGGGAAACAGAATTGCCATAAAGTACAGACTAACAGGGGCCTGGGGTGAGAGGGACCATGGCTTAGTAGAAGAGGTCTTCCTGCTGAAAAGAATAATAATGGACTATGAGTAAGATTCGCCTCAGAGACACACAGTGTCCACAAGGCACTCACTGATGAAGCACACATTCGTGTGCCACATGCCCAATTCATCATTATTTCAAAGCCATTTCACCATTGTTTCTATTATAGCCCATTGTAATAGGCTTAGATGAGAATTATGTATGGCATATTCATTTTTAAAATGACCTAGGGAAAGAAGAGCATTGACATACTACAGTGAGAGTATAAGGAATGCTATGAACTCCAGGTGAGGTAGAGGACAGCATGGATTCCTCTTGCAATTACTAAGCCAGACAAGGTAGAAGCAGTGTCAAATCTTATTTTTTAGTGATTCTTTCTGGGAGGATGATTACTAGAGTTAGTGTCCCACTGAGGTAGGCAGCATTTCATCTTTTGAGCAGCCCATCCTACTTACATGTGTTAGCACTTGGGGATTCCTGCTTTCTACTGTTTGTAGGCTGTAGTACCGTGTGTTGATGGTTGCACCCAGCCTTTGATGAAGATGTCAAAATGTTTTAAATATACAGTTAACTTCTAGCTCACCCACACTCTTATTTCACTTAGTGCAAAAGCCCAATTGAATACCCTTAGTTCATATGAAGAAAGATATAAGAGCTCAAATTTGCAGCCTAGACTTTGCCAGACTTCCATTTTGTGGTCATCTCAAATTCTGGTTCCAAAAACTTCGCAGCTAAAATGCAGACTAGTGTCAGTAAAGTTGCTGTAAAGATGCAGAAGTTAATAAACTCATCTCTAGAAATAAGAACTGCAACATATTTAGGAACAATGCCTCCATGCCTTCTACATATTTGGTGAACACTGGGCTACCAGACTGTTAATCAGGGATGGTCCAGAGCAATTGATTTACTTAAAGTATCATGACACTCACTAATGCAATGCAGATCTCTTTTAAGGCATGTGATGTTTTCCAAAGCTGTTGAGCTGCTGCAATGTCTCAATTAAGTCAGAGAGATGCAGGGATGTAGCATTAATTCCAAGCTTCATTCCAAGATGAATCTTAATACAGGGTTTAATTAATGTTCAAATCAATCACCAAGCACTTTGTTTTTTCATTAACCCCTATGTATTACTTTTTGATAGTCCAATGGGAAGTGTTCTACTTTGTTTCTCAGCAATACTGTGTATTCAGTTTTTATTGTCTGTGATAAAAGCAGCTCAGCCTCATTATTATCCCAGGATTTGGGTGACAGTAGGGAATGCATCACAGCAAAGCTAAAGCCTAGCTGAGAGCAATTTTACTATTACAGGCACAATTACCGTCCATTACAAATTCCAGGAATGAGCACAACCATAACTTTAATAGGTGACTATGTTGCAGCAGCATGAAAAGAAAAATGGCATCCCTCCCTCAGCTCAGAAGAACAAAGAAATAAATAAAAGACTTTTGGTTGCATGCTCTGTATTAAACCCAGGCAGTCCTGAAGGCATTTGGCTCTTCAGTGGAAAGCAGCCCTGGCTCCTCCATCTGTTGCAGTTTCACTTGATTTAGAAGACTGTTTAAGGCCCTTCTCTCACACAGTTAGAAGGAGGCACCTGTGCAGAATGCTGGTAGCTTTGGGGAGTCTGCTTGGGACCCCTGGGACCTGTTCCCCACAGAAGTGAATGTGTGCCAGCATCGTGTCTGACCCTTTGCATCCACCCCTCTTGTCCCAGAGAAAGGATGGGTGTTTGTGTGAAGACTTGGACAGTTCTAGGCCCAGTGTATAACTGAAGTTGAAAGGAATTTTCTTTTGTTGCTGTTTAAAAAGCAGCAACTGAAGCTTAACTGAAGTTGTTTGCTCTACTTTCTTCCCGCAGTTCAATTATTACTGCTTTAAAGAAAGCATTTTTTCACTAGAAGTGAAACTCGGACCAAGACCCCATTTCAGGAAAGCACTTCCCTATCCAGATAGCACTAAAGTAAATTCCTGATTTTAAACAACCACCCAAATGCTGTTGACTTTCTATCTCTTAAGAGAATTGTTTAGGTAAGTGGATGAAACAGGTTAGAAATAAATATGAAGCTGAAGAAAGTAAAACAATTTACATTGCCTATAACCAGAGGACAGCAAGAATACAAAGGAAGAGCGCAAGTGCTGAAAGTTAAACTGATCTCTCTTTTTCAGCAAAACTCTTCAATTTAAATAATCTCAAAGTTACAATTAGTATAAGAAGTACAGATGTGATACTGTTCATGTTCCTTTATAAATGTCTCCTTATATCACACTTGTGTGCATTTAGTACTGAGTTATTCAATGAAGGCTATTGAGGTCTCTAATACCTTACTTGACAAGGGTTCTCATTTTCTTGCAACTTCAGTAATGAATCCAGCCATTGCATGAAAAGGGAAACTGTCTATACAGGTTCTAGAGAATGTGATTTCCATGCCTACATTTTGTAACTTTTTAATTAATTTGTCTTCTTGAAGTAACAATATTAACATAATTTGTTGCAGAGATTTAATCACATATGACACTTCAGCTACCCAGACATTTGTATTTGAATAACTGTATAAGGTTACTCATTAGAGCAGGATCTCCAAATATAACAGACTGGTTTTCCTTCCCAGACGTCTGTCCTCCTGTCCTTGAGTAGCCTTTTGTGATTGTTCGGCAGCATGTTGAATTTATGGGATTATGACCATATGAAATACAACAGCATTTCTGAAGGAATAATGGAGAAATTGCCTTCTGTGCCTGATTTTCCAATAGGGGACCAACATGCCTTTTTTTCTCTAAGGCATTGTGGCTGTGAGTGACCCGGGGCAGGGGTTGAGTGCACAGCCCGGATGGGCTCAGGCAAGTAGTTGTGCCAGGGCATGGCGTGGGCACCAGCACTTCATGCTTCACACAAAGCTGTTCCCCGTCTGGATGTTACCACAGACCTCTGACCTTAGAAGTCCAGTCCATAGCCACCAAATACCATTCATGACAGCATAAGAGCAGAGAGCTGATGGTTGAGAATTCAACACTGCCTTTGACTTAGGCATGGTTCTGGCCAAGTTACCTGTCTTTATATCACTCCACTTATAAAACAGGGGTAACTGCATTCCAAAGTGTTTTACCGAGTTCAGCTGAAGTATAGTGATGTGCTAACATTAGAGAACATGGCGTATAATGCAATGAAAAATACTGTGTAAGTGCCTGGGGTCATTACAATAGGCTTTCTCTGAGTAAATGGCAGAGAGACTTAAGTGGTGAATTTAGATCTGTTTTTAAAGTACACCTATTCAATGATTTTTGTACAAATGCATTTGCAGGCACTCTGGCTGTTGTCAGCATTTGCATCTGTAAATGTGAAAATCCAAGGCATAATTCACTAGTGTTAATTCTTATTTCACTTCATGGGAAAAAGAAACAGAACAAGGAGTTAACTGCCTTTTTTTTTTACCCTGTGTCAATAATCGAACCAGTTTAAATGTATATTTATTCTATGTTTGAAGTAATGCAAACTATTCAGAATGCTATGAGAGCTATGAAAAACACAGGGCTTGGAAAACTGGCAGTTTTTGTGGTTTTGGGGTTTTGAGTAGTTTCACAACCAATCAGCCCAGAATAATGTCCGGTAAAGGCATTTCTGCTTGTTAGTCTATTTATTTATTTACTTTGGCATTGTGAGCCAAGACAAGACACATTTGGAGGAAGGTCAGTGAAAATACTCCAGAACTGTCAAAGGGTCTGATCCTGCAAAGTGCTGAGGACCTGTTGTCACTGGGGAGGTGCTCAGCACCCCTCCAAGGTGATGGTGCTGGCTCAGGAGTAGCTGGAGCACAACCTGCTTGCTCAGGCAGCTGGGGCACCAGCAGTCTTCCCGAGGAATTTGCACCGAAAGTAAAATCAATATTGGATCCATTTGATGCTTTACTTTGGCGGCCACTGGTTTCTGTGTGTCTCCTTCTCTGCTGGTGGCCCTGATCTCATCTGCCTCACTGGAGATCTACCCTTTGCTTGATATTGTGTGTCTTCCAGCGGCCTTCCCACCCCAATGCCCACTCTGCCCCAGTGGCGATGCCTGAACTATTAACCAAGCAGTGGTAGAGACTTTGACGGGAGTGGATGCAGTCTGTTGCTCCTTGTTCCCCCCTCCCCAAAATGTGTTAACGTGTCATACAATATTTTGCTCTTGGGTTTAGGTCTCTGGGGTATTAGGATGACTCGGTTCAGGAGGGGAGATCTCCCTGGGGGAATATGTTTGCTCAATGGTTTGCTCAGCTCATTCTGGGGATTTCTAGCAGGAGAGGCTCCCCTGCTCAGCTGTCACTGGGGCAGCTGCCCAGCCAGGGCTGGAGGATGGTTCCAAAAGGACTTAGGTGTTCCTTGGGGAGCACAGGCAGCCCTGGGGCTCAGGGTTAGTTGTCCCACTGTGCTGAGGTCCCAGCACCTCAGGGAGCCAAATGGCTGTCCCACCAGTAGACCCCGCCAAGAGCCCTCCCCATGCAGGCTGTGCTTTGTCATGCTGGGGCAGGGGCCCTTGCGAGCAAGGTCCGAATCAGGGGTGCTTCTCTCTGCAGCTTCTGTTTGTGTCCCCGTGTGGGGCAGACATGTTGCAAATATCCACCACCAGGAGGTCTCTACAGAGGAATAAACAGTTTTGAAAAGTGAAGGGTGCTTCCCCATCCTGTGCAGTCCCCCAGCCCCTGCCCCACTGGCCAGGTCTCCACAGGCATCTATGCAGCCATAGGGCCAGGGAACAGTCGCATCCCAGTGAAGATTTGTCGTATCCTTGTGCCAGCCACCATCCTTGCCAGCTGGCCTTGTGGCACACCCGCACACCAAGGGGGACATGTGGGTGCAGGGGCCTGGTCACGCCATGGCCACGGCACGGCTGTGCTATGCCAAGGTGGCAAGCACCAGCAGTCACCCTGGCCCTGCAAGATCCCAGAGGAGAAGCTGCGGCAACTTTCTGAGAGCACTGCCACCTTGTGTCAGTCCCTCCCGCACTGTAGTAGTGCCGTGTCCTGGCATGGACCAGCAGCGCTGTCTGTGCGAGATCAAGAGATTGTTTCATGGCCTGGGGTAGCTGTTTGCCACTGCTGACTGTCCTCTTTAGTGGCATTGCTCTCATAGCTGCAGGAGCAGAGCCTGCCTGTGCAGCACTGTGCAACAACACTCCCACACGTGAGCCAAGGGCAACGGGGCAAAGCAACTGTTTCCCTTTGGATCCTGAAAGTCCATTGCACAAGGCTGGACGTCCAGACAACACAAGGAGCCTGGAATACTGTCAGAAGTCCCACCTGAAAGCTGATTGTTCCATGCAATATGGGAAGAGAGGCCAGAAGAATTTTTGTGGGTTTGTTTTTCTTTTTTAACCTGCAAGGTCAATTCTAGTTCTCCCCATCCTTTCCTCTGTGCCCAAACAGATTGTTCAGAGCTGCACGCTTCCATTGCACACATTCTGCACTACATTAGTTTAATGGCACTGTCAGTATGAATTGCAAACTTTCTCAGCTCCCCCCTGTGCTGGTGAAACATGGCAACATAAGGAACATCTGTTCTCCTACCCTTTGCTGGAAATGGGAAACATCATATTGCATTTTTGTTATTAGCCTTATTTGGATGCCAGTGGTTTTGTTTCTAAACACATCAAGGCAGCTGAATAACCTTAATTGAGTACTACAGAAAAAGCATGGTTTCATGCAAATACAGCTGCCAGCATAATTATTAGGACAATACTAAACTTCTATTCCTGAGATCGGTTCCAGTTCCTTGGTTTTTATATTGCTCCCTTGCTGCTGAATTTCATTATAAACATCTCCACACGAACCGATCTATAGTTAGGCAGTAAACAAGTTAAGTCCTTAATTTTTGACATTAAAAAGCCAAACAAACCTAATGATTACAATGTGCATTTAAGCCTTTATTTATACACAAAATTAATTACCTAATCTTCACTAGGAATACCTACCACAGGTAAATCTCCATCTTAAATGACTTTAAACAGTCCCCAAAATTTCTAATACAATTTCATTAAAGACAACAGATTCCTGCAGCTCCTATGGAAGATGACAGTATGTGTAAATGGAATCAATTAATAATTCTCAGATTTAATTATAATGGATTCATTGTTATTGCACGATCGACCACAGCATGCAACAGGCAATTAAGCAAAGCACATATATGCAATTCTCTAGTCCACCCATTATATAGAATCACTTCATTATTAAGCTTGAGGGCAAGTCAAAGACCAGGAATACAGCAAGGACACAAAAAGTGGCAGAATCTATTCCAACAATTTTGTTGGTGTCTTTCTGCACTGCAAGATACACACATCCTTCATAACAGGCACACTTTTAATGAGCCTTCATGAAAATATTTCACTTTTATCTCCTTTACCAACTTACTGGAGCATTCCAGAAAACTGTTAGCCAGGTGTGGCTTGCTGAGTTTTTTGTAGGTTTACCTAGATTTGGAGAGGTCTTTGTTGAAGCTTGAAAGTCAGGCTTCTGGTGGGAAGGGGGGGGGGGGGGGGGCGGGGGGGGGGGCGGCGCTTTTTACCCTGCAGATTTAATTAGATTTTATTTTCTTTTAGACCCACAGCAGAATTCAAGGCTGCTTTGGATCGCCCATGGAGTATGTTTGGTCTAATTCCTAGGAGAGATGTGCTCATTGTCACAGAACAATTGGATCTAGTGTCACATTAGTAACAGTTTCTCTTTAAGAAAGGCAGACTGTAAGACTAGCAGAGGTTTTGCAGGTCAGGATTGTGTTGTATCAGCATAACTTTTGTGGGGAAGCTTGCGCAGCACGTGCCTGCTGTCTGGCTCAGTCTGTCGTCTTCACAACTAATAACATTTACTCCAAATTTAAAGAGGTGCAAAGGTCAGCAAGCCAAATTTAGTCTGGGGGTATCTTTACTGAAGTCAGTACAGCTGATAAACTTGGCCTGATATTTGCTGTTGGAAGGGCGAATACAAGAACAATTCTTCAAGTGTTTATTTTCATTTTTACAATCACAGAACAAGGCAATTTGCAGCAAAATGTTGCATGCAACTCTGCTCTTCAGAGCGTAAGTCACAAAGGATGCCAGACTCAGCTTTTGGTTTAATTACTACAAGAAGTTTCTACCAGTTATTTCTCTCTCCCCCAGTACCTCCTCTCTGAGAAACAAACTCTGTGGATACTATAACTGGTCTGGGCATTTGAAGTGGGAAATCTCTACTGATGGTATGTACCATGGTGGTAGTGGTATATATTTAGGTTTTGCTTTGTAAAACTCATATTCCCTTAAAACTTTATCATACTGCTTGGTATTACTGCACAGGTGTCCCAATTAGTGTAGTGTAATTCTCAGCTAACCAATCAAACACATGCCTGGACCCCAATGCAGTCTTGCCTATGCCTCTTGCGATTAAACAAAGGGCAAAACTGCCTGTGAATTTTTGGGTGAGTTAATACTAACCAGGATAAAAGTTGTACATGCAACTGAAAAGAGACAAAGACTGTGAAAATGAAGGATGAGTGCCATCCTGTCGAGGAAAGATTGGTATGGCAGTTTGTTCGGTGCTTTGCTTGACCTATTTTATTCTATTTTAACAAATCTGTATTAGTAATTTTTCAGTGGTTTGTAGTTTGAGTACAGTGTGTGCTATGCTATATTTGTGATTTGTTATTATTAAGCAGTCCTGAATGCACTATTCACAGAGCTTGAGACAAGCATTCGTTTTCCATGCAGTTCAGCATGGTATGTTCTCCATTGTCACATTTAGAGCTCTGATGAAGAGAACACAGACCCAAGTCCTCTTGGAGTTAAAGTCTGCAGCCATCTGTTTTGTGAATCAAAGAGGGGAACTTTAATGCAAGCAAAGCACCCCAGTGTCCTGAGACACAAAATTGTTGGAGAATCCTCATTTTAAAAATCTTTCATGGCAGATTCATGTCTTGAGGATGGATCTGAGACCCTTCCTCTCCTCTGACCAAGCCAGTTCCTGGGAGTTTGCTGGGGCTGCGACTCATGTGCTTCCAGGTCAGCGTCACCGCTTGCTGTACGTGACACCCGGGGCACCCCTGACTTCCCCAAGCCAAGCAGGGGTGACAGGAGTCTCACAGAGCAGCTCCCCCACACTATGACAGGGCGGTACCCCAGCACCACGCGACTCCCTTCCCCTTTGCAGCCCAGAGCAGGGGTGCCAGGCTGAGACACTGAGTGCCACGGCGAGGGTAGCTGGCATAGCCAGCACAAGTTGCTCCATCACAGATAGGGAAGAGAACAGGAAACAAGCGGTGACTCACAGTCCGCAGTCTCCCCACTTTGCTTTTGAGGCAGCAGAGCCAAGCACAGCCCCTCACTAGGGGCAGGCTGGTCAGGCACAGGCTAGTCCTCAGTGAAATTCATTGCATCTGGTGCTGTTGTTTCCTTTCAGTTTTTATCTAGTCTTTGTGGGCTTCCTGTTAGCACCTAGTGCCAGTCGGGACAGCACAGTGCCTGCTGCCTGCTGTGAGTTTGCTGTGCAGAAACCACTAGGAGCTAGTGGTTACAGCAAGGGGCTGAGATTCAGCTAGCACAAGTTTTAGTGCATCACCCCTATGTTCTTGCTCTGCTAGGAGGTGTGGTGCTGCAGGTGAAGAAGAGCTGGGGTACTGGGAGACTTCAATGAAGTCTAGGAAATGGATCCTGTGTTTTTTGCCAGAAAGGGCTATGGGAAGCAAGCAGCAAAGATGAGAAAGTCATCTGTAAAAATGTGGATTCTACTTTTTCTTCTCACTTGTCTCCCATTTTGATTATCTTTTACTTGTGATGATATAACCATTCACTTGAATATTTTCAACTTTTCTCAGGCCTGTGAACTTTTGTTTTTAAAGGGTGAGCTTGTTTGCCAGGCAGGTTTTCCTCAAACTCTCCCGGTGCCAGTAATTAAGGGATTATCATAATTACCTCACTGGTGCAGATATTGAGTATTAGCGCTTAGGCTGAATGTGCCCACTTTGATTTCTCTACAGTGACGCTAGGTAGGCTGTGGCTGAACTCTGCTCTAAATGAGTACAGTGTCATTAATGACAGCACTCTTACAATGGGCACTTTTGTGCTTAAGAAGCTTTCTATACCTTAATCCAACCTGATGCAAGCTACACATGCAAATGTATTACAGGTACAATTTACTTCACGGCATTACCAAAACATAAAAAGAGATTCGGACTGCACTGTGAAATGTTTAATGAGCTGTGGGTCAGATCCTTGGAGCTGGCTGAACTCCACAGGCGGCAAGTCAGGGCGTAATGCTTTCCTTTCCCTGTCCTGTGCCTGGCACTAGTCTGAATTCTCTGCTCCTCCCAGGCTTGAGAGTTCTTCTCATTTACACTGGCCTTCAGGGGTCACAATGAGTTGAAAAATGTTGTAGATTCTTTGTAGGTCCTTTTTCTCCAAGCAGCTGCAGCAGAGATGGTGTGGCATACTGCTAACTGCCACTGCGCTGTGGTCCAGGTGCAGGGGATGCCACAGCCAAAGCACATGCGTCTGCCACCCTGAGTGGACACAACCCACCAGCGAAAGTGCTCCTGTGAATCCTAAGCAGAGGCCTCACCTAGGACCCAGTGCTGGGAGGGAGCAAAGCAGCTCTGCTGAAACTGCTGCTCTTGTGGTTCAGTATATCCAGCATACCCGCCTTTCCAGGCTTGTTCTCAAGGACTGCTGTTGTGACTTCCCACATCTGGCTTTTTCATGTTTGGCCTGAAATGGCCTTTCTCTTAATGGCAGCTTTTCCATTGCATGCAGGCTCCTGAGGTGATGATAATGTTGTTTCTCTGCAAGCTGTGTACGAGAAGCCGTGTCTTGTTTTGCATTTCATCTGCTATAATTAAACTGGTGATGAAACCATTCAGGACCTGAATACCCTTCCACTGTGGTCAATACAAAGCTCTGACATTCATGGGAATGAAGTCTGATCCTCAAGTTTCCTTGCAGATCATTATTCTTCATTCTGCGCTTCGCCCTGCTCCCTTTCTAAACCATTTTAGAAGCATTTATGCTGTAAGACAAACTGTGCCTTGTCTGCACTGGGAGAGAGCCCACACTCTAAGTGTGTGCTTGTCATTCACAGATGACCAGCCTAAAGCAATAGCCATGCCCATAGAGGAATAATCTCTACCATTCCTACAGCCTTTCATTTTTGTTTGTCTTTCTGCCATAGAGGCTGTATGTTATGGATGTCATCTCCGCTTGCTTCCTGTTCCCGGCCAGCTGTGGATTGATGATAGCATCTTCAGGTTGCTGGACTTCCTCTTCTTGTCTTTAATCTCTTTTGGTTTCAAAATGGCCCCCCACATTTACAGTTACCAACCACAGCAGGCAGATAGCAGCAGCTGGTAGTCAAGCAGACAAGAGTGAGTACATTTTAAAAACAAAAAGAGATCTGTTCTTTAGGTTATATAAAAGGATTTAGTGCTAAGATTTAGTGAAACTTAGAGTAATTTCTGAAATGTTTGGCAGTTAATATCTTAAATGGGCAAATTCGTGACATTTTCAAATTCACATTGGTTACGATTTGAGTCAGCTGTATCTGTAGGAACAGCAATAACCAGTAACACATTTATCTGCATACTATATAAATTCAAAATGCATCAACTTAAAAGGAATTTTATACTGCATTGACTTGCTTGCAATAGACTCCTTCCTATCAGACCATGCATTCCTCTATAGGCTGTGGATTAGAAAAACAACACATTTTCTTTAGTTAGCACCTGTGCTCAAAGCCAGGCTAAACCAAGCCTAATGTAACCATCCAGTTCTTCAGAAGCAAAGCCACAGGTGATTTTGCTTCCTCTTCCTTTCCTTCTTCATTAAAATCTGGTTTCACAGGGCACAGAGCCTGACTGAGCTGCGGAGCAGATGTTTTGAAGAAAATCCTGGCCAGAAGCCACTTTGTGTCTGTTTCTGGTTGGTTTTGTTTTAAGTTAGAGAGGGAAATGTACCTTTTTATATATAGGTGTTTCTTCCAAGATGTATGAAAAGTAAGAACAAGTCTGGAAATGCAGAATTTCTTCAGTCAGGTGCTACAGACCTCCCCAGCTGGGAGTACAGCCAATCTACAACTTGCATAGCTGGAGCGTCTGCATGTGTCAAGATCACAAAGATAAGAGGAATTGATCACTTTGCTGTTAATATGCACTATTACAAGCTGTTTCTTGAACTGATTTTTATGTTACAGTCATGCAATTCTGCTAATGCAATTATAATTCTATATCATTAGCATTGGGGTCTAAACCTGGGGTGGTGGTAGCAATTTTTGCTTCTGAAATTTCAACCATTACCTATTGGTGTACCTTCAAGACACTGCAAGTTCTTGCTTTCTGCACTCCAGTCACAATCCCAGATTGCAAGTTGTTTACTTAAGTGTTTTATTGTAATAGTTTTACTTAAGAATGTTATTATCTGCTCAGCGTTTCATTGGGAGGGAAGTTGTGTTTATCACTTGGGAATTGTGGCCACAAGCAGGAGATCTATATTCAGTTCATGCTGTTTCCCCAGACATTTTACCTTAGGCCTCAGCCTTGCAGGGTCTGAGTGCCTTGGGCTAAAGCCAGTTGGTATGATCAGTATCATGGACTGGTGGAGGATGGTAGAGGGTTTATCTTCTCTAATCTGTTATCTCCTTTTATCTCTTGCTTCATTTATAAAATGGGGACTGTGTCGTAAAAGTTCCTTTATCAGCTTGACTTTAGGGTTGTTTGAGCAGCTTTGGTCCCAACCATCTTCTGTTGAAACCCTCATACCTTATGGGCTTGATTCAAAATCCATTCAGGACAAATGAGGCCAAAGTCTCTCAGGCTTTGATGAGAGGCTGGGAAAGATTATGCTGTGCAAGTCTGATGGCCCAAATGTCCTCAGATTGCCCTAGAGCTAACTGGCAGCTACAGCTGGACCTACTCTGCCCCAGCGTGCTCGCAGCATAGCCAGGCTCCCAGGTTGAGGATATGAGATTCATCCTTGTGCAGCTCTCACCTACCTTCTGTGACTCCAACAGCCAGGATTCAGATTTTACATCCTACACCACATTTTTCATCAGTAGGTGCCTCTTGTCTGATGCCTTCTGACAAAACAGCTCCAGCATCCATTTCAGCTGGTTTTGCAGAGCAGCTCACCCAGTAGGGAGGACTCTCAGCCAGGCCAGTGTGTGTGGTGAGCCCATACCACTCACCCGAAGCAAGGTCAGCTGCTCCAGTACACTGTTCCACAGTGGCATCCACCTCCCTGGCAGGCTGCCGAGTGGCCTTTACCGTGGTGGCTTCTGTCCTTAGACCTTTTGTAGAGTCTGCCCATCAGGACAGTAATCCAGGAGGCCAGTGCCTGAACTGCTGTGCCCTGCAATAGCAGTGAAGATATCAATGCGGTATTGTTAGCATGGGTATCACCACCATTATCTCATCTGTCTAGCCTTTAGTAAACACCCTGCATGTTACACAGTCATTTCATCCCCTGACTGTCCAGGATGCACCACAGCTGCCAGCCAGGAATGGCCAGCAGCTGCCTTTGAGTACATCTGGGGTTTGTTTTTCAAAGGGTTACTTCCGACCCACACCCCCAAACTCAGGACAGGGAGACACCCACCAAAGGGGAAGGAGACAGTGGACAGAGCTCAGCCTTGTCTCATTGGGTGGATACATGCACTCCCTCTGCCCCCACCTGATCTCTGTGACCTGCTGATGCAGTAATCAAGTTGTCATTGGCAACAACCCATGTTGGCCTGAAAGCCACAGATTAGCTTCTGAGAAAGCCTGATGTAACTTTTCATTCTCATTACCAAGTCTAGAGGGAAGACACCCCCCATATACCTCCTCCCTTCCTTCGGTTCAAGGATTTAAATTTCCACGTAGTAGGTGGTGGTGGTAGACATGATACACATGCTTGAATGGACAAGTTTAGATGTGAGCCAGGGAAGAGCTGGTCTCCTCGCCAGGATGCCTCATCCTTATTTTCATGTTGAGATTGTGCATACGCACAGCTCCGACTTTTCAGAGATGCTGAACCAATGGGAGCTGTAAAACCTCAGCTTGCATTTCAGCCCATGTACACTTTGGTTGCCACTGAATATTGCGTCAAAAAAATATTTAATGATAGGCAGAAATAGAATACCCTTTCTGTGATATGAGCAATGTATTCTCAAGAGCTCAGATCTGCTACCTTTGCTTAAACTAAAGAGTACATTATGTAATGTTATGTTAATGTTATCAAAGGCTGAATACTGATATTTGCCAAACTGGTTTATGTCCATTTTTTGTCTGCTGGCTTCAGGGAAGGCAATCTGGATTTATCCCATTGATTGGGAGTTTCAGGCAGTCATGGCTTCACACTTCCAAAGCCATTACATTTAATCTCATCAATATGAACTGAACATGCAAGCAATATAGGAACACTAACAAATGGAGAACGTCTGCCCTGAAAGTCCAGCAAGACCTGCCCTTATCAGCCCAGGACATATAAATCAGCTTCTTTTCCAGCTTATTTGACCTTGGCCAATGGCTTTATGCCTCAGTTTGCTCTGCTTCCAAATATGTGTCCAGTTCCTCTCTTGATGCATGGCTAGGTTCTCTTCTATTGCTGACTCTGTCAACTGGGTAGTATCCCAGCCCCTCCTAATTGTGTAATTCTGCCTCAGTATAAATATATTATTCCCCTTTTGCTTTCAAATTAGTTACCTCAGAAACAGCACTGGCTCTGGGAGGTCCCTTTAGCTTTCTGATTTCTGTGTGTCTTTCCTAGTGGAGCTCTAACTTTTTACTAATTTATACCTCCCTTCCACTCCCCACCATCACGTGTGCAGCTGCTGCTGGAGTCCACAAGTCACACATGCAAGAGGGAAGGAAGTTGCTTTTTAACGTGAAAAACTCAGAGCTCAGTTCAGTGAGTGGTGCCAACACTGAGAGAAGCTGCAGGGATGCCTATGGCTCAGCCTCATAGGTTGGTGCATGCTGTGGGTGCGGGGCATCTGTGGGCTCCAGCAGCTCATACCCCTGCTATGGTTGAGGTTTGGGACTGGAAATGTATCAGGGGCTCTGCCACTGCTGTCACATTTGTTCTTTGGTGGCACTTGACAGCTCCAAGCTGGAGCTCAGAAATGGCCAAAGCACATTTGATGGAAATAGCAGGAGGGTGAGGAACCAGAGACAAGGGTCTGTGACCAAAGGGATTTCTGAGACAGGCTGCTGGCATTGACACTGTAATGACAGCTTGTATGAGCTAGGCTGGTCTAGGGGTGTGAATGTTTCAGTATAAAGCTCTTAAAGGGACTAATTACCATTAAACCAGCCAAATTGTTGAAAATTAAATCCATGTGCTGTGTTACCTCCATACGGAGATAACCTATGTCATGCTGAGTCTCAGGTCTGCTGTGAGTGGGACACGATGTTGCCATATAGTCTCCACATGTGCATGGCAGGGGGGAGGGCAGAGCAATGCATTCCTCCTGGTGTTTTTTCTTGCATAGGAAGCATGAGAAGATGCTATGATTAGTACTAATGTGTTTTAAATGGAGCCCAGTGTACCTTAGGTGATCAGTGCACATATTCCAGCACAGTGGGCTGTACAGAGTAGATGGTATCATGTAGAGCGCAATTATGCAGATGTGTAGTGTTTCCATAATGTATTGCTGTTCTAGAAGACATTGAATAAATCTCTGGGTTTGCTGCAAAAATGTCCATTTTTGCTGTCACTGCCAGCTTGCCAGACTGTTTCGTCATCTGCTCAAAGCTTGTTAGGGCTTTGGAGTGCTGTGCAGGAAAATCTCTTGGTGAGATGTATGTTGTGAATTACAGCCCTGACAGCTATCAGAGGGTGCATGCTGAGGTGTAGCATTAATATTTATTTTGGAACAGATGTCTTGGCTATTAGCCAGGGCACAACCTTGTTGTGTTAGGTGTTGGGGGGGAGGGCGTGTCTAAGTGGTCCCTGCCCCTAAAGACACACAGTCTCTGTATGGCAACTATTAAAAATATTTAATACCATTTTAAACACATGAATTATTTAAAGGAATAAGTAGAAAAAAGTGTGCGTGGAGGGTAATACTGTAATAACATTTTTCTCCTAAACAGAGTGAAGCATTTCCAACCAGTGGCTGATTTACATATTTATATTAGTGGGATTTTAAGTATCCTCTCTTATTCCAACTTTTAACACAAACAAACCTTAGCTATCAAATAATCTTATTTTGCTTACATACTGATAAACATGTTAAGTAAGAATTCTTAAAACACTTTCCTGCTGTATGGAGACATGGGGATGTAGCAACATCGTATTTAAAAATATTATTTTCTCTTCCTGGCAATATTTCTAATTCCAATGGAGCATGACAACATCTTCTGCTTTGATAATGTCATGCATGCATGTGCCTGCTATTAGTTGCAGGACAATGACTTCACCAGACACAAATGGGCAACAACTGGCAAAGCCAAAATAAGACTCTGTTTATGTTGATAATAGCTTTCCTCTGTGCTTTGTGTGCTTCTTCTGGCGGAGGAGCTAATTCCAGCTTTGGACCAGTTTGCAGCTGATCATCCACTCGGGTTGGCTTCGAAGTCATGGTGTGCCACAGGGTTAGAATATGTATGGATTCTCCCAGTGCCATTTGCAGACGTGAGCAATAGCTGGCTTGGCAGAGGTTCAGCACTCCAGAAGTGCTGTGATAGCTCCTGTGCCAAGTCCTTGTGATGAGCATCCAAGGGTTAAGCTACACGGTTTGCTATATCCTCTCTTTTCTTTGTGTGTGCAGCAAGATGAAGCTTGCCTCACTATTTGATTTTCTAAATTAAAGATACCTTCTGGCAGGGCACAACTCAGGAGCTTGCAAGAACACCACTTGAAATGATACACAGTTACTGGCTGTGAGAAGCCAAAGACTGATGGGCATTAAAACGTGCGCCCTGCAGATATGTAGACATGATCTCCACACCTCAATAGCAGCACAAAGGAACATGGAGGTGCTTACAAGAACCCTGCCCAGACTGTACCATTTCTATGAGCAACAGATTTTAACCTCTGGAATTAGAGGCCAGACAAGAAATTAACTCTTTATAATGAGTATCTGTGGAGCATGTGGATGGGGAAAAAAATTGTCCCAGAGCCTATGATGCTTAATCCTTCACTCTGATTACTGGTGAGAAGGGAGTGAGAAAAATCATATGACCTTCCCTGACCTCCTCCCTTTCCACCAGGAATAAGGGATGAGAGGAATAACAGCCTCCCTTTGATTCACCAGATTAGTTCATCTTCCCCAGAAGGAAAGTGCCATTTGAAAGCTCTGGTAGTTTCTTCAACAGGCAGAGCAGCAGTGGGCTCTGCGTGTCAACACTGATGACAATTCAACAGAAAGCATAGGGAGCAGAGGCTTGACTCATCACCATGGGTGCAAGAGCTGTTCTTTGAACCCACTGCACTCATGGGAACAGCTTTCTTGGAGAGGTGATTCATTGCTGGGGAAGTCCAGGTTGAAGTATGGACACCGCCTTCCCAAAAGGGACAGCTGTGATCTCTTACATGGACTCCTCCCCTGACTGTCGTAGTACTGAAAATGACTTGCTGCTTCTGGGAATGAGCTACGTGGTGCAGATCTCAGGGACTCATCTCCTCACTGTCAGTTCTGAATTACTAAGACTGGGCTGCTACATGTAGTGTCCCCTCAGAATGGGGTCTCTGCCAATAGGGGCTTGCAGACAGTTTAATGGGTCTTTCTCAGAAGCCAAAAAAAGATTGCATGGGGATTTCTGGAAAGACCTAGGGCTTTTGTCTTTTTCACATTTCACGGAAATATGATGTACATTTAATCCACCTAGTTCAGGAGTGTCATGCACTCTATGGCCTAACCTTGGTTACACAGGCTAACAGCATCAGAAAATTGATCCATCACTTCTCATCAACAGTTCTGCTACAAAATCAAAAATTTTGGAGAAATTCTGATGATTCACTGAGATTTTTTTGGGGGGAGCACAAGTGAACCTCAGAAAGGGGCATCAGCCCTGAGCAGAGAACCACAAAAATGGATGGTCAGAAAGAACCAGTGAGGGTGGGAAAGATGGAACAATATGTGTATTCTGGGACCAAAACATTTTGAGAGTTTGTGGCATGGAAGAGTCAACTTTCAAGTGGTGGACAGTCCCAGTAGGTGACTTTGAGCTTTAGGCATCTTCTTCATCAGTTGTGGTGAAGTTTGAAGGATGGGAAAGAAAGGAGGAGCATGTAAGACTAAGGACGAAACATTGAAATGAATGGGCATGAAGAGGGTGAAGAGTATCTGGAGGGCAAATGAATAAGAGATCGGAAAGAATAACTCTTGAGAGAGCACAAGGATTAGGGGAAGCACAAGGACTGTTGAAGGATGCAACCCAGGGCAGCTTACAGGGCTCTAAGTACATAAAAACATACTTGGCTCCAGAAATTTCTAATCTGGAGATGGTTGGCGGCTGGGAGAGCACTCAGGGGAAATATTGTATGTGCTTACCCTGTGCTCATACTTTTCCCCAGGCATTTTGCTTTTGCCCACTGTTGGAGATGAGAGCTAGATGGACCTTTGGCCTGGCCCAGTGTGGCTGCTCTTGTGTTCTTGTGCTCTCGTGTTGTGAAAGAGTTGGAGTCCTTGTGGTAAGTCTTGCGTTCTTTAGCACAGGCTGCAGGACAAACTGCGCTTATCACAGCGCCATTGCTGAGTCAGGCACAGAAGGGATCTTGCTGACATTCTTCATTGCTTTTGTGCATGACATGCTGAACATACTGTGAGGAGAAGACTCTGTTTCCCAAAAACAACTGGGCTCGTCACCAAGGTGACTCTTACATAGGTACGGCAAATTGCTGCTAGTGTTCCTGTCTCCTGCAGCTGGGCTACCTGAGCTCCAGGGTACGGAAGGGTGGCAGCAGCAGCTTTCTGTCTGTTTTGGTTTAGTTGCTGGGGCTGCCTGGGGAGCCTCTCCTTGGGCATTCCCCTCACCTCTGGCCCACTGTGGCCCAGTAGCCTCCATGCTTCGGCCGTCATCCACAAAGTGATTGTAAGGTTGCTTTTGTTCTCTGAGGGGATGGAGGCGTTGGTAGATTCCGGCATTCCTATCTCTTTGCTAGTATCTCAGCAGCTGGTGACAGGAGAGCTTTCTGAGCCTCTCCTCTGGACCCTTTGGCTGCCTCACTCCTCCCCCACTTCTTTGGCTTGGTACTCCCAACTCTCT
Organism: Falco rusticolus; assembly: GCF_015220075.1. Taxonomy (NCBI): domain Eukaryota; kingdom Metazoa; phylum Chordata; class Aves; order Falconiformes; family Falconidae; genus Falco; species Falco rusticolus. The sequence goes on along the minus strand of NC_051201.1, from coordinate 11,699,664 downwards.
GGAGGTTGTAATTATCTCCCATGAATAGTACTGTTTTGTCTATCAGGGATGACATTACCAGGAGGGGTCTCCATTTTTCCAAGAATACTGTGGCACTTTTAAAAAGTAAGTGTCTCCCAAGGAGGGGAAGGTACTGTTAGAATCTCCTGATAGCACCACTCGCCTTCCTTTATTTCTGTTTTTCCTTGTTTATTCATTCCCATGGTGAGAATGACAATATTTCTATCTATTAACAGTTAGGAAGAAGGGGAATCTGCTTCCAGAGTAAATGGGAGGATGAGGAGGGTCAGAACAGTGTTTATACACATATGCATATACAGTATTTTCTCGCTTGGTGTATGTATACATATGCACGTGCATCAACAGTACATTTTTTCTAAGGTCAGTGTTTTTCTCTACAAAGCCCAGACCCCACTTAAGGGAGAAACAAGCCTTGCCAATAACTGGATTCAATTTATAAGAAACTAGGTGGAAATAATGATGAGGAAATGAGAAAAATAAGCTTTTGATGAAATAATTAATGACTAGTTGTGACACAATCTCACAGCAGCAATCCAAGGCTCAGGGAGATCAGAGGAGCCCATCCGCTGCCAGACAATGCTTACCATGCAAAGCCAAGTAGCCTCCTGTTTGCAATTTAAAATCATAACCGTATACATGAACTGCAGTTGGTGGCGGCTTGTTTGTTTTACGTTCTCTCTTAACAAAGTAACAGCACTCCCTTCGTGTTGCATCTGAACAGAGCAGCGAGTTCCAAGCAGTTATGTAGCGTGTAAGACAGGTCCAGCTCTAGAGCAGCTAAAGTCAGGAAACGAATGTTTCAACATGTGTGAATTATTCTACTGCCACCAAACTGAACAGAACTCTGCTACTGGAAGATCTGGTCCAAAAGACTGAAACCAGTGATTCTTAACTGGGGGTGTCTGGGGAAGGGAGGGACTTCTGAAGAATGCAAACAGTGCAAAGGAAAAGTGAACCTATTGTCAGCAGGCTTGCATTTGCTATCACTGAACCCACAAGTGGACAAGGTTGAAAAACACTTGGCCCCAAAATTTTTTTTCAGAAGGCTCAATTCTGCTCTCAGAGCCCATGTTCCTCACATTCACCACGCACAGCAGCGGGTGAGTCTGTGGAAGTGGGTTGGTTCAGCTCAGCAGTCACTTTTGAAGGTAACCTCCCTATTGTCCCCACTCACGCGATTCTGCTTGCACTGCAGCATGGTCTCAGCTGTGCAAACTCAATTGCTGTCTGAAAGAAAACGGACAGAGGCAGGAGTGCACCAAATGGGCTTCAACTGCTAGTGGGGGTGTTCAGTCCACATACCCAGGCAGCAGCTAGTCTGAAACCCCTGAAATCACTGTGATACAGAGACAGGGATGACCACACCATATATTTCACAGCACAATCTGCTGTTTTGCAAGGCATTACCTGTCAGTGCCAGCAGACCCACTGCCACCATCCATCGCTCTGCTTCTGAGTCAAAAGGCAGGCTGAATGCAAAGGTGCAGAACCATTGTCTCCCTGCTTGGCTTTGGGGTTAGGTCCTTTCACTGGGCTGCTCCGCACATCTACTGTCCGAAGCAGTTTAGTGGGGGAAGGCATGATGGGAGACAGTCCACTCCTAATCGCTTCCAGAGGTCCTGTTTCCAGCTTGGTCAGGGCACTGCTGAGTCATTTTCATGCAGAATGAGTTATGGCTGTGTTTAAAACCTCTTTATTACCCTTCAGTAATCCAGAGCTCAATCTTGCGTTTTTAATGTTGCTCTTCTAAAGGGCAGATTTATATGTAAAACACTTTACACTTTGGTTTCCTCCTAAATAATAACTAACGTTATTCTTCTGAGTGCTTTATGACATTAGCTAACTAGTCCTGACAACACCCTGGTTTTCCATATGCACAGCAGAAAGCTTGGATGAGCTTCTTAAGTCTGGTGTTTTCAATTCTCATGATTTTATTGTGAGTCTGGGGTGGGCTTTTTCTTCAAGTCTCAGCTCCTGGAAGCACATGATCACATGACTCTCTCACTTTTCATTTTTTTTAACAATAAATTTTTAATTCTCCCAGTTGCAGGGAAAATGTGTTCCAAATGCACTGCAAGGCTCAGAAACCAGATGCCAAACAACAAGAAGCCAAACCATGTTGCCATTTTTAAATCTCTGAAGTTTTAAGGCAATCTAAGCATGCTCTGGGTCTTCACCCATGTTTTCTGAGTGTGGAGGGGCTTGGCAGTGAGTAAAGCTTCACATTACAAAGAGGCAAAGGCAAATAAAGTCTTCAAGGATGCTAATATTCTCCATCTCCCCTCTTTTTCTTGCTTGTTTCTGATTTTTGTCCTGCATGTGCTTTGCTTTCCACATTGTGAGTAGTCACGTTCCTCACAGTGGTAAAGAAAAGCACACAAATAAATCTTTGCTGGAACAGAGCAAATTTTAAATCAAATCAAAACTTTACAAACAAATATGATCAGGGTTTTAAACTCTTCCATCTGTTACTCTGTGCTTGTAGAGTGCAATGTGCAGCAGGCCAGGGCATACAGTTCGTGACTCTCAAGACTACTGTAACACAACAACCATTACTGCTGCTGATGCTGCTACTAATAATAATAAAATACCATCATTAATTGTTAAGTAGAATTTGTAATTGTGATCATCGGCTTAGAAAGGTGCAAGAAAGTCTGCAGTAGGCTTTTCTTGCACCGTGGCACTGCAAATGAGCTATTTCCACATTGTAACGGAGCTAGACAACAAAAAGTGATCAATGTACTGATTTTGTCTCACAGATTTTGTGGGGTTTCTACTTCCTTATTGGTTTTATACTGACCCATTTAATTTCTCCCATTATTTCCTGCTGATATGGTCACAGATCAGAGACCATAGCTGACTGACTATGGAACAGCAGTTTAGATTTGTCTCACTAGATTTTTAGTCCTGTATAATACTTGCTGCTCTAAAGGTGCTATTCCTATTTCATTTATATATTCTGCATGGGAATCTAATTCTATTTTAATTACGCTACACATGTATTTATTCTTTAGCTATTAGAAAATCTCTTGTTAGACTTTAAAGTCCAGAGCTTCCCTGAAGGAAATATTTCCCAGCCTGCTAGATCTTAGTGATACAAGATTGTCTTGATATTTATTATAAAGCATACTTTTCTTCATTTTCTCCCATGGCTTCCAGACAAATATTTCTGTGGCTCCCTGAGCAAGTCCCTTGTCCCTCCAAGTTGGATAGTTGCCTCCCTCTCACTTCTGCTCAGTTGAACAATATCTTCTTCTCCTTTAAGCATTTTAATCATGCTTGCTGGTTTTTGAACCATTCTTCTTATTTGCTCACATGTTTACAGGCTGAGTAGAAAAAGAAGTATTCTAGGTAGAATCAAAAGAAGCAGTGGTTTCAGTCTTGTGGTGCAGTTAATATATTACCGCACCTTCACATGTCAGACTGCCAGCAGAAGCCACGGAGGAGCTCTCCGTGCCAGCCACATGGAACTCTGCCATAATCAGTCTGTTGTAAGAGCTGATGGGAGGGCCAATTGCTTGTTTCAAGTGTTGACCACAAACTCATTTAGACAGGTTTTGTCTAGGAGTCTAGAGATTCCTGTATTGCAATCTTCCTGGGACCAATTCTCTGCCCACTTCCCTTAGAATAAATCTGCATGAGTAAGGTTGCTTTAATTTTGCAGAACTTTATTTTGGTTTCAGTTCAGAGTGCTCAGAGGCAGACAACCCTGGTTTACATTTGCTGTTGTCAAAGGCAGCCCATGCTATGGGCAGAGCACAGTGAGACGAGCGTGGAGTGCATCTGACAGTCCCCTTCAGAAATGCTGGCAGAGAGCAGAAACATAAGAGTGTCATGGTTTAACCCTAGCCAGCAACCTAGTACCATGCAGCCACTCACTCACTCCCCTCCCTTCCCGGTGGGCCGGGGAGGAGAATCAGAAAAAGGTAAAACCCGCAGGTTGAGATAAGAACAGTTTAATAATTTAAATGAAGTAATAATAATAGTAACAATAACAATTGTAATGAAGAGGAGAGGGAGAGAGAGGAATGAAACCCAAGGGAAAAAAACCCAAGTGTTGCACGATATAATTGCTCACCACCCACTGACCAATGTCCAGCCAGTCCCTGAGCAGCCATCGGCTGCCCCCAGCCAACTCCCCCCAGTTTATAACCTGAGCACAATGTTCTATGGTATGGAATATCCCCTTGGCTAGTTTGGGTCAGCTGTCCTGGCTCTGCTCCCTCCCGGCTTCTTGTGCACTTGCTTACCAGCAGAGCATGGGAAACTTGAAAAAGTCCTTAATTTAGAGTAAGCGCTACTTAGCAACACCTAAAACGTCAGTGTGTTATCAACATTATTCTCATACTAAATCCAAAACACAGCACTGACCCAGCTACTAAGAAGAAAATTAATTCTATCCCAACCACGACCAGGACAGGGAACAACCATAGCATCCTAAGGGAACTTTTCCAAACACAGGAGAAGCAGCATACTGGGAAGAGAAGAGCCTTAATATAAAAGTAAAAATTAATGGATTATGCTAAAATGGCTGTACTGAAATTTCACACTGAGGAAAGTGATCAAGACTCCAGTTGATGAATTTGCTGATATCAAACAAGTGAATTACTGTCAAGCACATGTGAACTACCAATGGGTCCTTCCCAGCAGGGAGCTGAGACACCACTAGACCCTTTCCTCTCCACTTCCAACAGTAACAGCTCCCCTTCCAAAAGAGAAGGAGTTGCTGTTAATCTGAGCTGCTGTGGCTTTGGTGTGGCTACCTGGTGGCAGTGTGACAGGGTGCCTTGGCAGTGCCTTTGCATAGTCAACCTCTGAGCGGGAAGCAGGCTAACATGTTTCTTGGACAATACAAGGCAAGGAGGGAGTAAATTTGAATAGGGACTGTTTAATATTAAAATTAGGTATCTCATCAGATGGGCTTTTTTTTTGCATGCATTCTAGCATAGAAGGAAAGATGGGATACTAAGTCAAAAGGCTGTGATTACATCATACGGGCTGCTGTCAAATTTATGAACCAATGGATACATGTTGATATGCATCAGATGACTGACTGCTCATTTTTACATTCATATATTCAGTAAGGGGTACGCAGATCGAAAGACCAGCGGATAGGAATGTTCTTCTCCAGACCCGGACAAGCTTTGAGTCATTCAAGAATGAAATACAAGGGGGAAGGCTCAGCTGGGCACAGGGCTGGTATTTAGCTGCCTGTATTTTGGCAGCTTCCTAACTTTAGGCCTCAGTTGCCTATATAAAATGGGGCATAATGGCATTTCTGTACCTCACAGGGTTTCTAAAGAGAACTACATTAAGGGGTGTGAGATGCACAGGCAGGCTAGTAAAGGAAGTGGTTTGTATATATGAGGTAAACAGCTAAATCAATAGGATAATGATTCCAGAAAACATCTTTCTGAACTGAGACATAGGAAAGGGACACATACAGTACTGATTCAACTGTCTGTGCTCCTCTGTCATTCCTTGATAGATTTACCATGCAATTTTGGTTTTTCCTCTCCAGTCCTTCAGAGAGTGATTCCTGTTGTGATGATTTAACACACACCTTACAATATAGCAACCAAGACAGTGGATTGAAAGATTTATGTTGCTGATTCTGCAACAAATGCATCAAGTGCCAAATGTGCTTTCAGTAATTTGCTGTATTATGCTGAGATAGTTGGTCAAAGGCATCTTAGTGAAAGACAAGGACAGCTTGGAGTCATACCTGGGTGTGAGTTTGATCCACTGTTTTATACAATTTTATTTACTGTGGAGGCTGTTTGTTTCGCTTAGAGCTTTACTCCTCCAACAGCTATTGAAGCAGCTTAAATAAGCTGCACTCCGGTATTTGGACATTGACCTGCTTTTTACTTGTTTGTTTAGTGAAACTGCCACATAACTGACCCAGCAGAGTCAGGAGTTATAAACAAACTTTGACTGCAGAGTGTGTGTTTAGTTTAGCTTTCACCTTGACACAAAGCCTTTGCTTTCTGGAGGAGCAGAGACACTCTCCATAGTGCCTCAGCACAGTGCACAAGTCCCTTCCAGTAAAACACAACTAGAAACAGGCAGAAAAAAACCCTATGGCATGCAGGACTTTTTTTTTTTTTTTTTTTTTTTAATAGAGTGTGTGATTAACTTACAATCTATTTGTGTTAATTCATTTCAGTATTAGGCTTCTTCATACCTTTATGGTATATAAAGCTGCTGTGAACAGATTGGCCTATGATCTCGTTTATGTCACTGTAAATCCAGTGTAACTCACTTTGCACAACAAACAGCACTTGCAGTAGGTTTCCATCAGCATCCTAATAATTAATTTGTCCTACGGTAGGTTTTTGTTCTTTACACATGAAAGTGCAAGTCATCTTGTTTGTAACGTGATTTTTTTGAGGTGGCATTATTTGCTAAGGCTGTAGGTACATAAATCCATCTAAATATTCTAGAATATAAATTCTGTTCTAGTGAATATTTTAATCTGAACAGACGCCTACATTGAAAATGTAATATAAAGCTTATAATCTCTAGTTTATACTATTAAAAGCAGTTGAACTGAAGTTGGACAAGAAGATAGTTATGGTATCAATTCTGTGGTCTATGGCAGATAAGTGGCAACTGTAACTGAGTGACTAATAGCAATACCAGGAAATGACCACCATCAGCTGTACAAAGTTAGCAATGCCTTTCAGAAATAAGCCTTTCAGGAACTTGTGGAAGCTTCTTGTGACTCGGAGGAGCTTTCAGCGGTGAGATAGATGTCTGCTTGGACAAATAGACAAATCTTTGAAACTATATGTTTGCACCAGTAAATTAATTCAGAAACATTTTTCCTAAAGGGATTCCCTGCAGGGGAGCTATTATACATGTTCTAGCCTGAAACTTGAGCTGGCCAGAGAATGGAAACTGTGTTTCACAGGCGATCTTGAGATTTTGAAATTTGTTTTCATTCCAATTCAGAACAAAACCTCAAAATGTTGAAATTCTCCACAAAGGAAAATTCCACAAAAATAAATAGTTTTGGCTTCTTTAGATCATTATAATTTTTAAAAATGCATATACTATATAAAATAAAAAATTGAATGTTAATCAAAAAATTGTTGGCATTTTTTCCTCAAAAAAAGTTGGTAAAAATAATAGTTTTGCAAAGTATTTTGATTGTGACAGAATGACATTTTTGAAGGAAAGCTACTCCATTAAATAATTTTCCATCTGAAGTTCATTAGAGTTCCTATTGCCATGTTATCCAGACCTTTTACTTTAATGCAAACCCTCTACAAACTAGCACCAGAACCATGGTCTATAATGCTGCTGCTTGTGGGCTTCTTACTGCATGGTGGTGCTATGGCAAGACCTAGAAGGGCCACACAGATGTCTCTTTCTCCTTGGCAAGGTGTGAACAGGAAGAAAAGAGCGCTCCCTGAAGAGAGCTTTCATGGTGTAAGAGAATTGGCTTGAAGTTGCTCTTGCTGCCACCAAGCTCCCTGACACAACAAGTCCTCTCCCTCGCAGGGGAGCAAGCAAACAAACCAGCAGTTGGCATCAACACTGACTCCTTCCATTGAAAGGAAATGATCCACGTGAGGAAATGTGCTCCTTCTCTGTCACTAACAGGGTAAAGTCCTTGGTGAACAGAGTCTAGGACACTTCAACAAATAGCAGTGTCAACAGCCTGTATCCCAGAGCTCAAAAGAGACAGTGGTGACGTGCTTTCAATGTCTGTGCTGAATTTTGGAAGACTTGTGCTGTTCCAGGGTTATCTGAACAGAATAACATTCTGTACATTCATTTTTCATCCATGTCCAAGTATGAACTATTTGACACAATGGACAGATGGAGGATGTATCTCTAACTGAAGATGACCCAAAGAGGAGCTTTAGATAACACAACACATTGGCCATACTGTATTGCATCAGTGCAGCAGCAAGGCAGAGAGAAGCAATGAGGATTGCACTGTATTGAGTGCAAACACAGTGAAGGCAAATACCCACCTTTACTGACTGCTCTCCCATTCCTCCTTAGGAGCCTGGACAAAATGGATGGAGCTAAAAGACTTTACAGCTACCGATGCCTCTTTGCTTCTGATAAGCAAAATATATTTGGTGTGTGTCATGGCAAAGACGGTGGCAGGTGATGAGGTTATGGGATGACAAACCTGGTCACACAGGTCTAGTGAGATTCTTGCCCTGCATGCTGTGCTCAAGGAGGAGAGGCAGCATTTGGGTCCCTATTGTATGTACACAAAGCCAGCGTGTTGTCTGCAAGTGGGATGTTTGGGCTTGGAGTGTAATTCTGGAATATGTTTTTCTCCTTGGGATATTTCTGAACTGCAGTCAGCGTGCTCCCCACTAGAAAGTGACATGTAGGAGCCACCCTCTCTTGTTGAAAACTTGGTAAAATGTCTGCACAGTATTATGGTCACCAAACTATGTCTAAACCTAATTGATTGCATGTGGAATTGATTGCTTTAATATAAAGAACTCAATGCACTGAAGACCTGCCAGAGGTTTTGCAAAGATCAAAGAAGGTCAGATAAAAGGCCAAATGTAGCTTTAGTGAGAGCAATTGTGAATGCAGCACTTTAGTGGAAGGGCTTCTGCCAGCTCTGAGCTGTGGCTGTAATCTTTTGTGGGGTGCATGGAGCCAGGCCTCGACAGGGCCCGCACTTGACAGCCACGTCCACCTCTCATGGAAACATTATAGTCCACCCAGCTGCATGGCTTCATCTTCACTGGAGTCAATAGTTCTGTGTAAAGAGCTCAAAATGTTTCAGTCCTCCTGAGAAATTTAAAAATCAAATGTCTTAAACAGTTGTCAGAAACTCCATAGAAGCATCAGGAAAGAGGCATCAATCTCCCTGGTAACACTGCCACCCTCCCATTTCCCCAAAGACTGTAACTACTGCAGAGCTGTTACCATCACTTTGTGCCCACAAACAACAGCCCCACTTGAAGGCCAGGAATTCACTGTATTGCAAAGAGAAGCCATTATAGTTCAAAAACAAGCCCCCAGTGCAGATCCCTTGGGGCCCTGCAGAGGATCCTCACTTTGGAGCTCTTTGGAGACCTTTGGAGTCTACTAGCATGTAACTGCGTGGTGCGGCTCCACAGTGCTGCTCCATCAGGTGTAGATCTGTTTGGGGAACAGACTCAGTAGAACCCTGATAGAATATTTACATTAATGTGAGATAGGTTTCTAGGCCAAAAAAATGCCATGAACTTATTTTTCCATCAGATAACTGTATCAGCTGTTCTATGTTGCTTTGTTGCTATCTCAAAGCATGTAAAACAGCTCTATTTGGTGTTCAAAAGCAGGGAGTGTCGCTGAGTCTGGAACAAGGATGGTTCCAGTGTTTCAGTGCAGAATTTCAGCAATCATGAAGGAAGATTAAAACCTCGGCCCCTGCTGGGGGCACAGCCAGGAGAAGCTGCCCTCTCTTCAGGGCTGCACATTACCCAGCCAAGGGCTTATACAAGATCCAATAAGAGGTTCAGTCTGTGCGATGAAAGATGCAAGACAGAGTTTATTCCACAACACAAGACGTTGCCATTAGGCAAAGGATCCACCCTCACACTTCGCCTTGGTCTGCATTTAAATTTTTGCTGCCATAGCTACAATGGTCAGGAAAGAGAAACGTAGTGCACCTCTAAGCAACGTAGCTCTGCTGGCAAGAAGCCTTTTGTAAATAGCCAAGTCTCCTTCTTTGTGTTGTGTGCCACACTAGCAGACTGGGGATGGTCACACAGGAGCCCTCTCCAGCATGGCTGGCTGAGCCTGTCTTTTCCAGGTTTGCACCTTCAAGCTTGCCAGGACCCCTAGCTGGGGCCAGGCAAGGAAGAGGGGCCCCACTGAAAACTGGAGTGGCACTGGGCACTCTTGTGAGGGAGCTTGTCTGCGTCTCTACTCCCACCTCATCATCTGTCACCAGCAATGCTGCAAGGAGGCAAGGGCAAGGTGTAAAAGCAGAATCTTGCCAGACATGAGGTTTGATCTGTACCAGATTTCTAAAGGCTTTTGGGGCTCTTTCCGTCTGGACAAAGGGCCTTGTGCCTGGCCCTGGACAGTTTAGGGCTGGTCTTCCCTGATGGGCTCTGGATCAATTATCCTCTCCTATGACATGTACAAGGAACTCTTGAGATATGCCTAAACACAAGCCCTGTAATTATGGTGTGTGTGTTAGCAAATTAGACCAAACTGAGCCAAAGGGCCTTACCAAGGTATTAGATGACACTGTGTTGCATGCTTGCTCTCTGCAGCTGCTTGGTTGGAGAGGACACTGCCACAAAGTGAAAAGCTTGGCAGCGTGCAGGGAGTGCAGCCGGCTGGTTGCAGGGTCTACATCCCTGCCCAAAGCCCCTTGAGGTCCAGGGAGATAAAGGTTGGATGGACTAAGGTTGTTTAAACACAAGCACCCCTGACTAAATTCATGAGCAGATTTAAAGCCTTTTATTCCCTCAAATAACACCGTGTATTTAGACACCTGTAAAAGGGATATGGCCACTCAGCACTTGCTAGCCTGCTGCGGCTCTTTAAGGGCCTGCCTGGACTCCTGGCAGAGGCCAGGACTGGTGCCGAACACTTCAGAAATTCCTGTCTAGCTCCAATTCTGTTTGTTTTATCATCTTTGCAGAGCAAGCCATATAAAAGCTGCCTTCTGAAGGGCCCCATATTAAAAAACACCAAACACTCCATGGTGCTAAGTGGTGACTCAAGCCAGTGTTATTTTTCCCCCATGAGACACTTGGGGAAGCCAAGGCAGTGTGGCTGGAGTGTTCCTGTGACCTGTGCTTGTGACTTGTTTCAACCTTCTCAGCACCGCGCAGAGATGCCAATGCCTCTGAAGTGCTGAAAAGCCCATTATGAACAGAAGCCATGAATATGTCAGCTCTTTTTTAAATTAGCATTTCATTAATTAGTACTAGTTTAGCAAATTAGTGCCGTGATTAGCTTGATTAAGACTAGAATGGAGGGGGAGGTGTGGAATATTGAGGGGTCTGTTCCAGTTTAAGCAGGGCTGAGGAGCTGCTGTCCTGCAGGGAAGGAGGATGCAGCTCAGTGGCTCCCATTGGGGCTGGCCAGGACAGGTGGGCAGGCTGCTGCAGTCTCTGCAGAAAGTAGCCGCTCTCATCAAACCCCCAAAGGCGCCGTATTTCAGGCTGCCAGCCCTTTGCTGCAAGCAGGGAGGTCATGATGGATTGGTGTTTGTATAAAGCATGTTGAAGAGTCTGTCAGAAATCTTCTGGAGAGGAAGAGACTCTTGCATTTTATGGTGGGGCTAGGGGAGCCTGAGCCACTATCATGGAGCTTTTGATTGTGGTGTCCCCTTGCAAACAAGTAGTGTGCAAGAAAGACATCTTCAGAGACTGTTATGGCAGCTGTGGAGTGTCCCAGCAGCATTCCTCACCCCCAGCTTCTTAACGGCTGCCATCAAAATCCCTGCACCCAGCCTGACTGTGCCCTTGACACGATCCCCAGGATTCCCTCTAACTCCCAGGGTAGAGATTTAAGTACAATAAGTAATTTTGCAATGGTGTCTTTCCACGTGGTGCTGCCTGAGTAGAAAAGAGGGTGAAATGTCTGCAGAGGAGTTTGGATACATCTGCTCCAAAATTTGGCAATGGAAACCTGCCTCTGCAGCTGGGGTGCTCAGGGCACCAAGCAAGGGAGCTGAGCGCTGAGCTGGCACCCTGGTACTGCTGCCTGTAGGGTGGCCCAGGCCACTCCAAGAGATCCAGCTGCTCCAGTGCCACTGAACCACGCCAGCTCCCCCTGAGCGAATTTCCCGTTCTCATCACAAAATATTATCTCAACGAAGAGCTGTTCAGTTGATGCTGCATGTCTCTTGTGGACTGCTGCAAAGTCCAGTTAAACTAAGAAATTGCTAGCTGAAGTAGTGGTCCAGAGGAAGCAATTATGTATCTATTGTCTGATTGCTGCCTTTTTGCAGCAGAGATGATTCCTTGACATTAGGCCTATGGAGTCTGCCCATTAATAGTAGTCTTAAATGGTCAAGAGGTTACAGCAGTAAGGAATGTTAGTAAAAAATGTCTCTGCGGAGTTTAAACAACCAGTATTTTAGGCAGGGCTTGGTGGGTTACTGTCCCTGCACAAACAACTAGAATGTGAGAGTCTGGGCTGGGAAATACTTAAACTGTTTGGAAAAACTTGTTTTGTGCAGCTTGAGAGTGTCCCTGGAGGCTGTGGCCCAATGCCATGACTCCTGGTAAAGGCTGGGCTGCAGTAACAATGAAGCTTTTATGGGGAAGCTGGAGTACAATCAGAAACTTTTTGGTCCCAAGGGATTATGGGGAGGGGAGTTCCTGGGTTCAAGATGTCTGGCACATTATGCACATTTCCACCAGGATTTGGGGGTGTTCTATGGCATGCAAGGTATGCAAATTGCTAAATGTGTTTTCAGTTTTACTGTGTTGTGCTGTCTTTGTTGGTTGATCATTTTTTCTTCAATGTAGCCAGAAGACAAGATGGGTTCATAGCATGAGAGGAGAAGTGTAGTTGTCTCACACGCAGTATTGGCCAATGAAGAGCTTGTATTTTTGATTTTCCAGCGTGGTCCTAACTGGGTGGCTGCAGGTTATTCACTGATTAAACTTCCTGTAGCTGGCTAAAAGGCATCTTTGATGGATCACTCCTTATGAAAATCATCAGAAGTGTGAGTGTAGAAATGATCTTGTTCCTTGTTGTTATTACTTAACCTTAATCATTTGCATGCTGTATATAGCAGATGCTAGCAAGAGGTCTAGCAAGTTACTAAAGTGTCCGCTCAGTCAGTGTTACAGCATCAATTCAGTTTTTCTTCGAAAGCATCACACTGCTGCTAATTAATCTGAGAGCTTTGTTACAGGAGAGAAGGCATTTCCTATTAAACATAGACTTCCATTACTAGTGGTGTTAAGCACTAGAAAAACCAGGGCAGGATGGGCCCTACAAACCAAAGAAGGTAAGGGGCTGTTCCTGGGAGCTGAACCAGCCCTGCCACCATACCTCTGTTCCAGCATCTGGTTTGGAAACATTAAATCTGATCCAATGCCCGTTGGAGTCAGTGCAAAAAATCCTGCAGATTTCAGTAGACTGTGGAAGGGACTATCCAGAGGCTGAGGAGCAGCTAACCCAGCAGTGCACAAACAGCGCTTCATCAGCCTGCAGTGTGGGACGATAGCCATACCCTACGGCCCACATACACCACACACGTGCCACATATGCCAGGGCAGTGCAGGGCTGACCAAACCCTTATTTGCCTGGGCAAGGGAAATGGGCCTCACACAAACAGAGCCCAGGAGTGGAAAGGTTGGAAGTAAATCTTCTTTTTAGATTACAGAAATGTAGTTACCTAGCTGAGGCTGCCCAAAGATTGTAGGATTTGATGGTTTTTATTGCTGCTGTCTTTCCTTTGTCTGGACTCTCAAAGAAGCAAACCAGTGACAAGGGGGCTGGCTTGCTGATGGGGTTCCCCTGCCAGTGCCCCCTTGTCCCCCATTTTCTGCATCTTCCCTCTTCGTTTGCTGAGGTTTAACCTCAGCCTGCCTCCAGTTTGGAAACATTGAATGGCCCTTGGTGACAGGAGCACAAACAAAACCCTATAAAGGCAGGATTTGTGATTTACATGGGGTTAATTGCCACAACAAGCATGTTTATTCACTTCTCTAATAAATCCTTAAGACAGGAACAAGTACTAGCTTGACCAGATTCATCCTGTGCATATATTTTTCTTGTAGCCATTTTTGCAAATCTGTATGTGGAGGATAGAAAGAGACAAAATATCTCCCATCACTTAGGCAATAACTCATGAGCTGTGTGCCTTGCTGCCTGTGATAGCATCAGCATTTACTTCAGATCTGGTACAAAATAGTCTTTATCACAACTTTTGCTGTCTTGTCTTTTTTTTTTTTTTAAAGGAAATGAGTAGATCATAAATGCATATTAACTACAGCAGTGTGATCTATTGCTCTGACACCTACTTGCCACAGGAGGAATGTGAGGTCTACGTTTGTTTCTGCTAACCTAATAAGACCTGATCATATATTCATGAGGTTAAAAACCTGCAGTGACAGGTGCTGGTGCATGGCCAGGGCCTGCAGTGTAAAGCTGTGTTTCTGTGAGGGTCCTACAAAGTCCAGCATTTGCTTAAATATTGCTGATAACAGCAAGTTAAAGATTCACACCATCAAATAGAATGAATAGCTTGGTTTCAGCCGTTGGATTTATGGAAAGGGTAACTAATGTAAAGAGGTGACCAGTGGCTTTGGGAACCTCTGGTTTTAGGCAGTAGATCACTTGAATGACTTTATAGGGACCACTGTTAGTGGGCACTGCCCCCAATTCAATTGCATTCTGATATACACAGGATGCAAAAAGGTTTTCTTCAGCTGTCGATTCAGCTTAGCTTTATTCTAGGTTTTCAGTGGCCACGTGTGTGTAGGGTTGACTGCAGTGTCCCTGATTTGCGAGAAAAGTATCTGCAGTGGCTCAGTGCTGTACTGGATGGGGCCCCTCTGCTGCTCCTTAGGAATCTGTGTGAGACAGAACATTTCGTACAATGCAGAAGATTTTGTCACCTTGATTCAAAGGAAGTTGTTTGTGTTATTGCTTAAAGGTAACGTGAGACAAGGCAAGCGCTTTACTTTAGAACACACGTTGTGCCATTGATGTACACAGTACAGTAAATATAACAAAGAGTCCACTGTGGTATTTACACTCACTGCAAATGCATTTGCAAAATAGGATTATTTGCAATCCAATAAAGTCATGCTGCTTTTAAGGAGAAACCCGGTGTGTTCAGTGAAGTGCGCTCCTCAGCTTTTCTTACCATTTATCAACCCAACACCTTCCTCCCCATTTTTTTTAATGCTTTCCATTAACAGTTAAGAAAAACCTAGGGAAAACAAACACTCTATTCCTGATTGTTTATTCACCAGTCTCTTAGGAACCATAATTACGTCTCCCAGGAATTGTGTGTTTTATCATACTGTGTATCTTAAAGAGCCACTTTAGGTAAAATAACAAGGAGTGCCTTATGAAGGAAAATTGGATTCATTTTAAGACTTTTTTAACTCTCTAAAGAATGGCTCTTTGTTTACTTCTTTAGTGCATGTGGCAACTTGCCCAAGTAAATACTATGCTGCATAAATACCAGAGATTGGTATTTATGATATTACATAAACATACTCTGAATAATGACTCATTGTTGCAGTGAAGAAGAACACAAGCAATATGCATTGCAGTCAATGCATTATTTCTCATCACGGTATTAAGTGGCACGGAAGCGTTGTAGTACAAAATGATACTGAGATTGGAGAGGAAAAGTTCTATAGTATTGTTTAGCACATGTGAGTTTACTAAACAAAACAGAAAACGGCCAAAACAGGAATGTGATGAGGATAAGAAACACAGCAAGTTAGTTATCAATATGCAGGGGAGAGGAATCAGTGGTTAGTGTATTTTGGGGCGGATTGGCAAAAGGTTTATTGCTCTTTAAACTAAAAACTCATCCAGTATATCTGTACTGCTGTTACTGCTGAGCTCTCAGGGTTCATTATCCTGGCCTGCAGCGATACTTGCTCGCTTATGGCAATAGGATGTTGATACCAGTTTTTCATTCATGGAGCCATGCTTTCAAGTGACTGTTTCTCAGAGTCTTAGTTTATCCAGCTACAGTTTCATTAAACATTTACCTGCATTTCAGCAAAATTCTGTGTGTGCAGGGATTTGTGTGAACAAAAATGTCACTGTGCCACACTTTGCATTGCTGCCAAATGATGGTTCCCAGCTGCATGCGGGTCAGATCTGAGCAGTCAAAATCCCAAAGGGAAGATGTGTATGCCAAACATTTTTTAAAGCCAGTGGGGTATCTACAAATTTTATTTTTCAAATCCATAGTTGTAGTCTGTCTCATCCAAACAGCAAAAATAAAATACACTCAACTCTTCAAAGGGCCACTGAACCACCCCTCAAAAAAGGATGATGAAAACTGGCACCCATAATAATGCACTAGCCTCAAAGTGTAATTTTTTTTAAAATTCTCCTCTTTCCCTGAAGCAGCCATAGCCCTTCAGGAACAGCAGAGAAATCCCAGACGCAGAGGATGTCCACAAAGCGAATGGTTGATCCTCTTAAAATGCAGAAGTTTGGGGTGCTCTATGCTGGGAGCACCCTACTTCATGATTGCAGATTTGTGCATGGTGACAGAGGGGTGGCTTCTTCTGTTTGGTGTGATTTATTGTCAGCAGAATACATTTCCTTCCTAGCTGTGACAAAAGAGATGAATTAAGGAGTACACCTTCTTTCCTCCTCCTCCCTCACTTGAGAAGGTAGCACTGGATTTTGCCAGCAGGCTCACAAAGTTCAGGGGTTTATGGAAACCTCTGCATTACCACACGGTTAGTAGCTGTTTATTGTGGTTATTGAACTGTACCTTATTCCTCTAATTTTTACTAGTTCCTGGTTTTACTTCTTTAGTCAAAACCCACCGTATTTAAGCAGAGCTGTGTTTTGAAGTTGTCCTGGGTGCCATGTGCTATTCCATCTCATATACAAGGTCTTTCTGGGTAAATGGAAGAATCATTGACTACTTCTTCCTTGTGCTTCATGGTTTTTGTACAGAATAGTAGGGAACACAGATGACAGGAGACGAGAAGGCTGCTGGTCTGCAAGGAGCAATATTTAGAGAATGCGTCTTGGGCCAGGACCCAAATGAGTGGCAACAGTTTGCTGAGGCTCTGCTAGCAAGCCTGGGAATGACTGTGATGCCCTCTGTGCTCTTCTGGATGACAGAAGATTTATGCCTGGGCCACTTGCAGACAGCTGCCTAAAGAACTGCAGGTCCAGACAGAAAGTTACAGCTTCAAGGTTTGTCCTTATTTCCTATTTTTCCAGGAAAAAATGCAGCAGTAATGTATATCAGCAAGTTGAGAGAACAAGAACCATGGTCAAATTTCAAATGCAATCACAGTTCTTTTTTTTAAATTTTAATTATTATTATTATTATATCAGTGGCACTGCCCAAAGCCTTCGGTTTTATGGTGTTTGGTGCTCTTCAAACTTGTGCTGGGACATCATGCCAAGATGTCACTCCTTTATTTGGATTTTGAAGCCATGCCTCACTACCACTTTTCTCAAAACACATATTGAAACGTGCCCAGGGAGCTTTAACCTGAATTCTTTCTTCACATTGTTTGGGGTCTGCTATTCTCTCCTGGGAGCCTGGGAGATGAGGTGGCAGGCTAAGGTCAGCACCAAAGCCTGATAACAAGCAAGCCCCATCCGAGCCCCACAGAAGTCAGTGGGAAGGCTTGGGTGGAGAGCTGTGGTTTTGACTCAAGCCCAGAGATACTACAAAATAATAAAGGGGACAGAAAGAAATAGCTTGGTCAGCTTTGGAGGTTATTCCTCCTGTCTCTTAAAAGAAATAAATATATGGGTTTTGGTATGAATTTCTCTGAGAAGTTGTTTGTGCTCCCAGTCAGCCATGTCATAGCAATGTGCCTGTGTGCTGAAGGCAGAGTAATTCTGAGCTTACAGGTTTAAACATCCTTTTCCAGTATAGTTCATTGCAAGGAACTGTGTGTCACTGATCTTCTCTCTCACATGCTGGTCTGCTCTCCATAGAAGCGTTCATACACTTTGCATGAGCATGAGAATCACCCTGACAAAGAATGATAGCGCTGCTTAACTGCTTAAGTTGGTTATTTATTCATTTAAACTGTGATCTAAAGTGGCTGCCAAACTTCTGATTGGTTTGTAACTTGCTGTGTCCTGGCTTATTCTTTTGTTTCACACGAAAGGGTGCAGACACAATTTCACTGACAGTTGCTTTGAAAGCAGCCCTCTGTAGCACCTCCCAAAGAAGAAAACAGGCAAGAGACTGACTGCACTTCAGTACTTTATTTCTGCATGAGTAAACTGCATGCCCATGATTCTCAGTACTCACTGTGCCTGTAGAAATGCACAAGGAAAATACTGTTCTAGGCAAAATGTACATATGTAGGCCTAGTTCACGAGCAGCACTTGCAAATCAGGTTAGGTTTTATGCTTTGCAGAAGTTCAGCTATCTAAACAAGGCAATTATGTTTTGGCTCCTTCTCCTAACTATTGCTGCACAAGTTGAGTACCCCCATGATTGCAGAAGGTAGGGAAGGATGAGGCAAGCCCAGCATATAACATTTATTGACATGGTTTAGAAAGGGATCTTGTAACTTGAAGATGATATCGTGGCCATTCAGCAGTGCTGCTTCCTTCTGCCACTCCCCGTATATGCAAACAAAGCAAATTCTATCTCCTGATTTCAACCATTGTTGTGTGTACAGTGATTGGCATTTTTCAGTTATCTTTTCTATTATATTTCAAAGTTCTTTTCTATTATTTCTGTTGATCAGAAAGGAAAACAATGAATAAATCTGCAAACCAGACAAGGTCAAGTGTTAATTGAAGCTGTCTGACAGGTGGGAAGTAGACAGGCAATTATCAAAGCAAGAGACTCATCTCTTTTCTTGGACAGTTCAGTGTCAGATTTTTTGGAGTCTGAAAAATATAACTGCTGTGCAGAAAAGATATGTCTCCCGTGTATGTCAGCTATCCTGAAGGGTAAGAGTGGTTCGGAGTAAGGATTCTATACTCTACAGATAATGTTTGTTTGTAAAATGTTTTAAGATTCTCAGATGAAAGGGATGTATGGACCACATCCGCAAATATATTATATTAAGACAAGACACTTAGCTATAGATATATGTGGACAGGAAAAAAATGCAAAATTATTTAATTGAACTTTGTACAGCTCTGCACAGTGATAAACCTCTTTAAAATTCAAAATTGCATGTCAGTTCTACAGCTCAGTAAATCACCCGCAAGGCACACTCTGCCAGCACTGTAGTGTCACCAGCGGAGCTAAGAATTATCTCAGACAGAGAGTGGTGGCTGCAAAGGAAGTGCTGGTAAGTCAGATGGCACTGAGACTGGAAAATGTGCACGTATGAAAATGGGCCCAAATAAGATCCTTACCCAAACACATGCAAACTACATCCTTCTTGCCTCCTGCCTCAAGAGTTAGAGGGCAGGAGCATCACCATTCCTGCCACTCACTGCCTGAGAGCAAGGATGGGCAAGGATGGCACCAGTCATCATCATTCAGGTTTTGCAGAGGCATCACCCAGTTGTCACTTGCCCTATTCCAGCTGGGACAGGAGCATTGAACCACAAGGACTTTCATGCTCAGCATACCCCTGTTCTAGCTGGCCCACTCCATCCAGCAGCCCAGGGTGCCCCATCCACCTCATCCCCGACAGCTCACTGAGAATGCTTGGCCTTGGCTTTGCATCTCTGTGGTCTTTTGGCTCCTTTTCTTTCAGCCAGGTGTCTGCTTGGATGTAAGGATCAAAGTGTCTTTGACTGTAGGGGAAAGAAAAATGCACAAGGGAAGCTTCCTGAGAAAAGGCAGGCTGATGACTACGTTGTCTGTTGTATGGATACATACATACATACATATATATATATATATATATATGTATTTTCCTGGCATTCCTTCTAACTGCTGGGTTGTGGTAGGATTGTGCTCTTGAATTTCTAAATAGAAATATGCTGAAAAATTGCTTTTTTACCCAGTGCTGTGCGGCCTGTCCTTTCTGATGCAGATGTCTGTGAAATGACTTACAGATGTTTTAGCATAAGACCAGATAAAGATATATTATTTAATTTATTGTATACTTTCCCACTCCACAGAAGCTTCTGTTGCTCTGCACCATTCAGGATTTGCCCCATCTCTATGATGCAGCTCACCTGTCCAACTTCAGTCCATGATAAGAAATTTACTGGAGAGTATTTGAAGAAAAGCTTAGTACCAGTGCAAAAAGTACTCAGTAGCTCTACAAGAGATGTGGTGTCAGAGATGTCTAAGAGCAGTCACAGCTGGGTAATAAACTACAACAATGGCCTGGATTCCCCCATAGCTGATACAGCTGATATTGGTGAAAATACCAGAACTTAGAGCCTTTGGACAGCTGTACTCAGTGGTTAGATGTTACTTCATGCAATGCCACAAGTACCAGTGGACTTAAGGATAACATATTTAGTGTACTTTAGTGGACTTAGGTGTGTACGGAACGTTGTCTTTAAAAACAGTAGTGTGGAAGAGCTTATCTTAGAAAAAAAATAATCTCAGTTTTGTGCAGTTCAGTTCAATTTTGTTTTGTTCAAGTTCTTCTTAGATACCTCCAAGAGAATCACTATTCCTTCTCACTGAAGAAGTCACCTGATTTTTTATCTGCAAATGCTCTAAACTCAACCTGTGATCTGAAGAAAACAGGCAGTGTACTTTCTTGCATTTCCATCAGTGTACTAATAAAGATTCTGCAATCGGATTTTATCTGACAAGATGATTAATTGCATTGCTGCACAAGTGCAAGTGGAATTCAGGTCCATCTCCCAGCCCTGCATTTGGCTTTCCATGTAGTAAAGGGGGTTTGGTTAGTCTTTTTAAAAAAAGATTGGCTTTTCTCAAGTGTGCAGCTTTGACTTGAGACTGGGTCTGTTGATCAAGTTCCATTTTTGCCATTACTTTACGCCTATAACCTTAACTATCTTTTTAAAGAAAACTGAGATCAGCCTCATTGATGATATTATATGAGTCAGAGACCTGTCAGAGACTAGAAGTGTGATAGCTGTTTCCCTGCAACCACAGGCATCCAACTAGTATTATTTATGTACCATCAGCAACGGGACATGCTCAGACTTGAAGGACTAGTGCTGACCTTCCCTTGCTAATCATTTATACACTCCTTGTTTTGAGTGCTCCACCTTAAGGTTTCTCATGACTCACTTTCTCTCTGGAGTGAACAAATAAATCCTGAAGGACTCTGTACACTTCCAAGTGTGTAACCTGTTCCCTCATACTCGCCTTGATCTCAACAACAGAAGCTCTCCAGGTAGTAGCGCTACTTACTATGTTGTGACCTGAGAGCTGTAGGACTTAGAGAGCTGAGAGGATGGTGGTTTTAGGCTTCTCCTGATTACTGTCAATCCAGCACTCTCACAGGTGCTACAAGGAAGGGATAAAGCTCCTCTGCTCTCTGGAGACAGGAAGTTCAGTCGTCAAACAGGGAACCTCAAATGTTCAGGTAGATACCTTGATCATAGTCAAAGGTTTATTAAAGTAAAATGAAACCTGATCATATGTCATAGGGTTGTATATATAAGGTATATTATATATATATATAAAACACATATATAATATCTATAATATAATATACATTCTGTTGTTATATATTTGCAGTTTTACCTTAGAGCTATATTATACATTGCATGGGTATATATGTATGTATAGCCATATATAGGCACGCGTATCCATATATACATGTGCCTATAAACATATATACCTGCATACGTATATACATATTTGTATACATGTATGTATACATATATGCTCATTGTACATGGCTGGGAGCTCTTAAGGTGACCCACTGAACGGGCACTTGCAGACTGTTTTTTTTAATCTGAAGGCAGCAGTATGTCGAGGAGACCTATTCCTGGGTTGTTCAAACCAAACGACATCATGCTTGGGCACTCAAATGCTGGGGCTGCTGCCGCTCCTGCCCTCTCTCTGTTGAGTGGTCCATCTGCTAAGCGAGGCTGCCATTGCTGACAACCCCGCTTTGCACTGCTTTTGGGAGAAATAAGCAGTAAATAGTTGCAAATGCTTTGAACATACAGGGAGCGTACAAGGGTGAATATTATGAGTAGTACAAATGTTGTGGAATACGGCAATAATGGAAAAGCACCAATACTGTCGTTAATGAGACATGCAGCAGTTCAAGATGATAAGCTTGAGAAACTTAGTGGAGGCAGAGAGGAGAGGATGTAGGTACAAGAGGGTGCAAGGAAATACCATCTTGCCTTTGTCCTTTCCTTGTGTAGCTCTTCCCCAAGAGGTTGCAGGGAAGTGGGGTGGGTGGGAAGGACCTCCCCAGTGAAGGCTTGTGCCAGGCTTTGGAGAGAGCTAGTCCGCCTGGAGCAGGGATTGGCTTGGCTGTGGGGTCAGAGGTGGAGGCTTATGTTCAGCAGAGGCTATGGGGCTGGAGCTCAATTGTAGGGACTCGGGATAGGCCGGCAAGGGTGGGAGACACATCAAAATGTCATCAGAAAGAAGGAGGGAGGCTTGATCTAACACACTGAGAGCATTGCTGCCCTAATGGTCCCTGGTCAAGACACATCTAATGGGATGGAGCTTTGCCACAGCAGTCACAGGGGAGCAATGTTAGAAGTAGGGCACTCTGGGTTGGTCCAGCATGAGGGAGTAACTTGAACTGCAGGGCTATGATGCAGAGAAGGATGTGGTTCTTTTAATTCCTTCCCCTTGTCCCATTGTTTCCTTCCCAGGCACACACAAAAATCTTCTGCCCCTCCCTTCCAGCTCAGCTTTCCTCCTCTCTTTGGCTTTTTGTCCTTTCCTTGTCATAAAGCCAAGCTCACCAGTATATACTCATGCCCAGTGCAGTAGGAGCTTTCCCACATTGAGTTAAATTTGCCTTCTTTTGGCTATTTCTCCCTATCTGGGACCCATATGTTGAGCAAAACAATTGTAAATGGAGTTAGTTCATTACTTTGGCATGGGGTGGCAGGAGGCAGGGCCAGGAATGGGTTCTTCAGAAAAGGTTGTATTTCACAGCTGTGCCCATTAGTTGTGCTGGGGGGACTCATTTTCATGAATTTACAGAGCCTGGTCACACCATAAAGCTGTACATGGAAGCCCAGGTTATGGGTCTGCCAATCAGACAGAAGACGCTAGGAAGGTCTGGGAGTCATGAGCATGCCAGCAGATCTTCCCTGCCCGGGGCGTAAAGGGTATGACCTGTCCTGCCATGAGCTTGTAGAGCCAAACTCTCCCTGGCTTCAGAGGGCACTTTATGTGTGTGTAAGGAACCACAGCAAGGTCAGGGCTGGATTGCTTCACATCACAAAAATACGAATTCATGCGTTCATCCTAGAGCAAAGCTTGTGCAACAAGACGAAATGGAATAACATAAAAGCTGGGAGCCAGAGCGCGCTGCAACGTCACTGGAGAAAATACCCCAACAGCCCCACAAGAAGGAGATGCTGAATCTGCTGTCAGATTAATCAGGTATTTTTCTTCTTACCACAGACATGACCTTAAAGCTTTGCTTTGCATGCTAAAGATGCCACCTTTGACACTGAGAGGTGCAGTGCAGTAGAACTACATCTTTTAATGGAAGTTCCCAGGCAACATGCCAGTACTCTGCAAACAGATAGATTTATGGTCTTTCAGGTACAAACAGGCATGATTTGTGATCCAGAGGAGGATGTGGCTCTTTCCATTCATTCTCCCTTTCCCCTTCTAAACCTTCCATGGCACATGTGAACATGGCCCAGCAATGTAATCTTCCCAGGGCTGGTAAACATTCTAAATTACTTGAGTAACTTCACCAAAAATTAGCAAAATCCCCACAAGCGCAGGCTATTAATCATTCTGCAAAATACTAGGCTAGCTTCACTGGTATAACTCAAGAAGCCCAGCAATTCTAAGGCTTATCCAAGCCTGTGTTCTTTTGTCACTGACTCCAATTTAAAGCTTTGTAAACATGAACAGTTTGTAAACTGGGAAAAATTCCTCTCTCCAAAGCTGAAATATATTTTCCCATACGGATCTTGCACGAAAATAGGCAGTGTTCACACTGGAAAAGGACCTGATTCTAAGTTCTTGTGCTGTGCTGAAAAAATACATCTCTCCAGACAGGTGCAGACAGCCCTGAACTTGCTTTGCTCACGCTCTGTGATGTTTGGATGCGTGCCGGCTCTACAGCCGTGTTACACAGCGCAGAGCCTGCACCTTGCCATGTGCTCTCAGTAAGACCAGGCAACTGGAGAACATTTTTCAGAAAACTCCTCGATTCTGACAGTGAAGAACATGACTGCTCTGTGGTCTTATGGTACGTGTGACAATAAGACCATGCTCATGTGTGCAAAGCCAGCTGTCATCTGGGTTGCAATATTAAAAAAATAAAAAAAATTAAAGGCACATTATGTCCAGCAACAGCCCCAAGGTGTGCTGGAACAGGTGTGCCAAACACAGCGATTTAGAATGAAGCAGCAATTTATAGCCCTGTTCTTTTGAGTGTTTTCTGTCAGCTAGCTCAGAGAGAAGTATTTGTGGCATTCCTGTTGAGCCCATAGTTCATGGCATTATTTCTCAGGGACTGTAAACAGGGGGGTGCTTTTCATATACGTTTGGCTACTATCTAGGTTGGTTTTTTTCCCTGTAGTAATAATATAAAACCTCTGTGTATTAGGGAGGGAGAGAGGAAGATGCAGAAACTGCTGTATGCACAATAATATCTGTGAACTCTTGTTCTTAGCTGTTTACCTACCTACCTGGTAATACCATGGTTTTGTTTGCTTCCTCCATTCAAAGATCTTAAAACACCTTGTAGACCAAATTGGTGGGGAGCAGTAATATTATTATAGATCAACTGATAAACTGATAAATAAACAAACATGTTTCAGGGCACAAAGGCCTGTTTCCATTTTAAAGCAATCTTCAACGGAAGCAGCAATTTTCCATGGTAGATAGAGGCTAAGAAGCGCTGTGAGTTCAGGTGGCTGGTGCGCTGCCCTTTGGTTCTCCCAGGCAGCCAGGGCAGCAGCCAGTGTCTCACTGCTGCTACAGCGCGGTGGGCTGAAGCACTGAGAGGGGGGCTGGCTTTCTCAAGGCTATGTGCTAGCTTTGGGAGATCGAGAAAGTCCTGATCCAGGACTCCCAGTCTCACTAAGCCCGTAAAATGAAATCTCTTGTGGCTCAGCAGTATTTTTGATTGCTCTCATATAAAGCCCTTTTCCCCCCCTGGGATGTTAATGTTGGCATATAGGTGTTTTCTATCAAACTTCTCCAGAAAATTTATGTTGTTCTGAAAAGGGAATTAAGTAAGGAAGATTTACTACAGTTTAAAAAAGGCAGCACTTCATCACACATCCCCAAAGGAATGTTCTGTGATCTAAAGTATCATTGTATTGGCAATTCTTCCTTAGCCAAAGCCCTGCCATGTTTCTTCCTAGGATATTAACATGGATTTAAATCGTCAGTTAAAACATCTAGCGAGATAAAATTTGCTTCTAAAACTGGGTTGAGTAGAAGGGACATCAAGTTATTTAGCTTGCATTTTTCATGGTGTTTTTTTGAGCATTGATAATTATGCAGGTTATTGGTTTTGCTTCCCCTCCCATAACAAGGACAAAATTTGGAAGTGTTTCGCACAGGTGTTGGGAGAACAAGAACAGGATGTCTTGTTCCCTGTGTAGGATTCATTCTACATTCCTTGTTATTTCCAGGTAACCTCTCCTTCTGGCTGTTTGTCCTGCTGTCTCCCTGGCTGTGTATTGTTAACCTAAAGATCATTACAGGTAGCTGAAAGGTGGCTCAAACTTTACCATCCTACACATAAATTAACAGAAGTAAATGACATTTTTCCCAGCTCTCTCAACAGGGGTACCACTTGCCATTACCATGGCTGTGTCCTTAAATTGCAAACCAAAACATTTCCAGAGCCTGGCATCCTTCTCCAAGGTCTCCAGAGACAGGGATGTGGTGGCCTGAGTGGTTGCTTGGTGGTACCAAACTGATGAAAAGCTGCCAGTTGTTATCCCGCTGTGCAGACGCACCAGAAGTTGTCTGGGAACATGGGTGACTGCCTCCACGAGCCCAACAAGAAACATGAGGTTTGTGCCGGTGCATACCTCCGCAACAGCCCCACGTCAGAGGTCTGCGGCCCCCTGCCCAGCAGAGCATGGGGTGACCTTTGCATATGGGGGACTCTTGCAATCACAGCCAAGATGACGCTTTAGAGTGACAAGTGTATTTTAGAACTATGGTTTTAATTACGGTTCAAATTATAGGTTATCCCAAATTTATTGCTTGCTAGGGACAGTCCTAAAGGATAGGTAGCGCCTCCTCTGTCACTGCCCTGTCTGAGTACAGAGCATTAACCTGACAGGAGCAAGCCTGGGTCACACACGGCACTGTCACTGTCACAGCATCCAAAGCTCTCCCAGGCGGTGGAGCAAGGCTCCCCTGCCTGAGCTTGCGCTGAAGTTGTGGAGCAGGGTGAGCCCAAATGCCATTTCAAGGGACATGCTTTATTTCTGAGACCTGCTGCGGCAGCAGCTGTTACTTGCAAAGAAAGATTTTTCTGTGACGGATTTCTTTTCTCCTTTCTTTGTAGTTTAGTTAAAGTACTTGTAGATGGAAGTGTTCAGCTGGCTTCTGTATCGACCCCCCCCGCTATCTGCTGCGGGCAGGAGGCGGCCCTGTCAGCGCTGCTGCCCAGTGCAGCCGGGGCCGCCTTGCCCGCAGACTGGCACGTCCCCATCCTCAGCCTCGCAGTGGCAGAGCCATCTGGGGTGACCTGTGCCAACCCCAACTCCCTTCAGCTGCTGCCAAAACCCTTGTAGGCCCGGCGTTGTCCTGGTATCATGGCAAGAGACGCCGGGAAGGTGGTCTTGTGGCTCCCAGCGAGCGTCTCCGCTGAGGCAGGCCTCACCTGGCCACCCGCCTTGGCCGCTGGCAGAGGTGACTCACAGGCAGGGAGCCCTGCAAGGGCACTGGCACATGCCTGCACTGAAACACTGCCTACAGCCTCCTGCCTCTGCCCAGCTCGCCCTTCCTGCCGCCTTTCCCTCGGGGTCCTAACTCCCGACTTTGTTGCTCTATAAACATAATAACAATAATTATCCTCTCATTGGACACATAGCCATCTTCTTTGTTTGCAGGCTTAGATAAATATCATTCAAATCATGGAGTCTGATTCATGAGTCAGGCCGGTGGCAGCCCTCCAAAACCTCCTTGCCCATGGAGAGTGTGTTTGTGTGAGAGAGATAGAGAGTTTCACTGTATGAAGAGTAAGAAACTGGAAGCCAAGTGAATTAAATACAAAGCAGATAATTATGTGTAATTCATTTACTGACTAATGATTGCACCTGGTACGGAGGTTTATGAATTCATTTGACTCTGCACGGCTTCTCAAAAACAATCTCCCTGCTACAAGATAAAAACTAGGCTGACATTTCTTAACCGATCGGTGTTTACATTAGTGTTATTGTGAGATCCTGCTTTTTTGTCTTATTTCTTACTTTATCTCATGACTTTTCACTTTTCCTGGGTTCAGCTGGTGTCTTTTTGACAGTGACAATTGCTCGGTGCTGGTCGAGGCTGGGCATCGCTGCAGAAGGAAATGCACTCTGCTCCTGAAAGCCTGGCAGTGCAATTAGACATGGTGCTTATCTCCCATCTGCTGCAGCCAAACCTTGCCACCGAGCCTGTGCCTTTAGCAGGGGAGTGGCAGGTCACGGCCCCCCTTCCCCCTCCGCTGGGATCACCAGCAAACTGGCACTCTTCTCATGGTGTCACCCAGGTGTCACCGCAGCCTGATGCCATCAGCTCCTTCCAGCTGAACACCAGCAGACAGTGCCAACCTTTACCTGCTAATGCCTGCGCTGAGTTCAGGTTAAAGACCTAAAAACCTTTAATGGGGTCAAAAAGCTTGGGCTAAGGCAGTGAAACCCAGCAGCCACATCTCAGTGCAATGCGCAGCCTGTGTGACGCGGCTCACGACTGGCACACTTGTCCCCTGGTGACCTGGGCGAGCAGTGCCCAGGCAGTTTGGGGGTGGAGGTCTGAGCCACGCCGGGCACAGCAACATGCCCAAGGCCTCGCTCAGTGCCTGCAGCAGCAGAGGTGCTGCCCAAGGTGATGCTCTTACCAGCTGGCAGAAACGCAAGAGCTTTCCCAGCTGTGTTCCCTGTGCAATCGCTGGGCATGAGCTGGGGCCCCTCGCAGCCCGTTAGCATGCTAAAGGCAGCTCACCTTAGTCGTCCCCTCCACCCCCCAAATAAAACTATACACTCAGTTAACTGCCTAGGTCCTTTGTGATGGTGGTTCCTCAAATCAACAGCCATTTGGCTGCGTTCCCTGCTGAGGGTGTCCAGACCATCATATAACTGGGATCCATTTTTTTATCCATCAGTTTAAGCACTGGGTGCATGAGGTGAATGTACGGTGCGTGTGCACGGGGGAAAGGGCTACGTCTGCAGGAACTGCATGAATGCACATTTCTGTGAGATGCCCTTTAAGACTGACTTCAGGAAGGGAAAAAAGCAAGAACAGCATATAAGGGAAAGGGGAAGTTATTTGGCAGTTTGAATAGAGACTATTCAATAAATCATGAGATGATCACACTGAAGGAAGAAAACCCAGTAAACAGATTACACCTAGAATACACTTTCTAGCATGGTTTGTCACCGAGTGTTTACCAAAGTGTAAAATGGTGAAGCTGAGCTCATGGCTGCCAATAAAATAGCTGTAGTGCCTGATGCAATTCCCACTGCTGTAAGAACACACTCAGAGATGTCTCTTTGGAGCTGTCACCAGCCTCAGCGCATGGTGACTGGCGAGAGCGACCTGAGCTCACTGCACACCTGGCCGTCCCTCTGCACGGCCCCAAGGCTACGTGGTGCCAGCTCCTCTCGGGGTGCCCGCCTGTGCCTCACAGCCCTCCTGGGCAAGCGGCAGGGCTGCTGCTTCCTCCAGCCGTGGCAGCCAGGTAATAAAAACATCAGCCACCCAAAAAAAGTAACTTTATGCTCTGCTATTTTTGATTTAGGCAATTTGTAATTAGAAAAGCCCAAACCAGCTCATCTTGTTCGTATGCGTATTCCCATTGACTAAAAGGCAGTCAGCATGCGCTTTAACTTTGCACCTATGCAATCCTTTTCTGATGAAGATCTGGCAAGCCAGAACAGATTGCAGTCTGTGAGATACTTGCAATGTGATAGTATTTTACCTGTAGGTGGATCCTCATTTTAGATAGTGAGATGCAGAGCCAATGAGCCTGATTCACTGCTGTGTTACTCCAGTTTTTCAGCGGAATAACACCACTGAATCATCAGCAAGGTTGAAATAACAAATGATAAAATGGGAGTATTGTGCCTAAGTTTGCAGTGTGCATATGGAAATGACTAGCTCCTTCTTGTAGAACCATTAACCTATAGAGATTTTTTTCAGTTCAAAATGTATCAAGAATATGGCAGTGTCTAGGCTAAAGTTTTACATGTCAAAAGAACAATTAAAATCTAATATAACAGCTAGCGTGGGACTCTCAGCATGTCGATGTGGTGATTACTTTTTTTTTATTCAGAAGAAAAGGATTTTTGAGAAGAGAGCTTAGATTCTGAAAAGATGCAATTTTTGATGCAGTTCATTTCTATGCACCAGATGGTCACCATGTAAAGCTTAGAAACAGGATAAGTTAAAAAACTGCTCCTGGTTTCTTTTCAATTTATGAAAATACTCACTGAGCAATTGAAAAGACCTAATTGTGATCGTTTTGCAAGTAATGCTCTGGAAAAGCCAACTAAGGGCAGTAAGCAAGCTTGCAATTAGTAGTTCTAATTATAAAGTGCATACATAAAACAATGTAGCATCATAAATAAAGGCCAAATTCAAGTGATGCAATAGACAGCAGAACATCATATGAAGATGGACAAACAATCCAGCAAGAGAAATATTTCTAAATTATCTACATTTTCCCAAAAATAGCAACAACAACAAAAAGATAAAATAATAGCAGTGCTTCATTTTATGTAACTTTTACCATAACCCTGTCTCAGTGCCACTCGATGCTCGTGCTTCTGTTGTAGAAAGGCATCTTCCTTGCATGGTGTTCAGTCACGGTGCTGGACGCAGTGAGAGACTGTCACAAGCACAAACTGGTGTGGGCTCCTGTGGCTCAAACAGCAGGCTCGGATTGTCTGTGTCATTTGTCTTTATCAGGGGACCACTTCATGACTCACTTCCATTTCCATTGCTGAAAGCAGCGATCAAATGCCACAGCTCTGGTTTTTGGGTTGGTTTTGTTGGGTTTTTTTTGAGCTCCAGCCCGTATGCTCTCTAGGTAAACCAGATTTATGTCAAATGCAGGCTACGGACTTGAACAAGGACTAACTTAAGTACCACACAGGGGACTGTGCTTAATAGTCTGTGGTATATTTAGGTATGCGCACACCCTGAGCTCCACCAAACTGTGACAATGCTTTATGTACTACACGGGAAATGTGAGACCTCAACACTGTGGAGCAGCATCACCGAAGCCTTCCCCTGAACGAAGCGTGTGCACCAGCAGGGCAGGGTTACATGCTGCACTCCTTACAGAACTTCTCAAAAAAAATCCTGGATGAAACTAGAGAAGGTGAAGAGACATAATACCTTAGGGAAATGTTTTTATTTATTCTCCTTGGGTGCATATATGGCAATCACCCATGGAGCGTGATCCAGGATGTTGAAAACCATTTCATTATGTTCTATAAATAAAGGACTGATGTGGTTCAATTGTATCAATTATGCAACTCTTCTAAGTGGTGTAGTCAAGGGTAAATGCAGGCAAAGGGCACTCCCTTTGTACCCACTTCTACTCTGGGCACTTCTAGTATTTACCTGCTACTTATATACCACAGACAGATGAATCTACCCACTTTTATTTACCACTGTACCACTGACTCCTCTTTGGTCAAGAGCTTTTCCTATGCACAGATGACACAACGAAATAGAAAATGGAAGTAAGACACTGCTATGTGTTAGTCTGTTGTGCAAGATATGTGTGGCTGTACAGTAATTTCGAGCAAAGCATCGGTTTTAAACAATGTTTAAACTGACACCATTATTATGCAATATAGTTAATTATGGCTAGAAGAGCATTTGAGGTTAGCTGGTGCTACCTTTGTCCATTTTATAATTATACCAAGAAGAGGATGACTAAGTTGTGCCCAAGCTAATTGTATCCATTTGGTTTTATCCCTCCTCTTCACCATTGTAAGTCACTTGCATTCTGAACTGTAAATGTTTTTGAGGGGCTTGAGTGCATTTGTGCTGAATACAATGGAGCTCAGTGCTGACTGGGCACCCTCAGGTAATATTGCAATAGTAGCGCTAACAATAGCAATAATAATTACAGCTAGTCGAACTGATAAGTACAAAACAAATGTCACTTTTTTTTCCCAGCCACTGTTACAGTTACCTGTAAGAGATTTATCCTTACCTGATGCTGCTCTGTGTTCTAGGATGGTTTTGTGCAGCTAGAAGATGAAGCTTCACAGCATGACATGATGTCCTCCAGACGTGCTGCGAACCCAGCAGGACCCTCCAGAGAGCAGCTGAGGACCAGCGACAGACGGATGCAGCAGCACACGCTGTGCCAGCCCTCTTGCCGAATGTGCCGGGGGGGGTTCAGCATTCAAGGGATGCACAACACAGCTCGGCTGTCTGAGCTGGTGGAGCTGGGCACCCCAAATAGCAGGCGGCCTCCTGCCTTTCAGCCCACCCTGGCTCCCGCAGAGCCAGCTCAGCGCTTTCTGCACCATGCCTGCCAGCAGTCCCCAGCCTGGGCTGGCAGCTGCAGCACAGACGTGGCACTGTGCGAGGGCTACTCCTCTGGAACAGCAGTTTGCTGCTGCCGTCAGAGCCGTGGTGTGGACAACGGGCTACCTGGGCCCCGGAGCCGGCGGCACCCGCAAAGCGCCATCTTTGAGCTAGGCAGCTGCCCTGGACCTGAGCTGGCAGGCCTTCGTGCGCAGGCCAGACAAGCTGCCCAGAGGTAGTGGCACGTAAACTCTCTCTTCTGAATGTTACCTGGCAGTGTCAGGATTAAAAACAACCAAACAAACAAACCAACACCGCCAACAAAACAAAAATCCAATGACAATGGATTTACCCCAGAAAGGAGTTTGGTAACGCATGGTCTTGTTTGGCTACGACAAAAGGCTATAGTCTTCAGTTGATGGCTGGAAACTGGATTGCACTTATGTAAAATAGAACAGCCTGCAAGGGTTGAATGCCGTAATTAACAGGAAGTTTTAGAAATTATTGGCTAATGCCATTGAATAGAAATACTGCCAACTATTGTTGTAAAAACTTGGTTTGTTCCTTTGATGGTAATATAAAATGACTCAACATGGCTTCACTGGGAAGAGATACCTTTGTCTGTTACGTATCATTACCTACATTTTTTAGAGTGGTTTAATATGACAATACAAATTTTGAAATTTAAATCTATTTCCCAGAACTAACTAGAGGACCAGCTGCCTCCTGAGCAGTCACAGTATTGGTGATACAACCTGGCCTGTTTACAGTAACGTGGCATTACTGACCCAGTCCCGCTCCCACAGCAGCCAAGGCAGCTTTGGCCACTGGTGGTGTTTAAGCAGTAGTAAGTTTAGAGATTTCTGTAATGGGCAAATATGTTCATGTAAGCCTGAGCAGCCCCATCA
Source organism: Falco rusticolus (assembly GCF_015220075.1). Classification (NCBI taxonomy): domain Eukaryota; kingdom Metazoa; phylum Chordata; class Aves; order Falconiformes; family Falconidae; genus Falco; species Falco rusticolus. Next base: position 11,667,318 of record NC_051201.1, on the reverse strand, counting down.
GGAGCATTGCCCTTGCAGCGTGTATGTTATTGCTCAGAGTATTAATCCACATTTTTGTAACAAACTCTCTGAACCATACTGGAGAATACAGGTAGCTCTGAGATAACGTACTCTGCTCATGTGATGCAGCTGTTATATCACCTAAGAACATTTTCACAATGCTGCAATAATGACCAAAAGGTTATTTCTCAAACCTTGTCACCCAGAAGGTACCAGCTGAAAAGTTTCTGTTTGATTGCTAAAGAGCAGAAAGCAACAAGTGAATATTGGCAAATATTGGATGAGGCATGATGTGGATGTTGCACAGAGCCTAACGCCCACCTCCACTTCAGGGAAAGGAGAAACCAGACCTGCAGACACGCTGATCGCCTCCTGGTTTGAAAGTTCCCACTCACTTGTTTGGAAATGAACTCCAGAACCTCACTGCTTTCTATTTACGGCACTGAGAGCCAGTAATCACAGCGCTTCCAAAGAGTCATTAATTGCACCCCTATTACAGCATTTTATGATGCCTTTTAATGCATAGATTCAAAAGAAAAGGCAGTCTGTGAGGAGACTGACCTTCCTGATACAAGAAGGGGAGGTAAAGTCCCCTCTGTTCAGCTCAAAGCAGCACAAAGGTGAGGCACGGCTCGACAGCAGCCAAACCAGGGTCACCTCACCTTGGTGGCAGCACTGGGCTCCCAAGGGCAAGGCGCAGGCAGTCAGGCAGCGGCAGCCAAAGCTGAGCCAGACGGAGCTCCCAAAGCCTGTGTCACAGCAGCAGCCGTCGGCGAGTTGAAGCACACAGACCCCGTGTTTCCTTTCAAGGGCGGGGGGCAGTGCCCTTCCATTGTTTCTGAAGGCAGGCGCTTCGGAGTACATGGGCATCGACATGCAGAAGTGCTGGTGGTCGACACCTTCCATATATGCCTGAAGGGAGCAAAACGGGGATGCTGACAACACCAGAGGGATCTGGGTGCCCCAGCTCACTGGCTCTCAGTAGCACTGACCAAGACAAGCTCTTGGAGAACCCTGTGAAACCCAGCCCGTCACCTGACGCAGGTTACAGCCCCCCGCTAAGCTGAAAGGCTGGTGAACGGGTACATAACCTGCACCGCGCTCGGAGCAGCTGGTATGCGGTAACGCCTGTCAGCAGAGCACAGCAGCTTCCCCAGTTCCCTTCTGCAGCCCCGCACACTGGCCTGCATATGGTCTCAGTGGGGAGCAGAGTCTCAGAAGAGGAACGCTGGCCCCAAACACACACGGGTCTGGAGGCTGCATAGTCCTGCTGCCAGGGCCAGAAACAAAACTGCTGCCGCAGTAAGTGTCCCAGTGTATGGCGTGGCTGTTGCTAACCGCGGCAGCAATCTCTCCATTAGCTGACATGTTGCATGCCTGTATCAGATAACACTGATATTACGGTGTTGACAAAGGTGGTGAAGCTGGTATACTAGCAAATAATACTGAGGTAATTGATTTCACCTTCCTTCATTGCTGTCTTTGCTCTATTGCCTCCACTGATCTAGGCATTAAAAGACAATTTATTCCCCTGTCCAGACCTCATGCATCATTGTACCAGGAGAATTCTTGTACACTGGCTAGAAACAGTGGATGTGAACGCACCTTCTCTTTTGAAATGTTACTCCATCCTCCCACACCTCTCTCTTCTTTGCTAATTCCAGTCAACCACCCCCGGGACCTACACCCACTCTGATCCCGACTCACTGATGAACATACACGTTGCTAAACAGATTGCAGCTCCCGTTCCGTAGCTGCGTTTAGGATCATTTGGGTACTACATCTGATCCATAAATGGGAGCCCACTGGTTGGGAAGGACTCTGGGGTTTAGCGCTCACGCCGTGGAACAGGTTACTCATCGCAACACTCAGCACCGCGGCTCTGAGGTGCTCCAGAACAACCTCAGGACCGAGCCAAGTGGAAGCTACAGCCAGTCCTGATGAGCTGTTAGGGAACACCCCCCTGCAGGGATGGGCTCCACGCAACCCGAACGAGATGCTGAACTCCCCTGAGGACCCCTAAGGCCACCCAGAAGGGCTGTCGTGGGCCTTCCTGCAGGCTGTGTTATGGCTGAGCAGCACTAGAGCCCCTTGCCTTGTTCCTCCTGCCCTTCCTCCCCCTGCACACTGGGGGCTGGGGCCCTACAGGATTGGCCTCACTTCTGTTAGAAGTCTTCGACTTTGTACCAAGAGCCTCCTGCGAAGATGGAGGATACTGAGCAAACAGGAAGTTCCACGTGGGACACAGGTGCAAAAAAGAGGTTTCAAAAAGTGAAGGGAGGAGAAGTTACCTGCCGCTGGTACTATAATGGCTCAACAGCGATGCTATAAATAGAAGGATGCGTGTTGGACGTTTTATCTCGCTTGTGTGGTACACCATACAGTTAAAGTCTGAATAAACCTCTTTTGTCAATTTTATTACCTTTCAGATATAAAAATAAATAAACTTAAAGAAGGAGTGGAGACCTGCAAAGCCAGCCTGGTTCAGAAAGACTGACAAGGGAATAATCCTGTCCTAAAGTTGAGGAGATAAAACAATGAGCTTTCGGGAGGGCAAAGCCCCTCCAGAAGGAGCTGTCCTTTACACAGGAGGATTAGAATAAAAACATTAAAAAGGGGACTCTTCCAAAAGGAAAGGAAAAACCAAAAATGCCATAACATTTTTGCTACCAGAACCGCTTTCTAGTTTGACGGGAAGGCTGCATGAGCTGCTGAGAAATAGGAGGTAGCACGGTAATAGCAATTAGAAGCATTTTAATGACCATTAAAAAAACCCCACAAGTAAACGATACAGTGTATTAAGTAACTTTTACTTGGCTGAATATAAAAGAGACATCGAGAAATCATGCTTTTACTTTGCAATTCTCAGCAGTGAGTTCTAGACTTACCACTCCGATGCCAGCATGGGAACTTCCAATTGGCAGCAACGCATAATTACCACTGGGCAGAGGTGAATCAACCACTGTCTGTCACAAAGCCAAGGGGAGACCCTCAGACCATCTGCCAAAGGTGGGCGAGTGGGTGAATAAGTGTTACTTTCTTGCTAGACTCCGAACAGGGCACCACACCTTGCGATAGTATCTCTGTAATAAGCAAACAACTTCAAATGATGTGTCATTGCAGGAGGGTGACCCAGCAAGTCAGGTTTCATTAGTGCACGAGGGACTGCAGTGCGCTGGTACGCACGCTTACCTTGGGACCGGGAAACCTCAGCCTGCCGTGCGGAGGAATCTAAACCCTGAGACTGTCTCCTTCGTGAGACATGGCTCCACAGCAGCACTGTCACTACACGAACGTCCTAGTTCCTTTTCTGTCCGTCACTGTTACAGGTCTTCTAATGTGCTAGTAAGGAGATTACAAATGTAAGCCCACCCCAGAAATACAATCACATTAGTATGGGTACAACAGAAGATGACAGTGTTACGCATGTTCTTCCAATCAGCCAGACATGCCCGACGCTGGACGCCCAAGTGTTCCTACATGGTCACTACCTCCCACCGCTGCACCTCCCTTGTGCCCCAATAGCAAGTACACGGTCCGGCTGCAGTCACAGGGGATGTGCCGGCTCTGCCCATCTTTCCAGCCATGAAGGCTGCAGGGAATCCCCCAAGGCCCCCTGTGAGGCGGGCCCAGTGCCTGCGCAGAGCTTCCATCTGCAGTGGTTTTGTGTGGAGGGCTGTGTTCGCGGGGGCACAGGGTGGCTTCTGTGGGAAGGTGCCAGCAGCTTCCCCCGTGCCCGATGGAGCCGATGCCAGCCGGCTCCCAGCCGGACCCGCTGCTGGCCAAGGCCGAGCCCGGCAGCGACGCTGGCAGCGCCTCTGGGATAACGGGTTTCAAAAGGGGGAAAGTTCCTGCGCAAGAGCAGCTGCAGGGGGAGAGGGGAGGGAGCCCGTGGGAGAGCAACAGCCCTGCAGCCCCCCAGGCCAGGGCAGGAGGGGGCCGGGGGGGCTCCAGGCGCCGGAGCCCGTGGGGAAGCCCCCGGCGAGGCAGGGGATGCCACAGACGCCCCCCTGGCTGGGAGCTGGCACCATGGCTGCAGCCAGGCCCCGGTGGCAGCAGTGAGCCTCCAGCCGTCCAAGGGCACAGCCGCTTAGCAAAGCAGTGTGCACCCTGCTCTGGCTCCGCAGTCAGACTGAGCGGATTTCCAGACATTTTGTTTCTTTCTGTAGCAGAACTCACCCCAGCATTGTGCTCCACATCCCAGCGAGCCAAAGTTCCATCCAGTGAAACTCAACGGTCTTCTGTGAATTCAAACTACTACAGGCCATTGTGCAAATGTGTATTTTGGCAAGTGCCCGGCCCTTCCAGTTGACTGAACTACTCATGCTTTCTAGAAACAACCATGCCTATCCCTAGCACTCCATGCAGGTGACTTTACCCTTTCTTCTTCCTGATTTCTTCCTTTTACTGAAACTTGCTGAATCCTTGCCAGGGGCCACACTCCACTGTCTCTTGGCCCGGCAGCCTCGTTCCTTCTCTTTTCCCGTTTCCTCCCCTTAGGGCTCCTGCCCTCAGGTAACGCAAAGGCCATGGCAACAACGGCACGAAGATCATCCTTGGTGGCAAGGCTGGGAGGAAAAGGATTCCCAACAGAGGAGAATTAGGTGTGTCTTGGTTAGGTTACTTCTGAATTTGACCTGCTCAACCACTCCCTACCAAAAACTCTCAACCAACACTGCAGGCTCAAGCTGAAGGTCTCACAAACTCAACATGTAATCAACAGGCTTCTGCTGAAAGGGGTTAGCCAAAACATTAGCAAAGATGAAGATGTCTCACATAAGATATCAGTTCATTTTTCCTGGGAGTATCACGGAGCAAGTCCACACAGAAGCCATGTTCAGGTACAAGAAGGTAGCCAGGAACAGTCAGCATGGATCCACTACAGACAAATTGTACGGGCCCAGCGTGCTTGTCATCTGTGCTGGAGTGACAGGCTGGATGGACAAGGTGAAGGTGGGGGAAGCAGCGGATGTCACTGGTTTTAGCATGGCATTTGACATTGTCTCCCATATGGGCCAAACTGGGGTGGTATTGCCTGAACAGACAGACCACAACCCGGCTGAAAAAAGCTCAGAGCTGGGCCACGAAGCTCAAAGGATAATAATGGTCAACAACTAGATGTTTCATTGGCATTAACAGATGGCATTCCTTGAGCGGCAATGCTAGGGCCAGTCTCCACCAGTGACCTGCACGACAGAGCAGAACGGTCCCTCCGCAAGTTTGTGCGTGACACTGAATAGGGGCTGTAGGTTATTATGCTGCAGGACAAGGCAGCCATTCAGGTGGTCTTCAGCAATCTGGAAGACGAGTCTGAAAAAAATCCTCTGAAATTCTGCAAGGACAAACGTAAAGTCTGCACCTGACACAGCACAGGGGTGTGACAGCACAGGCTGGGAAGCGAGCGGCTAGAGAAAGCAGCTTTGCTACAATAAGGCCCTGGGGCCCTGATGGACAAAAGGCCGAAGAGGCGCTGGCAGCACGCCTCTGCGGGGAGGCACCCCATCGCTCCCTGAGCGAGAACAGAGCCAGTCTCTCCAGAGGCGCACAGCACAACAGCAATGACCGTGAGTTGCAGCAGCAGAAATTCCACTGGACATCATAGAAGATTTTTTTCAAAGTAAGAGTGGCTAAACTGGAACAGGTGCCAAGAGAGGTCTGTGAAATCCCCATCCTTGGAGATTTCAGAATTTTAATGGACGAAGCCCTGAGCTACCTGAGCTAACGTTGAAGTTAGCCCTGCTTTGAGGAGGTTGGAGTGCAGCCCTCCAAATATGCCTTCCAACTGATATTATTTTGTGGGTGGTTTTGTAGTGGGGTTTGATTTTTTTTTTTCTAAATAGCTGTTGATCAGGGAGACCTCGCTGGAGTTAATGATTCCTCAAAATAATGGAAGCTGTTATCTCTACAGCATCACCTGCCAATTATTTATTTATAACAAGAATGAATTCTGAGTATGCATCACAAGTCCAGACAGTCAAGAGACTTCAGAGGTTTTATATTTAAGGATAAAAGAACTGAACTTTCTCTTCCAGATCTTCAGATTAAGCAGAAAAAGTCCTGCTGTTAATACACTGGAGTCAAATCTGCAAAAGCCTCCTCGGTTCAGAGCTAGCATAAGAAAGACTATTTCTCAGCTCTGTTTTGGATATATGCAACTCACACATTCTTGTGGTGGCAATGTAACACGTTGAGAGGCCTTCTGATGAAACCATTGCTCTGGCCTGAAATATGAACGTAACGCCTGAGATCCAGCCTCCAAACCCAACCCCTGCCTCAGGATTTACCTGCCACCATGATCTCTTTGGTGCAGATCAAAAACCACAGCCCATGTCTAGCCCTGGACCTACCCCAGCGTAGAGGTACGCAGCAGCCTGTGCACTGGGGTGTGCCGGGGACAGCCTTCCAGGATCAGACACAGCACCGGGGGGGGACTCAAGAGACCAGGACAGATACCGAGTGTGTATGTGCAGTGCAACCCCACAGTGTGCATGGGCTGCTACAGTGCACGCGGCCGAGTCCCACCCGGCACGCTGTGCTGTGCACTATTTATGTGCAGCCACTTGTCCAGCAGCCCAGGCTGCCAAAAGTTCAGCAAACTAGCTAGCTGCCATGGAAAAAATAATAATCAGAGTTGGCTGCTGAGTCCCAGCAGAACCACACTGCAAATGTGGGGCAAGGGTCCTCGAGACCATGCCTCCAACAGCACTGGCTGCAATGCCAGGCATCTCAGCGCCACAGGAAAAGCAAAGAACACGGCACTCCCTGAGACGCGCCGGGATATTTTTACCTGCCAGTCTCTGGAGAGACACAGGTCACTCCCATGAGTCACAGGCCCAAGTGCCCCCCACCACCAAAGCCCCAGATGACCCAGCCCTTCTGTAAGCTTCTTGTTGTCCGAGCAACAACAAATGCTCAGAAAAGGCACCAGATTTCGTCCCCTATCTCAGCATGTTAGGTTCTGTGACACCAACATAAAACCTGGGCCAAGAAGGAAAAAAATAAATAAATAAAAGTAAAAACCCAAATGTATTTGAAAGTATGTTCAGAAACAAACAAGCAAAACCTCTTATCCAAACAAATCATAGTTACATCTTGGGTGAGACCATGTTTATGAAGGTTTAGCCAAGAAGTTTGCTTGGAGATACTTCTCCAGCCTTAACATAACACTACCAGCCTGGACAAGTGCTACTAGAAAACACCTCATTAAAATGCTGTTGTGGTATTTATTTATAGATAGTAATTTATATCACACCCATCATACACACCAATCTGGCAGCTACAATCGGCAAATTGGACTGCTTCTCCCACAGCGCTCCCTGCCCCAAATCCACTCCCCGATGCCCCCAGCTCCCTTACCAACACAACCTCTTCCCACTTGGTACCTGGCACATATTCAGCGTGACAGCAGTGTCGCTCTGAATGAGCCTGAGCCTCTCTTTGTCTGCATTTATCCAGCGCCGCAGCACTCTCGGAACATGCAGGTGGAGTACCAAGGATGCAACAGCCCGTCAAGAGCCAGACAAACATCTTTTGGTGCTTTGTAGCTAGGTGTTCTTGGGTGCAGTCATCAGCCACTGCAGAGCTCATCCCTGGAGTGGACAGGCAGCTGGAGTCTGCATTTGCTGGAGGGTCCGTGGCTTTGGGATGCACTAAGGATAATACCAGAGAGGCTCATTTGTAGGTCGCACAACAGCCAGCGTGATAAAACACCTTATGAGAAAGCATAGGGTGCGTCCTCAGTAAAAAAAAAAATAAAAATGGGGGGGGGAGAAAAGAAAAAAAAAGAAAAAAGACTGGCAAAAAAAAAGAGGTTAGATGAGGTAGCTGGGACTGCCGGGGGCAATCTGAAATCAGTTTACATTAGAGCAGGTTGCTCTTGATTTCGCTACAGCAGTTGTCACGCTTGGTAAGAATAACAAGCTAGTCATATGGCAGCTACCATTGTGCAGCTCAGCACATGCAGCCCAGTAGAAACAAATCCAAGCAAACGCACTGGCTAGGATGGGACTTCTTTTTTTAAAAAGCACATAAAATGGTTATGTAAATAAGTTTCTACTTCAGGAATCTGTGAGAACAAGTTTCCCTGTAAGAGGACTTTGTTACTGGAGTACCTGGTGTTTTACCCTGAATCTGCACTTCAGGCTGAAATGCTGGCATATACATCCCACTGCAGCTCCCAGGTCCTTCCCACTATCTGGTCCCTTCAATCTCCCAACTTTTTAAAATATTTTCAAGCTCATCAGCTATCTAGAGTTCCACCTTCGTGCATGCCCAGAACTGCCCCAGTCCTGACAGGGCCAAGCAGCTCAGCCCAATTCACACCTAAGTCTGATCAGGATCAAGAAACTGGGCGTTGCTTTGCCTAAATCCCCTGAGGGCTTTGATCGGGGATTATATGTTACCTGGTGACTGTATCATGTAAAATGCGTAAACAGTCCTGGGAGCAGAGTCCAGAATCTCAAACTCCCATGTGAGTGCTCGAACCAGTCGGTAGGACAGCCATGCTCCCCACGCACGCTTGCTTTCTGGCACTATGATTCAACAGCGCATTGCTGTAGAGCAGCAGATCCTCAGCAGAGAGCGGACTAGGAGTGTCCAGCTCCCTGCCTTGTGGTCGGGTGTTCTGCTAGAGGGAGATGGGAACAAACAGCCTGAGGAGAACAGTGACCCTGTTTGCCACTTCCTGGCTGCTGGTAATCTGTGTTTCGGATTAGGCATCTTTGCTGGGACAGAAAGGCTGTCTGTACTCACCTTCCAGAGGAGCTGTCGGCTGGGTCGTTGCAGCAGTAGCATTTAAGACTTTAAATTTCCCTATCAGCCTCTCTGGCCACAACGCTGAATGTTTTGGTCCTCATGTGGAAGTGCCAGGCTTGCCTCATGCGCACTGCAGGGATTGCTGGCTCTAAAGTCAAAGCTGGGCACTAGCAATCAAGAAACACAGAGCTTAATACCGAAACATCAAAATATTCTTGGGTATAACTTAAAAAATTTGTAATTGCATCTGCAAGTGGCTACACCAGATAGTTACTCAGCCTCGGCACTCAGGTCTTGGTGCATAACATGAGGAGTCTCATGAATTAGCACGTGCTAAGGGAAAAAGCCTTGGGGAAAATCTGTACTGCTGCTATCGCTACAGAGAAACAGCCTTTCCCTACCCCAGCAGCACACCAACTCCCTCCCTGATAATGCTCTCTCCGTAACACACATCGGTGCGTTTGTCTCATCCAGGACCATCTGGGGGAAGCAGCTTTGTTCCTTCTAAAAACGGGGGAGAACTGTACAATGAAGCTGGTGAAGTTGTGTGTCTGGAGCACAAGCCTTATGAGGAGCAGCTGAGGGAACTGGGGGTGTTTCTTTAGCCTGGAGAAGAGGAGGCTCAGGGGGACCTTACCGCTCTCTAGCTGTAAAGGCTGTAGCAAGGTGGGGGTCAGTCTCTTTTCCCAAGCGACAGGGTGAGAGGAAACAGCCTCAAGTTGCACCAGGGAAAGTTTAGATTGGATATTAGGAAAAAATGTCTTCACCAAAAGGGTTGTCAAGTACTGGAACAGGCTGCCCAAGGAAGTGGTGGAGTCACCATCCCTGGAGGTATTTAAAAGACGTGTGGATGTGGCACCTGGGGACATGGTTTAGTGAACTTGCTAGGTTAATGGTTGGACCATTTATGGACCAAGACCTGTATGATCTTACAGGTCTTTTCCAACTTAAATGATTCTATGATTCTATGAAACAGCAAAATGCTTTCTGTATCTGTTTGCATTGCTCATAAATATTAGAAACCTTTTTCATGAGCATAAGAATTATTTTACAATAAAAATGTGCAAATGATGACATTTCTCAGAGGAAACGTCCAGCTGGACAAGCTTCCATCGAGACCAAATTAATGACAGTGTGCAGCTTGCTCTGGTTGTTTTCCGTTTTTACTACACAAATTATATTTGCAGTGGTAGAAAGTGATTCTGTCCTGGACCAAATACAGAAAAATGCTTTGGAAAATGTCACACTTTGCTCACAAATGCAAAAGTTGTTTCTAAGTTTCACTTACTGCGGCAACTGTTCCACAGTGAATTTCCCCATTTGCTGCAGCACTCATAAAGTTCCTTTGGAAACCACTCAGCACACCCAGTACACACACAGAAGACACCAGGAGAGAGCCACAGGCCAAGTCGCTTCTAATAAACGCTCTCAGGCTTCCTTCTGAGATGCCAGGATAAAGAGCAAAGCTTTTCACATTGCCCCCATGCCACTATTCGGAGCCAATACCTCCTTATACCTCAGAATGAAAAAAGAAAATGCTTCTGAACTGTGAGCTTCAGCCAAAAAGAGCCCCACCATGTTTCTATCACTAATGCCACAGCTCATCTTTGGATTTCCGTTGCGCTCGCCATTGCAGGCAATATCAGGGACTCTCCAGCTAAAAGCAGGGGCAGCTATCAACCGAGCTGTAGGGCGTTACAGCTGCCGCTCTCAAGAGACTTGTCTCCTCCACAGCTCAGCACAAAGCAGAAGCAGAAACACAGCCGCTGGTGGGTCCAACCCCAAGACCACCATTAGCTACAGAGGGCTATGGGTACCGCAGGGCGCACACAGAAGGCCGACACGCGGCGCCATGAAGGTTGGCTGGCATTTTTACTGTGTTGCATGTGTACACGCTGGTCAAACTGTAAGGGCCAAAGGGGACAGCAGACAAGGAGCAGGCTTGGCACTCGACCCCTAACATAGTATAGCCTTTGTGTGGTTACCTTGGGCTACTCCTGAAGCACAGCTAGATACCTGAGTATCTCTAGATGTACGCAAATTGGCAGTTTGTGAGCAAAACCTCTCTTTAGTAGAAGGGCTACGGGCTACACAAACTATACAGAAGGAAGCCAGTGGATAAACAAGAGGGGCTCACCTCTGCCACAAACTGAGGTGCAGCAAAGCGCAGTGATTTGGGGAAAACAAGAACTTCCTCTGAGGCTGATGAATGCCAGGTGCATGAAGCTTCAAGGTACAAGCTGAGGAAGCATGTCACCATGCTGTTCCCATCAGTGAAGCTTGCTTGGTCCAGCAACAGCAGTGCAGAGCTCTGATTCACAGCACTGTTTGCAGGGCTTTAGTATGCCACCCCGTGCAAACCGATAATAGCTTGAGGGGGAAAATTAACAGGTGGTCATAGGGGAGAAACTCCGGAGGGGTGTTTTTCCCCCCTCTCCTCTGTGATAATAGGCTAATTAGGATTTTCTGAAACCACCTGCATATTTTCCCAGGCATCCTGGCTACCAGTTAGAACAGAATGTATGTCTCCACAGTGGCGTTTGCAGCACTGGGCTTGCTTTTCATTAAACGCCTCTCCTTTGTGTGCAGAAGACTGTACAGTCCAGAAGGTCACTGTCATGATGGCACTGAGGGGTGACACGGCGGTGATGACTAATGTTCAGGGAATACTTAACACTTTCTAGCTAATTCCACTGCTTCAAGAGAGTCACCTGACATCCTATTACCCCAGTTTTCCCACTGCTGTAAGGGGAGAAGTAAATCCTCGCTGGTCTTTAGAGGAAGAGTGTACCAGTGTTGTTAAAGACTCCTGCAACTCACTAGGCAATTCAGAAACAATAGATGTTACCCAGCACAAAGCACAACGAGAGGCAATAGCACAACATCCAGGGACAGGAGCAGAAAGCTCCACCACCCTGGGTGCATACTACTGCAGAAAGGCAGGGATGGGCAGCGAACGTGTATCTCATGAGTAACGAACATGTGCATTTTCATGTGGCATCACCATTTCACAAAGGCTGCCAGGTAGTAACACCTGCTGCTCTCCCTGCCACAATGTGTGATGTATGCAATGGCCATGTCCTCCTTCAGAGCAGCATGGACCCATGGGATGTGGGACTTCATGCTACCATCCTCTTAACCTTGCTTATGCTTCAAGACATCCCCAGCTCAGACAGATTTCCTAAAAGTGAGCGTCAATTCCCCTGTACTCCCTGCTGCCCACACCAGGCGCTCTGGGATGAACATCCCGCACACACCAGGTCAGTTCAGGGATCTCTGAACAGCCCCGCTGGCCAGCCACCCAGCTGCAGCCCACCATGCAGGTACAGACACAGGGGGCAGCACCAGCCATGCCTGCTTCCCCAGGACACCATGTGTCCTCCACTCCCCTCCTCCCTTTCTTGTGTCAATAACACAGAACAGCAAGGTAAACATGAGGGCTCTGGGGCATCCAAGAGACCCCTTTCCTGGCAGCTCGCAGCCACTGGTGCTGCCTCCTGACATGTGTGAGCACTCAGTTGCATGAATCCTCTTTCCATGCCACTACCAAGACCCTACAACAGCTCCTATGTGTGTTCTTCCCTGTATACTCTACTGTTTCCTCACATCAGCATCTGCTGCGCTCACTGTCTCCTGCCCGGTGCCAGAGGGGCAGCTCTGTAGGCGGCCATTCCTCCCCTTCCCTGCTCGCGTGGCCCTGCCTTGGATGGAGGCAGGCCCCGGTGCCCTCTAGGACGACAGGGCTCAAGAAGACTCTTTGTTAAGGCCCAGGCACTGGAAAGATGCTCTGAGCCCGCAGCCAAACATGACCTGCTCCGGCAAGCAAAACCTTTCTCACCAACCTCCTTCCCTCCCCCTGGGTTAACAGGCAGTTGGGACCGCCGGAGCAGGGGTGGTTGGTTTGTTAAAGGATCATTGCCTTTCAAAATTGCATTTCAGGAAGCTAGGAATTTAAGTTTGCAATCTGCATGGTTTCTGTTTCCAAAGGTGACTCTGTGTGTGTGTGTGTGTCTCTGCTACCCCCCAACAAACCGGCACTGTGGGTGCACACCAACAGTGCCATGTGTCTGCGCTTTGGCTATGCCTGCTCTAGCACTGTGCACGTCACATTCCCTGTTTTGGGGGCTAGATGTGTGCCTCGGGCCAGTACAGTTGAAGGACATGAATACCAAGGGTTACAAATGAGAAGCTGTGGTGAGCTGGCAGCTGGCACAACTATTGATTTTTTGATAAGTACTTTAAGTGGCTTATTAATGGCAAAACTTTTTCTAGTGAATCCTACCTGCAGCCAGTAGATGAACCACAAAGGACAGACTCCAGCCCTTTTCCAGAATACTGCTCGGTGGCTAAAGACAAGTGCTGCTTAGAAAATGACTTTTTTTTTCTTTTTCTTTTTCTTTTTTTTTTTTTTTTTGCAAAAGACAGTGATAGGGCAGGGGTTGCAATGCATAAAGTGCACATATGCTCAGTCACTTGGAAGAAGGATGTTCTCTAGCACCCACGTTTGAATTTTAACTGTTGAATCTGAGCCAGATTCGGAGATGACGTAGGTGGTTTTGTAAGTTACATCAGTAACTTGGTGGGGTGGCTGTAAGCAAGCCGGCTACACCTCAGCTCTTGACTGGCACAATTCCACACGGAAGACACACAGGTCTGAGCCTAAAGGAGAATTTCCCAGGAGATAAATAATGCCCTATCTGATATTTCAGCGTTGGTTGCCTACAGTGTCCTGAGACAAACACTGGCAAAAATATGGAAAGGAGATTTTTTTGTTGTTGTTGCGGTTGTTCCCTGGTTACAAATCCTCTGCATAGATTTGGAGATGTTGAAAATCTATGAGAATGTGTACTATTTTTGAATTGGTATTTTAGTCCAGAACTGGATTGAAAATAGTGGTGATGGAAGCAAAACTAAGCCAGGCTGATTTGTTACAGTAAAGCTGTGTTGCACTTTAGATTACTTATTAACAAACAGCAAATGGGCCTCTGCCTTGACCTTTTTTCATTTGAGCAAATACACTCTTCCTGCCCCTTGTAAACAGCAGTTACTGGTAACTGAGTCACGTACCCCCTCACATCACTGGAGTTATTTTTTTTCATCTGTGGCAAGGATTTTAGTCAAATTGAATTTTGCCAGGCTCACTAAGGTTATTAGCAGTATTATTAGTCTTAATAATACCAACAGTAATAATACTACTCTGGATCACCATAAACCTGAAAACGCCTAAGTACTTCACAAATATTAATTAACAAAACTCAATTGGAGGTCTGAGAAATCAGCAAAAAATTGTCAGCCTCACTTTAGAGCTGAAGAGCTGAAAACAGAGCCACAGCAACCAGAAGTGGCTGTTTGCTTGATGAGTTTCAATTAATGGCTGTTCTTTGTGTCACAAAGCGCCAGGTGCCCAGTGCCTCTGGCAACACTGCCAGGTTAAAAGCAGCAGCCCACAGCACACATCTGGAGCAGCAGAAGTCAGTGGTAGGTTTGCGAACTGGAGCCAAAGGGATAGGCTCTTCCACTGGAAGCTGGGCTTTCAGTACCTGCGCTGCTTTGAACGGGACTGTCAGGCGTGCCCCGAGTCTCTTGTGCCTTGGGATCCATGACCAACGGTTCCCTGGGCACTTTGGAAAATCCCACTCCTGCTGATCTTCAATGAAGCTGAAGACCAAGAACACACCTAGAACCTGCGCGTGTCCCAACAAACTATGGATACCCACTCCTTTGTCAGCCTTTATATTAAACCTTTTTTGAGTGTAGGAGGCAAACTCTGACAACCACAAGGAACCCCTCTGCAATAGCTGATGACTACTTTTCCTACCTAATTATTTCCCTGACCTCTCTCTACCGGTATTAAACCTCCAGTGGTGACCAAATTGTGACAATGGCACCAAGGAGTATGCAGTATTCATCTTGGTTGTAAGTTAATTTATCCTGCAGATACCACCCAAATCCATTCTGAATTGCACATCGGGCACTCAGTAAACAAGGCGAAAGTTGCATCTAGATTCTTAGCCAGTGATGTCTAAGAGTCTCTGCAGCAAGGGGTAATTACTTGTGTTAATTGCAGACTCCTCTAAGGTACATCATGCCACAGTGTGCAGAAGGATTGGACATACATATTGGAGGAGTGACTTTTTTGTTTCTTTGATTTGTTTAGAAAACTTACCATTTGTAGGCATAGAAAGGACACAGGCAAAGTCAATCTGGATGTGTTGTTTACAGTCAGGAGGATGCAGTGCCAAGAGCAACAGCCTCACAATGGAGAGATCCAGGTGCAGTTTCTCACTCTGACACAGACTGCTCATGTGATCTTGAGCATGTCACGTAACCTGTCTGTCCCCAGCTGTAAAATTAGGATAATAGTAGTTAGTTCATGTTAAAGCCTGAAAGATATCAAAAGAGTAAGAAAAAAGCAGTCTGTCTACGCTGAGTCTTCATCCATCACTGTCTTCAAGAGCTACAGAAAGCACCGTGACCAGACTGACTCCATTTCCCTGTCTATGATACAATCGCTGGCCTTTGCCTGGTGGGCAACTTTCCACTCTGTGACGGTGCTCACTCCCGATGCTCTATGTCTTGTGAAGACATGCTCTGAGAAACTTTTCTCTTCTCTGGAAAGGTGGAAGGCAACCAGATGCTCTAACTCCACAGCCATATTCATCCAATTTACTCCACTTAACTCCCTCAACTTCTTTACAGAGTTAGGTGAAATGTTCTCCAGCTTCACAATGAATTTGAAGCACCTCATTTGCTGACAATAAATCCCAGTGTCTCATGTGTTCCTTGAACACCTCCTGTGATACCCACTATAATTGCTCCTTATAAAAAAGACACAAGCCCCACAGCTGACATTTTGTGTGATGTGTTGCTTCTGCAGGCACGGCAGAATTCATTTCCCTCTACCTCCCTTTGCCTCGGTAACCCCAGCACCAGCTATTCCTCTGCAGAAACACACTAGTGTCACAGTTTTCAGTCATGTGATGCCCCTAGTAACTTTAATGGGAGTCCCATAGCTGCCATCCCACAGTGTTTTGAAGATCTGGGCTCTGTGTTTCATCCCAGATAGACAGTCTATAAAAGTCTCACAAACAATTCAGGCACAGTCTCTGGCTTGGCCAGCTCTCCCCACAGACATGTCATCCTACAGCAGAAGCAGCCCCCAGGCTTACATTCAGGCAGGAATGGAAGCGATGCCACATCTTTTTGGGAGCCCTCCTAGCCAGCAGATCCTAGAATGCACAACACAAGCGAAACAAGGCAGGGGTCCTCCGCACAGCACTCTGGTGTTGCACTCTGCAGGCATAACGTTTGGCAAACATCAAAGAGGGGCAGGAAGAATCCCCCCATGCCAGCTCAGCAGGAGTTCTGGGGGTTTCTGCAGGCTAAGGCACACTCTATCCAGGAACACACCCTGGGCCTGCAGACATTCACAAAGCCATGGAATTATACAGTGACTTCTGAAGAGCTCTTTTAACTGTGATAGAAAAAAAAATAACAAAAAAATCAAGGCAAGGATGCTTGAGTCTGCTGAGAGCCTGAGAGGATACCTTTGCACTGGAGAACTTCCTGTCCGCAGGCTGGGGACAGCTGTATGTAACCTCCGCTTGCTACGGGCACGGCCACTCCGGATTTGTGCAGACACCCCTTTCTCCTAGCTCCATCTCATCCAATGCTCTACAGATATTGCTGTCTCTGCTGCTGGTCCCATTTCCCTCACACAGCAGGGAAGGACAGACAATCCTACAAGCAGGGAACCAGACCACAGGGCAGGACTACAGTAAGGAAATCAGCACCCTGATGGGTTGCTGATGTCCCAGACTCATATGCACACGGATCCAATGCACGTATCAAAGAGCAGGATCATGTCAGCACAGCTTGCTGCATCCCTCTTCCTCTCCTCCACGCACCCACCAGCTGCCGAGAGCAGCTGCCTGGTGGGGCAGGCCTGCTCCATGTAACCCAGATGTACGTGAGCTGTTCTGCACCTGCAGCAGCGCAATGGTGCAACAGCTCGTGCCCTCACCTAACCCTTCCTTCCCTACCTTTATCTCAGACACCAGGCTTGTCGGCAGCTGTCTCCTTTACTGAAGAGCACACCTGGGTGTGCTGTCAGGTGAACAGGGACATAGGGAACAGTGTCTCACCATCACCCTGTTCTCTGGCTCTTGCACAGCTGCAGCAGAGGGTGTCAGATGACCATTCTTGGGACTAGCTCAGTGCCCAGCACCTCAGCCCTCTCCTTCTCTGTGGCTCCTCCATGGAGGCCCCCCTCAGCAGCACAAAGGGAACAGGAAGGATCTGGAAAGCTCTGTGGCTCTGTGCTGTTTTCATGCCTGTTTACACACATTGCTCTCTGAATGGGCAGAGGTCTGTGAAACTGCTGATTCATGAACATCTCTGCCATCTGTGGCCTCTTCAAATGAGAGTTCACCCTGACCCGAGGATGATTTACTTTTCTTGGCTGCTCATCTCAAACTGATGCTGTCTCCAGTCCCTCAGACTTCGAAGGATTCGGGTAAAAATAAATATTATTGAATCTCTTGTGAAGCTGTTAACTCCGAGCGGTGAAGCATTCAAGTCTCTGACAGAGAAGGGGAAGATGTCAAGAGCTAGTGCCAGGGGATGACTTCTAACCAATCTCATACCCAGCTATCCTCCTCAAACTACCCCTATCAGTATATGTGCAAAGTCACATTTTAGAGAGCGCTGAAGAATAAGTGAGAGCCTCTGATACTCAAGGGCTCTGGGCTGGGTCTGACCATGGACTGGAAACAGGTTAAGCTGCCAAAAACCGCACACATCCATCCCAGACAGGCTACAGCCACCTCCTGTCCCATCCCCAGAAAAGCTTCGTTTCCTTCTTCCTCATCTCAGCCATGACCAGCACCTGGTTTTTGCAGATGATTTCAGCTTCAGCCCTGCTGCCTTTCCCTCCTATCTTTTCTCACTGTGCTCTAACAATCTATTATTGCCGATCTACTTTCCCATGAATGGTCACAGTCTCACCAAGCAGGGCAAAGCTGTGGTCAGTTAAGATCTCCTGCCAGGGCATGTTATATGACACTATTGTGGCCAAGCAGTTGCCCCCTTCCTCCCCCCCAGCTACGTCTTCCTACTTGTGAAACCATCCCCTCAGAACTAGAAGAACCCGCTCCGGGGTAAGGTGCCTGAATAGGGCTAGCAGGAATTGGCCCTGAAACTTTGTTTTGAGAGCTGACACCAGAGGTGCTGCTCAGCTGCACCTCCCACTAACGTCACCAGCATGGAAGGTGCTTTGCATGCCTCAGTATTAGCCCCAGCGTTATCACAGGACAAATCACAACCATCATAATAAAATTTTGCAATAACCTCAATTTAATTAATAGTAAGGAGAAAAAAAAGTCTTGCCAGGTCAGATGGCAAACTCTTTGTTTCTCACGTGATGACTGTCAAATTACCATCTCCACAAAAGCACGTCACAGAGCACATTTAATAAACCTTGGAAATGTTTATCAAAGCAGCAGTAAAGATCCGTCAGGATCTGTCCACATGAAGAAGCCAGATACAGAGCTGGGTTTTAACGAGTTACTGCCAATAAAGGACTTGAGTGCATACAACTAGACTTCAACTGAACTCGGCTACTGAATTGCAGAGTCACAGACATCACTCTCAGCCACCTGCACTCTGTGGTCTCTCCTTGGTTCACATTCAAGTTTTCTGCTTCCACACCTGACCAGAATAGCATCTCCTTGGAGATGCACTTTATCCTCCACAGGCATCCAGAGACGAGGCACCCCTTCTCTGGATGCCTTAAGGCATGGGGTCTTGCAAACCAGCTCTGAGAACACCAAACGCAGCCTGAGGCTCTTCACACCATGAATTACTGATCACTTCACTCTAAAACAGAAGCTGCTCACTGACAGTGGGCCGGGGAGAGCAAACATCCCATTAGTGGAAAGCACGGTTTCACTCTGAAGAGCTTTACCCGGAATAGCTGATCAGCCAGCAGTTAGACAGTCTCATGGGAAGTGAGAGACAAGCACCCTCAGATTGAGGAACGCATTGAACCCAGGTCTCCCACTTCCTCAGTGAATGCTCTAAAATAAAAGACAGTGACTTAGAAGACAGACACCAGCCAGAAGGAAGGAGCACTACTCTCTTACTTCCAACGTGTTGCTGGCACCGTCCTTGGGGAGGAGTATGCCATCAGAATCCTTACAGGACTGAAGCAAGAACTCCTGAGTGAGGTTTCTGTGCTCTGATGGGATGGCAGGGATGTAAGGGTGGAAGAAGATTTCTGAAACGCCTGTACTTTCAGACTGTCCTCTAGACATCAAACATGCCCTCTGGTTGGGAGAGAGATGTCTCACACGTCTGCGTTAGGTCTGGACATAGCCCTGTTGCGAGCAGGGAGACTGAGGGGGAAGGAAGGGCTATGCCATTGTGCAGCACTTCTGCTGCAGTCCCTGGCAGCACACGCTCACCTGGGCTACAGCCTCCTCAGTCCATCCCAGCAGCCTGGCCTGCTGACTCCTCCCTGTCCACACTGCTTTTGGCTCCAGGGTCTGGCCCTTGAGGCTCTCTTGAGAGACAGCAGCACCCCCTGTTCGGTAGCTGTGCCCTGTACCGAGCCTCGCACACCCCGGCCCACAAGCAGCGCTTCTCTTACGGCTTAGAGGACCGGGGTGCCTGGGCAGCACTATTAGCACAAGGGTCTTTCATTTCATCCGCACTCTTTGGATGAAAGGATGTAGTTCACTGAAGCTTTATAGGTCTTTCGGCTAGTGAATGGGCATGTTCTATGGGAATTTGCTTTGGCTTTTCTATGTTTTTGTCTTCTGGTAGGACAGGATACTTTGAAAATCGCTTTCCCCGCCTTTGCAGGAAATGGGAGAGAAAAAAACAACTCTACACTTTCATACTGCAGTAAAACACTCTTTAAAGCGTACTAAGTTAATTCTGCCTCATCTGGGTGAAAATGCATTGTGCTGTCATGGCCTTATGTGTTATCTTGCAATAATAATAATAAAAACTTTCTATATAAAATAAACCAATAAAAGTGCATCAGTTTCAAGTGTTGGCTGATAACTCCACATACAGCATTGTTAGGCCTGCGATGAAAAAAGGCAACAACACAATTTTTTGCAAGCTGTTTCTCTTGGCAGATGGCATTTCCATTTTCAGTATAACTCAAAAGGCTGAAGTGACTGACACTACTCTTAACTCTAGTTAAACCCTACCATAGCTGCTGTAGCCACTGCAGAGTTCTGCTTTCATGTTGCTGCTAGCACAGGGAGTTTCAGAAGAATTTTGGATTGGCTTGGATACAAGTCTAGCAGGGTGCTACAAATAGAAATAGCAGAAGAAGGTAGTGAAGTAAAAATATGCAGTGTTAGATCACGGATAGAGAAGTAGCACAGACAGGAAGTCAATGAAAAAGATAGGCACGCTGTTGCTCTCTGCCACTTGCTATGATTTTGAATGCGCTCCCTTTCCAAATCCCCAACAGAATTCACACTTTCATTAGCCTTGCCTCCCTCCTTCATACTGACATTGGTAGTAGCCATTCCGGATAAAAAGGCAGCCACACTAGGAAGGAGAATGGCTGCTTTTAAACCTGCCCTTCAAAGCCGCCCTGTGCATTGCATAATAGTTCACACGGTCACCACACTATGAAGTTTCATCTCAAACAGGTAGAGTGGGGCTGAACAAAGAAGCCTGCACTTGAACCTTTCTGACCTTTGGGGATACATGTTTGTAGTCTGGGCTCAATCCATTCATATGGTGGCCCACATCTGAAAATCTGGGTGCCTGCAGCCAGGCTTTGTTGATCCACTTAATGGCCTGGCTTGTTTTCCAAGGTGCAGACCATGTCCAGTTCCTACCAACTCCTGTGGGACTCATCAGTCACATTAAGGAATCTGAATATGGATTTAGGAGCCTAACTTTTGGCACTTGGGGTGGAAAACTTTAGCCCGTAAGACTGCACAATCCTATTACCATGACAGCTCGGGAATGTGAGAACTCAGCAGTTTAGAATAAGGCGCCACATTAAAAATAGATTAAACTGAAAACAGCCCTTACGGCCTACGGCGCCTAGGACAAGTGTCTGCCAGCTGAAATGCCTTGTAGGTAACTGTTTGCTAGTGAATCAGGTGCTGGCTGAAGGTGCCCACAGTTGCCTCAAGTCACAGACAGATTTTTTTTCCAGAGACGCTGTATTATTTTTTTTTTAGCACCATATGAAACTCGACAGCTCCAACCCTAAGGGGATCCATGCAAACCTCCTGCTTGCTCTGGTTCCCATGGCACTCACATCCACTGAGTTTCACTTTGAATTTCAGCCTCACAAATCTCCAAACTCAGCCTAGAGTGATAAACTGTGCCAAGCTTGGGCTCGAGCTATGGAGCAGGACTGTTCCCCTTTCTTTTAACACTACTGTATGAAACAAGGGAGGAACCAAGTTCTGTGACACAGGAAAAATATGATCAGCATCCAGCGCAATGTGTTGGGAGGACTTATTTCCTGGTCCGTTTGCAGCCTGAGGGTGAAACAAAGGGTGAGCTTGTTTCCCGGGTTGGCGTCTTCCTGCTAGCCAGGGACAAAAGTCACTTGTCCTTTTGGTTCTCTCAGATCTGTCCAGCAATGATCACAAAGATTTGCTGACCTGCCGGTGGGCACTTCTGACAGCTGATGGGGTTGCATTTCAGTGGCTCTGTGCTTTCTTCTCCAACAGCTCCCAGAGGACACTGATGCTTTTATGCTTAATATATGCTGTCATTTTGTATTATATCTTTTCTTTGGAAGTAACTTTATAAATGACCAAACCAAAACACAATCTCAAACCCCAAAATCCAAACACCAAAAAAAGCTGAGGAGTGCTGCGGACATCACAAATGAATTACTGCTCCTTCAGCTGACAGAGTCAAAAGAAGCCATAGCCCTGCCTGCTTTACAAAAGTCATCTGCCATAGAGTGGTGGTTACTGGTCACTAACATTACTTCCCTGGATTTCTGCTTTTTTTTTCTTCTCCAGTCCCATGATGTGGTGAGGCCCTTGACAGAGGCTTTTGCTGCTGTATCAGCATTTGTGGCATTAAAAGAAAAGTGGCAATAGAGCAAACCTTTGGATTCCACAGCCGGGTTGCTTAAAGACATAAATGACCAAGCACAACCCCAGTGCCTAACTGTCCTCCTCGATCCGTCCTCCCGTTCCTGATTCATGCAGCAGTCACAGAGTGACAGCAAGGGTTACAGTCTTGCATAAAGAACTGACAAATGACTTGCTCAAAGCAGACTGGAGGTATTCACATGTAATGGCTCAATGTGCAGGAATAATATTACAAGCACACTCCATCCAATTTAATCTTCAGCTGAGTATAGTAACTCACTGAATATTGCAATACACTTGACAGATTAAGAAACCTTTTTATTTTATTAGGTTTAATTCCCTGCATATCTCTCTTTATTTTCCCTGCAGGATTGTTTGGGAATGCCTTACAGAAACAGGATCAACGAAAGAATAGTATATACCAGGTATGAGAACAACTAACTCTGCCCCATGATAAATACAATGCCAAAACATCACGGGGATTTCAGAGTAATTCCATTTCTGTTGATACAAGTTGTCTGAAAACATCATTGACTAGGTTCTGGTGGAATAAATGAAACCAGGTAAATGATAGATGGAGATCTATTTCCCCCGAGCCCTGGCTTTTTCAAAGACACCCCCTACTCCCTACACTCTACCCACAATCTATACATTTTAAAATCCAGAAGGCACCGTTTTTCATACGTAACTTTAAAAATTTACACTAGGCTTTATAATCCTAAAATACCTCTGTGGCACAAAGCCACATATGCAATACGTGGGTGGAAAAGCTGTCAGCATAGTGGAAAAAATATTCTGCTGAAACTCAAAACTCTGCAGAAATAGCTGAGTCACTCTTTCGCAGTTAAGGTAGTCTGGGCTTGTTACCCTCTTCTATGCCTCTGGATGGTGTCTGGCACACACACCCATCCTCGACTGCCAGTGACTCCAGTACATCTCTAAACGAGAACTGCCTTGGAAGTATCAGACTGACTTCCCTCACACAGGTGTATCTTGTCATCCACATACACGAACTGAGTGAATGCTGCCCATCCATCCTGGAGGCTCAACGCCCTTGGGCAAGTATGTACAGCAACGCAGGTAGATTTGCAGTGGCCAATTCATGTACATCAGCTCTGTTCTGGTATGCAAGATGATACTCAGCAGTATGCCCAATTTACGATTTGATCGCAGTTCTCAAGTCAAACAATGTTTCCCTGACCTCCTAAGAACTAATGCTTTTTTAGCTCCCCCCCCCCCTTTTAAGTCTCCTGATTCTTCAGTCAGCATTATTGTTTTGGCTGGGAAGAAGGAGCTGCCTAAGAGCCATTTATTAGCACATAAAATTAGTGAAATTGCAAAGGTCCCGAAGTCATAACTGCCAACAGATTATAGACTCTACTAAAGCAGTCACATATGAAATCTAAAAAGAACTCTAGTACAGCCTATACATTTTGATCCCCAGAAAACATAATTTGGCTTGAAAATCTTTTGATCCTTTGACCTGCATTTTAATCAGAATGCAAAATTTCCCTGAAAACTTGGAAGTATGCATATGTAAACAACAATTTAATTTCTATGTGCGAGATTTAACCATGTGCCAGATGTTCAGCATTTAAGAAAAATTTTTGTATGAACTGCAGCAACAATATATACCAAGTAGCTGTACCATACACACACAGCCACACAAATGCTGTCACTGGGATTCACAGTTGCTTATGGGGCACATTTGCCACTGTCAAATGGAAATATCAGACAGTAACTTTTGCATTTTAAGCCCTACGACGACCAGCACACTCTGACAAATCTTCCATAAAAGCTTATTTCCCAGTTTTGTGTTACACGCTAATATGATAGCCGCTAGCCAATTTAACTTGCATTCTTGTGTTTCCTCCTCCAGTGGGAGGATATATTTCATATTGTACATTATCAACAGGTGTCCAGGTTATACACACACCCCAAACTTGAATTGTTCCTTTACCCTGCTCTCCCATCACACTGGAGTTACGGGTGGGGCACTTGTGATGGACGAAATGCAGGGAAGGATTCCCCTACGCTTGAAAATTTTCTGAAACTTTCCTCATTGTTCTCATATTTCACAAAACCCAGCAGTCCTCCAGCAAGAGCACTTTGCTTTTCATGGGAAATGACTCTGACTGGGGAAAAAAAAATATGCTTTTCTAAATAAACAGATTATGTTATATAGCATGAAAGCTAAAAAAATAAAGTAGCCACAGCACACCTACACCCTGCCTGCATCGCCAAGCACACACACATGCCCAGGCTGTGGCTGGATACCATTTCAAGCGCTAGGCCCTCCAAGAGCAGATGTCAGACAGCTTGTTCTCTCTCAGGCCCTCTCCTTTTCCTGGATTCCTCTCCTTGAACATTTGCTCTCAGTTCAGTTAAACTCAATGCAAATTTTGCCACTGGCAGAATCAAACTCCAAAATATCTTCACTTCTACATCCTAACTGCAGCCTTTGTTCTTCTCTCTTTAACTTTCCCTCAGTATCGCATTTTCTTCCAAATTATGTCCCTGCTTGCCTCCGATGACCTTGTTTATGCTCCTGCTCACCGGTGGATGCCCGTAGCTGGCCTGCAATCACCTGTGCTACAGCACCATGCTGACAAAGGTAAAGCTGCTCTTGTTCAGATACGTTTCACACACGTGGCAGCCCTGGAGACGGCATTGCTAGACTCATATTAGAGGGCTGCTGTGCTCATTGGCTCCGGCCTGTTCCCTCAGCTAGTCCAGAGCACACTGGCCACGGCAGCACAAACAAGCAGAGCTAGGACACCAGCTGAGCTTCTATCACCATCAGCAGCATGGTTTGCAAAGGGATGAGCAGCTGCATCAATATGTAAACTTTCTATCAGCAGCTTATTCAAGAAAGGAAAGGTAGACACCGCTTGGTGTCCTTCCAGGAAGCTCCCTCCGAGTCAACCAGTAATGCCCAGTGAAACCAATAAAAAGACACCTGTAATTCATACCGGGCACGGAGCAGGCATCTTGCACAGAAGTTTGCTCAGTTACAAGCATGAAATACAAATTCAAAAATATAGACAGTTCAGCTGAGCCCTGAATTTTTCTCCTATTGGCTACTGAAAGGAAAAGAGACAATTTCACGTGATTAAATGAATACATGAAAACTCTCTCAGCGGGTTGCTCATGCACTCTTGCAGGGATAATCCAGGTCACTGACCTAACACTGAGAAATATATCCAGCTACTGAACAAAAGTCATGACCAACACCAGTCACGTCAAGAAACATCTGTCAGTGTTTAAAATTCTAAGGAACTCATCCATACACAAATCAGCTAATAAAAGTTACAGTTACATTACTGACAGCTAAAAAAAAATCAGATTTCCCACACCACTTGGTAACCAAAGTACAAAATAAATTATGTGAGCTAAATTTAAAATATGAATGACATTCTTCACATATTATATGATGACCATTATATTGTTATGGGTCTCATGAAATATCCACTTGGAATTTGCCTTAGCAAAGGATGCCTTTAAATTAGTTTTATCAACTCAGAATTCTTGATGTGATATTTGCGGATGTTATTGCTCACAATGCAAACATAAAGCAGTATACCTAGAGCTTTATTTATTTACATTACCTACATGTTCACTTAAAATCAGAACTTGATGCTTTCATGTGGTAATCATATACTGACTTTTTCAAATAAATGTTGCCAATAAGAGCTATTATATACATTCCTCACTTAGCAAGCTAAGTAATACAGTACTATTCTTAAAACTGCAGTCTAGGGAATTAAATCCTACTTTTGTTGCAGTCAATAGCAACCCCCCTCGCCTCCAGAAACAATTGGAATAAGCCAATTCTGTAACCAATAATAAGATAGGTCAAGAAATTTTTGGTATGAAAACTCTGGCAATCCCATTCTTTTGATATTTAACATGAGTTCCAGTAAACACAGGAGGGTTGCTGACTGGAATGAAGCAAGCAGCACTGGCACATAGCCTTCCACATTTTATATTATTTTATGAGAAGCCTAAATGCTAATTTGCACAATTATGAATCAACAACAGACACTCATTTCAGCCTGACTCTGTCATCAGGGTTTTAACTGAACTGGCATGTCAATAAAAATGTGAAAATAACTTCTAAAAAGTTAATGAATATACATTCCCAGTCCACCAAACTGAACTTGGTTCCACCAAAGCAAATTAGACCCTAATAAATGACATAAATGACAACATAATGAAAGTAAAATGTATATGTGACAGAGATGACTATAAGCTTGTAAATAAAAGCTAGAATACGTGACACTTAGTGACCAACAGCAGGTTTGGCATTCAGCCCTGATCTCACAGTTGCTGATTTGGGTGTACTTACTGGTATTCGTTCGCATCGTTCTCCTCTCCCTGAGGGATTTCAGTACAAATCACGTGATGGATCCAGTACATATCACCAGCCCAAGATTTATTTAGTTCTCGAGGCAGGTCTACAGCCAGATGCATTAGAAGCTGTGGAGGGAATACGCAGAGTGAGAAAACCGAGGTAAAAAAAGTTCCACAGCATTCAAGAAAGTTCTGAAACATTTTGAGGCATTAATTCAGCCAAGACTTTCCTGACTCCAATGGGATTTTGCCAAAGTGGTTTGAATGCCTAAAGTGGGGTTAATACCTAAATGTGGTTCTTTTAAATGTAAATAATTCAAAATCACAAAACCCTGCTCACAGAAGGTGCTGCGCTAATCCCTCTCTACAGTCACTTGCTACCGTCTCTCGGTGAAGCTGCACTCAGAAAAGCGCCCATTGCTGCCTGCTACTGAGCATCCTCACACGTCAAAGGAAAAGTCAAGTCAGCAAAGTAATAAAGGAAGGAGTAATGCGTAAAATAGGGGAGGTCTTGAATCTCTCTGTTGACTAGGAACTGTTGTTAAAATATAAGTTGCCCTGCTGCACAGAAAATACAGTCAGTGCAGGTAACCATAGCCAGCTTCCACCACATGGGCCCAGTCCGGTTCCCACCAAAGTCAGTGGCAGAACTCCAACGTGCTTAATGGGAACGGCAATAAGCTTTCTATCTCCTTAATATAAATGAAGATACACATCTCCTCTTTGACATATTTTGGGCTCAAAGCCATTGGCTGACACTTGTTTGGTTCTCTGCATGTATGTGAGTCATGGGATAATATAATGCCTGATTTTCATTCTGCCAGACCTGTCTTTCCCCATGGTTAACTATTAATTTCAGAAGCAAGTTGCAATACTGAAGTAAAACAGGATGGTGTTAAACTAAGAAAATTGCACTTAAATATTTAGAGTAAATGAATTGGATTCCCTTTGGTGAGGATTCCTTCCTACTTACAGCCTTTAAGACATGAGCCCATTGCTCCTGTACAGAAAGAGAGCTTGTGGAAGTCTCTAGCAAAGTACTTGGCAGGCAACCACTGCCTTTAGCCCGCCAGAATGGCTTGAGGAGAAACCTGATAATGGAAATGACATAAAAAAAATCTGTATTCTGAATGGTTGAACTTTGTTTCAGGCTACCTACACAGAACTGGGTTACTCTGGATATACAGGTGGTTGATAAACTATGAACACACTTTCTCTCTTTGGATCCATAGCCTAACTCCAAGATCCTAAGTGCTACCATTAAAAAAAAAAAAAAGATATATAATATGGGCTGGAAAGAATTACCTGAATGGATTTTTTCATTCTTCCAAAGTTCCTTGTGATATGCTTATTACTACTAAGTGTTGTCTCGGCTTTAAAATGCAGTCACTTCAGATGTGACAGAGCAAATCACTCTAAAGCACAGACATTTCCATGCAAGGTTTGTGTTCGTATGTGATTTCACTTGTATAAACACAGATTTCTTCAAGGGAAGAAAGAGATGCCCAGAACCAGACATGTCCATGTATAAACCATTATTTTTTACTTAAGCCATTACACCAAGAGAGGGCAGTGGGCCTGTTCCTTCACCCTTTACTCAGTTACACATTTGCCATTCTTTTCACCACTGAATTGGGTCAAACCCAATTCAACCAGTAATTTCAAACCAGTAAGTGCAAAGCACTGAGAAGCACCTGCTTTCTCCTAACCACAAAGCATCTTCCACTCCCCCCCTTTAGTGCGGAAATCTGTGTGGAGCACTCCAAAAACCATTCCTATCCTCCGACCCCCTGAAGCAGGTAGATGAGGCAAGTTCCTCAGGGGTAATTTGCCCGTCGGGGTGGGGGGTAGGGGTGGAAATCACTTGAGAAACTCCTCCGCCACCCCCAACCTGCTGCAGGACTTTGCTATGGTGGTGAGCAATCTCTCAACTCTGTACACAGTGCTAGCAGACAACTACTCCCTTCCTCCCCAACATGTGACTACTCGCTCGGCCTCTCAGTCACTGCCCACCCCCACGTCTCACCCTCTCCGTGTCCCCAGCCCCACGTCTGGGACTGGCGAGGGTGAGGGGTGGAGAAGGAAGGCCTGCACAGCCACATTTGTGTGGCAGGATGGGCAGAGGCTGGCAGCATCGCAGCAACACTGCATATAAAAGGAACAGGCTTGGTGGGAAACTTTCAAAAAGCCACCCCGCGGTCGTGAAGACAAATGCCGCTGAGTATATACACACCCACAGCACCCCGCCCAGCGCTGGAGCTGCTCAAGCCCTTGCCCAAGCCAGGATAAATAGTCTTGGTGCAGGGTGCGTGTGTGCGGTGAGATGAGTGGGAATGCCACATGTGAGGCCAACCCCTGCCCACAGTCCTGCCACACTTACCTGCTGCACCCGCGGCACGCTGCAGCAGCACAGCCTCCGCCTGCCATCTTCTTCTGCAGCAGCGTGGACCGCGGCAGCTGTTTTCACATGAGTGTGATGGACTAGACGGATGATCCCCAAAGTCCCTTCCAGCTCCAGCTGTCCTGTGATATTTGGAGCAGACAGTGCATAAAAATCCTTTCCACCACCCAGCGTTTATAATGCATGCCTAAATGCTGCTGAAACAGGCAAGGCACGGGATCACACATGAGACTGGAGCATTGCGGTACTGCTCGCTTTGACCCTGGTGTTCAGGCAAACATCCCTGAACATGCTGCTGTGAGAACTTTTCACCTGGGCAATGACTTAGGGACTTGCTAAAGGCTCAGCCGGTGTGCCAGGGTAAGGGTTCGGGTTGAGAGGAAGAGAAAACACAGAACTGCAGCTGCAGAGGGCTGAGAGGGGGACTGCCAAAGCAAAACACTGGCTGCAAAGAGCACCGTGCTGTGAGAACTTTTTTGTCTAGGCCGCGGTTGGGGGCCTTGTCGAAGGCTCAGCCTACAGTTAAGGTTAGGATTAGGGAACACAGCTCGCTTTGGCACTGTGTTTAAGGCAAGTGTCTCTAAACACTTTCCTGCTATCAATAATTTACCCTTTGTAATATTCCAGGGCACGCTGTGTTTATATAACTACTGAAACACCTATGTGGTAGATAGGTGATCTTAATTTTGAATCATAGAATGGTTGATTCTTCTGCCACCGAAGACCTGTTTAATCTACAATTCATTTAAATTAATGGAAAAATCTGCTTTGTCTGAGGCCATAAATGATTTGCTGAAACCACAAACACACACGGTGAGTCACAGTTCAGAACATAACTCAAACGACCAGGATTGTATTCCCATGCCCTAACCACTAGATTACAGTCCCTCCCACATATACCCTGCAATAATCTTTGCTCAAACGATAACAGCGTTTCCCCACTTTACACGTTGGACGGCATTACTCAGTAAGGCACATCATACCCGACAGGAGTACAGCTCTGCAGGGCTGGGGGAGGAAGGAAGCACAAGTAAAAGTCATTATTTTAACTGGACACCACTACAATTTAACTCTTCCCTTGGAAAATTACCAGCTCTGAATCCCCCGATTTACACCCAGCCGAAGAATTAAAGACTTAATCCTGACCTGCGCTCATCTTGACCCATCCGAGCAGAGAGCGCTCGCAAGCCGAGTATGGCGGTGGGTTTTGGAGGAGCAGTCTTACCCTTCCCCCGCCCAGCAGAGCCACACGAACTCCCCAGGTAGCGGCAGACCCCCCCGGCACCGCCCAGCACCCAGCGGCCTGCAGCGGGGCAGGGGCCGGCCCGGAGGCCGAGTGGGGCGGCCAGGCTGCACCTGCCAGGGCTGAGGCGCCTTGGGCCGCCATGCAGGGGTACGGCCCAGCTATGGGCCTGGGTGTCAGACGTTCACCCTACCGGGGCGTTCAGTCCCTGCCGTCGGTGTGCCACGCTGGACATGCCACGGTGGCAGCGAGCGCTGGGGAGCTCGGTTATCCCGGGTGGATCGCCCTCCCCGGGGAACGGGACGCAGGTGGCTGCTGAAGGGGACTGGACCCGGCGCGGCCTCCCCTCACTCGCCCGAGGCGCGGCCCAGAGCCGCCGCCGACCCGCCGGCAGGCAGCGCCCGAGCCCGAAGCCCCGGGGAGGAGCGGACGGGCGGCGACCGGGGGGCCCTGCGGAGCTCCCCTCACAGCCCCCGGGCGCTGCCCCGCAGGCCGGGCCGGTCGTTACTTCACCTCAGGGCCGGCCGCCGCCACGGGGCAGCTCTGGGAGGTGACGGCCCGGCCGGAGCCGCCCCCCCGCCCCTCACGGCCGCTCCTTCCCGCGCCGGCGCCCCCCGCGCGCCCGCGGCCTCGAGCGGGGCGGGGCGGGGCGGGGCGGGAGCCCGCGGCGGGGCCGGCGGCAGCTGCTGGGCGCAGCGCTGGGAGCTGCAACGGCCGCTGTCCCCGCGGGGAGCCCGGCCGGAGCCGCCGGCGGTGCCCCTGAACCCGCGCCGTGCCCCTCGTCCCGCCGACACCGGAGCGCTCCGGGGCGACGCCTCCGGGCCGGACCCGGCCGGGCGGGGGCGGGAGGGGCCCGGGGCGTGCCTCGCCGGGAAGGGCCGGGCAGCGGGAAGGGCCGGGCAGCGGCGGCGCTGACGAGCCAGCGGGGCCTGGCCCTGCCCGCGGCCGCCCCTCGCACTCCCCCCCCCCCCCCCCCCCGTGGCCCGGGTGGCGGCGCGTCCCCTGCGCCCCGCGGGAGACCCCCGGCGGGCTGGCGGGGCCGGAGGGGCCCGCGTACGGTGGGCTGCGTGTCCTCGTCCCGCCCGGCGCCTTCCCTGGCGGGGGTGGGGGGCGGCAGGAGGAGCCCCCGGCTCAGCCGTGGCGGTGCAAGGGCAAGCAGAGCATGACTCACCGGCCCACATCTGACACCACAAGTATTTAGGAAATTGCCGTGCTCTTAAAGGCAACCGTGTATTTATTTCTGTGGGGCGAAAGCGAGGGACTTGCGCTGCACGAAGGCGTTTTGGTCCCCAGTGCTGGCCGGGCACACGGGCGCTGGCGGGGAGCAGTGTCCCGAGGAAGACGAGGGCTTGTGTGCTCCTGCTACAGAACAAGAACTGGAAACGCACAGAGAGGCCGATGGTTATGGTAGAATATATGCTGTTTATTTATGAACATAACCAGGACTTCTGACAAACTTTATATGCGGTCTTTCCCCCCCGCCCCAAAATTCAAAAAAACTCACCAATGTGTGCATATACATACATGTATACATACCCATACACACACCCCGCATACGCACACAGCACATGCATACACACGCCCCCAGCACTGTGCTCCCACTGTCACGCTTTCGGACAGCTTCATGTCTCCGCCTTGTTTTCTCCCGTCGTGACTATTTCTAACCGGACAAATTCTTGTGCAGCTACGACATGAGGAAGAAACATTCTGCACGGCTACCAGCGCTCCCTGGAAAGGGGCCTGTTTGTTTGTTTATTTTTCTCTCTCACCCTGCGAGAAGCTCCAGAGTCCAAAGGTGCTGCAGCACCAGGGACGAGCCTCCTCGCCCTACCGCAGGCGTCCTGCAGCCCCGCACTCCCCTCCAGGCACCCCTGCCTGGGGGTCGGGAGGCAGCAGCCGGCCCAGGACAACATGAAGGTGGCAACACACACTCACACTCACCCACCCATCCAAATAATAAAATAACATTGCAGCACAAGGGCATAGTCTCTGTCACCAGGTAAGAAAGTCGTGTGATGGCAAAGATCTAAGTAATACAATAAAAATAAAGTGTAGCTAGTATACACAGAAAGGCTTTCACATTACATGAGGCACAGCTTGGACAGACAGAGACTTGGAGAGGAGCTAAATGTCCTGGAATAAAGCAAAATACACTGAAAGTTCATAGTAAATACCCGCATCAATAGGTATTTATTCACTTGTGCTTCGCCACGTTGTGACATACAGTACAAGACGCTGCTGCTCTTCCTTTTGATGGAGGGAGCTCACCGTGCTCCCCTGCAAGCTGCTGTTCCATCAGTCCCAGGCTGTCCATTGGCCACGCAGCAGCGGTGGCCTCTGCCCCACTCCCAGCCGATGCAGGGGACAGGGCTTGGCAGAGGCAGCCCAGCCAGGCTGGGACAGTCCTGGTAGCAGTCCGGCAGCTGTCCCGCACCTCAGCGCTCCAAACTAGGCGTCTGGTGCTGCGCGTCTTTCGGCCTCAGCCCTCTGCTCCTCACCGGCCTCGCCACTGCTGCCCCTGCCTACTGCACCACAGGCCAGCTGGGGCTGGGGGGGGGGGGGGGGGGGGGGGGCTGGCCGGCACCCCCAGGCACCCCAGCCCTCACCCTTCTCCCTCAAACCCTGCCAGGCTGGGGGGCACAGAAAGCCCCAGAGCTCCTGCAGCCAGTTTTTAAGGCACATCTGGATTGCTATGCATGCTTCGTTACTGTCATTATTATTGTTATTTACCCTGTGTAGACACGTGGGCTTTTTAATTTCTTCTTTCCCCTCGCCTTTCACCTTACAAAACCCACCATGTTTCAGCTTATTTCGCGTGTCATCCCTAAGGCACAAACCTTTTAATATTACAGCTGCCTGGCTTCTGGTATTGGTCGTTAATCGTTAAAAAAAAACCCAAACAAAACAAACCCCCCAACCCCCTCCCCCCCGCCCCCCCGAAACAATCTGAGATCGCTGCGCTCTGGTACGTATAGTATCTATAGGTGAGCGAGGGCGGCGCCGCCAGTCCCGGCGCGGCGCTAGGCGCAGCTGCCCATGGCCTTCACCAGCGAGCTCTCGGGCAGCTGCCTGAAGATGCCCCGCAGAGTCTCCAACTCCCGGGTGAGCTGCTCCACCCGCTTGCGCAGCCGCTCGTTGTCGGTGGTGAGCTCCAGCACCTTCTGCTGCGTCTCCACGTTGCGCTGCTTGGCCTTGTCCCGGCTCTTGCGCACCGCGATGTTGTTGCGCTCCCGGCGCACCCGGTACTCGTTGCTGTTCTTGTCCACTGTCTTTTTCGATTTGCTCCGGTGGTCCGCGGGCATCATCTTGAGGGTGCCCGGGGCGGGCAGGCCGCCGGGGGGGTGCGGGTGGTGCGGGTGGTGCGGGCTGGGCACGGGCGTGGGGGGAGGCGTGGGGTGCCCGGGCTGGAGGTGCATGGTGGTCTGGGCGCAGTGGGCGATCTGGTACTGCAGGTGGGACGGGTGCTGCTGCGGAGCGTGGTGGGGGTAGAGGGCCGACAAGGCCGCCGACTTGACCTCCTCCTCCTCGCGGGGCTCCTGCTTAATCACCAGCGGCCGCAAGCCGGGCGCGGCGATGCGCTCATAGAGGGGGTCGAGCTTGCCGTCCATGTAGCCGGCTACGCAGCCGAAGAGCGGCTGCTGGTGGTGCTGCTGCTGGTGCCCCGGCGCCGAGGCGGCGGCGCCGGCCCCATGCATGCTGTGGAAGTCGAAATCCCCGGCCAGGATGGCCTTGGCTTTCTCCTGCTGCTTGCTGTGCTGGAAGAGGTCGGCCAGGAACTCGTCGTTGAAGGCGGCGGGGTCGATGTAGGCGCTGATGTCGATGGAGTTCTCGTTCTCGCAGATGTCGCCGAGCTCCGCGCCGCCCGCAGCAGGTGCCGCCGCCGAGGGAGCCTCTCTGTAGCTGTAGGCGCTGCCGGGCAGGGGAGTCTGGAGCTGGTGGTGCTGGCTGCTGCTCATCGGGGGCCGGGAATCGACCTCGTAGAAGTTGGTT
The DNA here is from genome assembly GCF_015220075.1 of Falco rusticolus. Taxonomy (NCBI): domain Eukaryota; kingdom Metazoa; phylum Chordata; class Aves; order Falconiformes; family Falconidae; genus Falco; species Falco rusticolus. The sequence continues at coordinate 11,633,486 of NC_051201.1, read as the reverse complement.
TGCTCCATGAAGCACCTACAGTCTGCCGGACATGGTGAAGGGCTCCTGCAATCCAGGTTTCGGACGGTGCGGCGGCAGCGGCGGCGGCGGTTCTACCAAGCCTGCGGCACCACGGCCCTCGGCGGCGAACGGCACCGCGGCACGGTGCTGCAGGCACGGCACGGCACGGCGCGCCCGGAGCCCGTCCCCCGCCCCAGCCCCAGCCCGCCCGAGCCCCACTCGCCGCCTGCCTGCCTGCCCTGTTGCTAGTGGGTTGCCTCGGTCCTGCGAGCCGTATATATACACCCCCGCAGCAGGGCCGGGGATCGCCCTCTAGTGTCCAACCTCCTGCTGGGAACCTTTGACCACCGCGCAGCCGGGTCTTAGCGCCCCGGTAGGGCAGAGCCGCCCGCCCCCGGGAGCCGCCGCCGGGCCAGCGGCCCGCACGGCCCGGCCCCCGCCGCCGCCCCGGGCTCGGCGGGCGCAGGGCGCTGGGCTTCGCCCGCCGCGGGGGCTCCGCGCTGATAAGAGGCCCGGGGAAACAGCGCGGGGACTTTGCGCCCTCCCTGCCCGGGGCCGCTCGGCGGGGCAGAGCGGCCAAAGGCGGCCGGTACATTTCCACCGCCCGCCCCTGCGCCGAGGGCTCCGACCCGGCGACTCCTCGGCCGCGCCGCGGGGAACGGCTCAAAGTTCACCGTCGCCCGCGCGTTCTTGCGAGCGCTTGGCCGCTCGGGAACACTCGCCCCGCCGTGTTCGCCTGCGGGACCCAAGGCGCTGCTGCCCCGGCGGCGCTTACTTGCCGGCAGCGCCCTGTCGCCGGGCGGGCTCGGAGCGGGCGCGGGGGGTGGGCTGCGCCGAGCCCCACCGCAGCCCGGCTTCACCGGCGGGGCCCGCCCGGTCACAGCAGGGCCCGCGGCGCCGGCCCCGGGCGGCGCTAGGACCCGGCCGCGGATGGCGCCCGGCGGGCAGGGGCGGGGAGCTCGGGGGGGCAGCGACGGCTCCCCGGCTCCGCTGGGCTCGGCGCGGTCGGTCGGGGCCTCCCTGCCTGCTTCCGCGGCGAGCGGCGGCCCGTCAGGCCCGGGGGGCTGCCCTCCGCGTCGGGACAGCCCGGGCCGGGCCACCTGCGGGCCAGCGGCCCCGCGGCGGTCGCCGCTCGCCGGGAGGGTGGGGTAACCGCGCGGTCTGCCCCGCACCACTCAAGCAGGTAGATGTAATTACGGATTTCCCAAAACGCACACGCAGCAAGCTCGGCCCGTGTCGAGCGCGGACCGACTCCCGGCGTTTACCCGAGATAAACCCGCGTGAGCCGGGTCCCGCTCCCCGCCGGAGCCGGGAAGCCCGGGCGTGTGCCCGGCCCGCGGCCACCCCCCTGGAGACGCCGGTCGCCTTCCCGGCCCCGTGTCCTGGCGGCCTGGGGAAGGCGGTGGGTGCTCCCGCCCCGGGGCCGGGGCAGAGGAGCCGCATGTCTGCCCCCCCCCGGGGCAGCCGGCCCCGTCCTGCCGCAGCCCCCGCCGCCGCGGGAGCCCCGGTCTCAGCTGCGGCTCCGCAGGGGTGAGGACGCGGTTTCCTCCTGCCGCCACCCCCGGCAGGCTGCAGGGCAGATGTGCCTGTCCTCCCCTGCACACCTCCCGGGTGCACCTCGGGAAGCCCCGCGGGCATTCAGCTCTGCTGGTCCAGAAGGTCCTTTGGGCACAGAGGAAGGACAACTCAAGGCCGCTGGAGCAGGTGCGGGCTTACAACTGCTATGAGGAGAGTTGCAGAGAAAATTATTCAATCCTAGTGATGACTGGAGAAAAAAAAAAAAAGACAAAAAAAAACCCAAACCCAAAACCCCCACCAAAGGCAAACGCAACCTGCTACAATTCTTAGTTCTGGATGTTCCAGTAAAACAGAAGCTTGTGACAGTAAAATCCTTGCTCAGAAAGGGTCTGACAGATTCCTTGCAATTAAAAGTAACTGACAAAGTCAAACAGGAAACAAAATTACCACGTACCAGGAACCCATGTTTTTGTACCACACACTGCACATCTGAACCTCTGTTCCGCCACCAAAAAGCAAGGCCAACAGAGTCAGTTGGCTTTTGCCCTCTAGTATGCCCTCAGGAGAACAGATTCTGTGATTACAGCACAGAAACACACTAATTTACAGGCTACAGAATACACTTTTCACTATCAACAGAAAAAAAAATCATTCCTAAATTCTTTTTATATACAGTCAGTATTTTCTGAAAGTATGTGTTGCCTTCACAGTAGCAGCAGTGCCTCACTGGGGTGCTTCAGCGGCCCGTGGGGAGCTGCAGCACTGTCTAAACAACCAAAACACTAGTAAGAACTCTGAACAAAGTCACGATACAGAGGAAAAGCCTCAAGTCTGTGACAGGAGCAAGTTTTGGATGCTTCAGAGTGGAGAGTAAAATGTCCCCAGCTCCACCCAACTGCCCAAATTCTGCTTGTTCAAGTGAACCAACTCCCAGAAAAAGGACAAACCCAGAGACGGACTTTTTGCCTGCTGGGAGAAATATCATCTGCAATAGTAGCTGGTAAGCAGTTTATACTTGGAGCTTCTGAAAGGCTTTATCCGACTCTGAAGTCAGCAGAAACAGGAATAGGCCATGGACATTTAAAATAAAAGGTCAGTGCTGCATGAAACAGCAGAAGCATATAACTTTGTCATTTAATAACAATACCTACGCCTCTGTACTCTTAAAATGCTCTCACATTTTATAATCATTCTGACATTAAGGCCTAACCACATATTAAAAGAAATTCAAAGTAAATCAGAAAGTTTAGGATCAGATTCCATTCCTAATTACTGTAATTAACGAACAAGTCCCCACAATTTAAGGACTGGTTTGCTCAGTATTTTTTTTTTTTTTACATAGACCACTTTTATCTAAGTTAAGAACTTTTAAATAATCTCTTTTTACACAAAAACAGAAATTCCTGTTCAAATTGTTTTAATATTGTATAAAATGAGGTTCCCAGACTAGGACAAATACAACAATTCTTTGTCTTTTTATTGTCCTGCCTTCTTTGAAGGCAAAATGTTCAGAACCTGATCTTCCCTCAGACGATCCCAGTGTGTATTTGCACCTTCACAACAACTGTGACTGATACCAAATATTTCAAATTTTATGTCAACAGAACACTTTTGTTCTTATTGCTTCGGTTACATGTGTCAGGGAGTTAATTTAACTACAAGAGGAAGGATGTGTGTTGCATACTATGGATCCCTGAAGCAGCGCTGTCAACTCTTGAGGGTGCTATTCTTCCATCTCAAAGCAGATCTCGCTGTCTGGGAGCTAGGGGAGGACGGGGGAAGCACTCCACAATCCAAAACAGCACCAAAAGTCATTTATACAAAGTCAGCTGCACTGGTTGCTGCTAGTAGGGAAGGAAACCGAATAGAAAAACAGAATCGTGGAGGAACGTGAGCATCTATCTGCTTTAAATAAGTGATTTTTATGACTATGAAGAGCTTTTAATTGCACCACAACACTGAAGTCTGTTCATTGTACCTGAACTTGGCTCCTGTGCTGTTTTCAGGCCTTTGACTCCCATGGGCTGCAAAACAGGTTACCTGGCTACAGGATCCAGGCTGGCTTTATAGGCCGCGTGGGCAGTACAGTGCTCTGCTCCCTGATCCAGCAGCTCAGAATTATGTACAGAACATGGCATGTGGCAGCCCTGTTAAGAATCAGAGTGCTATTACACGTTTATTTTACTACCTCGTTAAACTAGAACATTTCATTGCTACTGACAAAGCTCCAGAGTGTCCTGTTGGCATGTAAAACTTCTTGGGGTGAATGCCAGCACGTCCCAGCTGCTCCTCTCTCCCACCTGCAGAAGGGGTGGGGGGAAAGGAGACAGATTTGGCTAGGGCAGGGATGGGCACTGTGGAGCAGAAAGGACATGCCCTGGGAGTGACAAGGGGACATTACCCTCAGGCTGGGTGTAGTGCTGTGCCCCGAGTGCACCTGGGGAGCAGGCAGGGATGGAGCAGCAGTAGTTTCCTATGCAAATAAAGATCTGGCAATCTAATGTTTTAATTGTTGTGGTGTGACAAAACAAAATCTTGTCCCCTCTCCTGTGTTTTCTGCCCCAGGGAGGGGAAACATAATACTGCACATAAAGGCTGCCACACATGATAATTTTCAGAGGAAAACGCTTCACATGTCAAAGCCTTGCAGACCAGCATACCAGTATGCAGGGTGGTATGACAAGAAGGACCTTGCCTTCAGCTGGGAAAGGCAGCTGGTGACCGATTACCATTTTTGAATTGCAGTTTGGTCCAATGACAGATGATTTACTTAACATTACAGCCTCCCTCCTTTGGAGAAACACTTGTTTACAGCTCCAAGGTGAACTAACCCAAATCCATGCTATCTTCCTCTTCCCTTTTCACATTATTCTCCTTGTCTTCAGGGTCTCTCTGACCATGTCCTCAACCCTTGCTGTCCTTGTGCTCTGCTGACTTCTGGCCCCTCTACTGAGAGCTCAGTGCTTTGCAATTACCAAGCTAGCTGACAGGGAGCAACTTTTCACTTCCATTTGCCTGATTACTGCTCACTTCCATTCAAATGGTGCTCATAACCCAAACTGTTTCCAGCTTGTCACCTGTAATCATGTGCAATCAGTCTGTGAAGTTCTAAGTGGTTTATCTGTTTACAATTTTTGCATAGTTAATGAGCCATTACATACATAGTTCCTCTCTTACAGTTAGGACCATATTTCACTGACCATATTCATGGTGCCCAGAATATTCCAAATGCTTTTCAGATATAGGATTAAGTTCTGTTCCAAAGAACAGACAGTTGAAATATCACCAAAAAAAGAAAAAAAAAAAAAAAGCACATGATAGTATTGCTCCTCACCTCTCACCATACTGTTTTCTTTTGCAGCATTAGGCCATCACTTTTGCCTTAAGACTTCCCTGGATGATGTTTACAGTTCTCCTATTGTATACATAAATTACTCCTTTGCTCAATATTTGGCCTATCCACAAATCATCCATTCTCTCTCTATTCTTTTAGCTTAGACTAAACAATTATCTTCCTTTTTCACACCTGAATTTACTTTCCAGTCTTCTGTCTACCTTACAAACTTCAGTGGTTTCTCTCATCATGAGCAGTCCATAATTGTTAATTCATTCACGTTTACATCTCCATGGGAGGTGGAGCAGTGTTGTTACTCTCTATTTTACAGCTAGAAAACTGGGAGATGGAATGACTTGTCAAGGCCACCCAAGAAATAAGTAGCAAAGCTAAGAATTTGATCGCTGCTATGTCCTGAGCTAATATCACAACCAATGAGCAAGCAAAAGTTTGACTACTGCTTCCCTACAAATGAAAAACTTTATATTTTTCATACACTTCCTTGCTTTTTAAAATTCTTTTAAATGGAAAAGTTAAATTAGTTTTTATCTTAATATATATTTATTTCTGAATACATCATTCTTTTCTTTTTTGTTTTTTTTTTTTTTTTGCCATTGTATCCTTAAGGGAGCATATACAAAATACAGCTTTTAGGGGCAGAGAGTTCTCAAAATACTCTCTGAAGACTGTAACTCTTAGAATATGGATGGCTACTTTTCATGGCAACATCCAAGATGGGGATCCAAAACCAGAGATCTAACCTCCTTGTAAATCCAGAAAACTGGAACACAACTTGTACCTGTGTTTGCACAGAGGTGACACCAACTTTGGCCATTTAATTTAGATGCTCTCAGAGTGCCTGCTTGAGCTATGCAGGGAACTTAGGCTCACAAATCTCAGTGTCCTCAACTGCACCTAAAACTAGATACCAAAATAACAGCATCTCGATAGTCTTGTCACGCATGAAGTCAGCTGGACTGCACACCTGGGTTAGCATCACTATTTAACAAAGCCATGCCAGTTAGAGCAATAGCATCTCCTCACTTGTATGATTAATTCACTCTGATACCCAAAGCATATTATGATTATCAGCTCTTCCTAAAAATCTAATTTGCAATACTAACTGAAGTAGCAGCTAAGGCTGAATACATAATATTGGTAATTGTTCCGGAACACACCTATGTGAACACTGCAATGCAACACTGAATCACACAAGAAGAAAATACCCTTGTTTTTCTATTACACATACATGTGTTCTGACTTTGCATTAATCCTTTGAAAATATCCATGTAGTCATCCTGTAACATTGCTCTTCCAATGCAAAAGGTAGTTTACTGGGCTAAGCATAACTTTGGCAATGTTTAAGGAGACCATGTATAGTAATCCCAAATCATCTGCTTTTCAGAAGGTATATTAACAAAGATGGGCTAATACATTTTGAGAAGGCGACTTAAGCAATGAGAGACCTTACTACTGACTTAAATGTTACTTTTTGCCGACCTCTTTGAGACTTTCAAAAAGAAGATGGTACAGCATGGCTCAGGCTTCATCACACTTTCTAGATAGTTCTTGTATGCACTGTGGACATTATTCTGGGAGTAATTGCAAAAACAAATAAAAAAATTTATATTATGGAAATACCAAAATATATTAGGCACTTTCCAGAAGTATAGAAGGACATCCCTTTGCTACACAAAGAATTTACAATCAGAACAAGATAGGAAAAGTAAGAACGATGGGACTGGAAAGGAAGAGGAAGGCCAGCTTATAAAAATTAAGTCCCATTTCTTAATTATGTATTTTAGCATGTGGCACATCCTGTCACAAAATTTAGTCCCTGATATGGACTAAGTTCTATGTTCTCATCCTCTCTTAACCAACTTTACTCCCCTTTACAGGAGACTGTTACAAGGATCAAAATTAATCTACAGAGTAAAAACATGGTAAAATGTTACATCCTGTAGTATAGTATGGATATGAAAAGTGCATGCTGTTGTTCCACAGATAACACATTGCTGAATCCATGGCAGACTTTGGTGGGATGAGAACTGCATGAGGCCTCTCAGAGAGCTCAAGGAACTGGTGGGCTTTTTACACGCCTCCTAACACTGAAATTATTGTGTGATTCACAGGTCAGACGACAGGATAGTCTCACTATCTAGTAGCTCATAGTTTTTGATTCCCAGCCTGCAAATATTTGATGCTCAAAGTATCTAGGGAATTAAGGACTAAGACCTGGAAATATGAAGACAATACACCTTTGGTGCAACCCTTCTTTTATTAATGTCATAAAGCATTTGACTTCTGTGGCAGAAAGGTCTGGGGTCACACTCAACTCTTATTTTAAAATGTCAGGTTTGATAAGTATTGACTCTATATTATAGAAAGCACTTTTACTGCTTAGTGTGGATGCAGGGAGAAGGAAGAGAGTCACAAGGAAGCTCTGCAAAGTTCTTACAGTCACTCGGTGACATCACCAATGAATCCAAACCATGATCAAAGCAACCACCAGCACCACGGAACAACAGATGCACAAAGGAAGCAAGTCAGAGGCAATCTCAGCTCGGAAATGATCGCAGTTTTGTTATCAGTTTCAAGCTAATAAGACTGATACTTCTGGCATCAGAATTTCCCTGACCCTCCTAAGAATAACCACTGCACAAAGATGCGACTTTAGAGGCAACTTACACTTGGGAGCTGGCATACATACAGTGCTGAAGTCCCCATCTGCAGCGTGTTCACCCTGCCACAGTGATTGCACCTCAAGACTGACCATGTGGCAGGCTGATGGGGCACCAGGTCTCCTGCAGCCACTGGCAGGTGACATGATATGGCCTTTCATTCCCTGCAGGGATTCCAAAAGTCACTTGAAAACATCAGGGAAAGGACCCGGCACTCCTGCCTGCTGAGGTAACACCTATTCTGCCTTCTAAGCCTTCATAGAAAGAGAATTTGCACACAGTAACATTCAGCATCCCAGTCCTGCTCATAAAAGTAAGGAGACATTATTCATTGCTGCCTCAGTTCCACAGGACCTTCATATTTACATTTTTCTGTTCAAACCGGAATCTTACGCTTTAGGTAAAACAAGTCATACGTGCAATAAGAGTTAATCACAAACCAGGTGAGTCTAACAATCAGTAGGTTTTTCCTGAAGGGATCACAGTCCCATAAAAATCCAGAAACTAATGTTGGGAGGTTATAAGGACATTTCAAAGTTTTGGAGGAAAACAGGACTGGCTACCTCAAATTATGATGCCTGGAACAAACGTTCCTTCTGCTTCGTTTTTAAAGGCAGCTGACAGATGAGCTACAGAGTGCTTTAAATAAACATCAGAATTCATATGAAAAAAATCAGAAGACCTCTTTTGATGGCAGTCATAATCTTTTTTATTCATTTAATGGAAGCATAAAAATGATATTTTGCTTGCAGTAACATTTCAGAAAGTGAAAAGCCAGTTAAAGTGCTAGGCTGTTTGCAAGATGTTTTGGTATCTACATCCTCATAAAGCAATGCTGAAAAGGTACTGCCCTTCAGCTAGGAGGTAGCAACAACATCATGTGACTTACATGGCCATATAGTTAATACCAGAGCAAAGTATAATCAAAGCTAATCATTCAGGAAGAGTCGGGACTGGGAGGTTTCTAATTCCAAACAAAAAGTCCTTGCAAACTACATGTCTTTCTAAGTGAAAAATCAACCAGCTATTAATTGGGTTCCCATACTGCAAAAATGTCTATTTTTTTCCTTCTACTCCTGTAATTAAAGATAGGAAATGGGAGTAAGTTTTTGGAGTTTAAATTGCTCACTTTGAATAATTCTTACAGGCCTAAACAATTAAACTAGATGCTAATATTATGCAAATTGCATATAATAATTAATACAAGCATAAAGCCTACGTTCCTTAACAAACCCCAACATTCTATTAATGGGAAATATGAGCAGTACAAACTGCTCACATTTATGACGTAAATGTAGTAAACATAAAGTGAAATTGAACATGGCAAAGTAAAATTTAATTTTAGAAAAATAACTCCTATATATTCTTTAAAGGCAGGGAAAATCTCCAGAGTTTTAATTATATGAGTTGCATGGTTCTAAAAAGAATTCATGCAACATGTTTTAGTGTTGGGTGCTACAGTACTGGACTTTTTTTTACTAAAATATATGATTTGAAAAGGAAAATGAAGATTTAAAACCCCACATGCCACAGAACCCATAGCATGGGGAGGATGAATTTGCCTGCAATCTGACACTTAGCTGTCAAAAGAGAAGGACAGAAAAGTGTAACTCGGCACAGAACCCTGTTGCTCCCTGTCAGAGAAACAATTGCTGACAGTTACCACAGCCGACACAGCTGGTATTTAGGTTGGACAAGACAGTACAGCTGATAGCGGGTCAGTATTTTCCATTTAAAAAGGGGCTATTCCACACCAGCATGTTCTGGGGCCTTTGAGAAAGGCTTAGTAGATGGAATTCATATAACTACGTGCAGGGTTTATGGATCATTTAGATTTAACTTAAGTCATTAAGATATCATTCGCATCTATGGTAGGGTCTAGACCACATGAGAATTACTTTTCTCCTTTATTAATAAACTGGAATAAACATCACTTACCCAGCTCAGGATGTCATTGACAAAAGTCTGAGGCTCCCATTTCCTTCTCTTTTATGGAAGTGCCAGACACTGTGGGCCTCCTAACTATAGCTGCCCCTTGCACATAGCTGTGCAGGCTCAGCTGCTGATTGCTTTGGACATGCAAAAATTGGTGCCTATATTTTATGGAAGATATTAAGACGTTAAATATGTATGTCCCTATTATGAGAAAAGGCTAAATGTTTAAACTGCGGGAAATCCTGCAGGTAGAGCTCAGATCTCCTGACACATCAGCTACAAACTGAGTCTTCAGGAAGCCAGACTTTGCCCCGGTGCCCTTTGCTGATTTGTTTCAGTGGGCTGACAGCTATTCAGTCAAATCTCCCTTGCAGCACTGAAATACTTCTAGGTCCTTAGATCTACATATTTTAGTCAGGGCTAAAAAAAATTCATCTGGTCGTAGAGTATCAGAACCTGTGACATTTATCAAATTGTAAGCCTACTCAAAACCTTTCCAGAAACCTATTTTAAAACACTCAGAAAGAAAGAAAAAGCAGCATGCTCTTCAGTTTTCCCATAGCTCAGCTACCAATGCTGCTATAGCATGAAGTATCCGAGAGGTGTCTGTGAACTCTCACTACACCTACAGTCACAGGTAGCGTAGCTTCACGTGATGAAAGCCAAAGACATATAGACCGTTTCAGAATATGCTGCAGTATTGTCTCCTGATGCCATACACTAGGGTTGAATAAATGTCCCCACATTAAGACAGTGTTCACACAAATGAAATACTTTGTTATAAACTTTTTTATACTTAAGGCACTGGCATTTGTGCTTGAGGTTTTCCAGTTATTTATAGCACCAGAAAAATCTAACATCCCACGTTAGCCTGTTAGCAGAAAGGTAGTCTGTCATAGCTGGAGTTCTCTGGGACTGGCTGCCTACGTGCATATTCCTGCTAGGAGTACACATACACCCGTGGGCACTCATCCCGTCCTCGTTCTGTTCATAGGAAGGAAAAGACCAGCACATGCATTACACCCCTCAGTTCTATCCCACCTGCTGAGTCCCTTAATGTCAAAGGACTTTACACAACAGGAAAAAGAGGATGTGAGGTGAAAGTACACATAAACAATGTACGTCAAAGAATTTCATTTGCTGGTAAGCAAAGTCCTCTTCCCCAACTGACAAACCACATTTCCACCAGGACTGTAGGTGACTTCAAAGCAATGGCTGTACTCCCTGGAGGAGGGCCTCAAAAACCTGGACAAATGATTGTGACTTTTACCACATTCGCTGTGTGCTTTGAAGGTTTCTACAATTGTGTACGCCTTGGTAAAGTCCTCTTTGGAATGTGCGTGTTCAGCAAATATTGGGTATGCAGAGAAAACAGTCTCCAGAGAAGCCACTGTGTTTTAGTAGAGTAAGTCTCTGCCAAGTGGCTGCTGGTATTATGCTGTGGCCAGTGCACACACAGCACTGGGAGTCTACAAGACCAGGTTCAGTATATGTTGAAGTGTTCTGTGTTCCCATCAACTTTTCCTTTGCATGTTACTCTTTTTTGTCCCATATTTTCACAGGCTGTTCCCTTCTAAGTCACCAACATCAACTTTGTTGTAATATTGCTGATCCTGAATTCTCTCCTCGAGTAAAATTCCCAATAATTTCAGTTGGTGTCTTAATTGCATAAGAACTTCTGACCAAATAAATCATGCCTGATGCAGAAAAACCCCACGTGACGGCTAAAGATCTCAGAACAAGGAGTTTCCTCTGTACAAAGATTTGCCGAGTTGGTTTTTAAGGCCAGTGAGGTGCAGAAACATGCCCTCAAAGGACATGCTGGCAATGAAGGGAGCATAAAGCTTCTCCTAACTGTCCAGGGGAAATGTGATCTAGTTACTGCTGTGAGGAGAGAAAACCAGATGAGTCCTTCTCCAGTGACACTGCTGGCCCTGGGACATGGCTTTTTCTACAAATGTGGCTGCAGTGTTTATATTCAATAGAAACCTAGCACTAGGTTGTGTCTAGTAAGTTCACTATGACAGAGATACTCAGGCGCCTGCAAGTGTAAGCGTAATTGCTTTGTTCTTCTGGAAGCCTGTAATATATTAGAAGGTATGCAGAGCCAAAGCAGAGAGCTGTGTCCCACTGTTAGTTTGGAATTTGCTTCCATTTCAGGAGGCAGAAAAAGTAAAAACAGTTAACTCACCAAATGCAGAGAATAAGCTTTCTGGAAGGAGGATGGCACTGTTGAGGTAAGTACTTCTTTTCTGTTGTGGACAAGAGAGAGACTCTACTTGCCTGACCAAAGTATCATGGTCACTGATTATCTAGCACAAAATTCTCCTAGATGTTAGTAGCAGGAGATCAATGACAGACAGGCTGTGATTGCCAAAACACTTTCTCAAACTGTCCTCCCACGCATCTTGTACGATCCAGGCATAACTAACTCATTTTCTATTCACTTCTATGAACAGAGGTGAGGCAGAGTAAACAATCAGATGGACTATCCCCTGACAGGTGACAAGCGCTCAGTTTCTTTTTTCTTTTCAAGTGGCTGTTCATTGAGCTTTTTATGGTACTTCAGAGGTCACATAGGTTGCAGGGAATAAAGCTGTTGATAAGAAAGACGTTTGTGTCCTCATTCTGCCAGCACCATGAGACTGAAGAAGGAACAGAGCTATGCCTCTCCAATTTAATTGCTTTTCTGGAAGGATATTTATTTTAGTTCTGTTCTGAAGAGCCATTTTGAAGTCTGGATAAAATTCATGCCTAAAACTATTTATTCTTCTTGATATCATGTGAATAAGGTAAAGTTCTGCACTAGAGTATAGCCCATGACAAATAATGCCCTAGTAATTATGGGTGGGGATTTTCATGCAGTGACTGATGATGCCTTGGAAAAGAGCCATGGCACTGTGCATTCAGAAGCTAAGCTATCTAAATCCTTGCAGACCTCATTTATGCTTTTGGGAATATAGGACAGGTGTGGCAGTTACTAAACCTGGATACTTGAGAATTCACCTCTTATTCCCAGGTGTGGGCCATTAATTCTCGCTCAGACTTGTTCAGTTCTAACAAGTCTCTTTTGAACCAGATTTCATATGTGCACATATACACATACAATACATAGCATTTTCCTTTCAATCCATTTATCTACTTTGTTTTTACTCATCTTCAGCTATGCAGCCTCACCTTACCTAACATTTTAGATACACATGGCAGCAAACCTCAGTATTGATCAGTGGCAGCGTACAAATCCCTGTCACACTCTGTAGATACCAGAAGACCCGCAGTTTGCATTGTTTAGTGCAATTATTGAAGAAGTTCAGGTAAAACTCAAGCCAAGCCCAAGTTAAACTCACAACAATGGCTATACCAATTTTAATTGGATCACTAGACATCAGAGCAATGCTCAGCACAAACATAGGTTGATAAAAACAGTAAAATCCTGTAAAAACTGTAAAGGAACGTGGCACTCCTTTTTGTTAGATGCTCTTCCAGAAATCTGAACACTTTGGGGCAATGTGACACACCTAGAGCCTCCTCCCAGACCAGGCATTCTTCAGGGACACACTTGCTATTTTCAAACTCAAATACCTACAGGAAGGCTTCTGATTCCATATTATGATATTTCTATAGAAGGTCATAGATAGTAACCTTTGCTCACTTTGAAGGGACTTGTGGCTACTGAGCACTAATGTATATCTGGTCATCTTTATTTACTTAAAATCCATTGGTCATCTTCTAAGCAGTCCTCTGGAATACCATGAAGAGAGGATGATATATGTTAAATTTTGAAAAAGCACACATTTTTGTGACAGTATTTTTACGTGCAGAGAATCATCACAAGACGGCAAAGGATTACTCAGGGTAATGAGATGGCCTTCTATCTGCAGATCCCTCAAGAGGTACTACAAAATTGTTGTGGTATGTTTCTCAGATCAAAGTGCCATCTTGTGAAATAAAACACTGGTACTGGAGAACCTGAGCTGGTTTGGCTTGAAGCACAAATTCCTGACAGCATGAGCGATAAGCATAGGCTGGGTAAGAGTTTCACTAAAAAGCAGATTTTTAATTGACAAGTATTTTGTAGTTATGAAAGAGAAGCCCCTAATACGTGACTGTCAAAGAACCCAGCCTACTAACCAGGATAACATACAAAAACGTGACACTTGCAAAAATGGGCACGCCTTCGCCTACACAGCTAGCTAATTCTAGAAGTGCTAGCTTGACGTTTCTGATTAAAAAGTTTAACTTCCCAATAATGGCATGGAGCAAAAAAATGGCAATTAAGGAATTAAGTCTCAGGGCAAAACTAATGCAGCCTCTACCTAGATGAAACCAGTCCATCAGGAACGAAGTACCAATCCCTCACTTAAAACTACAGGAAATGGGAACAGCCTTAGCCGGAGAGAATTGTTCTATGCAACACCTATAGAAGTGACAGCTTGTATTTCTAGTAAAAGTGATCATCGATACATTAGTTTTCTCAGATACTGTAAGATTTCCGTGTCAGCCTGATTCATTTTGCTATCACCCAATAGCTTGCTGAAGATGGGGGGAGGGAACAGTTGTCTGCTTTTCCTTTGTCCTCCTCCATTTGAGAAACATCCCCTTTATTCTGCCCATGTAATTGAGTTAATCTTTTTTCAGAAGCCAGTATGAGTAACTTTAGATATCTGAATAACTTTAATATTTTGGTAACTGCAAATAAGGGAAGTAGTACTGGAAGGTGCAGAACTAGAAATGGGAAATACTTAGTTGTGAGACTTATTAGCTGCACAGAGAGAAAGAACAAAGGCATTGGATTTTTCCTGTAAATGAACTCCAGGCAGTGTTACAATAAAATGGATGTTAGCTATTAGAGCAGAATGGCTCCTTTCTTTACTTAGCATTTTCTAGAACAAAAGCGCTGTAACTTTCCAAGCCTATAGTGAGTCAGTGCTAGAATTAGAAGTACGATCCTGAAATAGCAGTCACCGCTAAGCAATGTTTCCCCTCCTTTCTCTTCACCTATTCAAAAAGGCTACCTCTGACAAATCACCTATTAATAGACAAATTTCTATCATCTGAATTACTAAATCAGATTGAAAAAAACACTCAAAAAATCTGTGTTTAACATACATCATCTTTTTCAAACAGATGGAGGTATCCATAATGCTTTTCCTTTCTGAATTTTATTTTTTTCCAAATACAGCCAGATTCCTGATAAATGAAACCCAGCAATCCTTCTGCTTTCTGGAGCTTTTGTAACCTCAGCTCTGCAAAACTTTGATTTCTAACAGTAGGATTTTGGTCTTGGTGCAGGTCAGTCCTGAATGTAAAAAAGTAATTCTTGTAATACCAAAATGTAAGGGTTATTAAGGGAAAGGAGGTTTGCAATAATAAGATTAGGGGAAATCTCTATTACAGACTTCGTATTTCTGGGATATTCCTGAATGAATGTGATTTGCTTGGTGATCATAAGGAATGTAATCATGTTCAGACAGTCTTTCTATCCAGTTTTGAACAAATCTGGGTTGAGAGAATAGTGGTAGCAGTCACCAAGAAAAGGTTTTAATTTTGTCATAATTCAGTGCATTTGCCTTCAAATACAATAACACACTGTACATCACAGCCTGGAATGGTGTGGTTTTACCTAAGGGGCCTATTTATTTCTAGTTGTAAAATATATATACAAATACATTAATTTTTCTCTCTTCTAAATCACTGGAAAGGAAATGACTGACTGCTCATCTAGAAGAATTCAAAGGCTCATTTCATTCAAAGGATGTCAGTCAGACCAAAGGTAAAAACTACACAGTAGCATCATGTGAGAAAAGTAAATTAACAGAAATGTGCAAGTCTGAAGTAAAAAAATCCAGTGAAGGTTTACCCATGAGGGAAATAAAGGCAAAGAACTGAATGCTTACAGGAAAATATTTTTTTTAAAATGTAGGTTGTAGTCCAGGGTGTTTGTATAGGTTTTATTTTAGGACAAAGAAATAATTGCCCATGAAGACAGGGGTAACACACATAAACAGTGGAATCAGACAACAGAAGTGATTCAGTGACAAAATAATTTTCACACTGTAAGTGGAAGGCTGTGGAGAACCTCTTAAATGTTTTTATGTAAGTGTTAAGGGAACACTTCTGCCTCCAATTCCCACAGTTTCTATTCCCTCGATAGCCTTTCTGCCTCTGAGATTTGCTATATATTACTTGAAGATGCTGAATATCTGTGTAATTTTTTTTTTCCAGGGACTAAAGCCTTTAAAGAACTATGAGACTGGATTATGCACATGAAAATAAGATACTATTACAATATTATGTATAGTTGTATAGGTAGACTGCTGCTATAGGAACACATCCAGAATCAGAATGAAAAGGACTCCATCCCAGCAGGGACCAGCCTGCTCGCGGCACCCGACTCCAGAGCTACTGTACAGCTTGTAACTTGTAAATAAGCAGGTAAACTATGTATTTCAATGCCACATCTCAAGAGCACTTGGCCATATATTTCTGTGATTACTTTTTACATCACTTCTATCATATTCTATTTTTACTATAACACTGTGGGGAAAAAACCCCAATATCCTCCAAACACTGAAGTACGCTGTGTGATGGTTTTCCTGTAATAGGGTACAATGCCAACCAAGTGCTGGAGCGCTTTACATGCATGGAATTATGTGTGAGCTTTAATGTTTAAATAATCAGACTCTATGAGAATAAGTTGGTCTACATTTTATTTTCTTCAGCTTTCTTTGATGAGGATTAATGAATGAATAGTCATAAAGTGCTCTAAAACCCTAGGAAAGCACTCTAAGAGCACACATTTACTTAACTATTGTGAGCAAAGGATAATGTTTAATGCTTACCTGGAATTTCGCTCTAGCTGTAGATGGATGAGTCATTGTCACAGAAAATGTAACAGTTTCAACTAAGAGGCAGAAAAACATTAGAGATGTTAAAGCAAATACTTGATGACTGACAAGGAAAAGTGTCTTCATGGTAATGAGCTGAGTAAAACTGTTTGCCCAGACTAATCCTCAGAATTCTTCTGCAAATGTGGTTTATTTTCCACAGGGCTTTACAAAAACAACACCCCCCCACCCACCCAACAGCCATAAAAATGGCAAATACAAATAATTCTATCTACGTTACCGAGCTCTGCAACTCTGCTTACAAACTTTTCTTAACCAAAAAAATTAATGTTTACAAGTATTTTTTTTTTCACTTCTTTTGCAGACACAAAACATTTCCCAAGCAGGTCTACATGCTAAACTGGAGTGGCATACAGATTGGTACTTTTCCCACATTGCTTTTTTCACTGCCTGCACACCTAAACTTGTTCAAAACTTGCCTACACTGCCAACCAACGATTTTCACAACTGCCCAGTGCAAATACACACACCTTTGTACTGAAGTATGTATTTCCCATTTGAAGGGATATAAAGGCATCCTGTGCACATACAACTTCAACTGCACGCACATCTATTTCTACACTGCGCTTGTTTAGGCAGAGCTAACGTGATGTGAACTAAAGTGCCTGGAAAATGCTAAGGGCCAAAAATTTTCTTTTCTACAAGGGAAGTATTTTATAACAACAAACATATACCTGTGAATCGATGCATAATCTTCCTATGGCATTTAACTCTATGATCTACATATGCCCTTACTTGCCAGTATTTTTTGATTTTTTTTTTGGTAAAGGAAAATTAACTAATAATCTATGGAATTTGCCATGATTTCTGTTGTCAAGAGAACAGTTAAAATCTTCATTTGTCACCTTCGGTATTGCTTCCACCTGTATCTCACAGCATCCTACAGAGGCAAACCACACAGCAGCTAGACCGAGATGGAAATACACCACCAGGTGTTAATTAACAGCCCAGGAACAATTAGGAGATGCCAATCAGCACAGAAACGATACACGACCTACTCCGCTGCCCGCGGGGCCCGGCCGGCTCCGTGCCAGCCGCCCCCGGGAAAGCGCCCAGGCGGGCCCGGGACTGCTCCTCTCTCACGGGGGCCGGGAGCGAGCTCCCCCCGCTGCCTGAGGGGGCGTACCGGGGGAACAAGGGCTCGGCCGCCTCCGGGGGAAGGCCTTGGGCCCACCTGGAGGTGCCGCGGGGCTCCCCGGCCCGCAGGGGGCAGAGGGCCCACTCGGCTCCCCTCAGGCCGCAGGGGACACGGCCGCCCCGCTGCCCTTCCCGCCAAACCGCGCGGCGGGAAAGGCGGCCCCTCACACCTGCGCAGCCCCCGCCCCGCTGCACAGGGGAAGATGGCGCCGCCGGCTAGGCCCGGGCGCGGCCAGCCGTGCAGCGGGGTTTCCCTCCGCCCCGGCGGCAGCAGCGCGACGGCGGCGCTGAGCCTGGGAAAAGCCGTGACGGGCCTCGGGCCGCCGGGCTCCCGAGGGGGCGGGCGGGGCCGGCGCCGCCCCGCGCGGGCAGGGCACAGCCCCACGGGACACGCACCCGCCCCGCGGCAGGGGGGAGCGACAGCCCCCCGCACGGCCTCGCCCAGTAAGAGTGCCGGCGGCCCGATTGGCCGCGGCGGCTGCCAATCCGGGCGGCTATTGCATCACCGCGGCGGCCGGCGGGGCGGCGATTGGCGAGGGGGCGGGCGGAGCGGCTGGTGTCGCAATCGCCGCTCGCCCGCACGCCACACTTTAAAGAAAGAGGCTCGGGCCCGGCCCGGCCCCTCCCGCCGCCGCCACCGCCACCGCCCGCGCGCGCCGCCACAGGTAAGCGCGGCCGGGCGGGGGGCGGCGGCGGGGGGGGGCCGGGGGGCCGCGCCGGCCCTCGCCCGCTTCCCTCCCGCCGTGTCGCAGCGGGTGCCGAGGCGGGCGCCGCGCATGGGAGCGCATGATGCAATCGGCGGGCGGCCCTGGCTCCCCTCCCCTTCCCTCCCCCGGTGAAGTCACGGCTTGGCAGCGCCGGGCAGCCCCGCGCCCCGCTCGGGCGGGGGAGGAGGAGCAGCGCGGCCGCCGACGGGCGGCCCCCGGGTCGCGGTCCACGGGGAGGGCGGCGGCGGCGATGCCGCGGGCCCGTTGGGGAGGGGCGGGCCGGGCCCGGGCCCGGGCCTCGCCGGGCCTCCCCGCCCCGCCGCCGAGGCAGCGGGGCCGGCCGGGCGTTACGGCCCGTCCTCCGGCGCCGCGGCCGTTGACGATCGCGCCCGGCGCCGGGCAGGGCCGGCCAGCGGGACGGGACCTCGGCGGTGCTGCTCACCGCGGCCGGGAGCGCGGCAGGCCGCGCTGCAGCCCCCGCGCTCGCTTCCCGCTGCCCGGCGGGGTCTGAAACCTTTGGCAGTTCGCTCTGGTTCCCAGGCAGTTCTGACAGCTCCCGAGCAGCTCCCAAAACAGCGCTGTCCCGGACAGCCCGACGTGGGCTGGAGCTCCGGCATCGGGTGGGAGTTAGCGGTCACCATAGACCAGTCGGTGCCCCCCTCAGTCAGTGGTGCCGGGCGGGTTATAATGCCTCTTAAGAAGGTATAAACGTTCATAATTAGAAAAACCTTTAGGCTCTAAGGAATTAATTCATCTTTAGAAATAGCCACCTTCATTATAATTAAAAATACAGAGTCAAATCGGTACCTCTGTGCAGATTGTTTGCAGTTCTGTCATCAACACTGCCAGCCTGCAATTAAAATAGACTTCAGATGTTCCAAGCACATTTCTTACAAGGATGCTGGAGTGCATTTTTCTTGTAAGGCGTACGGGGAAAAAATGGAGATTCTGAGAAAAATACAGGAGTGATGTTGTCAGCTGTGGCAACAGCTGGTAGGTTTGAGCTACCTAGCCTCAAAAAAGTTGGTACGTGAGAATTGTCATTGACTTACTCACTGGCCTGTGAGAGTGTGCAGGAAGCCATGCAGGAGTGGGCCTTCCCCATGTTCAGCAAAGGGATGCCTGGAGGCTTATGCTGTCTTTCTTTGTACAAGGTCATCTGGATTTAGAGCCAGATCCTACTTGGGGTATTCCTACTGAAATTAAAAGAGAAGTGAGGTCACCTACTGCTGTTCAGGTTGGGACTGATTTTGCATTAGACAAGACAGCTGAGTGAATTTGTGCAATTAAGTCATTCAGAGTAATGATCAGAATCAACACAGTCACATCTCCAAAAAGGAGCAGAGAGAAGCACTTTGTGTGTTTTTGCTGCTAAGTAAAAAAAAAAAAAATGCTGATTTTAATTAACAAAATGCATCTTTTGTTTTTTGCCAAAACAAACATTTGGAAGTTTAATTTTTTAAACTTTTTTTTTGTGTGAAAGCAAAGATAATGAAGGTCTCGATTTACTTGGGAGTCTCTGTGGTCCCTGAGGAGCAGTCAGATTGTAAGAAACATCTCTTTGCCTGAGAAGACACCTCCGAGTTACCAGTTATTATGCTGTAGTGGGTGGCCAGTTGGTGGCCCAAGGAGAGAACAAGGCAGTTCTAACTGGCCACTGGAAACACTACCATGTGCTGGGTGGAACCAGCCTAGGGCTGTCGCTGAGCTCAAGCTAATGAGCAGCTTTATGGGAACAAGATGCTTGGAAACTTGGCTGGCTTTCCAAGGAGCTGCCTCTTGCTGCACGGGCACTCTCATCCATTCACAGGAAACCAACCTGTTTGTGGAGAGGAGCAGAGCAGCTGCGTTTGTGTGGCATGGTGTCTGAGAAATGAACTCTGAAACCCATCTGCCTTCCTACTCTCATAGCCTCTCCCAATTACCGTGTCCTTTACCTCACCCTTCTTGAGAGCCCCTTCTGCACGTCTCTCACCTGCTACCTTTAAATCTCGCAGTATTCCCTGAAGGATGCCTCACAGCACCTGTCACTATCCAGGGTATCCTCCCCTCTTGTTGTTCTGTTGAAGAACTGACAATTGGAAATAGGGATCCAGCCTCCAAATAAATGGGGGAGCCTCAGCTGTTAATACTCCTGGGTTATCTGTGATGCGGTACAGTTAGTGCTACTTGCTTTGCATAAATATTAGTTGGAGCAGGACAGGAATCCAGGTGTCATCTCTCCCACGTAAGAGTTCTGACCATCAGGCCAGATAAGAGCACGTCTCACTCAAGAGATGGTTATTTGACGTAAAACTGATCAGTTGCAGTGGGAGGGAATTGAGGGAGATCTGTTCTAGCAGGGCTGGAATGCTTGCTTGAGAGGCGTGACACTGGCTTATCTTCTCTGCTCGTATCTGCGTACTGCCTAACTAAAATTTTCCATTAAAATTCAGTTTAATGGAACAAGTAATTTTTCCTTTCAGGTACACGGGAATTTGAGAGATCTGAGGGGAACGGTTAAAGCAATGTTAAGTAGTTTTGACAGCACAGAGAGAAGCAGCACGTGGAACCTAGTGCTGTGAAGAAACCTGTTACACGTTGGGGGCAGGATGTGTAGTATCTCAGGAAGCACAAAAAGCAGGTCTAACAGACGTATATACTCTGAAGGCTGCAGAAATCTTGTATTTAAAAATAAATCTGAAACAAAGCCAGTATATGCTCCCAAGAGGAGCATAAGGTTGCATCTTTACTAAAAATGTCTGTGCAATCACACAGGCATGGCTACAACTGGCCCTGCCAGTCTGGTATCTGTGCACTGTGACACCTTGTCAGCTGTATATTCAGTTTAACTGCTGAACCAACTTGCTTTTTCAGTCAGAATCTGAAACTTAAATGTGGTTTGCAAAGTTGCTTTAAGAGTTGAAATCAAGAAAGTACTAAATGCAAAGGTTAGGCGCATGTATATATATAGATTTTAGTTATACAAATGCCAAAAAGAGTTGATGGTTGGTCTCCCTCTACCCTGAAATACGCAAATGAAGATATTTCTTGATAGGAGAGGTGTGGGTGTACTCACACATCTTCTCCACTTGTTTTAAGTGAGAAGATTTCTTGGTGACAGAGAAAGTTGATTTTTAATAACGTTCAAGCCAAACTTACCAGGCTTTTCTGTGACTTTTACTGAACCACACTCTGCAGCTGCATATTGTTCTGGCTTCCTCATGGAAGAAAATTTGCAATTGATCTAGACCGTAGAATTTTAACCTTTTTAATGATACCCTAGCAGAAGGTACAACAGCAACTCAGACTGCTAAGAAAAACAAGAACAGTAACAGCTGATGAACCCATGAGTTTAGAATGCCCAGTTACACGCAGCAGCTTGTTTACAAACATCTCACTACATCCATTCATCAGCTAGGCACAGGAGTACAGTCATTCCTGTCTTGTGCTCTTGCTGATGGAAGCCATAATCTGTGGGTTGGACGCTGCCGATGAGCATTGCCCACTGACTTCAACCGCTTGTTTTCCCAGCGGGTCCTCTTGAGGATGAGCAAGGAGGACATTGAAGACTGCCTGTGTGATACTGCATGTATGTGCGGTAAGAGCATAGGGCTGCACCGCTGCAGTGCAGTCAGATCTCGGGAGTAGGATTTACACCAGTTAGATGCTTTTCTTTAACAAGACAAGAAATCACCACTTGTTTGACTGATCGCTGAGTACTTTTCATTGGAGCCATAGGTAGGTGTTTCAGGAACTTAGAACAACCCTGCTGCCCTTCCCCTCTTCTCTCCCAGACATTTAGGAGGTCATCCTGTGAGATGGGAAGAGAAGGAATCTGCTGTTAGCTTTGCTAGGGCCATGTCCCTGCAACAGCTGTGGTAGAGTCCTCTGTGTGCTACAGGTAGGGTTAGGAACAGGCTGACCTCAGCAGTGGGAGAACGTCAGTCAGGTGAGAGGGTGTCCTGCTTGTCAGACCTGTTTTATCTGCTGGAGAGTGGACAATGACCAGTGCAGGAGCTACAGCAGGTGATGAATCAGCTGTGGCTGCTGTCTTCCTATGAATGGCAACAATCCTCTCTGCTGTGTAGTGATTTTCACATTGTCATCACCCTGCATTCCTGTCCCACCTGCTTGTTACAATACCATTACAGGCTTAGCTTGTCTTACCTTGCTTGTTGTTGAATGAGTTCCTTTTATGTCACTCAGTCACAGCCTTTGCAGCACACTACCTTTTTCCATAAATTAGTTTTCTCCACTCAGTACCAGTGAGACCTTAAAACAGTCCTCAATTTGGGCATCATCTTGAAAAGCAAGTGCTGCAAGATGATCCAAGGAAAGGTGGACAGTCGGAGCACCTTCACTCCAGAGGAAAAAAAAAAAACAACAGACCAGGGGGGAAATCTGTCTGTGCATACACCCAGAGAGATGGTCTGAAGAGGACAAGGATCAAGTACTCCTGTTGGTCAAGAGTCAGGCTGCTAATAGGTTTAAGCTGCAGAAGGAAAACTCCAGTCTGAAAATTAAGAAAATTATATAACTGGAGGAAAAGTTAGACGGTGGAACCTGTTGCCAAGACAGAGGTTGTGAAACTGGAGATATTAGAGGCTAGGCTAGACACCCATCCATCAGGGATGGCTTTGGAATAACTCAGTAAAGCCAGCGAACAATGCAGACAGCTTGACTAGATGACCCAGTAACAGTCCCTTCCAATCCAAATACGTTTGAGAGGCGTCTGAAATGTAGTTGGCAGCTTGTCTGCTTCCAGCACAGTTATGATGTGTTGTTGCCAGATGTACCATCAGTACCTTATGCTGAAGCCAGTGATGTATAAGGTTGTAGCTGAAGCCAGCACCTTTAATGCCATGTTTTTTTCCTACTAGGTTCACCTTGCCCTTAATCCATGTGAAGACCTGTTGGAATCGCCTTCAAGAAACATAAGAGCTTTCAGTCTCCTAATAAATTCTTTTGTGTCCAAGAAGAGCCTGTCCAAATGAGCAAGACATCCCAACAGAACACTGCTACAGATGCGAACGGAGTAAGCGTGATTCACACCCAAGCACACACCAGTGGTTTGCAGCAGGTTCCCCAGCTGGTGCCCGTTAGTCCTGGTGGTGGAGGCAAAGCTGTGCCTCCAAGCAAACAGGGAAAGAAAAATTCCTTTGTGGATAGAAACAGTGACGAATATCGTCAGCGCAGAGAGCGAAACAACATGGCAGTGAAAAAGAGTCGGCTAAAAAGCAAGCAGAAAGCACAAGATACATTGCAAAGGGTCAACCAGCTCAAAGAAGAAAATGAACGTTTAGAAGCAAAAATTAAGCTCCTGACCAAGGAGCTGAGCGTACTGAAAGACTTGTTCCTTGAGCACGCGCACAATCTTGCAGACAATGTGCAACCTGTTGGCACTGAAACCACCACAACAGATCCAGAAAACAATGGACAGTAGACACTGTTGCAGCCTTACGAAATGAACTCTTGAGGTGCAGCTTGTCTGCGATGCCCATGCAGTAACCAAGCAAAAACTCTGTTCTAACTATCATTTCATGGAAATTTTCTTCTTTTTAGGTTTAACACTGAAGATTTGATACAATTAAACCAGAAACTGCTTAGGGTATTTGTTTAAAATATTTTTCTCCTCTAGAAGATTTATCTAATAAATGCAGATCTAAATTCATTGTCAACAAGGAGCTTAGTATTAGGGAAATAGCATTTTCACAGAAATGTTCGCTTACCTTCTTAGAGTTTGCATAACAGAAGGAATCCAGCAGGATGGTTCACTGTAGTATCAGAACCTTGTAATTGGATACAATGTTTTCAAAATACCTTTTACTGTATTTAAACCCTTTGTTTTCTTCATTACATATTACAAAACTGCAAAGGCCGTGGAGGGTGTTTGCTTTCCTCTCTGGTGGACTACTTTAAATATGTAGAGCAGGTCCTACAAAGTACCACTTAGGTCTTTCCTGTCCAGTTAGTTAATGGGGAAGGTTTAGTAATAGTGAGCTGGGATGCTTACTAGTGTTTTCTAGAAAAATAGCAATATACTATGATGATACATACAGGCAGTTGGCTTCCAAATGGCAAATCAGTCTGAAGCATCAGTTACAAGAGGTAAAGCAGCACACTGACAAAGCCTTGTAAGCCTGTGTTCACATTGCTCACATGGTGACTGGGGCCTTATGAGAAGAAGATTTTAGTTTTCAGTAAATGTCAAAATGCTACCAAAAAACTGTGCTCTGCAAGATTGCATTCTTGCTGGGGTGCAGGTATCAGGGAGAACAAAATGTGCAGCTTGGCTAGGCAGTCAAAGGGGTAAGACAGCATCTGTTCAGCCAGAATGTATGGATCACTGGTCACTGACGTTTGTTTTGATGGCTGTTCAGATTTGCCACGAAGATCTTATAGAAATTGACAGTCATTAAAAAAATAAATGCCCCTAGTTTGAATAACTGATTCAGTGGAATTTCTATAGCCACCATACAGTTGTGTGAAGGAGTATCTTCGGTCTTGTTTTATTTTCATAAAAGTTTTCTATAGCAACTTTTTTAATGCTAGTGCTAAGTCTTTGCCACGATCCATAATGCAGTGGTATGTACTATATTGAGGATTTAAACAATAAAAGTGAAGCAGGACCTTTGATGTAACCTTAATTTATTTTCATTTTTAAGTATTTCATTGATGGTATGGTTGTGTTACATTTAACTTGTGTGTCTGGCTAGTGGATTAGTACACTTGGTTTCCTTCCTACACTACCTTTTTCCATAGATTATTTTGTAGGATGCTTGTTTGCCTTGTATCTGTACTTAGGAAGAGAACCTGGATAGGATCTCTATGAAGATGCTGTTAGAAAATGAAACCTTGAAAAGTTCTTTTTGAATTTAAACTTTTAATACATGCGGAAAACTTCTATGGATTGTTTTGGATTATGGTAGTCTTTTTACAAAGATATGTTTTTTGGTTCTAGCTGCAGCTTAAGTAGGTAGGGTTGAAATATCAGAAGCTAATAAAAACCTTTTGCTTCTAGTGCTGGCCTCATTTTTCCTATCCCTTTTCTATTTCCCTCGAATGTAGAGGTGCCCACTGCAAGCAGCTACTATGAGAAATCTACATCAGTCTCCATTTGTATCTTCCACTTAGGTTCCACTCAATGGAAAGAATCAGAAACTCATGAGAGTTTTGGCTGAATTCCTGATTTAACAAGGAGAAAAAAAAAAAAAAAAAAAGACATTTGAGACTGAAAACATACTGCAATTAAAGTGGGGGGAACAAACCACCAAAAACTACAAGAAAAAAGGTGACATGAAAAGATCTCCTTTGTTAACTGTGCACCTAACTGGTGCAAAAGGCACCAGCTAGTCTCTTCCCTGGTGGTCTGCTCTGTGAATTGGGACTGTGTGGCCGTGTTGTCCTGCAGTTGGTTTGGCAGGATGATGTGGGGTCCTCCCCTGATAATCGGAACAGGGGGCTCCGAATCTCTGGCATTTGTTTCTGATTTTGATGAAAATTGTTTCTTAAATCTCTTTGAACGGAAGTAATACTCTTTCTGATGCTCTGGAGGGTGACTTCTCGTTACTCCCGCCAACTTCGATTCCACTTGTTTAAAACAAACCCACTGAATTATGAAAAGTCACTTGTTTGTACAATGACATTTCTGGCGTTGCAGTCTCCACACTTGCTTTGTTTGCCTAGGGAAGCGTGTAGGCTGTGTGCAGCACATCACTTTAACATGTGAAGCCATGAACCCAGCGTCATAAAAAAAAAATAATAAAAATCTACCCTCGGTGAGAGTCTGGCTGCAAGAAAGGTGGTAGTCTATTATTCTAAGCCCCCTTCTGCCAAAATAGCTATGTCAGACCTCTGAGGAGCAAAGGCAGAGGTGAGGCTTTCCCTCTCTTTGCCCCAGGATGGAGCAGCCCAGGCTGTGTGACAGCAAAATGCCTCCAACTTGCCCTCCACTGCAAGGCACGGGGCACCCATACCTAGTGACTCAGACCATTCTCTCTTCTTCCTGAAGAAAGGCTGGAATAAACCCACATCGATGCAAGAAAATTTCAGCATAGGCCTACAGAAGTTAAAGTTTTCCTTTTGACATGTTTTTCTTAAAAACTTTAGTTTGTGACAGCATGCAGTGCCTGTCACTATAAGAAGGAGCATTACAGCACTGTATGTTTCACCAGGGAACCCTGCTTCCATCTTCTCACTGTACCACTGAGAGAACGGGTCTGCTCAAGCCTCCATGAGCACTAGGAGGCTCTACCACTTTAGCTACACACTGTAGCAGCGAAACTGGGGTGGCAGATAAATCCAGAGTGCTTCCAACGCCAGGCAGCTGAAGCAATATAATACATCAGTTCAGAAGTGCTCGCACCTTTCTAAATACACAAACTTGCTCAACGTATCATAGTCTTTCTGTTATTTTGGTGCCACTCTAAGACTGCACCAAGGGGAAAGGGCATTTGGGAAAACATTATAGCTAAAGACCCTAACGCAGTCAAAAAGAAAGTTTGCTGTCACCTGTATTTCCCCCCTACTAACACACTTTAAGTGTTAAAATTAAATTAAATATCACTTTCAAACATAACTTTGCCTTTGTTTAAAGGCTTACTTCCCTGCCTCCCCCCCATGCTAATTTAGAAAAAAGTTCTACATCACTTTTTGCTTAAGTGGATAAAAATTATAATTACAGAACAGACTTCTGGAAGGAAGAATGAAATTTATATTCACCACATTCACGGGCCTGATCACGGAGGAAAATGGGAGATGGGGCACCATCCCCGACTGAAATGGATCCACGTCTCAGGTAAGCAGAACAACAGAGTAGCTGGTTACGTGAGCGAGTGCTTTCCCCCCAGAACCCGTGGTAGGGTTCGTTTGCTGGTACATGTCGAAGCAGAACCAGTTCTGCCTCCTGCAGCACACACCAGATTGCTCGACCTGTTCTGCAGCAGCAGAGCCCAGTATTTGCCAAGATTAATCACGGGCAGGGAAAGGCCTATTAACTAGACTGGGGTTATGGCTCAGATGAAACAATTCCAAAACTTTTTTTTTTTTTTTTAAATCTGTGAAGTGTTACTTTAAAATAGTAACTGCTATTGAACCGAAGCAGCAGCAGGTCTCAAGGCAGCGAACAATCCCATGGGTGCGTGCAGAGCATGCCACAGGGAAGCATTTGCCCGCAGAGGGAACAAGGCTGAGGCCACGAGCACTGTCTTGCGCTGAAAAAACTCCCTGAGTTTTAGGGGGAGACAAGTCCAGAGCAGCACCAATATCGTTTCTGTATGCTTCTGTTTGCAAAGCCACCAAAGCAAGGCCTAATGTCCTCTGCATGAGTACTGCATTTCAGAGGCACCACCACGCAAGGAGGCATTACTGCAGCTGCACGAACAAGGTGCTGATCTCACGCCCACCCCTCCTCGCCCCTTCCCCTTCACAAAACCTCCTGCACTTACCTCTTACAAGCCAATGCTGAGCCACCTTTAAAAAAAAAAAAAAGTAAATAGATTCATTTGTTAATAAAGTGACGTTAAACATAAGGACTGAAGTCCCCTAGATTATTTCGCAATGTGTTTCTTTTGTCTCCAACATGCAGCTTCCTATTTAGCAATGGGTCACCAAGCTGTTAGGAATAAAGGGCAGGCTCTTGTCACAGACATCAACGCAATTAGCAAAAAGAGCTCTCTCTAGAGCAACAGGTTTGACCATCTTTTAGGACATTTATTTCAGACCTAAATCCGGTCCCAGGTCGGGGGCACAAAGACAGCCACACAGTAGTTGTTGATGCCACCCGTGCCCACGCTGTGTGGCATGCCCCACATAAGACAGGCGCTTGCAGGCACCCAGAAGCTCACAGTTGGTCCCACTGCCTGTGTGCCAGCTCCAGGATGTGAGCAACAGAACTGAGATGCTGAGATGATCAAGTCAGCCGATCCCCTCACAGTGGGAAAATCCTCATCTGCTAAGCGGTAAGACCCAGCAAGGCCCTGACATTCTGTGTGACTTCAGTTCCCCTGACACGGCAGAGGGATGGTCTGAAGTGGCTTTGCAGTCAAACTGTGCAATGGAGCCTGAAGACCAAACAGGAGTTTTGATGTGTTCATAAAGTAAGCAAGATTGGTTTTATGTAGCTACAGCAACTAGTGCTATTTTATATTGCAAGGAATGTATTTTCCCGCAGGCTGACGAACACCTATAGTAAAGAAAGGCTTCTCTTGGCAATTTAAATCTTGCGTCGATGTACAATCATTTTATGATCATTCTTAATATGTCTGTGGTGTATCCAAATAAAATTTACATGATTTCATTCTGAACTGGCTAACATTAGAGAGTTAAAAACAACTCTCGTTCTGCACAGCATATGCTGCTGAATGACCCTAAGCCCTGCAGCAAAGATACTCCCTTCTTGTGATTTTCTAAGGCTTGTGAACACCACAGCAATCTATGTTTTTAAGGAACAAACAGATGGACAAATCTAATAAGCATCAGGCTGTGTGTGAAGGATCAGTACACCCACTACTCAGAGCAGAAAAATCTGGCTAATGAAGGGTCAAAGTTTCCAGAACACGAACTGGTAGAAAGGTCAGATAAAGAAGCAGGAACAGGAGCAGGAGAGCGCAATGATCACAAAGTTGTGAGCATAAATGATGCCAAGGATGAATTTTAATACAAATTTGATTCTGCTTACTCCGTTAACACTGAAATAAGATCTGTAAGAAAAATGTGTCCACTGAGAGCTGCAGATTTTTTCTTCTGTGTTTTTTCACAGTACTTATGACGAAGTTTAAAAAAGGACTTAGATTGTTACAATTGCTGACAGCATTCAGATAATCCATTTGGTATTTTAAAGAGTCCCAATCATCAAAATTCAGCTTTAATTGCAAGATATGACTGAGCTGAGATCTGATAGAAGTATAAGCCCCACTGATTATGCAGCAGGGTTATTCAGGTGGCACTTGGTAATGTAAACTGCTGATAGCAAGCAGGAGCATTTGAGTTACCTGGATATCAAGTGCTGAAGCCTTCTACCTTCATTTTTAATAAATGAATCACTCCATCTAATAGCCTGCCTGCCTCCATTGCTATTAACAATTGGATGCATTTTATTTTATGTGCTGCAGCATCATAATCAGAACGATGACCGATTAGTGTGAGACAGTAAGTATCATCTTGAAGTTTACTGCTTTTGGCTGGAGAGGCTGTCAAATGACTTGGCACTGCTTTGGCCTTCGGCCATGAAAGCCTCTATTTCTTCAACAGTACGTGGGACGCATGTTAGCAGCTCCATTCCACTGGCTGTCACCACGATGTCGTCCTCGATCCGGACCTGTCACAGAGAACATGCGGTTACCAAGGTATTCCAGATGGGGATGAGAAGCACATGTGGCAGTGACAGCAGCGAAAGCACAAGGCACGTTTTGGTCTGTGGTGCTGGTGCAACACCAGGCAGAGCAATGTACTGCAAGCACCAGAATTGCCCATCACCACTGGCAGCGTGGCGCTGAGCCCTGAAGGGTCCACTGGCCCCTGCCACCCTGCTGGGATCACACAAGCTTCATGGCGACCACCGGCAGAGCAGCCCCGCAGGAGGTGGTGGCCCTGCAGGTGACTCAGGTGGTGCCTCTGCTATGTCAGGTACGCCAGGGACAGGCTCAACGAGATGCTGCATCAGTGAGCTCACGCTGCGTAATTATGTGGGGCAAATAAATCTCACCCCCCAATACGAGGAGCAGCAAAAGGAACATTCTCCCCTGAACTGGCCTCCAGCCTTGTTAGCGCATGGCTTGCTAGGGACAGGTACAACAGCAGTGCCTCCTGATGCCCGAAGTGCCTGTTCTCAAAGCCGTCCTGTTGCTGAGCTGCAGTTAGCTGCTCTTTGCACTTAAACATCAGATTCTCTTTCCTCTAAACACAAACTTTCAAAGAGGAACTTCAACACAAAATAGCTTGTAGCTGATAGTTGAAACATTGCATTTTGAGCTGATGAGAAACTCCTAAGCAGGTCAGACATTCCTTTTAAAATGCAATCACTGCATTTCAGACCATGCAAGGAAAAAAGCAGATCCCTCAGTTTTCCACCTCTTGTTCTGTTAAAATGAAAAGTATGCTCCACTTCTGTTTGACTCTAATCTCTTCCTACCAGTAAATATGCCTACACAGACATTTCCCGTTATCTTATCAGAAAAATGTTAGTAAGTCGCTAAGCTGCAATAAAAGCAAATTTAGTAAGGTGTAAATCCAAGAGAACACAAGCACTGGGTACTCCCACCTTACAATTGCTTTAATTGTTTCTGACCTCTTGACATTTTCAGCTAAAAATAAAGCTGGTTAACATTTGTACTTCTGATTGCAAAATAATCCATTTGTTCAAACTAAATGAGTCATCCAGTCCTTTCCTTATTAAACTGTTTAATGATGTCTTTGCCAGATTATTTCTTTTACTTGGTATCAAGTTAAGTGTATTATAAAGCAGAATTAAATAAACAAACTCCATTGAGTTCACACATTCGATTTGGACAGCTGTAAATTTGAAAGCTGCGAAGCTCTTTGCGCTTGGTGTGCCTGAAAGGCCAGTGCCTTGCTGCAGAAGAGGAAATCAGCAACACGTTTGATGACGCTACACACTTGAAACAAATTTTACCAGGGTGGGTTGATTCATTGCTTCAATTCGGCCAGCTGAGCAAAAAATAACCCAAGGATTCAGCAACAGTCACATTGCATCTTAAGTTGAATCATGCCCTCTGCCTCACAGCAGCCCCCAGTGTCTGTCCATCCACGATTTGGACCCAGGCACAGCCTGCCTGGGTAGACCAGCCCCTGGCAAAAACCTGCTGCTGCCAGCCGAGCCCTGCAGAAGTGCCAGAATCCAGGGAACAGATCTGGTGACTTGGTAAAAGCCAAAGCATCACGTCGGCAAGCGCACCTGTACCAGTGTAAATAGAGCTGGGCACAGCATTGATGTGGAAAGTAAAAATGTTAGTGCAAAAGTCAGTCGGGGTGGTGGGGTGGTGGGTGCAGCCAAAGCTGGACCTGGCTCTGCCTATGCAGAGGGCCCCTTTCTGAGTACCCTAGTTTCACAAATGTTCACCTGCTTGAACTGAAATCCCCCAGTTATCTGCTACAGAGAAATATCTGCCACAATCCATGCACTTAACCAGTGAGATTAGCAAAAAAAAAAAATTAAAATAAAATAAATTGTTGGTGTTTTCCAGTTCAGTGTTTCATGCCTTCATCAATTCCTCGGCACTCTTTTGAGAAGATGGACTGGCTTCAAAGCAGAGCAGATGAAAGCCAGTCTAAGAGGGAGAGGGGAAGAACAAAAGGGACAAGGTGTCTGTCAGTGCTGTGCCCTATCTAGGCCACAAGAGAAAATCAGGATGGGGAAGGAGCTGGAAAATGGAGTTAGAGTGATGAAAGGAACCAGGGGAAGGAAGATACAATGAGGCAAGACAGGACTGACAAGTAACAGACAGAGAGATGGGGCTGGCTAAGGAGCCCAGGAAGTGAGAAGCCAGATGCCCTGAACGAGGGGAGCGCAGGGGGGTGCTGCAGCCACCTAAGCCAGGGAACCGAGCATTACCAAACGGGGAAACCCACCAGTCTGGGGTGCTACACAGAGCAGCTCACTGTATAGGAGAAACACTCTTAGGAGATCATATAATCAATCCACAGCTGTGGATTGGTGTGGAAAGCGGCAGAGCCAGCCCCATCGCACCAGCCTGCTCACCATCAGCAATTCCAAATAGTCTTTGGGCTGTAGCTGGAAGTGCACAGACCCACCGCTCCCGTGGGGCCCTCACCCATCACTCCTAGGAAAGCTCCAGCTCCTTCTCCAGGATCTAACCCTTTCTCTGCCTGGATGCACCTCACCTGAAACTGCTTGCTGTAACAGAGAAGACAGACTTCTCACTTCCAGTGCACATTTTCCCTTTCTCCAAAAGCAATGCAAACGCAGAGGAACACAGGTTCTCAAGCAGGAGGAATTTTTTGGTTTGGGTTTTTTTTCCTTCACACCCTCCATCATGCTTCACCCTGAGCTTAAACTCAGCAGCAGCAAGAAGCAGCTTCAGAGGACCTGCAAAACCTACCCTACAGGAGAGCTCAGCATTTGGTCTTGTCTTCTGTCCAAATGGACAAAAGATGCTGGATCTGTCTGGCAAGGCTCTCTGGCTTGGGACTGCCTTTCCCAGTGGGGGACAGTGGTTATGAAATTTGCTCTCGCAGCTATCCCTGTTTGCAGGCTCTTTGTTCAACAGCGCTGCTTGTTTCAGGACTACAGAGTGGTTTGGAATCGGAGACAGCTTAAAGGAACAGCAAACTGAGGTGTGAGGTTTGCTGCACCAGCAGCTTTCAGGGTGCTCTGCAAACACCCCAGGAGAGGCTTTGCTTTTTTAGTGTGAAATGGCATGCTTCAAAAAGCACTCTGGTAAGGGTGAAGTGTCCAGGAATGCCAGGACTGTCCCTAGCATGCATTTTTCTTACCAAGGGTAGTGGTACGATCTGTCTAGATAGAGCTGATTGCACAACTGCCCAACGCCAGCAACAGATCATCATGTGGCTTGACTCAATGGACCCAACTGTGTCCCAAAGCAGGGCTGTGTGGGCATAGCCAAGGACAGCATAGGAGTTAAAATGCCAAGGCGGCAGTCAGCTATATATACAGCCTCGCACTTTGTCCTGACTTACTGTTACAGTCATGCTCCCCAGAGCCGCCTGTGTTATCTTCCAAAGGAAGGGGGTTGTAGCACTCATTCATTTCTTTTGGATGATGATATATATATAAAAGGCTTCTGAGAATCAAGAAACAATTTTGGCCAATTAAACAGTCCAGATTTGCACAATGACAGATCCCAGATGTGATTAAAAAAGACCACTGGTGACATGTCTCCTGCTTTTTTATAATCTATTGAGCATTTGTTTGATTATGGCTGTGGAAAGCAGCGGTACTATCACTGCAAGATCTTAGAGCGGGAGACTTGCCTGGGAAATGATGACGGGACGTGGGCCACACATGCTACCCCACAAAGTAAATTAGCACATGTGCTTCTGTCTGGCTGAAGGATCCACGTGTCTGTTTTTATAGCTGGTATCCTACAGAGGCAGATGCATGAAGCTAAGAGGACTTATTTCGACTCAGCCACTGACTCACCAATAATTTTTAATAAAGCAAACTTACCATGAGCAGGGTTTGACTTCTGTATTTTAGGGGGACTGGTTAGGAAATAGAGGGGCCGAGCATCAGACCCAGGAACAGGCGGGTACATTGCAGAGTTGAGGAAGGCACCTTCCTGTCACCACATTACACAAAGTGGCAGCACCAGGATGTTTTCTGTATTGACTAACAGGCTCTGTGCTACACAATGACTTACTCATCCCATGCTGCCAGTCTGCTGTCTTCTTATGCACAAGCAAGTCCTCATGTCTGGCACACTTTATTTTAAAGGTCCACATACAAACATTTTATAAAATGAGATCATGATCAGTAGGCTGAGGCCATGTATTTTAAGATCAACTGATAACACCCGGAAAAATAATCTTCAGGCACACGGTCCCTTCATCCAGGCTCAAAAAGAAGCAATAAACTATAAGCTAAATACAGATTAGAAACTGCTCTTACTTTAACCTAGTTACGTTAATTAAGACAACTTAAGAGAAAAGGGTTAAAGAAGGTTTACAAGCAACTAGCTGCTGGTTTTAAGTTGCCTACAAATATCGCTTCTCTTACAAGAACTTTAAAGAAAGCTATATATTTCATTATGACAATTGCTTTCTACAGAATTGTTTCAAAAATGCTATGTATCATTATTACTGCTGCATAATATGAAATGTTAAAAAACAGATGATCAAAATGTTTATTGCCTAGTAAACCATTTCATTCCAAAACACACATTCACCATAAACCCAGAAACAGAGCTCAACCTTCTGAAAAATAAAAATCAGGACAGAGGCAATTGCATGACTCTGTGAACCAAAGGTAGAAGCAATTAAATATCCTGCTTTTCATTTGGTTTAACATTTGTTTCTGAGTAAGAGAAGTACTGTTGTTTTGAAAAATATTGTAATATTAGCAGATCTTCAAGGTCCTGGGCTTTGTAAATCTATTTAGCTTTTAAATGAGAAAAATCTGCAAATGAAAAAAAGGTAATGTATTTAACATTAGCTGTCTTTCAGCATTTTCTCCAAGCTGCATAGAGTTTTCACATATTAAGTCTAGTCCTAGTTCTGCAGATCCTAGGGAAAAACAAAGCCTGAACATTTAAGGCCAAAAAAAGATTGAACGGTTTTACTGGGTCTTTGAGAAAACATCATATGAACTGCATGAATCAGTAATCAGCTTACGAAGAACGGAAATGTCAAACCCTAAAGGGCAGCGTCTGGAGTTACTATTTCCCTTTCCCTGAGGAATCGGTTGCTTTTCCTGAGCAACATATTCAACTGTATGGACATACCTCTATTTGCACATGTTTATTTACGAATGCAGCAAAGGCAGAGTCCAGGCAGAGCAGAGGTGCCCTGGGACGGGCACTGTGCCAGCGCCTGATGGCAGCCCTTGCCCCACAAAATTTATGACCTCAGTAAACTGGACCTTTGTTTTGCAGATAGAGAACTGAAGTACACGTGATTGAGCGACTTCCTGAAAAGGGCTGGGGAAGCTTGTGAAGGACTGAACTCCACAGCTGTCAAGTAAAGAGGTTAGGGCTTCAGACAGGGCAGCCTGTGCTCTCAGCAGCAGATCCCCTAGCAAAACTTCTTGCCTCCTCCAGAGAGATCTGTATTGGACCCAGAACAGCTGTTGTTTGGTAAAAGCCCACGACAGGGTCCCTGGGAAGCAGTTACAGCCACAGAGCCTGAGTGTCTGTGTTACAGGGACACAGGATGCGTGGGCTGCTGGTGGATCAGCTCGGAGCGTGCGCAGGAGCAGCACTGGTGCCGCCAGCACATGCC
Source organism: Falco rusticolus (assembly GCF_015220075.1). Taxonomy (NCBI): domain Eukaryota; kingdom Metazoa; phylum Chordata; class Aves; order Falconiformes; family Falconidae; genus Falco; species Falco rusticolus. The sequence goes on along the minus strand of NC_051201.1, from coordinate 11,598,349 downwards.
CCGCACGCCGGCAGCAAAGTGGGCGAAGGGAAACCTCACCTTCTCTCTCGTTCCTTTCTGCTCTTGCAGCTTTTACAATCTCTTTACAGCTAAATCCAGGCAGCACAAATTACAATAAATGGCTACAGTCTCGCCCTTTTTGGCACAACAGAAGAGCATCTCTTCTCAATGCAGAGACTTGTCACAGTCAAGAAAACTACCCAAAGCCCCCAAAAGACATGAACTCAAGGTGAATTCATTAAAGTTCACAAATCCCCTGTGCAGACAGCCTAACTCAGTATAACAGTGGTGTTACTTTGGTTAACGTAAGTTCATTTTGGAAGTGAATTAAACTAAACCAAATGAAGAACACTTTAATTAGTGCTGAGCTCTGCAGAGGGAAATGGACTACTTATTTCCTTTTGCAGAATGTATTTTTCTTTTAAAGGAAGATTGACTGGTGAGTTCTTTAGCTAGAACTGACACCAATACCAACCCCCATACTTAATATTTGTCAGTAAAACCACTGCGCTTCACAAGATCTTTTTTAATCATGTAGAGAGAAAGTCTTCTGACATGCTTTTGAGGGAAAACTTCACTCACTCTGGATAAACTAGAATGAACCAGCATGTAGATAACTAATCATGCTACACAGCACAAACTGCATCTTCTACTTATGTAGAATCAAATCAGAATTGTAAAGATGGAAAAATTAATTTTGATCGTGTTATAATGCAGCTTTTCTCTAGAATTCAGAAATATTCCGATGTACTTCAGTCTCAGATTTTATTTCCATTCTTCTCCTGGACAAAATCAAGTAACAACATCTGGCTCAGGGTATGTGTGTATTATTATTTTTTTCTCTCTAAGTAAAATGTATTGTTCACAGGGGGATCAGAGATTTAGATTTTTGCTCAATCGTTTTGGGGCAACTCCCCCTTTTAGCAAAGTTTGTTGGCTAGCTCTCCTTACAAGTCATCATTACAGGAAGCTAAGCAAAAAACAGGGGAGAAAGTTAGACTTTGCTTGAAATCTCTGGAACAAGAGTGCCTGATCCAGCAACTTATTACTAAGGTAGAGATCCTGTGCTGTCACTCCTATTCCACACAAACGCAGACAGCGGGTGAGCCATGTGCATGCCTCAAGCTGCAGAGCTCGAGTGGGCATTCACAGCAAGTCATAGAAAAATGTGGGCTTTGCTGAGCATTTCCAGAAAAACCAGGAATCAACTCAACTGCCGAAAAACTCCCACAGACTGTTTACATGGAAAGTGAAGACAGTTCAACCTGTTTTTATTGTGGTGTCACGCTACACAAGTGCATTGCAATGCTCCTTTAAAACACGCTTCAGCACGTGGTGCTGTATCTAACGTGCTCACAGTGAGAAAATGCAGAGTTAGCTGCCTTTTGTTCACCAGTATCTCCTTGGCTGGCTGGCAAGTGTTGATAAAAGAAACAACACGGAGACACATAACGTCTCAGACCTCAGCAGCTAATTAAATACCAGCAAGGGTAAAGTCCCATGTCTCTTGATAAGGGACACACACACATCATAGGGGGAGCGTTCACAGGTGGCTGCCCAGGAGCCTGGCTGGCTCACACGGCTGGGAATGGCACACACATTCTGTCAGCGCTGGTGGTTCAAAGCCAGCTCGGACCAAGAGTGTTACAGTAACTACCCTCTCACGGCTGGTGTATGATGATAAATTAGTGAATGGCAGCAGCAGACAATTCCTAATGAGTGACTTTTCATACCAGAAAATCACCATCGGTGCCAGTGATTGTTAGCTTTGTTGAGACTTTGCAGAAGAGCCACGAGGAGGACGGGGCACTGCAGCTGCCTGCTCTATCTTCTCTGTGCATGAATACGGAAGCTCAGAGAACAATGCGACACCCTCCAAATGCTCGCCCCACTAAAATGAAAACCCACTGGAAACCACTGCAACTGCTAAACGCTCTGTGAGGGCAGTGGCTTTGAATGGGCATTGTGCCCGGGACAGCATGGAGAAACAAGGCCCCTCTGCTTGCACAGCAGCTGCTTGCAGGGCAGGGGAATGATCGCCCAGATCACAGCGACCTCCCAAGCCAGCCGACCCTCCAGCACGCACACTGCTGCCTGAGCACCGGTGCTCGTGAAGCCCATCGGCCATTCTTCTGGAAGACAGGGAAGGCTTTACATGCACAAGTTTCACAGCCTTCTGGCAATAATCCAGTAAGAGCAATTATTGCTGTTTTTCTCTGTTGCCTCCCTGACTTAAACAGCATCGGGCTCTTCTGCCCTGGGAGGGAGCAGCAGACTGTGCCCCTGTCAGGGAAGCTAACTCTGGACTGTGGATCTTGGTCTCATGTTTCATAACATGCATGTTTCACACAATAGACAAAAGACCTACCTGGCAAGTCACTGTACAGTGCTGACAGAGCATATTTCAACCAATGGAAAAATACGGAACTATCGTTTATCAGGTATCACAAGTACAAAAACCAAATTTAAAAAAAACAAAAAAACCCCAGTTTGTCTGCAGGGTCAAATGGCCCAAGGTGCTGCATCAGGAACAGCCCTAAACATTAAAACTTCAACAAAATTTCTCAAGTACACAGTAAACGCAAACATACAAAACCAATTTCAGAAAAACATCTGGTGAAGAATTACTCACCCCACCAAATCCTCTAAAGCGTTGCAGGACATCGTTGTTGATGAAACAGGACTGTGCAGGATCACGGAGGGCTTGGTCCAGGAGGTGGTCGATGAAGTAGATGCCTGGCTCGATGGTCAGCACCATGCCCTGCTCCAGGTTGCGGGCAGTGCGCAGGCTCCTCAGCCCCGGCAGGTCAATGCGCTCCACTCCCTGCAGAAGCAAGACCGGTTGTGATGGATGGAGCGGCATTGCATGGCTGACCTTTTATCAAGGCCCTCCTACGCAGACTGCTCCATAAGACACCCAAACCGCAAGAAATATTTGGGAAGTAGAGGACTGAAAAACTGCGCTATGCAATTACCTCTCTCTCATCAGCCCCCCATTTAGCTCTCGCACAGTGGTGACCAGCTTTCAATTCAACACCTGAACTGTTCTTTGTACCACAGAAATCCCGGCTCTGGATATGCTCGGTACTGTACTCTCTCCCTTGAGAGAAGTACTGCTCTACGGAAAAAAATTACTTGCACTATTCCTATACCCTCCCGTGCAAAGTATGGTATTTTAAACAACGTGCAAATCTTGAAATGCCCCCTCCACGTCATGGCTGAAACAGCTGAACTATGCAGTAGAGAACAATTTCTCCAAGGATATGCAAATGCTTATTCTCACTGAATGTTATTAAAATTACACATTTACGATCTTGATTCAGGAGCAATGAGTCTACACATGACCTCATAAAAACAGCCCATTTAAAACTAAACTTCTGTCAGATTCAGACTTTCAGGCAACATAATGCTGACTGATATTATTAAAAACTAAGTCAAAACAAGTCCTGACTAGAAAAACATTCTCTTCTTCCCAAAAGCTGGTAAAGCAAAATGATATATGAGGACGTGCTTAGTCAAGGAATTAGAAACACTGCAAAGACTAGTTTGGGATATTAATTTTCTTCCCCAAAATGTGCCAGGTATTGCAACATTGGAATAAATATATCTCAATCCCATTAGTTTTTCAAAAATTCTTTGCAACTGTAGCAAAATTTCATCAACAAAATATCATGATGGCCAATAAACAGCTCACAGGCCCAACAGCTTACAAAAACGTGCACACACTTTGCTCACAAAAACTTTTCCGCTTTAAGCCCTTAAGTCAGAGGTTAACAGGTCTGCAAGATGACGGTGTTATTGATCTGGTCTCCACCAAGCTTTCCCCAATCTTGCTTCTGGCCAGTCACGGTACTTTTCCTTGCTGGGCAGAAGGGGTGCCTCCTTTCAGCATCACCAGCAGTGTGACCTGTATCCCAAGGATGAAACACCTCCTTTCCTCAGGACAAAACGTGCTGCCCGGTGCCACCCTGCGTGCCAGGGCAGCATGTCTGGGCACAGCTGTGCTCCGCGTTCCTGTCACACCGATGCGGGGTGGGTGGGTGGGGTGGTGGGTGGTGGTGCTGGAGCATACCCTGCAGATTAGCCACGTTTTTCTCTTACTGAATCATTCCCTCTCCACAGTGGATAGAGCTCCACAGCACTGTTTGCTCTTGAGCTTCGCTTTCAGTTCAGAGAAAGCCTATTTCACAGAAATCCTGCTTGCAACAGCCACTCAGCAGTGTTTGTTTTATTCTCACTGGTCACCCAAGCAATACTGGGGTCGCTTTTTTTCCCTTTGCAGAGCTTATTCTGTTCCAATGCACAGCATCTCACAGCCACCAAGATCTTCACAGCTAACCAGCCTGGACATTTGTGGGTAGGTCTGCCCGTTTTTCTGAGATGGAGAGCATTTACAGTTCTCAGTGCCCCTGCAAGCCAGCGAGTGTATCCTGACCATTTTCACTGTGTATTCGATACATTTTTTTCTTATGTTTGATTTGAATTTTGCAGAGCATTATATTACACTAAAGTAAGAAAACACACATTTGTTATACTGAGGCTAGGAAACAAGAATATTCCAATATTAAGCAAGGCACTTTGCATTTATATTCTTATCAAAACCCAAAGAGAATCAATATCTTTCCAAACTTTAAACAATAGCTGCACTGACACGGAGCCATTTTTCTTTCTGCTCTTGCCCCATGGGGTTTGGCATCTCACAGATTCATTGTAACGCATAAAGGAAATGAGGGCATCCGATCTAGTGGATTAATCTCTCCATGAGCTGTAAACAATTAGATTAGCGTCTGGACCTTTTGGTGTCTTGCCAACTATCTATCGGCTGCTTTACAACAACCAACCCGTATTTGGCTTTTAAGTACACTTCTCTTCAACGCTGCTTGCAAATGCCTTTTCTGAGACAGTCGATCCAAGACAGATGCTAGAAAGATGAATGCGCAGCAAGGCAAACAATGGCAAACATCCTCTGCAGGCAGCCCTGGCACAGCCTCCGCATTTTTTTTGCCTTTTCTTAAAACAAATGAGGTTTAGCACCAGGTGTGACAATAAATCCTCGATGCCCACTTCATTTATGTCTGTGTAGGTGTTAAAGCAACGTGTAGGTATTTTGTCTGGACTCCTTGCAGCCCAATTCTGCTTTTAGTACTTCCTCCAAGAAGCTAACAGCATGGTTACAACTCAGGAGCAAGACCCAGGGATTCACGTTTGGAAACATCCTTCAGCAGCGCAGGCTGCCCAGGCCGTTAACCAAGCAGGGAGGGCCCCTCAAGCACCAGAATACTGCTGCTCCCCCAAAAGTAAAATTTTAACTTCTCTAGAAGGATTTCACAAACTCTTTTTGATATTTCCCCCCCGTCCTAGCTCAGCTCTAGGTTGTGTCAGCTCTTGGCCTCACCTCCAGATTTCGGATTTTGCAGGCACTTAAGTCAACGCGCAAATGGCAGCAGCTACACCTCTTCCATGAAAGCAGCTCTAGCAGGCCTTTGGAGAAGGGGTTACACAGCTCAGCTTTTCAAAGACAGTAAGCAGGACAGCAGTGGGCAGGCTTGAGGCAAGGAAGACCTACGGTCCCTTTTAATAGAGGCTAGCAAGACGTTCACCAAGAGGTGCACGAAATGGATGAAGAGACAGACAGGTCCTGGCTATCGCAGGTACATGGCCATGCACACCCTGAGCGGAGGACAGCCCCAGTCCAGCTTGCTGCAAGGGTGAAGGACAATGTGAGCTGGGACAGGGAACTAGCAGAGCGTGGGAAGGGGAAGGTGACCAAGCTGGGGAGATGACAACACTCCTTCTTTTGAGAACAGTGCTGGATTAAAACATACATTGGACTATGGCTTCAGCATCCCAAATGACATCAGCTCTCTGGGCACTTGTGACCACCTTGCTAGCCACCATGGCCATCAGGTCCAGGGGCTCAGAGTTCTCAGCTTTCAGTCTGCTGCAGTTGTTTATGAAAACTAGGACAAACTGAGGCTTTTTTTAATGACTTTTTAGTCTACCCCCAAACACTACCACCCCCAAATAGAAGACGACAGGTCTGAAACAAGGACGCTGCCATTTTCCATCAAGTCAAACCCTGCTGGGAGCGAAGCCTGATGGGGAAACCTCACACTGTCATCCATCAGTGAATGTGAATCTTCTGCCGTTACTGGGTTTTCTCCTTTGTGAGGAGGGACCCTACATTTTGCAGCTGAACATGAAAGCCTTGTTTTCAACAACCATCATGAAGTTGTTTTGTAGAGGGATGAAATGAATAGTAAAAATCTGAATGCTGGCACAGCAGCTGTGTGGATATCTGCTTCTATTACCATTATAACCTGGAGGCCTGGCCATGGAGCAGGACACTGATGCACTCAGTGCTGTACAACTGTAAAGCATAAGTTGGTAATTTTCCTCAAAAAAGCGTAGAGAATAATCTAGAAAATATTAACACCTAGGCATCTAAACACAGACTCCCAGTGATATTCTGGGAAAATTACTTTTTGAAGAAGTATTTTGTATGTATACTGCAACAACAGACTACATTCAAAATTGTTTTCTAAGACTGGTTTTATTTGGAGGTTCTGCTCACATTTTAAAATTAAGACACTCCCCCCACAGTAAGCACAGATGTACAACACTGTCATTTGTGACTGTACTCCTGCCAAGAACATCAGATTCCAATTAATGGTTCATGTAAGGTAACAAAACCCAGCATGTCTAGGCAATAAGGACTGTCAAGGGAACAAGAGAATTATTATGTAAACTGATTTCATTACTATGTAAGCAAAATAAAAGTTCAAATTAAGTTAAGTGTGCAGTAATATAAAATATATATCTATTTTTGGAATAAGCAGGGAATTAGGAAGTATGCAAATCTGCCTATTCCCCAGAAAAGTGGCTGTGAAAGACTAGAAGTTGCAATATGCCCAGAATACACTTCAGTATAAGGATGAATTACAGCCTGCTCCTAAGCAACTCAATGGTTAATGGCAATATATGCTGCTCTTTCCATGGAAGAACTGCAATGTGTATCGTGCTGGTCTTGTCCCACAGACACCAGCCACCAGGAAAAGCCATCAGAAGCAGAAGTAGCTCCAGGCCCGTTCAGGTGAGCCTGATCTTGGGTCTGTCTTTGCATCAGAACAGAAGAAAACCACAGGTGATGTCTCTGTGCTGGCTGGTCATCACCCACAGGGCCACGACACTAGCTTGGTATGCATGAGCACAGAGATGCAAGGACACCCTCGCCCCTAAAACCAGGGGCTTCAACGCTTAATTGGCATCACCTAAAAGTTTCCTCAAGCCAGCAATGGCAGCAAAACATGGCCACAGCAACAATCACCAAAGCTGCTCATAACTGTGAACTCTAAAGACTTGTGTAGCGGCACAGATGATTTTCTGGTACTTCTTTCCAGCTAAATCATCACAGAACTTTTTTGAGCCTGACAAAGAGACTAGCCCCAGTTGGACCACATCCAATACAGTGAAGTCCTAACCATTTTATCAAGCTAAGTGCAATCAAGTACTTAAATTAGTCAGAATACTAACATTATATTTAGATTCTATGAAATGAACACCGAAGTGAAATCTCAGCTCTTTCACTCTTCCCTATTCTCCCACTGTGTATACCCAACTTCTAATTAGCTCATTTATTGTAAAAAGAACGGAGGCCTGTGCAGCTAATAAAAGTCTTGAATTCCGTTTCACTTGTCTCCTGGTCCCTCCTCTCTAAGCCCTTGTTTCTCTTGCTGAACGTTACTAATGAAGATCAGTTTATTCAATCTATCCTGCTTTTTCCCAGCAGCCTGAGCTGCCTATAGTCACCTGAAGGAACTGCTGTCAGTTCTGCCTTTGAAATCAGCAGCAGGTTACAGAACATGCCCCAAGCATCACATACCACTTGTGGCATTTGCAAGTCAACGTTTCCACTTCTGCAGGAGAATCTAATTACTAGCTGGAGCTTTTGGGACACAGCTCAAAGTTAATATTGGGGAATGGAGGGCACATGATGTTTAACTGGCTATTTTATTTGAAACATTTTTGTCTTTTCCTAGGTATTAACTGTGGTATCAGGTTTAAGCTGCATAGTAAGTTTCCTGTTACTGCAGGGAATGAGGAAAAATCACCTGCACTTATTCGAGGCACCAGTGCTTGCCGAGTCAGATTGAGCTGAATTTCAATCCATCACTACAGCACGGTTCTGAAAGTAACTTCCCATGTCATTTTTGCTTCCTGATTCTCAGATGTCACCAAGCTCCACTGCTATAATAATGGAAATAAAAAACCCACACGGATTTTCTTTTTTCTTAAAACCTTAGTGTGATTTAAAAAAAAAAAAAAAAAAAGAGATGGCAAACAGTAAAAATCACCAGGTTGGCAACTACAACATAAACCTGGAAGGTGAGAGGAATATTTAGCTGGAGAATTCCTAAGAAATGAGAAAGAATTGCAAAAGCTACCAGCAACACTGTTTTAAAATGAGATCAATGACAAGCACCGTTTAAAATCTAATGGATGGGTTTTGTTGTGACACACAGAAAGCATATATAGGCGAGGGCCTTAAATGAAAGGTCTTCTGTGATCTTTAGAAAGTAATATTAGTGGAAATTGCACAACAAAACCCCTAAAGTATACCTACGAAACCTTTTATACCTTATTTTTACATGTAATTGAAAGCAGAACTGTACTGTCTTGGTCTTTCTCTCCTACTGCACCTAGAATGAATTGTTCAAAAACACACACAAGCTCTGTTAAGTCTCTGCTAAAATTTCTGAAAGATTTGGACTTAATATCTCCAGATAAAAACTCTCTTAGCACACAAAGTCTTTTGCAACAAACTTCACCAAGTAAAAGAAACATAAGCAAGTATCTCCATCAAGAAAAAATTAACCAGAACTAATGAAATCCAAACAAAGCAACAAAACCCCCAGGTCCACAACGCTTTCTTTCTCAGAGGAGGAGGGAAACCCTGTGGTACAGCAGCGCATGGGCTGCACCATGGCACTGCACTGACACAGCACCTGAGCCCTCCGCTCCTCTTCTGCCTTTGCTCAAGTCCTAAGGTTCCATGAACACCCAAACTCCAGCATCTGTGTTCACAGGGAAAAGCTGCTGGGAACTGATGACATGTAAGATGCCACATCAGGGTACAAGCCTAACTCTGGGAGGGGCTTAAATCCCACGGAAGAATCTTAGGCTGCAGGAAACTCTCCTGGCTGCTGTTCAACCCAACAGAGAACAATAAGCACTACGGATTGCAGTGCTGTTCTGCATGGAAATGCTGTAGAATTCAAAGTCTTCACCAGTTTGTTTCTTGCTTACACTCTGCCTGCTCAGTGGCCCACACAACTATATGTCTCTGCTATGCAGGAATTCAAAGAATCGAAAGGGAAGTGATTCAAGGGGACCCCACGAGGCAGAAGGTCTTTTCTCCTCATCTTTTCTCAAGGTATACAATCGCTTACAAGAACAAAACCTAGAGCTAAAACTGTTGAAAGGCCCTTTTACTCTTTGCTCATATAAGCACCTACCATACAGGTTGTTTCATGTTTGCAGGCCCTGGGTACGCAAAGCTAGAGCAAGCTCTGCAAAGTATGACCATGTGAAGCAATTTGCATCACTGGGGCTCTACATAACAGCTTTAGGCTTCTTGGTAAATTCAACTCATCCTCTGCTTCTTAAAGGAAAAAACATTAATGCATCATTTGCAATGCTAACCACAAAAAACCGAAATCTTCTGCTTCAGCATAAAGTAGGATACATAAGGAAAATAATTTTTGCCAGAACAAGAAAGGGAACAAGATTATTCCTGTATTCTCTAGTAGGTTTGGTGACCTAAATCCCTAGACAGTCATCTGGGATCTGGGAGCAAGCTTTCTGTTAGAGCCAGATGCAGCCTGTACACCTCTCTGAGCAGCAGAGATGTTCCTCAAGCATGCACAGTAATGGAAGGACATGGATAACTCCAGGATCAGGATCAAAACAAACCTCTAACCTTAATTTGTTGATGCAGAAGAGCAATGAAAGGATCAGCTTTTCATGAGACTAGAGAATTGAATTAAAACTTTAAACTAAGGTAAATCTTGTAATTTTAAAAGACAAAACCAAATGAAACTCTTAATTCGTAAGATGTTAAAATCACAGTAGTTATTAACCTAACTTAAATTAACTGGCTTATTATTATAGAAAGTCATCAAATGTACTTAGCATTCTTTAGAGCCTTACAGTCAATTAACATAACATGAAATTGAATCAACTTAAGCATCTAGAGACACAGAACCTAGATTTAAATGAAAACTTCAGCTCCATCTACCTCAGGGTCTGAAAATTTGGGATCACCTACCACGTTTTCTCCATTGCAACAGGCACAAACCCTCATTTATATCCCATATCGAATTTACCCAGAAACGAATGAGAGAGTGTGGGAAAAACATCTCCATGATTAAATTTTACAGCTGAAGCTAAGCCCAGTGGAGTTTTCACCCTTTGAAGCTAGCTCTGTCTGACTAAGGGCCAGATTTTCTGAAGTGATTAGTACCACTGGGGCTGAATTTTCAGAACTGCTCAAGTTGTAGTTAGACCCTCAAAAGAAGCAGACACATTTTCAAAGAAGTGTTCGATGCTCGGTTTCCCCATGAGGAATACCATGGTACACTGCTGGAGACCCGATTCCCGAAGGAGCTCTTGAGTGCTGAGTACGTCTGAAAATCAGGACATTTACTTACGTGCTTCACCGGAAAACACCGGTGGTTCCACTCTTTTAAACGTTGTCCTAAAATGAGGTTACTAAGATGCATTTATTGCTGGCCAAAGCTAATTACTCTTTATCACAGCAACAAGAGGAAGGAAAATGTTGTATTTTCTAATATCCCGAGTATCCTTTGCAGAAAATCTGCAAGCTTTTTAACAGTGTTTGTCAAAGAGGAAGAAAGTGCTTGTTCAATGCCGCATGTGAAAGCAGCTTACTGGAAAAGATGAAAACTTATTATTGCCAATTTTGAAAAAAGAAATCTTTGGCTACCAATGAATAACTAATCTAAGCTAACAATGTCTGGAAATAGTTTTTTTGGAACATACAAAACTTTGTGACGGATAAAAATTAGGAAATTAAAGCTTATTGTATTATTCCAAATGTAACTGTTTACACTTGATGAAAAATAATGGAATAATATCCACTTGGAAAGTTTTTATTTTTAAAAAATCCTTTGTAATACTCCCAGAAATTCACTCAGCCAAAAGCAAATAAGTTGCTTCTTAACCAGCTAGAAAAAAGAGCATGATACTACAGGCATGGGCTCATGTACAATAATCATAAAAATGGCTTTATGAAATTCCTTGTGAAAATCTCGCTAGCTGGTAAACATTTAAAACACACCAAAAATCACTTCACAGTGTACTAAATGTTTTCAATATGCATTTTCTCACGGAACAATGAGGCATAGATAAAAAGCCTTCTCCCATTTAATGCAGAGTGTACCACACTCACAAGAGGTGCCCCATTGCTCATGTTTAGATTTACCTGGGGAAAACCACGTCCCCTGAAGCCTTCCACTGCCGCCCTGGCTCCGCAGCCCTGTGGCTCCCTCCTGCCGCGGGCAGGGACCGTGCCTCTCATTAGAGCTTCAAGCCCAGAGAAGCCTAATGAAGTTCACCCCACTGGCAGGCTTTGATGTGGGTTTTCCACCATCAGGTGCTCCGACACTCAGGTACCTCACCTTCGTCAAATGACCCATTAGAAAAAGCCTCATGCTTTGGGTCAGAGAGAAGTGATGGGTCTAACAGAGGTGGAATTAATGCTGCAGAGAGAGTTTAAAGGGGCTGCTCTTCTGCAGAACCCCAAATTCATTATTTTTCAAACTAAGCTGATGCCACACATCCATCTATGTGCACATCTACATGCAAATAGAGAACTTCAGATATTTGTTTATGAGCTCACATACACGCTGCCCCCTATTCAGAAAAAAATTTATTTAGGATTGGATTTTGGAAGTAAATTAGCCATGCAAACTTTCTTAACGTAAGAATGCAGTTGCATGTCTACACAAACAAATAATTTTAATATGCAGGTATAAAATCCTCTATCTGCATAGACCTCTGGTATTTTTACACACATAAAGTACGAAATAGAAGAACCTAACTCATTTGACAATGTAGTCCCTATATATCCATTTTTATCTATTAATAGGTTGCTCTTTCAAAATTGTGGACACGTTGGTCTGCTTTCAGGAAAATGATCCCTAAATTATATAATATAGCAGATAATTAACAGTTATAAACGTGGTCCTCTGTACATACAAATTAATTTAAAAACCTGCTTCTGTAGCTCATATGCCACACTACTGAAACCTGCGGTTTCAGAAGATACATAGGGTCCATTGCTCTATACTCCCACCAAACCAGGTGTAGAAATCTCCCTTAAAATTAAGGCACTTGCTCTAATCTTCAAAGCAGACAGTTTCTAAGTAAAAACCAAGCACAGTACTTTTCACTCCCACAATTCTCACTTGTTCCTAAAATTTAGTTCTCTCTTTACCCTACCAGGTCTTAAACATGTGCTCCAGTTTACTTAAATCCACAAAATTCAGAAAGGTTACTTCACAACACAAGTGAAAACAACCTAAGCAAAGGCATGCAACGTCAGGGTCCTGGATTGTTAAATCCATGAACTCTCCAAGTAATCACATCCCTTGTACGTTGCTGAATGCCTCTATTTGTACACAGACATAATGCACTTGGGGGAGAGAGAGGGGCAAACATCCATCCCTTCTGTATTAGCTAGTGAAGAAACCTTAAAATCAGAATAGGGGTGCTTTTGATTTTTGTTTTATTTTTATTACATGTAAGCTTATTAGCTGATGCTAATACATAGCCATCACAGTACTGTGTCTCAGCAATAACTATATGTCGAACATGACAGCCCTCAAACATTACATACTGTTTCTTCCCTGCCTGCAAAAGTAAACCCAGCAACAGCAGCTGTTATGTAGCCTGTTCACCCAACATGAACAAGCTCCAAAATATGCTTAAACCTTACCTAAAAAGTTCTTAGCTTCTTTTTCAGGTTCTTGTAAAAGAACATCTTAAATAAGAGAGAAGACATGATCCATTTTCATCATGTATTATTGAAAACCCTTACACAGTTAGCCTCAAATAACCAAAACATAACACAGAGAAAATCCTTCTGAAGCTGCTGTAACGTTCTTTTTTTATTCAAACCTTAAGTTCAATTCCCCTTAGAGAATTTTTAGTATCATTGCAAACATCTTACCATTCATTGGTTACTGAATTTTACCCATTCTCTTTTCAGACCACAGTCATGAACCGTCATGTTAATTCAAGGAAAAAGGTAACCATTCTGTATTTTCTGCAGAACTCAATACAAGAGATTACGCTTTCACATTTGCAAAGACCGGAAGACTTGATGGATTTTTTTTCTTTCCATTTTCATTCCCCAGACAGCACATCTACATCGGTGCCCGTGTTGACACTGGAGACTGAAGTTCAAGACAGGAATATGAGCCAGATTGTTTCCATATGACAGAACCAACGCGATTTACTAGCCCAGGTGCATCAGTGGGCTCCCACAGCTGTTTCACATCTGGAAGAGAGCAAGTGAGTCTTCCCACTACAGGTCTCAGGTAGACCGAGATGCTCTCTGCCACAGCACAGGGTATGCTTGAGTGATACATGTTACAGCAGTGACTCATGAAGAAACACCACAATGTATGTAGAAACTGAACAGATTAAGAAGGCCTGAAGGGTGCCATCCAGCTGACTTCTCCCCATCAGCAATTTATGTTTTAATGAACTAATAGATTCCCTTAAAGTAAACTGCATAAAATATCACATTCAGAAAAAGATTCACTTAAATGCACATCTGTTCCACCTCTGAGAAGATGCAACCAGCTAATCATGAATAAACTAAGAGAAATGCTAATTGAATTGAGAGGGGTTAATCTGCAAGGCAATTGAGAATGGACTAACACTAACCTCTGGGTAGCCTCCAACGTCATGCACATCGATTCCAAGTAGATGTCCAAGTCCGTGTGGCATAAATATTGCACCCAGATGAACCTTCACCATGTCATCGACATTGCCTTTCAGAATGCCAATTTTAGTCAACTCCTCCAGATGGACTCTGTCAGCCAGACGGTGCATATCAGGCCAGGCGACCCCTTAGAGAGCAGAAACAAGCAGCTGAGTTAACTATTGCTAAAAGTTTTTAAAGACGACTTTCAAAAAGCAGATGTAACACATGTGCCCTTTGTTTATATAAAAAACAAAGGTGGAAAGAGCAACCACATTAGCCCAAAAATACTTTAAACAAGAGAAAATTATCTTAACGTGCATGTGAAGCACAGAAATCTACAAACAAGAGAAAGAACAGCACCTTATAATCCAGATCCACATGAAAAAATGTTAAGACACTGTATCTAAGCATGTCAATGCAGATCCAAATTTATCAGTGAGTTTTCTAAAGGAATGTCAACTGTAAAATGCAGTTATTTAAAATGCGGAGTACGAAATATTATTATCCTATTATTTTCAGTAATGATCATACCCATTTAGAACATTTGAGATGAACAGTACTTTTCTACGTACGTGGATTTAAAGCCCACATCTTTCTGGCAAAGAGACTCTCCAGAAATTAATGACTCCCTTGTGTTAATGGGCTGTGTAAAACACAAGTCCTCTAATACACGTACTAAAACAGCATTACAAAATACTGTTGGTTGACTAGAGACAGTGCCAGGATACATTAGATTTCTATTATTTTGGTATAGGATACAATTTTTTTTTGACAAACTGCTGGGGGGAGGAGGGAGGAAGAAAGCAGCTCTTTTGTTAGTAACACAGTACTGTCTTAATTAGTTCACCATGGCTTTGAGTCATCATCAACAGAGCGGTTGCAGAGTCAAGACAACTAGGGCTAAGGTACAGTAGAAGAATATTTTCCTTGTTCCATTTTGGCATGATTAAACAAATAAAAACCAAGCAATTTTTAAGGCCAAAACCCCATTCGCTTTAATCCAGTTAAACACGCAGCTCTAGGGTCTCGTGAACATGAATGTCATATCACAATTACATTAGCACTTTTTGCTGAAAGTACTGAGGCTTCAAAGGCTGAAATAAAATCACCCTATAGGAGTGCTTAAATAAAATTCAATTGTCTTATATGGCTCCAATATAAAGATTGGAACCAAACTGAAGAGCTGCTCTGTCTTGCATGTCGTCCGCACAGAAACCGATGCACCTTTAGGCTCCTGTTAACACTGGCTGGGAAACAGCTCAGCACGTACGTGCGTTTCCAGGCTGCCTCCTTTTCCCCAACAGATTACTCAGTGATCAAACTTCTTAGCCTGGTGCATGCATGCATGCAGCTGAAGAAGCACCTTCCTTGCCCAAGCAAGACATAAGACAGAGGTGTGCAGCAGAATACGTTGGACACCCTCAGTTGCTGTTTCCTCACAAAAGCTAACAGTGCCCGAGTGAGTGACGTTCACCCACAAAACGTGCTGTCTTACTGTTAATGTGCTGTCTTGGTGGTTTCCCTGCTTTAAAAAGGAATTTAGATTTTTCCTTCAGTAAGAATACAACTATAACCAGTTGTTCTTTTGACAACTGTGTTCAACATAATTATATTTTACAAGAATTTATCTTTTTGAACATTGATTGTATTGCAATTTTCACTTCTCTAGATTCATCTATGTTTCACAGCTATCTCACAACAGGCTCCAATCTGTTGCATGATATATTGAAACCATTACAATCTATCATGTCGACATTATGGATATCAAACTGGAAGTACTCCTGAATCACAGTTGCTTTCCTGTTTTGTCATTGTGGGAATCCAGAATTTCTGCGTGTAACTCCCAGTTCAGCTTCTGCACTTTGCAGTCAGCTCTAACTGCTCTAAAAGCCTACTCTTTCTGGGGACACTAGATGTTCTTTGCAGATCTCTCCCATGATTTCTTAGCTAAGCATTCCTGCTATTTTCTTCCCTATGACTGCAAAGCCACACGTAACATCCAACCCTCGTCAACGATTTGAAGTCTCATCCCCTCTTGATATAAACGAAGACCAGAAGTCTGTTGCTGTAACACACAACACAAGCATCCCAGATGCTCTGAATCAGCTTAAGATGAGGTGCCTGAGAGAAGTGAAGATGAGTTGCCTGCTGTTTGCAGTCCAGCTTCCCCCTACAGCTGTGCTGGTACCATTCCTCTCCATCCAAACCCACAGGCTCCACTTAAAGAGACAGAGCGACCTTTATCAAACTGAGGAAGACATACAAAGATTAAACAGATCAGAAATAAAAAACACCAAACCCACATATCCATTTGTCAGCAGAAGTTTAACAACCACTGCCCTAACTGAAAAGATTGCTGTGATTGTAAATCCTGAGTATTTCTGGGCACAGAGCAAATCCATTAGAGGCCCTTCTTCCCTTGCCTCTTACTTTTTCCTTTTTTTCCTCATTGAGAAAAAGCATGACTATTTCCCCTCTCCTCCTCCCGCCCAGAGATCTCTGTTTTCCACCTGTTTTGGTTTTTATTCATCTTATCTGTTTCATTAGAGACTGAGGACAACAAAAAACTCCACTGTGAAATAAATAATGAGGCTGGATGAAAATCCGTAGCTTTGGGTTTTCTCTTGGAACAAGGGCAGCGCTTCGGACAGAGCCCAGTGAAACGGCTCTGGATCACATTCTTATCATCTAGCCAGTGCCACCAGTTTTGTTAGAGATGGGAAGTACTTCAGCTCCAGCTCTCTCATGCACACTTCAGAAGTTGCAGATAGCACTGGGACAGCTCTGGCTGGAGGGAAATGAAGCTATTGCTGGAGGCGCCCTGCTAAATAGTACACATCTTGTTTTACAAGTAAATAGGTGTTCAAATAGTCTTAATTTTAAAAAAAGTGTTTATAGATAGGTTGCATTTTGTATTCTATTGTCTGGCTTCACGTTTTATTCTATTATGACTACAGTGTGGTGATATTTTGCACCATTAGGGCACTCCCCTCCAAACCACTTCAATTGCAAGCATTGTATAATATAGCCATACAAACACAGACTATTACTAGTGTGCTAAGACAAAATATGAGGATATATTTGAGCTGACTAGAGACAGTGAACTAAGTGGAGTGACCTTACTGGTCTTCACTAAAAAAAGATGATGATATCCTTGTTCGACAGGAGTGATTCCCATCATGCTAGGAATAAACTTTAATACTAAGGTACAAGCAGCTTTCCCCCTCTTTTTTTAAACAGGCAAGCTGATGAAGAAAGAGGGTCTAAACGCAAATCTTCAAACATTTCCTAGTACCCTTATAATCTTAAAAACATTAACTTTAGTAAGAGAAAGAAATACTTCACAATAATAAGGCAATTACTTGAAAGTACAGAACACAATCTACTGAAGAAAGGAAGCCATCATAATTCAAGAAAGACCTTAGTCCATTTTATGTGTATATTCATACATTGTACACATTTAATATATAGTATACAGAAATATAGAACTCTTCAAATTTATTTTAAACCTAAAATTGTATTAGTTTTATCTGGCAATTGGAATATTTATAATACAATGGTCTGTGCAAACCCAGCTATCTCTGGCTGGCATGTCTGCACTCACTAGTTAACTTAAATGACAGCTAAGTATATCCAAAGATCAAAAGTCCTCAAATTCTGCATATAATTTTCATACATACAGACTGAACTTTCAATAATTGCAAAAAGCAGAGAAGGGGGGAAAAATTAAGTATCACAGCTAACTTGACTAACAGAGCCATGAACAGACTTTTTTGGTGCTCTCACACAATGGGCAATTCCACCATCTGGACATGCCAGAAGGACTTGTAGTGAGGATATGTGAATCCCTGTGTTAAAACACAGAGAAATCCACATTCTGTTCAGATGCCTGTGCACACATCTACATGTAGATAGCTTTAACATGTTCAAACAAATAAAGTGATAATAAACAAGTGTCTGTGCAGGCAGCCAGGGAACAATCTGCCCAACAGGACAGCAGTTGCAGATGCGAAGAAACAAAACACTAAACAATGCTGAATAAACAATATTTTGCAAAAAGAATCCTTAATTCACGGAGGTTACTTGATGTTCAGGCACTTTAGATTTTGGATTAATGGTGGTCTGGTGGAGAGCTCTGTCACTCATTGCAAGCTGACGCAGCACAAGTCAAACACCATATTAGCATTCTTGTAGTGAGTTAAAAAGCAGTTAAAACACAACTAAAAACCACAACAAAAGAACTTCCACACAAGTGGCTCTAACATCAGTTATGTGAGTTACTGCAACGGCTGATGGTTTTGCAACACCAGCCTGCACTAACCTCCCACCACCACTCACCCACTAGGATGTTTTACTCGTATGTTATTCAGGACTACTATTTTTAAGCTTTGGTGAAGTTTATCATAGCTGCAGACATGCTTTTTGTGCAAAAAGGTTTATCATAGTTGCAGACATACTTTTTGTGTAAAAAAGTTAGTTCCGTTATTATCTTTAAGCCAATTTATAAACCAATTATAGTCCACTGACAGATGAGGTTTAGAAAGCTAGATTGGAGGGTCCTTGGACTTTGACAGCTTGTACCAAAAAGAGTCTGCACTCAGGAAAATCTGCTGATGATGTGTCTGCTCCATTCTTAATTCCCTGCCAAACGAGATACCAGGTAATACAGGTCACTGAACCAGTGACTGGCTCCCCAGGAAAGCTCAGTTACCAAGGCTCGTTAGGTTGCAATGTTACCTACCACGCAGCTTGTGCTTGGGCGAGAGGCCTGGACAAAAAGCACCTTTAACAGCAATCAGAGCATCTGAGATCCCTTGAGATACAGAGTGAATGAACTACGCAGGAACGACCAGACAGTGGATATGTCCGATAATGAAATGTGACAGTTCATGGATTAATTGAACAACGTATAACTACAGAGGTTATTAGTTTTCTGATAGCACGCAAACAGTATGGCAGAGGTTTGCAGATGTGTGAGGCACCGTATTTAAAAATAGCAAACTTAATGTATTAAGTTTATTAAAGGGTCTTTCTAAATTTATTCCCATCAACCTAAATGTTATCTGATATTCTTAGATACTACTGTGACAGAAAAAAAAAAAGATAAAATGAGTATTGTTTTACTTCCTTGAAAATATTTCCTCTCTAATTATCTGTTTGCCAAACCCACCAAATTTCAGCTAAAATGAAATTTCTGAGTCCCATGTTTTAGGGACTCAGAAACATCATAAAAGATCCCTGCAATAATCTGTGACCTACTTGGTCACACCCCTGATAGGGAAGCTTTTGATTTCTTGTTTTACTAGAAACATTTCATTCTTTTCTTTTTTTTTTTTGAACAAAAATCTTCCCTATCTTTTAATGAACACACCATAACTTTTTAAACAGTACAATTAAAAAGATGAGTTGTTCTAACACATCACACGATAAACTGTTCCTCAGTTGTTGTTAACTCACTGATACTCTCATTCCAGTAACTATTTGCTGATGTTTTATTAGAAGCTATTCGAGAACATAAAGTAGAAAAAGCATAAAAAAGCAATTCAGAATTACTGCGTGATTTAGCCACTTTGGTCGGGAAGTGCTCTGAAAAGGCCTAACAGGATTTTTTTGGCTGCTACTTAGGGTACTTTGTGGTTGTAATGTGACAATGATTAAACCACAAATGATTTAGCAGGGCTTTTTTTGTTGTTGTAGGGTGGGCTTTTTTTGCCAGCACAGATGTCACAATCTTACTCAAAAAATGAGTATGGCAAGGTTGTAGTAACTTCTCCCCAAATTGTGCTAAGGTTAAGTTACATTTAATTTCTAGAGTGTCCACAGAGAAGGGCAAAAGGCCCAACATCCCCTGGCAGTGCCACTGAAATGCAGACATAACACGCAATCCCTGCTGAGCCAGCACTGGAACAGATGACAATCTGCCAACACGCAGTGACCATATCAGACATAAAACAATAGGTCCTTAAAAATTCCAATCAAACCCAGTTTAAAAAACAAACCAAAACATCATATGAATACTAAAAACAATTATTTCTTTCCTTTTCACTTGGGTGCTAGAGAAGAATTTGTTGGATTTCTGATTATCATGCTTTCCTTTTGGCCCGCCAGGTGAAATACTGAGTAGTTGCTCAGTTTTTGAGCTTGGTTTCTCACAGCACCAGGTAAGACAACTCTTCAGCAGGGTGAGGAATCAGAGTAAGAAACCAAAACGCTGTACTCGAACGCTGACGTCAGAGCAACAGTGGAGCTGTTCAAAGCTTTATATCCCGTGTAGATAACCACCTGTAAGCCTCACAGAGTCAGCGTTAGATGGCTATGTGGGTGTCTAATTCGGGGAGGCAATTTTAGACTGTTTTACAGCAGTGGCATGGCTGCAGCTGGCTGCCTTACGATAAGAGCCTGTTAACTCTCCCATCCTAAAAAGGTGATGGGAACTATACTGAATTTGCTGCTGTGTCACACCTGCAGGTACCTGCAGTACTGACTTGCAGGAATTACGAGACTTCAGCCTGCTCTGTGCCATGAGTCCCAGTGACACAACTCCCAGCCAGGACAGACTGCTCCAAAACCCAGCCCTCAGCTCCCAGTAAGATGCACCTGCCTGACAGGTGTGGGAGTTACCCAAGGGAAAGAGATGACTCCCTGCCACCTCCAAAATTCAGACCTCTTCTCCAACAGGCTGAATAGCTTTGTGCTGTTTGGTTGAACAGATATAGTTCTTTTGTATCAGTACAATGGAAGTTTTAAAGGGTAAACTCATCCACCCCATTATAAACATTATGATCTATAACACATCAGAGGCAACATCAAGGTAACAGTGCTGAAACCTTAAGAAAAGCAGTTTGAATAGATGGAGCAAGAAAACCTTTTTTTTCCCTGTCTGGAAAAATGCAGCACACTGGGATTGAGCAGTGCTGACAGGCACTATGGATTTTACTGCATGTTCCCCTCAAATAGGTGTACATTGAAAAGAGGAGGAATAAGACGGGGGGAAGGAGGGAAGTGCTTGGAGGGAGCGACTGTGGTGTGGAAACTTACAATCTTTGAAGCTTAGAAAAGACTCTGTTTAGATAAGATTCAGGGCAAACAGTATAATCTATGTCTAGCAAGTTTGCACTCTTGACAGCTACAGCTGATCCAGTGTCAAGATCAACGGACCCACGAACTTTGTACTTCAATTCAAATTACAATGTATAACGAGTGCATTTCCTGAATACCCAACTGGAAGAAAAGCAGTGCACATCAGACAACATAAAAGCAGCTGATTCCCCCCAGATTCACTGTTAAAATCAGAGTTGTATGTTACAACCTGTTACAATTAGGATAAAAGGATTTAAAAAAAAAATAGCCTTAAACCTAAACTCATTCACTAGAGAAAGGCTAAAAATCCTACAGCCAGTTTAGGCTCTAAGCCTGCAAAGATTTCTAAATGGATTTGCTTTGTACAGGCAGCATTGAAGAACCACTGAAAGTAGTGGAAAAATCCCTGTGTTCAGCTGAGCTGGAAAGCTGCGGGTTTGTCCCAGCACCATGGCGCTCCTGCAGACGCTGCCCCCAGAAGAGCTGCCCAGGGACCTCCACACCAGAGGGACCTCAGAGCAGAAAGACCCAACTGTTTTAAAGTGCCTGGTGTTATACACTTGGAAATAACTCAGCGTTATTTTAGTCCTCCTAACGCTGCAGTGGTCACTGTATGCATGGGTCAGCTCCTGTGCGTTAGTCACAAGTGAGGAAGAGCAGCTCCCTGAAGGTTTGCAGTCAGACTCGCAGTCTGAAATCTTGCATTTCAACAGATTGCTGCTTGCACAGAGGGACTAGAGGATCTGCTGAATTCGACAGAAAATACTGCCTTTTTTTTTCACCTCATGCCATAGGTTACTGCTATTCTGGGCAAGATTAGGTTCCAAGTCCAACAATGAGAGCTCCAGTAATCAGTGACACCATTTTTATTTAATAATATCTTGCAAGAATCAAGGATTGCAACTTGTCAGTATTGTCTGTGCATCCTTCAGTTCCTTCAGCTTTTCCTTCCTAAGTGGTGGCTGATGCTTTAACCATGTCTACTGACAAAACCAGAATTAACTTACCACAGAAAGCTATACTACCTTTTCTGGGTCAATCTCAGAGAGCTAGTATTCAAAGGGAGACTTATTTACGAACATTATAGCTAGGAAGAGAAATACAGCCAATTCCATTCAATTGAGATGAGAGAGAGCAGACTACAAATAGCT
The DNA here is from genome assembly GCF_015220075.1 of Falco rusticolus. Taxonomy (NCBI): domain Eukaryota; kingdom Metazoa; phylum Chordata; class Aves; order Falconiformes; family Falconidae; genus Falco; species Falco rusticolus. The sequence continues at coordinate 11,576,104 of NC_051201.1, read as the reverse complement.
TTTTAAAACATATATTGTCAAGATTTACTTTCCTATCTGTCTTTAACACAATAACACATTCTTAACTGCGGGGGGTGGTGGGGGTGGGGAAATCATATTGTAGTGTCATTCAGAAGGATTTGTTAATATCAAGTACTGGTTACAACATGCCCTGAAAGCATTTGTTCTTCAGAGGAATTGGTATAAGATCTTCAACTTCTGGCATTAATGTTTTATTTCTGAGAAAAATATTTTTGCTTCAGGTATTACAGCAGGTTAATAATGATCAGCAGCACTCTGCCTAAAATATGACAACCTGAATGGGAGTAATTCATATGGGCATTTTGAAATTATACAAACTGTAAAACAGATGGTGTTCCCTGTTGCGCTGTTGTCAAAAGGTCTGGTTTACAGCCTGACTTCTTTCTAAAAATTCATCAAAATTAACTACTGTTTTTATACCGCACAACAGACAAGTGTGCCTATATGGTGTTCTACTAAGTACAACTCTGGACTACATAAAACTCAAATGACTTGCATGCAAAAAACACCCACTGCATGTGAACGAGAACCTTGTACTTAACTTGGAAGGAATAAATACTATGATTATTTTCTTGAGACATAATAAATTTTAATCCTAGTTGAATACAGGGACGATTACTCTCAAGCAGTACTCAAACTAGTAGCAAACAAAACCAAATCTGAATTCTGATGAATTTACAGAACTGTGATGGACAAAAAGAAGCAGTAATCTGTGAAGTTGCGAATTTTGAATTTGCATATGGTTCTAAGCACAACTTTGTTCAACTTCACAACAGAAACAACTGCCAAGAATACGATCTGTTATGTCAAATACCCTAGCTATTAGTTTCCAATTAAACAGTTAATTATCTGGGTTACTCTAATCCCTTGCCTTAGTACTATCCTACCCGAGCTAAATTCTCCACTATTCTGTTTTTGTTAGAGACATACAGAACAGGGAATCACCCTGCTACTTTGAATTCAAATCACAGCATTTTCTGTTATATAAAGTAGGTTATTTATGAAATATATTCATAATATGAAACTTGTTCACTGAATCTAGCTCCTCCTGACAGTCTCACTGAAAGAACTGTGCCACAATATTTAGGCACAGTTTTCAGGAGTATGCACCATCCAAAGTTTACATTCTGCTACACAAAACCACAGCCGGTTCACCCTCTGAAGTCCCTGCACTTGTGTCTTCCTCCGTGAGCTTTACTACTGAAATCTTTCAGCAGCACGCAAACAGGGAGGAGGCAAAACACTGGAAAATAAAGCAGCTGCTTTGGTTTGTGATTCTAATAGACAACATTCCTTGGAAGGATGTACATGGGGAAACTAGTTAGGGTGGACCCCTTCATTGCAAATGGTTAGGAAGCTACACCAATGAACAAAAATCGAAGATACCAGAAAGGCACAAAAAGTAAGCATAGGGTTTCACACAGCAGCTCAACACTTGTGCAGTCACAGCTGCCCAGAAGATCAAGATCAAGTTCAGGTGGGATTAACTTTCTTTAGCATCCTGCACTTAGAAACACATGAGGCTTTCTTTGGTCCTCTGCCACCAAGGGGAAACCAGAAAGAAGAGTGGCCAATACTCAAACTCCAGGCACGACTGCAGTAGCAACCTAAATACTAATATGCTGACCTTGGCTTTAAGGTTGCGTATGGCAGGTGGCACACCATGGAGCGGTAATGTTTCACCCTAGTGAACTCCCAAGGACCTTTTCTCCTGATCTTTAAAGGAAGCCCTCAGACCTACAGAAGGGTGTAATGCCTTTCTCTGAATCGTTCTGCATCTCACAGAGTTTGGCCCTAAATCTACTAAACACAAGAAAGAAATGTCAGAGTGGAAGGGTTACTGCTAACTTGGGAGAAACACCTTCAGACACCTACTCCCAGCTGCAAAATGCAAGACTCAACCTGGTGAGGTAGCTGAAGCTGGGCCAGAGGAGGGACCATCAGCTACAGAGAACTTTCTGTAGTCCAAGCCAGAAAGCTGCTGGCCTGCGCTCACTGGCTGTTTGGTCCAATCCTCCCCCCTCAGCCTCTTTACCTCAGAAGACCTTAGTCTTTCGGGAACTACTTACTACTTTGCACCTACTGCAAAAGGGTACCCATTCCTGGTAGGCTCTAAAGATCAGCTCCTATCTACACAATTAATAAAAGGATGTTTTATTTGCTCGACACAAAGGTTTACTTCTTTGCCTGAAATGTTTTTGACTGTACTTGGTTTTGAGTGCACTGGATTGTACTTTCTTGCTCAAAGACTATATGACAATCCTGGCATCACTGAAATCTGCAACGGCTGATCTTTGATCCTGGAAGAAAGGATTTAAGAACTTAAAGACACCATGTCTTTAAGTGAAACCTGAGTTCTGGGAAAGCTATAAACAAACAAGGAATCTTCCAGCCCCAGTACGGAGAAACCTCCATCTTCCATTATCAGAGATTTCAGTCCTGAGACAGATTTCTTTCAAGATGTTCCTCAACAAGATTTATCAGAAAAGCAAAGCCAGAGAGCCAGAGGCAAGACAATACTCACTTTCTTAGATAGTAAAATGCAGGTCTTGGGGATATGCATATACCTCTGAGCATGAGCTCCAACTTGAAAAAACGCAGAGATAACAAATCCTACAGGGAGACCCTATAGTAATGTCAGCATCCTGAGGAGGAAAGCTTTCACACTGCACATAAACTGTCTTGATGAACAACAACTTCTGTGCATATTTGGAACTATTTTTTATTTTTCATTTTATTGAAACAAACAAACAAACATCAATCAGCAAATATTCCCAGCTGTGCAGCTGATGTCTGAATGCAATTTTGGTTCAATGGGGACTTTGGATATACAAGTTTTTAAATCATATAAATGTAGAGAGAGGGAATTGAGTGGCTGCCAGCCTGGCCTTACTCAACTGCTCCTTGGGAGCATTTTGCTAGACAAAGATCTTTTTTTAAAACTGGAATTTAGGACAATAGACCTTACCGACTGAGGTGTTTTGATTCTCTCTCCCTCTCTCCCCAAATACTAACGTGTACAACTTAGACCGCAAAAAGGTTTTTCTGTTTGTTTTTTTAAATATACATAAGTTTTGCAGTAGTACCAGGAATGCTAAGTACAACAAGCTCCTTTCCTTCCCCTTCTCCTGTGACTTTCTGTTACTCTACAGAGAAGAAAGGGAGGAATGTGCAGAGGTCCCAGCGTGCAACTGCAAAGGGATGAAAACGGAAAGTATGTGATTGCTCCAGTATTTAGCTCATTAATCTTAAAGACTCTGTTTATGATCTAGTGCTTTAATCCAAAAGTAGCTTTAATTGCAAAGCTTAAAGATAAGCATACTTCCTTGTTATATCCTCTCAACTCAGTGGCAGTTTTAATATATTCGAGAAACTTCGAAGTTTCTATAAATAGAAATTGTATATAGAAACTTTCTGTATGTAGAAACCATACTGTCCTTTTCAACATAGGGATTAAATTTATAGAATTCTAATTATTAATATTATCTAAACGCTTAAGATAATAATCCACATAATAAATAGCAGAAATCACTTGAAAGGTTGGACATGGTATAAATACACAGTCATTTGCTACAGAATAAAAAAGAAACCACTTCACAGTGACTTCCCAATCGCTATTGGACTCGTATTATCACTAACAGTAAAGCATCCATATGAGAACAAAGTGATACTCAAAGCTGGGTTAAGTATGAATGTGGTTCATACACAGAAACTGAAGCACATCACTATCTGCTGGCTTGGGAAGTACTACCTCCGCTGCTAAGAGCCAGTTGAGCACAACTGACTGTTGTCACACATCTCTTTTCTTACATCACTGACATTTTCATTTGCATGTTTCAGAAGAGTCATGGAGTGATTTAGGTTAGGAGGGACACCAGGAGGGTATTTGGTCCTAACTATGGCTCAGAGTAGGGCTAACTTCAAAGCTAGCTCATGTTTTCTCAACAGGTTGCTTTCTACAAGTTTTGTAGAAGGACTTCCAGCAAACCCAATTATTTTACATATTTCTTCGAACTGACTTATATTAACGACAAAGAGCAAACAATCCTGGTCCCCCCAGGTGTGACTTATGACAACTGACAGCTAATAAAGCTATTACATTGACACTGGATCTAACTTATGCAACTGGGATAAAGAACAGGATTTGGGAACAATGCACGTGTGCCCTTTCAAGTTCTTTAGATCCTTTCACTATCAACAGACACGTCAAACTTGCTCACAAAAAGGTCTAATCTAGCCCTGCAGTTCAGGCTTTCAACCCTTACCACGACAGCTGTCCGCTGGAGGTACTACAGACATTAGAGTCGAGACCTCAATCTCTGCCATTAACCATTACACTATATAGCCTCATACCTACTGACGTTGCGCTACACAATACTTTTTTTTCCACCACAGTTTGCTTTTTTAAGCCTGGGCAATTACAGGGGTGGGGGAGAGCTACACTAAAAGCAGTATTTTTATGGTTACAGCATCAAGGACTCCAGAGTTAGGCAATATCAACTGATACTGTCTGTGCGAGCTTTGCTTGGACCCTTGGTGCTGACGTGTTACAGTCCAGCCCTTCAGTTCTGTGACCATCTACTCCTTTAGGTGGGATTTCAATAGTAGCAAGGCCTTTTTGATGCTGCTGCCTTTTTTTCAGTCCTGCAATAGCACTTTTAAAACCGTATGGAGATTTTCAGTGACACCAGAGGAATAGACCCCATGGCTACATTTTATAATGTAGGCAACTGACTAAAAGACAGAAGACCTTATGCAAGCAGATCTGCCACATCCATTCAGGTGTTACTACAGAATTCACATGGAGGAAAGCCTCAGAAGTACCTCAGCCCAGTGGAAAAGCTTCAATCAGACCAAACAAAGCTTCCTACCAACCACAAGATGCAAGTCCACAGGAAGCCCCAAGTCCATTTAGTTTTAGGGCTACCTTATTTCCAGAAGACTCTAACTCCAAGACAAGTACAGCTCCTGCTAAACCACTGAAGATACCTGTTTCTCTTCCATCTCTTGGCAAAAGCTGAAAGTGTCCAGGAAAAGAAACAAGAGGCTTAACAAAAAAGCAAGCATGGCAAACGCACCTGAATGCTGCCACCGGGAATTAGCAACCATTCTTCCCTCAGACTCAGACTCCCAGAAGGATGCTAGGCAACTTGCTTCAAACACTATTTTTTATTTTTATTTATGTTACATTTGCTCATTAATAATTTTCTTTCATTTTATCAGTGTCTGGTTTGACAATCTGGAGTCTGATTTGCAGAAAGGCTGAGCGCTCACAGCTGTTAACAGAGGTCAAAACAACTGGGGTTTGAGCAAAAGCAATGTTCAACTCCGTTAAAAACAATATATAATTTTGAGTCTGATGAATTTCAATCTTGGAATTCCAAATGAGTCGACAGCTTATACATTAGCTTTTCCAGCCTGTCTGCCACTGCCTGCAGAAAAGGAACTGCTGCACACTTCCACATCACTAAGATGTGAAAGTGACCCTGCTGCCTGCCAAGCACCTGCATACTGTTATGAGGAGCACTGAGGAAAACTGGTGAGGACATTAATAATTCTGGATTCAGAGCAGGTTTTGAACAGTAGGCAATAAACAGCTCTGGGCCATATATGGAACAAAAGGTTAAAACAAATTACTGAATAGCTGCTCATTAGCTCAGCTCTTCCTGTTACATGCACTGCATGAAGACAGAGGAGGGAGAAACAATGGATGTACCTACAAGGAGATTTTAATTCCAATCATCCTTGGAGGTGAAATCTCTTGGTTGTCCCCACTTGCTGTGTTTTGGTTTACACAGTGGAGTTCTGGAGTGCATGAGCTGAATTCATTTCAGATGAAAGCAAACAGGGAGATGTGCTCCAGGAGTGCACCTAATGCGCCTCAACCAATCCAGTAAATATAATGAAATTAAAAAACAAAGCAGAAATAAGCCAACTTAGGACACTAACTTCTGGAATACTCTAAGTCTGGGATACTTGGCTTTACAATTTCACTCTTTTTTAGCAATTCTTTGTATGTGAAATATCTATGTGAAGACAAATCGTTTCTCAAATCACTGTTCTGAGCAAGAAGTAGATGATGCCTCAGCCACCAAAGTGAATGGAGGTGTCAATATCCTCCACATCCACCCTGTATTTTAGTTCCGTGGAAGAGTAAATTTAATGCAGATGGACTTGATGTATTAAGAATATCCCCTAAGCAGAAATGCAGCATTCCTCTCTGACATCTTGGATCATGAGCCTGACTTTGTAGGAAGGAGACAATTATCCCACTGCCACACAAGCACGCCTTTTTGACTCTTTCACTTCAGCAACACGCATCGCTGTCTTCATACAAGATCCATGTTCAGTAGTTTCCAAATAGCTGCTTATGCAAGACTGAACGTGTCTTTCTCCCTTTTTATTTTAAACAGATTTGGTTTGTGGCAGGAGTTGTGATGACTGCACTGCACTTGGGCTATGATCCCACAGAGAACATTTCTTAACTTTCAGAATATATTGTTTGGCTCACAGAAGGAATTCTGTTCTTTCAGTTGGAAGGTAGGGAGACCCATACATGTGATTTGAGCTGTTTGCATGTTCGGACCAGGTACAGGATGCAGTCAGATGAATGCTGCTCTACAATAAAACGTTTTGAAGTATTTTTAAAATTATGACAACTGTATATAGAAGTATAAACAAAAAGTATTAGGAGGTCTATTATCTCTCAGAAAGTAACTTCACTCGAAAGGCAATTAGGCTCGTATGAGAGCCAAATTAAAAAAAGAAATGCAAATCTCTGAACTACACACATCTACACAAAATGTCCAAGTTTACTAGCAAATGTGTGTCCTTCCACAAACACAGTTATGTAACGCACTATTTGGTTAGTGACTCTCCCTAAAGCACTCGCTCCCTATCTTGCAATGAGAAAGACTCCAGGAATCATTAACCTTGTGAAGACAACAACTAGATGTCCCCTGCGACCCTTTGCCACAAGGTGTAATTAAGGCCCCAGTCCTGCAGCTGGAGAGCAATGCCATTTCCTACAGTTGCTGACTGGTGCATGGACTAACTCCGCACAGCCTGCCCTGTGAATGGTCACTGCCATGTCAGCCAAGTCACTTGACTGTCTTTGATCTTTGGAACCCTGGGAAACGAAGACAAACACAAATAACAGCAAAATGAACAAGGGCTCCATAATTCAGAAAATCTGATTAAACCATGATGGGGCTGGGTTTTACATTTAGTGCCTCTAAGCCCGCAAGCTTTTCTGCCTCCTTTTTCAGAGACCTACAGCATTAACTTTCCATCCGATATGGGGAAGAGACACTTGAGAGCTGAATTCACATCATCCCTTCTTGCTCCCCTCTGTGACAGTACCCAGCTCCCCCAGGAGCAGATCCGGGTGCTTTAGTCAATAAGCTAACAAATTAGATTTGTTCAACGAGACGAAGGATGCTGCAGCCTCTCCCACAGAAGCGGCTTTCTCTGGGCAGCAGTAACAATACATTCAGCTTGCACCCACCCCTTTGAGGGGCTCTGGGGTTTCTCAGCAGTCTGAGAAGTATGTGACACTAACCATGCTATAAAGGTCAGTGTTTCTATTTCTTTTTCTACAGCGGAGTACTAGCCTTCCAGGAGATCCAATGCCACTTTCAACTAGCAGTCCAACAATGCACGACACTGCAGTTTTTCTGTCTGTCTCAGTGTTCAATTAAAACAGCTAGCCAAAACATTTTAAAGGAATTTGGTGGAAGGCACAAAGCAGACACATTTCTTTAAAAGGATTTATGAAAGCCTTTTACAGAAACGTCTTATCTCCTACATCCCTTTAGTAAGAAAAGGGGGATGACTGAAAACGAAGTAACCATTTGAATAATATCTGATTTTTTAAAATTATTTAAATTTGTATATAAAAGAGGATGTCTCTCTAATCCAACTCATCGTTTCAGTTTCGAATGTCTTTAGAACATTGTAAATTCACTTCAGACACAGGAAATAGTTTTCTGCCAACTACCTGTTCTGAGTGTTTCCTACCAATTTCAGCACTGAAGAGTCTTTGGCCTTTGGTGTGTTTTTGAGAATTCAGAGGAAAATACAACAATGCTGTCAGACTTCTTGCATCAGTGGACAAATGGGTTAAAAGCTGCAAAAGAACTAGGGTACAAGCCATATGGACCTAAAAAGCAGACTTTTCCAGATGGTGAAAATTTTTGCACGTTGCAGGATCTGACAGTATTAGAGATCTGTAATTCAACAGAGTGCAAAAGGTGCAGGTTGCACGTCACCACACAGAGGTACCAAATGAACCAGTCCACAGAACATGTGTTTAACCTGCTTTCTGTAGCAAAAAAATTCATGATTACTAGTCTCATACACTGTATAAACACATTTGCACTGTTCTTCTAAATAGGCAAGGCAACTAAAGCACAGGGAGAACAGAAATTTCAGTCCCATCTTCTGCCAGACATCAAGAATGATTTCTCTGTCTGTGAATCTCAAACTCCGCAAACTACTCAAGGATCCTTGCAACTACTTTTCAGAAACACTTAACCTATGGCCTTATTTTCTGACCCTGTAAATAAAGCGTTAAGTAAACCGAGGAATTCTTTACACCATCTTGAGCAGAGCATCGTTTTACCTCTCAAGTTCTGAAGATTGTTCGCAACTTATTAGCATGAAATACTGCCAAAAATGTTACATGAAATTAAAGGTGGTACTGAAATGCAAAGCAAACTATGAAGAGCAACAGGAAGATTCTTCAGGGGAGAAACAGCAGATGACGGAGAACGCACATTGTTACTAAAGTGGCAAAATATCTAGGCTCATTTTGCAGATAAGCTTCAAGTGTTACTGCTCCCTCCCAAGCTGCTCAAATGAACAGTGCCACTGCCAGCTTGTGTAACAGGAAAATTATGTATGTTCTGACTGGCAATCCAGAAAGCCCATGCACTGAAGGCCTGATGATTGAAAGCTAATACAGTAAATTTAAACAATAAGTGTGCTTTGTGCATTAAGTACATTTTTCTCAAAGCTGTTCTATTAGTAATACTGAGAAATGCTCTAGTACCTTTGCCAGTGAAATACTCAAAATGACAGCAGCAGTTAGCTCTAAAAGCATTTATTTGCTGCCCTGAAAGCAGAATTGGTGAAAAATAAGATTTTCATCAAGCCAGGCAGTTGTTTCGACTATGAGAATGCATACTTGATGAATTAGCTTGCCTGCAATTCAAAGGCATACAGTGAAGTACCCAATAGCCAGTGCTTTCTAAAGCTTTTTAAGGCTAATAGAGTATCCTTCCCAAAGAAACATACTCCATCCTCTTTTTCAACAGAAGATTTCTATTGAGCTTACAGGTAAAAATACAGAAATGCTTGAAACAAACTGAAGCACGACAAACATGTTCAAACTCTGACTTCAGCCTTTGGCATAAGCTTCCTGAAAAGATGGCTGCCAATGTAAACACACAGCAGAGTAACAACTGTCACCACTAGATTAAAGGAATTAAAAAAAAAAAGTGGAAGATTAAAACACCTTTTCAATCTCACTAATAATTGTTTATGGGTTATTTCTTTAAAAGTGTTCTATGGAAAATGTTGTGTGCCCTACCTTTATCCTCCACTAGGAGCTATTAAAGTATGGAAATTAGTTTTGTCATCTTGTTGCTTTTCAGTGCTTTCTAAAATCCAAACAACTGCCTTGACAGCCTGAATGCTGCCATCAACCTTGTCAATTCCTGCTGACATATACCTATCTTTTACCTGGTCTGACTGCTTTCATTACAGCCCGTGATGACTTCAGCACTGCCTCATAGATAGCCCTCTGGTCCGGAGTGAACTTTCCATTTGCCGGGAAGGTGCAAGTGATGTCAGAGCCATAGCAGTAATACTCTCCTCCCATATCGAACAGGCTAAAAAGGAAACAGGGGGAAAGAAATGAAAATTTAATTCCAAAGAAATAGTCAACAGAAGACATTTATCTTGCTGTGCACTTAAAAGTCATCTGCATTTTGCTAGCTGGCCATATAATCACCACTTGAATGCTGCTCCTAAGTAAAATGTGACAACAGTCCATTGGAATCTCCTAGCAGAACAGTATATGCATTACATATGGCTTAAATGGACACCCTTACAGACTGTGCTGGTCCTGCTTGGAAACACTGAGAGCACGCATGAAGGAAGATAAAAAGTACATAAGGAATCCACATCAAGATCTTCAGTTCCAGAAGAAAAAACATGTCCCTTTTTTCCTTCCCGGGAAATGCTGCTACCACCACATGAAGAGTCTAACCTCAAAACTAAATAGAGAAATATTAATTAAATTATGGCCTTTTGTATCTAAGTGTCAAAACACATCTGACTGTTTAAATAAAATGTCCCAAATAAAGGTGGACTGCCACTGCTCCCAATATAACTCTCCTTTAAGACAAACTTGCTTTACAGGGATTAAAGAAACAAGGATTATGGGAAGATCCAACCAGAAAGGAACATTTAGAAGTTTTCTGCATCAGAGATAGAAGAAAAAAATAATTATGTGCTTTATTTTATGGGGACAAAACCCCCTTGTTTACCCCTTGAGAAGCATATTTATTCTATACATTAATCAATGATTCACCACTGATTGCTCAGTTGCTGGAAATCAATCTACAAGAACAGCAACTGGATCTCTACACCCTTGTGAGAACCAGGTTAGACATTTGCAGTGCAATGTTTCTTGAGCCTACCTGATAAGACACTGCACTAGTTTCAGCAGGCTCAAAAATCAGCAAATAACAAAATAACCATTTGGACCAAACAATACCCAAGCAAATACCCGCCCCCCCCCCCCCCCCCGGTTCATCATACATCCATTACAGGATGGCACATTTTACATGTAAGACTTTGGTCTTGACACAGTATTTGTGTGACCTCCTCATTTCTTAAGTAATGAATCAGAGCTGGAATCTGCTAATTTAAGTTTTCTTGCATCTACTTCAAACAACTATATGAGACTTATCATCCTAAGAAATACAATTTTCCTTCATTGTGTTTGAAAACCTTGGAGTTTTCTTTCTCTTTTGTCTGCTTTGCAGCAGGGTCAGTCAGACAACAGAAGCAGGAGGACACTTCACTGGGGCACCCTCTCTGCCATCAAATCCCAATTACAGGAGTAATTAGGAAAACCATGCAGTGTAGCTCTGTCCCCAACCAGCATACATGACAAGGCAAAGGTAAGTATAAGCTACCACAAAAAGAGCTAGAGCACTCAGCTGTCAGTGTTCACCATTTCCAACATAACTGCCACCGAAAGCAATGGACAGTAAGTAAACGAAGGCAATCATGATAGAGCTGAACAATATTTCAGCAGGCTTGGGACTATTCTTGCTGCACTGCATACACAAGACACATACTCATGAAGATTTACTCCAAGAAATTTTAAAATCCACCCTACAAATTCCCCTGTGAACAAATCTTTACAAGTGCAAGTCCTGCTGAAGTCATCACCAGGCTCCCCAAACTGGGCAAGGTTCACCTGCAGCGAGACTTGCAGGACTGGAACTTCAGGAACAAACCCAATGGTTTACAGATGTGGAACTGCACAAGGATTAAAGCTATAGAAGCAAACTCCTCAGGAGAGGAGAATGCTACAGAGACAACTGCAAAGTTACGTACATACATGCAAAGCTAATACAAACACTACACATATCTACTTAAATATGAAATATGGTATGTTAAAACAGAAAGTTGCTAATTGAAAAGACACACGATAGACAGCAAGTATCAGACCCACAGGATATAAACCCCACAATTTGACACCAACATAGCAACCGTAAACCAGACTAGCCAAACATCAAAATCAGAAACCCCATCAACACTGCCTAAGTTTTGATTTTATGGTTAGACTCACTTCTAAAAATAACTAACGATACACACAGAAAATCTAAGGATACAGAAGACTAGTTGCAGCAACTAAGAATCATGTAAGAAGCTGTTATGTACTCTAATGTGCCAACAAGATTTCAGATTAGTTATAAATCTTTCAACCTATCCCACACTGAATCCTTTCAAAATCACAAATCAAGTTTCATGGTGCTTTGTGGTATTTGCAGCAGTTTTGTGCCCTAACCCTGTTGCATTTACAAGTTTAAATGCCTATTCAGCATGGTGACAGCTGTGACCAACAACTTGCAAACTCCTTGTCCACATCTACTGGAAGTTGCTATGTTTTCTATATTTTACGTGGAGAATAGTTATTCTGAAATTACCACAGGCAAAATTTTAGCTATGTCTTTAACCCTACAATTATCAGCATTTTCTCAAACCCATTCATCACTCTGTGGTTGTTAAATAGTTTTTGAGTTACTGGAGCACTGAGTAATGGAAAAAAAATATCACAAAACTGATGGTACACCAAAACAAGGCTCACAAGCTAGGAAGCACCATTTGTTCAGGTTTCTTGGCTTCCAGACAAGAGGAGACATGAGGGAAGATGTTCTTTGAAATTCCACCTCAGAGCAGAACATACCATCCAGCTTGTATGCTTCAGTGAAAAAAGCATCCAAACCAAACTGTACGTTTGGGAATATTTTGGCTCTTATTGGGAATTCTCTTCCATTTAACTTCAGTTGGGAACATATCCATTAGTTAAAATGTTGCCCAAGACATGGAAATAGCCCAAATATTGTAGTTATCTTGAGGAAATAATGGGAGCCTGAGAAGATCCCAGTTTCACATCTTTGCTTGTCAGGCAAACTAAGTGGTGAAGCACATTTAAATTGAATAAAATGTATGTGAGCTACTATCTTCTTCTGTTAACTAACTGGAAAAAAGTTTCTAAAAGCAGGTTCCTTAGAAAAAATACATTTATTTTACCCTGAAATCAGATGGTAACAGCTAATAAACTCCTAGTAAAAGAGATATTATTAATGTATTTTATAACTTTCTCAATTGCATGTACAAAATTACCTGCCTGATAATACAGTCTTACAAGGGTCACGTACGGAAACAACTACTTAATGTTATTTGGACTGTTATCAAATGTAGCAGCAATCTAAACAAATTAAATGCACAAATGAAAATAGGCCTTACAGACATCTTGATCTATAGCTTACCTTTTAAAAACTGTTCAATGCAGAGTAACATATGCAATAATACAAAAAGTATCTCCAAACTCTATTATATTTCCCTTTCAGATAAATTAAGCGCTACACATCTAGCAGACTGTGTAAGCTGTCTATTACAAAACTTAATTGTGAATGCAGTTTTCTTTTGAATGAAGAAAAATTTAATTCCAGAACAACCCTTTCCCCACTCCTTTTTCAGCAAGGACGCAATTGTTAATCGCTGATTTCAGTGAATGCAGAAATGATGTGCCTGAGGTTGTCAGGTTTACCAAGATATCTTGAATGGGAAGGCAGATCGAGAAGGAGTGCTGCTGATCGCAGAGGTGCGTGGTAGTATGCCAAAGTTCTCACTGATGTATCTTGAAGCTGATGAAGCCTTTTATTGCCCAGCTCAATCTCTTTCAAAGCTTTCTGAGAGCGAAGCTAATCTGGGTTTACATCACTTTGTTTGGAGCAAAAGCAACAAAAATCTACCTGGCTTAATTTCAGAGTAAAAAGTACATGATGTGTAAAGCAGATTTAACAGTCAGAAGACCCGTGCACTCTCTGAAAATTCCATGTTACTGTTTCAATTTGTTTGCTAGATTGAGTAAGAAGCTATACTGCAAGACACATAGCAAAAATATTCCAAAGTCCTTCTTGGAAGCATGGGCATAGTTCTCCTAAGGGAGGCTTCAGTTCTGTGTATAGATATATATAAACTTTCCTCCCAAACACATTACAAAATACTGTGAACATTAATAACTAAAACTGAACAATGCAAAGTATGAGAAAAATCAGATAACCTGTCAGCTGCTCTACTGACATAATGACTTCCTTACATATAATTAATATGTTAGCCAACAACATCAAAAAAATAGTTGCCTTCTGCATCTTTTTAGAAGTCACCTTTCAAAAACGGCTAAGAGCATTTCATTCCTTTCAAAGTGAAAAGGTCTGACATCACAACTTAAAATCATTTTGCACATAAACTAGCATCAAGTTGAAAAGAAGCAGAAACATGTGTTGTGCCACAGCCTTGCAGAAAGGATTGGCTGGATGTGCCTCTCCTTACAGGAGCTTCTCAGACCTTCCCCAGCAGGTCCCCAGTGCCGCTGGCAGCCAGCCCTTCCATGTCCAACCAAACTGGGGTTCTGCTCCCTGTGCAGGAACCCAGGAGGGGAGTTTAGAGAAACTATTTCAAGTCCTGTTGATTTTGAAGTGAATTCAGGCTTCTAAGTCAGTACCGTAACTGGAATGCTACATGACATGATGTGCAAAAGCTCTTTCCCCTCCCATCCCTCTGAAACAGTATGGATGAGTAAGACGTGGCTGTGTTACTTTCACAGAATATTGGCACCACAAAATGCAAATTTATAGTTATGTTTTTGGCTTTCAAGCCCAGAAAAATAATAGGCATTTTGATACTGATTTTAGCTTTCTTAACCTCTGACTGTGAAGCATCACAAAACACTTTGCATAATATGTTAGGTTTGAAAACTCTGGACTATAAACAGCCATGGCTCTTTTCTTCATAAAGTCACTGTATACCATTTGTTTTAAAAATAAAGCATAATCTTCCTCTAAGCATGTGTTTTAGTTTTATAGGCTTGCTGACACTTTTATTGTCAAATAATTTGAAACTGCCAGGCAATGAAGCAAATTATGGCCAATATCACAATGGGAAGCAACACTTATCTGGGATATCTGAGCCATGTGTATGCATTGTTATGGTCCAACCACCAACCCAACCCAAAGACGAGGTCTCACAGGCATTTCTTGGGAAGCCTACAGCTACTCCTGCAAGCTAACACCTTAAAGCTGTCATCTTCTTGCTCTTCAGATCTGCTTCATCTGTACACTCAGAACTGGATCTCTTCATGGCCCTTAAAAAACCCAATTATTCTTTTGCAGTCGTTAACACCGCAGAGTGATGGCTGCACTGAGACCCAAGTGGATCTCCTCCCGGTGCAACACACTCCGACATGGGGTTATGCTGAGTGTCACCTGCCTGCAACCCACGTCCTCCCCAGCTTCTGTTCTCAAGGACAAAACCTTTCCTTCCCCCAACTGCATCTGCAAGACTAGCAATTAGAAAACTGATATTGCCCTACCTTACTGTGCCCTCCTTGCACCTCAGGTTAAAGTGAACAGGTACGAATACTGATGCACTTTACTCAGCAACATTTACTGAGGTTTTAGGGTTTTGAGCCATTATTAACCAACACACCTAGAAGCAGCCACACAGGTGAACTCGTGCCAGCTCAGTCCTAGAACAGCAGGAACAAAAGTACACACAAACTTTTCCTCCTCTCATTGCAATAAAGCAAGTCATCCCCAGCTGGAGATTTATTCTGTGTGATCTTGCCTTACTCTGCTCCGAGTTCATGAGAGCGCTCTGTGCTTTACATTCCATGAAGCAATTAAACCTTTATGTATTCATGCACTAACAAAATCTGACCGTTTGTTTGGTTAAACACTTCTAAGGCAATTTCAGGCTTAAGGGAACTAGTTATCAGCATTTCTGTGAGATGCGTCTTTGGAAACATGCCGAGTGATTTGGAAACAGGGTGGTTTAATAGCAGACCACGAGGATGAGTTATAGTAAATGATATCACAAGTAAGAAAATGGAGAGTTAAGTGACACACACTTTTTCATCAACTTGCATCCTGATTAGCCAAGAGTTATCAATTAAAAAAAGCAACACCAGGTAAGATACCATTGCAGATCCCAGCAAGAGAACTGAACAGTATAGTGTCAAGTTCTACGATGCTCAGGGAGGTGGTTTTTTTTTAAGAGGTGCCCTGCTGCGACCAGCTTCCACCTGACATGACAGAGAGGGAGCTTATAGTGGCTGTCTTGAAGCCAGGCTTGGCTCAGTAATTTAAGGGCAGATTTTTGTTGTCAGCACCCCTGGAGTCAAGAGTAATCTTAGAAAAATGCTAGAGAATGACTTCTGTGTAGGAAATGGTATCAAGATATTGTTTAAAAGCTCCTGTTCAGAATATCCTGTAGCTCATGCAGGTAATGCAATTTACAGAGATACAAAACAGTTACATGACTATTCTTCATCTAACCGAGATTAATGTAGCCATGTGGCCCCATACTTCTTGTTTGTCCTCAGCCGTGTCTTTTCATCTTGTCTACCTTCTCCATGACTTTCCCATCTTTGCTCCTTTTGTAACACTGTCTCACTTAAAGCTTTCCCAGACTAATGGGAGCCTTGTCTCAATCTTGCCTCACAGAGGATGACAAGATACGACACTAAGCTTAGCTCAGATAGGAAGAGTGTGAAGAAAAGTAGTATCTTTTACATTACATTTTGAAAGGGAGAGGGGTGCATGCCTGTAACTCTACAATGCCAACTACAGAGACTTCAAGTGGTTGTAACTAGAATACACAAAAGTTTGAGGTAGTTAAAAAAACCAAACCAAAACAAAAAACATCAACAACAAGAGATTACAACCAAACAAAAAACCCCACCTTCCCCAGGTGTTTGTGCCTTGCACTGCCCAGGACTTCCTCTCACTGCCACGAACACAGACACTGGCTCCCAGCAGCAGGGCAGCAGCGCGATGCAGAGACGAACAGCGGTGGGTGTGCTGTCACAGGGAAGGTGCGCCTCTGCTCCGCTGCTCTATCCCCACTGCTGAGAGAAAATGCGCTCCCCAACCCAACAACACTGTGTGGGATTGTCCTCTCTCAGAATGATTTGAGCCAAGCAGAAGAACTTGAGATCCATTTATCTCACAGGATATGAAATCTCAACCTCACTGAATTTACCAAATAAGCTGCACGTAAGGGCTGGTTCAGTAAACACCCACGTATTCTAGTAAGATTTTATGTGCTGCTTTCACATACAGGTTAAGGAGTCCCTCGCTTACAGTATTTATCTCTTGAAGAAATCTAAGACAACAGCCTTAAGCTTCTGCACTAAATAAACCAATTTCCATAATGAAGTATAACCCCTCTTCCACCCCCATGCAGTTCACTTTAATGCCTTATCAAAAAATGTTAAGTACGCCAGAGCAAAGAGCCAAAACGTTTTTGATTGGCTTGTTCGCAGCTAAATTTGTCCCTGAGCACCGTCTCCCAGTGTTTCTGCTAAGCAAGGGGATGTCTCTAACACAGAAGTGCTGCATACCAATAAAGAATTGGGAACACCAAGCGAGTATTGCTGGTTCGCAGAAGGAGGCGGCAGCGATGAAAGCTTCACAAGATGCAGAAGGTAAAGTGCCAGCAATGCCTACTGAGCACCTCTGCTAGACCCACGCAGGCAATACGCCAGAGATCAGGAAAACTCTCCGGTGAAGTTCTGACAAAAGGGTTACCTGCTTAACTTGTCTTTTTCCCAAATGGGTAATTTGGCCTGGTTTTATTATCCTAATTATTATCCAATTTTAATTGACATATTTAATAAGCAACAGTACTTTCTTTAGCAGAGACAATTCTTTGATGAATAATCAGCCTAACAGAGATGGCAGCAAACCCCAAGTTTTGGACAGTTTCCATCCGTGAGGAGCCTCCCCATTGGAAAGGCGGTATCTGGGGCATTCATGGCTCTGGCTGACTTGCTCGAACAAGGAGCAAGGATGTCAGAGCTGCAGGGAAAAGAAGAGAGCGTGCAAGGAGAAACCTGTATTGGCAGCTGAGTACTTCCCAATCAAACTGAGGACAGCAAACCTCATTAGCTTCTCACCAGAACGTGAGATACCAGCACAGGGTAACACCACCACAGCTACATTTTCAGGTTACTGAAATTCTGCAGTTAACTAAACCAGTCCGTTTCTAGAACGCTACTGAGAAGCGGAAGATACTTGCTGAAAGTGAATTGTTGAAGTTTGATACTTCTCACATGGGCCACCATTCTCAGGTGCTGACATTCAGACTTAAGAGCCTTAGCTTTCAGCAGCTGGTTTTGGACACTCTGACCTGTGTTCCCCAGCTTGGACAACCAACCGCTGGAGATCACAGCAATAGCTGAAGTGTCAGACCTTACTTACTGATTTTTATTGGAAATACTGTCAAGTTTTCTTATGTGTGTATGTGCACGCTCATGCACACGCACACAGACAGACGTGTAAGTAAAAGGCTAACATTTCACATTTTTTTCCATGGTGAAAAATGGGCCAATGTCCAATCGTACAGGTTTGTTTAGGTTTTTTAAACATCCTATAGCTGTTCTTGGAGTTGTTCAAGCAACCTCAAATTATCAGTTCTCAAATGGAATCCACCAGACAGGGGTTTCAGAGTACTCTACAGAAGATGACAACTGAACGCAAAAAAAACCCAGACAAGACAGCTGCTAGCCTTTCCATGGACTGGTCTGAACGTTCAAGCCAAGTGCACAGTAACAAAGGCAGCAACTAGCACTCATAAGAAGAGTCTGCCCTTTCCCTAGCCAAGCATGCTATTTTGCCAGTAAGACTATTTTTTTCCTATGAAGAGATACTTACCCTTCATTGCAGCTCAAGTCAAAAGTATAGTACAGCAAAGTACAACTGAAATCAGAAACATTCTTGTCTTAATAAATTAGCTCAGCCTTGATGTGGAGCAGCATTACACTAGAAGGACTGACTCTTCCTGAGGTCCCAGCTCCACAAGACTGTGCCTCTAAGATGGGCTAACAAGTGGTGTCTGAACAGACAAGAGAAGACCCAACGCTGCTCAGAAGACAGGGACTAGGTAGGAATTACGTCTGGTTCAGGGGACACACACAAAGGGTGTGTTGGAGACTAACTGTACCTTTCCTCTGAGCCATGCAGTGGTTCAAATGCCACACAGCCTTCCTTTAAAATTGTATTTTGACCTATACAATTGAGTTCCCCACACCAAGAACAAGGAGAAAGATTTTGCTACTGAAATCCATCAAAGATGCAACATCCATCAAGAGTACACTTCTATCATACTTTATATGTACCTGTATTAAGAAAGACCACCATAACAAATGTATTACACTAAACGGCATTTATAAATGATCAATATTAAATCAAAAGCTATGAAAAAAATCCTAGGTTTTACCCCTGCTTGTTTTCCTTAAAGAGATGAACACCTTAGTCAAATCAGTCCAACAGTTGTCAAAGCAACTTCACACTCTCAGTTTTTTTCAGGCTATGCTGGGGATGCCAAGCTAAAACTATGACAGATAAAACTCATTTACAGGTAACAATTGAAAATATATTTCATGTACACTATAAAGAGCATGAAATTAAGAGGCAGACCATAACACAGCGCTTAAAGGAAAGCTAAAATTTGTTACAGCAAACACACCATTAATACTTAACGACATTTCTGACAGTAGGCAACCTCACAGCCTGAATTAGCCAGTACTAATAGAACACATTCAATTAGAGCAAAATTATTGTTAATTCTAGCAAATATTTTCCATTTTTAATCAAATTCATTTTTTCTAGATTAGCATAAAACTAATATAGTCTATAGGTACAACAAAAGGAAAAATACCTACACTTGATGAAAATAGTAAATATTAATCAAACCAGAGGAATCAAGCCAAAGGAATTATTTCAGAAATGGATAGCCAGTAGATTTTGCAATCAACCAGTAAGCAGTAGCAATGTACTTGGTATTATTATTAGAAACAAAACCATAACTAACAACAAGTTATTTCAAAACTGCAGACTGAAAGGTTAAAGCTAACCATAATTTTTGCATATTATTACAGCACCAAACTTCAAAATGCATAAAAAATGCACGAGGCCAAATGAAAATACCAGTCTCACCCACATAAAATAGTTGAGCATTTACATCTGACACATTAATATCCTGGGATCTTAAAAGCAGTGCTTTCAAGAAGTAATAAATACAATATTCTGTTCCGTAGGATAAATTGTTTTAATCGCAGACAATGAAGTACTTGGGGTAGAAAAGGGAGGACTTTATTATCTGATGCAGAAAGTGGTCACTTCCTGCTTTTCAATGCAACATTGCCCCCACCTGGACAAATGAATTTTGGTTTATAAGTTGGCATTAGTATCATGAAACTTGATAGAACAATGTAAATTGCGGCATAGTCTGGAAAAGAGTTACAGCAAACTTTTATCATTTTTTTGTAGTATACATTTTTCAAGCTCACCTAAGTCTTTTAGTTGACTTATTTAAAGTCTTCTCAGTGTCTTCCTGAAATAAATGATAGCCACTCAGTACTCATAAAAAGTCTTTTCTGATTAGATACTTACTCATTCTTGCAACAAAGAGAATAGTTATTTTCTACAAATAATACTGTATATTAAGATAAACATGCTGATATAGTTTCAGTGCAATATGTGTACTGCATATGCATATCGTGTGCATATATAAAAGATAAATGCACATAGCTTAAACAGAAAATGAAAAATCTTGATTGTAGAAAACCATATATTATTGCTTTAGATCAAAAAATTCAAATTAGCGAAGTAACTTCTATTTTACCTAATAGAAGGCTTAGACTTCATGAACAACCATAAACAACTGAATCTGACCAGCTCTTGCAGTAATCATATTTGTTTTTGCAGTATTCTTCACACACCTTCAAGTGACCAACAGCTCCAGGAAGCCTGAACACTGTTCTCTGTCTCTCCTGAGTAATTACAAAATAAACAGCCCTGAACACTTAGCATCTTCCCTCTCTGTTTCATCCAGAACAACCTTTTGCAACTCCCTGTACTTGCAGTCAAGAAAAACTCCCTATGATGAACAAAGCTTTTGAAACAACAAAAGGAGGAGTGTTGGAAGTTAAACAGGATCTTTAGATGGCACCAGAAGTTACAATAACACACAAGTACCAAACGGGAGGAAACAAACCCAAGTTTAACATAACTTGAGTAGAATGCACATTATACACATAAAGGCAGTGCTCCTGGAAGGCTGCTGTGCCAGCACATGTTACCAATATCAAAACCCAGGACAACCACCTTCCAGACAGCACTTATTTTAGTGCCCCCTGGTGTCAATACTACTCCAATGCTTTACATTTGCATTAGGAAATTAAGGAAAGAAATGGAAATAAAAATATTCCTCAGACTTAAATTATACTGATAAAGTCGTTTTGCAACACTAGACTGCTTTCCATATCCCCAACTTCATTTGGCTACGGAAGTAATACATGTTAATATAGCCAAGACATATTTAAAACATTTAACACAGACACATTATGCTAAAATTACACTTTTATGACCGGATGTGCTTGATTTTGTGACATTAACAAAACTTCTCTAGTGCTTCAATTCTCGTACCCGAGTGCAAAAAACCTGTTTTGTTAAATAAACTTGTTTTGCTGTCATCACCAGCAGGTCATGGAAACAGCACTGAGCTTTTGCAGTGGGAAACATCTTGCTTCACCAAGGATACCGTACTCTTCCCAGTCTTTTCACTGAAACCAGTAAGCTTAAATCTGAAAGCGTTAAAATAAAGTCAAATAAAATGAAAGACATCATCTGATGGTACAACCTGCTTCCAGCTAAACTTCTAAAGTTAGTTTTATTTTATAAAGAATAGATAGTCCCACTGTGAAAACAAGGTTAATGGTCTCTCTCCTGCAGGTCTGCCGCACTTCACAAGCAGTTGATGCTGTACTTCCCTTAATGCTTTCACCCAAGCCCTCTTGAGAATTTACACTCTGGCCCTCACTCCAGGGAAAACTAGTATCTTCTACTAACTGCCTGTGCTGTGCTGGGCCCTGGAGCCGCAGGTGGACGTACCAAAGCGCCTGTTGTCCTCGGGGTGTGCAGAGCAGGCACAGCACCACCACGGGGCTCCGCTGGCGAGGGTGCTCCAAGCGGGGACCTGCCCATGTGCCATGAAAGGAGACCACACCACACACCCCAGAGACCTTCATTAACACTGTGACTAAGGAGGATATTTCAAAATGCAAAAATACTGAGTGTTTCAGCAGACTAGACAATTATTTTCAGTATTTTGCAAAGCCAGAATGGACCAACTAACCCCCCAAAATGTCACCTAGTGCTTGAAGATCAGTGAACTTGCTAACAAAAGTTGCTTACTAAGTGCCAAATTTTCACTGAGACGCATTTGCCAGATGCCATAAAATGACCAAGACCTGCAACTCGTGACACCTGCAGAAAACCATTTCAGGTAATAGCCACATCTATTTCAGTGACATCTGGGCTCAGGCTTATTTTCTCACATTTCTATTATTTAAGCATGAGCCTCATCATGAAGAATCAATCTTTATTTTAAGATCATAGAAGCATTTTCTATTTGTCAAATGTTGCAGGAGCCCTGCTGATGAACTGCAATAAAACAAGCAACTCCCAAAGTGCCTTTGGCACACAGCAATGCCAAGAATCCACAAAGATAGGCTGCATGAACTGCTAAGCTGCAGATTGAATTGTAATAAACTTAACAAACTATCATTTTTATGAATACCTTCTCAAATAAAACGAAGTGCACACTTCAGGTTCAGCACCTCTGATGGTTCCTACAACAAGCCACCGAACCACAAAGGTGAGAAAAGATGTTCGCCTTCCCCCTCTGCTGCACCCTATTTTGACAGCCAGTTTTCTCCTTCTCTGACAGCCACAGTCTGGCTCCACACTGCAGCACTGGTGGGGCAGGGGCAAAAGACAGAAGGGAGAATGCAAGGCGATTTGCTTCCTTCATTTTTAAGAAAGCTGGTGCTTTTATTTTTCAGAAGGCAGATGCTGAGACCAATGCTTTTTGCAGAAACACACTGGCTTTGACTGAACTTTCCATGGATGCTGTTTCCCAGGGTCAAGTCATAACTTCCAGCCAAAGTCAGAGATCAACTTGAGGAGAGATGAAACCAGAGGTTTCCATCTCCCACAAGGGCTTTCTAGTCACTGAACTAATCTCAAAAGCAAAATAGCTACAAAAGAAGAGATCATGAGACACTTGCCCAAGAACAATGAGTAATGCAGGGGATGGCATTCAACGACTAGGAGCCCCAAGTGCTCATTTGCTCTTGGTTTATGCATAGTGGGGAGTCAGATCTCTGCTCCTTGAATTCATTTGCTTGGGTTTTTTTTCTTCTTGAGCAGCAACATTTGATTTTATTCTATCCCCCACCAAAATACGAAAGACCTCTGGTTATCTAAACTGGATTGGGGGGGTTGGGAGAGTGGCTCAAAAACCCCTGGAGAATTTGGTTTGGTTTCTTTCTGGCTCTGGCCTTGGATGGAGGCCTCTTGTGTACAGGGCAGGAGACTGCAAACTACAAGCACTCTGGCTCATGACTCCACTTTCCATATTACAAAACGCAGTTACAGCCTCACTACAGAAACAGCAGGTGCCTTGGCATACAATGAGTAATGCAATACCTTGAGACGATGCAGTAAACCTCAGTCTAGGGCTCAGTTTCTATCCAAGCTGTCACAAGTTTAAAATGACAGAAGAAAACTAGTATTTGTACATTAGCCTGGTCATACGTCATCACTGCAGGCTGTGATTTGCAACATTCTAAGTAGAAGACTTTATTTAAAGGTAATACCAAATGAAAGGGTGAAGCGCTTGGAACTGCAATTAACAAGGGTGGTCAGCCTACCCATTTATCTGCATGACCTTGCTGACCATGCACACAACTTACACTTGCTTAGGAAAAGTGTTTGGTTTAGACCATACCGATCAGACAATTTAAAATGTTCACCACACAAATGTTACAGTACATGAATTCTTTATATAAAACACCTACTTGCTGTTATTGCACTATTTACTTTTAATTTCAGGATCAGTTAAGTGCATGTATGTATTAAGTACCTGAACTTCCCTAAAACTTTTGATTTCTTTCTATGTCAATCATAATACTTTGTGTTAGTTAGCTATTTGGCTTTTAACATTTAATAGACTGAAAACAACAGCCCTGCTTAGCAAGACAGCCCATATTAACCAGAAGCGTCAGAATTTCTCTGTATAGTCTTTGTCTTGCACCAAGATCTTTTAGTTCAGAAGCTGTACCTGTAAAAAAATGTGGATTACGATGCAATATCACAGGTGTAATTCCGTACCAGTTTCTTACAGAAGCACTAAATGCATTTGATGTAGATTAATTTTCAAAAATGAACATCGTAAACCCAGGCTGTTCTAAACCTGCATGAGTTTTTGAAGAAGTCAAAGTCTTAAAAACAAATTAAAAATGCAATAGCACAAGTATTTTTTGTCTATGATCTCCTGCTGATACCACCAAATCCTTGTAACTTCTATTTTTAAAAGAGCAAACAATGCATGCACTTGAGTGTTTCAGAGAAGCAAAGCATTAGTCTTCTAAATGTATTTTTTCTAATATTCAGGTGCTTTGTTCACTTATTTACTGACACTTACTGCACTGCACCACTTCGCATATAAGAAACCTGAGCAGCACATTTCTGCCAAACTCGTGGATGTTATTCATATCCACTAAATAATGTTCAGAAAAAGACATGAAATACTACTGAATAATTTAATAAAAATCACACCAAGTACCCAATCTTCTGGTTCTATTACATAAAAGTATAGGAATCATTAAATTAGATTTATACCAAAATATTGGCAGAAGCCAAGTAAACCTTCATACGCTTCTACTTCGGTTTCACCAAAAGTAAAGCCATTTTTCCCCTATATTCAGGGCTTCCCAACATTATCCAACAGAGGGCTCCCCATAGCTATTAAAAAACTTAATTGAGAGCCAAATACACGAACACTAACATTACCATATACATACAAATCAGCATACTGTCATTTTAATGACCTGTTCTGTATGCACATACACACATACCTACACCCAATTTAGAAATTTGTAAAAGCATACAGTAAAACCACCCAGGTAGAGCCCTGTCATCATTTGTATGCTGCTAAAGCACCACCAGCTCAAGATTCTTTCCCAAATGTTATTTTTAACTGTGGAAAATAAGTGTATTTTTAAATTGCCTTTACACAAATGAAATTACATTTTCTTCTAATTTCTTTACTCTCATTTGAGAAAAATACTAAGAAAATTGTGGGGCAAAGTCTGCCTGCTACGTGAGTATCAGCCACTGGGAGAGGCAAGGGCAGGGGCTGAAGCCCAGGTGGGTGCTCGTGCACATGGAGCACTTGCTTGTTAAAGCCAGCCTACACCTCACAAGCTTCACCTCGGCAAGACAAAGATGCAACTGGCCTGCTTCAGCAAGACAGGATTTCAAATCAGACTTCTCTTTGTTGAGATGGTTACAAAGTGGGGTTGCAGTACACTAGTTTTGCAATGCTTGAGTGATTAACGTACTTGGTAGATTATGATTTTCTAACATTCAGATACCTGAGGCTAATAAAACCCAAACCTTTTCAAAAGATTTTGCCAAACAGCAGGAAATCTGAGTTTGTAGAGAGTCTTAGGATGTGCTCTCAGAGTTTAGGAATGACTTCAGCCATCCACTGAACTGTCCGCAGAGACTGTTAAGTGAAAGGGTCCAAAACCCTTCACCCTGAGATCTCCCAGTAACACTATTCCCCTCACCATTCAAAGGCCTTAATTTTAAATACAGGATATCATAATGCATTGTGGTGTATCTTCTCTCAGTAACATATACTGAGATTTCCTGTAGACTACACACTTTTTTTGAAAATTTAATCAAACACCACAGCCAATACAGCATCACATTGGTGTGTCCTGCCTGATCCAAAAAACCTCACAGCGTATTATCTACGCAAATACAATGTAATCATAAGTCAAAACTATTGTCCTGTAATAAATTAACATTAGTATTTGATGGGTTTAGTAAGCTATTCACCACAGATTAAGATGATACATAAAACTACCGTACAAGAAGCTTTCAGAACATTTATACAGTATTAAAAAGTTACCTATCTGTAATGCAGTAAGTTCATTCTGCAGCACCTGTAGATGTGCCCAGAAAATTACCCAACAAAGCATTTTTTTTACTTCTGAGATTTTTTTTTTACTTCTGAGATTCAATTTGTTTTCCATAATAGCTTTTTTCACAAAAGCATTTTTGAGCTTATCTATAATAATACTAATTTGCTTTCCGCCACACCTTTACATTCAACTGTGAAAACACATACCTGTACCCTTTTCACATGTGCTACAAAAGTAATCTAATACATATTTTCCCCTGCATGTCAGTGATTAACTCCTCCAAAACCAGTTCTGCGCTTTTATAAACGCAGGCTTTCTGACCAAAGTCTTAGGAGGTGAAGCATAAAAGCTGTGACCAGCTATGTTACACACCACACAACTGGGCTTGTCTTTTAATTTACAGCAATGTATGTGGTGCTTTCATCCACCCTGCTTTCACCTGCAGTGATGCTGCAAAGCATGTGGACATGTAATGCAAGCAGAAAAAATTTATGGTATTTGCAACTGCATAATGGGAATGCTAACCTCCAAGCAAAATATTTTTAGAAATTTTTGGCACAATACAGAACTAGAAACACCCTGCCCTAACCTGAATTGAGATGAGTTTAATCTCACACATTTGGAAGTCTACTTTCAGGCTGAGGTGTCTGGCTCTGCATAAGCATTTGGAAGATCTAATCAATATTGCAATTTGATGTACTACTTTAAAAGTAACCAAAACACTCTTGACCCTCCACCCTGTTGTGTTACAGGGTATGTTAATTTCCCTGCTTCAAGCAATTTCACAACACACCCCACCATCAGAGCTGAGGTTTGGATTTGAGGTTCAAGGGCAAACTCAGATGCCATTTTTTGCAAATGCACTTGTACTTAGAATACAGCCATTTCTTAAACTAAATTCCAAGTGCCTTTAGCACAGAAGTGTTTGAAAACAATCTCTCTTTTCCCTTTCAACTGGAGACGCAGGTATACAGGACCTTTGGAAGAAACCAGACTAGTGTGGTACACAAAATTACATGTTGCTTTAAAGATTTTGACTTTCATCATTATGCTGCCATCATTTTACTAATTAACTCCAAGAGTACCTATAGCGCATGTATGGAAACAGCAGTAGTATATAAAAAAATAAATAATCAAATTAACTCTAATCCTTTACTTACCACAAGTCTCCGTCTTCAATAGTCTTATCATTTGGGGCTCCAGCATGGCCATAGTGCAAAACAGATGAGTTCTCCCCACTGACAGGCAAAAAGAAAATTCAGCACAATTAACCGCAGCAATTAACTGCCGAAGAAACATTAACACATATGACATGAGAAGGAACACTGTAAAGATGTGACATTGTAAATGTCAGCGTATTCATATATTAGGCACAAAATTTTGCAGTTTGTAAGAGCTGCCACAGGTCCAGCCCTAGCATGGGCTGTAATAGCATAGATACCCTGCAGCTCACCCAGCAGAAATGGGTATGGAATGGGCATTTTTGCTACTCTGGCTGCAAGCTAGGAACTTTCTGCAGAAGGAACTTCCTACAGTTCAGACAAATACTGTCTACATCCATGACAGTGTAAAGGATGCAATTATGCACGAGTAATTATTCAACTTACACTGATTTACTACTTTCTGGATTTTTTTTTAATTACTAAG
Source organism: Falco rusticolus (assembly GCF_015220075.1). Taxonomy (NCBI): domain Eukaryota; kingdom Metazoa; phylum Chordata; class Aves; order Falconiformes; family Falconidae; genus Falco; species Falco rusticolus. The sequence continues at coordinate 11,548,569 of NC_051201.1, read as the reverse complement.
TGATGTTTCCCTATTTGAGGCTAAATATTCTGAGGCATAAAACCCTAACTTCCACTGGAGTAACATTTGACATGTTTGAAACCTCTAGGAGTCAATGTGACTGGAAAAAATTCAGCTGTCCAAGTGAACAGCTCCGGTTCACCCCTGGCATGGCTATGCGTGACCTCTGCTGGAGCAGATACGCTGCGTGCTGCTTGGGCAGCATCCACAGCCGGCAACGTCAGTCGCAGTAACAGCATGAGAACTGACACTCTATTCTTACCTGTTATTAAAAATCACATTACAAAGAAAAGATTTTTATTCCTGGAAATCTTTCAGACTAAACTGCTGATTCACAGGAATAAAACAACTCCAGAGAAGGACGGACCCTTGTTCTGCACTTCTGAAGGTCCACGATCCATTTGGTGACCTTTATTTGGCCCTGACATCCTCTCTTGTCTATTGATATTCCCCCAGGTCCATCAAACATCAGTTAAAAGACGGTAAAGATCTTGAGCTCTACTTATTTTTCTTTTACTATTCTCCTCAGATAGATGCTCGCTCTCTTTTTTCTCTTCAAAAGGCTAGAATTACACCGTATCCAAAAATACATGTGTTGGGACAGGGGTGCTGCGCCAACTCTCTGACCCCTCCAGCTGACTTGCCAGTCTGTGTCTCACCTTTCATCAAAACCATATTGGTCATCCTGCTCAGATTTGAGTCTTTCAAATTGTGATGGTGGAACAGCTTCCTGTCTTAGGTGAAAGGAATCTGAGGCTCAATTTCAATGATGTTTTTGCTGTATCTGGAGTAAATGTGCCACCTGACTTATTTTTCATATTAGGCTTCCGATATGTGCAATTATGAAAAGACTAAACATGCACTGTAGCCAAAAAGAAATGACCTTCCAGATAAGTCCTTGTGATCAGTTAGGTATTTAATTGATCACTGGTAATTCAGATATAACAACTCCGTAATGATTACGGAGGAGAAAGTAGATGCTGCCTTAAGTTTCTGAAGGCTCTTAAATCTAAAGGGCTGGATCGTGTTATTATTTTGAAAGCAGTAAGTTTTTGTTCTTTTTTAGAACTTTAAAAAAGTGGCTTTTAGCATGTAAGAACTACTATGCAGCAAGGCAGTGAAGGACAATGTTTCAGAATCATGGGAATGATCTTCTGATACAAAGTGCATTTCTCAAAATTATACAAGCTCCAAAGGGAAAAATTAAAGATGTTAAATCAAGACTTTAAAACCGCCACAGAATTAAGGCTGCAACAAATTCATTTTGTGATACTGGTCCAATGGCTTAAGTCCAGTTTTACAACCAGCTGCTAGCTGGCTGCTTTTTACTTCCTGGACTCCTGGACTTGGGAACCTACGCTGTTGTGCTGCATAAAGCTGGCACACAAGATGAAGAAAGATGTGAGCTTCCTTCTGAGATGTCCTGTCTCCTGGGCACTGGTGGAATAGTTCCTTCCTTCTAGCCAGAATTCCAGCTTTCCACATCAGGACACTTTCAAACCTAGTTTGCCCAGTCTGAAAAACTATCTATAATACGGCAATGGACTGCAATCAAAAAAACAAAAAACAAACAAACAAAAAAAGTTTTCTGTTCCAGGCAATGTCTACAGTGGGAACTGTGCTTCCCATCTCAGCTGTCTCCTTTTGCATGCAGGTGACAGCAGCAGAGACTGCTCCTACCTCTGCATTGGACTATCAGCATCAGAGGAGGCAGCAAAATTTCCTGCCTGAAGAACTGTTTCCCAGGTGGAGGGAATTCCCTATTGGGGAGGGGCGGCACTTGGAAGCAGCTGAAATGCTCATATTTAAGGAAAAACACAAAAATAATAAAAAACCTCCCAACACCTGGTGTGCATACACATACTCATGCACACACATGCTCCACAACAGTTTGTCAGGGTTTTAGCTAAAAATGGGGATAACGCAGGAGAAGCAAATAGCACATGCATATATTTATGATCAACTTTTAAAAAATTATCAAGAAGCTTAAGGGCATGACTCCACGCTAATGTATTTGCAGATAGCTTGTTTACTTATCATCATATGCTGGCACCCTCGTGTCATACACCATACCATCTGCATAAACAAGCCATACATTCAAATATGAGCACTGTGCAAATGCTTTCAACAATAGACATTGCAAATAGAAAGAAGGGAGATTTCTTTTGCACATTTTAATGTAAAGGTTTTAGTTTACAAAATATTTCTATAAGGTTTGGCACCAACTGTTATGGAAGATGCGTGAAAAATCTGTTTTTCAGCACTGTTAGGAAAGTGTTGAGCAGCATACAATCTTTCTTGGCATTTGAGACTCCTTATCTGTCACGCACATCTTGGCTCTGTCACGTAAATGGGATCACACCACAGGAGAGCACAGTTGGTGCTGAAGACCAGATATGCACACCATATGCATTTCAAGTTTTTTGTTTGAAGTGATCGGGGTGGGGAGGTCTGCTCACTTTGGCTAACACCCATTAGCAACCAAGGCACAGCAGACCTGCTCCTGAAAGCAGTCCCAGCTGTTTTTCACCCAAAAGAAATCCAGCACGTGCACTCCAGGACGGGTTCCTGGCTCTAAGCAAAGCCCTGCAGCTGGAGGTGAGTGGGAGACCTTGCTTCAGAAATGCACTACTGACCCAAATGAAAACACTGATGTGGTCACACCTCCAGCACGTTCCTGCCACGAGGTGCAACTCCAGTCTTCCTCACAGGAAGCACCTTTAGCACCGTCCCAAGATGAAGGCAAGAAAGATGCTTCAGGAGCAATGCTTTAGTAGTGATGTGTACCCAACAAGGCAAATGCTGCAGCTAGCCAGAAATCGTTCATAATGATTAATTTTCAAGGTGGTGTCAAAACAATTTAAACAAACCCCCAGCCACTGGCAAAGCAAATGAGCCTTCCTGTAGAAGCTACTTCTTTGCTTCCCAAGGAGCAAGAGTTGAAAGGTCTGGCATTACAGTGCCAAATTCAGGGCTTAAAATGAAGTGCTGTGGGGAGGTGCGGATCTCTGGCAGCTCCGCTGCCTTCCTGGAGGTCAGCACCTTTGAAAACCACCACGTCTGGGAATGCTGATGTCTGCCTTCAGGCAGCCAACCTGAAAAATTCTCCAAGAAATTTCTGTGTATCTATTTTTATTCCTTTAATAATTCGCCTTGAACTGGTGCCAAAGATGTGTTTGTTACAGAAAGAATTGCGTGAAGCGGCGGAAAAGCTGCAAATTAACACCACTGAGAATGCACACAGTAGGAAGAGATTCAGATTACTAGGAAAGGAAGAAAAGTCCCCCAAATACATTTTAGATCTGGAAACACCCTGAAAACAAATGACTAGAACAAAGAGAAAGAGGGGGGGATGTCAGCAATATTTTAAGAACAGGACAAAGCTGAGCATCAAGCATTACAAAAAGCAGCTATTAGCTCTACATTAAGAACATCTAAAGAAAAACCAACAGACCATTAACTAAAAAGGCAAACTATCTCCACCATGATTTAAATAAAATCAATCCAGAAGGAAGCGCTAACAGCCTTCTCTCCACTTTTTCATCTATGAGATGAAATCTTAAAAAGTTGATTGAAAAGAAAGAAAAACAGATTTAATAAGTATCCTAACCTTATCCAAAAAGCGTTACTTATGATCCTCAGACAGAGGAAGGCATTTTCCTGTAGTACATTATTCTTAATCTCTGGTATCATCTGCTGAGAGCTGTCATCTTTCTGGAGACATTTTTCAAGAAGATTTGAACCTAAGTCTAAGATGCCACAGTACTACAAAGCAGCTGACCATGGCTTCTGTGGTGGTAGCAGAGATACTGGTACCTCCACCTCCACCTAACTCCAGCTGGAAACTCCGTGCCTGGCTACCAGTGGATGTCATCCATCATAGGGTCACCAGGACACACTGTGCATGTAACTTTACCTTTGTTTTCCCCTTTGTAGAAATGGTTACTTGGTACACTAAGACGCTGCAATGAATAATTCATTAGCATTTTCACACCACTCAGAAGTCACTTTGTAGATTAGTGCTAAATATATCCAAGTATGTTTATCAAATACTACTATTCTCATTTAATTGCACCTACATTACATCTGTTTGTGCTTCAGACCACTTACGAGTTGACAGTCTTTGAAAGTTATCTCTAATATAGGACTATGCTATGTGACCAGTTGTAACACGTAACGTGTGTTACTATTCTCAACTGACTGGAGAGTGAATACATGCAAGTGAACACATAAAGCATATCTGCTCACACCAAATGTTCATTTACCGTCTCCTCAAGAGTTTAACATTGGACAGGAACAAATGCAGGCACTCAGTGTGTGCCAACTGATTTATTTCTGTACTGAAATATAGTTTTGATTACTCTTGATTTCCACCTTAGTGAGAAAAATTTACAAAATCTGAATAACAAACTTGTTTTTTATTTAAAAGCATGATTCTCTTCTGTGGAAATTAGCATCAGGCCTCTAATCTAAAAAGGAAAGATCCTGTCAAAATACTACAGTTTTAACAGTCAGGAAAACAACAAAACTCAGCATGAACAGAATAAAACATAACTATTCAAAAACCCTAACTACAAAAGCTATTTTTAATGACAAATGTAGTTAAGTGCAATATTTACAATGCATGACATTTTCACAGTAATAAAACAAATGCCTATTATTCTTCCATTATTATGTTAATTGAATTCATCAAATAGGTCTACTTACATTCATTTTATTAGGACCTAGCTTAAAACTGTTAATATTACTTATTCTTACTAATATAGCAAATTACAGACAGAGGCCTTTGTATTCTATCTTAGGTAATTTTTTTAATTTATTTTTTTTAATCAAGTTTGTCTGCACTTGTAACTGTAGTGGTAGAATATAATGCCAGCTCCCAGCTGCAACAGTGAGTCACAGTATTGTTTGCATCCTGCATTTCAAGGGCAGCCCTTCTCCATGTATTAAATCCTCCAACCGTTCAGAGGCAGCTCGAACACCACCCCCACGCCCTGCTAAGCCCCTCCAGCAAGGGGGACAGGACACCCAGGAAACTCCTGTCATCACCCACTTCTGAAGTCCTGTCGGGGCTTGCCTCCTCCTGGGTTCCCCAAGTCCTGGGTTTTTCAGTCTCGTGGAGAGTTTAATCTGTCCCCACAGGGGCACAAGGACCCACTACACAAACATACAGGAAATGTTTCTATAGGTTGTTCTCTAGCACTCAAGCCAGATCCTGCAGAAGTTCTGTTTCACTGTAAGTGAATATATAAGTCTGTATGGCTGTGAAAAATCATACACAGAGACAACCTGATTTTACCATCACAGCCTGTGACAATAGCATAGAGATGGAATCTCCTTTCAGTGGGATGTTAATTTTCACGTTATACAATTGTACTTAAAACAGGAAACTTCTCAGACAATTTAGTTGCACAATTTGCCATAAAACTGCTCATGCTCCTACTGCAATTTTGCATATAAATTGGAAAATTGCATTTACAAATAAGCAATTGAGTAAACATCAGAAAGAAGCAGATATGCTAATTGTCCTTATTACCTCCAAAGCAATATAACATTATCATCATTAACATTAGAATTATTTTTTGTAAGTGTATGTGACTTCAGTGTAGAGCAAATGTTTGTGAGCAGCAGCAGAGCTACAAGTGGAACGTATATACCAACATATATGCCTCATCTGTCATATGTCTCTGATTAGATTCATGCCACTGACTAAATAAGATTAATGTGCACAAAGGACACAGCTGTCCTTCAACATGTATCCTACACTAGTCTCTTGAAATTCTGCAAATTAAAAATGCACATTTCTACAACTGCAGGGAGAATTTTTATAATACTTTCCCAAATACAATACCTTCAACGCCAGCTGTTCAGCAAGAAAGAGAGAGCAAAAAAATTCTGAATTTATAAAAGACTACTTTAATCACATCCTACCTTTTGAGGCAAAAAAAGTTTGAGAATGATATTAAATACTTCAAGTGTATTTCAAAGAGAGTATTTTTGAACAACAGAGAATACCTCTAAAAGCCCTTCTCCATAACACTATTTAATAAAAAAGCCAACTGCAGCACAGATGTGAGCATAAACACAATCTTAGCAGCAGCAGTAGTCATTGGGGGATCTCTTGTGTGCAGCAGAATTTGTAACCGAGTTACTTCTTAAGACACAGTACTAGCCACCTTTCTTTGGCTTTTCCAGAGGAAACAGGTCAAAACCCACTCTGGTGGTACTTGCAAACACATCATGTGCCTGAAAGGAACAATTTTACAGATATCTAGCGGGAAACTGACCATAAAGACTGCAACAGTTCAGTGTAAACCATCGACTTACCTGCCACAGATGCAAGTGTAGGAAGTGTGGCGCATGCCACCTCGAGCATAGCAGTAGTGCTGGAACAAGCTGCAAAGAAAGAAAGGTGGTAATTAATAATACATTCAAAACCACCAGAAGACAGGGAGAAAAGCAAGTCTTGCTTGAGTGCTGCTGTGTTGGTGCAAATCCTCAGCTCTGCGACGAGGCACTCTGCCCATTTCTGCTCAGCTGAACACTCAAATTCAGCCACATCCAGAGCTCAGCAGCCCTGCAGAGCATCACAGATTTCCACAAAGCCCATTAAGCAACTCCGCAGCAGAGACAAGGGGCTCAAGTGCAGCTCAGTAACTTCAAATGGCAAATTGCTTTCCTTAACAACTCAACACAGAAAGGGAAATTATTGCTGGCAAAAGGTCATTCATCTGACCATAGAACAAAAAAGGGATGGTAACAGTTAAATGCTGAAAGCTGGCCAAACTCTCCAAAGTGGAGTTGAGAAAACCATTTCTTGCTGTATTTCAGGTACACAACCACATCCATGACCTTTATTTTCAATCCTGCTGCCTTCAGTCTATGGCACGTAGACTCAGCAAAAGTGAAGTCCAGCCAGAGCCTGCCAAGCAGGGCAAAGCTCTTCAGAACAATTTCAGCAGAAGTTATCTCATTTTTACTACCTCACTGATATCCTCTGCTGAAAGCTGCACTAAATATCCCTGTGTATGTGTGAAGCCTGAATTGCATCTGACCACGCTGTACACCCTCTTCCCCAGAGAAGCCAGCAGAGCTCTCCCATTACGTCAGGCCAGGTGCCTTCTGCTAGCATCACAGTCCATGCTGGAATGGATGGTCTCCTGTTTTCTTGCCTGTAGCACAACACAGAGAAAACATGAGACTATTCAATTCCAGATCGTGGTACCTAAATACCTCTATGACCTTCCCCTGCCCAAACATGGAAAAAAAATAAATTAACACACTCAATCCCAAGAACAAGAAAGAAGATAATGTGATAACACTAGGCCAAGTCCTCAACAACCTATAAAGAACATTACTACACAATATTGTCTGCTTTTGTGTGTGTGAGGGACAGGCAAAGGAAGGGAAGGGGAGAGCAGGCCCCTGCTCTCCCAACAGTACCCCTCTTGCACAGTCATCCTGCTGGAGGAGCTGTTTGGTCTTAAAAGCACTAAAACATTTTCATCTTTGCTGTCAAAGGTCCTTTCACATGAGGGCAGATGTGCCCAAAGCACAATTAATATAGGATTAGGTGCTTTAAGAGCTAAGCACATATCATGGATCCTTTTATTCTTTCTGAAATATGCTCTAATTACAATCCAATTCCCTTTAATACTGAATGAATTTCAAAAACTCATTTCTTGTAATACTGAAATCATTTCATTAACAGAGTGATAATGGTGCTATTCAAAGAATAGAGATGTGATTTTGTCCTTCTGCAGCAGCAATCCACAGAACACAATTCAAATCCTTTGAAGGATATTAAAGACATTACATGCTTGTAAATACAAACCAGATTTTAAAATTACACAAAATTACAATATTTAAAGAGGAACAAAACATAACATACAAATTAATCACACAAGGAAAAATAAAAGCTTACATTTAGAGACTTAGTAGGGAGACCCAGTTAACAAGACCTCTTTTCTGCTCAAAATGCTATAGTTTTACAAGGTAGAAATACTAATTTTGTACTCCTCCACAAAACAGCAATGGCAAAGAGTAGGTCAAATGACAGAGAAGCTAAGGAGAAACTGACATGGTGAGAGCACAGCAGAGGTATCACTAAATTTAGCTAATGAGATGTAGGTGATAAATTTTATTTGTTCCGACGCAGACATCTTTTTCACCAAATGGACATTCTGTATGGAAACAAAGTTACAGACTTGCTCTTCCCTAGAATACTTGCAGGCATGCCTGTAAGTACGACACTATGCACAAACATTTTGCAGAATAACATATTACACTGTTACGTATGTATAGTTACATTTTAGGAAGTAACTCTCAGTGTATTTTATAGACCCTTTACCTTAAATGTTTATATAAACTATCTCCGCTAGACAGCAACTTTCAGTAACCTTCTAAAGAGCTTTAAAAATGAAATAATGAATGTTGTAAATGTCTTTCCATCATCAGCAATGCAGGGATAGCAGGGTTTATTTTTCCATATGACAACTGATCACATATTCATGGTTGCAATTCATATGAAACTGTGCAGCCGAGTAATAGTATTCACCTTTTGCAGTACTCCCTGATTAGCAGTAAAAAGATGTAAATAAATTAAGACGTGCTTCATATAATCCAGCTGTTGCCTGAACTTTGTTTCTGTTTTCTGAAAAAGGAACCTGATTGTTTCATCAAACGTTATGGACTTTGTTTTAAGAGCAAGAAGTGAGCTTTTATGTGACTGAGCTGAAGATAGTACAGCTTTGCCAGGTAATGAGTTTTCCACTAGTAAAACTACTCACATCACTTTTTTGATTTCACTTTTTTGGGCTATGACTCATTGGAAATGTGTTCGTGCAGTTGGAAAAAAAAAAAAAAAGTCCAACATTTCTATCAGAGACAGCCAACATCCTGGTATAACATGTCACAGGTAAGTGAAGGACTGCATATCCCTTTAATGGCAAACGTTGGCTTTTCACAACTGAAAAATGTATGTGTAGAATTACAGAAGCTATCAGTACTTTGTAGTTAAAATCCTGGTTCCACTGGAGTTAATGCAGATTCTGCCACTAGATTTCTTCACAACCAGGATTTCACTGTCTACACACTGCAAGAATCTTTATCCAAAAGTGCAATACAAAAGTATAAAGTCTGAAATAGTTGGATGGAATATCATTTAATCTGGCACTCCACATATATTGCAAATATCACATCTTGAACTTTGCCTGGTCTTTTTCATTGGAGGACACGTGTGTTTAGGCAGTTTTACATTGGTGCTTGATGCTTTGCTGTGGGTTTTTAATGCAACCAACACAGATATGAAAGTTAAGCACCTCTTTTTCTTCTTGCTTCACGGGTTTCAAAGCTGCCTGTCATGTTTTATGCAATATTTCCCTGGAGGGTGTATGTATTACTTATCATGCAGCCATTGGTATATATGCATGTAGATGTTACCTTTTAAATGCATACAACTTTGTTAGAGCTGGCATGTGTTTTGCATTGCTTTTGACAACTCTGGTTGGTTGTTGGATTTTTTTTTTAAAGTGCGGAGGTACATCCTGGGTTTGGTGCTTTTTCTTTTTGCCAAAAACATCAGCTTGTTTAACTGACTGACAGTATGTGAAGATTGAGGGTAGTTTTAAAAACCTCACTGCTTTTTCCATTAACTTAAGTAAGCAAGCATTGGCCACCATCAACTCAAGTAGACCTGACGTGTGCACGTGCACCCACCCTTGCAAATGTGCTGCTGCACAAGTGTTATCCCCACGGCTCTGTTGGGTCTTGACTAGCTTATTCACTATACTTACTTGAGAGAGAAGAAAACTCCGCTTTCAGAAATATTTCTAATTATGATTAACCTGATAACAGAAAAAGTATATACTTGCTATTGAGATCTTATGGAGTACTGCATACATCCAAACAAAAATCCCAGAATTTTTAAAAAGCCTCAACTTCGAAACAGCCTAAAAAGCCATTAAAAAGCTATAGATAGTCTCTCTGGCAAACTCTAAGAACCACTCTGACAATGGTAGTTGTGTCTTATGATCATCTTTGGTCCAGTTTCTACTGCTATCTAATGCACACTAATAATTACAATCAGATCTGTGCTATGAATGTAAATTGAATCAAATAAAGTAGTTTAATTTCAACAGTTTTCCTAATTTAAGTGGATTTATGGAATAAAGGCACTTAAAGCAGGTGGGATAGAAACTATCTGTAATGACTCCCCTCACACTTCTTGGTTCTTTTCAGATCTTCCTCATCAGCAGAATACAATGTATCCATACACATTCAGCAGAGTGTGATTTTTATTTCTGAATAGAAGTAAAAAAGTAATCTCTTAATTTGAATCCTTGTCATCAGCTCTTCTTGAGTTATAACAAGTACTTATAAGATACCCACATTTTTTATTTCTCAGCTATTCATTCCCAAAACCAAGACACTTCCAGATCAAAAAGGTTCCATTTCTAAATAAAAATCCAATCGAGTATCTTGGCCTGTATCTAACAAAGCAGGTAAAAACTGTAATTACATAAAATGCAGAAGTATGAAGAAATGAAAGAGAGAGAGGGAACAAAAAGGGGCAAGAATATCTGAGAAAAAATGCTATTAAAAACTTAAGCCAAAGTTTCTATAACACTGCCTACACATTCCTCCTTGGCATCTTCTGACAGTCCCTCTACCCCAGTCCCGCAGCCTTAGCAAGTACAGTGAAGCACTGCAGAATGAGACATGCACATCACTTTGGGATGCAGGAACAGTAACTCATGCCAAGGTTTCTGATGAAGCAAAACCAAAACCACCAAATAACCCTGTACATTATTCCCAGACACCGGAGACACGTCAAGAACAACATCTCCTGGATACCAGTAGTTTGGGAACCAGATTTTTAGACCACGTTATCAGGGAGATCTGCTGTCAGGAATGCAACTTGCTTTGTGAAGTATACAATGTTCAGAACAGTCGAGGACACCCATGGGTCAATATTTCATTAGGTACTTATATTGAAAATAGATTTATTTTTTTTTTCCCCCACAATGGATCACTCACAGGTTTGAGGATGTTTTAGACCCACAATAATGTCCTCATGCACCTTTGACAAAGTTGCCTCCTGATAAAAAGGAACTTTCATACACTTCAAAAATAGTATTCTTTGAACGCATTCCTTGAGACTTGCCTTGAAATGCAAGCAGGTGGTTTTGAACTATAAATTGGAAACCACAGCAGCTTAAGGGAGTTCTGTATAGAACTTGGAGAATTTTCTGTAGGTTTGGGTTTTGTTTTTTTTTTTTTTAACTACTACAGTTGGAAGACATAGGTGAATATCTGTTAGTTCTCTGTGCACTGAATTACTTTTGAATTGAAAAACTAGAATGTGCCCTTACGCTTTTCTATGGTCTAAATACAAGCATAGCCACAAGAGAGGCTAAAACCCAAAACTTTTTTTAAAGAATCCATGAAAAACCAAATTTTCTAAAGCTGATCCCTCTATACCAGGACTGAAAGCCATGGTTTTGATCATTTAGACATATAAATACCTTCACTTGAGAAAGCTATAAAACTCAAGTAACAGAATTGTTAAGCCACAGTAAATATAATTTGTCCATGTTATCTGAAGTATCTATACTTAGCATCAAACTAGGCTGGAAGAACCATGCACACAGGAAAGTGGAGGTGTCAGTAACAACCCATACTGACACAGAGGAGGTGTCAGTAACAACCCATCAGTGGATATGCAAGCAAGGTGAGCAATGCTCCCTTTAATCCCACACTAGACAGTGTGAGTTCTTAAATACAGAGCATTTTTCTTTGTTAATGAATTTACTTTGGTAATGTCATTTATTTTCCATGGGCAACCAGATGCTTTAAGGCTTAGTTTATCTAATCCTGTTTTCATTTAGTTCATAACACAACACTGCAGTATTGCCAAACACGTCTGAGGTTGTTTTAATACAAAAAAAGTCAGTACTTCATTGCAAAAGAGTGAAGAAAGAAAAGGAGTGGAGGTGAGTAGGAGAAATAATCCAGTTTACTATTAATGAAGAAACAGTGGATAACAAACTTGCACCAGAACAAGAAAATTAGCACTATGAGCAGATGAGCAAAGGTCTTTCTACACCTCAGAGACAATATTATTAAAGATTTACAAAGCAATGTTATTATTTAAGCGGCCTACATGACTGGAAATTGTTTAGAACAGAATTTAGCGCTCCATGAAAAACAGGGAAAAAAAATCTACTTCTATGCATTGACTTCTTAAACCTAATTGTTTACACTACTTCTAATGAAAATTCAAACCACTGGCTGGGTTATTCTGCATGCTCAGTAAGCTTCAGCAGCTCTGCTCCATATCAAGCAGAAGTACTGAAAGCAGCTATGCTTTGAAGCATCTCCGTTTAAAATTGTCCTAATTTGTATCACACATAAGCAGAAATGCTCTGTTGTTTTCTGAAAAATGTTGATCCTTCTGAATTCCAACATCTAGATTCTGCTGCCATTTTTGGTGTGCTTTCTTTAAGTTAATTTATATGCAGCAAATTCTAGTTAATAATAGGTTCCTAGAAGAGAAGAATGTTATTTGAGTTCAGCAGGGATAAAAGGGCTGTAACTTTAGCAAGCAAGTATGACATATGGAACTGGCAGCATATTAACGTGGCTACAGTGCAGAACATCTATTATGAAATAAGGAAAAGCTGTGTAGAAGCAACATAGAAGTGAGCGGTCCCACCTTTGTAATCAAAAATTCATGTTGGTATTTCTAAATGTGCTACTTTTATGTCCTAAAATGGATGACAAGCCAGAGCCCAGGGCAGGAACAGCGGTTAAGATTACCCCAAAATGCAGATATATTTTAAGAACACAGGATGATGAGATCAGAAGGAATGCCATTCCTTCAGGAAACAAAGTCCACCAAGGCAAAGCCATTTCACCAGCCATTAACGCTACCTGGAAACCAGAGACATGTTAAACAAAGTCCGTAAATAATACAAAACTCAGTGCTGTCACATGTCACACATGATTTGCAATGATTAAAGGCAATTGATAATCTCAGTTCAAAAAAGGGAGTTTAGGTGAGGGGTAATTAGCATTTTAATCGCATAATTGGGATCTATAAATTACCTGTCTTATGTAAAGAAGAACTGAAGAGGTTATATGACATTACCTATTGCATCTTTTTGGCTAAACTACACAGGTCAGTGAATTTAGAGAATCTGGAACTACATTTTCCTCACACACATAAATATATTTTCTTTTTGTTTTTTTAATTTCATGGCTGTCCTTGCATAACCACAGGTAACAATTCCACATAAAGTAAGTTCTCCCCCATCATTTTGCAAACCTAAAATTTGTGAATAATTTTTGGGACAGAACAAAAAACAACGTGACTCTAAGATACCGCAGTAGTTTAAGAATGCCTGTAGAATTACCTCCCCTTCTCCCACCTAGATAGATTGATCTAAGTTTCTTCTAACAGCTTGGTTTGAGTTTAAATCCCTTCTTTTTCCCTCCAGTATGAGGAAAGGGCAAGAGTTTTAACAGATGCAGTTTTAAAGCGCATATACCCGCTCTCACTTGATTCATCTTTCATCTAATTCTATGCTGGTGCAACATTTCTCTACCTCACTCTGAAAATTCATCAAATTAGCATTTTCACTGAAGTTTGGCTAACCCATTTAATTACCAACGTTCAAATGCAAACAATGATTATGTGAGTCTATAGCCTTATACTCAGCTGTTCCAGAAGCTTAGCAAGACAACTGAACAGGTACCCTAGAGATAGAACAGTTGCCAGAATGCTCTGTAAATACACCTTTTCAGTAAGTTAATCTTTAAATTAAAACTCAAGAAGCCTTTTAAGAAAGCCTTCAAGTATGGTTGTCAAATTATTATTTGCCTGAAACTTTTAGCTCTACTCAGAAAATTCAGCTATCGTTTGTCAAGAGTTGTTTGATTCATCTGCATAAACCCCGGCTGACTTATGGATTCAAATATTATGACTACTGAACTATTGAAATCCTCATTACAGTTACTGTTTCATAGCAATTAAGCTGATTAAGATATTCATAGTGCAAACCCGCAAAGATTTTAATGTTAATTCTGACAAACTTGCAAGTCAAGGTCTACCTCACTTTCTGGTTTTTTTTCATATGCAGAAGCTCAACCGTCAGGGAGCATGTGCTCTGCCAGCAGCGGAACATGCCCCATCCAGAGCTGCTACGGCTGCCAAGGGGCTGATACAGAGATTACAAACAAGGTTTACCCAAGGGATTGCATCAGAGCTCCAGAAGTCAAAGAACCACTATTAAGTAACAGACAGAAAAAGCACAAATAGTAGAAAAGATTGCCATCACAGATTCCAGCAATGATTAGACCACTACAAATAATTAAATGTCATTGATTTGAATAACTGTCCCTGCAGCTGACAGAGGTAACAGCCCCTGTGTGCAATCCTGGAGTCTACAGCAAGTCCAGCAGTCAGCCTTCAGCTGCCCTCCAGCTGGGTGGTTCCATCCTGGCATCAGGGATAACGCAGTCCTACAGCATGTGTGTTAAAGGAGGGAACCTGTTCGTCTTCTGCACTGTGATAACATCACCTTCTGCATGTTGCTTCATGTTCCTCCCTGCCTGCCACTCTGGCACTTCCCACCTGTTGTATTTAGGTAGCTAACAGAGCAGTGGGATGTCCTCCTGCACAGCAATATGAAAGCTATAAAACCTCGAATCCAGGATTTATTTTCATCCACTTTCTTACAGCTGAAGGATTTTAAAGCGATTTTCTAATCTTCACCAAATACATAAACGACAAACAGATCCCACTGCCACACTACAAAACAACGATCATTAAGAAGTCTCCGTTTTATTTCTTCACCAATTCTAAAGTCCACTTGGAGTCACGTCCATTACTAAGAAGGCAGAATTAAGGTCTGCACTGGTCTAAATTTCATACTTAATCTAATATTACGGAAAGAGATGGCATGATTTTTTTATTAGACTCACTACTCCATTTCCAGCTCTAATAATTCTAGATCTCAACTGGCATATTTTAAATTAAATTTTTTGTAGTTTAAACCTATTTATCAACAGCTAATTAATGAGGTCTAAATCCTTTGATGACAGAATGATTAAACTGCATTTTAACTAATCCATCTTTAATTAAAATGCTGCCAGCAAACCATTTCTGGATGTGTAAAAAGGACACATTTATAGATGCTCACTCTTTAACTATGCATTATGTAAAGCCAATAATTAGAAGAACTCATGATTTCAATTATATTTTAATTGCCATTACATATAAAACATGCTTTAATAGATGTAATGCAATACATTTTCTTTCTTTACAACTCACTAATCATTCCTATTGGGGTGACAACCAAATAAAAGGTTTAATGTATGCGCTAGTACAGGAATCTTGTTTTAGCTTTGAGCCAATTCTCTCTCCATTTCTTCTTTGCAGCAGAAAGGTGCTTAATTATCTCCAAACCTAAACCACAAATGAATCCCTATAAATCCCTGTTAAAACTCTAAAAGGAGATCAGCGGTAACTGACCATAATAAAGAGAAATGCTTTATTCTTATTATTACACTTTGATATCTTTTAGTTTCTTCAGCTCAAACCACAAGGCTCCTAAAAAACTTGCTAGTTAAGGGAAAAAAAAAATAAAAGGTGACATCTGTACAGTTTTTCCTACTTCTTCCTTTTTTAGGAAACAAGATGAGCCCAGAGATGCTTTAATTATTGCAGAAGCCATCCATTTTCATTTATTTAGGATACCCGTTTGCCTTCGTCTGGGAGGGGAGGGTGGTAGATGAACAAATGTGATGATTGTGGCCAACTCATTATCTGCATTAATAGGAGGTTGACGCAAATATGGAAGTGATGGAAGTTTAACTGTTCTTTACTACGGTTAAGTCAGTTTTCAATGCAAACATGGAACAAATTGTTTCTTTCTGAATCACAGGGAGTATAGATAGCTGGTTGTGAACACTCGATATCCTGTAGCAATTCAACCTTTAAAACTGCATGTTATTACAATAGATTTTTTTGCTGAGACAACCTAAAATGTGATAAATTACAGTTATTAAATATGTTTCTAAACTCTGCATGTTCCCATTCATTACACAACACAGTAAATTCAGTCTTAGGGTTTCACTGCTTTCAGTGATCTGAATCTGACATGAGGAAACTAATAAGGTTATAGAAGAAGCCTGTTTAATTTACCCATTAAACTGTATTTTACAAATATTCAAAAAGGTGTATTACGCTATTTCTACTGACTCATATATGTTAAATTTAATTTTCATTATCTGATTTCTACTTTTTGGATATATTGGGTATGAAACTGCTGGTATTTCAGTTTATATCAAGTCTTCTCTAAAACATATTTAGCACTTAACACACACTGATAGTTAAGATGCTTTCACATCACTGGCACCTATGATGAAGTCACCGAACACACACATGGATACCAAAACATCCACACAACAAGACTTAAACTGCTGCAAAGTTTGATTTACATACTCTCCTCTCATTTCCCTTTTCATCTACTCCTGCTTATAGAGCAAGCTCTTGGGGGCAGGAAATATATTTTACTACCTTATAACGTGCACTGTCCATTTATATTCTGATTCAATAACAAGAACAGCAGCTTATTATGAAGAGCATACGAACTCTATCTCCTCAAGAGAGTGTATCTGAAAGGTCATTGTGAATATTTAGGTATTCATACTTAACAGACATCAAGAACAAATGCTGATGTGGCAAGATGCTTTATCAAGGTTTATCGAGAACACTCCTTACTTTTTAAAAGATTACAGTAGATCTACCTGGTTGAAAAAAACCCCCACTCTTAAATTTATTATGTATGGCACCCAATTGCTATTCCACCATGTCAGGAATCCTGTAGTGCCAATGCAAGTGACAAGCAGTCAAATGAGAATGTATCTCCTTGCATCACCCATCCCCCCAACCAGGTTACTGTTTTTACTGTCTCTTATTGTGTCTCTTCATATGAGGCCAAGGACAAATATGTTTAAGGACTGCATACCCATTAATATTAAATGAAAAGAAATATTCCAGAAGAAACAACATTTTAGCTGTTAGAAGTGCTGGGGAAGGACAGTAATAAGGCCAGTACCAGGAATAACATTATGATAGAAGCTAATCAGACATGTACTGACGGCTTGTCCTACTTTCAATTTAATTTACTGGTTTATTTAAATGCTAACTATAGTTACTGCTTTTGTTTTAAGATGGCACTATGGCCAATAAATGCTATGATATCCTTCTCTGTCCACAGAGACTTTCTACCAAAGCAAGGACACAGCACACAAATGCCAGCTGCCTACCTGTTTTCATGTACGAGTCCAGTACACCACAGTAATGTGGAAAGGGATAACGTTTTCTTGGGAGATACTTTTTTGGAAGAGCTCATGGCAGACAATTTTACACCCCAGAAGGCAGAACCCTGCAACCTCACCTGGATCTCCCACATGCCTTCTTAAGTAATGCAGTGCATTTCTGCTTCCCTGGTGGAGAACATTAAACTACATATAGAAAACCTGCTGAAGTATTTCAGAATCATCTAGTCAGTTCCAGAACACTATGAAACTTTTCTTAAAATTGCATTTTCCCTGCCCCCAGAAGCCTAGAGTAAGATGGTGTGTTTGCCTGGGTCTGCTCCAACATACTGTATCATCAAAAGGAAAGAAAAGTTTTCCTGGCTTGTGCAAATAAGTGACAGGTCAGAGATGTCCTTCTCTAATCTTTCTGACCATGTTTCAAGAGTTCTGCTCATATAAAACGAGTGAATAGCTGCCCAGAGGACTACACCATTTACCACAAATTACTTCTTTATGGAAGAATCAATTTTACAGTCTCCCGAATTTCAAACACTTGCCTCTTCAATCCAATGGAATTACTCTTTTGAGAGCCAAGCCAGAGATAGATGACTCCAAAGATCTACTCTTGGGGCTAGGAACTATCTGTTATAAAAATCTAGAGAGGACTTATAAGTCTTTGAAAAAGACTCCAAGTAAAGAAAACATGTATCAACACTTTAACATCATACGGCTAAAAGTGTCCATATTAATTGGTTGAGTCTCCAACAATCCTCTGTCCCAACAGACCAGAAAGCTAAATTCAAGACAATCTAACACAACAGAACCAGAACGCATTTTCAAGAGACAGAAGAGGATATGCTCCCCTGCACACAGTCCTGAAAACTCCAACGTGTGCGATTTTCTGCTCATGCAGGGCAAGTTTTGCAAAGGTGAACTTGTGAAAATAAATCTTTAAAAACATGTTAACTAGCTTCATCTCCCAAGATGACAATATGCAACTTTCAAAACAAATATCATTGCAAGACACGGGTTACAAAATGAAATGCGTTCAGCAGAGATGATTCCAACAGCTCTCAAGCTCTTGCAGGCTCAAGAAGAAATCCGTAACACTGAGTGTGGTTCTTCTGCAGTCTACACTGCACGGTACAAATCATCATTCAGGTGAAAGGGAAGGGGAAAATACACCCTCAACAGAACTTTCAACAATTCAAGCTGTCATGCATGGCTTGACAAATCCACTTGCCTGCTCATAACTGACACAAAGAAAATTGTCCAGCTCTGTGCTCATCAGTTTCTGTAGTTCTACTGCTTTTATTAGAAAGAATTAAAACCATAAGGATTAGAAAGATGATATCAAAGAACTATAAATGAGCCTAATATTTCACTGCATGCTTAAAACTGTGAGGATGTTTTGGTTACTCTGCTCCTGGCACTGCTGAGCCTCCACTAGCTGCAAATAAAAGAATTCCAGTAGTTGGCCAACAATATAAATTTTACATCTGTCAAAAAAAATTAAAGGAAAAGTTTTGTCCTGATGCTGCATATATATACTTACGGCTTGAAACTGCTCATGTCAAGATATGAAACTGCGTAGCAAAGCCCTATCTGTCAGGAGGCACAGTAATGCTCTTGCACCAAAATGACATCATCTGTTCTCTCTATACATAAGATTTGTTACCCACCAACCATGCCTCCTTCTCCCTACAGGAAGATGAAGGCACACAGAAAAACAGGACAATATGCAGAGGCATCACCTGCAGGACCAACAGCTCCCAGACTAACAAAAGGTCTTCTGTGCTTCCTGCTGATGTAGATGAACAAGCAAACACATCCCTGAAGGCAGTGGAAAGAGATATACATAGTCACACCGCCTTAAATCAGAGTCTAATGCCACATCGAAGCAGCAGTGGACAGATCTACAGAAATTCTCAACACATTTCTTGCCTTCAAAGATCTCTGCAACAGGGATGTGAGTAGTTCCAACAGACAGTCCAGGATGCCTAAAAGACCCAGGCACTAGTTCTACCATGAATATAGAAAGTGTTTAAAATACTTCTGTATTCAGCTGGCACGTACCTTTTCACTAGTACGTTATACCTTTCATCTCCCTCTGGAGATGCCACTTCCACTGGATTCAGTAAACTTGTGAGATATAAACAGAAACATGGGCTTTATTTGCCATTCCTCACTGACAAAGCAAGTGTCAAGCAACATTGGTGCTGAAACTCCATAAGCAGGCTATAGGAGCAGCCACTCTTACCATCAGATTTGACAGGTCTCCACAAACACAAGGCAAAAAGATGTGGCTCATGCCCCAAGTGCCAGACAGAGGACCAAGACCTCGTGGGATGTTAGAAGACACGGCACATCAGGGATCAGTGAGGGCTGCTGAATTCTCTGAATTCAGGGTAAAGCTCAGGAAACATTGACCACTGGTTCACTCAGACACATGTGTTTTTTTACACTTAACTTACCCAAGTCCTTACTTAAAAAAGTCTTTATCAAAATAAGCTGGTTTTCCGTTTATAAAAGCTGATCTTGTAAACAGGCAGAATTCACCATTTCCCTTGTTTGTGGTTTATATCTTACCTATGTATCTCAGTTTCTATTCAAGTTTGGCTTCACCGTACAGCCACTAAACATGTGGGGGCTTTTCCTTTAAGCACCCAAGTAGCCCCAGCAGTACCTCTACACTCTTTAAAGCAGGGGTCCTCAAACTTTTTAAACAAGGGCCGGCACATAGATGAAGTGGCAGGAGGTCATCTGCGGCTGCTTGGTTCCCCCCCTCCCAACCCCCGGCGGGGGGGTGGGGTGGGGGGGGTGGGGGTGCGGCAGGGGTGTCTGTAAATACCGGGGGCCGGATTGAGGACCCTGCTTTAAAGAATTGCCTGTATTTACCAAAAAGGCTACTCTTGGATAATTCAGTGTGTATCCATGCTTATTTCTCAAGGAAAAACTGCTCCTTGCCATCTCTTCCCAAATGGAGCTGACATTAGAAGACCTCAGCTGTGATTTTCTACAAAGACACAGAAGTGCCATAGAGAGAGATTTAAAAAACATTACCTTGGACTGGATTCAATCCCCTTGAGGTAATTAAGCCTTTGTTCTCATGTATATCTAAAAATCTCATTAACTGTTTCTGAGAGTTTCACTACACAGAGGACATGTTCAGTTGTTTGTGAACTCTCATGGCTAAATTATTTCCAGATCACAAGTCCTGTATTCTCCAGCTTTCACCTAAATTCCTTCTTCCTAAGCTTATGACCTCCTCTTGTCTGTATTAAATAAAATAAAATTAATAAGCTCAGGTGATCAAATGATCCAGATCTTAAAGCTCAACCTTCCCATCATTTTGATGGCCTACTAATGCTTAAAGTTCTACATCTATATGATTTATTGGAATCTAGAAATTGCTTCCAAGAGGTCAAATACCATCAGATTTAATATCACCTCCTTTTTAACCCCACTTGTAAAAAAGAACAAGTGTTAGAAGATGATTTGTTTCTGACAAATACTTCTGTCAGTTAGCCAGGTTTTAACCCATTTAATGTGTACCCTATTAATACTGTACACAACTAATCAGAATGTTGTGTGATAAGAAGTCAAATGCATTACTGAAGGCTAAATATATTACAGCCATGGAGTTAACTTTATCAGCCAAACAATCTAATGTAAAAAATTAAATCCAGGTTTCTTTAATAAGACAACCTTCATAACACCATATTAACTCTGATTAAATACTTGTCCTCCACTACTGGAGCCTCGTATCAGCACAGTCATAGTAGCCAGCCGGGCATCTCCCATCAGGAACCCAGCCGGGCATCTCCCATCAGGAACCCAGCCGGGCATCTCCCATCAGGAACCCAGGCTGCACCTACTGGTTGTTCCCTTTCTTCCTGCCCCAAGCATAAACCAGAACTAGATGATCTGCTAAAATTTAAATCACTTTTTAGATCTTCTATGTTGTTGCACACATATATTGATATTAAAATAGTTACGAAACAGTAACAGCAAACAAAGATCATTCATTTTCTCAAGAAATGAACGTACAGTTTCTCACTTTTAATACTACATCCACTGGAGAAGAAATGGAAATGTTAAATGAGATTAGTCTACGAAACAGAAGCGTTAAATGAGATAATTGACATCATGGATTCATTTAATAATGAAATGATTTTTATATTGAAGAAAATAAATGTGACATATTAAAGCAATTGATAGCTAAAAAGCTAATTTTAATTCTTCATTTTTCAAGTACATTTTAAGCTGAATTTTTTAAAGGACTACTTATGTAACTAGAGATATCAGTTGGCTGGTAATTCCACCAAATGAATGACTTTTCCCCTTCCTTTTGGAGCTCAGTTACTTTTATTTGTCCCCAAGTATTCAGCAGAAACCAGTTACATCAACAAAAAAATGTCAATTTTGATCTGCCTCATGAGATGCAACAACTCCAGATAGATTTTTCAGTCAGAAGACAGTGTGACTAGAACAGCTATTATTAACGACCATTAGAGAGAGTGGCAGGACCAGAAGACAGCTCTCTGGATTTAGGCTGGATTAAGCGGATACTGTACGCAGACAGACCTTCAAGCACTGTAAATAACTTTAAAACTCTATATTGTGGTTGAACTCTCCCTGCTGTCAGAATTGGTTAGGTCACATCATATGAGATAGTTTACAGCAAAGTGACAAGCACTTCGCTGAATGGCAAACTGCATATGGCTTATCATAATAAATTAAAATTACTTAATACAGGTACTTGAGGAAAGGTCTACAAGAATGTGTGAGGTAAAGGAGACTGACATAGAACTAATCAGAAAATCACTATAGGAAAGAAGAAAATAGAGCAGCTTCGCTAGAGGTATCCCTGGCTTTTAAATAACATTTTCAGCTTCTCCCCTGCGCTATCAAATCATTCTTTGGTTTTATGCCATCAGTACTTAAAATGGACTATTTGAATAGAAATAATTTTTAGCTGGGCAGATGCTGAAGTTTCATGACAGATAAAGCATCATGGGTAAATACCCAGTTTTCATGAGCCAAGGACATCGGTATTATTCATATTAAGAAAGGAATCAAAGCAAACCTTTGCAACTAAGATGTTACACAGTGTTACACTGTTTAACAAAATGCATAGTCATCATGATAGCACTTCCCTTTTCCTTTCACACTTGTTTCATTTTGTTTCTGCCATATTTGCCACCATCCACCTCAAAAAAACCCACAAAACCAAACCAAACTCAATTCCATGATATAGAATAATGTAAAACTCAAAAAGGACTCCAAACCCAAATAAATTTAACCCAGAAAAGCCATTGGAGAAGGGCTCAAGTGATCACCGAAATGCTGCCGTTTCTTCTTTATTATTAATATGTTCTAAGTCCCCCTTATTGCTCTCTGAAGCTCCACATTTCTATTCTGTAGCACTGCAGCATTCGTAATAGAAGAAACAATGGGCAAATCACTTTTACTCAAGTATTTTTGGCTTTTTTATGATAATCACCTCTACAAACTTCAAGAGAGACTTGAAGCAGCAAACTTTATGCAGTGTTCTCCTAGTGCCAGAATCCTGCCTGGGCCAAAAGGCAGGAGCGGTTCTTCCTGAGGACCTGCCTTTGCCCCCGAGTCGCCCCACACTCACCCCACCAAACTGGTGACCTGTGTGGTGAACCTATGCTGTTGCTTGCTGGTTTCTTTAACATGATACTAGGGAAGAGGACAGCAAGCAGACTGCACAAACTCCTGCCACTCCTTTTCAACAGGAGCATCTCTTTGTGCCCCGCCTGGGTTATTAGTAAGGCTTTTAGATCATGGCTAGCTGAGAACATTGCAGAAAGCATCTAAATATTTTGGAAATTGAAGCCCACATCTGCCAAATACTAAAGCACTGATCATACTCTATGCAAAAACATATAGTTGCCTTTAAAAGCTTAAATTCTACTGAAAAGGCACTATAGAAGTGGGACTACAGCACTTTTCAAAATTGAAACCAAGGTTTTTCCTTACATTAGCAGCAGCTCCTTTGATAATCTAAGCTGAAAGGAATCCAATATATTTTTCACTCTCTAGCCTTACTTTTAATTCCCTGTTAGCTTGGGTAACGAAAACAGATGAATCCATTTCACTTGCAGCTTCTTGTGTACCAGGTGAGCTTGCCAGCCCCCAACACAGCCCAAGCCTGCCTTTGGGAAAGCACAGCTCCTCCGGCAAGCGAATTGGATTATTTCTACCAGTCTTCATTAGAACAGATGGGAAAGGAGAGGCTTAGGGATAACGTTTAACAATTGCAGTGGCTCTGTGGGAAGAATACAGATGTTTAATTTCTCTTTTCGAAATTCTAATAATCACAACTGAAAACGGACACCTTTGATAAAATGCATACAATATGGAAATAAACTACAGTTCTCCAATCTATTTTGTTTACTTTCCTTTAAAATAATCAATGCAATAAAAGCTCTTTAAATTGCTACAAGTCATCTTTCCCAAGTGTACGATCATTCAGATTTTCATCTTCTTGATCACAGCTAGTCAAAACAAGACCAAGATGTACAAAGCTCACCTGCAGCTAAAAGAAAAAGTGAAATTTTTTCCTTTGTACTACTGTTTTTATAATACATTTTACCATATTTCTTGAGTGAGTTTTCTACATTGTCTTGAAAAACTCCTTTATAAATACTCCAAGCTTTTTGAGAATAAGTTCACCTATTCATTCCAGCTGCTTCCAGTACTTGCAGCTATTACCACACTAGCGCGAACAGCAATTTAGAGACTACGCAGACTCATGTTCCTACTCCATCATTTACCAGCAGTTTAATTTTGTTCTCCTTATATTCTCTAACCGTGTTAAGAATCTTTAAAAACAAGTCTACCGCTCCTTTAATTAGTAATTTCCTGAGTTGTATTCTGCTTTTATTTCACCTCTTAATGACAAAGAACAAAAAACCCCACCTTGTAATAAAAGCAAATCTGATTAGCTTAACAGAAAACTGGAATTCAACCTTAATATACTGAATGAGCATAACTGCAGAAGCTGTATATTGTATTTGAAAGGGAAACGGGGCTTAAGGGTGGTTTTTGGGGCACGTTTTAAGTATTATCAGAGAGGAGCAAGAGATCCAGCCGAGGCTGGCCATTTGCTGTTATAGGTACCTTACAGAGAATTGGAGCTTCTGCTCTGTTTCCAGAGAAAAGAGAAATAACGAAAGGAAAAAATGTAAGGTGATCAAAGAGACTTGTTTAGCATCTCCTGGCAGAACTCTGTATGGAAACATGTTTTCAACTTCTGGTCCAAGCCTTAGCCCCTGGATACGCTGATCCTTGTCCCAGCTGGTCAAGTTGGCAGTGTTTCAGCTGGCAGCTTTCTTGACTTCTGTTATTAGATGAGCATGTATTCTAGTTTTCTGTTCTGTTCTCATACGACAACTGTTGTGCAAGGCAAGTTCATCTACCCCTATTAATGAATTACACATATTAAGAGTATTAAAACCCAAAATATTTTCATACTGCAGGATGTATAAGCTATGCATTGTCACACTGCCACTTAGTGATGCTTTGCTGCGCTCACACCCAGACAACAATCTTTAGCCTCAGAGAAAATCATACGTTCAAGTGAATATGTAATTCATTTACCAAGGATTCTCATGTGCAGTAAATCCTTAAATAGGGAATACCTAGACTTCACAGAAAAATAATCTGATAGTCTCCTAGCTGAAAAAAGATAAAGTATACAACACACTATGAACTACCTATTTTTATTCAGAATAAAGATAATTATAGAAGCCATATACAGCTTCTGAGTTTGCCATCTACAACTACCAAACTATGGCCTCTCTATGAAATCTTCTTTGAATAAAAAGAAGGAATAAACACACACACGCCTCCAATCAACAAATAACATCTTACCAACGTGATTAAATCCTAATGGCTTCTCACACTCTCAAAAGTAAAATGCTATCTTCTTCCTTCCCATTTCCTACTCTCATTTTCTAAAAACCTTGTTAACATGAGGGATCTGGTTTTGTTTTTACAAGATCTTGATTTACTCTCCATTGAACTTTTCCAATAACAGTGAGTTCACATAAAATTTATCTGTGTAGATTCTTTGTCGGCTAAAGATTATATCTATATTTTCTTGTACTTGCTATTAGGTTTAGTAGCTTTATGAGCATTCCTCTTCCATAATCCCTTTGGACCTCTGTATCTTCCCACAAAGTCTCTTTGCAATCCTGCACTCTGACTTAAAGCAGCATTTGCCTTCTCTAATCTCTCTGAAAATCAAGACCTTTGAATGTGATTACAGGTACTGGTTTTTATATTGCCTCGACTTCTATGACAAGAGATCAGAACTACACACCGAATCTCACTAAATCTTTGTGTGCTGCTGAGGCGTTTTCCTGCAATTTACTGTTCCCGTTTGTATCTACTTACACTGAAAGCTGGGGTGTGCTGCCTGGTTCTTCTCATTTCAGTGGTCCTCACCACTGTGCTGCAAGAAACAACCCAGCATTCACGGGCTTTATATGGCACAGAAACGTTTCTTGCAGACTATGGAACTCTGTAACAAACCCTTGTGTAGGAGTGAAGTATCGTGGCAATGGCCAGACCGACTGGCATTTTCCCTTTCACCTCTGCAGATAACAGATGTTTAAGAGTTTGTTCGACAGTCCTCTGCCAGCCTCTTGCATGTAGATCAGGAGGGATAAATGGGAATAACTGATCTTGCCAAGAAAAATCTGGCAAAGTTCATGTGTCTTCTCGCCCCAAAACTGTGTAGGGCTGGGACTGCAAGAACCTTCGGGAGCTGCTAATAACCCCACAGGGCACTGCACTCCAATGGCTTTTTGACAGAGATATGTTTCATACATGTAATGACAACTCCTGAAGCTGCTAAAGCCTCTGAAACATTGTGCTCCATCAGGGCTTATTTAAAGCAATTTTAAATATTATATAGGTAAGATGCATGTGTGTGTGCATACATCCCCTATAAACTGAAATACATACAAATAATATTTTAAACATACATAGAACCTGGTTAAAGTGCTTGAACTTTCTTCTTTCACCCATGCAGACTATTTCACTATCACACCTTTCAGACTTCCCATGATCAATATTTCTAATAACTTCAGCAGCAATGAAAATGCATTTTGGAGGCTGACCAGTGCTATTTAAAAAATAACAGTACTACTTTTGGTCTCTTTCCACCTAAATGGTATAAACCCTCATTAACAAAGGTTTTGACAGCCCATGTATCTGCAGAAAGCCCTCCTGAATCTTTCTCCCCTTTGCAATATTGAACAGAGCAAGCTCTGTGCCAAGTACCAGATCATGAAAACTCCTGCTAACTTCATTTCTTTCAGAATTCAACCATTCAAAAAAATCACTGTTTTTCAGCTCTTAAGAGGTCT
This sequence comes from Falco rusticolus, assembly GCF_015220075.1. Lineage (NCBI taxonomy): Eukaryota > Metazoa > Chordata > Aves > Falconiformes > Falconidae > Falco > Falco rusticolus. The sequence continues at coordinate 11,521,834 of NC_051201.1, read as the reverse complement.
TCAATTCTCTCTGCAATAACAGATTGTCATTACTTTACACTTTCAGAAAGACAAAATGTTGAATAGGAAGAAACAAAGATCAGGCTGATAACAGGCAAAATTCTGAGCTCAGGTTATTATTTTTTTTTAAGTAGATTTATGATCTCTATATAGATCATAATATATATTTACTATGCTTGTATTATAATATATATTAGTGTATACATATACTAATATATACATATAGATATGATTTATAGAAATCAGTTAATTTCTACTCTAATCTCATTTTTTTTCCAGCTTGTCTACTTCATAAGTCACTTTTTTACCAAACCCCTTTCACCACTATTTTCTGAACTATCGTCTCTGATGTTCACTACTGCCTATTATAATCTGTCCAGAACATTTCTATGAAACACATATCCCACATGTCCCAAATAGTGGGACAGATACTGTCAAATCCCTTTCCTTGTTTTAGTACATTGCATGTGGTTGAAGAGAGGCTAAAAAAAGATTGAAAAGATACAAGTGAAGAGGGGGGGAAGGAGAAGGAAATAAAGATGTTTGCAGACTTGCTCTCTCGTGCAATTTAAATAGCAAAAAGGGAAAGAAAAGTAAAAATAAAATTAAAAAGAATAAATACCACTTATTAGGCTGCTGCTTCTGAAATAGCATGTCTTCATAGACATTTCAGAAGTGGCTGCCAGCCAAGTATTTTCAAGCAATTTCAAAGAAATAAGGTATGAAAACAGAGATGTTAAAAATTAAGTTGGAAATTAGAACTGATGTCTAATGTCATTGTAGGTCTGGAAAGCAAGAGAAGCTATGGTTTCAGTCATGATTCTTCGCTGATACACATGTATGGGAGCCTCACCAGAGGCTGTCCGTTCTGCTTCAAACTCCATGGCCGCAGTTGGAAACACAAATGCGGCTGGTACAGAATTTCCACGTTAGCTGTTCTAACATCCCATCCTGAAAAAAAGCAGCACGTAGCATGTACATAAAAGCTGCATTTTTAATTCTGTGCAATATACAGTCAGCCCATGTGTAATACGATTTAACACGTACTTTTAGAGGAGTATCTTGCAAGACAACAGTTTGAAGTATTTGTTCAATGAAATGTCATTCCTAAAACAGTCCTGTTTCTTGGACACTCACGTCAGACTATTCTTTCACAGCAAGAGGTAGCATGAGAGTTTCAAGAAGAAACATTTTTTCTGAGTCTTTTACATAAAATCAAGTCTGTATTGGAAAAAAATACAGCTTTCCCCCCCTCCTCCCAATTCTTAGCAGCTTTCTTTTTTTATTATTCCTTAAAAACGTTCCTCAGCACACACTGAAAGCCTATGTTGTTCACACTCTGACCAGCATCACCATGCAGGGTTTGTAAGTGTATCTCAGAGAGGCACATTTCTAGGGAGTTTAACAGATACTGTATTATAATAACACAAATCAGCAAGACTAGTGGCTTTAAAAAAGTATTCTTGTTAGCAGTATGCTGTGTGAACATCACTTATCAAAATCACGTGCCAACTTGCCCTACAAATAAATCGCAACCTCATAAAATTGTCAAAATGGTATCCCTTAGGAAAAACAAAAGTTTGATTCACAGGCACTTTCTGCATTGTAAAATATTTCATATTTTGTTTTTCCTATGTAAAGCATAATAGGCTACATAATTTGATTTATACTTTGGGGATCCAGTACATCTATTAACTATGTAAAAGACAGCGCAGCAAATATTTCACGGTTTACGCTCCAAGTTTCAAACATTCCCGATACTGAAATAATGAACGAGTGCAGCCAAGAAAGCACTGGGAGGTGGGGGGAACAAAACCCCAACAACAAAAAGAATTGTCTGCTGACTATTGCCAGCTTAAATCATTATAGGGTAAAGCAGGAGCCAGACTGGGGAAACATTAAGAGCTGAGATACCCTCAAAAAATTGTCTTCCCAATGAAGTAGCAACGTTGTGGTATCGGGGTGGGGAAATATTTTCATTTGTGCCTATACCATCATTTACACTGAAATTACTATTCCTATGTGAACTGAGAAACATTATGTTATTATGACTAAAACATAACTGATTCGAAATATGAAGAGGAAATAATGCTAGATAGATTGTTACTATGAATGTAAGCCTTACCTCAGTTTGCAAATTGTCATTTCCAAAATTAGTAATCATACATGCAAGTTAGTAGTAACTTTTCAAAAAAAATTTCCCACAAATCCTTTTTAAAAAGTCACATCAGAAGAGTCTGTCACATGCACTAAACCCCCCTGACATTATATGCACACTGATACAGGAAAAATGACATTGACAGCACTCTGTGCACATGAGTTAAACCTGTAGTTTTGAACAATTCTTTCCTTTTTTCAGATGATGAAAACACATATTTTCTGGATTTTAACAGTAAATAAATTGTTCCGAGTAGTGAAAACAACTGCTATAATACACATATTAAAACTTTAAGATCGGAAAGATCAGCTCTTCATTATGCTCAAGTTCTACTAATATACCAAAAAAAGCCTGTGCATGTGAACAGTAAACCCCCAGGTCCCCAAACAATAGTATTGCCCCCCCAGCTATAAAAATGACAAACTACATCCACAGTTACAGTACACCCAAACTCTGTAACAGATTAGATTTAAAATTGAGCAATGCACCAAGGCAGCTATTAGTCTTTCAACTCAAGTGTCAACTTCAAACAAATTAATGACTGAGCAGTCTCAACCAAATGGTGTCCTGACAATTACAAACTGCATTTCTAAATCCATATTCCAGCACAATATTCCTGAGTTAGTTTTCTGAACTGTAGTGATTTACTTGAGTAAAAATATACTGCCGTATGTGGTTCTGAAATATTCTCCAAGCTATCACATCCATTTCACCATCCAATTCTTTAATGAAAGACACTGGAGATGAAAGAAAAGGAGATCAGAGCAGGAATTTGATATACAAGAGCTGCAAGTTACATCACACATGCAACCCTTGTCAAATTCCTTCCACTATAACCATCTACATATAATCTATAGCTAAGATGAAACTGAATATTGACCAAGAACCAGCATGATATGAACCATATCTCAGCTTGAATCTACAAAGGAACTGGCCAAGAGCTGAGATTTTTGCACGCTATCATCCATTTTCAGCACACACTTTTGGAATTATACAAGACAAGTAAGGAGAGCGTAACAACTAATTGTATGGCCCTTCCTTTTCCCTTAGAGCTTTATTTTTTTCTCTTCAAAGCTTTATAGATTGATTGTAAAGCCATGCTGTAAATCAAAAGAAAGCCACTACTCATTACCTAGTTAGATTTTCTTGGGCTCTTACTCTGCTGTTTGATCTCAAGGCCACCGGCAATGTCTACAAGCGCACTACCTATCATGGCAGCTGATAGACATTTTTTTCCCAGATCCCTTTTCATCAGCTTGATGAATTTCCACCTGCTTCCAGTTCTAAAGAGAACCATCAAAATAAATGATTCATGGATTCAAAATACTTGTTCAGGTTGAAAAAAAAAGAAAAACATACGTAAAATCAGCTAGGAGTGACTCAGATTTAAAGAAAATGAAGCACATGGTCTACTGGTGTAGACCAACACGCCCAGCTGTGATTGCCTACGCTCTAACAGAAAAATAAAGGAAGTAAAGCTTTTTTTTTTTTCTTCTTTTCAGAAAATTAGAACTACTTTTCCCACTGTAAAAGTTCTCTCCCAGCAAGGAAAAATACATAAAAAGACCCATGCTTCCTGCTCATCCCTATCAGCTCCTAAATTGCTTCCTGATGCGTGAAAGATGGCATGGAAAGATGTATTTTCTGGGTCTTTTCAATCTCTGAAATACGAGGAAAGACCGAGCCTCTCTCTTCTTTCCAGTGTTGCTGGAGGGCACTGCTCAAACAATCTGCTTCTCTTTTCCAGTCCTTCAGCAGGCTGTTAACAGCACTCAGTCCTTCATCTCAGGTTCTTTCTGGATAAAGGCAAATACCTTGAGCCAAGTTTCCATGTTTCCAAGTTTCTCAAAGGCAGCTTTGAGAAGCCCTGTGCCTCGTTTTACTACAAACCATGCACATAGCTATGAATGACAGCCCAGCCCAGTGCTGCACAAACCCCAGCAGCTGTGGCTTGGGCTGGGCAGCAGCAGCCCTGGCTGGATGCAAGGGACGGTACCTGTATGAGCCTGAGCACATCCCTGGGGTCCCTGTGCTGTGAGGGGCACTGGATGCTGGCAGAGAGCCAACTAGCAGGTGTGGAAGCAGTGAAGGAAGATGAATGACACCTTGTAATCATCTGGCATTTATCTCGAGTGACAATGGTGACAAGCCGTGATTTGCCATGACTGTAGCTGTAATTGGAAGCCTGGAGCCCCACACCCCGTTCAGGTCTTGAGGATCAGTGCAAGGTCACCAGTGGACTGTCAAGGTGAAACTGGTGCAGAGCACTGGCTGGCATGGAGGAGCAGGACCCCGTACTTGAACTGAGCCCATCAGCACGGTACACGCTCCCCAATCACCCCACTGACCATGGCCAAGCAACCTAGCACAGGAACCTTTGCCACACACATTCAAAAATGAAATATCTGAATAGTCTTGACCTTCACATGCTTATACCCATTGATTTTTCCAACCTTTGGTTAAAGAACCAAAGCAGTGGCAAAAGCCACAACCCTACCCTTCCTCTCTGTGTCACCTCACCAAACAGGAGGGGAAAGTGGAGCAAGATAAAATGTATAGACTGAACCTTGAAGGAACGAATACATCTGGGAAACAGCAAAGTAACGTAGCTAAAATGAGCACACAGGGACCGTCCCCGCAGATGAAGGTACAGCCAGGATGCCTGCAGAGAAGCAGTATGTTTTGTGTATAGCAAGTGGGGTATCATGCAGGAGGTTAACAAAGCTCCACATAGGATGTGGCCCTCTCACCTGTGCTCCACAACATGGTATATAATCTCAGGGCAGTGCATTTCGCCATAGTATTTTGGAATAAGCTTTGCAATGTTTGTCACAATATTCTGGAATAAAGTTTTGAACTGCTCAAAAGCCTCACAAAATCTGCTGAAATTACTGCTTCATGCAATTACCCACACTAAGTACAACCGAACCAAAACCTAACATAACTTTCCTGCAAAAAAATTTTACTCTTAAGTTCTACATAATATCTAAAAGATATCACTTGTATCTGCCCACACAAACGAATCTACATCCCTTAGCATGAGGCCCAACAGAAAAAACTTACTCATTTTTACTTGCAAGGTCCTCTCTTCATTTCTCAAAAAGAGAAAAAGCCCTCTGCTTGCTGTTGCCTGAGACTGTTTTCAGCATCATCAACATCTTAAATTTTAAAAAGTACCAAACAATGGATAAATACACATCACTGAGGGGAAAAAAAAAAAAAAGTACAAATGAAGGTGACCCTTGCTGTCCTAGGGTTGGTATATTTGGGACCGATTTATCTTTATGCCTCAGTATTATGGTATATGCAGTATATGGCGAGTGAAAGGTGCTTCTGCTCATCTCAGACTTGAACTTCACAGACAGGTAGCATAACATCCCTCATAGCATCCCACAACTACTTTCACTTTGAAAAAGCCTTTGAAGACATGATGCAATTTCTATCCATTTCATCAGTTTTATCACAGATAATGACAAAAATGTACTTGGAAGCAAAGAAGGTATGTGAGAAAACAGAGAGGGATGGGGGCAGAAAATCTGCTGGGCTTGGATTTGCTATTTTAAGTAATAGAAAAATATTATTTTAATTTCTGCTAGGAACAATGCACATGCTTTGCTTGGTAAGACTTAAACACCAGAATTAAGGAAGTGAAAGTGCACACACTGCATCTCTTCAAAAGGAAGCAGATTCCCCTGAAGGCAAGCGTCAGCTCCTGCTACCCACTGCTTTCCACAGACCAATGGCTGGAAGACGAACATACTGCTCTTGTTCACCAAAACATTTCACTCATGCATACTGAATATCGGATGCTAAGCCATGTTCCTAAGCAACCTCGCACTCACTCCACATCCTCTCCCTTCTGCAAACAGTACACAAGTTTTAATCATCGATTCACATTGCACCCAATTTTCCCATCACCAGAGGCTTGGGCACAGCACTGCATTAAGCAGCATCAGGCAGCTTCAGCCCCTGCTTCATCTTCACCAAGGCATGCAGTCTATAACTAAGACAGCATTGTTACCTTTGAGTTGTTTATTAAGACAAGTTTTCTAAAAAATCCTGGCTTAAACAATAAAATGCTTACAAATACAAGCTAAAAATTTATATTCTTGCCAGCAGGTATGGAAACATCCTTTTAGAGGTACTGAGGGTTAAACTTTTATCTGACATTTATAATATTCAGTGCTGGAAAAAAAATCTCTGCAAAGTATAATTGCTCCCACAGGGACCAATCCGTGGGTCACAGTTTTTTGCACTTGATGGCAACAGAGCCTTGAATGAGATCTTCTATAAAACCTAGACTTAAGCTTGCAGCATAATCACAATGTTTGCCCTAGCTCTAGAAGCTGATACAAAAGCACCACTTCTTCAGTGTAATTATTCCACATATGTTCCAAAAACCCATGGGGAAATTTTATTATTCAGAAGAATAAATAGGGTAAAAATAAATGGTTTTTAATTTTAGCCAATTTTTACACTCCTTATGAATTTTCATTTTTCTTATGCAAGTTTAAGTCCATGGGAGAAAGGATTTGCCTTGAAGAAATAATTAAACTTTCATCTTCAGTTATGCTTCTTAGCAAATACACAGCCACCCACATAGCATGTAACACAAAAGTGCTATTCAGTGACACAGAATGCCAACATAATCACCAACATTTCATAATCTTCCTTTCAGTTTCAAATTGAGTATTTGAAGTTTGAACTTCTGTTCAACACCACAGAGTAAGCAGAAGCGCAATAAGGGCTTAGGTTAGAAGGAGGTTGGAAGTCCCAATACAGAGCTTAATTTGCCATCAATACTTTTTTGAATACTTTAACTATTCTTAGAGAACAATGCAGCAATTTGTCATATGGGGTATGTAAAGCTACTACCTTAAGGCTAATAAAAGATTACGACACTCAATTTATGATGACAATGTCTGAACCAGATTTAGTCAGCTGCAGAAGTCAGTATTTTTCTGGGAAGGGAAGCTGAGGAAGCAGAACTCCATCTGGTTCAGGAAGACACAGGCACATGACACCTCCAGTTCCTGGGAACATTGCAACCCTCCTTTCTTAATGCAGGGGCCAAACAAATGACCACACAGGTGCTCTGTAGGCAGGTCACAAAATCTGCACGTCCCCAAGCACATCCACAACCAAGCTGCACCCTATTCACAGTGTCCTGCTGATCCATTCACCGGCCTCAAGCCACACACCACCCCTGCAAGCACGGCCCCAGAGCTCAGGCTGTTATCCAGCACCTGAGCTGGCTGAAGAGAAGACCACACACCACCAGTGGAAATCAGAGGTTAATGCAGACCGATGAGCTGAAGTGTAAGAACAGATTAATTCTCGATGCTTATTCTAAACTGCACTGGGACCCTGGGAGCACCAGTTCAGCAATCTGCTTAATCTAGCACCAAGGGCCTATCACAGGTGGTAAAATCACTACTACTGATCTTGAGTGCTAGAACCAATAAATGAAACACAAAGCAATACAGAAAACCACCAGAAAGAAGTTACAACACCCATTCAGGAACCCTTTAAAGTAACAGAGACCTCCTTGCCTCACCAGTCCCAAATAACCAACAAGTTCACCTGACAAATTCTAGATCCCCTAGGAAGGTCTGATGGACAAAAGACTCTTTGATCTGCAACAACAACAGAACCAGAGTTGGCCAGACCTTCCTCAGTTAAATGGCTTATTGTCACACAAGACCAACTTCCTTGTCACAAACACAGAATTTCTGATGAAAACCAGGTGACTCCTCAACACCAGTATCTCTGAAGTCTCCCCAAATTTTACAGGATTGGGAAGCCAACTCCTGAATGCTGTTGCCATTTCCAACCCAAACACCACATTAGTCACAGACATGTTGTTGTTCTCCTCCTTCAAACAGACAATAATAAATAAAAAAAAAAAATATCATCCTGGAGAGCTGACCCTATCTAATGCATTACACCCAGTGTCAAACCTTCCATTACAGAGCAAATCTAGAGATTAGACAGGCAAAAGGCTACTAATGAATCACATCTAACAACCTAAACTTCACACAACCCTAACAATTACAACTTACATGGATACTTTGCACTCAAACAACTTCACACAATTTACACAAATCACCTGCTAACCAGACTTAAGAACGCCTGCCCACCTCTGCCATTTGGTGCTGACCAAGAGGACATAGCAGGTTCATTCTGAAATAAGAGCAAGCAGAAATCCAGTCTAATATTCCTGAAAGAGACGACATTTTACAGGAGGATTGTACCAAATGAGAAGTGATGGTAACTGTACCTTACACTAACGGATTAACTTGTGGAGTCTTCAAATATTACTTATCTCATTGGTTCTTTTAAATATACAGTTTTCAGTAGATGAATCAGAAGACACAAAGTCAGCTGTCAGCAAAGCTCTTCGTATCCCTCACTTCCCAAGACCGCCTCAAGGCTCAATTTGCTTTTAGCAGAAACATCACCTATACTGTCTAATACCATTCAGGTTCCTCCCCAATTCTATCTTTCCCTTAAGAGTTCATTTTCCATCACTTCTGCCTGGCAATTCAACTTTATTCTGCCCTGCTGTATGACTCAACCTTAGTTACACATGCCGCCTTCAGTGCTGCTAGGACAGCAGAAAGGCAGCAGCTAGGCATGAAGACTTCAGCGCTAAGCAAACTCCAGTACTCTTGCATCTCTCACTACAGGCAACCACCTGCAGCTTTTCCCTTTGCTGCCTTCATTGACTTCCCATACATAGATTTTTTAAAATTAGTGTTTGTAATCTCAGACCTTAACAAGCATCAAGTGACCTAGGCCTTCCAACTCTGAAGAAGACTTAACACCCCATAACCAAGACCTGGGTCAAAAAAAGTACAACACTTGAGAGCAACACAACATTCTGCAAATCAGACCAAGCTCATCTGCACACAGAACCAAACTAAAAATGACTATCACATATCATCCTGTAATTATAATCCTGACCTTGGTTTTTTTCAATACTGCTGATAACGGGTATGCTAAAAAAACTACCATCTGTCAAAACAGTACACAGTTCTGTAAAGTTCTTCCTCTAGAAGGATGGTGCAACAACAGAAAACCAAACAAAAACCAAACATACAAAAAAAGAACCATCAGGATAGAAGTTAGAAACGCTGCTTAATAAGCTGGAAGGCGGCACTTGCACGCTATGGTGATGAGGTTGCTCTAAGAAGCAATCTGGAAGAGTTTTGCAGAGGGCATGCCAGCAGCAAGGAAGTGAATCTGCTCATTTTCTTTTCATCTGTGTGAAATGGTTTTGATTTTCAGAAGGTCAGTGGGTGACACAATGTTATTAATGGACATTCTTGGTATTCTACCCATTTCCTCCAAGTTGGGCTTCTAGTCTCTGAGCATGATCACGTAGCAATTCTGGTTATCAAAAGATGAGGGCCAACAAACACAAAATTCTGATCTCTCTGCTTTGACAATAATTAGCAAAAATTATTAAGCTAAAGCTCACAATGCAGACAAAGTCTCACATATGGTAGAATCTTTATTTTGTCTGAACAAGCATGAACAAAATTCACAGCAAATAATGATCAGTTCAGCCTGCTTTTGAGTTCCATTTCATATATCTCCAATCTTAGCTTGTCATTAGTAATGCTAATTAGTTCACTATCTCAATGCCACACTAGATTCAGTAAAAACCGAGATCATTGCTAATTTGAGAAGAAAGCTTGCTCTTTCCTTAATATAAATAATAGTGACTACACCCATAGAAATTAATACTGCTTGTAATTTTCAGATTCAAAATTTAAATAAAAATTGCAACTACCTTTTGATTTCCTAAGAGGGTAATTATTATGAATTATCACACTACTAACTATATTAACAACCCTGTAAGGACATACAACGACACTGCACTTAGAGTTGGGTTATATCTGCTACACAAGCAAGCCAAGTTCTGTATGCATGCACGTTGCACACACACTTTCACAGCTCTCTCAAGGGAACTATTTTCTAGTGCAAGCATGGTAACCGGTATCTGTGGGCTGACAGCAGGTTCTATTTTAAAGCTCTCACACAGTGGATTCCACAATTTTTTGTAGAAGATAAAACCCAATTATGTGGAACTTCAATCACAAGTCACAAAAGAGACCTGTGCAATTAAACAGCACTCTTCTACACAATGAGCTAATTAAAGTGACATCCAGGAGGCGAACCAAGCTGTCCTCTACTGAAAAAGAGAACATACGAGCTTGCCACAGGACCTCCGGCAAAGAGAAAATGCTGAAAGTTTACTGGGAATATACTGGGATGGCTCTGCTCCCTCCCAGCAGTTAATGGAGTCCACCACCAACCGCAATGACCAAACAGACCAGCAGTTCACGCAAATTTGGTCTCAGAGGTTCCAGTGCCCCCACGCTCCCCTCTCCAGCAGGTTTCTGCCCCCCAGCATTTCTCCTCTCAGCTGGGGAGAGCAGGGTGACTGGAAACAGGTACTTGTGTGCTAGGGCTGGGGCAGCTGGAACCTCTCGAAGTGGATTTACCACAGAGAAGCACTTCTAGAGCAGATGAGCTGCTGAAACAGGAGGTGTCCATGTTCAGGAGGTAATCCTCACCCCCACTTCTGCTGAGCCGAGTCGTGTACATATACATTTATGCCTCTGTGTCACAAAAGAGGAATAATGCTCAGGGGTTTTATAAACCAATTTTTAAATTCAGGTTTATTTTAAGACTATTTACAACCTTAATTCAGCTGGGTTTGGAAATCAGCAGAGACAACCTAATTTAAAACATCAAAGGACCAGCTGTACCTAGGCTGCAGGAAGCGTCTCTCTGAATCCAGTTGCTCTTCCCAGCACAGACATTACATCTGACTTCCCTCTGGGCACTGGACACCTGAGAGCTGCTCAGCCTAAACAATTAGCAGCTACCCAACATGCTGTCAGAACCGCGCTAAGCTGCCTACCTGGCCCTGGATTGCTATAGGTCATTTTGTACCACTGTTTTTAGGAAGTTCTGGGTGACCCCAAGCTGCTGTCTGCCACCAGCTGCTCCACCGGCACCGGTACAAAACCACTCACAAAGCCCCACCAGCTTCCCCACCAGCCCCAATACGATCCCTATTGAACAGAAGCTCCTGGGCTGCTGTGCAGTGCAGACATTGTGCTAAAAACAAATTGCCGATTCATTTCTTCCTTTGACCATTCTACTGGAACTAGATATAAAGCAAATAATTAATACTGGGTACAGGATTGTTTTAGTACCAAAACATCGCCCACACAGCAGGCAGACACGTACACCACTCCTACCACACAGGTGTGCAGAAACAAAAGAAAAACAAGTGGATTTATTTATTTATTTTGTGGAGAAAGCCTACCTTCCTCCTCACTTTCAGATGTTTTTCATGTATTTTAAAGTTTTAAATCCAGCCTTTTAACAGCAGTGACCTACATTTAAAAACCTATCACCTCTAATTGTGAGGCAACTTTGGGAAACAAGGCGGTCAAGCCATTTTCAGGCTACGCAATGCTAACAACTGATTAAAAAAAAAAATCAAAGGAAAAGAAAATCACATTTCAGTAACTGAGCAGATTGACATGCTGCTTGAGATTAATGGAGTGCTGGTCTTGTGTTTAATAAAAATAAATACTGTACACAAATACCAGTGAGGGTCATGGCACAATTCAACACCATTCCATGTCAAAAAGCAACGGTGAAGAGTTCACCAGTGTATTTTTGTCAGCTGCAACGGGCATTGCAGCTTGTTTAGTATCCACACACACTTACTTACAGAGGCTATGCTCAAGCTGAAATTCTAAATACAAAAACTGGATCATAAAAAATAGCAATATTTTTAAAGATTTTTAAGCAAATAGCTGCAATAGTCAGCAACTTTCTCAAGAACATTCAAAGAGCAAAATCTATCACGAGATGGGAAGTGGCAAATCCTGATTAGCTAAAATAATCAGCATTTCACTAAAAGGAAAGACCCAAATGAAAATAAAATTATTCTGGCTATTTTCTCTTTTCTAGTGAAATAACATGGATGTTTTATTTTCAGTTTGTTCCACTGGAGCAGAGGAAAGAGATAAATGAAAGATGAGAGCCATAATCCATGAGAGCACTCTCAGACTTCCACAGATAGTGAAATTTAACATTGACAGGTATGACAGCAACTCAACTCAAACTCTTAAGCTCTGCTTTGGACTCAGCGACAGCACTAAAAAGAATAGGGATAAAGAACTCCTATCAGCCTCAGCTAGTAAGAGAGGCAAGGTGTAAAAATAGCCTGCAAGCATTGTAAACCAAGAAGGGAAAACCTCTGCAACTGCCTTCTTGCCATTTTATTCTTTAAATTGTTGTTGTTACAGCAGAATTTTAACTACAAAATCCCCACAATTATTTGTATGGTTGTACTGACCTAAAAGATACACTGCACTACATACAGAGGGGGCATCTGTACAGCTGTGCAACAAGCTCCTGATCTGGTTGGCACATACTCTAAATAAACTCCCAACTCCAACTTCCCCTCCTATAACCGCAGCTGGAGAGCCAGTGTCACACCCAGGAACATCTCCAGCTGACCGGTGGTAACCCGCTAATGAGAGATCACATGGAACTTACATTGCCCTCCATCACTTATACCAGCCTTTGCACTGAAACATTTAAAAGTCACAAGAAGGAGATGCAGGCAAACCTTACAGAGAGGAAAGCAGACAGGCAGAGATGAAGTGGTTTCCCCTAGCAAGCTGATCAGAAAACCCAGGAGTGCCTAAGCAGTGCCAAGAGCTATGCGATTGTGCACCCACTGAGCAGATACGGTCAGATTCTTCTTTGCTGCTTTTACTGATCGAAACAACATGCAAAGTACTGCTACCCACCTCTGACACCACACATCACCCTACCTGCCCTTTACACTACTTAACTGCTTCCTTGTTTCAAAAGAGCCCACTCTATGGGGCCAGGATCCAAGTTTTTGGATCCTAGGTACTGGAATCATAGTTATTTGCACAGTAACACTAAGATGCTCCTGTGTTCAGCAGCTGCAGAGGGCTCAGAGATAGTCAAATAATCTAGGGACAAGGGAATGAGCATTTAGGCCTGGCTTACTGCTGCCCAGCCTCATCAAGACAATGACAACAACATTATCATTTAATGAACTCTGGACTGTGCATGCGCTCCTATCATAGGGCCTTCACTGCTATTAAGAACAGGATAAAACCCCACAAAAACATGCAATGCACACAATAGCTACACATCCAATACTCTATGTAGAATGTTACTCCTCTGTTGCTGTAGTATGCACTTCCACTTCATTCCCCAATCAAATCAACAATTACAAGTAGCCACCCTGACCTTAAAATTGCTCTCTTCATAAAGAAGGGAACAAATGAGAAAATGCACGAAAGACTCACAACTTTGGTATGTACTAGGCAATACTCTAGAAACTGATAAACAATGCTCTAGTGAAGGTATCTCCAGTGCCTTGAGCATCCTGAAATAGATGACTGTAGGTCCTAATTAGTACTTTCAGTGTATATGCATGTATATACATCTATATTTGAGTCTAAATAGACTCAAAATATTTTTTTTATATATACACACTTAAACCAACTTAGCTGAAATCAGGTTTTCTTAAACATACTTCTCCACCTGCAGTGATTTTTTTATCATTTTTCTGTATTTTAACAATATATTTGCTACAGAGCAGTTTCATAATTAAAAGCCTTTAATTAAAAGAAGATTAATTAAACATGAGATAGGCACAAATACTAAACAAACTGCTTCAGAGAAAATTCAGAATCTGACCTACCAAAATAACTTTATATGCAATTACACATGCTGTGAATTACTGTTTGTAGATAATTGCCTTGGCTGTCTCCTTAAAGTCAACCGACCACATATTGAAGTTAAATAACATCAAACCAAAAAAAGAAGTCAGCGCTGACTGGACTTGCAGTTAAATGCATTCGATTTTTATATATCTCAGCATTAATGCATTACTGTTTCAAATTCATTTACCAGTAGACCTTAATCATAAAGAATACTTCCAGCACATTTCTGAAGCTAGCTTTTCAACCCCCAAAAGAAAAGATACTACCTTATCTAGAGAGTTCTCCATAACTTAATTTCTTTCAAATTACTTCTCAGATAATAATTCCAATACTATAAATATAACTAGCTTTATATTTTGTTGTCTCTTAGATATATGTCCTTGAATATTTTACCATGATTTTGCTGTATGATACAGTAGAAGTGAAATGACTCATTTTTTTGTAGGAAGACTGCTTAACCGAACGAACAAAGAAAAGGCAACACTTAGGTCCTACATGTAGTAATGGAAAATTTTAATTGCTTTTGGGATCTCTGACACTATTCTTCCCAGAAGACAGGGTCGGACCACCTTTGTACCCAAACCCACATATATTATACGCCACAATGTCAAAGAATGAAGCAATATAAAAGGGGCTTATTGGCCACATTTCAAGAGATATTTATATTAATTTCAAAAATTCACAATTTCATAGCCATCAATAGGAACTGCAAAAGCACCTGGGGAAGAGGGTCACAAATTCAGAAAGCTTTCACAAAGGAAGTGGAAGCTCTAGAAACATCAGAAAATTAAAAACTTCATTAACTTCTAATTGATCTCTTAAATACAAATGTGAATACTTTTGATAATTCTATACAGACTAAGAATTTTGGTTCTCTGCATCCTTAGATTTCACAGGTACCAAAGCTGCCTAATGCAAGCTATCTAGCATGTTGACCAGGAAAAAATAATAAAAGAAATATTTCATTGGAATAGAAGAGTTTTTAAAATTGTCTATTTTGGGATGTTACCTATTTTTAGATCTTTGAAAGTTCCCTCCTTAGACTACATTAATGGTTTTATCTGCATACAGAGTAGAGACTTCCTAGACTGTTTCCTAACTTCATTTATAAACATTTCAACTATGTATTTCTTGCCAAGAAGGTATGGAAATGACAGGTTTACATTTTTGAGACCCTTTCCCCTTAAGCAATAAGGGAACAGAAACCAGGGCAGGGATGCATTCTACCAGCAACAGAAACAGAAGCTTTAATTACAGTCTCCAAGGCAGACACTACAGAGGTAGTCTGCCAAGACCTCTTTCATTAGTGAAATAACCTCAAACTCTTTCAAGAAGTATAATCTACCAAGACATATGGAAGAACAGAAGGCAATTTTAAATAGGTTTAATAGTAAGTTGCCTAATTTATTTATTTTTTCAACTGAACACCACAAAAACTTTTAAAAATGTTGATGTGTATGGAAGAAGCTAGCTAGAGAAGAATGAAAGTTTTAGAGCGAAAATGCAATATACCTCACAGATTTTACAGAAGAGTGCATATGTATGCATTTGTTGCATGACATTTAAACCAAACCGCCAGGGTCGTGACATTTAAAAGCACTTGAGAACAAACTCTGCTCTACGGAAATTTTTGATTACTATTGACTTTGAGCCAAAATTTCACTATCAGCATGTACAGCATGAGCAATGAGTAAAATAAACACAAACACAGGGTTCATTAATAAAGTTAATGGGGGGAATGTACACGTCGTCGTCCCGTTGTCCCCCCCCCCCCGTTACCTAGTGGCATATGTAATTTGAAGCACAATAGCTGCAATCTGAAGCATCATCAAATTATAGGCATGAGTCTATAGCAACTGTAGAAATCTAAACTGCTTAAATGTAACATTAGTCTTCCCATATTGCATATGTTCTAAGGCCATTATTTGTTTCTGGAGCCCCCTTGAAATCCTGATGACAAATACTGAGGTCACTTTATTTTCCCTTCACTGGGCACCAAATTAGCCTGCTTACTAATGTTTGAGAAATTACTGTCAGGAAACAAGAGTAACTGAGATATGACTGCTATTTTCTATTTCTTCATTATGCAAATATTTTGAAAATTGAAAATACTGTATGTGAGCTAAAAATAAATGGACTTGGTGATCAAAACCATGCTTTGTAAGATAAGCTGCTTGATGATCTAATGTAAATATTGATTTAAAAGAGGCAGCAATGTTTTCCTTGTATCTAGACACATCACTGCAGTATCAGTTAGGAGCAGCTAATCCTTCCTTTATATGGCTGAACAGTATTTTTCCTCAACGTAAGAGATATATGCTGTATTCTTCCTGACTTCTTAACTACTGTAGTAACATCTATTATATTTGTGAGATGAGCTCCATATACAGGCCGAGTACAGGTAATGCTGACTTGTAATTGCCAGCAAAATGTAATTGAACACAGCCTTTTATACGGTTCTTAAACATTCACACATGCGGTTTTCTAAGTATAAGGGCAATGTTTACCCATAAACATCGTTCTATTGAATGGCTTCAAACACTAAAAGCAGCTACTTTGTAAAGCTTCTGTTAAACTACTAAAACTCCAGGAACAGAATTATGCTATACTAAACCATCACCAAAAAATAATCAACCATCATCTAACACAGGTTTGAAACTGATGAAGTACCACCTCAAAATAATAAAATAATGCTTACAACAGCCTTCAAACAGCAGTGAGCTCTCAGTCTCAACTGAATCAATACCACTGCTTTGCCTCAACTATTGCTTCTACCCCCACTACACAGAGACTTTCTATTTTTTATTACAATTATTGAAAGAACTCTTACCTCTCCATCTCGTATTCTTTCATACCTGCTTTTACTGCCTTCATTACCTGTAAGATACATATTAACATGGGACATTCATAGCAGGAGGGAATCTCATATTTATAAATTTATGCCTTATGAGTGAGTATCTCCAGAGGAACCTATATTACAAAAATATCATCTGTACTTCATTTAAATTTACATCCATAGATGCATTTTAAAACTACATTAGAAATCAAACTCATTTTAGTCTTTATAAATGCCTGCAGTTTCCAGCAATAAAGCAAGTTTAATTGCCAAACTACGATATCCTAATGAAGTCCAGCTCATCAAAATACCAATGCTTAATTCTGAAAGCTCTGGTGAACTTGGCAGCGAGACTCTTTGTTTTACTTTTACGAAACACCAGCAAAACAAAACTGCGAACTGGAATATACTACAGCAGGAGATTCTCTTTTATACTTTGCAATCTGAATCAACAGGAAACTACTAGAGTTAACACTGTTTTACAACCTGTAAGTCTGATATTTGTTCGCAGATTTGCTAAGAATGTGAACCAGCTTTATTCCTTTGCTTAAAGTTCTAGGCAGCTGCTCTACAGAAGAAATTCTCTCAGAAGTGATAACATTATTCAAGGATGATGAAGGACCAAGGAGAATATGTGTATATGACTATCTCTAGACTTTGCAATTTTACAATATTCACTTTAAAATATTTTTACGCTTCACAGTTCAGAAATCTGATGAGCAGGAGCAAAGACAACAGTTCAGTCAGTAACCTCATCAGCTACTTTTACCTAAGCTCCCTCTGGTCATCACTCAGAACTGATGGCATCTCTGCATCACTATATGGAGCACAGGATTGACACCCAAGTTGATTTTGTCATCAGTACCAGTAGAGGAACACGACTCCACTGGTACAGTGCTAGGTCTAACCTGAGCAGCCTTGCCGAGAGCCAGGATTTGTCTTCACCATACTGCTATATCAACCAAGTAACATCATGAAGCATTGTACTGGGTGACATACCCATCTCTGAGGAGCAACCTAAGGAATACTTGTACTACCCTACACTGTGCAGGGAAATACTCCTTCAGTTTGTAAGAATCTGGAGAGAGCAACCTGCTAGTTAAACTCTTCAGAGCTGCACACGCTGACATGAGCCAGAAGAGTGATATCTTGGTCTCTTTCTTCTCCATCACTATACAGGTATTTGTGCATACAGGACAAATAAGATTGCAGGCAGGTCACCTTCTGCTGAGGCTCCAGCTCTTACCCAAAACCACACTTCATTTCTCACACATCACAAATGCACCAGTGAGTTCAAGGACAATGCAAGGTATATTACTGGGCTGTAATAGGAGCGATATTATCCTCCCATTTCTATCCAGCCTTTCCATTATTTTATTACTAAGCAATTCAGGGTTGCTGGGAACATTTTCCGAGTACCACTGCTACACTAAGAGCAAAAATTATTAACAGTAAAGGTTCCATTACCTCTTTATGAGCTTCACTGGAGATTTTATTGGTGTAGCGCAGAACTTCCAACTCCATGTCTGTCTTAATCACACGACTTAAAGAAAAGTAGAACAGATATCAGATTAGGTTGCAACTTCACAGCTTAAGAACATGAAATAAAAGAGCCTGAAAATAACATGCATCACCTATGGTAAAATTAGATAAGTACACCTCAAGAGCAAAGAGCTATTACAGTATTCATGACAGTAAAGTTTTGTTGGCATTGATTCAGCATTAGCAAAACAATCATATAAAGGGAAGTCACAAGCATTTCAAATACCTGCCTGCATTATATTAATACTAATAAACAAGTGGTCCAACCAACATTTTTTCAACTCATTCTACAATACATTAGGAACAAAAGCAATGTATTTCTGCATTTGTCATGGCTCAAACACTACTTCAAACCGAACATTTCTACAAGCACACATGATCTACTTTTTAAATACAATTTGAAACTAGTTTACATAATGAAATCCCCAGAGCTCCAGAATTTCTATTCAGCACAATCGCAACTCCCACCTATGTGCAATACCTCACAAGGCAGGGAGGAGGGGGCTGTGAAGAAAAGATATTTGTTTGGTTTTAAAAAACCCCAAACATGAAACTGAGAAACCACAGCAGCAGTAATTACAGCCATGATGTCCATTCTCTTTCACATGCCTCTGCAGGAAAAAAAACAAAACAAACAACCCCCTCCCAAAAACGTCCTGTTCTTCATGCTTTATGAGATACTGAATTTGTGTCTATTCATGAGCTCTGATGCTCTGTTCTGAACACATCTAAAAAAATTACCATTAAACTCTTACTTACACTACTTTCTACCACGTATTTCAAATAAAAGCAGCTATTTAGTGTAGCGTGAATAGGGAAGCAGAGGTAGTTCCAATACCTTCTATTAAAAATCACCTACTCTTTCCACAGCTACACCTACTGATTTCATAATATTTCTCATGCCTATCTCAAAGGCAGCCATGAAGTACATACTGCTTATAAAACCCAAAACTACATCTATAGAATTGCTTGAAAGTATTTAAATTTTATTTTCCAGCTCCATTTCAGAGCTTGCAGCAGTTACCAAGTACCATAACTGTTTTATATTTTGAAACTGCCACCAAAACACCCCCTTTTTTATTATAACATGCTCCTACTCATACTGCTGTAGAAAACTATTTACTGTATTTGTGCTCCTGTAGTTTGTTTCAATGAGTCCAGAAACAGGTTTCTCAGCCATCAGTGCCTCTGATGTGTGATAAGAGCATTTCCCACAGACAGTGATTGCATCGCTATGCAGCACAGCCACCCCCCTTCAAATATAACTTTTCTGGCAAGAGTAAACAAAATGCTGCCATCAACCAAAATGCTCTTACAACAAAAACACAGTAGAGGGGAATGGATTGACATTCTTAGTCAACTGGAATACAACACAAAATAATCATTATGCACACTGAGAATGAGAAGTAGAAGGTTTTAAAATGCACAGAGGTGAAAAAATTACACTGGGATGATAACAATCTGCTCAACGTGGGTGAGGAAAAAAACTTCTGCTTCTGCCTTTCATGCAAGACATAAAGAACAGTAACTCAAATATATTCATGTCAAAATGAGGTAGCAAAGGCTTACAGACTTTTTTTTTTTTAATCCTGTTCTTCGGAAGACTGCATGTACTAGCAGGATAATTTAATACTTGTTTGATGTGCCTTTATATTACTTTCAATATACAGTACATATCCCTGATCTACAAGTGCCTGAAAATTATGTTGCTTCATAATTCAGTTGTCTAATCTCTTTATTGGGATCTGCTTAGTAATACAAGTTAGTAACTGTTCAACAGCAAATGTAAACAGTATTAGAACCCATTTTCCTTGACCAGGTCATAAAGCTTCAGGGTCAAGGTATTTATTTTAGATCATAACTTCTCAGGTATCTTTTTGCATAGACAAATTCACGCTAAGCCTCAGACAGACTTTTTAATGCAATGCATCACCTTCATTTACACAAGGTCAAGCACTGAAACATTTTACAAGAAACGTTTAGTCATTGAGACCAACAAAAACCATTACCCAGCCTTTAGTAGGGAAGAGGGAAGAATGCATAGTCATGCAGGGAACACTATGAACTTCACCCTCCACTAGATACTGAAAAGAAAAAGTCACTGGGCTCCCGTGTTACCTGCAGTAGCACTGTTGATGGAATTCCCACCAGCATACTGGGTAGCAGAAAGGCAAGTATTTCACCACCTTCTCAGTGCTTTGATGGCAACATTCTCAAGCCAGGTTTAAAGCACTGTTAGCACGTAGGGCAATCTCGCAGGTGATAAGTGCTCCACAGTTTTCATGATGTTTTCCCCCCAGTTCCAAGATAAAGTTTGGAAGGAAGTCCCACCTTTGTCATGATTGTGAACGTCAATGTTCTATTAAAAACAGCTCTTGTACCAGTTACACGCTCTGCACACATGCATTAATATTTTAATGGGAATAAGTAATTTCCAGGCTCTGGCTAATGCAATTGCAAAAATGTACAGATTCAGCATGTAATGCAGCTCTCAGACTAACAGGCAAGCCACTCAATGCAATCAAGTTAAAATAGAAGCACAAGTCTCCTACTGTCAGGGTTGACCTGTAACTTTTTTTTCTCCTTTATTTTAACAGTATAAAACCCATTTCTTCTTCCTATTCTGAGCTTTTATTTGCACTTGGCCATATGAGCAGGTGGTCTTTTCACACGTCAGTCATCTGAGAGAAGCTTTAATACAAACAAGCATCGTTTCAGTCCTGAAATTAAGTTTGGCCATTTTAAGTGGCTGGATACCAGATTTCATGCACAAGATGTTTTCCATTTATAAGTCATTGAGAGCATACAGAACCCAAGGCAGTTATGAGGCTGAAACTTGCATAACTCTACTCCATTCTCCTGAAGCAGTGCTCTCCTCAAAGATACACAAATGTCTCCTTCCCTATGCGCATTCAGCAGTCCTGATCGAACTGCCAGAAGTATTTGTTCCCAGTTGTCAGCTCAGTGTTTATCAGCTGTCTTGTTTTGTTGGTTTTAGTACATGTGTGCAACCTTAACGGCTGCTTTCTGTGACACATGTAGAAAACATCTGGCTATGTCCACTCCTCTTCGCCCTTCTGGAAACTTTACATTTACAGACCACCTAGTAAGTACAGATGCTCCCCATGTAGAAAGCCTCCACAGACCTACCTTGTCTCCACCCTTTCTGACCTTTGCTGTTACCTTTCCACATTTTATTTATAGAACTGTCTGTACCATAGCTGATACATTTATGCTCTTCTGCAAGCTTTCGCATAAAAACTTGTTAACTGAACTAGCACCAAAGGCAGTAAACACAGTAATGCACATTACACTACAATTCTGAAAGATAGTTGCATGACCATCAAACATGGGAGTTCATCTTGAAACAGTTCAAACAAGATGTTAAGAGGCTTACAACATAAATAAACCTCTGAAAATACAAAGAGCATATGCCCAGGTTTAAGACGTTAACATACTGTTAACACTTTCACCAAAGAAACAATTACAGTTTTCCATCAAAGTAATCCAAAATACAGAACATATGAAATCTTCCACACAACTATCAAATTCCATTTTCGTTGAGGTAACAGAATAATACAGTATATACAGGCACAAAACAAGCCATGCATTCCTAAATATTTATATTCTAGCACCACCACGATTATGGTTGGTAGACACTGCTATACTAAAGTAACAAAAGGCCATATTGCTAAGTGCTAGTGTAGAAAAATTTTCTTCTGATTACTAGGGAGATAATTTGGACCAGTTTAGAGTTTGTCTTCAATTAGATGATATTTTCTTTTCAAAACAGTGAGATCAATACTTAGCATACACATCCAATATCAAATTTAAAATGGGAACCCTGAAATTTAAAATTTAAGTGTTTAAATCTGTTTGGAAACACATTCACTCAAAGAGAAAAAGTGAAAATACACCCTCTGCAAACTACTGAAATCCAGACAAAGGTCAAATTCTTTTATGTTTTATCCTTAAGTTCCATAGCAAGTCAGAAAATGCTGAGATCTTGAAAAAGATGAGTAAGCATGGGAGGCAAGATCCTTAATCACTAATGCTTTCCCTTGTTAGTATTGAACCATTTTCTCTGTATTTTATTAGAGGACTGTATAATACTAGAGCTGCCTTTTGTAGCTCACAGTTCTCCCTGGCTGGTTCAGAAAGCTCAGCCATTTCACCTCTTGCTGGCAGTTTTGACAGCGTAGTATAGATTGGAGTTTTTCTGACAAGTATCATGTAAAGCAGTAGTTCGGAGCTCGCTGAATTTGATATGATATGGAACCATGCAAACACGTGATTCAAATGAAGCAATTTCCTACACTAGAATATAACCCGCAAAAAAATTAATCTTCCTAAAATAAAAATATTCTTAATTCTAAAAATAATATTGCTTTCCAAGGAAAGTTTCTTGGGCAATAACTTGACATTCCAAGGAAATATCTACTTTAGGAAGTTTTAATACATGTAGCCTGTCATTCACATATTGATTTCACCAGATGCTTAAATCCTAACAATGGTCTCTAACATAGTTCTGACTTAAAATGGAAAAAATGAAAGCCACCAAACTCAATAAAACCTTTTAAAACACTTTGGAATGCAAATTTGAACTTCGGTTTCACTTAGAATTCCCTTTCCTTGAAAGCCAGGTGGAAGAGAAATGCATACCAAGTATCTCTCCCCCATGAGATCACAAGGAAGACAAAATCAGAATTCCAGGCTGCCACTCACAATTCACAGAAGAGACCTAAACCAGCTCCAAGTGCTGCCTTTCTGCTGTTTCAATTCTTTGTCTATCTCTGTACAACCTCAGGGCATGGACTTCATGTTTGTCCATCCCTGAGCTTCCTGATGAAGATTTAACCCTGCCTTAACCCAAACCACAGAGGAGAAAAGCTTATCAGGCAACACCTTGGTAAGGTGGATGGAACCAGAATGAAAGCTAACTTGGGAACAAGCTGGTACCCCTAATCCAAAGTCTTCTGCTGCTAAAATTATCATCTCTCTCCCTGTAGTGGTGCTGTATCTACAGATCAAAGCTTGGAAGTTAGACCAGGCCCTCTTCGGGTCCCCTTTCTTGCCCCTTGTCTTTCTCTGACATTGTCAGGTTAAAGATGCAGCTCCCTCCTCCACTCCTCAGCCTGGTAGGTCACTTGGAGAATCCCCCTCTGGCTGGTGGGCACATACATGATAATGAAGTGCCAGAGGCTAAAAGGTCCCAAAGTCTTACACAACAACAAAACCAAACCAACTAACTAGAACTCAGAAGCAGCCACCTCTGCAGGAAAATAAGATTTTATGAAGAACTTCTAACTTCACTTACCCTTTCAATTATTTTTGTAAGCAATGTAGCATCACATCAGGGGTGTCAGAACATGTGTGAACATTTCTAGACTTTTCTTATCAATAAGAAATCTGTAATTATCTTATGTCTTATCTGTAATGACAGCAGCTTGACTAAGTAGAAACTAATATTTTAAAAAATACCCAGATTTTCCTAAGCTGCTTCTTTACCTAATTGTGACAATTTCTTGGATCCAAAAAGCTCATCTCTACACATCAATTTCCAAGCTTGTATTCTGTCTACCTTACTCAGAAATTTGCACCTCAAAGGCTGCACCAGCTCTTCAATCCAGAAATCAATTTTATAACTTCTTTGTTTTGGAAAAGGAAGGGTCGAAATTCTAGGACAGAACAGGCAAGATTTATAAAATTGGTACCGTGAGTTTTGTGTGTTACAAAGCACTTAGGCTCATCAGCAGGATTTGCAAGCAATGAGTCCCAAACATCTCCAGGTCCACCCATGACTCAGTGATGCAACAATGTCTAAGCAAAGTTTCCCTGCTTCCCACTTTCCTTTTACAACATTTTTGTCATGCCAAGCAATGAAAAATGGCTGTAACAGAAATGTGACCTATTAAAAATTCTACACGTTCTGAAATCACACTATGTTCAAAAAACATCTCCACAGTTTTCAAGCGGGCAATTAGATGCAGATACTAGAAAAATGTTCTTAGCATATGACTAACAATAAAAAATAAAAACAATAATACATAGTAGCATACAATACAATAAGCTGTGACAGTGGTAGTCAGTGTACACTTTTCTGATTGTATTTTAAGGTTTTGAGCTTATCTGTCTTAACTAAGGATTTGCTTCCTTCATTTCTAGATTAATACACTGAAAAAGCTTAGATAAAAACCTAATTCATTAACAAAAAACCGCTGTTGTTTCTTCAGTTAATTTACAAAATGGAAAACTAGAAAACTGTAGTTATGCAGCTATCCTGAGGACAAAGTCGGCAATGCTGACCAGAAGAGGAAAACTGGTAAAATGCAGCAGCTTTGCAAGCTACTAATACACTTAGTCACACTCCAATTTTGTCTATTCTAGATAGGCTACAGCAGAATTCCCCTGGAATTACAAAGTATAGTTACATGACTAATAATTCAAAGGAATTAATGCTATTAAAATAAATCCTAGAGAAGTAATAACACCTCATTAAATATTTCCCAGTTCAGACACAGTTTTGATCTACCTTTGATTTTCATTTCTAGATATGAATTATCTTCAGTTCTTTTCCTATTCATACAGATTCACATTTATATGAATGTGCCTTAAATCCTAACACATTCTATAGAAGTGTATATCCAGACACAATGCTTTAGAAATGTTATGTAAGTTCTTCACTTTTCAATGCTGTTACCTAACCCTGTTTTTACTTTTGTATGTTATTTCCACACCACAACCTGAAAACAGCTTAAAATTAAAACTCATACAGTAAAGTAGGAGGCTTCTCCTGAGAAATACCTCTGAAGCACTGGCACAAAATACAAGCATGTTCAACAGTGCCCAAAGAGAAAGATTTTATGCTACTCACCATTCTGCAATTTCAGGATGAAGAATTTTGTTGTTCACATTAAATCTACAAAAAAATGCAAAAAAATACAAATATTAAAAAACAGCCAGACACACAATAGCAGAGACTACCTATTTACTTTTTAAGTGTGTCTTCTCTGAGGATGTCAAAATTTGTGAAAGCAAATACTGTATTGGAAATTAGTACAAATCAGTATTAATCCCAGTGAGGAGAATGTGCATGCTCATCTTCACTACAGAAATATTTAATTTTGAAATCCGTAAGACTAAACCAGATAAATAATTTTAAGAATGTACAGAAGTCAGAGTAATGGTATGTCCAAGACATGTTTATTAAACTTCTGACAATGACAAAAGTTATCAATTCAGTGCTATGAGTGTGGGTTGGACCAAATCCACCACAAGATGTCCCTTCCAAATTGTTCTACAATTTTAACTTTGTTCCTCAAACACCCTTCAATGAAATTAAACACAGTGAATTGCTAATTTCATCCTTGTGTTTTATGCCTTCCCATTTTTGTGTGCACAGAACACGACGCAAACAAGCTTGCTTAGAGAACTGTGAAAAGGTAAAGAAGCTCTCCTTGTCTTTTCTAATCTACAGCAGAGGCAAAGCAAAAGCTTCTATCTCACCTTGGCCTCAACCACTTAACTATTCTTCTGTTTATTTTCTACATTAGCAATTCATGTGTTCTTGGAACTATTTTGAGGCTCTCTAAACAATAACATTACAGTGGCCAACAGAGTAAGAAGCTGAGTAATTAAGCGGAACACAAACGGGTTTTCAAGCATTGTTGAAGGTGTTTTTTGCTTACAATTTAAATGCCTAAGGAGCGTTCTGCATCAAAGATATTTCTGTGTGACTCAGGACTGCTGGCTCTTCAGTTAGGGCATTTAAGAGAATTACAATGCTCCAAGGCTCCCAACAGACCTTCAGAAGAATGTTATAAGGCAACAATTAATTTTCCCACATTTTTGAAGGAAAAATTAAATCTATTCCAGGTTATTAACCATTCTTTATACCTCAGAAGGGACCAACTAAAGAACAAATCCAATTAAAAAAATTATTTAGAAGTCACTTCTAATTGTACCACGGTCTTTCTGCATCCTCAGATAGCAGAAGAAAAACAAGTATGTTTCTCTTTTGCAAAAACATATGTTTATAAACTCATAAAATCCTAACAAGGTGAAGGTTAATAGCTTTGTGTTCCTACTCCAAACCAGAAAACAACAACTTATCACAACATTCAACATGGACAAACTGTACGGTATTCAGTATTACGGGTATTAATTAGAAACCACCAGGAAAGCAACACAATTAAAAAAGCCACAAGTCACAGAACAATGCATCATTATAGAATAAAGTTGGGCACTTGGAAGCAAGATAGTCTTGTAAAACCAGAGAAAAAGGGCACTTTTTCAATTTAATCACCACCATCTCAATAACTGTTACCTACGTACACCAATGCAGAAATAATTTAACGGAAGAGCCAGTTAAACAAATTTATACAGAAGAAAATACACAAATGATATAGTAAAATCAATCTATAAAAATTCTAAAAACCCAAAAGCCTGAGCTCCCTGTTTGGCTGGAAAGCATACCAACTGACACCACCACAGAAAACCAAGACACAAGAATTAAGCTGCACCTGCAAAACAGACATGAGGACTTTCAATAATTGTCATCAGTATGTCAGACAGAAAACAGATCAATGAAGGCAAGTGTAAGGAGACACTGCAGCACTGCAGAAAGCTCCAGCACCAGCTCTATGCAAATAAGACAAGTATAAACTATGGTTATTACGAAGTAACAAAAGAAAATGAAGGGCAAGGAAGGGCAGGTACAGAAGGCAGATGACGTAACACTCTGAAAATTCAAATCTCTTCTCTCAAGAACCTGACACGCTCACTTTAACCACAAGCACAAATGGATGGAACCAAAAGCAAATCAAACAAGCCAAACATGAAACCCACAATAGAAGAATGTCTCTCATCTGAGCATTTAAAAAAAAAAAAAAAAAAGGGGGGGGGGAGGGTGAGACATGTGGGTTTGTACTCCAGCATAGTTTTATAATAGCTCAAATAATGCTCCTTAAGAAAAGCAATTTGAGCCAAAAGATGTACTTTCTGATACAATGTGAAGTATAAAACAAGATCTTAGACCTCCAGCACACAGCATCAATTCAGATTTGGAAGAGATTCTGATCTATTTCATGTAGGTTTTTCAAGGAAGCCAATGATTAAGGATTGAACGGTCTCAACTCCACTTAGTTTGCGATAGCTGTGGGTCCTGCGCGAGTGGCTGCAGGGCCACCTGTTTACAACTGCTAGACTTCTAAAGCTGATGACTCACTTTAGTTACCAACAAGGCAGCTAAACAAACCACATCCATAAGGTCAGTGGTTAAATAAAAAGCTCAATGGGAAGGGCTTGTCCTCACCAACAGGAGTATACCAATGGTATTTAATTCCCATAATTTGTGCACAAAGTCCTACATAAAATCACCCTCCTTGTCCTCCCAGCAAAGTTTTGATCCTGCTAGACAATAAAAAACTTACTCTTAAAAAAACATGTACTGCCCTAACGCTAAAAGGATCATGTAGAGCAAGCCAATTCTGCATTTTTCTGCAATTTGCAAATTGACAACACTTAGATGATGAGATAATGTGGTCTTGAGGAAGAAAACGAATTGACATTTTGCTACAGTTGCAATCTGTAACTTACTAATGCTCCCATTTAATCGACACAGAACTAAGAAATACTACACTGAAAGGCATCTCCAAATTGATTTCATACTTAGTTGTCCCCTAACATGTGAGACAATTTCATTACTTTAAAACAAAAAGCTAGAAATCTACACCTCCTGTGCAGTAACACCGTAGGGTGAGACCCTTTTTTGTCAGTTTAACAAATACAGTTAGTGTGTATACGGTGATAAAAATCTAAAAAAATATTCATACACAGTGTAGATTTTCTACAGTTCTTCAATGTGGAGACTCTCCAAACGCCTGACTTCACTATGCAATAGGGAAGAGGCCATTTAGATGGTCTTCACTATCAGACCCAACACTATATGCAGTTCTGAGGGAAAGGAATTCACTGAAAAACTTTAAACATTAGGTAGAACTGCTTGAACTGCCCATCATTTACACCCAACCCAGCAAGCAAAGATTTATTCACCAGTGTTTTGAAGTATATGGCACATTACTTTTTAACCATACTGGTTCAAAATCCATTTTCCGTATAGTGAGTCACATCATCTCAAAGCATTTTTACAAGTGGTACATAACCACCCACCTGATTTGATCTAAAAAATTCCTGCACATTCTCCAATCTGAAAAATGGATCCATGAATTAGGAAAAAAACCAAGCCATAACAAATAGAACTAACCTTTATCAGCAAACATAATACACGTTTCTAGAAAACAATGCACTAGAACTACTTTAGAAATCTGCCTTCTACACTTCAGCCGTGTGAAAGCAAGTCACTTCTGTAGGATTTTTAACAGCCATGAACATAGCTGACCTGAGAGGAGTTATCAGGAACAAACGGTCCAGGTCTCTTGTCTTAAGTCCCTGTCCCAGGCGGCTCCCCCCTCCACCGAGCCACAGTACCACCCCTCACTGAGCAGGGCAACTTCCAAGTACTGCCATTCTCTATTTTTACAGATTGCAGCAACATAAAAGCTTTTTTTTAGTACAACATACTTAGCTATATGAGAGCGCTATACATAAACTAATGGAAACTATTCACTATTATGGGCCCTGTTATCCGCACAAAATCAAGTTTGATCATTGCTAGCAGGACTAAAATAACTCCGGGGTGATCTTCAGGGTGAGAGTAGAAATAACCCATAGCCACAGTAGTTATTTTGTCTCAAATGACTATTTATTACAGTAGAAAAATTCATCAAATGGTTTAGGTAATTATGTTTTAGAGGAAGTTCAAAAGCTTCAAAAAGTAAGGCAGGAAAGCAACATCATTTAGGCATGAAAAAAGCAGCCTCTGACAGGAGGAGCAGATGAACAGCCTGCAAAGAGGGCAAGATTCAACTTTTTCACAAAATGATATGCCATTTCTATTATTATCCATAGGAAAAAAAAAAACCCACAACAGAACAAAAGAATGACAAAAAACAACCAACAAAACCAAAACATAACAACAAAAATCCACACTGGGGCAAGTCACTCTAGGAGAAAAAAGACAAATGGGAGCAGGAGGGACAGTAAAGGGCCCCAGCAAGCAGATACATCTTGGCCAGGTAGCCAAAAAATGGAAAAAAACCAAGAACCCAGGAAGAAAATACAGCGTTATAGCTAGGGTAGAGCCTGCCTGAGTGGAGGACAGAGAATGCCAGCAAGCTGCAGTCATGGGCTGGCAGGAGGGAGCACAGTTAGAAGGAACACATTGCTTGGTATAAGCTCCATGGTATTAGTCCTCTCAGGAGAAATCAATACGTCCGAAATGTATGCATTTCCATAAAGGAAACATTTGATACAGGAGAGGCAGAGAAGTGGGGAAAACAGGAATGCTGATACTGGGTTTGGATCTGCTCTGAAAGCAAATATAAAATGGACTGGTTTATATACACAGTAACAAAACTCTGAGGACAGCAGAGTTTATAAGGATGCTCACCCCCTCCTCCCCACCCTGTGAGCAGCGTTCACTTTCCACGTGCCTGCTGCCAGCACACAGACCAAGCACGCTCTCACGAGGGACATGACAGCCCCGGAGAAGACAGAAGCAGGAGTTGGGGAGATCAAGGGAAGGCTGGAGTAACAAGTGGTGTGAGGCATGGTATGTGTCAGAGGAGGGGAGTGCATCTTCAGCACATCCCACAGCAAAATCAGTGCGTGTTCTTCCACACCGACAGCACAGGAGGGGAAGACACCAACCAGATCCGTCAAAGGCGACAAAATCAACAACTTGGTGCCTAAGGGTGGAGAGGTATGAGCATATCCTGGGTCTCAAAAGAGACGTATCTGCTAAACAGCTGGAAATCGATCCTGAAGAATGGAGAAGCACACCTCCCAGAGCGCACACAGAGCATGTTTACTACAAACCTGGGAAGCCAGTGATAAAATGTCATTAATACCTTTAAGTGTTGCAAGAGACATGCTATTAAAATCTCAAATCAAGTGCTAAATGGAGTGGCTTCCTAATGTAATGTTGACTAGTAACAGAATGTGTTACTAATTAAATTCTAGTGTTTAATGAAATTCAGGAAAAAAGGGGTTTTTGGTACTTCAAACAGACCTTTGTACATCATTCCCATAAAGAATTACTACTGGAGTTAGTGCTTGTTTACGTTCCATGGGGAGCTGGTCTCAGACAAAATTGGAGTTATCACTCCACACAGATTTCGGAGTCCACCTGTACCTGAAAAGCATAAGATAACCAAGCATCTGCTTGGTGAAAGCAAGATCATCATAATGCTGTAACAGCAGAAAGGACACCCAATATTCATTAAAAATGGCTCGCTTGCATTCTGGAATAGTTTAGTTTAACTAAACTATTTAGGCAGCAAAAGACGCCTAAAAGGTTTAAAGACCACCACCTTGGTCCCAAATATCCCTGACTGAATCATTATGTTTTCATTTAGGTTGTGGAGGGGAGAACAAAGTAATTATGGAACCAGATTCCAGATTTCAGTTTACGTGACACAAAGACGATCCCAGCAAGAAGCATATTCTCAAGACTACACAAACGAGTGTCCGGACTTGCAGCAAATTCTGTGCATTACAACAGCAGAATTAATATGCTGTCAACAAAGGCGGATGGAGAAAAATACTGCAGGGTGGCTGGGAGTGAAGGATCATAAAAAAGAGGCCACCCACTCAACATCTCAGTATGGATGTTTATTTTAATGACTTTTTAACAAGGGGGTAGGGTGTATATTTCTCATTTGCCATACACTTGAGCTAAAATAGAAAATTATCTCATTTTAGGATATCATAACAGAACAGATCGTTGTATTTCATTCAAAATTGAGGCCATCATCCTCACATCCCACAGCAGGCTGTGAAGTATTTTTATTTTATTGCCTTTTTAAAATACTGTATGTAGGAAGATATTTTCACCCCGCTAGCAGCCAAATTTCATAAAAAGATGACATCAGGGACACTAAAAGATCACATCTAGGCAGAAAAGTGATTTTTATTTTACACCTGTAATGTGACATCTCTTCAGAAAATGATGCATATCAGAATCCCTAATATCTACCTTAATGCTGTACAAGGAAGTGAGTAAGAGAAAGGAGCTACTCTTAAAGATTACTTTTTCTAAAATCTGAAATCCAAATATTCCAATCCCAAAAGTGGAAATGGAGGTAAGAGGATGGGTCTATTTGGTTTTAGCTATTTAAAGCAAACACAGAGAAAGAGAAACATTGGATGATCTTAGATGAAGAAGAGATTTCTAAAAACCCACCACTGTATTTCAAGTAATTAGAAACATATCAAACATTTTATTTAGAAAGAAATACCAATACATTTGATCTGCCATTCAGCATCCTGGTATTAGGAAAAAATATCATTTAATGTGAAATATAAACCAAATTCAACACAACCATGCAAAAATTAATGTATAAAAAAGCCTTGTCACTTACTGGCTGATCCCCTCAAACGAAGCTTCTTTGGAGACATTTCCACTATCAGTATTAACACCGCGCTAGCAAGGAAAACATTAAAAGGACCATGATTCTGAGCCAAACACAAGTATTTAAAATTTAAATCATGGAAAGAACCTGATTGCAGTAAGTCTTTAGGAAAACTTAGACATACGTTTACTTGAATAATAAATATAATATAAATAAATAATTTATAATATAAATAAAAAAACCCCAGAGACTCAAATGCAGACCAGTATTAAGAAATCATTGGTCCCATAGGAGACCAGAATAGAACTCAGGTTAGGATGTGCTGCTTAGGAAAATGGCAAGCTTTGATTTCTAATTCCCTTATGCCCTGAAAGGGAGCTAGGAGACCTATGTAATAATAAAGGGCAAGAGAGTAACAAACGAGCAAGGTTTCTTCTAAAGTAATTTCATTTTAAAATAAATTATTATGCACTGCCTTGGCAATGCTTACTATTTAAATTTCCACGCTGCTTCCCTACAGCTTTCCATTCAAGCAAGAAGCATAAGCAAGAGTGTTTTGGCTGCTACACAGCAGATGAACACTTGTGACATGTGCCTGGGAAACCCTGTGGAGCAGTGTTACAGTTCTGTGTCTGGAAGGAGACCACAGAAGGAGAGGACCAAGCTTCCATTCAGCCAGTGGAAAGAGAAGTGCTCTGCTCTATACTTCATCATAGCAGTGGTAGGAACGTGAAAGCACATCACAGTTCCGTCCTCCCAGCCAAAAATTAGGTGAAAATTCCTGATTACAACCGGATGCTCACAGAATGGCAACTACTCAACAACTTGATGTGCAGAAATGCACTGTGATTCAAGATGGTCAAATATTCCCTTTCCCACTCCTTTCTCTTAAAGAACGTGGAAGAAAGGTACAGGGTCATCTTTTGTATGTGTGTGTGTATTATACAAATATAAGTGGAAGAAAGACTGAAAATTATGTAGGGCCTCTGTTCTTAATGGATAAAGAAACCAGATCTCAGGCTACGTGACTGCTTAAGGAGGGATTTTTTTGTTAAGACTTCCGTCTGGCAACTATCATGGGAAAACAAATCCAGAAGCTGCCACTGCACTTGCTGTAAGGGAAAGCTCAGAGTCAGCAAATCGTATCTTCTACAGATTGGAGACATGAAATCAGATATTCTTAATAGTGAGAGGCTTAAAAACATCTGTCAAGGAAAGCAGCTGGGGGAGAAGTGACAGGGAAGAAGAAACTTGCAGGCTTTACCTCCACTCATTCATCCTCCTTCCAGAGAAATCATCAAGCACCATTCAAAACACTTGGCAGGCATTTGACATCACTACCTCCTCCCAGAAGCTGTTCTTACCAACCCATTCCATGCAGAAAAAGTATTCCCTGAATGCCTGTGGGATTCCCACAGAAAGGCCCAAACATGCTCATGACATGACTAGAGCAGCATAAGAAAAGAAAGGAGTCACTGTACATAGGCTGAAGGATAGCACAGTCAATGTTCGATACGCTTGTCATGTTTTACTAGAAAACAGACAAAGCTTTTGTCAGAGAGAATACAGACTGGAAGGCCAGAGGTTACAGATCTTGAAATCATGGAGGGGCCAGGAGACCAGGCAACTGTACACAGATGGCCTCAAATTTGACCAAGATAGGGAGAAAAAGATTAGGAATGACAGTGCAAAGGAACGCTGAATAAACTGATCTCCTTATTGAAGGAAATTAGTAGTTATTCTTCAGAATATGACTCACCAAAGTAAGCAGCACAGCAGGTTTCTTCGAAGCCAAGACATTGGCTATCTAAAAAAAAAAGTTTTTGAATGCTATTATTTTTCTTTTTATTTCCTCAAAATTACATTGAAACCAATTGAATCAAAAATTGCTGTACATAAAGTAAACTAACTGCAAAGAGAAAAATGCTCCTCCGATATCTTTCAGATACCGTAGTATTACCTGAAACATGCAACAAGAGTCAGTAGATAAAATATTTAGACAGAAATATAGTGCTTAAGTTGATGGTGTGCTTTAAAGACATATATAGCAACTACAATTTAAGATTAGTCTATTACCATAATTTGGAAGACAGAGGAAATGTGAGCCAAAAACCTGTGATGTCACACAGAAATAAGGAACAGGGTACTCTATCCTCAACACACTACTGCATATAAAACACACAGGCGTTAATATTATTATGTTATAATGTGCTGAATAATTGCTAATCAATACTTACTACTATCCTCACTCGGTCATCTTTTACTAAGATTTCTGTTAGGCTCCTTCGTTATCTTTCAAAAAATTACAAACTGAGAACAAAATCACTGGGCTTGTAGAGAACTGGACTTTCACAGCAGCTGCAGAAAGGTGGGCGCTGAATTACACATTTCTTGAAGAAATGAACAAATGACCTAATTCCATAGAGCACAGTTCTACCAACTTTAAATCAGCTTAACAGCACACTAATAATAGTAACAAAAGAAAACATATGGCAGTGAGGTTTAAAAATACCAATTCCATGCTTTCTTTTTTTCCTTCTCCCCATGATATAGCAGGATTAAACACTTACACAAGTTGGTCATTTGTTGACATAAAACTATGCTGTAAATAAGGCCCCTTGTGTCCTGATGGTGGAAAACCAATTTCTTGGTAAAATAAGTAAAAGTTAGAGAAAGAATCTCTGAAAGTTGAACATTTTCATTGCAAGCTTCAACAGCTTCTAACTTCAATACATGTAGTCCAGGTGGAAAACAACCTTTATGTTTGGACAATTTACCGGTCCATATAAAGAGCTATCATATCCCTATCAATATGGTTTTTACACAGTAAGGAAGCAGAGAACAGAACTGCAATAAAGGCATTTGTTTATGGAAAGTGACCCAGAACAACTAAAGTGACCCAAAATAAATGTGATTTTAAAAAATCAAACACATACTTTCCACTTGCAATTTTCACCATCTGACAGATGAGCACTGGAGCACCAGCACTCCACAGAACTCCAATTCACACATGTCAAAAAAACAACCACTCTACAGCTTCCTCCATCCCCAGCTACTGAAATACAGGATCAAACTTCACTTCATAGCTGGACTCATTATGAAAATGAAATAAAACATCCTCACAGCCAATGAGAGTAAAAGTTTTGGTCTAGTGAGTCCAAGTTAGTGCTCTGCTGGGACAAAAGTACTGGAGCCTTCCTTTTCAAGCTGCTCTCCACGCAAAATCACCCACAGAGCTTGGCAGGAATACTGCCCTCACCCTGCTGAGCCTTCCTACCAAAGAAAAGATAACTGCCCAGGTGCATAAGTACACAAACATCTGCTCAGAAATGAAATGAGAAACCTAACTAAGCAAGTCACACTTGCATTTAAAAATATGAATACATTTGCTTTTCAAATATTAGAATGATTCAACATAAATGAAGAGTAAGGCAGGCAGTCTTTCCTCACAGCTCTTTAGAGGCATAAAATAAATGTGAGCTCCCAAGTCAGAGCTAGGACATGCCATCTCCCTGAAAGCAATCCCCTCAAATCTCCAAGGCACTGCAAACCCTGTACTTAGCAACATACTTTCGCTGGATAATAACACAGACTGAAAGATTTCATGATGCGCAGAACATGTTTATGAGACTGTCTTTGGATTAAGACCTTAGCGTTCAGCTCAAAATGGCAGCCTTTAAAAAGATATAATAACAAATTACAAGTACTTTATAAGCACGAAATATGCTTTCCAGTAACTTAGGGGGTGGGGGGTGTCCCACCAGGTCAGGAGACATCCAGTAAGCAGAGGACTAAAATTAAAGCAAAAACACTGCCACATACTGGTTTTGTGTTCCCAGAAAAATATTCAGACACACAGACAACTCACCTCGTTCACATAGTGGACTTCATCCACAGCGTATTTTTTCTTGAAGAATTCAGGAGGATGAATCCTATGGAAAACAACAGAAAAATGCTTGTGTTAGCTTTATTGTTATATTTAATAAGGCCACAGACAAAAATAATAATGTCCTCTACTATCACAACAACAGAATCAGATATGAGGAATCTTTTAATAATTTTATCCTTAACTCCCTTTCTCAAAATAAAGAGATTACACAGAAAGTTGCCACAGCTACAAAAATCAGTGTGCTTTAATCCAGTCCATGCCCGACACTTAGATTTCATGGTCTCCTCCTGAATTAAAGGGTTTTTTTCCCCATTCACTCTACACCAGACAGTTCCATTGAAGATTTTTGCCATGCCGTTTGTATACAACCTTCCAACTCACCAGATATTGGAAGGATGTGGAAATAGCAAAAGACCAGCCTGCCCTGTGTCATACTCAAAAAAAGGAATAAAACATTCGTTTTCTACCCTGGTAACCCCTCTGATGTGAACACAAAGCAGAGTGAGGGTTATTAAGACATGGGCTCTGCCACCTCTATTATTCAGGACACCAGAGATCCACCCTTCTAACCCAAAAGGGTGCACAACTTTCTATGTCCATGTCCAAAACTAAGTCACTTCTGCTGTTTTCTCCCAATACCTAACTAGACACTTTAACTAAATACACGAATAACGTGAAAGATCTACTTGCAGTCAGTCGGGGCAGCCACTAGCATGGATCAGTGCTCCAGGGCTCCCCCATCGATCCCCGTACCAGCAGCTGTACCATTGCTTATTCCTTCACTTTATGGTAGCAGCCAGTTATTCATGAGACTTTAGTCTCTGATTACAATCTCTAGCCCTGCCAAATAAATAAATATAACCAGTGTCATTCTGAAAATGTAATCTCAAAAGAAAAAAAAAAAAGGAAAAAGGAAAGAAAAAAGCTGACTCAGCTTACATCCTTCTACAGAGTAAAGAAAACAGGAGACAAGAAACGTGGTTGGAAGCACCAGAGTTTGGAGGATTCTGTGCATTTTGCTTCCTCAGAGACAGCAGGAGAGTAAGAGGTGTGTGCAGGACAGAACCTTCAGCTGTTTAAACATTAAGACTACAAGAGCACAAGACCAACTGGGGAAAGAATAAATTAGGCTGGAGACCAAAGAACATTTCTAATCCTTGCAGTAAGAAAAAGCAGAAGTGGTGGGACAAAGAGCTCAGCATCTTTAGGAGATGCTCCATAACAAAGGCATGTGCCATAGCTGCCTGCAGTACCAGGTGGCTAAAGGTCTAAGTTACATCACTTTTTCAATCTGTGCGCTCATTTTTCACTTTACATTCCATTGTGCTCCAAACAGTACTAGACTGAGACATGAATGACAACATGAAATCGTTTATGGTGTTCTCAAGCATTAAATCACAGATTTTTAAAAGTTTATTTATCTGTGAAAGTACTAGTCAAAGTAACATAAAAATATCTCATTATGCATTTCCTTTTGCAATGCTCCTTTTGTGGACTCTCTGTCAACTGTTGGGGATTTGAAAGCAGTTATCACTTATCTTCTCTCCCTGGCTAATTTCGCATACCATTAAAAAAAAAATCACTACATCCTCTTAAATCTTTATAGTTCCCTTACCTCCAACTTTTGCATACTCTGTTTCTCCTACAGGCATCCCCTTTCCCTGTCCTTCATTCCTCACACACTGAGGTACTTTACTATTCCAGAAACATCATAAACAGATTTAGCACTTTCCGGTTTTGTTCTCTTTTACAGTTTCAACCAATTCATCTGGTATCAGAAGAATCCCAACTGTACAACCAGCAAATTTATGGCCAATGGCAATTTATGGTAATATATGCTCTTCAGAGCAATACCTCCAAAGCACCATTTACAATTAGCTGCATTGTTTGAATCGAAGAACTGTTTATTCTAAATATTTCTTAAAAAGTATGCTCACAAGTGTGCTGGATTTTATTCACTTCATTTAATGCAGTATAAGTAAGAGCAGGTCTCACTTTCCAACACGCCAGTAAGAAAACTGCTGTTTTTTCACAAGCCGTTTTTCAGCTTTTGTTGTTGTTAGTTGCCTCTATAGTTGTGTGGTCTACAGCACACTGCTACTAATTTAATTCTTTGGTTATGGTTAATATTAATCCATTATTGATTGAAATCCAGCTGTAATCCCTCCAACGTCTCTTATGTACATTATCACTCTTTTTGAGGAACAAAAGTAGCTCATCATCCTTTCAAGGCTGAGAATTTTTCCTCTACTTTGAGAAAAAGAAAATAGAAGCTTCCCACAATACTCCATCCTCTCTCTCAGTTATTAAACTAGGTCATCTTCCAGATACTTTCAACCCCATCACACCTAAAGACAAGCTGCCACATTTCCCAGATGTGTACCTCTTCGCTGATCTTGTTCTTGCTACCTTGCTCAGAAGTCAACAAGACTTCTAAGACAAAGAAGAGAGGCAGACTTCTCAGCTCTTCTCTGAAGCACTCAAAGCTCTGCCTCACTTCAGCTATTTAGCAGCTCTGGCTAGATGGTAAAATAAATTCACCTACACTTCCCACAAACTACCAGCCCTTACCCACCCCACAGGTGCCACAATGCTTCAGTGATGAAACCACTAATCCCAACGGGGAGAATTCTGCAAAGACCTGCTCTATTGCAGAACCATACAAGTGGAAGCGAAAAGCAGACATGGAAGTCTCCATTAAGAGCGGAAAAATTCTGTGCTGTCACATATAGAAAAGCAGTGTAGAAGGCAAAACAAAAGCTCAGGGAGAAAAAGTAGCAAAGATGATCCTCACTGACACCTCTCCATACTCCCTCCAGTCTCTTCAATTTTTTAACCAGTTTAGTTAGGTTTTATGAAAGACTACTACGCACCAACATACATCATAGTTACTGTAAAAAAGTACCGGTGCAGAGTTCCTTAGCAGATACAGGGCTCGGTATTCATTTTTATTAAATTTAAATGTAAAACAGGCTAAATTCTAGCACTGACCATTACTGTCACAAGGAACAGTACCTTCCACTGAATGCTCACTGGCATCATGACAATCAGAAGTTACATTCAGTTATGATAATTTCAAGTACATCTGATACTTCACAGAGATGAGGAAAGCTTCTCTCTACAAATGACTCTCAGGGAGGTAGAATAAGTTAATTGGTTACAATTTTTAGGTTTGGCTTTGTCTTTTGTAATGCTGCTATGGGCTGCCAGTTTCAAAATTCTGATTAATCACTGCAAAGACTACATGCAAATATCCCCACAGCAAGTCATAAATTAATTAGAAGGATTACCCAAGTGGAAGATATGATCCCCGATATTATTGAATCATGTTTCTCCTTACCTATCAAAAAAACAAACTACTTTTGTAAACAGATATGAACAGAAGCAATGGCCTAATTTTTACAGGCTTTTGCAGGGGAAAAACACATGCAAAAGTTTTTAGATTCCCTGGCAACATAAATTAGCAATAACCTACAGAGAATAATGTACTTCAGCCCTAAAAAAGGCTCAATATACTTTCCCTATAGTTTTATAACTCCAGCCAAGCAAATATGAGTGTTCATTAGAAATGTCAATAGTTAGCTTCCAGAATAGTGGGAGTCATCATTTTATCTTATACTGGAAATAAGCAACTCCAAACTCCTGGAAAAGCATCATGTCCACATGCTCAAGCAGCTAGGCAAAAATCTGGCACCTCATAGTTTACAGCCATTAGAAACAAAATATAAGAGTCCAGCACTTTTTTTTATAAGAATACAATACGTCCTCATTTTTTGTCACCAAAGAATCTCTTAGACAAGAGAGACTGTCTCTACTTCACCACTTAAAATACATCACAATTTCTAGTCCAGTGGAAAAACCTTGAGTTAGTGTTAAACAAAGCTGTTTACATTCACATCCTGCTGATGCTTCCTACGCAACTCTTCCGCCTTCCATGTTCTTCTACCCAATCCAGTTCACCTACTTGCTTTCTTACAGTTTTCAGAGCAATTGGGGGAAACATTGAAGATAGCCTAAAAATACGATGCTACATTTTAAAGAGAAGACCTGAATTCTAATGCAGTGTCTCATTTTAGCAGCTAAGTTTTTATTAAAGCACCAAATATTGAAGATTCACCTTTCAACCATAACAAATGACAACTTTATTATAAACAAAATTCTACTGAGGTAGCAGTGGGAAAAAGAGGAACAGCAACAGCAGCAATATTTTCACTATAAAAATACAGTGTGAGACATTTAAGTCAGATGGTAAAATAATACCCCAC
The DNA here is from genome assembly GCF_015220075.1 of Falco rusticolus. Classification (NCBI taxonomy): domain Eukaryota; kingdom Metazoa; phylum Chordata; class Aves; order Falconiformes; family Falconidae; genus Falco; species Falco rusticolus. The sequence continues at coordinate 11,481,868 of NC_051201.1, read as the reverse complement.
ATTAGCTATACCTCATTTCTCTTATACATCAATCAAACATGATAACCACCAGCAAAAAAGTAAGGGAGTATACAATTAAAAACTAGTAACCAGGAATACCAGTCAGTCAATCAGCTTAGTGAAAACTTCCAAGTTTAGAACAAACCTTCCCATCTGATTTAACTAAATTCACAGTGACAGATGACAGCATATTTAAAACCCATGATGCTCCACTGAATCACAACCTAATCAGGCCAGTGCAGATTTTGACAGACCACAGTATTATGACTGGTTCCATTCTGATGCGATCTTTCAAACAGGAAGGCAATACTACTGACTCCTCTGTTTATCCATCAGTAAGATGAACAGCTCTGACAGCCTCTCTATAAATACACCCCCAAAAAATATTTTGAAGCTTTTATATAGTTGGACAAAATTCAAACCTAATTTTTTTTTTCAATATTTTATTAACCACATTGTCTTTCCACTTCAAACCCAATAAAGACTTGGTCTCGTTGTCTAAAAACATTTTAAACCCGTTGTTCATAACACTGCAAAGAACTCATAACAGCAGATCTTAAGAGATTTGTACAAATTTGACATTACTGTAAGAATTCCATTACAAAACATTTCTTTGTATTCTAAAGGACTCTGGAGCAATAGCCTCGTAGTATCAACATGATAAAAGAGTGTTCTAGTTTTCAGAACTGCATTCAGAAGAGAGGTACAAACGAGCTGGATGTAAATCACAAATGCCAAAGAAAAACTGTGAACAGAATTTGTAACAGCTGATTGCTATTCCTGAAAGAAACACATCTAAGCCAACTGCTAATATATTTGCAACCTAATTGCTGATATACATTCATATGTATATGTTTTCATTTGCATCTAAATGTTCTTCCAGACAATCTTCAATATATATAACAACTTTTTCCTACAAGTTGCTTTGTATTTGCATTTTTTTAATCCTTCTAGGACAGATTTTCAGGTTTTAGTTTTTACAGTGGATCAGCTCTAAAACGAAATTCAGCTTTTCCTGAAGTAGTCCAATTTAACTTTTCTTCAGCATTTCTGTTAGATTTCCTAATTCAAGATTACTTATCTTACTGTGTAATCCAAATGTAAAACTATTGCTGTTGGAAAAAAAATTTCCTAAGGGTATGTTCATTACAAAAATTTGAGTAATTCTACTTGGAACTAATTTCAAAACATTTTCTACACATTCTACATTTTATTACTAAATGATTACAGAGACACTCAAATAGGTATCAAGTCAACAGCAGCATGTCCCGAGCTTCCTGATGTGTGGCAAGTTGACTGCATCATCTCCTCTAAACTGGAGGGACATGGATTTAATGGGTGGACTACTCAGCGGATAAGGAATTAGCTGGATGGCCACACTCAAAGGAGTTGCAGTCATGGCTCAATATCCAAGCGCAGACCACTGACGAGTGTCATTCCTCAGGGGTCTGTACTGGGACTGGTGCTGTTCAACATCTTTGTTGATGACATGGACAGTGGGATCAAGCGCATCCTTGGCAGGTTTGCTGATGACGCCAAGCTGCCTGGTGCAGTCGACATGCTGGAGGGCAGGGATGCCGTCCAGAGGGACCTTGACAGGCTGGAGAGGCAGGGCTGTGCACACCTCATGATGTTCAACAAGGCCAAGGGCAAGGTCCTGCACCTGGGTTGGGGCAACCCCCAGGATCAACACAGGCTGGGCGGAGAATGGGCTGAGAGCAGCCCTGAGGAGACAGGCTTGGGGGTGCTGGCTGAGGAGAAGCTCAGCATGGCCCAGCAACGTACATTTGCAGCCCAGAAAGCCAACAGCACCCTGGGCTGCAGCAAGAGAAGCGTGGTCAGCAGGTCGAGGGAGGGGATTGATTGTCCCCCTCTGCTCTGCTCTCATGAGACCCCCACCTGCAGTGCTGGGTTCAGCTCTGGGGCCCCCAACATCAGAAGGACACGGGCCTGTTGGAGCGAGTCCAGAGGAGGCCACAAAGATGACCGGAGGGCTGGAGCAGCTCTCCTGTGCAGACAGGCTGAGAGAGTTGGGGTTGTTCAGCCTGGGGAAGAGAAGGCTCTGGGGGCACCTTAGAGCAGCTTCCAGCACCTAAAGGGGCTGACAAGAAAGCAGGAGAGGGGCACTTTACGAGAGCACGTAGCGCTAGGACAAGGGGGAATGGCTTTGAACTGAAAGAGTGTAGATTTGGATTAGATATTAGGAAGAAATTCTTCACTGTGAGGGTGGTGAGACACTGGAAGAGGCTGCCCGGAGGAGCTGCCCCATCCCTGGCAGTGTCCAAGGCCAGGCTGGATGGGGCTTTGAGGAACCTGCTCCAGTGGAAGGTGTCCCTGCCCGTGGGTGGGGGGGCTGGAACTAGATGGTCTTTAAGGTCCCTTCCAATCCAAATCATTCTATAATTTACAGGGACACAACAGTATTGCTTCTTCCCTTTTGCCCTAACTTTCAGATTCAGAGTAACAGATACAAAACACCCCTTTATAGCAAATTCACTTTGTCTTGAGCAAATAGTCTCTACTAAGTAAAGTAAATGCCTACATTAGCCTGTATACATGGCACTGCAGCATACACACATTTACTGCCAGTAAGTCATTGCATGAGTTACATCACATTTTTCCTCACTTACTTGAGGTGAAACACATGCACAAGGAGTAAATTGCTTCAGCAACTGAAGTTTACACAGCCAACAACTCATTTCTCAGGCCTTGGTAGAATGAGCTTAAAGCAGAGTAAAAGTTTCAGTGAGACCGCATACAAAGAATAAGAATCTTGGCAAAAATTAAAGCAGATGAGTATAGAAATACATCAGCAAAGCACGTAGAGCTGAAGGAGGAAAAGGGATACAAAAGCCGTGTTTTAACGCTGTCAGAGGTTCACCAATAAACTCCCTCCTCATTCCAGTATCATCAAGTTAACAGATGGCAAAGCATTAACCAAACAAGAGGGTGTCGAGAACTGCTAGGAAGAACAACACAGGAGGCTTTACAAGATACCAGCAGATGTTCCTGACTTTGTCCAAAAAAAAAAAAAATGCAATCACCTACATATCCAAAAGGAATTTCACTTTCTCGAACATGATTAAAAGGCATCAAGCTAGTTTTAAAACAAAACAGTACTAATGGGCTCTCTGGTACTCACAGGCAGCCTCCAGCAATGTTTTGATTACCTTAATGTTACTCCCTTTCCACACTTCTCTAGACTTCTGTTTTATCCTTTGAAAGACAGAGGTACCTGCATATAGGTAAACTCAGACTCCTTGCTCCTTTTGATACAGTCCAGAGTAAAATGAATTTTGAGAACAGAATTTAAAAGAAAATTAACTGAAATGAAGACTCCAGCTGATTTGACTGGAAAAGGTAACCAGGGCTGTAACTGAAGCCAGGTCTAGCAGAGCGACAGAACAGCAGAGTCCACGTGCATAATGCTGGACACAGGATGCTGGGTATATGATCCTGGACCTTCAAGTACTACATACAAATTATGCGGAAGCAGAATAACCATGAGCAACATACAGACCACTGGACTTACGAAATCAGAAATGAAGTACTGAGGAGACTCTCATGGTTACTCCTAATAAAAGCCAAGCTCTGAGCTACCCATTTCATGTACTTTAAATATACAGTCTCCCTGCTCCTGTTTAGCTGTTCCCACCACAGGCATTCCCAAAAGATTAAAAGTTCTTCAGGCTTTCTATAAATTCCACCTCAAGAGGCAGTGCCTCAATTAGACATTTAAGAGATACTATCAAGAGCTACCCAAAGCCCCCAAAACCCACAGAAACCTTTCAACTGGTAACCTTTGCTTTATTTCTCTCTGCAAATAAAATTCTTCCTTGGAGAGCAGGGCTCTATACCAGTACAGAAAAAAAACTGTAACAAAGGAAATGTTTATACACTGAAATCCCTGCAAGACTTCTTGTAGTGTAAGACTGCTAACAAATACTCATTTGAAAGCGCTCTTCCCCAAAAAGGAGCACAAAAAAAATTACAATGGTTAAGAGGGTAAGTATAATTTCTAGGTCACTATGTAATAACAGCATTCCACTCAAACACTCAATTCATGCTTCTTAACTAAGTTACATACTGAACCTGTCAATAGCAGATATTCTGCTTTTACTTTGGAAAAACACCTATACTGGGGGCAATAGGAACAATATTTTATGTCCAACACATAAAAGCATGCTAGCAAGCTCTGGAATGTGCGTAGCATGTCTCACAGCTCCCATACTAATCAGTAATAGCATGAAAGAAAGTAGTACTGATGCTTACAGCAGCATTAAGATGACCTGAACAGCTTTAAGAAGGGGATGATAATGCTCCCAATCTTACAACTTCTAAAGAAAACTAAACCAGAAATAAATTAAAGGAACTTGCTGCAACAGCTCAACGGGCACTGTACTGGGTTTGCATGGCAAGGCTGTGTTCGCGGGGGCACAGGGTGGCTTCTGTGGGAAGGTGCCAGCAGCTTCCCCCGTGCCCGATGGAGCCGATGCCAGCCGGCTCCCAGCCGGACCCGCTGCTGGCCAAGGCCGAGCCCGGCAGCGACGCTGGCAGCGCCTCTGGGATAACGGGTTTCAAAAGGGGGAAAGTTCCTGCGCAAGAGCAGCTGCAGGGGGAGAGGGGTGGGAGCCCGTGGGAGAGCAACAGCCCTGCAGCCCCCCAGGCCAGGGCAGGAGGGGGCCGGGGGGGCTCCAGGCACCGGAGCCCGTGGGGAAGCCCCCGGCGAGGCAGGCTGTGCCCCCAGCCCCGGGGGGTAACGGGGAGCAGACCCCCACCCGCAGCCCCTGGGACCCCAGGCCGGGGATGCCCGGAGGGGGCTGTGACCCGTGGGCAGCCGGGCTGGAGCAGCTCCTGGCAGGACTGTGGCCCCATGGAGGAGCCCAGGCTGGGGCAGGGCTGCGGGCAGTGCTGGGGATCCATGCTGGAGCATTGTGTTCCCAAAGGGACTGCACCCCATAGAAAGGATTCACGCTGGAGAAGTTCATAGAAGACTGTCCCCTGTGGGAAGGATCCCATGCTGGAGCAGGGGAAGACTGTGAGGAGTTCTCCCTCTGAGGAGGACACAGCAGCAGAGACAATGTGCAATGAATTGACCAGAACCCCCATTCCCCTGCACCACTGTGGGGGAGGAGGTAAACTGTTACGCCTGGGAAGAAGAGAGGGGTAGGGGAAGGTGTTTTTAAGATTTGGTTTTATTTCTCATTACCCTAATCCAATTTGATTGGTAATAAATCAAACTAACTTCCCCGAGTCGAGTCTGTTTTGCCCATGACAGTAACTGGTAAATGATCTCCCCCTGTCCTTATCTCAACCATTGAGCCTTTCATTGTATCTTCTCTCCCCTGTCCAGCTGAGAGGGGAGTGATAGAGTGGCTTTGGTGGGCACCTGGTGTCCAACCAGGGCCAACCCACCACAGACACAAAGAAAAGGCAGAACCTACCCATGCAAACAGTGCTTGATCCACTATGCCACATTGCCTGTATAAGACAAAGAAGTATCTGGCATCCCTCAGGACTAGGGTGGAGGCCACATACTCCAACACCCAGAGCTCCACCAAGTATACAGGTAAAGGGGTACACAGCAAGCAAAACACAATCTCCCTGGATTGTGTTTTGTAGCACATGTAGCTTTTAAGAAGCATTAATATTGATTATACTTTCCTTATCCTATTTTAGCAAAACAGTTTGGGTTGTTTTTTTCTTTGTATGTTTCCCAGTGGAGGTAATGCTCTTTCAGAAAGTCCTTCCTGAGCATACAGCACAGGTCCCAGGGAATAGAAAACCTAAAGAAAACAATTAACATCGAGAGCTGGGAACATGGAATTTTAGAAGTGCAAGAATAGAGACATCACCACAGGTATTTCACTTGAGTGAAGTGCCTTCTCAGATCCAAGCTGACAAGAAGCTAAGCTTTACACTCAAACCAGGCAGCTGCACAGCAGAAGGCAACGTGGAGGTGCGGAGCCTTGTCAGAGCCCTGCTGGAAAATCCCCGTGGGCCTTTCTTTTGCTGCAACGTACCTTCCTGTCAGGAGCAGCTGAGTCCTTGGAGCTAAAACCATGGCACGCCTGATCGAAAGAACACTTGGATCCTCTGATATTTCAAGATGTTATCGGGAGTTTGTATCACTGAACTCTATACTCCTGCTAGAACATTAAATAAAGTATAAAATAAGAAATGCTTGGTGGGGGTTATCAACATTCCCTTTCATACCAGAGGAATGAGACATGCATAGGCAAGTCTTAACTTTCTCTGCTGTGGTTTGTAGCCATATCAGGATATTAAAAACACTCTGGTGCAGCACTGTTAGGCAGATTTACTTAGTGCTGGTTCTATTTTTCAGTACACCCAAATCAAAAAGAGGAAAGAAAAAAGAAGCGCTTCAGTACTTACATCCAGTTAAACGTCTACGCTGGCAGAGATTGCAAATCAATGGACTGATACAAATTACCACTACTGTTTAAAACAGTATTAAAACAAATTGTTTCTCCATGGGAAATACAAGGAAACTTAAGCAGCTAGAAAACAAAGATTTATAAAAATAATTACTAAAGTCATAGAAACAACACACATTCATCCTGGACTAGCAAGGCTCGTGGACAATTAGAATACTAGGACATTGACTAAACTGATGACTTGAGAAGCCAGAGCATTCGAGCAGCACTGTTTAAAGAAAAACAATCATCAGCAAAGTGGAAAGAGCAATCCAGACAATAATTATTCTGTAAAAGTAATTTTTATCCGCAAAGAAATAACTTAATAAACGAATGGGAGACAAGAAATGGAAATCACTGTACTATGGAGAGAACTGGAATCATGGAAAATAAGCAGCATGGGGAATTGCACAAGTAGGTCTCTTCAATCAAAAGCAACCAGCTTTACTGCATTGTTTTTAAAGGCTTGGATGAAGGGTAAAGCAACAGATGTACTATCTGAATATTAGTGAAATACTTGGTAAAAGTCTCTCTCAAGACTGTCACTCTCCAAAGTCAACTCAAATTGGCTTGGACAGGACTATGATGTGACCTGAAACCCAATGACTAGTCCCAATAAAAAAGTGAAAATCCTAAAGCAGAAAATAAAAATAAATAGATTAAAAGATGAGATTTTCAAGGGCTGGGAAATCCTCCACCCACACTGAAAAGTGGTGTATCAATTTAGACCTATGTTCCCAGAAGTTAAAGTGATAAACAGCAATGGACTGAAAGTCTTGATTAGCGGGATACTGCAAAGACTGAAATTAGTTCTGATGCTGTTCAGGAACAGAAGCAAAACTGAGTATGTTCATGAGATTTGCAGGTGGTAACAAACTTTGCAGATAAACTGCAATTGCCGGTTGGTACAAAACAGTAATAAGATGACCTAAAGTGATTAAAAGCTGGTTTTATTTTTTAAAAAACAGCAAAATAAAGGTTCAGGGGATAGAGGGAAGGGACAAATGGCAGGAAGAGATCAAATTAACAGACATGGAAAATGAAAACACTAAGCATATTTCATTTTAGAGAAAATACCAAGAGAAAAAATACCAGGGGATGATATCACAGATGAGTTCAGAAGGTAAAACCAAAAACCCTTCTGGAGTATATATACTATACAGATGTACTCAGCGCTCCAGAGCATCCTACAGAGAAGAGGACCTATATGTACCACATCAGGAAAATTCATCTAGAAAATGTCCTTCATTCCTACATAATCTACACCAAGAGCAGCAACTTAGGTGGAGCTCCCTACAGCACCCACATACACTCCAGTACCTTTCCAAAGAGTTGTCTCCAATTCTCAGGTTGCATAGAACGGCCTTACTACAGACCTTGCTTTCTTGTAGCCAAGCCTGGGGCTCATTAATGCAATAGTCTCAGCCACCATCATATAGTCTGGCAAACATCCCATGCCGCACACAGTTTAATATTCAGAATTATTCAAAATACAAATGCCACAAAATATGACCAATCTCCACTAAGAAAAAGAGATCAAGAAAGCAATTTCTTAGCTGCTGAATTCTATGATCACATACAGTCAGGGGGTGGTGGGGTGGTGGTGGTGGTGGTGTGTGTAAAAGCCTAAAGAGCCTGAAAAGCTCTTTTTTCACAAAAGTGTGTGTGGGAAAAAAGTAAACAAAAAAACCCCACCAACCACATACTTCTGCACTTTCTTCCAAAGGCTGTAAAACTCCTCAGTTTTGCTGAAGTCAGCCAAGTTTAATCACCACAACCAAAGGTTGATTTTGGTTGTAGCCTACTTAAATGATCACAATGTCTAAAAAGCTTCCTCATTAGATCACTGAGAAATTATTAACATTCACAAAGTATTACATTGTGCTTTATTACAACTCCAAAGTGCCACACCAAGGTTCAACTTTGCAAATACAGATAGCTTCCAAGCAAATTCATGGAAAATTAGAGTGGATGCAACGCTAGATTAATGGTATTATACTTCCCAATCAGCCAGCAGGATTTCAAAGAAAACACAGGAAATTGCACATAAATATTGCTCTGTCCCATTTAACATGTATTTCCGAAGTTAGAGCATGAAAGCGTTAAATATTTTTGTTTTCTATTAAAAACATTCTTTACATGGCAAGGCAATTCAGTTAGTTTGGCATCCGCTCCACATAAGGCAGCTGCTGTACAGTATGTTTTACGTTATAAAATATCTTTAATCAGCACACTGACTAGTTCTGTCATTTATAATTAAGGAGGTAAATGGCAGGTGCAGCATTAATTAGTGAAATTGAAGTCTCTGTGCAAGACATGCAGTCATATCAACTTAATGCCTCCTAGGAATAGAAATGATTGCTAACAGCTTTGCACCACAAACTTGACTAGGGAAGACCATGCCAAGAAAGCAGGGCATGTACAACACAGCTACACTTCTGAAGCCTTTACAATCTTATATTACCAGATTAATTTATTAAACTCTTCCACCAAAAGTCAGAACAGAAAAATACTTCAGGAGTGCAAAAAGCCTACCCACTAAGCCATCCTGTGAGTCTTTGTTTCTGCCTTACAAACAACAGGAGGGGCAAGGTGCAGAGGTACAGATCAAGACAGGCAAAGTTGTTCTCTTACAGATCAAGACAGGCAAAGTTGTTCTCTTAGTTGAAAAGATTTTCCCAGCCAACAACTAAGAAATGGGCTTGCCCAGCATTTGGAGAAATGCCCACACTCATCATTTACAAACAGAGTGTCTGTTATTGAAATCGCTTACTAACACGAAAGTAGGACCACCAGTCCTACAATTACATTCATAAAAATTCTGCCATTGCCAACTTAAGAGGTTGTGGATTTTTTGGAGGATGACCATAGTCTGTGAGTTAAATTACATCTCTCCTCCCTTTTGAAACTGAAGAGGTTTTATTTTGGCTGGAAGGACTTCTGAAAGTTAGCCTTCCAGCTATTTACAGATCTTAAGAGCGTACACATTCAGCAAGAAGTCCTATAAGATGAGTAACACTTCCAAAGAAGTGGTAGTCACCCTCAACACTGGTACTACACAGTGCTGGGTCCTTGGCAGACTGACAGCCCAGGGTGGTGCACTCATCATCATCTCCATGTTCACATGTTCTGCAGAGTCCCCAGGCACCATCTCACCATGCAAAACTGTTCATAAAAACAAGTGCAACTGGTGAGACTAAAGTATTTACAGTGTTGATGGTCTCATTTGTAAACTAATTGTTCATCTCCAAGCAAATGCTCTCAGACACTTCATTGGCATTGGCCAAATTGACAGCAATTTGAAAGAAGGCAAGAAGCCCCCCTTTTGCACTACTTCAAGGCAAAAAGGTAAACTTTTCTGACTGCCACATTATCTATGTTTCAAAAACAACTCAGAAATGTGTCTTCAGAAGAGACAGCACAACAGTACATCAACGTACAGTAGCAGTAAAGAGCCTTCTTCATTAAGAGAATCTATGCATTTCTGACTAAACTCACAGTTTCCACATCTGTCTTAAATAAAAAATAAAACCACAAACATCAAGCAAAGCAACTGCACCCTATGTGATGAACTAGAAGACCAGCTGTAGACAGTATAAAATAGCAACCTCACAAGTATCATACAAGGCATTGAACTGATGGTTCTTCATTGATGTTAAATTAACGTTTCTTCAGTGGGTAGATAGTGCCTTCCACGTGCACAGAAACAAGCATTTCCAAGGCAAACTATAGTAGATAAACAGCAGCGGATGGAAGGCAAACATTTATGTTTTTCTTTCAGTGCCAATTTTGACTTAAAATTGAGTCTTCTAGGAAGGAACACAATACCTAGTTATGTGCAGCACCCCCTGCCAACCAACTTACGAAGCAGAACTGCTACTGACTCACAAATGAGTTATCCATCCATCGTCCTTCTGACAAGCTGAAAAAGTACATGGCCATGGCTGACAGAACAGAAAACAAAGATTCAAACAGAGGGATTCAGGGAGGGTAAGGAGGACAGTTTAGAAAACAAGGATGCTGTGAAGATGACAATTTGTTATATTCTTGCAAGACGACACAATGACAATAAACCACTTTTAACCAGTCTTGTAGTTCTGTAAATGAACCAGTAACAAGTGCTGCACAGACAATTCAAAAAGGCCACCATTTATAAACACAATATTTTGTTTGAAAATTAAAGATGAGACAGTGGAATTTCCATAATATTTTTACACCTCTTAAGATTAGGCACCATCAGCATGGGTATGAACCAGCTGATCTGAACTAACAGAAGAGAACTTTGGGGGAGGAAAAAGCTTTGTCTATAAATGGGAACAAGCACCACCAGGGAACAACTTTAGAGAGTACACGGGGGGGGGGGGGGGTTTAAACAGAACCTACCCTCCCAGACAGGTGCAGCTCTCAGCTGAAATATTTCAAACAGCAGCATTCATATTTCTATGCCATCAGAAACAATTTCAGTTCCCAGGCAGGTCTAAGACAGTGATATTCATATAAACTCTCTGAGAAGACAGCAGCCATGCCCTACCATATGGTCTGGCACAGTTCAGCATATGGGATTGGTTGCGATTGTTTTCCTTTTCCCAAAATTAGCATTAAAATATAAGTGATAGCTTCAATTAGAAGCGAAGCAACCTGAGCTCAAAATATTAAATTGGAAGTAGTCCAATGTTCTGAGACAATGGAGACAACAAAAAAAATTACAGTTTGTTAGAGAATATAAATAGAATTAAGACTGAGAAAAGAAATGAACGCATAAATAAATCAATTCCTCCACTATGGCACTGAGCAATATTTACTACCAATGTGGATAGAAAGAGAGATGTTTATGGCATACTCACAGAATAGAATTAAAATCACATTCCCCAGTCTGCCAGTTCAAAGAGGCTATACTACCTTCTGCCATTCAAAGAGCTTCATTAGCTAAGGCAGCTGCAAACTGGTAAAGAAACTTAAAAAAACTGCTTTACTATTTAGCTGGTTTGGTCTTAAGACAAGACTTCTACTTTTCCTTATGGTTCAGCTTCCCTTCATGAATACCATGAGATCCATGGGTTCATCTCAATTCTAAAGGTATCCTCTAACAAATGCTGGTGGATCATTTGCTATCATATGATCAATACCAATTGATCACATTTTTGTATCACTGTATGTACATAACACTACAATTCACAACAAATTATTTGGTGGAATCTGATTATAATCAAATAGCATTTCAGCTCTACAGACAGTTACGTTATATGAAGTACTCAGATACATGGGAGCACAGTTAAAAGATAGATCTTACTTTCCCATCCAAACCGCATAGCTTTCAGGGAGTTGTGGAACAAAAAGCATGGATCTTCCAGTATCAACATCTACTGCTCCAAAGCAGCCTGCTTCAGTTACTCCAAAAGTCCAATGAAAGTATGATTCCTAGGTTAAGACAAAATATATTCTTAGAAGAAAACCTTCACTTCTACCAGCTCTAAAAACACTACAGCACATACTAATTCTTACTTCCACATACCTGAAAAAGATCTCTCTTGCTTTTGGAGGGGGGGTGGGGGAGTGGTTTAGGTCTAAAGCTTTTCAGACTTACTAATTTTAGGTTACAATAATACAAATCCTTCTGTTGACAACTGGACAGGATCAGAGATTAATAAACCACCATAAGAAAAAAACAGGTCAACTCAGCAGAACATACACCACACAGTAAAATACATTCCTCCGATCTAGAATTAGGGAATGTAGAATCAGGAAGAAACAATCATGTCACATGAGACAAGGCAACAGCAGAGTGCAGATTCATTGGGTTGTGATGGCAGAGTGCTAAAGATGACCCAACCACCCCCCGAGAAGAGGAAGCTGCACTAGGAACAGCCTTTAGCCAAGATTTATTTTAAGAACAAGCAAGCAAAGAACAAAACGGCTAACAATACAGAGATGAATTTTGGTAAGGACAGACATATGTACTGATACCCTGAAAGGTGCATCTCCTCTAAAAACAGACCAATAACTGTATTAAGATATGCACTATCTAGATTAGAATTTTTTGGTTTTGTTTCTTTGTAACATACAACAGCTCAATTAAATTCAGAAAACAAAGTACTGCAGCAGCCATGCAAAGTATGGGGTATGCATAATTAGATTTCTGTTATGCCAACTTCCCCAAAGACTGAGAATGCATTTGGCATGACATTAACAAGTTGTTAAGTCCTATTTGTGGCAGAAGAACACATGGGTACTTAAGGAATAATCTAATTTGAGAAGACACATGTTATAAATTCTAAGATACATCCTGCTTTGTAGAATATACTATTTCTGAAAGCTTGAAATATGCTTTTCTATGAATTAATTCAGTTTAGGTCCACCATTATATGTTTCCCTACAGAGAGAAGGTTATTTTTTGGGTCACAGACAAGACTGAAAAAACTAAGAAACATTCCATTGCTGTCTTTTTAATATTACATTAAACACCAACAGGCAGTAGGGGCTTGCACAGGTTTAGGCCCTTTAAACCAGATAATGAGTCTGTACACTAAAACACTGAAAGAGAGAGTAACTTGGAGCTGAAGAGGCAATATTATAAAGAAGCCAATTTATTTCGGTGAAACAAGGCAAGGCACACATGAGAAATAAAGGGAAAATAATAAAAAATTGTTTAAAAATTCATGCAATTGAAAAGAGTTTCTTAATTTGATCTGAGGTTTTGATTCAGCTCTTACCTGGCGAAACACAATACCAGTATCAGTACAGTATCTCTGGGTTTCTTCTCCACCTTGCAGCAGAACAACCGAATTCTTCTGGACATCCTTATTCTGTCTCAGGCGATCACACAGTCGTCTTCTATTCAAGGCAAAGAGCGCTACAGGCACTTTCAATGTCTCATTCCCCAGCCAAAAGGAGGATCTAGGAAAGATTTTTTTAATTGACAATTAATTGAAGACAAAGACAATGGTTAGCACAATTCAGATGCACAGTGTCTGTTATGTTAGTGTAGAACAGAAAAGGAAGTTTAGTTCAACTCTACAAACAAAATGCTAATCACTCAAGGGGAAGAGATGCTGTATGCAAGCATCGCTCTCCAAACATAGCTCATATGAGTGCCAATGGAAAAAATGGCAAAGGAGACAGGGCTGCCTGCAGCTATGGCCCACAGCATGTCACTTGTCGCTTTCTGCATCTACTTTTTGTGTTGCTTTACCTGAAGGAATGTAACAACAGCCTAGGCCTGCTGAGTAAAGGCAAAACAGGAGAAAATAAAATGAGTTTGAGTTATGGAAAACAGAAGTGGAAGGTTACATGAAGTCTGGCAGACTTCAGCAAGTCCTTCTGGGAAACATTCATTATCTGAAACAGGGACTAGAGAGAGACGATGATGAATAGCAGACACAGGACAACAGCATTTCCCATACTCGCATAGGACCTGCAAATTTCTTTTCTATGTATGTATGTTTATTCTTGCATTCATACAAGCAGCTTCAGCAAGTGACTGAACTCAACACATGCGGCCACAAGAGCATGTCCTCAGTACCAGTGACCTCCTGCTATACATTACCACCTGTCCCTGGGGCAGCACAAACACGCTGAGACAGCCCAGAAAGTTTCTGCAAGATTGTACTCAACAGAAATGCAATTGGAAGAATACAGTTTAAAAGTAGGGAGTACTTGCTTGAAATAAACTGGTTACTAAATAATTTAAGATGTTCTACAAGAACATATTGCTGATTCATTCACATTTGTTATAAGTCCATACCTGTGCTTTTTGGAGCTTTACCAGTAAAAGCACAGTAGCTTGTTGTAGGATTTTTTTTTTTTAATCAGATGAGACGAATCTAAGAGCTTTCTTCTTTAAAAAGTGTTTAATATAGCAGCTTCAGTATTACAGATGAATACTGTCTTGTCAATAAAATTCTACGATTTAAGTCCAGTTTGTCCCTCCACCTCAGCTTACTGAAGACTGGCTGTTTAGATGGTCATTTTCTACTAGATACACTTCTAGAAGAGATGACAGAAAGATAAATTGTTACAGTGTTAAGATGACAAGAAATGAACCACCAAGAGACTTAACCTTAGAGAAAGAGAGCTCCACATCTTAATTATTATATAGTTTTCACAGGCAACCTGAAAGGTAACCTTTGATTTACAGCTGCATAAAATAACCTCCTGGAAGACTTTATCAGCATCAGAAATGTAAACCCTGTAATTTCTTAGTGCAGACACAGCATAAAAGAGCTAATAAAATATTTTATTTTACTTGTTTATAACTACTTGATGTAACAGTGTAAGTAATTTTAGAAGGTGAAAGACTGCTCTTGGTAATCCAATTTTCAAACTATCTGCCTAGCAGTTGAGCTGACAGTGCGCAAAACCCAAATGTGTTTATTTTTATTACCTCCCATGCACACCTGATAACCCAGCACCATGGCAGGTGATCATTACAGGGACTGCAGATTACCTAGGGCAGCACATCAGCATAGCCTGGAAGCACAGCTTAAGCTTTCATTTTGGGGTACCCATGTCTGCAGGAAGAATGAAGCAAGTTCATACAATCCTAGCAAAAGCTACTGGAAGTTTTAAATCAGATAGCGAACCTTACACTAAATAGCGGCAAGACTTTTTGGGTGCAAAGATGTGGCTCAGCCACTCAGCAATGCACAAGAGGTTGGAAACGCTGTCATCCAAGCAAGATCACCCCGTGGAGTAACTCCATGGAGGGGCCTGGAAATCATACACTCACCTTATTGCAAGTATAAAAGGGAAGAGAGAACATCATCAGACACATCTGAGAGCAACCTATGGCATAAGGGTATCTGCTGATAAAAAAAACACCAAAACCAAAAAAAGGCAGAGCTTGTAGCACAACCCGTCTTATGTTTTGCTTCAAAGGAAGGAGGGAAAAAAAAAAAAAAAAAAGAGTCACCTTCATTGTAATTTTATCCTCTTCAAAAGTTTGGGGATTTTTTTACTGCCATTAAAAATTAAAAAAAAAAAAAAAAGGGTGGGGACTGACCTCCCTCCTTCTCCAGGCCTATCCCTACTATTCCTATACCCTGAAGTGCATATGAAGCTCCTACAAAGGCACATTTTCACCTCCATTATGTTTACTATTAATGCTTTTATTGTACTTAAAACCTTTGACAATCAAAATGAGACTCAAGGAGAAATAATGAAGTCAGGCAGCAATTCCTGCTGGTAGTCTCACTACGCCGCTTTAAGAGTATCTTACTGGAACCTTAACACTCAAGTTGAAATGCATTCTGGTGCAAAATGACAGTTCTGCACATTTTATCTAAGCCCATGGCAAAACTGTGTTCTTCCTGATATATAACAGATCCCACTTTCCCTGCTTGAATTTGATGCCACAATATTAATCAAAAGAAGAATATGGCCCTGTACAGTTGTTTTCAAGTTACATGGTTTTCTCATAGGCAAGGCTCTAGTCTCTATTTTAAGGCTGCTTTAACAGTCACAGCAGCTGAGCATGCTGGACCCCAGAGCAAGAGCTGCAGAACACAAGAGGGCTGGGCTGAGTGTTGTTGCAAATATTGCTCTGCTCCTCAGGTTCTCTGCTGAGCGCTCATGTTAATGCATGCCTTGGACAGTACCAGCTTGCCAGGCAACAGACATACTTTCACAACTGAAATTCTGCAGAGAAAATCAGCCAGGTTTCAGAGAGGATGCAACTTTAAAAAGTTTGCTTCCTCCACAGACTTTGTTCTCCCTTTCCTCCCAAGCACTCAGACACCAAACTGACAGCAGCTGCACAGATGAACTAGCAACACAGCAAGACACCCACAGACAGTGCCTTGCCTGCAGGGATTGGGTCACTCTGCACACACGATCCCAGCGCCCACTTTCCACAACTTACACAGAATGCTCTTTTCAGAGACTGGCAGTGACAGAGGGATTTAAGTCTTACAAAAAGGAGTATGGCTGTATACCTGGCTTTCTATTGCAAATAATGACTCAGGAAGAGAGCTCTCACAGTACTCAAGACCCCAAGAAGTCTTCACGCAGAGGGCTGGCTGTGTAACCATCACTCTGTTACTAACGAATACGTGGCAGGTAAGGGGGCTGTGACTGGCCTGGTCTTTCTTCCATACTCTCTTCAGCCCAGCTGTTACACACCCCTGTGATTACAAAGTACTGTCTACGCCATGACTATTATGTAGCACTTTTCCAGTTTCAAATATAAGAAGTCATCACTACACCACTTGTAGTAAGTTGAGTGGGTACATGTATATAACTGCCTCACACGTGTATCAACCCTGCAAATACACATGCAATTGCAGTGTAATCAGTGTAAAACTCTTATTTGTCACCTAATACTAATACCACAAACTTCTTTCTACAGAGGGAATTACAAGCTTTCAATTTTGATCCATGATCTCCAATTGCTCAGTTTATGCCACATAAGAAACACAAATATCAGAATGTAATTAATACAATACATTGGCTGGTCCTTCAAGGTCTGTTTCTTCTGTTAGTACAAGGACTCTGGCATCTCCAGCCACAAACTCAACTCAAAACTCTTACATCTGATAGTAAAACAAATTTGATTCAAGCACTGCTTTGTGGTGCATGCCTCTTTGAAGCTTCTGCAGATAAGCATCAGTGTCAGAAATGGCTACTTGCAAGACCAGGACAGGACAAGTGATGCAGCTACCCACATTTTGTCTAGCCTGGTACCAGAACTCAGCCGCTGCTCTGCCTGGTAAAGGCCTACCACAGCAACTGACAGTTTCCCTGCTGGCTGTCACCCACAATTTTTATGATCAATTAGGCCCAAGCCCACACAAGAGCTCTTTTATTATACTGGAAGTGACATGTAGCTAAGAACATTAAACTACGTTTGTTTCTTTAAAGTTTATTTCTCTTTTGCCTAGAACTGCTGATTTTCAGTGCTTATTTCAGAAGTTTTATCTTTTCAGAAAGCTTACGTTTTGTTAGTGTATGATCCACCTAACATTTTGGATTTGTTTTGATGCAACCACTGGTAACCAAAATCCTATTTTATTTTTGGTTTTCCCACAATTTTTTAATTAACCTTTCGTACTTCTGTTTTTTTTCAGAAGAAAATTAATGGACTGCCGTTTCTGTTCTACTTAGGTCATGCAGACAGGATCCAGTTTTCAACGAAGATGAGAAACCACTGAAACTACTTTTCAAGAAGTTATCGTTTGTTTGTTTTGAGCAAGAGTCATCAGCATCAGCCTGAAGGCTAGCCAATTTTTAATGCTGTTTCCACATCAAATATATGAAGTACAAGAGGCCTACACAAACCACGGCACAAACAAGCCCGCAATACAAGCGAAAGAGCAAAAGCAGCCAGCACTGTTTAAGGTGTAAACTGGATGTTTTCTTCACAGTGAACTCAGTGCTCCTTGTAAATAAGCCAACAGCCTGCAGTCCCGGCCCCATGCGACACCCCAGCTACCCACCCCAGCCCAGCGTGGCCCTTGGGGGCCGGCTCCTGGCTAGCAGCAGCACCTCTGCACAGGGAGCACCCAGCGCTGGGGGGGGGCAGGGGCCGGGCAGGGCCTCACAGGGCCCAACCACCACCCAAAGGTGAAACCATCACAGCCAAGCCCCAGCGTCACCCGATTCTGGCATCTATGAAAAGTTCCTAGGGCACCTATGAAAACTTTTGATGCATTTTAATGGAGCCTTCTTAAAACACTTGAAGAAACGGCTGAACTTAGCTATTCAATGTGTCGGGGGCTTTGCGCCAAGTAACCCACATCCACCTTCAAGCACGACTTCACACACGTAACGCGATCTGAAGGATAACGCAGGGCTCGGGGAGGCACTGCCGAGCCCACCTGGCGGGCAGGGCGCCCGCGGGACCCTCCACAGCTCCCTCGCCGCCCCCCAGACCTGCTCTCACTTCAGGGCGCTCCGGCGCGGGCAGCCCGGCCCTGCGCAGCCGGCTCGGGGCGACCGCCGCCCTCCGGCACCCGCGACCGAAACCCCGCCGGGCCGCCGCCTAGCGCCTCGCGGGGGGAGCGGGGAGGAGCCGGGGGGACACGCAGCCCCGGGCCGGAGCGCAGGGCCCGGCGAGCCTGTGAGGAGTGGGAGGCGCCGGCGGCACCGCGGCCGAGCAGCGATGCTTACCCCGCCGCCGCGGCCATGTTGCCTCCTCGGACTTCGCCTGTCATGTGACAACGGGACCGCGGCAGGGGGCGGTGGCGGCGCCTTATCGCGGGCGCCGGGGGGGGGCGGGGCCAAGGGAAGGCGCGCCCGGCTGCCCCTCGGAGGGACGGGCCGTTGGCGGGCTCTGAGGGGACGGGACGGCGGCGGGGGCTCCGCTCGGGGCTGGCGGGCACCGGCGAGGCGCCGCGGGCCCTGCTCAGGCTCAGCCCTACCGCTGGCCGGGGAGAGGCGCCGGTGGGGCCGGGACTTGGCCCCTTGTCACCTGAGGGGTGGCGCTGGCTGGGGGCGCTCTGCGGCTGCCCCCGCCGCGGGGAAGGTGCCTTTGTGACCCTCGCCTCACGCGTGGGCTTCCTGCACAGTCCTAGAGGCCTCGAAGCTAAAAGTTGTATAATGGAAATAAACCTTTTATAGCGATCGCTGCCTTTTACAACACAGCTCTGCTGTATAGTTCCTCAAAAAATCCGTTTAACATGCTGTGCTGCTGCGATCCCTGTGAGAGACGCCTTCCACTTGCACGTTGAAATGGAGGTGTCCCCCCACAGCCTTCAGGCATGGGGTGCAGCAGCCAGCGCCAGTTCTTGGACTCACCCTACCCTGCCATATTTTGCTCCTATTTGCACAGTTTTCTTCAGAACCTGACTTGGCTCGTTCTTGCCCTGAAGTTACAAGCTACCTGAAGAAACCAATTCACAGGCCAGGGTTCACGTGGCCAGTAACTGCCATACAGCAGCAAAAGGAAATACCCAGAAGCATGACATACTGGGCAAAGAACGAGAGGAGCTCTGCTCTGTGACCTGAGTAACATTGTTTTGCTGCTCTGTGCCTCAAAAAAGCAGTGATAAATACTGCTGTGAGCTGGCAGCTCGGTGCATGTACCACTGTCCTCCCTTGCAGGAAGGAAAGCGCAAGTGGGTGCTCTGCTGCTGCTGAGCAATGCCACTTCTCTGCTGTTCTGGCACTGATCTCAAAAATGCCGTGCTACCACACAATATCTGGCTAATGCACCTGGAGGGTCTGCTTCCACCACAAGCGCTTGGGAAAGGGACGGATGCAGGGCAGTGAGAAGAGCGAGCAGGAGGAGAGTCATAAAATACATGGAGCTTCAAGTTCATGTTTGTTAGAGCAAACCAGCGCCCTGTTATTAAGAAACGTGTGTGATTAAACCCCTTTTTTGGTTGGCCAAATTGTCCACTAGAAGTTGGAAGAAAACTGCGGCTACTTATGCATAGCTGGCTCCGAAGTGGTGGTGTGAAAGCTGCAGGGCAATCACAGAGGAAGACTGATTTCACAAAGTCTGGAAAGGAATGTGTAAATTGAGAAAACTAGAAAAGTCAAGTAGTCATCCTCTCATTTTTTATGTTTTTATGCACAAGGGTCACAGTCCTTTACTACAAAATACATAAAGAATCAGAAGCTTCTTTTACAAACTACCCATTTGACAAGGAACCATACTTATTTTGGGCTCCAGATTAATGGATAAAATCCCATTTTTAGACATTATCATTGGTAAGCTGTTGAATTGCAAGGAACTTTCTTCAGTTTATGCAGCCTGAAAAAGTTTTTTCTTGTAAACTGGAGCAAGATATTTTACCATGTTCAGTCCCCTAGTGGTGCTCCTTTTGCTTAGATTCCAGCAAAAATTAGGAAGCGGCAGGGAAGCTCACTTTGCCTTTCCTTCTCCTTTCAGGAGTAGAGAGAAAAGAACAAAACCTTCAAGGCACTCTCCCAAATACTGTCATTAGTGGCTTCAGGCATTAATCTTTCCCAGCTCCTCTCTGCCAACCCATATACTTGCCCTCCTTAGAGAAAAGGTCTCCTGCATTGTAGTATTTACCTGCCTTACAAAAACAGTCACTGAGATTTAGAAGAGTTACCTGCATTGTATGAAATCTCAGGAGAAAATAAGATGCTGTTCCTTAGGGAAAAAAAAACACCAAACCAAACAATTTTTATGTTTTATTACCTAAAATATCCTGTTCCACTGCCTCAGGATTTGAAAGAATGAAACTTCTGCAAGATGCACAAATTAAACTGATTTGCAAGGTGGCTGTGCTGGTAGCCAGTTGAAATGCCAGCCACAGGAATGATACTGGCAGCCAGACTGGGAGCAAGACCAGCTTTATTGCACACATAGATAATTCTGATTCTCTCTGCACTGCATTTTATTCTGCAACCGAGACAATGCAGGGGCAGACCTTAATATCTGAGAGACTAGGTTACAGCATTTCCCTCTAAACCAACGTTCGACTGACTGTTACTGTCACTTACTTATCTCTCAGCAGGACTTCTTCTCTCTGCGGTCAAGAACATTCACTGTCACGTTGAAGGCCTGATTTTGCAATGTTGGCAACTTCAAAATCCTCACTGTAGCAGTCTGGGTGCACAAGAGATACAACACTGCAACATGTGATGGGATTCTGGACCGGCCAGATTCTTGGTCAAAAATCTGGTTTGAATCTGCTGTGTGAGCACACCAGAAGCATGGTAAGGGCTCTCAATCTGTGACCGTTATTCAAACACCAAGTAGAAGAACATGCTGCTTAAACAGGGAAAAATCAAATCTGCAGAATGAGCCAAAGCAAAACAAAAAAGCACTTGAACACAAGAATCCCCTGGCCTGTTGTGTCCTTGCATTGGAGAGGAAGGAGAAACTGCAGTCCTGCAGTTGTTCTGAATCCAGCCAGTGTCTTTCTGAATTACATCCAGCTGTAGACAGTCCCTGAGGGTCCCTAGGAAAATTTCCTTTCCTTCACCTGTGAGATTCAGCTGTGCATCTCTGCCTAGCTCCTACACAGTTTGTACTCCTGCTCCTTGTAGGACCTTCTGTCTCTCCTCAGACTGTACTAGTTAGCTAAAAGTAACTAAATTGCACAAGAAGCTTTTTTTATTCTTATTATAAAGATTTAAAACAACTCATATTTTCTCACACAGACATTAATTCACCTGGCAGTAAAATACTTTGGAAGGATTTACAGAACAGCTACTGTAACAATTGGTCACTTTACACCCAGATAAGAAACCAGCACTGATAAATTGGAACCAGTACTTTCCTATTGCTGTTTGTCCCTCCATATTTTAAGTGGTTATACTGCTGTCCAGGCAGGATCTTAGAGTTCCGCGCTGTCAGTGAGAGCATTTACAGCTTCTGTTATCCTAGCTGAAAAGCAATAGTTAGGTTAATAAACCTTCCTTTTATTATATGAAAATTACCTGAATACAGGTAAAGATATTTTCAAGATATTTTCCCCTGGTTTCACAGTACAACAGATGAAAATCCAAAGTTAGCAGGAGCAGATGCAGGCCAAATATGAACTGGGGGAAAAGGAAGGGCACTGCAGCTGTGATGGCAGCACGTGCTAGGGGAACATCACCTCTCTTCTGCCCACCAGCCCAGGCTAGGTGTCAAAAGAAGAGCTAAATACTCTCTGACTGCTGCATAGTGCTTGAGCTTCTCTCCTGCTTTGGGAAAATGCAGTTGGTGAGAGACCTGATGATCGGGGGTGGCCATGAGGGGTCATAGAGCCACACCAATAACATGGTACCCCACTAAGAAATCCTGAGCTGCCAGCATCATGACATAAAGTGGGGAACAGGGTCTAATGCTGTGTGACTAGGTTACCATGGGTCCTCCTTAGTAAATCTTACCTGGGTATAGGTTTTTCACTACAAGTTTCAGCTGATTTCCTAAATATCTAGAAAGCTTCCGTATTACACATGCCATCAGAAAACCAGGAAAAACAGGAAATGCTGTTCATCAGCATGTTTATCAGCACAGAAATTTTTCTAAGTTCAGCTTGACCTGTTGTCCTGCTGATTATT
Organism: Falco rusticolus; assembly: GCF_015220075.1. NCBI lineage: Eukaryota > Metazoa > Chordata > Aves > Falconiformes > Falconidae > Falco > Falco rusticolus. Next base: position 11,459,471 of record NC_051201.1, on the reverse strand, counting down.
CCCCCAAATTTCTGGAAGCTAGAACATTGCTGTCTGAGACGTTCTGTGACCATCTTCACTTGGATGGGAGAGCACTGGCTGGGCAAATAACAAGAGACAGAGTTTGAAGTTATATGAGTGAGAGTATTACACACATTGTAGAATCAGCTGTTACCCCAAAGTAATTATAGTTTCCTATGTTAAAATGCGTTAATGCTGGGGTGGGGGGGGTGGGGGTGTAATCAGCTGTTAGCCCAAAATAATTATAGTTTCCTATGTTAAAATGCGTTAATACTGGGGGGGGGGGGTGGTGGTGGTGGTGGTGGGGTGTTCATTGAATTACTATATATAGATCCTTAGCTTTTCATCACTGAAAGATATATGTGCAGCCTTTGATACAATGGCCACAAGTCTTTAACTTGGAATTAAGATTACAAGGTCCCTTCAAAGTAACAGATTGAACAAAAGAATCTGCCTTTGGCATTTTCATCATGAAACAATTTTGAGTAAATTTTCCCTCAAGCACTAAATGTATACTGCTGTATTGATCTTTTGGTCTTGAAATAAAAGTGTGATTTTCCCAAAGCCTGTTTGAACTAAATTATTATAAAAGGCAAGAAAGGTAAAGCATTACATTGCTTCATTACTCTCCCCATTGACTTTCACTTCAGAGTAAGAAAATCTAGTACAGCCAGAATGTGCCCATCAAGGATCGGACAGTCTAAGGTAGCTTCTCTAGCTATTGATTGATCTTTACAAATTATTATAATTTTTGGGGGTGTGTGTGGGTTTTTTTGCAGTTCCTTAGCATTGACTGTCATCGTTTCAATTAAATCAATCTCCCCATCTGTATTTATAAGTTGCTGCCACAGGAACTATTATCTCATAAAAATGTATTTAAACAGCACTATAGCACTATTAAAACTGCTTGGAAGACTTCTTTTTAGTGGAGGTTTGGGTTTGTTAGTTTTTTTAAAGAATTAGTGGCCAATGTGATGATCTCTGTAATGTTTCTCTAATGTCTCTGGCAGCTTGAAAGAATCAATTTTTTATATTGCAACATATTGTTTTGCTTCAGCAAAAGGAGACTTCTCAATGATTATCGCTCTGTTTGCTCGTATGTATTGGTTTCTTCGCTAACCCATGGCCATGAAAGCAGTTTACACTTGTCTGTGTGTCCTTTGCATAGCGTCCAGCACCATGACTCCTTTTTCGTTTCTCTAAGAGTTGTGTGCTACCTAAAAAAACAACCATGCTGCATGATGTGAGTGTAGTTCAGTCATGGCTAACTGCCAGGCATAAGAGATAAGCCACTATCCTGTATTTTCTTTTATAACTGTTACTAGTTAGTATGATAGATGGATGCTTTTGTTTATTCTAAGTAAGTTTTATGGAAAATGCTGTAGTGAATTTTTACAACACTGGGTTTATGACACGAATGCAGTAAGTATCACTTCAGCCTTTACCTGAACAGCATTACCAGTGTTACTGTGGGCATATCTGAGAACAAAATTCCTTTGCATTACTCATGATTTATTTCCTCAGCATTTCTCATCTTCAAATGCACAGCCTTTTTCTACACAGAGTGGTGGCACACTGGCTATATTTTGAAGGGCAAAACCAAAGGTGCTTTACACCACGTTCTAGAGCAGAAGCGTGGGAAGAAGCACATGAAGTTCCTGTACCATGTCAGAGAAAATTTTGTCTTGCCTGCATGTATGAACATATGACCCATAGTACAATGACAAAGCATCACTTCACATGCAAGTTCCCTGTGGTACTAGAAATGTGCTTGAACCCTTTCAATATACTGTACTGTTATAATGCAGAACATGTTTACAAATCTTAATTTTTCTTTCATTACTGTCTGCATAATATACTCTCCACCCAGTGCATAACAAATCCCCAAACAAGCTTGTAATATGCTTATGTAAAAATTTTCTCAAAAGATTAATGTCCTCAGGTTTTTGCAGATTATGATTCATACCTCCACACCAATTTAAAATCAGATTTCCACTTTTTTGGTAGGAAAATCCTCTTTAATTATTTACTGTTTATATGGAAAGTGTTTTCCACTCCGAGATCTTGTATTAAAATTTTAAGCCACTGGTTTATCAATATCTGAATTTTGTTGATGATGAAAAGGTTGCTTTCTCTTAACACAGACATATTAGAGTTACTTGAAATCAGTTCTTTCAGGGTTTGCATGAGCAACGTTTCCTTTTTCTGCCTGAAACTGCCCTACCCTCCTTGCCAGGAAAGAAAGATCTGCCGCTTCTGATGCTGCCCTCTAATGATAGAAACCACTGCTTCTTCAGCTTTTGCTTTCTTACGCCGCTCTGTTGTGTGGCAACAGTCAGTCTAAGAGGGCCCAGTGACAGCAAGGTTGCCATGGAGCCATGCCTGTCACTGCTGTGAAATCAGTGGTGTGGCTGTGCCTGGCCAAAAGTCATCAATGTTCCTGACCCAAAGTGACTCCCTGGGTTAGCCCTCAGCACCAACTGCAGAAGATGAGATACATAACTTCCTATTTGTACAAACCACTCATCTAATCTCCTTTGCATCTGACTGGAAATTTAACTCAGCCGGCTCCTGGCTTCGATTTTCAAAGGACAGTGATAAGCAACTGGCCATCAGATTATCTAATTGCAGTTTATGTCCTGTGACTGTAGCACCGTTTCAGTTTGGTCAGGCCACTTACACTACCCAGTGTCCAAAGCCCACCCCCACAAGCAAGCTCCGATCTGGGAGCTTAGGAAGGAACAGAGGGGATTGTGCAATAACATGCTAGAAGAGGACAGAGAAGATAAAAACCAAGAGCTTGTGAATCGGGGAATTCAATTATCTTTTGAACTGTAAAAATTGGCTATTTCACACAACTGCACTCTCCCCTTAAGACAAAATGCAGCCTTTCTCCCAGGTGGTGGAAACTGTGCCAAAATTACAAAGTGCACTAAGGATGTTATACGCCTCTTCGTCTTTTAATGAATCAAACATTCATTTTTAAAATGGGTCATATTTACAGGTATTTTTGGAAGACTACCAGTTTGATAAGAGCGAGACTCGTTTTATTGCAGAGACACTCAGAGCTCGTTTCCAGAGTGTGTACCTGTCTGCCCTGTGCACAGCTGCCTTGTGCTGGCAGCCCCCCTGCAGAAGTTACGCTGAGCACGGGTTCTGCAGAGTGACTTGGATGCATCCATGAAAATTAGGCACAATGACATTCAACTTGGGCAACAAAAGTAATATCCACGATCACCATCCTCTACTGCCTAGCCTCTAAATTGAAGTATCATTGTCTGTTTTTAGCTTTACAGTCAAGAATGTAGACACGATTTCTAAGAAATTGTTATCTGTCATCTCAAAAAACTGTTTTGCTAAACTACCCTTTGGTTCTGTACAAGTTTAAACTATTGTGAGGACAGCTTCACTTGGTTTCCATCAGCATTAGCAGTGTTAATATAATTCGTGCTAACGAGATACAGAAAAGAACCTCAAAGAACCTGTGTGGTTTAATCTGTGTGTGTGCGTGGTATTTCCAAGCATCCTGTGTTTCAGGTGGCATCTGTCTGCATCCTTGAAAATAAAAAGGCTCATACAATTCCACTAATGTGGTGCTACAGCTGTGCCATTTTTCCCCCTTAAGCCCTGACAGGCGTCTTTGTTTGTTTGTATGCAGGGGCTCTGTTTGAGCTGTTGCCTGGTGTCCTTGCTTTGTATGCTGGCAGGAGAGGCGATTGTTTTGTTTTGTTTTTATTTTCAGAAGATGTGGTAACTTTTTTGCTATTACTGTTGACAGCAACAACTCTTCTAGTCTAGCCTGGCATCACATGACAGCCAGAGATAAAGAATTCAGCTTCAGAAAATAATGTGGGCTCTTACTGAGTTCCAGAACTGGGGAGATGCCAAGCAACAGCAAAGTGCAGGCTTCACCCTGGGATGCCATCAAGTTGTAGCAGGCAGCCTGCTCTCCTCCAGCCCCAGCTTCCTTTACAATGGAAATATTTAGGGGGTTATACTGAGTATCAGGAGGTATAAAATAGGTATAAACCAGAACAGTTCCAGTATTAAGCATGACACAGCCATGCTCATTTGGACCTGACTTCGTGTGTTGTTTTCCTACTAATTACATGTGCAGCACCCCTTTCGTGATACCGCCCTTCCCCGTTTCCATTGTATGGAGTAGGAGCAGAAAAGCAGTAACATTTGCTGCTTTCCCAAGACTGAAAAGAGGTAATATCCACTTGTTTCCAGAGATACAAAGAACAGAGGAGAAACCTCTTTAGGCTCAAGCTTCTTTCTGAAATCACATCTTCAGGCATTTTGGTACCGTCCACCAGCTCATCAGCGGCTCTGGGCTGCACGCAGCTCCCTCGCAGTGTGAGGTTTTCCCAGTTTCACTTTTCTGCAGTAAGTATGGGAAAGCAAATCTCTGAGTCACACCGCAAAGCGAGCCCGATGACAGGCTGACTAATGGTGCTTTGACAACATCCAATAGATTTTTACAGACATTAAGGTCTCATCAGAAATTTGTCAGCAGTAGTTTAGGAAATACTTACTGATGATTTGCAGAGTTAACAACTCTGTGGGTGTTTGCTGTTTGGCTATCTACATAAACAAACCACTGGCGCAGCTGGAAGAAAATCCACCAAGTTGTTACTAATTTAGACTCTTTGGGCATGTCTCTGCTCCAGGCACAGAAATGACTGTGCTGCAGCATACTGGTACCCCAGCTATTTTTAAAACACCTAGCTTGGTACCAGAGGAAGCCAGCTACAGCAGCATAGAGCTCATCATGGATTCATTTACCCAGCTTTTTGGCTCAAATATTAGTGCCAACAGGATTAGCTAAACCCTTTTAAAATCAGAAAAAGGAGATACAAAGGACTTGATTCAGCAACAGTCTGATTCAAAGAGTAAACTCACAGTTCCTCACACTAGGAGCTGTGACAGGCTACACAGATGAAGACAAGAAGCTTAAATTTGCTGTAGTAGACAACGGGGAGGCAGGGAGCCAGTAAACACAGTGGCTGCTGTGGGGAAGGGTCTGGCCTTCACTGTGAATCCTTTATGTCATTGCAAATGGAAAATGTCACATGGAAAAGAAGGAGACTCCTATTAATAAAGAGTCACTGGGGTAATGTGCAGTAGAAGAGGAGGAGGGATTGTGTCTGGACTTGTTTATCCGCAAAGAGCTTTACATGCTACGACAGCTCTGACTTATTGCTTCTGGAAGACGTTTCTAACGTCAGTGTCAAAGTTCAGGGACCTTTCCCACATCCCCAGTACTAGCTGGCATAACTACCCCTTTGTAATAATTTCTTATCAACAGTGACTTGCTCTATGCATGTCACTCTGGCTCATTAGGGGCTGGTCGGACAAGAAGGACAGGCAATTGCCCAAGGCAGTAAAATGCTCACTGTGTAATAACTTCTGGCTAAGAGGAAGGACATAGTCCCAGTTACCTAATAACCTATTGACCTATCCCTAATCTTAGATTTATTCTTCTCACTAGCTTGAGAGTCAGTAAAATTAAAAAGTGCAATAAAGAAAAATGTAAAATATAAAATTAAAACACCCAGTAAACTTAAAACCTTCACCACAAGCCGCACCGCTTGCTGAGATCACAATCTGTCAGGACAGGACTTGCTGAGAAAAGCAGTTCCTTGTAGAAGATTGCCTTCTTGTTTAGAATATTTAGTGCCACGGCTAAGGCATGGATTGGGGCGAGGTCCTCAGAAAACTAAAGTGAAGGCTAAAGAGCTGCACATTAAGAAGCCTCCTAAAGCTATGCCAGCCGAGCCCAGAGGGGATGACAGTAGAAAACGTACCCAACTGTTATCTGGAGAGAACAGTCCCTACAGTGCACTGAAGAAAGAGTGAGGAATGTCAATGCTACGGCACAGTGCAAGTCTGCCAGGCTCTAATGAGACAGGCTGAGTAACGGGGGAAGGATGGGAGATGTTCAGCAGGAGCAGGCCTCGACCTTGGAACTGAGCCCAAATTCTGTAGCAGAGAGTAATAATGAGAAAGGCAAGATCAAAGGAGACAGCTCTAACAAAGAGGTGAAAGAGATAGGTAGAGACACACGAGCGCTTACCAAGTACTTGACTTCTCAGTCCTTTGCTTTGGGCTTGACCTCATGTTCTCCCGACTCTCTCCCCCCCATTGTCTTTGTAAGCCTGAGCCCGGTGAGCAGGGACATCCTATAGCTGAGCTGCTGCAGCACGCTGTATACAGTACGTCTGGTTGATACATTCACAGCCATTATGCATGGGTAATTTTTATTACCCAGGGGCATTTCTCTTTTACATATCCCTAGCTACACTTTTACTGAAATAATTTTCTTTTTTATTGGCCTCTTACATTGTTAGAGTGCCCGTGATTTCCCCAAGGTTAGATGATGAATGACAACACATCATATAAAGACAAAATACAGGCATTTGCCAACTATAAAACGGATTTTTTTCATTTGATATGTTTCCTTTTCTTGTGCAACAATGATAAGCAACCTTGATGGGATGAACTGTACAAACAGAAGTTTAACAAGCTTTTGTCTGAATCCAGGATCACACAAGAAATAGATTCAGTAAAGGTACTAGATTTCTACTAACATGATGGACCTTCAGAAAACGTATTTACCATTTTAAAGACTATTTCAAATATAATCAGCTGGGTTAAATCCTGCCATTAGTTGTGCCAGCTGAGTCCTTGAGAGATTCCAGTGACTTCAGGAAAATCTGTGGGAATGTAGAGACACATAATCTTCAATCTCTACACTATCAAATGCTGGCTCAACTCTTCAGTGGCTTAAGCATCTCCTTTCTCCCCTTCCTTCTCCTCAGACCTCTCTCTCTTCGCTTTGTCAGCAAAGACACGCTTCCAGTCACCCACAAGCAGGCGATGTCATCTTTCCTTCCCACCCTCCCCTCTTTTTGTGAGAATTTGATAGCAGCAATAGCTCCCGCCAACCGCATGCAGGAGGCAACTTTTGAACAAACAGTATTTTCTGTTCAAACAGGCATTCCCAGCTGCTCCTGAGGCACAGAACATGAATATCATTGCTTTTCTGGCTGAAGCTACATGATCTTAGCCAAGCTTCAATCTGACCGATAGATCTTTCCTTAAAAAGCCAGGGAAGATGTAGCAAGCCATGTGTGGCTGCCCACAGGCGGGCACCTGGCGTGACAGCACTGCCGTACCAAGGGATGAAAAGGGCTCAGGGACATTCCACAGAAAGACAGGATTGATCCAAACATGTGAACAGACTTTTCCTCTCAAACACACGTAGACTGTAAGGGCAGCAGTGATTTGGCCTTAAAATAAGAAACTTAAATACAGATTAGAAAAATAAAAGAGGGACAATTGACACTATTTTGATGTGTTGAATACTTCACCAACATCCAGTTATTAAAATCTCCAAATGAACATCGTTAGGCTCACTAGCATGAAGGTCAATATTTTGGAGGCAGAATGGTAGAATATAGGAACACCAAGTGCCCCAAACACTACAGAAACACTTCAAATCAAGTATTACACATCTATACATCTACCTATCCGCACAACACTGGAAGGAACGCAGCTAGCCAATTTTAACTTGTTTTCCTCAGTCCTGGCTTGTTGTCCAAACAGGCATGCCAAAGGTTATGAGCTGCCACCTTAGTTACTTCTATCCCCCCTTTTCAAGACCTGATCCAAAACTCACTGAAAGACTCCAACTGACCCAAAGCTTCGGTTGTTCTTCTATTACCAGGATAGAAAAAAAGAGATTTATTCTTAAAAAAAGTTACCAGAAGAGAAAAAAACCAGCATAATAGAATTTCAAAGCATCAAATGGAACTAACAGGGTTTTAAAGAGAAAGACTAAGCAGAAAGTACATATAACATGTAACCCAAAAATGAGCTTAGAAGCAAGCTACACACCTGACCTTTTGAACCCAATCTTTCCACTGTACTATTTATATAAAAATACATGACTGATGGGCTTGAAAGCTACATTTCAAATTTTGCAGATGAGATTAAATTAGAGAAAACATCCAAACCATTTCTAATACAATGGAGGTGTTAGTTTGATTATAATTTTGGATTAACAGATGGTAATTGCAGATACACAAAGACTTTTAAGTCTTCGAGCAAAGAACCTGTGGAAGAAATAGCTATTATTTGGAAAGGCACTGCAGCAATCTACCTCATAAAACAGATAAAACTTACAGTCTAATATTGTTAAGGTTTTCAGCCAATGTACATATGAAATGAAAAATAGAGAATCAGATTGCTTAAGGAATAATGGAGAGATAAAAGGACTGACAGTTTTATTGTGTGAGGCACTGGTTAGATGTCAGAGAGACTTCAATCACCGAAATGGAAAAATATTCTCACTATACCAATAGCGAGCAGAGAAAGAGTAATGTAATTAAGGGTGTACTCAGACATGCAGTGTCAAACCTCTGCTATCACATGGAAGCACCAACACTAAATCAGGCTGTTCCACACACTGTATTGAGATTAAGGTGTATGACACCCCATGTACAGCCAGCTCAAAGAGCATGCGCAACCAGTCACTGCACAACTCACCAAGGAGTAGTAACTCAGGTGTTTGCATCCACGTTGCAAATACAGGATTCATGGCTATGCATCTTGCAGTGTTCGTTTTCATAAAGACCACACGTGACCACACATGGTATCAGGTAGCACAAAACATACAGCAAAGTATGCAAATACTGTGTAACTTTTGCTAAGTTTTTTTAGAGGAATTGCAAATGGGAATCCCCAGCGTTTCAGCATTACGTGGCAAGTGAAAAGGATCCAAATGCAGTAGCTATAAAATCTCATGATTGGTCTAATGCTTCTGTGCTTGAAATAGGCTTTTATGTCCAAAGTTCTGTCAATCATATATAAATTGCTGAGAAAACTACGAAAATCAAAACTAAGCGTTTAAAACTAGAGTTTTTCTTGAGTGATCATAATATTGATAAACAGATGGGCTGGGTGATACAAACGCACAAGCCTCCCCATATCAGGTGCAAGATTTCTGTTCTCGCCTACACATCCATAACCACAGTTGACTCTCTCTCACCCATGTTCCTTACTTAAACTTATTTATTTGGGATTTTATGAAATCTTCATAAAAGCAGCATGTGTGCTGTGGAGAAGTGAAATGATCAAAGTATTTGCAACAGCTACTACCTTGTGTAGTCCTGGGACAATCAACATCGGTCATAGTATGATCCAGTGTTACTGTGACAGACCTACGCTGTGAAAGCTTAAAGAAAGGCAATGTTGGATCAGTTCTCAGAGCCCACAAGAAACAGATGCCACTCACCAGGTATTTTTAATCTACAAAATAGTGTACTTTTGTTCACATACAGCAATGATTAAGAAGTATTAAACCTTGTCTGTCACAAAGATGCTATGTGATTTCCCAAACCCTCCCCAGCCCTGGCATTTGCAAGAGAGGAAATGATCCTGCTCTTCAACAGCTTCCACTTATACTGGGAATCCTCCTGACAAACTGGTAGCACAGTGGTGCAGGAGCACATACCAAGGGCTTGTGTAGAAGTAAGCGCAGCTTCTCTCCCACATACAAACTTCGGGAGTTTGAATTCAAGTATGGTATTTATTTGTTCACGTGTGGACAAACGTGGAACCTGCTAAGAGAAAGCTAACTGGAAAAAACCAGCTTAAAATAAGATCCTAATCTTGCGTGCCTCAGGCAAACCCCTTGAACATGGGAGATGAGGGTTCAAACCCTTTTTGGGATGAAGAAATCCCTTGCCTCCTGGCCAACACCACTTCCTAAGAAGAAAATTCAAGTAGACAGCATTTTCCTGGGGACAACCTGTGGTAGCAGATGAGACCCATGCAGACCTCACCTCCTGCTCTGTGCCTTGCCTATCCCTGCAGTAAGAAACCAGGCCTGAGGGTGAGAAAATCTGCCTGAAAATCCTAAATGCCCGTCTCTCCTGAAATCACTCCAATCTCCTAAAATATTTTAGCAATATCTCAACTGGAAATGATTTATTGTGTTGTTTTCTAAGCACCAAGATGACACACCTGTGTTAAAGACTAAGCTGTAGGCATTCATCAGGGAAACTTTCTGCTAATGTAACCATGTCAAGACTGCCAGATCACACTAACACCACAAATTTCTTCACACTAGCTAACAGAGGCATGTGTACACACAGCATTACTTTATTTATTTCCAAGGTCCAGTAGCTGGAGCTCTGTGAGGCCCTCATCAGAAGAGAGCTCTGGATCACCCCTGTGCAGCTGGCACCACAGAAGCCTCCTGGGGAACACCTAATCCACCCAGTGCTGAGACCACCTCTCGTGACGACGGTCATGACATACCACTCAGGACTATGAAAAAAGCAATCAGAAGACCTCCTGCTTGAAATTAACTGTCTCAATTCACTTTAGGGCCTGAAAACACTTTGGAGATAGAGTTGAAAAAATGTAACTTATTTTTACAAAAACTGCACATTTTTAGTTCCAGCAGATTTACCACCAAGGTCTTATGATAAAAAGCAAAAAAAACCCACCCCCAAAAAATCTTAGATTATTGAAACATGCTTATTTTCAGTCTGTTTTCCTGCTGAGTTTCTGCTTAAATGTAGGCTTAATACAATTTTCCCCTCTAAAACAAACTCACAGTCTGGAAAATAGGGAATCTCCTCATCCTGCTTTATTGCTTAAACCAGACCTTCTGGAGACAGTTCTTTGCAAGAAAAAAACATGTTAACAGTGACAAATAAGACTAAGATCAATGTTTTATTAAGGACAGACTCCTGTTACAACCTGCACAGATTATATTAAATCATGCCTTTGTGTCTAAATTACAATTTTCATTTGAATAGTATTTTTGGATAAAGAAAGGGATTTATTCTCGGTGTCTGGAAACCCTGTCGGGGTAACAAAAATACAGCAAAAGCCCTCAAGAAAGTATGCATTCTTATATTAAAGCTATTATTCTGACCAGAGCTCACATACGTGGCACAGTACATATACTTGTAGCTATCTTTATTTCCATTTAGACATATTCTGTAGCAAAAGCAGCTTTGTCCTTCTAGGCACTGCAGTGGCATTGAAGAACTTTTAAAACAGAAGCAGACATAAAGGATGTAATTATTCTTACCTTGGCTGCACATTCACACATTTCTCTCTTGAGAACACAAAAATTCTGCACAGAGTTGTTGGCAAACTAATGCTTTGATATATTTCTGAGCTAATTTCCTTGCACATTTACAGTAAATTTACAGCCAAACCTAAGTTTGGATGTCTCTGAACAAAGCAGGACATTTGAGACACCTGTATCTGAAATGATAGCAAATATTAGATTGTGTGCACTTAGGCCGTATCAGAGGGCTAGTTGTTACAGGACTCTGCTCAGTAAGAAGCCATTTAAGATAACATTGTACTGAAAAGCTGCGTAGATTTCAGTGTAAAACCAATAGATATTTACACTGTGACTTATTTATAAAATGCATCTAGACTACATCCAAAATATTAAGCATATCTAACTGCTCATACAATTACTAATACGAAGCCTCTGGTATCCTGCCATAGCTGTGGGAGCTGCCTGAATGGGACAGCTGAAGCAGCCCTGCCCACAGATCAGCTCATGATTTATTTTGCGAGCTGGGCAAAAAACTGGGCTCTGCAAAAAAATTTATCATCCCTGGGGACAGTTTGCTTCACGTTGTATGTGGTACTGCTGCACAGGCACCAAAACAATGGAAAAGGCACAAATAAGGGAGACAAAATGACCCGTGGGGTTTGGGGATGACTGCTTTGAAGTGAAACTGGGGCGGTTGCTTGGGGCTGTGTAGGGCCATAACCCCTTCCTCGGCTGCAGCAGGACAGCATTGGAGCAGATGACCAACCTGGAGCATCTCCTGGGCTGAACTCCTCCTTCCATCAGTGACACAAGAAGACTTCTGTTCAAAACATGCGCAAAACACTAGGGAGCAAAGCTGCGGAGGGCCGCTTTGTCTGTGTGTGGGTGATTCAGCCACACCGTCCTGCTAAACTACCTAGTGCATGCACAGAACTTGACTGGAACTTGGAAGTGCTGAAACACCACTTTGGATTTTAGGACTACAGTTTTAAAAGCCTGGTCGAGAATTCTATCAAAATATGGAAATTACATGCATAAACTTAGTTTATCTGCAAAAGTGACACATGCTCAAAAAGCCTCCTATTGACATGTTTTCTGTGCTGAATTCTCTCTGGAACTTGGAAAAATTAGAGTTCCCAACTACAAGTTTCTGACTTCCATTCTGCTACACATACCGTATTTGTGCAGATTATCATAAAAAAAATATAACATTTTCATAAACCAGAAAGACTGTATTAAGGTCATGCAATGGATATTTATAGTTATATTACTCTTTAGTCCCTGGTAAATAACACGGTGTAACCACCACCAAAAATAATCACATAATGTGACATTCTCACACTGCTACTAGTTACAGTGTAGAAAGTGAATAACAACATGGTTAAATTTTTTTCTGTGGAAGCTCTGAAGAGGGGCCAGAAGAAGGACAGAGGAGGAGGAGGAGGAGGATGAAACACAGATCTGAAGCACATCCCATCCCGCTGTCTCCCTGCGTGAAGATTAGTGGCCCACCATGCCCCAGCAGAATTGCTTCACAGCTTTATGCTGCACTAGCAGGAAGAGAGCAAAGAAAATTAGGAAAGAAAGTGACATTTCAATTTGTATAGCAGCAAATAACATACCTCAAAAAGTTCATGAATTCAGGCTGTAATTCTGCCTTAGATTATGATCATGTAAATAAACAGTTCCTTCTCGTCTCTCGCGGATTTAAGATACCTCCAGTCAGACTCTCAGAGGAATGAGATGCTCGCTGTGGGCAGCGAGGGGGTGTAACCAGCTCTGCTAGTTATATTCTTCATGAGCTGCTGCTTCTTCCTTCCACAGCACCCCCCGCCCCCATTTTCTCTCCTCCTTTGCACATATGCGTACAAGACGACAAACTCACTTCATCCCCCCCTCCACAACACCACATCATTTTGCTACTTATGTGGAAAGACGGAGCCAAGAGGCCAAAAGTTTAGCTTCATTCCATGGCAGAGGTGGGGGGAAATGATAAATTTATGGCAAATCATGAAGCGTTATCCTGCAAACTGAAGAAGGTGCAAAGCAGAGCCATCTGGCAGTCTCTCCTTCCTCCCTCTGAATTGCTGTCACATTTCAAGATCAGCCTGTATTTTCCATCAGAAATTGGGAACCCATAGGCCACAGGCTGGGAAATATCTACAGAGTAGGTGGAAGGGGGGAGGGGGCAGGAAGCTTGAATCTTTACTTGATACTTTATTTTGTGTTGTTTTACTTCCAATCTGCTGCTTCCACTTCTCCTAGGAGAGAGAGAGGAGCCGGCAGTCGGTGGGTAGGCAGTCAGCTGGTCCTTCAGCTACAACTGTGAATCCTGGAGTAGTTCGGAGGCAGGACCAAACCTGGAAATATCCCGAGGGTCCTTCATTTTTCCAAGGTCATGAGACCAATACAGTCGGTCTATTACAGAAGGCCTTTCCTCTGGGGAAAATCACAGAATGATTTGGATTGGAAGGGACCTTAAAGACCATCTAGTTCCAGCCCCCCCACCACGGGCAGGGACACCTTCCACTGGAGCAGGTTGCTCAAAGCCCCATCCAGCCTGGCCTTGGACACTGCCAGGGACGGGGCATGCACAGCTCCTCCGGGCAGCCTCTTCCAGTGTCTCACCACCCTCACAGTGAAGAATTTCTTCCTAATATCTAATCCAAATCTACACTCTTTCAGTTCAAAGCCATTCCCCCTTGTCCTAGCGCTACGTGCTCTCGTAAAGTGCCCCTCTCCTGCTTTCTTGTCAGCCCCTTTAGGTGCTGGAAGCTGCTCTAAGGTGCCCCCGGAGCCTTCTCTTCCCCAGGCTGAACAACCCCAACTCTCTCAGCCTGTCTGCACAGGAGAGCTGCTCCAGCCCTCCGGTCATCTTTGTGGCCTCCTCTGGACTCGCTCCAACAGGCCCGTGTCCTTCTGATGTTGGGGGCCCCAGAGCTGAACCCAGCACTGCAGGTGGGGTCTCATGAGAGCAGAGCAGAGGGGGACAATCAATCCCCTCCCTCGACCTGCTGACCACGCTTCTCTTGCTGCAGCCCAGGGTGCTGTTGGCTGTCTGGGCTGCAAATGTACGTTGCTGGGCCATGCTGAGCTTCTCCTCAGCCAGCACCCCCAAGCCTGTCTCCTCAGGGCTGCTCTCAGCCCATTCTCCGCCCAGCCTGTGTTGATGCTGGGGGTTCCCCCAACCCAGGTGCAGGACCTTGCCCTTGGCCTTGTTGAACATCATGAGGTGTGCACAGCCCTGCCTCTCCAGCCTGTCAAGGTCCCTCTGGACGGCATCCCTGCCCTCCAGCATGTCGACTGCACCAGGCAGCTTGGTGCTGTCATCAAACAAGGGTGCGCTTGATCCCACTGTCCATGTCACCAACAAAGGTGGTAAAGGGTGCTAGACCCAATACTGACCCCTGAGGAATGACACCCATCACCACCAGTTTCCATGGGGACATCAAGCTGCAACCATGCAGCCAATTCCTTATCCACTGAGTGGTCCATCCATCAGATCCATGTTTCTCCAATTTAGAGACAAGAATGTCACACAGGACAGCATCACATGCTTTGCACATGTCCAGGTAGACGACGTCAGTTACTTTTCGCTTATCCACCAACACTGTAACCCTGTCACAGAAGGCCACCAAAGCATCCTCCCCCCACCCCCCAAGTTGCAGCTGTGCTCATATCTGGCTCCATATTACTGTGTTTGAGCAAACAAGCTTCTACAGAGAGATGGAGAGAAGCGTGAGCACAAATTCATCTCTTAATGAAAAGAGAATTTTTCTCTGTGTGTGTATGTGGTTGTTTAGGCTCCCTCTGAATGGAGTTCATGGATAAGCACAGGTACCCATGACAACGCAGCGCACAGAGGCCTGCATGTTCTGCATGGGGATGGATGGGTTAGGACATCCACAATGAGGAGGATCTTCCAAATGAGGGATGACAGCAAATCACTTCCATCTATGATGTAAAAGAAAACCTTGCCATTTCACTCTACATACTTGATTCCTCTAAGAACTTTCCCATTTGTCCTATGAATAAATAATAGTTTTACTTTGAGTATACTGTTCTCGCAGGTAAGTGGAAAAGGTTTTTTCCTTACCAAGGCAGAAAAACATGCTGCCTATAGGAATGCCAACAAGGCAGCATTTGTACAGCCCGGCAAACCCTGGGAAAGAAAACAGAAAAATGATACAGAGTGGCTCCAAGTTTACTTTGGTTGCTGTCCTTATTCTGTCTGTTCCTTTCTGTTACAAATCCAACATTCCTGAATCTTTAGGGGTAAAACACTGACAACTAACAAAGAAAAACTACACTATAATCACAGTCCTAATTAATTATTTCACTCTGCTTGGCAACCATTCTCTTCCATAGGTGAGGACTGCAATGTAAAACAGTACTTTGGAGCAAAACACCTACATTAGGACAGCCTACATTATGTCCCCCTCCCTTTTGATTTTTTCCCTTTTCCTGTACATGCAACCACCAGAACTGTCATGATCATCCTTTGGACATGTTATGAGGACACAGTACATGGAACTGTGTACTTCCATGCACTGGCTTACAAGTCTCAGAGGACTTAATTTATATCTTAGTTCCACATCTCTTCCATAGAAGGAAGGACCACTTTTTTTTTTTCTTTTCTTTTTTAAATACGAGCCATAAATTCTTGATCCAAGCAGTATGCTTAAGTGGGACTTGCTTTCATGTCGAAGACTGCATCACAACATAAAAAGACAGAATGTGTCCTTTAAATGCTATGGAAATATTGCCCCTTACAAAGATGCACAAAATGCCACAGAATGCAAAATACACTTATATCTCTTTTACTCATGCTTAGATCTTTGAACAGTTTCACTATTACCTTTTATTTGATTGGGGCAGTATTCACTGCAACATATTCATGCTAATTTTCAGGCAACTGCCTCAGTCTGATTTATGATGCAAGCTCTTTCTTTTTTTAAGCCATTCATGCAGGCTTTTCATTAAAGTAGAAGAGAATCTATAATGGATTCAATATGTAATGCAAAGATTAGCTTTGAAAATAGACTTATTTCTGCCTAAGTCATCAAATATTACATGTACATGAGTCTAAGTTCTGAGAAAGCCAAATGAAATGAGAAGTTGCCTCTGAAGATGATACTGTGGGTGCTGGGTATCAGAGAGATTTTTCCAGTTGTTCAAAGTCTCCTTTCTACTTCTGTACTCATATCTTCCCCCAAAATGTATATCCTCCCTTTTCATACCCTGCAGCCTCTCTGCCACCTCTGCTCCCTGACAACTCTTCCTTTTGGTGATCTTGTGTCCTCCATCATGCTTGTCTAAGGCACGGGAGATAAAGTGTATGGCCTTCCAATATTTCTGCAGCATCAAAACTGGTAAATAGCCAAAACCTTCTATCTTTATTCAGCAAAGCTTCTGCTGGAGTTAACAGTTAAGGAGTCAATGAGTGATTTTGCCTGATTTGTTCTTAAATGCTGTATATACTAAAACGGAAAGAAAAGCAAGGAGATGCTGTCAGTTAGCATCCCAGTATTTGGGTACAAAATTAAGAATCAAAGTCTTTTCTCAAATTAGAGCAGACATGAACTCTTAAGAATAGGGCAGAACATACCAGCAAAACATACAAATGAGTTCTGAAAAGCTATTTCTAGTAATAATGAGCCATCAGTCCATGTGGACAAGATTTTTAAGGTCTCAGGGACGTTTACAGGCTAATAACTAGATTAAGTTGGGTAACAAGGAGATGAAGGAACAGAAATCTTCAAGGCATCAGCTACAGTAAATGGAAGCAAATGGGAAGATATTCACAGAAATTATTTTTCAGCAAACAGTTTGCTATGAAGGATCTGCCAAGGGCATAAGGTAAAATTGAACACTTCAGGAGTAAATCCAACAATGAGATACATCTGTTTGGATGTCTTGCAATACCTAGCCAAAACGAGCAAACAAATCCATGAAGAATCTGAGCAGCTTAATAATTTGGCCTACAGAATTTCAAGGTCAAGACAACATGCACTGGTGAGCCAAGCTGACACTAATTAAGTGTAGTTCTCTGACACACTATTACAGAGGACCAAAAAATTGTTCAATTCATACTTTACAAGTAGATGATCTGACAACATTTTTTATTTATTTGGAATAAGGTATATAACGATGCACCTTCCTCCTTCCCATCTTTATTTGCAGCTTATAGAGCTGCATAAATGACTAGCAAATGTATTCATCGAACATTTTGTTGGATTGATTTTTCAAAAATGCTTATAGACATCCAATGGTTTCTCCTTTTCGTTTTCTTGCTCATGTAATGCCGCTACACTGAGAGTTACGGATGGCCAGGAGCACAGGAATCAGAGCCTTGGGGAGCCCTCAGTCTTCTTGGTTACAAACAACAGCAGCAAGCACCTCTTTGCCGATACATAGAAGAGGACTTACAACACACCAGTGGCAATCATGGCTCCATCCATCAAGACCATTCCCCTTTTACCCTAGGAATACCCAAGCCACTGCAATAGTCTTATGAACAAAAGAAAGTATATTTGCATACCACCAGAACCTGAAGTATTCCCGTGATTGAAATTTTAGGATGCTTACCACTTTGCATTTATCTTTACTGTTACTCTGTGTAAAATCAGAACCAGTCAAATTCTTACTGTAAAGATATTTCAGTAAAAGCTTTGCTGGTAAAATGAGAAGATGCCTGTTGTTTAATCCCACACATATTTCCTATATTTTCCCTGCTGTTCTTGTTGCATTCAGTTCCTTTGCTACTGGCTTAGTAAAGCAGAACATCATGCTACTAGTTGTTTAAATATATTTTTTGGGGAAAAAAGCAAACCCCCTACAAAACCCTAACTAACAGGACTACTATAAGTCCTGAGGAGCTGCAGAATTGCCTCTGCATGTAGGTGGCCTGAGCAAATGGCAGACACAGCAGAGCACCAGAAATCTAAATACTGCTGCTGAGCTGGGGATCAAACTCAGTTCAAGTGTAAGCGAGTGTGACTACATCCAGATCAGTAACTGCGCCTGCTTTTCCCAGCATGGTTTTCTGCCAAATGCGTGTACCAGCAGCAAGTCCCTGCAGCCAAGGCTGGCCAGACTTCCAGAAGGCCCTGCTGGCCAACAAGGAGGGACAGCGCTGAGAAGCTCGGTTAGCCAAAACCTGCCATTTTACAAACATTATTGTTTAGCAGTACAGTTATTGCTTCTGTTCTATTGTGGGCTAGGAGCTCTGTATGGCTTAGGCAAGGCTCAGAATGGTGAATTCCTATGCAAGTGATATGTTTTCATGGCATGCTTGCATGTCACCTTTCCTCTGCAGGGAGCGAGGCAAGGACCAGATCAGAAGCTGGAACTTCAGTAGTGGGCAAGGTCCCCAAGATTCCCCTCTGAAGCCCTAGCACAGCAGGTACTACACATGGAAGCTTGCAGGATGTGGAAAAATCAAACAGCAGCACAAACCTTATCAAAGCCCAGTTCAAAACTGGTGGAGATCACGCCATGCTCTTTTTTAAAGCCTTCTGTTCTGCATGGTGGAGATTACAGTGACATTGGGTCAAATCCTGAAGCAGATCAAAGCTCTGAGTGACTGTTCTCACACATAGACCCTACTTCAAATAGAGAAATCAGAGGAGGGGAACAAGTGATAAAGCATACTCTAAATGCCAAATTTCATCCCCCAGCTACTGCTGAGCCAGAGGCGCAGATTAACTTGCTAAGACACGCAGGGAGCAACAGCATCACCAGAACAAGCAATCCAACTTCAGCGTTTGATATTGCTTAATCATAATGAAAGATGTTTGGCCTGTCTACCATGTGTCCCCCAATCAGAGATTCTTCATACTTTTACAGCAGGCCTACTCATCTTTCTTCCTAAAACAAATAATCTCTCAGTCTCATTGTAAACCACCAGTGACACTTAGTATTCCGATCACTCCATGCAAGTCCACCTGGTATATAGTGTTTTAAATCCAAGCGCTGTTATGGCTATGCATTTTCACTAGCTCCATGGTACAACACAATAGCTCTATTCAGTAAGAAGTAAATCTAAATTCCAGTTCTCAACTGATGAGGTTTATATAGGTTTCAGGTTTTTTTTCCCAGACTTTTATGCATCTTGAAACCTCATCTGTCAAAACATGTTAACTAAACAATGGGATACTTAAACACTCGCTGCAATATCAAGAAGCTTTTTCTTCCTCTCATTTTACTGGTTACAAACCTTTTTGATCTTAAACAGTGACAAAGGATCATTGAAAAAGTCCCCACTGTCTGGTAATGTCTGGAAAACACTATTTATCCTAGACAGTTTATCAATGTGCCATTTAGCTCAAGAAGATTATAAAAAGGGATGAAACACACCAGCTCCAGAGGGACTTTCAGAAATCCTGACAACACCCCCACTTGGCTTGTGGCTTGCTGGCTCCCACATCCCTGCAAAAAAATGATCCCACCAAGATTTCTATTCTGCTGCCACACGGATGGAGCTGTGCAATGCACCCTTTTGCTTGGCAGCAGATGAAATCCCTGACTTCGCTTTCCCTGAGGGTGTGAAGTGTGGTCACAGACCAAGAGGGACCAAGAAGCACATGGTACTTAAATGCCAAAGGGAAGCAAAACACAGGGTCTGCTCCAAGGACCGCTAACATCACCTGGAGTTTCTGCGGGGACCTCAAATCCTTTGTGAACGTTTTTGTTGTTCTTTAAACTGAAGTCATTGACAGAAGTGAAAGGATAGCTGCCAGGTCTAAATGGTGTAATGATAAAACAGTAATAATTTCCTGTAATCCTGGAGGCTCTCCTTACATCTCACTTCTCTCATTTACCATTGTCCAGCTCTCCCGCTCGTAGGTACTGCCCATACTTCCCCATTAGCCTCTATAGCAAAGAGCAAACTTGTGCATCACAGAACTCCTTGCTGTGATTTATAAAGCTATCTAACTTGTTTTCTTCCTAGCGTATCTCACGTAACCTATTTGTCTTTTTATCACAGCATCTTATCTGCCCCTTATTTGCTGTAGCTATTTATCAAAGACTTACAATAATACCTATTCTTTTAACATTATTGATGTGGATGCCTCCATGGTCAAAACCTAGGCTTCGTCACGGGCTGGCCATACTGCTGCAACGCTGACAAAGTGTGGGCTGCGGAGCGGTGGCACCCGGACCAACAATCCCACAGAGTAACCTCACACACTTCCCACCTCCACCTTCTCAGTTTGTACACACATGCCTCAGGCAAAACGTCTCTGGTTTGCTCTGTGTAACAGCGAGCACAGGGAGATGCCCCACCACGCTTGTGTACCAGATTAGCAAGGCAACAAGCATACACCCACCATCAGCCGTGTTCTGCAGCTGATGAGAGTATGCTTTGACTTTTGGAGACTGACTCACACTCTCTACCTTGTTGTCTAGCGTAAATGAGTTATTCTGGTATTTTGCTGCATGACAGAAGATTTACAAGGCTTAGATCATTCAGTATGTAGAGCCTTCTAAAGATGTGTTTAGTTTTATTGCTCTATTGCCAATACTATTGCTGCAATATTGTGGTTATTTCCAATCAAATACCATGTTGTTCTGCATCAGTCAGCAGCAGGTTTTTTGTGATTGGTTTTGGGTCTAATTTGTCAGTTAATCTCATCTTTACAGAGGGAATGAAAAGCAAAATAGTGAGAAAAATAACAATGTTTAATATTCAAAAAAGGTAACAGGAGAAAATGCTTCTTCGGGTGCATGTATATTTATATACGTGCACACATGTGGGGGCAGAGAGATGTTTCAAGGTGTATGGTTGGTAAAGAATCTTCCAGGTAACAGCTCTGCCAGACAGCACGTTGTGGTGTGTGCTGGGAAGACAAAGCACAAACTCCTTCAAAGCCTCATTCTGTGTGTTTAATAGTGGAAGTGGTATAAAATTAAAACCTATCTAGCTGCGTGTTCTCATTAAGAGATCTCTTGAAGCTTCTCTGAAACAGAGATGCCAGTTTTACTGTCCTGAAAAAAGCCAACAAGCACGTCCAGCTAGGCTGCCTAAAATGCCCTATTTCACCAGCCAGGAGATGCTCCACTGGGCGTCTTGCGTGCTGGGAGCTGCTGCAGGCAGAGTGGTGGCCCCCAGGCAGTGCCTGCTACCACACAATGCCCAGCTACGTATTCCATAACAAAACTCTCTCCTGTCAGTGGCTGCTTCATGCCCAAGTGTTTATTTCCAAAGGGACACATGCACTTTTATAAGTATACCTTAAGCATACATCTTAGAAATTTCTTCTATTAAATCTTCCCTAATGGTATGAATTCTCATTAACAATATAAATAACCCCTTTTCCCCAGGAGCATCACTTATACATCGATACCAAAAATAGCAAGTTCCATGCACTCACAATTTAATGTGTTAAAAAATTACTAGTTTTTACACTGTTGTCTTTCAATGCAGTTTAGTATTTCCATGGCCTTTTATTTTTTAAAACAGCAAGTAGGAAGAAATTTGACTTCAAATTCCAATATATACATTAACTCCTACTAGCTTTCTTCAGAACCAGCTAGTCTTGACCTTCTAACCCTGTCTTCACACAGAAACTTATTTAATTATTAGCAATCCAATTCTCATTACCAGATCTATCAAGTGCAGAAAAATCTTAAAATGGGCAAGTGACAAGCAGGAGAGGAGTAATAAGAAAGAAAATGAAGTGGAGGGGTTATGAGTAAAGAAAGATACAACAGAGACACAGGGAAAAAAACCACAGGGTCAGAGTAGCAGTGCTTTGTTACTTGTAAAGGTTTTATTGGTTTTTTCCAGCTCGGGTATCGAGTAGCAGAAAGGAGGCAATGAAAGTAAAATAAAACCCAAGATTTGGGAATGGATCCTGGTCAGAAGAGCTGGGAAGTCCAGAGGGGAAGAGAACAATATTTCCTAAAGAGAGGAGAATATATTGTACCCCAGAGAAGGCTCCTGTCCAGCAAGGCAGACTAAGGTCCTACCAAGGACATAGCCACTGCAGGCAAGCACTCCCCGAGGATGCTGCCCTTGGCAAAGGCAACGTTCAAACCACCTCCCCTCTCTTCAGCTCATACATCAAGGGTCACCTGTGGCCTAATGTTGAGCCCTGGTTATCCCATGAAGAGAAGCGCTCCTATATAAGATCATAGAGTCATTTAAGTTGGAAAAGACCTATAAGATCATCAAGTCCAACTGTTAACCCAGGACCATCAAGTCCATCACTAAACCATGTCCCTAAGCACTGCATCTACACATCTTTTAAAAACCTCGAGGGATGGTGATTCCACCACCTCCCTGGACAGCCTGTTCCAATGCTTGACCACCCTTTCTGTGAAGAAATTTTTCCTACTATCCAATTTAAAGCTCCCCTGATGCAACTTGAGGGCATTTCCTCTCGTCCTATCGCAAGATACCTGGGAGAAGAGACCGACCCCCACCTGCCTGCAGCCCCTTTCAGGCAATTGTAGAGAGCAATAAGGTCCCCCCGAGTCTCCTTTTCTCCAGGCTAAACACCCCCAGTTCCCTCAGCCGCTCCTCATCAGACTTGTGCTCCAGACCCCTCACCAGCCTCGTTGCCCGTCTCTGGACACGCTCCAGCCCCTCAGTGTCCCTCTTGGAGTGAGGGTCCCAAAACCTAACACAGCATTCGAGGTGCAGTCTCACCAGTGCCAAGCACAGGGGGACAATTGCTTCCCTTGTTCTGCCAGCTGCTTGTAGAATGTTTCATCTGTGTCATCATCCTGGCTGGGTGGTCTACAACAGACTCCCACCAGGATACCTGCCTTGCCGGCCCTCCCCCTGATGCCCATAAACACTCAACCCCATCACCACCATCATTCAGCTCTCGACAACCAAATCACTCCCCGACATACAGGGCTACCCCACTGCCGCACCCTCCTTGCCTGCCCCTTCTGAAGGGTTTGTAGCCTCCCACTGCAGCACTCCAGTGGTGCGAGCCTCCCACCGTGTCTCCACGATGGCAACTTTGTCACAGTTTTGCTGCTGCACGATGGCTTCCAGCTCCTCCTGTTTGTTGCCCATGCTACGTGCATCGGTGCAGATGCACTTCAGCGGGGCTGTTGATCCCACACCTTTTTGGGAGGAGAAGACCTAATCCCTACACGACCATTCTCAGGTGGTTCCATGCTTTCTAACACATCAATAACCCTTGTATCTTTGCTGCTGCATGGATCTCTGCTCCCTGCCTCCACAAGACCAAAGGACCTTGCTAGCACACCATCCCTCAAATACTGGCGTGCTGCCCCCAGGCTTATCTCTGGTGAGCCTGGTTTTATCCCTTCCCCTCTCACATTAGCTTAAAGCCCTTTCAGTGAGACCTGCTAACTCCTGTGCAAAGATCCTTTCCCCCCTTTGAGGCAGGTGTACCCCACCTGTCACCAGCAGGCCTGGTGTCATGCAAACCAGCCCATGATCAAAACCCCCAAAATTCAGCTGGTGACACCGGGCTTAGAGCCAGATTGATCTGCTGGCTCCTCTGGTTTCTTCCCTCATCACTTCTTTCAGCTGGAAGGGTAGAGGAGAACGCTGCTTGTGCTCCTGATCCCTTAACCAGTCATCCCAAGGCCCTGATGTTTCTCTCAGTTGTCTTCAGACTTCTTGTTGCAACTTCATCATGAATATACTGAACTTCTGCTGTCAATGCATCTTGACCAAATGGCCTAACACAGGCAGCACATGCAAGCAGAGCTATTCCAGTGCACCCAACAAGGCCCACGGAATTTTGGTACATGTAAGAAGAGTAGTGCAAATAAAAATCCCCCCATTACTTCCCATTCTATGCCTATAACCCCTCATGGGTCACAGGATCATTGCAATCTTGGGATATAAAAGGACTGACTCCTGTGGGAATTTGCTGCAAAGCTGAGGATGACTCAAATATCGTCCAAGCTGAACTTCCCCGAGAAGCAGCAGTCAGCTGGGGAAGCTGGGGACTGGGCCATCATTAGCACGCGTGCCCTCTGGGGAATGCAATTTCCCCACACAGATGGCGAGAGGGCTCTCACGGCAGATTTGCTGGAAGGAAGATGAATCAGACTGAATTGAAACACTGGAAGAAGGCTCCTGCTGCAGTCGTGAAAGGCCAAGGGCTGAAACAAGGAGGGGGGTGTCAGGACCTGCGAGATTGTCTCCTTTAAATCCTCCACAAAGGCCTCCTCATGCACCAGCTGAGCCCACAAAAATGGAAACGTCAGAGAGATGTGGATGGCAGGGTAAGAGGAGAGGTCAGGCCTGCACAAGGGGAAACAAAAGGCACTATTTTATCTGTGGCAGAAAAGCAGTGGGATGCTTCAGGTATCGAGTGACCTGACTGAATACAAAAAACCCGTTATGATGTCTGCAGGAAGGAGGGAGAATAATTTCTTCTTTTCAAAATCAAATTTAAGTAGAAGCAGCCTTAGAAAAAGCCACTTTATATAAATTAACACAATTCTTCCATATATCACAATGACCGGTTAGGCCAGAGGACTTTCATTGTCTGCAATTTCCTCCCAGCTGCGGTCCTTTGGCTGCACCGCACACAGCCGCGCGCGACACAAACGCAATAGAGCGGCTCGGCGTGAGGACAAGGGCTGTCTGTGATATTTACCAGTTGCCTTCTGCCTCCTAAATGGTAAAATGAGGGCCAGATCATCTAATTAGTCGACACTGACTTAGCATAGACCTAGAACAAGAGATGGAAGCGACTTTAAGGCACGCTTATTTCGGTGTGATTGCCGAGCAGCTCTGGGCGAGCTGGAGGGAAAGGCAGTGCAAACCCTGGCAAGGCCCACCACAGGGTCTTGCTGCTGCTCTCCCTGCCCATCTGCCTGATGTGGCTTTACAAAGTGCCTGACCCTACCAGGGCAGGCATTAACAAATTGCAAAGCAGGCTGGAACAAGGTCAGTAAAATCATAAACCACGGTACAACTAAAAAAACTGATAAGCAACTGAATTATCGGAGGAAAACCAGGAGTGTCACGCTGCCGTGTAGCAGAGGCTGATGACTGAGGCTTTCTTTTGAGCAATAACCGCTATTGAAAGGTCAACACCACGTAGATGGTTAACAGTTAAGGCCTAAGATGGAAGTAACTATGACATTCTATATTAAGGGAAATTAAAAAAACAAACAACCTCAACCCAGACTTAGAGATACCTGAATAAGTTAGATTTTTCTGATCACTTCAGCCAATTAGCACCTACCAGTCAGGGACATCATTAGAAGTTCACCTTCCAGATATCATGGAGGTGGCACAGGACAACTGGAAAATAGCAGTGCCCGTGCTGCACACAGGGGAGGATGGTGGAGTGAGGAATGAAAGGGCAGTCAGGAATGCTGGAACAAATAAACAAGTGATTTGTAAGGCCATGGAGGACATGAAGGAGATGTACAGCACTGCACATGAATCTGTCACATAAAAATAATGTCAAAACAATATCATTTAATTTTGCAGCAAGGTAGCAGACCTTGTGGTGAAGGGAGAAGGGTAAATGTCATACTTCACCTAGTAAGTCTCTGACACTGTTTCCACATGATATTTTTATATAAGCTATGGACACAGAACGTAGATTAAACTACCGTAGGTGGATGCAAGAAAGACATGGTGACTTAAGCCAGGGAGGAGTTATTGATTGTTTACTGTCAAAACGGAAGGATGCACAAAACAAAGGTATTCTTTGGGGATTTTTTCCTGAGCCAGCTCTGTTCAATGCCATAGTATAGTGACCTGGAAGGTAGGGTATAGAGTATTCTCAGTACATTTGCAAGTGACCCTCAGCCAGAAGGGACTGCAAATGTGTGGGAGGACAGGATCAGAATTGCAAATAGTCCCAGCAAGCTGGGGAACTAGCACAAACAATAGGTGCATTTCAATTAGAGCAGGCAAAAATACTCCACTGCAGAAATACAGGAGAGAGGAAAATTGATTAGTTGGAAGTTCTTTAGAAAAGGATCTAGCAATTACAGTAAATTATACTGAGTGGGAATCAAGAACACCACAATTCTGAAAGAAACAAACATGCATGCATAAATAAGGGGATAGTCTGCAGGTTGTGCAGGGTAACAGGGCTTTTGCTGGGAAAGTTTAGCCAGCGTGGGGCATTCCCCCTCAGGAGAGACCTGGACCGCTTGATAAGAGTCTGAAGGAGAGCAGTGGGAAAGGTCAAAGTCCAGGAAATGGGCCTACATGGAAACTGTGAATGAATATTTTTGTTTAGGCTAATGTCCTGGTGCAAAGACACAGGGAATCAAATGCTTTCTTTGTCCACAGCTGACAGAATAGGAAGCAGTGGGAGCCCAGCATCCTCAGCCCACACAGAGAGGCAGCAGAGCTGGTTAATCCAGACACTGCGGAGGGGGGCTTTTCTTACAAGATGAAAGAAAAACAAAACAAAAAAAAACCCCCATGAAACACCAAAAAAAACCCAAACCCACCACTCAGATAATCTGAAGCCAGTTTAGCAGGTGCTCACACAACTACTTCAAACTTGAAATAATCAACCCTGTGATGAGAAAGGCATAGCCAAGATCAGCATACAGTGATCAGGGAGTGTTAACTACTGAGTAGTTGAGTTCAAGGTGTGCCAGTCAATCAAGGAGAAAAATTAATGAAAAACACATCCTACTTCAAGGATTTAAGAAGTGCCATGATTTGTATGTTCAGGTGATTGCAATATTATCAGAGAGGTCATCACACTGAATATTCATAGACTGCCCTAGGCAAGGGCTTAAAGTGGTCAGAGAAGTCTCTGACTGCCCAGCAATATAATTTTATTTGTTCTTAATCAAATTTTAGGATCAGACAAGCTTGTGTAACCACACTTAAAATGCTCCCTTGCTGGATATCTACCCTGTCCAACCTCAGCTCTTATTCTCTAGCCTTGTTTCTTAGGGACTGCTTTTGCATTAGTTGCACAGAGCCTACTCCAAGGGCTACAGAAGACAGCTTCTTAAAATGCAGGCACCAGCAAGGAGCCCTTCATCGCCATCCCCAAACCCTCAAAAGTCCTGCAAACCAACCAAAGGGTCAAGCGCTTTGATAGCCGTGGCTCTTTAGCCGAAGCACACCAGCACACTACCACAGCCACCAGGACCCGTCTCCAGATCCAGCAAAGTGCAGCACCCTGGCCCACGGCAGCCTGCTCAGAGCCAGCACAGGCATCACCAGCCTGGTGCTGCATTGAACCATGTAGACACAACCATAACGAGTCAAACTCGCTTACAGCAACCCCCCGCAGAGCCTGATTCACAGCCACCTTGGTTTTTGCTGCTTATGGCCGTAACGACAATATTCACCCTGAGAAACTCCCACATCTTACTCTGATAGTAATATACAGTAACATTAATGAATTAGCAGTAGGAGAAAACCACTCATTCGGAAGAAGGCTTCTGGAGCAATATAAAGCTGCGGGAAACCTGCCTGATTTGTCTTTTGGCAGGTTCTGCTCCTAGCTTTAAATTAACACCGCAAGCTTCTCAAGTGATTCGCTGTAGGAACTAGTTGAGTTAACCTGAGCACACCAGTTAACATTGCATGTTAAAGTTACAGAGACCTCAGTTTTCTGTCTTAGAACAAATTAGGTTTATTTTTAGGTTTTTTGTCTCCACCTGAATCCAAAACTCCAGCCACAGCATTGTTAAAGGTCAAAATCAGAAGAAGGTTACTGCAGCAGCCATTATGAAGTGAAGCAGGCGTTTCACGGAGCTCTGTTGGTAGCGTTTTGTTCTGCTTCTCTGTTCTTCCACAATTCTCTGTGCAAAGAGACCATTTTGACATTGGCATTGTATTCTGTGTGTATTCTGAGTGCTAGCTAGGAACAACTTGTCACTCACATAAGCTTTTTAAAACTAAGATTATTTTTTTTTTTAGTATGATCTTCATCCCTCCCATGTCAACTTAGCAGTGACCGAGAAAAGCTAATGGGGTTCTTTGCGTTTTCCTTACATGTTGAATGCAACAATGGGTTTTGCCAGATTAAGATGATTTAAGAAACTTGTAAAAGCAAACTAAATTTTAAAATTATTACAGCTTCTATATTCTTAGTAACATACGATGAACGTAAGGAAACTTCAAAATGTGGTAAAAGCTTATGGAAATCTGAGAACTTTTAAAACTAAAATTAATAACTCATCCAACATACTTGGTACCATTGCCAAGAGTGACCTCAAAGTCAAAGTTAACAAAAACTCTCACCCCAAGTTATCCATGTCTCACTCTCTGTCAAAACCTCTAAAGTATATCAGATTTTCCAGTCAGCTTTAATTAAAAGTATTTTGGAGACAGAATTTAATTCCTCCTAATCTTGCTCGCACAGAACCTGCATTCTCTTTTAGCTTTTCTTTAGACATCAAACTTTGCCATTTCACCTACCAGATTTACGGTTCCCATTCCCAGGCCCTGCTGTTCTTTGTGGTACTCTTCTGGAGGCTGGCATTCGCCAGAGACATTCAGAGCAGCCTCCAAACTGTTTTTACTCCCACTGAGAGACCTACCCAGTGCTAAAGAAGCAGAAAATTGGGCAGCCATGTGGATTGTTTCAGCCGTGTCTCCATTAGCAGGTAATTTGATTCAGCTGGAGTGGGTTCAGGAGACCAAAGCAGCAGGTGCCAAGACCTTTTACATCTCCAGCATGAGTGGATCATGGGTTTAATTTGGATTAGATTTAGCTTGATCACCTAGAACAAATCCTCC
This sequence comes from Falco rusticolus, assembly GCF_015220075.1. Taxonomy (NCBI): domain Eukaryota; kingdom Metazoa; phylum Chordata; class Aves; order Falconiformes; family Falconidae; genus Falco; species Falco rusticolus. The sequence continues at coordinate 11,430,693 of NC_051201.1, read as the reverse complement.
CCTTGCTCAGGGGATCAAAGCTTCTGAAGAGAAAAAGCATTAGGTACGCTCTAAAATAATCTTATGGTCCACGGCACAGTTCAGTCCCAGCGTCCCATTAAATACTAGAGACCATCCGATGGCTCACCTCGCAGCACGCCACTGCCCCTATCTACACCACCGTGTTAAATTCCTACATTCCTCACTTCTCCTCTGTCCCAAATCGTTGGTAAGTTTCTTAAGGTAATTAGGTTCATCTTGGGAGGAATGTTGCAGATGCCTTGAAAATGGGGGTATCATGCAAATGTAACAATCTTAGTTATGAAGCGCCTTAATTATGCACCACTGCTCTGCATTACACAGGTCTAATTCACATTGGAAATGCATTCAGCTTCCAGCACAAACATTAGATTCAATTACCATATGATTTTTAAGAAACGGTAATGTTGTTCACTAGCAGAAGTCTACCTGAGCTGGTTCAGCTGGTTTTGATTAAAGCAGTAGTTCATGTTTCCCTTCTCTATGCATTACAAACTTAACCTGGTTCCTCTTAGTTACAAAGTTGAGATCTAAAAAGGCAAACACCCCACAGTTTACATAGAAAACTACCGTGCCTTATAATCTCAAGATATGAAGAAGTAAATTTCAGCATAGCAAGTCACCCACCCAGCTGCAGTTATTATGTGTTAAAACTCCCTGTGCATCAAGCAGAAAATTTGCCCCTAAGCGGTTTGGTTTTTTTATTTTTTTTTCCCCATCCTGCAAACTGCCAGAATACTAAACAGATTTTTAGGAAATTGCTCTCAGTGGTAAAAATTCACCATCTGATCTCCAAACAGAATTATAAGCCTGAAACATGGGGGCCAGAAACAACCCTCTAATTATCAGTAGGTAGGGTAGGGATTTTCTGGCAAAAACATGTTTTGTCAGAAAACATCAATTAATCACCTTCCTCCCATCTCCCTCCCCCTGTGCACAGCCCCCCCCCCCCCCAAAAAAAAAAAAAAGAAAAAAAGAAAAATAAAAAAAGGAGAATGTATCTATTTCATTGAAACGTTCCCTGAGAAAAGCCTGGGTGCCAGCATGGATGAAGCGGGCTCCTGGAATCCTGCCTGACTCCCAGCAGCAATTGGACCAGGAGGTGCTGGGACACCAGGATGGGACCCTCCTGGCCCACAGCCCTCCCAGGCTTATTTAATAATTAACCATTTAGTGGCCCCAAGAGCCTAGGGGGGCAGCCCAGCAGTTCTGCCACTCTTGGGGGAGCAGTAAATTAGAAGGTTGTCTCCCCTCCTGCTCTAATTATAAACCATTGGGACTGGGTGCTTAATACTGGTGTACTGGTATGTGGCTGAGTCCCAATGTTCTCAGTTTGAATTGCTAACTCAGTGACATTATTGTAAGTCACCACAAGCTTTGGCTAAGTACAGAGGGGAACTTTGGACTACGGCAAGTTATTTAAGGATAGTAAATAATACAGATTTGTCATTTCTTCTGCAAAATGTGAGAAAGGCGATCTGCCAATCTCTCCCCTGCTTGCAGCGCTATCAATATCCCACTCTCATGACTAGACTTTGGCCAATACATCACAAACTGATGCTTGTGGTTGAAATTCATTAAAAGAGATATGTCTGGGTTGCTTCTTCTGCAGGAATGAGATTTTCTTCTGCAAACTGAGAGCTGATAAAAATTCCCTTTGTAAATATCAAGGTTGCTTGAATTTTTTTCCTTCTAATTTTCTTTCATGAGTGCACTGGGGAATTTTGGTGAGAAAGGTCCAAGTTGTCTGGGATGTCCGGGTTACAGAACAGGGAACGGCAGAAATGTTTAGGTTTTTTCTTCCTGAACCAGTCTGCTTTTAATGGGAAAGCTGAAAACATTTTTATTTTCTCCAGTTCTGAACTAAAAATATTAATTTCTGCAGCTTCTTAAGGCTTCTATGAGAAATCAAAATTTTTCTTCAAAAAAATAGTAATTCTACCAAAGCAGGCCAGTGTCTCCCAGAGGAATGAATAGCAGCCTGTTACTCACAGCTGCATCTCAGTCACAGCTCAGCCCTGCTCAGCACATTCTGCAAACCAGAAAGACAGAAAGATGTGAAGAGCTATTGATCACTGCTGCTTAAATGCACTGAAATTCTGAATTTAACAAGAGCACAGGCCTGAAACTGGAAACTTCTGTATGTTCCCAAGACAAGCGTATTGTAAGCACGGTGTGTGGAGACTTGGTCAGGGTGCCCCAAGTTTAGTTATTTTCCCCAGAAACAAACCTGCCCTGGTCCTGTTGCAGGTTATAATCAGAGCCATCCAAACAGGCTGTCTATTAATGTTCAGCTTGGAAGATTTTTATTATGTCCATAAAGAATTAGATTGTGGCCACTGCACTTGCACGCTGAATCAAATGGGAATGATATACAGCCAGAGCAAGCCTGAAAGAATGCCTTGCTAGTAACCTAGCCATACTCTTTTAATTCTCTCTAAATCTCTGTGCTCATGGAAGTCCCACAAGAGAAAATCTAAATAAATGAATCATAATTATAAATGCTGTTTATGTAATTGGTAAATGATAGAGATAAGTGAGCGCTGCTTACTCCTACACAAACAGAAATTAAATATGGACACTGCACCGAAGATGCACCCTCCAGTACTCCAAATTTAACAAGGTTCAAAGATTAAAATCACAGCCCACTCCTATGGTTTGCATTTCTGCCATACCAACCCTTCCCACCTAAGCACCCCCATATACCAAGGGTCCCAAACCAGAACTTTGGATCAGGTATTTTTCAAGAAAATATAAGCAGGACATTTTTCACATTTCAAGTAAAAAAGGAAAGGGCAAGATAATCCGTCAGCACACTGACCCCTTATTGGGATCATAGGCAGTCCCATTACTGCTATGACAACTAGCTCAGCTGCAAGCCAAATGCCTGGAAAAGGCCAGCCAAAAATCCATCAGTAAAAACTCATTTATCACTGCTAAAGGAAAAAACAGCGCTGCCATCCGAGGCTGGCATCCGTGGAGCCGGCCAGCCCCCCCCTGCAAAGGCCAGGCACCAGACCACGGCTCCGCGCCACAGAGCGAGCCTTCGGGGCTCGTCAAGGAGCTGCTCCTGATTGGAAACAGCCATGTGTCTATTCAAAACAAAATCTATTAAAGCAGAAATAATAGTGCAGAGCATAGTAATTTGCAAAGCTCAGAGGTTAGCGTGCTGTCGCTGAGTCACTCTGAGCCTGCTACACAGTGAGGACCCGCAGTGCATTGATTCTAAGATTTTACCAAATGAACTTCAGAAATTCGGGAGACGGATTATTTGGTGGAGCAAAGAAGCCTATAAATAGTAGCAAGTGGGTTTTCTGAGCACATCCTAGCTTTTTTTTTTTTTTTTTTCCCCAACGGTGTACTCCAAGGAAACGCGATGCATCTGTACTTTTCTTTAAAAACATCTTTTTTAGGGACTTCAGTGCTGGTGGAGGCACTGGACTGACAGATTCATTCTGCTGTTTACCCACTGAACAGGCGTAACGCGGGCAGCACAAACTTCGCAGAGCCTGCCCTACCAGCGTGCCTTTGGCACTTATTAAAAAATTTAACACCCTCAAACACATTGTATGCATTGCCAAGGGAAGCCAGCTAGAGCACCCCGTGCCTCAGCTGGCAGCAGCGACCCACTTTATGGCAGCGCTAATCACACACAGACTGACACTGCACGGGCCTCCAACGCCCCAGCGTTTTCACGTGAGCTCGCAGGCAGCGGGAGAGATGCAGATATGCTACTGCTTGGTATTGCTGGTGTGTTCGTGCCAACGCACCACCGAGCCCCAGGGAGGGTTCTGGAGCGGCTCTCTGCATCAGACTAAGAGGACTGCAAGCCCCTCTCTCCCCACAGACAAGGCCGGGGCAATATTCCTGCCCCCGGGAGGAGAGGCAATGGCGTTTCTTCCCCATTTACCCAGACACAGAGCACCAAGGCGGCAGGGGAGAAGCGGTGGGATGTGGCCTCCCAGGGCTGGGGCCACATCCCTGTCCCTCGTCCCCTTCAGAAATGCAGTGCTGCCCAGACTGCAGCCCTCCTCCCTCCTCGCACTGCTCAGGCTGCTTCCAGGCTGTATCCCAGGGCAGAGCATGACAGAAGGGGCACAAAAGCCACACGACTTCAGAAGTCTTCATTTTCAGCAAGATCCCCATCTAGCCTCTTAAAATTGGTGCCAGGCAATTTGCCTGAGGGACCTCATACACAGCAAATTCTCACATCCACCGTTTCTTATTTCAGCAGAAGACTGGCAGTCATTACAAAAGCAAGACAGTGATGTAGGAGTCGGCAGACAGGAGCAGGAGATGGAAGTCTGCTGTTTAAATATCTTCTGTACACTGTGTAAGCAGATACAAGCTCAGCTTTCTCAAATTGCTTTACTAACCACATTAACCTCCGGGACTCCCCTTTGTTTCCTGGGGTGAGTGAGTAATAACTCAGGGATACAACAGTAATGGCTGAGCTCACTTTCCAGTGAGTATCATACGAGACGACTGGTACAACATGCCCTACATCTGAAGCTGTCGTTTTCAGAAATGATGTATTATTAGCCCTGCATCTGAAATAACCCAGTAATTGCTTAATGTTTTATATTTACATGGGCTGTACATTATGTTTGCTCTGAGAGAGGGAAGGAGAACTAAGCAGGAAAGGAGTTTGCAATAAACCTACAGTAAGCAATAAAGAGCTATAAATGGTAATCCGTCAATAGCATCAGCTTCACTAAGGGCTTGGTTCAGGAAGAGAGGAGCATCCTCAGCTCCCAACAGATCTAAACCAGCCCAAATTGGATGTAGTACCTAGCAGGATTGAGCCTTTCCTGAAGGATGAGCTATTAAATTTAAACATACATAAAACCTTATTTGAAAGATCATATTCATTATTAATAAGAGGAAAGATGATCTTTCAGATAAGGCACTGCTGCGCTGGGACTCTGCAGTGAGCTCCAGCTCTGCCACAAATTCCTTGCTTCATCCTGAGTAACTTCCTCAAGGTCCCTGTTACTCACATCTTTACCCTCGCAATGGGGATAATTCCTCTCCTTCCCTCCCCAGACTGGGCTGTGTTGTCTTTCCATTAGCATGGGCAGTTCCCAAGTAAAAGCAGGCCCTCCAGTTCAGCTGTAAAGTCAATAATGACTGGTAGTAATAATTTTTGAGTATTTCTTCTTCTTTCCATCTCAGTAATTGCTTCCTACAATACCATACATCATAGTAATATTCTCACAGAGGATGGGATTTATGTGGTGGGAGAAAGGGGCAAGGACCCATTTTAGTTCATTTGTGTAGTAAATGAGTAATTCTATGGAGTTCACCATATTCCCGAAGAAACCAAGACTAAATCAGCTCCTTTGCTAGGTCATCATTTTGATCACAAAGATGTTTGGTCTCTTCTGAGTTTGCTGGCTGCATTTAAACTTCTGTCACTGGGAAATGGAGAAGAACAGTCACACACAGTAACTTGCCGTGCTCACCTGCTTTTGAAAACAAGAACTTCTGCAGATTTTAATAGCAAAACTGTCTGCCCTAAGAAATAAAAAAAAAAACCTAGTGAGTAAGTAAGCAAGTACGTGTACATGTGAATGCAGCACAGCGTGAACACAAACTCGAAGTGGCAGTGGGTAACCAACGTTTGCAATCTACTTGTTTTCCAGGTCTTCAGTCTTCAATTTATGTCACGTTGAATGCAAACTGAAACAGCTCTTAGCTGTATAGAATGAAGAACGCCTCTGAAGTCAGCTATAATAGCTAAAAGCTATTAGGTCAGGAATTTTTAATGCATGTGCAGTGTGGGAAATACCCACCGGAGAGAGCACTCTGCACGAACCGGCAGCTGTGGTGGAGAGTGGAAAGGTAGGTAAGATGAGGAGCATTACCCAACCTCCCACCAACTACACACTGCCATATGGTGTATGCATAGAGAAACTGGCAGGTATAAGGGTATAGGGAAACAGGGAGCTATAAAAACTGTGAGGATATTACACAAAGATTACCATGTTATACATATTGTTACTGGGGGGTGGTGGGGTGGTGGGCAAGGGGAGAGAAAGAAAGAAAAAACCCAGCCAAAGCTAATGCCCTTAATTTACATACAGTTGTGTCTTGCAAGTAAAATACAAGGTTCAGCCATTCCCAGCTTCTTGATTCCAAGAGAAAAGCTGCTTGAGTGGTAAAAAGGTTGCACAGGGGTAAGCAGCAACCAGAGCAGGAGAAGCCATGGTGAAAAGAGGAGTCTGGGGTAGGAGGGAGCAAAGGGCACTGATTATAAAACCCAGGCAGATCTTGTATTAACATGACAATTGCCTCCGCAAGGGCCTGCTGCCTGTATAAACTGGCTGGGCTCAGCCGGCGGTGCTGGGACGAGAGGGGTCTGTAGCTCACAGCTTCCCCACGCCCACGGGGCCAGTGTGGGCAGCACCCAAAATACATGAGCAATGAGCACAGTGCCAGGGCGCAGTCGCGTAGCTCATGTCTGATTCCTTGGCACTGGCTCACCTACGCAGAGATTCTCTCAAGGTACAAACATCCATGCAAAGTAAGTTATAAAACAAAATCAGTTCGGTTTTGGTCTTTGCAGGGCATCACCCACTGACACGCTCTCCCCTGCTCTCTGCGCCCCACATCCACTGGAGCTGGCTAGCAGGATGGCTGGCAGCCATCTCACACTGCTCCACTGCTGTCCAAGGTTGCCCATGGGGACGAGCCACCAGTGACAGCAGCCCACCAGGCCGTAGCCAGCCCAGCCGTCGTGCACTCAGGCAGCCTCTAGGCTGAAATCCAGCATGAGATACACAGAACTTTGGTAGTACCACATGGGAATCACAGCCCTGACTTCCCTGACATCAGAGGTTGGGATAAAGGTGACAACCTAACTGTGAAGCAGAGCTCTCCCCAGTGCCACCTCAGTGCCATCTCTGCTCTACACCTTTTCAATAATTCACACATATGATGATGTCTACAGAATAGCCAGGGGAGGTGACAGGACCCCCATCTATGCGATCATGCAAAGGGCTTCCACATCAACAGCGCTGCACAGTGCAGAAGTTAAGAAACCCTGTAGGAGATGCCACCATACCTGGTTACTGAGAGCACTTTATCAAAGTTATGGGAAGAAAGAACTAATTAGCAGCGAGTGGTAGGAGCAGATGAACTTTTTAAAAGGGAAGACCTTAGTTTTATGCCTATGGCACCTTAGTAACAAGCAGAAGGGAAAAGAAATATAGAAAGTACGTGAGACTGATGAGAAATCATTTGAAAATTCATAAAGAAGGACTGGGCATTTAGTTACAAGCACTGAACAAGAAATGTGTCAGCTGCTCCATCCTAGGAGTCACTGCACAGAGAGAAGCCTCCTGGGCTCCAGCATGCCTTTGCTGGGGCAGGGATTTCCTGCAGGTCTGCAGACAAAAAAGGGGACGTTTCAATGTGTAGCACCCCAGAGAAGGGTGACTGTACCTCTCCTTACCAAATTGGCAGTAGCTGCAAATACCATCCAATGCTCCAGGCACGAAAGAGAGATTGTATTTGCCTGACCAATTGACCAAAATCAATCTAAGCCCTAATAAAATGTATCCTGTTACAGACTAACCCAACCCGCACTGAACACAAAGCAAAGACCTCACTGATGTCAGTGGGGAAATCGCTGAGTCCCAGGTGGCATTTGCCAGAGGCAAACGGAGGAATATTTGCTCAAAGCACCTATTAGCGGGACAATCAACACTGAAATAGCGATACTGAAAAGCTGCCTTCCCAGTGGGCTTCGGACCCGTTCCTGAGGCTTCCTGCCAGGGGTCTGTCCATGGACAGCACTATAAAGACTGAAGAATCTGGCTTAACAAAGAGAAAAAAAACCTCAAGCCAACCCCACACATAAAAGCCGTGCAACAAGACACTATTAAAATAGCTTGTGGGAAAATCTTCCAGCTGGTCAGCCCAACCCATGGATCTGAGTAGCTTGAAAACTCTGAATATATTTAATTTATTATTATCACCATGGAAACGCTCAACAAAACTGACCTTTTCAGTTTCAATAAAACTGGATTTTCCCGTAGGTCCCCTGTCAGCCACTGCAATAATAAGTGGAAGTGCTAAAACCTGGAGTTATTAAAAAACAAAAAAGAGTAAAATGGCACCCAGCCCTGCCGCTCCTGGGCTACATCCGACCGCGCTTGCTCTGCCAGGAGACGTGTACTCTCCTTCAAACATTTCAGAAAACCCAGTTCCATCTGCGGCTTTGCTGATGCAATTCTGGAGCATCTGTTAACTTCCATGAAGTTAATCCTGGCTTGCTGGGTCCCACTCGGAGCAGGATATGGCCACTGCATCTCTGCTGGCACGCTGTAGCTACCTTCATCTAAGGCATGCCATTTATAGGGTACCTTTTGCACTGCTGACTGTTCTGGTGTATTTATCCTTCCCCATCAAGGTCTCAATTTGCCTGTTCCTACACAGAGCACTAATGCACAGTCTGCAGGCACTGGGGAAGACACATCTTTGCTCTCCAAGATGCTGCTTCCCTCTGGCTGGCCAGAGCAATGATGGATAAGGGTACAGGTGGGGGAATGGCACAGGATGGCGGAGATGGAGAGGGGCGTGGGCAGACATTCACAGAATTATTTCAAACCCCAAAGTTTCTTGTGTTTTTTTACCAAGGAATTTTGTCATGCCTGTCCCTCAGACTAGAACCAGTCTCAAGAGCCATAGCTGTAAAATACGGCTAGAAAAATATTGAAGATGTTTGTTTAGAAATGTGCTTTGTTAAGTATCTGTCATTTAGCAGCAGTTGAACACAGAAATTATTTCTCCCTTGTGTTTAACTTCCTTCAGTGGCTGGGCAGCCTGTCTTTGCTCAGGAATGTATCCTCAAACCTGACGAAATTCAGGTGTTCACGTCTAAGTCAATGCTCCTGGAACCAGGTGGTTTCGAAGTATCCTAATCTACATTTCACATGTCATGTTTTTAGTAAAATATAGATACGGGTGGACAAAACATAAAACACATCAGCTTTTAATGAAGCTCTCAGATCCTGGGCAACCCCCATTGCTACCAACAGCTACAACCACCTTCCAGCACGTCACCCTCCTCCCGGCACCGCCTGCTATATTAGTGCAAAAGGCTGTACTTTCTCTCGAGACCCAGGTGAGCTGTTAGCACGCCAGGTGTACTTGATTCAATTATTTCACGTGTCGGGCAGAGAACACCTGACTCCAAGCAGGAGCCACCAAACACGAGCCTGTGAGCGGGGCGAGGAGTCGCCGCGTGGCCGCAGGTGGCACAGGGAGCCCTGAGGACACGGCCCCGCTCTGGCTGGCTCACGGGGTGCCGCACTGCCACTCGCCATCCCTCCCTTCCCCATCCATAACACACGTGAGGCTGCATTGAATCAGGGCTGCATTTTGCTATGCTTTCAGTAAAATACTGTCTGCCTGTGAATGCAGTATAATACAGGGACAAGATACGGCAATTACCGAATATTAGCGATGACAATTCCGTTTGAAATGTGCTTCAAAGCAGGCTTCCATGCACGCTGCCTGGTTGCCTAGAAGAAAGATGCAGAACCAGGCCAAAGCTTTTTTCTCAGCGGCTTTACCATCCCTTTGGACTTTCCAAAATGCAAGATCATGCAAGTATCTGTTCTCACATCATTTTCTTTCCTTTTGCTTTTATAACAGAAGTTTTGGCTCTCCTCGTTCCTGCAGTGGGTTTAATCCCCAGAGGCTCAGCCTCAGCTGAACCTTATTCACTATCTGTTGGCTGGGGCAGCAATAGCAGAACACGCTGCTCCTTAGCAAGGCCACAGCTTTCAATGGTGCCACACTGCTCCCCCTTGTACAGAGGCATGAAAGAAGAAATGCTCACCTTCTGCTCCCAGGTGCCACGGACTAGACTCTGATGGAGCACCGCTTCGTCCAGGTTCCTCTTGTCTCTTCCCCCTGCCTCCTGATGTCCAGGTATCCCAGCCCTCTTCTGGTCAGGCATCCCCAGCTCCCGGACAAAACCTGGCCGGAGCAGCCAGCCGGTGGAGGCAAGAGCCCCAGCAGGCGCTTGCACGTGGGGAACCGCTCTTTCAGCTCCTGCTCCACCTGAGTTGTCTTGAGCTCAGCCTCTGCCTCAGTGTGATATTTTTCCCCTGACAGCTTGAGTAAAAATAACTTCCATTGTTCTGAAGACTATCAAAAGCAAAACCCAACAAAAATAAAAACCTTTTCCTATTTCCCACTGTCATTTTTGGAAGATCTTTACAGCAAAATGGCTGAGGTGGTCGGCATGGGAATAGCTTTCAGTGATACGATTGCCTGAATGACGTTATCATGTCACTTATTGCAGTTACATACTGCACATGCTGCAACATCTCCTAGAGCTGTGTGTAGGGCCCGGGTTATTGGGCAAGACACAGCTCCACGGGATGAGACGGCCCATGCCCTGGAGAACTTACAGCCTAATGGCACCCTTGGGGCTGCTGGGATGTCTTCAGGGAGGTCTGGGTTCAATTTCAGAAGAGTTAATTCAAAGTTTTAGGTTCACCAGAATGAGTAGCTTTACATTCCCAGCCAAGAGCCCCATCTCTGCCAGCCATGTCTGCACTGGAGAGCTGGCAGTGCCTTCAGCAGGGAAGCTATCAGGCTGTGTCAATACAGGGCAAATTACAGAGGTGAGGATTTTAATTATTGATTTCATACCCCCTAAACATAAGGAACGTTACTGAACCCCCACAGCAAAGCCAGCTGAAGAATGAAGGCAATAAAGGGAGCAAATGCTAGCAAGAGCTAGTCTTGAAGTAGGGACAAGGATGAGCCCATCTGCGAGCTCTGAGTTAGAACATTTTATTTTAGACCTTTTATCTGTTGTTTTGTTCTATTCACTGGAGCTTTAGACCTTTGATCTTACCATTGCATTTGGTAAAGGCAGTACAGATGATTGCACCTGACACATTTCCTCTACCGGTGACATTCAGATGCCTCTTGGCCATACGACCCGCGCAGCTGCAGAGCAGGATGCTGGATGGGAAGTGCATTAGGAGATTGCTCATCTTCTCGGAAAGTCCACCTGGGACAGCTGTGTGTCACTAAACCTCGCGTCAGATGGAGAGACCAGGCCATTTTGCACAAATCAGCAATTTGGTTTAATTGTTGCAGTTCACAGCTTAGGCAGGCAACCCAAGGCATGAGGCTGGTGACTCACACTGACAAGAAACACAAGAAAACCACCCAGAGGTTTTTAAAACAGGCATGACACCCCAGGCAAAGTCCATGGCAGCGAGAGGGAAGATCCCAGCGCATCTACGTCCCAACTCTGTGCCAGGCTGCGTGCACTGCACTCGGAGAAAGGCTTGTCAAACAGCGCCAGCCTCTCCCCCCAGCAGAGGTGTTAGCTCTGAACTACCTACCAGCAATCTGGCAAGTGAGTCAGAGCTAATTTTAAGCCAAGTGCTTGTGAGATGGGGAGGGGGGAGAAGGGAAAACTCTCCACAGTTTATTCTGCAGAAATTAAAGGGCTGACATGGCTCTTCATTTTGGCCCTGCTTGGTAAACACAGCATCTTCAGAAACAGGTTTCTTCACTTACAGGGCCAAAGGCAGTGCTGCTGCCACCCCACCGTCCCTGCTGTATGCAGAAGTAGACTTGGCCCCTCTCCCCCTTCGGAAATGTGATGCCCATTGCCTTCCCAAGTCAACTTTATATGAGGCTGGGCTCAAAGGAACTACGCAAAATCAAAGACTGCCTGGGGGAAATTAAGCAAGTCCCTTTTTGCACGTCATTAAAGCCCAGATTTTAAGGAAATAACCTTGTGCATTTCAGACAGTTTGTTTCACTGCTAGTTCTTCAAATGACTTTAAATTACACATGCTCAAATAAAAAAGGATGGCAGTAAATAGGATGCTGTAACTAACATTGTTCCTTAACAGGTAGCTGATGAGATGCCAGCCATACCATACAATGGCACAAAACCTAAACAAATTTTCCTCATATTTCTCCTGCACTTTGATTCAAGAAAAAGAGGGCTTCTATTTGCAGCCTGGCATGGAGAGCTCTGAACACTGCTGGGTTTTTCCTTTGGGTTCCTTGTTATTAATCATATTTTCTAAGCACATTTCTCAAGAATCAGCCATGAACATTTCTAGGTTTTAGTATTTTTACCCGTTTCTCTCAGTCCCAGTATTCCCACAGGAATTAAACCAGCTGAACACAGAATCCTTGCCCTTGTTGATCTTGTTTTGTTTTTGAAGAGACACAGCTCTTAGTGCAGACAAAAACGACAACTCCAGCCATTTGCTCTACACCACAACACATCCTTCTCACTCTGTGTAGTCGTTAGCTCTGCTCATCCGTTACCCACTCCCCGGGTAAGCCTACCACACCGCGTGGCAGCGTGGATACTGGACGACGTGGGCAGGGCAGTCTGGTTCACCTGGGCTAAGAGGAGCCCTAGGTGAGGAAGTCAGAGTCCTCGATAAATCGAATTACAGACACCTGCTGGTGAGAAGACCCACACAAAGAGGCTCTTTGTTAGCGTTACAGTGTACTATGTGTTAGTTTCATGTCTTCTTGCCCGTGCAGGGGCTGCAGGGAGGGTCTTCCCAAAACCCATTGCCGCTGGGAGGACAGCTAACCACGTTCTGGCGTTTCAGTGCCAGCAGCCCCTGTTTCTGCAGGCACGTGATTTCAAACAGATTTCAAAAGTGCCCCTAAATAAATGCTAATAGCTGCTGGGTCTAACTATTTGCTGGCCCAGTGGCCACTGCTTTCCCGTGCCAGACATGTGGGGCTGCCTTCTGCCGCCTTCTCTGCTTTAGCTCGACTCCCTCATTAAGCATGCTGAGGAAAAGATGCTTTCTTTTATAAATTAGGCTATTAGCTCAGATTCACTTTCTCTTTTCACTTAATGAAAAGCAAGTTTCTACAGCATGTCAAATAAATAGCCCATAAGTACAAAGTAGTCAAGTTCTTTTAACGTATTTCTTTGAAAATGGGGAGTTCTTGTGGTAGATCCAGCCTCGCATTTGTATCAGTCACAACCTTCAGCAAAAGAACGATGAGCACCTTTGCACCCCAGCAGAAAGCAGCACCACCTCCCTTTTGATACCAGCTGTACCTGCTTTCAAAAGCACTCTCTTTTCCCCCTTCAATTTCCTTTTAGGCTTTCCTTCTCACTCCCGCCGTTGCTCAGCCCATAAGGCAATGCTCTAGCACCATGTCTTGCTCTGGTTCCCAAAGAGTCTCATTTTTTGGAAGGATGAGTTTTCTCAGCATCCTCAAGCCACTTCATGTTTTCCCTTCCTTTTTCTAACATAGGCTCTATCCCTTTGTTCTTGCTCACCACTCTTACCCTCTTTACTGCTTTTTTCTCATTTTTCTATGGATCCATTTTTCTTTTCTCCCTTTTTCCTTCACCTCTTTGCTTCTCTTTTTTCTTCCTGCCCTACCCCACTGAAGCTTTCTGGCTAGATGTATTACCTACCGTGGCGAGGGGAAGCAGTGCATCTGAATTCAAGTTGCGCTACACCACAAAAGCAATACTATATATACCTACAGAAACAGCAATACGTAATCTTAGTGTTCTCCCCTCCCTGTGCTAAATTCCCAGATCCAGAAGCCTCCCGTTATCAAAACAGTTTTAAATAAATCCAAGGAGAAAATTAAATAGAAAATAAATTGGGAATTTATTGCCTGATTCCAGAGCACGCAGCTCCTCTCACTTCAACAGCTCTTCCACACACCCTTCACCAGGCTCCGGCTCTGCAGAGGTGTCTCTATTCACCTGCATGTTCCCCATTCTTCCAGAGATGATATGGACACCCTGTATTGCCAGATAAGCAATATTCCACTCTTCCTTGCCTAAGATTAAAATGAGTATGTTAATTTATTTTCTATTACAGGCTACGGCACGAATGAGAGAGGGAGCGGGAGTGGTTCAGCTCTCGGCTTTCTGCTTAGAGCCACGCGCCGCCCCACAGACGGAACGTGCCTTCCTGCACACACCTGGCCGACCGGTCCCTCGCTTTCATGGTAAACCTTAGATACTTCTGCACAAAGTGGGTGTCAGTAAATAGCTACTACTCTGACATCATATGACTTTGTGCTTTTTACACCTCAAGCAAGTGAATCCTAACCTACCTTCTACCCATATCCTTTCAGGACAGACCCTCCCTAGCAGAGTGCATCTGGGTGACATGCAGTCCCATCATAATCAATACAACATCATCAGTGAAATAAAAGTGCTTTAATTGAAAGCCATGTCAGAAAAATCAAGAGTGATGCCAAGAGATGATTTTTTCAGCCCTAAAGATGATAAGAATAAAAATGTAAAAAGTATTTGTTCAGAGGGTGGAGAACTAGCTAGAAGGAGATAATACTACAAGTTTATACATTCTGTGTTATTTTCTTTCCATTTTACAGAGAATAATTTCTAAAGTGCCTGTCACCCATGTATGAATTATTACATCAGGCTTGGGAGGTTGTAGACACAGAGAGAGACTAAACACACGTATACTGCACCTATACATGCTGACACATAACTCTTTCTTGCACTGCTAAATGGATACAGAGGAAGTAACAAAGAAATGGGCCTCTCACATTTAAATTAAAAGCCAGAAAAGTAAAGTCTTCTTGCCAATGAAAAATAATGGAATATTTATATATGTGTTCATATACGTACATACACATAGCTACACATATACCTGTACACACACTGCAGGAGGGTAGGAGGGAGAATGAGACACGGGAAAAAACATTAAGATCTTCCTGCTGCCTCCAAAACACGGTAGTTAAGAGGAAAAGATCCAGTCCTTGCATACAAGCAAATCTCCCAAGATGCGGTCTAACATGTATCTTTTGCTTTCTACTTAGATGTACTCTCTGACTACTGAATTACAGATTTAAAATATGCAGAATCGGTGCAGGAAACTGTGGGGAAAAGCAGAAATAGATTCCTTCTGAAGACTCAATTGAATTACTCTGAAAAGATTAATTAAAATTGAATTCTCTTTTGACACAAAATCTCCTGTTTGCTAGTTCTTGGTATGTCTATTACCTAGCTTCCATTAGGAGATATTATACTCTGTAATGAAATAAACTTCAAGGACCCTGTGGGATCAAACAAAAAGTTTACTGTATTCTGGCAGCAGCAGCAAGGTTACAACGCAAGCTGGCATGCTTAATGAAAAAGGGCTGACATATTATCATGGAGTTCCTATCAGTAATCTCTATCATTGCTTTTTAAGGTACAGAAGGGCAAATAATTGAGTGTTTGGTTGATTAGAAAACAGCTTGATTTGCAGAGTGACAACCTAGAGTCAAGTCTTCATTCGGTCTTTTCAAAAATCTAGGGAGCGGGGAGGGGAAGGAGGGGAGCTTCGTAACTAGAAAAGGAATTACTAGAAAAGAAAAGCCATCGGCATCTCCAGCATACAGATGTGGTTTTGCCATCCGTATTTGGGGAAGCGATCCAGAGGATCACTTGTATTAGGGACCAGTGCGAATGAATTAGATACAAGAGGGAGAGCATTTACATTGCAATTGGTGCTTCAGGTCTGCCACGCCATAAAATATTGCTTTGTGCTTTACCATATCACACTGGGAGGCTAACGAGATGTTTGACATACTAAGAAACCATCCAAAGTGAATGTGAGGGCAGAGTCCGGCCCTAGATGATATTACGGAGAATTTCAATGCAGCACTGAATTAACAGAAGCACAGAGTTGCTGACCACTTTCACTGTACGAGGAAAATCAGCTCGAGAGCACGAGAGCAAACCTTTGTGTCTCTTTTATTTCTGCATGTTCTCCTTTTCTGGAGAGACTTACAAAGACAAAATGAAATCCCCAGTGCCATAAGCCTTTGCCTCGGAAGCTGACACTCATGTGTAAAAGAGTAAAAGTGTAAAAAGGTTGGTTGGGGCACCATAACAGGGCCCACAAAACATGTACTCGCCACATCCCAAATCTGTGCTTCCAGCCATGCAGCCAGCAGCCTCGTCATGGAAAGTTAAAATGTAAACACAAGCTGCTGTTTTAGTGCAATCACACAAATGCAGCAGCTTGTGTTCTCTCTTCCTTTATTTCCAGAATGGACAGAATGCTTGAATCAAGCTAAAGGTACTCCTTTTTCTTTTTCCTCCTTTTTTCTTCTCTGTAAGTGCCCAGTCAATTATATCTTGCTCACACAAGTAATTCTTACTCACCTTATTGCTACAGTGACAGTTGACAGCGTTCAGACTAAAGGGTGCCAAAATCTGTCTTTCCCTAGATATTAAAAATACAAACAGAAATCAAAACCAAGCAGACTAATAAAGGATTATAAGAGCTGACAATGCTTTGTGAATTTAAAGGTTACGTTGCTTGGTTCAAAATAAAACTGAAATCCTGATTCCACCCTGAGCTTTTGCCTCCCCTTTTTGCGCTGTGTAAAGGCATCCTTCCCTTTGTCATATGGATAGTTGTTCACAAAGGAGTTCACTGATATCACCTTGCTCATCTAGTCCAGATGGCCCAAAGTGATGAAAATCCAAAGGTATTCCAGGAAGTGACCTTGGAGTTGCTTTTGTGATTCAAAATTCAGGGAAGACTGGAAGCCTGATTCTGGAAGCATCACTGCTTTAGCTCTACAGAAAGCCAGTGCACCTAGGCAGCAGCTGATTTTTAAAGGACAACAGCAGACTTTCCCCAGTTGACATCTGCTACAATATTCCACAATCCCCGATTTACAAAGGAAATAAGAGCTAGTTTGCATCACATGTGTCAATAGCCAGGATTTTTGCCGTCTTACCCTTCAGATTCTGTTACCTCTAATGAGACGAGATGACAATGCCTGTTCAGAAATGAAAACCGAGAGGGAAGAAACAAGAAAAAATCTACAGGCCAAAGATAGTTTACTTTTTTTTTTTTTCTAAACTGATCTGCTAGCTTTCCTCAGAGAAGTTGGCCAAACTAAAAATCACACATCTGTGCTGCCCTCACTTTCTGCGTGTTAAGATAGATAGTACCACTGCCCAAGCCACGCCCGGCTCTGCGAAATAAAAATTAAATCAACAGGGTTTTTGCAACACAAAAGCCACCCTCTCCCTTTTACGGAGTACTATTTGAAATAAAGATGGATCATAATGTGAGTCATTTATCTCTCCTCTCTGATGCATTCACACACACGCCTACCACTGCAGGGGGATTGAGAGAAGTGACCTGAATCTCAAGCACCCTTGGGTTTGCAAACAAACCCCAACCAATGAGGTTATGCAAAGCCAGCCCTAAACCTACGGCATCCCCTTTACCCCATTTTTTTTCTCCTCTCTGTATTTCAGTCAGTGAAAGTACAGGAGAAACAAGATAAAATATCATATAATGAAACCATGTCTAACATAGCAGTTCCAGAGCAAGGCATTCCCATTTCACAGGAGCGATATTTAAGCAAGCAGACTAGGTGAAATCCCAGTTGACTTAAATACATGTACTTAATTTAATTGTTTATTGAAAACAGCATGACAGATGCAAAAGAACAGTAGAAGGAAGAACAAGGAACACCAGCTTTCTCTGCAGGCTCAGCCCCCCTCCACAAGAACCATGCGCAAAATCTATTCTTTACATTATATGTTGGGGAGGGGGGGGAAATGTAGAACTGGTAGTAGTAACATGAGAGGGAAAAGACAGCAGCAGTGAAGGAAAAAAAGACGTGGAAGGGAGATGTGGTCAGAAGTGGTTTTATTTGGGCAATGTGTGTGGGGGATGGACGATGCAGAGGCGTGCGTCCTAGGGTAAAGGAGCAGAAGGCAGGAGAGGCTGAAGGGAGAGGAGGTCCATGGTAGGGGAGCAGGAGCCAGGTCTAACCTGAGGCTAGGAAAAGCGTTGTTTGTTACACTTTGTAGTTATTTTGTTTTGGATGGTCCTCAGAACAGTTCTTCCTCAGGAGCAGGCTTACATGCCTGCACTGTGCTCCCTCTCTGCTGAGTCATACCAGCAACTTACAAAGCACATAAACTCCAGAAGAATGAATGCAAGTGTCAGGAGATCTGCCCCTGTTCCTGGCAGCCTAAAAAGGAACTTGTTTATGTCACCTATGAAAGGGCTATGACACATTTCTTCAGTGATGGAGTGATCCCACCAGGATCAGTTTTGCTGGCCAGCATTAAGCATATTTTTCTCCAATTCATCTTTCCAGTATGATTCATTCCACTCATCCACTTGGAAAAACAGGCTCAGGGTCATCCCAAACGCTGCACAGCGAAGTCCATCTCTATACTGATAGATCAAGGTTCCATTTCTTGCCCAAACCCGGACAATAAGGAGCTGCACAGGAGGTGCATATGAATTCTGTCCCTGAGTTTTACTGTCTCTGGAAATGACAAAGTGAATCCGTCCAGGAAAGCCAAACCATTCCAAGAGAGCCCAAGCCTCAAATGCCAGAACTGGATGGGACCTGAGTACATCTCTAGCGGAGAACCAAAGTTAGCACAGCACATTGTTTTACTCACAACAAATTACATCTTAGAGAGCAACATGACCTGGCAGAACCAAGCCCTCCAAGTTCCATCCTTCAAAGGGCCATGGGCAACCACTCCATCTCAACCACACTCCTCTAGGATGAACAAAACAGGAGCAGTAAAATACTCCAAACACCTGCGCCCTTGTATGTTGTGTGGGGAGTATCTCAACATACATCTTGGTATGTCCTACTGAAAGAATCTCTTCCAGCACCTACTCAGTGTAATGAGGACAAAAACAGCTCCTGGTTACTCCAGATTGTCAGCCGGGTTTCCAAAGAGTACTTTCAAGGGCAGTTTTTGGGTTCTGAGCCTGGTAGGTCTTGCTGTTCTCACTTAAGACTAAATCAAACGCTTCTCAGGCTTCCCTGTCTAAACCACATTGCTCCTTCTGGGCCTTTTGGCTATATTTTATGAAATAACTGATGTCCTCTGTCTCTAGGGGACAATTTGCTACTGCTACCAAAGGATGAACCATATGATCTAATACATCTCTTCCAACTCTGTCTTTTGAGGTTTCTATAATTTTTCTGGAGGTTTTTATTTTTCTCCCAAAGAATGGTTTGTGTACCCAACAATTTGTCCCATTGATATTCCTTGGTCTGATAAAGATACTCCTTCTCCATACAAACCTTGCCACTTCTACCTTCCAGATACTACCCACGCAGAAGCATTGCTCCAGGGGCAGGGTGCATGGAATCATTTCATACTTTCTTATTCTTTGTTAACTCCCAGAAAATTCACTTTTATTCTGCTTTCTTCTATCCCGAGCATTGCCCACCATTGTGCTTTTCCATGACCCTAGCTGACACTGCCCCATTCCCCAGCCTGCTGAGCTCACCCTCTCTGGCTGGCTGCAATGTAAGCAATTTTTAGAAAACCATCTTCAGAGGAAAGCTCTGCTTCCACAGTCAGGTATGGCTATACTAGACTGGTCATAGAAGACATTTAACTCAAGTCCAAGTGTCTACATGGTTCCAGGCAGCTGTCTGAACCATAGTTTTACCAGACATCCTTTACGTACCCAGTTCAGATGGGCATCAAAACGAAAGGAGCTTACAAATGAGCTTGCTTCCCCTTGTAGTTTACATATGGGGCTCAATTCCAGGTGCATTAGCATCCCCTTATGAGCTGCTTTTTGATGGAAGGATCCAAAGGGAATGAAGGATTAGAGATCTGGGAGACAATCTGGCCTAGATTTGCTTTAGAATTTCCTATGAGGCTCTTAATTTGCTGCTTTGTTGCACTACTCTGGATGTACCACTCCAGGAGCTTTATTCACAGGGTCTGCCTTTGGGTCTCTGCGGTATTTCAGCAACACCGGAGGGAAGGGGAGGGGAGAAAGGTGGAAGGAAAAAATGAATACTCTGTCCTGAGGTTTTGCCTGATCTCAGGAAATCTACCAGGTTGCAGACAAATGTATACACATACACATCTTTCCCCGCCCCCCCCCCCCCCCAAACCTCAACTGCTTTTGCTGCTTCTATAGGAGGTTGATTTTGAAATATCCCTTCCAAAGCTGGGATGGATGTTTCCAGTGTTGGGGTTTATTAAGTTCCTATGGCAGCTATTGCCAAGGCTGCTTTGTCATATATTTCTTTGCAAGAGAGTTTAAGAATGGCAGAGAGGCTTTGCAGATAAGGATTTGAATTGCAACCTTTACACTAGAAGTGTAATAGGAACATTGGGGAATTAAATAAAATTATATTTTTCCTAGATGTCTGCTTAAAAAGGAAATTCAGGATTTTATGGATGCCCCAGAGACAAACTATTACATTACATTCCTCGCAGTTCTTATTTGAGTACTGTCTGTTTGAGCACCTCAAATAGCACAGAATCATTCATAAAGAATGGGCAAGAGAGACTGTGTCCCATCAATATTTCAAGCTTGGTTATCAAATCAAGAGAAATACATGAGTTCTGCTCCAGCTCAACGTTTGCAGGTTTGATACTATTGTTTGACAGTTTAGGGGGTTTTCCCTCTGCATTCTCTGTCTTTAATATTTTATATAATCTTCCCGTTTATGCTACTGTGATATTTATTAATTTATTTTTTTACTTGGCTGCACTAACCAGTTTTCTCTTTTCTCTTTCAGCAGGGAGAAATTCACACTCATTTGCTATTTGTGGGGTGATGACATAGTGTGAAGAAGCAGTAATGATGACTGACTGATAGAAGACACCATATGTTCTCTTCATTTTTCTCTGTGCTATTTTCTGAGACATGAATAAAGACGGAATACAAGATGAATTTTCCTATAATATAAAATTTTAAAAATTTTAACTTCTTTTTTTCCTCCAAATAATTGGCAGGATGGGGGAAATAACCTTTTTTCTAAAGGATTCAGATAGCATTGGTATAAATATCAGGCTCCAGATCACTGAGATAAATAACTTCCAGTCCTTTCCACCAGAAATATTTTGCATGTGTCTAAGCACCAAAACCATCTTTACAATTAATTTCGTACTCCCCCAAATGTTTTCCAGCCTTCCATAGCAAACATTCTGCAAAGATGAGTTGCATTTGCTTATGACTAAACAAAGGTAAACAATTCCTTCCAATTTTGAAAGAAGTGAGATTATATCTAGGATTCTAAGTGACAATTTGTAATGTACATAACCAGCAATCCTGATTGCAAGCATGGTACTAGTATCACTAGATCACAACAACAATACTAGATTATAGGCTGGGATATTTCTTTGCACTCTGAGTGTATGAGTCCGTACAACTAATAATGCAAAAGATCCCCTTCAGTAAATATTGCATTTGCTTTAGCATGTTTTAATCTCAACATAATTAGAAATCTCATTTCATACAAATACCCAAATAAAAATTCCTTATTGTTAAAGCATACGCATTTACCAAGTATATTCTTTTCTTATATATATATTTTTTCCCATTCTGTCCTCTTATTTCATTCTACCCTCTCAAAACCAAAGCTTTTTGATTGTTGCTCTTCCTCCTAACTTTGCAATAGTCACTATCTAGCACCAGACTACAGGCAGAGCCATAAGCATATCTGCTCATGTTATTAAGCAGTCGGGAGCAGAAACAAAGAGGTAAACAAAAGGGATTCACATTGCCTTCTGTTCCATTGGAGACAGAGAGGGAAAAAAGTAAAAATAAATCCTCCCAAATACAAAAATAAATCCCAGAAATCATTGTTTTGAAATACCTTATTTTTCAAATTTCCAAGAATGTTTTGCAAGTAATGGAGACGAAATTGAAGAAAAACGTAATTGTGAGTCCTGCAGGGAGGGAGACAGAGAACTCACTGTAACTGGACCTAATGCCAGGGCCCTTATCTGGGCTTTGTTTTCAAGGTCATTCATTGAAAGCATTTTTCATAACACAACCTGAAAAAAGAACACAGAGCCACACTCTGCTCACCCTGCTTGCGAAAGCAGCCACCATGATATAGCAGGAAAGTTTCCTTACGCCGCACGAACAGGAGTTGGCCCTCAGAGGACAGTATTGTCCCCAGTCACCTGCCATAGCAACAGACATCAAGGAATGTTTTACATCTATAGTATGTAACTCAATGCACTTTCCCCAGTTAGACTTATTTATTTTTGCTGTTAAAGCCTATGCACACTGCATCACAAAGAAAATGACAGAAGGCACTCAAGTAAAGCAATGATTGCAGTTTTCATGTAAGGAATGTGTGTTATTCTTCTTTTGAACTCCAAGTGGTATGAATGCATCTCCCCCGGAAAGCTGTACCACATGCACTTTTTTTCCCTGTGACAAAAGAATTATATACAGTCTGATCTCAAAACTCTCAATCAAATATTCCATTCATCAGCAAAGAACTGGCTTGCCTAAAGACCACGGGATTGGGTCCCTAATCAATACTTTAATAAATAACACCTACTTAGTTGCAACAATTGATTGCTAGGGAGCAGACTAAGTATAATGTATTCCTGTTAATCGAGTCAAAGGATAAATGTCATAGTTTATTTATAAGACACACCTGGAACTATTCAGAGGGTTGTAGATACGATCCATCTTGGCACACATTTAATACTGCATGCTCACAATGCCTTATTAAGGATGGATGGAGGGTACACCAACGTAACACGGCTGGCTCTGTCTGTCGGCAAGCCCCGCCGCCGCTCCCTCCGGGCTGCCAGCGCTCAGCTCCACGAGTCCCTGGCAGAATGGGCAGCTCCTGGGACCCACCGCTCTCCAAGCTGAGGAGGGGGTGCAGAGCACAGCGTACCCCCCTTGATACACGGGCTCTGAGGCTACTGTTTTGTCTAGCTCTGATGTTCCTTAATTTCTTCCAGTGGCCACTTCATTACACCTAGCAATAGCCAGGCATGCCACAGAGCCCATTCTTGGGGACCCTTGACATGACCTGGTTTTGCTCTTAGTAGACTGTTTGTTCCACTGCACAGTTGTGCGGGAAAGTCCTCTCGGTATTTTAGGGTGGGAAATAGCCAGCAAAGAGTGCAAGCGGCACCTTCTGTGCAGTTACTCCACAGTTCACATCCCAGGCTCTTGAGAAGGCACCTTGGTCCCTGCTGTGCCCCGGCCACAGCACACCTGCTGTGATTTATTGTTTGAGGGCACCATCACCACTTCAGTTCTCCTCCAACTACTTCTACTGTTCCTCCCCTTGGGGTCTGTGCTCACAACCACCTTCTCTGGGAACTAAGTGCGCGACACCGACCGATCTTCCCAGCTGGTCTCAAAATACACCTCCTTCCCACACCGCTGTTAAATTGCAGACCGGAGGAGGACATGCCCGGCGGGATGCTCGTACCCACACCGAGGGGATGACAGGAACCTCCCTGCCCCGTTCCTCCCCACAGAGCCGGCAGCAGGACCGCAGGGCTTCCCCCAGCGCCCTGCCTGGGACCCCCCCGCCGCCGCTGCCCCCCCGGGGGCTGCAATGCCTCGGGCAGACGCCCAGGCACAAGCTCCCGGCGCCGCTCCCCAGCAGGAGCCGTGTGCGCGCCTGTGCGCTCACACACACGGCGACACACGGCGACACACAGCCACGCTCCTCTCGGCAGCCCCCGTTCCGCACGCCGGCATTTGCCCTTCAGACAATGCATAATTCAGCAGCCTTGAAGGCGGCCGGGGGGGCGGCCGGCGCCGCCACAACGTGTCAAACTTGAGAAGCGAACGGCACCCCTGGAAAGGCGGCAGCGGCTGCACCGGCACCGGCACCGCCACCACCACCGGCACCGGCACCGGCACCGCCCGCGCTCTCCCCGTGCGGCGGCGAGGGACGATGCGCCGAGGGCGCAGCAGGGCCGGGCCGCGCTCCCCGCCGGAGGCCGCCGCACCTGCTCCCGGAGGTGCGCAGCGGGGCGCGGGGCGGGGGCGCGGAGGCGGCCGGGGCGCGGCGGCGCGGGGGGGCGCGGAGGCGGGGAGGGGGCGGCGGCCTCTGCCTCCTCCGGGCGGGCTGTCCCGCTCCGCTCCCCCCTCCCCGCCGAGGATCGCCGGCGCGGAGCCGCGGCTGCGGCGCGCAGAGCGGCGGCGGGCGGGCGCGGCGCGGAGGATGCGCTGAGCGCGGCGAGGCGGCGCGGCCGCGGCGCAGGTCAGTGGCGAGTCCCCCGTCCCCGGGCCGGGCCGCGCCCCGCCGGTACCCCCCGCCCCGCCCGGCCGCTCCCCAACTTTTCCCCGCACCACTTCGGGAAAGTGCCCAAACTTGCGGCGGCGCCGCGCTGGGGCCCCTCGTCCCGCGTCCGTCCCCGCGGCGGCGCGACCCCTCCCCGCGGGGCTGCCCCCGGCCGGCGGCGCCGGTACCGGCGGGCTGGAGGGGCAGGTGCGGCGCGGGGGTGCCCGGGGCTGCGGCGCGTCGGGCGGGGCCGGCCCGGCCCCTCGGACACGGGGCTCCGCGGGGCGCCGGTGGCCCGGCTGCGGGTGAGGGACGGAGCCGGCGTCCCGGTGCGGGTGAGGGACGGAGCCGGCGTCCCGGTGCGGGTGAGGGACGGAGCCGGCGGCCCGGTGCGGGTGAGGGATGGAGCCGCGGGTGCGGCTCTGCCCCGGGCTTCGGTAACGCCGGTGCCAGGATCCGAAGCAAACTAGTTGCTAAATGCCGGCACCTCCCCGGGCTGGAAACCCCGTTCCCGGGGGCTCGGGCTGCGCGGTGTTAAGGCACTTTCCCGTGGCTGGAGCCGGTCCGCGGGGCGCCGGGGGCTCGCTGTAGCCTCCGGCCGCGGTAAGCCCCGCACCCCGCGCCCTGCCCGGTGGCACGGCCAGCCCGGACCTCGCACTGCCCCCGCACCTCGGGCCCGAGGAGCGCACGTACCCGGACCGCGGCAACAGACAACGAAGGGCAGCTCCGTACGGGGGTGTCTGCACGGGGTGCTGTGCCCCCCGGTCCGCGCCTGGCTGCCTGGTCGGGTTTTTAAGCTTTCTGAGGGGTTCGGCGAGCCCCTCCTTATCACGGCATCACAGCGCTGCTTTCCCTCTGTAGCCGACTTGCGTTGTGTGCGGGCAAAGAGGTTTAAAAACACCCAGAGTTGCTCTTTTTTTTTTTTTTTTTTTTTTGCGTTGGACACTTACCCTGAAATGCTTGTCCTTTACTGCAAGATTTAAAAGTTGCAGCTCCTCAGAGAATAGGCTGTATCTACCAGTACCAGCCAGGGAGGATGGATGGTAAACCTGAATGGTCTCCGAAGTGAAAATCATGAATGCAGTCGCTAAGTCCATTTTGTTTATTAATGATGCTCATCATTTGATGAAAAAGCGATCACCAGTTTAGCCCGAGAAGATTTCATTTTGTCAGGTGCCTGGCGTCTCATCAATTCCTTTCATGTCCCCGGGATTTTCTCTTTTCCAGGAGCAGGCCAGAACAGCTCTCTGTGTTGGGGATAACCGTTAAGCTCTCCTTTTGAATTCATGAGCTTCCAAATTAAACTTTTGCTGACACCTGCTACCTAGCCTGGTTGAGCAGAATGACAGTGTCACCCGGGCTGCTGGAGCTCTGCCACCAAGCCAAGTAAACAGCAAACAAAAATGGGTATAAAGTGCCTGGGCTAGGTCACACCGCGATTTGGGGGAGCTCTGGGAAACTGCGTCTACTGGAAATCTAATCAAAGTCTGCTCCTAATGGAGCAAACTTTCCGACAGCAATCACAGGCAGGAATTAAATCCATAGAGTAGATGGCAACGGAGATTAATAATCATCATCCCAATTAGCTGATGGAATCAAACAAAACAAAATGAGAGTAAACAGAAAGCTGCCTCTCCCTCCCCCTCAAATCTTGTCCCACCTTTATTTATCCGGTGTCACGGATCTCTCCTCAGCGTTGGTTTCAAGTGCCAAAAAATTTAGCAGGTGTCATAACATAAGGTCAAGACTTAATTATTTATATGGA
Source organism: Falco rusticolus (assembly GCF_015220075.1). Taxonomy (NCBI): domain Eukaryota; kingdom Metazoa; phylum Chordata; class Aves; order Falconiformes; family Falconidae; genus Falco; species Falco rusticolus. The sequence continues at coordinate 11,404,877 of NC_051201.1, read as the reverse complement.
GACATCAATCATCGTGTGGGGATGATTTATTTATAAATCACCAGAGCTGTAAAATGAGACAGTGAATTCCGATTTCCTCCTGCTCATTCCTGAAGGGGACCAGGAAGGTCCAAGCTGCCGCCGAGCGACCTTTGGAGCCTGCGGAAGTTTCTGCTGGGCCCCACACGGAGGAGAGTTTTCTACACCTTTTAAATCATGTAACCAAAATGTCACCAGGGAAATCTCATGCATATTTGCTACATCTCAGTAATGAACACTTACTGATTATGGATTATCTGGAGAATTTAGCTTTTTAAACATTATTCAAATTTTTATGTTTATGTAAGCTAATAAGACTGAGGAGATTCAGTAACTACTCTTTGCCTTATGGCATTTGAAAAGTATGTCCATTGGGCTTAGCTCAGCATCTTCCAGAATCACTTTTAAAATACTAAAATAGAATTTTTCTGCCTGAAAAAACCCACCCTATCTGTACTCAGTATAATGCTCTTTGCTCACAATTAATGCCAAAAAATCAATTTGCTAACATGCTTTTTATGTTTCTGCTGATCACAAACAGGATGGCACAGTAAAAGCTTTTATTGCCATCTGATTAGTCCACAGTGGTGCTAAGTAAATAGCTTGGGCTAGTACGGCTGCAAGACTCCTGTGCTGAAAGCAGCAGATTCAGAGGAGCGTGGGGTGCTGAGCACCAACCACAATCCTGCTCCGAGTCATTCAAATACATTTGTCAATTGTATGAGCAGAAGCAGGATCATCCCCGATAGCTGGACAAAGTACACTTTAGGGCGTTCATGAACCTCCTCCTCTGGACTTCTGAGGAAGGGTTAACTACAGCCAGAGTTTCTCAGAGATTTGTCCGTTTATTTATCTGTCAATTGAAATGGTGCTGCTGATCTAATTTACATGATTGTGCTTCAGACAGGGAGGTGATTAACACAGACTGAGTGAAACTGGTTAAAAAAAAAAGGCAGAGTACAGAAAGAGTGAGATGGAAAGTTATGGTGAAAAGGAGCAGAGCTAGGAGGGAAGGTTTCCTTTGCTCTCCTATCATTATCTCGTAAAACTCTGTGTAGCACAAACCCATAAGCTTTAACATTAAAAAGGATGAGTTGAAGCATGAGGAGTATCCAGGGCAGCTTGTGATCCTTCTGAACTTCATGGCAGGACTGTATTTTGGCAAGAGCAAGTCAATAAGCTGTCCTGCACATCCATTACACTGTTCCCACTGATCTTAAAAGAAAACCATTTATCACTGTATTTCAGCGACAGAAACACTAAAATAATATTTCACTGGGTTTGTAAGAGGATGTAAATTATGGGTAAAACGATGGATGAGCTGGCAACATCTTCAAGAAACAATTAAGACATTAAGAGTGTGGGAAAATATTTTTAGGCATTAACCAATCAGGGAGAAAATCAGAATTTAGGACCTGATTCAGTTACAAGATGTTCCTTGAACACCCTCTGGATCTTGCCCAGAGCGTGTGAAAAATATGAAAGATTAATAGTATTTCTTGTAGGCAAGACCAGTCAGCTGCTTGTGTATTTTTATGTTATACTGGGTACATTTATAGCATTTAGTAATGCCAGCACTGTTCAATATAAAGAGTAACAGATGAATGTATCATGAAAGAAGGCACTGGCAAGGCAGGTGGGAAATGATTTCCAAAATATTGTAGCAACCAGGCTGGGAGAAACGTAGTGAGATGGTAAACATAATATACTAGACCTAAGTGGCTTTATCGAAAGCCAGGGTTAAAGCCTTAGGCTGAGGGCCACCGATGCAAGACTGAGCCCTACTCACACACCACACAGAGGAGGAAAGCCAGGACTCACTGTGTGCAAACCCCGGCAAAGACGGTTTCCACACCACTCTGTCCCCACTGCATCAGAAGGCAAAAGTGACGATGAAATCCCAGTTGAGTGCAAAGAGGAGAAAGGAGGGGAATGAAATTGTCATGGCTCAACTGCAAGGAACAAATCGCAGATTTCTCTAATCAGACAGATGATGCCTAACTAGGGCACAAAGCGAACCACGAAAGAAGGTGGCAGATTTCACAAATTAGTCATGGCAAAAATGGTGAATTTCACAGCTTGAAGTGAATTCATGTTATAGGATGAAACAGCACAAAGTGATTAAGAGCTCTAACTGATAGAAGTAATAAGCATGTGAGCCTTAGTCATCACGCAGCAGCCGACATTTCTCCTTGACTTCAGCTGAACCACTGGAGCAACACCTTCAGCCGCCTCCTGTTTACGGTGCAGAGTGGGAGTTGGTGGGGACAGCCACAACAAACAAGGTCCCATGGATGTTTCCGGGAGTTTTACATCTCAGAGAGGTGCAACCACAGCAGTCCAACAGGAACTGGAGCAGCCACTCCACAGGGAGACGTTCTGCAGGCACGGTCTCTACTCCCAGCGCCACCACTGAAACCCGGAGCTGTGGCTTCAGCGGTGGAGCACATGCTGCGAGAAGAGCAACTCAGGGGATGGCAGGGCCCCCTCCTCACAGCACGAGCCCACGGGTGAAAAGCAGAGCAGGAGGACGCCTGAAAAAGGTTGGAGCAAGGTGGGGACACTGTTGCAGCACACTCCCTGCCATGCTGGGGACAACCTTCCAGGGCTGGCAATACTGCTTTTGGAGCCATTAGGTGCTGGCACGTGCCGCCTCACGGTAACCATGCCACAGCATGCATCCCGAATAGTAACCGAACATTAAGCAGCTCATTCAATGGCTTTCTTCTGAAAGCCACCCAATTTCCATTCTTTCAGGGGATAAAAACCAATGTCACAGCCTCTCTCACAGGTGCTGTTACATGACTCTTGCTGGCAAAACATTTCAATAGCTGTTACAGTGTGTTTTCAAGGAAAGCTGTGTTAACAGATATTGGAACCTTACCCTACCATTTGTACCCCTGCTTAGACAAAGATAAAAATTCTGGAGAAAAATGTCACTATTATGTCTTAATTATTTTGTTTGAATGTATGCTCTTCTATCATAGTTATTGAAAATCCATAGAGCAAAATGGAAGCAAAGTGAGCTAATACCAACCAGGACGAGGCTGCCCGGCAGATTTCCTCCTCCAGCAGCATAAGCCTCCTTCGAACCCTTTCCCCTTCGTGGCAGACTGCTGCCCAGCCTCCGCCAGCCCCCCGGCAGCACGCCCCAGAGCAGCGTGGCTTTGCAGGCTGCCAGGAAGGTTAACAAACCCCGGCACTGGCAGACGGAGCTGAAACTGCGGCGGAGTCATGAACCCTTCAGAGAGCAGAGCCTGCCAGCTTTCCTCTGTTTATTGAGGGTGTTCCAGCATAGCCAGGTCCACTAAGCGCAGCTGTATTAACATCACACAGGGAGAGGGGAAGCTGTTGAAGCTGCCAGGACAGAAGCCATAGAGGAATGTGATGGGGCAGTGCCAGTTCCTTCAGATCCCACCTGGAAGTTATTAGCCATCCGCTGGAGGCGGCGGAGCACCTGCATCCCAGAATATCAACTGCGCATCATTTGCACAGAGCCCAGCTGAACCTCGGCTGGCCACTGCGTGGTCACAGCTCTGCTCCTCTGACCCAGAGTGAGCGGGAGAGGATTTTAAATTGCACACCAAAGAAACACCCTAAGAGGAATTGATCGCTCTTGAATGGGAAAACAAAGTTTGAAAAGAATTAACATTTCTAAAGCATTTCTGAAGGAATGCCCTTAGACTACTAGTAGGGAACTAGAAAGGACTTCAAAAAAGGGAGGGTGGGGAGAGGGGCCCTCTTCTGAATTGATTTTAAAACTTGGCAGATTTAAGAAACCTTCCAGTAACATTTTGCGGATCGATGCTAATTTGATGCATCGGAGCTCAGTGCTGTGCCAATTCACTGTCAAACTGATATTAACTAGGTATTTTTGGAGCATGTTTACAGCTCAAGGTCCATTAAATATGCAGACCTGACAATTATTGCACCTCCCTTAAAATACTTAATTTGAAATGTGTATCATAGCGTCCATAAACCGTCTTTCACTTTTCATCAGAAAGAAGCCTCACTCACTCGGAGGTGCAAGTCCTGGCTCCTGGAGAAGGGGCTGGAGGTTGTGCCGGCGCAGAAGGCAGGCAGAGAGGCTGACTTCTGTCTTCAGTGCTGCCAAAGAGCAGCACGACCACGACAAAACCTCCTAGGGCCTGACCTGCCAACCTCCATTCTTACAGTAACCAACCTCATGAAAGTCAGCTCATGTCAGTAAATGACACTCGTTGAGAGAGCAGTAATTACCTATGTTGGGAAAGGTGGCGGGATCAGTTACATCAACTTTCTGAGCGGTTTTTGAACCTGAATGCCTGCAATCTGACATCCACTTATAGCCAGGAGCTAAATGAAAGTCGCTTTGTTTTTTAACAGTTGCCACTTTGAGCCAAAGCCGCAGAAGATCCTGGTTTTTAAATCTGGGTCCCTTTAATACCTGCATAGAAATGGTTTGAGAAATGTTGGTTTCTCATTCTGTTCAGCGTGACCCTCAAATGCAAAAATTACCCCCTTCTGAGCTGGGAGATTCAAAGCAGTAGTTTTGAAGCTGGTGACATGTATACTTAGATGAGTAACTTTAGGCACCTATGTTTGAATATTTGATTTAATATGCTTTCATTTTTGTACCCAGCAACGGGGATACTACTTAGCTCAAAGATCAATTAATTTTTCTGTTGCTTTTAAGTTCTTTAATGAAAGATGTTATATCAGTAATTATTTAATATACTTTAACTTTCTTGCATGAGCTGCTTGATCTGCTTAAAGCATATAAAGCAGTATGAGCTGAATTAGTAAAATAAATTCAGAAATCTAACGGGTGAATCAGAAGTTAGACTAGTGCATAAGAAGGGATAAAAACTATGTTGCTCTTTCACTTGGCAAAAAAACCACACAGATTGTTGCTTTGTGAACCTTTGGATATCTCATTTCTTAGGGATCACAAAATCTATTTGTGAAAAGATCTATGAAATAAAGGAAGAAATTGTAAAAGTAGCATCCTGGTCGATAAAACATATGAATCTGCAGGCACATACACAGGAGGATGCCGTGAATCTTCTCTTTGTGTTGCAGTTCAGAAAAGCAGTTATTTTCTTCATTTTAGCAGATACCAAAGGCTCAGAGAAAGCAGTACTTACAGAATGCAGCCTGCCCTTTCTTGCAGCAGAAATGTATTTGCCTGGTTTCTCAAGTAAAAGAAGAGATAATCCTGTCCTAATCTGCCCTGACTGAAACTTGTTCATCCGGAGGTTATCACAGCACTGGGGTGTAAGGCGGAGAGCGCCCAACTGTTATTTCATCCTTGCATCTTCCACTCCAGAACCTGGGCTATCCAACACAGACTTCTACATCTGCTAGTTCGAGGGAAAGTTCCTTCCCTGCCATCTCTAAGATTTTAACAAATACTCAAGACATTTTTTTCTAGCTTTCCCTGAAAGTATACTTTATCACATTTGCATCCAAAAAACCCAACTCTGCAGCTATGGAAGCCAATTTATTACTTTTCTGACTTTTCTTCACAACAGCTATTCAGATCACAGTGTTAGTGTTTCTTGCTAATAATAGTCCCTTCCCTGGCTGCAAAGCTCTGAGTGTTTTAAAGAATCAGTTATAGAATAACTGATATAGAATAGCAAAAACCTCCTAGTTCTGGCTCTATGGTCCATCTGACGAAGCTGCTGCCCAATAAACTACGACTCTCGTCTGCCTCCCCAAGCCCGCCCCAGACTCTCCAGCATCTCTTCACCACTTTCCATCACCTAGCTTAGTGCCAAGATGGAAGGATGGCAGCTGTCTCAGCACTTAATGCCAGTATTCCTCCTTTGCAGACAAGGGGGGAGGGGATTTGCTTTCAAGCTTCCCCTTTTCCCACCGAGACTGACAATAACATTATCTCACATCTTTAAATATAGGTCTCAGAGTTAACAGTGCAACAGCCAGAGGCAGAGATTTTACGTTTACGATACAAATAATTTACATGGATCATTTCTTTTTTCTATTTTTTCAACATTTAAAATCTAAAGTAACTTTTGCATCCTTAAAATAATTAATTCATCCTTTTCTCATAAAAGCTATATTGTTTTAATGCTTTTGAATAGCACTGCCCATATTGTGTATGCTACAACTTCTGGAGGACTCAGCATATCCCCACAGCATTAGATACTGCATATGCACGTAACATACATGGGGGCCACTGCCCAAGGTGCCTATAGCTCACGTAAAGCTCTTCTAGTTCTGCACCTTACACAGAAGGTCTACAGCACCGATGGCAGTCTGTATGTAGTATCTGCGAGTAATAAATCGTCACACTTACCTGCGCTGTATTGTTCTAACTACATTGCTATTAACCTCCACTGCAGCATTTTTACTTCAGAATACTAGAATCAGCTTGTTGTTTCAACCTTTGGTTTACACTGGGAGAAACTTGAGCTTAGGTTAATGTCAAGAGTTTATCTGAGGTCTCTGCTATAATATCAGCATGTTGCTAGCACAGAAATTCATCTGGTTTTCATAAATATTAGATAGGGCTCTATCATCATCCTCATCATTATTTTGGGCCGGTTGGAAGAGGATCCCCCCACGATTGCAACCCATTTCTGAGTTGTCATGGAAAGTCAGTTGGTGATATTTCAATCAGTGTTCTTATAACAAATTCCATTCAAATTCTGTCTGAAAAGGGAGTTAAGGTTTCATCCTGCTGCTTAGAGAATGATATGCTAAATGCAGCTTCCCATGGGCTTGGCTGCAGTCCAGCGCTTCGTAATTTATAGTTCTCCTTCCCTATTCTGGCTGTGACCTTGGGACCTAACTCTGAAGTTCCCCCAGCTACCGGCACTCTGTAAAAATGCCGGCCCGGAGCCCTCGGCACCTTCCCACCCAAGACATGGCAGCAGCGGGGCAGCTCTCGGTAAATCCAGGGCAGCAGATCACCAGCGCTCCGGCACACAGGCAGGTGGGGAGCAGGGAGCCAAGGGGAGTGCTCATTTTCTCACTTTTACTAATAGGACCAAATCACGGAACATTGTTCTTAAATGACAGAAATTATTAGCTAACTTCAAAGCATGAAACGCATTTACAGAAGAGGTTTAAATTATATTAGCCAAAGGCATTTTCTGTAGAGACAGCCACAAAAAGCTCTAATTGGAGATCTCCAAACAGCTGTTGTCCCTATGTATTTATATTGGAAAAATAACTTGAAAGATTATGTTAACATGCAATTAAAAAAAAAAAAGTTTTAACATTATTACTGATCTTATTGATAGCATACTGGGGGTGCCTAAGATGCTTTACTGAGAAATGTGTGTCCATAGCAAGAGGAGCTGACAACCCAGATTCTAACATGCCATTTTTAACAGAAAAATTGTGTAATTGAGAGAAGTTATTACCCCTTGAAGATTACATTCATTATAAATTGTAACAGAGATATGTCTTCAGAATGACTGTAGTTCCCTTCAGTTAAAATAGCTATTCAGAAATACGATCGTTTGAGCTTATGTATGTAACTGTGGATTGTTTCAACAAAGTTATTGAAGGAAAGCAACTTTGAGGAAGGTACAACAGACCCACGCAGCTCTCTTGTGACTTTATTCTTTCCAGACTTTCCAAGGACGTACCTTCTGGAAATACTTATTTGCATGTACATATCTGGATTTCTTAGAATGGGGAATTCTTTTAAAATAAAGAAGGGTGACTTTTAAAATCATGATTTTAAAAGTCTTTTAGATCTGTTATTTCACCGGTAATTGTCAGGGATTTTCAGTACAGCAAATGATACAGATTTACCTTTAAAACCAAAGAAAACCGAAACTTCATCGGTTTTGATTTTCAGAGTATTGTGTCTGATCTTTTTAGTGATTGGCATTTACCATAAATGAACCTGCTCTGTAACCTGGTCATACCCCTGACTTAACATAGATCTCTTTTGAAAACACTTCTTCTATTATCTGAGAATTATTACATTAAGTAGTTCTTTGTAAACAAGAAACCAACAAAACCAAGAAACTCCCTCTGCAAGATGCTCATCACTAAGATAGCTCTGGTAAAACATTCATCATCTTTCTGGATCAATCTAAAAAGTGGTGGCTCTCAACTGGAGAACTTCAGCAGAGATTCATTAGGCTTTTCTGTTTCACTAACACCACAACTAAAATGAAACTATTTAAATGGTACAAAATTGTTTCAGATACTACGTCCCTACACCAGTGCTTCTTCTGGCCTCGCAGTAAAGATGCAGCAGGCTCACATTTAGTGTAACCCGTCTGCTTTTGTACGATGTGCTGCCGCCTCTTGTTTTCCCCCAGTCCCACAAGCACGGGTGGCAGCCACCGAGCAGCCGTGCAGTGATGCTCCATGTGTGCTTCATTGTAAAGAAAGCACCAAGACAGGGGTGTCATGCAAAAAGACGTCTCTTCTCTGGCAAGTTAGGGGCAATGCCAAGTGAGATTTGTGGAAAGGCCCTTAGACGGCCACAGTGCTCTGTGTACAGATATCTTTGCTGTGGTTCCCTGACGGGAAAGGGCAACAGGCAGCATTTATGAAAGGTTTCTATATAAGAGGTTTCTGTGCTATACACTGAGTATTTATTCTGGCAGTGGCTCTGTCAGCGTGCCGTAAACCACCCTGGGTACCGGTTGCTGTGTACCTGGGAGTTTGACTAGATGCCAACCAGCGGCCAGCTCTGTGATAACCGTGTATCATCTTGCAGCAGGACCCCACACCCACGGGTAGCAGCAGCCCTCCTGCTTCCTCCCACACTCCTCCGAGTGACAGGACCCCGCCTCCAGGGTGTCTTCTGGACTGTGAACTTGCTGTCATTTATTATTAGCACACCTTACGAAGTGTGCTAGGCACACGTTGGAAACACCTTTCTCTCATGTGTTAGAGAATTAGTATCAGCCTGTCTCAGACCTGGCTGACCCCGTTCCCTTGCATTCTAGGGCAAAAAGAAGTAGCAGGGAGATCTTGGGCAGTGGGGAGCCACCACCAGAGCTCATAGGGTCCTACTCACTCAATTCCTCCAGGAAAAGCCTTGTCTTCAAACAGTCCCACTCAGCCCTGGAAATCTCCTCATTCTTTTAATGGAGACCATCAGAGTTTGCTTGAGGTGCTCCGAGCAGAGGCAGGGGTTTCTTCCAACTTTTCAGTTTTGCAGAGAATTTTTTATATGATTATTGGTGTTGTTCATGCAAACCTCCAGCTCTTCATCCTTAAGTGACTTTGATATTTCCTTCTATAATCCATCATTACCAGCAGCCCTCTTGGCTGGACTTGCCTTAGTTACAACCGCTCCTTCTTCCTGCTGTTCTTCTGACTCCTCTGTCAGCGGGATAGAAAGCCAGACTCAGTAAGAGGGGACAACACGGAATTCATCTGTGTTTGGATAGGAAGCAGGGGGTGCATGATGGATAAAGGAAATATGTAAGAGCAAGCAACAGAGGAAGCAGCTGGGCTAGTTCAAAGAAACAGCTCTGCCTTGTAGTTCATGTAGTGCTAGATGACATTACCTGGAGCACAGCCTGTGAGACCACGAAGTACTCTTTCAATCTGATCTGGCTCTTGCGTGTGTCTGATTAAAGCGTCTCTCTCTTTCTTCCAGTGATGTGCCATCTCACTAGTTGCATAAACCTGGCAGTTATGCTACACTGGGCACTTTCCCTGTTCAGCTATTAAACTGCCCTTTCGCTTTCTTTTGTCAGGGCTTCTTTTCCCCCCTCTTAATATCTCACCTAAACTTTTTCTTTCTTAGCTTCAGGCCATTGCTCCCTGGCCTACAATTTTCTGAGACTGTGAATAATTCCCTCCCTTCATTTCTATTGTTACCTTGAAGGTATTTATAGACTGTGATCATGTTCCCCCTGAGCCATCTCTTTCACTGGACTCTATGAATTTAGCTTTCTCAGCCTCTTCACACGTTATGTTCTCTAATCCAGGTATCATTGCCCTCCTTTGTTTTCATTTTCTTCTTTTGAAGGTTGGTTACCAGAAATACACAGCATCATGGTTTCACATGGCTGTTATTCATATTGATACACATGCGCTTCCCCCAGTCAGCTGTACTTTCTTACCCAGAGGGGCTATTTTTGTTTATATTGGTTTACTTTATGAAATTATCTCTCTCCTCTCCAAATTTAATTTTGCAAATGAAGATATACCACATAACTCTCCCTTTTGCTGCCAAGGTATCAACAGAAGACAAGGCTAAAGAAGACAACTGACCGTAAAGACTCCTAAGGTCAATTTTTGTTTGCTGCAAAAACCTTGCCAGCGTTAGGAGTAGCCTTCTGCACAGGGCAGCTGTGCGCATGGGAGGAAGGGCTGTCCTCAGGATGATGCCTGCACCCTGTGTAAGGACCTCTCTGCCATTCTGGAAAGTAAAATCAGGTGTCTGCCCCCAGCCATGCAGTTTCTCCATTTAGCATGGTCTTCTCTGCTTCGAGTCAAACAGTAATTTCTGTCCTACGGAAAATTGTAATTTTGGTTTCTTTTAAGATTAAATAACTTCGATTTTAAAACTTGTAACGAAATACTAAATTCTGGGGAAGGAAATTCAGTTTGGGGGAAGTAGAAGTGCTCCATGTAGATAGTTTTTACCTAACCTAGGTACTGTGATTTGGCTGTACTGACCTATCTCCCCTAGTAAGCTCTCGGCTCAGCTCATCAGCTGCGTGCCCCACAGGCAGTGCAGGTCCCAGCCCACCCTGCCCTGAGCTGTCCTCAGCAAACCCCCCGGCTCGGCCCGCCGCTGGGCTCCACCATGCAGCACTGCCTCTCTTCTGCTTGCTGCTTTTTCTAAAGTTTATAACAAATCTACAAATGACAAATGTAAAAAGCCTCAGGAAAAGGTTGTATCACATCGTGGAAAAGGAGACCATGCCTGGGAGTGAGACCTTTGTAAGAGGGAAGAATTACAGCTCCCCCAGAGCAACAGGAAGGTTGAGATGAAGGGAGAAGTTTGAACCTAAATTTGTAAAAATATGCCATATTAAGCAAAGTCGAAGTACTGGAAGATGGAAAAAACTTCCTACACTGTAGCATGTGTGGCTCTGTGGATGTGCCCAGGATTAGATTTCTGCACATCTCCTGCTCGGTCTGATGCCTGTCTAGAACTGGACACTAATGATGTCCCTTGTAAGACAGAATAATCTATCAAACTAACCAGTACTTCTCCAGCTTCTTCCTTGTGCTTCCCCGTCACTCTGTACCCATCCCTTGTTTTTACTAAGTTCTTTATTGTTTGAAACAACTGTCTCTTCTTGTCCTGGGCTTGTACTGGATTTGCAATTAGGATCTCAGTTCTGAAAAATTATGAGGAAAAAAATTACCTGTAATAATATTACTGTGTTTAAAATAACCAATTCTTAGTTCTACCTCAGTTTATTGAAAAAACCCCAAACCTCCAATAACTAATAATAGCAATGCTTATGAGCACTGCTGTCATAAAGGACATGAAAAACCTCCTAAAAGATCTCCTATTTTCATACTGTATAAATATTTATTCTTAGCAATATCGTCCATCTTACTAGCACTTCACCTCACTCTGTTTTGGCAGAGCCATGACAGGCTTCATATATGTCATATATGTCCACAATACAAAGTGGACAACCAACATCTGCAGGTCTCATATCTGTGAGAATTAAACTCTGAATCATTTTTCTGTTCAGAGGTTGAACCAAAATTAGCGGGGGAAGGAACTGCTTCAGGTATGTCCAAAATACAAGTGTTTCATTATTATCACTGAAACAGAAATCTTCAAAATAAAAAATATTTCCAATTGATATATCTTTTTTTGCTTACAAGTATCAAAGTAAAACATTTGTGGTTGGGTTTTTTAAGTTTAGAGTAATTTGAAAGATGTTTAGTCAGTTGCTACCCACATTTTAAAAAAAGAACATGCAGTTCAATTTACAAATACTGTGTAAATAAAAGATCCCAGCAAGGTTTAGGAAGAATTACAAGAAATTATAATCTCCTGCCTTTCAGAGAATCAGTGTTTTTAACGGACACCAAAATGCACGCTGGAAATAGGCTGCTGCTGCTGCTTCTTGTAGTTCATTACTAAATGCAAAATGTTTGAAATATGCATTGTAAGATGACTTTATTTTCATTTTCCCAGCAGAGACATTGACAGGTCCTGGATGATACTGCACTGAACTGTCCTCTTTAATGACATTTTCTTTTTAATAATCATTGATCCACACAAATTTGTCAGTTCGTAAATAGGTGCTCATCACTCACATTGCCTGTGAGAGCTCTGTCAAGGGCTGAGCACGGCACAGAGGATCTCCAGCTATGCAGGTCTGCCACGTAATCATATGATATGTTGGATAAGATTTGGATTCTAATTTTTTGTGGCTGTTCTAAATACAACAGTGTACCAAAATACCATGTTTTTTGTCCCTGTGCGCTGATAGCATTCAGAAAGGGAAGTTAAAATCCTGTGATGAAACATAAGTAAAATAAACAAATTTGGGAAGCAGTATTTCCTGTCTGTCCCCAAGAACAAGAACCTTTTCTCTCTACCTTCACCCTGTTTGGACCAAAATGCCAACTTTTTTCTTAATTTACTGTTTAAAAGATTGGCCAGCCCAGCCCAGTTCTTCATGCAGTAGGAACACAAAGGTCTTTTGACCCTTCAGCGGATGACAGGGCGGGCTTAGTCTGGGCAAGTGGAGCAGAAGCACAGCCTGGACCCCCAGTGTGAAACTTAGTCCCAGACCCAGGGGACACACTGTGCTCTTTGCTTATGGAGCAGGAGGGGCGAGCTCATGAAAGGCAGGGGGTGAAGGAGGGCAGGGGGAGTCTGAGGAACACACGGTCCGGTCCATGGTAAGACGCTGATCCATTAATTGGTTTTGCTTTCCCTGATCTGTCACTGGACCTTGCTCTCAGCGTAGTCAGTCCTGTATACCCTGCCAGACACCACAATAACTGCCAAAATACACAAAATAAAATCAGGCAATGACAGCACAATGTGCAAATAAAATCAGGCAATTACAGCACAATGTGCAAATGCTAAAGGCAAGGAAAGAGGGATCTGGGTTGTCCAGAGGTTCTGGTGAGGCAAAGGGGAGAAAAGCATGCAAGAGGAAGGTGTAAATTTGAGAGCAAGAGCTGAGACTTCAATGTAGGTGTGGGAAGGAGCCAGACGAGCTAAAAAGAGACCTGCCATCCATACCCCAAGGGATTCGTGGAGAACAGGAGGCTGCCCAGCCATGACCGTCTCCTTTCAAGGAGACCAAGGAAGATGGGAACAGTTTGCAGCAATTCCCAGTGGCAGGGACGGGGTATTTCATGAGGCTGCTGCAGCCAGGACCCTGGATCGATCAAAGCATAGCAAAGCCTTGCTTTTCCCTCTCACTGCCCTAGGTCTTGTCCTCAAGTCACCTCAAACGTTACAAAAGCAAACACCTGCTGGAAATTAAATCGCAACTTCTGGTATAAAGGCACACATGAAGCCCTGAAAAACCATTGCTGACATCACAAAATCACGTCTTAGAGGGTCTGGTGCTAAGGGGCAACTGTACCTTCCAGCTGTTGTACAGAGCCTTGTGGGGCATAATCCTCTTTACAACTTTAGGAAGAAAAGAGATCAACGCTGTAGTATGACTTCTTTCCTGAATCTTACAGGAAAAAGAGATAGGGAAGAAAACAGTCCTTTAGCAGCAAATACCCTTGAATAGGGGAGGAGTCCTTTAGGATTCCCCTAGATACCACTACTGCATTTATTCCTTTTCCAGTCATTCCCAATGACCTTCACAGACTACCACCCCCTTACAACAGCACTGTTCACAGTCACATAATGCTCTGTTCTCTCCTGTTCCTTCCCTCAGCATTTTCCCTGAGCCGGTATCCCTGGACAGGAGGAAGGTTTACAGTTCTTCCTCCCTTTTCATCTTGTAAGCTGTACCCTGATCGCATTCTCTGCTGCTACACAAACAATAAACCAGGCACCCGAGCATGGTTGATCTTAGTAATATTCCACTTCTCTGGCAGAGTTTAGGTCAGGTGGTAATTTTGGGTGAGGTATCATCTGCAAAGACGACAAATGCAAGAAACAATCTTTCCCCCAGCAAAGGATAAACTAGATGACCCAAGTGATTTTCTGTGTCACTACTATCTATGTTTCTATTATGGAATAAACCACTGGACAAGGAGAAGGATTTAACACTTTGACTGTAGTGATGGATACTACCAAAGAGCTCAACTTGGCTTTTATAAGGGGCAGTGTGTGTCCAGCAAAATAGCAGCATTTCTCTTCTGTACAGACAATCTGTAGAGCATAGATAGATACCTGAAGGGTATCGCAGATTGCAAAGATGGCTCAGGTGTTGAATACCTGGATGAGCTTAAGAGGTAAATTACGGCTTTCTTTCCTTAACTTCAGCCTTTCTGAGATGTATTTCAGTCTGGAGCAAATTCTTAGGACTTGTGTACTGTCCATGCAGCTCTAGAAATGCTAAAGTAGGGAGAGGGGAGTTCAGGGGAAATGCATGGGTTACAGCATTGCCCTTCCCTGGAAGCCTGGGGACTGCCTCAAGCCTGAAGCATGTTCCCAGGCTGCCCGTTACCCATCTCAGGACAGGAAGAAAGCTGAACTGGTGCCAGCCAAAAACTCCTCCGCCAAACAGTCTGTTATTAAGATCCTGTTCATGACATGGTAAAGGTCTTACAGGTCAGTCTGTTTTACTTTTTAAATGCGAATACCCTTGTCCAGCTCTTACCAACAGCAAGCTACCAGCTCTCAGCCTCATATATATGCTTTTCTAGGTGTCTGAAGAAAAAAGAAGCCCGAGTGGGTTCAACAAAGGGAACCAAAGATAATTATGTTTATAATTTATAAATATGAAGGTGACTTGTGGATGTTTATACTGCCCAGAAGGAAAAATGTTGTTAAAGGGAACCAGACATCTCAATCCTACAGCATTCTATTTTTTTCCGTGAAATAAAACTCCATGGTATGAGTGAATAGTTTTTTTCTGCTGTTAGCCCCTCAATTCTATGAAGAATATCTTGAATGTTATTTCCTTGCCTCTTTTTTTTTTGGTTTTTTTTGTTTACCAGACACAAAAAATGCTTCACTTAAAACTCCATTGTAGTCAGTGAGTGTCTCTAGCTGACACTGGATAACATTGTCATTATGATTTAGGGTCTCACTGATCATGCTTTATTATTTTTGTATTTTGCAGAAGGTTTTAACTCTCATTTTGTGTGTTCATTGAATTGTTTACAGTGAAGGGGCTCTCAGTCTCTACTGCCATACTAAAAGGAAATAGAGGAGAGCTTGCTGTTATTACCATGCAAGCTAGACAGTCTGAACAGTGCCTTTTAGCCAGATGTAAATCCACAATTATAAATCACCATGGGAAGGCGAATGGCAATCACTGCATTTTGATATATTGCCACAATACTTTTCATATAAATATACTGACCAGAATAGGGAATTTACGTGTATTTTCTATGTCTTTATGCAGTAAACATATCTCTTCAGAGCACTATTTGTGCTAGAAGTCAAAAAGTATCTCTGAGTAAGAACTACTCACAGAAGAAAGAAGAGATAGTGCCAGGCTTATGCACAGCAGAAGGATAAAAAAAATATGCTGCATGGCATAACAGTGTAGGGCTGTATAATTTCTACAGATTGGGATGTACAGCATGTGTAGTTGTGTTCATGTAGCGCATAAGTAGTTCCCCCCGCTTCAAAGAGAAGGGCTGTCCCGGGAGCTATGGGGCAATCCAGAGTTTTAGTTCCTCCTTTTCCATAGACTTCAGTGGTATTTTCTGCAAGTCACTTCATTTCATTGCGCCTAAGTTTCTTCATCTGTAAAATAAATCCTTCAAATACAATTGGATCAGCTTCATACAGCAAATTACATCCGATGCTGAATCATGTCTTTTATCTCTCTATCTGCCTGCTTATTTTTATTGTGAGCTCCTCAGGGCAAAGACTATCTCTTGAAGTCTCATATATAATAAAAGTGTCTTTAGCACCACCGATCCCATTCTCTGGGACTGGAAGCTTACTGTAATAAAAATAAACAAATGCGATCAGCCACTGGAATTAAAATAAAGCATCCAAACCAGAGAAAATCTATAGTTATGACCCTCTTTCATGAATATACTAGCCCCCAAAACAGATACACTGTTTAGGTGCATCCCTGGACAGATGTAAAACACTGGCTGCACTTCAGGCTTTGGCCAATTGGAAGTGTTAAGAAAAAGGAGGTTTCTTGCCACAGCAGAGCCATTGAGGAATAAAATAACAAACATCATAAGCTAGGAAATGGGGTACTCAACAGTTCAATGGTCTTAACAAGAGACTGGAAAGGAACATTAATCTTCCCGAACCCCTGTTTCCAAATGTAGGTACAGGTTGGTGAGTCTAAACATTCCTGAGATGGACAAAAACCTAAGAAGGGATTTTTCTTGTGATACAGACACATTGGGGCAGGGAGGGGGGGAGCGGTATCTGGGAGAGAGCGCCAAGAACACAAACAGGTCTGCCTGTTCCTTGAGCCAGGGCTACCAGCCAGGTTTTGTGGCATGCCCACATAGCATGGAAAGACTCATTAGAAGAGTGTTTTCTTAGAGGACAGAAGCTGAAATCTTGTTCTTCCTGAAAATGTCATCTCCTGATACAGAACAGAGATACAGCCTGAATGGCAGTATGACAGGGATTTGGTCTGCTGAGCAGTTTCAGAGCGTGTTTACCATACTTCACCTGGTCAAAAAACTGAAGAATGGCCAAGATGGAAATATTTTCTTTTTTAACACCTAGATTTGATAGCTCTGAGCATTAATTACAAATAAACACAGAGGAGCTAATAGGCTCATTAGGCTATAGAAACACTTTGAAAACTGTGGGAGGAGGTGCTGGATTGTTGAAGTCGGTCCCTTCAGTTTAAGCATGAGCTTTTTCCTCAGGCAAAACTTAGTGTCTCCCACCAGAGTCTGGTTAAAAGTCCTGAACCCAGGGTTGTGCCTTAATAATAGGTTCATGATACATTGCTCATTATTTTTCATACATATTAAACTTATTTTGCTCCCAGAAGAGGTCTCTGAGGTCAGCAAACGCATTGTGATGCTCATTCCCTTTAACAGCATTAACACCTTACGTGAGAGTCATTTCTGCATTTTTGCTTCCTGTGCCTACATTTTAAAGGACATTATTTTCTTCCAGCAAAATATTTCAGTTCTTGCAATCAGTGCTTGTTTTTGTAAATTAAAGAATGAATTCTGCCAAATTGTTCTCCTCCTTTTCTGTCTTCCAGGGTTATTTTCAATGTAGCTTATGCTACTGTCTGTATATCTACTGTGTGCTTTACAAGAAAATGAAATCATTACACACAACACAAATTACTAGGCCTCTTTCATAATCACACACTCTTAATTGGCATGTAAGCACTAAGATCACTGTAATACATGCAGTAAAATGTCTCCGACTCATTTTTTTCTCCCAGGTTTAAAGGTCAACAAGAATATTTTTCTTTAATTTGACAGGCACACAAGAAATAATGCAAGACTCATTTATGGTCAGGTAATGCACAAAGAAATCTATAAATCAAGCTAAGGGGAATATTAGATCATGCTCATATCTGAACCCATCTGGCTTAGTTCACAAAAATCAATATGAGGCAGAGAGCTCAGTATTACTCATGATTTATGCTCTCGCATCTAAGGGGAGAAACATTTGCAATTTTTAAGTCACTTCATCTGAAACAAAAGGATATGAAAAAGAAACTACAGTTGGCCATTACAACATAGGCATTAGGTAACTAATCTGATGACAGATTATAGCTGCTGGAGGAAGGGATGATTCTAGTGGTTTCATTCCACTTAATGACTCAGCACCTTTAGTATTTTGATCTTCCTTCCCCCAAAGGTGTATTAGCACAAAGCTATTAAGAATAAAATTAGCTAGATTTCCACGTGTTTGATTTTTGTAGATGAATTGCAATTGATAGTTCTCGGGCACAGTACCATTAGAAAATATAGCGTACTGTAACATACATAACATACAGCTTTTCTTCACTGTCTTTCTTCAAATATTACTTTCACCAATAAACCTCACACCTAAAACATATCACGGCCAAATATTAATCCTACCCCATATACCATAACTTATTACACATGTAAGCTTTTGATCCTTTTGTGAACATCCAGGATTTACATGAAAGCTTTCTACCTATATAGTACATGTCTCAACTAAATAAAATCTCCAGCTGCCCTTAAGTTCAGCCTCCCCAAGAGGCAGGATGAAAAGTGTCAGACTGCGTTGCAGTACGCTGCACGAATGCACAGAGGAGCGAGGGATTTCACAAAGCAATTAGAGTATGAAAAACAGATATTGCAGTGATGGGTGCCATAAAAGTATCAGGGGAACTGGGGCAAGTAAAACATCCATTTCAGCTACAGTGATCTGGTTTACATACAGTGCTAATATCCTTCACACAAGTACCAAATGCAGCTTAATTTAAACCTAGAAAGGCATTTAGACGGAAGGGGGAGCCTGACATATTTTTCTCCCGGCTAATGTGTACAAGTAGAATCAATAATTTTCCCAGTATATGTTGATAAATTATTACATCAGACATTATTGATCCAGCCAAAGGAGGAGGAGGTCAAAATAATGGAAATCGGATGGTTGTGATTAGAAATGCTTGGGATATTCATTTGGAAAAGGTTGATAACTAAAATGGTCTACAGGCTTTACACTTATTGATTTAATAAATAGAATAAGCCTTGCTGATCCAAAACAAGGTTACTTGTATAGGTATTTCAGGGGGTTGCGCTACTGAAAGCCAGTCTATATGTCTTCTGTTTGTGTTTGAATTATATTTTAGTTCAACACACCAAAGCATTCATTTTGAACATCTGTTCCTTTCAGCCACAATCTTCTACTGCATTTTGCTGCTGAGAACCCTTAGACTTCATTCTGGTAGCAGGCTTAGTACTCTTTCAAGTATTTATTTAAAAGGTTTTCATATGCTTGTGTCATTATTAATAATGAATATGCTCATTAATTTACACATGCTTTACAAACACTGGGCAGGATCCAAGAGCCTCCCATGTGAGGAGCAATGTGTTTGGGCTACGCTATTGATTCTTTCTCGGGTATATCCTTTTAGCAAGAGGATAATACATCGGTGTTGCATCTTTCAGCCCAAAAGATTCCAAAATGTTTTCCAAACCAAAGAGGGCAGTGTGCCTGCTAGCAGAGGTCGCATCATCTATCCCAGGAAGGCATGACCTTTGA
The DNA here is from genome assembly GCF_015220075.1 of Falco rusticolus. NCBI lineage: Eukaryota > Metazoa > Chordata > Aves > Falconiformes > Falconidae > Falco > Falco rusticolus. Next base: position 11,385,619 of record NC_051201.1, on the reverse strand, counting down.
GGCATTGTATGGCAATAGCCTGGCAACGCAGAGCACTCAGGAGCGGCACAGGCAGGGAGCAGAGACTGTCATATCAGTCATTACACACAACACAGAGAGAAGAAGAGAAAAAAAAAAAAAAAAAAAAGAGGCAGAATGTGATTTACCCAGGTGGGATGCAGTCAGGATACAAAGTCCACTTTCCCTCCTCTTGCTTTCACACCACTGGAGTATCTTCTGTTCTGCGAGTCCCACTCGTCTCTTTGTTTCTTCCCTCACTAGCTTCGCTATCCAGGCACTACTCCCCTACCTAGGGCTCATTTCCCTTTTGCAATCTCAGCCTTCTACTTCTATCCTTTTGCTGTTAATGTGGTCTCCAGCTGCTCTTCTCCATAACACTCCTGCATCATACATCCACCGGCCAGCAGCCTACTCACCCCTCCCTTCCCTTCCCTTCCCATCCCCTCCCCGATGAACTGGCCCTTTTGTGGTGCCAGACAGCAGCACCAGGCATGTCCTCTTCCCACTCTCCCTGCTGCTGTCTCTGCCTTACAGCCTCAGCAAGCAAGCAAGAGGGACTAGCAACAGAGGAGGCACAGCAAAAAAGCAACTTCACGCTGCTTCTTGCAAAGACTTTGAATGGTCTTGGTAAGAGCGATATCTATATCAGCTGGGGCTTGCGAGGATGGAGTGGGCCAGAATCTGCTTCACCTGTTCTCTCACAGGCAGCATTTTCCCCGGTACCCACAGGAGCAGGCTGGAGCACTGCCTCTGGGAAGGGTAATTTAACTGATAGTATATTGCAATTATTATTACCATAGCCCTGAATTAGAAAAGAGAAGCAGGGCTCCACTACATCTCTGGGAAAGGGTGGGTGGTGTTCACTTCTCATCAGTTTCCAAAGTCCATCTGAAATATGGTAACACAGGAAATGTGTATGTGCAGATATGGCTCATTGAAAGTCAAAAATTCTTATCCCATTTTTTTTCCACGCTTGGGATTTTTCCAAAGTTTCTCTCGATCATGAGAAACCAAATATGCTTTCCTTAAGGTCTTTAGAAATTCCTTGCTCTGGTTCTGGTGTAATGAATACCAACTGACTGTTGAGTTGACAGTAGTTACAAAGCCTGGGCCACATGGGACAGCAGTATAGTGTGAAAAATGAAAACATCCATATGTACTTCTCATTTGCTGTGAGTAGAAGGTGATCCTGAAAATGAATTCTGTATTTCTTCCCCATCATTCTTCACCATGGCCAATGCCTAAAAAGCTGCGTTTTCCTTTGCCAGCAGCACATCTAGCAGTCACAGCAGCTGCATAGGAGTTATATTGCCAGGGTGACAAAAGTCATCTTCCAGACAGGTAGAAAATGATACCAGCTCCATAGCACATGACTGGATCTATCATACCTGCTCAGTGTTATTTAAAGGTACAACAGCAGAGCATAACATGGCATATTGGCTAACTCAGTATAGCAGCATCATAACCTCTATACCAGGCTATAGTTATGAATCTCCTTTGGACAGTACAGTGTGACTGTTCCTTCCAGATAAGACCTACTATATTTGTTACCTGCTGTATAATAAGACACCTGGACCATCATTACCCTACTTTTGAGTATAGATTCTTCCATCCTAAAACTTACCAAAAGGAGCAGAGTTAGGATGAGAAGGGCTGGGCTGGGGTGAAGCGGGACAGAAACACTGGCTCCCTGCTCCTCTATGTGCTGCAAGATGAAGTGGATGCAATTTTGAGTTACAGTGGTGGGATATGGCAAAGTTTTCTGGTCCTTTCTAAACAGCCCAGAGTTCACTGATGTGAGGCTGGGCTGTAAACTATAAGATAGAGGGTACTCAATGGGCCAGTGCTAAACATTTCCTTCGCTTTCCAGGCACTAAATTCAGCTATGGACATTTACATGCAATAGTAGTTTAGGATTAGACAAAGAAGTACTTTATGACTGGGATTACACCCAAATTCAGGGAAGTCATTTCAGATCTCTGAGGAGCAGTCATAGCCTAAAGCAAAAACACAGTTGTCCCGTGCATGGTGAGGTACCGAGCACTTACAAGGCAACAGAGAGGAACTTGGTGTCCCTCAACTGAAATGAGATATGATTTCCCCAGCAGGGAGTCCAGTATTTGTACTATATTCAGGTGACAGTGTTTATGTATCTCTGTTAAAATGGCATATTCTTTCCAATGCTGATATCTTTCTGGCCACAGAGGCTAAACTATTATTTCTTGTTCATACTACTTTTTTCTACTTCAGCCCCCCCGCTCCCCTCCCCCCTTGCTTCCTGTCACTTCTTTAATGTTTTTTATTTAGAAACTTTTTGTTATGTAAATAGAAGCTGTGACCTTTGCCTTTCCAGGGGCTGGTGCTAAGTTAATGTAGAACAGTGCCAAGAGAGACTAGTACCAAACAGGGTTACAGCACATTTTAAAATGCCATTTTTTTTCTTGTAATTTATTCTTCCTACCTCTAGTGTTCCTCTGCAGAGATATTTATAAAAATAGGTGTTCCATGCACTGTATATCACAGGTTTATTTAGGACTGTTGTTGAAGATTTACACTGCTCAAAAGAGCAGTCATAGCAGATAATTCCATTTGCAAGCTTCAACAAAATGTTCCAGGGAAAGTGCTGTTATCACCGTGGAGAATTTTAATGATGGCAGAGTTTACAGACAACTTAGTTGGCAAACAAGGCTGCAGCAACAGACACCTCAGCAGGCTCTTTTGCCAATGGTGGTTTTCTGATTGTTGCTGGTGCCTGTTAAACACACTTTGCGTCTACCTCCCAGCCCGCTCCAGAAACTTCAGAACTGCATTTATCCTGCAGCGCTAACCTTGCTCTTCATGAAACACCTATCAGAAACTCATTTTAAAAAGTTGCTGAGCGCCTCACAGGCCTGACTGGGGAACTTGGTCACTGTTTGTTCTGTTACAGAACTTGTTATGTAAGTTTTGGCTTTTAAGGAAAATTACTAAGAACAAAATGCAATGCAGCGTGACCATGGCCAAAGCTGGGTTAAGGTACTTCCTACTTTCTAGGAGATGCCTCATTAATTCATATCTTGCTAATCACAGGATTCGCTATTGCAATAAATTAATACAGTGCTTCAGTGATCTGTTAGCAGCTGTTGGAGGGGGTGAGGAAAAGAGGAGCTTGGAAGGTGGTAACTCCCTTCATCTTACAGTTGTCACTGAACAGAGACCCTCTCTGCACACATTCAGACCTGCAGGGACACTGCAGAGGGATGACAGTGATATCTTTGCTATATATTGCACATAATACGTAATTATTATGTGCTATATTTGCACAAAATATGTAATAACAATATAATGCTATACATTGCACATATCCAGCTTATCCCTACAGGCAAACTGTTTTGCTGTGCCACAGCCTTGGCAACACCTAAGAACCTGCTCGCTTGCCCACCTCTCAGTCACCACTTGCCCGTGCAGCAGGCTGTACCACTGCTGAAAGAGAAGGACAGACTAAATATACCTGGCTTTCCCTTTACAACTATTCAGTGGTGTCTGGAAAAAGGAATTTCAGCTACTCTTCATATTATTCCTTTTCAGCAAATGCATCAGGTTTTGGTGTTGCCAGCCTGACACCCCTTCATTAGCACTAGAAAAGCTCATCAGTGTAATCCTGTGTGTATTGCACTGGAAACCTTGCAAGACACCACGCTACTCCCCAGTGATTTCTTCCCTTTCTTTCATTGCTTTTATGTTGTCAGCTAGAACAAAAGGAATTTCTGTTAATTATCTGTATGTTTGCTGAAACGACTAACCTACATCCTAGCTAGTGTGAAACAGTTGCTTAACTGAAGTTCTTGGCAGATTTACACACCTTCTGGTTGTAAGTTTAAAAAAATCTATTCCCGTTTTCAGATTTGCATAGTCAATTTTCCTCTTACATAAAAAAGAAACATTTTACCTTTTTCATTATTCTCCAGTAACTAAGGCAAAGGAGGAGGATTCAGTAGCTGGGATATTAACCTGAGCTGTGGAAGGTCCAAACTCAGCCTCTTCTTGTCCACAGATTCCCCATTTCCCTAAGGCAAGTTCTTCAGATTTCTCTGCCTCAGCGTCTCATCTGTAAAATGCGAGCAACAACGCTGTTTTCACACCTATAGATTGTGAAAATCTCAGCTATTACAGTGACAGGGATGGTGCAGGTGACTAAATAGATAAACTGTACTGCAAGAACAGAACACGGAGGGGTTTAATCTGATTTAGTGCTTTGAAAATATATTTATCTCCACAAATACGACTTTCTTTCAGTGCCATTCTTTCTTGATGGACTGTTTCTCAGTTTCCTCAGTTCACTTCACTACCCAGCCCAAAGACATTATGCCAATGTAATGCAGCAGGCAGGACCAGAGGGCTAGCAGTATTAACTGCTTGAGTGGTACTGCCACCAAACAGCAAATCATGGCCCCGGAGCTTCATGAATCATTTTTTTTGCACAGTAGCACATGACATAGCTGGAACTCAATTAATGTTTCCACCGATTTTGCATAGAGTCGTGACCTTGCATACAATATCCAAACAGATCACATGCAAAGTCACAGCCACCTCACTGACAGATACAAACTGAATGTCACCGTCTATGCACCCACCATGCTGTCCTCACCCTTGACGGCAATTAAATGTGATTTTTCTCCTCCCAGGCAAAAACTGAACAGCTGCAAGATGTGGAGATTTTATCATGGGTGTGGAGGGAGAGGGCTGAGATGTCTCTCTTCTTGTAGATAATTGCTGAGTTTAATGAGGAAGTTTAGCAGAATTTTTAACCATTGCTTCTGTGCCTCATTTAATTTTTTGCATATGGCATCATCAAGTTAAAAAGAGTGTGCATATACAGCACTTCTTCCATTCATGTATTAGACGTTAATGAAAGGAAGCACGAGGATAAGTTTCTCGCTAATGATGATGGAAAATTAGTTTCGAAACCCCAGAGGTATCTTGAAAGACACACCGATGATATACGAAGGTCCAAGGAGAGAAATTCAGCACAAAATACCACCTAGGCCCTTTTGGGCTGTTTCTCCAAGAGCTCCAGTTCCCATTTAGTTTTGTAGTTATGGGGGAGGCTGGCAAAGAGTAAATACCGAAGGATCTTAGAGACTGCAATACTCACAGCAAGTAAGCGAGGCTGATAAACACAGCGCAGTCTAGGCAACGAATGCCAGCATGGCATATACCGCAAAGGTTACACGCCTGGAGACCTACAGGCAAAGACAGATTCATGGCTTTTTTTTTAAGTCCCAAGCTAGTGAAAAGTTGAGTGTCTGGAGAGGAGCAATGCTTTATGCATTAGTCATAACATTTTGAAGGGGAGCAAATCCACAGTCAGGAGCACAAGGTAGGAGGAAAACAGTTGCTAATTCTTTTCCTCTCTCATTCTGCAAGATGCTGTCTCCAGTAACTCTCAGGCATCTCAGCCAAGCAAAAAGAAGCCATTCAGAAAGGATCATGCACTACTTAACACTGTGCTACCGTTTGCTTCAGCACCTCATTTGCTATCTTGAGTATTTCTTCTCTGATAAGATTGATTGAGTCTCACAGTGGTTTTCAGCGTGAAGGGAAGAGGGAGTGCTGAAGGTCAGGACTTACTGTTTTAGTCAGTGGTAAGCAGTCGGTCAAGGGTATCATACAAGCCACAGTATGATAAGGGACAGTAAGGGATCCGTTTGCCCAGCTTTGCCCTTTCCTGCTGCTACATGGGGAAGAGCTGTGGGAGCGAGGGTCAGGTGATGCTGCCGACGTGGCTCAACCATTTCACCACCTCAGACAGGTCTTCACTTTGGGAGTTTGTTTATATTCCCGATTGATAAGTCTCCTAATTCTTTTCTTAAGAACGCCCGAATCCCTCTACAGATAAGTAAGTATGACAATAAGGGTGCTTTTCAGAACAGTTTAGAAATAGCTCGTATACACTCAGCTTGAAAATTCCTCCACCACACAGCTGCTACCCTCTGCCTACCATTGCTGTTTGTCTGCATTGCCTCCCAAGTCCCCTGGGTTATCACTTTAATGTCTTTGACATTAAAACACTTTAACAGAAAGTTGCTCATTACAGATAGGCAGTGTAGGAAAAAAAGGGTGAGGCAAGGGGGAGAGATAGATAAATGGAGGCAGCAAAGAAGCTACTACTAATGATTCAAGTCAAAATAGCTTTTTTTTATGTTTCAGTAGGTCTCTAAAACACAGATACATCACAACCATTAGCATCAGATGCACAGTTTACTTATGTCAGTCTTGATGTTCTTAATTCATACTGTTTTACTGATCTCTAATAATATTTGGAACACAATTATGATATTGCAATTACAATATACTTATGTGGGAAAGAAGCTCTTTAGTGCTTTCTTCACATAGTGTGTGCTGGAAGTGTGTTTAAACCAGAGCTAATGGTTTGAAGAGGTCTCAAATCCCCCCGGTGTGGCAATGCAACATTTAATAATACAGCCATGATGCTACTGAAAAGGGATGCAAAATTAATCTGTAAAAAAAAAGAATGAAAAATATTAACAATTAAAAAAAAAAAAAGTAACGGAGGGGGCTGGCTGGGAGCTGGGAAAGTCTGGAATGAAGTCTAAAATGGTGCACTTAACCCCTCCGTTATACCTGGATATTCTGGGGATCTAACACTGTGGTGCAGCGACTCTCAGGCACACACAGCAAGTCAGCGTACAGGCAAAGCTGTAATTCTGACCTTGGTGAATGTACACAAACTCCAGTCATTGTTAGCCCTGAAGAGGGCTGCAAAGCTCAGACATTGCTATCTGGAACCACAGGAGCTCCTCTAATGGCTTTGTTAAACTTTCACAGCAACAAGTGACACCCAGAGCAGCACAGCTACGTTTTGGTTCTAACCACAAACTTATTGCTAGTGGTCAGCCCACACGCTGCTAATTGCGAGTGGGATAGAAATAATGTGCAGCCTGGTTTGACTTTAAGAAAATATATTTTCCTCAAATCCTACACTGTTTTCCCTCTGTTGTGGTCACACAACCATGAGCTATCATCTGATGAGGCAGAAGAACATCCAGGACCAAAAGGTAGATTTCAGGCTCTGAATATTTCTCTTGCTAGGATGAGTAGAGGCATTAGTCTGGAAGGAAAGGCACTAAGGACCCAGAAGCTGCTTTCAGTGAGACTTTTGATACCAGCTTAGGGTGTCAGGCAACATCCCCTAGGAGACACCAAGAATGCTAAAATTCACTACCTAAAACCAGGACAATGAAAGGAATTCCTTGCAAAATCCAACACAGTAAAACTAGGATGTATCGTTATTAGCAGTGCATCCTTCCAGTGCAGCAGAGCCCCACCACCTGACCGCTGGCATGCTCTCTCCAGTTTAACCAGACACGGGGCAGGGAATGCCCAGTAGCTGGTACACTTAACATGTTCTCAGGCAACGCAGTTAGCTCTGTTGGCCACGGTTGTTGAGATTGGAAAGGCACAAAAGCTGTTGTGTATCCAAAATTAGTCTAGCTAAAGAATATGTAGTGACTGGGCAGGAGCTGGATCAACCTAAGGAAAAATTAACAGGAAGAATATCCCTCCTTCTTCGAAAACGGACTTCTCTCTGCTGAGAGGGGTTATGGATTGAATTTACTGCACCGAACTGACACCGCTTCAGGTTTTTTCCTGAAGGCTGGAGTCCTTAAGACTATTTTGTATCAAAATGCTATACATCATGCAACATGTACATATTATTAAATTACAGTAAAATTCACAGTATTAGTTTTGGCAATATAGGACACAGAACTTAACTTTGTCAAGGAAAGCACCTCTTATATCACAGAATTATGACCAAAGAATACATTTTCTGAAAGGTAGCGTTTTGTTAAAAAGCCATTTTGGCAAAGAAAATTGACTTGCTGTTATCAAAACCACAATGCTATTACAATGTGAAGTAACAGAGAAGTGACTCTACATTTATGGGCATCTGAGCATAAAATGGTGAAACAAGATTAGGTGTGAAATGAAGGAACACAAGGGCGCTTGCTGTTACTCACCTACTTCTGTACCCATAGAAGGGAGCAACTACACTAGTGAGCACCTGTGTCAGGTAAAGAAAAAAACACGCGTCATTTCATTTTTCAGTTTTAATGATTTCAAGTGTTGAAAATTCTTGAATGATGCTCTCCAAAATGATGAGGTTTAAATATAGTAAATGTCATAAATGCTTTCTGGATTTTATTTCATAATCAAAATAATTACAGTGCTATTCAAGGTTAAGTGCCTTAATATTGTTAATCATTCATTACATGTGATTGAATTAAGGGCCAGCAACATGCAACCCAGTCCTGCAGACGCTCACTAGCTGGGTACCACCCCTTTCTTAGTATAAGTAGCACAACTCAGCCATCTCCAGGGCCTCTAGCAAAACATTAGCTTTTGTAACATGACTGGAAAGTCACCAAATTTGGGTTATTTTCAGTCTATGTAGGAGTAAGTTCCAGAAAAAGAGCCGGTTGGGGAATTCTCCAGCAGAAGGATTTTCAGTGAGAAAATGGCCTTTTCACAGAACCAAAGTTTTCTATGTGGAAAAAGAAAGTTCAGACAAATATATTCTTCCCTGGGAGAATCAAAATGAAGGCTCGCCTGGCTGCTGCCTGCTACGCACTCCTTAGTTCCACTTTCAGCAAAAAGTGAGTTTAACAGCTGCTTTGCAGGCAGGCTGCTGGAAGTGAGCAGTCCCCAGCTAGCTGCCCTCCTGGCACGTGGACGGCGTGAAGGGCGAGGAAGAGGGTGAAGTGGGAAGAATTAGAGCCCCCTGCGTGCCTAGGAGACCCTTGGCAGTTGTCAGGTTTCCTGCACAGCTGTCCGAGCGGTTAGCAGCTAAGCACAATGAAAACGCCACTTAAGGGCCCAATAAATTACATTTTTCTGAAAATCCGTTTCTACAAAAATCTCACTTTGACATTTTGACCTGATTCAATACACCTCTCTTCCCCAGGAGAAAGGGTTTCTGTTTTCCAGACAATTCTGTCCACGTATCGCAGGGCTTTCGGGAGACCCCTTGCTACCCCCCATCGGTGCCATAATTAGGGCACTCCTCTGGAGTGACCCTGCTGGCCACAGCCAGGGAAGGGCTGTCCCTGAGGCAAGGCATCTAGGGAGATGCTGGGGTAACCTGAGTAAGCAATTAACAAACAGGCCTTGAGATTATAGTTGAGATCAGAAGAAAAGCTCCAAACCCTTTACCGACAGAGCTATGAAATGTTTGTTCCAGCCGCAGCATAGACACATGGGTTTAACGGCACTTAAATAAATTGGTGTCTTAGAGCATTCTAGGACATGAATATATTCGTCTCTTTGCTTAGTCGCAGGAAATTGCAGTGATGGATTGACATCATTTCATAATTGCACGCGATGCACAACCAAAACAGAGGGCTCAGGCAACGAGCTGCATTCTAACTAAATTCTGAATATTTGTTAATAACAGAAGTTCAGCTAGCATGATATAAGAACTGCACGTATAGGATGAAATGTTAATTTACTATGCTTCAGTTGAGATTTTTAAGGTAGTCTTATTTTCCTTGAATGCATGGATTTATCATTATCAGCCTGAACACAACTAGCACTCTTCAAGGTTTCTTGCTGAAAAGAAATTGAGCGTGCAAATACTCTTTCATCATAATCACACTGGCTGTGCAGGGTAATTCATAAAAGAGCCAGAAATATATTGAAATTCAATCTTGTTTTAGTCCAAATCAATATTAATAATTGTTTGAATTTTTAAAGTGCAATTTACAATTGAAAAATGCACAGAGATCAACACATAGTTGCTAACGCATCAAATTTTCCTATTAAACTTAAAGGCACAGTAATTTTACTTAAAAATGTTTCTTATAAAGCAGAAGGCATTGATCTGTGAAAACAACTATCTATTATTTATATGCACAACATTAGAATGGGTTTTAATTATAAATGAGCTAAAAGGTCAGTAACTATTTTATTTTTAAGGTCTTGATTTTAAATTTGTATAGCTTAATACAAATATTTACGCACCGTGGGCTTAGCAATTTTTGTCAATGGTGGGACGGCTCACAGTGGGATTAGACGCACACAATACTGTCTACAGTCAAAACCCAGTGCTGTTGCACCTTTTACAGAGCCATTAAGTGTGAGGGACTTCAGATAACGAAAAATAATTTCTCCAAGCTTCAATCACGTTCTTTGCATGCAAATGCCTCAATTTCAGTAACGAATGCAAATATTCATGTTTGAGGTAACAGCCTCCAAGCCCTCAGCCAGAACTTGATTGGTGTCAACCCACAGGAGAGACGGCACAGGCACAGGGATGCGATGGCACAGGCACTGGGATGAGATGATAATGCCAGCCCTGAGAGCCAGCCCCGGCGTCCAAATAACCCTGCATGGTACAGGGCTAAACACACCAGGCAGGAAAAGATCCCTGGTTTATATTATCTTCACTGTTCAGTTACCCAAGCGTTAACTCAGCAGTACCAACGTGCTGGGAAGCATCTCAGCAGTCCATTGGTGCTGGGGAGAAGAATACCAGAACACCCTTTTTCTTCCCCAGAAGGATTCCGCTGTGTCACAAATACTTTGACAATTTTCCACCTCCAGGAGCAGGCATCATTATGCCTGTCCATATTACAGCAAGAAGAGGGAGGAAAGGACAGAAGTTTTCAGGCTGCACCTACTCTCCCCTCACCGAATGCAGAAGCTGAGAAGGGATGGAGTTACAAACTGAGTCTGATGTCAAACGCAGCGAGTCAATAGAGTATATCCCTTCCTATAGAGTATCAATGTAACAACAGGAACTTTCTCAGTGACATTTAATGATCTCCGATACTTAGAGCACACACGCACGCCTAGCAGCTATTTGCCTTATCTGTTCTTATTACAAATCTGACAAAAGGTGCTTAAAAATAGAGTAACAGCAAACCAAATAGTAATACTTCCCACTGTACCAGCATTACAGAACAGATTTTAAAGACAGTTCATGCCTATTCAGGATTCTCATTACAGCTCAACATTGAAAATCACCTTCTGTTTAAAAGGCTGAGTAGTTGCTTTGAAATCTACATGTTTCCGGAGCATCAGAAATTCTGGTGCATGCCAGCATACAGATAAGGAAGAACTAGAAGTGCACCTCAGTTCCTTATACAGTGACCATCATATTGGTGTCCCTGCTCCCCCATGGAAATGGGGACCTACCTAGGGTCATTTGCCAGACAGCCTTGCACCTCCTTTCTCACCCAGTCTTGCAGTTACTGCAACCACCACCTAACAAAACAGACACATTGCTGAACACAGACGATGTCTGTCTCCTCCATGGCTCTCTGTTGGCAGCTGTGCACACCTGTCTTTCAAAGTATGACTCTGCTGAAGCTGCAGGTGGTGTTGTACCCCTTCCCCAAAGCTGACCTTGCCAAAATGCAAAACTTTCAGAAGCCAAGGAATGCAAGGGTAGGGCCAATGTTCACTACCCTGTGTAAGCAATGCCCTGGTATAATGCTGATAAACGTACCCTCATGCTGCCTTTGAACAGGCACCACCTACCCCAGATGCTAGGCTGGCATCCCCAGGAAACTCCTGAGACATCACAGCTCTGCCTTTCTGCAACTCCACCAGCTTCCACAGGTATTTCCCCTCATACACAGAACCGTTTCACTCCTCTTTAAGTGATGGCAAAGCCCCCAGATATTTCTCTTCCCTAATACACACCTAGGAGATCCCTCAGCTTGCAGATGATCTTCTTCCCCTTGGTCCCACATGGCTCGTGAGCTGCAGGGGCTCAGTCCCTGCTTCAGGCCTGCCAGCCTATGCCGGCGGTGGAATGTCACTGCTACGCCTCTGCACAACCAGCCGACTAATCCTTCAGCACTCCATGCAGCTTCCTTTTATACACTGCAGTAACATGATAACTGAATTAAAAATAAAAATTCTATTTCCTTTTGTTTAGCAGTTACATTTCAACATAAAATGCAAATATTTGTTTCAGTTTGCTTTGCAATATATCCTGGGGGAAAATTTTCATCTGGAAAGAAAATTTAAGAGGCATTTTAGAGAAGGAAAAAAAAAAGTTTTCCAAACAGATCTACTTATAGAATATCTCCTTTCAATTAGTTGCTGTGTTTCAACTGCTGAAATCAAGAACAAGATGAGATAACTTAGCTCTGACATACAGGCATAGTCTAAGTAAAAAAAGTACCTTGACTAAGCAGATGGTGATCTTTCATTAGGGAGAAAGCATTTGTAAAATTTCAATAAGAAACAAATTAGTCACCATGGCTAGAAGGATTAAGAGTTGGTATTAGGTGAAAACAGTCAGATGTACATCATTACAAAAGTTGCCTCAGTCAATAAAGGAACCCTCTCCACTACCACCGCCAAGTGTTCCATTTCAAGGTTACAAGGGCTATTACCTTCTTCCTGAAGTAACCATAGTAGCATCAACAGGGAACTAGACACAGTGGGAGCCAGGAGTTTGTTTCCTTTCTGCTGTAGCAGAAATGTTGCTGTTTTGTTTCCTCAAGTGCAGAATTAAAACCACCCTCACTTGTTGACAAAGATTTCTAATACCTAGCTTACAGGGACCATTTCACAGTTTTCCTAGTTTTCTTGCTTGCTTATGACTCCCAGGCAAAGAATCTCCACTTCAGATACTTTATCTTTTAAGAAAAAGAAATAACATTGAGGAATGGTGAATCTCTGCACTGTACTACATGAACCGTGTTACATACGGCACAAAGTTAAGCTGTAATGTTGGAGGACAGGGCCCCACACATACATAAAGCCACTCAAAATTGTTGTTCTAAAAACTATTTAAAATCTCATGATGTCAAGAGGTTTGGCATGTGAATAAAACTTTTACCCAATGGCTAGGAACATATTGTTTAAGTTTATATATATATACACACACACAAAATAATATATATATATATATATATAAAAGCAGCTTATAAAATCTTTACCTTCTGTCATCTTTTTTCGCCTTACCACAACACATCTAGAACTGCAGAGAAAAACTAAGTTATAAAAGAAAACTCCAGCATACATTTGCTTCATAGTGACGTTAAGGAGGGAGTATGTCTGGAGTAATTACTTGCTTGGTACCTCTGGAAATCCAGCTTATTCCAGATGTGTAGTATCTTCTGAAAAAAGGTGGTTTTATTCAGAATAGCCAGGAAACTTGTGGAAGAGCCAAATGAAGCACCTCCAGGACAACTAAAGAAGAGTTATTTCAGGGGTATGCAACCACCACTGTCATGTGATGGTGCAATCACCTAAAAATCCCTTTGAAAATGTGATAGTTACTTTCAATAGAAAAGAGACTGAAAAAGTGGAGGGAGGGGGAAGCATTTCAAACAAGGCTGTAACTAGAACCAAGTAGGCACCTGAAAAACTAAGAACCTTTCTGCTGTATTTTACGAGAGAGTTCATTGCCTTCAGCACTGTTTTCTGTATGAAATATTGTAGGCGGGGCAATATCCCTACAAATCCTGCTGCCAGGCAGAGCCTGGGAGGGCTAGGCAGCCTGCGTGTGAGACCTGCCGTGCAAATTCTGTGCCTTCTGCTGTGGTGCGGAAGAGAGCTGGAGAAGTTCATTATTGACATTCACCATTTTTACACTGTCACTGTACAGCTCCTGTGAGATGTTAATTTGAAACAAAGTAAAGAAAACTTTTTTTCATTTCAAATGCAAACTGCTTTAGAGATTATATTTTAGCTTAGGAATAGTATTATAACCCCTGAGGATCTTGGAGAGGTGTGTGTATTAACTTGCTAAGGACCTGCTGCAGTACTGAGGAGATTAGTAACACATGACTCCTGCTACAATTTGCACCCAGAAAGATAGGAAAGAAATCTTCTCAACTTTGAAAGGATTATTTTGGTTGTTTACTGAGTGCTGTCCCTTTTGGTCTTAAATTCTAGATGAAAGTGGAAACCAGAAGTGCCCGCTTGCTATTGCAACATGTGATGGAAATGAGAGAAGCAGCTTTAGAAGCTTTGCCAGGGGCTTTGGAATAGGAAAAGGGGTCATACGTTATCACTCTGACTTCAGCCACATAAAACAATATCATAGCTTTTTGCAGTTATGCCAAAATTCAGGTTTTGGCATATTAAATGGGTTAATATACCTTCTAGCAGTGTGCAGATCCAAAGGACAAAACTGGTATACATAACAGAGTAGACTGGACCCACTGATACCTGACAAAAACAAGTTTCCACCGGAATAAGAGAAAGCCTCTAAGCCCCCTTTTCCCCACTCTTTGTGGTATATGGAATCGTGTATATGTGAACAAAAGAGGCTCCTGTAATTTTCACGATTCTTTTCATGACGAGAAATCCCCATTTTGCATAATTGGAGGAGATGCTGAAAGCCAAGGCACATACTGACATCAGTGACTGGAGAACAGAGCTGTTAAAAGGCAGTAAGTTCTGCTTATTCCTGCAACAGCGACGGTGTGCACTGGATGCACTGGTGATCAGCTCAGCACGTTCATTCAGGATCGCTGGGACACAGAAGAGACTAGTTAAGTTGCAGGGAAGATGAAGTGCCAGCTCATCAGGCAGGTCAGTAGGTCCCATTCACCCAAGCACCAATTCCTGCCTCTGCAAGTGGTTCTTAGGAAAACTGAGAGCTTCAAAGCAGTGCTGCATAAAATCACACAAGGCAGGTATGCCTGCTCTTCTTGAATTCAATCTGCCAAACTGGTCTGTGCATCCGCAGCACAGGGCGTACGCACTGGAGCTACCTGGTGGCAAGGGTTCAACATCCTTCAGACATAGGCTGGTATTACAGAGAGGTGGGAAGGCTGAGCCACCTCCCTCCCCTCAGGTACTTCACTTCTGATTTACAAGGATTTGTCGAGAGTCAGAGGAACCTTTAACTTCACTGGTGATTTCATCAAAGCAGGTTTAATCCTTTCCCCAAACGAAGGAAATATAGAAATCCAGATATTTCCAGAAAGAATTTGGGGGAGATTTCAGGGGCGAGGCATTTTGAACAGATCCAACTTAAAATTTCTTATTTCGCTCTTCTTCAAAACAGTTTTTTATTAAATAAAATATCGTAATTACATATGAAGTTGAAGGAAGCCAGACAAAATATTGTGATATGAAGTACCAGCTGGAAACAAATTGCACTTTCCAAATCTCAGGGAAAATCAAAGTTTTTGTTTTATTGATACACAAGCAAGAATATACTGACAGAAAATCCAGCTCCCAAAGATGAATGTTTGGTGAACGGAAGCAACTACAGGATTAACAGTTTCCTACTTCTTTCTATGCTAAAGAAGCTAGAGGATTTGGGGCATAATACTTGGGATTCATTTGCATTTCCTATTTCCAAGAAGTGCTGACAGCTACAGAATAATATGACTTTTAATATCTCCACCTCTAGTAGAGTGCCTGCCTTTGTAAAACTGCTATAAAAATATAGTTTTGCTGGTGAATATGAATAACGTTTATAAATCCTTTTTTCTTCTGTAAATGTCAGGACAAGCCTGATCTAGAAGTCAGGGGTAAAGCAGAGAGTGGACACTTGAGTGATGGGAAAAGCTAGTGCCCTGTGTTTGAAGGCCTTTTGTCTCTTCGAGTGCTTTGAAGCAAGGAAATGCATGCTTGGCTCAGCTTCAGAGATGAGAAGCAGCCTGTTCAGACAACTCACAGGAACACAGCTACTGTATCTAGAAGTGATCTTTTCAGTAATAATAGCAAATCTTTTCCTTATATTATTGTAGTAATAGTATTCTTTTTTTTTTTCTATTCAGCTAATTGCCCGCTGCCACTATGCCAGTCTCTATATTACACAGTCTAACTAAAATTACCTTAATAACACATAAAGTAAGTGCTCCGTTATGGCACCCTTTCAGAATGCACTAAACAAAACCAGTAGAAGACAAAAAAACATCACAGCTCCCAGCGGCCAACAGTTCAAAAGTTTCCCCAGATCAGCTACAGGAGTGCTGAAATTTGACGTGTAGTTTTCATTTCTATCAGGTAAAGACTGGCTCAAAAATACTTCTCATTTATAAACATCTCTCTCTGAACTGGCAATGCTACCAATCAATGCATGCTGTTAACTGGGGACAGTTTATCAAAGATAAAAGACACCACTGAGGCTGTGCCCATGCAGTGCCACGTTTCTCGGTACAGAGAGCCCGGCCAGCGCTGCACGGACCCCTGCCTCCACAGGGAGCTCCACAGCACCATGCAGACATCCCAGTTTGCGTCCCAAGAATGGCTTAGCCCCCGTGCCCAAGCTAATCTCTGCTGCTTAGTACTTGGTTATGCAACAGCACACAAAGCGCCTGGTGGAAATGCATCAATCTCTGCTTTCAAAAGGCAGATACCTACATACCGCTGCCCTCCTTTGAATAAACAGTGGGCTTTGACTCCGCTCTGAACCTGCAGCCTGCTATCAACTAAAGCTCGCACAGCACAGCGTGAGAAATGAAGCTTACCAAATACATGTGAACTAGGCATTTACATTCATTCATAGGTGATTTGTAATTGTCCAATTTAGCAATCAGTGGATGTTTGCAAAGAACTTGTGTGTTTTGTTGACTTGCTGATGTCTATGGTAATGTAAACCTGACGCTGGCAATAGTTTGTGTTCCTTCTTTCACTGGGAGCTGCATCAGCCCCTTGCAGGGAAGCCCCAAGAAGTGAGAGTACAAAGGTGCTCCACAGTGGGCAGGAGCCTTACAGGGTCTCTGGCCCTCCTTGGTCCTTCCTCTCCTCTGGCTCCATAGGAAAAGAGCCTCTTCTGTTCTCATCTTGGCACAATTCCTTTCCTCTTCAGGCTAATTTAGCTGGGCTGGTCACCAGCTACCCAGGAGAGTGAAAACACACCAGCACCCAGTTGCACAGAGGGTCAGGTTGTTTGGGCTCTGCAGGGTCTGTGAGCAGCCAACAGAGAGAAACAAGAGGCTGTAGCTATTGTGCCCCCATCCCTCTGGTTCTCTGCGAGTGACCAAGCTCTCGAAAAGCAACTGTTGGTAGTGCTGTGAAAGCTGCACACCCTGGCACCGTGTCTTCCTGAGGCAGCCAGTCTCAGATACACTACCCACATAAGAAGAAAGTGAACTCAACTAAAGATCAACAGACCTTTTCCTGGGGCCAAGTTACCCTACTGCCTTGCTCTGCAAGCTTGTCTTTTACTTTCCTTTGAAGCATCAACGTGGCTACTATTAGGTAAAGATCCAGTTCTAGATGGACCAAAGGCAATGCCCTGAGTTTCTACCCAAGAATTACATCGTGCCCTTAGATTGTTCTTATCAGTGCCATTGTTCACATAGGCTTGTTAGCAGACAAGGGGGAGAATGTCAGGTCCTCAAAACTCATGAATGAACAAGCAGCCACGTGCTATCAGATACAACCCTGAGTGCAGCCTGGCTGACCCATCTCAGATGAGGAATCAAACAGAGATGTTGGTAGAAAACTGTCTCTCTGTCTTTCTTGGACTGGTCTATTATCATAATGTCAAATTGCTCACAGTAAAAATATTCAGTCATTAGGCTTCCAGGCGGTGATTGCAGACCTACAAAGCACTACTTTCAGTGCCACTCTTGTTAAAAGATTTAAATAAATCTTTCCCATCATATTGGTTCGCAGTGTCTTTCAGTACTGCTTGGGAGCAGGGGAAATTAGTCCTGTTTCTGTGTTTGTAAATAAAAGATTTGGCACCTGAAAATGTTGCTATAATATTCTAATATTTTCCTCAAACATATTTGGATGGGTTTTACCTAAAACTGTACACTTTTTTCCTTAAAGGGCTTGTTTTAATGATGCAACACCTATTCTCCTACCCGATGCTAATACTTCCTCACCTCAGCCTCATAGGGGTACTACGGTGATTAATGAATGTCTTTGAACTGGAAAGTGCTATCTGAGTGCTAATTACTATCTGTGTATGCACATACTTCTGCTGCTTTCAAGGGCAGAGCATTCACATAACATGGTAATGGGAAAGCTTAGAAAAACATATTTTTTTGTATGTTTTTTAGGAGTTTTATCCACCACAGGAATGTATAAAGGAAGAATAAATTAAAAGTTAGATGTTTCATTTCATTATTGCACATTCTAGTGAACCGCTTTCCATCTGTTTAGTAAGTTCAGGGCAGTTGAAAATGGAGTTTAGATTGGAAGCTGCTTGCAGCCTTATCTTCTTGCACTCTTAGTAATACTAATAAGAATTATAAAAATATATTCTTGCCCATTGTAGGAGCACAGTTAAAGTATGCAACCATAAATCCAAAGTGTAAGTTGACGGCTATGGGTTCATCCAAATTCTGCCTCCCAGCTTCTGGGGCTCGGCATGGATCAATCCAAAGCTCCCAGATACAGCATCCCTCTCCACACACCTGAGGAAGCAGTGCCTGAAGAAACTCTTAGCTGATGCTCCACTACAATTTTTTGTAGCTATTTTATCTCAGCCATCTTTAAAATGACATGATTTGAGTGTAAACAATTTTCAAATGTTTCCTTAATGAGGATACTTGGTTCATGTTTATCAGGCTTTCAGAGTTGCTCTGCTCCTGTAACTCAACGACCAGCCTGGGAGGGCTCAGGAAGCACATGCTCAGCATGTATAAAACAGCCATTCCCATTCACCAGCTTTGTTCTCCTAGGACACGTTAATTAAAGTCAACTGATTGAAAAAATAATTACAGGAGAATAGGGAGGGAAAAAGCCTAGACCCATAATTTAAAGATCTGTGAAGTTTGTGTTTTGTTGAGAGGTAATAATTTTGCTGAGAAGAAAGGTTCTCTTTCTTTTTCCTTCTCGGACTCCCTCTGCATTCACTGCTTGTAAAACGTGTATCGGCAACAGGCAATGAGCAGCATTCTTTAGAGTTATACAAGTACACGTGGCCTTTTCTTCTTTCAATACATGCTTTCATCTAGCTTTCATTACTGTTGCATCTTGAGGTGTCCCGAAGACACTGTAATGTCTACCTTAAAAGGTTATGTGATCCTGAACACAGTTGTCCTATAGGATGTGGAATAATGCAAACATTGTAACTGTTAAAAACTGCTACTGTAGCATTTCTCACACTAATTAAAAACTAGCTAGGGATCTTCTTTCTTGATGCTGCCTCTACTTCAAACAAAAACATTGCAACAAATCAAACCCAGGGAAAATGGTTTAGCATTTTAAGCTAATAATAATTGTTTTAGAAACGCATTATGTGCTCAAGAGTATAATTCATGCAAAAAATGACCTTAAAACTCAGCATTAAGCAAATATAAAACCTTTGTTATTTGGGAGCGGATGTTTTTAAGCTGCTTTCTCTCAAATTATGATTACACATTTCTTGCCAGCTCTCTATCCCACCAGCTGCCAGGGCATTCCCAGCAGAGAAGGGCAGCGCCACTGACGCCAGCCTAGGGGCTGGGAGACCCTTCAGCTCTGCTGCGTCACAGTTTTTCTGTGCAATCTTGGGCAAGGCACTTGCCTCACACCTGTCCTGTAAGACTGGGGCAGAGGCATCCTCCTCCCCATGAGCATGCAGAGAGCGTAAATAGGTTACAAAAAGGAAAATGCTTATATTAGGTAATCAAATGCAATTCTTAGAAAGCTCTGACTGGACAGTTTTACAAAACAATGCTGTGATTTTGGTGTTGTACCAGCCTTACCACAGGTGGATTTGGTTAAAGTACCCATTTCTTCAAACCACTGACTATGTAGTGCAAACAAATTCTGTAGTGAACCAGAGAGAGGGTGGTTCATATTCCCTAATTGTTTGCTTATAACAGCAGTGTTTCAAACTATAACACAGTTGCTTTGAAGGCTAATAGTCCTTCCTTAATCTGACTCACCTAGGGCTTTAGAGTTAGTATTTGAACCTTAAAGAAAATATAAATAAATATATGTGCAAAAAGTCCATCCATACTACATACACATGCACACAACAGGCACAGATGGACTTGTGCAAAGACCCATAAGGATTTGGCTTTTCTAGCGTTGAAAAACTTTGTGACGTTTTCTTTTAGTTTTACTTTTAAATGAGTGAGAAATGTTTAAGGTGAAAAAATAATAAAAATACACAGTTAATACTTGCCACAATTTTAACAGAAAATAAACCCAGCATTGGTTCCAGGGCGACTATTCATGGGCTTAAAGTGAA
The DNA here is from genome assembly GCF_015220075.1 of Falco rusticolus. Lineage (NCBI taxonomy): Eukaryota > Metazoa > Chordata > Aves > Falconiformes > Falconidae > Falco > Falco rusticolus. The sequence goes on along the minus strand of NC_051201.1, from coordinate 11,365,500 downwards.
GTATTTGCCTCAGGGCTGTGCTCAGCAAGAGGTTTAGAATGACATACAGTGTGCCCAACTGGGACTAGGGCTGCTGCCCTTCCACTGGGACTGCATATGATGGCAAGTGTTAGAGTGAGCGGTGAGAATTCACAGAACCGACCCCAGAAACTCGCTGGGAGATCCCAGGGATGGAGAGGCAGCCGTGCCCATCATTCCTGCAGAGATAGCCGGCTTGCTGCCCACGTTCTCTTTCCTCATGTTTTCTGCAAGCCAGTAGCGGGAGGTCCAAGCAGTGTGACCAGGATTTGCCTTGGAAATCAATGCACCTGCAGAGATTTTCCAGTGGGCAGCATGACGACCAGTGGTGCACAGTTTTAGTTCGACTGTTTTTATCAAGGGTGAAGCAGGCAGCTGCCAGTTGTTCATTCTTCTCCCCATGTTTGACATGCAAGGTGCAGCTCTTGAGATCATTTCCCCCGCATTATCTCACTTTATGGTTTTCATATTGTTTAACCGGTGAAAAATAAAGTGACACATGCTTCACTTGAAGCAAGCAAAGTATTAAGAAGGGTTTCTGTGCAAATTGCAGCTGTGGCATGACCATTTTTCCCAAACTGCGCTTTTTAACGATATTCTACATTGTCTTTTTCAACATGTTAAACACAGTGACATATAATTAAAGACAAAGTGATGGGGCAGAAATTGACTGCATGCCTGCAATTAACTGTAAATTAGTTATTTGGTCTAATCAAGGACTTAAACCTACTAATCTGCATTGAAAAAAATAAATGCTCTGTATGTTAAGTTTTAGAGGTTTGGTTTTTTACCTCTTGTAGATGTATTACGCCAGACTTCCAGATGAGAGGGTGAGACTATGAGTGAAGAGCATCCCGAAGATTGTGTGCAGTTCTTTTCCTGGGTCAGAATCGGATTGATCTGAGAACAATAATTATGAGGCTGACATGTATGTTCTCCTTCATCTTGCTGTTTGGAGCAGCTGGGCTCGTTGTCTTCATTCACCTGCAGGATCCAGAAGAAATAGTTCATCAGCAGACACCAGGTTAGCACTCCTATTTGACTCACTTGCTCTTTCATGTTCAACATTTTATACTTATACCCTTAACATGTTTTACGTCTTCAAGAGGTTGTCTCAACAAAGGCATGTGATTTTTTTAATGAAGGCTATTTTAAAATCAATTATCAATTTCTTAAAAAAAAAAAAAAGGAAGAAAAAAGGAAAAAAGAAAGAAAGAAAGAAAGAAAGAGGAGCTTGCTTAAAAAACAGTTCCAAGAACCCATTAACTGATTATGCAGGGATCTTTGCCAAGGTGCACAGGGTCCAGGTGCATGGAATTAATTCTCTGCTAAAGTTGAGACCAACTTCTGCTAGCAGATATACCACTATAAATATGAAAATAAGAACTCTCCCCAAAAGTTCAGTTTCTGCAAATATATGCCTCTGAATCTACCTTTGCCCGTATATTGTATTCAACGTGTCATGGAGATGCAAAATAAGGGATGCATAAATGAGTCATGCGAGAAACATAAAATACTTTGGGATGCATTCCTTTAACATGCTTAACTTCCATGCAACTTTTCATAACTTTCTTTCACACACATGCCGTCTTCCTGCGCTACTAACTTTAAACTGCGAAGAGCCACAAAGACCACATCAGTGTGACAACTAGAAAACTGTGGGCTGTAACAGTGGTTTCCTTTTAAAGGGGGAGCACACAAGAAGTATGAGAAAGCATGATATCTCTTGATTTACTTACAGTCACTTTTTCTTTGACTAAGGCTGTAATGAAGGCTGGTTTACAGCCTGGACAAATGCCAGTGCAGACACTCCAGCTCGTAATAATGCCCTTGTGCGCCAAGGTTTGGTCACTACGTTTGCTCTTACAGGCACTGAAATTCTCCTTTGACTAAATACATGCTTCATAAAAAGTCTATTTGATTGACATCGTCACTGTACAATGAACACAATTGTGTATACTTTCAAGTATTACTAACATTTTTAAAGGAGCTGAACCCTAACACAAAGACCTCTTAAATAATTACATTAAGTGCTAATTTCTGTGTCCAGGTTTATTAAGTGCTTATTTCCATGTCACTAAACAATCTGTATTTTATTATTTAGTCCAACTGCACACCAATTTTGAAAACAGCCACTCAGCTGAAACTAGAGAAATAATGAATCATCAGTGTTGTGCAAAGCAGAGAATTAACCAGTCTATTCAGTGCTTTTGCAATTTATTTTTGTATACTTGGATGCAAAAGAGCTTACAGATTGAAACTGGCAGTACTGGTCACATTCAACTGAAATTGGCCAGTAGATTGGGCATGAGGGGAAAGACATATGGACAGCAAATGCAGGCAGTACTCTAATACATCTACGAATGTGTACCTTTACATTGAAAAGTTAATTCTTTGCTCCTGAAAGAGAAGGAATTTCTAGTGGTGTCTCAAAAAAAGTGCCATTTCTTCTCCATTTTTTCATTATTGGTCCCTCTTCTTGATCGGTTGTACCTCTGTTCTCTCTGCCACAAACCTTTTGAACACCAGCTGCTGATTGTAGTGCACTGTGAAGTGATTTTTGAGATGGATGCAACTGTAGAAGGGGATGCCCAAGCACATTTAAATGAAAATGAGTGAGTTTGAACTGAGCTCCTACCCCCAGCAGAAAAACTCACTCCATAACACAGTCGATTGCTGTGGGTAGGGTTCTGCATAGCTCAAACACGAACAACACTGTTACTGCCAAAGCTGTGTAATCAATTGCTCGATTCTCACATTCAATTACTATTTATGTTAATAGGAACCAGACTGTACACTTGAGTAAAAGGTGCTCAATACAATTACTCTTATTTCTGTTTGGCTGATTTTTCATGTGCGTTAAGTGCTTTCAACTCTCAGTGGACTCAGAAACTCCTCACATCCACTGCTTCCGAAAATGATACCAGTTATCACTAAAACATATTAGGCAGCTTAAAGGACACAGGAAAAAATATCCATTTGTTTCATTAAAAAGAGAGGTAGGCATGTCTCATCTCTAGACAGTCTCCTGTGAAAATCTGTCAATCACAAGCGACATTTCTGGCATGCTGAGAAGGATCCTTCCCTTCGTCTGTCCAGTGTTCCTCCTTAAAAAATCCTGTTTCTAATGGAGAGCAGAAATTGCTGTAATTTGCTTGTCTGATTGCCCCCTCAATAGAATTGAACAAATGCATGTATCATTAAGCTACTTAGGACAACAGACTCTGCATGTCAAGGTTTTATTGGATTAGCCTTTGCTTTTGTATTTCTTGTGTAGTTACTATGTAGTAAAACATATTTGCCAGATGCTGGAATCTCATCGGAAAGGCTGGAGAAAAGTTGGTAATGTTTATTTTCCACTGAAAAGCAGCGTAGGAGAATTTTGCATTGTCCAAAAGGCCATTTTTCATTGTTAGTATGTCCAGTCATCTTTAATTTAAGACAGTACAACTTATGAAACAAGATTAATAAAACTACTTTGGTACTTTAGTTTTATCTGTCTGTTCCGGAAATTGTTCTTGATTGTTTTAGTCCTAGCAAGCATGATGGTGAGACCTTGATGTACTACTTAAACCAGTATAAAATCCACAGCCATAAAACTTTAAGTAATGCTTACATTACTTTCACTGAGCAAAGTACTCCTGACAGTAGCTGTTTGTGTTGATTTGTTACTATTCATTTATTCTTTCCCTATGCTTCACATTGCTACCTAATTGTGATGCTGTACTGAGAAAGCAATATCAAAGTAATTTTCCACAACATTAGTTACAATTTTCTTCTGATCTTTCAAGTGAAAAAATCCCATCCTGTTGGCTTCTGTGAGCATATAAACCTTGATTACATTTATCTGTTGGAAACCAATGCTTACAAAGTATATGTGCCCGGGATAGCAGGTGTAGAGCCTTTTTTGCTGATTGACAAACACGCTGTCTGTGTAGTTTTATTTATATAACACACATCACACTGAGCAGATATATTTAAGACAGACAGCCATTTAGGGTGGGCAAAACAGATTTCCCAAGCCAATATATTCAATACAGTAGATATTCCTGTGGTCATTAAAGAGACAATAACTTCACTTACGACAGTCGTTTTCTCAGCACCTATGAAGAGTGCTATTACCATGGAGAATGCAGGATAAAGCAGGGGTGTGGGTTGAGAAGTGGTATGAATGATAGTTATAAGCCATATAGAAACACAATGCTCTTCTAGTCATTCTCCCTGTATAATTAGAAATACCTTATATATATAATTATAGATATGTATACACAACCTTGCACATGGGTTGGGGCAGTTCCAACCATCAACACAGGCTGGGCGGAGAATGGGCTGAGAGCAGCCCTGAGGAGACAGGCTTGGGGGTGCTGGCTGAGGAGAAGCTCAGCATGGCCCAGCAACGTACATTTGCAGCCCAGAAAGCCAACAGCACCCTGGGCTGCAGCAAGAGAAGCGTGGTCAGCAGGTCGAGGGAGGGGATTGATTGTCCCCCTCTGCTCTGCTCTCATGAGACCCCACCTGCAGTGCTGGGTTCAGCTCTGGGGCCCCCAACATCAGAAGGACACGGGCCTGTTGGAGCGAGTCCAGAGGAGGCCACAAAGATGACCGGAGGGCTGGAGCAGCTCTCCTGTGCAGACAGGCTGAGAGAGTCGGGGTTGTTCAGCCTGGGGAAGAGAAGGCTCCGGGGGCACCTTAGAGCAGCTTCCAGCACCTAAAGGGGCTGACAAGAAAGCAGGAGAGGGGCACTTTACGAGAGCACGTAGCGCTAGGACAAGGGGGGATGGCTTTGAACTGAAAGAGTGTAGATTTGGATTAGATATTAGGAAGAAATTCTTCACTGTGAGGGTGGTGAGACACTGGAAGAGGCTGCCCAGAGGAGCTGTGGATGCCCCGTCCCTGGCAGTGTCCAAGGCCAGGCTGGATGGGGCTTTGAGCAACCTGCTCCAGTGGAAGGTGTCCCTGCCCGTGGTGGCGGGGCTGGAACTAGATGGTCTTTAAGGTCCCTTCCAACCCAAACCATTCTGTGATTCTATGATACAAATCTTGGCTTCTGCAGTAACCACACCATTATTCTTAAACAGACACAGGAAAGGATTTGTTTTGGATAAGTGAAGCACATTTACACATGGTGCACAAGAAGAATTTAATACACATATGCCCATCCTATTGCTAATGACTCTTTAATGTATAAATCTCCTGTCTGTGATAGAATATTCAACATGCAAAAACTTTACAGTAACTAAATGTGCAGGCACTCCACCGCTGTGTTTGTCCTGGTACCACAAAAGCAGCTGGGAAGGGGTCTGTCCAGCCCAGTGGTTAGCAAGAGGTTTCTTCAGCATAATGGCACGTGCCCTCTCGCTCGGTTTTTACAGTGGAAGAGGTGACAGGGCTAACGAGCACCCTTACAGCCCTGGCCAGGGCCAATCCCATTTATGAGATCACTGGCAGCATGGAGAACTTGGATTTGTGAGAGCTGCATCTGGGTGGTACAAGAGGGAGCAACATGGACAAACATCAGCAAGTGATGTCCTGACAGCTCTCAGGTGGATTTCAAATGCCACACAAAATTCTGAGCTGCAGACCAGCCAGCCCCTGGGCTGCAGACAGGACTGTGGTCATGAACAGCAAGCAGGTGGTCAGGTGAGGTCATGAATACCAGGACCACTGTGTCCAAGCTGCACCAGGGGCATAGTATCTGCAGCTGTACCACTCTGCCTATAGCTGTACTGACTATGGACTTTAGTCAGAACAGAAAGGATATTCTAAATTGGTATCTACTTTTCTAATAGGAGATTTTGCCACATAAAAACTAAGGGAATTATTAATATTCCTCTACATCTACCTATATTCATGTAGCAAATTCCTCTCTATACGGTGAATGAGTCCATGAAGAAAAAAATATTGGGGTTTTGCCATATGGTTACTGAATTCACAAATCATTAAGAGTTTTCAGTTAGAACTTTTAAGATCAATATATATGGACACACGCTCCTCTGGGAACTGGGAAAAGGTGGAAAATACATCTCAAAGGATGCATGTTGTGAAAGCTCCAAATGGGTAAAAACAGGGAGTGGAATAGAACCGGCTTTGCACTCTGACTGTATCAGAATTCAAAAGTCAAGAATGACTATAACCAAGGCTGAAACTCATCTGACTGAGATTCTGCAGTTATTGCTGTCCTTACCTCATCTACCAGTTCCTAACATAATACTGTCATCTTCTTTATTTTCTGCTTTGCTAAGGGTGTGATGGGGAGGAGAGGGAGGAAGGAGAGACAGCAGTCTGAAGGGCTGGCATGCCAACGCTATTGCAAACCTGATGGCACAAGGCAGCCACAGTGCAGAGACCTTACTGTATATTGCAGGAGCCTTAGAGCAAATACCAATATTATAGCCGTACTGAAATTTTCTTAATTACTTATTCAGAGCACATACACCTTGTTACTCACAAATTACAGTCCTATGCACATCTCCGTGTTTGCTGTACATTTCCATAATACTGTCCTAGTGCACAACGTTCCACTTGTTTGTCGCACTAGAAACTTCTTATAAATACGACCGAAAATGAACTAGCATTGTTATATAATTTCAGAAGTAATTTTCCTACAATTTGCAACTTACTTCTCTTTATAAACTGGAAGCCATTTAATCTGCTTCTCAACTGACAGCATCAGCAGAAATCACGAACAAAGGATCTGGTGACTGTAGCAGAGGCAAGCGGGCTTGCTGACACTCTCCAAGCAGAATCGGCATACTGTTATATGTGTGTAGGGGTAGCTTCCACCAACCGACTCCAGAGTGGCTGAACCTTCTGCAGTCACATCCTCTGAGTCTTCTTTAGCTGAACTTCTCCCAGCAAAGAACTTCCCTGTGTGCAGACAAGTTCCCAATGGTCTGCAGTTACTGGGATGAAAAGAAAAAGATCTATTCCCTTGTCTGCTGAGGCAAGGCACTTATAAGGGAAATGTGGTCTTACGAGTATGATATTCTCTTTTCTGTTGCTTGAAATGGGTGTAGTTTAGACTGACCATGAATGTGAACCTGGTTGTTTTTCACATTGGAAAGAAGCACTGGCAATGACTTCATCAGTCTACTGCTATAGGGGGATCAAACGCTGCACAGATGGTTACAAAGGAAACCCTACAGCACACTGCCAGTGCAAACCTGTTCAAAAGAAATGCAGTCTAGTGCTCAAAGCAATCATGTATAAGCTTTTTATCACAAGTAATATATAGAGATGGTCTCATGCGACGCTTTTTCCCTGCTTTCATGACTTTGCCATATCCTTGCCAGTCACGAAAAATGCAGCATTTATTTACAAAATAGTATTGAGAGCAGGCCATTTTTTTTTCCTTTTTATATCATTTCTTAGCCTAAAGCCCATTAAAGCAAATACAACTCTCAAGCTATAGCATCGCAGGCCAGCATTTATAGGACCAGTATTTCCTGTCAGCCATCAGCAAGTGCTCCACAGGAGTCGGAGCACTTTGGTGTTAGACTGCAGAACTGGGATCCACAACTGCTGTGGTTTGCTCCTGTCCTACTCACAGATTGTGCTGTATTGTGTTAAATCAGGCAATTCACCTGCTAAATGTCTCCATTTCCTATTATAAAGGGGTTCTCTGCAGGGGATTCAAGGTACCTAAGGACTGCTAGATCCTACAACAAAAATCCAAGACCAAACCATATTAACTGAAATTATCACAAAATCCAATGCATGACTAGCAGCAGTTATAATCCCACTGCAGTGGTGCGCACACCCACCCACCAGATGACTGTACCAGAGCCACTGTCCATTCATTTGATGGTAAAAAGTTCATGTCGCCTAACCCCAAATCTATTTATCCACACAAAAACACAGTGATGTAGTTCTAAATCACTCATATAGCGCAGCTTCCACTTCCACAGATTTCCCTATCCTCTCTTTTTCTGTAAGCATTCTCAGATACTGACTGGTTAAAAAAAAAAAAAAAAAAAAAAAAAAAAAGCTTTGATATTTCTTTTAATGCCTACTTTTAAAAACTGTCAGAGGTTGACACTTCTTTGTTGTGTCTGGGAAAATAAGAAGTGACCTGCCATCTCAGAGCTGCATTTGTTTATGGTGCTTGGCAACATATCAGAGGCAAAACTGAATCGCACTGTGATATGTCAGAAGACTCTCAGAGTGGCAGCTTTATGAAAGTATATTCCTAGGGAACAAACCTGGATGCTTCTCAGATTCCCCTGGAAATTTGCAGAGGCATTACAGAAATGTGCAAAAGTTGATCAGCATGCTTTCATTTCACCTCAAAACATTTATTCTAATTATAAGGCTATACTGAAATTTTCACAGAAAAGTCTCAATACTAGAAAGCCTTCTTCCTTATGCCAGCTATCATCCAGTTTGCTTGATTTTTAAAACTTGATACCACGTTGAGGAGCTTAGGTAATTTTAAAATGCTTTCTGGATTTTCTAAAGTTTATGTCATTTTAAACATGTTTTGTAATACATGTTTCCATTTCTCAAAGTTATTAACCTTGCCCTAAAAGCTTAACCAAAACTTCCTCTCTCCAGCAATATTATCCTTTTTCATTTAGTAAACATTAATTTTCCTTTCATGATTCTATTGGAGCTTGAAATTAAAAGTGGCTTTCTTCTCTATTACGGCTTGCTTTGTGTATCAGCATCAAAACTGCCAGTTTACTGCTTTAGCACCAGTCAAGAGAGCATAAAAAGCCAAATAACTGATCTCGTATAGGCCCTACACAACAGCAACTTCTTGTGGACATCTTTATCATTTTCTTCAAATGAATAATCTATATATTTTTGAAAGTAAGCGACTGGTTTGGGATGTGTCACCACTTGACATATGCGGGTGATTAACTGATTTTAATCTTATTCTGTAGAGGCCTTATCCTGCAAGATGCTAGCTCATTGCATCAGTGCAGAAATGCACTTCAATACCAACTAAGTGGCTCAGCTGTTAGCTCTGCTCCCATGCCTGACGTGCTCTGCTGCCTGAGGGTCAGAATATTCTGCATCTTGTAAAAATTAAGTCCCATCTTTGTCCCTTCTTGGTTTCAGCCACTTTAGGAGACCTATGTGGTGATTAAGGGAGGAAATGCTCCAGCCAGGCCCTTCCTTTGTTGCCACTTCTGCACATCAGTGCAATTGTTCTTTCCCTCTTTTTCAGAATCACTATGCACTGGCTGTTCATACCTACAGAAATAGAATCTTCTGGGGCTTCTGTTCCTGCTTTTTAGTTGGAAACCACACATTTTCTCATAAAACTCTTTGCAGGGATTGGATGTCTGATGTTTTGCTCTTTGTAGTGCATTAGCCAAGAGACCGGTGTTTAACAGTCTTCGGCTATCCCTGGACGGTGAAAGTGAAACATGCTGTGCCACTGAGTACGTATGGGCGTACACAGGGACAGTTACATGGGCTGGGAGGAAATCAGGGGACATCAAATCCCGTTACAGAGCAGTTGGAACTCAACAGCCTCAGGAAGGGAAAAAGAGCTGGCTGTGAATGAAACTCCTCATCCTTCAAGAAGGTGCCTGTGCTCCAATGCCCTGTTCCTTCCCTGTTCTAATTCATTTACCTTTCTCCTTCCATTTGGCACAGTGATTGGCAGTGCTGAGCTTTCTGTAATGACAGCGCAGCTAATGCTTGGAACAAACGAAGGTATATTTGGCTTTAGAACTGTTTTAGGCTTGAATTCACAGGAGTCTTCAGCTGGCCTGCATCTGCTGCAGAGTGGCTGACACAGAAGCAGAGGAGACACACAAATACTTACTCTTGTGGCCAGGAGGAGAGAAAGCACAAGCCTAAACAGAGGAAACTGGTCATTTGCCCAGTGGCTACCTGAGAGGGGTGGGAGGGGAGACTCTTTTTCTCAAGCTGTTGCATTTATTTTTTTTCACTTGTTTGACTTGAGTTTATTTGTTAATAAACTTCTGCACAGCTTAATGCCCATAAGTCAGACCACAGGAGAAATTACAGACAGCAATCACTGCCTCTCTGTGTGAACTGAATGCAGCTTTAATTGGGTCCTTCTAATTGTGCATGCAGCTGCTAGGAAAAACACGATGATGCTTATCTCGTACAAGAAAACAAATTCCTCTCACTACTCCACTGTAAACAAATGAGAAGACACGTATTCAAATAGTCACAAAAGTAAATGTATAAACCTGCAGGTAGATACCATGAATTTTATGCCACAGCAAAGCAATTCTGAAGTCATTGAGACTTTAATGTAGTTCACTATAATTCTTTAAAACTCATCCTGAAGACTTTAGTGAGAACTTAAGCAGGGCTGGGATACCATTCATTTGCCCAAAACAAACATCAGCACCTCAGCCACCAAGTTCACAAACACTGTGAACAGCCAAAATTAATACTGGAAACCAATCAACTGTTTTTTTATAAGCTGTTAAATTGAAACCTGCCCCTCCATTCATTTAGCTCAAGAGATGTTATTACCTTGTAAACCTGAGGCATCCTTAAGTCACTACCTAATTAAAATTCCAATTATTCTGCATTTATGAGGCGCTCATTCTCATGCTATTGAAGGGAATTAAGTTACTCAAGAATGTACAAAGTCAGGTATTGTTTAACACCTATATATTGATGATGTGTTCAGTGCTGCATGTTAAACCAGCCATGTCACTGCCTGTTCCAGTAGCATATTTCACCGCTACCTGCAGAACGCTTCTTGGGATGATTTATACTTTGCTGGAGAAAATCAAAACGAACAAACCTTAAACCATTATAACAGGAAAGAAAAGCATGTGAATGGGAGAGAAACAGAAATTAAAAAAAAATATATATATATGTGTGCAGCACACAAAGAATGGTAGGAAAGGAGGTCTAAGAAATAAAAGTTGAGATAACGTCCTTTTCTGTTCTTCACATTTGAAGAGCTTTGCAGGGCTTTTGTAGAAAAACATCCAGAGACTACTTGTGCTAGATACTTTAAACATTTTTAAAAAGGATTTTTAAAAAAAAAAATATTCAAACTAAAATTTTTAATTAAATTAGAATGTAACAGAAAATTTACTGCACTTTTATAAAACATGTTAATAGACAACGGGCTCAGAATCAGTATGACTGAAGTTCCCAGGGGTGTTAAAATGAAGATATCCATAAAAGGGAAGCAGTAAGGAAGATCAGTATTTACTACAGTAAATTTACAATAGTTAAAGAACTTAGAACACCTTACATTTTCAAAAGCACTAAATACTCCTAATAAATAATGATGTAATTATATTATACTTCCATATACAAATCTTTGAGACTGAACATGTTCTTAAAGTCTACACTTTTGCACACCATATTTTTCCTCTTGCTTGTTACCAGAGATCAAATTACATATTCAATATATTCTGATTGTTCTCTGCCTTTTCCTCTAAAGGCACTGGCTTCACTTCTTAATTGAGACTCAGTGGAGACAAGTTCACCACAACATAATTTAATGAACTACGGAAGAGTTACCTTTTACTGCATGAAGTACCAAGCTGCATGACAGAGAAAGAGTATCTCCTAGGTGATGTTTCAGTAGATAATAATTAACTAAGACATATCCTAAAATAATACCACCCACACACAAATGCAGCTCTTCCCCACCCCCCGAAATTGGACAACACATAAAGACATAAAGCTTGTTAATAAGCCAAGGACACAGTTCCTAAAAGGAATCCAATGACACATTTTCTTTCCTCCATGAAATCACAGATTAGAAATTGGAGACCTGCAGCACAGATGGGTACATTTTACTCTTTTTTCCCCTTCAACTTCAAAGGCTGAATTGTACTTGATTTACCCTTCACATTAGTCTTGCATGTGCCATCACCACAGCCCCTTCCAAGTGCAAAAATTTTCCTTTTTGCCCTGAATGATTTTGAGCAGATAGCAACGGTACTCTCACCGCACACAGCTGTCATCTTGGCACCTCCTGCCCCCTCTGCTTCGGGGCTTTGGGGAGAAACTTCTGCAGCATCAGCCTCGCTGTTCTGTTTGGTTATTTACTTATATTGTTGAGAAGGGGGAAAAAAATCTCCCACTTTTAAAGGTCTTGCATGCCACAGCCTGGGGAGCAGGACTGAGCTGCCTGCAGACTGCCTCTCAGGGACACGGCAGACAGCACACTGCCATCCTTCTTCACCTCCCTCATCCAAGCATGCTGCTTCCAGCCCTGTCCCTACCCTGAGTAGCAAAGGCATCTTTCTGTCCCTCGATCTTTATATAGTTTTGTTGCCATTTAATGATAATTAGATTTCAAATTACTCAAATTAGGGAGTGAGTCAAACACCGGCTCCTATTGAGTTCAGAAGGGTGCGTGTATTTATCGGCATTTTTACAGCATTTAGCCACTTTGATCAGAGCCCTCCATGCCACCACAAACAGATAGTCATTTGATTATAATGAAAGATGTTTCAGAAATGCTGCCGAGACAGCATTTCAAGAATTCCGTATATTTTAATATTCATCAATTACACGTTTCTGAGTTACTGTCCTTTTAGCAACCAACCACTGATGCTGTAAAAACATTCAAGTGAAGGGCAAATTGTTAATATTCAAAAAGAAGCCTATTTGCTACAAGAGCAGCTCTAATTAGCAAGACAAACCACCTTCTTGTAGTCATTTACAGGAATCAGAAGCAAGCACAGCAACACTGGTCTTGAGAGTGGCAAAATATTTACCATCTCCTGCCTCAGCGGAGAAGGTGCCCAGAGTTAGAGGCTTACCTTCGGAAAAGGCAGCTCTGTTTCCTAGCTTTGACTTTGCTCCTGAAACACAGCACTCATTAGGTCTGCTGCGTGTAACTACTGCCTTTTCTTAGCTTAGTTGCATGAATCTGTCTCTTGTTTCTTTTATCTAGCAAGCTGAAATGTTCTTGGGCAGGAATCAAAGATTTCCTGAATGCATAGCTGCGTTTGGGTTGCTGTGTCCATCTCCTCCACAGCTAGGGCTCAGCTGCAGGGCACTGTAAAATGGGGAAACGGGAACCCAGGTGTGGGTGGCCACGCAGGTTTTTTAGACTAGGAAAGGGACAATCCACGAGACATTTCTCTGATAATGTTCCTGTCACAAGGAAAAGAAAAAATGGTATTCAGCGCAGCGTTGCCATTGCCAGGACGTTTTGCCCCGGGCAGCACACACTGTGGCTCCGAGCCACTGAGAGGGAGTGACCAGGTCAGACAGACAATGCGTGCAAAATGTATGGAAACAGTTCCAGACTACATTTTCAAGCTTTGTTATCTCTCCATGCTATTCTAATTTATGGAGCTGAAATGTCCCCTCTCCTTTACCAGCAGGCCTAGGTGCTACCTAATAAGTTCACTGAAGAAAGCCGATTGATTTAGCTGGTTCCTTTTCTCTGCAACAGGTCTAATAATTGCACACTTCTCTGGGCAAGATCAGGTCCTAAAGATGATAGGGGTTTTATCCCTCAGTGTAAAAGCAGCAATAAAAGCAGGCTGGCAGTGTCTCCACCCTCACAGTGGGCCACCGTGGCGTCAGTGTCAAACATAACTTGATGAGACCAGCCGATAGCAGAAGGATTCTCAGAGGAGGTGAAGGTAGCACAAGATGTTTCTTCAAATCAAATCTATCTTGTAGGTTATTCCTACTAAGGGGAAAAAGCGCTTCTCTAGTTTTACTCTTTGCATTTCTTGGACTTAATACCCTGCAGTTTGTTGGGTTTTTTTTAAATGAATGCACAAAAGCTAACGAAACATTTTGCCATTAGCATGTTACCCAGCGAGGCTGTATCATGATTGGTGTCTGCAAACGCCAAATAGCTTGTGTCACTGGCCGACCCAGATAAATCAGAGTTTAAAACAAATACCATTCAAGCTTATCTACAGGTACTACTACTTATATTCAGTCAATACCCTGGGCCAGTGCCATCTGATAATGCTCTTCATAGTCCAGGGGAAGCTTTCCCAAGGTTTCCACCAGACATCCAGCGAATGCTCTCTATTCTTCAAATCGGTAACTTGCAAAGTGTGATTTCAACCAAAAATTATCTTTCTAAATGAATATATCTGAAATGTAAATTTTACAAAATTTAATTTCTTGGGAAAAAAAAAGAAAAAGAAAAAAAGAGTAAAGGTTAAAACACATCCCAAACCAGAATGAAAATTTCTGGATTAAACAAAATGACCCACACTGAAAGGTAAGCAACATCGCAGCAGAAAAAAACCATAAAATCTCAGTTTATTCTTTTCCCTATTTTTTTTTTTTTTAGTTTAGCTACCAATTCAAAATGTTGACATTGTCTGCTTAAGCAGCATTTCAAAGGCAACATAATATTTATAAAGTAAACCATTGCCCTCCTCTAGACTGGGCATTAAATAGAACTTGCCCTCCTGCTGTGTTGAGCTCTCAGCTCTGCTTTCGTTCAAAAGAAATGAATGTGTCTTTTGGGGATCTACCTGATATGAAATGTGAGATGTAAAAAATGTGACTTAGTTTTAGTTAGAGGATTTTATCAAGTTAAAGATATAATCCCTCAAGCATTCTAGTCCTAATTACAGAATAATTACTGCCAAAGAATGTCTTTTTTTCATAAAACATGTATACCAAAAAACCACCCAAGCCCAACAACAAACTGTGTTGTAGGATAACCTCCCAACCACCGCAGCACCCTCCTTGAGGAACCACCTTCCCATTGGTGTCTATTTTCAAAAGCCAAAAGCAAATCACTGCATACCTGCATATAGGAAAACTAATGACCTCCAACAAACAACTCCAAAATGTTTATCCAAAGCTTTATAGAGAAGCTGATAGTTTTTTAAGTGCCACACAAATTTCTTGAACTGAAGAGAGTATTAACATGACATGCTAATGAAACTTGCATTTGATAAGATATATAGCCATTCAAATTCTCTGTACCTTTCTGACAACCCAGCATATTGCAAAAATGAACCATCAAGACTGCAGTTTAATCTGCTATAAAATCAAATGATCCATGTTAACAAGACAATTACATAACCCTCAGAAACTAAAGCAAAATTTTTCAGAAGTTCACCAGATATAAACTGGTTTTGAAAAATGTGAAAGCAATATTACACAGTACGCAAACTGAAAGTTGTTACTGTGATTAAAATAATATGGGTGGTAAATTAAATACCAATTTTACTACGAAAAGAGTCTAGCTCAGGTGCTTCAAAAAAGAAAGCAAACCTGCAAATTACATGCTGTTTATGTTGGCCTATTTAAAATCACTGAAGAATGCATTACAAGAAAATTAGCATTTGGAAAGCTTATTTGAAGGCAGTAAAATTAAAAATCATGACAGCTGCTTTTCTAGCTGCTTTTCTGCCGGACGTGGCAAATAAAATGATACACCATATATGTTACATAGAGGTTTGTTAGATACTGTTTCCCATAACAAAACGTTACCATACAGTGGGTACAAACCACAGGAATCAAACCTTACACTTAAAATTCAACAGCTTCTAGCTAGTAATATTGTATACCTACAGTCTGAAGATGCAACGCAGGGATTTCTCCCCAGCAAAATTTTATTCTAGAGGCAATGCATAAACAGTCTTGTACATCTCCCTCACAGACACATTCATCAACTCTACTTTTGCAAAAACAGCCCAGATGCTGGACGCTCGGAAACACTGTGGAGCTGATCTGTGAGCACAGCTCTGGCATCCCTATTTCTGCCTCTTCACAATCACTTCAGTGCAGTAGCTGTCAATAAGTCAGTGAGGTCTGTGAACCCCTGGAAGTCCATGGATTGCTTTTAAGCTAACTAAAAGGTCCAAAAAAAGGTATAAGTAAAAAAAGGAAGCTTACACTTAGCAGACCTCAATATAAGGAGGTTCATATGTCCACAGAATAATTTTAGAGGCTCACAGACTTAACAAAAGGTTGAAACTACTGTTTTAAGGGCATAATTATCAGTAATGCACCTAAAGCTATGCATTTGGTTTGAACTACGAATCCGAAATAATCTCTCCAAAAGGAGATTGAAGTAAAACACAGTCCTTCCTGGGTGTGTAATATCAGGAGTGCTACACACCAGACAGAAATAACCACACAGCTGAAAAGTTGCCTTAGCTCACTGGGCCAGCGCAGAAGCAGGGTCAGTAGCAAATGCACCTGCACTTTATGGCCCTTTTTGCAGCCTCACTCAGCTAGAAGGGGAAAAAACATCCAGCAGCATGTCTTTGGAAACCACACATTTGTTTCGTCTTTATTTGGGGAACTTTTAAGGATGACTCTTCATGTAGCTCTTCTCTTCCCCCACTGTGGTTACCCATCCTGCTTATCCCTCACACCAGGAGTGGGTAGTGCTGTGTACAATTCTACAGGGGCCAGACACAGAGAAGCAGCACATTAGATATAGCCCAACTGTTCATGGCTACCACATTTAACCCTCCTTGCAAACATACATCTTTCAGATATCTTCTTCTAACTAACATTTATTTATTTATCTGAAACAACAGAAAGGGAAATATATATCTGGGGAAATATCCAAAGCTTTAGAATCATCTTTGGTTTAAAATTCAGCTTCCCCCAAGAAGGATGCAGAAGTAATTCACAAAGCCTCTGCTACAGCTGATGGCAACCTCATCCTTTAAGCTGCAGTTCGGCTCAGCCACTGTCCCTCTGCCCAGACACCGTGTGCAAGCCCTTCTGGAAGTGAGCGTGACTGGACAGGGGCAGTATATAGCCATCCTACAGGCAAGTTAGAGCCTTCCCACTTCAACACCCAAAAGCATCAGTGGTCAGTCTCAGTGGGTTCCAATGACACCTCTGCTTTCAACCTCTTGGCACATTGGGCTCACGGATCTTTGTAGGATTGCTTTATCCACTCACACACATAAATAGCTAATTTGCTCAATGGTTATGTTAGCTTCTAATGCAGGTGAAGACTCACGTACTTAATGCTTTGAAAATAGCTTTAGAAAACCTGATTCAAAGACCACTGAAGTCACTAGAAACTTTTCCATTGACTTGCTTTGGATTTTGCCCCAAGTATTTATCAGTTTCTTCAGCACCTGTACTTCAATAGACTTGAACTCAGCTTACTAAAGATGAGACTATGCTTTTTTCTTAGTAGACGTTACAATTTGTATTCACAGTGCAGCACTTTGAATCAGAGGTTTTCCCCAGATGCTTCTGATACTTATCCTCCTTTGTTAAAGAGAATGCTACTCCATATAACAGAGCTGGTAGCCTCTATTCAAAATCTACCATGCTGCAAAGAATGATGTTGTCAGACAGACTGATCTTTCTCCAATAGCTTTCGCAGCGCTTTTGCTATGAAGATGTTAAAGATAACACGGAAGAGAAAAGGAACAGATTTAGAGTCTTGGGAAACAAAATACAAAACATGACAAAGAATAATAATACTGATACTTGTAATTGAAAGAGCTGCTGAGAAAGTGTATCCTGGGCCTTCGGGATGAATAAGAGAAATAAGTAATGTAGGCTGCTACAAAAAAAAATAGATTTTTGTGAAAAAGGATAACACTCATTTTTTAAGGATTGTTAATTGTTTTGTTTCATTGTAACTGAGATTTAATTGTGGTAACTGGAAAGAGCATCAGTCCAAGAGAGCACACCTTTAGGAATCTGAACCCCCAACTCATAATTAAGTTAATCCAGTGAAATATTAAGTACAATAAAAGACCAGAAATAGCATGTATATCATGGGAGGTTCGCAGCAGTTATTCTAGCTCTGTGCAATAGAAATTATAATGAACAATTTTTAAAATGCATTGATATTGAGAATTCTTAGTAACATTACACTAACTCAACATTATGGTGCAGCCTTTAAAGCCAAATTCTGCTTGCATGGTCAGGGTTTATATGTAGACTGTTAGGTGGCATTTTCCAAAGCAACAACAACAAAAGTGATCTCAATCTCCCACCATTAAACTTCAACTGGTAACTCTACAGGTAGCAGATTTGTGTTAGTGCTAAATACTTTGAAAACTTCAAACACTGAAGAGTAGAAAGCCATATAAAGAAGAGCTAATTAAATATACAGGGGAGCCAAGAACAAGATTTATTTTACAAACTACATGTGGCCAAAGACAGCTGATGCAAGAGTGGAAGGGATTCTTCTAATATAGATCATCATCCTTCATGGAAATTGTTCTGTGCTCCAACTAAACTGAAAGTACAGGTTGCCCTTATCTTACTTTGGTTAGATTTCATATTTCTTGAAGTTAGGCCTTTTCCTATTAGAAAAATAGACAATTAGAAAAACAAAAAAATAAGACAAAAAACAGTACCTAGCGTTAAATAAAACCAGGACTTCTTCATTGCCAAGTGACTTCCACACTCTTCAGCGTGCACCGAGCTTGGAGCACGGTGGCGGACTGTTTAATGGCTGAATGCACTTCAGAGTGCAACCAGGGTCTCTTGCAATTGCTCCTGCAATGTTTCTCTCTCTTTGCTACACCTAATGAACAAGTTTAAAAGGATCAAACCACCGAGTGGATAATGTATCTGGTGGGCTCTCTCCAAGTGTCTTTTTGTTGCTTTCCACCTTTGTAAACAAGTTAAAAATGCAGCAGAGAGGAAAATTGCTAGTGACACTTCAGACCTTGCCACCTTTCCTACATTACCACAAGTTGTAAAAAGTCACTCTGAGCAGCACAGAAAAGTAGTTATACCAATTAAAAGGGTTGGAGTAATAATTTTGAAGTAGCAGGTGTCTAACCTGTCACTTTTAAGTGAGATCTTATAACACAATTTCTGTATTTTCTGGATTTTTTTGCACAAAATATTCTAGCCTGCAGAAGCCTTTTAATTAAACAGCTATCATAGTGAATAGCATGTACCAGAGTTGAGGATTAGGTGATCTTATTCCTGTAATAGGACTTGCCTGCTAATTGTCACTGAAATGACAGGAGCCTCTGTTAAGAGGAGAATAGGAACTGCCGTGGTGGCTCAGATCAGCAGCCCATCTAACCATGAAAATACCTTGTCTTTAGCAATGGACAGTGTAATATGATGTAGAGGAAAACTCAAGGTAGTCTGCTATGGAATAAATTGCTATCAGGTATAGTTTCTTCAATATTCTCATTAGTAAAAGACAGGTTATTCCCTAACCCAGGACCACTTGTATTTCTTACAAAGCTCCTTTTACTTTGGCAAAGCAGCCCAATCTTTTTACTTTCTCTTCATAAAAATCTCTTTCTGTGACACCCAAACAAACTCATGATTCAGAAGACATACAGCATGATGCCCCTCCTTGTTCTTCATTTGCATTTGTTTGTGGCATCACGGTCATGCCCAGAGCAGCTCATGATGGTTGCATGGTTAGAACTTCAGGGAGGACACAGACCAGAAACCGATGGGTGCAAACAGAGCAGAAATGAGTGACATGGTGGTGCAAAAAGTAAGGTGTGTAGAGAAGACTCTTCCCTACAGTGGGTCTCTGAAATCACCATCTGGGATCAGTCCAAGCAATCTTGGAATTCACACGACAACAGCAACGGTAGTGGAAATTACAATTGAATTCAGTGGCAACTCTTACTGACTTTAGGAGAACAAGCTCAAGTCGTTAGGCAGGGCTGTCAAGAAAGATGTGAGCTACAGCAGCTTCCCTGGGCAGCTTCCCAGTAACAAGGGATCCAGAAGGAACAAAGAACCATCTCTGCTGCATCAGCATGGTCCTGCCCTGTCACCCTATATATATAATGTGCAAGGAAAGAGGATACTGAGCAGGGAGAGCAATGGAGGCAGGTGATGCGAGAAGAGCAGTTCTCTGAATATTTGTCTCATCAAGGCTCAAAATAATGTCTGCCCATGGGCTACGACACAGATCAGTCAGTTCCTGACTTCGCTTGTAAGCTGCAATCGTTTAATGATTTGGGATTCTTGTTGCTTTATACTCACAAAACCAAGTGACCGTTCAAGAAAACTTACACCATGACTTTTGCATTATTGTTTCTACTGCAAGGATAAGACAAAAACAGGCTCTGGAATGCTGCAATATTAGGTTATTATATCGCAATA
Source organism: Falco rusticolus (assembly GCF_015220075.1). Taxonomy (NCBI): domain Eukaryota; kingdom Metazoa; phylum Chordata; class Aves; order Falconiformes; family Falconidae; genus Falco; species Falco rusticolus. The sequence goes on along the minus strand of NC_051201.1, from coordinate 11,345,505 downwards.
CACTCAAGCTTTTTCAAATAATTAGTTAGTCAAACATCTGCTACAAATTAATATTGAGCCAAACTTGTCTCCTGGGTAATTCAATGGACTTCAGTACCATTAGGCAAGGGATGATCTGTTCCAGCACATTTACTGTCTGTGGATAATTTGCTCTGGTTTAGAGCTTCTCCCTTGCATTGCTCTAGCTTGAAATCCTCTTGCAGTGCAGTTGCTATTTACTAGCTTCTGCTGATGCATCCACTTTTTTTTTGGCTTAACTCAAGAAAATTCAAAATCCACATGCTGCCAAGGAAATGAATTTATTCAATAAGCCCTGCAATGTCATCTCTTACTAATTCTGTAATGCTGGAATAAACAAAATAAGAAATTACACTTGGCTTTCTAGCCATCAATAAAACCTTATAAATCTGTAAGGACTCATAAATTTCACTATACAGAACCTGATATTAAGGCAACTCCTAAATTGGAAAATTCAAATTGCATTTTAACCAAACAGCAAATGAAGCTAATATGTATTGACTGCATTAACAATTCATAAATGCACAGAAAAGAAATAAACAGCATTTATAGTGTTGCCATGTCTTTGAGGCATTGATTAAACTCCGTAGGTGCTGGTCTGTCACTCTAGCAGCTATTCGGTAAGTCCAGTGTTTGTCCATCAATGTCTCTGTCATTGGTCTGACTGTCCTGCTCAGGTTGGCAGCTATTTCAAAAAATGAACTGTCACCATGGGATAATCAATTAATCAAGCATTAATTGCTTGACCGAGTCTTCTAATGAATGTTAAAATGTAAACACTTGTCAGACACTTTGCAGACCAGAGGGTTTGTGTGGTTATATTTGTGTCTGGAAGCTGACTGGCAGCAAAGCCTGTAAGCACAGACCTATCTCACTGTGTTAATAATGCACATTGCTTACAAGTATTTCTTTAAAATAGATTAGCTACAACCATAATGATTTTATTGATTTTACAATCTTTTCCCCTTCTATGGAAATTGAGGTGAATCTTTGCAGAAAGAAGTTGGTACCCTACAGGAGTGAGGCAAGTACACATCGTCTCATGCCCTGGTGTGAAAGGTTAATGCATTTTCATGAGCCATTACCTCCTCTCACACACAAGAGCAATTTATATCCCAACCCTATAATTACAATGCTGTTTAGCAACACCCAAAAAATTCTATTGCTGTTTCAGTAATAAGCTTCATTCTTACTGATTACGTTTGTCAAATTGATACTGAAACTATGCAACGGTTCTCTGTGAAGATGTACATTGTAATTATTTTGTATAAATACAGTGGCTTAAATTACTGTGGCTGTTATTAGCAGAAGAGTGAAGGGTAACTATTTCAGTTAGCAGTATTGTCTGCTGAGCTATACAGGATCCTGAGGCACACTGAAGTACCAATTTCATTCCGTAAACTTATTCTTGAACATTTAAATAAACCATTTTATTCTCTAAACCAGTGGTTAAAAACTTTTTTGGACAAACAAAAGCATTTCATTTCTAAGGTAACTGGATTTCAACAACCAAATACTAGATTTTGTTCCTCAGAAGTTTTGCTACTTTTTTTTTTCCCCCACTGAAACCTCCAACAAAACCCACAACAAAAAATTCAATACAACATTATTTTTCTACATACAAATACCATAGTTTCATACATAAATACACACCTTTTTGGAGTACTTCCCCTCCTGAACAATCCCCACTGAACAAAACCGCTTTTTTAAACCAGAACACACACTTATTTAGGTGAAGGATTATGGATTTAGGAGTCCAACTATAGTCCATCTGGTTGTAAATTTCAGAGCCTTTAGTCATATATTTAAATTTATGAGCTTCACTGTGCCAGTTCATAAGCAGAACTCCCCTCTGGTTAACATGGAGAGGTGTGCTGGAGACTGGCTGGATGACACGGCCAAGCAGCAGTAATACTTTGCACATAAGATTTTACAGTATGTCTTTTCTTTTTAAGGGCAAAATCACAATTTATGGACAGGAACTATCTTATAATTTTTTAAAAAAAAATACTGCCTCTGCTCTGAGCATGTTTTTTAAAATGCATGAAGCTGATTTAAACATGCAAAATATCATTACGTACCTCTATGCCACATGTCTGTGTGTGCGTGTCGCAGGAAAGGGCACCCATTATGTATAGGAACATGCAGGATGGATTCCCTTCTGGTACTGGCACACACAAGTGAAGCATATGGGAATGTGTGGAACCCACAGCATGCACATTAATTTGGAAGATCTGACATTTATGAACTTGGATTAAACTACTTCTCATGATTACAGATCCATGTTTCTGGATGACTTTACCAGGAGTGTCTTGGATGGAACCCTATGGGACTTTTTCACGAGGCACCAGAAGGGTAACAGCATGCCTAGTATGGTTAGCCTCAGATTTCTCTGAATTTAAGTAAATTACACACAGCAATCGTTCTAGGAAAATGCCATTTTAATACTAATAATTCTCATTTAGCAAATTCCATGTATGCCAATGGCATACAGTACTGTGGAATCATGTGCGTAGGGCTGTTTCAAGTATTAAGGACTTAGGTAATACTGCATGGGTATAAAAGCAAAGCTGCTTACAGATACGGACATTCACAACTTAATTTAATAACTCTGAAGAACTCTAACTATAGAAATGCCATAGAGGAAAGTTTACATATCCATGTGTTTGAAAAATTGGAGGGGGAATGTGTATGTACTCAACTACAATTTAAAAAATAAGAAAAAGTTTTAGAAATCTTTGTTCCTACATCGTAATTCTAAGATTGCTTGTTAGTGACCAAATATTTTCAATGTACTTCTGTGAAAATAATGTATTTTGCAAGAATAGATCTGAGGCCAAGACTGGAGTTCATCTTAGGAAGTTAATCCCAATGAGATCCACGCTTCTGCCTCTCTACCAGGGATCACTGTTCCCACATTTTGGCCGGCCAAAAAAATTTAATTAATTCTCATTTTCAATGCAGTCAGACAGTTGTTTACAGAACAGTTACAAATGAAAAATAACTTTTTTCCCCTGGGTTATAACAAGTCCAATCCAGTTCCTCCAGCTGCTTCACCCTCCTAGATATGCAACTTTTTCACCAAGGTTAGCTGCTGGAACCAGCCCAGTTCCTGGCTGCAAAAGAATCATGCAACAAAACTAAGGCGATGGCAGTCTGGACTCAGCCCAGCCGTGCCTAGGGGTTAGTTTAGACTTGCCTTAACTTAAACCACCAGTAAAGGTGCTTTGAGCCAAGATTACCGATTTAACATGGAAATGCCTGACACAATCAAACAAAACAAAATGGATAAAGGGTAGCAGCATCTTAAAATGCCACAGTCTCTACTACTTATTATCTGGCAACTCACCTTCCAGAGGTTTTAGAGATAAACCACTGCATTGACTACATGGATTATTCTGTTCTGAAATGAAGCTGTATGTTCTCTTATAGCTCCCAAATTACACAGCTTTATTAATCTAATAGAAAAAGCATCAAAAAATGAAAATGGCATCTGAGACAGTACATATCATGCTATATACATGCTTTTTATAAAGCTTATGCTTTAAAAGCTTTTAAAAACTTTACTTTTTACAAGCGTAAGTTTAGCACTGAAAATATGCTTCCAGTTGTTTTAATCCTAGTTACCTCATTTATTTCTCTTTTGGTACATTATAATAGAATATTTACTTAAAAATACATTATTTTGTTCATTGCAAACACCTGACATCAAGTTTCCAGAAAGAGATTAAACTTACAAACACTGGGCTTTATCAGCTTTCAGGTTTCCAAAGCTTGAAGTTACATCAGCCAATGTACAGCTATTTTGTTTTAATCAACATTGATTTTTTAATATTATTGCCACTTCTCTTGATTTTCTGGAACCACATGAGCGACAGGGCAGAGCAGCAGCTTTCGTTCCTTAGATTACAGTTTGTAATGTAAGTGCTGTTTCTGAATATCCATGAAATTAAAATGTATGTGAAGTAGTAGTTATTTTCTCAAGGAAGAGAAATGCCTTTGGAGGAGAGGCAAGCAAGAAAATCCCACCTAGGCTGCATAAAATGCTCTCTACCTGTGCCCTCTTCAGTGTGTTCTTCAGAATAAAAAGAAAAGAGAACGGAGGCATTCAAGCATAACAAAACCATATCAGTTAACACAGCTATCAAGTGTAGTTTGCTTAACGTCATGGAGTCTGATTTTCGTTTATGCTTTTCCACTGTAATTTGTACCCTGGGAAAGTCCATGTAAATTGCTAGAAAGTATAGAGGGGCGTTAACGTAACCAAAAATAAGGCTCACATAATGTCATTTTTTCTCATAAACAGCTTGGAATCTTCACACACTACTTACAGGTTTTATTTAAGGAATTTATTTTTGCTACTTTCCTGGATTTAACAAAGTCAGTAGAAGGGATACATAAATGTGAAGGATAGAAAAACCATTCCCTACATTTATGAAGCCTGGGATCTCCTCACATGGGATTCTCAGTCCTTTCAAATTCCACGATGGCATTTCTGGATTGATAATAACTATTCTACGATATTCTTCAGGTTTTGTTCCCAAGCCCATTTACGTTTGTAATATCTATACAGCTAAACAAACGAAAAATTATAACAGAAAGGAAAATTGTAGCAAATACGTTAAAACCGTGACTCCAGTGGGACCACACTGCTGTACCTTAGCACATAATTTAGTCCGCTGCCTCTCCCAGACGCTCTAACCAGCCATCACTGCACATGATTTCCTGTCCCATCAAAGGTTTCCTCATTTCCAAGCAGCCCACAGCCTGAACAGATGTATTCCGCAAACCCAGTTCAGCACTAGGTTTTAATGAAAGATGGCCAGATTAAATGTGCATGAAAACTACATTGCACTGATACCAGAGAGCACCATCTATTTTCAGCAGCACTCACTTTCATTTACAGAAGAGCAATGTAGTTTCTGACACATGCTCTGTTACTGTCATAACATTTTTTTCTTAACCTTTTGCCAAAAGCACCTGGGGCTGGGAGCTCCTCACTACCTACTGCTGACAAGTCTGCTGCATATACTCTAGATGAGCGATTCCAACATCACCTTTAAAGCATCAGCCCACCAGGAGCTGCCTGGGAGGTTATTGCCTGTCAGCCTCCTGCATTTTCCTATCCAACAAAGGCCTGACTTCGGGGAATCCATGAGGTGTATTTCATATGGTTTAAAAATCCATTTCCATACCTTCTAAAATGCTTTATCCACAGCACATCTATGTTTATCTAACACCAGATTGCAGGGGTCTTTTTGAAAGACTTTGCCTGAAGCATTGATTTTGCAAACACAGTCATACATGCTAAACCTTAGTCACGTGCCTACTCCCGTGCAAATCAGTGACACAATGTGAATATTTGCTTTATACTTAATATACTAGAGAGTGATATAACAAGGACAGAAAAGCATCTCTGTGTAAACAGACTAAGGACTGTGAGAAACTGAAGCAAAGAAACAAAACTTACACTTCTCCCTTCCTCCCTCACTGTGAAAGTTTCTTCCCTCTCTCTTGTGGTATTGCTGTATATTTCAGCTTCTACTCTTCCAAAGCTCTTTTTAATTCAGTGTTTTCATTTAAAAATGCTGGCTGAAGATATAAAAAAACCTATAGCATCCACATTTTGAAGGCTATTGGAACTCACAGTATCAATTTACAAGATTTTAAAATTCTTTTTATTTATTTTGTTAATCTTACACAGTAGAGAGTTTTTTTCTATAGTCATCTATAATATTTTTCTGCTAATATGACGGCGGAACACTTATTTAATGAAAAATAAAATGAGAACTACTCACGTAATCACCTGAATGCAGGAGCAAGGGATTTGAAAAAACCTCATGCTTTTAAGCCAATTTTAAAAATCATGTTTAAAATATGACAGTTAGGATGGTGATGATGATTATCATCATCATTGTTATTATTAAAACCACCTTCCCCTGAGGCCAATTTGAGCTCTATCACGGAGCACAGCTCGCTCAGGCCTTGAGCACAGATAAAAGTGCCGGGCACTTCACAGGGCAGTGGGCTGGCAAGCGAGAACGTCAGAATTAGTGGGCACCCCAGGGAAGGGGCAGCACAGATGCTGGAAGGATGCACAGACTGAACCAGTCCTTATGGATTTGAGATTCTCCTGTTGCTGCCTAAAAAGCTTGGTTTGTCAAGGCACAAGGATTGGACTTCAAGGGCAAGTGGGAACCCAGCTTGTCAGGGGGCCAACTGCAACAATGCCAGCAGCACCTGCGGTGAAATACTGTGCCTCCAGCTACAGCCCAGTGGCTCACAATGACTTAGGCAGCCAGCAATATCCTCAGACTCCAGTAGTACACCAGACTTCAATGTCAACTTTCTACTACCGCTCTTTGAGATAAACACAGCATGCTCCTTAATCCTACCAGTGGCTTAGCTGTGCTTTTTCACTACCTACAGCTTACAGGATCAAGCCCAGAGCTGTTAAACAATCCAAGAGAAACACGTTTCAGGACTTTCCTATCTTCAAGCTTTGTGAAAAAGCTATTGGTGAAAGAGACAGGGAATAATCATGTTTGTTCTGCTATTAAATGGCCAAATAACAAATAAAACATCTGAAGCAGATCAATTCAAAATGTTTATGCTGCTACTGAATACCACCTGAATATAGCTGGGTAGATCAGCTGGAAGATGGAATTCATCTGAAGTTCAGAATTGGAAGTACAGGCTGCTAAATGCACAGGCAAAAGGACAGTCTGAAACCCCTCAGCAGCACAGTAGTGCCGACTCAGGTCTGAAGTTGTACTGCTGATGCTTGTCTCTGACAGGAATTATTTACTTTTCACTGGGAGGGCACATCATAGGAAGCAATGGATTGAACAAAATTGTCATTAAGAAATGCAAGACTCCTGCCCAGCTGGTGAGGCACACAGCGCTGCAGCTACCGCTCTCCTCGCAGAAGTTCATCCCCACCCTCATCCAGCCACACACCCTGTCAGTCAGTTGCCTGTTTCATACAGCTGTTCACACAAGAACATATTTTGGGCTGCTTTTTAGCGCCACAGACATTCCCATTGAACATACTTTGGAAGAATTAGTTTAAAATTTACCTGACATAGTACAGATAGTAAGATCAGATCTTCAACCACTGTAAATCTGTTAAAGTCCTTGCTGGAAGCTGAGGAGCTAGCTACCTACTTGATTGCTTTGGCTAATTAAGTCTTCTACTCAAAATATTGTTTTGCAGACAGCATTGCACACATGCTGGAAGAGTGATAAACTAGTAGAGCTGTTTATATTAAATGTTTGTACTGCTTGTACTCTGTTAAAGAAAGTGTAAATTATTTAGAAGAGGAATCATTGCTATCATACAGGAAATTAGCTCAAAGATAGCTTGTTTGTCAACTAAATATATACTTCTCTCCCACCCACCCCCAGATGAAAATAGGATGAAAACAATCCTCTTTGTGGGTTTTATTTGTTCTTGCTCTAAGTTAACACGCCTGTGCCTGTCTACAGAGTTCACACCTGGCAGAGTTCAGGAGCTGGTTTGAGCTGGTACCATGAACCTCAAGGATGCTGTAAGCTTTTTCACTGCAGAAGTGCAATCCTTGATACCCGAACCTCTTGATCAACGAGCGATCCCAAATGCAACACAGACTATAATACCAACCGATTTATTTTCTTGTTTTGTTTCAGCAGTTAAATCTTTGCACATACGCAATTTGAAGCACTAGACAAGCTCAGCTGTTTCCTGGTCTATGTGCTCAAGGCCAAAGGAAGAACTCCCTCACACTTTTTAACCCATGACAGCAATGTCACTCTGACTTAAGACTTTGGGTAGAAGATGTAACTACCAGTAATGCAGCAGGTCTGTCAGTACCATTAGGAGACCTTCTAAAAACCTAGAATTAATTTAACTAGGGACACTGATTTTCATAAATTTCACAAGTGGTATAAAAGAAAGGCTTTCTGCTATATTTAACAAACAGCACATGTAGGCATGCTGCCAGCCTTCACATGGGCCAAGAGACACACAGTAAATTCTTACAGCTTTAGTGTTTACTTCATGGCTCCTTTGAAAACAACAGTGGCTAACTATGCTGATGGAAGTCTTGCCTGAGGTCCCTGAACAGTCATTAAACTCTTACCCTTCTGTTCAATATAGAATGACATGCTCGTTCTGCATTTCTTTCACTGAGCAGCTATGGAGGAGCCATGATTCCATTGCTATGCCTGGCTCGAGCCCCAAAATGATTGCTTTGCACTTTCCTGTAGCAGGCTGTCAGTTCACATTCAGAAAGCCATACAGGATGCAATTGTCTGGACACTGAAAATAGCTTCAGTGTGTATTTGAGCTATTTCCACGTGGCAATATAAGAATTAATTCTCCCTTCTCCTTCTGGAAATTTATCATTTACAAGGCAGTGCTGTTCAGTGTACACGGAATCATCGCACCCCACAACATATTAATATTTTAGTTTGTTATCTCAAGTTATTTTTAGCAGCCAGCTGTCCTTGCGTGAAGCTCAAAACTGCAGCAAGATGCTTAGACATGTTCTGTGCATGGTCAAGGACGTATCGACATACATCTGCTCAGCAGGCTGCAGCCTTGTCTATTATTAAAGTAATCTCTGAATTGCTACTGTAACACATGTAATCATCAGGCGCAGGATGTCTTTTCCCACCTGCTCTCTATTTATTACCCTGTTATCCTACAAGTTTTAACAGTAACTTGCATTTCAGCTGATGAACACCTAGAACTGAGACATAACAAAGCACTGAGTATTTGGTGATAAATTTTTTGTTGTTGTTGCTACTAGACCACATTTTCAGCTTTTTAGTATGCATTTCTATTCTTACCATTAGGACAGAGAAATTTATAATGATCAAACATCATTAAATATCAATATTCTGGATTTATGGGAATCACGTTTAATAAACCAAGTGGGTATTAGATTCTATTGCTTTGTCCTAGCTTTTGAAAACGCACGGGCTTTGTTTAGGAACTGAAGTATTAGAATAGCAGTTTGGAAATGGATTTATGACAAATTTTATATGCTCGAAAGATCATTGGTCCCCAACCAAAACCTTTGCTGTTTTTTCATGATATAATAAAGGGCTCAGGAAGATCTATAATGTGTTAGCTGCATATACTCCCCTGCCAACATATCAACTATCTAATTTTCCTACTCCTTGAGAAAAGAACTTCTGCATTTTGGCAAATTTAGCAGAGTGCATGTAGGTATTAAGGTATAAATTAATTTTATTATTTTCCGCCTTCCTGTTCAATACAGACTGAGAATACGAGTAGGTGAAACCATCAGCAAGCATTAATGTTACAGCTTTTGAATTTACTAGACATTCTCTCAGAAAACAAGGGAAATAACAATGTCACTGGAGGTGCCTTGCAGACTCTCAACCTCCCAGGCTTCACCTTCAGGCACCAACCTTTCTGAAATTATGGCTTGATTCATTTAGCTAGCTTGCCCTCCCCAACTAACTGCATTACACTCATGCCATTCTCTGCACACACACACACACACACACAAAAAAAAAAAAAGGAGAAGATTCCAATTTTCTCAGAATACAGAAGGCAAATTCTCATACTCACCTTCTAAACTGAAACAAAAGAATGGTGGAGAGCTGTTTCATGATTTTGCTAACATAATTTCTGCCCAGCCCTACTGTTCTCCAGTTGCCATCACTGAGAAGAGGAAACCTTCCAGAAAGGGCAAACACCAAGCCAGAGCCAACCCCTCCCGTTCGCCAACAGCACTGGCGCAGGACACCTCCTCCTTGCTTCTCCCCTTCACCGAAGCATCCAGACTGTGCATCCCTGCCCACAAGCAGGGCTGTGGGGACACTACATCACCTCCATCTTCCCTTCCCTCCTGTCATTTCATCCCTGGCTCCTACAGCCCCTGGTGTCGAAACATCCAATCTTGAGAAACCAGCCAAAGCAATATAGATGGAATTTTTGTCCTTTGGCAGGGGGTCAGGGCCAGCTGATAGCCCTCCCCAGTGACAACCGACTGCTAGAATAGTGAAACAAGAAATACTTGCACCAGCTACTCTCTGCTTCATACAGAGCAGATTTGCATCACCACTAAACCAGAGACTACAGTGCATATTTCAATTGATTGTGTTTACGTGGTACTAAAGGACAAGGGATGAGAAAACAAGATTCAGAAAATAAATAATTTCCAATTCATGTATTTCACAAAACTGTTTTATTTCACTGGAGGAAAACCAAAGTGGTGGATCCTACAGGTGTTATATATTGTAGAGATTGTTATATACAGTAGAGGTTAGGTAAATATTTTACAGAAATGCTAATGAAGTATTGCTTCTTCAGCTTTTGCAATTTGTTCCCAGCCAATTTCAGCAGGTTTTTATTTTTCTTTCTTCAGTCTCTGCTTATAGATACATACTCATGTTCACCATCTCACATGGTATATGATGCCTAAAGTTTTGAAATTAATGTATTTTAGCAGAAAAAATAAATAAATGTCTTGCGTCTGTAGTCATTATGTGATGCAACAAATACTACAAAACAGGTATAAAAGGAATTAAAAATCTTAATTCATACTATGCAAATCAAATAATATGAAAGCTCTTCCTGAGCAAATCATATTCTCAAGGAAAGAGACATAGATCTGTACTACTCCCTAATAATAATTTGATAATCATTCTATAATTCTATAGTAGATTACAAAAATTCTGAGGCTTGGTATCAAACTGTCTATTCAGAATCAGGAAGCATATTACCAAGTATTTAAACAAATGACTTAGCACAGTAGTTTTCAGGGAGGGTATGAAAAACATAATTAGGTGGCTCATAATTTATTAATGAAAAAGTAAGGAGTTGGAAGGGGTGGCTTTGTTTAAAACACCTAGAATTCACTGTGTAACCACATGTTAAAACCTCAGCAGGAGTGCTTGTAAGAGGAAAGGGGATAAAATCACATAATTAATTAACTCATAATTTATTCATAAAACAGGAGTTGGAGGAGACAGCCTTGTTTAAAAACATCTAGACTCCATTGCTACCCAATATTACAATCTCAGTAAGACAATCAAGTGCTTCATTCTACCCAATGTGTAAACCACAGGCTGTGCCAATTACTGTTGGTATCACCTGGATGGGGTGTATGCATGCACGGGCTCTTTACAAAGAAGAAATTATAACCAATAGTCTTGCCTGCGTTTAAATGACAAAAAAAGATAGCACTGCCTAGAAAACGAAGAATGTGCTGCAGCACAAGTACACCCAGACTGTCCCCTCCGTCTGCTGAAATTCCCAGGCTGTGAAAAACTTGTTATGGATACTTGGTCAGTTAAGGTATGAATATATAAACTGTCCCAGGAGCCTTTGGGCTGAAAAAACTGGGATGAGTGTTTAAACCTAGATAAAAAAAGTATAGCATTTAGTAATTAAAATTGATAATGTCTGACTGCAGGTCTGAATCTAGCAAAGCGCTTCCATGCATGCTAAGTTTGAAGTAATTAGTTTTGCTTATGCGCTTAAAAAAGAGTTAGGTGAATGACTTCTGTAAGTCTGTAAGGCAAACTAAGCTGCGGTTTACTTTGAAAAGATAAGATTTCTAAAAGCAACCAGCAGTTTTGTTTCCCACCTTTTCTGCATCCCCATTCCAACCTCATTGTTAGGTCTTACACGACACTACATCCGAACACACCCATTCACTGTTTAAAGTCATTGCATGTCCTAAACAACCTAATAAGCAAAATGTTTCAGGTGTTCAGAGGATAAGGCTTGTAATGAGAAGGAACTACTTGTGCGGTGTGCTTGCTCGGTAACGAACAATAAAAGATGAGGACTCTTGCTCATACTTATATAGAGTAAAAATACTCTCAGCTGCAATTCAGCTAATTGCAAAAATCAGGTTCCATTGTTGTGAACGGGTAAGAAAGCATCTGAGCCCTGTCTGAGAGAAGAGGTCTTTGTCATTTCTTACCACTCTTTCTTCTGACAACAGTGGAAGTAGGACACAGCCGAGTACTGTATTACACACCTAGAGAATTCAATCAGTTTGAGCTCTTGTTTCAGTACGTTTTTGGGAGCAGCTATACAAGACACAGAAAATGTCCTGTGAAAAAAGGGCAGTATTTAACATGGCTTCAGTGGCTCATGAGCAATGGAATCAAGGCTGATGAGCACCATTTCAAACAAGTGTCACCTGCACCTTCCCACACACATATCCACATGCCATGTATTGCCCAGAGAAGTGTTTAATACATATTGAAATAGACTTGTCCTGTAAACACATATTAATGGAAACAGCATTTATTAACAAGGGCAGTCCCATCCATGGCTTTTAGTAGTGAGTAAAGTGGTTCTGTGCTTTTCTGTGCTGTACAGATGGATCTCATCGCACACGTCAAAGCCTGTGCTCACATTCAGTGTTGGTAGATAAAGTACACTGAGGCCTGTTTTCATATCCAACTGCAAAGGCAAATGCCACAGTTAACACATGTCCCAGTGCAGGAAAATCCAAAAGAGCTAACAAAATCTCTGGGTATGATCTCCAAAGAGCTTTTCTGAATTTCAATGTCACAGCCTTAACAGAGTATCTATAATAAATTAAATATTTAAATTAGATTTATATAGAGGCAATCCAAGACACCGGGTCCAAGATAGGTGGGTGATCCATTGAAAATGACTAATCACAACCATGGTGAAATGGTTGTAGACCAAAGCAGTTACCTTAGCACATCTGTGCCTGACCAGAACCATGGCCCCACAGCCTCTGAGCAGGGGGACAGCACCTTTCAAAAGACTTGGAAAAAAGATACCCAGGAACTCTGGCTGGGCTAACTGGAAGGAACTGCACTAGTTTCATTCACACATTGCAGTTATTTTACATTCTGTCTTCAATGTAGTTTAAACCACACTTCACAGCCCTAACTAAAAACTTACTGAAATCTGGCATCCTTCTAGTGTAATTGGTGAGGCATATACATTTGTGATGGAGCAGTTTTATATCAGGTTTGACTTTAATTTCCACAATCTTTTATTTCCCATTCACTGTAACAATTCACAGTAACAACACCTCATGGTAACATATGATAAACTTGCAGAATTTTGCAGCAGGAGCTAAATGAAACAGTGTCACCAATGCATGTTCGTGCAGCGCAATTAGTACTGACTCGTGTTAAACAAACGGATATTAAAGTTCTTCTCATCTAAATAACTGTGAGACAAACTCTTCTACTGCATAAAACACATTGGTACCAAGGGGTCGACATGCAGATAGATGTTGTATTAGGAACTAAATCTCAAAACAGCCACGTTAAAACCAGTATCAAAAGAGATCCTTACTGTTTAGAAAACACAACTATCTGGCAATAGTATCTGTTAAAATAATAAATTTCTGTTAAAAGGATCAAGCAGAAAACTAAAAGGAAATATAGTTTTTAAAAAATGTAAATATTTGCATATTTGCTACTTTAAAGGAAAAGGAGCTGCCCAACAAAAGGATTTGGGTTGCCTAAGAAATGGAGCATTCAGGAGAATAATGTAAAGCTCTTCCCTGCTATATGCTACTTGTGGTAACAAGGGAATTGGGCCCCAGTTTAATTTCCCCAGATGGCTGTGAGGATCCAAAGTCAGGGACACTGCTTTAAGGAGTGCTACATAACACATACGGGGTAGTTTGCTAAACTAAATCCCTCTACTGTTTTCCACAGCAACCAAATCCTTCCCTTTGGTTATTTATTAAAGCATAACCCGGGTAGTGAGCCAAAAAAGGGTTAAAAAGAAAATCTGGTCTTCATACTTTTTTGATTTTGTGAGCATGAATCTCTTTCACGGAACAGCTGTCAAGTCAGCCAACGAAACAGGTCTGCTTAGGTCTCCTGATAATACCAACTGCTGTTGTTCATGTATCCTCAGTGACAGCAGCAAGATGAAAATCGAAATGAATAGCTCTACAAATGAGACACTTTTCTGCTTTGACTTTCCAAATGTGACAGTGTTGTTTGTTTTCTCAGTCAGCAACATTTAGAGATGGTAGAAGGCTCTGGTGTCAGAAAGTCGCTCAGGGGGCAGTTTCAAAAAGGAAAAAAAAAAAAAAAGCAAGAAATCTGCGTAAATTCCTTGCACAAATATGTTTACATTTCTGCCCATTAGCAGTACTTCCACCAAATTGAACTGCAAAATATTCCCAGCAATACAAACTACAAAGCAGACTTTGAGCAGCAACTGTTAACATTTCATATCTCTCTACGAAGTATTTATTCAATATCCTTACTGCGCTACAGATGCAAAATGTTGGTTCTCATCACACAAGCTACCGATCAGCCTCAGCTCCCACTGATGGGCTGCAACAGCACAGATGCATTACCTTCCGTCTGTCTGCTTAGGAGAAAGGTGTTTTTCAACAGATCACAAATTACAGAGAAAAAAGATTTTTGGAAGTGTTCTTTCTTCCATATGATTTCAAAATATTAATATTTGCCCTTCTATTCAAAAAGCTTTAAAAACTCTCCAAAAATAAATGAATTAAGCTTCTACAATATATGTGAAATAAATACTTCTCTCCAGCTTGCACAGGAAGAACCTAAGGCACATGGTACCTGCCGGAACTCATCAGTTACTCTCATTTACTGAAATATGTAGCTAGAAACAAAAACTAAAGTTGAAAAAGACTGATTTTTTCAAATTTAACAATTGCATTAAAGCTCATGAGCCATATTGAAACACTGAATTATATTCTTATACATCCAAATGAAACCCTCCTTTTAAAAATGTATCTCCATTACATAATTTTCCTCCTTATGTAACACCAACACAACAATACCTAATACAAGAAGCACAACCCACGTTCAGATTTCCCCACATTTTTGAGAGTAGAAAAACTCGAACACTTCTCTGTAAAAAAAAAAAAAAAAATCTACAAAAAGGAGTAGGCTTTTTAAAAATGCATTATGTATTTAAGTTCATTTGGCTTCAAAGAAATACAGATCTTACAGATTTGTCTACATGATGGTTACAGACATGCCTGTTAAAACAAATCAGCTCAGGTCAGTACTGCACTAACACAAAGGAAAACATCTCCGACATGAGTACGGTTTTGCAGTATACTCAGGGATTTAATGTGTATCAACCCCAGTTACGCAGTGATATCTTGAATCTCTAGAATCTTTTGGAAGTTTGATTCTACATCCACTAAGCCAAAATCTGTTCTCAGTCCATGAACACATCTCTGAAGGCCATCCTTGCCAAATAACCAATTTTAATACTTCCTGTCCTGTCAAGCAAGCTTTATTTGAGGGGCTAGCCATCCAAAATCCCTGGGTTTGCAGGTGCCAGCTGTGAGACATCCACAGAACCCAAGTATGATTTAATAATTAATATCAGTACTATGTATTAACAGCACTTTCAATCTAAGTGTCTCAAAGCACTTTGCAAATATGAATTAAGCCTCCAAACATGCTGTGAGTGTCCCCATGTTACCAATGAAGGAAGCGATACTCAAGTCATTTGGTCACTACGTACAGAAAATCTGTGGGAAAAAAAAAATAGGATCAAGAACCCCACAATCCTAGTTTTATACCACTACCACAAAGCCATCTTTTTCTTTCCCTTTTTTTATTTTTTTTGTTTTAAAGTTTTTTTAAAAAACTATTTTCTGATTATACTGAGACAAATTTTTCTTGAACCATATGTGTAGATAAAGCAACTAGGTTCACAAATTCTCCATCTGGAACCAGTTATTTATGATAAGATTATTTTGCATGAAGATAACTTTTGGCACCTGGTCTTCTCTGAAACTGAGGAATAAGTGAAGATGAGCAGCATATCATTGCAGTTACCCAGCACTCCCTTTTAAGGTCTTGTACTTTAGCTGCTAAACTTAGAACCTATTCTTTAAAATTTTCCATGCCAGGAACGTCTACCTGGACTGATTTTTTAATATTTTTTTTCCCCCAAAAAAATAAATGATCCAGCAGATTTTAAAAATTAGCTGGGGGGGGGGGGGGGGGGGGGGGGGGAAGAGGCAATTTTGCCAAGTGAACATCTCCTTTTTTGGTGTCTTTTTAAACAGCTGAAATCAGGTGTATATTCTGCTGAACAAGTGGCATTGTTGCTAGTAAAGGAATAGTGCTGGTGTTAGAGATTTGCCTTTTGTTGTCCTTGTTAAAAGCTATTCACATAAAAAAAAATATAGACTCTGCTTCCACCAAAGACAATTTCTTTGCATTTCTAAGTTGAAGACCTGAGAGTCAGTCCAAGCTTAGGACACAGATCAGACAACTCACAGGATAGTCAATTATATAAAATCCTTATCCAATGACTGATGATACTGCTGAGAGCATGTTTTGTCTTCTTGATTTTAGTCCTAATGCATGTGCATCACAAACCTCCCTCAGTCCATCTGTGGAGGATGCCAAAGCAGAACTATTAAGTATTTTGTTTAGGCACTCTGGATTCATGTATAAACATGCATGAGGTAGCTCAATTAACAGGACCAAGCTCCCAAAAATGCGAGACACAGAATAAAGTAATGAGCAATCCTGAAGTGTACACAAATGCTTTCAGTGCTGATTGATCATTCCACATCCCTTCCCAAAGAAAACAGAGCCACCTGGCACAGTGCCAGCACTCCCAACTGTCACCAAAATAATTACCTCACCTGTAGATACCCCAGCCCAGACGCTGCAGGGAAAGCTGGCAGCAAAACACAGGCGCTGCCCACTGCCAGCGCGGCCAGGGAGGCTCCACCAGCGCCCAACCTCCCTCCCGTAGCGACAGGCTGGAGCGCTGGGCTCACCCTGGGCACGGCCACTCTCCTGGTGACTTCCAGAAGCTACCCTGCAGGCAGCATGCGAGATTTAAATAAGAAGCCAGTTGATAGGTAATGCAACGGAGTTTAATTCTGGGATTTTTGGCATCACTGAGCTAAAAACAAACAAACAAAAAAAAGCAGGAGCTTCCTTGGCTGGTAGGAACAGAATGCTGCTTTTCTCCATGGCAAGCCCTGACACAGGGACACACACGTCAAATGAGCATGTAAGCCACCAAAGATTTCAACCTATTGATACCAGGCCATTGCTTCCCCCCTTCAGGTAATTTCTATGTGCCTTCCTCTCCTTCCCAGAGCTTCCATGGCAATAGCCTCTTTTTTAAACCTCCAGTATTCCCCTTAGTGCATAAGGGGAATCTGACCTCCCCACCTGAAAAGCAATCCCAGCCTTGGGATACCTCTGCATTCCCCCCACCAGCTACAGCAGCAGGACCAGCAACTGCAAATTACTCTATTGTGTCCCAAAACTGGCAGCCCCAGCTGCCTTCTGATGTGTCGGTCTACAGAGAATACCCCTGTCCTGGCTGTCCATGTGCCGGTCTGGAGCAGAGGTAAAAGAGCAAGCCTGGCCAAAGGCTGTCCTTTACTAGGCTCAGTGCAGGCATGCCAAACCAATCGCTCTGAGGACATCAGGTTTGCCAGCCTGCACTATTCTAAGATGTCAGGGCTTTTTCCTAGCATTTAAAATGTATAAAGAAGTCGCTGCTGCAGAACTGAGTTGGGTTTGGGGCTGCAAAAAGGAGGAAATTTTCACATCTGTCAGGTTAATTTAAATAAGATTGGTTAGTCAGAGCAGTTCAGTGGTTTGGAAAGTCAAAATAAGTCCTTAAGAGATGAGTGGGGCCTCAGGGAAATTGACAATAAACATACTTTCTGGCGGGCTACGCAATTTACTATAACATATTATACACATGACCGTGAAAGCCATGTGTGTCTCTGCAATTTGCATGTGCACACACGCATTCACAAATCAAACTTTAAAGAGAGTGAGGGGTCCTTTGTCTCCTAACATATTACAGCTGAATGGCTTTAATCAGCAGGTTGATAAATGATATGCCTGCCTAATTTACTCAATTGCCAGGGCATAGATTTTGTGCAGCATTTGGCAGTTCTCTGGACAATGGATGAATGGCAGACCCACAGCCATGGAAATGGCACGCCGGGTCCTATCCACAAGCAGCTAACAGGCATGCACTGGTTTTTTTTTTGCTGCCCTGAATTCCCCGCTGTGTGGTCCTCTGTTCCTTGCAGGACGCCTCCTTGCCACAGTGTAGCCTCTAATTCCTGCCTTAACTGTTTTCACACCATTTTTATGTCTTGAACTAGGTATATGTTTGAAGAATCCATATCCTAAATACAATCTTATCTTTTATGTTGTGTTTTGATATTATATTTGAACTACAAGAGAAAGATGTAACACTGGCTTTTCCCCAGCATTTTACAGTATGCTTCAGAAGCCCAGGAAACCCGGGGTGATCTCCTTTTCTTTCTACCTGAGCAATTCTTTTTCAGTCCAAGTGCTGGTTTGGCTGGCTTTTCTGTATGTAAAACTATAAAGAAGCAAGCCTTTCCAGGATTATAAAGTGGGTATATCTCAGGGTTCAAGCATCAGCTATTGATCTTGGCTCTTATACTTTGTTATAGTATTACTGCAGCCCCTAAATAACACACAACGGAATTGCTAGACTATAAATACACCTTTTGTACAGATTCTCTGCGACAAAAATAGTAGGACCCAAATTACTGGGTAATTCAGCTTCTCCTAATACTGCATAGCATAGATCAAACCACCAGAACGTGATCTCTTTCAGACCAATATAAATAACTAGATATAAACTGTTGTAACAGAGATCAGAATCTGATCCACTGAGTACACACAGCTATCCTTGTTCATTTTTTCTGCACCAAGGGTAATGCAAGGTCCTCTGAAGCAGCATGTGTACTAGGTAGGGAAATGTGCTAGTTAAGTTCTCATTCTAGTCACCAGCCTGGCTATAAAACAACTTCTAATGGCGCTTTTTTCAGATTATCAGAGAGTCTCTGACAAGGGCTACAATTGCCCACAGATAAATAAATAAATTTCAAAGGCTTAGGGATTGTGGCTGTAAATTTTATACATTACAGAAAATCAAACAACGTACAGAATAGGTGAATCCTGCATTATTCAGATGTAAAACTCATAAGAACATCAGACTGGACAGCATATGGTGACAGCCACGTTCCCTTAACCCAGCAGTACACTCTGATGTACAATGCCTACCTCTGTGTTAGTGCAGGTAGAAACTTGCTTCACAGGAAAGAAACTCCTACTATCTTTGTTAAAGATACATGAAATAATTCACTAAATTCAAGTAACTTATTTCAGATACTTTGGTCCCATGATATATTTTAGGTATGATTTAATTTACAAAATGCAGGCATTAATTATAGAGACAATATATATGGTGCAAAAAAGTTTCTGACAATTTAAGAAGCAGTGATTTGAGTATATAGAAGATCAGGAGTCATTACTTTTATTGTTATTTTCCTGATTTGATTTTCTTATTGTCTTTTACTTTGCTTTTGACATATACCATGTAAGCTGAGTTGTAGTAAAAAGTAATAAATAAGCTACTGCCTCTGAAGCATGCTACAATACATCATGCTCCCAGTCCCTACCTCCTTCACACAGGAGATATTTCTGGGAAGCTTTGTTTCTCCTGCTTGCTGCTTCACTATTCTGTTGTTGCTACAAAGTAGTTGTTCGGGAAGTTGCTCTGATAGGAAGCTGACTTTTGTTAGTATACTGCATGCAACATTTTTCACACAGTAAATTTAAGAGAAGGTAACCTCATTATGCAATCATCCTTGTGAACATTAGGAAAGCTATTAAAATTTGATGTGATCGTTTATCACAAGCGTAGTTATTACAAATACTAATACAACAGATGTGATTATAGTTTACAAGTCAGTGCTGCAAGACAGGATGAGATGTTGGCAATTGTTGTTTGTCACACTTGGCTTAGAATTAATTCATATTAAATAATATTTTAAATGTGTTTTGTTTTTTCCACTGTGCTCCCAGATGGATGTTTGTCTTCTAATAGCTCAACTCTTTAAATTCCATAAATAGTTGCAACTTCTAATATTAAAATGGATAAATTACCAAATTATGCCAAATATTACTGCTCCACTTGTCAAACACAGTTTGATACAAAGAAATGATTGTGCATTTTTCAGGGTGCAGGGCACATTGTGTAAGCTAACCAGCTTTACAAGGAAACGTTCCTCCTGGCCTGATCCTAGAAAATATTTGTTCTAAAAGGGTTTTATTTATTTATTTATAACAAAAAAAAAACCAACCAAACACAATCCTACCATACGGTTTCCTTTCAGATATGCAATGTCAGTCAAGCACACTCTGTTAGCCAAGAACATTTGCCTGACTTATGGTATCTATAGAAGCCTTTGTATTCTGTGTTTTAATTTTGGACAGCTTCTTTTAGACATACATATTTGCTAATAATAAAATGCTAAATAAATCAATAATTATGTCAGATTCTGTGCAAACAGTAAGAGAAGATTGGGTGTCCCAGCATGAACCAAGTCACATGATTAATATTTCCTACCTAGTGATCTACAGATTAGTTTATTCTTGCTTTCATCTAAATAGCAGAATTTATGCAGATAGCATCAGAAATACCTCTCCTACATTGTCACTTATAGTGGCTCTTGCACTCATCTGATCCAATAGCCTCATTCAACAGATGCTATCAAAAATATGCAGCTAAATAAGAGCACTTCAAGAATTACCAGAACTAGTTTCTAAAGGCCCTGTTACCTTTAATTAATTGTAGGAGCAGAAACATGATCACTGTCAAATATGGGCAAAACCATAAAATCTAGCTTTTAAAATCCTTGGTGGTACCCATAATCGGAGCAGTTTCCTATCCTACATGTTTGATCTGGTTTCCAAGAACTGTTGCAATGTGTAAAAATGGAGGTTCTTGAATGCTGTCCTTAAAAACCATGATGAGAATTAGTCTGAACACCAGGCAGATGGAAAATGAAGTTCAAGGTTGTACTAGAATACCCCAGTCTTTGAGCTGCTGGAATAAAATAGAACAGATACCTCTCAGTATGAGGCTCTCTTTGATAGCAGCTGTACTCACTGCAATCTCACTGCTTAATCCAAAGAGAGGGAAAACAGGCAGACCAATTTATCAGAAGCATAAAACTTCATCCTGCTGCTCTTCACTCATACAGAAAAACCACGAGTTGTTTAGAGGAACCACAGATACAATACACTCAGGATTTCCAGGGACAGGCACAAAACTGGACTGTGCCCTCCACACCTCCACCAGCACCTGCGGCCCATCATACCAACGCTCCCATCGCTCAGGTCCTTCCCTTAGGCTCCCTGCAGTGCCAGCCCTCCCCGCCAGCTCCTGCCTGCCTTCCCTCTGATGGCTCCCTTCGCACGCTCCAGAGCTTGCAAGCTCTGCACAGAAATAAAAGCACGGTAAATGTTAACACGCTTAAACCCATAATGATTTATGAAGCAAATGAAGAGGTAAAGATAGGCTTCCTAAAAGTTTTCAGTGAAGATAAATCAGTTACAAGGTTTTATATCATACATCAATGTTAAGGCTTTGGCCAAGTTTTCTTCTAATCTCTGTGACCACAGGAGTTAGTAGGTCAGCTGCTGTTTTAACTTCTGACAGACAAACACTGGAAAAAACACTTGTTTTGTTCCACCCCAAATGACAAATCTAGGAGAAAACAAGGCTGAAAAGACTATGGCTTGACAGGTGTGCCATTCGCTTTAGATACAGGTGACCTAAAATCCTGTCCTCACACCAAATTAAACACAACAGGAGGTTCAGACTGAATTTTGCACATCCCTGTCAGCCACATGCTTTCTGACTCACAGGTATTTAATTCTTTCCTCAAAAGGGGGACTGTTGCAGCAGATGAGTTTGAGAGCAGAAGCCTGCAGTTGATGGACCTTGGAAGTCAAATTAGGCCTGAATATTCACACACGTTAAAAACCAGACAGCAGTAAACTTGAGAAGCCGTGCTTTTGAGCGACCAATCTCTTACCAAGGTATCATCCATTACCACAGACATTAAAACAGGTTTTGTCAACTAAGGGCAGAGCACACGGTGCACTTCCACAGAAAAAGCCACAAACACTATACAC
This sequence comes from Falco rusticolus, assembly GCF_015220075.1. Lineage (NCBI taxonomy): Eukaryota > Metazoa > Chordata > Aves > Falconiformes > Falconidae > Falco > Falco rusticolus. The sequence continues at coordinate 11,323,506 of NC_051201.1, read as the reverse complement.
AAATAATATCGCACTCTTTTCCAAATCTGCCTGTTCTGCAGCCGGTTGCTCCCTTACGTGTGCAGCTCAAGTTGACCATTTTGGCTGCTGCCCACACCTACCCATTCCGGCACCTACCCACTCTCCCTTCCTTCTCCCAGTTGCATTACCTGCAGAGTGGCTTCACAGACGCCCCAGCAGACAGCCTGGCTTGCAGGCAGCAGGGCTGGCTGCCGTTGCCCTCACTGAACACCCTCCCCTCTGTCTCAGCTAACCGCGGAGAAAGATTTCTTCTCTCATCTGCCTTTGGTATGGCTAACAGTGTCTGCTTGCTTTGCAAGGCATGGGTTTGGAGGCAGGATGAAGGGCACGCTTCAGTTTTATGGAAATGTTAATAAAAGCCTTTTCAAAAGTTGCTTCTGTGGTAAAAAAAAAAAAAAAAAAAGAAAGAGGAGCTGAGCTTTGCTAACAAAACAAAAACCCTTGAGACATATTTTATTTGCTAAGCAATGTACACAAAAACCTGATTAATTTAAAGTTACATTCATATATTTTAAACAGTCTTAAATTATTCATTTCCATTTTAAAAATATATCCAAGCACAGTTGCTTCAGTAATAAATTTTTAAGATGGTGGGACATTTTACATCACACTGCTCTCCAGAGACTTTTTTTTTGCATCTTGGTTTGTTCATTAAGCCAGGAATAGCAGAATAGGAAGGACTAGACAATACTGAGCAAAACATTTCTGGATCTGGACTTACTGGGCACAGACATTGGAAGAGGTTGAAGAGGAAAGAGGGAATCGAAGGCCCCATGCGTTGTTGAGCTGGCACACACTTCAAGAACGAGGGCCAGTGTTGTTAAGTGCTATACCACAGGGATGCCTGCAGCATGTTTACTACTACAGGCAGCTGCTGCAGTGACTCTCCATGTAGAGTGCAGTAGCTCAACACAAAGTTTATTGCCAAAAGCAGAGAATTTAAATTCTTCTGCTGCTGCTCTTCTGCTGTGACCCTTGAGTGAGCCTTCCAACACTAGGGCTCAAGCGTGCTCTCCTCCCTGCCAGCCTGCCAACTGAGATGATGTCCCCACTCCAGCTTCCCTAAGAAACTGTTTATACTATACTGACGCTGAAAACAACTCCGCCGCTTAAGCTAAGAGGCACCTCATATATAAAGATTTCCTACCATTTTTGTGGACAAATCAAGCCACCCTGTCACAGGACAGCATCTCTTGCGTTTTAAAATTGTCCAAAGCAAGTATTATAATAGACCAGCAACCATTATAATAGACCAGCAAGTTACAAATCTGCACAGGATTTTTAATATAATGATGCAAGACTGCTTTACTTTTCTAGTTGCAAATGCAGTGAAGTTTTACACACAGATGACACACAGAAAATTTTCATAGGCTGCGATTTAGGTCAACAAGTTCTTGCAATCTGTTTTCAAAGACAGGGGACAATGAAAAGCATCTAACCAGCCTCTCCCCAACTCCACAGAGTGCGCAGAATGCACAATGAAGCACTATCTGAATTGGTATTTGACATGGAGTACGGCTACCAAAGCTGAAGCTTTTGAGCTTTTGACAATTAAAGCTCTACCCTGCCATCCTTATTCAGTGAAGCTGATGGGAGTGTTGCCTGAAATTGGTTCTGTGAAGCCAGCAATGTGAGACTGCCATGAATATTTTAAAGTAAAGGAGTTGGAATACTCTAATGATCTTATGTAAATCTAGTCTAAGAATTTCATTGGAAAAAATTTTTGAATGGGTCATTAAGCAGGGGAGAAAAGGTTGGAAAGCAGCCTGAAAAGGAGAACATTTTCAAAAGCCAAAACACTCCCTGCATTCTTCAGAGCCATCCAATTAGCCTAGCTCAGGAAAGCCAAAGTAGAACAAAGTGACAGAGCATCAAGCATATGAGTAACTATAGACAGACCCTCCAGTTTGTCAGGAAATGGCAAAAAGTCAGTAATACGTCGTTAGCATGCTTAAAGGCTAAATCTGAACCTTAAGATGCATTTAAAAATACCTAAGAATTAACACTTTTCTCATTATCGTTACTGCTACAAACAGAAGCCTTGCAAAAATTCAAGATTAAGAAACACTAAGTAGAGTGGTGGTGATCCCCCTGGTCAGAGTGCAAGCGCCTCATGGTGCCCTTCAGGCCATGGTCCCTGGCTCACCTGAAGCATTCACTGACACACAGGCTGGGGCAGGAGACCTGTTTGATTACGCCTTCAACTAACTCTTCTTTTGTTGTGAAGCAGCACAAGTATTTCTTAAGGAACTGCTTTAAAAAGATTTAAAAAACTGTCCTTGGCAGCTGAAGGGCTCTTCATGCCTGATTTCCTTAGTCTTTATGTGAATACATACTATTTATTTGTAATGTGGGAAAAGAATATTTATGAATATTTTTGGTGAAGAAGTCATTAGGATAAAACTATATATGCATAGTAGGCAAACAGTTTTACAGTATGCATCTGGCACAGCTCACTCATTAAATCTCATCTTTTTTCTGTTGACTTTTCTCTTGAAGATTTATTCCAGAAGCAGTACTATGTCAGCAGCATCTATGCTGCATAAGCCATTACTTATATGTATTTGGATTGTTGCAATAAGTAAATACTTATTCAGTACATGCCTGGGTAAAGAACCTTTCTTCAATGTAAGGTCTTATTTAGCTGTACTCGGAACCTTAAATGCTGTCCAGCCCCGTCCCTCTCCCCCACAGATGCTATAGCACATTTACTCTCAGATTCAAGAGTTTCAAGCTAAGGACTGATGGCGCCTTGCGCCCAGTTTTTATTTTGATCACCACCATTGCTTGTTCAGGGAGGCAGAAGGCATTACTAAGTGGAATACATTAAGGACATCTTCCCACATATGGATATAAAAGAATATTTTTCCCTAATTCCTGCTGGAAAGTTCGCTTCCTATCTGATCCTCATCACCACAGCACAATGACCAAGTTTCTCACAAGCCCCCAGATACCACCTTTACCTCTATGAGGTAAAAAAGAGCCATTATTCTCATTTGGTAGCGGGCAACTGAGGTTCTGCAAGGTTACCTGCCCCCACCAAATCCGCAGTGACAGCGGTGTGCTACTGCACATCCAGCCCACGTTTGGCTGGTCAAGCAGCAGTCACAGAACCATAGTAAAAGAGGCTGCAGAACAGTAGCCGTGCACAGATTCAGGAGGCCTCCCTTTGTATTTCTAGGGATCAGCAATTCTTTCTACAAAACAGTCATTTCAAAGACTTGGATCGTTAGAACAGATCAGCTATTACACATGCTGAATACCTGAACTAGCTTCAAAGTGGTATGTCTTTGAAACAACAATGGTAGTATATATACACCAAATGATTTTTTTTACAAGGAAAAAATAACGTTTTTGTGGGTTTACCTAGAGGTACCGCTGATGCCAGCAATTCTGGGAAAAGGCAAGTTTGAGTTTATGTGACAAGCAAATCTTCACAAATTACACAGGCTGCTTTGTCAGAAAATGATGACCCGCTGAAATTATTCATGCAATATACAGATAAGATCTGGGACCATTCCAGTTATTTAATAAGACAAGGACAATGCCAAGTACAAACAGAAGTAAAGTTTGGAAAAAACATAGCAGTTGAGCCTCCTGCAAATAGCTAATCCAGATGATTAAACCAGAAATCCATTTAGATAGATATCTTCCCGGGTAACATACATAAGAGACTTCACAAAGAACTCAAAATACACGGAAGGTGGCATTTATGCGTGCTAGAGAGAATTAATATTCGAAGATGTGCTCATGTTAGACAAAAGCATTTAGACTGTTTTCAGTGAGAATTAGGGGATCTGGACAACCAAGTGACACTCAGAAGCGTGAGCAGAAAAGCAGTTTCAGTGACATGTGGGGAAGAGTAACAAAATGGGTCGGAGGAAGTTTACCTAAACCACCAGTTACAGACCAGATACTTGGGAACATCATTCACTGTGCTTCTGATCAAGGAACCCTAATTCCCCTCTGCTTCTTTTCCTGATAGCAAGTGTCTGCTTTGGCCTCTAACAAAATACTCTCCTAAATGAGGCCCATAAAGCAAAATAACACTTCCCAGCCACACATATAAAAGTAAATGTGTAATGGGAGATGGCAGCTGAATACAAAATGACTTACTGTAAAGACATCTAATACATTTCCCACATAAATACTATGCTTGAAAAGACCACACTGATTAGGAAGTTCATAGTTTTACATGCCATTAAGCATCAGAAGCTTTTCTTTCATTTTTGTTAGGAATTAGGGAGTAGAAAATAATTCTCTATGCTATTGATAGGGATGGAAACCGTTGCCTGTATTTAGACGTTACAAAAACCTCCCTTTCGCAATCCTTTAAATAGGTCAAGCACATGTACTGGATATTTATAAACTGGTTCATTAGCTGATTGCTTCTCCTTCCTTCCCATATCAAGTTACGCAAAGAATGAAGAGCTGAAAAACTCACCTAAGGCCAAGGTATTATTGACCATAATCATAACAGAATAATGCCAGCTCCTTATGTTTACTACTGTACTAAATATTAATGCGAGTTACCGCAAAGTTATTGGCATTATTACAGAAAAAACTGGATATTATATTTCTGTGCAAATTCCACCTTTTCATCCTGCAAATATCAGTGCATGTTAAATATTTGAATTTTCACTGCATTAAAGGTTCTAAAGTTCAACAGTAATTAGTGCAATCAGGTGCCAAATGATTCAGTTCCCAGGACAGCAGTATTATAGAAGGAACTATGGCAAAATTCCAGGGACTGAATCTATAGTATAATTAGTATAAAACTCACATTTTTAGCATAATGTAATAATTACATAATTTGTTCCATGGACTTTGCAAAGCACTACCTATAAAATAATTTTTAAAGGACCTTAATTTGACAAAAATAAGAGTTAAATTATCTTATAATGCTAATGTTAACATTTGAGGGAGAATGCAAAGTACCTTCGGAAAAAGCCTGGTTAGTTGGGGTAGTTGTTACTGCAGCACAATTCAGAAATCAAAATTACGTGAATGTAAGTGCTGTATAATTTTCCTTAATATTTACTCCAACTCTCATTTTCCTCCCACCAGACTCATTTATGTATCACGTCTGATAACGAACAGGCTATCAGCCTATAAACCAAAGGAAAATAAACTGTATGCAATAATTAGCAGCCACCAATTAAAAATATAATTTTAGATCCTTGATTCTGGAAAGCCTGATAAATAGTTGTGACGTTACTCACGTGACAGCACTAAGGCATCATTAAGACAACAGAGTTAAGACCTTGCATATTCGCAATGATATCTTTCTGGACACCATTTGATTCCAAAGGTAAATTCAAAGATCCCTAGTGCTTATCTCTTATTTAAAAAAAAAAAAATCTCTGAAGAGAATATTTTCATTAAAGCAATACAATTACCTTGAATACACAATAGGTGCTTCTATCAGTCTCTCGGTAGTGGTCCATTCAGATTGGCCTTCAACAACAGAGATCATATAAAAAGCAGTTTTGTAAGCACCAGGGTTAGAGAAACCCTCATTTCCTAGATTTGTGTGTCAACCTAAAAACTGAGCTGCTCAGCTGGGGCATTTATTAAGCCATTTTGCTTTGCAAATTTTTGCACACTATCTGGCATGAGAGATCACACAACCACCTTCCCTTAGTGGGGGCATTTACAGAGCTTTTTTACTCACTTGCCCACCACTTCCATGAAGCTCGTGGGACTGAGACTGCTAAAATCCCTTCTGCTCCTTTCACTTGATGCTGGCTAGTGAGTTCAACAGGTATTAGAGGCAGGAAAACACACAGAGACACATAGTATGCTTATGTAAGTCTTTTCTCCACATAAAACTAAGTTTTTAAAACAATGGACCTGCACGAGGTATGGACCATGCTTACAGCCACAGGAGCAGGGAAAGCCTGCATAGGGTACTCTGTCTGATTTGGTGGGTGTAAATATTGTACAGCTGCTTGCTGTCAGCGTTGTCACTGGAAACACACAGCTAACAGCTTCCTTCTGCCCTACTCCTATCTTTCTCATTAGATAGATTATCAATAGAAGGATACTATTACTCCGTATCCTTCAACCTGGTTAGGGCTGTTCCCTGTGGGAATCGATGTGGCACCTTTGAATCCTACTCACTCCAAAATATGTTACATTTCAGCCATTCCCCCCAAGTAGTCTCAAATGGGAAAATCATTCCAAGTTTGATAAATGAAGCACTGATAAAGCTTGCCTTCATTCTATATTGCTGGGACCCATTCTTCTAACGTTTCTCAGAAGAAATTTTCATCGTGGTAAGTTAAATAATCACCTAATCTAAATGAAACTGCAACATGCACATACTGAGTGTACCACTGAAGAGGTCTTCCCCAGTTAAGAAAGTTGATAGGGTATGCACTGTGCAAGGCTGATTAATACTTAAAACAAACTAACCTGAACATATTAGGTCTGTCAAGAGCTGGGGTTTTTTTTATGAGCAAGTTTCACAAAACATTCATAAAATATGGTACCTAAACTGCAATTTGTTTAATTGATAATTTAATATCTTTTAGGATCTTTTTTTTTTTCCTCCCCTCCTGTAAAAGGTTCACCAGTCCAAATGAAGTATGCTGTGGTTTTAATCAAATGTCAGGTTTGAACATCTCAGCTCAAGTCCTTTGGTGGAATGCATTTGGCAATTCAGGGCATGTCAAATTGAATAGAGCCATAACAATCTAGCAGAAGAAGAGAGCTCCCAAATACGTTCTCCTGCTTCAACGTTATCTTTTAGATTGCAGATTAGATGTTCATTTGCCTTGGCTTATGTCAGGGAATGCTGTCCTAGACTTTGAGAACGACTTCTGCTCCCTCAAAGCGCAGACTATGCTATATTTAAGGCTGAAAGCTTAAACAAAACTAGGCAACTTGGGGGAGAAAGGTATGAACTAGCCAGTGTTTTCTCCTCACATTCAGATACTTTCCTACCACTGCACACTGTCAGATGAGTCTCAGTAGAAATCTCTCATCCTCCTCCCAGAGAAGGTTTATGTAAATCTTAACTACTGCATCAGTTTCAATATTTACTGACACGCTGTAAATCCACTGTATACAAAGCAGACTAGGATCCAATAATACAGAGGCACTGTTTAATTATATGTTTATTAGAGCAGTAAAACTAATAATCCCCAGTAAAATCTTTGAAAATTATCCAGTCATGATAGAGTAATCACTCTCATTTCAGCACAGGATAAAAGCACAGCAAACAGACATTGCTGTATCACAAAGCTGTATCGGGCACAGTTACACGGCCTCCAAGCCCAATTCATACCACCAGCCTCCCATAATCAACATATTTCAAAACATGCATTAGAAAAGCAACTGAATAATTCAAGTTTTGGTGCCTATATCAATTATTTCATTTCAACGGTCCTCACTCACAGGATTCTAGAAGCTCATTTCATACACACAGCTCTGATTCAAAGCCAGCAACAGTTAGGGGTGTCTTCCCTTTGTATCAGCTTCTGTGGCTGAGGCCAATCCTGATAAGCCCTCTCTGTGGCAATTCATCAGGTTTCTGGGAAGATTTTTTTCATATGTACAGAACACGTTCCTGTTCAGACAGATAACATTAGGGCATTTTGCTTTTTGCAGGTATACTGTGTGCATGTCCTCTTGGTTACAGTGTCCCATAGCACATGGAAGAATCCAAGCCAGTCACGTAAAAGAGAAAATGTCTATTTATCACAGGCTTTCCCTATAAATTATTTCTAACGGGGAGGAGAACACTTAATACAATGTGCATGTATTTTTCCATGTGGAGACAAAGCATCAATGTCTCTTTATCCGCTTGTGAGTTAAGAAGCTGTTCTTTAGCTTGTGGGATGTGGCTGTTGCTAAGACAACTGCAGTGCAGCCACTTACAATGTCCGTGATCATGCACCACAAGCTGTAATTTACCCACAGGTTCCTCGTTTATTAGAGCAAAGAAACAGCAGGATGGTTGCTGCACCGTGTCCCACATGATGCAGCATGGTATGAATGGCTGTCACTACCTGCTCTAGGTCTAAACTTATGCTGCATTTGAAAGGAAACCAAATACCGCAGTAGATGCTTTGTCAATGCAAAGTGTAACCTCTGAGTCTGGGAAGGGAAATGAAAGTGTCTTACTGCTTTGCAATTGCTTCTGATAAAATACAGCTTTCCACATTACAGACTTTTGAAGAACTTACTAGATTTTGGTGCACACCTGTAATGAGATCTAAATGTAAGAGTCCTTTGGACCCTGGGGAAAGAAGCAAAAATCAGCATAGTCTGGGGCTTTACATTTGGTCACTCCACTGCATAGCAAGGATTAGGGTAGCGATTAGGATTCTCATGCAGAGCAAACAGTACCTCATGTAATGTGTTTTACCCACTTAGGAGAATGAGCTAACATCATAGAACGGGTTGGGTTGGCAGGGACCTTAAAGATCATCTAGTTCCAAGCCCCTGCCATGAGCAGGGACATCTTCCACTAGAGCAGGTTGCTCAGAACTTCTTTGCTCTGTGGATGGTCTGGACTGCGCTGTTCACTTTCTGAGAACACCTTCAGGATCAGTCACCAATGTTACAATATCCAAACTTGTAATGGAGAACACTCCTACAGTAAATCCTTACCTACTGATAGAAGGTTTCTACAAAGCACACAGTTAATTTGGCCAATGTAGTCTTACATTCCTGTTCTGGCTAGGATATAAAAATCATTTTTGGGAAATTTCTGAGGCTTGTGTGTTATAATCCTATGTCCACACAAAAGTGAACAGTAAGTCACTATTACTGAATGTTCTTAAGATCAGAGGATGAGGAGAGACTTATACACTACATACAGGTTGGACTGAGCCATCACCTACTTTCACAAAGACATGACTGGAAGAAATACTGGGCCTGAGGCTGGAAAGGAAGGCAACGCAAGAGGCTAACCAAGTAAGAGAAACAGAAGAGTACATGAACACAGAGATTACTGTCCACTGAAGGAGCTATTAGGGAGTAGCACCTGCCATCTGAATTCAGTAAAGCACCTTGACATAGCTGAATTTCAGCTTTAAAAACTTCACAGTACTTGCAGTGCACAATGGTGTCATATTGTCACTGCAATGACACCGAGACATGCAGAAAAAGCTTCTTGTCTTGTTTTGTATATCCCGTCTTAATAGACATGCACCTTGTGTTCAGTAGCATGTCAGTGCTGAGCAGTCATGTCTGCATTACTACTGATAACAAGCATCAGTAAGGAAAGAATGGAAAGACAACTACAGAAGATAAATTTGAAATGCATATCAAATATTCATTTTCTTGTAACCCAGTCCTTCCATTTCTTCTCTTAAAAGTCCCACATCATCAAGATATTTGTAAGTACAGGTTCCTACTCAGATTCTCATGTGGACAACAACTAAGCAGTCATACTGTTTGAACAACAGTTCACGCTCTACGATATGTAGGTCTTTATGATTCTTCTTCTACCTCCTTGTTTTGTCATGTATTTATTCAGTGCATAACTATTTTAGTTTACTGCAATAAAATCCATTCTCCTTAAGGCACATTCTCTAATGAACAAATAAAAAATGTTATTTTGTTCGCCATGTGTTATGAACAGCTTAGTATCAATTTTAAAGAAGTGTGACTAGCTTCTTAATGGCTTCTTATTTCAGTTATTTCTAGTTGCAACTAAGCCAGAAAAATGCTTTAAAATCAGTCTTATTAAAGCATTTTGAGAGGTTTTTAGCAATGTTTAGATGTGCCATCAGTATCACATTTTAAATAACACACCTAAAAATAGAACTGTTTCTAGAGATCATACAGGAAACATGCCGTAAGGGAAATATGCTTATGATTAAAAAAAATAAAAAAAGAATTCCTATACATATTCTAAGCTTTATAAAGCCACTCAAGAATCCCAGCTTAGAGACAGGAAAGTCATGTACCTTAATCCTTATTTATGTTGCTTTAAAATCAAACTGATCTTCCAAGATGCTCATGTTTGAATGCTCCACTTAAGTCCACGGTTGTTGCTAAAGGTTCAATGCTTTGGTAAAATTCCTGTCCTGAATTTCAGATTTAGCTTTTGAGTATTATTTTCCATGCTTGGAGCCACAGTGGAATCCAGTATATCTGAACTCAAGTAACTAGCCCAAATTTCCTGCAGCAATTCACATCTCCTAGGCTTCAACATATACTTTGATCAATCTTCTTATTCCCCGATTTCAGCTTCATAATGGAGTTCCCCAAACTCCACTGAACTCTGTGGGGTTGCTAAGCATGAAAGCAATGACAAGGCAGCAGGTGAGGTACACATGTATGTCCCACTGAAAGCTTTCCTCTTGATGCTCCTTCCTTCATTACTTGCCTTTTTCCCAAGAAACAAAGAACATCCAGTAGCTTGAACAGGTATGTGTTAAGAGCAATACATTACTGAGAACTAAATTAATCATATTTTGACTCCATTTGTTTCAAATGTACTTCGGTTACAATCAGCTCTTAAAATGATACAAATGTGCAAATGCAAGGAGTGTTTCCTATTGTTCTCTATTTTCCCTTCAAATAGAGTTAGTACACAGCCATTCATTTACCCACTCTTACATTTCCCTACCACCACTGTAGCTGAGCAACTTCTACGGAAAACAGACAGGCAAGCCTCTCGAGCTCCACAGATTACCTGGTTCTGATTTTTCATATTATGACAGAACCCAGTTCAAGAGAGAGAAAAACTTTAATTTTAGGTAGAGGAGAGTGGATGTTTGACACTCTTCAAAGTCTTGTGGTCTACCCAACTGGAAATGCCTCCTTCAGTGATGCCTATCAGTCAATAAAGACTCAAGCATATCCCCACAATTTGTTCCTTACATTCCCCCAAGAGCTTGTAAGATGATACATCATGATGTCTGAGTATACCAAACATTGTCCAGAAGATTTGAAAACACAATCATTACAACAGAATTTGCAACTGTTCAAGGGCACAGACAAGCTCTCCTTGAAATACAATGGAAAAGTGAAGATTATATCAAGCACAAGTAGTAGGTCCTTCATTTTCATCATAGCAGTACCTATAAATAAGTGATAGTCAGCTCAAGGTCTGTCATAATTAAAAAAAAAAAAAAATTACTTGTAACCAGTACAAAGGAACTATAGAATGTCCTATGTGTCCCTTAAGTGTAGGAACCATTCTTAGAAAGACTGACTGCTTCTTCTTCCACATGGTTGGACAGCTGTTGATGACAAATTTTGGCATGGACGGTATTAATGATACTCTATTTCTGTAAAAAGACAAAAGCTGAGTATTGCCTGCACTTATCGTTTGAGATTACACTATAGATTGCTGTCTTTTTCCTGAAGGAAGTAAAAAACCACTACCCTAAATTCACTTAATGTGTGTATTCAGCTTTATATACATCACTATTTTTATTTTTTTAATTTTAAGCACAGTATGTCGTTTTTATTTACCAACAACTTGACGTCCCTTCTAAGGTATTAAATTCTAAAATCCATTCAAGAGTATGATATGTAATTCAGTTTGACAAAACATGATGCATTAAGGTATTCCATTAAATCCTTACAAGTACCTTGCCTGTCAGTAAAAAGTACGGAGCATTATGCTGGTGCACCCTGACTTCTGATCTTCTTCTACTCAGTCAGGAAGGAAAGTTAATTCCAGTGCAGAAGAGCAAGGTCCACTAATTTCATTCTTTTCTTATTGACCCATTCTTTGGTTTAAATCAGTTTAAAGAGCAGGTGCTTAATTTCAGGAATTGAATCATAGTTTCTCTTTGGAAAGGCAACCCTGTCAATCTTATACATATGAAAGGAGTCATGAAAATTCATATCTGCTTAGATCCCTATAGGGTGATATTTATCTGTGTTGGGTCAACTGAAAAAGTATTCAATACAAATAAAAGGCTATTATAAATGTCAGTGAAGGCTGGACCAGGAGTGGTTAGAAATAAAATGAGATTAAATGGAGTAGACAGCCCCAAAATGTCCAAGATTTCTTTTTTAAATTATACAGCTAAGTTATATATGTACAAATTTGTATTTGAAGGGATGTATGCATAAGTATTAAGTCAATACCTCAAGGAGGAGAGAGGTAGAAGCAAATAGTAACTCAGAAGATCAGAGACAGCAGAGACTGAAAGATCTGTTGGGCTGCAATTTTTGACTGATGGACATTTTTCAGGGAGGAAAAAAGGCAGAGGTCATAAAAAGAATTGAGTTTGTAAACTCATCTAAAACAACAAAGGCTTTTCACTTCTCTAGAGTGTGGCTTAATGGTACAAAACCCATTATTATTATTAGGTGGGATTGAGAGCCTCCATTCTCCTCGCCCTCACGTCTTGCTTCCCATTGCCTACTCCCAGCAGGCTTCATTCCTTCCTCATGGCACCTTAGCGTGGAGCCCCTCTGACAAAGAAGAACCCTGACAACAGCAAGAGAAGAAGGGAAAGAGAAATAAAAGAATTTAGAGAAATAAAAGAATTTAGAGAAAAAGAGAAATTTGACATGCGTATTACCCAAGAAAGAAGTTTTGTGGTGGTTTGGCTTTGGGTTTTTTTTTGTAATATTAGACAAAATCATGTTTAGTTATCATAGTGATATGACATGGCAACCAGCAAAAGCAGGCCAAAAGAAAAGGATAGACAGGAGCTGCTAAAAGGGAGTTCAGGCAAGGAAAACTCATCTCCCAAGACTACAGCTCCAACTTCCAAAGGCATGCAAATTTCCAAAATTAGGTACCTATATTTGTTTCAGTCTCCTGTGAAAATACAAAACCTATTTACTGACAGAAAGGACTCTTTAAATGTAGCTGTCATGATAAGTTAATTATTCACATTATTTAAAAAAAAGACAACGTTAGGGTTTTCCCCATTGGCAACACTAGTGCACCTTGGTGGAAGAAAGGAAAGAATAAATGACTATAAGAGTTTTAACGTAGACACTTAGATGGAAAAAGATCTTCAATCACTGACAAAATCCAAATGATCAAAGAGCTTGCTACGAGTCTGAAATGTCCCAAATAAAAACAGTTGTTAAATTGCAAATACCTGAATGGAGTTGAGGGTCTTCATAGTTCAGTAAATTACTCCACTAATGAAGGAAATATAACAAAACTGGCCTAAATAACTTTTCAGTAACTGTCACCAGTAAACTTTCACAAGGAACTAATTTTAAAAATGTCTTAATTAAGAAAACAAATATAAAATATTCCTACAGAGCAATAGTAGGCTTTTTCATATCTGACATGCCTTCACTAATAAGGAAAGATAATGGAGTTAATTTTTATGAAAGTTCTTGTCATCTAATGTTATTAAATTGGACTGGCTTTCAAGGGGCTCATAAGCAATTTATTGAAACGGAATTAAAAGGTTCATGTACTGAATTATAAGTAGTATACCATTTTGGAACACAGGCACACAAAACATTTCTGGCTCCTGTCATTATTTACTACAAATAATATGTACCTTGTGTTATTCATTTTTATATCAGCAAGTTATACTTGGAAGAATATTGATTCCCACATAATAAATGAAACGGCAGCAAAAATGCAAGAATTGAAGAAATCTGTTTTATGTGTTCTTAAGAAGGACATATAGGTTAGAGTCTGGTACTCGAGGAATATTTACAAGTCTGTGCTTCTAAGATTAAAAAAAAGGTTACTTCTTCCATTTAGCAAGCCACAAAATACTAGGTATTTGTTCAAATAAAGGACAATATTTTTAGTAGTTATATTTTTTTAATTTTTTTTTTTTTACATTTATCATCACTAGTACGGGAACTTGCTAGTATGCTGAAATAAAAGCAGCATTCCTGGATTTAGTTACAAAATACTGATAAGTTAAATGCAAATAGATATTCTTGGCGCAGACTGCACAGTAAAGATTTAGACATATAAAGAAGTGGTCATACGGTATGAGAACCATTTCTGAAATTGTTATTCTCTCCTGTTCCTGAAGTTTATGAGTAATCGATGAAAAGGTTTAACTTGCTTAACCTTACCAAAGGTGAGATGTCCTTTTGTTATCTCAACAGCTGGGTAAGCATTTTAACCATAGCATATTGCCGTTTCTTTCAGGGGGAATCACATTAGAAAATAACAGCAGCTGACATACAGCATATGAGCATCATTCATTAGCATACAGAAAAGGAAAATCCAGCAGTTGAGCTGCAATTTTGATTATTACAGACTCAACAGATTTCTGTTTTATTCACAAGGATTCAGTGAGCGGTTTTGGTATTAGTCAAATTCTCTCCTCTCCTGCCCCCAAAAGTAGCTGATGCAAACAGGCTTGCCTTGTTTCATTCTTCTCCAAAACTGTCTAGCTTCTCTACCATGATCTGGCCCACACAGAATTTACATTTCAACCGATCAAGTTTGGGAATACTACAAAAAGCTATAATCAGTTTTGTACAAAATTCGTTTTTGCTATTAAAGCTTTGTGCAGTTGTAAGAGCATAAAGACATCATAACGTACATACAGCTTTGTATTTTTTTAACTGTTTTAAAAACCGCTATTTTTCCTTAGTTGTGCATTGCCATGTTATCCTGCTCTTATTTTGCATATAATTTGGTGACCTTTTTGTAACTTTGATGTAACTTGTGCCCTTGATGAGTATTTTCCTGTGTTCCCCCTATCCTACACTTCCCCCCAATAAAGTGGGCAGCTTAGTTTATTGAAAGCATAAAAACCAAAGCAAAACAAAACACAACAACAGCAACAACAAAAAACCCCAAACAAAAACCCAGAATAGAATTCTGAGGTTTGGGTTTTTTTTATTTTTTTCAGGAGGGTCAGATATTAAGCCTTACCAGCCTTGACATTGTCACTTTAACTTAAGACCTATAAGCAAAGTTGTTGCCTTGCAAGCAGCACATATGGACCATTTTAAACAAAAATTGACACGGTCAGCAAACACATCCAGCTGGAATGAAAACAGTCTCTGAAAAGCACTAGTTATGGAAAGAGCAATTTCAGACAGCAGGAGCCAGAAGAAAGAGTGCTGTGAAGGTACCTGTAAAAAAAGGGGATCTACTTAGTAAAGCCCAGTACCCCACTGCTCCTGAACTAAAAAATTTAGACACTTAAAGTAGAGGCCTGGCACGCCAGCCACTTCCAGAAATGAAAACAGCAATTTTCAAAAAAAAAATATTAAAAAGTGAAGCTAGCTTTTCGCATTAAATAGCTTGATGTTAAGCGTCTTACACTTTACTGCAAAGTGTATGAACAGCAACACTGCCCAGTATACAAACTACAACACCATATACACAAATATCTGAGGGTACCAGTTTGGTAAAGACCTTGGAGAGGAGAGCTACGATCAGACGGTGATTAAACCATTTCTAATGACTTGATAGGCCATAAAAATGGTGCAGGAGAGACAGAGAACTGATTAAATAAAAAGGGGTCAGATCCAGCACTGAGGGTATGAGAGAACAAGGAATTTAAGCATTTGGCTAAGCATTTAACTCTCTCCCCTCACACACTTCTCTATCAAAACAGTCTGCAGCATGACTCCCCACAATTTAGCCTACAGATCAACCTCAGAGCAAATTGGCTCACTGTGCTCTAAAAAGAAATGGAAATTACTTTCTTCCCTACATTGGAAGCGATAAAATTTACCTGTAATATGAATCATTTGACTGATTTCAATCTCCTAGCCAGACATTTTTACCATTAGGATAAGGATAAAGATAAATGTTTCTACTGAAGGAATTATTTTATGACCTGTTATCAAATTTATATATATATTTTTTTAAAGCAAGCAAACAGCACTCTGAAAGAGAGAAATATTTTTTACCAGTTGATCAAACACGATGCTTTGTTAAGGTCGGAGAAAAGAAGCAGTGAGAGTGCTGGGAGGGTGAACTGAAGAGCGTTAGCTACTAGCAGTGACAGCCTGGCACAGGTGAGTGATGAGCCCTGGGAGAAGCTCCTGTGCTTCCACAGCTCCCTCTCCCCCGGCGTTACAGACCTGCTAACACACACCTGAACGGGCGCAACTGCAGAACTACAGAAAGGCAGGGGGAAAAGCCTCTTTGATACCACAGAAAATGAAAGGAGCTACACTCCAGACAGAAAACTCTGGGCAGTCACCAGCCCTGCTTTGCTCTGATTTTACTGCAAGACAACCCTCAGCTGGAATCAATATGCTAAAATAAGCATAAACCCAAGAGTGACACACCATACAGTCGCTAGGTTCACCTGGAAAACTCTGTTTGTACAATCTGTTTACCAACTCAAATGTGATTTAGAACCCAAGTATATGTGGTTTTCCAATATAATACGTTCAGGATGTCTCATTCTTTCTCTTACAAAAGGAAGAAGAGAGTAAAGAGAGCAGGGTCCCTGGGGCTGCAGGGTGGTGTCTGTTTGTGCTGGCTGTTGCACAGACACAGAGCACATGAGAATTCACAAACCAAACCAGCAAGGCAGCCAAACAGTGTGTCCAAGGAGCTGAATTTGCCCTGATTTTACATAGGGGAACTGGGCCACAGGAAGATGAAACAACTTTTTGTTCTTCAACCAAGCAGTGTGCTCAGAACCATGAAATCCAATCTACTGAATCCTACCACTTCAGACTTTACCTGCAGAAGTTTCTTTCCAAATCCCCTGGATGGTACAGGTATTTTTCCCTACATTACTTCATTTTCTTCACACTAGAGAATTTCCAATCAACTAAACCTAGCATCTTCATATTTTGTTAATGAGCCAGTGAAGTATTTTCTAGGGCATTATGCAAAAGCCTGGCACCAGCATTGCCGATGGCTCTCGCCCAGGGCACTCCCAACAACCCTCTCCAGCCACCGACACTTCACAGTGCAGGGAAAACTCTGAAGAGCCACAAGAAAGACAAAAACAAGCAGCCTTTAGGAAGGATTTTGGAAGCTAGAAAAACAGGGCAAAAGTTGTTACTGTTCTGAACACAAGACCCCTCTGAACCGTGCCCAAATGCCTGGCCCTACAGAACCAGGCACAAACACTGACGCCTGCTCTCCTTACGGCTGCACAGCTCAAAGCAGTGGAAGAATTAGACGACAAGTATAGCTCCTGACCCTTGACACAAAATAAAAGGTAGATGTGAAAACAAACAAAAATGTATTTTCCATACTGACAATGCCAATCGGTGTGCGTTTAATCTAAATGCAGACAACATACTGCTAAAGAGGAATTGGGGGAATGGGGTTAAAGGGCCATAGATGTGAGGCTTTTCCACTACACTCCCAAAAAGCTGAGCTGATTTTGAAAGCACACCACGTAGACTTTCTGTAGTATTTCCAAAATCTTTTTCCTTCTTTCCCAAGATGCTACATGGTCATAGACAGGCCAACTTTTGAAAATTACTCTGAAAAAATGCCTTGAATCTGCACTGGCTATGTTTACAAAGAAGAATCTTAAACCTGCCAAGATCTGTAACACTGCAAGATGAGAAACTCCTGGGTATTTTAAAAAATAAAACACAAGTAAGTGGCTGTATACTTGACACCCCAAAAACATTCAGCTTCTACTGCAAAGCAAATTGAAGCCACAAAGACTTCTGTTAGCTTTCGTGGGGTTTATTGCCAGCTTTTCTAGTCTGCAGCATTTGGTGCCAAATAATAGATGGGCTAGAAATCGTTACCCAGTGTTACATAATTTTATTGGTTATATTTCGTGTTTTACTTTAATTTTAACATGGTCTCTGGCGTTTTATTTCCAATTTAAGGGTAATGTATTTCTACCTTTCCTCCACAGTTCATTCCAATGAGCATTCAACAATTTGTTACATTACTGCCACTGATTTTACCAATTCAGACTGCTTTTATGAAAGGCTTGCTTTTAATTTCAAGTAGAATGCAAATTAGGATAGCTATTAGGCTACAGCAAACTCAAAAGCTTTCATGACAACAGTCACAAAAGGTGCCAGGTTGCCAAAACTGGAACCAATATTCAGTATTTATCTGCATAAAAGATGCAGCTGAGAAAATAAACTTCAACATCTTCCATGCCTCACCTGCCATTCAAACCAGCCACTCCAGAGGTTAGAGAAGGTGAGCAGCTCAAGTCTCTTCTGCTCTATCAGAACTGCACCCCAGCTGCAATGACTATGCTTTGTTAGCAAAACTTGCTAACACTCAAATATGTAAGTAAAAATCAGAATATTAAATTTAGACTTCCATCTTCTAGCATTTTAAGTTGGTGCCCATCCAGAAACACTTTGAGAAACAATGAAAAAGCAGCTGGGATACACATCTTCCAGACCTATCTGCATAATGAAAAGATCTTTATTTGGGCACACACAGTCAATTTTTGATGCCATATGATCCGTTTTTACTATAGTATCGACACAAATTACATCAGAGGCTTTACAAATTTCATTTGGGGAGCAATTAATTTACACCTTTTGAAGCAATTTATGTTGCTCAGTTTTTATGTAAGCGAAAACTACACAAACACATTCTCCAAATGAGGAAACCTGATCTCTCTCATACAACCAAACCTGCATATCGCTAAGAGGGCATTTCAGACTACAGCAGGTACCCTTAGCAGATGGTAAGCTGCTGACAGCTTTAGATGTTCTAAATTAAATGAATCAAGATACCACTTGTTCCAAGTGAGTGGGTGGTTAATCACATTCACCCTTTGTATTGTTGACATATAATGTTGATTTTGGTAATAAGAAAACTGTGAATTTTGCAGAAGATGGAAATGTGTTTTAAATTCAGAACAAAAGGTCAATTTTCCACTCATAATCAACACTCCCATTCTCCTATCAAAACACATTAGAAATAATAAGAAAGTGGGTTAGAAAGTAATAAAAACCTGGGGGTTTCCACAGTGAAGGTGAGGAAAGTTGTTAAAAGGTTGTGTGCAACTGATTCTTTCTGTTACTCAGAACTACAGCAGAGATTATAATCTTTGATTTCAAACTTTTAGGCATGCCAATTCATGTGTCAAAATTCACATGAAAAAGTAAATATTTTCCACATTCAATTACCGTATAGCACTCATTTGTACACATCTATTTAATTACTCTCATATTAGTTACAGGTATTTGAATATCAATCCTTCGTATTTTAGCTTGCACTATAGGTCTTCGTATGTGGAACATGAACCCAAAGTCTGAATGAACAGCTATGAGGTTTCAATAAAAATAAATTAAAAAAACATTTTGTTTTTCATATGTGTTCACATACATGAAAAATGAAGCTATTTTCATAGAAATCTTTGGCCTGATTTAGGGCCTTGAACAGTCATCAAAGTGACATGTTGCATGATCAATAGCATTAGGAGTGCAGCAGACTACTCACTGCTATTTGGAATTCTCTTAATTGGGTTTTCCTCAAGGAAAGCAATTCTGTTTCATTATACTAACTGACAATAGCTGCTGCTTGAGCATGACAGCGTTATCAAATATTCTGCTTAATGGCGACATTTGGTCAGTACTGAGAAGCGAAGTGGTGTTTTACCAGGTGTTGATTAGGCATGAAATGTTGTTCATTTCTAATCTTTTATCAAATAAGCTGCCCTAAAAAGGCTAAAAAATCAAAACAAAAAATGAAATGCAGTGAATATTTTATGAATTTACTTTAATAGATATTGTATTTTGCCTATCAACTGCCCATGAATTCTTCCTACCACATGCAAACACGCTATATTCAAAGCTCTACAGAACAAATTACTTTCCCTTTAAGGGAGATAATGGGGTCCACTGTGGTGTCTCAAAGAGAATTCTCGCATACTAATTTTATGCTTTATAATTAAGGCTCAATTATGGCTCTAGGAGGCTGGCCTGGACTTGGATTAAATAGCAAAGAATCTGAACCGCCAAGGCTGGAGACATTCAGCCTTCTAGGTCATAAGCAGCCTTAACATCTCCCCGATGCACAGTTGCCAGCAGCAGTTATGCTGCAGGTAGGGCAGATGTAGTACAGATGTACAGCACACTCTCCTGAGACAGTCCTGAGCCGCCTGCCAAACTTACTCACACCGTCTTCACTCACTATGAAGACTGAACCCAGCTCCAGCAACACTGTGACAACCAGTCCTTTCTGACAGACAGAAACCCTGGGCACCTGGTGTAAAAGCAGGACTCTCAGCCCTTTGAGATGGGGTCTAGAGGGAGGGGTGATAACCCCCTACACGGACCCAGCACTTGGGGCACAGCAAACTCACACTTTCCCAGCGATATCATTCTAGCAACGAATCATTCTGTGGCAAAAGACTACAAACAAACGCAGCATACTCAGGAAAAAGAGAAAAACCAAGTAATCCATTTGCTGTCGCTTCAGTATAACGGTCTTAACACTTCATAAGTTGCTGAAGGACTGCCCAAAATAATACATCTGCTTTGTGTTAAGAATAGTAACAGGTATTTATTATATGACTATACAGGAGACAAGGACACACACTGAAGTAAACCTTCCAAGGGCTTCACTGATTTGGAAATGTGTCCCAGGGCCCCAGATAACCGAAGCTGACAATGACCTTGGCAGCAACAGAAGGCTAATGTTTTCACAAGGATGAACTAACCGTCCCTGAACAAACTCTCCAATGTATTAAGGCACAAATAGGCACCGATTCAAAATCAGCCATGTATGTCTTCAGCTCCCAACTATTCTCCCCAAGTTGGGCAGATTTATGGGGGCCTATACAGAATGTCACTGACCGCTTACATTTGGGTGCTCCTTGTTCTTTGAGCAGCGCAGAATATTATTACTGGAGAACACGTGCACGCATATATTGAGCCTATATAGATATATACACAACCATATGCATTTGCCACATTTGGTATTAGTGAGCCACAGAACAAAGCATCCACATTCACAGGTCTGTTAATCTTTCCAGCACCACTGAATGCAGTTACTCATCTATGTGATGCTAAGGAGAGCCCTCAGAGATGGCAGCACGTATTTCTGCAGTGCTCTCCACATCCACAGCTCTCCATGTGCCTCTGCAACTGCCACAAGTGTCATCATTCCTGAATGTCTGACTGGCCTGTTCCCGCAAAACTCATTACCTCCTCTGGATAATCATTTCAGCAAAGAGCAGAAAACACTACAGGACTAGAAAAAGAAAAAACGAAAGCTGGTAGGATTATGAAGATTAGATGGGTTCGTTAGACTGGGAACAAAATCAGGTTTCCTGTTAGGAAAGAGAATGAAGAGGCATGTTTCCAATCTTAACTTTAGCCCCTTCTGGAAAGGCTATAATGGGTTTGGAGGAAAATGCCTTCCCTCAATGAGTTTTCTACTGATTCCACCAGGTAATCCGGAAGTATGCTAGAGAAACCTGACACATTAATTTTTATTTTATGTTATAAATAAATAATATTATGAAAGAGAGAAAAATGCAAACCAAAATGTCTGTGTTTACAATGCATGTATAAGAATTCCGGGGCAGAAATGGAGAAGCCATCAAAGCATTGCAACGCAGGTGCACTTTCTTGCTGTGACACCTTTCTTCATTTTTCAAGTGTGATAGCAGGGAAGGAAAAGCAGCACAGGGAGAGAAAACACACTAGTTACTCCAGCTACAGTTCCAATAAGAATTAAATACAATAAAAAGTTAAGCATCCAGGAAAAGTAAATGTCTTTTGTCTCCATGTCAGTATAACATGAAATGAGTACAAATTCTATCATCATCATGTAATCATAAACCTTGTATCCGCTGCAACAGATTCAAAGGATAGCTTGCCTTCTAACACTCTCATTGCCCAGGAATATGCTTTTGTTAGCCCTGACTAAGCCTCTACTCGGGAGAAAAAAACCCCACAGAGCTATGTAATTCCACTACTAAAAGATGGCCCATGACTATAGTTTTTCGCTCCGGTGTTTTGCTGTGAATACAAAAGGAAGGTATTCATACCTTCTAATATGCCTGCTCTTTTTTCCTTGAACACACAGAAGGCCTAGTTTCCTAATGAGAATACCTAAATTGGCTGCCTGAAGACAGACAAAATAAGCCCTCACAAAAAAAAAATAAATTTTAAAAAAATCATAACTCAAGAGTTCTATTGGTAACTTACATCTTTGAGAGTAGTACAGCAAGCACATAAATAACCAAAGGCAAAAAAAGCAATACGACTCCTGTCTATGAATAAACAATATAGATTTTCCCCAAAATCTCCATGCCTGTGCCGAAACTTTTGTGGTCTAGATATTAAGTTTTTCTTTTCAGATTTTAAACCTGCTGGAATGGACCTTTCCTTGGTGCCCCAAGGGACTGCTAAAGGCATGACCTCCAGGGATTCTAATGCAAGAAGATCCAGCTGAAGGTTAGGATGTAATCTGGTGCGAGCAGTCAGTTACTGCAGTTTTTGCTTGCCTTTGCTGCAGAAGATGTACATGTTAAAAAATAACTGTCTATGGACTGGATTCTCAGAAAGCTCTTATTGACTTTCAAGTCAATGGTACTTGTGGTCTTAAACTACTTAAGTGCTTTCAGAAATCCAACAAAAGTCTATAAATCAGATTTGTTCTGTCCAGTCTGCCCAAGAGGCAGCACTTTCAAGTTTTCTCCCAAGTCCCAGAATCAGTATGCACCACAACTAGTTTCTTTATTCTTAAATACTCCTGGGTCACATACAGAAAATGAAAACTGTCAGAGTCAACAAACCTGTAATACTCAAAACTTCTGGAACTTACGCTTCAAGTGTAACATATGACTACTTTATACATTCTTACTAAAAACAAAAATTAAAAACAATTCTTCATGAAATAAAGAAGATTAAATTGGTACATTTCAGTTCAAAATATTAGCCTTCCCTTGCTAGGAGGAAAACCGTCACTAACTGGGAGAGACAGTAATATTCCCATCCTTGCTATGAATTGGAATTTCATGTATTATCTGCTGCTTTAGCAGACTGCATCTGCTTGCTTGAGCAAATAGTTCAGAAAATACATTGTTGGAGCATGGTGGGTCTGGGTTTTTCGAAACTTTACCATGTATTTCCATGTAATTTTTAAACATCTGATCTGGCCTTTCTTTTCTGCTGTTCCAATGAGCTACCTGTGCCAAACTCCAGCAAAAGTAGAGCCACGCAGAGAAACTGTTCTGTTCATATGTGACTACATTGCTGGAGGTAGCAACGCCTGCACTGCCAGAGCAGAGGTGATGTACGACGAGAGCTGCCAGAACTGCTGTGGGAGCATGGCAATGCTCCCTTCTTGTCCCTTACTGGTGGCATGCCACCCCAGCAACTAGTGCTCCCCCAGCATCCAGCATGGCTTTAGCAATACACAACATGATTCCAATGATGAAAAAACATTCATTCAGCTTTAGTCGGTATCACCCTTTTCACCTCAGAAGGATTCTGAGCAATGCATGGGCAACTGGTTGCATTACTCCAAAGACCCTAGTTGCACATTGCCCTGTAGACAAATAACTGAATATTTTTATCTGCTGTTACACTTGTTTCATCCAGTGCACCTGCACTTCCACCATCATATTTTTCTTGATCTGGGCCAAAATACTTAGTTTTGTGCACTTCTAAAATGGCAATATCATCAGACAGTGGGTGAGCCAGCTTTTAGAGCTCTTTCATTCATTCGCACCTCTCTATTTGGCTTTGCAACTAACACATTTACAGCTATTTTTTTCCTACTGGAAACATATTTTTTCTGACTTGAGGTTGCCTTTGCCTCAAGACTTAACTTTCCCAGGAGTTTCAATATTTACTTTCTCTAGAGAATTTCTCACAGCGTATAATGACCACTGTGCCAAGAATAGCGTGATGCAGGCAACCTACACACAGGCAGTCCCCATCTGCTGAAAAAGCCCTGTTGGTCTCCAGACACTAGAAGCAAAACTGCTCTTCCTCATCTCAGAGGTCAGGAATCTACACAAGCTGTGCAAGAAGCACATTAAATTTCAATCTCTGTGTTAAAACAATGCAATATTTTCCATGAACTTCTGAGGAATAAAAAAGTATAGTCAGAACTCATTCAATGCTTTGAACTTTTATAGTGTTTTATAGTGTCAAAAGTAATGGAGAAGTAAAGCAAAGATTTGCAATTCTTACCAGCTTCAGTCAGTCAGAAATACTGGACATTAAATGCAATTGGCAGGATGAGAGAATTTCAGACAAGTTCAGAGATTGCCAAGAAAAACAACTAAATAAGTGCCAAATAAATGCCTACTGCATTGCTGCCTTACCCTCTATTCCCAGAGTGTTTCCTGAGAGTTCCTCTTGCACACAACTCTTACCCAAGTATTATCACATGCAGCTATTTGGAAACATAGGTGCAAAATCCATTACGAGAATCAGGCTTCAAAATGCCCCTTTAAAACTGAGCCAAAGCATGTAAGATTAAATCTTCCATCAGAATTCCAACTGCTCCTTTCAAACAAAACAGGTATTACATTCACTAAGTGAATTACTGGATTATAAATGGAAACTGGTAACTGCAATTATATATGGCAGAAAACGAGCTTGAAAATGCATAGGTGTGTTATATGAGGCTTTCTTTTTATTTCCTTCCCTCCTTTTCCTTGTAATGAAGAAGCTGTTACTGGCAGATGGAATTAAGCACGAGCTGCTCTGAATGCTTTTAGTCTGTCACTTGGCCTTACGCTCAAGAGCTGACACTGAACATAACTCCCTTCTAATAACTCTGCAACATATTTCCTGAGTACTCTGTGCTCTAATCAAAAACCACGGGCACTTTCCAAATGAAGTCTGACAGACCTTAGCATTGCACTGACACTTTAAACACCAGCTGAACAAAGTCTGTCTATCGGCATGTGAACTTTAGGGAGGCACAAACTTCTGTTTTCTTCAGTAATAATTGGTGAACGTCTAAAATCAAGTCCACAGTGTTAGGGTAGCTGCTAGCACTATTACTACTAGCTTCTTGCATTTGTGCATTGAAGTAGTTTCTATTGATACAGTTCAAAGCCCTTGGAAAACATTGATGGGGTAGGAGCCCAGCTGCCTCTCTGGCTGCATTGGTCCCCAAGAGAAAACAAGCAGAACAACCTCTGAATGCCTTTGAAAGCATCTACTGGTTTCTGTTAACCACATACAGAGCCTTGGCATGGACTTTGGAAAACTGCTGCACTGGCTACCTAAAATTCACAAAAATATTAGGTGATACCTATGCTAAGGCAGGCAACACTTCCACAGTATTGCACCTCATCTTTTCAAGGAGGTTAACAGAAGTGAACACTTAACTGCATCACACAGGAAATTCCTGGAAAAGGTAGGAAGAGATCCTGGGAGTTGAGACTCTTGAAATCAACCAAGCTGTCCTCCTTTTATGTTATTTGCATTCAATTCCCATTCAATCATTTAAGATGGTATAACTAATTAAGCCGCATGGTGTTGGGAGTTATGCAAATATTAAGGAGAGCATGAGATATTCTTGTGGTAGACCTAGATCCCGTGCATGACAACTTCCACATACAACCTGAATCCGCAATGGGAGACTCTCTGTTACTGTAATGAACTCACTTCCAAGTAAACTGATAAACCAGGCAAGATCCTGGAGCCACCCAGCCCTAAGGCTGACACCGCAATATTCAGCGGCTGTCATTGGTACAAAACTTTGTTCACTTTGTTATGAGACTGTTGCTTTAAAACGTGTTACAATTTCTATTTGAAATAAGCCAACAGTGTAATCGTGCATTGTTTCACTAGAGGGACAGACTTGCCATGTATGCCTGCCTGTGGATGTCATCAAAATACCATGGCTCACATGATGGCATTCCCTCCTACACTGACCGCTCTACACCAAAAGCTTCATGCTCTCATAGAAAACACACAAAACTTCCGTTCATCGTATATCCTCAAACACTAGCTTGTAAGTATTATGCTAGGGAAACGCTCTCACATCTGAAGTTATTCAAGGATGGATACTGCGTAGACTCTTTCTGACAGCAACCAATAAAATGTTCATGGCTATGGCGGCAGAAATAAATATCCACAACAGGTACAGCAGCTGCTAAATGAAGAGCATCCTGTGTTGGCCACAAACTGCTTGAGGAAAGGGAGGCTGGCTGGGGTAAGCCAGTTAAGGATATAGCAGTGATACAACCATAACCGCATACAAACCAGCTCCAACCCATAACTTTGCCACAACCCTACTGGGCTCCCTTCCTTTGCATATCTGACAAGGTCCCTCTCCGAGCACATACAAGGAAATATCAATTATATTTAACCTCAAAAAAAATTAGAAAATATCATGTGCCAAGCCTGCAGCAAAGAGATGAGATCACCTGAAAATTCCTCAGTAGAAAATGACATTTCTGGAGGTAACAAAGTGCAGCATCCACATATTTCAAGCACCATGGTACAGAATATAAAAGTCAGTTATTATGGTAACCAAATAAGATTGTAAAGGGGTTTAGCCCTTTACAGATCTATGAATCTATAAACTGTTATCCTATGTTTTTTAGGCAGAAAGTATTCAGCAAATACATTCAAATTATATTCTGTCCTTTAAAACAAACAAAAAATAATCAACAAGTAGTTCCCTATGCAGGAAAACTAATGTAAGGTGTGGAGTCTCTGGTGGCTGACTGGGTGCAAATGCTAATTGAAGGTTTTCTTGTGGCATTCATAACATCTTGTCAGAGTACTCGTGGATCCAAAGCAGCTGAAAAAAATGTTGCTCCAAAGTTGGCTCCCAAAATCCAAAATATAATGAAATCTCCCATTTTATATATCTTTAGGAATAGTCTATTTCTTTTGGGGCTTTACCAAAGCAAACCTCTTGAGAGTTGTCTCCAGGCAGATGCCACGCTACACTAGTCTTTGAAGACTTTCACTTTCTTAGGAGACAAGCAAGCAATGCTGGGTGCAAACAGAATTTTCCCAGAAATAATCTTGCAAAAAACAGAATCTCACATTTCTCCTTTCCTCCTTTGCATCCTCCTAGTCACATTATAGATAGCAATGCCCTTAATGCACCAGCTACCATGCTATGGGGAAGCCCATTAAATCTAGCTGGAGTGTTCAGCAAGTCAAATGTTGTTCTAAAGTGAGGGCATTGGATCTTTGTTACTTGTGAAGAAGCTAAACTGAGCTCAGAAGACACTAACTGCAATTTTTTAGTTTCTTCCAGTTTTGAGACTAAAGAATGCCATGCTCCCCCACCACCCGATTTTAGCAAAGAGCCATTAGATTTGTTGGAATGCATATACCATATGTGGGTACAAAAGCCTTATTTGAGAAAGGCATCTACAATGCATCTCATTTCATCAGACCTATTTTTCAGTCTATGTATTTGAACACATTAATAAAATATGTGCGGCAGACATTGTCAAATTCATCAGCTTCAGGAAAATAAATAAGATTTGCTGTTGTATTTAATTTCAATTTGACTATTTTGCGCACTTTTCACCTTGTATATTCATCAACCGTTTAGCAGCTGCAGGGATCTACAGGGTCTAGAAGTGGTTCAGATGGTACCAAAGCTGCAGTTTACACAACAGTCTTTTAACACTCTGACCTCTGCCTGTAGAAACTTACGTGCATCCACAGTTACGGAAATATTGGAGGTGTCAACGTGAACATGAAGCTGAAAGAGGTTTATTTGTTTTCACTTACACCTTTTTTTCCTCTGAAATTTCACATTCACAATCCAGAGACCTTCCTGTTAATCATTCATTTTTTGATAAATTTTATTGCCAGAGAACAAGTCTGGAGATTTTCAGACTTGTTAGAAGCCTGCACCTAAGCAGGTGAAGCCTGGCATGCAGCATAAACCTGAACTACTGGCTCTAAAAGTGGGTTTTCTTTTGCTGCCCAGAAGCCGATTCGGTGACCAGTAATATAAAAGCATAGTCTATCACATCAGTTAATGAAATTTCGCAACATCAAAGATGTCTTGAAATTCAAGAAAGATAAGACCTGTAAGGTTATCTAAGCTATCATCCTCAAAACACCGGGCTGTTCTTGGCAGCATTTTTTGGAAAAGCAAGTTTTAAAAGAGCAAAGTGATGATTTTTTTCAGCACTTCCCTTGCAGCAGAGACCAGAAGTCTGTATCATCCTTGACAAAGGGCACAGAAATAGCCAGAGTCCTTCTCACTGCTTAGATCCAGAGAGCAGAGACAGGCCTGTCGGCAGCACTCACACCAGGGACGCCCCTGCAATACAGTGGCAGCGGATGGCTCAAGCTGCCACCACAGGAGCCTAATTAATACTTTTCATGGCATCAGTGAAATTTTAACCAATGGAAATCCAAATATGCTGTGTTAATTGCCATTCCATTAGGGTTTTTAATAGCTTCTGAGTGGAAGAAAAGGACAGAAGAGAAAAATATTCATATAATGGGAAATTAACTCCAGAAAATCTTATAACATGGTAATGGTTAACCAAGTCACCATGTACTACCTACTTTCTGAGATATTTTTTTCAACCACACACAAAGCTAACAAGAATACCACACTTCTTAGAGACTTTCTGTTATACCATAGGTACCCTAAGGTAACAGTATAAAATTAATTGATTAGAATTTTCAGCCACTTGAGGCTGAAAGGAAAAAGAAGGAATTACAGATGCAGGTGCATTTCCGACGACAGTGCCCAATTCCATCATTTTAACTTTAGCACCTTTCAGATCAAGCCTTTACTATTTTCTTAAAGGTGTGGTAGGTGGCCACTTTGATCGCTAACTCGCTTGTGACATTCCTTTGTGCATTCACACTATTGTTCTCTAATACAAATACAGAGGAAATTGTAGCTTAAAAATAAATTAATATTGTGCAGCATGGGGAGCTGATGTCAAAGTAGACTGAATAGGTTTTTATCTAATACTGAAGTCTGTGCTTCCTAAAGCTCCTAGCTCAAGGCATAGTAATTCAATGGCAAATTAACATAAAGTAGACTCAGAACAGACTTTGAAAATGAGCATTATACGCCTTCTACCACACAGACAAAAGAAATATCTTGCTGTAATATGTGAGATTTTCCAGCTCTGATACCCTGGTGAGAAATAAAAAAATCCTCACTTTCACACCCACCGAGGAGTATCATAGCTTAGCCGCAGCACACATGAGCATAGAAGAAACAAATACCTTTGGCAGGGGGTGAGCTTTAGAAGAAAAAGGAACAGGATTGACTCAGAGCTGAAAAATGTGGAGCACTGTTTCAACAAGTAGGAAATGTATTGGTAATTCAGCAATGTAAACCCACAAAGAGGAGTGTTGCACGGGTACAGCCACCTGATGAAGGCATCCAAGCTCAGGAAAGTGTTTAATGGATGCCCTGGTTGAAAGACACAGAGAGCCGTGGAGCTCAAAACACTTAACAACTAATTTAGCAGGAGAAAAATCAAAATTACCAGTCAAGGGAAATCTTCCAGCTCTGTAGATTATCAACATGAGTTCTGCAGTATGGTACTAATATAGTTTACACTACTGCAAACAAACTGCAATTCGGTCTCCTTTCAAATCCCGTTTATATCTATCTATCTATCTAACTATATGCTCACATAAACCAAGGACTCCTACCAAGCCCTTGGGTTTTGATCTCAAAGAAAACTCCTCATTTGGAATATCGTCTTTTCCATAGCTCCCTCTTCAAAACAATTTTTCCCCTTCCACCATGACTGTCCCATTTGGAAGTCAGGCCAGTTCATCTTATGCTGGTGTTACACAGCACCCAGCTGGGCATTGCCAGAGCCACACCTGCCCATCTCACACTGCAGCCCGCTGCCACTTCCAGCCGTCCCCCAGCCCACCAGACCTCTTCCTCTTCCAACACTTCCAAAAGTTTTACGCTCATAGCACACAGTTATGTTTGACCCCTAAAAGGGCAGAAATAAGAAGATTTGTGCTATTAATTTTGTACATGATTTTGCAGTCTCCAGTGTTTGCAGCACCTCACTCCACTCATGCCATCCACAAGTTTCAGTACACGTCTGCTTCTTCCACACACATCATTAATCAATACAATGAGCAGGTTTAAGCCAGGACTGATCTCTGAAGAACATCATTAGTAATTGCCATGTGATAATATCCCTTTTAATAGGATCTGTTGCAATCTTCTCTTTAGTTAGCTCCCCACATCCATTACAATCCTTGCATTGATTGTTTTGTGTCTTCAAAAAGGAGAAAACGCATGCGTAGGTATCACACTATCACCAAATAGCTGCTTATCTCTCATTCTAGTTTTATTTATAAACTGGCAGGCAGGCTTTTTAGCTACCCATAAAATTACAGGAAATTTAAAAAAAAAAAAATTCTACTCCTTATTTGTTTTTCAAACTCTACAAAATAATGTTTTTGCCCGTAATTTTGAAGGTGGCTGCTGTTGACAGTGCTTCCACCAACTTTGCCAACTTTATTTCTAATTTAAAGTTATTCTGGAATCTCTAATCCCATATTTGAAATTCCTATTACTGGGGGCTTTAATCACAATTGGCTTGGCAAGAGACATGTTTACACAGCTCCACTCTGTTAGTGCCAACCTAGTCAACATATCCCATTAAAACAACCGCCTTCAGGTCAGGAGCTACCTTTACACATGCATGGATGTGCACTCACCCACAGTCAAACAATTATTAGTTACAGTGTCCCTTGAACAAGTAGCTTTTTTCTGCCAACATTATAAAAAATGAGATTTCTTGGAAGTTATAAGACATTCATGGGAAAGTCAAAAACGTTAAACCATTACTTTCTTGTTCTTCTTTTTACCCTGGACAGAATCTCTTTACAGATTCTTTTTGATGAGTAAAAGCTAAAATAAATAGGAGATCTCTAATATGCCATATGAATCAAACAGTTTTAACTTCATCCTTCCAAAGCTGAACCACCACTATATAACTGCATATGATGTGATTTAGCCACTCCTTAAAGTATCTCCTGAAGGTATATATCTCACTTTTTTCCCTTTCTTCACACATCCAGAGCTTCCACTCAGACTGTTCATGCATTCATTACCTCTCTCCCTCCAGTATCACAGCCTCAGCTGAATACAAAAGATATTACCTCTTTTCCAAACTGCTCCTTGCATTTAATTTTTAAAACTGTTGATTAATCTCAACTCTTAAGCTGGAAAAAAATTGAAAACATCCTTCCTGAACAAGACAACAAATACCTAAGTTACAACAAACTAATTCGTCACTAATTTCATGCTTGCCCTTTCCATGAAGCTCATTAAGCTACCATACAGCACCTCAGCTTTTCTTGAATTTACTGATCACATCCACACTGCTCTGGGTAAAGGTCATTTTACAGGTTTGTGTCAGTCTTTGTTTAAAGGAGCTTTTGCTCACAGCTGCTCCACTTTACTCTTAAAATCCAAAATGCACAGCTTTGATGTTGTTCCTTTGTGCTGATTCTCTTTCCCTCTTTGGCATAATTTTCAAAGCATTTCACGGCAGAACTTCATGTCAGAACCACTTTTAGCATCTGTAGGGGTTCTCCAGGAGGCAGCAGTAGGGTCAAGTCTTTTAATCCTGACATCAATACCCTCACCACCAGACATCTGAAATATAAAATATTCACGCGTATAGGTAACAACGTTAAAGTGTTTATTGCAAATGTTACATCTATCTCAAACATGCCTTCTTCTACAATGACACAGGCGATCGATAGTTGGCTTAATGATCAGATACAAATTCTATACCAGCCTATCGGTATGATGATGATTTCTTTCTGCCAGGACATTCAGCCCCGCAGGTACCTGTACAGTATACACCGAAAATTCTCCTTCAGCCTGTGTCATATTTAACAAATGCCTTAAAGCAAAATCTTAGGAATATCCTGTCCTTTAACACATGGCTTGCATGACAAATGCCATCCTGATTTAAAAAGGCTCTCTATGAAGAGCTAAATATTTACTCTTGGGGCTACATACTGATCCATCTAAGGTAATGGAGTAATTTTTGCCCTGAAGAATGAGTATTTATACATTTAGTATGTCATTTTATTCAGCAGATAGTGTTAACAGAAAATGTCATAACACAATCAGAGTGGACTTAAAATTTTAGTTCATGCACATGTTCATTACAATGCACATGCTTCTGCACCTACATGAAAAACTTTTATTGGATTACTGAAAGTTGGGGGGGGGGGGGGGTGGGGTGGGGAAGCATGAGGAGGAACACAAACTAAAACCAAACACATCTTAGTTCAACCAAGCATCCTTTTTCACAGTGACCAGAGAAGGATATATTTGAACAGACTGCAAACTGAGTCCCACATCAGATGAGTTTTTTTAGTTAAGTATGCTTTCACATAATAGATCTACTATATTATGTACTTAGAGTCTTCATAATACAGCATACTAGCTATATATTATTATAAGAACCATGCTGAACTGCCTAACTCTGTACATAAAAAAAGGAAAAGAAAGATGCTAGGGAATCTGTTTTCCTGTTTAAACAAAACATTCGTTCATACCAAAAGAGAGCTATATCATATGGCAAACATACATAAGCAATTCATTTTCTAAGATTTATACTTAACATCTAAATATATTACTAGATAGGGAGCAGAGAAGAAAGGTCATCATTTATTAAGTAAAATGCAGGAAGGAGAATTCATCTGATTAAAACATTAGCATATAAATACGATACAAATCCTGAACCTCAATGCTTTCCAAAAAAAACAACTACAAGTTCTTAGGGGTACAAGTCATCCCTGGCAGACATAATATAGCAGCAATCAAAATGGCACAGATTCACTAGTGGTAAGGAGGTAACACCGACTTCAGGATAAAGGATAGCTTTAACCTATGTCTTTTCCAAAATTTTGTGATACACCACTGTGATGCATCGTAAATTCCAGAGGCTGTTAAATATATTACTTGGGAAGAGAAGTGTACAAATACACGACTAAAGTGCAATTGAAATAGAAAAGCTTTATAAGTTACTGCTTTTCATCTCTGTCACTGCAACTGACTGTGCAGACTTTTTGCCTGCTCTAGTGCACTGTAAACCTCAATAAGGATTCTTTCAGCAAATAAATTTCAATTCACCATTGCCATGACATGGAGTGTGTCCAAAGGCAGTGACAGCAGCTCAGCTGAAAATGGGAACATAGGAAAACACCGCTACCTTGCAACTGCCAGCCCACTTCCTGAAGGGGACTTTGCTATGAAGCAGAGGGAAATATATTTCAAAATCCTCCCGATACTAGATGGAACTTTAAAGGAAAATATCTTCCCTTACCCAACCCATCTTCTGCTTTATATCTAGTTGGTGACAACAGACTTAGCTGAAAACAGAATATATAATTGGTATATACAAATCTCTGATAAGAAAATCTTGGTATTATATTATCTCAATATTACTTTGTTTCACAATGGTAAATTTACTATTGCTAAAGGAGGCTGGATGTAAACCATAATGTTTTCACAAAGTTCAGAAAAAAAATCAGTCTCAACCTTTATTATCTTACATTTCTGCAACAAGCAAACTCATCCATAGCCTTCCAAATCCTGCTTCTGAGAAGAGATCAGGCATCCTAGTGATCCTCACACGCAGCAATAAAGTGTTTTAATTTCTTTATCCACAGTTCTCCAGCTTTCAGAATCATCCAACAAAACAAACAAACAAGAATTCCATCTGATATAACGAAACCTCTCCATAAATCCACCCCCACAATTACCTTAATTTAGAGATAAAGGAATAACTGCATTGCACTTTATGATCACAGATCCAGAGATTAAAATGAACTCAATAAACAAACAAACTGTGGTTTGCTACACACTGCAAGCCAGATTCCTCTGCTGCTTAAGGTATTCCCAGAGATATCATCTATCATAAACTAAAGATACATTAACAGGAAAGGGGAAGTAGTAACTCTTACAATTTACAGAAAAAGAAACCAGTAACAGAAACATGCTGCCTTGGCTGTCACTGGTTAAGGACACTGCCAATATAATAAAGCAAATTAGAGAAACTGGGCTGATGCTACTGCAAATAAAGCAGCAGTGCTAGGAGAGCAATGAGCAAGAACACAGAATCACAAATTCAACGTAACTGCTCAGACAGCAACCCTAAAACTCAAAATTAAACCAGGTAGCTGAAAAATTTAAAGGTACTATTCACTTAATTTTGTTATTGTTAAAATAAAGCTCTATTCACTTGGTTCCTGGTCCCAATTCAGTGCTCATTCTGTTTCTGCAAAAAGAATTCTCAGATGAGCAAAGCCAAGGGAAATACTACTGCACAGCTTTGCACAAGAACAGAAAGGCCATGCAGGAATCCTCCATACGCACTGTAAAAATCAAGGTTTGTTTTAAGACTATATGACAGAAGAGGCTGATCAATAGAAACCCAACTCATAATTTCCTGGATTCACTGGGAACAAAAAAAGTGAGATTAATCCAATGACAGCTGTACATCCAGCCTAAAAATTCAACAACAAGGTTTTGCCACTGACTGGGACTTCACTCTTATTCAGGCACAGCCTTACACAAGACATTGTCTTCTCTGTTTATCATTTCAACATGGATAGGAAGCTTGAAAAAATAGAAAGATCACCACTGCAGAAAACTGGCTCTACTTCAGAGTGTGCTCAGACGGACAGAAACCTTTACTGCTGACTCAGCACGTCATCCATATCAGAGGTCTGTGCCTGGAACTAGACGCAGCTTTATCCCCACTCATTCGTGCACTACTTCAAAGCAGATCTTACAGATTGAAATATTGCACAATATCGTGGTAAATTTCCTTCCTGCATAAAAGATCGGGTATATTTCAATT
This sequence comes from Falco rusticolus, assembly GCF_015220075.1. NCBI lineage: Eukaryota > Metazoa > Chordata > Aves > Falconiformes > Falconidae > Falco > Falco rusticolus. The sequence continues at coordinate 11,288,860 of NC_051201.1, read as the reverse complement.
TCCTCTCCTTTATATAATTGGTAACATTTTTCTTCAGCAATTAAATTTATATTTGAAATAATTTCTTCAGAAATTAGAAGCTGGATAGCCTCTGCAAGCTAGAGATTTTTATTTAAAATATTTACTAGAACTGGGACAACGCCAGAAAAAGATGTTTCCTCTAACTTTCGGGGCTTCAAGTCAAAGGTCTTCAAAAGCTTCTCTATTTTTTTCACATTTATCATTTATGAGACATCTTTCAAAACCACAGTCATGCTGACACTTCAGGATTCTGAAAACTACACTTCCAGCATAACATTACAACTATGGCCAAGCGTAAAGACGAAGCCAAATCTTGCCTTTGGTTTGGGAATGACATTGGTTCTAGAAAACAGTAATCCCAAGTGACCTTATTACCATACTGACTTTCCACCTTATCTGGTGGGATTTTACAGCTGTAACAGTCTGCCCCATTACATAATGTGATTCTCTTCAAGTAAATCATTATATCCATAATTTAAAAATTATGTCAGAGTACAAAGAATAGTTCGGTCACTTGGGAATTACAGCAAACCATCATCACTAAAGATGATTAATATCCTAAATGCAAAAAATGGAATGCTCTTTATACAGCCTCAGTGTTAATAAAAAGATTGTCAGTCAAAATGTGGGCCATAACAATTACAAAAAATGTTTTAAAATATTTATTTCAGCATTTGTTGATATATAACTATTCAGAGGAATAATAACTACAAGAGCAGAGAAGGAACCTGCTATCATTGTTGAAAATTTAATCATTTAAGAATCACCAACTTCATAAATTACTGATCACTTAGAACATCTACATACCATATGGGACATAGAGCCTACCACTGGCACTTGAACGTTGTGGAGAGCAGAAAAAAGCTGTGAGAGAAAACGCAAATGTTTTCTAACTGATCCTGCACATAAACATACTTTTGGGGAATTTCCTTTGTTCCTCAACACCATTCTTGTACTCATCTTATTTCATTTGCTCCCTCTGAACATTTTATAAAACAGAGAGAATGAACTTGGAAAAAAACATAAGGGGGGGGGTGTTCACGGTAAGGTATTGTTTTAAAGATCAGTTATAAAAGTGAAGATCGTCCTAATTCAGGACTTTTTATGTTTAGCTAAGGAAGTTTTCAACAGTGGCTATAAGGAGATCATATGTTCACAGATCTGACCAAACACACAACACTCATAAGACTCTTGTTTTAGTCACTAATTGCCAGGAACAGGCATCATAAAGATCTGGAGTCTGAAGAGAAATTAATCTGTTTGACTTCTAGGTACACCCTGTCAGAGCAAACGGATCAGAACAGGGGGTTTCAAGCAAATTAGTAAGAATGCTAAAAAATGCTTTGGAAAAAATAGAGGAAAATTCAAAGATCCAATGCTTTTTCTTCCCCCACCATGTGTAAAAGAGAGGATCAGAAGAGGACATGAGATCAATTGTTTTAATGTAAAAGGCTCTTAGTGAGAGGGAGTTTGATGAATTATTCTCTGTATCTGCTGGGAGAGGACAAGCCATAATTGGCTTAATTCTCAGTGAAAAGGACTTCTATTGAGAAAATCTCTATACATCAAAAGGTAATCATAATGGAATAGGCGGCTAAGAGAGGTTATGGAAACCCTATCATTCTTTATAGGCACAGGTTAGGCAGACATCTGTCAGGCGTTGTGAAGGTATACCTCATCCTCTCAAGAACTGCTGTTCCTAAACTTTTTAAGCCTAGGAAAACTTTTTATACATACTAGGTTTCATCTTGCCCCTGTGCCTGCCATGTGACCCTTTATAAAACATTTTGAAATTAAGGCAGCATCAAAGAGACCTCGTGGACCTCCTCACTGAGCACTGCAGGCCCCTTTTTGCAATGTGTATGTATGGGGGGGAGGGGGGGGAAGAACAAAAAGTAAGATCCTGCAGCTTTAAAAATAGTGTCCGATTAATTCTGCTGATGTCTTTGGCTTCCTCATCCTTTATCCATAGTCTGGGGGGTTGTGCCTGTGTCTGGTGGGTGGATCACAGCCTCCTCCAGTTCTGCCCAGCTCTCTGCAAGTGAGGGCTGTGGAAGGGCTCCAGGGTCTCTAGCTTCAAACTGCACACTTCCAGCAGAGGAAACCTAACGTGTAAGATAGTCAATTTCAACTGGCTGGCTGTTCTTCAAAACCTTAACTCCTAACATTCCCTCTTCACCAAATACCACAGAAATAATGATGAAGCTGTAACTCCATCGCATCACCAGGTGTCCCAATATCAGACTACATAGGGCCAATGATGAGTCACAGCACAACAAAAATTTGTATTGCTAGCATATAACTAGTGGAATTTAAAAAATAGCTTGAGACTGGATGAAGTACACGAGATATATGGTACTGAACAACCTGGCAATGTACAGAAGCAGCCTTGCCAGGTACACCAGTCAGTCCAAACTGGTAGAAAAGGAGAGGTTTAATTTCCTTGGCATTCATAGATTTAAAAAAACAAAACAAAATAAAAACAAAACAAAACAAAAACCCCAAACAAAACATACACCACCACACCCTGAAGCTCCCATCCAACTAGGAATTAAAAATCAAAGCAACAATTTAATTTGATATTCAAGGGTAGGTATGAAAAAAAGCATTTAATTAACAGCCCAGGGAGTAATGATATACATGGGACTGTAACGTGATGAGACACAGTGATGATAAAATGAAAAAATAAAGTCATATTTTTTGATTTAGTTGTGACAATCCACATATACCGGTAAAACTATAAAAAAAGGATTGTAGTTTTTCATCCTTAGATAAAAATGACTAAAATCTACTTTACTGATTATCCATTGTCTGAAGGAGGCCATGCTTATGATGCACAGATAAGAAAGCTCATTTAGAGCTATTTGTAAGAACTGGGATTTGCACTTGTGTCTTTGGTAATAATTATGGCCACACACTTACCCTGCCACACATAATCTATCATCTGATTATTACTGTCCACCCACTGAATTTTAGCGATGCATCTCATTACCAAGGATGCTGGAATGAGAAGGCACTGTAAAAGCATAAGACAGCACTATCATAAACAGTATCAACAGCAGCAGGTTATTTGAAAGCTCTTGCTTCCCAACCCCAGCATCTCTTGTGAATTGCTTTAAGTAACTCAGAAACTTGAAGTTACTAAGAAATTTTTAACTGTCAAATTGGACTTTCTGACAGAGCAGCTTTGGTACATGAGCACTACAGCACCTAGAGAGTAAGCCAGAGGAGGAAGGAGCGCGATGCTCTCCAGATGCCCGTCAGTCACCCGCTGCACTGAAGATCAGTGGAACATGAAAACTTTTACTCTCCTCTTCTCCACAAGGAGCCTTGCAAATCAGCCCTCACCCCAAGCGGTGTTCACGTTCTCCCGTCTTGTTTTCATTGACTTGTCAAGCGTGCAGGAAGTGGGAACACTTTACAAAAATTGCCTGCACTGCACTCATTAAGGAAAAAGCAGTTTTCAACCAGTGAGAGAATAAATGTTTTGCCTGTACTCTGCTGAAGGAACTACTTAGGAACAGCAATATAGGGATTATGTTTTCACAAATCTGAGCAAGCCCCACAGAATCAACTTGCTCTGTGTCAGTAACCACTGTTTTTTGTCTCTTCTCACTATGCTGTAGGGTCTGGTCACCAGTGTCTGAAAAAAAGCTGAGGTCTTTAGCTCGAATGCAGTCTCTAAGCCCAGCTCTTCTGACAGTGGACAACTGAGGTCCACACAAGATCTTCTGGAGATTTAACTGACTGCCAGGGAGCTGTCACAAATATGCCATGTAGCACGCCAGTCAGTGGGGAACAAGGTTTCTGAGCTCCACCACCATTACCAGGCTTCTAAATGCTCTTCAGCTCTAAGATAAAGCATAAGTAGAAATTTATTAGAAATCAATTAGAAAACACAAGCTAAGGCCATACTGAATTCTGGTGGTCAGGGCTTCTTTTCCCTTATTTTATCAGACTTCTCCCTCATCTTGCACCGGTAATTTGGCTTCCCTGCCTCCATCCCTCCTTATTATGAATTCTCCTGATCTGATCCAACAGGCAATCACAGATCCCTAATTCTTTCCCTGATGCTCAGCACTCTTCCCTTGTTAAACCAAGGTACAACCTTACATACTGAAGTACTCTTAAGTAAACCAGTCTTTAATGCTGCTGGATCTTTGAGATACCAGTCCAGAACTGGGGTGAAAAAAGAACAGAATAAGAGAACGCAAGGATACTGCATATTCAAAATAAGAGTGCACAGACGGAGAGATCCACAAAAGTTACCTCAGTATCAAATAGTATCCATGAGCTGTGCATTTCCTAAAGCACTACTACCATCCTCTCTCTGATCTCTGAAAGGGAAAAATTAACAAATATACTCAGAACAGTTCTTGTAAAACAAGTCTATTTTAAGTATATTTAGCATAGCTATAACAAATAGAACATACAGGTGCATAAGAAATTATGCTGTCCTTATTCACAAAAAGTAATTTTACGCATCTAATCACTTACAGCTGAACACAACACACAACAGGAATAGGAACCAAACACTCATAGAAGATGGCCTTTGTGGGGGTTCTCGTACCTCAGCAACATGAGAGAAATCCCCTAGGTCCTCCTCCAATTCAGAGGTTCTTGAAAAAACAAGGCATAGCCCAGACACCCTTTCTGAATACAGACACTGAAGGAAGATGACGACAGTTCTTTCTTACCCCATTTTACCAAATGATTATTAGCATTAACTGTGCTCCTGAAGCTATTTTTTAGTTCAGCAGGAGTCAGCCCACACCTACTCAGTATAGCAGTAAGGGTCAAACGTATGGAACAGAACTGCTGCTGAGGAAATTGTAGTAGGAGCTATCTGCACATTTTGATATAATTTATTAAAACCCCTTTTTTGTTACTTTTTGTTACTATATTAAACATACCACAAGCGCCAATCTAGGGAAATAAGTGATGATCTAGGAACGTTTCATTGCATTTGCTTCTAAATATCTAGAAAAACGTGGGGTATAGGAAAACAAATCTGCCAGTGTGCTCCTGCAGGTGACTCAGCCTTCACCTCTTGGACACATGAGTCTGTATTCTCCTGAATTAGAAATCTGTTGCTGAATTAATCTTTCTTAGCTTTATCTGGGTTGCTTCTTAGTAAAATCACTATTTCTCCTACTATCTACTAAATCCAATGGAATAATTTATTTCTTGTCTGTACCAGTGGTGTTGTGTTGCTTGTGTCAAACCTTTAGGTTACGGTTCAGCATTTACTGCACTCCTAGAGAATTCTTTACTGTCATCTTCAGTGACAAGTGGGTACAGTTTTCATAATCACAAGCAAAAACTGCAGCTGAGAAAATAGATGTGTGACTTCAAACCTACAGAAGGAACATCTTGACATTTAAATCCAATTACCCTTTCTCCTTCCTGATGAAAATATGATACCAGCTTGTGGGAAATTCTATTAGACAAATATATCATATTCTCCAGCTCCTATGAACTTTTCAGCACCTCTTTTGGTATTACACACTGCATTCTTTATCAGTCATTTTTTAAAAATAAAGGGTTACACCTGTGTAGTAAATGACAGGTGATACCAAGAAGTTCGTAAAATTTTTGTTTGGAAAGTCTTCCTGGAATTACGATCTTCTCCCCAGTTGAAATCATTAATTGCAAAACTGGAATGAACTCCAAGGTAAGACAGACTACTGCTCTTTATGATAAATTACACTGTCAATCACTCCAAGCACCCTTAATATCATACTATTTCCCCAAGCTCTTAAATTATGGGCTGAACTTCATTTATCAGACTGCTGTATGTGAAAAAGGATTAATTAAACTCATTCCAGTATTACAATAAGGCTCTATTTCTCTTAGTACTAAAGAATAATCGACTCCAAATGAATTGGAAAGTGGGTAAGTAATTGTAGTTATTATTCTGATGTAAATATTAGTTCTTTCTTTTGACATTTCAAAAGATTCAGTAGAGGCACTTTAGTGATAAGACAGATCATTACCCTGGCTAGAAAGAAGAGATATCATAGGGAAAGTGAAATTACAGTAATGAGTTTATATACCTAAAAATACTCCTTATTTAAAAAATTGTTATGTACCTTACAGTACAATTTCATTAACTGTTGCTCCTGATTTATTGTGTTATGCATACTGCAGTAAAGTCTATGCAATTCGGAGGTAATAGGAGTTCTCATACTGGAAGAGGAATTAGTGGGAAGTTTGTCTCAGAGAGACAGCCACGACACTGCCGGTGCTATAAAATTCAAATCAACTGATTGCCATTGTGAATGACTGATTGTGATGAAAAAAATTATACCAACAGACACATTGAACAGCAAGAAATCACCTTTTAATTGGACAATCAGACTAGCTCAGACAAGAAACTGCAACACCTTCAGAATAAACAAAAGGTTTAGGCGTTAAGAACTATGGGTAACGTGAGATCACCAAAGACATTTTCTAAATATAGCATCTCCTAACATGACTCTAGAGATCAGGAACACACATTCAAAATCAGCAGCCCAAAATTTAGCTTCTAAGTCTGTGTTTTCATTTTGGGATAGTTAGACTGGTTTCAGCAATTCTTTGACCACTGAAGACTATTTTTTAAAACATTCTTGTAAAGCAAAACATGAAAAAAACCCACCTGAACTCAAAGCCTATGAACTTATTTTTTTCAGGTATTGCTTCTTTTCCTTAACTTCTCTGCAGTTTTGATTCTCAATCTCTCAACAGAACATCAAGAGAGAACTTCAAAGCAGTTTTAGCAATCCAGCCTCTTGAACAGTGATTGAAATCTAGCATTTTGTTCCCCCAGATGACCTAGGACCTGGCTGTTTTGACTGAATTGTCAGCATAAGTTCTGCACTTTTCTGGTTATTAGCATGAAGCAGAGGTTTAGACAGACTTTGCTCATTATTGTTTATTTTCTGCTATTCTTTTTCCAGGCTAAAATAGGCTGCTTACCTCACAGAACTCTGAATACATGTTTCTTCCCCAAGTGCACAACATGCAAACCTGCCAAGGAATGTAAAGTGCTCCTGATAGTATTTAATTTCTCTGAGAACATATCTGTTCTTTAAAGACACCCTCTTTTCTTTCTTTTTTTTTTTTTCCCTCCATTAATTGAAGAGAACTCTTCAGCAGTTTGGACTAACAATTCTACATGAACATCATAAAACAGACACAGTTTAACATTCGGTACTGACAGGCTTTCCTGTAGATAGCGTATAATATGAAAAGGTAGATAAATTCAAGGTAGCTTTGATTTATCATAAGGATACCTGAGGGTACGTAGAACCAGAAATCCATTTAAATCAATTAATTCAGAAAAGTCAACTAGCAGAGAAGACTGCAAAAGGAGGATCTTGTACAATCAGTAGTAAAGGAACTTCAGCAACAATCACATCCTTCTTCACCAAAATCTAAATATGAATGAAATCTTTATCAATAGCTCAAAATAGTCAAGACATTACTAAGAATAAATATATGAACAATTAGTATATTGAGGTAAATACTTTATTTCAAGCTATACTCTAAAGACCATTAACATCAGGAAGTTAAGTGTCTCCTCCTCACAGGTTTAAGTACTGCATTTTCTAGATACTGAAACATTTTGCAACTAGATAATTAAGTTTGTTCATATTTTGTTGCACATCAAGGTAGCAGATGAATGTGACCATTGAAGCAAAGTGATTCTTTAAATTAAAAACAAACGTGTCTGCAATTTGGGTTTTGCCACCACCCTCCCTGCCTGACTTGTCACCAATTAATTGTTTCAAACAGGCACTCAGATACAGAGGTCATGAGACAATTTGAAAATCTGACTGGAGACAATTAAAATAACTCTGTCTTCATTATTTAGTTAATTCCCCCACAATACAGTAGGCTAAAGGAAAAATAAAAATAGATGACAAAGAAAAAGTGATCAGGTTATTGATAAAACTGCTGTAAGACAAATAAGCCACAACGTTAAGGAATGATCATTTACCCTCCATGAAAGTTCAATCCCTTAATTAAGCCTTTCAAAGGGTCATTTAAAACGCTACAAAACTCCTGTTACTTAGCAAAGGATAAGTATCTGTTTGAAAGTACAAACCAGAGGATCAGATTAATTTCACAAACTTGCACATACTATCATGAGTTTTATATAAATCTGTAGCACTCTGTTAGAAGTTAGGCATAATTCTTACAAGGAAGAATAAGGGGAGAAAAAAATGCATAGCAAACTGAGAAAAATATACCAAAGATAGCCTGAAAAATAACATTAGCCAAATAAAGCTGCACTCATCATGCTGACATGCAAAGATTACTGTGAAGGGCAACACTTCAGATAAACCAGTCATCACTTAATCAAAATCTCAGTGAAAGATGATGAAGGATATTTTAAAATAAGTAGTTCAATTTCTAGGTGTCAAAATTTGAAAGATAAAATAAAAATAAGGAGCTTCAGTATTTTGCCTGAATAATATTTACTGGCAGATGGGATAGTAGGAAATATGGGGCAAACTGTGTGATCAGTTTGTCTCAGAACAATCACCTACTTTGCAGGCAGAAAGCCTCTGCATCACAAGATCTGCATAACTTTCACAGCCTCATGTTTTTTTTCTAACACACTAGTTGGTAGCATCATGCAGCTCCATGAAGTCGTAACACCCTGCTGCAGAAACCATGCAAAATAAAAATCACAGCTTTTAACCAGATTTTGAGATACATTTCTAGTGAAATAATTCAATCCAGTAAGAACCGGCTTGTTTTATAGAGTATGTAAGACTTAAGACCCAAGTTTCTCAAACATCTGAGGTATATTGGCTAACAAATGGAATTATGGCAATAAAATGGTAAAATAAGACTGGAATAGGACTGCCTAGGAGGTATATTGCAGAAGTGGGGGACAGGACTGTCAGGTTCTCCCACTGGCTAAGCATAGTTACAAATTGGTGATTTCAGGTAAAGCCCATATATTTACACCTCAGTTTTCCAACCATATCATTTGGGGAAGATCCCTCCACTAAGACACTGAGATTTCTCAAATGGTGATGTGTAACACAAGAGTGTGTTAGCATCTTCCCAGAGCTTACTGTATTATAATACAGTAAATAAAATATAATGCAATAAATTTACCCTGGTATTTACCAGGGTAAACACATGAAAGTAGACACAAAAATAAGCGGTTTTCATTCGAAGCAACAGTTAAGAATTGTTGAAAATAGCCATCGAGGAAATGCTTTGAGGAATTCCATGTGTAGTAACTTCAGGCAAATATCCAGAATTAAATAAAGTATGCAAGATTCTTACTGACCCAGAATGGCTCAGGCATTTATTGAATGGAAGCAGGTACAAAAGCATTCTGTTTTTTTAAATAAGTTATCATAAAATTAAAGCAGTATTTGTATCCAATGCTGATTCAAATTGAATCAGTAGAAAAGCACTCATTAACTTCAGTAGAATTAATAATGGCCCATTTGGTTAAATTCTATGGATAGTTACGGTCTTGATTATGTACAACATAGTAGTACTATTGATGCTTAAATTGTACATAAAGTTTGAATTGTGAACTATTCAAAGCTTCTCAGTTTTAATAATCTCAAATTTTAGCATAACAGGTAACAACTAGAATCTGTATCTATTCACTCCTATTCCTTTGTGTCGTTTAAGTTATGAACGCTTCTCTAGCAGGAGTCTCTTGTGCTCTTGTGTGTACAAGCTGGTACCCAGTTGATTGAAGTGCATCTTTTTGCCTACTATTATGCACCCTAATCAATTACAAATACCAGATTAACAGAGAGGGTGCAACCGAGACTGCACAGCATGTTTCAAATCCAGTGTTATATTAATGACATAGTTAAGGTTAATCACATTGTTTAAAATTTTCATTGCATAAAGGATTCAGGAGAATCTTCAGACTGCAGTCAAAAGCAAAGGTTTAACAATGCCTGGCAGGCTTGCTTCTTTTGTAGTTACATTTTGTGATCTTCACTCCACTGACACCTCATTACCCAAACAGGCAGTGCTGCCAACTTTAAATTTCATCAAGCTCATGCTTATCGTGGTCTTTGATCTAATTGTTGCATACATGCGCAGGAGAGAGGAGCGCTCTTTTGTATTCAGCTTTCAGTTTTTCCTCTTATCTCCCGCCTTGTGCCACAGTCGACTGACACACTCTTGCCTCTGCCTCCAAAATAGCCCATCACACCCTTCTCATTTAATATTATACTCTCCTCCTACCATCTTTAATAACATAGCAATATTATAAATTCTGTTTAGTCCCAACCAAAAAAAGCACTCTTCTTGCTTTTGCCTTCAAAAAGATGCAAGTCAAACCAATTACTAGGACAACGACTCAATTAGATACTGACTTCGAAGTACCATTTTGTACGTGCCTTTTAAAAACTGGATGCCACGATCCTGCCAGGAACTGAAGGGCATCATTCCCTTGGGTTCTGGAAGGCCGATCTGCCTTTACAAAAATCATTTCATCATTCCTCAGCACATATCTGAACTGGTCAAGTCAGGATTTCAAATGAGTTTCTAGCTCAGCATGCATTGCTCACTTCAGAAGACCTGCTTTCAGGAAATGTATAGGCAAAGGCATCTAATCACAGTTTAGCTGTTCATAGGGTCACAGGCACTACAAAAAACATTCCCAGTACAAAACAGTCTGCCTAGTTGTATGCTAAAATATATTGCTCTGTATACTAAGAAAGCCCATATTGAGTTCATTCAAATCACATTCCCTTCTCTTTTTCCTTTTTATAAGCTTCTTAACACTTTGATGTTGCATCATATTCAAAGGAAGCCTGATACTGTCTGAAGCAGGAGGAAAACACATGAACACAGCATGTGAACTGGTTTTGCTATTCCACCAATAAATGAGGAATATTTTACTGAGTGTCTTTTCACCTGTGGTCCTATATATATCCTATAATATTTCTTCCTATGTTTCCAATTGTGCACCAGTCCAAATATTGAACTAATACCCTAACTATGGTTCTGTTGCTGGATACTATGTTAAATTATGATCACAATAAAATCCTGCTGTATTGCCTATTCTGACACACAAAACCAAATTTATTTTCTCAGAACTTCAAGCACCACAATGCATGCAAGTCATTTACACACACAAAAGATGCGTTGATTGAAGTGCTTTCTAGTTATTCTTAGAAAGAACTGTAAATTAAAGTGGTGCATGCCTAATTGCTATGAAAAAAAAATTCTTTCAAGGACTGCCAGAAGGCAACATATAAAGTTCTTGTATGTGACCAGGAATTTACTTGGAAACAGGAAGTAAATAAAAATCAAATTCATCTTAAAAGTGTGTTTTGCAGACTCACACTTAAAAGATCTGGAATTCTACTACTGATGAAACCAGGTTCCAAAACTTCTTATCTGAAAAAAATTCCTACATTAGTTAGAATTAACAGTTCTAATGAGAATGGAACATCACGTAGTCAAGTACTTGCAACCTCCAAGTGGTCCCTAGGAAGTACACATTTTAAGCCTCGGTGTGTTCTTGTGCATGTACCTGGTGCATAGGCCCTCTGGAGCCACAGCATTGAACCCCAGCAAGATTAACATATAGTTCAGATTTCACATAATCTTTTCAGCTATATATGGACATCATGGAACTGACTTTTTAAACTTAGCCTACATTTGCTGAGAAGAAATTTGCAAGAAGAGGCACCAAATGCAAGTACAAAACCCAGCTATATACCTCATGATTTAGAGGTTTGAGCAAATCTGTTACGAAGACATCTAACTCCTTTTCGCCCCCTCTCACAATATATGGTACACAAGAACCAGATATTCAGCAACTGTTCATACAAAATCAGACCCTACAAAACCACCAGTATTTTTGGAAAGTGCAAAGCTAAATCCTGCTCCTTGGAAGCCAACAGGAGTCTTGTCATTAAGTTTATTTTGTTGCATTACTATTGGCCAAGTATTGCCTCCCCCCAGCACAGCTGAGACATACCTAGTGAGCTCTTTGGGCTCTGCAGACTGAGGAGATGAAGTTTGTGGTTACTTTTCAGATTTGGGGAGATGAAGGCATGTTTCACAGTGTCGTTTCAGCACTTTTAAAAATTTAATTCAACATTTTGACTGCTAATATACATACATGAAATCCGATAATCTAGATAGCAAAAATTCTTCTTAATATACAGGATCAAAATGGGTGGGGCATTTTTGTGGGGTTTTGGTTTTTTAACTCCACTTGAAAACACCACCTTCTTTCATAGGTTTAACATGAACTAAAAATGTGTAGATCTCCGTACTGACTGCAGTATGCTACATGATCCTTTTTTCCTCAGTATGTAACTCCCTGATGTCCTTTGAGTCCATTTAGAGTCTACTACTCTAAGGGAAGGAAATGTATCACTTTGGTAATTATTCTGTTTACACTCAACCACAAAGCCTTAACCACAAGAAGGATAAAGATTATTTCCCAGGTGAAAAAGGTTTACAATTATTGCAAAAAACCCCCGCATGACAAAGTTACAAAATGCCTTTAGATGAATTGTGTGCAGGCCTGCTGCTGTAAATCAGGAATTACACTACCGAACATACACCAGAAAAACACTGATAAATGTTACGAGTAACATCCACATATGATGTCTCCCTTACTGAAATTAGTATCATTCATTACTGGTTTTCATGAGGCCCAAGAGAAAAATTGGCTCCTGTGACTTATTTTGATTGTGAATGAACCTTCTTAAAAATCACAATCACTATCGGAAACAGGGCTTTTGTGCTTGCCTACACTGTTTGTATTTTAAACTGTGAGTTAAAGCAATGCAAACAGTGAAGATATTAATCTGTTTTAACTAGCCATCTTTTTATTAAGGGACAAATTCAGTTAAGGTTCAAAAAGAGGATTTAGCTGTACAGGACATTAAAAGACCACTGGGGATCTTTCTTCAGGACTTCTCTGTTTTATGATCTCTTTGTAGTAAATTATAGGAGAACTTGCCCATCCTCTCCAGACCGATGATAAAAATTGCAGAAAGTGTTGGAAGACTATCAGCACTAAAGCATTATCCTGCCAGCACTAACCTGAAGGCTCATTTGTTAAAATTCTGCCAACTTGCATGTAAACTTGAGATTACTTCTTTTTTCTTTCACGGAGCCAAATACTTCAGACATATTAAGTCTTCCATGAGTAAAGCAAAGGCTTTTTAAAGGAAAATTCTTATCAAAATATTGTTAGTTGCGTGGTTCAGTTTCTTAATATTGTTACTGCTTTGAAGATTTCCCCTGTGAGGCTGTCTGTGGTGTTTAAGGAAATGCTAGCGGGTACGCCGTTCATTTCTCATCTCTAACCATGCTGGCAATAGATGACACGGCTCGTTATTACCCCAAAGAGCTTGTTTGAAAGTGGCACAAAAGCAGCACCACTGTACCTTATCTAGGGATAATGTCTGCAGCACTGCTGCCAGTTAAGTTATGCCAGTGACTTCTGTGGGTGATCGGGCCTATATACTGCTACAGACTGAGCGCATGGAAAGGGAATTCTATTATGTGAACTATTTCACCAGTGAAGCTTCTTCAAATGGCAGAGGAAATAGAACAAAATTAATTGGGTAGAAGAGAAACTACACTGAAATATGCATGGCACAGAGAGATGAAAGAGGACAGAGTGATACAAAAATTAAATAGTGAACAAAATAGGGGAGGCGCGCTGATAACAGTGTCAGAAACTGTGTGAAGAAGGGCACGAAGACCAGAGGGTAAAAAGCTGATTAGCTGTTAATATACAAGTAGATCTGAAATGATGAGGTAATTGTTTTAGGAAGCAAGAGAGACATAAAACAGACACACAACAATGATACCGAGTACAGAAAATCCTTTGAAAAAAAATTTTTTTTCTCTCTTAAAAGAGACTTTATACAATAAGAAGAACTAAAAGGGGAATGAGGCTGTGATGGGAAAAAGAATTCAGAAATTGCAAAAGGCATCTGAGCAAAGGGAAAGCCACAGGAAAAGATCCAAACGTGCAATGCATTTAACATCAGCTGCCCAGCATATCTGCAATGTCACAGTATTGATGTTTGGTGTCCTGAAGCTTTCCCTTTAAACTGAAGGGGAAAAATCAATTGAACCTCAAATAGCAAAATTTTGGCTCTGCAGAACATGGCTTTAGGCACCACTTACAGGCAAAATTCTTGCAGAAAAGAAACAGCAGACAGGTAATTTAAATCATGATCACACTGAAATGAGTAGGGAAGCACAGCTTCAGAGCAATCACCTCTTAAGTACTAGGATTCAACTTACATTTTTCTTCAGAACACTCTCCTGTATTCACCTGCTCCTACCAAGACCCACCAACTCCCTAAGCCCAGCCGTGTCTCACAGCTCTGTTCAAAAATACTCATAAATAGAATTCATACAATCTGTTTCTAATTCTTTTGGGAATCACTGAAAGTGCAACAGAGACCTTAATGCTTCCAAAGGAAAGGAAAGTTTCTTACATGTGGAGCTGCGAAAGGTAGCATTAACCAGTACAAAATATGAACACAGTAGAAATGTGATGACCTGCTAAAATGCAAGAGTGTCACAGAATCACAGAAAAATTCAGGTTGTAGGGCACCTCTGGAGGTCTCCAGTGCAACCTCTTGCCCAAAGTAGAGCAGGCTGCAAGTTAAATGAGGTTGCCCTGGCCTATAGTACCTTCATTAGAGATTACCACAAAAATTAAGGATATGCAGAAATTTCTAGAAATCCGTTTTCTTCATTGTCTCTGTCAAATCAGAAACAATGGTCTCTGAATTCTGCAAAGCAGGCTCACACATCAGAGAAAAATCAGACTTCACTGTTAGCGGGGCAAATGCATTCATTCTGAGTAGATACTTCATACGGATGAAGCAAGAGCCTTGATCTGGTCAATGGCATATGTCTCTTGGATGAAAAACAGTGTGGGCTGCAACAACAGTGAATGGAGGCTATTATAGCACTTCCTGCTATGAACTCATTCAGAGCTATGCACCAGTTCAAGAGAACTGAAAATTGCATTGTATTGACATTTCTGTTTGGAAGAAGAAAGTGAAGTGCTTCTGACCTCAACAGTTATATTTTGTAGAAACTGATTCTCTGCCAGATAATGGATTCATTTCTGTTGCATAAAGCAATATCCTCATAACTAACATGATTTCAGGGGAGGAACAGAGGGGAAGGAAAGGAAGCTTCGGCCCCAGTACCATCAAAATCCCAGCAATGTTAATGGGCTACACAAACCACAACTAAGACTGCCCTTGGTACCTGAATGTACTAGCGAGCCGTACCAACACACTGCGAAGCAACATTTCAGCCCAGCACCAGACTCACAGAAACAGCACAGACAGCTGTTACCATACCTGAAGGAGGGAAGGAAGGAAGGAGCATGGTGGCTTTGCTAAACACCCTAGCTCCCCATACTAAATAGTCACTGTGCTCCACTGAAGAAAAACAAACAATAAAGTATAACATTTGCAAAACAGTCCCTAGTTCCTTGAGAAAGATGTTAAAAATAAGTCTTATTGAACGCAGTAAAAGCTGTAAGAGCTCTTTTGCCTCCAGTTTTACAAAGACTTCCATTAAACGATGCTGTCATGCAATTATTGCACTGTTAAATACCAGGCTACCGCTGTGCTTTGTCTAAAGGCCACTAATGCATATACTGGCAAATAGGCACTAGATCATTGTCAATGTTGAGGAAGGCAAAGAGAAAACTACAGTCTTAGTCAAAACTGTATTAAACTTCTATTTATCATTGTCTTCATAAGCAATAAAAGTCAGAAATGGAAGTACAGTCTTCTACCTCATAGTCAGAATATATGACAGTCCAAAGTGGTATTTTATGAGTAAGTCTGAAGAATTAGGGTTTAAGGGTTGCTAAGAGGAACCCCGAAATTTCTCTGAATTTGTTTCACATCAAGGGATTAGCACTGTTTAATAGAGAAGTACAAAGTACAAACCCATCTCAAACTTGCAACGACGTTTTTACACAGATTGGTCCCTCTGCCATTAGAGTTCGTTGTTCTAGTCCCAGTCCTCTGACCTGTGTCTTTGTGCCTTAACCCAGGAGTTAGCACAGCCTCTCTGCAATATCTATCAAGGCCAGTACAACTGAGCCACCCAATAGCCTTAGCCTGTGATAAGAAGTAATTTCTCACTTCCACCAGCTCAGATCAGCTCAATCTGGCTTCCACAGTAAACTCTGGCTTAGGGAGGAAGCTGACAGCTCTGTGTTCAGATACACAGTAATTGAACATGCAGGTTGTGACAACCTCACAAGGGGTTCCTCTCATCAGTCAAAGACACTAATGCAAAATTGTGAAGGAGAAGTACACTGGGAGCCTGAGGAAAGAGAACAGCTAAAGCAAGGAGGTTTAGAGATGCGCATTCCTTGCAACCAAAGAGAGCAGAGTGGGTCTGTCAGAGGCCCTGCTAAAAGATCCACATAATTCCTAATTGCAGTTGTTCATCAGGAAGTACATATCCCAGTGTCTGCCATGCATAGCTTATCCTGCAGGTACCATCATCCATCTTGCTGTCTGCGATGAGGCAGACGCCAACAAACAGCCACTAGAGAAGACTTCTGCACTGACAGGGAAGAGACTAAACAAGCAGTACTCTTCCCAGGCCACTGTACTGTATTAGTTCTCTCAAATTTAAAATGTTTTTGATCAGATAAAGCAGTACTACGAGGAACTGTTGCTCACTCATCAATGCCTCTGAAAGAAGACATCACAAATGAGTACAATTCTGGCTGTCAGAACTGACACTTTCCTACATGTTTTATTTAATGTAGATTTATTAATCCACATTAACAGTGAAGTGAGAACCTTTTGTTATCATGAGAAAAAGGAAAGAGATACTGGAAATCTATCAAGCTCTAAAGAGGCTACTAAACATAGGACACTATTATGAAACCACTTATTTCACAATCCCTAAAAAGAATTAAGCTGCTTCTAATGTGAAACACATTAAACCCATTATTTAAAATTAAATGTGAAAGAAATATAAGCCTAAGGCAAAATTTTATAAACAAAGACACTTAAAAATATTTGAACATGAATCCATGGCTCTCTTTACAGAAATATTTGCATAATGGACCCATTCTTGTTTCCTGCACAGAGCCTGAGGAAGCTGGCTGTGGGCTGGGGTGTTCCCCCAGGCTGTGGAGCTGGACAGCAGAGTCCTCTGCTGATGTTCAGCATCTGCCACCTCCCCTCCTTGGCTCCTGTATTTCCATTCTACAGCTCTGCAAGAGGCTGACCAGCACTGGAGTACCAAACGGCTGCCTGTCTCTCACCTTTCCTTCAGAAACATCACAAACATACAGAAACCCTTTAGAGCAGCAAAGGTGTGACACTGGGATTTTTTAGCACCTGTGATTTGCAGGCCTCCTAGGTGCACACTACTGAGTCCTGCTCCCACAATGACTGCGTCAAAACTGCACCAATCTGACTGTCTGCAGGGTGCAATTTGTCCTTATCAAGCTTCATTGTCAAAGCATCATTCTCGCCTTAGATTTAAGGCTTGGACTACTTTAACTTGGGCAAAACTACCCTGATAAGTTACAGTGTAACAGAAAAGCAAGAATTGCTTTGTTAGGCTCACAAACACGGACAAACACTAAATTTCACTCAACTCTATCATGATCCCTAAGAGTCGCTGAAATCTTCACAAACACATCACCATCTTCAATCACACCCATGCAATGAGACACTCCAGCTTTTTTATAATTCTCCCGTTGACTGACAGAGGCTGAATTAATTCCTTGTGTTTTTGGAGCTACAGAATAAGCTTCTCATGGCAGCCAAATACTGTGAGAACCTGACCCTCCTCATCTTCCTCACAAACACACACATTCAATTTGCTGAACTGTAGCAAATAATAATCTGGAAAATCATAGTGCTGCATGCACACAGGTAACCCTCACAGTTCCATATTTTAACTGAAAAGCAAATCCACTGGAAGTGAGCGTGTCTACTCTCCTGCACTTTAGGATTCCTTTCTAGTAGATCTAAAAACACCACTACCTTGCTCTGAGAGCATCACGTGTGTCTCTGCACAGGCATCATTATCATGCAAAGCAGAAATAAAGGGGAATCAAGCCCAGAAAACTGCTGCTCAAATTGTCATTTGACATAAGACTTAGCAAACGCCAAGTGCTCTTTTTGGAGCAAACCAAGACCTTTAACTGTTCAGAAGACATGGAAGATGGAAAGCCTACTATGTGAGTTGTTGAAGCTTTAGTTTCACTTTGCCCTTCTTTTCCTGATCTCAGTGCAGTCTATGAGCCTGTATTACTGAACAAACAAGCAAAGGGAACTGTCATAAGGTTGTCCAAAGTTAAGTCAAGAATCCTTTAGCAAAGACAGGAATAAAAACCCAATGGTGGATAAGCCTCCTGTCTTAACCTCACACTTGGAAGTCAAAGGCATGATGTTCTTCTGAACCTCAGTCCTATGAACTCCCATCCATTGTACTTTTTGTGAACAGCCTTTGTAGCTTGAAAATAATTGAAGTTTTGAGTCCTTTTTTCCAATAAAGTACAGAACATAAAACATATTACAAGTCTACATTTACTAACCTTCTTGAAATAACACACAAATCAAAATAATTCAGTTACAAGAACTGGGTTTACTTCTGTCTTCAGCAGTTGCAAGATGTAGCTGTATTGCAGAATACATTCCTTAATTTATTTTTGGAGTTTAATTGTGATCTATCATTCCTCATTTGGATACTACTTTGTTTTTTGTAATATTAATAACATCATAATCTTCATTAGTATGCAAATCTATACCATCTGACAAGCTCCTGTTCTATGAGCTCCTTTGTTGTTGCAGCCTCATGAATTTCATTATGAGACTAGATTACTATCAAAGAGTAGGGGGTGGGTAATAGAGAGAATGACGTGGAAATTATAATCTCTTATTTTAATAATGAATCCAGTTTCATATTCTAGTTCATTTTTGCACCAGATGCTTCTGAGAGAAAAGTGAGCAGAAGGGAGGAAATTCTTACAAAACTGCTTCTGTACAGTAACCTTTCCAGCAGACGCCACTGGAGGGGTGGACTGGAGGGAGGCGTTCCCCAGCCCTCTATCTCATATACATTTCAGATAACAGCCATAATTCTACCCATATGTTTCTGCGATTCATAGTTTTACGGACAGCAAAAGAAACTACATGCATTCCTGCCATTCAAAAGCTAGTGGCCATTTCCTCTCCAATTAAACTGGTATCAAACAATTATCAGTCTTAGTACACAATCAAAAACTATAATTATTCTTGGAGCAGCCTGTGGCTGTAAAATAAGTACAATTTGACAGAATAGCAAAAAGCTTATAGCGGTGCAAACATTCCCTCCTGCCTGAAAACACCAGTGCCCCACCTCCTCAGCAGGGCAACAATTTCTGAATTCATTGCTGCAGAGCAGCCAAGCTTTGCCCCCCAGTTCCTCTTGCTGCCCCATCATTGCCAGCTCCACCTTGGTGCCCTTTCTTGTCTCATCCAACATCTGTGTACTTTTAGGCTAAATTTAAGAAATTTAGGGGAAAGACACAACAGGAATAGTGATATTAAGCTGGGAAAGCCCGCTGCACCTCCCAGGGTTACCCTGTTACCCTTCCTGGCTGTCTGCAGGCACAGGCAGATGTTCTGGCAATGGCTCAAGCCCAAGACACCCACCAGCACACGGCAGCCACCTCTGGCAGAGGTGCAACTCCCCACGAAGGTATGGGAGACATTGCAGCAGGGTAACTATGCTGTATTATCACACCAGAAAGGCATCCACAATTTTCTTCGTAGCAGAAGGATTCACTCCTCCTAAGTTTTACAGAACCCAGCAATTTCTGAAAACGAATACGATTCCTTAGAAAATAAATGGGACTCACTAAGTCGCTTTAAGATCCAATATTAAAAACAGATTTCTACCCCTCCTGTACATTTTCATATTTTACCTGACTTACTGCTTAGATGTTAAGACCAAATTAATCTCTTCTATTAAAACCAACAATGCTCTCTGCAAAGAACCACACGTAGAACATTCTTTTGAGGTTTAGTCAACTGCAGAAAATCTGATCACCATTAAGTATAGGATTATCTTCTCCTTTGCTATTAGGTATTATCACACATCAGTTAACTTGACCACATGAATTTAAGTAGCACTAACTGCTGTTATTTACTAATCGGTATGTTAGAGGTCTCCCCTTCTAGTTTTAGTATTAGAACAAGTTCTCTCCAAAAACTCCTTGACTTGTATAATTATTCTAAGCTATTTATCACTCACAAAATTCACAGAAGATTACTAAACAAGAATGCCCAATTTTAAAAGATACTTGGTATTATTTATCAAAAAAAAAGTGTGAATTAAGACACTATGCGACCTGCAGTGTAAAATATCTTTGGCTTTTTTTCTACTTAAAACATATTTTCAAATGCTAATATAAAGAAGTTTATGTTTTAAAATGCAAACTAGCTATTCATAGTTACACATTAACTAAACCACTTCCAGTTTTCCTATTTTCCTAGTGCAGGCTGTCAAAAGTCAGAACTTTTGTCATACTGAAGTCACACCAACATGCACAGAGCTGTTCCTTTGTTCTCCTCCTCATTAAGGAAAAACCTGTCATTAAGAGGATCTATTTAAAGCAAGCAAGGAAATGTTTTTTCTTTGATTATGGCAATTAAAAAAACCCTGCTATTCAAAGATGGTGCTTTTTTATTATTTAAATAACATTTCGCATTCTTCTAAGACATTTTACTAAGAAGATTGTTAAATTAGGTGATAAAAGGTTACTTTTGTCTTTGAAGCTGAAATATGTAACTTTTATTTCTTATCTGCCTGGAATTAGAAAAGCTTCAATATCATATATGTAAAAGGATTCATTATCAGAATTCACCAGACTTCATAAAATGAACAAACGCTTCACTTCCTGCCTTTGTTTAATGCTAGCTAGACAATTTCTTCTTCTTTTTCAAAAGGAGAATTTCTCTCAACATTTGACAGAGCAGTATCTTTTATTTCCAAATTGACAGAGTATGGTTGGAAAGTCATGACCACCTTCTTTTCAATCAATGAGAAATGGGACAGTTGTCAAGGATATATTTTAAGAGGAAGGCCTGGAATAGGGTAGGTAAAGAAAAACAATGTGATTTTATTTTTTTTTTTTAAAGACAGAACAGGACTAACATGCAACTGAAACTGGCCAGGTAGGTCAGATCACAATGGAAGGAAGTACCATGACACAAAATCTTGATTCTCTTTACCTCCTATACATTTGAATGGTGGCAAATTATTCATACCACACACACTCACAAAATTCTACTGGCAATATACAGAGCTGAAAAACCCGATGATGAATTACATTTTTGCATACTTTCAAAGCTTTGACAACTAATCCATCCTGCTGAAATTACATCACTTCTGATCTCTAAGCAGACTTGCTAAGTACTGTCAGTTTTTAGATAACCCAACATTAATTTTTCCATCACTGACCTTCAAAATCTGTATTTCCCACTAAAATCCAAATGATGTTGGTCTAATGATGTCAGAATGCTGCTTATTCACTCCTGGACAGATTAAGTAGGTGGAGTTATTTATAATGCAGTTTTGATTAGAAGTAAAAGCACAAAATCCTTGCCCAACATAGAATGAAAGATGACAAAGTAACAGCGTGAAGGATAAAAAATTATACATGTACCTCAAATATGCGTACATCTTATTTTTCCAAACAAATGTGGAAACAGTTACACAAAATAAATTTACATGAGATATCTCATCACTGCTGAACTTCAGCTCCTGAATTTGCCACCCACTGTTTATGTAAAAGGCGGTGGCTGTCTACTGCGGAATAATAAAAATGTTATAAAAACACATATTGGATTTCCTTCACAGCCCTACAGCCATCATTGAGATGCTTGCTGGTCTCCTGTCAGTGCCAAGGAAGTGATAGTTTCAAGAAAGAACACGTCTGTATTTGATGCTGCCCAAGTCCATGCGAATCTAGAGAGCTGGCAGCAATATCCTTAATAGAAAATACTTACAGAGATCAAAGGTTCTGCTTCTGCCCTGCACCCAACAGCACCCTCCTTGCATACTCTGACCTGGTCCCTTGCCCTCCTCCCTGGCAGGGCCATGGACGGGAAGGGCAGGCAGCACTGCCGGTGGACACTGCCACCTGCTCGACACCACAGGCTCCAGCTACCTCAGGTCAGCACTACAAAAGAAATGCCCCAGTACAGACTGGGTTCACTGCTGCATCCCCCAGGGACAATTACAATAACAAGGCCCTAGCAAGGGGAAAGCTGCCACAGTGATATGCTGCCTTTAATTTACAGGCGTTTAGAACCCCCAGTAATACCAGCGTACCCAACTACCAATGCCAATAGCATCACACCAGTCAAAACTACTCAGCAGTATCTAGCTGACAATTATGCCTTTATCTAGCAGGCTTAATTTCAAAAATAACTTTATTAATTCTCCTCCCTTTGCCTTTTATCTTCCCAAGATATTCCATTGTCTTCTTCCAGAACTAATTATTCCCAGTCAAGTTCACTGATAAGCTAGTCCAGCACTAACACTTTGCCTATGCTGTTTTAGCATCTAACAAGTCTGAAGATTCAGTCATGAAACCATACAAATCAAGAGATACAAACGTAAAATAGAAGTCTCCAAATCCAGCTGCTGGCCTGTATTCTAACTGCATTAATGGACTTTGAATCTTACGTGACCCATAGCACATTAAAATTCCCAACATTTCTGCAAGATTAACTACAGGGACAGGGGCCTAAGTGTCAGAAAAGCAAGAACTAGCACACAGTCTCAGAAGAGATACTCAAAAGTTTAAATTTGTATGATTTTCTGACATTTGTTTCAGAAGTGGTATTTTCAGCCTCCCAAGGATCACCCAGTTATAGCTTTACTAATAAAAAAGAGAATAAGCTAAACTATTTTTTCAATGATAATGCATATTAATGAGGAACTGCAAAACACATCAGCCCATTCTACCTTTCAAACTTCACACATTTAAAAAGTATAAACCATTTGGCATTGCACTTCAGAGACAGTGATTTTTAACAAGCTCTCTTCTGCAACCTTGAATAAATAGGATTCTTTTCATTTCTTGTTGACTCCAAAACCAGAACATGTCAACTATGATGAGTATTTTTCTAAATACTAGCAAAATACTTTTTCCTCTGTGCTTTAATTAAAGGACGTCTACCCTTGTAATAGATATTTAATAGCAGGCTTTTTTTTTTTTTTTTTTTGGAGACCTAATATGCTAGGGTTGTCTTGCAGTGACTATATGTTAATAGACAGTAAAGATTACAGTGCTCTGGTGAATAGGAAAATTATAAATGACTTAGTGTCAAAGAACTATGGAAAATTCCTTGAAAGGAATAACTTGGGAAGACAGAACAGAAATACTGCTTTACAGTTATCAAAACTAAAAAGTTTTTAAATTCAAAAAAACAGAGCCTATCTTCAAGAGTTGTCTCAACATAGGAAACCCAAGACTCAGCAGTCACAACAAGCACCATGCATGGCAACTGCACAGAAAGTCCCACTATTTTTGACTTTTGACTACTTGAACTTTTATGCAGCTCAGCATGCTTGTTGGTAGATGGTACTGACACAGCCCTACAAATTCAAAAACTTACAAAAGGTAAGAAAATATTAGAAAACTAGAGCCAATTAGAAGTTAACAGCTTAAATGAATTGCTGAATCTGCACTTTGTTTTTATACACTGAATTTGTCTGGGTATAGCCTTATCCGATAGGGGGTTAAATATAACCTCTGAACTAAAGTTCTTAGCAGCTTCAATGGAAGGCATCAATTGAAGTTCATGTCTAAGTTGCTCCACCTAAAAATCTAACAAAAGTTAGAGCAGGTATGCAGCAGCCAGCCCATTAACATGATCCCATGCAGTTATACAGTCTGCTATACTATGGGCAAAGAAAGGTAGTAAAAGATAAATCTTATGCAAAGCTATTTTGCACTGTGAATAGTTATTAGAAGCACTTGCACATCTGCTACAAGGTTAAGAAAACCTTTCATCTGCTCTGAAATCTCTACAACAGGCTACACATTTATAGGTAAAACATATAGTGTTTTAGCTATGAAAAGTAATTTGCAATTTAGTAATCGTTAATATTACCCATAACTCTGAACGCTGCAAGTCAGCAATGACTGAACAGTAAATACTGATGGCTTGTGAGACGCTTAACAGAGCTGAGGTCGTAAGCTGTGTAACGAATTGAACAGCTAATGCTGACATTTTAGTTTATTTTAATGTTAAGACACTGAGGTATATAGTTTGTATTTTAATTCTTTTTTTAAAAAAAAGAAAAGATAAAGGCAAAGTGATTTTTGTTTTTAATCAGTTTAATTAAGTGTGAATGTGGTGCCTACAGCACAATGTATTTACAACTAGCAGAAGCAGGGGAATGAAACTTAAATGATATTTCATCAATTATTCCGCCACAATTACTGTCACTACTACAGAGACTGGCCATACAAACTTTTTCTAGCTCATCCCCCCTATTTCAATATGAATTATTCACTAAAGCATTGGAAAAATAATACCTAGTGAAAAATCACATGCTTTGCAAAATTGCTACTGTTTTGCCAGAAAATTTTCAGATAAAATCAGTACACCTCAAAATGTTTTTCTCTGCCTTAAACAAAACATTCTGATTCTCCCCAATAAAAATAATTATTCTTTTCAAAAACCTGAAATGATGAATTGTACAAAAGTTTAAGGAAGGAAACATTCTGAGTTTACAACAATATCTTGCTTATACCAATACAATATTTACATAATTTTGTAAAAATGACAGACTCGCTGAGAACGAAGGCCTCTCTTCAGCTCTAATTATTTCAAACATCCAGAAGCATCCAAATTTTGCACTTGAATTTTGTGACTTTGTAATCCTTGTTCTTGTAATTTTTCCTAAACCAGGGAAATACAGCATTTGTTTAAAGAAAGATAAGGCATACCAATAATCATACTTTATTTAGTAAAACCAATTGTTATTACTCAAATTATTAAAAAAACGCTATCTAATCCCTAAGAAAATCTTATGTTAAATTGGATTAATTAAAACTAGTATTGTTACTTTTACAAAAGGCATTTTATCCCATTTTTACATCCAGCACATTTTAATTCATAATTAGAAAAGATGCAATGAACTCCTCAAATGAAAATAATCTAATACTTGAACCTGAAAAAAATGTTTACTTTTTCCTACTAATAAATGAACCCAACAAGAGTATAGGTAGTCAGTAACATGTGACCTGTGACCAGACATCCACAGTTTTTTAATTCTCAAAAACAGAAGCATTTCAGTCTTATCATCTCTGCTTTCTGAAAACGTATTGTGTAATTTTGACAGCTGCAGGATGTGTTACACTTCAAAGGAAACAGGAAACCAGCTTGGGACGTCTTTTTTGATTCCACCCCATTGTGACCTCTCGCTATACAGATAGCTATCCATGAAACTGGACTGACAACGTATTTGCAAGCTGACTGTTCCTATTTCACAGAATATTTCTGGAGATGTTACGGTAGAAGACAACGAAAAATATAAGCCTTAAACAAAATAACGTAAGCTTTGGAAACACTGTCAAGCTTTATCATGTATTAATTTCTCTTTTAGTTTGGGAACAAAAAGTAATACAGTGAATGTTTTCCAGACTTTTGTTGTTTCCATTGCCTCCAAGTTTCCTCTTGGAGAGTAAGATCTGAAAGAATGGCTCCTCCCATTCTGATTGGGTCTTGAAGTCCTAGTACTCTAGAAATATCAATAACTGACAGTGTTTAAAGGAATTGCTTACGTCAAAACAAGTATAACAAAGTTCTGTACAACAGCTCACCTCTTCAAACGCCAGAAATAACAAAGCACATCTGCAGCTATATCCAATAGGTCTTTAAAACAGCCACCTGAAGAACTACTACTAAGAACTATGGGAACGAAAGGACTCAGTATCAGACTTGAGACAAATTGCTAGGAAATCCTTACGTCTGCTCAAAGATGAGCATCAGCATGTCTGAAAGACAGAACGAGCTGGTTTTGGAGGCTATATTCTTTCCAGTCAAACCAGGAAGAGTTTACTTTGGGAATTTAAATCTGAAACGTAGCTTGGGATTTTTGACTAAACATTCACACATTTCTAATAAAAAAAATAAGTATCTTTCAGCAGTATTTAAATGTATTTCAATAAATCAACTCTTAAAATATTGTTTCAAGCATTTCTCCCCTTCAAAAGAGCACTCTGCTTAATAAGCAAGATATCAATGAAAAATAAAACAAATTAAATTTCAAATCCAAGGTGATACATACTTTAAAGAGAAAAATTACTTCCTTAGACGTGCTTATAATAAGCTCAACACCATTATCCAACAGCTCTCCTTTAAACATTAATCATACTACAGTGCTTGTTTGCTTTCAGATTTTTTGTCTCATCTTGGCTTTGTTCCCTTTTCTCTGTTACTTGCAGAAAATACAACACAGAGACTCATAGCTACATATCAAGAAAGTAATTCTCCATTAAGAATAACTGCCTAATTACACTTATACAAAATCTTCAGGTACCTTTTCCTTCTGTTTAAGGATGATGTAAATTATCCGTTTTTTTAAACAATGGGCCATTTTATCAAGAGAATGTGAAATTTGGAGGAAAAACTTAGTTAACAGAAATCACCTTGAGATGCACAAAACTTAATCAACAATTCAAAGATATTGCTGCTTCTTACTTCATCACATGTAACAACAGCAAATGAAAATGTTTTTCATTGTATAATACTGACTCTTCCTCTAAATAGACTTTAGAAAGCTTTTATGTCCATTTATTTTCCTACGTTTCTCAGGAAGGCAGAATTTTCTGAGTCATTACTACTTCAGGTACAGCCAACAAGACCACCTGTAAAGCTAATAAATATGATACATCTGAAAAAAATATATACCAGAAGATGTCCATTTTCCAAAGTGTGTTACACTATTCCACTCTCTCAGGTGGCACTTAAGCAGCTTCCTCTTAATCTGTTGCAACTCTGTGGATTTCTTGTGATACTCATGTGCCTCAGGAAAAATAATCTGGCAATTAGGGTTAGCTAATGAATACTTCAGAACTTTTCTTCCTATTGCAAAGCTTCATACACATCCTCCAGGTTACCGTCCCACTGATGTATTTTGTAAAATGATGTACCTTTACAATTGCATTATTATTGATTGCCATCCACTTTCTGCAATGCACAGGGCTTCCTGCTGCCTCACAATCCTTCCTATTCCAATTCAGAAAAACTAGTTCTTAATATCTTTCTTCGTCCTCATCTCAATTTAATAGGCAATAAAAAAAAAAAAAGGCAGGAAAAAAGAGGAGGGAGAAGAAGAAAATACTTTTTTTTTTTTTTTTGTCAAGCTGAACTCCCAAGACTACCTTTAACATGCCTTTCAGATTTTTTATATTGTGTACTCTTGCTGGTTTTTATATCTATAATTCATTTCATCAGACTTTCTTTCATGTATCCATAAAAGTGATTCAAACAACAGAAATGGCCTGAGTAAATACAGAGTTGGTTTTCATTTTATGCCTGGAACAACTAGGCTTGCAGATATGAAATTTCAGTTATTACATTTAACATAGGGAACTTTCAAACATATGAAGTTATATTAATCTCCAACAAATGTGACTTTGGCTTTCACTCCGGGTAAATCATTATGCAGCGCTACTTCCATAATAGCTTTAATTAAATCTGTTCTCTTTTTGGTCCGGTTGGAGTCCACAGAAGGGTACATTTGGCTGTCTGAGCCTTTTGGCTACCACAATACTAATGGTCAAAGCCTCGCACAAGCCAGTGTCAGTTTTTAATATGCCTTTCTAAGGTCATTTCTACCCACAGTACAGTAGCAAGAGGCAAAAAGAAACATAATTAAGGGTAACACGTAATCATAGCTGGCCAGTGAAAAGTGAATTTTGTTGATGCACCTCTGGAGAAATAGCAGTTCTGGATTGCTCTGCCAAGTGTGAAAAACATCTTTTGTCTTAAAACACGGCTAACAGAGCTACCACCAGTGGGTAGACAGTGAGTCTTCCACTGAGGGCTTATCTCTGTAGACTTTTCTATGTACTCAAATACTCAAAATGGATCATTCTCTATTCATTAATGAGTCGTATTCCATGGGCTCAGATGCAGCTGTGGCTTGAATAGAAACAAAAATGGTGACAACGAACTGGATTTGGTCCAGCTCCATGATAGTCCTCCCAACTAGAATCCAGTTCAAGACTCAGTGTGGTAGGTACGGGTCAAACAGCTCAAAAAACCATCTCTGGCCCAAAGATTTTCCACCTGAGGCAGAAAAAGAGCCAAACAGGAAAAGAATCATTATTCCCATTTGCAGGGAGGAATGACTTACACAACATCCCACAGGAGATCTGGAATAGAACTAAAACAAAGCTGATAAGCCCAGCTTATCCATCATCTGCCTGCAAAAGGTGGTGCAGACATGATGTTACTGTTTAAGATTCTCCGAAATTATAAGGATTTTGACCCCACATGGAGTCATAGGTATTCAGTATCCATGAAAAATAAGAACTACATAATAAGAACTAAGCAAGATAGAAAGGAAATGCATATGCTTTTTATGGGAGGTTGCTGAAATAGATTTTCCTTTTTTAACTGTGCTGTGGATCCCAGTAGGAAAGCTGATTTATCCTGTGAGTGCACAGCAGTTGCTCCCTGCTACAACTGCTGTTTAAGTTTAATTGGAATACAGGCTACTTTTGTTACATTTATATCACAGAGAACATTTAAGAAAAGCCAAAAGACCCTTTCAGTTCGACACACTTAATTCTGTTGTGATCCTGATCACTGAACCCAAGTGGAAATATGAGCCACCGAATGATTCCTTTGCTGCCTGTTTCAGTCAGGAACTCCAGAGGCAGAAGTGGCTGCTTGCAGAAGGGAAGAAAAACGGGCCAAGACTGGTTAACTCAGGGGACTGGAAATAGGAAACGGAGCCTTTCATCTACAGGTCACTGCTCCAAATCCAGCACAGGGTTGTAGCAACCAAGAAGTTATTACCGCCAAATGGAGGTTCAGTGGCCTAAAAGAAATCATTTAAATGGCTTCAGATTCATACAGGCACTCACAGCAGAAAAAGTATTGTTGCAATTAGCAGAGCTGCACAGTCATCCGTGATGTGGTAGCTTTTGGCACTTTTCTACATTCCCAGAAACAAAATGGAGTCACTGAAATAAGTACTGTAATGCTTATTTTACCAAGAAAATTTATCATAAACTTGAAGACTTGGGTTTTTTTCCATTTTTATCATTATTTTAGTTTTATTTAGCCTCTTATGATAGTTTTCTTTGCCTTTCCCCATGCTGCAGATCAGAACATCGAAGTCTTCTAAAACTGACTTTTCTTGAAAAGTAATTTACACTAATACTGCGAGGTGCAACATTGCAGCATCTTCAAAGGCCAGGGAAGGAGAAAATTCTTCTGAGGAAATCCGCAACAATTTTCAGGGAAACAAAACCATAAAACAAGTGTATCTAAATAAAGCTACAAATCCCAGTCGCAAGTGCAGCTGTGATACCTAACCAGAGCCAAACCTCAGACATCTCACACACTTCCCCCCACGATTCCATAGCAGCTCAGACTGTATCTGCCATCCTGCTGTCTCCAGCCATCGCAGTGTGTCCAGGTACAAAAATTAACAGTGTGACGCATCCAAACCACAGCCTTCCACTGTTCATGTACATTGCATTTGGCTCAAACATTAAACACAAAGTATTTTTAACTAAAACCTTCACATTTTCCAGAGAACTGGGGTGGGTGGGTGGAATCTATAAAATTTCAAGAGAAATTTTAGCAAATGCTACTACAGAGCGACTTTAACATCAGAACATAGAGACCACCGCTAGTGATTAGATTTGTGTCTACAACATACCTGAAAGAGACTTTCTATATACCTGCCTGCTCATACTGAACAGTCAGGAACTGTGATAACTGGATGGCTCTTCAGGACCTATGTGACTTGCTGCAATGTTCACATTGCCTGTCTCAGGCTTAGATGTTTTTGTTTTTCACAGACTGGCTTGGGTTGGAAGGGCCCTTTAAAGGCCATCTAGTCTAACACCCCTGCAATGAGCAGGGGCATCTTCAGCTAGGTCAGGTTGCTCAGAGCCCCATCCGAACTGACCTTGAATGTTTCCAGGGATGAGGCATCTACCACTTCTCTGGGCAACTTGTTCCAGTGTTTCACCACCCTCACCATAAAAAAAAAATAAAAATCTTCCTTCTATCTGAAGAAAGTCTGTCTAGGCTGAATCTACCCCCTTTAAAACCATTACCCCTTGTTCTATTGCTACAGGCCCTACTAAAATGTCTGTCCCCATTTCCTTATAAGCCACTTCCCTTCAAGTATTGAAAGGCTGCTATAAGGTCTTCCTGCAGCCTTCTCTTCTCCAGGCTGAACCACCCCAACTCCCTCCACCTTTCCTCATAGGAGAGGTGTTTCATCCCTCCAGTCACTTTTGTGGCCCTCTCTGGACCGAATCCAACAGGTCCGCATCTTTCCTGCACTGGGTACTCCAGGTGGGGTCTCATCAGAGCAGGCAGGCAGAATCACCTCCCATTTATTGGAACTGTAACCATCTTTGCTTATAGATACACAAATTGCTTCATGCATATAGATAACCCAGAGAAGTCTCTTGGAAGCTTCCTCTTGGAAGCTGAGGCCAATTTTGCATCCTCTGCTGCCCGGTTATTTTATTCCTAATGAATACTCCCCCCTGCCAAGCCTTCCTCCTTTCAAGAAGCCACATGCCCCATAAGGATCTGGCTGAGCTCAGGGACCCACAGACCTAAAGCGACTCCTCAGTCTTACAAGGCAGCAGCCAAATCCCAGGGCACTGCCCCAATTTACTTTATTTATTCCATATCTAAAGATTATCTGAACCATACAAAGATGAGACGTTCATCCCGCCTGAGCATCTGACTGCTGCTGGATTGTCATCTTGTTTGGGGTGCTGCAGCAATCATTTGCATCTCCATGCAGGCATCAACCGCAGGCAGCTGGAAAATCCCATGCCCCCCTTCCCCAGGGGCAAAACAAACCCAGCCACCACCAGAAATACCACCTGGAAAATATTTGGAAAATATATTTGTCTGCTAGGACACATGCCTGCCCCATCTGTGGAGCAGGCAAAGGCTTCACTTCTCCATCCTCTAAGCAGCACAACACTGCTTGACCCTCTGCCTTCATTCAGGGCACCATATGACAAAAAAACAATTAAAAGTCTCCCTGACAATATAACATAAGAAGTTCCAAAAATAGGGGTGCTTTTTCTTCCCCTTGCCATTCTGAACAAAACATCACAGAAAGGATTACTCCGCTGTAGCCATTTCGTAAGAACTTTATCAACCCTTTCTACAACTAACAGTAAGCCCAAAGTGACTCAACTGTGGCTTACACCCGAGACAGCCGCCTTCTCCAGGATCCCTGTACAGCATTAACATACCCTTCTTCACTGAGAAGCAACTAACTGCATTCTGCCACCAAAGCATTCATGAAAGCTGAAGCCAAGACCGGATTCAGGCGGAGACATCACTCTTGTATTTTGCATTCGGGTTAATATTCCCGAGTTTATCAATCACATTATGTAGGTGCAAATGTTACAGAGGCCACACGTTTATTCAGAGTTTAATAGTTAAAGAGATACTTGTGCCAAATAAATTTGTGCAGTTCCATTGTGAAAATTCTGCATTCAATAGGTCTCATCAAATCTTGTTGCCTGGTATGCCTGGATTGGTTTAATAACATGTTCAGCTGTAGAATAAAACACACAAGGGCAACAGTTCAAAAGTCTTGATCAGTCCTTTTCTACTCTGCAGGTACATGTAATGTTTCTGCAGTTAGAAAACTCACATCTATACATGCCCACTGGATTTCTTTACTGACAAAAAAATGTTTCTGCATATTTATGCTAACAGCTCTACAAAGTACTCTTGAGCTTTATGCAATTTAAAGCCTTATGAGCATCCAAATGTAAGATTATTTTTTAAACAAAAATTACTGTGAATAAGTATTTACAAGATGCAAAGAGACTGTTGAACAGCTAGTAGTATATGACAACAAAAATGCAATATTCACTGTGAAACTTCACATGCTTCACACTACATGGTGTTACACAACAACATGAAAGATATGTAACATAGGTAGCTAGAATTTAGTTTAGGGGTATGATAGATAACAGAGTCCTTAACAGTCAATCCAGGAAGCACCCATTTAAGTACATCCAGGATTTATTTGCTAATAATGCCTTTCCTATTTCACATATAAGAAGAGCCAACCTCTAGTGAAGTGTATGAATGGAAATCCCAAGGTTTCTTTCTAGAAGATGTAGAATTACTAAAGCAAGCTGGGATTTTGTAAACGTTAGGCTTCACGATTCTGCATTTTGATCATCTTGCGATAAATGGCCCATTTATTTGAACTTTTTGGTTTCTTTTCCACTTATTAGTTAGGTGCACGATGTAGTTTGACCTGTAATTCTCAGCTCAGCAACAAGGCGTACCTCATATAGTCAGTCTTCTTCACATTTAGTTATGTCAGTAGAACAATAGCCAGTTCTATTACATCAGCCAGTTTTAAACATTACATATAAAAATCTGGTCCCAATGAAGTAAGCATCATGGCTTCAGTAAAACAAATATTATACCCTATATTTTGGAATTGTATTCCTGTAGTAAGAAACTAAAAGTATCTCAATGAAGAATAAAAGCAATTAATTGCTATCCTATCAAGTTTTAAGGGAATGCTATCCTTTCCCAAACCCGCTTGTAGGTTTCTACAGCAAAGGTTATTTTTCTGTATCAGCTTCATAGGATGACTGTAAAAACCTACAGGAAATCACTGACTTGGATACAGAAGAGAGACTGAGGACCACGACTGAAATAGTAACTTTTCTTTATTAAATTAACATCTGCACTCATTTACACAACTATCCAACATATCACATAAGTTGTGCTTTTACCTTCCAGTAGTGAGGGGCTACCACAGCGAAAGGATGGGAAAAGATCAACCTCAATAATGACAAAGGAAAAAAGCCACAGCAACCCACCATGAGTCCCTTGAGTCCTAACGGTAGAGCTGAAAAGCATCTCAGCTTGATAACCCCTTGCCCTACAAGACAAAAGCACTGTGTTAGATGGTGTTTGACCATCCAGTCAAGGAAGCAGAGCCTAAACTCCCTCTGCCAACTTGGAAGTCTCCTACAGACACCTGCTACACTATGCAAAAGAACAGCCTGCCTCCAAAAAGATGTTGCAGAGCAGTAACTAAGAAGCCCCACCATTGCCAGTGTCACCCCAGGGTAGGATTCAAATCTGCAGTGCAGATCAATTGAGCCTGGAGAATGCTCTTGCAGAAGTATATAGGCAGGAATGACAGGAGAGTGACAAACAGTGGTAGGTGGTGGTTTGTTTGCCTTTTTTTTTTCTCATAATGGAATTTAAATAACCTAGGAGTCAAAGGAGATCTTTAGTAAGGCAAAACATAGTTGAAGGGGAGCAACTGCTTTGTCATGTTTCTAGCAGTAACAACAAGGAAGCAGTATAGGAAAAGCAGGGGAAAGTAATCTCTTGGGATGGTTATGGGTGGCCAATCCCACGCATGCATTTCTGCCCCCAAAATTGGATCTAGCTAAAAATTCTCCACAGTCACCACAACTGTAACATGCCCTTAAGTTCCCCAGGCCTCAGCAAACATCCTCAGAGAATTTCCACTTCTGCCACATTCTCCACATCTGTATACCTATACACCCATATTCCTCATTCTTGTGCCAGAAGACACATCTCAGCCTTTCCTACTGCAAGGTCCCCCAGGCATCTACAGGCAGCCAACACTCGTTGCCACTCCATCATCTATCAGGGAAACCATTTGAGTTTGTTGCTTGGAAAATTACTCCTCACTGACTCAAAAAGAATCTTGCCTCCTGCCACTGCAGGGCTTTCAGAAACATGTACAGACACCGCAGTAATTCAGAATTCAGTTGATAGACTTGGCAGGTAAAAAAAGGAGTGCAGTGATCCAGTCTCCAACATATATCTTGCATATGTCTATAACAATGGTACACCATAAGCTTTTGAAAAGAGATGACATTAAAGCCTTTCTCCTATGAGAAGTTATGTTAAAATGATGTTAAACACTTTCTCTGACTCATTCTGCTGAGCTTGGTACCTCCCAATTCCTTTAATCACAAAAAATCCAACTGCCTCATACACAGCCTCTTCTATTTCTCTCCCATTCCATCCAGTCTGTAGTGTTTGCACTCAGAACCCTTTGATTCTTGTTTCTCCGTGTGCATCATCCACTAAATATTCTTCTTCTGGATATCTGTGGTATCTACTGAATCAAGTAGCTTATATTAATAGGAATACCCAGTATGTTTAATGTAATAAACATTCTCTAGACCAATACATGGTGGACAACTGGCACTTTCAGTATATTGGAAGGTAATGATTTTGCAGGCATTGCCTCTAGAGTAGGTTGCCCATTAGCTCACACATATATATATATGTTTGTCTATTAATCGTTAGCATAATGAAATGATAATATGATCGTTATATTCCTCCCTAATGCTGCCAGAAGCCATGCAGCTGATGTATGATGTTAGCCACGTGGCTAGAAAATTATTTAACACCCATAAGTTTTGGAGGCTTAAGAGAAATGTGACTTGAAATCCTTAATCTTTTGTTAATCAAACACTGAAAGGAACAGTAACAAGGGATGAGATGTTTATAAGGAATTAATGATACATAAAATGGCATCTTTTTGCTCTCTGAGTGATCCTGCAAATGAGGGATATCAAACAAAGGTCAGAAAAGTAACACTTCAAAAACTACAAAAATAGAGCAGTTAGGGAAAACAAAACAATCATAAAAATGTCACTATCATATCTAGTAAAACCCCACACCTAAATATCTAATCACAAGTGTAACACCTGAGCACCTGTCTCCCTAGATGTAGTTTGCTATCTGGAGCTGAGCAAGCCGTTAACATTACTCAAGTTCTTTTCATGCCAACCTTAAAAGCAAGAGAGCTGTGCATATTGATTACAAATTCCTCAGGTGTTGTAGCATTTCCCACTTCATACCCACCAGGCACGCATTTCACACACAGCAAATGCATCAGAACAGTGTATCTACATCCAAAAATTGTTCATACATTTCATCCTCTGGGCAAAACCCAACATTTTCTGAGGTACGGAAACCTAATTTTATAGGGCAAAAGGCAGTCCATGTATGTGGTCTAACCTTGGCACTCCATGTCTGCATGCAACAAGCACGGTCCTGAATCACAGGGCTTCCCTGTCTGTCATGAGGGAATACTTGCCAGCCTGCTAGTCTGCCAAATTCCTGAAACAGTGAAGAATTTACCACGTATAACCTCTCTCATCATGTCAGCATAATCTTAAAATTTTCCCTCAGGTTGCTTCAGAGTACTTGTGAGAGAGAAAAATATTTGACACCATAGTTGCCTCAGCACTGTTTATCAGCTCTGTGGACTGCAAGGCAAAGTGTGAGCTGGGAGCACAACGTATGGCTACACAGCGTGTAGGGCTCTACCAGATATTAAGGAGAGTTAGGACAGTATTGGTAGCCTTACTACCTCGTTCTCTGTGGAATTCTACTGGGTAAAGCTGAGAAAGATGGGGGGTGGGGGGTGTGTGTGGAGGTGGGAGGATGACACAAAAAAAAAAAAAAAAAAAAAAAAGAAAGAGGAAAGGGAGCAAGACCCTGCTTCGAGTGAATTCATTATTTCCATTTTCAAGCAAGCATCTCGCTGCATTCTCCAGGGCACCAGAGAGCAAACAAACAATAGCTAATGCTGAATTTCTCATAAAAGCACAATCAATAATTGAGCTATAACTGCGGTATGGTTTGTACGCTGTTTGAGTTTCAAACTTGGTAATCATTTTAGATCACCCATCAACCATTGCTCACCATTTACAAGTTCTCTTCTACTGTCAACACAGAAGGATCCCTTCCTCTTAAAAAAATAAGCTTTTCTAAAAAACATTTGGTCAGCCTTACATTATGCCTTAATTTTATCGTATAGTAATAGAAAGAAAAAGAATTGGCTATAGATCAGATGCAGTACAGTCAGGCACCCTGAACTTTCCCCTGCTATATATGCTTAACGTAAGAAACTATATACAGCAGCTGTACCTAGAGTCACTTGCTAATAAGAAGATGAAATCATAAATACTTCATTGCCAGTTTTATACTGCATACTGAAGGAGGCAAAGACGTATTGTTTGGAAAAATAAAATGTCTCTTTACAAGATCTGCATAGCCATCTGAAATACTGTTTATTTACCTCTTCAGTTCTGTGTAATATGTATTTGGGACTATAACGTATCATTTAAATGCTGTCTCTCAAGTGTAATACTCTTCTCCCTTTTAATTGTGGAAAACATAGATTTTTGCACAGTAT
Organism: Falco rusticolus; assembly: GCF_015220075.1. Classification (NCBI taxonomy): domain Eukaryota; kingdom Metazoa; phylum Chordata; class Aves; order Falconiformes; family Falconidae; genus Falco; species Falco rusticolus. Next base: position 11,252,350 of record NC_051201.1, on the reverse strand, counting down.
CAGAAAATGAAAGAAGGTCATGACATTCTAGTGGGCTTTTTTATGGTTTATGAAACCTTCATTAAACTTTTAGAAGACACGGCCTTCAGTGGCATGGGAAAAAGCAAAAACCTCAGAGTGCTTCTGGGGAACATCACCTGTAATTTATTCACTTTGAATGCTTTTTATGGCACAGCTCAAGACAGATGCATGACATGATTCCAACATCCACAAACCCGAGGCATAAAGTAATTGAATCCATAACCAGAAGCTGGTAAATGGGTAGTCTTATGAGTTATTCTATAAGTGTTACATGGAGAACAGCTTGCTTCACAATCATTATTTTGCTGTAGTGCAGAAATCACGTAATGAGGACTTCATGCTGTTAGGATCCTAACCCTTGATTGTTAGAACGTTTCAGTCATATTAAAAAAATGACATATTGCAAGCAGATAGGGAGAAAAATAGTAATTGGAAGCTCAGCAGTGGGTTGAAGCCACAATTTATTTACCATTTCCCTCACATTAGATGAAACATTAACAGGATTACTAATAAGGATTCTGTATTGGATTTGTCACATAGCAATAACATATCAAACTATTCTGCTGCCAAAAGCACATTTAGTATACTTTTCTTAAGGCTACAGGGAAATCTTATCTATCCTAAGATTACTGAAAAAATGTTAATTTTTATAGTTGCTTGAATCAGGTTGTGACCTTTAAAGTAGAGAGACAAAAAACAATACATCCATCCAATAATATTGATTTCTCAGTTACACAAGGTGAATGCATTAAGGAAATTGAATTACAAATTAAAATTCAGCACTGATTTATTAAAAATAAGGTGCTGATGAAAAGTGATTCTCTTTACAAGATGCTTTTCTAATTTCCATTGCAATTGCTATCACCACTGCAGTCATTAGATCCCAGAAAAGCTGGTTCTATTTTTGGTCACACAGTTATAATTCAGAATTGTTTCAGGCTTCTTTAATGGTACTTTCCCATTTAATTTAGCTTGATCTTTTGGTCTATGACACTAAAAAAAACCCATCCTCCTTTACCAGTTGCTCAGATGCCCAGAGCAATTTCAGAAATGGGAAGGGGGGAAAGGGGATAGAGGGATAGCCTTTGACCTCTCTGCAAATGTGAGCCTATTTTTTGTGGTAACATAACACCTCTTAACTCACTTTCACATTGTTTGCCACTTGGACTTCAAAGAACATTCACTGTTTCAGGACAAAAAAAAACCAACGGAAATATCCCTCTTAAAAATATCTCAAGTGAAATCAGTCAAATTGGTTCAAGCCTGTGCTGTGGCAACTTCTCAAGATAGACACTGCACAGCCTTTATTTTAAAATTCCTGAGATGAAGTCACTATAGAAAGTATTCATTTTAGTATGTCATAGATTACTGAAAGACAATTTCATAAAATAATTTGTGCATATGACATAAGTATAAAAAAAACCTCCCACAGTTTTTAGGTATTCCCAGTTCATTTACTCAAAGGAGAAATGTACTTTGGGACAGATTTTAATTTGCTAGTTTTATTTATATATATATACACACACACATATAAGTACACACACACACTTTTTATTTTAAATAATACACTTTAGGTCAGTCTTAGAACACTAACTTTTAAACATGAACCCAGCTGCTGCAGATAACGGTTAGATGAGAAGTCACAAAACAATAAACAGGAAGACTTCTGATCTCAGGTTAGGGATGAGAAGGAAGCAGATTGCTTTGAAATAATTATTTTACTGCAGAGCAGAAATGGCATAATGAGAACATCACACTGCCAGAAGCTGTAACCCTTGATTGCTGGAATACAGCTGTCACATTAAAAATGACACATTGCCAGTAGATTGGCATAGCTACAGTAATCATAGGCCTCACATCTGTGCTACACTTGCCCAATTAAGGAGATTCTTAGTGCAAGTCTAAAGCCAAGGTTAATGAAATTATCTAATATGCGTTATTGCAGCAGTGTTGTTCAAAGAAATAAATGGAAAAGTACATTAAAACTTATTATTGATTAACAATAGGAAAAATCCAAAAAGCCAGAACACATTGCTCTAACAAACAGTCTTTAAGAAACCATTGCACAGAGCCAGTAGTTCAACCAAATTGTTCAGTTATAGCTATAAATTTTAAAGATAGATGCTTAAACCAAACCAAACAAAACTGTTTTCATTATGACACCGATTCGGGAAAACAATCTTCAATGCAGATCACATTTCTACAAGAAATTTTACATTTCTATAGGAAATCCTATTCCTGTGAGCATGAGCCTGGCACCCTTCATTGTATCTCAGCTCTTTATTATACACCTCCAAATACAGCGAACATAAGTGATACTTGTAAGCCTAGAACTGCAAACAGGATTGTAGCTGCCAAGAGGAAGGACAATTCACCTAAGACTGAATTATACTGGTTCAAGACAAAACAAAAATGAGCCCCTTCATTGCTGGTATCATCTACTCGACAAACTACCTCCTTACACAGAAACTTGCTTGTAAACTTCCACATTTCAGGAAGAGGGGAATAACTACTGAAGTTTCACCAACCAGTATTTCCTTACTGTGAATATCTTCATTATCGTGACTGTAAATTTTAAATTTGACACGCTTCTCTATACTGAGGGTGCAACAACCTTTAGCTATGGAAATAAATACCTTAGAGCCCAGTCAGAATCTATTTGAAAAGTCCTTTCTCATCCCTCTGAAGATCAGGAAGTCAGTAAACGGAAACTTCACTGAAGTGGTTTAAACCCCAGCCAGTGATTAAGCACCATGCAGCCGCTCGCTTGCTCACTCCCCCCCGTCAGGATGGGAGAAAGAATCAGAAGAGTAAAAGGCAGAAATCTCACAGGTTGAGATAAAGACAGTTTAACAGGTAAAGCAAAAGCCACACACTCAAGCAAAGCCAAACAAGGAATTCATTCACTACCTCCCCAACATCGGCAGGCAGAGAGGTGCTCGGCCATCTCCAGCAAAGCAGGGCTCCATCACACCTTAACAGTTACTTGGTGAGACAAGGTTCCATCACTCCAAATGTTCCCCCCTGCCGCCTCCTTCCCCCAGCTTCATATGCTGAGCAGCACAATGTCATACAGTGTGGGACACCCCTTGGGTCAGCTGGGGCCAGCCGTCCCAGCTGTGTCCCCTCCCAGCTTCTCATGCACCCCTAGCCCACTCGCTGGTGGGGGAGGGGGTGAGGAGCAGAAAAGGCCTTGGCTCTGCGTAAGCACTGCTCAGCAATCACGACGACATCTCTATATTATCAGCACAAATCCAAAACACAGCCCCTTACCAGCCACTGCAGAGAAAATTACCTCTATCCCAGCCAAAACTAGCACATTCACTAATTAACATCTGGTGACAAGAGAAAGGGAAGAGTTATTACCTACCTTCTGGCTGAGCTCAGCAGAGATGAGGTCACAAGTAAACAGCAATAAGAACAGGGAAAATAAGGAATGTCACAGGTCAAAGAGCAATCCACACCATTGTGGGCCCATGGTTTTGTAACTGGACAAGACCACAAGGAAAAGAAATCTAACTGGGTACTCCAGTAGGCCGTACGTTACTGGAGCTATGAGTTGCCTGTTCCTTTTTGTTTGTGGTTTGGCTTTTGGTTTGAAGGTTTTTTGTTTTGTTTTTCTGACTTTGTATAAAATATTTGAAATGGGTAAGGAAGACATGGTAGCCTCCCCAGAGCCAGCATTTTGGTTCTGTCATGACCCCTGACTAGAGGCAATGCATGACTGTAGTGCACTGGCACAGACCTGAGCCTGCTAGACTTGATGTTGAGGCAGGGGGAAGAAAAAGAGGAAAAAAAAAATATATATATAAAAAAAGAGGAATGCTGTATGTCCTATATTGACAAGCTTGAGCAATTAAACATCATGAATCAGGCCCAAAAGTACCATTAGTTTTAGCTTAATAAATTAGAGACCTGAAGTATCAAACCTAAAAACCTGATTAATTTTAGTTTGCTATGTTTTCAGAGGGTATTTAGGTCCTGTTTTCCTGGCAACTCACTTCATTACTGACAGTGACAGTAACATAAGAACAGAGGAAAATCACCTCATAAAAGCATGACTAGAAGTACCACCCTTCCCAACAACCTGCAATATTTTGCGTTCCCCTGTTCTGGAACACATCAGATTATGACTTGGCCCTACACCATTATTAGCATGAAATCTTATTATAAGAAAGTTACAAGAGCAGCAGCATCCAAGCCAGACTGCACTTAGCTCCGGTACCAATTTCCACCCCCGACACCTGCAAAAAGAAAGTACTAGGTTTCACAGAAGTAAGAAGAGAAATGTAATTGACCTTGCAGTTAGATAGGTGTCTTGCAAAAAGAGCTAATATTTCAAATACCAAATATCTTTTTGAGGCAAAAGATCATTTACTGAATGTCCTGCTGCAAGATGCAACTGGAGAATTTGAATAGGTCCGTGATTTCAAACCTTGCAGTCCACAGGAGTTCACTGGATTCACGAGCACTAGGTTGGACCTGTGCACCTGGGGGAACATAGTTCAGGAACAGATGCCCTAAAATTGCCTGATGAAACGCAGATTCTTTTTGCCCTATGTCATTTGTTTGTCCAGATTGAACAGTTAATTGAGCAAACAGGCAATAGATACAATTTTGGTAGGTATGACTAGATCTAGAAGATAGCTTTTTCACTCAAAAATTTTCTTTTGAATGGCAGCAGGCATCAGAAAGTTTATTAGTCTACTGTTTGGAAAAGACTCACATTTACAATGAAGTCTTCAAATTATCGAGCCATATATTTTTCTTTCTGTGTATATACTTATGTAGAGTGAGTTGGTACTATGTGCAAATCATTTCATGTCCCCTCATCATTATTTCATTGCTCTGTCTCACTACAATTTGGCAGTAATTGAGATAACCACTAAATAAACAACACCTATCAAGATGAATGAAGAATTTCTCTAGTACTCGTACTGTTACAAAGTGAGCATCCTACCATACAGTGAATAATGATAATAATAAAAAACAGCTGCAGCATAACTGGGTTTAACTACATTAATTTTCAAATAATTTGGGCTTGAACCGTTAGCTGGTACTCAAAAAAAAATAAGGAAATTCATCACAACTGTGAATCTAGTCATTATTATTTTAATGGATATGAAACCATTCCTACCAGTACAGACAGCTCACCGAGCAGTTTCATATTTGCATGCTCCATTAAATACACACACTTACAATTTCCAATTGCAGGGTAAACTGAGCTATTTAGAAAAGGAAACAGTAAAAATATCTCAACCTAGAGCATCAAGTTGTGTCATGCATTGGCAAGTAAAAAATAGCGTTATCAGTCTTTATTTGAGATTCCTGCTGCTATTTATGGGGCAGGCTGTCAACCATAAGAATTAGTTTAAAAAAAATGCTTTAAAATGTGACAAGGAGGATCAATGTTAAAATCCATGTAGGAGACATTGTTTTCTACAACTTCTGTTCCTATTACTTTATTTTTCCTATATTAAGAGTAGAGAAGGCTGTCTGGGCAACAAGGATTAACAAAGATAGAGAAAAAAATAAAGATGTATTTCCAATGTTTTGTTATTAGGCCTTACCAAAGAATTTAGTAAGTTGAATTTTCCTATTAATGCAATTGAAAATTTAACGAGCTTCTTAATTTATGACTTCACTAGGCTTGAATTATAAAACAATAACACAAGCTGCACCCTAATTGCCTGAGTGCGTCTGAAGATGACAGCATGTTTAGGCTTTCACTTTAGCATCTAATCTAAATATATTAACAAGCAGCACAAAAATCCTCGCGGTTGTTCAAAAAGACAGGACAGAATTAATTATTTCTTGTGACAAACAAAACCATGCAATTAAAGCATTATCCTTATTGTTACATTCCACATAGTGATGGAGAATCCAAGCTCTTTCTTAACAAGCTCTCAAGGGTGCCCCAAAACTTTATTAATATTAAGCAAAGATTATTCCCACTAAACCAATAACAGGAAACGAGATTGAGCTGGCAGTATCATGAAAATATAGGGTCTGAGCCAGGTCTTAGAAGGTACTGAATGTACTTAACTTTTTTCCATGTGCCAGGAGCTGTAGACATGGATCTCTTCAGAAGACTGAGCCTGTTCTTTGCCCTGTTCTGGGATACTGCAGCCGTTTTCCTGAGCAACTTTCTCATTCATTTCAAAACTTACGGGGTTAACATAACCCCCAGGTTAACTTGGGGTTATACAGCTACCAAAAAGGTCACTGTGCTGGTCTACTACAGGTCAGCAGAAGCGTTAACAGCTGGGAGTCCCTGCAGCCTCTAGCACAGGACAGTTTGATGCAATGTCTTAAGCTCCACCGGTTGTACTACACAGCAAGCAAGCGCGCAACCCAACAGCTGTGTTCAGCTTGCTCAGGCCAGAAAACCTTACCAGTACAGATCCTCACTAGTCACAAAGCATATTTTCCATATGAAACTCGGGGTTTGAAATGTATCTCCCATTATCCCAAACAAAAGTTTTCCTATCAGATAAATATTTTTTAAAACAGTTTTACACTGTTTCATGACCGCTTAATAGTAGCGTTAACTACAAAGTTGTTATATTACATACAAGCTGACGTGTACAGTTAACTTCATTTCTTAAAATTTTCTGTACTGTTTTCTTCAAAACAGAAAATACACAAAGAAAATTAAAGCACCTCATATCGCATCAGTAGATTGGGGTGGGTGGGACCTGGTTGGTTTGGGATTTTTTAAACATATTACACATTAATACTTCTGATAGTCATAAAATTTGTATTTCAGGAAATCCCATTATAAGAGAAACTGAATGTTCCCCAAAACGAAAGCTTCCTAAATTAATCTGGTGTCTTCATTTCACTAGAAGTTATATTCTAACCTTGAGTCAAAATCCTTTTTTTCACCTTGATCTTAACTGGAAAAAGCAGTACAGAAAGTTTTTTTTAATTTGTCCTTGGGAAGACAGGGTTATTGCTTAATTACATCTATCTTCACACTTTGACACCTGGAATAACACTATTCATAAATCTGAGCTGTTACTGTACCTGTCTGCGAGTCTTCCCATCAGGTGGTGCTAAAGTTGGGGCAGATCCAAAGGTTTCAGAGTTCAAGTTCATTCTAGTCCAACACAAATCAGCTATTTATGTGACATCTCACTTGTGGTAGGACAATAGTTCTCTCTTCAGTAGGACAATCAGTAGCTTTTTTTGCCACAGAAGTCTAGAAACTTTAAAAAGGAGCATATTTTTGGACTTTCTGGTTACTGTAACAAAGTGTGCGTCACTTTTTCAATCATACTGGCTACCAGACAAATTATTGCAGAAATACTATAAACTTGTTGCAAGTGATCTCAATGACATAAGGTAGTTCCTACCTGAGGAAACAACCTACTTCACATGTTTATATGCATAATTGTTGGAACTAAATGATCTGGAAGGCTGTGGATCTCTAAGTGATCATCTAACATTACTTAATTTACTACCAAGACAACCAAATAGTTTATATCAGTCCAGTTAAAAATAAAAACAGTAAAAAAAAAAATAGTAAGAGGGCAGCTTCTAGTTTTTGCAGACAGGCTCAGAGTTTGAGGAACAGGAGAAAAAGAAAGAAAAGTCGGATGCCATTTATGGGCATTAGTATTCCAACAGTCTTTCCCAGCCTGTCCCTTTCCCCTCTTCCTCCCTCTAAAGAAAACACACTGGGGAAGAACATGAACAGAAGTAGTTGCAGGGTCTAACAATGCCATTTGTCACTGCCAAGATTCATCAGTGATACAGGATTACAAGAGGGAACAAATGAAAGGTTAAGGATTTATCTAGAACATCTGAAATGGATATTAAACTGAGATTTATAGCAAAGTGCTTAATGAAAATTAATGTTTACTGTCTTAGCTATTCTAAGACTGGAAATGGAAAGAAACTTGTTCCTTTCCCAGGAGCTACCAGTGACCTCTTCTACTAGCTAGCAACACCTAACAAGTAAATAAGTTTAACACTTTGTATTTTGACTTCACTGGGCAGAAACTTCAAGAAGTAGTATGTTCACAATGGTGGAGCACTGTAAGTGCAGGGGAGAAGGCTTCTGGAGATGCCTGTGAGAAATAGATTTTAAACATCTAAATGTGGTTCACTGCCTGCGGAGACTAAGACCCTATGAGCAATAACTACTTTTATAAAAGCTAATAAAGGTAGCTTTATTGGCTTTGTAGAGCCATCATCAGCATTCTCTTTTCAATATCTATCTAATGACATGCTTTTTAGAAGAGTTATAGGCTTGAAAAAGTATAGAAAGTATATAAAAGACATGTAGACGTGGCATTTATGCAGACGGTTTAGTGGTGGACTTGACATTGCTGTGTTAACAGGTCTTAAAGGTCTTTTCCAACCTAAAAGATTCTGCAATTCTTGTAAAGATCAATGGAAAAATAACGGACCATGAGCAGAAATAATACAAGCCTGACATCTTCATGCCCATGCTGTTATGCAGTTTCACCTTAATCTGATGAGAGATGGTGGTACTACTGTACAACCTTACTTTTAGGAAGTGAGCCACATAAAACAGAAGTTTTTAGCTTTCACTACATAGCAAAAACAAAGGCTTTCATGTACACTACAAATAGCAGCTTTGGCTATTAAAAAAAAAAGAAGAAAATCATTACAGATTTCCTACATTCTGCTTTTTGCAGTAGGTATACCTTATCTATTTTTTTCACCAAATTTGGACAATGAAAATCAACTAGAAATATTTTCTGATCTTATTAAATTGTGTTTAACAAGATTTGCATTCTTAGCGCTGTAACTTACTGTCTAAAACACCACAATTATTTTTATTTAAAATAACTTTTACTTCAAATGAAAACAGCAATATTCTTATAAAAATATATGATGTGTTCATTACTATCTGTCTCAATTTCAATAGGAGTGATGCATAGAAGAAGGGAATTGGTACTCAATAGTTTTGAGCTAGTAGCAGTATTTTACATGTCACAAATAGCTGGACATTCATTTGTGTTGAAGGAAACATTAAATACAGATAAATATAATCAAATCCCATTGAAACAAATGAGATTCTTCACTTGACTCTGGGTTCCTGTATTAATTTAGTATTCAGTAATTCTCTAATTCAATAGCAAGTGAATTAGGGTTCCTCAGTCTCCATGTAGTTTTAAGGCAAGAGAAATCCCTGTATGGATTTCTAATTATTTGCAAGTTTATTGCTTAAACAAAGCCACATGCAGATAAGGGAAGGCAGAAAAACGTTCAAAACATTAGAAATCCTAATAGACACTTCTCTCAAGATGTTTGCGTATACTCATTTTGGTTATTGTGATGCCTTTAGGGTGTTGAAAGAGAAGAAAGAGAACAAGGAGGCGGCACAGTTCTATGGGGAAAATTGGTGTACAGCAATAAAACAGACTAATTCCTTTTGGAGGACTCACAGAGGAGTATGGTTTAAGCAAAGATAACATAGCTAGTTTTAGATCTCTGTAGCCTTTAACATAACAGGGAAGACTTTATTTGCATTACTTTATTGACAAAGGTGAAATCATCCCTAAAAATTAACAGAACAGGCTTATTTTAAACAGTATTAAACAGATTTTCAGAATGTGACCAGAAAGTAGTATTTAAAAAAACCTAAACATTAAAACCTTTTGATTTAATAGCTACGTATCTTATCTACATCTGAATTGGTTTGAAACATTCTATAGAACAAAATAAAGTTTACAAGCTCCCACAATAAAAATCACACAAGTGGTTCATTTATACACAAATAGCTTTTGTAAGGGATATTTCTATTCTCTATACCAGTTAGTCCACTGTCACAATTTATGCGAGACAGGATGTGAGGCCAAGCAACTGGATAATGAACGGTATTTGAAAATCTATCCCATCAAAGGAGCACACATGGTAAGAGCATTAGGAAAATGTCTGCATCAACAGTGATTATGTCCATCAACATTAACATATAAACACAGATCGAACTTGGAAGAAATTCGAAGACAAAGAAGGTAGCATAGAATAGGACAAGGAAACCTTTTGGGCAGAAGTTTAAAAACAAAGTGTCAGTCTTTGTTGAAAAGCACTGCTTGTGATCAGCAATATAATCCTTAATTAGAGGAGATCACCATTATAAAGTTTGCAGAGCACCAACTGCTTGTATTTGGTCAGTTAATATGCAATGCACTCCTCTTGAGGAAGGCACATTCTTCCTATCTTACAGCTGTGGAGACCGAGGCAGAGAAGTTTAGTGATGAATCCAAGCCTACAGACCAAGTCAAACATGCTAAACTCATAATTTTATGTAACCTCAGCTTTGAAACCTACCATCTTGCAAACTGTTGAAAATTGAGCCCGTTTAAAACGTCATCAGCAAAACACAAAATTAGTATTGTGTATATTAAGTAACTGTAGTGGTTTAACCCCAGCCAGTGATATTAAGCACCATGCAGCCGCTCGCTTGCTCACTCCCCCCCGTCAGGATGGGAGAAAGAATCAGAAGAGTAAAAGGCAGAAATCTCACAGGTTGAGATAAAGACAGTTTAACAGGTAAAGCAAAAGCCACACACTCAAGCAAAGCCAAACAAGGAATTCATTCACTACCGCCCCATCATCGGCAGGCAGAGAGGTGCTCGGCCATCTCCAGCAAAGCAGGGCTCCATCACACCTTAACAGTTACTTGGTGAGACAAGGTTCCATCACTCCAAATGTTCCCCCCTGCCGCCTCCTTCCCCCAACTTCATATGCTGAGCAGCACAATGTCATACAGTGTGGGACACCCCTTGGGTCAGCTGGGGCCAGCCGTCCCAGCTGTGTCCCCTCCCAGCTTCTCATGCACCCCCAGCCCACTCGCTGGTGGGGGAGGGGGTGAGGAGCAGAAAAGGCCTTGGCTCTGCGTAAGCACTGCTCAGCAATCACGACGACATCTCTATATTATCAGCACAAATCCAAAACACAGCCCCTTACCAGCCACTGCAGAGAAAATTACCTCTATCCCAGCCAAAACTAGCACAGCAACAAACTCTGAAAATGCCTGACCTGTACTTAGCTTATTTACTCATAGCAGATTACTTAACAATTTTTGTTCTATTAATTCTCTTCAAGACAGTATCTATTTTCTTTTTAAGAAACACAGCATTATGAAATACAAAAATCAGTCACTGCAGAAAAGATCTCTTGAGGACACAGTGTTGCAAAAATATGTTCAGACTTTATACTGGAGGTTCTGCATCTAAACTTTAAGGATGTCGTTGCTTCTCTGTAAAAATAAAGATTGCAATGAATCACTTAGTCTTTCAGTGAGTTCCCCAAGCTAATATGCCAGTATGGAGCTGGAATGGCTGGTAGCTCATTTCAGTATATCGGCAAGAAACAAGCTCGCTAAAGACCACATTGCCTATCTTTCCCACAGTGTACTTCTGTTATTACGAATGTAATTTGAAAGCCTTGTCTGAAAGAGTTTGACAGTCACCAAGGAAATCACTCACATTGCTTCTTCTAGGACTTGCTGTCAACAGCTCGGTAATTACCACCTTCCTTAATGGGGGGGAAGGACAGTTATGTCAGCTGATAGTCTGGAGTCTTATTTGTTTACAAGCAAAATAGAACTATGGATTCAAATTTAAGAGGTATTAAACTGCAATCAGATCAAGCCTCCTATAATTTTAATGATTTTTTGTTAGTGTAAAATATTCTCTTCTTTTATAAGATTATCAGCCCTGCACCACATACAAACACATACAAATGAAAAAGCAGGTTTGTCAAGTTCCTCTGCATACTGGGCATGGCAGATTCTCCAAGGAATATACACTGAAGAACTGCACTTTTGTGCAAACAAACCAAATGCACAAGCAGTTATGGGAAGGGACTCAAGGCCATGCTACTATGCATTTTCTCAAAATAAACAGAATCTTTATGTCCTGTAAAGCAGAAGGTCTAGAAAAGCTATCTGAAATTGCATGTGCTGTGCCTTTGCAAGTCTCGGTTCATTTCAGCTCCACCAAAGAAAGTTTAGAGCATCTGTGAAAACAGAATCTGAGATTGCATGAAAAGCATAAAACCGATTCCTGACAGAAGGACTTAGATACTTTAAGATGAAAAAGAAAATATAAAAGCAGTAAAAAAACCAACAACCCACAAACAAACAGAAAAAAAATCCACTACACCACAAAAGGCAAAGCTAGATTTGCATCAGGAAACATAGATAAGACATTTAAATCCATTCTAAATGATGCTGCAAAATTTTATTTCTGACTTAGTCCTTATGTGTTACCATTTCTGACATCTTCACTTTTTGGATAATTAAAACTTCTCCTACAAGACATTATGACAGTTTTAAAAATTCTGTCCCTTCTTATGCAAGGAGAAAAGGTTGGAAAACAGCGAGTGTGTGAAATACTGATGTTCTTTTCTATACATCTTCCTGGTGGTTTTCATTTTTTTTGAGGCACGCTAACAATGAGATGAAAAATGTGACCAAAACTTTGTGAGTATATTTAAACATTTATTCGCCTACATTAAAGTTCTTGTGGAATCCAAAAATGTCACTGGCAATTTTATCCAATATTTTTTTCTTTAACAAAATTTAACAGGAAGAAACTTGGGTTTTTGCAAGCTCACTGTAGTTTTCCAAAATACATGGTTTCAGTGGAAAAGCACTAACTTCCCAATTCTTCTTAGGAACCAAGAACAGCAAGAAGACACAATATGAGTACAAAGATTAGGAGAGTGGTTTACAGTCACATGCAAAAAAAAAAAAAAAAAATCAATAATGCATTACTACTCACTCACTGAGAAACTCATCCTGTACCTACTGAAGTAAATGCCAAATTTTTCATAGTTGAAAAGACAGTGCTATACAGTCATAAGTAACTATTGCTTAAACAGGAGCTGTTATAACAAAGTTGGGTTTGTGGGTTTGTTTGTTTGTTTTTTAAACCCACGCTTCCAATTCAGATTCTCTGATTAGCAAATCTTCAGACAGTGGAGTTCAGAGGTTTTAGGTGTTTCATTTCTGAACAATGAGCAATAAAGTTGTAGAGAACTAAGCCACTGGAGTAAAAATAGAAATTATTTTATTTCCCCCCCCCAACAGATTGACTGTAAGACATTGAGAAGACCACCAAATCAGATTTGTAAATAGTAAAAGGCTGTTTCTGATGGACACTGTTCATTTTAAATGTAATAATCACCAGCAGTTACAATGAAATCACAACTCTGAATGTGTTTAACATAACATCAAAAGTGGAAATAAGGACTGAAAGGAAATGACTTGTCAAAGGTAAAAATACTTATTAATAAAAAACTGAGGTAACACACAAAAGATTGAGACTTAGAGGCTACCTAGCAGAGTTGCATATACTACTCCAAGATTCAAAAGTAGGTCTTACCTAAGTGTTCCCACACAAGAGTACAACCCACATGCATACTCAACAACAACTCAACAAGATATTCAGTAGCTCCGTAAAACGTCTCCATCTGAAGTGAAAGAGTTGCATTTCAGATGAAACAAATAGCCAGATAAAGTCCTGTATGTGTATAATTTCCTGCTATAATCCTGGGGTTTAATCAGCACTAGAGCAGATCATCAAAAAAGTGTTACGTGTAAGCCACACAACCAGTCAGTCATGTGTTTCATTGTCAGAAAATAGTTCCATATGCAAGATAATTGTCTCAGAAGACTGAATTCAGAGTGGCAGATTACTTCAGAGATCCTTTAGCCAATGCATAATGGAAAGAATGAATTGTATATAATTGTATGCAATGCACTGAGTGAACCACGAATATGTATTGAAATGCTCTGAACAATGATCATCGTAGAAAAGCTTTCAATGAAAGTCAGACACATTCACACACTTTTCATCAGCTAAGAGTCACAATCTTGGCTAACCATATTCAGCAACCAATTTCCTATTCACTGTATGCACTGACTTACAAAATCAGATTATTCAATTGTCATAGCAACGGTATCCCAAATTTGGGTTGTCAAGGTAGATGCAAACAATTCAGTCTCTCAGTTCATATGGCCCCTTCTTGGGCTGATGCACCATTCTACATTAGGATACTAGAAAGTATTATGCATGAATGAAAAATGCAGATGTGGCCATAAAATAGCAGTGGCAGAGGGGTTCTTCAGGTACCACTGATGGATCAGAGTGTCAGCGGCAGGCAAATATGTTAAGAGTACTTTCTGTTCTTGCAGCCCAGGCAGTGGGCTGCACAGCAAGTAGTAGTACCTGTAGGAAACAGGGAAGAGTGACCAGAGAACGCCTGCCTTTTCCCCCTGCCATAGCAGAAATGACTCCTTTAGAAGACCAGTGTAGCTTATCCAGGTGTGCAGATGAAGAGAACATTCACCAGTTCCTACAGAAAGCTATTTCTCTCATTCACATACCTGAGGAATACCACCACACCACTGCTGCAGCTTCTCTTTTACTTCTGTGTCAGCTCCCATGTTTCTAAGTTGTGCAGGGGAGAGGAAAGAAAATGCAGGGACCTGGCAGAGGCAGTGACTACTAAAGTTAACACAAGAGCCACGTGGATAGGGGAAAGCCATTTACCTCAGCAGCAGCTCTCTGTGCATCCCATCTAAATCATTTGCAGTCAACTTTGGGTAGACAAATAATGCTAGAATGGAAATGTAGAGTCCTTCTGGGAAATGTGTAGGGAGAGAGGCACCAAAGGCCTCCCTCCAATGCCAATACCAAGCTGTAAATAAATGGATCAGATCCTGAGATACCCACTTCCTAATGTTAAGAGTTGTGAGCAGTAGTTAACAGAGCAAATGTCCTCCAAATCTCACTCCTGCTGAACTGCCATATAATGCCCACATGATACAATGCTTCACCAAAGCTTAACCATGTTCTATAAGCACCTGAACCTGCAAGACACACACATCATGTGAAGCATTAGTTCCCTCAGCAATGCATGTCCATTTCAGCACAGTCTTGCACAAAACAGTTTAGACCTACTGCAACTTAAAAGAACCACCAGTCCTTATCTAATACACAAGCACGTTTATGTGGAGTTCTTCCCATTTCCATCCTGAATAGGTTTCTCTGTTCATTTCAAATCTCCCTGGGAGAAGTCTAACACCTTTCAGTCTCTTTTCCTGTTTAGTACTCTTTTGTCAAGTTACTATGAATTTCTTCTCCTGTTGCCTAGGGTTAATGAGTCAGATTTCTCAGGCAGCAAGAAACATCACTCTACCTTAACAAAGTTTCTTCATCCCTTCAACTGGAACAAAAGAACTTCTCTCCCATTTTAAAAAACCCTGTTGTCCTCAAGCAGTGTGCCTTCCACTACGGTAAGGAGATATTTGACAACTTGTACAGACATTAAGTCCAGCTTTCCAGGTGTCTTACTACTACTTTTCATAGCCATTTACATAGCCAAGGAGAAAACACAAGCACCAAACTGCCACTTTATTGATGGAGGTTGCCTATTGACCTGGTGGCCTCCATGGACAATCTGACTGCCTCTTTGACCTGCTGGCATTGTCTTGTCAGGCATAGGCACCTCTCTCCCTGTGTCTGATTGTTGATGTAGTTTCATGTCATCTGCCACCATAGCCTTGAAGTGCTTTGACACGGCAGTATGTTGGTTTTTTACAAACTGGAGTTGAGAACAATTCACTTAATTTGTGACTTGGCTTGGTTACCTTTTATTTCTTAAGTTTCCTGAGACAACATTATAGCATCTGGAGACCCCACAGTATTAAAACTAGAGACCTCTGGATGAGGTAAGTCTGCTTCACTCCCCTCTGTTTTAAGTACATTTTAGAGCCATCTTGGAGCATGTCTCCAGTTTCTTGGAGAAAGCACTTGCGGTGGGTTGACCTCTGCTGGATGCCAAGTGCCCAACCATGCCACTCTATTACTCCCCCCCTCAGCAGAACAGGGGAGGAAAAAATAAGATGGGGGAAAAAAACCCACTTCTGGGTCAAGGTAAAAGCAGTTTAATGAAGCAATAGCAAATCAGGCACATGGAAGTGAAGGAAAACAAAAGATGTTATTATCTACTTCCCATCAGCAGGCAATGTTCAGCCACTTCCTGGGAAGCAGGGCTTCAGTACACATAGCGGTTACTCCTGAAGACAATCATCATAAACAATAAATGCCCCCCTCTTCCTTTCTTATAGTTTTTATATCTAAGCAGATGTTGCATGGTATGGAATACGCCTTTGGTCACTCTGGGTCAGCTGTCCTGGCTGTGTCCCCTCCCAAGATCTTGCCCACCCCCAGCCTGCAGGTGAGGGGGGGTTGGCGAGACAGCCTTGGTGCCGTGCGGGCAGTGCTCAGCAGTAGCCACAACACTGGTGTGTTATCACCCCCTGCCTAGCTACCAATGTGAGCACAGCACTGCGAGCGCTGCTGGGGAGCTTGGCCAGACCCAATACAGCACAGTTACTATTTTCAAGGATGTAAAGGTGAGCAGCTGCCATACAACACACTTGCTGCAACACACTGCTAAAGACAAAACCCTCAATATGGGGTCCAACGTAGAAAAATACAGTAGTAGCTTGGTGGAGGGAAATTAAAACCTTTCTGCCTGGAAAAGGAGAAGTGCACTATTTTGGAACACTCGTTACATGCAAGCCATGCAAAGTATGACGTGAGTACAGCAGAACTCCCAAACCAAATACCACTGAAGACTGTCTTCCCCTTACTTTTGATTGCAAGTCCACCCCTAAAAATATCTGTATCCCCACTGACTATACAGCAACTGGGAAGAACCAAGATAAAGACTGTTATCAAGTTCAGTGTTCACTTGGAAAGACAGACAAAGGTCTGGATCACTAAATAAGGTAACACAGCATGATCTCTTGAGAGTGCAGATATCTGTACTACTCCCAGGCCATTTCAGGATATATAACTTCCTTGCCACTTTCAACTTCATGGCTATTTCTTGAATTAACAGTGATTATTCCATCATTTATCTTCCTGGCTAGCATCTTAGGTTCACTGTATTTAGTCAAGTAGGTCAGTTCTCCAAAAAACGTCATAAATTTAAAAAACATAATGGCCATTTTTTTTAGCTTTACATGGATTTTTCCTAGCTTTACACAAAAGTTAACTCGTGACTTCCAAAAGTTTCAGAATATCTTAAAATGGCCTGCAATTACCCTTAAAAAGTTTCAGTCTTGCTAGAACTCAAGACTAGCACCTTGACTCTTCCCACCTGGGTTTCCAGCTCAGGACAAATCCTGGGTACCACACTGTGTTACATGGCTAGCAGAAACAGTTATCACTAGGTTTCCCTGAGAAGAATAATTTCCCCCTCATTCTTACTGATACAAAAGTAAATAATCCAAGACACTATTCTTATGCAAGCAAATTGTTCTACCAAATAGTCGCTAAAATCTGGCTGGCGGAAGAGAGTAAGTGAGCTCCTTAACAAGAAATAGGAAGTCCTCCACGAAGGACAAGAACAAGACCAGTGAGAAACAGCTAACAGAAAATCACCACTGTCCTTCAGTTGCTCATTAGTCAGGAATAAAAGGCCTGGCAAAGAGCTCAACTCCTCACACCTTTCCCAGAACTGCTATCTCCTGCTTGTTTCTTACAGGTCATGAATCAAAGTTTGTCCAATTATCACCCTTTTTGCACTATGTTTTTGTAGCCAAGTTGCAGGTGTTAACTTTTTTTTCTAATGCTACATATTTCTCTTATACTAGGAAGACCTGTCAGTAATTAACTATGAGAACTATCAGTTCCAGCCAATTGTAACATTATAATGTACAGCACTTGGATGCACATCTGTGGCATTTGATACATGGTCAATCTATCACATCATTGAACTTTATCACTCAGAGGCATGTCTCCGTAGATCTGCCTTTCAAGTTTTGCCTGCAGCCTTCTCTCTTTCCATTTGTGCTTCCTCTCCCAAAGAAATACCGCTACAGAGCGACACAAAAGCAGTCCAGAATTCCACCTGTATTACTTTGTCCTCGCTTCAACAGAAAGACCATTGAAGCTTTAGTGTCCCACTTCCACAATTTCTTGAAACATTCTGGAGTTCTAGGTGAGCTATTCTGCCTAGCTATCCCATGCTCCACTATGGCCACAAGTTACATCAAGTGCTTGCCCGAGATTCATTCAAACTCTTCTGGTTACCTGAACAGTTCTCCAGGCTACTAAATATAAATGCAGTGCTATATTTTAAACCTTAACTTTTGCTTTTTAATAATCTTGAATAAAGTGTAATGTCTTTGTCAAAGTCATGCTATGAAGGCAATATGCAAATATTAAATATAAGAATGGAGAATAACTGAGGGTAATAGGTAGAAATTGCAAGTAACTGCTGACAGTGCCTGAAAGCTGATGAAGTTAATTAACAATATTCCTAGGGATACATCCACAAAAAGAATAGCGAATGCAATAGCACAAGCTTGACTTTTCTGCTTTCCTCATAGAATTCTTATTGAATACAAATTAAGACAGAAAACGGCACTCTCTAATTAACATGGCTAAATACCAAAGAGAAGACAAAACAAACAAGTAGTGATACCTTCCTCATAAATTCACAAACAGCTTCTTGTATTCATTTAATTCAGCTTGCAAGATAAAGGTACCATGCATTTCACTTTCCTTTATTAGCTATCAAGGAAACAGACCAAGTGTAAGTTACATGATTATGTATGTAGTCAAGGAGATTGATTTGGTATATTTTGGAACATAAGAACGTATGAAAAAACACTGTAGTATGTGATCTTTCTTTAAAGGTTCATATACCTGTTCTATTAGCATGTTGCAATTCAGGGAAGTATCAGCGTTTCCAGATTCCAAATAATACAAGAATCTTCTCTTCAAACAACTTATGATCTCAACAATGGAGTAGAAGACAGATGAAAGAAAGCCTCATTACAAAGTCTGAATGTAAATTAACAACTTTCTGGACAAGACTAACACCACAGTTTTGAACAATACTCAGCAAACAAAGTCACTGCAGATACGCAGGTGGTGGGACTTACCAGGAAGTCACAGCAACACTTTAATTGGGTTTTGATTCAAAAGAAAATTATTCCCCTAAAATGCTACTATTTCTGTTTCTGCTTCTCTCTTGCTTTGACCCCAATGAATTAAAGAATTTGCAAAGCAAACCATATAAAACCAATTATTTCTCACATGAAGTTGCATTTCAGATAATGGAAAATAAATGAAATTTTCAAGAGCTAGTATTTCTTACTAGCACACAACACACAAATACATACACGAAAACAGATGTAAGGCAAGTTGTCCAAGAGGCATAAAGCTTTTGTGGGGGGGAAACAACAGCAGGAGAATAGCCTGGGTATTCTGTCTGAGAAACACTGTGTAGACATGAACACTGTACTCAGGTGGCACCCACGTCTAGAAACGGTAGGTACCGGCTCCAATCTGTGATCTTTTATTCCAAGAATCCCTTACCCAAAAAAGCAGAGAAAGCTGTGCATGAAGGATGGCCTAAGTTAAAATGTTAGGAGGGACATTATGTCAAGAGTATTGGATACAAGGCAGTTAATCAGGAAATCAAGAAGGAAGCAATGACAACACAGCAGCAGCCACAATTTAGCAAGTGCAGTGATTCTGAATGATGACTTTTTGCAGTTTTGCTCGATTTAGATGTACAGTATTGGCTACCAGTACCACAAACAGACCAGGAACACCAAGTTCTTTGACAGTATTAAAGTCCTCAAGGGGCAAAAATTACAAGTCACTTAACGTGTGTACTGATCTCTACTTCAGTTCCCCCATTTTAATTTTTTTTTTTTGTTCTTGTTCAAACTGATGGATGAACCTAATGGTTTTAATTATTTCCAGGGTATGCCCTTCAGAACTGCATTGCTTTCCCCATATACAATACTTCTGTCCAGAGACTCCCTTGCTTCATTAAGATGGAAAGTCATTTCAGCCACAAAAAGCCAGAGTAATAGTGTTTTAATCAACTGAAGAGCACACAGGCAGCTACCATTGTAAGTACCCCATGACACAAATCCAGCACAGTACTGCATTGCCTACAGGATGGGGAAACTGCAGATTTGCCTGGTTTAGAAATATGAAGCTAATGGTTGCGCTAAGACTCAATGTCCACCTCTCTGAAACTGACTCGGATTGAAAAGCTCAAGAGCAATACAAAGTAATTCACTTTGTGCACAATACTAGCACAGGAGAGGGGAAAAGGAGAGTGAATGGCTGTCTTTTGGCTAGTGTTCTACTTCACCACAACTCCTTAAGAATAAGCCGCAAGTCAGAGTTCAAAGTTCTCGAATAGATTACATTTAAACTATTAAGAACTGCATGCTTGGCAATGGTAGGATTGAAACAAAAAACCTAAACACTCAGGAATAAAAAAAAATAATAAAAAAATCAGAGTTATCTGATTTACAAAAGAACTCACACATGAAAGGCAGCTCAAAGAGATTTTAAAAACCCTAACCCTTGGTAGCTGGCAAACTTCTTATGCCTTCTCAAAATAGGGAAAAGAGAAGCTCTTTGCTCAGAGCCATACTTAACTACTTGGAGCTCCAAAGGGCTGCTCTGGAGACTGTGAAATAGCCACAGAAACATTCCATCCATCCCCCTCTGTTCAAAGGAAACAACCATCAAAACTGTCTGTTAAGTTTCCATCTCCTTTAAATCAGCAAGATGGACTTCAGAATCATTTTCTTTGTGACAAAGAGTAATAGGAGATCGATGCTGGATACCAGAACCATGGAAGGCATGAGAACATAAGAAGGTTTAATGTTCACACAGCAAATAAATAAACATCATTTTATTTAACTGCACTCAAAAGAGGAAATACATAATTTTTTTTCTATAAATCTTGCTTTAAATGCAGTATATTTTTATTAGAATAAAAATGCAATCCTGTCAGATGATGTTGTTAATGAACATCCCTCTGAAGGGTATGAAATATCCCAGCTAGATTTTCCCTATGAGAGTTTTGTGGTTTGTTTTTTTCAGCATCAACATTGCTGGCAAGACAACAGTAAAGCAATAGAATACAAGTAAGTTTCAAATTGAGAAGGATCAATTAAAATGGAGTTAATCAAATGCAGACATTCTTGTTTCTGGAAATATTACAAGCTTAACTTTTGTTACACCCTCAGAAGTGCTGGATCACAGTGTCAGAGCAGAGCCTGAGAATTCTTTATACAGGGAAAGAAAAGTGAAGGGAAAGAAGTTATTGGAAAGAACAAAGCATGAATATTAAGAGCAGGAAAAGCACAAAAGAAAAAGGCTGTAAGTGTTAGCCAAAAATAGAGATTGTAGAAAGCACTGAAGAGGAGCCAATAATTGCATCTGGAGAAATACTAACATAGCACCATAGAAGAACTACTCTCAAGTTAACAGTCCTTATTCTCCATCATAGCTATAAAAATCAAGATTCCCCTGGAACACACACCACCTACCAGGGGCAAAATTATGTCACTCTCACAGTGAGGTTCTTCAAGGAGTTGCAGCTTTATTGCATGCAGCCCATGTGCCCTACAATGAAGCCTGCTGGAGGATCCTTCTCTTAGCAGCTCAGCCCCCAGGCTCTGCTGGGACAGCTTCACACCAGCTGGAAGTGTTTCTACAGCCCACAGTCCACTGACACATGGTATGTTAAGGATACACACATGCAACTACCTAGATAGCATGTAAGTGAGAATCCGATACACCCAGAGATGTACAGCAGAATCTGGGCCATAGAACCTTAGTCTTCAGTGGATAAACCACATCTCACTACTTGAGCAATCTGGTGAACTGAACATCACAATTAGAAATTGGATACATACATTCTAATCTAGACGTTACTAAAGACTCACTGTATGAGTCTGGATTTAATTTTTTCACACGACGAGGGGTAACATTGGCATTTCAGACAATCAATATTTGAGTTTGTAATTCAACACGTGACAACCTAAAAAACAGGTCAGTTTGGCAAATGCAGTTATCAGCTTCTGCTTCTGACATGCAAAAAGCTGGAATAGTAACAAATAACATGCTACACTTTGCCATGTAAAGTGGAAAAATGTACCCACTACATGGTACATACTGTAGCAATAGAGATGAGAATAAAATATTTACAGTAACACCTATTTATTTTTTTTCCAGAAAAGCTGCATTACAAATGAGTTCCCCAATAATTCACTCTTAAAATTCATACATAAATTTATTTTTGTCATTATATATATAATTATTCTGCCACAAAAGTGAGAAATGCTATGGAAGCTGCGTTTGACTGCTTTCATTTCAAGAGTGACAGACAAGTTCTTTGGTCAAATTGCAAGAGGCTATAGTTTGCCTGCATGCAACCCCTCATTCACAGAGAACAGAGTAAAAACTGTTTGTGCTGTCTTTACCACTGCAACAATTAGCGTGAAACAGATGTGAAAATAGACATTCTGTATCTCAGAAATATATGACTTCACAAGTCTGTAAAACACTATGATGCGTGTCCTGTCACTGAGCATTTAGCTTTGACAAGGGCTCAGCAGTGTATCATTTAACCAAGAAATTCACTGTAAAAGTTTACTCATCTGTGAGATATGACACTGCATACTTGCAGCTTCACCAGGGACTCAAAGAGGTTCGGTTATGTAGTCACTGTATAGGTTTGCTTCTTTCCTGAAGCACAATTTAAGATGTGCTACAGTCTTGCTAAGGCTTCTTTATTCTGCCTCATTAATTTCATCCGTACTAAAATGAGGTAGGTGGGGACTTCTGAGGGGGGGGGGGGTCCATAATAAAATAAGCTATATATTTTAGATACAAGCAGCATATACACATAGCATACAATAAGCATACAGACATAAAAAGCTTAATCCATTAATTAGGCCTCAATTTCAAAATAAAAGCACATTCTAAGAAAAGGTTTATACACTACATTTTTTATATGCGTAAAAAAATTATTTACAATGGTATGGTAGCAATCTTAAAAACATTTCTTTAATGAGTAATATAATTCAAATACATAAACAATTAGACACCAGAGTAAGTTGATCAGAAATGGGCAGTTCTTCATTTTAAATGATAAAAAAAACCCCACCAGAAAAAGACCGTTAACCCCAGTACAGTGGGGAAAATCCTTTTCAAACTGAAAATGTTTAATGCTAACCAGAATTCTGATTACTAGTCTATTATTCATTCTCTATTAAGTACATGTTGTTGTCATCGAGTAAAGACCTAAGACTGGAGCGCATACAAATAGGACACTTGACACAGATGTTCACGCAATAAAAGCGACAGCCCTTCCAGAGTATATTTCACAAATCAGTTAGGGTGATGCAAACAAGTATACACCGTTCAGAAAAACCCATTAAAGGGTGGAGTCACAGATGCAGACTTGAAGTTATCATTTCTATTTTAAAATATTCAGCTGTAGTGTAGTCTCAGAACAGAGGAAAACACCAGAGGCAAACCAAATAGGTCTTGAAGCAGAGACAGAGGAGAAGGCAGGGGCAAAGCTAGATAGCATTACACAGAGAAGATTATGGTCATTTTATTGTGTTGCTAGTAGCACTTAAAAAAAAAGCTCACAATGGGTTTAAGTATATGGTGGGACTAGATGAAGCATAAGGCTAGTATTTCATGAAAGACAACAAAAGCAGACCTAAAACACAGGCCAAGCTCAGGTCTGGAAAAATCACGGTTGTACAAGGGGAAGAGAAAAGAACACGAAAACTGACATAATGTACAATTGATAGAATGATTCTGTCGTGCAGCTATTCTCTCTGTTTGAACTGTAGTGAGATGTTGGTCATCATTGTGTCTGGCACCAAATGTTTAACGATCACTAAGTTCACCTGGGTGCAGCAGACACTGGTGGTTTATTTATGGGGGAAAAAAATTACTTTTTGGCAATAACATCTGAGAACTGGTAAGTAACACTGATAGTAAAGATGTAGCATGACATTACAATTAGATTTTGATTAGTATAGTAGATCTGTGCAATACAACTTTGCTGAGTTAATTGCACTTAAGAGGGGTTTGTTTTTATGTAGCTTTAAATCTCAAGTGACAGACTGTATCATGAGAAAGACAGCTAAAAAGCCAACTTTAGAAATCACAAATTCAGAAAACATTGAAGAGATTGGCAAGCACTTCACCAAACATTTACATTAAACATGAATTGTTGTTCTGATTACATCTTAAAGCCAGTAAATTAAGAATAATTTTTAAACAGTTACTCATCTCCTACTAGCATTTATTTTAAATCTTTTTTTAAAGCACAGCATATCAGTGCAAAGTATTAATCTCTAAAGTAAGTTACCTTTATGAAACACTACTGCAAAAACATGATTAGTCATAATTAACCACAAGACAGGTTTCATAGCTGCTTTTTGCAATTTTGTGGGTTTTTTTAATAATTATTGCTCCTGGCAGAAACATAGCAACTTAAACAGGTAATTACACAAAGAGTGTGTTTTTGCTACAAGCTATCACTGCTCCCATCGAAGTCAGGACAAGAGACCACAGCTAAAAAAAGAAAATTAACCCTAAGTTTTACATTCTAATTTGGACACAGCAAATGCCTATTTGCATCCGATTCTGTCCAAAATACTTGCTCAGTTTTCCAATAGGTGACCAAGTCTTTTCTCACCTATTTATGTTTTCAATTGTGGAAAGCTCAAAACGCTTTCACAGAAAGGCAGCAGATTTGTCAACATTACATGATATCTTTTGGGGAGGACTGCACAACCATTCTCCTATCTTACACTGGTAGGCATAACTAGCTCACAGTAGGAGCAATACTCAAATACATAAATTCTCACCTATCCATGTTGATAGTATCGACAGCCAAAGTAAGCCTGCAAGATCTGTGACAGAGGATGAAGTGTGACTTGAACTGCTCAATTTAAAGTTTAAAGACAATTTAAAGACTGACCAAAAATAAAATACTCTAGAATAATAAATAGGTACTGAACAGAATAGTGGCTATGTCTGTAATAACATTATTACAAGAATTAAGTGCATTGCATTACATATACACAAGAACCAAAAGTTATCCATATAAAATGAGCAGAATTGACCAACCCACAATACCAGACTAAATTTCTTAACAGCGTTAACTTCTCAAAGCTGTACCTGACACACATGATTTCTGCCTGTAAGAAAGAAGAGTATAACAATATTCTGAATTTATAAGGAAAATAACATTCAATTTCAAGCTTTGCTACAAGAAAGCCTAAAGTGAAAGTTAAGCAACTACTCCAACTCGCTGTATTAACGATGCCTTTGAGCAAAGGCCAAGCAGCCAATACAAATCTAGCTCAAGTGGCTTAGAGTTATACCTTTAGGGTTAGCAAAAAAGAAGGTTACGTCTGCTGACAAACAGAACATTTTCATGGTTTAAACAGATCACCCATGCTCTAGTACCAATTCTTTCAAAGCACTGGTGCTCAGTTTTTGCTGTTCTTTATGGACAGCAGTTTCCATACATTCATTGGTCTGTAACATATTACATAGCCGTAGAATAAATGTGGTTCTTTAACTGATCCCACCAAGAACTGCACAACAGCTCAATTAACATCTCCTAAAGCCTGGTGCAACAGTATCAGTTTTAATCCTCCAGAACTCACAGAAGGATGCTATAGATTAGCTCCGTTTCTCTTTAGAATACACCTTCTGAGTTTATTTTACAGCTAAACATTTTTGAGAAGCTGCTAGGAAAAGGCTGAAGAGTCCTTCCGTGGGATGTCTGGAACTTACTTCTGATGAAGTAAAAATAATATGCCCTTTGCTTTTAATAGGCACAGAATCACAATATCCCTATCCAACTTAACTCAAGTTTGTTTATTGCTTACAAATTGCTGCAGTGGAATTAAAGCTCAAACATGAGCCAAAAGAGTAATGAGCACTGCTAGATGAGCTCTAACAGCATAGAAATAACCATAGCAATTTTACCTAGATTCGACTATAAACACCAGTTTGTAGATCCGATTTAAAAAAAACACAACAAAACATGATTGATCTTGTAAGTCTACTTTAACTGCAATAAAGTACAATGTGAACTATGTGCACACAGTACTTCTGAGAGCTTTCATAGCACCATGAAAATTAGTCTGATGGGACTGAGCTATCCCAGCGACGCTTTCACTTATAATGCTTTGCAATACCTTTATCTGTAATTGTCCTTGTCAAAAAGGCTGTGGATTTGTAATGCAATGCAGACTTATTAAACTGAAGTCTTAGGCAACTGAAGTTTTCAAGCAACAGTGACAGTGATGACAGATAGCAGTCTTATAAGTTGAAAAGCCCCAAACTAATTTCATCATTAGGAAGTGTTTTCCATTATACATTCCTCTATTATTAACTTATACTCAGCGGAGGTTAGAAACAGTAATGAGATCCTACACATGTGCTAAAGCTGCCTTCTAGGATTTTCACATCTTTATTATTATGTTTTCAAGCAGAAATCACTGTAGAAGTCAGAAGATCTGACAAAACACAGTTCTGTGCTGTCTCTCTATAACTCTGCAAACTGTACCTCACTTACATGCAACTCCACTGTGTGTTGCTGTGATTTTACAGCAGTACTCAATGCAAGCTATTACTACGATTAAGTACCATACTATCCACAGTTGCAGGGGGGAGGAACGACACAGCTTTTGGCAAGTACACAAAGAACAGCCTTTTTTGAGAGCTCTAACCTAGGATCACTAATTCCAGCCGCTTCTTATTCTGCTACTGGCCTTTTGGCCGAGGTTAAGCAATCACTTTTCTCCATCACCGTTTCCCCATCTGTAAAAGGAATGTAGAGACATTCACACCATTCTACAACTGCTATGACATCTATAAATTAAACAAAGCCTTTCTAGGATATTGTTAACTATGAAATATACATGAATTATGTATGATTCATCATTGGTCTACTTGTTGCATTAACTGAACTTGTTCCTCTTTTCTTTTTAGTTACCGAGAGGACATACTGTTAACCAGTCCAGCAAAAATTAATGTTTTTATTTTTTCTAAATAATTACTTTGATTTCTTTCTTTGTTTAGGGATAAAATATAACATGGGATTCCAGCAATCAAAAAAAGTAAGTTTCAGCAGTACATAAAGAAAACGTACCAAATCCTGAGTATGCAGTATGGATAGAGATGGCTCAGATAAGGCCACTAGACTGGAAATGAAGCACTGAAAAGGAAAGATGCATCAAAGCTTTGCCATGAAGTACAAATTTTCCTTTTAAAATATGAATTTGATAAGCTATGCAACTTTAGTTTTATGAGTTTTTTCCTAGACTGGATATTGCTAAAAGATACTGTAAACTTTGCATATATTAATATTCTGTATGCAATCATACCGATCAAACAAATGTCTTCGGTGGTACTTAAAAATGGGCTAAAAGAAAAATACTGGTGAAATTCCTCCATCTAGTGGCTGTTAGCACACTCAAAATAGCAGTGCTTTCATAGTTAAAGGACAAGTGCAAGATACACAAAGGAACAACTGTGCAGCTGACAGCTGTTACCCAAATGCCATTGCCTGGTGAAATCAGTGCGATGTAATTGACATCACTCCATCTCTACAGCTCCAGCTTGACCTTCTGGATGAAGAGTTAGACTGACAGAAGACATTGAAATCATGGCATTTGAGTTTCCCAAAAACTATAGGTTCATTATCATCGTTATCACTAAATGTGTGCATATCTAGGAAGTTTGAATTTGATAACCTTGAAATGTCAGCCACATCATGAGTCTAGTTACTCTTATTCAATTGAATTTCAGCCACTCTGTAAAGGGTAATATAGGTAAGTATTTCTAGTATTTTACATAGACAAAAACTTTAATACACCTTCGACTACTGGAAACAACCTCTTTAGGTAAGGGCAGAGTACAACAATCACTCCCAGCAACTTAATACACACTGTCTTGTATGACAAATTATCAGTTGTTTTCCCAGTCTGCACATCACATACCACCTCCACTACCACCATAGCGAACAAAACATTTTAGAAGCCTAAAGTTCTGCAACAACTTGCACAGTACTCTAAAAATCCTACTTAATACTGATCTGTTCGGACTTTTGTATAGAAGTTAACAATTTAAGCAAGTCAACTACAAAATAATACAATTTGGTTTTTTTCTTCTTTTATCACCAATGCTTTTCATAATGACTACTGAGTCTCTTTAAGACTTTTTAAGTCTCTCACCCTTAAAAGGATGTAGCAAGATATAACCTCCATAACAGTACAAGTTACTTAGAGCATCACTTTTTTCAGCCAACAGACACTTTTAAAATCACCATTACAATTAAGATTTGATTTGCCACCTTGAAAGAGCATGACCCTACTAATCCTCATACTGTACACCTTAAAATTCATCCACTATCTTATTTTTAAATAAGTTTTAAATACTAGTAAGGAGCAAATTAAGACTGAAAAATCAGAAACTCACAATTTGTAAAACCTCTAAACAAACATTAAATATTTTGGGTAAGCAATAAACACACTGCATCTACATCTGCCTCCTCTGTTGAAATACTCCCTTGTGGTTCATATGGCACTTGGCTCCCAGGTGAGTTCCCAAAACAGGGATGACCTGTAGTTAAACAGTGTTCAAAACCTAATTGTAGTCCAAGAGGCACAGACATGTGGACTGGGATTTAATTCAGCAGGAAGTAATGGAGCACATCAGGGCTGTGTGCCAGAAGAAGTATTAACCAGTGAGATCTGCCTAATGAGGAAGAGCAGGTCCCAGACACCCCTTACCCATAGACCCACCTTTCTTACTCTGTTTTCACTTGCCTAACCCCTGCCACTGCTTCACTCCCACCCCTTACTGCTTCCCATCAAGTCCCAGTTACTTTGGTCCCAGGCTCACCTCACTCAAGCCTCCCTTTGGAGTCTCCATTCACACAGCCCTCACCAAACCCACTTCTCTGCAAAGCCTCCATTTTCTCACTGCAGTCCTTTCTGCTTCCCTCTTTCCACTCTTGCTCCCTCTACACCCTCACTCCACTTTGCAAACATTATAACCTTCCCTTCCCTGACAGCCTTCACTCTCCACACAACTACCCTCACTGCAAAGATAAAGTTACTGGGGGGTGGGGGTGGCAAACTGATTCATGTGACAACAAGCAGCCTGGAATAATTGAAGTCCTCAAAATACTCAGATACATTTTAGGGAAATTTCAAAGACAACATATCTCAGACAAAGTTATTCTATCAAAGTCTGGGTACAGTCACCACCTAAAATACAGTTAAAACCAAATCTGAACAGGAATTTACCAGTTCAGGCTCATCTCAGCCTTTGAATTTCATGTAAGCACAGAACCAGATGACAAGAGAAAAGTCCATACCACAACATAGGCACAGTGCTGAGGACCTGGAGCAATGCATTTTGCTGTACAAATCTGCTGAACTCAGAGCGTATGAAAGATCCCCACTAAATTGTACAAGCTGTTAAGATTGACACTCTCTCATTTACTAACACCTTTAATCTATTTTTTCCCCCCATCAGGACTGTGTTTCCAGCAATAACCAGGATAGAAGATTAAGAAAAAATACTGCAGACAGAGTAGCAACAGTAAAGCAGAGCGATTCATTACACCTATCTGAAAGTGTGCCCACTAAGCTTCAAAGCACAGACAAAAAGCAAAGCAGCATAACATTTGCAATGAAAGATCAACAGAAAGGTGAAGAAATTAATTCTATTGGGCTCCATAAACGGAGGAGGAGATTTATAATTAAAAAGAGCCCAATCCTGATCTCCATAAACAGCTCCATTCTCAACCTGCCCACGCTTAAATCTGAGGATAGAAGCAACAAGTGGAAGAGTCTCTATCAGATCCAAAGAGAAAGAAAGAGGATTATGAGGGAAACATGTTCTAAATACAAGAGTAATAATAGAAGAATAATCACTCCTTATCATGTTTCTAGAATATTTGTAGAAGACAAATACAGAGTTTTATACTGTGAAGTACCAAAAGCTGGCTGCTCTAACTGGAAACGGGTGCTTATGGTTCTTAACGGGCTGGCTTCTTCCACAAAAGATATACAGCACAACACAGTGCACTACGGAAACTATTTAAAAAGACTGGATGGGTTTGATCACAAAGGAATTTACCATAGGCTCAACACTTACACAAAGATGCTTTTTATTCGTGAACCCTTTGAAAAGCTGGTATCTGCATTTCGGGACAAGTTTGAACATCCAAATAACTACTACCACCCGGTTTTTGGAAAAGCCATCATTTCCAGATACCGTGTCAATGCCACCAAAGAAGCATTAAGGACAGGCTCTGGAGTCAAATTTAAAGAGTTCATTCAGTATCTCCTGGATGTACATAGGCCAGTGGGTATGGATATCCACTGGGATCATGTCAATAGGCTTTGCAGCCCATGTTTAATAGACTACGACTTTGTTGGGAAATTTGAAAGTATGGAAGAAGATGCAAACTTTTTCTTGCACTTAATTGGTGCACCACAAAATTTAACTTTCCCCAAGTTTAAAGATAGACACTCCAATGAAGAAAGAACTACCACTAAAATTACACAACAGTATTTTGCACAGCTTTCTCCTTCTCAACGGCAACGAAGCTATGACTTTTACTATATGGATTACTTGATGTTTAACTACTCAAAACCTTTTGAAGATTTATATTGATTTGAGAGCTGTGACATTTCCACGGTCATATCAGTTGACTTGCCTAAGAAATCCAGGTGGCTTCTGTTTATAAATACTCATCTGTTAGTAAACAATTGGTCAAAGAGCAGGAAAAAACCCAAAACAGAACATAAATGGCTAGCGATGTTTACACCTTCACCTTAATTGCCTCCTTTTTCAAAGCATATTTTTTTCTATAGTTTCTCCATATGAAATGTATGTACATATATGTATAATATGTCAGGGCTCCCAAATAAATCACATAATTTTCCATGCTGGTGTGGCCTGTGTTTGCACTGAGAGAACAGTTTGAAACTGGGGACATTCTGCAGTGGAGCCAGTATTTCAAGCTCAGTCCTGCTTAGAAAATAAATCTGAAAGTGACAAAGTAGCAAGAAAAAAAAGAATACACTGAGTAATATTTACAGTTCATTGAAATCTGCAATGCATGAAGCCATACACTAAACAGGCACTATATATTTGAAGTTGGTCATAGATGGCTATACCCCGAGAGTCTTAAAATAGTTAGGGAGAAAAAGTCTATCATACACTGTTCAAAACCACACTGATGAAAACAACTAATAGGGACCATGTGAGTGGAGTATTAAACCAGATGTTGCAATTCAGAGTGAGGATGTGTTCTCCCCCCTCAATATTTCCCTTATGGCACATTCATCTGAAAAAAGATAAAATGCAGGCGAACATTTGCATCTTTATAAATGTTGTTAAGATTCTTTTAATCCTTTGCATTAACATAAATCTCTGGTTTAATCTTCATAGTCACCAGGAATATAAAAAAAAAAATCTTTCCTTCATAATAACAAGGAATAATAAATGCAACTTCCTGCCCAACAGGATAGTTCTTTTCCTTGCTGCAGACAATTTGCACTTGTTTATTTCAGTAGCAATTACATCTGACCTAACACACAAATAACATTCCAGGTGTTTTACTTCAGTTGTTCATTTTCTGTACTTAAAGAGAAGGCTTTCTTTCATCTCTAGCAGAAATCTCTTGTGAGAATCCAATACTCAACCTTCCACTGGTTTTGTAAATCTTCACGCTAATTCCATATACCGTATCCTTGTTCACATGCCATTTAACCCCTTGAAACAATGACATTTAAATTGGCCATATTGGAACAAGTCTGAAACTCTACCACACTACCAAATTTTAACTCCCCAGTATTTCCAGAGTTTGTATTTTGCAACCAAGAATTCCACCACAACTGGCACTGTACAAACACCTAAGAAGAAACATTTGTTTCAAACAGTTTCACATTTACAGGTTCAGATCCTCATACAGATAGTTTCATGCATCACAAGTATTGGCAGCACTGTTTCCCCAGAAACATCCAATATCTTTCTTGGTATTTTTTTTTTACATTTTAATAGGGAAAAAAAATGTTTTACAGTACCTTGCATTGAAAGCTTTACTGAAATACTTCACACATGTCTGACATCAGACTTTCATATTCTGTTCAGAGAAAAATTGTTTGCATTAGGAAGTTGGACACAATTTGGTTTACAGCTTATCTTCATGGTGATTGAAGTAGTTTTTAGAAATTTTAAAACACAGGTACTGAATTATAGCGGTCCCATTCTACTTGCCCTCCCAGCTCCATTTGAGCTACTTACTGAGAAAGTCCAGTCTTTGGGTGATCAAACAGGTTTGGGTTTTTTTTGAGAGAGATGGATATCCACAGAGTAGCAGCAATACATATACAAGAGTCGTATGTACTATACGGCACATTAATCCTCAGTTCCTTTGTGCTCTTTCTCCCATTTGGGTAACACCATTGCTGACAGTAAAGAGCACACCTATCAAAGCCATGTGTAATTACCGACTTACATAAATGCATATGAAATACATAGAAAAAAATCTGTGCAAATAGCATTAGACATACTAAGGTAGCCATTAACAGAAATATTTTAATATAAGAACTCACAAATGCATGGTGGGGAAATATAAGCCCACAAAGATTAACTGTAGAATGATTACAAGGAATATCAAACATATGCATCTTTTTTTAAATAACGCTTGGTTTCTTTGTACAATAATGCAAATTAATTAGGCCAACTCAAATGCAAATACCACATTATCTGGAATTACCATATCAAAACTGAAAATAAGTTTCTTATTTGTTGTTGTTTTGCTTAATTACGATTGCTTTATTATTAACACAAGTTGCTTTAAATCACCAAGTTGACAGACATTATTCCTCTACACCACGAAAAAAAAAAAAAAAAAAAAAAAAAAGGGGGTGTGTGGGGTGTGGAAATCACACAGGTAGCTGGGCATAGTCCAGCCAACCATTTGGAAGAGAAACATAACTGTACAAATCTCAGTCTAATCTGTTAATTTCAGTGATACCAGAACAGCATCTGCATACAGCAGTAGTTTGTTTGCAGAGCACAACATGAGGGACAATGTAGAGCACAGCCTGTTTGAGCTGATACTGCTTCAAGGAATCACTTTCAGGTTGGCACTGCTATTTGTGGTGATTTCAAAACCTCAGCACACACCTGCACACCCTTGAACCATGACTTGGGAAGTGTCCCAGGCTTCATGTGGCAAGACACACCTAACTAGTTTTCATCCAAAAAACCCCAGCTATTGTTTAAGAAGGACCAGCAATTTTCTTGGCTTTCCTCAATGGAACCTAGCAGACAAGCACATAAACAAACATCTCTAACGTTTGCTTGCAATGGCTCCAGCATGATACTGCTGTAAAAACACACTGGAGTCAAGTACAAGAGAGAGTGAGGTTTTTATGTTAGCTATACCAGCAACAACTGATACTTACCACTGGTAAGTCAGTTTTGCCAAAATTTCTCAGAACTATCCATTCAAATAGTTATCTAGAATCAAATAATGCAATTAGACTCACAATGGGTTCAAGTTTTAAGAATGGCAGGCACTCACCTGTTCCACGCTTCAATTTAATCCTGAAATACGTGAAATCATTATACATAACGTATCACTTGAGCAGTAAGGGCAAGACAGTATAGCACACACTGACACAGAATGGGAAGACGGATATGATTAAGCCTTGCTCACCGCCACCAAGCTATTTGGTTAATGTATTATGAAGCAATTGATACAGTTGTGACTCATGCTAGAGAACAAGAATAATGTTTGCTTTATGACTGCTCGAATAGAAACATTCATCCTTGTAAAAGTATTTCCTAGTCTGGTTTAATAAAGAACTCCAATATTTAGTTTAAAAAAATATACTTTGAGAAGTCCTATGACTACACATATCTCAGTGGACAATTAACTAACTTGCATGTAGCAAGGAGCATATGTACATAACACCTCCTATGTAGGCCAACCTTTTAAGCATCATTTTCCAGGCAGTTCATGCCACAGTGATTTTTACGCAGTTGCATAAGCGCTTTCAACTTCTGCCATCCATTGCCATTTTTGCCACCAAGTTGTTGTTGTTTTTTTTTAACTGAAGACACACATTTAACAGAACTGCAGCAAAGGTCAAGTCTTTCATTATGTACCTACCTTGTATGAGACTTGAATTCTTCTCTTCCAGCTGTGACACTAGTGCTGGCCTCGTGTTTCACATCCAGCTTTAGAGGACTCTCCATGAGTGATCTTTTCTAGCGGTATCATAATTTTTTCCTGGAGCTTAAAATTATGCTGTCAAGTTATGAAAAATTGAAGACGCTTTCACAATCCAACTTTTCCACAGTTATTTTCCCAATCTGGGATTCCTGTCCAGATTTATTTTCACTTAATACAAGAAATTTCCTCTCAGCCTATCCAAACATAAGTAATGTCACCAGCCACAGAAGATGTTAAGATTATACTCAAGCGGAGGGAGCAGCAGCATGGGAAGCAATGGCCTAAGGCAACTGCATCAAGAGCTTGCCCCAATCCATTAAATACTAGTAGAGGTGGCTTCTTTCCTAAGAAATGAAAGCTCCAGGCTACAGTTCACCTTCAAATTCATAGATACAGACTAATGTACATTATGACCACAATAGTTATGTTATCTTTAAGTGTGCATCTTGTCAGTACATCCCTTTCTGGGTACCACGATGTAGCCACAGAGAAGTCACGTGAAGGTGATGCCAGCCTACATATATACACACACACACACTGAAGACCACAAGGCATGGTTTTAGCTGTCTGTTTCTACAAAATGTCAAATAGTTAACCTTTTTCTACAGTATTCATTCACAACATTCCTACACCTAGTAGTAGTCAGGTATGCTAATGCTTAGTGCAGGTAACTGGGAGCTTGGCCTACTATATATCCACTATCCGACTGGTTTGGATTTGATTCCCCTAGAATTGCTCTACTTAACCTTTCCCCATCTCTGGTGTGGAAAAAAAAAAATAATCAAGAATTATATGATCTTTAGTGCTTTTCATTTACCGATCTCAAATTCATATAATTCACTTCTAGCAATATGTAACAGAAAGGGGTTTAGCCTGATTTCTGCCCCCCCCAGGATCTCCCTTTTTAATCAGATTTTTTTTTTTTTTAAGTATCACCAAAAAAAGCCATAGTCCCCACAGCACAGGTAATCCGACCAATAAAACAGACAATGTGATAGAGCAAAAGGCTACAAATATTTGTATAGACTCACATTATGTTTCTCCACTGAAATCCATACAGACATGAATCCTGCTCAAGTGACACACTGTGTACTCATCAGGGTAATACTGTCTTTATAAATCAGGCATACGGTGACCATTTCAAGCAGTGTGGAAGATATGGCAGACATTGTATGAGATGGGTTACGAATCTGCCAATTTATCCATGTTTGTCTGTGCAAAAAAAAAAAAAAGAGTTTATTTTTATTATCTAAAATAAATCCGAGAACTTCATTTAGATCATCCCACCAAAATTCACCATCAGATTTATATTACAGTCTACAAAGCACACAGCAACTGGTAACAATCAAAAACATTTTATCTCGGAGTTCTTTCATAGGGAGTGTCAAAATTAACTATTCAGAATAAAAAGCTAAGCCTGCCATATCTGACCAAAATATACAGCTTATAGACACTCAAGAATGAACATGGGCAGAAGTAAAATCGATTTTAGAAAAATGCAGAAGATCAAGGGATGATATCTATATCCTGAAATATCTGTTTCTGATTAAAGAAAGAAAAAAAAAGTGAGGCAAATACGAGAACAATTAAATTCCAGTAAATTGTATTAGAAGACAACCACTACACATTTTCATTTCATCTCTGCACCACTGGTTCTAAAATAGCATCATGACACCCACCTCAACATTTTGCCTAATCCTAAGTGGAACACCACGACCTAGCTGCTCTGGAGCAACTACAACATGAGCACAAAAGCAGCTTGCTAAAGCTGTACCTGAGCAAGACAATGATGGAGACTATAAGAAACAAACTATTGTGATCAATGCCAGAACCAGAGCAAACTGAGTCCACTAGTCACAGTCAAGCTAAAGAGGCAGCAGACAGCCCTGACTGCATAGGACAGAACAGCCCAGCGAAGTCTATGTAAAAATAAAAATAACAGTAAAAAAACCCAATCAAATCACATTCTCATCTTTGATTAGCAAGACACCAAAGACAAATTTCACTCAGGCCAGAGCTGCTACATACTTGAAATTGGTAACTTTGATGAAACAGATTTCCAAATAAATGGGTTTTCATTGTATCTGGGCATTCAGATTAAAGAGCTTTGTCTTGATGTAATTAAATTCAGTGACAAATGAGTTTAAATGAATCCTTGCCCTCTCCCAAAGAAGATGCATTTTCAGTTACTTTCTGTATGGTTGTATTGCCTAGTGAGATCCCAGATAGCATAGGCCATTTATCCGTTTTTTCTTCTTCCACAAGGAGCTACTTCTCCCCCACTAATCATCATTCTAAACCACAAGAAATAAGTAATACCCAGAATTACAACAAGGACTAGTTTCAAACACATTTTCCCATTCCCTAGCTTCAACTCAGAAATCGGTTTCCTTGCAGATATACCTACAAGCAAAGCTCTCCAGAGTAACACCTTCCAAAATCTTGAGCTCCCAATCCAACTGACTTTGCAGGCACTGACTGTTCTGTTTCTGCAGTAAAAAGGAAGTACTGACGTGGCTTGCTATTTAAGGAGCATTGCCCACTCACTGTTCAAATCCCAAAACTATTTTACTCCTCTTGTCTTTGACTCAGATTTTATGTTGTAGCCTTGCTAATTACCTGCAACCAGAATGGTTTCAAACCAGATGTGTTTGTTTCTCGTGTATCAAAATCTCCCATCGCTCCTGAAACATCGATAAAGAAGTAGGACTGGGGCAAAACTACAACAGCCTTGCCCAACTACAGGCCTGGTTTTAAATGGTCTGAATCTTCTCAGCACTTTTTTAAAATGCATCTGCGTTTAGACTAACACCTACCCTCCAGGCCTAGCATGTGGCATAAATGTCATGATGCGAAACAAACAGGTCTGTCAGCTTTGAAAGTCTAAGCTCACAACATGGATTGACATTCTTCTTGAGCATTATTAAAATCCGCAGATACCTGGATTAGTGAGGCCAAGTGTCTGTAGAAGAAACGCTAATGCAAATTCAAGTATATACATCTGCACTTCAGTTCTGCCTTCATTGAATGTTAGACTGGTAATTAAGGCATATATTTGGTTCCAGAGATACAGAAAAGAACCCTCAAATCCCAAAGGAAGCCATCGAATCGGAGCCCAAGGTTATTAATCATACTGCCTCTAATTGTATATAAAGTATCTTTACTCCCTCAAA
Organism: Falco rusticolus; assembly: GCF_015220075.1. Taxonomy (NCBI): domain Eukaryota; kingdom Metazoa; phylum Chordata; class Aves; order Falconiformes; family Falconidae; genus Falco; species Falco rusticolus. The sequence continues at coordinate 11,215,019 of NC_051201.1, read as the reverse complement.
AATGGTTTTTTTAAATATTATGGGATTTAAATGTGTCACAATATTCTGGATATCTTGATTAGATCTCCTTTAATATACTGCCTCCGAATAATTCGTAATTTATTTAACACTGCTATAAATCTCACAGAAATGAAGAACTCTTACTAATCATTAAGATTAAGCAGAGTTTTTAGCCTGACTAGACTAGCAACAAAATTTGATAAGAGAAATTTTTTTTCTTAAACAGTGCTTTTTACTGTCTTCTTGTAATTAAAGTTTCAACCAAGGTCCCATTAGGCTGATAGTGATCCCCTCTGTGAATCAGACAGACCCTCAAGTCTTCATGTTTTCAGACTCAAGTCTCACTGGTAACTAGCATCTGGGAAGGTTTTGACTAAATCAAGCGAGAACTCACCAAGATTAAAAGCCTAAAGAATTTTGCTCCTCATTGACATTTAAAAGACTTTCCACATCATTCCCCTGAGCCAGCAAGATCCCATGCCCTCATGAAACACCACACAGGTTACTTCACAGACTTGAGTGAAAGGGAAGGTAGACTACAGTGGTTATAGGTGCCAATTTCAAGTCAAGTAGCCAAAGTACTTTGACGCTCACTGTAGACACCCTCCCTCATTCAGTGGTTCCTCAAGATTAGGGCATAAAATTCAGTACAGTCAAAGTCAGGGAGGGCACAGAACCCATGCAGAGCAGAAAGCCAGCTACAGGGCAAAAGGAAAGGAAGGACTACGCAAAACCCCTGGACAGAGGAAGAACTGGCCTGGGAGAAGTACTACAGCATCTGCCCAGGAGAGAACACAGTACCTACACACTTGGGCAGCTGGGCCAGGACTGGTTCTGTAGTGGAACTGCTTTATATGCATTTCTTTCACTTACAGAAGCTGTAACAAGGGCATTCTTGCTGCTTTTATGGCTTCTGTGCCCCTTACACCTTTGTAGTCCTTCCACAAGTGTCCCTACTTTGGTAAAAGCCACCACATCCCTCCTGCCTCTGGCAAAAGTACTTCCAAATTTTCTTTTCCAATCTATGACCGTACGTGTTCTCAGTGGGGCTTCATCTATTTGTCACCTTCTGATCCTGGCATTCAGTTTCTCCTCTGTGTTACCCTTACAGTTCCTATAAGAATCTCTCCCTTAGTCTTGCTCCCTCCCCTCGATCAACATGCCAGACTGTGAGACCCAATTCAAGCTTTCAGAGTCTCTCCTTGATGGTAGTGATATTTTATTACTGACTGGACTGCTCATCTATTAGGAAATGGAGGTATGTGACCTGGGTGATCTATTTCATTCAGTTTCTCCCCCTTACAACTTACTTGTAGTTACTAAGCATAGATATTTGTGTATCTATAAATAAGCACACATTTGCCATCTTCCAAGTTATGCTTATACATCCTGAGAAAGCTCAACTTAAACGCCTTCTTCCAATACTTGTTTTTCTCCACAAATCCAGAAGACTAGCTCACAAACGAAAGCACGGACAAGAAAGGAAGATCTACTGAAAAGCTAAATGGATAGTCAAAGCCTTAAATGCCCAACATACATGAGGTCAGTCTTGTCTAATACAGTTAAAGACCTTAATGGGTAAAGACAGTTGTACAGTCCATCCAGAGGTATAGGTAGTCAGTGCCAGCCAGAGGCTGTTTTGTTGAACAAGAAAGGGATCCCCAGATGCAGGCAATGAAAGTCCTGCTGTTACCTTACATATGCATAACAACTCAGTGCATGGCTACCTTTTTTTTTTTTTTAAAGCTTGTACCAAACATTTAAATACAAGTATTAACTTTGATCAAAGACATCTCTCAAGCAAGCATCAGAATAAAAAGGACACTGTAGCTTTTACCATACCGTAACAGTGTGTGATCTTATGATATCTACCATAAAACAGAAACAACAGTGTATATATAGCATTTGATCAGCTGCAGAGTTCACCAATATCAGTTTTGTGTGTTAGGGTTTTTTTCCTGCTCAAAAAGAACTGAAAAAACTAACAGCATTTTAGCATAGCCAGTCAAGACAAAGAGAAAGTAAATCAAAGCACCAAATGGAGAAGAGATAGAAATCCATACATATCAGCTCTGCATTCAAAGTTACCTTCCTGCTTAGAGGATAGTTTAGTAGTAGAAGGTTTGGGTTGGAAGGGACCTTAAAGATCATCTCATTTCAATCCCCTGCCATGCGCAGGGACACCTTCCACTGGAGCAGGTTGCTCAAAGCCCCATCCAGCCTGGCCTTGGACACTGCCAGGGATGGGGCATCCACAGCTCCTCCGGGCAGCCTCTTCCAGTGTCTCACCACCCTCACAGTAAAGAATTTCTTCCTAATATCTAATCCACATCAACCCTCTTTCAGTTTAAAGCCATTCCCTTCTGAAGCATTTAATATAGCTTGGTGCCAAAGGCAAGATTTCCTACTCAAGAAGGGAACAATCTTGATGTTCGATGGGAAGTCTTATGTAGTTTGTGCCAGTGTACTTCCCCCTTGTATCCTACTGCCTGCCTGCATCCTTAAAGAACATTTTATTACATAGGTGATCTGGTGTCAGAAAGGTATAAACTATTCATATAAAACCTTGCTGCAGTTTTAGTATCTGCAGACTATCATGTTCTGGTTTTGGGGAAAATAAGGTATCTGGGTGGAAAAAGGAAGACTTTAAGATCTAATTAAATCCCTTAACCAAAAGTATTTAAGCTATGACACTTCATGCTGCAGGTACTTAATAGACCCATTATCTAAGAAAAGCATATTTTTTTTAAAAATACAGTCTGTACTTTCAGAAAGAAGATGTCACTTTCAATTAAAAGTACAACGCTAAGCACAAGAAGCTTAAGCAACTCTCAATCACAGAATGCTCAACTGCTTCAAAGATCACGTTACTACAGCCAGGATCATCTGAAGTACAACTGAGAATGTAATAAAAAGGTAAACAGTTCCATTAATTCTTCCAAGATAGAAATTGTCACAATGAAGTCTGTCTGAGATCAAGTCTCAAACCTACCTAGGGGCACCAAGGCAAAAAGCCATCCCAGCAAAAAACTATTTGTTTCTCTGTGGCCAAAATATCACTCTAAAGAAGCGTCACTGTCCTCTGCCATGCTTCCCCCTCCCCCAAGTTTCTGTACATCACACAGCATTTCACACAGAATGTCAATGTCAGAAGTTTTGCAAGTGGCCACAGATGGTGCAAGGCCAATTTAACAATGAATTTATTGTAAATAAGAAAATGGTCACACAAATCAGGTATCTGAGCTACTGCTCAAAATTGAACTGTCATTAATCCTTTGCAAGACACTACAATGTAATGCATGGGAAGTCTGTTGGAGCTTTTCATAACTTGAGAATGAACACTTCATATGAGATAGATAAGAAGTACTTGCAATTAACTACAACAGCAACACGGTATAGTGTGGTAAAGAGTCACCTAGTAGCCTGCTCTCTGTTTGACCACTGATGTTTTCAAGTACCACATACATCCAGTCTAGAACAGTGAGAATGAACAAACTAAATCTTCATATTTCTCCAGAGGAGGTACCTACTCAGTCCTCCAGGATGCATCTCTCAAAATGCATTACCATCTTTCTACTGCAACTTTTTACTCTTCTGTCATTCAACCTTATGAAACAGAAGGCCCATCCGAAATATGAACAGCAAAGCGCACCTGACAAATGGAAGTATTTATTCATACAGAACTTACCACACTAACACAGCTACTACCTTAGCATGCTGTCCTGACATTTCCACTTATTTCTTGCTATACTCTCCAGTGTCTACCTTTACCTAGTTGTGATACTACCAACTATTTGTTTCCTCTCAGCAATGAATTGTTTAAATGTCTGGCTTGGAGTACATGGCCTTCTCCTTTGAAAACTGGGAACATTAGTTTTGTATTTCAAGAATAGTAGTATCAAGTTTAAAAAGAAAGTGGAAAACACACCCTTACTCTTCATGAGCTTTCCCAGCGGTTTTGAAAGATCGGGTGCCTGCCCAAGAGGGAAAAATTGTCCCAATAACAGAGGCTGTGCTGCTAGAATATGTCATTTCTAAAACTGTTGATCATTAGCGATACGCCATAGATCAGGATCTTTTTAACCAGCAGCACTAGAATAACTTGAGAGGGTGACTAAAGCCAGTGAACAGTTTTCCCCATAATTACTGAAAAATGAAACTAATTTCTTTTCACCCTGGATGGCTTTCACCTCTTGCCAGCAGCATTAATGTAGAATATGGATGTTAATAATGAGGACATTAGGAACAGGAAGTGTTTTAAGATTTAAAGGCTGACTTTTTAATGCTGTTCACGTGTAGTGTGGCATGACATTAATACAACTCCTTTTTACCAATTCAAAATGTGTACTTCTCTACACAGAACTGCTGTTCTGATTCTATTTAGGGCAACACTTGGCCTGTTTCCATTCTCTCAGATTAAGTATTTTGGAGGAAATTATGCAGCTTACTTTATTTTTGGCAAGTAAAAGACCTGACAAAATGAACATAGCTAGACCCATAGGATGTTTCATGCACTCAACATCCTACCTAATAAATAAGACTGATCGACACAATGTTCAGTAGAAATGGACATAGTAAATCTTTCCTACTTTTCTCTAAGCACTACTTACAGTTCTTGTGCTACTCTCACTTAAAATTGCAATAGCTCCCATTCCAACTGTAAGAAAACTAGCTGGGGTACAGCCAACAAAACTGAGGAGAACAAGGCACTAGCACAGAATTAGTGACAAACTTCAGAGCATTCCTAGGCTTCTTCCACTGAAACCCAGACACTTCCATGTTCAGAGATACTTGTAACCTGCAGTAGCTACATGGAAGTTACAGGGCTACCTGTCCCTGCTCACAACTCTTCCCTGCAGTACACGTGCTTTCAGACCTGCATAAAGACTGGCAGTTTCACTGTCTTTACTATTTTGAAAATGAACTAGTTTGAATCACAGCAAGCCTTTCCCCCTCCCAAGTTTTCTTGTAAAAACAAACAAAAAACCCAGAAAACAACCAGCTGAAATACCCTATTTTTAATATTCCTTATTTCTCCTCAATTACTCATGTCAGATTTGAGCAAAACCTACAATTTCATAGTTCTTGGGGTGGGGGGAGGGGGGGGGTGTGTGGCATACAAATAACTTCTTCACAGCTATATTCCACAGACAAACTAAAATTAATGACCAGCCAGGCAGCCTTCTCCGTTTGACCCCCAGTTATTACCTTTGCTCCAGCTTCATGAATGTTCAGGAAAACCTACACACTTACCGAATGAAGAATTTAATCTTTTGTGTCTTTTAATCAAACTAATGTTGTTGGAGAGCTTTAAAATGTATACTTCCATTTTAAAAGATAAAAATAAAAAATATTCTTTCTTAATGATGACAGTCTTGCCACTATCTGCTGCCCTTATCTCACACACTGATCGGTAGACTTTAGTCTCAAAATATTTTATAATCTAGGAATATTTTCATGCACTGTTTAAATATCATCCTATCTAGAATAAAAAAAAAAAGCATGAGCTTCACTTCATGACATTGGAGGACAGCCAAGAAAAAAAGAAAAAAGCACCAAACACATCCTTGGGGAATATAAACATGTTGTAAAATTTCAGCACCAAAGCCCTAAATATCTAGTACTTAGCTATGAGCCTCACGTTTCCCATGGACTTTTACTCACCCACTTAAAAAAAACCAAATCCCACCCACCCCACACAAACCTACAAACACCCATTCTGTATCTTCTTCCATGAACAGCACAAATCGATGGCAAAAACACCTTCTCTACTTACTCACTACAAAACCAACGATTCCAAACCAGAATTCACAATCAGCTTAAATAATAGGTCTAACGACCAGGTTGGCAACATGGAGACAGAAGCTTGAAGGAACAAAATGAGTGGCTGCAAGGTTATCATGAGGAAAGATGTTGTTTATGAACTAGGAGCTGTTGAAAAATCTCCTGAGAGTTTGAAGAGACTTGCAGTGAAGAACCACAGAGATCCAGCACCAACTGAGTTATAAATAATTTTGTACCAATGCACTTTCCATATACCAGCAGCCAGAGATTGCAACATCCCTTAAGAGACCAGATAAATTTACAAAGATCACTCCCATAGAAGACGAGGCTACAAACAATTACATTCATATTTTTAACATACTGCAGCAGGACAAAAGACAAGGACTGTAGAGTGAAGACCTACACTGTGAAGTTGTCACCTTGAAGATTTATACAAACATTAAATTGTGAAGGTTACAAATAAAGCAAAAAGAACGACTTGCTGCTTTCAAACAGATAAGCAAGCAGAGGCTTACTTGGGTAAAAACAATTGGTTTCTGCTTCATAATGATTCATGGCTGTAAACACACATACAGAGCCATGTGCACAACCCTGACAATGCCTGTGGCGCTCTGCTCCAAAACACATTTGCTTTTTGTCTATCACTTCTTGTAAAAAGATACAGAGCCTTTCTTTGCCGTTTCCAGCAGTGGGGTCTACTGTATACATGTATTAAGGTTTTCAGTTAACAAAAGATATCACAGCTACAATAGAGTAATTTTTATCTTCAGGAGGCTCCTGATGCAGCAGGGACTGAATTCTGTACACTTAAACACTTAAAAAGAGCTCAAGATTGTGGAAGCATTCCTGATCTTTGCATATATGCCAGTAAAGTGGAAGCCTGGGGACACTGTGCAGCAGTTGTCTTCTGCATCCACTGATTCTAAAATGAACAAGGGATGAAATAAGCATAAACTCGGGAGGGTGGGGGGGTGAAAAAAGGCAGCAGCAGCTTAAGTATTTCACTTGTATGCCATGCTTTTTTAATCCCTCTCTGGCTTTGCCCTATACATGAGGTAGTTAGCTAACCTCACCATAACCTCTCAAGAGCACAGGCTTGAATCCTGCTCTGTTCCATCTTGCTCGCTTTTCACCCGTTTACTGTATTGAGAAGTCCAGACTTGCATGTGCAGGAGTCAAACTTCATTTAGCTGTTTTTCTCCAACAGCTGCAAACCACTACAAGTAGTAATATTCTGTTTACATAAATATATTTATATTCTATACATATATATTAATATTCTATTTAGGTTGTTGTCCGCAGATACCAACAAGATGTCTGCTGCTTTCATTTTGCTGTACCTCACATTTCATTGTTTGAGCAAGCCCACAACATCAAGACACAGCACAGTCCCTTGGTATTCTCCAGCTATGAACCAGTCCTACCGCAAGCCAGTAAGAACAGGGAGAACCTTCTCTTTGCATGGCATAATACAAATAATAACTTGTGACTTCAACCTCAGGACAAAGATGACATGAAAACATAGACAACTGCAGAGCTACAGGAGGGATAATTTAAACACTAGCCTTCTCCCAGGTCTGGGCCAGAAGTACGAATAGAGCAGAGGGTGGTAGGTAAGGGGAGACAGCACAAAAGTGCTCTCCAGAGAGCTGTCACACTTAGATGACTGCCAGGAATTCTCAACAGACATATCAGAGCCCAAGCAACCATTCTGAAGAACTCCTTTAATAAGTACACTAAATTACCATAACTTCCAAATAATTGCAAGCACTGTGTATTTTCTGAACCCCACATACAACTAGCTCATAACTGAGCAAAGCCCAGTAAGTCCCACAGCCCATCAGCAGTGGGTCAGTTCCTTGGATAGATGGGGCTTAAGGGCAGGTAGCATGGCACAGCTGGAGCTCCGCGAGGGGCTGCAGGAGACATTTATTTCTCCTGACACTGTAACTTACTGTGTCAGTCACAATGTTATCTGGGTCACCACTACAAGTTTATGCGGCATCAACAGCAACAGCAGCTCTGCTGGCAGGCTTCCCTCTGGTACCTACAACAGCATAGTATTACCATTCATTCCCGATCACTGGAAAACTTAGATCTGAACATCTAATCCAGGCAAAACTTCAGTCCAGGTTCCAGAAGAGAGAGCAGAGTTATCAGTGAACAGTAGCCTAACTAAACTGCATTCCAGCTGTCAGACATCCAGCACAGGGATTGTGCTGCAGCTGCCAGTCCATCTTCAACAACAAACTTCTTACATTTACCTGTTTCTTCTCCTCTCCCTTAATTTGCCTTATAAACCAGTTGTGAAGCAGCAGAACAGGCAGGCATTTTAACCTTCCCCCTCCTGCAGTCCCACACAGGTTGCGTGGGTGCTGCTGCCTATAAATCCGCAGTAGAGCCACAAGGCCTGGAGAGCCAGAGGGATGTGGTGCTCTTGTGCCGTTTCCATGGCACTGCCGAGGCCTCCGGGCTGAAGCCCTGCTGTCTGCCTTCTCCCGCCCAGCTTGCAGAGAGAGAATAAACGTGCTTTCTCAGGGCTACATGGTTATTGCTTCTTTTTCCTTCAGCACCCTCTCAACAGATCATTTCCATTGTGTTTGCCTTTGCTGCACATTTCTACTGTCATTAGACTAGCGCTTTATGGAACCAACAATATTTAGGGCTTACCCAATTAAGCAGGCGCACAGCAGAAGGTGGTGCCTGTCTCTTAAGAAGCCAGGCTAGCTGGCTGCATACACCACCATGACGCCAGAAAAAGCTTGCCTGTCAGGTTTTTTCCAATATTTTCTCCCCAGAGGAAAACACAGGAATTAGATGTACACAGAATACAAAAACTAAAGCATCTGAAAATTAGGCTTCAGATTTCCGGATTTTCGTTTCTTTCAATTAATTACATTTTGGGTATTGCTTCAGCCAAAAAAGCCAAAACACAGGGAAAAAAAACAACTCAAACTGTATGACTTAGAGAAAGTCCCTGAGTTGCTAACCAGGTGATTACAAACGAGCCTGTGAAAACCAGCAACAGACATCAAAAATTCACCTGCTGACCTAAACTCTCACCACTTCCCCCAAGGAGGAAAGAATTGTAACAAGCAAAAAACATTCTTTCAAGTACAAAATACCCAACACTTGGGAAAGGAAATAAACAAGCATTTGCAAAAGTGACCTCCTGCCCTGCTCTCTAGGATGACATTAAAACAGGAATAAAGGCTCAGTATCCAAATCAGAGCCAGAGAGAAGGAATTTAGTTACAAGGAAAATTTTAGTTACAAGGAACCTTTCTTCTTTTCAAAATTTTACTCGGGGTGGGGGGAGGGTAGACAACCCTGGACAGGACAAAACTTTGTGTCATTCTCTTTACTTTCCTACAGGCTATCATTTCTAGATATGGGAACCATGTCACCATGTTGCTGGAGAGAATAAGCGGGGCATGAGTCCTCCTTTCCTTTGATATGAATAAAGATTAAAGTAATAAGGAACTAAGAAGATTAGAGTGAAAGAAAAGCAGAATTTTTCAAATAAGCAGAGCCAATGTTATTTTAGTATGACATTCCATGAAGCAACAGTGGCATCCAGTGGTATATTTCCATAAGCAAGTTTCATATCCTACTTTCACTAACTTTTGGCTTCCATCAGATTTTTTTTTTTTTTTTTTTTTTTGCAACTGGTTTTCAAGGAACCCTTCCCGCTCCCCTCTTCCCCCAGTGTACACTACCAGAACAGCTACCATACACCCACAGTCATCAATACCAGTCATGGAGACCAAAATGCACAAATGCAAGCTATCTGCTTTCTCAAAGGCTGTATATCATATCTGCACAGTCAAATATTTAAAATTGTTAGCAAGGAGCTGCAATGTTCACACATTTTTAAATGATTCTCAGAAAAGCAAAGGACATTTTTTCTCCTGGTGTCCACAAGAGTGCAGCAAATATTATCTGTTCTGTTCCCCTCCCCATTTTGTTTCTCTCCAAGGCAATATGTTCGTTTTTTTCTCTGTTAGTGACATTAAGATTATTTTCACTTTATGATATCTAAGTAGACACTCTGAGCAAAAATGAAGAGCTTATAATTGCAAGAGTATACTACAGAAAAAAGTAAATTCAGTTAATTTATTAAGATATTTTCAGATTGATATCACACAGTTAAGAAAGCACCTTGTACTAGCACAAGTACCACCACTAGTTGTAATTTAGTAAGTAGCAAAACTGTCTCCTCACCAACACAGAGCTGAGATCCAGAACTTGTCAGTTCTGCTTTCAGGTCAATAAAAACTTATGGTTTGAGGTTGTTGGGTTTTTCAGATTAAGTCTAGAGAACTTCTAAAAATTATGTTTCTCACTTAGATTTCCAAAACAATTAAACTAGAGTATCTGCCCTCTTAATAGGGCCCTTTCTCTATTTCCACACTTCACAATAATCTTCAGAAAGCTACTGACTGATATAACTAGGTTCTCTGAAGGAAAGCACAGGCCTGTTTCCCTCCAGCCTGGTAAAATCTAAAACCAAGCATCTCCTGAAGAAACCGCATTGTGGCCTACATCCAGTTTTTGTACGGTAACACAGTAACTGGGAGTTAACTGATTTTAATTGATGCGGTTCCACAAGCATAGGAGTGCCTAATCTATCTCAGCAAACACTGACAAAAAGAAGACAGAAAAGGGCAATCACTGCCACGCTGATGAAGGGGGTAGACCGGTAAGTGTTCAACACTGAACTAAACTGCACTACAGCATGCCAGCAAACTCTTTACCGTAAGCCTCTGTCTACTCAAACCCACTTAGATTACCAAAAATCTGACTAATGGAAGCTGCGTTTCAGTTCTGCTAGCACAGCAGAACAGTTCACTCTTTGGAGTAAACAACGTATTTTATTCATCGTGGTACTGAAACATCACAATTATTCCTATCACCCATTTGTGACTCTTAACAATCAGGTAAAATGAGGTACAGGTTACTCATGCTGATGTTAAATGCTTGGTGTGGCTGACCAAGAAGCCAGCCACCTCAGAGGGGTCTATGCCATTTCAATGTTGCTCCATTCTAGCCGGGGCTAAATGACTGAAATGCTAGCTTTGTGGGTTTAGGTATTTACTAACTAGTTTCCCTGCTTGAACTGGCCAATTCCCAAAAAGCATTCTTTCTGAGCAAGCAGGCAAGAACTTGCAGATGGAGTCTGCCCCAAAGCAAGAAAAAGTCACTGCCAATAGTGATACAGAACTATTTTATAATATATTGTTCTAGCAAGTGATATGCTAACATTAAAAATAAAAGAAAAAACACAAAGAACAAGAGAAGCTTCTGCCTTTTGATGAAGTGGAAAATCCCACAATTGGGATGGGCAGTTATGCACAGGAGATGAGCCTGAACTACAAAGCAGAATTGTTATTGAACTTGTAAAATGGTTAGGATAGACCAATCTGTCAGTAGCGAAGTCGTAACCAGAAAGATCTCAGAGTGACATGGGATAATCAATATCTTCTGAGGTTTCATTCCATATGAATCAGACATTAAGTCATAGCTGAAAGATTAAGATGAATTTTCTTATTTTATTTCCCCTGTGCTTCTCAGCTAAGCTAGAAGCTTCCTGAACATCCTTAATACAAAGATTTTTCCAACAAGTTGCAGACTGTTTTCCCACAAAATACTGTAACACTTTGGAAATACAATGAAGCAAGATCTCAGCAGCACTTGTTCTAGTGTCTGAAGGACAAGAAGTTCTAAGTCTAGCAATTTGACATCAAGGAAAAAGGTACCTCCACGCCCCCCCGCCCCCCCCCCCCCGCCTTATTTTACAGAGTTCTTCCCCTTTTTCTCCTCCCTCATGCATGCAATATTCTGCAGAAGAGCATGCTCACAGTATCCAACCTGCTCTAAGGGAAAAGAAACCAAACAGGCTCTAATGCTGGGCTCCTGCAATCACTTCTCCAAGTCAGTATCAGACCAGCATCTCCCAGACCAGCAAGCAGGGCTATGCAGCAGCAGATGGTGCTGGTAATTTGCAACTTGTACCTGGAAGTAGTACTACAGAAGGCTCAATAAAGAACTCAAGCTCCAAAAAAGTGCTAGGATATGTCACCCAAGATGAATTTTTCTGAAAGATTACTTGGATCTTCAAAGGTAGTTAAGCCTGTACCTTATTAATTTCTTTTTAGTGTAGAATAAGCGTTTGGGGAAGCTACTTAGCAACATAAGCTTTCTTTGGTATCTTTGAGAGATCACTGTTTCTTAAGAGTATAATCAGTTTGCCATGTTTACTGGTTTGGACAGTTATGAACTATGAAATCACAAGATGTCACTCATCCTGGCTTAATCTCCAGCAGTGGCATACATGTTTTCAAAAATCACATAACGCATTCTCATGTCAAATAAAACCGTTTATCACTAACGGATCTCTTGCTCCTGATACCATCTTTCCACCAGATGTCACACTTCCCCTTCATTTCTTGCCTACCCCTTTACCTGCTAACTTCAAACTCTCTTAATATAAACCTGTACACACAGATGTATTTGTTTCTTTACTGACAACTTCCACAGTCTATCCTTAATTAAATATTAGTTCCTCTATTTGGTTTGCATTAACAACACTGCAGTTAAACACACAAACATGCATTACTTGCGTAGCTAAGTTTCAGGCCTTACTTATACAGTAGCATTTACACTGTCATCACCAGAAAAAAAAAATATGCATTGCTCTGTTACAGTCTAACACACACACATTTGTATGCATCAACAGGTTATTTAGGATGATTAAAGTCTCTTTCTTGATGCCTTGTTTTAAACAGAGCCATTCCTTAGTGGTTTTATTTTCCAGGCCTGCCAATACTTATTCTAAAGGAAAAAAAAAAATCCAATCACGTTGGCCAAATGCACAAAGCAGGAATATTATTTTCAAAACCAAATAGCTAAATCCCAGCATTAAATAAATGCTTTATGAATTTACACATGAAAAAATATCACTGATTTCAGATAGCTAATTTAAGCATGAGAGCAAAGCATGGTCCAATCCTGCTATCTTCTGACGTGACCTCTGGTTTGGTTTACTATGGTCAAGCTGCTGTGTCAGGAGTAACCCACTAGCATTACCTATCTTTAGAGTCTGCAGGCAGCCTTCCTCTGTTTTGATAAACACTATGCTAATACATTATTCTACAAAAATAATTCACGGAAAGCTATAATTTTGAACACAGCTCCAGTGTACCATGATACTAGATTGCAATGGTTTAGTTTATAGATTTATACAATTCCTTTCCTGTCCTTTGACAATGACCTATTTTTAGACACACATCACACTGAGTGGGTATGTCACTTGATAGAATACCATCCTGAAGATTCAAGTCTGTCATAAATAAATATGTAAGACAAACTGGTACATACAAGTTGCCTCTGAGACCTGCTTTCAAGTCCATTCCAGAATGCAGTGAATAAAAATCATTTCAAATGAATGTCTGCTGGTCTCTGCCATGTTTCTTCTCTAAGAATTGCACATCACAATACAGCTGAGCATTTCCAAACAGACAGCTTAAGAAGGTACAGAGGGAGGAAGACAGAAAGGAAACCTCTCGCTAACCAGGTGACAACCCTTTCCTGCCTCTTCCTCTCCCTGCCTCTCAGAAGGGAAAGTATCTATTGGGATTAAGCTGATGCTTCTATTAATTCAGCAGAAAGAAGAAATTACCACCTAATTTAAAAAAATCCACACCCAAACAACAGAATGAGAATCAATATCAATAGCAAGACAACCTGCAAGAAGTATTATTCTGATGAGACAGAAGTTGGGTTTTAGGGTTTTTGTTGTGTGGTTGTTTTTTTTTTTAACGCCACCTAGCAAATATTGCCTAGCAACAATGGGAGAACCCTCCTAACGAAATGAATCATGCAGGTATTGGCTGTTTATTCCCATGAAGGGCTGTGTTTCCACCCTGTCAAATGACATCAAGGCCATGTTGCCAGAGGCATTGGGAGTTTTGACCTCTAAAAGGCAATTTTCTCACTGTCTGCTCAGAAATGTAACATTTTTCATATTGAAGGCTTTTATATCATATCTTGTAGGTTTCAGATCTATAAATAACATACTAAAAATCTTCGACACAATAAAGCCCCAGATATTGCCTTTTGCTATTAACGCTGTAAGCATTAAATATCACAAAGTTAGCACTCTATTAGCATAACTATTGGGCACCACAAAAAAAACCCACATTAAATTGCGTGACCAAGTTTATCATAGATTAATAGAAGCCAGAACTTGGTTCACACCAGTTCTGAATTTGAGAAAAAAAAAATCCACTGGATCACCAGATACCTATGTAAGATTGGCTTTGATCTTCCTTGTCTAAGTAATTCCTCTCTTGATTTCATAATGGAGCTATTACAGAGAAGAGCTTTAACTTACAGGATGGACATAGGTTCATAAGAGCATGTGAACAAAAAAGCTAAGAACTGTTCTTTGCATAGAATGTAGTGAGTGTACTATAATTCTCACCAATAGACGAGCATGTACAATTGTTGTTGTTTCCTGCCCCCCCTTAATTCTTATTAAAAGCTTCCCATACTTTAATTGCAGTAGCTCTGCACTGCGCAGGGCTGCCAGCAAGCTTTGGTCTCAAAATTATTGCTTCCCCAGTTGCCCCACAAAGGATTAAATACTCCTATATGCAGCTTGTGAGAACTCAGTTTATCCACTAAACATAGTTGGTTACAGCTCTGTACACACTCTTGAACCAATATTATGTTTTACAAGTAACAAGATAATAAGAAGTCCGACAATGCTACAAGCACTGTTCTGCTAACTGCACTGTTAAATACCATCAGAGTTCTTTTTGTTTACTCCTTTTGCCCATGTTAAAAAGTGTCACCAATCTGTAAGAGAATCATCATGTAAGCCATGCAGAGGCAAGCTCTTGTCTCTCAAAACATCAGCATTTTCACAAGATTATTCTATCCTGATACTGTCGGCCTTTTTCACAGAACTATTCTACGCAGCATACAGAGACTGAGGATCTAGGTATCAAGACAAGTACTTCTGAAGTTTTCCTCAGACTGAGATTTTTTTTAAGTTACACAAGTAGATGGCCAAGAAATTCAGTTCTTAAGACTACAAATCAACTTCCACAATCAGAGAAAAATCTTCATAAGAACCATTTGTGAAATGAGATAGAAGCACTCTTAGTGGTCGGTTGTTTTTTTAAAAACAATCAGTAACTGTTCTCAAAATTATGGAAAGTAACCTTGCATGATTAAGTAACTTTTTCTCAAAAATGCTCAATAAAGATCATGCTTTGCTTCGAAACATGAACCATATACTGGCAAGCTTCCCCAGATACCTGTACTTTAGAACAGATATCTTTGCTGAAGAACATAGCAAAAAGTAATATTTTTGTAATTTATAGAAGAAAAGTACAAAACCTCAAGATTGCTTTTATTAAAAAAAAAAAATACTAAAGCGCTTGTCCTATTTCAGGAGTTTACTCCAGTATTTTCTCAGAACTGGCTCTATTTGCTACACTATTTTCTATCCTAGGAATGCAGTACTTCACCAAACAGAATTTTAGTTACTACCCTGTTAATTTGTATAGACCACAAAGAAACCGTAACATAATTTCACGATTCAAACACTTGAATTAAACACCTATTTCTGGGAAGCCAAGTGCCAGCAGCATTGGCACAGTATTCCTTGAAGGGAATAAAGGAAAAAGAAAAAAACAACAACTGAGAAAAGCTTGCGATGCAGTGTGAAACTCTAGAGTTTACAGGTATCTAGATGATTAGATTTATTCAGTCACTATACATACTGAATCCAACTCCTAAATTATTTCCTTTCTATTTAGCTTATTTAGAGAGACCTTCTCCCTTATTATCACTCTCAAAAAGGAATTAACTCCAAAATAAACATACACACATGCTTGTATATAGAAATCAGGCCTTTTAAATCAAGTTATTTGCTTGAACCACACTACTGCAAACAAGTCAGGCACACCCTCGCTACAAATATCTAAGTGCCCTACTGATACCAATTTTATATAAAGTATATATCCATATAGCTAAAAAACCACCACATATTAGACACTTCTGTACGCACTTGAAATTAGCACACACACCCCAAAAAAAAGAAGTTTATTATAAAATGAAAACAGAATTTAGTTCCTATCATTTCTCCTGAAGACGCCTGACAGAACTTTATCCCAGTATGTAGGCATATGCAAAACCTTAAGCCTGCTACAAACTTTTGCCCTACAACCGAGTGCGGTTACAAGACCGGCATAACCCACACCCTGAGAGCAAGACTTGCAGCACAGATCAGCCCTGTTAATCCTTGCACACATCTAGGGATGTGCTCTTCTACCGAGATGGCTAAAAGCAGGTATCAGTTCCACCATCCCCACTACAACTACTTCAACTGACAGAAGGAGAAGAGCAAGCATTTAGTATCCAATGAGGAATGACTGAAATTAGCAGAGAAAGAGCTCTACAGGAGGTCAGTCAAACTACGGCTGTAATCACATCACCATGGTGTATTTCTTCTGTGACACTGCCACAACAGCAGAGTTAAGTGCAACACAGCACCTATGCAGATTTATAAGTAATTTTTAATTAAGCAAACCCTAAAATATACCTTTGTTGCTACAATACTCCTGAGAGCCCCATAACACAGATTAGGCTACCACACAGGCATTAATTAGAAACAACAACACTTCCTACCTCTCAGAGGACCACCCTCTGCCAGCAGCTCCCCAGACACCTCACGCCGCTCCCGCCTGCAGGTCACTGGGAGTTGGGGCTAACGCCAGTGCCCCCACCTGCACCCTCCACCTGCTCACACAAAGAGTTCTTACCTCAAACTGGGCGGCACACCCAGCGCACCCATCACACCTGCCCTGCACAGCTGATCCCGCCCCGCCGGCCAGCCCTGGGGAGCGCCCCCGCTCGGCCCGCCTGCCTCCCGCCAGGCCCTCAGCCCCACGGCCCCCGCAGCACCAGGCCCTGCCCCGCTGGGCCCTCGGCGGCGCTAGGCCCCCGCCCCACAGCGGCCCCCACACCAGCCCCCAGCCCCAGGGGCTGCCCCGCAGTTCCAGGCCCCCTTCGCCCCACAGGCGCAGCCCCGCGGGGACCCCCCTCAAAGCGCCAGGCCCCATCCCCCAGGCCCGTCCCCTCAGGCCCCCGGGGCGCCGCTTGCCTGCCAGCCCCCACTGCCCCCCCGGGAGCAGCCGCCGGTTTCCACGGCAACGGCGGGTGGCGGGAAGGCCGTGTGGCGGGCTGAGGCGGGAGCGAGGCGCCGCGGCGGGACGCGGGAGGCCGCGGGCGCCTTCCCCCGGACCCCAGCGCGGCCGCCCCGCCGCCGCCCCGGCCCGGCCCTGCCCGCCGCCCGGGGCTCTCCGGGCACCCACAGGGGAAGGGGCCCGCGGCTGCCCCGGGGCCGGCGCGCCTGCACAGGCCACCGGCACTGGCCTCCCGGCCCTCCGGCTGCCTCCCGCCTGTCCTGCACAACGTCCCGACTCGTGCCACACGAACGGGGAGCCACAGCATTTATCCTGCATTATTCATGTGCTCAGCACTGGCAACGGAAAGGGGGGGAAAAAAAAAAACACCACCACCACCACAACCCGAAATATAGAGAGATATATTCATTTAAAACTATTTTTCAGATCACTTCGAGATTCAACTTAATTAAGATTAATTAAAAATTAAATAAAAAATAAAAAGCTCAGAAAGTGATTTTTATTTCACTTACATCTTTAATGTAGAAGTAACTCCGGTGGGGTTGATATTTTTAGTTTCATGCAGCATAACAAGAGAGATGGGGACTTGCTATTCTACCGTGGCAGAGCTGCTGAGTGGCAGAACAATACGGATGGGGGCCTTCGCTTGGGAGATGAAGGGCTACACAAGTGTGGTGGGCCGAAGGCGGAACACTGAGGCTGAGGTGGCCTCTGAGAGTGGCCTCTAGTCCTCCTCCTTCCCGAAGCCAGACCAATTTCCTACCAGTTCCACCAAACGGAGAGAGAGAAAAGGGGAGCAGAAAGGAGCGCGGCTTCCCTGCCTCTCCTGCCACTCAGGGAAGCCCCCACAGCAGCCACCCACCCTGCCGCATCATTCCCCAGGCACCCGAAAGAAGAACCTTTAATCCTTTTGGAAGAACTGCCCTTTTCACAGTCAAAATGTGTCCCATCTGTCAGTTCTCGTGTCCCCGCCATTCTGGGAATGTGAATGTAGATGCTTGTGAAAAGCAAGTATCTGGCCCACAGGGGGAACGTCTGCATTTGAATTCCAGGCCTGTGACTGAAGAGTGAAACTCCAGAAAGCAGCAAATGCAGAAGCAATATGGGATCCTTGCACAGACCCAAGCGTAATTCTCACTCATCCCTTATCACTTAATCATCTCAGCAGAGCTGATGACGTGACTCTTGTAACCAGGTGAGAAACGGGTTCCCAGTGTGTTGGGCATTGCTGCTCCAAAAATCTCCAGCGTCACCTGAAATAAGAGGCAAGAACTGAACAGAGAAGTAGCAAAAGGAAGGGGCTGGAGGGTCACGGTGATGTGGATGGGGTTATGTGGCCTTGGACACCTTTATGGTCCTGTTGACTGAAGATCATTTCTACCCATACAGTTAATTTAGCCTTGTACTATTCAGTCACCAGTTCCTCAAAGGAAAGGCAGTCATTAGCCAGCAGGGCCCTTGGTTACACTGTAACTCAGGGATACCTTGCGAGGAACAGGAGGTGGTCTAGAAAACTAACTCCAATTAGTGAGGCTCTATAAGAAGAGCCACTTCTGAGCAAGCCGATGAGCAGCCAAGGCCAGTCTCCTGTGTCACAGGTAATGCAGGGCGTTCGGAAATAAGGGATTAATGTGAAACTGTTTGATTCTAGGCCTTTTTGAATACCTTTACTCACCAAAGAATATCACGTCTCAAAATTTACCTGCACTTTTTTTCCAAGAGGGTATCTTGACAACAGAAAGCTTGACTGAGTAACATTCACAAAAATACAAACATGTGCAATGGTCCTTTGCCTAAAGCAGAATAAGTATAATGTTCCAGAGATGGACAAAAACATAACCATGTAATTGCTGCTAAAACTATTTCAAGGCGGCCACTATTCCAGGTCCAGAAGCATCAAATAATTTTTATTTCAATTTGTATTTACTTAATCTGTTTATAGATGCCTTTTACAAGTCCTACATCTCATTGCATCTCTACATCTATTGCAAACTAAAAGTTGGATATAAAAATACAAATTTGAGTGCCTTCAATAACCTTTCAAACTGAAGACTGACTACAGGTGGCAAAACCCTTGGCATTGTAATGACACTCCTGAACTAAAGGTTAAACAAGGGTTTGACAAAGACTTTGGGTTTTCTCTCCTCTGTGCACCGTTCAATACGTACTTCATCATGAGAAATATGCCTCTTATTTAAGGAGTTTATTCCAACAAGAGAAAAGGCATCCTCTTCTCTTTCTGAGAAGAAATCCATGACAAAAATGTGGAATAATCTGATGCTTAAGAAGTTAAGAGCACAAATCCATGAAAAATGATGCTGCAACACACACGTGCTCAAAAATACAGGTTAGAACAGGTAAGTAGAATTTCTGCTACTTGACAATGCTGTTTCTATATCAGACTTTTGAGGATGCTTGTTTTATTAACTTCACATACTTGCACGACATCTGAGGTGATACCATGGATATTAAAAATTTTACAGAGGCAGGATTCTCAGATTTTACTCTCACAGAATATTGGCCTCTGCTTTTTCAACCAAACACACTGTTTAAGTAAAGAAGTGTATCCCCCTGTGTCTGCCTGAAAGGATGCCAGGCAGGGGAAATGAAAAGCTCTGCATAGCTGCGTATCTGAAATCAGTGAAGCAAAGGAGAAGAGACCATCAGGGAGACTGCTAAGGTCCCTGATTCTCAGGCCCAGCGTAAATTAGAGCCCAGCTGGCAGTGGTACTCGGGAGACCATACGCTAGCCGAGGATGGCTGGAGCACAGCATGTTTCAACCATATGTCTGACATACTGCCTCCTTTCCAAGGGTCTCTGGCATAGCAGGATTTGGATAGGCTCTCACTCAGCTGGCCAGGTTCAGAGCCCTCATCTTCTTTGTGCTAAAACAATGGCGCCGCGGCTGCAGCTCAGCTCTGCTCCCTCAGCTCTGCTCCGGCAGGCCAGGAAGAGCAGCACTGCTGTGCATCACCCATTTGGTAGGAGCACGTTCCCACCACAGCATGTGGTGGAAACGCTCCAGCTGAGCCTGCCTGCATCACAGGTGGGCAGGGATAACCATCAAGGGGTTAGGATGCAGAAATCCTAGACCACAACACTGTTACTGTTCCCTTTTCATCCTGTTAGCAGCATTGAGTTTTGTTCTGTGGTATGTCTTGATCTGCAAGTTAGTCGCAGTTCCACAAACTCCAATTCGCTATTCATTTCATCCAACAGATGAACATGACAACCTCAAATTAATTTTTTAGTTTCCAACTTCCAGTTGTGGGTTTTTTTTCTATTATTTAGATATTTTGCAACATAGAAGTGTGCTTAATTCCATCTTCACGTACTGTTAAATTCAGGTTCTGTTTTATCAGCCAAGAAGTCATTCCCTTGCCTCCTAGAACTTATCTACTCAGCCTGTTGTCTGAGGGTCACAACAGCTTGTACCACCTTTTGTTTAGAGCAGATTTGAAAAGCTGAGTGATTGACAATATTCCCTTCCCTACCACTGACATTAGACTTTCCCTGGTCTTTTTCTGACTACCCTGTCCCTTTCTGGAATCAGAGAGGGCCTCCATACCTGGAAGAATTTGCTCTGTTTTCTTTTTCTTCCATTTTCATGCCATTGTCATGATGCTTCATCAGGCTGCTGCTCTCTCAGGTTCTGTCCCAGCCATGCATGATCCAAACCCCTCAGTCTGTTATTTGCCAAAGAAAAAGCATGCTGAAACGCTGCTACTTAAATAAGAAGCAGTTTACCTATGATTCTAGATGTGCCTGTGCCCAAAGATCCTAAAACCAGTAAATTATTTGATACAAAAGGGCCATTATGGCTCTTCTCTTCGTTCTCTGTATTCTGTTAAGTGATATTTTTGCAGTTTAACATATTCCAGACCTTTGCTGGCAGAAGCAATGCATATAACCCCTCTTAGAAGTGTATTCAGTTGGGAGCTGCCTGGCTACACAGGATTTTATACATCGTTCAGCCAAGTCAGCGATCCATATGCAAAAATCAAGCTCTCAGGGACGCCATGTGGATTTGTGACATTCTTCAGAGTACTTTGTGTCTCTAAGATACCAATGAATGGATTACATTCAGCTATGTTTTTTCCTCTCTGTGACATATATAATATGGATAAGCTTTATCTTATTTAATAAGTAGCTAAAAACTAATGCCATGCATGTTACTTAGGTTAAAAATACTCCTCAGTATTGTAACTGCCTAAGGAGTGAGAACACACAACAAAATGGCAATGTATAAAACAAGGAACACTGTGCTGAACGCTAACATGGGACATCTCAATTAAGTAAATTTCTTTTTGGTAACTACTTTTGGCTTATAACAGTTGGAAGCAGAAGAGACAGGCAAACCTTTCCTATACTGTATCGCCTGACAAGCTATTTCATCTTGGCATTCCAGTTGTAGATTATTTCTTTGTATCATGCTGTTGTCATGAGTTAGGCGCTGGATAATGGATAGTTTTAAAAACAGTCAATCTGTATTTAGTCAATAAAGTAATGGTTTGTAAACTCACTCAGCAGCAAGCTGTTTCTTGAAAAGAATAGAAGAGCATTCAAGGGAAAAGAGTGACAAGACTCGGTGATTTCCTAATGATCAGATTTTGTTCTTTGTACGGTCATACTTACCGCTCCCAGGAAACTCCTTATCTGCCTACAAATGACAAACAATTATTTGACTTAATTAGCAAACCCTGGGTCAAGTTCCTGTTCCAGAATGATTGGCACTACAACTGGCTTGAAAACTTGCTTCAACTGAGAGATGTCCTTAATTCTTCCTTTTTATTATTCCTTATATGTCAACTGACTGTAGCGAGTGTTGGAATTTCAACGTGCTTAATATTTCAGGTTTCTCACAAGAACAAACCTTTCCGGCAGCTCTCAACGCATTTGTAACATCAGCCTTCCACACCTTCTGCTTCTATCTCATTTTCAGTGACGGAAGCGACGGTGCTAGTCACAGGATCCAGGGCTGCCTACTCTCCACATTCAGATGTGTTTCTCCCTGGTCTGCAGTCTAGGAGACAGGGCTAAATGCAGTCACATCCATGAAACCTCACTGGAGGCAACAAAGTCACATAGCCTTTGCCTACTGAAGATGCACCAGAGACCAACAACTACTTAGGAAGCACCAATTTCTTACTCTGATCCTCTCTCCCCAAATAAAAGTCCATCTAGATTACAGTGGTGTCTTAACTATGACTAGGAAGAGTATTAATCTATGTATAGGCATCAATTCCTTTGTTTTAAAGGAATAAACTCCTAATTCTCATTTATCTGCTTTAAACATTTCATTAAATGATCCATTTTCTCTTTTTATCTTCTTTAACTTTTCTTTTTTTATCTTAAAACACCCTGTAGAGCATGGTGTGTTTTAGACGGGAGGGACAGGCAGTCTGTGGATTTCTTCCTGCGCTTCTTGTAGTTAGTGGGAATATCAATATCATTGCCAGGACGCCAGCAAGCCAGCATCAATCCTCAGGTTAAGATATGTAACCTAAGAAATCCTGAAGTCAGACTCAAATTTCCAGATAAGACACATAATAAGGAAAAGAGTAAGGAATAAGACAGGATGAGGCCTGCTACCATAGATTAATACGAGGCCTTCAAGAACAATACCGACTGGAAGTTGTTATTCTAATTCATATAGCATGATGCAGAAGAGGTTGATGTTATTTTTCAATTAGTGATACTTTCTTTCACACAGTCAGTAAATTCCAAATCTGGTCATTTCAAAATATGTTTTGAACATCTTTTTTGATAGGACATTTATATTCCTTCAAATCTGCATCTTTTCACATTCTAGTCATTTTCCGTCCTCTGAAATATACACTATTTGTTATTTTGGGAAAACACAAAAAAAAGTGGAGAAAAATGAGCTGGGGTTCTTGGTGGGCTTCTCTTTCACATTGCCTTAAGAATGTCAGTAATTTTTTTACCAGTTTATTGAAAAAAATGGAAGTGAACTATGGAATAATTAAATAAAAAATCCAGGTTACAGAAAGGTTCTGTCCAACCCCATTTTTAGGCATCTGCACAGAATACAAAGAACTGCTGGTACAAAAAAAATCCAAGGTATTTAATTTGAAATATTTAGTATCTTAATAAACAGATGCTGGGCATTTGGCCAAGAAATTTTAAAACACCTATGATAAGTTATAACTTACCACTTTTAATCATAATATCCTGCAACTGAGCTCAGGAATCTTCTGTTATACATTTCAGATTGCTTTATAGGGAGGATAATAGAGTTGTTGAGAAAGTAAGTTATGTTCAGTTCTAACAGCATTTCTTCTTTTTTGTTCACTACATACTATTTAGTATTTTCCTTTGTACACTTCTTAATAGTTGAGCTTTAAGTGAAACTCTGAACAACAACATTAGGATTCAAAATACAGTGGAAGATTTTATTTTCAGGGTCACAAGTAGCATAGCGAGATTTCTCTCTTAAACAATGACACTTAGTATCTCTGTAGTTCTATGAATACTTTTGAAGTGTCATATTAAAACCAATCTCTTGGCCTTCAGGCAAAGAGAAGCAATTAGTCTTGGAGTTGTGAATAAATAAAAATCCATTTATATACCCGTCCTTGACACGTACCTTGCAAATCTTAGAAACTTCATCTAGTGGGAAAAGAAATGTTAAATCATGAACACCAATACTAATCATATTGCAATGTTGCTTCCTAAAACTGTTTAGTTTATATCAGTCTTTTAAGTATTAATTCATATGTATATATTCATACATATTGAAACACAACAACAGAAAGGCATTCACACACTTGAGTGAGAAGAAAGAAATGAGTGAGTGCATACAGAGCTATAATGCGTACCTTTATTACCCTCAACATTAATACAGGCAAGAAAAAACTCAAAGCTCTCAAGTACATTGTCCTTTTCTTAGATACTGTGAAAACAATCCCGCACAAGTTACATACCATGCGCATGCCTTTTCATCCCAAGTGCTACCGTGTCTTTGCTTTGATCTGCAAACAAACAAACAAAACAAATCTTTATTAGCCATGCATCCCATTTCCACACAGCACAATTAAATGGTACCTCTCACAGATGTGTTGGGATGAGTCAGAAAACAATTTCTGCTTTTTGTTCAGTGCAGCATGTTTAGATCTTCTCTTTCCTCTTTACTGTGCCTCCATGCAGAAGCATCCCATTTTTACGATGCTTTGATTGCTGTTTGAGATTCTCCTATTTATTTTTCATTTAGCAGTTAGTAATTCACAGGGGAAGTAAAAATTATGATGCCAAGCCATCCCAAATAGTCCGCTTGCACCCCTACAGAAAAGCTGAGTGAAACTGGGGCTGCATGACAGGTCACCGAGTCTCAGTGCATCTCGTCCGCCCCGTATCCACTTGTTGACCAGAGTACTGGGGAGATGAGGCTACTTAGGCTACAGCCTTGCCCAGTGCTCAGGTGAAGCAGCCGTCTGGGGACACGCTCGCCTTCAGAATTTATTTTAGAATAAAATCCACCCCTTTGTGCGGTGCTCTCAGAGGCAGAGTCCCACCCTGGAGGTCAGGTGTGGGACGGTGACCCTGCCAAAGGATCACACCTGGGCTGATGGGATGGTCAAGGAAAACAAATTTTAGTCTGTTCTGGATGCAAATCTCTCTGCTGACCTAGTTCTCATTCTCCTTTTCATTTCAGAAGCTCAGCTAAAAATCCATAAATTAAGGAAATTAACTGATGGAGCCTCCGGCATCTTTGTAAGCTATTTAAATCTTTAAATTTACAACATCTTCTGCATATATCAAGTAATTGAACTAACTGCAGGGATGTAACTTTAATGAGAAAATTTCCCTCTTCTCCTGTAGTTTGTACTCTAAAAAAAAAAAAAAAAAAAAAGCTACCCTTAGGAGAAAAGTTTCTGTTTATTCCTGCCACGGAAGAGAACTTTTAAAAAAACCAAACACCTTAGTTTTAGGGGTCCTGCCTGCCTTCCTGCCCTGCTCCCCGGCGGGGCGGCCCCGCGGCGCATAGGGGAGCGCGGGTGCGGCGGGGAGCGCGGCCCCTCCTGCGCGCCGGCGGCCTGACCTTCCCGGGGCCGCGCAGCGTTGCATAACTCCCCTGCGCGGCCGCGCTCGGCGCTAGTAGGCGCTGCAGCCCGACGAGTCGCTGCGGCCACCGGCCGCCGGGAAGCGCGGCGCCCCTCCGCGGGCGCGGTAGGCGGCGGGTGTCCCCCGAGCGCCGCGGCCACGCCAGGGGGCCGCCCGCCGGCTGCGGCGCGATCGGGGCGCGGAGCGGCCCCCCCGCACCCGCCGCCAAACTTCCGCGGGGACCAGCGCGGAGCCGGGCGCGGGGGTCGCATCCCCCGCGGCGGCTGGCAAACGCGCGCAGGCATCGGCAGACCCGCGTCTTTGGCTGAAAGTTGAGGGAGGGCTTTGCTTTTTCTTTTTTTGTTCCCCCCCACCCCTTTTTTTTTTTTTTGCGGGGGGGAAGGGGGGTGTTCCTGCTGCACCACCTCCCCCGCGCCTGGTGCGCGCCCGCGGAGCCGCCCGCGGAGCCCCGCGCCATCGCGCCGCGCGCTCTAATTGAAATGGCGCTTTTGGCCGGGGGCGGGCTGCCAGGGCGCTCCGCAATAGCACAATGCATGTCGATAGACGTCATTTGGTTTTAATGGCCTACAGGAAATTTGGCGTTTACAATGCGAGACATTAGCAAAGGGTGAAAGGGAGGGGGAGGCGGGATGGATGGATGGATGGGAATAATTGCAGCCCCCCCCCACCCCCGCCTCCGAGACCCCCCGTCCGCACCCCGGCGGCACTGGGTGCTGGGGTGTGTGTGTGTGCGGGGGGGTGTCAGGGCTATTTTTTTATTATTTATTTTTGAACTTGATCTAGTTTATCAACAAGTGCAGAGTGGGTGCTACCCTAATTGTAACAGAGGAGTCAAGAGATGTGAGAAACGTGCCCTGTGTTACTTATTTGGGAGCTGAAAATTTATGCCTAGTTGAAAATGCCTGGGGAAATATTACATCAGACCAAATGACAATGATTAAAATCAGCTTTTTCCCCCCCCTTCCCCCCCCTCTTTTCCTCCTTCTTCTTTTCAGTAAGTCTGTTGAAGGACGTGACAGTGGCCTGATCCTCCCCAACACCGAACCGTTATCCCCCGGCAGGGCCTGGCCGGGCCGGGCTGCGCGGGGCTGCGCGGGGCTCCCGCCCCAGCCGCGCGGCGCGGAGGGGCTCGGCGGGCAGCGGCGCCGGGGGCGCGGGCTGGGGAGCCGGCCGCCTTCCCAGCCTTATTTAATTTTCTGGGGTTGTATTTTATTTTATTCGGGGGGGGGGGGGGGGAATAAATCTGGAGACCTTCACCAAAAGGAGGGAAAAATATCCAATTTTCATCGCAAAATTAGCTAGGGCGAGAGCAAAGGGCTGAGCTAATTGTAGCCTAATCCTCTGCCCTGCAGGCGTTTGCAAAGCCCTGAGCAAGAATTCGCTTTTTTTCCTCCTCTTCTCCCTTCCCTCTGTTATTTAGAGACGGGATTATTGCCTTTCTTCTCATAACAGCCTCGGCAGTTTCATTTAAAGGCTTTTTTTTTTTTTCCCCTCACACACACACACACACAAAATAAATACAAAAAGAAGCAGCAAAAACGGGGAGAGAGAGAGGAGAGAGAGAGAGCAGCTTTAAAAATAATAATAATCACAGCAGGATCTGCGGAGCAAAGATAGTAATAAAAGCAAAAAAGCTGAGCCCATCCACACACAAACCCAACAGAGCCCAAAGCCAAAGGGGGGCTCGCAGATCTCTTCTGCGCTCAAGGTAAGGAACGCGGCGGCTCCCGCGGCTGCCCGTGCCGGGGCCGGAGCGCGCAGTGCGCGCCGTGCCGTGCCGTGCCGTGCCGTGCCGTGCATTGCATCGCATCGCATTGCATCGCGCCGCGCCGCGCTGCGCCGCGCGGCACGCTCGCGCCTTCGCTCGCTCTCTCTTTTTTTTTTTTTTTTTTTTTTTTTTTTTTGGAAAGTGCCTCTTCTTCAAACTAACTCGGCGCTTGGCTCCGGAGGAGAAGCGGCGGAGGGGTGTTTTTTTAAAGCTACAGGACCCGTTTGCAGCCGCCCCGCTTTGATAGCGCTGCGTGTGTGTGTGTGTGTGTGTGTGTGTGTGTGTGTGTGTGTGGCTCTGTGTGTGTGTGCGCGCCCGTGTGTATGTTTTGTTTTGCTCCGCTCCAGCATGGGCAGCGCCGGCGGAGCGCCGCGGCCCGGGGTGCCCGCGCTCCCGCTGCCGCCCCGGCCTCGGCTCTGAAGACGGCCCAGCCCCAGCGCGGCGGAGGCAGCGCGGCTCGCTCCGCGCTCCCGCATGGTACACGCGGAGCCGCGGGGGTCGGGCGGGCGGCGGGCGGGGTGCCGCGGCGCGGGGGTGCGCGGGCCGGGGCGCGGGGGCTGGCGGCGGGGCGGCTCGGCACAAAGGGAAGGCGGGCGACAATGGGGAGCGCCGCGTATGGAAAACACGGGCGGGCTGTGAATGAAACTCTGGCGCCAGTGAGAGTGGAAGGCTTGGTTTGGGGTAGACTTCAAACCACTCTAGGCTATAGTTTGCATTTCTGTTCCTGCATGCGATGTGGCACACTTCTGCAAAATTAATACATTAGCCTGGCTAATGCTCACCACCATTGGCTGCACGGAAAATGTACAGGATCGGGGATTCGGGGTTGGCTTTTTTTTTTTTTTCTTGCATTCATCTAAGACATCTCCTTTCTTGTTATGTGGGAATAAGTAAAGGACGCCATGTTGTGCTTTTTTTTTTTTTTGGTTGAATTTTATCTTCGGGCATACAGGGTGTTTAGAAGAAAAAGGCAGAAGTTGAGTGACCGGGTGCGTTGCCTGCTGGTGATTTCCCTGACCATCAGTAGGGAAAGGCATTTGGGTGACGTGAAACTTGCACTAAATAGACTGGAGACTGCCAGAGATAGGCGGGGTGCGGGGGGGGTGGGGGGGGTGGGTGTGCAGGGGGGGGGAACCAACCTTTTTTTTTTCCCCTTGTTCTTTTTTCCTCCCCGCCCCCCCGTCGGTAACCAGAGCTCCAGAGGGAGCTCCCCCCTCCCCTGTAAAAGTTTTGGGCACCATCTCCTCTGTCACTCGGTCCGGTGCTCAGTGAAGCCGCGCGGAGGTGTGTGCAAATGTTTACGGACTTAATTTTGGAGCCGTCGAGCCCGAGGTTTGCAGTGCCCCCTCCTCGCTTTGTCTTTAGGCTGGGTTCACGGCGTAGAGCAGTTGTCTCGGAGTGGCTCTGGAGGCAGACCCGAGCGGTCGCCGTCCCTGTTTATAGAGACAAAGGTAATTGCCAAGTCTGTAGCTGTGCCCCTCTGGCTGCGCTAAACGCCGGCTGGGGAAATGCAGGCGCTGCCGTCAAGTCACGGGAGGGCCGGGTAACTCCTGCAGCCGGGTCCTGCCCCACAGAGCACTCTGGGGCTGGGGCGCCCGGGGGCTGCGGCGGGTGATCTACCCCTGATGCTCTCCTGGGTCCGCCGGTAAAGAAATCAAGGTCTCCGGGGAGGGAGAGGAGCTTTCCCGGGAACCCAGTCAGGGGACCGGCGTGGGAGCAGCTGCGGGCGCTGCGCGGGGTGCAGCCGGGCCGGGGTCCTGCGGCCGGGCCGGGGGTCTGCAGCCGCCGGGACCCCGCTGGCCCTGGCTGCGGCCGCGACCTGCCCTCGCTCCGGCTCCCCGGGGGAGCGGGCTGCTTCATGGCAGGTCCTTAAACCTGCCGTTTTCATTTCACGTCTTCAATGTGCATGAAGGAATTAAACTGCACGAGTGAATAACAGCATTAGTTTCAATTAATTTTTATCCTGGCAACAATAAACTTTAGAAACAAAGCGCTTTTACATCCTTAATTAGTCTTGCTTCCCATCTGTAGTCTTTTAAGTGCCTGCTCCTTGATTTAACTTTGTCCCTCCTTCAGAGCCGCCTCCTTTTTCATTCTTTTCCCTTTTTTCTCGTTACCCCTGCCAGACCGCTGCCTGTTTCTTCCCTGCAACCTTTCACCTCCCTTGTCCCTATCTGTCTGCTCTGTTCTGTGCAGTTTATTTCTACTGTATTTTCCCAACATCAACAGCCAGTATTGGTTACCATGGCCCCAAGCTATGTGCAGAGGTGGGAAAGCTTCATCCGCCCAAAAGTTCTTACACTTTTGAAGTCTTTCTTTTAGTAGGATCTGAAATGTATCATCTAGAGTGTGTATTAAATGAACAGTATTCCTGAAGGCTTTAGAGCAAGAAAGGCAACACCCTGGAAAATTCTGCAGTCTTTCAGCATTCTCTGCCCTAGGGTTATAGCCCTGGGCACGGAGCTGAATGGAGCTCTTACAACTGCCTTCTGTTTACCTTTTATGGTTAAAATAACAGCTTAGCAAAGAAGCAACTTCATGGAGAAACGATTCAGTGAAATCATCTCAAGCTGTAGCAGCATAGCTAGTTTAATCACCCCTAGAGAGCTGAACAACTGTGAGCACAATGGGACACAAAATCATTTTGTGTGTAAATGAGCATGGCATTGTGATTATTTCACTTTGCATGGGCAAATAGTTTTTACAAGCAGTACTTATGCAGTTAGCTTAGAAAGGCAGAAAAAGATAAGCTGGCTCTGAAAGATCTTGGTGTGTAATGTTTGAAAAACTAAATATTCACATAATTTGGGAATCAGGCTCTATTGATTTTGCCTTCAGCAGGTTCCTGTGTTACTTATTAGAGCAGGGTTATTGCCTGTGCCACTAGTTGGGATGCTGTATCCTGTTGTAGGCAACTAAAGAGCAAGGATTATTTTAACATGGTTTAATAAATGAAGTTTGTTAGTGTTTCTGCGATATTTACCCTTAAGGTTTTAATTTTCACATCAGTATTAGAAAATATGTGCATAAAGACTTTCACCGGATAAATAAATTTAGGATTTTTGCTTTGTGCATAAAATAACTACATTACTCAGTGTGATGAATTTTAGCTGCGTTTTACATTAACAAGAAGAAGGAGTCATTAGAAATAGGGTTACGGTACCTTAAGAAATAGGGGCTATTTATTTTTTTGGAGCAATAGGAATGTTTTCAGTGCCCTTTATGTAGTGCTTAGCAATTACGCCCCTTGACAGTTTGCTCATATGAAGATGATTGAATTCCACAACTTCAATAAAAATGTAGGATTCATTTTTTTAATAGGAATCCTCTCTGACCAGGGGAAAAGCCTGTGTTTTAATTCCCCTTCTCCTCCCCTCCCCCAAAAAGCCAGTGGCACCCTCAATAAGTATGAAAAGCCATAAAAGTTTGAGAACTATTTTAGCTTTCCAGTGATTTTCTATAATTAAGTGTTTTTTCAACACATGCTCTAGCTGAGAGATGCCAAAAGCAGAGGATTGTTCAAAAGGTCCCTCCAGTGAATAGTATAAATTAAATATCTACTGTGTGAGTATGGCCTCACTGAGAATCTCAGACTCTTTACAGATCAAGGAATTTACTGGTATACCAACATTAAACAAAATCCTAAGATAGCAGCAGTGTTTAAATATGCACAAATAGATTCAGATCACTTGATCTTTAGCTATCTGTGCATATTTTAAAATTGAAGCCTGTATTTCAAGACAAATGGTTAAATGTAAGACGCATTTACAGAGGACTGGAAGTCCTTTGATTTCATTTGGAAATTGTAACAAGGGGTGCAGATGAGCCCTAATTAGGCACTTGTTTTGTGAAACTGCATGAGATTTATTTCTAAGGCAGCTCTGTAGCATGTGAGGTCTGTACCTTTATCATTAGTGATAATAGTTGGGGTCTGAACAAAGACAGGGTTGACATTCAGCCTGGATCTTCTGACCCTTTCATTTAAGTGAAGGAGTAGAGAGTGAACATGAGTTTACAGTGCTCTTTGGTAAGAAAAAAAAAAACCTTTGTGTTGGCAGGCAGATGAGGCACCCACAGAGTAGTAAACATGTCGATGAAATACTGTAGGTACTTAGTATGTAAGTTGTTTTTAAAAGTTAGTTCTTCTATTTATGCTATACGACATATTTAGTGAAGATTGCCCACAACAGGCTCTTGTGGGAAACAAGAAAGCAGCGTCTTCAGTCATGAAAGGATTCAATCACTTTCCTTGAAGGTGGTGCTGTAGTAAAAATGTTAATGCCCAATTTCGCATCGGCTGACACAGGAGTCCTAGGACAGAGTTGGTATTTGCTTCGTGTTCAGTGCAGATGTCCGTCCAGCCTCCGAAGAGAAAAGGATGTGGATTCATAATGGGGTGATGTATTTCTGTGCTGTAGATGCAGGAAATTCTTAGGAGCTAACCAAGATGAAATACAGTAAATGGAGATGTGATGACTTTGTGAAGCTGTCCAGATGTATTAAGATTTTTCAGTCCCTTTCTATATAGCTCAGAATTTGTTTTTACAAAGAATGTTGCTAATTGTATGTTCATCGAGTGGGGTAGCCAGGCATCTTGTGCAAAATACTGCTGAGAGAAAGGCGAGACCAGCTTTAGATTTCTAAGAAACATTGTCAAAGTAATGTGAGAGAAATGGGAATTCACTTTGCAATGCTGCATGTAAAGTGCTTGTCAGATGTAAGGAAGAGCCTGGGTGCTTAGTAGCATGCTT
Source organism: Falco rusticolus (assembly GCF_015220075.1). NCBI lineage: Eukaryota > Metazoa > Chordata > Aves > Falconiformes > Falconidae > Falco > Falco rusticolus. The sequence continues at coordinate 11,183,415 of NC_051201.1, read as the reverse complement.
GCAGAACAAAATACCAAGAAAATTAGATTATATTCAGAAATGTCTTCAACTATAATGTTTTGCATATGTTGCTTTACCCATAAGGGGGAGAATGGATGGACATTTTTTTAAACTTTATAAAAGGGTTTTTTTCCGTTTGACATGTATGCCATCTATACCAATTTAACTGAAATCAGCTTTGAGACACGTTTCATGCAGAATAAGCTGTGCTTTTCTTACAGAAGAGAATTGAGGAATTTTCTTTTGCTGTGGTTGTCGTGTTCATTTTTAAAGACATTTCAGTATTTTTTGCTTTGTATGTCAGCTGAGGATTTTTGGACTCAATTCAGAAATTTCACTAATTTTCAAATATTTTATTAGGTGGATTGTTGAATTTGCAATTTTGTATGCCAGACTGTACGGTACTTTCTAAGGTGTCTTGTCATGGGCCAGTTTATATATCACACTGGTTTCACTGCTTCCAGGTATTAATTGCTTTCCATTTGAAAGTTTATTAGTTCTTTATGTCTAATAGTAAGGCTTAACTGAAAATTATGCATTTATTTCACTATTATTGAAAATAAACCTGAAAATTGATCTTAGTTTGATGTGAAATTTACTAGATGTATAAACTAAATGCCTTAGGTACTGAGGAAGTCACTAATTTAGAGGTGTCTCGTTACTGAGACAAACTTGCAAAAACCCCTGAATCCCAATTCACAAATTGGTTATTCGTTTGTCAGGGGATATTTCACATCTAACACATAAGCCCGCGACCTTTAATTAGAATTTTGCAGTTTGTTTTATGCCCCTTGAGGCTGACACCTTGAAAAATTTTTTTCTTGATTTCTTATTGCTAATAAGCATCTTTCTCTTCCCCTCTGGTACTTTGAAGAAAATGATGCAAATACACTTAATTACAGTGGTGGCAATAATTTGTTAGCTGAATATGTGATCAGGCAGATGCAAAAATGATCTGATTAGATCTGTGATCACACTGGAAAGAAAGGTAACACACTGCTACATTTAAGAGAAACTGTTCTTTTTTGCCTTCCCTTTGCAGGAGGGAAGAAGCATGTCCCGTCTGTCTCTAACACGGTCCCCAGTTTCTCCTCTGGCTGCTCAAGGAATTCCTCTCCCAGCTCAACTCACCAAGTCAAACGCTCCCGTACACATCGATGTAGGAGGACACATGTACACCAGCAGCCTGGCTACCTTGACAAAGTACCCAGACTCCAGGTAAGACCTTGGCATTTTCAGGCTCTCTGCCCAAATTTCTGTTGGTTGCATGGAAAGAGGCATGTACCTGTGAGGAATATTTCAATGCAAAATACAATTTATTATATATTCACCACTTATGAATAATTCAGTTCCCGATTTATACAGAAACTTCACTGGGGTTCTACAGAAAAAAAAGCCTTTAAAATTTATGTATTTTTTAGAGTCTATTCATTTTCTCTCCCAACATCTTCTGCATTCTGCTGATATATTTGAAGCACCTGTTGGTGTACTTTCCTAGATTATTTCTAACTGTACCAAGCAACTACTTTCAGATTTAGGGGAAGAAAAAGTTCCTTTTTTTTTTTTTTCTCTTCCTTGGAAAACAGAATGGCTCTCTTACACTGGGACTAATGGATGCTTCTGTTGGCCAGCCAAAAAACCTAACCTCAGTGGCAGCTGTGTGCCTCTGTGTCGGTGGTCATTCCCTTTGGGCAGTGGCTAGCTGACTGCTCTGTCCACTTGCAGCTGCAGGCTGGATTGAACCTTTGCATGCTTAAAGGTGGCTAATTTGTGCTACACAGGTTGGTGACATGTCTGGCAAAATTTATTCAGATCTGGCCAGTATTGTCTGAGACTAGACTCTAGATACGCCACATTATGAACAGATGTGATATGAGATGTGATTTGTGTATGTGGCAGTCTTTATTATTTTCCCAGTGGGTGCTGAGCACTGTGAGAGATGGGGGATCCTGGGCAGCATCAGGCCTGTGACAGTAGTGTGGACAAGACCACTGTGTTAAGGGTTAAAGCACATTCATTGGAGCACGACATTAAGACATACCTGATTTTGATTTACAGTTACAATCACTAAACCAATTCAAGTTTTTGTCATTCAGAGTGCTTATTTTTCAGACAGGTAAGTGCCTCATATGTAACCAGGAGAAGGTATAGATGTGCAGCGTCAGGGTGCCCAGCAGACAGGTTAAAGGAGGCACTATGGACTCAAAAGCAAACCAGAGCCCAGGTCAGCAAGTTTTGTTGCCAGAAGTTTTGCTGCCTACAAGGCCAGTATTTCCCTTAGGGCTTAGATGATTTTTTTTTTTTTGTGTGACAATCAGTGTAAAGCTCTAGTTTCATTTGAAGATTTTTCCTTTACAAGAACTAAGGATTTTTGCACAGATTTGGCAGGTTCCCAAGCAATAAATGACATTTATGGAGACACCTTGAAATGCCTCTGATGTCATGAAGCATATGGCTGTGATTTCATTTGAAGGAAAGGGAGCTGCTGAAATTCTCTATGGAAAAGAAACAGTTCTTAAAATACCTGTATTTTATGGTCAGACCAAAACAATATGATTTTTCTGGACAGTGTGTTTAATGTCTGTGTGGTACTGCTTCAGTCATAGAGAAGAAATCTGTTCAGTGGGGAGAGATTTATAACAGAATCAGACAAATGCTTTATAGTATAAAAAATACAGAGAAGATTCAGCAGTTGTAACAGAGTGGCACATCTGTTTCCACATTTTAAAATACCACTGCTGATGCTATTTTTAAAATGTACCCCATATCAGACTTACTTAATAAAAGCTTCAGTTATAGAAGCTTTGGGAGAATATACATAAATTCACAGATTTTATTTAAAGAGAATAGATTACTGATCTAAAGCTTTTTTTTCCTGTTTGATAAACAACAAAGTATTTCTTCAGATTTTTTACTTTGTCTAAACTGTAAGTACAAAACTGACCAAGAGCTCACGTGCTGCCTGATGTTTTAGTATGTACTGTCTTCTGTTTGTAGCACTGTGTTATCTCATAAGGCTTCAGTGCTTTTTCACATGCTCAAACTTCAGTTCTCACTGGAGTAAGAGCCTACAGGATGAGACCTTTTTATAGCAAAAGATCGCCCTTCACCAGCATCCCAACTAGGACATATTGCTGTGTACATTATGAAGCTGGATGAAGGGTACACCTTAATTTATGATTGTTTTTCAAAGTTTTTTAAAATTTGTTTTTTCTGCAGTGCTGCATACTAGACTTGGTTGGTTACCCCCCCATTGAGTCTGGCCTGCTCTCATTCCTGGTTAAGGGAAAGTACTTGCAGTTATTTCAACGGGGATGGTTGGAGCTCCTGACTGTGCTTCGCTGCCCTGGTGTGTATATTCTGTAAGGCACAGGCTGTCTTCACAGTGGTCTGTGTCTGTCAGGTGCAGGAAGGAGATAGCTTTTCTGAGCAAGACATCTGGAAATAATGTCAGAGCACTGTTAGCTTACACTCAGAAAAAAAAAATTATTGGCCACATATAGAGGCATGGCCATACTTACCTATACACAGAGCTTTCTTTTTTGGGCACTGTATTAAACTCTTGGTTTGAGCACGAGTTTGAAGGCTTGTAGATTGTTTTTCAGCAAAAGATGTAAGCATACCCTGAAATGTTTTGCTGAATCTTAGCTTCAGTCACATAAAATAGTTTGCGCTCACTAAAATTGAAAGCTGTGGGAACAAACTTCCTCTTTTTTTCTGTTACAATCTCTTTGTTTCTTCCTCTGCATTCCAAAATCCTAACTAGGCTTTTAGTTTGTCATATATACTGTACATGTGTGTTTAAGGACACATACAGACTGTGAATGTGTATAAATACAATCAAGGTACGCTTACACAGAGACATCACATGCTAATGGAAAACAGGAAAAAAATACAATCAGCAAATCATGTTTATACTTCCATAGTATTTTGAGGAGGCCCAATCCTATTAGGTCCTGAACAAACACAATTCACATTGACTTCAATGGGAGGGAAGAGCTCCCAGCAGCTTGCCAGATCAGGCCCAGCAGGAGCAAGTATCGGTACGACCAGTTCCTGCCTATACCTGCTCTCCTGTCACCCCTCTGGTATGATATAAATTACACCTGACAGCAGGCAGCGTGATATTGTAATTTGTTAGGATTGACTGTGCTTAGCCCACTTAGCTGGCTCTGCTTGGCTCTTCCCGAGTCACTTGGTGGGCTCTAGTTAGGGGAGGTAAAGGACCCGATTCTGGAAGTCTGTGTCATAGGAGCAGCTAGCTGGTGATGTGAAGTTGGAGGGCAGATCTTGCATTTCAGTGATCCCAGAGTTGTTTCAGAGCAACTTTGACATAAGTCTTTAACATGGTTTATGTTAGTGCTGCTGTGGGAAGAGCATTTGTCCATTGATTAAATTAGCATAAGTAAAGGATGCCAGATTAGCCATTAAAAGGGATAGATAGATGCTCCCTTTCCAGTAAATTTTTATGGGCTGCTTAAATTCTCTCAGCTAAAAAGGAGAAAACTTGAGCAGTACACAACTGGTGTGACAAAGGAGAAGAGGGTTAAACAGCCACTGTCAAATATTGTTTCTAAACCACTTACACTCACCTTACATACTGCTCTTACACACCTTTCCAATTGGCTTTTTGAATGAAACACCGTACTAAAGAAACATCAAACTCTGAGAAATTGTGGCCACCGACAGCATAATGATGGTGCTCACTGAAATTACCTCAGAAGTAATGTTATTAATCCCTCTTCCTATAGCCACTTCGGGCTGCTTTCTGTGCATACCCAAAATTGCCGTTAAAGGTAACAAGCTTTGGAGGTACAAGGAGGCTGATGTTGTCTTACCTGGATCTGAGGCTGGATTTCAGGAGTGTATTTTCAGCAAGTTCTCCCACCAAAATTCCCAACTCTGGTAATTGTGAGTTACAGGAAGAAAGAAGAAAAACCTGTTGAATTCAGTCTCATGACCCTTACCACCAACATCTTCTTTCTAAACTAACTGGCTAAGTAGACAAATTATTTACCTTTGAGAGCATTTCCTCTAGAAATTCCATTCATGTTTTCTCCCAGAGGACCTCTGAAGCAGCTCCTTCACACATTGACACTTGAATATAGATTCATATGACAGACTGTAAAGGCTGCAAAGCCTTTAGCAGATCTGTACAAAGAGTTGCAAGTTGTATTTATCCAAGGGAGTGAGACAGTTCTTCATTTAAAAAACAAACCCACACCAGAAGTCCAAGCTCCTGACCTGCAGTCAGGAATACCCAAAGACACTGCCAGATCCTCCAGTCTTACTCCCACTGAACTCTGTGGCAGACAGCTCATTGACTTCAGGTGGAAAAGAACTGGAAGTTCCAAATCCACGAGTACCACCGCAAGCCCCGGCTTCTCAATTTCAGTGGAAACTTTGATACCACTTTGAATTCCTGTTAGAAAGCAGAACAAAAGTTTTCATCAGAAGCCTGTCCTTGTTGCAGCCCTAAATAATGTTTTTAACTCAAGGAATCGCTGTGAGCTCTTTGTGAATTGTTCTGCTATAAAAGGTAAATACATTTACCTTATGTTCTTGGTTAATTAGTATTTGTTGAAAAACCATCTACTAAAGATAAGCATGTTCTTTTGTTCAAATTTTATTTATAGAAGTTCATGCTTTCCATGGTGTTAATCATGTGACAGAAGCAAGCAAGAATATTTTAATTGACGTGGCACTGTCTAGGTGGGAGTAGCATGGGCGCACAGACCCCATGTAGTGCGCCATGTTTGGGACCTCTCTGCTCCCAGCCTTTCCTTTTCAGGAAAATAGATCTTTTTGGCCCCATGGCCCAAGGCATGTCAAGCCAGTGCTAACATAGTGCACATCCTGATCTCAGCTTTTGGGGAACCTGGGCCCACTCTGGACACTATGTCCTCCAAAGAAAACCAGCCCAGGCTTTATTAAGTGTTTCAGAAACTAACGACCTTAGCTGTTACAAGACATAGTAGAGTGCTCCAGGCATATCCCCCTGCCTCTCCTTTGAACTTGTGGGCTTTTTTTGTCATTTACAAAGGAGTTCCCTAAAGCATGTGTCTTCTCTTGACTTTTTTGTTAAAACAGTCACGCTTTTATAGATGCACCCTCAGACAAGTTCTCCTACCAGGTGTGACCTCTTGATTCTAGCTACTCTGTAGGTATCTGTGGGTTTTAATTCCCTTAACCTTTTCCTCTACACCTCCATCTCTCTGGTTGCTGGAGCTCAGCACTGACACCTGAGGTCTTCTGCTTCTCCCCCCTTTTCTGCAGCCGCAGTGGGCTGGGCTGAGTTCAGGGGAAAGCACTTCTCCAAGTTTTAGGTCCCCTGTGTTGACCCTGACAACACGATTTCTGACCCCGTACAGCCAGGTACAGTGGCTTTGTAAACTCAGATACACCTGCTACGGAGACCTACAAGATGGATTTTCCACATCATCCGTTACACAAAGGGCTCTGTACTGGGTCTGCACTTCTTGGGAGGGAGCAGGAAAATTCTTAATTTGGATATGTTTAGGACATATAATTCTCCAGACTCAGCATACCTGAGAACATCTCACATTTTTTGCTCATATAGCATCAGTCCAGTGTCACTCTTAACTTACTTGCTAATTTCCAATCAGATCTGTGTATTAGTAATATTACTGCCTGAAAAAAATACCGTGTTAGCAAGTTTTGTCACTTACCCCATGCTGGCAGTTAGGGTGTAAATCAGTCCTTCAACAAGGCCTGTACTCAGGCCAGGTTAAGTGGAGTGAAGACCAGATTTGTTCATAACCAGAGGTTGTTGGTGGCTACAAAAGCAGAGCACATTTGAGGGCAGGATCCCGGTCTGCAGCAGCAGCGTCAGCTCTCTTGGGCCAGCACAGCCTCCTGCCAGCCCTGTGCCACAGAAGTCCTGTGCCATGTGGCACTGGTAGCATCCATCCTGACGTAGGTGTCTCCCAAACCTCTCTGTGCCACTGTTCCTCTGTGCTGCTTACCCACCCAGCGACTGTATAGTTTCTTGTCCCTCTTCAGTCCCTCTCTCATCCCTGCACACCCACTAAACTACTCTGGTTTAGCATGCTGCCACGGTGCATTTCACCCTTTGTAAGGTACTACTCTTCCCACCAAGGCCAGTTGTGAAGCGCCCTGTTTGCAGGGTGATACCAGGCTTAGACACTCACAGGCTACAAACTGTTGTCTGTTACCCAAAAGGCAGAGCTGCTGAGTAGGTGCCAGCAGCCCACATTCAGGCGAAGTGCTACAAAATGCACCTGCATGCAAGCTGCAGCAGAAAGCTCATTATTTTTAATCGGTATTGTGAACTTGAACCATACACAGACTTTAAAGCAAAACACCCGAAGAGGCAGGAGCAAGCTCAGAGATGCAGGTTATGGGCATGGTGCATGAGCGCCGCGCACATGTAACGACACGGCACACCAGTGTGGCAGCTCTGCAGAGAGGGGTGAGCCTGCTAGGGCTCCCCTGGGCTCTGCCATTGTTCAAGGCAGTCAGGTGTATGCTGCAGATGGGAACAAGTAAAGGAGCTGAAAAATCAGACGTTTGGTTATATGCAGTGCCTTTTCTGAGCTAACATCAGAATTTTCATGGAGGTTAAAATAATTTCCGTTTTTTATTTCATGCACCTGCAACTTAGAGATAAATCTTTGGAATTTTTCTTACTTGGTTGTTGACTGGGTAAACCTCTCTTTGGTTTCTAATAGAATTTTGACCAGAAGAACACTTAGGGAAAAAACAACTTAAAAAGGGCTTTCTCCTTCGCAGCCCTTGTCCCCCCCACCATCTGCCTGCAGATGTTGCACTTACCAGAGTGAGAGCTTGAGAAAGTGAAGGAAATCTTACTGCCAGGCTGCTGAATCAGATAGTGTAAAACAAACCAGTCTTTCCTCATCTGCGAAGCCAAGTATTGCTGCTTTGTATGGGCTGCCGCGTGACGGAGGTCACACAAGTCCATGCAGCACTTTGATAAGCTCTGGAAAAGGTGTGAAATGTTTGTTCCTATGGGCAGACGTGTGTTGCTGCTCTGAGGGATCCAGCACAGCTCCCAGGCAGTGCACAGGGCACAGGCAAGGAACTTGCAGGCTGGCCAGAGCCGCTCCAGTGGGAGCTCCAACAGTCCCTGCTCCGTGAGCACCAGAGCATGACCTGTGCCAGAGGAGGGGCACATGGCTTGGCCTCTGTGGAAAATAAAAATAATCTGTAACAGGGATGCAATTACAACTGGGAATGATGATGTTGTATACCCTGTCTCAGGCTTTCGCTAGTGGCAAGAAGTCCTGGCTTTGGGGTCTGGCAGAGCCCACAGAAGCACACCGTGATAGCAGTTTCTGCATGTTGTCCAGGGCTGTTGTTGCCCAGCTGGAGATCTGCTGATAAAGGAGAATAGTCCCTGTAACCTTAACCCTTCATCCCAGTGACTTGGGGAAATGGGAGGGAAGGAATTTGTATGGAATCTGATTCTTCAGACCTGTCTGTCTCCACCTCTCCAGGTTCTCCTACTAACTGGCATGTAGGGAGCCACAACAGAGCTGAGCTGTCTGCTGTGATAAAGGTGTTTACTCCTTAGTGGGCTTCATAGCTGCTGCCTTGCCCAGCACAGCCGCTGCCCGGGGACTGCCTGCAGGCTCTGGAGAGGAAAATAGAGTTTACCCTTTGGGAGTACAAATCTTACTGTAATTGGGTGCTGAGTTTAAGCCCTGTCGATAAATGACTTATTTGTGTGGTTACTTGGAATACTTGGTGAAATGCACTAGGCAGAAAATACTGCCTAGCCTAGTCTCTGATGAACACTTTTTCAGAAATTATTGTTTCTCTGCATACATTTACAGCCTGGGTTGTGCTGAGTTCTAGACATAAATGGGTATCATGACATCTAGGAAGGGGCAGACCAAGCTAGTCATGGAGAGGAGAAGATAGCAAATCAACACTCACCTGACTTACAGAAATAAAATTACAGTGTGGTGCTGTGCCTGGGACAGGCTGTTGAAAAAACCCCTGACTTTGAGAAAATTGGACATTCCTATGCAGATGCTAGCTTACTCAACTCAGTTAGTTGAAAGGAAGAACAGACATCTCCATGCAGCTTGCACAGCCTGCCCGTGGTCAGGAGGGCTGTCATTTAGGGCCTCTCAGAGGAGCCTAGAAGATGAACCTTGAACAGTGTTTCCAGTACTTCCAACACAAAACACAGCTGGCCTCATCTCATTTTCTGCTCTTCGCTTTCTTCTTCTGCAATGATAACACAATTGTAGTTGGGTCACACTTAGCACATTAGCAATTCCCACCCTTTCTGCTTACAACAGACTGAGAACTGGTTTATTAAAACTCACAAAGAGAAGCCAGCAGACAAGGAGGCTAAAGTTCAACTTTTCAAGGGTTTTTTTGGTTTAGCATCCTATAGCAGTTTCTGAGGTTAGTTACTCAAGTACTTCTGACATTTCTTTCATTACTACTTTTGCTTACCACTCACCTGACAGGGCCAGCAGTACACTTCAGCTTTTCTTTCAGCAGTCATTTTCAGGGCAGTAACATGAAAAGCACAAGCAGCATACCTTGAAAAACCACTCTCACAACACACCACAGAAGCAGCCTGTCTCCTTTTATGTGCTGCTGGTGGAGGCTGTTAACCTGCCGAAGAGCGTGGTGTAAAGTACTGCACCTGCGCTTGGGTCCACAGGTGTAGCAGCTTCACACTGGAAGCAAAGGGGAATCTCCTACACTGATTGCTTCTTCCCGTGCTGCATGGCTAGCTCCCTCATCCCATGGACAGGGGTTAGGTAAAGATGTGGATTCAGTAGCTTTGTACTGGAAATCATGTCCTGAGGTCACAGCTCACCATACCAGTGGAGCAGATGAGGTCTTACCTCTTCATATTTGGTCTTTGAATACACATGACTGGTCTTTTGATTTGTAAAGACCCTGCAATGGCAGCTGGTCTGCTTAGGGGGATATTTCATGAACTACTTAGGAAGTTTATAAAACAGACTCCCTAGATCATGAAGCAAGGGGGTATCTGTTTTGTAAGGAACATGTTATGAAATTAATTTGTCTCTAGGCCTAACTTACTTATTTTAATGATCCCACTGGTGGTTGTCGTAGGTGTCTTTCTGTGTATATATTGTGACCTACATGCTTGTGATCATTTATGAAATCCAAGATTTAAAAATACTTTGGACCTTACTAAGTCCTTGCCTACTTTCACTGAAATAAATGGAAGTGGTTTGGGTATTGGTATGTTGGGCCAAATCTCTCTTCCAATGAAGTCAATGAGAGTTTTACTGTAAGCTTAGATGGAAACAAAGTAAGCCTTACTCTTTTAGAAAACTGGCCTAATAATAAACCTGGCCAGAATAATCCCAGTGTAACCCTGTTGACCTCTGTGGAGTTACATCAGGGATGTATACTGACGTGATGTGTGGAGAGAAAGTAAGAGAACCTGAATGTTGTAGTAAGATGCTTCTGCTAGGTTTCCACAGTACTCTTGTCCCAAAAACATCTGAAGGTGTAAAACCAATAGGCAAATGAAGACAAAGCATCATGCACTGACAGGTGTGTGCACATACCTTTCCTGCTCAGATGGCCTTCCCAAAGAGACAACTCCGCTGGTTTTGAAGGAGTTACCCGAAATTTGTACCTATATAACTGAAATCAGAATTAATCTATTAATAGGTTAAGAAAATCTTTAAGAACAAAGTGCATATTTAAATAGAAGAGATACACCGGCATGTAAACTCAGGATTCATATGTGAAAGTATAAAAGGAGGCTAGATCTCTTAAGCACAGAGTAACAAGATGGTGTGGAGGGTGCCAGGCCGTAGCTGACACGGGTTGTGCCCCATGCTGCTGCTAGCTGCATTGACATCGCCAGGCTTCTGTGTTAGAGGAAGTGTAATAAATTGATGGGTATATCCAGCATATATATGGTGTAGCACATCAGCTTGTTCCCTCGTGCTGTACTGACATTAAATGCATGATCTGGTGACTGAAACAGGTAAGTATTGTCAGTCACTCTCATCCCTGGTATAACTCCATTGATACAGAGTTACAGCAGGCTGGTGGCTCTCCTAACCGAATTTGATAGCTGGGAGAAGCTGCAGAGCTGGAATTAAACGCGAGTTATAAACTCTTATTTCCATGCTCTGTCCACCAAAAGGCCTACTCCTTCACCTCATCTGCTGTGATTAGCATGTACTTCAATCTTTTGATGCTTAAAAAAGAAATGACACCTGTAAACATTTTACAAGGGTTTGTTTTTTTGTTTTTACCTGATTTGCTCTCACTTGAAACTCTGCCAGGCAGGATGGCTATTAGCTTCACATGTGTGCATGATTGCATTCCTTATGGATGCAGTCATCCTGATGACTGCTTGCCTGTCAGAGCTGGGCACCAGGACAGATAGGCTCAGCAGAGGTATTCCGGTGTTCACCTGTACTATGTTGATTTCACTACTGCAGTATGGTATCCTATGGTCAAAGGCTAAAATTACTTTTTTATCTGCTGAGGACCACATAAAGCAAAACCTGAAAGGATTCCTGCACGTGGATGCTGGGAAGCTATTATACAGCATTTGCACCGTTGCTCTTGGTCAGACTCAGAAGGGATCAGTTGGCAAGCATTGGAAACTGAGATTTGCACCGTAAAGCTGAAACGCTGAAGGAATCCCAGTCCAAAAGGCAGGCTCCCGTTACGCCTCTCTCCCACCGTAAAGCTGAAACGCTGAAGGAATCCCAGTCCAAAAGGCAGGCTCCCGTTACGCCTCTCTCCTAATGGAGTGCAGATGCTACCAGTGCTGCAGGTAATCCGTTTAGATCTGGTAGATGCTTTTGCAGCAGCAAGCCTCTCTCTCTCTCTCGAGAAAGTGGACAATGAAAGTCAGGGACTCTTTTTAACCTCTTCGGTGTCATACTGTGTTATGCCAACAAGTTGTACCAGTGTGATTTACACCAAAGGCTGCAGCTTTGGCATTTGGGGAATGTGGTGTACCTTCTGGGAGACTGCTGCCTAAATCCTGCTGTTGCAAAATTTGCATACTATTTCGTGGACAAATTTGGCTAGTGGAACTTCACGGGGACCGGTAGGTGACAACAGAGAAACCTGGTCCTCTGCTTCTGCTGGGGTTGCCTGGGAGGGAACGAGGGCTGAATTTGGGCCAGTAGTACTTAACACTGCTGCTGAATGAAGAAAGACATTCAATGACTGGTTTTTAATGTTACAGAGGGGGGAGAAAAAAAATCACACATGGATTTGTAACCAGTTCCAAACATATTTCCTCCTCTGTTCACATCCAGTTGTATTCTGTTTGCGTATGTGAGGGTTAAAGCGGGGGCCTGCTTCTGCTTTCAATTAAATCAAAGGATGTTTTGGCCTTGACTTCACTGGGACCAGAATCAAACCCATGACCGTAGTATTGTATTTAAGAATGAATCTCTCGCAGTCACATAAAAAAGCCAGGTTCAGCTTTCAGTATCTCATCGGAATCCAACAGTTTTAACAGTTTTCTTATTTTAAAGCTTTTGCCAAGCTTCATTCAGGAGGGCAAGTGTCCTCTGTGCAGCAGGTATATGGCTGCCTCCTTCCAGGGTGCAGGTTCTCTCTCCATAGCCCCTAGGCAGGGGCTCCCCTTTTTTGTGGGAACGTGGCTGTGGAGCTAGGCTCTTCCCAGTGGACATGTCAGTGGGTCACTTCCTCTCTGTCCCTGCTCTCTGGCTCTAGTAACACAAAACCTGGTGGTAATTCCTCTTCGCTTCTGCCTTTCACCTGCCAATGGCTCGGGCTCACCAGCAAAAACTGTTACACAAGTCTTCCTACTTGGTCTGGATATACAGGCTTTGGTAGTTGCTTTCTCTTCAAAATAGCTTTTTAACAAATCATTCTTGATGTGTTCAGTTTAAGTGAACAGCCAGGAAAAATATGGTGGGTGCAGCTTAATCAAATGTATGAACAGGAGCATCATCATTCATTCATCATTTTGAGTGCCATAACAAAAATGCGGATAGAGAGAACTGCATGCAACTTCCCAATCACGTACGTGCTTGTAGGGAATTTTAACCCACTGCAGTCTGCCCGTAACTCCCTGCAGTGTCTTCGTGCCAGAGTGAGGGGTGATGTGAGCGGTAGTGGAGGTGTACAGTAGTGTAATTGCAGCACTGTTACATTCTGGGACTGGGCAAAATTGGTGTCATTTACTCACTGGAGGACAGAAGGATGGGTTGCAGGAAAAGCAAACAGAGGAAGAATGCAAGATAAGCTGTTTTTTTCCATATTGTCATGCTCAGCAACAGAGCGCTTTACCAGTTTAATGGATAGGCATACCAACCAAATGCCCAAGCAGTGTGGGCAGTTTCTTTTAAGCAGAAAGCTAATGTATCGCTGCTGAGAGAGGCTGGTATCATTCCTCTTCACAGCGGTGGAGAGCATCCCAGTCCAGTGGAGGCTGGTGTGGGCACGGAGGGTCACCTGGTGTTCCTGCTCATCCCAGACAGTGCAGTGCTGCACAGTCCCTGGCAGCCCATCTCTGGGAACTTTTTCCTGTGGATCTGGAAATGAAAGAATTGTAGGAAAAAGCTGCTCAGCTTTTGTATGTCTAGAATCAAGGAGAGGGCTGTGGCTCCAGCAGATAAAATATTCTAGCTATTTACATGAGCAGCAGGTACCAAAGTGACTGTGTTAGCTGTCTCCGTTTACCCTTTATAAAAGGTTGTGCAGTGCTGGAGTATCCATCCCTCTTTCTCCTGCTGTGTACTGAAACGTGCTGGTTTCACAGCACCCACACATGCAAAGGATGTGGAGGGCCAGGATTGCACCCTGAAAGGTGAATGAGTTACATTTGAAATTTTCCCTGCCTTCACTGAGTCCCAGTGGGAGTTTCGCTCTTGACTTCAATGAGCGAGGATTTAGCCCAGTTATATTAAAATATAACTAGTATCTGCATGTTTTACAGCCTCCCAGCATGCCCAGCTGTACAAGGGTGATGGCAATGGGGGTAATGTCCAGATCTAGTCAGATTTGAAAATCTTAATAAAAATTCTGAGCTAGCTTCCACTTGGAAGTTAGAACAAGTAGGTGAGCAGCAAGAGAGCTGGCATTCAGTGCAACCCTGTTCTCATCAGGGCCTTCATAGCACCATGATTTAGGGGGAAGGGATGCTTAAAGGAATAGCAAGAAAAGGCTTGTATAGGCAGGAATGTTTTGTTTGAATTGTGCATCTTCTCATGTATTAACAACTTAATTCTGTTGAATGCCCGCAACTCCCACAGAGTTTGAACTGAAATGCAGTTCTTGCAGGATTGGGACCTTTGGGAAACTAGGGAACACTTTGGGAAACTAAGATGCTAGTTTAGGAGTTTGTTTTATATTAAAGAATTTTTGTTCCTGCATTGATTTTTCACGGCCAAAATTTAGTGTAAATTCTCTGTTGAGAAAACTTGAAAGGCCAGGATCCCTCGCAGCACTCAAATCAGAGCAGCAGCAACAAGAATAGCGTAACAAAACCAAGCTAGTTTTGCAATATAAATTTGTATTAATATTTTTAATCTTCACCAGCTACTTAGACAAAAGTTCAGCTAGAATGAAGTAAAAGACACAAGAAGAGCAAAAGTAACCTGAACTTTATACTGGAAAAAATGATAGTACTGCGTCTTCAGCTAACATATGCTTTAACTTCAAATGTAGGTTCACAATTTAAAATAGAGGAATTCCCAAATCGATAGGTATTCCCTACAACGTATAAACTTTTGTGCAGTTACTTGGACTTGGGCATATTTCACTGAAAGGAAATATGTGTTTGGCTCCTACTGTTACCAAGTTCTGTGTTTTGAGGGTTTGTATTATATTGTAATATGATTTGGTTACTTTTATTAAAAATATGCAAGTCAGCCAGACTCTGCCCTTCTCACTCTCCCCAGGTAGTTGCTGCTTGTTAGGAGCAGGGGTGGCAGAACTGGCCTATCTTGATCTGCAGTAACTGCAGCCTCTCCGCCTGCACGGGGCTGCCATGCATCTGCACACCCGCTGTGGTCAAGGCCTCTCTTCTGCTCCTGGTTGCTCCAGAGCAGCTCAGCCAGACTAAATGAATGCACACGGTATGGTTAAGCATCAAAAAATAATGGGAGGCCGTTTGTCACTGTCTCTGTTACAAAGAATGAACCAGCCATGTCAGTGGCGTGTAGGGAACTTTTAATGGAGAAATGCAAATTGTACCTATATTTGAAAGTTGGATTTTTTTTTGTTGTTAAGCACAGCAAATGCATTTCGTGACTGACAACTTAAATAAACGTGGTGGGATGCTGATGTGTGTAGCGAATGAGTGCCGCTCTGCCTGTATGTGTCTACTTACCCTGCCTATAAATGTGGTTATACGCCAGATGCAGTGAAAGGATTCGTAATACAGCAGTTAACATACTAGAAACTGTTTGTTTAGTGAAGTCTTTTTATAGCTGTTAAAATAACACACTCAAATATACAAACGCTACTTTAATAAGGGAAAACAAAATCATTATCCTGGCGAAGGGCTGGATCCTGCCACTGTTACTTATGGCTGGGCAGCGCTTTGCTCCTGAGCTGTTGGCTCCCCGCGAGATGGGTGGCAGAAGCAGGTCCCCAGCGAACAAACATGCTGCTGATAAATTTGGGATGAGCGGCCAGTGCTGATGGGCCTAATCCCAGTATCCCGATGAAGTGAAGGGCTTAGGGTTAATACCCTTGTAAAGCTGGTGTGAATGAAAAGCCTGGAAAGGAAAGCTCATGGGAGCCTCAGTTCCCTTAAGTCACTGCTCTGCTCATTGCAATTGTTTGATCACTCCTCCTCTCCTCCCTCAAGACCCGATGGGATGCTTGGCCACATGGATGCAGGACCAGGGTGGCTCTTGGCTACCAAGAGAATTTTTTAATGCAGGAAAAGACACTGGCTTCGCTACCTGGGATTAGTGTTTCCAATTTCTTGTCTTAACTGCTAGCTTATGTATAGGCAATGCTGTCTCTACAAATTGCAAATAAGTGTCATGTGTAAAAATCTAAAAATACATATATATTTCCATGAAATTATATATCAGAGTCACGCACCACTTTGTCTTAAGTGCGGAGATAGGCTGTTAACAACAGGTGGAAGAGAGAGAGCTGTAAGATCTCTTATCTTTACCGTGAATGCTTTGTGGCATTTCGAAAGTAATAGGTAATTTCCACTTCAGTGGTTTATTACCTGTTGCTTCAGCGGACTTTAATTGATAGTAACAGAGAACTGAAAACATAATTGTCCATGCCTTTGTTGTAACTACAACATCCATGACATACCTAATTTTCCTTTTTAGTGATGAGTAAAAAGAAAAAAA
The DNA here is from genome assembly GCF_015220075.1 of Falco rusticolus. NCBI lineage: Eukaryota > Metazoa > Chordata > Aves > Falconiformes > Falconidae > Falco > Falco rusticolus. The sequence continues at coordinate 11,167,081 of NC_051201.1, read as the reverse complement.
ATCCTTCCAGAACTTTGAAAGAATGATTCTGCGTGGTAGCTGATAATGTTCTTTACGGATTATTGACTTTTAAAAATACATGTGGGTACTATATAGACTAGCTCTGATCCATTGAAAAAATAGATATTCTAGCCTGAACACCAAAATATGAAGTATTAAATCTAGGTAATCGATCCTGCAGTTCATTCAGGTACTTAATAGTTAATGACCGTAATATCCTTCGAAAGCACTGAAAAGTGAGCATATGGCTCAAAAACCTCTGATGGCATTCCAGGATCAGCCTTGGAAGGCAGGAACAAGAGGTTACAGGAACTGGAGATGGATAAACCTGTTGCCTTGTGTTACCTCCTCCATCCCTCTGCTGAGATCAGACTGTACTACTTGATGCTCTTTTCTTGTTAAAAATCGAGAGACGGGCTTTGGGGTCACAGGCTTTATTATCTCCATTTGGTTCTCACAGGTCAGTTTTGTACTTGAGTGTCGGGTCACTCACTTGTGCCATCAGGATTGAAGGGTGTGAAGCTGGCAATGCCTGTATGGGGACAGGCAGTGCCTGTAGGATGCTAGTGGCTGAGGCTGCCCTGCTGAAATGTAGGATGCTCACCCTGGTCTTGCAGGAGTGGTGGGGGAAGGAGTCAGTGGTTGGAGTGGCTCGAGCGTGCACGGAGCGGTGACCTGTCTGCCACCGCGGGCTCGATGCCTGCACTCCATTTGGGAATGGAAGCAGGGACCTGATCTGGGCTTACTTGTGCCAGAACCCCCCTCTGGGGCGCCTTTCTGCGTATGCAGGCACATGAACCAGTCCCAAAGCACCCATGACTGCTTGGATTTCAGTTTGCAGAGCAACGATTTATACCCTCAGTTTAAGACTCAGACTCTCCCCCCTACCCTCACTTCTTCCCATCACCGTACAAATAAAAGATTTAAAAGATGCTTAAAACAAAATTCTCCCCAGCTGAAACACCCTCCAAGCCAAGCGTACGCCCGAAGCAGTCTGAGGTGGTCAAGACGTTATCTTTGATTAAAATGGAAACTGTGGCAGAGCCGTGAGGGCGAAGCCTGCGCTGAGTTCCTGCAGCGTAGCACAGCCAGGTCGCAGACCTGCGCTCAGACGGTGCCTCTCCTTAGCACTGCTTTCCCATAATTGGAGAAAGGCCTAAAATCACCGGTCAGGTAGCAGGGTGTGAAGGTACAGTATAACCATACAATACAGCTTTGTTTATGGACTTTCACGCTAATTATAGCTGAAGTTTTAAATTGAGGCAGATCAGAAAACTTACTGCAGCCAGATGCAACCTTTAGCCACGTTCCTTGCTGTATGGGGCATGAGGGAGCATGTGTCCTGGCAGAGAGAGTATTTTAACATCTCTCCTTCCTACCAACCATCGGGCCAGAAGGCAGAAGACACCTGTTTGCTGCTCAGCTGGGCTACCCCTGTCCTCTTCTGGCCAGCCCTGCCTGCGTTTCGGGTGGGTTGGGTGTTTTTAACATACGTCCCTGGGGAAAGCAGCTGCAGGTGCTTTCTCCATTACAGTTTGCTTTGCTAGGAACTTGTGCACAAACCGTCTCAGTTTTACAGTAAAAATAAGGGAAATACAAAAACCACTGCTGTAAAGACCTGGCAGCACTGTCCACTGCCCACCCAGGCTGTGCTGCTGTGGCTGGGGTGCAGCAGTGCCAGCAGAGCGCTGGCTCCGGGCACGCCAGGGCTGGGGAGGGCACAGCCACTCCGATGCTTCCCACTGTTCTTTCCCAGTGTTACTATCTTGTGATGGGACAAGTGACAGACTCCTAAGGGACATAGCCACGCGGACAGCAGTGCCAGACACAGTATAAGGTGCTCTGGTCTGTCAAGCACCTCTGCTCCAATTTGCAGCATTTTTTCTCTTCAGGCAGATAACAGTATCTATCTTTCCCACACTGAGCAAATATTTAAGAGAGAAGCAGCACTGTTTATGCTCAGCAGCAACGAGTGGACTCTGCTCATACACCTGGGACGCTTTGCTAGCATGTCCTACGGGGCAGTTTCAGGTCATGCTCGGTGTCCTGGCTCTAAACAACCTTCTTCCTCCTCTCTGTGGCATTTCCCACAACCGCTGCCTCCTCCAGCTCCACAGCAAGGCCCAACAGCCAAGCACAACCGACAGCTGCCGTGTAAATGGCAGGGAGAGCTGCAGAGCTCCTGTCAGCTCCCCTGTGCATTTGTGCCCAGCGGAGCAGGGGGATGCTTGGAGGAGCAGCAGCCGCAGCGGAGGGCACCGAGCAGGGCACAGGCCCGTGCGCTTGCAGGATGCACAGACAGCAGCATCTCTCTTCTTCTCCTCTCCTCCCATAAAATTAGGAAAGAGACGCATTTTCATGACAGTTTGCTGAAATGTGCACTCCCTGCTGATTTGACATTGGGCAGAAAAAGTGTCTACAGAATCAATTTTTAATAAATGTAAACAACTGAATTATGAATGACAAAAATATCACTGAATGGTTAAATATTAATCTCGTAATTACTTAAATTAATACTTTTAGTGCAATGTTGTGATAGAGAGTTTTACTTACGCGGTGTCGCTACACTGGCTGGGCGGGTGGCCAGGGGGGGATGGGATCCAGTGGTCCTCCCAGTGTTGGGGCTCGGGGGTGGTGGGCTCCGCCGCTGCTCGCTACAGCCCCGGTTGCTGCTGGTCCCACTGATCCCACAATACTGGGTGCTCCTCTTAAAGCCTCTGGAACCAGATTTATTAACAACTTCTGTTTTCTGTTCAAAAAAAGATCTGTCAAGAAAATGGCTAAACTGGCCCCAAAACAGAAAGCAGCACGCCCCCTCCCCACATAAAACCACTCTCCTGTCCCAAGGCGCTGTTAAACCCCCCAACAGTGGTATGTGATGTGCAGAGCCGTGGCTGCGCTCAGTGACGATCTTGGGAAGACTGAGGGTGCTCCCGAGGGAGCTGGGGGTGCAAAAAGCCCTGGCTCCTTCTAAGATGGAGTTGGGTGAGTTTATGAAAGCGATGGTGTGCCGTGAGCTCTGCTGTGGGGGCTGGAGTCCCTGCCCTGCGGGCCCTCTCTGTGCTCCCATCTCGACAAACGCTGCAGGGAGCTTGCCTGGAAAGAAAATCGGTGGCCAGCGTTACGGGGGGGTGCGGGTAGCAGCAGCCGGCTGTAGGTACTTGCACACGGCTTCCTCCCCTGCCCAAGGAACTAAGAAAAGAATTTACTGGCGCTCTTGTCCTTGTGGGTTGGCTGGCTGCGTTGTTTGTTTTTAATCTAATAAAAGGAGATCTTAATATCATAGTAAAATCGGTACAAAGCTAGAAACTCGCCCCTTGGCGTTTTGGCAAAACATTATTGAAAATGTAAAAGCCTTTAGCAGAAACAACAGAAGCACAAAGAAATTGTAGAAATAGGATCAACAGGTTGTGTTCTGGATGTTGGGAGGAGCAGGGAAGAGCATCCAGCCGGGGCTCAAGGTGCCAGCTAGACCCACTAAGCCGGGGGCTGGACATCAGCCCCGTTGTGGCTCTGCTCCGCAGGGACGTGATGCGGCAGTGGCCGGGAGCAGGGGCCCTGAGAGGCTCAGGGTGGGCAGCGCTGCAGAGCCGTGGCCAGGCAGCAGGGAAGAGCATATTGCCGCGAGGGCAGGAGGAACAGACAGCTGGGAAGAGCCGTGCACTGGGAAGGTGGTGTGAGCACAGGGGGACCTGGCCAGGGGGGTGGAAGCAATGGAAAGGCAAGCTTGCCATCCTTAGGCTTGCACCTACTTGGGTTGATGCTGGCTTGCTGTGCTCCCTGTCTGGAAATTAAATCTTGGACAGAAGTTTTAAGAGTGTTCTTGAATTAGAAAGTGATGAATCTCTTCCAAAAGGTGGGAATGCTGAAGAGGGGTTGATTGCACAGACTCACCCATGGCTGTAAGATCCAAGTGCGGTTCTCTTTGCCTCATCCCTGTTTTCCTGTGCCTCCCACCTCTTCACAAGCATCACTGGAAGTGCCATTCCCACATGCCATAAACAAGTGAAAACACCCGTACCCAATTTGTCCACCAGTACAGTACTGGGCACCATGACCACTTATAAACCCAGCCATTTTCAGGGTGACTGCTGCCCAGTCTGAGAGCTGCAGCCGTTCCCCATGACTTTAACTCGCATCACATGGCAGGGTGCTGGAGGGAGCAGCTTACTGAGGCCGCCAGCCAGACTAGGACATAATTTCTGATTGAACATCAACAAGTTTGCACAGTGCAAAACCATTCCTATCCCCTGGCACTTGCTAACTTGCCGGCTCTCTGACAGCCTGTGCGCATTTTGCTTCTGTGCTTCTGTGTGCGGCATTTCATTCTGGCCACCCGAGACCCATCCACTGAACACGCTGGGTCCCGGTGAGGCTTGTGGAGCTGCCCCCGGTCACCATGCTCTTTTCCATGGCTTCACATGTGATGAGTAACCCTGTCAGGCAAACTTTCCTTTTGAAGCTGCCATTTGAGTTCACTTGGTGCTCTCACAGTGTTGCATTTTCTGATGGACTTTGTGCAGGTACAGTTTATACTGGCAAGAAGGGAGGAGCAGGAGCGCTTTCTGCATGCAGCGTTACAACATGCTGCAGTGAAGTTGGTTCTTGGAAAATAGCAGCCCCCTAAAATGTCAAATAAATCCTTGGAACTATTCATCACTCTGTTTTTGGGGTGGCAGTTAAGTCTTTCAACACTCTGCAAGTTTCTTTCCCCAGCAGTAATTTTGCTGGTGAAGAAATACAGCTCAGGGCACTCCACAAAGGCCTAAAAATTCATGTTTTGTTTTCATTACCAAAAAAATGCTTCACTACATTAAAGAGCGGCCCATTAAAATTTTGTACCCTGTCTTCCCTGCACCCTGTCGTTGTTGGCAAACCTTCCCCCATACGCGTGGCAGAGCCGAACAGCAGCCGTCGCCTTGCTTTTGCAGACTTCACAGGGAAAGGGCAGCGAAGGGGAGGAGGTTTAAGATACAGCCCGGTGTGCTTAGGGTGTAAGATCTCAAAACCTTCAATGGCCACGCAAATTTACTCAATAAATGCACCATACTGAGCCTTAAGTTGCTCTCTCAGTGTTTCCTCAGCTTTCAGTCTAACCCGGCACAGCACACTGGCTCATGTGCATGTCTGAGGAAATAAATTATTCCTGGAATAAAATTTAACACTATACAAAGCAACATATATAACTGTCTCGGGCAAATGGCCCTAAAATAACAATGAAAAAGAAAATAGTAAATTACTGGAGGCTTACTGAACCTTGGGATTATATAAATTAAATGTTGCAGCATGAACCGGATGGTGTTCTCTGATACCGTTGGAAAAGCTAGAGGATGAAGAAAAATAGTAAACACGTTACACTTAGGGTTTAGGGGAGCATTTGATTATTCTCCTAAGTATCTTGGACTAGCTGAATGCTGACACAGACGCGAGAGCAGGCAGTAAAACCTGGAGCTTGCTTAAGAGGGCAGAAAGATTTTTAGCTGAATTCAGTGGGGACTTGCTAAGTCCAGTTTTATTTAATATCTCCACAGTTAATTTAGAAATAAATGGCATGTTAATTAAATTTGCAACTAAATTAGCAAGTTAGAAGATCAGACCGAGGTGCAGCTGTGGAGAGCAAATCTCACCGTGTTGCATGAACCCACAAGGCAAAGCCAGCGGCGTGGGGTGCAGCCGGTGGCACCAGCACCGCGGGCGGCCGTGGGGCAGCAAACCTGCCCCTTCCCATCGCCGGGGTGGGCGCCTGCCTTCCCTGGCCGGGCTTGGGTCTCTCGCATCCGCTCCCCTCGCTGCCGGGCCAGAAGGCTTGGGGTGCGGTGGTGATGCTGGAAGGAAGGAGGCGGCGAGGCCGTGGCATTCGCCAGCAGCACCACGTTGCCTTTGGCAGGGTTTGGTGAGCTTGTTATCCACGGCGGGGAAAAGCCCTGTCCTGGTCTCAGCGAGGGACACACAGGGGACTGCACGGCCGAGTCGGAGGGACGGCCTGACAGTGAAATCCAGCAGGCTGCGGGATAGTCTCTCTGGGAAATGGAGGAGTCCTCACTGGCAGGGTTATTTAAGACTTGACTTTGAAACACGAGACACTCTGCTGTTGGGAACAATGCTGCACTGTCAGAGAGATGGACTCAATTACTTAATAGGTCGTTGCTGTCTGTCTCCTGCGATTTTCCTTTCAAGAACATATATTCAGCTGGGTTATTTCTCATGAGAAGACAAAGCGTTCTGAGAGAAGCCAGGCGTTTGGAGGGGAAGGGCGGGAGGAACAGCAGCCAGGCAGATGCCCGGTTTGCTTTCTGCAGAGTGTGCTCCTCAGGACGTGGAGACAGCTGGAGTGATGTAGCTGATGCGGTATTTTGGTCCTGTAACCAGCTGATCCCCCAGGCTCATAGGTCCCGCTTCCTTTCCTTTGCTCACAAAAGACTGGCCACGTTGCTTTCTTCTGCCAGGCTCTGATCCCCAGGACTGCTGGTGGTGGGACTGGTCCCGCAGGCAGCGCTGCAGATGCTGCACGGGCCATTGGTTGCCGGTTTGCCAAAGCATGCAGCGTTGGGTGGACGCTTACCCACCACCGAGGGGTCCGTACGGCTCATCTCGGCGTATGGGCAGCCTCTCCTCTAGCACGGAAGGGCTTTGGTGGCATTTGATCAAAAATGACAGCCCAGCTGGAGGAAAAGCTTGTGGCCAGGATCCCGTCTCCGATTCGGCTCGCCGTGAGCAGGAGATGGCGGGCAGGGGTCTGTAACAGCCGGCGGTGCACCTTCGCACCAGCATTCCCCTGCCAGCTGCGGGTGGGCGTTTCACAGGCACTTTCTTGGTGGGCTCGTGGGCCTGATTCGCAGCCCTGGTTTGGGGCAGCGCGAGCTTAGTGCCAGGGCAGCTGCAGGGCTCTTGCTGCTGGTGTGTGCGCCTGCACGCGTGCTCCGCGTGTGCGAGCGTGTGGTGCACGCACACGACTGGGGCATCTGTCTTTGTGCACTTGTTTGTCACCAAATTAAGATACTGTGTTACCTTATGCACATTGAATTGATGCAGCTAAATTGGCTGGATGTTCTTAAGCCCTGAGGGTATAATGCGATTTTGTCTCTTTTGCCCATTTCTTTTTCTTTCTTTTTTTCAGAATAAGTCGTCTGTTTAATGGCACAGAGCCTATTGTCTTGGACAGTTTAAAACAGCATTATTTCATTGATCGAGATGGTGAAATTTTCAGATATATATTAAGCTTCCTAAGGACATCTAAGCTACTGCTCCCAGATGACTTTAAGGTAAGGAAAGCTATAGTCTGCAATCTGTTTTTTCCTCCCATTCTGTCATTTGTTTTGGTGCAGGTTGGTTTGTGTACTTGACCTAAACACACTTAACTAAATGTTGCTGTTTATTGTTAGGATTTTTAGTACTTGCATATTACACCAGGGATGCTATTATTTAATAAATGGACCAATTGTTGTCATGGATACCATAAAAAGTTAAACGATGAAGCTTATGGCTAAATCAGTTTTTCTAAACTAATTGTATTTTCTCACATTTTTAGCTTATTTATAAGGGTATAACAACAATTAAGAAGCAACATCAGCAACTAGCACTTACCAGGGTTTAATGCTCAGAATCTGGAAGAAATATTTTAAATTTGATACTTAGAGGACTTAAATTGTATAAATCTTTTTCTTGTTGGTATAAAAAAGAAACACCCTTAAACAAGCCCACGAGGATTTGTGTTAGATGTAACCGATGCAGATACTTTGATTTCAGCAAGCAATCTTTACACAGTTTATGAATGTCAAAATATTCTTGGGAGATGCAATTTACTGAGGGCTTTTTAAGGAGCAATACATGTTTTCTGTGAAATAATGGCGCTGGTTGTGGCTTTGCAAGTCCTGATTGTTTAAACGCTCTCCTCCTAGCCTTGTTTATTTGACTTTGCGCTTACAAAACTTGCAACATTGTCATCCTTATGTATGAAAATTAGAAGACAAAAGTGCCCAAACTGTAGATGACAAGTTTCAACAAAAGCACTAACTCCAGGATGAAATGATGAATAAATTGGGATGGCGATGGGGATCTGCTTAGTTAGAGGATGTGGAGCGTTGCTGGGGAGGAAGGTTCCCGTGCTGTGCAGTGAGATTTCGCTTTGCACGTTGGACTAGGTAGGCAAGACTGCATCAATCCAGACGTGTGGTTGCTGTGGTGGCTTCGGCTTTGGAGTACAGCTGATCCGCATGCTGCAAACCCCTCCTCAGCCGCTCTTACCTAAGTGACAAGTACTTGACCCCAGCATGGGAGCGCTCCCGGTTAACGCTGAGCAGAGACGGTGTGCGATGGGAGTGCACATCCAGTCCCAGGCAGGGAGGAGTGCTGGCGTTCATGGGCAGTGCTGGAGCACCCAGCCAGAAGGGCTGTCCCGAGCGCTGGCCTTTCTGGGGAGCAGCAGCCCTGCGGTTGGGGTGCACCAGGCAGGGTGAGAGCCAGAGCACCCAGTGGGGCATGTGAGAAAAGCTCTTTGTAGAGAATGAGAGCAAACGCGCAGGTTGGAGTGAGGCTGAAGCCCAGCCCAGCCCTGTGGATTGTAAGCTGGATCAAGTAAAGGGGAGAGGATGGAGAAGCCGGTGAACTGCCGGAGAGACGCCTTAGCAGCAGTGTTTGGGGCGGTCTAGTGGGACAAGAAGGCGTGAGAAGAGAGGGCAGAAGAGATGTAGTTAGGGCTGATCATGGCCCCAGCTGGCATCCAGATTTCAGAGGTGCTGTGAAACAAAACCAGCAGGATTTGGTAAGAGCCTGGAGGTGAGAGTGCCGGTGGATGCCAAGGACTTGTCTGCACAGCGAGCCGCTGGCAGGGCTGGGAGAGACTCGGGAGAGCCGGCGCTGTGCCCGGGCTCAGTCCGTTGTTCCAGACCATCTCTTTGCATAGGGTTAACTGTATTTTGTTTAGTTCCTCCCTGGGAGAGCTTTAGAGCAAACCCCAGGCTAATGAGGGCTCAAGAACAAAGCAAAGTATTGCTAGGTAGGGAGTAGCTAAATAAAAATGCATAGAAGAATGCGCTGCAAAGCTATATTAAAACTGCATTGTAAACGGATTTGACTTCACAGAAATCGTGTAATTTTACCAGCGTGATTAAAGTGACAGAAGACAATAATCAAAGGCAGCAAATGGAATCACTTGGTGTTTCTAAATGCAAAACTCTATTTAAGGTATAAAACCTGACAGGTTTTCCAGTGAGACTTGCATTAAATGTTCTTTATGTCAAACAAAGCATTATCAAGTGTTTTGAATATTTATTAGTTTTTACCCCTTAATTTAATCAAGCAGTTTATTAGCCTCAAGGTTTAGCCAAGTTGCTTTTCAACTTGAATTGCTGCTCAGATGGTTATTTTGGAAAGTTTGGAATGTTAGTACCGCACTAGCATTATTGTGTTTGCTATTTAAGTGTTGTTTTCAGACTAAGTTAACACTGAAATGCAGAGAAAGTGGGGTATGTGTTCCTAGGCTAGTGGTTCTTTATTATCAAGTCTGACTGGTGTGTTTACAGTGAATATTAATTACCCTTCCAACTACTAATAAGCCATAACTTGAAAGTGTTTAGTATCTGACAGGTCTCCCTGCTGAAAGCAACACTCTAATAGTTCATATAATTTTCCTGGGTTTGGGGGATTTTAAGCCACATGAAGTACGCCGAGAAATTACTGTGCGTTCTTTGGCTCAGCTCTCCCTTGCAGCCAGCCCGTGCTGAGCGAGGCGATGGCGAGCAGCCTGGAGCTGCTTACAGCTCCCTGTTCCTACACTTCCACAACACCTTGAGCATCAAACGTCCTTGAGCGTGGAGCCAGCATGCCCCAGTCTGCCCACTGCTGGGTCAGGGGTGGCTGGCACAGGAGCTGCCCCTCCTCTGCAGCCCAAATATCCTCTGCCTTGATCTCCTCCTGCCATCAGAGGTGCTTCCCGAGGAGATTTATGAGCAGCATCTGTCCCCTTCACTGCCAATACATAATTTCATGCAAAACCAGGACGAATGGTACCTACTTACATGAGACTCACTTCCTGCTTATCTTAAGGATATCTTACTGCTCCATCTTAAGGAGGGGAGGAGCACAAACGCACAGGATATTTGAGTTTCATATGGATTACAGAGCACTAGAACCACAAGGCTAACACACTAATTCATTACTATCGTTTTAAAATCAGTGTCCTTGCATCTAATTTTAAGTGCTCTCAAACTGACCTTCGCAAATGGCGCAGTTGTCATCGCAGAAGCGAGCAACTTTCTCTCGTAGCCAGGAGTCAGAGCTTCACAGCACTAAAATATAAAAGAAATGTTGAGTCAGGATGACAGTTTGTTGTTTCGTGTAACAAAGAATAACAAGTGAAAAACGGGTGGAAAGAGCCATTTCAGCCTGTTCAGGAGTCAACATCAGGTACAAAAATAAAGGGCCTCTTTAGTACTGAGAGAACAGCATCAGGTTCACGGGAGACATGGTTTTACAGTTTCTGTTGGCTGTCTCTGCCTGTACTTAGCAGATCTGTACGGACCCACTGGCACTGACGTTGAAGCAGCAGCACAGCTGGCTTTGCAGTCACACTTCCCATCTCCACCTCAGGAAGATGTCACCCCTGTCAGAGGGGACTGCAGAATTCAGCCAATGTGAAACCCACCAGAAAAAAAGCTTTTCTACTGAATCACGAGGAGAAAATTACTTTGTGAAAGGCAAAAAGGTGCATCTTTGAAGGGTCTGTTTACCTTTGCTATGAGATCTAAATGCTGTCCAGAAGTTGTGGATGGAGTGCTGTGTGCACTCCAGCAGGCTGTGTGCATCCCACCTGGCTATCTGCTCCCTTTTCCAGGTGACCTGACAGAACTTCACTAGTTCTTAAAACAGCCGCAAGAAGCTGAAGGCTCATGGTAGCTCATGAAGGCATTTTATGGTGCTTTACAGCAAAATCAGAGGCTGGACTGTCTATCTGCCCTTTAGTGTAGCAGGGAGCACCCTGCTCATGAGCAAGGACCTTGGCTGGTGGGAATCACCTTTGGAGTAAAACAGTTTTCCTTGGCTAAACACAGTCAGCTCCATTAGCTCCCGTACACAGTGCTTGACTCTGGGCTGTGCTGCCATGAAGTACACTGCTGTTAAAGAGGTTGGGAAGGTAGGGAAATAATCCTTTGGAGAAATGAGAGATGCATCATTAGTCCTGCAGCACAAGGAACCTGGATACTGTACAAAATCTGCTGCGGGATGCTGCCTGCCGCTCAGCAACACGCACCGATGCCAGGGCTGGACCCTCCGTGAGGGGGGTGCTGCAGCAGCTGTACGCGTTTATCAGCGTACCCCTGGGACAGAAGCTGTACCCGGCTGCTCTGGGGCTGTTTCTGTGAGACTGTGTGCACTTTGCCACTGTGCTAGGCAGTTAGTGCCCTGCAGCTACTCCTGTGCCTGTTTCAGTGAAACGTGCCTCTTCCGGATAGATCTAGAAAGATGCGTGTCTGCATCTGCCTTTGGTAACTTACAAAAGTGGGCAGCATGGAAATGTTTTCTTGCAGCTCCTGTGGCACATCCCTGGCGAGGTCCCTGGTGGACTGAATTCTTCTGCTTCATGTTTCATGTTAAACTTTTGCAAATCGTCAGGGTAGAGTTGTACATCTACAGTGCAGAGTGGAAATTCCTGTGTCGGTATTACCTGGACATTTTTTGTAGACGGTCCAGGGCTGGGCATTGCTTCCAGTCCGGTCACAGATACACAGTACTCCAAACAGTGTATCAAACCTGAATTGAGAACATGATGTACTTAACGGTGTGTTGAGTCCGTTACCCTGTGCGAGCGCAGCCTTTAGAGAACCAGACCCCCAGACTGTGAGCCGTTTGTTCGTTCTTCCTGGTTTTGCAAAATCCTCTTCCCTCTGTAAATACATTGTGACATTCCTTAGTGGTGCCCAAGTGACTCGGTGGGAAGGTGTCCCTTCCCGGCGCTGTCACTAGTCGACAGCAATGAATTTCCTCTTACCTAGCAGAAGACAATTTTTTATCCCCTCTACATTTCTACAAATGCTACACATTTCCCTCATTGCCACTGCCTGATAATAAGTGCCCAGACTCCCCCACGCCGCACATGCACGTTGCCCCTTCGCACCAGCACACCTCAGGTTCCCAGCTCCTGTTACAAACCCCTTCTTCCAGTTGCAGAACCCTTTCCAGCATATTTGTGCTCAACCCGAGAGTGGAACGGACATGGAGATGAGAGGCTTATTTTAGACACCTACCCAAATACCTTGGCTTAACCCAGGCAGTGGTGGCCAGGTGCACACCTCATCCCAGAGCGCGCGATGCCCCAGCACAGCCCCATTTCCACACAGCCAGCAGCTGAAGCGTGGCTGCATCGTTCTGGGAATGGTAGCAGAAGAGCTGTTTCATTTGAAAACTAGTCTTATCATGAAATTGTATCAGAATGTAAACCTGATCTTGTTTATTTTAGGAGAAACCGTGGCTGGCAGGAGTCACTAGAGCTGGATTTGATGCCATGGGCTCATGGCTGGCTGTGGGGAGGTAGAGGCGGTGCGATCCTGGTTTTGCTTGCTGTATGACATTACCATTCTGGTCCGGGGGTGCTGGACCGTTGAACTCCTGTGATTCAGGATACTGCCAGCCTAGCCCAAAGCCCAGTGAAGTCGGTCGAAAAGGCTCTCGTGAATGTCATGGGCTTGGCTTCCAGCCTCAGGAGCACTGTACCCCTCTCTGCTTGCAGAAATGAAGGACTTGGGTTTTATATCACCGTACCAACTCTTCTGGGTTTTACTGTTGACTTTTCTTAGCACATATTCACTTGATTGACCTTACAAACAATACCTTGTAGTAACAATGAAGACAGATATTCTACAACTAATTTTTCAGGACCTACTGAAAACAGTGAGAGACTTACCGTTGCCTTCAGGAGGCACTAGCTGCTCCTGTTCGCTGCTCTACAGCATTACATTTTCCCTTACCACTGCAGGTTTTCCTTTGCTCAAAAGAGAGATACGTGGGACCAGCAGATGCCCGGTGAACGTTTGATGGGCCCCTGCACACACCTCTGTAATGAGCGCAGTTAGGTGGTGGACTGTGTTGCTCCGGTGTCCCACAGGAAGATTTTGGAAAGTTTGGGACAGGGGTGTTTTTTTTAATTTAGGCCACTAATCTCTGTAGATTTAAACCATTCCCATACTCAGTAACCCGGGAGATTCACTGGTGAGTGGAGAAAAGCAGTAATGGTTCAGCAGAGGGTGCAGATTTTGGGGAGGGGGGGAAATACCTTCCATCGGGGACGAGGCTTCGGGTCTGATGCTGTCTACCCAGGACCAGGTGATGCAGCCAGTCTCCACACCTCTTCGTCTGGCCTGTTCCCAACTCCAGTTGTTTGCAGCGTGCTTTCTGTATGATTTCTTCTTTAATCTTCCTGTTGTTTTTCATCTTCCAGCTACTTCCCAGGAGTGTGCCATTTCTTCCGGCTTGCTCTTATCCCTTTTTCCTCTCTGTGCCTTCTCCAGTCCTTTTTTCTCCCTTAGTGGTGTGTGTGTGTGTGTGTGTGTGTTGTCCCAGCCTTACTAGACATCAAAGAGATGTAAAGGATTGGATGTCCCTTTTGTAATGTGATAACCTTGCCGGTGTCACCGTGAATATTCATACATCTCCAGGCTGCAGGCAGCCCTGGGGTGAAGGAGCACCTCTCCACTGCGGGGGTGGGTCTGTGGTGCCAAATTTGAACAGAGCTAACTGCTTTGGTTCAACAGTATCCTGCAGCAGCAGATTTTGCAGGTTAATTCCAAGCCTCTATGAAGAGTTGCACCTTTTTGTGCTGCATGTTCATTGGCCTTTGATTTCCCCTCTTCCCCGAGTCCTGGAGCAGCAGCACTGCCATTGTTTTTCATGCAATTTTGGTGCTCGTTTCCCGTTACTTCTTGTCGTGCCCTTCTTTCCAGTCCAAATCATTCCAAGTCATTTCACTCTTTTGATTTTTCACTTCATTGCATTGCAGTGGTGGAGAATGGGCCTTTCTGTCCAGGTGCTGACCTGCAGCATACTCCTCAAAATGCATTCACTGTGCCTGCGGTGCAGCATTTCCATCTGTAAGCAGGTGTAGGAGCCAGGAAAGCAAACGGCAGGTCTTTGCAGAGAGGAGCTGGTGCTGTGCTCTTGTTGCTCCTCTTCCCTTCGGGGGGCTGAAGGAGCTGGTGAGCCAGTGTAAGCAAACTGCCTGCTGGGGCCTTCCCCCTTTCTTTGGCTTGGTCTGGTGGGCACGGCTGCTTCCTCGGGTCGGGGGGCTGCTGACACCCTTTGCCTCAACATACTCTCACGTGTTTAAGCTGAGGTGGGAAGATCTGCTGGAAATCTGATGAAAAGTTATTAAGCAGGATGTGCAGAAGACATCTCAGTCAATAAACGGGGAATTGCATCAAACTGGGAATTTGAATTGCCCAAAGCCCAAGCAAGCTGGGGGACAAATGGCTGGGGAGAGCTGTTTCTTTTAAGTTGTTGGAATGCATAGCTGAGCTCCCAGCCAGCAGGATGGTCACTACCTCTGTATAATTTACCAGGCTCCAAAGTATGCTTTAAATACATGAATAATCATGAAACGCAGGGAGAAGCTGAGCGGAATTTCAGACTCAGCAGACAGGTGAAAAGTGAAGCTGAACCGACATCTCTGTCTCATAACATGTGTGCGAGAGGTGACAGCGAAGCCCGAGACACTCTGTTGTAAGATCAGAAGTGAGTATCTGAGGCCAAGAGTGCAGATTGGGGCTCAGGACATCTTCTCTTACATCAGCAGGCTTTGCTTATTGCAACCAGTGATTTTGATTTCTTAATCCAAAAGTAAAGCCTTCTGGCATTGAGCTTGTGGGATCATAAATGAAAGAATAATTCAGTGCAATGGGAACTTCACGGTCAGCTCAAATAGATTCAACACTAACACGGTGTGGTTTTCTGTGTAGGTGTAAGACGAAGACAAAGTATGTGGATACCTGTTGCCTTTGCACTCTTGCTGACAATACATAAGCCTAAGTAGGTCAAACAGGAAAATACTCATTTTTAGAAAAGAACTATAAGCATTTCTAGTTTCTCTCTCTCCCTCTCTTCTTTTTTTTTTTCCCAGGACTTTAATCTTTTATATGAAGAAGCAAAGTATTACCAGCTGCAGCCAATGATTAAGGAACTTGAGCGATGGAAACAAGAGAAAGAACAAAGGAAACATTTCCAGCCTTGTGACTGCTTGGTCGTAAGAGTGACTCCAGATCTGGGGGAAAGAATTGCATTGAGCGGGGAGAAAGCTTTAATAGAAGAGATCTTCCCGGAGACTGGGGACGTCATGTGCAACTCCGTAAATGCAGGCTGGAACCAGGACCCTACCCATGTTATTAGGTTTCCTTTGAATGGATACTGCCGGTTGAATTCAGTGCAGGTAATGTCCTTTCGGTGCTGGCTCATCTGTTTGCTGGGGTGTTTTTTTTATTATTTCTTGTTCAATTATATGCAAATTATTTGCTTCTGCCCAATTACCTTCAGTGCTTATACTGCAAGGAGACATTTTCTGCCTGGTGAGATCACAGTCTTTCAGGTTTTCCTAAGTCTAAGCAGAAAACTAGATTTAGATTTTGTGTATGTTAGTGCCATGCTGGTCTCATAATGGTGTTATACTGATAAATGCTAATTTTTTCATCAATGTATAGCCTGCAGCAGTTTTTTTTTCCTCCAAAGTGCCCCCAGGAAGAAAGAGAGAGTTCCAAAAACTACAAAAAAAAAATCTCCACACCATTTTATAGAAAATGCAACAATGTGTAAATGCATAATTTATGTCTCACTCATAATTAAATGATGGTGCCTGCGGGATGGACTTAAAAAAATTGATCTCTGCACTTTTTTTTTTTTTTTTTTTTCAAAAGGATGTTCTATAAAAATTGCCCAGAGTATTTTAAACAAAATGTATTTCATTTTATACTCAGAGTTTTGACATTAGGTTTAAAATTAAACATCTGAAACAAAAGAAGATAACTGGACAGATAGGTGGATGGTAGCAGAAATAAATAGGTGGCTTGTGTTTAGGCAGCAGCCTCATGGGCAAGAAATGCCATTTCACAAGGGATGACCGCCACTGCGCCAAAGCTTTGGTGTTGTAGCCATCCTTGGGCTGCGGAGAAGGAATGCTGGTGATGATGCTGTTTACTTGTCCCTTAATTAACAAGGGCAAAACAGAGCTCTTGGTTTTTGCACATATGCCTTTAAATTACGCTGCAGACACTTGTATTACGGAACGTGAAATCAACCTATAGGGGAATATTTCCAAAGTTACCGTCCCCTGCAGATGGGCTGTGGCTGCAGACATTAACTGGGCTGTGGGAAATGCCATAGTGGTCCTGATAAAGCTCCCTGTGGGCAAATACCCGCAGAAGAACTGGCCCGTGGGACAGGCTGGCCAGACAGGTTGGGGAGGGAGGCGTAATAGCAGGGGAGGGCAGGAGCCTGGAGCCCTTGCTCACCTGTGGTGTTACTGCGCAGCATGCTGAGGCGCCCTCCATCCCCCAGGCTGCCAGCTGACAACGTTTTTGGGAGACCCTCAGTTTCCAGAACACGTAAAGGTGGATGGAGCTGTTTTAACAACCTGCATTTGACACTGATGCCTCTGGGCAGCGTTCCCTGGTGCATTGTGCACCAATAGACGCTTTTGTCTGAAACCATTCTAAATCTAGCTATTTTTGGGGAGTTTTTGGTTCAAGACTTCCAAGTGTTTGATTTGGTTGAACTTTCAACAGTCCGATGCCTGTGGTTAATTTTGCACAGTCCTTAGCAATGTCATGTTTGGCAAGGTTTAGAGTGGGCTGCCCCAAAAATAGGCGGCTGGAGGTGGGTCGGAGGCCGTCACTGGAATTCATCACTGTGCTGGGTGGAGAAGGGAGCAGCTGCAGTTTAGCTAAGGTGAGTGGACAGGGAAGCGTGTTCATGTCTCAGCCATGCTGTTCATGTGATAGGTGCATGCAAGAAATTAGAAAAACTAAAACAAACGAGGGTCACTGCGAGCTGCTGAGGGGCTCAGCACTGCAAGCCGCCAGTCCAAGTGCTGGATGCCCACATGGCTTAGCACTCGGCTCTGTTTTATCCGAGGTGGCGTACTGGCAGGAAATGTGTGCTTGTAGTAAAAGTTTAATGCTAATTATTGTGATTATTTGAATGTGTTTTGAATTCAGTCAAAATTCAGACAGAATCAAAGAGTCTCTTCGCATGTTCATGTTGTGAAAAAAAATTCTGTCAAAGAGTCTGCAGTGTAAATAATATTATTAAATTACATCATTTTACTAAATTACATCATTTTACTATATAATTAATAGAAAGTGTTTTCAAACACTTTCTGGAAAATGATGCGTTGCTGAGACCAAAGGCTGATGAAATCAGCAGCTAATTATCATTGGCTCTGATGGACTCTGGTCAGTGCTTAGCTGCTGCCCTTCCCCTTCCCAGGATTTTTTGGCAAAACAAGATTAAGTCAGAAGTTGGAAGCACAGTGGAGCAAATGCACAGACTTACGGGAGACGGGTTGGGAGGGGAGGTGGTTGGAAGAGCAGAATCATTTCCAAAGAATCTCAAAGAGTGACACAGTAAGTCTGCCTGCTGTTTGCTGAGGTGCATCGCTTTTGTCTCCCTGTGCCCCGCTGAATGTATTTGGTAGCACAATTGCAGTATTTATAGATCCTTTGGATCTTTGGAACATATTTTCATGAAATGTTTTGTGTCAAAAACTGTGCATGTAAAACAAAGAATGTCCACACTGATTAGGTAGTGCTAGCCAAAAAAATATAGTAACTCTGAATGTAATACCCATATATATGTAATTACATATAGGTATAGAGTTTTCTTAAAACTGACAGTTTTTTCAATTCCTTGCAACAGGTTCTGCTTGAGATACATGAGCTTACCTTAGAGAAAATTCTGTGACGCTTGTATATGTCGAACATCGAGTCTTCATAATTAAAAATGTATTTGTTAGTATTCTGCAAAATTTAAATGAAATGCAGTAAGTGAAGTATCATGTTTCCATTTGGAAAACCTTCCAACAAAATCAGATGTGCTTGGAATACTGGAAGACAGGGTATATTAAATCCTAGCACAAATCCTGTGTTTAATATTGTGTGTCAGTCTCCCTGTATGTAGGAGAATCACAGCTGATACTCACTTACTTCTTGGCATATTCTCTTTGGAGATTTACAGGAAAGTAGCTCTGATTCGATTCAGAGATACTCGCTGGTTTCCCTCTGTCTGTATCGTACCTTCAGAAAAAGTAACGTGCATAGAGCCGAATTCACTAAATGGCCTTTAAATCTGTGCATGTTCCACGTGCCGTTCAGTCTTGTGTACGCACTGGCGCATACAAACAGTGCTCAGCGCACGTGGAAGCAGCCTTCGGCAGCCTTTCTCCATAGACCTGAGCTCAACTTCATCCAAGTTACACTTAAAACTCGACAGTATTTAAACATTCTCTGCATTGTTTACAGGATTTGGCCTGTTTTGTTTCTTGCTGAGAAAATTGATGATACCAAGGTTTTTAACACTAGATTATAGCCTGCAGTCTAGTCCTTCAAGCGCGTAGGTAGCAAAAACTGATCGCTTTGTTCTGCGTGCGGTGCTCTAAGGTGTAATGTCTACCTGGATTGTCTGGCTGCAGAGAGCTGGCTCGGTACAGAGCGTGCAGCCTTCCACGGCTTTGGACCGAGGCAAGCCAAGGGCACCCCTCTGCTTGTTTTGTCTTACAAGCAAATTGATTGTAAAAAAAAATTTTAGCAAGGATTTTGAAGTCACGTCTCTCTCTGAAATCTTACCTGTCAATCCGCTGTTTTGCTGTCCAGTTAAATGGAAGAAGCCTCCTTTCCTGTGGCTGGGTTGCCTCTCGTCTTTGTCTTGCTGGGTCTAGGAACAGGGGTACGTAATACAGTCAAAATACACTCTAGCCTGTGAAACAGCAGTCTGACAACATCTTACCCCTCCTTCCCTCCCAGACTCCTGCCGCCTTATTTGAGCAGGCACAAGTGTTAGGGTCTGCAGCCCATTTCTGTCCTACGGGCTGCATGCAGCCCAGACAAATACGAGTTGTAACCTTTCTCTCTCTCTCTTTTGAATGTATTTTGATAACCGCTCTCCCGCCCCTTCTTTTAATCTCTCCAGGTTCGTTTTTCCTCCAGACACTGGAGTGCTTTTTTGGTCTTTCAGTTCTACACCTTTCTTACAGTATATAAAAATCAGGGCAAAAGTCAGTGAGATTTGGCAGATGAGACTTTCTGAGAACGTTTAGTCCCTGTGTCCCAGGGCCAGGCAGAGCTCCTCAGGCAAGCGGATTCCCCGCAGATTCAGCACGGCTTAGGCAAAGCTGTGCTAGAGCAGCTCCGCTCCTTCGCCTCTCCTCAGCAGCCAGGGTAGCAAGTACAAGGTTTTAGTTACCGCGGATTAAAATGCAGATGGGTAGCACAGGTGACCTCAAAGGGGGATTCCCACGGATTAAGACCAGCACGTGCTGCTGCCGTGGTTTGCCTTGCACTGCGACACCAGCTGGGACACAGCTGTCCCTTTGAGATCAGCTACCCTTCATAAAGGCTCCAAGCTGGTGCTTCTGGAGAAAGCAAAGCCAACATTCAGGCACAAGGAATGGTGCGCTAAGAAGTGCACCGTGGCCTCACGTGCGTCTGTGTGCGAGGGCAGCGGGCTGGTGTGCAGATCTGTAGTGCGGATCTGGAAACATCAGGCTTCCAAGGACTGCTGCAGCAGGGGGAACTGCTGAAGTGCTCGCAGGGCCAGTAAAACCCAGAAAAACATAAAATTCTTTCTATAAACCCCTGAAAGTGTACGAGTTGACTCCGTCCGAAGGCTGGCGTATTGCTTAGAGACTTCTCTAGGCTGAGTGAACAAGTTTTTACCCTGGCGCTGCGGGTGGCAGACAGCTGCCCCATGGGATGCTGGTGTCCCCAGGTTCAGCAGGGTTAGTCAGTCATCAGGCTCACTGCCCAGCGCGGTGGGCCCGCGTGCTGTAGCAACAGATACAGCACCTTGGCGAGACTGTTCCAGAACAGTGCAGGCTGCTCCCCTTGGTGGCATTTATCAGCAGAGAAAACACAGGAACCATCTTTCCAGGCTGCTGCCCTGGACTCAGGAGAGCAGCCGGCGGGAGGGAGGCAGCATGGCATCTCCTCCGGTGGGTTCTGCGTTGCAGATCTGCCGAAGGTGGATCTGGCATCGGCTCTCACCCAATGCTGAGCAAAGTCTGCGTGCATCCTGCTCTGCTGGGAAACCGTATATCAACACGCTCACGCATGTGAAAACACGGCCCCGATCATATTGCCAAGATCAGTATATCCTAGGGTAATGTGCTGTGTGACAGTCTCAGAAATTAAAGTTGCCTCTGGGCTCCTTAAATTTATGCATCTAAATTGCACCAACTTTTCTTTAGAAGGAGAAAGAGAAAATACATATTTGGGCAATACAAATTAACCTCTTTCTGGGCCAGAACATTTCCCTATTGTCCATGTCTTGGCTCCACACCCCGTCCCTGCCGTGCTTTGCTAAAAGCAGCGCTCCCTTCCAGCAAGGGAAAATCACAGCTGCGATTTCCGTGAAGATCTGGTAGAAGTGTCACTCAGGCTCCTGATACATTTTCATCTGCCAAAGAAGAGCTGAGAAATGTTTTCAGCCACTTTCTGTAAGACTGTTCATATTACTGATGAATAATGGGCACTTCTTATTACGACTTAAACCCTGCGTAGCTTTCTATAAGCAGTAAGAGAGAGCATCAATATAACCGCAGTCCGGTTTTTACTATATAGTGTACTAAGCTGCTCTGCAGAGTACTTATTTGTTTGATTAATTTTTGTTTTCTACAGAGGTTTGCTGAGAGCGAGACTTTAATCACAGTGTAGTCATTTAAGAATAAGTTATAGAATTATAGCTGAATAATATTCATTCAACAAGGACTCGAAAGACTAAATCCATCATTTAGATCCGGTGCCTCTGAATGCTTTTATCACTAAAATTTGCTAAATAATAATCTGATTTTTTTCCCCCCACATTGCAGGTGCTCGAAAGATTATTTCAGAAGGGATTTAACGTGGCAGCTTCATGCGGTGGTGGGGTGGATTCCTCTCAGTTCAGTGAATACGTGCTGTGTCGCGAAGACAGACGACCACAACCTACCCCAACAATCAGAATAAAACAGGAGCCCCTGGACTAGACCCTACCCGTACTCCTTTGTAACCGTAGAAGCGTTTAATAGTCCCTTATGTGAAACACTAAGGATTTGCAAAACAGTATTAGCAAACAGATTTTGACTTTATGTTGCCAATTAGTGGTATTCTGAAACTACCTGTCACATAGCCAGCCATGAAATGCATTTGAAAAACCAGTTGTCTGTTTTTCACGATGAAATTCCTGAGCATGCTCAGCGTACCAGGCCTGCTGGGAATGTACTTTGGGCTGAACAGCTGTGGTGGTGAAAAAGGCAAAGCTTCACAAACCCCTGACCCTAGATCGGACTTCTGCAGAAAGACCAGTTAACGCAATTTGAATAGATCAGCAGGAGAAACGGCTCTGTCAGCCTTTCCAACGATACCCCGATGCTGTGACGCGTGGAAGTGGGCACCTGGGCGAGGAAGATGGTACACTAAAAACTGCACTGAGTATCTTCCCTGACTGCCGCACCTCCTTCATATCAGGCGTGCTTTACACCTCCATACATTACATTACACTTCTGTGATTGTACTCACTCATGCTAGCAAATGGCTTATTTTTATACAACATTTCCAACTGAAATATCTCTCTCTGGACAGAATCCAGAACCAGAAAAGGACCAATTTATAGTCAACTGGTGCTCAGTACTAAAAAAACCCCCACAACAGACGAAACAAAAAAGCGACAAAAAATTTGGCAAGGCCAGTTAAGGCAATATTTGCAAAAGTAGGGATCTGGAAGCACAAAATGAAATGCCATCCACCATCACACGAGGGTCACATACCTGACGTGGAGCTATAGTTCTCTTAAAGCCAGTCTTGTTTTGACTCAGAAACTGTTAAATGTTTTGCATCAGCCAAGAAGCGTGGTTCTGCCAAGCAAGCTCTGTCACCCCTTGTTACTTACTAACCATGTTACAAGCCCACATTTAGGAGGAAACATTAAGAATTTTGCACGAGCCTACTCTTTATGGGTCTGGAATTTTTGCAAAAAGATGTTAAAACCCTCTACTGCCATTGTCCGATGAAAGCAGTCCACCTTTGGTTTCGATTGTTTTCCCTGTTATTTTAAACTATGATTACAGTACCGATTCCGTAGCTGCCCTCCATCTGCACAGTTTTCTCTGTAACCGAGCCCGCTGTCTGCAGGGGGTTACTGCTCCCCCCGCATCGGCATCGACTCTGACTTGCAGGGCTTCCTAACTCAGGAGACGGCACCGTGCTTGCAGGTGCAAGGTTATAAATAGCATTCTGCTAAATCCTGTTTATTGCTGTTTAGCATGATTGGGTCCTCAATAACTAATTCATGTGTTAATCACAATTCAGTTTCGCCCACGTTAATTTATAGAATACTGTTGTAGATGCTGAATTTTAAAACTCTTTTTAGATGCATAAATACGGCCGTATGGAACAAGGGACAGAGTACTAAGTGGTCAACGATTCTTTCATGCCAAACGATTACAATAGGGCAAAATAACAAAAATCGTGTTTAAGACTATTATTTTCAAAAGTGATGAGCTGTACTGACTATCCAAGGCACAACCTAGGCAGGGGTCTAATTTTTGGAAAAGGGCTGGATACCTGTCCGTGGAAAATCGGACCTCTGCAGGTGTTTTCTATCTTGGTTACCCAACTCGAAGATCTCTTCTGGAAATCTTAGCCGATACGTGTTGGCCTGCTAACTTAGCAGAACAGTTGAGCAAATCTGTCTACTTTAAAAGAGTTGTAAAGTTATTTTATTTTGTGGTTTTATACTTGTACAACATTCTAAAGTTGCTAGGCATTGCCATATTTGAATATATGGCACAACATTCACCTTTGTATGTAAGATATCTGTAGAATTGTATATTATACATTTAATATTGTAAAGAACTTAACGTATAATTGTCATGTATTTGTGTATGCACATTTCTTATACAGTACTTCATGCCATAAACATTTCTGTAAAGTAAATGATCAAAAATAAGCAAGTAGGGTGGAACACTCACTGTATCTCCCATGTTGTTTGAAAGAGGTGAGAATTTTTGATTGCGTCTCCTCTGGCCTTTATCCATTCAGCTTAATGTAGCCATGTCTTACAAAAAGGAAAAAAAAAAAAAAAAAAAAAAGTGGTTTATTTATTACTTTCAGACGTTGAGTTTACTTTCAGTTCAAAGTATCCTTAAATAATCTGTTCGGCTTCTTGATTTAGCCGACATACACTTCTGTCCTGCCCTCCCGCACCGGGAGAGCCCGCAGGAGCGCGGCTGAGCGCTCGTCGGTGGCGCACACTCTCCGTTCGTTACCTCTCAGCCAGGGGAGAAAGGCCAACACCTCACGTTTACATTTAATCACAGGGGCCCAGTTCTGCCACTGATACTCAGGTCTGCCGGGGCTGTCTGCAGGCGCCGAGTCCCCGCCGAGTGCTGAGCACGTCCAGCTCCCGCCGAAGGTGCAGGCAGGCGGCCCCCGCCACCTTGGAAGCAGGATGATGCTTTTAGATAGGCGTAGAACATTGCAAGTTATTTGTGGTTGGTTGGTTTGTTTTTCTTCAGTTTGGTGTTTACCGTATTTTTTTTTATAGCTCAATAAAGCAGCTCCAGTACTTAGGGCAGCTTGCTACAGTGGCATCGTAAAGGGTTCCAGGCTGCGCCAGCCAAGTTAAATGTGAACTTGAGATGGAAAGTTTGAGCCATGACATCACAACATTGACTGCAAAATAGCGCTAAGGCAAGGAAGACATGTGGAAACAATCACTTCGTTAGAAGAAATATGCCTTTTTTTTTAAAAAAAAAAGTTAAGCTAGGACATGTTCTTTTAGTTAGTAACTTCAGGTCACTTATTTAAAGTTTATTACAGTTTCATTTATATCTTTTTTACTTATTTCCCTATATTTTTAGGCAGCAATATCAGCAAAAACTGATTTGAATTTTTACTTCTGGCCTTAAACCGTAGCAACATAACTTAATTAAGAACATTGCTCAGCATCGCTAATACAGGTTTTAAACTACCATAGAAACTCCAGCAAAGCTGTGGTGCGCAGCCAGCAAATGGTTTTGTTATGCAGGCCAAAAAGTAAATGCAGCCCGGTTTTTCACCTAATTCGATTGAACAAAATTGTTCCAATTCGCTGTTGCTGAGCACTGAAACTGGCTTGAAGAACACGAGTTTTCACTAGCACTTTGTGTACAACCCTGTTACACCACTGTGCTCCCACGTCTCGGAAAGAAAGCGAAAGAGAATGTTATGTTGTGCTTACTGGACTAATCGCTTTTGAGAAAGCAACTGTTGAGTGCATTCATTCACTGTATTAATTACATCGAGGTTTGTTGACAATTTTATTAGATGTTTGACAAGGGATAAGAATCAGCACAACAAAACATTGAAGTATTTGGTTTTAATATTTCTTTGTGGGTATTCTGTTAATATTTTAATGCAAAATGTTTCTGAACAGTGCTTAAGAACTACAAGACAATGTGAAATTCATGTTTGATAAATTAATACTGTATGTCACTCGATGTGTTACTTTAGTAAATTGTTTTATTTCTTTACAAAATAAGTACAAATAAGGGAGTATGTTTTCACACAAATTGGGGGTATTTACGAGTATGTACAGAAATCATCAAAATAACGTAATTCTAATAAACACAAGGCCTTTATAAACAATATGTACAAATTATCAATACATTTAAAACATAATTTTACACTTCCTGGCCTTAAATACCTTATGAATAATCTTTTGGCTAAATAGCAGCAGTATAAATTTTCTTCTGCTTTTCATAAACCTTAAAAAATAATTAAAACTTTTGTTTTTAAAACTATTGGACAAATAGTTCTATTTGTGCTTTCACTATGGTTTCCCATCAAAAAAAAAATATTGCCTCAAAAAAGTGGCAAGCATAACATAGTAAAAATTGAAAAGATAAATAAGCAAATGTCTCCCTTCCATGGTTACTGATAATACTGTTATGTCTGAAGTACAACTTGTGCCCACCTGCCTGCTCAATATTCCTATCCCCATGCCATTTAAAAGACTCACACTAAACTTCACTTGGCTTTAGTGCAGGCCTCTTAAATTCCAATTCAGCAAAGTGTTTAAAAAGCATTCATCCCACCTTTAAGTACTTAAAACTACTCATTATGCTTAAAGTCACACGCTTATTCATGAGCCTCTCTGGACTGGAGTCCTCGGGTCCAATCGTCCCAGGCAAAGGCATCGCCAGTCCCACGTGGCGCTGCCCTGCCAGCCCCACGGCACCGGGCTGCCGGGGGTCGCCCCTGCTCTTGGGATTCTCCAAGAGTGGAAGTGGCCCCAAAAAACTTAACAGTGACTTTAAAAATCCATATAGAATACTCTAAAATCTTTACTGAACAATACTCTCTTTTAAAACCACCATTAAACCATACTCTTTGCAATAAATAAATTAACATATTTTTTAGAAAATAAAATGCAACTTTGAATCATGTTACTAACCAGTTGCTACAAATGTGCAAAAGGTTGAAGAGCTTTAGAAAACAACTGGAAGCTAGTCAAGGTAACTAAGCTGGGACCCAAACACACAGATTTCACACACTTCGGATTTGGTTCAGCAATTGACTCAGGAAATGAGCTGTGCAGTAAAAGCAAAAATCCTAAATGTATAAAATCTGTGAGCGTGTGCAGTGGCTATTCTCTTCGCTGTGCAAAAAACTGCAATTACAACTCATCTAAAATAACAACAGGTATCGCCATGGCTAGTGAGTGGAAAGAGTGCTAGTAAAACTAAGAAGAAAACAAAACCAGCACCGTACGTGAACATACAGGTTGACACCACGGTTAGGTCCCAATCCTCCTTGCCGTGGGATGGTTTAGGTGAGCCATTGCCGCAGTCTTCCCATTTGCGTCACTTCAACGACAGCTACTTCAGCCTTACCTAAAATGGCCAAGTGGAGCAAGACTTTGATGTTGGTTGTATCTGTGGATTTAACACTTGAAAACCTTTTGCACATTTTTTTTTGTGTTTTTTATAGTATTTTTTTTTTTTTTACATAAAGGGGATTTATTGCATGTGACAATTTTACAAAACAAAATTACTGGAACATTGACTTCTGAAAAAAATAGAAGGCACATTAAAATGACAGCTTTTCAATGCAAGTTGAGCTTCTGTATGGAGAAATCAGTACAATTCTTGGCTTTATTTAAGCAAAGCTCGATAGAGCAGGAGAGAATGGCTCATTTCTCTTTCCTGTTCCATGTAGAAGATGAAGTCCCTGAGGTTTACGCGAGTTATTTTCTGTCGTGCATACTGCCTGGATGAAGGGGTCCCCAAGCCAGCCTGGCTGCCACCAGACATACCGAGACCCTGCAAAGAAAACACAGCAAAGTCAAAAGTCCTGCAACAGTAAGGAGTTTCCTCGTACTCTCAGGTTTACGAGTACTAACTGCTGGATAATTTTAAGCCTCTTAAATGGATTATTATGAGCCTAATTCTGAAAGTATTACATGAGATTTTTTCCCCCTTTTTTTTTTTTTCCCTCTATTCTTCTGAGTCTCACCAAGTTAACCTGAGTAAAGGAACTCAAGTGAAAACGCATGTGAGGCCAGACCTTGTTCATTTACAACTCGAGACAAATATGTCTGACCAATTCTCCTGCTACGGTCATGTAAACCGTTGACCTATTTGATCAGTTTGATTTCAGGAGCCTTTTAAGGACAATACTATGCAGCAGATAAAGCCATCTTTAGTGTATCAAACATGCACACCGTCCTACTCCAACTCCTGGATCTAGGACTGGAGAAAGGTGAGTGGTGTATCAGGATGTTGCTACTACAATAACCTCGGCAGCTGCAAGTCCCACGGGGACCCGATTCTCTCCTCTGGAACTGCTGAAGAGAAAGGCTTTAGTGTGGGGAGGTACTGAACAATCTTGCTCAAGTACACAACCAATGCTCAGCCGAGAGATGGAAAATTACATAGGAAAATCACAAAGACTCGGACCACGCGATGATAAAGTCTTTAAATGGATTCAATGGTACTAAATTACTACATACCTCATCCTGGCTTTCTATATAGACAGAAAATTCACAACCCGGGCCCGAGAACACTGTGATCTGAATATTTAGAAATTGAAAGGATGTAATTACAGGGTCTCTGCAGTCTTGTTGAGTTTAAAACCGAAACCTGACACACACACACACACACGTTTAACCCCTTTTTCATCCTTAGGAGACCATTGTTTTGATTAATTCCAATTGATTTCTGGCAAAATAAAATGTTCTAACTTAGAAAAATAGGTTCCAACCTCTAAAAAGATTTAAATTACCTTTCAAACCTCTAAGACATCTGGCAAAGCTGTCAATACTTTTAAAATCCCAAAATCACTTACAGTTGCTCTTAATAACCTACCTCTCGTTCCCCAGGAAATTCATATTGTAGGATCTTGATTCTAGCCATTAAAAATACAGTTAAGTGTAATTTTACTACTGAAAGTTTGTAGGAGAAACATAGATGGCTTATTGCAAGTAAGACATGGCAGTCTTCTCTGTTACTTTTCTCCCTGTGTAGCAGCAGTCAGACTCCTTGCAGAACTATACCATTCAAGTTACTTCTCCTATACCTGATCATTAAATTACATTAGTGGGGCAAATCCTATTCTCTTGTAACCGCAAACACAAAAGGCCTAATGTAGAGAAATGAATGTGGCTAAGCTTGCAGGCAAGAGAGGGAGAAGCCCACAACCTTTGAGCCACATGAGTAATTGATCTGAGGGATTCTGTTCCCCAGTACAGAGTAGTTTTTGTTAATAGATTAATTGATTCACCACCTAACCTCACTGCTCATAGGAAAAGCATGTGCTGCAGCTGCAAGGGTTGCTCATCCATGCTGAAGCCAGACACATCCCCAGTGCACAGTCCATTTATTTAGCAGTGCTCTGAATTCAGCCTTTACACAAAAACGCTTTGCATTCCTGAAAGCAGCAGCAGCGTTTAAACTCGTACTCTTTATCTTCTACAGGTCTGGAACTATACCCTACCTTAAGCTGCCTCTCACCTGCACTCTGCTCATGCACTCACTTTGCCACGGCTGCTGCCACTGTTTCCAGCTCTCCCAGAAACTATGTATATATGTTTATTTTAAATCAAGCTGCCTCAAAAATATTTTTCTTGAATCTTCTCTGTTCCCCAAACATCTCTCCCCCTTGCCCCAAGTAAAACTTATTTCAGATTCATCTTAACTACAGCTCCTGAACAATGACAAATACACTTGTACAAAATGCGGCCACCTCAAACACATCTAAAAAATACTGTCCATAGCGTGCGGGACTAGAACCATCCTGCACTTCCTTACCAAATATTAACAGAAAAGCTACTTAAGTTTTTAAATTTTTCTTCACACAAAACCATTTCTTGAATCAGTTGAGGTACATTTACAGCAAATGACTGCTTTCTATTTGGACAAAGTAGCTGGAATTAAGATGTGGTAAGTCATATTCACTGCATTTATCACTTGAGATACTGAACTTTTACGTAGGAAGAACATATACTTAATGCAACATCATAACATGGCATTAAGCTATGCACCTTCCTGATTGCACTTGTAAGCCCACCAGTTACCTGAAAATTCTGTAATTGTTTTACAAAGTGGAAAAAATTGTAACAATTATTTTAGAAAGTGCAGAAGTACATCTGTAAACCGACAGTACAGTAATTTATATCTGTCAATATGATCTCTAAATTGAAGACCATTTTTTTTGGTGCTGCATTGTACTCAAAATTATTCTGCAGATGCTACATAAAAAATATAGACTACTAAATGCCATGATTTTTTCATTACATACATGAGGCAAGCATAGTTAAAAATAACTGCCAAGAATAGTGGAATTGAAGAAAAATCTCAAGAAAAACTCAAGAAAAATCACATTTTTGATCAGCATAAGAGACTTTACGTTAACCCAAACAACGCCGGTGTTGTCTGTATCTATGGCAAGTAATAAGAGTTACAAAGATAAAAGCTCTAATAAAAAAATACATGGTTGTATATTGTTTACATCCTTTATTTCCTGGCCTGCCACACTGAAGCTATTACCAAATCACACCCACTCAGATACACATCAGTTCTAGCTTTTGTATCAGTGAACTTCTATTTATAATTTCAGATGTTCCAGACCAGAAAAAAAAATGTAATTTATATACGAACCCTTTCTGCCTCTTCATTTTGAGACTGCTTACATACATGAGTTATAGTGACTTCTTACCCCTTCCATCCCATCCTCTCCTCCTCCCCACTGCCTCTCCTCCCTTGCTGCTTCAGTCCTGCTTTCTTGTAACACACCCAGGTGACTGCCTTGAACTCGGCAATTGCAAATCCAACAGGACAGCAAGGAAGCCAGCAGACAGCGTGATTTTGTGCTACACCTGTTCCTCGGGGGGCTACAGAGGGATGGGCTACAACAGGGCTTACCTGAGACACCCCCCTCCTCTAAGTGCTGCTCCCAGCTGGGACTGAAGAGAAAAATCAATCCACAGAAAATCAAATGCAGGAATTTACAAAAACGCCATGGCGCTGTGCTCTCTGTTAACCTGTAATCCAAGACCCGCTGAAACAGTCAGAGTCCGTTTACTTTAATGGGCTTTAATGCGCTTCAGATACGCACAGCTGATGTATATATAGCTTACAGTATTTTAAATAAGTATTGAGCTGTCAAGCTCAATTCAACTGTTGGAAGCTACCTAGTTTGAAATTATGGCTCAAGAAGAATCACAGTAATTGTTGGTTCCGTGTGCACATGTTGAAGCACTTCTGAACTCATGCCAGACGTGACAAGATCTGGGCCACCCATCTCAGCCTCTTTGCTATTTCCATGATGGCCCTCTATGAAGAAACTCATGCTGTTGGAAAAGGAGAATAAAAACGGTCCCAAATAAAATATTGACCAAAGACTTGGCAGATCACTAGGTAAATATACCACAACCTGCCAAAGAAATACACTCTCACACTGACAGGGTAGAAATTAAAACAGATAGTCCTGTGCACAGAGAAGCCAACGAAGCCTCATTTCCGACAGATGTCTCACATTTCCCTGGTACTGCTTACCACAATAAACCCGGCTCCTCTACGGAGCATTCCTCACCTCCTACCTCCTCCAGAAGTACTCTCAGTCCGCTGTACCCCCCTCCCCCGTCACAACCTCCCCCCACCTCCCAAACCTGCACCTTCTTCAAAACAGTCTCAGAACTACTCCGTGGTCGGCTCTTCTCCCACCCTCACTTACCAGCCAGGCAAGTGCTGTCCCACGGGGTGGGTGTCCCACGGGGTGGGTGACCCACCAGGCTGCATGTGCTCATCGGCCACCCAGCAGACACATGGCCCCCAAGCCAAACCTGGGCTTGCCGAGCTCATCCTGCAGCCTTCTCCTTGCTGGCGAGACCAGCACGTCTCTCTTTCCTGTACCTAAGCCAACAGTTTCCGTGGAAGTTGTAGGGACTTAAAATCTTGAGCTCCTTCCTACCTCTGTACCCCCTTCTGCTGCCCGCCCCCCCCCAGTCTGATCAGTATTTCCTGAAAGGTTTAAAAGCTACTGGAAAAGAGGGCTGAGACAGATACACCTCTTCTGAAATTTTCATGGACAAACTTCCTTACTGCTCAGAAAGTAAAAATGTCTTTATGCATTACATTACAATAATTACAGCAGCAGGTGTATGAAAATTAAACCTAGTAACTCTCAAAAGTGTACTGTGTTCCTTGCTCGAGATAGAAGTGCTTTCATGTAAGAAAGCACATGTAATACAAAATCTACACTTATTTTTATGATCATGATTTCTACCGTTGAGCAATTACATAAATTTTTTCACAAACCCATATACCTTCAGCTCTGAATTACAGAACCACGGAAATACAGTACGATATTCTTGTCAGGAAACACAAAGATAAGGGCAAATATAAGACTGCATTTAATATTTTATCCATCCTTCCTTCACCAGAAAACAATTCAGTCCTGACATCTCTCCTTTGAACATAGTCTTGATCTGCGGCTATTGCTTCTCTGTGACCCAGACAGACAAGGCAATAATGATAAAAGATCTTCTGGTTTTCTTCCCAGGCTACATGGCACATCCTCGTGGCAGACTTTCACTTCAAGCCAAAGTCTGAAAGTAGGAATCATACAGTAACAATTCAAAGCCAAGCTATCTATGGAGTAAAAAAACCACCAGGAATTTCGTCTCTCCAACCTCTGTGCACTGAAGAGGAGTGGGAAGATAAGGTATATATTAGACTGCTCTTATGAATAGGAGGTTTTGGTTCATAAGAAATATTCAGGAGATACTGTGCAGCAATGATGTTTACTTGCATAAAGTAGATCTTCGGCTGAGAGGCACTTTGTACATGAAAAACAGGTATAGTATTATGTATGATTAGCTGTCCCACATAATTTAGGGTTTAATTCAGCACCTACTGAGGCTAATACTAATGATTTCACTGAATTAAATAAGAGCCAAAACATCCTTAAATCAGTATTCCCCCAAAGTACAGAAAAGTAATTAATAACTGTTTGTCAACACCTCAAAGATTAACAGTACTATATGAAATATAATTATATCCACAAAAGGATTGTGCATCTTCATATGCACAATACGGTGGCTTTACAAGTGTCTTTAGAACGATTCATCACCAAAAGCTATCATTTAGGCCTTCAGATCAGCAACATTTACGGGGAGGATTAGATACCATTATTTCTTTGGAAGCTAGTTATCTTCATTTGCAAACATTTTTATCCTGTACTATTTTAGCGCAACTGTTCCTACAGACTCCGTTTTGGCACGCGTTGGCTTGCTACACCCTCTTGGATGCAAATGCATCTCGTTTCCCCTGGGCACATAAACACACACCTCGCCCTGCAGACAAACATCAGAAAAACTGATTTGCACAAGTATTTACAAGTACTTCAAATACCAACACAATTGCAACATTTCAAAGACAGCATGCAGTAATTTTTATATTAAGAAATAATGAGAGGAAAGTAAATCATACTAAGACGTGGATACAGTGAAAATTTTTTCTTTAGATGGGATCACTTTAGTTTATAATTACATGATGTTATTTGAACCCAAAGAAATGGGCTGCCATTACAAGAAGAATGCTTTATATGTACCTGCCCTTTGCCTTTACAACGGTAAGCTAAGTCACATAGGCAAGCACTGTTGTAACTGAAAACCTGCTCTGTAAAACAGCATCACACCAAAAACTTCCAGCTGAGAGAACCTGGCATCTATTGCCAACCGGACCACCTATTCCTCTGTTCCTTCCTCTAAGAGAGTGTTCCCCCCACAAACTGAATGAGAGCAGGGGCAAAAAGCAGGCAACGTGGCATTTCAGTGAGAAACAATTTGGGAAGAAGTCTGCCCCGGTGGAAATAAATAATGCAAACAAAGTGTAAGGCAGCTACGGGCTATGACATTTACCTGCTCAAGGGAGATGGGTGTGCAATTCCCAATCCTCAACCGGTCATTTTGAGGAAGAAACCAGACTGCAACTAGTTCTAACTTTGTAATCAATTTCTCCATGTAGATCTCTGATAAATCACTGCGTTAGCACAGAAAGAAAAACCCAAGTTTTCTCCTGTACAGAAACGGCTCTGCATTCTGTGAAGACTTTTAACCTTTTTAAGATCCTTCAGTGTCCCTCACTCTTCGCTTGGTAGGTGATAAAAAAAGATGCCTTGTATTCTCTGCGATTTCTTGCAACACAGTCACGATTTTCTTAGTGGTGCAGGCTCCAGGTCTTCTCATTTCCTTTGTTCACGGACCTGCTCTTCACTGCAACTATAGATCTTGCCAACATCTTTATCCACAAACATCTCATACCTATCACAATTCACTGCCTTACTTGGACTTAAAAGCAATGACAATTTTACCTGATTAAGAACTCTAAGTTTGGGCTGCATTCTTGGCATGGTAATTATAAGTGGAATATTCTATTTATCCTGTTTCCATCATACACATATATTTTCATTTTGCTTGGAATGTTTCTCCTCCCATGCTTTCCAAATGTTTAATCAAGTGTTGATCCCTTTGAAATACTAATCCTGCCAAATTTTTTTATTGTTATTTTTCAGGCATTGTGGTGCTTTTACCTTCTCATCTTTCTCATCTTTCAATATTAGCATGGCGGGTGTGCGTGTGCGCCTGCCTTTTTTTTTTTTTTTTTTTTTTTTGAAAGGACTTGCCCATCTTACTCCAGCCCAGTCATGCTGTACATCTGTATATTGTTTCTCATTGGGAGTCAAGAAATGTCAAATCAACTTTGGGAGAAGCCCTACAGCTCAACTTGCAGTATTCACATTTTCCTTGAATTGTATTTGATTCCCATCTGAATTTTCTCTTGTGGTAATCCTTGATATTAGTTCAAAACCATCTCAGTTTTACATACTGGGTGGTCCTTTCTTTTCTAACTCGTATGATTGTGACTTCCATTTAATCAGAAACTTAAAATAATTAAAATATTCTTGACATTCATCAATCTCTAGACACATATAACTGTAAAATTTAATTGTTCAAATATCTAATTAAAATATACATAATTGCTGTGCAGTAAAGGTTGCTTTTTTGGTCTGTCTGTTAGTGAAGACGTGCTGAGCAGAACAACTGTAGGGGAGGGCAGGGTAACTGGGGGACTAAATTCATTCATAGCTGGTTTTGATGAAGAAAAAATCAGCACAAACAAGTGCATCATGACATTTCACGTGCTAGCTACGTCTTACCTATTTAGGGTGAGACACAGATACTATACAGCTGTTTCACATATTGCCAGTCCTCCTGTGGGAGGGGGGGAAGAGAGGGAGACAGAGAGAAAAGTATCTAAATCTTGAACACAAAATCACTTTCTCAAGTCTTGAGAGCATGAATTGCCCTCATTCATCTCAACTGACTTTCCATTCTTAAGCTTAATTATGATGTATAACACCCAGACTTTAAAATAATTACGTTTGCAACTGTTGGCCACCCTGCGCACTCCCAGCAATTGTGCAAGTGCCAATCAAGTGACTTTATGCACCACTTGCCAAACAAAGGGCAAAAATAGGCACAGATCTACCAGCTCTTGGCACGCTTTATTCCCGTGCAAAAATTTGCTCACAGATTAGTTACTATCTATGAACAGTGGTATACACCTTTCCCTATAATTTCCAGAGGCTCCTCTGTGGATTGAGGGTAGTATACGGCCCTAATTCGTACACCCAGCTCATTAAATAAAACACAACAAAGCAGGCAATGAGGTTATCTCTGGATGGAGTGGCAATAAAATTAAGCCCTAAATGCTAATACCTTCAGCTTGCAGGATAAACACGTTGTCAGAACACAGTCCCATGTACAGCAAATAAGACGTTAACATCTGTAAATAAAACGTGGAAGACGGCTAACACTCTTTCCATTACTGTAAATATCATGGAATATAATTAAGGCCTGGCGCATCTCAGACATCGGGGAGAGATGACAGAGTTCAGCAGGGAGAAGTCACTGAATCATTTAGCCACTCATTTCTTGATTTCTTAACATTTCTGTTTCTTACATTTAAGTCTCCCTCTTGTTTGTTCAGAAAATATTTGAAAAACTTAATTCAGATTGGCACAAAGAACTCCTGGAAGAATGACTGCAAGAAGGAAACAAGGTGGGCTTTCTTTCCTGCAGTCATCAGTAAGCTTATAAAAGCCCCCATTCAGTATGTTCTTTCATTTCCCTTCTACAGTACGAAGACAGACCCTTACGCATCATGGTCACCATGTGCTGTTTATCTTCCTCAGGTCCTTTATTTCAGATGTGAAAGCTCTGCTCTTAGTCGTCCCTAACTTCTCGTCTCTAACTTCTCATCTTTACTACCCTGGGAAGTCTGGATATGACTCAGACTACCTTAAGAAAAGAAGAATTAACAAGTAAATATCCCAACTATCACCACTTTTCCTTTATTAGAAAAACCCACAATATGTATACTTATTATTTAAAATAAACTAAAAATCAGATAGCCAAAATAGAATGTTCTGTTATGAACAACTCTAATTAAAACTGATATTAAAATATATAACAGGGAATAAGTTTAAGACACACAAAATCACCTAATACCATAAAACATGTGTGCATATTGAACAGCTATTACTAACAGGTCCCGACAGTTGACAACAATCGATGTATCAACAGACAACTTTCTCCTATCTATTGACTCCCAAAATAAAATAAACGTGAACATTATATAAAAAAAAGAGGGTTGCAACTACAGAAGACAAACCCTTCTCAAAGTACTAGCCAAAAACAGCGGCTCGTGATGGGATTTTTTTTTTGGCAAAGTTAAACAAAAGGCAGTGGGGTGTAATATATTCACCGTCTCTGGAAGGGAGCTGGCACAACCCATCATCAGCAACGTGAGAACTCGAACAGATGACGGAAGAGGGCAACCGAGCAGACATACGCCAACGTACACACGCACACGCATGGAAAGGGATTACTAAATTAATTAGAGAGGCAAGTGAAAAAACAACATGGAATTCAGAATGCGCTCAATAGTATGGAATGATGCTACTGGCCTATTTTTACCATTGGCAATAGGAAAGGAGGAACAGTTAGCTCTAGTAGGAGCAAGTGCATTATGATACAACACAACATGAG
This sequence comes from Falco rusticolus, assembly GCF_015220075.1. NCBI lineage: Eukaryota > Metazoa > Chordata > Aves > Falconiformes > Falconidae > Falco > Falco rusticolus. The sequence continues at coordinate 11,131,261 of NC_051201.1, read as the reverse complement.
CATTATAAAATGCGAGATGAATCTCAAGCCCAGAGGCTCTTTAGCACCACTCCAAATCACAACTCCCTGCCTTCATTTTTCTTCTTTGCTACCATTCCACTTCTTCTCCCAGTACTTCTGACTTTATTAACCCTTTTTTCTCTTTCTTGCCTTTTACCTTCCTATTTTCATGGTGTCACATCATATTCTTTAAAAAGTGTCTGAGTAATAACAGCAGAGATTATGGATCAGAAGTCAGGTTTTCTGAGGTACTCTAACCCAGGGAAGCTCCAGTTCCTTCCAATAAGAAATTTATCACTTCCCTGGCACCTTAATAAGACAGCGTGCTCTTCTGAAAATCTGGCCCCTGATTAAAAGTTGCAAAAATCATAAATCAAATCGTAACCTGTTTTTAATGGTCTGAATTCAAGTGCTGTGAATTTGTTTTTTCTTTAAATACTTTCCCCAGAAATTCAAGTATAACAAGCCTGAAACAGACTTCCTGAAATACAAGCTTCATTTTAGCTTTTTGGGAATTGGAAAAGATACAGTTGCATGCTATTCCTAATTTTTTGTACCCCTTTCCACAACAGTGAGCTCTGTTGTGCAGCTTAACTAATTATGGCTTTGTCATTAACCTGGCCTGAAATTATGAAATCAGTTTTTCAAGAGCTTTTTTGCTCTTTCTAAAAACCTGAATTAGGATCACTGATCTTTCCACACAGTACATACAATGTGCTACCTGGACGTGTGCGGCAGTAACATATGGTACAGTAGGTTATAACTATTTTACCATCTGTTCTATCTGAACTCTAACCCTGATCATCCATATCAGCTTTTCCCACTAACTGCCACAGTTCTTAGATCTTGGCTTCCACTTACCCTTTTAAAATTAAATTGCAGCAAAACGCACAGCCAGATTATATGCTGCTCTTCAGAAGCCTTCCCTGCTCCCCAGGTGAACAAAATAATTCTTTCAAAACTACAGGGTTTTGTTTTCTTTTGGTTTCTTCCAGTCAGTAAGACAAATCAGCAACTAGAACATTCTGTATTCTAAAAATATTGCTCAAGATGATCCTGCCGTATTCTTTACATACTACACTCTTATTTAGAAAAGTGCATCACCTTCAGCAGGAACTACATTGGACTCAACGCCTTCCAAGAGCAAACTTCAGGTTTTTAGCAATGCTCCCCACAGTGCCCGACTCCGTCTCTGTCTAACCGACTCACACTATGAAGCAGGCTGGGTCTAATGTGTTTTTTGCATAAAAAGCAACATTATTATGGACAATTTACCATCTTGCTACTCTGCATACCCATAAAAACTAAACAGCATCATATTAAAAAAATAAAATGTTAATTCTATGGCAATAAACATCAGTTCTCCCCAAAGTTTGGAAAAATGGACAGATACTGTAAATCAAGAGACGGTATTTGAAACTTCTACTATTATTGGGGTTTTTGTTTTGTTTGGGTTGGATTTTTTAGTGTGGGGTGGTTTTTTTTTTTGGTTTGCTTTTTTTTTTAAAGACTTACATCCCATGTCATCAAGTTCTATTTCATATAGAAGTTGGAGTTTGAAAGTCTAAGCTTTGATTCAAGGGATTGCCAGAACAGCTCATCTGGTGGACTGCTTTCAAATTTAGTCTGCCTTGTTTACAAAAACTCAAATAGCTACACAGTAATTAAAATTCATGAAAGACCGTGGCTTTGGCGTAATTTATACATACCCATACAAAACTACTACATACACACAGACATATGGAAAACATAAATATATATTTAATAAATACTAATGATAGCCACAAGAACATATGCACCTCTAGTTTTTATTATATGTAAATAAAACATTAGCACTTGACAGTACTAGTTCTTATGGATGATGATCACCAATTACTGTTTTACAATATCTAGAGTTAACTCAAAATATTAAATCATAACAGCTCAGTAAACTTCTCTGACTCATTATCAACTGAACCAGACCGTAATGCCTACACAATGAAAACTACATTTATAACAGAATACCTTTGTAAAATGATTCAACTTTTGAAATTACGATAATCCCTTCTCATTAAAAGTATTGATATCTTCTCCATTTTGAAATACTGTATCATTTCTACAAACACTGTTTCCCTTCTGATTTCTGTTTAGTATCTGAGCAAAAGGGGAATTCGATTTTTTGAATGTGTGAAGAAATCAGTTCATGAGATATAATTTTGCTTTTTCACACATGAGTAGTTTAAATATGTTATTCAATGTTCTCTAGAGGCACAAACATAAGGCATGTAGGTTAGAGAAGACAAAACTACTTACTAGTCTGCTACCTCAAATGTCTTTCAAAATATGCAACTGAAGGATATAATGGAAATTATTGTTTAATTAAAGAATACTGAATTTAGTTGTAATCAGGGTCCTATTACACAAAGAGCACACAGTGACCATATAAATATACAGAGGTCCTGAATATACATATATAATGCCATACATGTTTTCCTATCACACAAAAGCATTATATATATTATAGCTCTAGATGGGGGAAGACAGAAGTACTTGTTTTCTTTTGGACTTTATGCTAAAAGAACCTCTTCCTTCCCTATACAATGCAAGAGAAATAAAAGCTTTAATGGGTAACAAGTAGAGTTTACACTTTGCCTTTCCTCTCCAAAATATGACATTAGCTCCGCCTCCCCTCCCAATTCTCTTTTGCATTCAAATATTTCCACCTCTGCATAAAAATGACTTTTATCATGCAGTTTTGCAGACTTTCCTAGGCTGGCACCCCAGGAGCATAATCCTGATTCACAAAACAAAAACATCTAATTACCCCAGCTGCATAATTCATTGGCCCATAAATAAAAGTTGGCCAACCCATGATCTTATCTGGCAGACTCTAGGGAGCAAGGGTGGGAATCTCGCTTTGGGAGAAACACTGGTCAGGGCTGGCGGCAGCCGCTGGGCTTTGCAACAGGAGGTCGAGCGCTCCCCTTGGGTGCCTTGGTCCTGCCAGGGAGAACAAGGGCAAAGGAGAGGGTGCCATCCTGCAGCCTGGAACTTGTACACTTGCAGGCAGTTAGTCCTGTCTTTAGTTGCTCACTCTGCTTGCAGGTGAATCACTTAACGAGAGGTTTCTATCTGAGCTGTGATCCTCCACAGCCTAGCACGCTGCAATGAGCCACGCGCACTTTGTGATTAGCTGAACTGCAGTAGTAATGAGCAAGAGAAAATGCTTGAATTTGCAATACTGTGAGTAAGTATACACTACAGGTTTGCTTCAGTGGTACTGAGAGGCAAGACTGTAATTTGAAAACCAGACATTGCTCAGATGACAAAAATGAAACGCACTTATCGAGTATTCCTTACTTTGCATCTATTTTTCCTATAATGCTGATGAAAAGCTCCGTACATTTGCACTATTCTGGCAAGCTTCCCAACAGCAACAGATACCTTTTAGATACTGTCTATGGAGAATTTCTGCAGGTCCTTTTATTATTACTTATTTAATTTACCAGAGTTGCTCTTAAGTTCCATCTAGCCTTTGAAAAACAGCGTCCTGTTTGTTTTCATGATCAAGTAGCTGCAATTCACTAAATTACAAAGCAAGACAAGACCTGGGCCACTCTTGGTGCCAGCTAGCAAAACACTGTATGGTGGGTCTCACATGAATTCCAAATGGAAAGAAATTATTTTTTAAAAGAACTATGAATTGGGTTCTAACGTGTAATGTTTTGCCACATAATAAAGACTAAGCTGCAAAACATTTCAATTCTCGACAATGTTTTCATTCTGCGTTATAACAAACATGAGTGGCAGACTTGTCAACCCAGTGGCGGAGGCACCATTCATCTTTCATCTCCCAGATCTGGGCTGCAACAGACTCACTTTCTCAATAGAAATGTCATCTTGGAGCCGAGAAACCTTCTTGACAAATACGTTTTTGAAACGGATGTATTTTTGCTAAACATTTTATCTTTGACAAAAATATTTTTTGACAGAGAAAGCTGCATCGCAAATTTTTTCCACCAGGTCTAATAACAAGAAGTTAGACTTTTAGGGCCTAAGTGGGGAAAGTTGTTCAGACTAGGACGCCTTGCTGACTGAGATGAGGTCTCCCTGGCTACAGCCCTGACTACTGCTGTAACTACAGTAATGGAAATATATGTCCATTAGCCATTGCGCTGTCTTGATTTATCTGTGTTTACCCTAAACCACTAAGCTACAGGTCCCCCCTCACTGTGGCATTCAGAGCAAAGCTACGAATGGGACCTAACCCTGCCTCATCCTCCTCGGCTGGTCTTCACAGCTATGTCTGAATGACTACTTCATGTACTTAAGTAGTAATTAACAACAGAAATGTTTAGAATAAACGAGTAAGGACAGGGCATTGGAAAAAGAGTTAACAGATGTCCTTAACATTGCTGCTGGCCTAATAACATTGCTGCAGTAATTTATTTGATGTGGGGTTTATTTAGCTGCTGCAAACATATAAGGGTTATAATAATCATAAGCAGGTTGCATTAAGCACAATACATCTTGGATGTGTAACATAGTGTTAAAAATAATCCCAGAAACAGTATGCCTTAAAGATATTATATGTGCAATATCTTCCACAATCTGATTGTGAAAAGCTAGCCAGAAAGCATCTTTCAGACTTAAAGAATGATTTTAAAAAAATAGAAGCCAAGACTTCCTTCACAGATAATTTTGCCTGTATTTTGGGATAGCAAACATCCAATTCAAACATCAAATCCTGGCATACTTCAGTAAGCTATCAGCACAGCAGTGCTGCCTTTTTTCCTTTGAAAAATGAAAGAATTAAATTCAAAACAAACAACTTCAATTTAACACCAAACTACAGGATAACCAATCTTAAAAATGTCAAATTGTAATGGATCTTAATACCCATATAAAACACAAAAATAGTGGCATTGTTCCTTGGTAATGCATAGCAACCTTACAGAATTTCAGTGAAGGAGAAAGAAGGGAAAAACACCTTATTACTTCTAACTCCTGCGAGCCATTTTGGTCTCCAAAGGTTTTAGACTGCCTCAGGCCATGTGTCTGCAGTGTTTCGGGAAATGACTTGCCTTCGCACGAACACTGCTATGTTCTGCAGCACTGCTGCCCCCCAGCATCCCCGCTCAATTTCTATTTAACTCTTCCTTACCTGTATCAGCCTTTCCCCCCCTATTTTGCAGCAAGATTTTTGAAAGCTTTTGCTTAAAAAAACCCCAAACCAAACACGCCACAGAAACACAAACCAAAAACCCCTCTGCTTTTTCTGACAAGATTTCTCAGAAACAAACAGGGCCAGAATTTATCTCTATAAATCTTGGAGAGAAAAGGAAATCCATGTTAAACTAAAATATTTGGAAACAAAACTAGTTTAGCTAGCAATCGTCATGGAGCTTTGAAGTTTGATATTGCTTAAGCGCTTGTCTGTTTTACCTCTGTTAACAAAGAATAGTTAGAAAATAAAAAATCATCAACATCCCCATAGACAACAATGGCATGACTAAAATTCTTCACCTATCGCTGTATTTAGATTTTTAATTACACTCCCAGCACCACATTACAGGCTACAATTAAGTCCCTGGATAAGGCCTCATAACTACTAACCAATTTGTCTTAGCAGCAGTGTATTAAAAGTAATAGGAAATAACCCATCTAATATATTGGGAAAGAGAAAGATTTAATCCTCCATAAATTTTTTTTAAACTCACTTAGCAGAGATGTTTTGTGTTTCCCTCTATTTTCTGTAAAGATTCAAGGCTATGCACTGCGAGCTATTTTGCTTGATAGCTTTTTTAAAAACCTCTAGAAAATTCGTAGCCAAGGTCACTGCTCATTGACTCAAAATATGACAGTGAGGCTACTAAAATATTCTGTTCATCTCAGAGGTTGAGTAAGCAGCTCTAACTAAGAGGAAAATCAATATAATACTTCACAGTGAGGAAGAAAATGGAAAATAGTTTAGCAGTTAAGTGGTTAATGCAATTCCTAAGTGTTCAGCAATCATTGCAATTTAGTGCCATTTCGATTATTACACAATAAACAGACCATGTTGTCTGGAAGCAAATTTTTATGAGTATAGCTGAAGGGGTTGCAACTTATTTAGCTGCTGAAACTCTAAGGGAAAGAACATTTCTGAATGCTAACACTACAGATCAGAAATATACAGGTACACTAGAAAGGTTATTTTTAGGTCACTACTATGGTAACTAACCACACTGACCTTTAAAATTAGTATGCAGTTCAAGAAAAATGAAGTTCAGTAAAATCCTCTAAACAGGATAATTTTAATAAACAATATTGCACATTCTTAGAGCAGAATGTTGTCACTTTTTTACAGCTATTAATTTTACTTTTGTATCACAGCACCATAATGTAACATATAAGGGCATCACGATGCAGAACTGACTAGGAAAAAACATGTAAACAGCCAGAAAACTGATTAAACTATCATTAATTTATGCTTAAAGAATTTTTAAAAGATTAGGAACTGCTATATTTATTTTCACAGAACAAAATAAAACTGCTAGCTAGAGAAGAGCAATTTTTCATATCACATGAATTCATGGAAACATTCATAGTAGGTTTAGTTAAAACCATCTTTCTTTGTCTCATTTTGTTGAAATACAGAACTTTAAGTGAATTTCAAAAGCAAACCCAGTTCGACAATTTATAAATTTGAAGACAAACAGGCCAAAGTTATGTTCAGGGCAGATGAATAGCATGAGATTGAGTGTATGGTTGATGGCAGCAGGGACTCAATGAAGAAAACAGTATTTTGACCAAAAGTACCATTTGAATCCGATGTACTAACGTTTACTTAGACAAAATTTCAGTTAGAATCATGGTTTTAATAAATAATATATTATGTGTCAGTCCATTAGGTAAGAAATGGAAATTTTGGCTGGTCATAAAGGTGTGCTGGCTATTCAACAAAACCACCGTTACAAAGAACATATTAACAAGTAGTATGCTGCAACTTGGAAAGATCTGATTTACCCCGTCAATTTACAGTCATCACACACAGAACACAACCGTTCTGATTTCATTAAGATTAGTCTCAGCCATGTTTGAGACTTAGCCATGTCTGAGCCATGTTTTGCGACGCTACATCAAACGGCTGACGGTAAACGAGATGCATAGTTAGAAAATATTATATGTATACCCTTCCATATTCCACATATGTCTGTATTCGTGCATATATAGAGAGATACACGCACAAGCATTTTAGTCTGGGTTATACTGTATACCTTATTCAAATTGTGGCTCTTCCAGAAGAATAAAAAAATAATTTTGGAAAGGGAAAATTATTATCTGCATTTTTTTCTAGGCTCAACGTGCTTTTGAATAACATTATTCTTGAAGTGACTTTTAAATGCCTGGATCACAATTTCTGTGAAAAGGGGGGAAAAAAATCTCTACAGCTAGTGGGAGTCTGGGTCACCAGTACAGTTTTCCTGTGTTCCTTGAATACCGCATATACCCACACCTCTTTGTAAGTCGCAGGCAGGATAGATGGGGGGTGGTCAATTAGTAACTCTATCCACCTTTAAGCCCCATCTGAAGATGAGCTCTCTTGCAATATATGCTGTATGAAGCCACAGCAAGGGACAGGCACAGTTAGCAATCTCACAAAACCCCCTGCAACACAACAACAACAACAAAAAAAGAGAAGAATAGATGATAAGCTGTACTAATATCCTCGTTTTACAACCAGGGATCTCAGTGCAGCCATCGGAGCGACCGAGCTGGTCCACTTCCCGGGACCACCCAGGAAGCGACAAATCATGGCAAGGGGATCCAAACCTCTGCGGAGGACTCTAAACACAGATAGGAAAACTAATCTTACACACGCTGGGTTGAATATTAATATAAATGTTTTCCAGGTTAAAAATTCAAATGAGAAAGCACAGACATACACATCTAATCTGTCCATGTTTAAAACGGGGCACCCAGGGCAAACTGATTTCTCTCCACTGGTGCTAATGGAGCTACACTAGCAGACATACCCTTTTCTTTTTTCCTATCTAATTCATACTTATGATAGCTTTTCCTATTTTAAAAAAAAAAAAAAAAAAAAAGGCAGTTTATAAAGAGGTAGTGACATGGCAACAGGGTCTTGTTTCCAAAAATGTAAAGCAAAATCTTAAACTTTTCTGAAAATATAAGGCCTACTGGTTGGCCTTCCCCACCTTTCCATGGGTTAATTTTGCTGATAGCGAATAATCAAATTTGTCACTTTTTGAAAGCCAACCAAGACTCCGAGCATTCTTCTTGACATCTTTTCAGCCAAGATTGCTTATAGCTGTTGGCCACTGAATGAGCTTATTTAAGGAATGGAAGGTTGTAAGTGTGTCAGCCAGATGAGAACGCTGAACAAGAAGGGAACATGGTAACACAACAGGTAGACTGCCCATATGGAAAACTTTTCCCCAAAATTAAGTCTCTCATCAGCAAAGACATTTGTTCTGTTGGTACTGCATGTTACAATCTCCACATTTATGTTAAAATACACCCACCTGACACGTTATTTTTCATTTTGCTACTTGACCGGTATTTACACAAACAAAACCTAATTTCAATTTAAACAAAACAAAAGCTCATGTAAGTAGTCATTCGGAAATAAGGTTCCACCAATATTACATTTTCCAGCCTGACAAAATAAGAGAAATATAAAGCAGAAATAATTACTGTCTGACACTAGGAAAATGATGGTGGTTAACTACACAGATTTAGCTTTAAAATACAATTTCACTGCAATATCATGGCCACATACAAGTATTCAGTTTTAAAAAGAAACTGCTAATTCAAAGGAGACAGTGGAAGGGAGTGTTGTGCGTATAAATATATATTCTTTTCATCTATTTAGTGTGCAAATGTATTTTAAATAAAATAAAATGACAGGCAGGTCTAAAGACTAAATACGAAAATACAAGAATGTCAAATGAACAAACTTTTTACTCTGCAGTTTTTATTTTATTATTAGATGCTATTCCTAACTTGTTAAAATTGATCAAATAGAAAGCTGTGAATAGAGAAAAAATTAAGCCAACTAGAAAAGTGTGACTTGGATTTAATATTTTATAATTGCCAAGGGACATACTGAGATCAATGAATTTTTGCCCGAGATGAACGTCAGAAAGAGATGTACTTCAGTCTTTTAGGGAACATTGGTCTATTTAATTCTTGTGTCTGATGCATGTGAAATATGCCTGTCTTGGCCTTCTTTCTTGCCTTAAGGCCATGCTGGAGGCAGACATTACCACTTTTAATAGGCCGCCATCTGAGGAATGGCAAGGGATCCAATAACCCATCGACTCTAATGGATTTGCCTGTTTATTCACTTACACCTTTTTTTGCAGCTAATTTTAGTTTTGCATGCTGAGTTGTTTCACTTTAAATTAAATGAATAGAAACAAAGGGGGAAAGACTGTGCAGCTAATAAACCATGATTATTTTCGAACTTCTTCGCAACAGGATCCTCCATATACCAAGGTATATCACTTGAGAACAGATTCACTGCTGCGTTTTTCCACTTGTTGTCAAAATTAACAAAGCTTCTTTTATATTTAGTGAGACAAAAAGTAGGTTATTATAAACTCTTGCTTTTAATGTACTAATGATTTGCAGCAGTATAAAGCACCCAGCTTCAGATCATTATGAGGGTTGTGAGCATCTTCAAAGAATAATATAGGCAAAGTTAATGATTGTACAGCATTATCACCAACAAAAATAGTATACAGTTTAATCCAGCCCTTCATGTATACTTTGAAGATCATATGTAATACGTAATGCGTTACTTATAAACCAAATGGAGTCCCTCCAGATACAGAGAAACTCTGAGTAATAAAAATTTTGACTACATTTGATCCTTAGGAAAAATATACATTACAGGCTAAAACTTATTAGGGGATATAATCTCTATATTTGGATTGCATTAATATTTTGATCCTCTACAGAAAAGTTCTTCCTCCCTTTCCTTGGGAGACAGCCTCTTGCATCTCACCCTCCACAACCTGTGGGTCCTCTGCAAAAGCTACTGTCCGGCAACCTCTTTTTCCAGACCCATCACTTCAGTTGCTTTGCTTTTCTCAGAAAGGCTGAAAGAAACTTACTCAGGGGCCATCACTGCAAGTCTCAGCTTCAAAACAGTCAGTTCCGAAGAGGCCTTTTCTCAAAGTCTGGCTGAATCTCACCATTCTCAGTGCTCCCTAGTCTCCATCAGTTAAGAGAGAGCAGACAAGGGCCAGGTGTCACCTGCTGATGAGGGGTCATTCACTGAAGCTCTGCAGGAGCCTTTGTGTCCCTACCCTGGGGGAATGCATCCCTTCTGGGTACACCAACAGCCTTCTGACAATTGCCTGCCCTGAGGAAATCACTGTCAGCTTTCTGGCAGCAAGTAATCAAATCCAGTCAGGAATCACCTTTTTTTAAAGGCATAAAAAAAATACGGCTTATACTTCCAGAAAGAACAGACCAGTCTCAGTCCCCGAGGTAACCAAAATACAGCACCTCCGGGGTCATCACAGAAAAAACAACTGCTGAACTGGGTCAATCCCCGGAGACTCCTACTTCACTGGTGTAAAAAACTTTTTCTTTTCTATAATAACATCTAATAAAATACAGCAGCATTTGCTCATTTGTTCCTTCTTCATGACAGAAATCTAAATGTGTGATGTCTACAGAAGACGGTAGTGTGCTGTAAGGTTTGCAGACCGAATTGCAGGAGTATGGCTATGAAAAACTAACATTAAGAGCCAAAACCTTGAGTACCAAAACTGCACCGCTCCCTGCTGCAGCTGCCAGGGAGAGTGGAGATGCATGCGGAGATGCAGTAAGTTGCCTGCAGTTAGAAGCAGGCTTGAACACCCCTTCATTTAGAATAGCATCTTTTGTTAGGAAGCTTCTACCCCTGTAAAACAGTGTCTGTAGCACTCAATAGCCGTAAAATAATGTTAAAACTCTCTTTGGAGAAACATAGATTAGAACAAAAAAGAGCCTGTACCATTTAGAAGGGTCCACAGTGATACCAGTGATGCCAATTACTAATACAGAAGGCAAGTGAAGCAGCTATAAGCAAGCAGGTTTTTTTCTCTAGCTGGTTATGTTTTCGTTTAAGGGATCGCATTATGAATCTGGCATCTCTTTATTTTTGCCACAAAGACTTCACCTCCTTTTAAACCATTTGCTGATCTCTTGCAGATTCTTTAATAACGTGGTGTGACACGGAATCAGCTCAGAGGCTTTACCAGGGCTTTTGGGCTGGATTTGGGGCTGGGTTTTTTGTCACTCACTGGTTTACAAGACATAGAAATATGTATTTCAAAGGATGATCCACCCATTATGAAAATTAGCATCTTGGCTTTTGCATTCATTTCATTGTTAGTGAATCTCCTTTCTCTCAGAATTGAGACTGCAGTAGGAGACCTTTTTTTCTGCCACAAAACTATGATCGGTATACCCTTAAATATATAGTAAGAATTAAAATAAGGCTCCTCAAATAATTTCAAACAGATCTACATATCTAAAGCATAAATCTGTTTCTGAGACAAATATTTTGGGGTAGTTACAAATCCAGCTTTCCTTTAAAAAAGGGTATACTCAGGCATATTATTTAAATGTTTCTAAAACACCCAAACTAATAGAACATTTTACAAGTGCACAAATTAAAATAATCTGTCTGCTTTAACTACATTTAAGTGAATCTGCAAAACAGGAGAAGTTTCACAGCAACAGAATAATTTTTTTTCCTCAAATCGTATTTGTGGACCTGGATACTAACTCCCAGACACACTGTGGAAAGAAAAATGGGAACAACAGACTGAAGTTGGGATTGATTTACTTCATTAGCTGGGATTACAAGTTTAACTTACAAACCAGAGGTCAAAATTTCTCATTAACAAGGGGGCCATGAATTGCTGCAGGGCTTGGTTCAAGAGGAGACCACTCTTATTACTAACTACACATTTCAATCTGTCTTTGATGTTCTCCTTCTACCCTCCTCCCTTTTATTTTTTGGCAGAGGAGTTGATTTTAATTGTAGCTATACAACACAGCTCAGTTTGCCTGAGAGCCAGCCTCCACATCTGCAGTGAGTGCAGTTCTAGTGATATTGGGTGCAGTCCATAGCTTAGGGCTAATTTTAATGGCTCCCCTTTTCATACAAGGCTCAGATTGTTTTCCACGTGATTCCTGTTAATTTAGCTGCAGGAAAGGGCATCAGTTTTCCTTGCGAGTTTCTGATCCATACTTCTAAACTAGGTGAAATGTATTAAAGAAGCGAAATGATCACAAAATGAGAGATTCAATTTTCTACCACCTCCTTAAACTGATAAAGCAAGTAATCCCACTATTTTAATACCCAAAATAGAAATACAAGATATAAAGGGTATTTTTCTTATGTCTGTATTGTGATAAGCCTTTAATTTGTGAAATGTTGTAAAGAAGCTCTTGAAATCTCAGTGCTAAGGGTTAAAAAAGGAATGCTTACACGTCTGTATATATTGCACATTTTCAAAATCTACAGATCCAAACTAAGATTTCACACTGCATTTCTCAAAACAAGTAAGAGTTGTGTGCATTACGGCAGCAGATGGTGTAGTACACCATCAAATAATAAAATGTTTAATGCATATTTTCTATTTTTGATGAACAGAACTAACATAACTGTACACAGTTAAAGGTAGAGTATTCAAACAGCTGAAAAGTGCTCATTCTACAGGACCTACTACAGTTTTCTAAGGAAAAAATGCCACTGATGCTGGCTAAACAGCTGAAATTTTCATATATTACATATAGTTAAAATCATAATCAAATTTGCCTCAGCAATCAAAGTTATATTCTATACAATTGTAACTGGCTTTAAGCATTGTGAAATTTAAAAACACTGAAAAACTGAGCACAGTCAATTTTTGCAAACAAAAAATGACACAGAGATCATTAACAGAAATACAGTATGATGATAATGTTTTTTTCATAATTTAAGTGTAGAAAAACAATTGCTAAGAGTAATGGTTAAGAAAATATTTTTTCACAGATACACTGTGTCTCGTCTTTGTTTACATACACCTATTTTGACTACAAAGAGATACCATCTCCAGCTTCATACCTATTTATTACTAGTAATGAAAGACGATTTTGCACATGGTAAATTCATACAGGTTTATGATGCAAAACCCCAAGGTGAAAAGGCAGGAACAATTAGGTGAGGATTTTTAATTTAGGACCAATACAAATTTCTATTTATTGCAATAGACAAAAATCTCCTGTACATTATGCAGATCTATTCTGTGTTTCCCATTTTCTACTGGGCCAGTTTTCACTTCAGATGTAACACTTGAGGGTAGCATATATTAAATCACTTTCTTTTACTTGTTTATATTAACAGTTGCTGTTACCACTCCATTTTCCAAGCCTTTCCAGTTGCCAGCCAGCGTTAATGCATTAGAAGGTATGCTTTCAATTCGAACTCAGAGCAGAGTATTAACTTTTCCTGATGGCCAAGTCAGTCCCCTTTTGTGCAAGTCTTCTATTACTAGTTTGTAACTAATCTGCCTGCTGGAACTCTATAAAGACCCTTTGTTTGCTTCTGGAACCAAGATTTAGGGAGATAGAAGGCAGGGGGACTTGGTCAGCTATCAGTTTCATTCCTGTTGGCAGCATAGGTCAAGTCACCGGCCACGACTTCCAGTCACCTTTACAAAATCTGCTAAAGCCACAGCACCGTCTTATCAACGTGGGGTGCGATGGCTACCTTCAAGTTTCAACAGGGGGTTATCTTAACAACTAGACATCTTTAAAAGGTCATTATTGCAGTCTAATTTCAAACTGGCACCAAAATGAAGGGTTGTCTTTGTGTAGGATTAATTTAAAAACCTCAGGATTTGATGTCAGTGGGAAATAACCAGCGTGGGACTCATAATGCTGCCTTCTCCTGCTTCTGGCCAGCACCTAGGGCTAATTTCTTAGGAGATGAAAACTATGACAAGCCCTTCAGTTAAGCTGAAAGCAGGCAGCAGTCCAGTAACACCCACAGGCCTCAGAGGCATCCTGTGACCCCCTTAGAAAAGTCACATTCACTTTGCTCTTGAGAAAGGAAAAATAATGCTGGAGGCATTTTGTTTTAAACCATGTGAAATAAGGAAATGTGAGGATGTGAAAATGAAGTGAAAAAAGTTAGAATTCATTTCCTCCCTTTGCAATGGCTTAGAAGCAAAACTGGTTCATTTTGAAAGTGTGTGTAAAAATCTGATACATTCACCAGTAGGCAGTGACTACAAAATGCTTAAGGTAAAATATGTAAATATGTAAAATAATCTCTTGAAAACCATCTCCTTTTGTGCTTGAAAGCATTTTGTAAAGCATCTTTATTTCTCAGCAGCATTAATACACAGTCAGAAAGAAAAGTTACTTCCTGTAAAAACAAAAAATAACAACAAAATTCAAGGTACTAGAAAAATATTTTGAAACAGATCTGCAGAGTAGTGAAAGGGAAGAAAATTAATGCCTAAGTTCCTTGGATGACTTCTGCCCTTTTAGTATTAATCTGAATAATAATAAAGGAACATGTAAATTACAGTTTCAAAATTTTAAACGGGGTTATTTTAACTATCATAGACTTAAGGCAAACCTAATCTGCCAAGTCTTCACTCTCATTTCATTCTAAAACTGTGCCTCACTTTTTTACTTCTATTATGCCTTTTAACTCAGATGGCCTTTTTATCTCCTAGCGAAGCAGATCCAACCTCATTTCCTTGTTCATATTGAAGAGATCTACACAAATGTACATTCAGCCTGTTTATTACTTGCTACAGACTGCTAACCTTGTACCAAAATATTCTCATTAATAAAAGGTTACACTTTGAGGACCCATTAGAATGCTCAAATTAAGAGTACATGACTACTTAGAACTTTTATTCTTTGTCCTAAATTCTTGAGCTGTATTACCGTATCACCACCTATATAATCAAAACCAAGCAACAGAGAATTCATTAACATCAAAACATTTTTCAAAAAGTTATTTCACAAGTGAGGTCTCAATTCTGGGAAATGAGCTCCAGCATTAAAAAAAATTCGCCTTGATTTTATTTTTTTTTCTGTATTTGAAGAGAGAGAAGATGTAAGGAAAGCTAAGGTGAGGAACATGTAAGGAAGGAGACAGGAAACAAAGGCAAAAGGTAGGGATCTTGAGTTACTGCAACGCAGAGGTACCGAATGATCTTTCTAGCATAAGACTACTGGAAACTGGTTGGAAAAATTCACATGGCATCAGACTCCAACATGGTAATGTAACTACATACACACCTACACTAAAAAGGAAATAACAATAAATTGGAATGATTTTCAGACATGGCAGAATTTATATAGTCCAGTTTCTTTAAAAAGTGTCTTTCAAATTAAAAGCTTTTCAACATCAATAATAATAAATAATTTATTTGCAGCATCACATCTGAGCCCCACAACCAAGACACCCCACATTCATTTATGGAGAGAGAGCCATATTTACTACGTTGTAGAAAACCTCATACTACCATCCCAGAATCCTAACACAGCACTATGAGAAGCTGAAAGGAAATTTGAGAAGCTCGTAATGCCAAAGAATGAGACATCCAAAGCCTTCGCCATTCTCTTCTTTCACAGTATTGTGGTTACATGGATAAACAGAAATGGAAAAATGGTCTGTATCTGTATGAAAATGAATCAAAACACCCAGCTTGATATTCCTTCCATCATCTGCTCAAAGCTGTAATTTTTTAGTAAAATAAGGATGGAACAAGGGACCTTAACATGCTTTTTAAATGCAAACTATTAATCTTAGAAGGTATGATTCTGCCAAATATTTAAGTCTGAAGTGCTTGCATAAATTATTTAGATAAATTGGCATTTTTTTTCCTACCTAAGACAGCTATAGTTAATGGGTCAAAACATAATTTGCCTGTCCTGTTTGAGCTCACAGACATTTGTACAAGTGTCACAATCATTCATGTGACACTTGTCTGCTTTATTATTCCATGCCAAAAATAAGCAGATCTTTACGAGATTTGTTTCTCTCAAGCACAGAGAGAACATGTAAGGAAAGGGAAAGACATGGTTAAGTGTATGCAGGGAAGCTTAACAGATACCAAGACTGCTACCTTACAACATGACTTTTTTAATCTGTACTTGTCCTCCTTGTGTTCCTTAAATTGTCATTAAATTATTGCAAGGATGTTAATAATCAACTCAGTTATGGTCAAGCATGCACTGGCCTGTAAATTCGTACCTCCTGTCCTCCCATCAGCCATTCACTTCCTCACAGGCACACAGGAGCTTTATGTCTGTAGGAACCCGAAATACCCAAGTATGTGGGCACACGGATGACTCCTCATCAGTTCTGAGAGAGAGAGAGTTTGCATATGTGCTCTTTGCTGGCAACTGCAGTGCAAGTAAACAGCTTTTCTGTAATTCCTGTATTTTAATTTCACAGCTGCTCTTTACTGAGACTTGCACATATAACCATTGCTAGAAAAGTATAGGAAAGTTAATAATTGTTAAAGGGTTACATGAAGATAATCGTTCTGTTTCTTCTGAATTGCCAATACTGATTTTGCTGTGAGAGGGGATTATGGAAAGAAATGGAACACTAGAGACAGGAAAGTAGTTACCAAAATAATCTAACAAATGCAAATACAGCTCACAGTATTAACAAAAGTGTTGGGTCTAAGACTATAGACAGATGTTAGCTTTGGATCCAGCTGTGCTGATCAAAGGCTTTATGCCCCCCAGCTGCTCCTCACTGCCCCCTGCTGAAGTTATTATCCTGAAGATCTGCCAGCGCAGTAGCTCGTGTGAGTTCTCCCTAATTCACTTCAGGCAATATCAGCCCATCGAACCCATACCGCCTATTTACATTATTTAGAATAATCCAGTTGATTTCGTATAAAGTGAGTGCACTTGCACAAACCATTCCACCATCAGAACTTCATGGTGGTGACCTCCATAAGAAGTCATACAGATGGCAGCTAGTGTAGTTGCTTACACCGTGATTTGTCCTTTTGAAGCCCTACAAGAGTCACTGCTAAAATACTGTCTTCCCCAATAACATATTTTAAAGTATTTTTAAAATCACCTAAGCAAATAAATCAATGCCTAAAAGATAGTGGTTTTTTTTCAACAAGAACACCCATGGAATTTTCCTGCTGAACTACAGATAGGACTTATAATACCACTGACATTTGAAAACAGCACCAAAAATAATGATGCAGATCTCCTGTAACTTGTGCACAGCACCAAAAACATCACAGTGTTCAAATAACACTTCTAAGAGATCACTAAGAAAAAAAACCCCACAAGCCAAAACATTGTTTTGTTTGGTGATTCTTGATTTTGAGTGAATAGATTATGCCTGACTCAACTTTCACAGTGAAATGAGGTGAGATTTTTGTTAATAAAGACAAAAAGAAATCAGGAAACATTTACAGCTGCAGACTCCTTACCTAGATATGAGATATTCTCTTTCCAATCTGTAAAATGCATTGCAAAATAGTATTTTTTTTTCATTTTAAATTTGCAGGAGAATTTTGGATCATCTTCCATTTATTTTTGGAGGTCTGTTTCAAGCCATACAACACACATATCCCAACCTTCTCAAAAGGTGTCTACCGTTACACTACACATGTTAGAACAGTTCTTTAAATACTAAATACTAATTGTGACCATCTTTTCAATTGGATTTCAGCCTGCTCTGGTAACTTCTCTCTTGAGGTGACAAACTGGCAGTACCTGAATTCATTACAGCCTGATTAATTATGCTGCTTTCATACAAAGGCGAAAGAGACTTCAATCAGAAATGGTAACCTTAAACAGTACCTGTGCAGCAGTGTATCAGAATATCAATCCCAAATCCATGCACTGTTCGTCTGCTTTGTGAATTCTTAGTAATTACGTCTCCCTTACCTATCACATAGCTCAGCTCAACTGCAACTGGTTGAATTAACTAAAGGAAGAGGTTCAGAAGATTTTAGTTCCTATTCAACAGAATTTATGTGAGTTACCAGAAGATACTGAAAACTGTACCTTATGCTCTCCACTTGCTTATCACAACCTAACTTCACTGTGCAATCAACCTTTTTCTCCCCCTGCTAAACACTAAACACAGCAGGAGTTTGTGGAAAAATGGGAAGAAGTGGAGTCAAATGTCAGAGACCTCTTGTCATATACAGCTGAGGACTTGCAAAATTTTAATCTTCTGTCTCTTTGAAGGTGACTTTCTTCAATTATCCAGAAACTGAGAACCACCTGGCTATGACCTTCTAAAGCAGTCCTATCACCAGAACATATGGATAGCCTGAAACATCCCTGTACCTAGAAAGCAGTACTGGTTTTGCTTTCTTTCTTTTCATGCTTGTTAACATGCAAAGGCAAATTAATACAAGACAAGAATCAGACATAGGTGTCTAAAATACACATTACATAATTACACTGAGAATGAAAACAAATCAAAGGTAAATATGTTCAAATAGTATTTATTGTTCCTTTACATAAAGGAACAAGGAACTTGGCAAATATTTCTTATGAATAAAGGCCCATCTTCACAAAAGTATGGGTTATGAATAGCAATGAAGAAGATAAGAGCACATAAGATAAAGTCAACTAAGTAAGCCACAGACAGAAGCAGAGCCAGACTGACAATGGAAGAATTCCCATCCTACTGGGCTACAGAGCATTCCCTTTACAATTGTTTAATGCCAATGCACATCAGCATTTATACTGAAAGAGACACTTTAGAGAAATATTTTTAAATGCAAAGTTTGGGATATCTTTTTTTTTTATATATATGGATAATACTCAAAGCATATTTCTCTCTACAGACTTAGGTCTCTCGTGCTTAAGTCTGTAACATGCCTGTGTGCTCCGCTGCTAACGGCGATTTAAAGAATTTGCTGTACCTACAGAATTGTATTACAGAGATCCTAGAGGGTATGACTAAAACTTGTTGAAATTAAGTTCTAAGAAAATACATAAATGTAGGTGATCAGTTAGGTTTGGTTTAAATCAAGAATCCTAAGCCTTTCATAGTCAATTGCCTCTAATAATAAATACACTGGGTTGACTGTGGAATCAGGTGCTTCAGAGAAACATAATAATGCATTAAAAATACTGCCAGACCAACAGTCTTCCCTCTTGTTCAAGGCCACCATTGCCTGGTATGAACAAAACCTGCAGGAAGATAGACTGTCACACTTGGACAGAAGGAGCTGGCTCCACCTGCAAAAAAAATGCAGTGACAAAAAATCATCCCTCTTGTTCTTCACCTAGGGATGCCACTGCATTAGACTTACGACCCCAGGTTGCCACATCATTCTTTTAACTAAGTAAAATAACGATGCAGCTAATACACATAAAAATAATTTATACTCTTAAAGTGTAAACGGGAAAAGTATAGAACCAGCTTGCAAAAGAAAAAAATAAACAGAAAATAAAACTTAAAGAGATTCTTTAGTAAGTACTGTTTAAATACTTAAGGCAGCTCCTCCTGTAAACTCTCATCTTTATCCAATTTCTGTAGACAAAAACCTGATTTTTGTCACGGATAAGAGATTTAAAAGCACAGAAGAACAAGCAAATGGAAAACATTTTGTGAATTAATTGAAACAGGATGTGAAACTATACTATTCATTAAATTGCTAACACATTCTTCCAAGGAGAATGAAATATAAAGAAGAATTAAATGGTTTTATTTTCAGTTATATAGTTGCCACCTTTTCAGTATTTTTCCTCAAAATTTAACCATGGAAAGAATACCTTTATATGTCTGAACAACAGTCATGAAAAGATGTACTTAATATTTTATCAATTACTATGAACTTTGATATTAGCATATGTATTAAAAGATAAAAATATATGTATTCCAATGATATATAAGCCAAACTCAAATTAATCTTGTAGTAGAGAAGATACCTCCTTCAGAGACTCTTCGATTTGGCTGGCTCAAGCAATCTGCTATGGCCATTCAACCAGTTAAATAAATTTCTATAATGATTTCACCATTTTAGGCTGCCTATCTGCAAGTTCTTACTGTCAACATGAATTACTCTGTATGCTGCAATTCCCCCATCAATTGAGACAAAGTATGACTGTTGTAGTGTTCTGTTAACATGACATGCTTCTCATGTATCTGTATTCCAAATGTCAAGATGATACGGCACAGCCAGCCAGAAGTGTTCTATTATCAGATCTAGAAGAACAATTCACACCAAAGGGTAGACTTCAGAATAGGTAGGTAAAGCATTTTCTTTGATACGCAATCTCTAGTTTGGTGTCAATTCTGAACAACTTCTCCATGTTATGGTGTCTTTCTATGCAACTGGAGTGTAAGCCGCTTAAGGAGGATTAAACTGACACAGCTTGATTTGTCTGTTTTACGTGATGCTCATTCTAACCAGACATAAGTCAGGTAGCTTTGTCTTGAGAGGGAGAGAGTAGAGAGGGTAGAAAAAGCTATAATGAGTTGTGTTTTGTTTTATTTTTCTGGAGGAAAATTGTATCAGAAATTCAGGGCAAACCAGAATTCTTCAGAAAAGAGCTACTCAGATATACCAATTGAATCCTGGAGATAAAAACGTACCTCTGAAAGCCTTAAAAAAGTGTATAACTTTTGTTAAGGTTTACATGATTACATGTTTAATTTAAAAAGCAATGACTCAATATATAGTCTAATCAGAAGTGAGTTAGAGATGATACAGCCTTGTTAATTATTTTGAAATGGGAAGACTTATGTTAAATTAATAATTTAAATAAGAAAAGCAAAAATACAATTTTATAGAATCTGTAGTTGAGGAGACATTTTCACAAGCAGAAACACAGCTTTGCTAACTCCCACGCATGCACTTAGTACAAATTAATAAATTTACCACAGCAGTATGCAATTCTTATATAGCAAAGGCAGAAATATAAAAAATTATGTTAAAAAGTAATTGGCCTTGATCATCACCAGGATAAGTGGCTTATAAGGCAATATATAACCTTTTAAAAGTTGTCTGAAGTCCAGGAAACCTTGCATCTCAGTAGCGCTTGTGTAAAAAATGCATTTGACTTCAGACCAACCAGGATTTGCTGCTCAACATAGGCTGAACAAGCTGAATTATGGATTACATTACATTTTTAATATATGGCACTGTAGAAAAGAAATCCCAATAGGTCAAACTGACTTATTAATCACTATAGCTAAAATAAATACTGTGAATAACAGCAACTAATGGGCCACAAACTAGATCTAGGTAGAGACTTCTAAAGACACTTGGAATGCTGGAGCGCGTATGAAGAATGTCAACTGAAAAGCATTAAAATGTTCATTAAGCATTCTGAATTTTAATTAATTGCTGAAAACTGATCAGATGTCAAACTGAAATGTACAATGTACACAATCTATAGATTTGGTTATGTGAAGACCAGAGTCAACATAAACAAAGTTGACTCTAGCCTATTCCTTCAAGACTTTACTCTGGATGCTCTTCATTAAGTTTTTAAAACGACGTATTATTGCTTAAGTGATCTGAACAGTGACGAATGCTCAAAACTCAAAATTGTGATCTGGGATGAGATCAGATCACCTGTTGTAATTCTTCTCTTTTTTAACCAAGAAAAGCCACAGAACATATTCCATTACAGGTAAGCTCATCAAATGAGTGACCATCTCACAATACTAAGTAGTAATTAATTAAAGACTCAGATTCAAAGTACTTCTTGACGTATATAGAATAATTATTCTTTTAGGTTCTCAATCAAGAAATGAGACACTGGCGTGAAATATTTCCAAAGATGCAATTTTTATTTACACTTTCTTCAAACAGAGAAAACCTACTTTTTATTTATTTTTCTTCTTCTGGAAGCCCTTCCATATTGGTTCTAAGTTATTTAAGGTATATTATAAAATGAAAAGAATACTTGATTTTTCCCTCCTCATCATCATCACTGGCAATTATTATTACTTTGACTACCTGAATAGCTGACAACAATGCTAGTAACAATATCTGCGGTTCTTCATTAGAGATTTGTTCTGTTACTTAGTAAGATCAAAGCTAAGTCAACAGCAGCATAAAATTCATCTCATCTCACTGTAGCTACAGTTGAGGATAATAACTTTTGATAAAAGAATTTTCTGCAATGTAAGTTTTACCAAAAGGCAACAAACTTACGGCTGTCAGTGTTGTCCAGGGGAAAAAAAAAAAAAAAAAGGTTGAGAAGATTGTAATTTGAAGCTCAATTAAAGGATGGAAGAAGAAACAATGTACTGAAGTTGCATTTTATGTTATTCATAAAGAATTGCTTATAGAGATGAGAAAATTAATTCTGGTTTTGGAGACAAGCACCAGGCATATTTTCCAGGTCCATCAGATTTAGCTCAACTTCTGCTTTGTAAAGATGTTTCTTAAAACCTTTTTTTTAAAATTGTGATACCATAAAAATGAAAACAAATTAAAAGAAGAAAAAGAAAGATTAATGAAAACTTGCTAGAGAGAGAAATGTAGGTGGCTTCCTTTACGGCTTGGGAAAACTGTATCACAGACCAGTGATATGGCCTGGGAAAAAAATGCTCTCTGCCAACACCTCCCCTATAGATGAAGCAGGCTGCAGTGCTGCTGTCTTTTTGATCAAGAGAAGAAATCCCACACCAATGACTGTTTCCCCTGACAGACTGCTTGTCCTTTTTAATGTTACATGAGAGCACCAGCCTGAATTTCCCTCCCCTCAGAGCTAGTACCACTACCACTGATTAGAGATGCTGGTCTGCCTAGGGGTACTCACTTCTTTGGCCAAGGCTGTTTAACCTGTTGTGCTCCATTTATTCCCAGCCTTCTCCTTTAGAGATAGAAACTTTGCCTTTTTTATGGATCTTACAGTATGCTCATTCTCCTAACAGAGCTTCCTCTAAATTGTTCAGTAATTGGTCCATCATACAGAGGTTCAGCTCTTGTTATGCTCCTGGCTCTGCAAGAGACTGTCGTGCTCAAAAAGACTAGAGAAATATCTCTTTTATTGATAATTACAGCTTGGGCCAATACTATTTCCATGCTGCTAAAGCATGGAAATCACTATTTATGATACCTTCTACCTTCTCAAACCAGCTGCAGCAGAAAACCTCATCATTCTCTTCATTCACCTCCCCATAAAATACTGTTTTGCCCTTTCGTTTGCCGAGATACTTATTATACTGAGATGACTACAAACAGAATAACAAAAGCAACAGCAAAACCTGTAGTGGAAATAGGTCTACTATACTATCTCCTTCAGATAGCTAATCCACAGGCCCTGCTCAAAGCTCTCATTAAACCGAGAGGGTAAATTAGGGTAAGATTTCCCAAAGCAATACAATGGCCTAGAAGTCTGACTTTTAAGGACTTGAACTCTTAAAATGACCAAGGATTTCCATGCACAATCTTTATAATAGTTTAACTTAGTTTTAGTTAACTATGTGAAATATGTGTTTGGATTCACTCACGCTTGGAAAAGTGCTAATATGAAACTAACTTACCAGTTGGCGAAACTGGCCTACAAAATTAACTCCAGATTCCTGCAAAGTGGTATCAGTCAAAAAAGGTATAAAAATAATTTTATTCAAATCAATGTAACTTCACATAGAACAAAAAGTAAGATTTTACTCCAAAGATAGGAAGAAAATGAAGGAAAAAACCTAGTTTGATAGATCATGGAGATACTCACAAGAATGTTATCACCACAGTCCCTCTAGACTGTAAAAAATTTCCTTGTTGCCATTTTTTAGCTTGTCTGCTTTGCTTTTTGACCACCTCTCCCATTGTCTATATTAAAACAACAACAACAACAAAAACAACAAAAAGCCACAACATTGTAAAAAAACATGCCAAGGTTGGGGCACTGCGATTTGCAGTACTGCATGATGCCCTTCCCTTCCTATTGCACCTCCCCTGCAGGAACTGGCTGCAAGCCTGTAACTTCAAGGCAAGCAGTAACTAAGTAACTAATAAATAAGGAGTATACCACTAAAGTAAACAGTACCCTAGCTATAATTAGCTAGCACAGACAAGCTGCTGGTGGTAGATGTCTCTCCGAGTTCCCTCAGGCACTCTCCAGCCCAACTCCCCCACAGAATCCCTTTAACCAGCATGCTCCTGTTTGACTCCAGGCAAAACAAAAACAAAACCCCCTTTTTTCCTAGTCACTCACTAGAACAGAGTATGTAACAAAAGGAACACCAAGACGAAGATCCCACTATCAGATAGTTTTACTATATTATTTCTTTGAAAGCCATATACCAGCCTGTAATATTCAAGATATGTTGGGAAACTTCATAAGCCTGCATTTAACACCCAGTGATAGTCTCAAAGACTTTTGTGGTCAAATAACATGAGACATGAGCATGCAATATACCAATTTCTAGAAAGAAAACCCTGCTTTTATTGTTGAAAAAAGGGGGGGGGGGGGGAAAAAAAAAGCATTTCCTACATCAGAATCAGCTAAGAATTCACAAGCCCAAGTTCACGCAGTAGGAAATACAAGAAGGTTGACAGGAACACTGACATACATAGCGATCCAAAAAAGCTTATTGCATGTAATTAATGTTCTACACAAGGCATGTTACTAACTTCAAACAAACTAACTGCTGTGCTTAAAGTTAAGCATGTGCACATGTCCTTGCAGGTTTGGAGCTGAAACGCTTAACTTGTTGTGAATGTGGCCAAACAGGACCCATTTTGCTATCTCTCTTACAAAGAAAGGCTGTTCATGTAAACTTGTAAACAATCTTTTAACAAAGTTGAAAGGCTACTTTCAGCTCAAACTTTAATTATTTGAACAACACTTCTAAATTTTATCATTGGCAAATTTCAGCCAAATTCTGAAAGAGGTATGTGGATGGTAGCAGACTGGTCCACATATGCAGAAGAAGTGTGAACATTAATTTCCAAATTAAACTAGTCAAAATACTCTTACAATACAGAAAGATCATAGGGACTAAAAATACATCATCTTCACTGTACAGCAAAGTTCATCACAATTAATTTTCCTGCACCACAAACTGCTGATACTGTGTCATTTCATAACGACATCAGCTATGAAACCCGTAATAAAGAACTGACTTGCAAAATTTGTGCACATATACATATGAATAATATGTACACATGAAATACTCCCAAACTGATAAAGAAACCATTCAGATTTACAGTACAATCTCGGAAGACTTGTATATGGTAAAAGAAAACCATGAAAGGCCTGTCTTCATTCCTCTCACACAATGAGCTTTTTTTTCCCAATTCAAACTAGTTAAAATGAAGGGCTAATTTTTTACTACACATAAAGACAGCAAGTTCTGAATGAAATGTTTATGTGTTGGGCTTTTTTTTTTTCTTTTTTCTTTTTTTTTTTTTCAAGAACCTCTCCCTTGTCAACAGAATAATGTAAGGCAACATTCAACTGTAGCATAATACATAGTGGTGGCAAGATCCATTTAAGGAGCATCAATACAGAGCTCCTGTAAGACATCAGAAAGCTTGTGCAGATAACTTCACATTTTCAAGAAAGAGGAGCTTGTCTGATTATTCCAAACTGTTTTCTCTGTATCTTATTTATGAAATGTAAAAGAGATCCCCAGACACATTTAATTATCCATGGGAAGTGGCTCTCTGAAATAGTCAAGACTTAACAGAAGCAAAGTTTGGATACTGTTGTTTGGGGTGGGCGAGTGTGTGGAGAAGGACTTGGATGATGGTTTGATTCTACAATTTACATCAGGTAAAGTAACAAAAAGTTCTGTTCAGTACTTCTAGTTACGGTGTTTACGTTAGAAGCTGGCAATAGGATTCCCTTGAAGTTCAAGCCTGATTGCCTAAAGGCTCAGGGTAAACTAAAATGTTAAATTCACGGTTACCCTAATTGTCACTCTCTGTATGACCAACGTGACTTCCTGTAAAGAATCAGGCTGAAAATATCCAAGAATAGGCATCCTAATAAACTTTAAGTTCTTTAGACTTTTTCAAACCCTTAGCTTCAGTAAAATATTTTTCAGGCAAAAAAAAAAAAAAAAAAAAATCCACAAAATTTATCTGGCGCTGAATGGGATGGAAGGGAGAAGGAAATTAATCTATTTGATGATTCATCTGACTCTTCTAGAGGAGTATCAATTACAAGGGAAACATTGCCACTTTAAGATACAAGTCTAAATCCATGTATGTGTTGAAAACTTACACCTTGGAAATTTTCTGGTCAGGTTTTAAAAATTATTTTCCCTGACATCTAAAAATGTCATAGCACCTTGGGCCTTATCTTCTGAAGTCAATGGAGAGACTCAAGTCAATTTTGAAAAACCCTCAGCTAGACCCTTTCAGACTTTCTTTCTCTTAGTCTTACCAGTTTTATTTAGCCAGAAGAAATAAAAATTCTGGAATTGCAAGTGTCAGAAAAAAAGGCTGCAAAACAAATTTTATCCTTCAGTGTCTGAAAATCTGGATGACAAATGGAGGAGATAACTGAAAATACAGAAAAACCCAACCCAAACCCGAACCCGAACAAAAACCAAAAAGCAAGCTCACATACCCTCTTTGTCCCCACAAATCCTCAAGGTAGCTCCCTTTTGCAAAAGAAAACCAATACTTTTTCACAGTAACAGCAGCAGACCTCTATAGGGATTGACAAATAATGGATGAACTATTAACTACTCGGAAGTCATTTTGCCAAGTTCTCATTTTCCATGTTAATAAGCTGCACACACTATATTTATAAAGTACTCATAAATAAAAAGATTGTATTTAACATTACCACATTGATAGAATTATTTTCTTTTTAAAAAATGCAGTAATTTTGCTTCCTTTTTTAACAAACAAAACATTACTTAAGACTCCAGTAAGAAACCTTTGAAAAGCAGAAAAAGAAATGCTCTGATGGTCTCCTTCTGTGTGCTAGATCAACATGCAGTCAGGTGGGATCAACTACCATTTCCATCTCCAAATGAAGTAAAAATCAAATTTGTCTTGGCCAATGAGGAAAAAATGATTAATATCATTGAACCTCTGTCAGAATATTTTGTGTTACATAGATCAAAGGAATACATGCAGTATGCAAACCTGTTCTACTAGAAAAAAGGAATGTTTTTGCTGGCACAGAGCCACTTTCTATTTTCTTGCATTGCTGCCTGGCTTTTTCCTCCTGTCAACTGAGATCCATGCAAAATTGTTCTACTGCCTCCTGACTCACTGTCTGTATTCCTGCTTGTCTGCAACAGGCACAGAAATGTATTTCTATACATTCACTCCAAGTTAGAATTATTAATCATCACCGTAAACATAGCATTACACATCATCTTTAATGCCTTCCTACTTTCTACTGCTAAGTCTGTAAAATGCATTAATGTTCACAAATCTTGTTTCACAAAATAAAACTAGAATTACAAAAAAATAGAACGTGTTCATCGTGGGCTAACACAGTTTGAAACGGAATTATTAAAAACATAAATTAATCATTGGGGCAATTTATTTTTAAATTAAATTCTTATTTATTTAAGAATAAGAAAAATAGGTGCAATTGTTTATTAGGAGACCATCTATACAATCTTCCATATGACTGATTTTTCAAATAGATATTAACTTCTGAACTACTTCAATATTTATTTGACTTTTGAAAACAGGAAGTAAAACAAGTCAGAGAAGCTGAAGCTATATCTGAGATTTTCCAAGATTCATAAAGTAATATCCATGTAATTCCATTAAAAAATTATAAGGACAGATTCCTTAATTTTTGTCTCCTTGAAAATTCAAACCCATATATTTAACTGATCGTTTTGGGATACCTCAAATGAAATTATAACTGTCAGCAGCAATACACCAAAACACGTCTGAGACAACCACCGCATTCTATCATGTCAGCAACACATGGAGCAAAGAGTGCTTGAAAAGGCAATGATAGAATAAATCATAAAAATTCCTCCTGTTCTGCTGTTAATCTACAGGTTTAAAAGCACAAAAAGCAAGCTTTACCTTCTTCAACCATTAACACTTGCAAAAGCTGTTCTGGTCTATTGTATCTGCTTTCATATAATTCAAGCTTAACCAGTGTAAAGGATTTGTAGATTCCAGTGGTTTCTAAACATATCTTGACCACTTAAAACAAAAAGTAATGTATCAAGAGCCAGCTATACAGTATGAAGACCAAGCTGAGACTTGAGTTGTAGAACAAGTCATTCCAAGGATCTTTGAAAGTGGATGGAATACAATTGTTTTAGTTCCAAAAAGGTGAGGGAATAGCCTAGAGATTTGCTCAAAGCATGGCAATCCCACTGACTGTTGGTTTTCCCCAAAATAAAAGACTATTCATTGGTTCTAATTCTTTCAGATCCGTCAGAAGCCGTTATGCCTCACAGTTATGTTGGCTGATTCATGAACTTCTAACTCTGCAAGATACTCCTTGAGTAGACACTTTGGAGAGAACCCAGTGTACCACCCTTCCATAACAAAGCCTTCTGCAAGACACACTATACATCTATTTTTGTTCTAAAAGTGCAAGAAAGGAAGGAAACAAGGTTTTCCAAGGAGACAGCTCCATCATACTTTTATATCACGTCTGACACGTTCCAAAGAGAAAATTACCTAGTATCCTGATGTCTTTTTAATATTGTTAAAATATTAACAAAGGATTTGAGGAATAATTGCAGGGGTTGCCGAAATGTCTATGAATAACCCAAGCAGAAAGTGAGAATGGCAGCTGTAATGCGTGCAAACAAATTATTCACATTCAGTCCTGGATAACTAAAAAAATATTGTAGCCAAAAGTACTTTTTTCCAACTATGTCACAGCAACCAAGTGCTTCCCCATATAATAATGAATTCATCCTTACATTTCCACACAGAAATTAGGAACTACTAGTAGCATAAAGATCTGCTAGAGAGGAATATTAAGTAACTTTTCTATGTCTGCATTTGGAATTCTCTGGTATAACACAGATTTCCAAGTCTCAGACCAGAATCTTAATCATGCTTTATACAAAACCTTAACATGAAAACAGCTTTAAAATGCTCAAATTATATCATCTAAAAGATGAATTTAATTAAAGAATGTGCTGCCTTGTACCCAAAATACATTTCACAATCACTTTAGTAATTAGCTTTTCTCTACACAAAACATCCCTGTTTTTACTGTAGTAGTTCTGGGACTTTCCAGGTCTGCCAGAATATTATCTTTCTTGACTAATATAATGGCTGGAATACACTGGATAAGAGAAGACACGAAGTATCAGATCTCCCTTGAGCGCTGGCCTAACATATGGTTCTGCAAATTTTGGACCATGGCGTTTAGGATAATTTGTTGAATATTCTTAAGATGACTGCTCTTCCACTATGTGAGAAAGAGGTTTTTTCCTTATCCCTAAAATGACTGTCTTCTATAAGCGGTGATTCACTGAACTAGCCCTGAAGCTGCCTTTGGAAGCTCAGTATTCAAAAACCATCTGTGCCAGCAAGTACCAGGAGAGGGCTTTCACTTGATATTTAAACAAATTATACCCTCAGATATTTCAAACATATACTCTATATTTATGTATTTTGGGATACTAGCCATAGGTCTTGATGGAAAGCCAAATTATTTAATTATTATTATTATTAAATACAGAAAAATACTTACATTTAACCTCTACACTTTAATTCCATAGTAAAAAATGAGCGACTTTGCAATATGCAAATTCTGCATTCATGCCACCTTAGCACTACAAATATTTAACTTGTAAAGCTACCTGACCAAGTCTTGTGGTGGCGAATGGTTTTTCTTAAAGCTTTAACTCTTAAAGTTACATGAAAATATCTATTTCAGAACAAAAACAATTTTTAATCCTAATTCTTAAAAGACTTGCAATTCAAGAAAAAAGTTTGAAAATGTGAACTGAATAGATTCAAAATCCTTAAGATAAACAAAAGCAACTCAGAATTTATTACTTTTATTCTGACATTAGACGTGCTTAAGGATATAGACTAAAGACCTTAAAAGTTTGCTGTCTTCCCCTTCCTGTATATGTCATCCATCATCCTATCTTTGCCATCCACTGCTGTGTACCGATACAAGCATTATCAAGACCCACACAGCAAATAAGAATTAGACAGTACTGCTGCTAAATGCACATCGTTCAGGATTACTAAGCACCAAACTTGATAATCATGTATTAAATTCCAAAAAGCAGTAATTTTTAAAGATATCCAATAATTTTGTCTAGTATCATTAAATAAATGAAAAAAAAAATCCTATAAAATTCTGCAAAGGCAGTATTTTCAACTCTGCAAGGCAGAGAAGCTGAATTCTTCCAAAGGTATCTGATTTCTCTTTACCCCTTCTCTTTCACTCTTGATCTAAACCACATTATAATAATAAGCAGGCTGAATTACTGATGAGCTGTCGGCTGCTACAGAGGAAGCTGTGTTTCTAGCAGATTATCTAAAATACAAGACGACAAGAAAGGTACCAAAAGGAAAGCAAATGAAGAGCAGGTGATCTCAAGTTTGCTGTCTCTTCCTTGTAAGTTCCTTTTCCAGTGCTCACCAGGCTCTAGGCCAAACTACTTCAACACGCTAAACTGAAACTACTCACTTTTTGTTGTTGTTAGGTTAGTTGTCTGCCAAACTGTCAAATGGAATGGTTAGCACAGGGTACTGCACAACAGGTACAACAAGAGCCAGTGACAGGGTAGTGGCAGGAATGCACTACTAGGGATTGGCATAGTGATCACAGTCAGATTAGCTCAGGCTACTGTGTAATCTCAGTCTGAAAATTAGCTACACATTTGGTGGAAATATTATTTGAGGATGTCTAGTGCCTGCTCATCCACTTTTCTATAAAATATGTTTTCCTATTTTTTGGAAAGGATTTTTTAATATGGCTGCATGGAGGAGCAAATCAAAGAACATATACAATGCAAAAATAACGTAATTCCAAAACTGCTCATTTTCCCTCTGCCAAAGTAAAAGTAATATAAAACCCCAGCCATACCAGTACAGAAGAGGCAAATGTGGGCTTGGCCTTGATAACTTAAGCTAATCCTGCCATCTGAAAAAAAGTCGATTCAGCTATGGCTTGAAAACAAGCAAAGAAGTCCAAATAAGCCCTGGCAATGTGAGACAGAGAACAAGTTTAAAGAAAACACTCTTGAACAAAGTGCTGGCGGAAAAATATTTGCAATTATGAGCACAAGCTTTTTCACATTTATGAAAGCTGTATAAGAGCTGTTTCTCTGTATACAACAAACAGTACTTGATCACAGAAACACTAAGCTTTTCCATCAACTTTTTCTCTTAAGGAAAATAACCATCACTACTCTCTAAATTGACCTCCTGCTCAGATCAAAAGGGTATTATTAAAAAGATCCAATTTCCAAAGAGAAATTATGAGCTAGTATTTCTGTTGAACCAAGAAGTTGGATTGAAATCCAACACTTCTCATTGAAAAAATGGCCAATGCAACTAAGTATCAAGAAGAGTTAGTTCAGGAAAGGAAAAAAAAAAGCAACATGCAGGGGTGGGATGATTTGTAAATGACGTATCTTTGGATCAGCAAACATGCAGTGTCCCAGCTGCAACAAAAGCAGACATATATGCCAAAAAGATTAACGAGGAAACCAGCAACTTCAATGACAAAAACTGGATGTCATGACAAAAAAACCCAAAAAACCCAACACCAAAAAACCAGGGCAGGCCAAGAAAGCTCTTGCCAAGTCAGACCTTGGAAACACAGATTATCAGCAGCAAGGACTTAAGAAGCTTAGAAATTGCTTGGAGAAATCAGAGGGTCATAGACCATAGTGGAAATCAAACATCTGGAGGTGGAATTGAGCTAAAGGGATGTCTGCAAGACAGGACATAGTCTTATAATAGTTTTCTGTGTTGTTTATAATCTCCACAAATCCAAAGAAGAGAAATCAGATGTCTCAGGCAAACAATGCAAATTTCCAGTACCTTTTTAGTGAAACATTTCTTAGTGTACTTCTGTATAGCAGCCCTAATAAGTAGCTCAGAAGAGTAACAGAGGGAGTTTCTAGCAGCCAACTTGCATGACACAGCTTCTACAATACCTTAGATCCTATCCCCAGAGCAGACATTGAATAATCCAGATACAGTATCCAAGTCCTTGAAACCAGCTTGCAGCCAGGCACCAATGTGAGTTGGCCAGGATGGTTAGAAGCTAGGAGAGGGATGGGAGCAATTCAGTCTGAACTGGCAGAAGAGCCACACAATTCATGGCTCCAGGAAATGCACATATCGGCGAAAACTTCAAGGATAATTTGTCAACTGAATAACACAAGTTCAGCAAAACTTGGGCTAGGGGACCAACAAAAGGAAGGAAAAATTTTCAGAAGTCTTTGGAATTTGCCACAGACTTTAATGTCTCCTTGAAGCACTATACCAGGAGAGTAAGGAGCTGAGAGAGAGAGAAAGGGGAGCTGTTCACCATAATCCAGGCAGACATATAGCTCTGAATAAAATGTTTCATTGAAGGTGGCCATGGTTTGGTTCATCAAACTACAAAAGCTTACAAAAGGATCCTTTTTTTAAAAAGCGGCAATACACAATGAAAATTAAATTCTGATACTTAGAAGAAAATATTCCTTTGGTCAAGAAAAGACAAGCAGGGAATGTACATTTGTTAAAATCTGAACGGATCCATGCATTATTAGAAGGTTCAAAGTATTTTTATATTAATTTTGTGTGAAAGCCAAAGCTATTGCTATACAGTTGAGCTTCTAATGAAAGCTTCTTTTGGCCTGTTGCTGCAGGATTTCTTACAGATGCATATGAAGGAGAACAGATTTTTTACTGTATTTAAGACAAGGAGGGAGACTGAAAGGAAGGGAATGTAACAGGAAAACACAAAACCCAGGAAGCTCCCTTGGTCTGAAACCAATTTGACCAGAAAATGGGAACACCTCTGACATATCCGAAGTTATAAGTCAACTTTAGACTATAAACAAGACTCACTTCTGTTCCTAGCTCAGCTAATTCCTTAGCACTAATCTTAGCACATGAAAAGAGAGAAAAGTCAGATAAAAGCGATCCAAAATGGGAAACAAAAAGGCCTTTGGAAATGCCCTGCATTTAGACAGTCAAATGTCTGAGCCAAAACTGTTAGTCAGTTAGTAAAAACAAAATGTTTGCATTTTCTTCAGAACACACATATAATGGGGAGAATTACTTTGACTCCTAAAGTGTAGGCATATTTAGGAGAAACAAAAGAAGCCCAACTATTATATCCATACTAAACACCACAGTACTCTTACAGAGTTATGCAAGGTAATACAACCATGTTACCCTGGTTCTCCACCTTGGTTAATATATATATATCTTACGCTTTTGACGATTTTGCATTCCACTGTGTAGTATAGCTACTTCTCCACTTAAGATAACAGGAGAATCACGCTAACAAATCCAATTCTACTTCTAGAGCACAGTATTCTTATTAAAATTACATAAAATTTAGCATGATTACAAACACATCTTTGCAGTTGCAGGGGACAACCAGCCATTCCGTAAAAAGCTTTAACACATTTTTGTTACAAAACCACACTTACTGGTATTACTACAAGCTCTTGGTCCAAACTGTAAGCAAGACTACAGTTATGTTTTTCTGGATATTCCTTCATGCCTTACTGTTTTTTCTGTTTTTCTTTGGGTTATGTCGAGGAGAAAACCAGTATAAAAGCAGTGAACAGTTCAAAGGAGAGACCCACACCACAATTAGCTTATTTTTAGAATACTCTTTAGTTATCTGTTGAAAGTTCACACTTGCAAATACAACTAAGAGAAGATGTCATTTTAACTGCAGCAAGATAAACTGGACTCACAACCCTAATTTAGTCATTTAAATCACCTTTTCCAAGTTACACAGTTCACTGAAATTATCAGCATGTAGCATCTCTAGTTATTCCTACCAGATTTTGAAATAATAATTTCTCTTAGTCTGTGTATAGACATGTACCTCTCCTCCTACGGTAAGCAGTCCAGGCGAATCAAGCTTCCGTTTCTTCCGGGGACCGATAGCTGCCAATGCAGTTAGATTGGCATCCCTCTGCCTCATTTGTGCAAGTTCTTGTTGTTGCATCTATTAGAGAGAGAAAAAACCTCTATTTAGTTTTTAAGCTGTTGTCACTTCAAAAAGTTGTTCTCAGACATGCAAGCATGAGGTGAAAGTCACACATGAGCAATCCCCAACAGTACTTCACTGTTCCTAGAAATACCATTTTAGCAGCTCAAGTATGCAGCCTTGCAGTGGAGTAATAATGAAGATAGAGAAGTTCTCTTGACTTTCCACAGGATTTCTGCTTCCAAGTAACTGTTTTGGAAAACCACCCTTATCCTTAAGAACTGCCTTAGCCCATAAGTACTATACTATCCCTACACACCTCTAGTTTAAGACTGATATGAAGAGTGTAAACACCAATTCAAATCCCCAAAAAACCTCAAACACTTTCTTTCATTTACTTTGAATATTTCAAATATACTTGGTATTTGCTTCCAAAAATAATCATATCTAAATTAATAAAACATCACTACCTAAATGTTAGCAGAAGTTAATGCTGACAAAACCCCCCTACAAACCGAATTCATAACTGCTTTCTGGCATTGGTCTTTCAGTAACAACACATTGGACTAGTTTCACGCTAAGAAAAAAACCTGCCAGCTGCATTATATACCACACTACAGAAAATAAAGAAAAATACTCTGGCCACCACATGATGAAGAGGTAAGATTGCCTATTCATTATAAACTGTAATCCTTTTAGAGAGTTAATAAGAGACATATTCCCATGAACAATACTATACTACTTTAATACATATTCTCATCATCAATTCTACACAAGAATAATTGATTAGGTAATGCAGCATATGATTTTAATTAGAGAAAAGTATTTATAGCTCTTAATAATATTTTTTTTTTATTTCAAAACTTTGGGTTTGCAAAATCCTTCAATAAATTCAGAGGAAGTGGTTGTTTTCTAATCCCGCTGTTGTCATACTTGTTTCCACTTCAACAGAAACACACACAACACTACTTCTCAAGAAGCAGCATTATTAACCCTCAGTAGGGTTAATAAAAAACACTGTATGATACAGGCAGAATTCTTCATTAAAATAAAACCGAACTGACAAGTTTAGATAGAAGTGTCTCTGCCGTTACTTACATGTGAGCTGCACTTACAAGCAGGGCCTGAACTATCCAGGCCAATGTTAAAAGGAAAGGAGGTTTAAACAACACAAGTACCGATGTATGGTATCTTTTCTCCATTGGTATCTTTTCTCCATTCACTTCTGCCTAGAAAAAGCAGGCCTGCTTCATGCATCCTAATTAGTGCATTTTCCAGGTTTATTCGTTTAGCATCACAACATGTTCTCATTTTTTCAGAAAAAGCAAATTCAGTACAGTTAGAGTTTGAAAACCCATTTTTCATATTTTTATGGCATGTGTTTTGTAACTCCACTTATTATCATAACTTCAATATAACATTATCTACAAATACACATCTCATTTTTCTACAGGATACAAGAATCTCCTAAATACAAAAAAGAAATGTGGAAAAATATCTAAATAATAGTGCAAAGGTCTATACATACTTCTCTTTGCCAACTCATATTAGGTTTTTAGCTCAAATATCTTTGGCTCTCTTCCAGATTAAATGCCAGTTAGACAGACCTGCCCGCTTACCCTTTCAAGGTAGATAGCAACAGTGGTGAGCTCTAATCATTTACAAAGGTCATGATCGGAAGCTAGCCCGTAAGCAGTCATTTAAAATTCGATTGATCCCTATTTGTAGTCAGGGAAAGAAAATGGACATTTCAGCTGTATTGTAATTATGAGGCTTCAAGGCAACTGTAAATAGATGTGCAAATCCAGATACTGGCAAATACCTTAGAGAAGAAATTATTACTATAGTATAACATATATCCAGGAAAGGTTGAAGATAAAACTGCATATAAAAAAAGATCAATCATCTTTTTGCTAATTTGCCATGCTTGCCAGCCTATAAGGGTTATCACAATTATCAGAAGTCTGATGAATATTTAAGCGAGGGCCAACTGGCTTAGAGTGATCCCAGACGAAGTTGTAAAGTGGATAGCTTCACAGAATAAAAAATTTTGCACTGGAATAAGTATTCGTTTCCTGGGAGGTGCAGGTCAGAAATATAGTCGGATAGATAACTGGTACCACGCAAAGGTTATTATCCAAAGTCACCATTTCCAAACCAACAGTAAGCTAATACTTACTTGACTCTTTGTACTACCTGTACTGCAATACACAGTGATTGTTTCAACACGTAATAGAAGCACACAGTGCCTCTGAGAAGTTGCTCTAACAACTACAATTCAGTATTTTTCTATTATTGCAAAATGCAAATATAAAGCAAAACATGTCATTTCTCTAAACTCCACATAATGGGAGAAATCCTGCTCTCCCTTCGAAACCTGCACAGTGTCTGATGCTGTTTTACCAAGAACACATGGAATAGATTCAGGACTCTGCAGAAGGGTTTGCACTCGTTTCTTCCTCAGGTTCTTTGCCCTTTTTTTTTATTCAGTGAGAAGAGCTCAAGATAGTTCTTGATATCACATATTAATTTTTCACAAGAATTAATATTCTTTGTTAGCCTAGCACTGACTGCCCAAACAAATGCACAACATTTTCAACTACCTGTAATTCGGTGCGTGACAGACACCTGGCTCGGCAGGCAGAGCCAAAGGCACTGGGCGCTGCTCTACTGACACCGGGCAAATACTGGCAAGACCTTTCCCTTCGCTTCCCTGCCTGTGCCTCTCACCCTGCTTCATGCAGCTTGTCTGTTTAGCCCATAAGCTCTCCAGACATGGATCCTCCTCTACTACATGCCTTACTTACAGCCTAGCCCCTGTGGGACTAATAGACACTACTGTAACACAAATAAGGAACATGCTGCCAGGTACAAAAACACAATATAGGTTCTGTCACTGGTTTTACAGTACACACCTTGAGACACTACAGCAGAAAAGAACAACCTTCGTATGTAAACCTTAATGAATGTTGGTCAAAAAATACAAAACAGATCAAACACATGCATCACCAGTAAGACCACAGTATCCTGACGTGTTATAAAACAAGGGCTGAAGCGCTGAAACACTCGACAGATACTGAATTACACAAATTCTCATCAGTCTTTTAGAAATTAATTATAACGGTGGTTTTTTTCTTCCAAAGCTCATCTGAAGGCAGAGCATCATAAAATTATATTTTAAAATAATTAAAAAAATTACAATCCTGATACTGATTACCAAGAGACGCCTTCATCTTGCAGCGGTTAGTGTACATCAGTTGGCTTAAGGGAACATCTTTGTACACACGCTATTAACTATCGATTTGTTTACAATAAAACATCTTTGTAGTTATGGATACTTAACTATCAAGACATTTGACAAGATTCCTGGATGTCATTTAACATCCCGGAGCAGCCTAACCACCACTGTTGGCTTCTTCATACCCCTGTTCCAACTTCCTCTTATTTCCATCTCCAAGTCACATACTTCTGGTTTTTCATACACTACATCAGATTATCTGTACCAGTCTCTTTCCTACCTTATCATCTGACTCATTAAAAGTACTATCCCCAATCATAATTTTTGTTCAAAAAAACCCACCACAGCAGTGTCTTGCCTTTGGTTCAAAACAAGGGGACACTACCTTTCATAAAGACATTTGCACTTGCAATGTGGCTGCTAACATCTGATTGAACAGGAGCTTTTAAAAATTAATGCCACAGAGATACAAGCTGTTTTTAATAGTCATAAAACTTGATATGGTTATTGCAGGTATCTTGCAAGAAGATTAGGAATAGCCAAACAGTTTTGTGGGAGTTGTGCAATTAATGTACGTTTAATTACTCTGCTTTGGTGTCAACAGAGATTGCTTTCAAGAAATACCTCTTGTACCACCAGCTGCCAAATGCACATCCCTGACCAGTGGAGGCTCTTCTCCCCAGTATACTCTTGCACCATATTCTCTAGGTCAAGTAGAAATGACTTTACAACCAGTTTTGCATACATAGTTCCAAAGTAATCACTCTTTGAATTCTCAGCACTAAGAACAATGTGAATTAAATGTAGCTATCTTCAATGCTCTGAAATTACTCTTAAAAGTACCTGTGAAACTAAAGCTACTTAAGCCTCTTACTTTACAAACTCAATTATATTTTAAAGTAACAGACCAGCCCGGTATTACAATACAGTTTATCTTCTAACCAAGGCAGTTAATAATTTGTGGATATTTAAACAAATGATGCACCTATTAACATCTATACATCCTGATAAAACAAATACATTTCCTGTTTATTAACATGATGTAGCAGATACAAATCTAACTCACTACATCAACCAACAAGACACAATTGTTTGACAGCTGCATTCATTCACACTCTCATTTTCATACTGGACTGTTGACGCAATATCATTCTTTAACTTGCCTTCATCACAATTGATACCAATATATTTATCAAAAGCATATTAAACTTTTGGCTCTTTGGGAAGGAAGCACTGCGCCATTCAGAACCACACTAATCAACAACAATTAACTTTTTTGAAAGTCAAAATATTTATCTAAACCACACACAAATATTCCAGTATCTTATACAAGAAAAAGCTTACAAATAAGATGCCATTCCTTGCTCCTTATCTGATCCCGATTTATTTTTAGCATGCCATTTACTTACGGAGAGGTATTTGGTTACTTAATGACAACTTTAAGTTAAAGAGAACCCTTTGATGAAAAAGTACAGTGTAAGAATTAAGCACCAGTATTATTTCATACAATTAAATTTTCTTCTTTGTGATGGTGGCATAATATTAAAACCACAGAAAGAACACTACTTCACTATTTTAATAACGTAAAGCTAACAACAGAGGTGCTAAAATTGTAGTTTGTTTTCCTTAAATCATTATTTGTTATGATACATTTAGGTATTTCAGAAAGAAGTGCCACAAGCCATATGCCACAAAGACGACACCCATATGTCTATCTGGTATATCAACATTAGATCTTAAAATCTAGATTTAATAATGTCTGAAACCCAAGAATGTATTTATTCAAAACATGCTTTGCAAATAAATTTCGCAACCAAGAAACCAAGCATTTACTTTAAGCCTTTTTTCACTTTAAGACTATTCTGCACTACTAGCCATTGTG
Source organism: Falco rusticolus (assembly GCF_015220075.1). Taxonomy (NCBI): domain Eukaryota; kingdom Metazoa; phylum Chordata; class Aves; order Falconiformes; family Falconidae; genus Falco; species Falco rusticolus. The sequence goes on along the minus strand of NC_051201.1, from coordinate 11,092,094 downwards.
AAAACAGTCATTGAGACACTAACAAATAAATACACGGTGTGAATACATGCTCAGTGATTTTTTTTTTTCTTTTTAGATTTCTACTTCCACTGGCCATTGTGACAGTCCACACAATTGGAAGATACCGACTGTTTCATGAATGAGTATGGTTTCATTTTCAAGATTTAAGAACTAAATCCCCCATCCGTTACTGTAACTAGTATCATAATAACCACAGAGAACAGTGAAGATTATTTCCCACTTTTCAACAAAAGCAACTAAACCAAGAGTAAATTCAAGAAAGTTAGGCTAGAGGAATAAATTCTATGGATTTGTTCACGTTATGCATTTTGTCTGGAAAGACAACTGTCAACAAATGCTGGATGCCTGTTATGAACAACTACAGATCTCAAGTTGAACACCTTCTCCAACCCAGAAAATTAAATGGCCTAGCAGTGGCTGTGATCTGTACTGTCAATTGAGGATTATTCCTCTTCAGTGAGCATAAAAGTCTGTTAACATCAGCTATGCCAACATTCCAATCCTGCCTGCTCACCTGAATCCACAGGAAACGGGAATGTCAAGCAGCAAATGAGGCACTGCACTACTCATCGGATAGACAGGACTTGTTCAAAAGCACGAGAAAAAGCATCTTGAAAAGGCGACGAAATGTGGTCCAAATGGAGGGCAAACCCTAAATGAACTGAAATTAGCTTTGTTTAAAGCAGAGATACAGATGAAATATGGGCCTGAGCTGCAGCTAAGAACTGGACTTAGAGAAATTTCCTTCAATGTGAACAGAAAATAGGCTGACAAGTGGAACACTTAACAATTCAAAACTACATATAAATACTTGAAAAATAAAAGGGAGAAAAGGGAGTGGCATCCCACGAGAGAAAGGTCAAGGAGATTTCTATGTACAGGCAGAAAGGAAGAATATTTTTTGGCCTGAAAGAAAAATAACTCAGTGACAGAGACACAGAGATGATTGTAAAGATAAAGAAGAAGAAAGAGCTCGAGGAAGTAATCGAGTATGCTTAGATGCTGTCAATACAGGATTTGATAAGGGAATAGAGGTTGACTTGTAAGTTTATGTGGTCACAGAGCCAACTCAGCACACAAAGAACTAGATTTTGGCTACTTACAGCTCCCAACATAGTACAGAAATACCACCTAAGAAAAGAACAGAGGACAGAGAAGAGGCTAACAGCACAACAGAAGCGATAAATATCGACAAGACTGTAAACTGCAATCAGGAATGAAGACGACTGGGAACGAGCACCAAACAGGAAATTGGCAAGGGAGAGTGCTAAATGGCAGAAACGTTTGATGAAAGCAAGATCATATAAACAATGATTTCAGCATTGATTTCTAGCCAATAGGCATCAATGGAGATCCCTCCTAATTCTGTTTGCGATGGATGGCTTAATTCCTGATAACAGGGTCATATGCTGGGAAAAGCTTGTCTTAATTGATGGTTCTGCAACATAGATCTATCAGTCTCAGACAGTGATTACACCCCCTGGAAAAACATCTTTTTTGCTGAGGAGAACTTGAAATGTGGCACCATTACACACGTCCTAAGATGCCCACAACAGAAGGTGCAATTAAAAAATGAAACTCATTTAAAATGCTGGCAGTAACCTCAACAAGTCCAGGGACAATGATCAAGAAGGATTGGTACTTCACTGAACTTCAGAGAGAGAGTCTTGAAAAACTGATAATGTCTGCAGAACACCCATGCCATGCTCCCGCCTCTCTTTTGCATTACTGAAGTCTCTAAAGGTCAGCAGGACTCCTACAGCAGCAGCACGCTGGCTGGTAAGGAACTGGGCCAAAGTAGCTAACGTTTAGGAGTGTCACTGTAACAGTACAACACCAGAGAAATTTTACATGTGTAATAGGAAATCACACACTGAACACACTTTGTTAGACTTTTAAACATGCACTGCTCTGCCAAATTATATCTGGTTTTCTTCAATACGAAGCTGCATGCTGCTTCTCCGCAAGTGTTCTCCCACAACTTGGTACAAGCTGCAATCATTCACTTGCAATGGCTGTACATCTATTTGAAGTAGATCAAGATTTTACTTTACTGAAAAAGGTGTGTGTTGGTTTTTTTTCTTCTCTCTTTCTCTTTTTCTTTTTTCTTTCCCAAACGCTTTTAACAAGAGTCGAAAATTATTGCACAGTGTTTGAAAAAAATCACCCTGGGCAAAGACTAAGCTGGGAACATCTCAGCCCCCCAAGATGAATGTTTCTCAAAATAATGAGCATCTCAATACTGTTCTGGAACCCTAACTGGGGTACTTTTGACCAAGTGTCTTTCCTATAATAGACATTTGTGTTTATTACATCTAATTTCATTATGTTTCAGAAGTTTACTCAAATTTTCCATTAACATTTGCCCTATTACTTTCAACATAATCTACACTGAACTTCTGATTATAGAAAATGCCAGGTGCATCCTGCCTTTCATTTTTGTTTTTTCCCTGAGAAAAAGCCTTAATTGTAGTTTTCTCCAGACATGTACATTACCTAGCTAAATGTGATTTTTAAAATAATCATCAGCAAACCTACAATTTTATCTCCTTACTACTCAAGACCACATGTTGTCTGAACTGATTCATATATATATTCACACTTGGAGTTTTAATTTTCTTGGAAGTCTCTTCAAAAGCTTACTCATAGCTTACAAAAAAATCAGAAACATGACGAATTTTGAAAGTGATTTTTTAAAATCTTGTATTTTTTTTAATATACTTTGTCCCTAGTACTATTTTATTCCCCAAATAGTTTGACATTCCTACTCCACTAGTCCCCTTAATCAACTAACGCTCTGTATGGGTATCTATGAACTTCTTTTTGTTAATTCTGTATTTTCTTGGTTGGTTGCCTTTCTGATTTTCCAAATACAATGCACTATTTTGGTTTAACTTAAAATCATTCATTTCTGCAACTGCCCGATCATCTCAAGGCACATATTCCTATCTGTAGTAATACAAAGCATAACAACTTTTTTTAGAAACATATCCCTCCAATTCCTCTGAAGATTCTGTAACAATGGATTTTTTTGTCCTTTCAGTAACCATAATCATTACATTTCTTCAATCCTCAAAATCTGTTGTTGGAGCTCCAGCATATTTTGTCTGGTTTTGGCTATACTGTTCCTCAAACAACTTCCCTCCAATAGCACCAGTTCCAGGCTCTTCCAAGCTGGAGAGATGCCTATTTTAAGCCTTTATATTTCTTAGGTCCCATAATAGTGTTTGGTAGATTTGCGAGCCAAATCCAGATCATTCGAGCAAATGGTTTCTGAGGCACAGACATGTGTCAGGATCAGCATTACTAGACCTGGCAACTTTTCTGGATGCCAGTAACTTGCCATAGGATCAGAAGAAGTTCTGGAAAAATTTCCCTAAGATATGTTATTTTAGTTTTTGTTATCCGTCTCAATTTTATTTTGGAGCAATGCAACAATGGACAATTACAAATCTTCTCAAGCTGTTCTTCAAAGGAAACGACACATACTCATACAGTATAAATTATGAATAGTAAGAACACCAGTCAAAAAGCTTGATGGCTTACCCACAGGCTCCTGAATTCAGGTGCAAGCAACAGAAGAATATCCTCACTCTTGGGGCACTGGTGAGAAAGACTGGATAAGATCTTTTCCCAGGCCCTCTGGCAATGTAAGTGGGGTTTACGATCCTCCCAAGATTTCTAGGATATTCTCCTTTCTCCCCTGATGTGAGACACTATGTGAGGGCCCCAAAACAGATGCTTTAATGAAGATTAGGGAATATAAAATACAGTGAAAACCTGTACAAATGACAGTTATGTCTAGAGTGACAGACTAGTTACAAAAGGACGCAAACTTGTTGAGCCGTGGTTTTAGTTAGGCAAGTCTGAAAGAAACACTGGTACAGTGGGAGCTAACTCAACTATGAGAAGTCAGAAAATTTGCTTTGCTTTTTTAAAATCATGCACCGGAAAATATGAGGGTCAGATGAACCTCACAACTGAGCTTTCTAGCAGTTCCCCACAGTTGCAGATGGAGTGCACGTAGTAACTCCCAGAGGCTATGCTGTCCACTGTAACACTGTATTAAAGGTTGTACTAGATCATGAATCAACTGCGCTATTTTTCAGATGGTGAAGTTTCCCTGAAATAAACATTTTTGAAAATACCCTTTAAAAAATCTTACATTGTACCTGAGTAATACAGCAGCTACTTGGATAGTGAAAACTTTCCATGGTTGCTACAACTTTTTGTTGGTACCATGAGCCTCCGATCAAGAATTTTATCTGCACTATCTTCTCCATGCCTCACGAATTTTGATAGCATAGCATGGCCTCTTTGTTATTTTTATTTCTATTCCCACCTCTGGTACACACTGGAAAGCTGAAGTAATTAAGAACCAGTACACCAGAACTGTACCAAAACCATGGGGAAGGTGCGTTCTTGGTGACTATATCAATGGAGTCAATTGAAGATGTGATATACGTAGGAAAATCTCAGCTTTGTGGAAGTGAAGAGCGACAGTACGTCATACCATAAAATCTCAAATCAGCCTGAAACATTTTCCCCATATAATTATTTCTATTTTTTGGTAAAATTTCTCTGCCTATATGCCACTACCACAAAATTTCAGAGTAGCGGAAATCTTAAGTGCATTTAAAATACTATTTAATCAGAAATTCTGGTAAGAGCCTTTATTAACTAGATTATTCCACAAGAAAATGCCCGGATTTTGACACCAGTCCTCTAATATTCTTACGGGAAATCTGCATCTTGAAACTGCCAGCATCATTTGAGGAAATGAGGCAAACGTAGCAATCTACTAAAAATCATTTGGCTGTAATAAGTAATTTTAATCAAATAGTTAGAGAGAATGGCATTGAAGTTAATTTCTGAAGTGTCATAAACAGATGGGAAATGTGGAGTGTAGAGACTGGTTGTGCACTTTCACCGCAATATCCTTTTTTGCAGTCTGGATTGTGGTTTGATCAAGTCTAAGTGACATGACAAAAACAATTTTAATTTATTCTGAAACTATATTCAACTAAAGAATACACAAAATAGCGAGTATGCTACTCTTTTCGAAAGTGAGATTTGAGGCAGAGCAATATCAGGAACAAAAATAGCCAGACACCCACCTTCTTCTCCCCCTTAAAAGTTGTGGTGGTAGTACTGGGGGTTCACTTGCAAAATGGAAGTTCCACTGGGGATGCAAAACAAGCTTGAAATTTAAATAATCTACATCTTTTTTATTTTAGATTTAACTATAGCAAACCCGCTACTGCTCATTTCTCCTGCAGATCAAGGGAACAACATACCACAGTGTGGGGACAAAATATTTCAAGCAATTTTTCATACACTGACAAGTTGTATATTAGGGAATCTTGTAAGTACAATACAGTAGTCATCCCCTTCTATTGATCACATATAATTTACATCTTACAAAGATGTGAATTCTTGCATTCTCACTCCACAAGGAAAATCTCAATGATTTATTCATTTCAAATAAAAAATAGAAGGTAGATGAGAAGAATTACTTCACAGGCTGTAGCTTTCTCAGGGCACTAGTGCTAGGCTCTTCTCTCGCGCTGCCCGAAGGGCCTTTGTGTGCAAGTCCCTCTAATTAACAAGGTGAATCATGCAGCAGTTCCCTAATTAGTGAACATGACAAGCCAATGGAAACAAGCAGACAGACCTGGCGTTCAGATATGGTCAACAAAAGGCACAGTAACACACCATTAAAAAAAAATAATTATATTTCATGTAAATAAAATACAAAAAGTAAGAGAACTAGAGTAATACCTAATTTTCCTTTTCATGTTTTATGCTTATTCCTCATTTGTTGCAGATATAAATAACGACACAATAAATCAAGGTTTCCAACTGCAAGTCACACCACCTCTCCAAAATCAAAGAGTAGTTATCCTACGTGAATGAGCATCTGCTTAAGGGGCATTATTTGTTTTCTCTCTTGTTTTTCTGATTTAAAGAACTGCAGTTACATTAAGCTTAGCACTTTAAAAATCCCTAAATTAATTCTATTCAAAATATTTTTTCTTGAAATGCTTTCTCACCAACACATGAAATGAGTGCAATAGTTGCACTATTATTATTGCATTATAAAAATGCCTATATTCCAAATATGTAATATTTTCTAAGTTTTGTATAAGGATAAATAAATAAATAAATAAAAGTGAATAATCAAAGAAGCCGATTTGCATTAAAAAGGAAATGAGATGATCTAAAAATATACCTCCTTACATTCATCTTTTCAAGTGAAAGATTTTTAATCTTTCACTCTTCCTTCTGCTTTTCCCAAACACATTCTCCCCATCTCCAAAACAACACATGGAGGTTTCATTCACTTTCAATTTATGGCAAATTGAACCTTTGATTTAGATCTTAACAATCCTTCAATATATTACAAGTCTAAAATGTGTGTCACCAACAGCAGAATACAATTCTTCACAGAAAAATTCCACTATATTCTTTGCTCTCTATTCCTTGGCACGTTAGAGTAAGTGAGGAAAACCACAGCTTATGCCCCCCCATTACAGGTTCCTCTTCCTCATAATCATGAAAACAAGTATTCCTGACTTTCCTCTTCTAATTGGGTAAAATATCCTTACATTCTAAGACTGATGTTCAAAATACTGATGTCTAAAAAACCCCTCATTTTCCTGACCAGTCCAGTTTTAAAAATAGGGGATTAAAATACTGGCCCATAAGTAATAGTGGTTCTACATGCCTTTAAATACACTTTTTGGGCTATAAATCTGAAGAATATTCTATTGTAGAACTGATTAACTGTTTCAAAGCAGTTTTAAAATCAGTAGAAAAATTCACAATACTATCAGAGATCACGAGCAGAATGCTAAAACCACTACAAGCTATTTGCTGTGTTCATTTTTTTTTTCCTTTTAGTACATGTGAACTTTCCCTAACTTCTCTTAGATCCCACTCAACATAACCATTCTTAGGACAGTGCAGCACAGCTTTAAACACAGGCTGAAAAGTATCCTCTTTTAACATCAAGGCACAATGGATAATCTGCTAACAACTGAACTATGATCTGCCATATGCACAGAGGAAGTATTCAGCAAACAACCTGTCACAAATGCTTATTGTTTCAGTAAGCAACTCACCAAAGGACTTCACTTTATAAAATATATTACAAACTGTGGCACACAATTTATTATCAAAGACAGCTGTAATTAAATGTGAAACTACTGCAAAGTGAAAACAGATTCACTGCATTAGAAAGCTTTACATTCTTCTTTGCATCTTAAATAACAAAATCAAAGCGAGGAGACTTGAAATATGTGCTGAATATACAAACCCAGAAATTTAATGCAAAATCACAAAATTTGTAGTTGATTTTCAGATAAACACAGATTATTTTATATGTATAATTAAAAATATTTTGCATTTAAGTAAAAATGTTAAATGCAGCTGATAACAATAAATCCTAATTGTCCACAGGAGATGTTTTAATATGAGATTATATCTAATACCAGAGGGACAAATTCTGTTTGTTTTGAATACTGCTACTGATGTCAATAGAGTTACTCCAGAGCTACAATTGTATGACAGAGAAGAATTCAATTTGCAATACTTTGAATATGACAAGCATATACTTAAGAAGTGACAGGAGCAAAAATGCACACAGAGAGGCAAACAGGGCAAAAATAAAAACCTCTCAGACAACACAGTCAGACCATTCTCATATTTGCCACATAATCTACCACATTTTCTCAGCATTCCCGAATGTTGGCATGCCTGCTAAGGCAGACATTTCCTTGTCCATCAGATTTAGGGGGGTTGATTTTCAAATTTCAGTACTTACCAGAATCTCTCCACATAGATAGATGGACAGATGAGCATTTTTTACTCAGGAATTATTTTTAATGCCTCGGTTAAAATTACCTGAGGATATTTATGAAACGTACATTTAGGAATTTATTTCTTCTGTATAGCTAAGCAGATCACAGAAATTATCATATATTGCAACGTTCACAGAAGCATCAGTTGACAAATCTAAAAATGCATAATGTCTTAAATAACATAATGTATAAGATATTTAAATATGCATTATAATTGCTCTATATCTAAAACATAAAAAAAACCAGAGCAGAACACCATCATGTACTACCGAAATCCAGCACCTTCTACTGAGCACCACAACTGCATGCAACACACACAAAAGTTTAGCTCAATAGTGAAGTGTATTTTGCCTCTATGTAAATTCTTGACATCAAACCTTGATAAAACTGGGATTAATGACTGGTCTCAGAAAACTCTGCCAGACTCTCATGACCTTAAGTTACCTTTCTTCTCTGAGAAGGCACCTCTAGTATTCTCAAGAGCATTGTTTGACTTCTGCATCCTAAAACAACATACAAGTTTTGAACCTGAGACTCAATTAGAGAAGTTTACAGGGTTAGCTAGTGTAGCTGCATGTTCTTTAGATGTTCTCCATGCAAGCTGGAGGTCTGTATCACTTTATCTTGTGGTCACCTAGATTATTAAAAAGGTAAAATAGCTAAAAGATGCGAACAATTTATATTCTTAGAGAGGGAAAAAAATCATCCTGTATTTATGTTTTGTGACACACCCTAGCAAACAACAGATTTCCTGAACATATTGCTTAAGAAGGAAAAAATGGCAGCTGCTAATGACAGACCATTATTAAAATAGAGAACAATTTTGCTGAATACTGAATTTGCTGTTCCTCAAAATAGGACGCTGAAAGTGTTTTACTTAAACAGCAGCACATACGGTGAAGTAATAATGTATATTCAATAACCACCTTAATTATTACCTGTCATAGTAAGACACAGCAGATATCCCTATGTATTCTACAGGTACCCTATACTGGGGAGCCCATCTTACTTCTCCAGACCATAAAAATGTGCTATATTCTCACCAATCTCACTTCTACTATGTTCCCAGCAAAGTGAACATTCTCCCTCTCTCCTGTCTTCCTGTACACAATTAGCACCCCAGTTCAGTTTTTATGTTTTCCCATTTTGTGTATTTGACACCTTCCTAAAGCTTGACTTGTCTGACAAGTTTGCCAGATACAAGCACTTATTCCGGGACAGATTCTTTTTTTAAAAAAAATTATTCTTACTTTTGGGGAAATTAATAGATTTTCATGCACCTTAACATGTGAATATAGCTTTTGGCCATACAGGGTGAAAGTCAAAGCACAAGATTAAGAGACATCTTCAGAAATCTACATGGCATTATTTCTGTTCTAAGAATATAAATGTCTGTTCTGAATATAAATAGATTTACTAGTTGCGAAGAGAAAGGACACAAAAGTGTAAGGAAGCCTACTCTGTACTTCAGATTGCTTATTTACATTTTCACATGGCTGTGCAGAGTCAATAAACCTATCACCTATAACTGCATCATACTGTTGTTCAATACGCTTCGCTTCAATCCTACAGATACAGAGATACCAGTTTTAAGGAAGCTGTAAGACTGCAGCGTACACTCGTCAGCACAAACATGTAACATACTTTCGCATTCCGGAAAATCTCATTCACATCTTACTGACCATTTCCACGGAAAACTAGAAGCTAACCACCAATTCAGGAACAATCTTCAACACTAACTGAAAACACAAGTCTTACACATCATTGCTCAACTGCCTTACAACGTTAAAAATATAGTAATACCTTTCATGTGTTTACATTTTAGAGATAATCATATCTACCTTTAGTAAACACATACTTGAGGGAAAACCAATCATCCTGTTTACATTGTGAATGGCAATAATACATTTTATTTATTTAAAAATTACTATTACTAAAGGGGAACTATTTTTCCAGGGTATGTTAGGCAATATCTCATTATTCAACTAAGGTGATGCAATACTGTGAGACTTTCACAGGCTGACACAAAGATATTTTTTAATGACAAGACTAAACTAAAAATAGGAAATACATGCTAACACACCTTTCACGACCTCTACATGTTACTGACTAGCCTTGTAGTTTAGGAGAAGAGTGTGCATATAACCTAGCTATGGATAGAAACATTTAGTATTTACTACAGCCAAAACTGACACTTTTTACCCTACTGCTAACCGTATTAAATATTCCTTAAAACTCTACCACAATAAACTACCTGAAAATGACAACAAAGCTGATGTTCACATTACTCCACAGTAAATACATACATATGTAAGTACATAACCATAAATTGTCACATCCCAGCACAGACAGGAGATGCTGACAAACCTTGTAGGAAAATTGCAGCTTAGTTTTACAAAGCAGATTTACAGAATCAGATTATTTCTTTGTATCTGATTTTACGATCTGCTAAATAAAATATTCTTCAAGAGATCTGTGAAAATAAATGTCCTGTGTATCTTATAAACTACTTGGAGATTCACAGAAGTATTGCATGCACATATTTCAACTCTCAAAAATGTGCTGGCAAGGAACTTTAATATTACTCTTTTTGAAATTTTACTACTATGGTTCCAACTTGAGCTTTAACATTGCTCCCATGAACTCTTTCATCTCCCACTAACAGGCTAGAAACAGCTCACAGATTTTATGAAATGCAGCATGTTCTACAAAGTGTATTCATTTCAAACAAGGTCTTGCCACTGTAAAATGACAGAACATGCAAATACCCTTCCAGACTACAGCCGGGAAGTAGATGTGGGGACCAGGGGTTGATCTTTGTATGTGGGTCTTGCACAAAGAAGAGCCTGAAGATTTGTCAGCAGGAGGTATGCAGCTGATTGCTGATGGCCAGCTGCCTGCTGCCGGTGCAATGTGCAGCACCCAGGCTGAGTGGGCAGAGGAACAGAAGATTTAGTAGGTGCGTCTCGATCCCCTTAGGTTATATCATGTGACACGGAGCGCCCGGAGGAACTGGGGGCAGATGAAAGCTGGCAGCTGTGTGCTGCCTCAGGCGCTCCGAGGCTGCCAAACAGGGCTTACAAACATGTTAGCTCAGCGGCAGAATTAAAGCCCTCATTCAGGTTTATTTTGGAGTAAGAAACCAACGTGCATACAGAGGATGGGGGAAAACTTGCCCTGCAGGCTGAAGCCTAAGTACACCTTGACCTCTCCTTGCAAGCTTCTATATAGTAAAGCAGGCTTGACTAAGGGACCAAAACATCTAAATAATAATTTAGATTGTTGTCCAAGCAACCTCCTCAGTTTCTGACAAGCAGACACAGCTGACATTTGCTGCCCTCTACTTAATAAATAGGCAATCATATTCTAAAGTGCTATTACTTTGCCAGATCAGCAGGGAAGTAAATCTGTTGCAGTGTTCAGATAAAACAGTTACGTGATATTTTTTTTCCACATTCACGGCTTGCTCCATATGAAAATATCCCGCCCCCCCCCCCTTTTTTTTTTTTCTTCTGGCTGTCCCAGAGTGAGAAATTAAGCACAAGGTTGTTTCTACCCAAGGAAGACCCATATTTAGACAAAATACCATAGAGGCGGAAGGAGAACTGGAAACTCAGTCTTGATGTCTTCCTTGCAAAAAACGATCTGATACCTTTACGTGTATATATTTAGATACATAAGAAGAATTTTAAAAAAATCTTTCAGAAAAGGAAGTAACATTGCCTGCATTCCTCAGTGCCTCTCCTGGAACCTGTGTATGCAATCATCTACTCAGGAGAGGCAAAGCCAAACCATCCTTACCAGAAATCTCACACCACAAAGGTGGAAGAAAACATTCACCGAGCTCTGTTGTCTGGGCCCCAAGAAGTGATTAGAAAAAGGGAGCTGCCACCCTCCACTTGTTTAGCAGTGCCTCAAAATCCAAAAGCAGCAGCACTGGTTATTCGTACAGACATGGAAGGAAAACTGCAAGGGATCTGAAGGGCTGAAAATTCTACCGTCACTTTCCTACAGTGGAAAAGTCTGACACCACCTTCAGAGAATTCATTTTACAAGAGGAAGTTCCTGCTGGAGTATTTTGGTGAGATACAGAAAAGCAAAGTCACCTTCAGCTTCAGAATTTCTTTACAAAAAGCTTATACCATTCCAAATCCAAGTTCTAGAAATTCATATTTAAGTAGTCCTGTTGCTTTATAATGAGAGACGACTTGTTACAACAATCTGTTATTAGGCAGGACTCCACTGGTGTGTATGCACTCTGGAAGACAACATAAACAACAGGGATGGATTTCTCCTCCCTTGTCTCCTTTTCAGCTTTTTAAAAAACATGAAATCCATTAGGTTGAGCAGAATTTGTAACAAGTATTGCTCTTTTGAAAATATTCAAACACAAACCAAATATGTATCACAGAAGAGCTAAACTCTAATTTGAAAATGCGTCTCCAGTCTTCCACACGAGTTTAATTTGAGAATTAAGAGTACACACTTAAAATTTTCTTGGGAAAACAAGTAAGAATCCCAAAAAGAAAAGCCAACTTTTACGAATGTATACAACTCTTTACTTGTTTAAATGTCCCCAGATTCTTAGATCGTCACATGGGAACCTTTTGGTAGCCAGGTAAGACAATTACTGTATTTGTGTACACAGGTGCTCATGTGCCAAATAGCAGATTGCATCAGTACAAATACGTGTCATACAAATTCTAAGGAAATTACACTGCTGCTGTGTTAATTTGAAGGCTACTGTCTTTCAAATACCTCTTCTAGAGTCACTAAGACATCAGCTAAACAATGAACAATGCCTGACTAGACAGCTTGCCTTCTTGTTCCTTTCTCTTGCATATTCACCTGTCCCATTTTGTTCTGCATTCTCCAAGTTATGCAACCTTATTTATCTGTGCTTATGAACATCCCACATACAAAGATGCACAAATCTGACACGGGTCATCATGAGGTGGCACAACACATCAATACGATACTAATGATCCTTCTCACTCAGTGCATTCAAATTTGCCTGTAACTCTAGTGGGGGAGTAACCAAAGCTCCAAGGATTTTTTTTCTAGATAGCAAGTATGAACAAACATAAGAGTGTCCTATATCATTTAAAGACGTATCAAGTACAAAAATAGTTTGTTATTACTTAGAAGAGGCCATGTATTTAGCACATATATCAGTAAAACATTTGACTCTACAACGCTAAAAACAACAATTATAATCAGTCACAAAAAATAAGCATTCATGTTAACTAAACAAGAGCTAGGTAGTTTATGTACACTAAAATCATGCATCACTATGGCACTCCACTAACAATTCTGTAGAAGGAAATTATTATGTTGGACAGGATTGGATTTAATTTAGATTTCTGCTAGACTAATGAGGTAATCTTGGGTCAAGTTCGGGTTAGAAAAAGGACCAAAAAAAAAAAAAAAATCTAGCCCTTGACTCAACTCCAATTAATACACATTTTACCTAAGCAGGAATAAAACAATTTGACTCAGTGGGAAAATATTATGGCCATTCCTTTGATCCCCTGGCATTTTTCTGTCAATTACCCAGTTTTTCTGACTGTCTGTACAGCAAGGGTAACACCATACTTCCTCTTCAGCCAAACATCTGCCATCACTTCTGCTCTAAGTGCAGGAAATCAGGCTGGAAGTCATGGTCTTCAATGTTGCAAAGAGATATGCAAACAAAAAGTTCTGCTGAATACTAAGACTACTACTGCCTGAAAGTTCTTCCTGACTTGTAGAATCCATGGCAGGGTAATACCTTATCCTTGCAAACCCAGGATTTTTTTTTTCTGGCAAAACTCACTGTCTTTAAACTAATATGAAATTTTGAAGATCTACACACCAAGATTCATATGCAAGAAATGTATTACTGGTTACAGATCATCTTGTTTCTTCAGCAGCAGTTATTTCATACGCCAGTATAATACCATTCCTCTCCTGTCCTTCCCAGGTTCATAATCAACTCCGGTTTATCAGAATTTGTGACTTTTATCATAATATATCTGCACATCTACAGTAATATCTACTCAAAAAGGAAAAAAATACAGTTAACAAAAGCAATAAGCCTGATAACACAGCAGCATTTTCATTAAAGTATTTCAACTGATAACAGAGAGGACTACTTTTCCCTGAGATGCATGTTTAATACTAACATTTGAAGTCACTGCAACAAATTTTTCATTTCAGGAGTATCTTGTACTCCACAGCCAAATCCATGGCAGTGTTGCATGGGCTTAGACAGCACCGGAATAGTCAAAGCATTTTTCTGGGTACAAACAATAGACCTGTGGTAAAGGGAGAGTGTAAACAAAGTGACTCTTATCTAACCTTCTACGCATATTGACAAAAATGCTTGCACTCCTTCTGCATCACAGCTATAGCATTGGTAACCTGATGCAGAAAATTATTTATGAAACAACTCAGTTTTGAGGAATCATTACTGCCTAAATGTTGCACTATCATTACTTCGGGTATCATATTCCTAGCTTTTCCTTCTTTTTAGCTCTAACCCATCTGAGGGTCAGTGTAAGTGGAAATTTCATTTAAACTTATTTCTGTCCAAGTGCTCCATTTCTCAATGGAATGTTTTATTAGAAACCTTTTTAAGAGAAGATTGTTGCTTTTGAATCAGTATTTTTATGTCAGGCATGATAAAATAGAAAACTTCTTCAGATTTGTCACAAGAGATACCGCATTACTAGTACATCCTTAAGGACTTTAGTTTTGCTAAAAAGGTGAATAAATTAACTTACCAAACAAAACAAAATCCTTTTCATTTTCAGTGACACCTTATGAAAACAGGGATAACTGCTGTAAACTATTATTTAAATATTTCAAAAGAAACCATTCTTACTGATTGATAAACAAATATTAATGTGGTGACAATAAATTATTCAGAGTAAAATTGTTTTCATAATCTAATTGTTAAATGTATGATGCTGGAGTTTCAGTAACCCTGCTAAGACAAGTTATCTTTTTATGTGGGTTTTAAAATTTCTGAAGCAGCGTTAGAGCTACGTAAAATATACATCATATGATGTACATACTTTTAAGTATGAGAAGGATCATATGGCTTCTTATAGAACTCTACCTGCTAACAGTCCAGATATTTTTGTGCCTGTAACTCAGAAAAGGATACAGTTCAAAATCTAAAACTTAGCCAAGTAAGGATTTTGTTACAGAAGACACTGCAGACATGGGGAATAACAGTACCCGAGCAGAGCGGTCACCACAGCACTGCAGTGGATACAGCTCCTTCTGGGAGTATGAGAAAGACCCTCTCCATGGTCTGCTTATGCAAGAACTGGGTACTCCCAAAGCTCCTAGCCAGTGTAACTGTCACAGCAGCAACCTGCTTCAATACACACCACTATTAAAGACTTTTTCCAGTCCTAGAAAGATGGGCTATCTGTGCTGACAAAGGTACGTAAGGCTGTCTTCTGTCTTCCCTTGAAATAATATGCTATTATGAATATCAACAGGTCTGGGATTTCACTTGCATGGTTAATGAGTACATCTGAGAACAGACTCAATTGAGTGTTATCTAAACTGATCTAGGTCCTGGATACATGCCCAGACATTTATGGTGTCTGGTTTAAGTTTTTATTATTATGCAATATTCTTGGTTGGTGATGACACAAAGATTTTAACCAAGTTAATCTTTCAGGATCAAACTCAGCTACTTGACTTTTAAATTAAAAGCTTTTTAGCCAACAGACACTTGAATATGTAGGAAAATATCAGTGACAGAAAGGCCGTTTAGGATCTTACCTACCCTGCCTTTCTTTTAACTAATTTCTATGATTAATTACTAGGTGTTGACTCTATTCCTCATCTCGATCTATTCCTGCTATCAGTTATATTGCCTGTTGGATGTCCTATTTAATGAACCCTTTTAATGGAAATTAGAGAACTCACAATTTCTTTAACTTACATTTGTGGCTTTCCATGCTTCCAACAGACTACATAAATCAGTGTTATTTTCTAAAACTTGATGTTAGAAGCTTTAATCATGCAATATGAAGTAGACACTGCTCACAAATTATGCTGTTTCTTATATTAAGTTGTACTGAGAGTCAAACATTTCAGAATTTGTTACAAAACAATGTAACAAATAACAGCTGAAGAGCAGCATTTTCCCCTGGAATAGTTTCAATGGAAAATGTTTTTCACTAGTTTATTAAACAAGTTTACCATTAAAACAATCATATAATGTTCACTGACAAAAAGCTGCACCAATTTAAAAGTGTGAAAGTAAACGGAGAGTTTTAAGCAATACAAACCCCCACAGGCACATTCTCCTACTGCTTTCACTCAAGTCCATTTGAAACAGGTTAATGCTAAAGCAAAATAAGTCAGTCAAACTGAAATAAGAGTGGGTTTGCACTGACATAACTAAAACAATGCTAGTCTGTGTGTGAATGAAATCTGACTGTTATGTCTAGTCTCTGCAATAAGACCATATGTAGATGGATCTTCTGTTTGTTTTGGTAAGAATTTAAACTTGATTTATGCCAGTTTGGCTTAAACAATATGCAGAGTGGTTTGAAGGCTAGTTAATAAATGGAGTAAGATAGAGTTACAGAACAAAACATAAAATAATCTTCACCTTATCAAATTAATTTAAAAATGTGTTTAAAGGACATAGTGACCCCCCCTGTACATTTTCTTGATGACACCAACAAGCAAGAAGGGGTCTTCTTAATGGTAGAAGTTCTGTGAAGAAATTGGACTGATCTGTTTTTCTTTTAAATTAGGAAGAAAAAGAGAACATTATGGAATGAAAGGCTCTAAAATATCCATAAAGAAGAATGTTTTGGAACAAACATCCTTTGCTAGTTTTCTTTCTCCCCTCTTCATCACATTATTCTTGTGATGGTACATCTATTCTGCATTCCAAGACAGTGCTTTCTGGAGTTCTTCCAATGTTGCAAGAAGACTTTTCTTGAAGATTTAGAATACTTTCTTAAAGACTTTAAATTACTTCTTTTGGTATTTCACTTTCTCCCTCTGATTTTTGTCTTGTGTATCTTTGGCTTATTCTCTATGGCTATATTCTCTTTATCAGACTTCACATAAGAGTTCCATTTGGTTTAGATATTCATCCTTTTCTATCTGGCAGGGAACCAGGGTATCGCATTGATGGCACTCAATTTTGAAGAGGGCAGTTCCAGACTGCTCGGTTAGCACAAGGAATGCAGCAGTGTCACTGTTCAAATGCAGGCCCACTGCAAAGTCTGAAACATTATCCATTCCCAGAACATAATGATGAAATTATCAGCTGCTTTGCTGATACAAAACCCCAGACTATCTGACAGTCGAATCATTAAACAGGTAACGTAAGCTAAGAATGCTGCAGGTTTCTTGGATGCTCTCTTTGTGCTTTTTAAAACATTACCTAGTAGCCACTGTACTACTGGCCAGAAGAATATCTGAGCAACAAAGGTCTTCAGGCAATACTCAAGACATGGAAACACAGCTTCAAATTATCAAAGCTGACAGTATTATATTCACCAGCTTAAACAAACCCTGGAATAAACCCAATTTGTCTCTCACTGATGGGTCATATGCACATTTAAGAGTAGCCCAGCTGGCAGTGAAATTTTGGAATTTTTACATTTTTGCAGAAGTTGATTCAAAACTTTTAATTTCAAATAACAGAGCCATGCCAAAGACACTATCTAATTGACATTTTATACTATAAAATTGGTTTGGGGTTTTTTTGGCAGTCCAATACAATTTGAGACATCAGCATATATTCAGTAACCAATGCAGAAAAAATATGAACTGTATTATACCAGAATCTTGCTAGTCCCACTTCTCCATTCCCCTTTGCAAAAGTTAATGCAAAAGAGTGCGTTTTTATTAAATATATTTGAATATTTTAGGTGCAAGTCTCTCCACTAGTCGAAGAAAGAGCTTTTAGAACCCTAATTACTAAAAACAGAGACATGCTTATATTGCTTATGGTTTCAAAAATGTAGAATGAAATTCAACTTCAGAGAGAGGCACGGTGCCAGCATATTATATACACTTTCATTAGAAGGGTGGGAAAAAAGGCAGGTCTACTGTACAAAAGAATAGGGTGTAGCACTCAAACAGAAAACCTAGTATTCATTCTGCATTTACTCAAACATGTTATCATACCCAGGAACACCACTACTTTAAAATCACATACCAGTTTGATCTAAGCATTTTTAATTAGGTTAGCACCAAAATATTTGCTAGCTCTTTCCTAATACCACTATTACCATTACTCAGAACACATTCCATACACTTTCTTTTATTCACATGTCGGAACAGTGTCACTCCCTCTAGTGGGTAAGAAATACAGCTGATGGGACAGTCCAAATTTTCATACAAGGGAGAACTCCTGCAGCTACACCAAGAGCAACACCACCGGCTAGAGTGCAACTCTTCTATCACAGCTATAAAGAGAACCACTAGTCCACTCCTGACTACTAGAAAATGTGTTCTTACTAGCCCTGTTGTTTACTTTTGCTTCCTTAAGTTTCCAATGGCTGAAAAAGAATTACAGTGAATGCAAATATTGTGGCAGCAAGAAATGCATTTATTTCTAGCTCGCTTTCACTTCCAGCATGGCAGTTTTAGTTCTCAGCTCAACAGCAAGTTTTGCCTGCCATCAATTATTTTCACAAATCTGATTCTTCCTTTGCATACACTGGCTACATACTCAACTCAAGCAGTATTAAAATCCTGTGTCTTTTCCTGCCAAATAGCTTGATTATTTCATTTGAATACTTGCTCGACAAACCCAAATCTGGAAACACTAAGGCATGGTCTAATGCTTACAAGAACTCATTTCAGCAAATCTTACTACATAATCGCATAATGAAAAAAAGAGACAAAACTGATGTACTTGGATTTTTTTTACAAGATATATATATAAAAAATGTACAGCTAACGGAACTACAGAATACTGCAACAGGGAAAACAAAACAGGAAGAACAGGTCAATACAAAATAAGTTGTTATATGCATTTTTTTCTGTATATATTACCTTCTAATGTATAATTATTACCTTCTGATACACATATCCAAAGAAGCTGGCTAAAAAAAGCAGCACCAGTTTGCTGCACATGATGTTGCTAATTTTTTAAAATAGGAATGACTTTCAACTGATAGGTATTTTAGTCTAACTGATTTAAGTTACAACTTGATCCTAAGCCATGAGATGCCTTAAGCAAAGGACAGCCCCTCTCATTTACAGCAAATTAAGGTACTCAGCAGTTCACAAATTGTTACTCTTAGAAAAACATATCAAAACTTCATCTGAAATTATTCAATAATTTTTAGATTATTGTAATTTAGACTGATGAGTAAATAGTCCACTGAACCACACTGTAGAGAAAATGACTGCCAATTACATTACTTGAAAGACTGTTACCAGAACAAAATTGTTAAATAGCACATTCCTAAGAAAGTGACATTTCACAAAAAGACAAAGGCATATATTTTCCACCAAAATCTACTGCTGCTGTCATCAACAACCCAACAAAAGCTACAGCTACCTAAAATGGAAATGAAAATGTAATGTATGGAAATATTCTCTTATAAAATCTCCTTAGGCTTCACATGTATTAATGTATTAGTTTGCAAACATTAAGATCAAAGGCAAAGCAACAAATACATCCTAAAAAGTTTTTAGTCAGATTTTTATTAACGATATACAAGTAGCAAGGCATAAAAAATTAATATGTTCAAGCCTTGAAATGTCAAGTGTAATGATCTCTAGCTCTGCTTACCTCCTTTGCTTTTTGTTTCAGCCTAGCTTGCTCTGGGTCTTCTTGCCTTGAGCGACTCTACATGTTTAAAAAAATGGGGAAAAAAGGTTAACAGATGGTTTAAGAACCCCTCATCTGTTGCAGTAAGTTAAAAAATAGCAAAGACAGGGGAACAGGACACAGGGTGTTAAAGATAGGATGCTTACATTCATAGAAGTGCCATTTCAAACCCACAGGCCTCACCCAAAAGACTGTTAAATATTCAGTTGTAAATAAGATCTACCCTAGATTTAAATTTTTAAAAATTACCATGTTATTGTCAATGCCAAAGTTTCCATACAGGTTTAGATTTCAATCATTTAATACAAAGAAATTCAGGCATCCGAGAGCAGAAGTGACACTCTTTCCATTATCTGAACTTTTTAATTTAACCTCCTTACAGTCATTTCTTTAAAATAATTTACTGTTTGCAGCTAAGCTTTTACTTAGCTGTTTGCAGAGAATGTGGAGAAAACAGTTGTGAAGTCATCCTCCCAAACAGTAAATCTTCATGATAAAGATGTTACTATCCATATAAGATTACTTTGAGCGCAGCATAGAAATATACATAAGTTAAACTCATTCATGCACTACTAATAATATTAATGTTGTAATTTTTAAAACTAGAGAAATATTGCCAGATGGGAACTTTCATATTTTCCTTCAAAACCAGGAACAATAGCTCTAAAACCCCATTAAGAATAACTGTTTAATTGCAATAACAAGCCGTAACAGTACATTTCTTCAGATACAGACTGTTTTACAACCATATGTTAAAACTATTAAATTCTTATTTATGCTCACTAAGCATACTCATATTGATGGAATTCATAACTTGAGAGGCAGATAATATGTGCATTATAATTCTTTATTTGCACGATTGGTCAGTATTAAGAAAAGGTTGCATAAAAAGTTGTAAGAAGCTGCAATAAAACTTGTGACATCCGTGGAAAACTGTTGTTTCTGATACCTGAAAGATGGAATTATTTTATTTTGGTATTTCTTTGAGATTTAAAGTGGTATAATTTACGCAACTCCTAAAGGAATAAGAGTATCTATGCCCCCCTCTGCTATCTTTCTTTGCCTCTTTCTATACTGAAGACACACCTGAAACTTGAAAGAGTATTAGTTTGTAAACTTATATATGCTCAGGTTTTTTCCCATTGTTTGAATTTTTCATAACAAATTCTGTTCAGAAGTTAAAAATCCATGAAGAAAACCAAAGGGAGATAGGTTTTAAGGGTAAGGGGACATGTAATATATTGTTGATATACCTGGAAAGAGCCTTGACTACGATTTGGCAGATGGGGCACCAATGACACTGAATTCTCTATCCTTTTTCCTGGTTGTTTTGTTTGTTTGTTTTAAACTGGGATTATTTTTCAGATGCCCAAATTAAAAAATAATGAGATTTTTAAAAGATGTGCTTGATTCTTTCACATTCACATGGAGCTTCATCCTCCAACACTACCTACTAGTGATTTTGTGCCTGTTAGCCTAAAATGCAGTTTGACATGACAGTGTCTGGACTAAAGTAATGAGGAATTAAAATCTGTAGATAGCTAATGACCAAATTTCATGTTGTAGTTGTGCCAACCATGAAAGAAACTCCATCTTAACAAAGACTGAGATTCCTTCTAACTGCTGTGGCCAGACAAAAAGAAAAATGTAGACAATCTGATCTAGTTAACGTTTAAAGAAAAATAAGGCATTTCACAAAATACGTGGATCTGCTGGAGACCTGGGACTCTATTCAGTAAAACAATTACTAAAAATTTTATTGTATTTATACCTATTAGGTTAAAAACCAAATAAACAAAACAAAAAACCCCCCAAAACATTCAATGAGTTGTTTCCCTAGGAGATGGACTTAGATAAGTACGAACTGAACTGAATTAGGTCCTTGCTCTGTCATTTTGTGATGGCAGTTCAATCATCGTGTGCCTCAGTTTCTCCAGTATGATATATGGAAAATCATACTTAGCCCTTTCATGGGTTTTGATGATAAATTTATGAATGTACAACAAACTTCTATTGCCTTTTGAGTCTCACAGTGAAAGCAGTACAGAAATACAAAGTGTTGTTATACTACCGTATGAAGCTGAATCATTTGCCAAATGCAAAGTACAAGTTAAAAGCACTTCAGCTTAAGGAGAAAGCAGAGTGTCCTGGGAGAATCAAGCCGAGACTTCTAATATTGTTACCAAGTTTCTAGAAGAAAGTGATAGAATCCTGGAAAACACACCAGATCTACATTGTGTTTTGGGACATTGTACGAAAAATTAAAGCAACAGAAGCAAAATAACATTGTAATTTCCTGGAGTCCATAAGTGAAGAAAAAACTGAAAGTGCTACAGATCAAAACAAAAACACTCTTAGAAGTTGACAGTTTTTTCTCCTGAGACTGACCAAATAAAAGCAGAACTAGAGTTTAGAATAATCTGAAAAAGCAGATCCCAAAAGCAGATGATCTACTCTGTGTAACCCTCCAGCTCATTCACAATAAATAATAAACATTACTGCAGAGGTGAAAACAGGTGCTCAACTCCTGACTGAGACTAAATACAAGATTTTTTTTCAGTAATGAAGATTTAAAATAACCAGCTAATGTCAGCTACATAACCCCAGACTGAAGGTGAAGGTAGAACTAGCTTTACATTTAGAATGAAGCAATCAGTTTCTGGTTATTCCTTGAACCCACTCCCAACAGCCTATTCAAAGAGCGCAGGCTAGCTCTTGTTTCAAGCAAGTGCAATTCCAACATTACACTGGATATGTCATTACTGGTGTAAAGTAACACTAAAAAAGTCAAAGAATTTAACTGTCTTTTTCTGTTTCTTCTTGTGTTCAGATTTTAAAAAACCTACAATAGATTATTACAACTAAAATACCTTCCTGCTGACTACCATATCAGTTTGCAAATCAGTAAGTTTCAGAAACAAAATCATCAGCACATGGAGGCTAAAACATATTAAAGGAAAAGAAAACTTTATTAATCCTTCACTTTATTATCTAATGTAAATTATAAAAGCCACCTTCTTCAATGCTGATACAACACAGATTAAAGCAAACATAAGCAAATGAAAATGTCAAGCTTAACAGAGGTGCCTAGATAAGCTTTAAAAATGTCACTGGCTTCTCTTTACACTCCATTCCACATATGAACACCTTCTCTTGCTTCTGAAGAGTCTAAACAATTCTGCTGCAGCTCAGCCCTTTTAGTGCTTGTCTATATGTCACCATTTTTACTCCACAATTGTACCAATATTTTACACTTACTTTCATCAAGCTATTAACTAATCATTCCTAGGGTTTTATTTAAATTCCAGTTTAAATTTTTTTCTATGAAGACATCTCACATTTTTGGTTTTGTCTTCCTTTCTCCTTTCCCTCTAACATCCAAATCTTAACATGCTGCATCTCAGAGCTGTTCTGTGGAACACTTTTTTCCAAAACCTTTGAATGCACCAATGCCTCCTTCCTCTAAAGCTTTGGAAACACCTACCGATCACAGAATGCTAACTCAAATACTTGCAAGGAGTTTATCACAACTCCTTTCCCTTCCCCTCTCTATTCTTCTGTAAATAAAGAAAACTGGGTTTACGTAATATATTTTCACGTTGATGAATAAACACCTTTTGAAGCAAGCCAGCTTCCCATAGTAATTTTAGAGAAACCTAGGACTGATCCTAACCAGATAACATACTTTTAAATACATTCAATGCTGTCTCCTACTGAGACCTTACCAAACCAGGTTTATTAACATTTCTCCCAAACACAAGATATTTTATTAGACCAGACAGCCTGATATTTTAATTGTTAAGAATGAAAGCGCTTTCTGTCAGAGAACTTGCTACCTTATTTATCTGAAAACTGCATAAATCACATTACGTCTATGGAAACATTAGAATATCAAAGTATGAAAAGTAGCATATGTTAAATGTGTGTATTCAAAACACATTAGAAATACGGGGTTTCATTAACATGTTACCAAACTCCCTAATGTTCCAAACCTTAGCTTTTCCCCTTGCTTGTGTTAAGGAAGAATACCACAAAAATGGGCATCTAATTACACACGTAACAGCGCAGTTTTAAGAAGGAGATTTTGTATTTCATAGAACTGTCTTACATTAGAAAGCAACAGTATTTTTAAAATAATAAGGATATCTGTAACTCAGGTAATACCTAACTATATGCAACAAATTTTTGAAATTGGAGAATATTCTGTGACTATGCAGAAGGGCAGACTAACAGTCCTCCTGACATATTTAATTATGATAATTATGATAATTATTCAGTATTTTGTTGTAATTTGTAATGTCTGAGATGCACTGTTGTTACATTTTCGTCCCACTAACAAAAAAAGGTTTCTGTTAGATTTATAATAATTTTGAAGTCTCAGCTTGTTAAATCTGTGTTAGAAAATGTCTCACAGGGTCTCTCCTCCTAAATACATCTCCTGCGTTTAGCAACTTCTGATCCCAGTTAAGGCATTTACACAGCTTCTGTGAGCTCTACTCCCCTTTCCCAATACATACACTGGGAGTCTTTAATGCTTCAAATTCATCTTTTTTCATTAAATAAAGTTAGGAGTCACAACTGCAGGTGCTGTACTATTGAGAGCCACCGCTGTGCCAACAGTTTCAATTTTAAACCTATTTTTCCCCATTGATGACATTAGAACTTCACCCACGGCTGTACCAGCTTATAACTTTCACTTTTAATTAAAGAAATTAAATTGGCAACATGAAACACTTTGCTTTCACATTAGCTTTGTTAATAAAAAGTGAAAGTTAAAAGCAGCATAGCTGAGGGTAAAACCCTATTCAGAGCTACGACCACAGTGAGGTGGAATGCAAGAGTACAGGTCTAAAAAAAGATTTTATTTTAAAATCATTAAAATTGAAGTAACAAATTTCTGAAAATTCAGAAAACTATCTCAACACAATAATTCCCTCTTTGCTCTCCTCTCATCTGAAGTGAGTTATAAGTTTCCGTTCAGAGAGTGCTTCATCTCACAAAAAGCTGCATTACATCCACTGTACTTTCAGAAGAGAGGGAAAGGATTAATTTGGCATGACGACTGAACTCATGTCTGGCTCAAAGAGGTAGCCCCTTCAAGTAATCACAAGACACGTCTGCAAGGAAATCTGCACTGCCAAATTTCAATGATCACTCTCCAATAAAAAAGCCCTTCAGCCTATAGCACTATAAAAGTCTCTGTCATCTATAAATACTAATTAACTTTGCAAACAAAACTAAAGATAATTTTTCATTTACTTGCATAATTATTCTTTTTACAGAACAGATCTTACTCCTGTGATAGTCACATTTAAGACCCCAAAACCTGACAGGCTTCTGCTACTAATACAGAGCACTCAAAATAACAGACTAATAGAATGCATACATTGGAAATAAATTCTCAAAATTAATTTGATTATAAACAGGCATATAGCCTGTTTGAGCAGAGAAATTACCACAGTAATTTGAACATGATCCACTTTATTATAGACTATATCATAGAAGTATTATTCACTGATTTTCTGAAAATAAGGAAACCCCCAAGCTGTACCTCTTTACTGTAGAAAGCACCACTCTCCAAAAAACAATGGACAAATATACCCCACCCCCCCCCAAAAAAAATCAACTACAAACTCCTATTCCTCCTGCTGCCAGAAATATTTCCACTATCAGCCCAGAA
Source organism: Falco rusticolus (assembly GCF_015220075.1). Taxonomy (NCBI): domain Eukaryota; kingdom Metazoa; phylum Chordata; class Aves; order Falconiformes; family Falconidae; genus Falco; species Falco rusticolus. Next base: position 11,066,716 of record NC_051201.1, on the reverse strand, counting down.
ACAGAACCTCATTCAATTTGACACACACAACCTGCATTTTCCAGGTTTTGGAAATAGCTATGAAAGCAGGAAGGTACACATCTTTTACTATAGCAAGAACTGTGCTTTGGTTTGGTTGTGGGGTTTTTTTGTTTTGTTTTGGTGTTTGGTTTTTTTTTTTTTTCCCAGAAAGTCCACACAACACACACCATGTCAAATGTAAAGGTAAATTCCTCAAGTGATTTTAGTCTGGCTTTTGACCTTTCTGCAGTCTTTCCTTAGCCCTTCTTGCAATTTCCCATACCAGTCACCAAAGACAAATTCAAAAAAATCTCTGCTTCTGCACACACGTGGAAACAACAGCCAGTGGGTTCTTACTGGGAAAACAAACGAGGGTGAAGAGTTGACTCTCCCAAATATTTCTTTTAAAGAGACTGCACTCTATGTTATGTGTTTACATACAAGATGGCCCCTCTTTGTGCCATTTTTATTTTACGCTGTTATTCATGTATCAGGAAGATAACCCAAAAGTAACAACAATCAGGCAGCTGCAGTCTCTCCCTGTACAGCTTCTGTATTTGACATTGTGTTTTCTTGATGTTCCAAAAGCAGCAGGTGACTGGATCTCACAGTTTTGGGGACCAATGTGTCTTTAAACACTTCTGTTATAAAAATAACTACCAGGAAGTAAATCAGAGAAATGCTTTGGGCCATACGTTCTAGGTTGGTATGCATACATTGTGGAATATGATGCAGAGATCCCTGAGGTACAAGAGATTGTGCTAGCTCCTGAAACAGTCTTGGTTTTAATTTTTAGGTTTTTAATTAAAAAAATATTTGTATGTTGCATTGCTACTATAGTATATCTTACGATTCTTCCTTTCCTGTCAAGTCTGTCTTTCCCCAAAACACCTCACTGGAATGCAAACATCAGTTAGTTCTTATTTTTCTAAGCTTGTGGTATGAAGTTTCTATTTCACAAGTATTTCCCAGGCATGGGACATAAGATTTTGTAACATTCTCCCATTTAACAAGTCAAATAATAGTACTATTTTGCTTTAAAGATACTCTTGTAGCTTCACAATTTTTAACTTGGATAGTGACTTTTTTTAGCATGTCAGAAATTTAAAATATTTTTTGAAACCTAACTTTTTCCCTTCTATCTCCCCATCTGATTTTGTCTCTTTTTTTCCCAAAAACATTTCCTGAAGCAAAACCAACCCCATGTGGGTGCTTACAAATTCTGCAGTCACTTTAACAACTGAAATTATGGTTGCAGATCAATCGGATCACTAGTGTCAAATATTTTCTTTTCTCCTTTTGAAGAAACCAACCCATTACCCAAAACCCAAAAACAAAAACCTGCAAACCTAAGAGTTTCTTTGATAATTATTTATATATCTTTCTTACCTCTCACTGAATTCTAATGCAACATTACCAAATTGGTTTCAAGGCTTTCCCAAAGACTCATGCTGAATCTCCTTTAATTTCAATCTATTCCTGCATTTTTCATCATCTTTTCAGCTGATTGTTTTGGTTTTGATTATTTAATACCATCCACTTCAGTGCCCAGAATGTTTCTGTCATTATCTTACTCTTGGTCATAACTTGGACTTTAGCTATTAACAAGGCTCCAAAGGGTAAATATTTAAAATAAAATTTTCACTGTGCCAGTAAAACCCGTTCAAACTTTTCCATACTAGACAGTAGATGAGGCGTGACTAGCAGGCAATTTTGAAACTTTCTTTAAAATTATTCAGCTGAGTAACCTTAAAAACATGTTGCAAAATAAATGACAAAACACATAGAAGAGATCACTCTGTTAATCTAAAAGGCACGTTAAGAAGCTGCAATTATAAAAAAAATACTCTGATTTTTAGATTTAAGCATCTATAGGAAAAAAAGCAGAAACAGAAATTTCATTTTAAAATCCCAAGTTTTCTAACCTTTAAAGACACTGTCAGAGTGACAAGGATGCCATGATCCAGGAAACAATGTCTTTGCGAAGCAGATATTTCAGTCTCAGGAGCCAGCTAAGTCATTACCCCCTTTGCAGACAAGTATCCATGCAGCAGGCCACAGACAGACATGAAATGGTTACTGATTTTTATCACTATTTATCAGGGCAGCTGGGGCAGATTTTAACTGTGTCCGTTTAATAACTGTGTCATTACAATTACTGCTTCCATTCCACAAAGACTTAGATCTCCTTAGACAACTAGGCAAGTTCATAAGAAAAAAAAAGAAAAACTAAATCCTGGGTAAGGTATTAGTACATAGGAATACAGAATAAAAACCTCAACAGTTATCACTGTTAACGTACACGGTGGTCTTGCATTTGAGCAGCAACCTAGAAGCTAAGGAAATCATGACATACCTATTATTTACAATAAGAAGTTGTAATCTGACCACATTTTTCCAAACTATGCCCTACATAAGTCTGTAATAGGGCGTCAATCCATCAGAACAGAATGGCTGACAGCCAGCTGAACACTCCACAAAGAAAAGATGCTATCATTTTAAGTTCGGTTCCAAATAGGCATTTACACTTAAATCGCAACATTGCATGAACACCTCCCAAAAGGTTCACAGTATCTTCAACTTCTCTTTCTAAACATGAATACTGATAAATCAGCATTGCTCTTCCATGGCTACTTTATGGCTTGGGTTTGATTTTTTAATGCCTTCATATATTCTTCTAGTAGACCATGTATTTATGCCAAGCTGTCTCCTATCACTTTCTGGTTATGAAGCTAATATATGCATTCATTATTTTCATTAAGTTCATTCCTTCAAATCAAGTAGAGAACTCTCTTATTATATTCGTTTGTTATAGAATTCTCTTAATTTGTTCTTTCTGTAATCTATAGGAATCAAACTTGTGGCTGATGTATTTATTTCCTAAATTTTTACTTCACAGGAGTTTGTATTATCCAAGACTAAAACAAAAAAACCCCAAACAACCTACCCAAAACCACAGAATATCAAATCATGAAGTAATTTAGGTTGGAAGTGACAACAGGAGGTCATCTAGCCCGACCTCAGACCAGTCTGCACAAGGGTTTGTGCAGTCAGGTAAATGTTTTTGAACTAATGACTACAAGCTACTGTATTTTTCTCAATGTCCATTAAAAAAAAAAAACAACAAACATAACAAACAAGCAGCAGGATACACAGAAAAGAAGACATGATTCATCAAGATGTATCCACTGAATGGAGAAAACAGAATTAAAAAAAAAAAATTTTTATTAAAAAAATAAACATTCAAAGAGTATTTATGTTATGTGGAAATTTGTGGAGTATTTAACAATGTGAACAACTGTAAGTTAAGAGTGAAAACATTACAGATAAAAGTAGCCAAGTTGAGAAACAAGTTTCTGAAATAATCAAGGGTGTTTTTTTTAAAAAAAAAATCTCTCAATTTGTGAACATTAATGGCACAAAACCAGGAGGCTGAGTGTTACAACTAAGCATTGTGTTATTTTATATAATATCTTCAGAATATACAATAAATAATTCAATACAAATGAAAATGCAATGAAAATTGAGATAACTAAAGCATAAACTTATTTGCAGTTAGATATGACATATATATAATACAATTAAATTTCCCATTAAAAACAGGAGATTTATCTGTACTTATATGCTCTAGAAACAATATTGTGTTAGTTTGTTCTATTGCATGTATGAAAATTTAGTCTTTGGAATTGAAGTTACAAAGGAACCTGTCCAGATGAACTGACAGTTAACTGAATAATATGGCAGTTATACAGAGGTAACCAGAACACCAAATGGGACACACAGTATTTAAGTTAAAATAAACAAGTGAACCAAACTGTTTAAAAAAAAAGAATAAAAAAATAGTCTAGAAACTCAAGCAGTAAAAAGCCTTAAAAAACTCAGGAAGTAGAGTAAAAAGCCTCAAAAATATCTGTAACAATTTACTGAATTGTGCTTGAATAGCAGAAGTGTAGGCTATGATTTTCAAATGGCACAGAAACCCTGGCATCTATTAAATTTCAAAGGCAATTGTGAAAGTTATTTCACCAAGTTATTTTGAAAATGTTAGCCATTGTCTCCTACATTCCCAAGAACTCATCAAATTCAGCACTGTATCTTGAAAATGCAGGATCATTCCAGCAGGTATGTCTGGAGTCATTAAAGACAGTATAGGATGACTTAATGAATTAAAGGTGTGATGACACAACAGTAGTATCTTTTTGTTATATAAAAAAAAATGTGTTTATGAAATAGATTTCACAAAATTCAGTAATTGTTTGAAGACTATGACTTGTTAAGTGGTTTAAAAACAACGGATTAGAACAGATACCTTGGCAGCCTTTAGCAAGATTTCTCTCTCTTGTTCATCTTTCCTTTGCTTTTCTAAACGCTCCAACTGTTCAAAAAACTTTAACTGTGATCGGACATCTGTAGCTTGTTCATACCATTCATCATCCTGTAAAATAAGAACAGTGTTCTACAAAAACATGCATTTTCATCAAGACTATGCATTTAAAGACAACCATAGGTGTTATACATTAAAATCTTTCCCTTGTCCTAACAATTTAAAAAATAAATTCCCTTTTTTTAAGCTCAGGGGAATGAAGCCAGCCCATGGTTAATAATGCAGCTAGAATCTGATTACTTAATATCTAAGCAAATGAAAAAACCCAAGGATTGATTATCAGCACCAGAGACATTGAAGAGTTAAAAAAAATAAAACCAACAGACTTGCTGATTAAAAACTCCTAATATGTTGAGCTTTATTACTGAACAATCATAGATATAGGATATAAGCCTGGTTATAAACTGCAGTTCCTGTATTTGTACTCATCTTCAACTAGGAACAGACATGATTAAGATGCAGCACTATAAAAGCATTAGAGCTAAAAATTAAGTTGAAAATACGCCTCTCATTACAAGTAAAATAGAACTTTATGACAGCTAAGAGTATGCAAGCTTTCCTAGAACCCAACAAACAGTAAGAATTTATGACACAAGCCACACAAGGAACACTCAGAATGTCAGTCAAAAAATAAGTTATCCATCTTACTTCCACCTCATTTATCTGCTTAATATTTTTCTTTTTTACTTAAATGCTACAAAATCAAAGAAAACCATGAACCAAGAAATATGCAGAAGACAATGAAAATGCTATGGTTCAGCCAGAGACAACACTGATTTTTTTCTAAGAATCTGCTAAGATATTATTTTAAATGCATCTTTGGCTTAACACAGACTGAATGAAGTGTCTTCTTCTCAGACACTGTTCTAGGGAGAAGGAATTTTAAACTGCTGAAGCTGAGGAAGAATATTCGAAAAAAACAAGGAGATTTTACTTTTAGTCAAATATAGTAGAATACATCCATCAATTGCAAGGAAAGATGTAAGTGTAGGTAAACACAGGCGTAGTGGCCTTTTTTAAATCAATTTTTCTATCGCAGTAATGTTGATTCTAGTCACAGATCCCAAAGATAATTTTCTTGCAAATACCACATACAGTTATCCAACTGTGACTCAGGTTTGGGAAACAGGTGGGCAAAGACACAGTCCAAAGCTGTTTGACCAGGCTTTCATTCAAGGAAAACAAAAATCGGCCCAAAACCAACCAAAAAACCAAACCAGAGCTATTAAATCTAAACACAGCTTACACACAACTATGGTTATTGCAATGTTGCTTTTACATGAGTTTAAAAACTATTATCATCTTACTCTTGAAGGTATTTCAAATTTAGCAATAAAGATGTTGGAATTATTCGAATTTCAAACTGGTTTGCAGATTCTTATTTAAATTTTCTCCCTGGTTTAAGTACCTAAATCGTTTAAATTTTCTTCAAGAATACAATCATTAAGAATGGAATCAGAATATCATTTTATCCTGAAATGTTCTTTTTAAACAGAATTGTCTAATTATAGTGAAGAATTTACAGATAAATTCTGTAGTTGATGGTTTAAGACAAACTGGTAGCTTTTGTAGAATATTAGTATTTCTCACAGCCAAGGACATGTAAAGTTACTATAGATTCTCACATATTGAAGCAATTTTTATCCAATCAATAGATACCTTGGTCAAAAAAGGAGACGTCAAGAATCAACAGTCTTAGTTGCAATCCATGAGCAGAAACAGCTTAACAGATGCTCCATGCTAGACACTTCAGCACAGAAGGATGAAAATATAATTCTACACACAAATTTTATCACAGAGGAGGGAGACAGATCTGAGAAGTGCTACTATCATCCCACCACTTTCCATTTGCTGAGGCAGATAAAGCCACAATTAAAAACACGCTTTGCAACAGAATGAACACAAAACACCTACTGTATGCTAAGAAAAAACGGCGTCACACTGCATTGTTCTGTTACAGTACCTTTCTTTGCAGACTTACTTTGTATGATTCCATTCGGTGCTGGGTTATCACTGTTACTTTTTCTATCACTGTTCTTAATCTGTTTTGTGTTGCATGGGAAATAAAAGTAACCACCTCAGCTGGCACATCAGTAATTCCTAGTTTTTTAGCTAAAGCAAAAAAACAAAACAAAACAGAATTAGCTTACCTCCCACAAAGAAAAACAAAACACACCAACAAAAAAACCCCAAACCAACACACAACCAAAAACCAAACAAAACCTCTAAAGAACATAAAGTCATAACTTCATTTTCCTGAACAGAAAAATCCATAACAACATTTATTTAGCTTTGGTGATATATTTATGACCCCATGAAAAGAGGTGTTACTACACTTTAAAGTTTGAAAATGAAATCAGAGCTTTTTTTTTACCACTTAGAAAGCATTTAAGAGCTTTACTGAAGTTGATCTTAGTATATTAAAACAAAGCATAATAGGGTATGAGACAATTTGAGTTCTCTCAGTTGTTCTACACAAGAAAAAGCAATTTCTTTATTTTCAGAAGCATTAGCGCAGATTAATTTGTCAATGAGATGAGGCTGCAGCCCAAAGCATACTGTTGCGTACTTTAGCTTACACTGTTGGCACACTACTGATAATAAAAATCCTTCAGAAAAAACCCCTATTAATTGAATATGAAGAAACAAAGTCATATTAACAACATCTTAAAAAAACAACATAGAAAAAACAAACCAAAAACAAAAAAACAAACCAAAAAAATTACTTAAAAACATCAGTTGTCCCCCAAACACTACTTAAAGACATTTGTAGTTTTTTGGACCTTTGATACTTTGTGCTGAGTTTATACAAAAAGGAAACACTCTACAGTCTAATGTACTGCTGTATTAAAAACAAAAGCACAGCAAATGGGTAACACTTAAGAATTCCTAAACTGATCAAAATAATTACTAAGTATTAGATATAAATTTGTAGAGATACATACTAATCTAAGGTACAGTCCCTACAAAGATGTATATATATGAGCAGCGCCAGCGGGTCAGTTTTCTGGCTAGAAAACTCTGTAAGCACACACAAATACACATGTATTTTATATAGTGAAAAATGAGTAGATGCATTTTGTATGGATTACTGGATTTGACCCACCATAAAAGAGTAAATACTCTGATTACACTGAATCAGTTTTCCACTGAATGATCACAGACTTTTAAAAACATCTGCGAGTATCTTAGTTTGTGATATATTAATTGGTATGCAAAAACAGTATGGGACATCTGTTTGATAATATTTTGGAAAGTGTTTCCTGAACAGCTAATTAGAAAAGTAGTCTTCATTTGCGGGAGGAGTCCCTGAGCAAACACAAACCTGAGAGGCTTAAGAAGGAGTGTGTGTTTTGTGAGGCATTCCTATCTTTTCCTGGCCAAATCCAAGAGCAAGAAACCATCACACGTCTAAAAAATGAAGACGAACAAGTGAGCAGCGGTCTTACATGGATGTATACTTCTGTTATTTTAATGATGTGATCTGAGACGAACTGGCAGCGTTCAGCATCACCCTGGGCTTCTGTCAGGGCCGGGCGGAGGCCGCTCAATCACAGCGCGGGCGGGCGGGCGCCACCCCCGCCGACAGGGGGCACTGCGGCTGCCAGGCCCCGCCCTCCGCCAGGCCCCGCCCCACCCCCCGCCCCCCGCTCCCCCCCGCGCCGATCCGCGGTAGCTACGGACATGCGCGCTGCACGCGCCGCGCCCGCGCTTGCCAGAGCACGGCTCTCCGTGTCATCTATTTCTGATATTAATTTTTTTTAGCGATTCTTTTGAAGTCGTTATCTCTTAAACAAACTTAAGCCATTGCCGACTCTGGATTGCACACGTTACCTGAAGGACTTCAGCAATAGGTATATACGCTTGTTAACTGATCTTCGCTTTATCGCTGAGAAAAAATTAAATCTTTCTTGGTGCCCAATTTGCCCTCTGTAATAGAGATGGAACTCTGCTGAAGTTGCTGAAAGCTGAACGTGTAATGGAAAGCCGACAGACGCATTAAGATCCCAGTGCTGCAACTGTTACTCATGCAAATTAAGTCCTTGAAGTCAGTCTGACTATTCATATTGGTAGCAGCTATTTGTGCAAGTCGGACATGCAATATCAAGACCTATTTAGGCATGCACCATTTTATTATGCAAAAATGTGTATGCAAAGCTATCAATAAAAAAAAAACAACCACCTAGTCTGAAAGATAAAACGCAAGTAAGAAGGGAAATTTAATTAACTAGTATCCAGAAAAGAGGTTTGAGATGGAAAATTCTGTCAACTATTCTAGGTTAAGGGTACGAATAAGTAATTGTTAAAATAATAATTCTTTGAATTTCAGCAGTGTAACTACAGCTACCCAACTTCCCTGAACACATGTGCACACACACAATCCTTTCATAATGAAGAACTATCACCATCTTGGTTTTTTCCACAATAAAGGTTTCCCTAATTTCAAAGACTTTTGTTCTAAGTAAATTCAACCATTACGTGGCTTGTTTCACCTATTCAACTCTTCAGAAATTCATCCATCATCGAAGGACCATTCCCTGAGCCACCTGGTTCCTAACAATTCTTGTCCTACATCCTTTTTACTGGCCTCTGCAATATCCCAGTAACCTTCTGCTCCTGAAAACCCTCAACACAGTATTCCCAAGCCCAGAAAACTACCTGGAGGCCAGTTATAAATTGAGTCCCTCAGGAATCTGTCCTGGGACTCACCTTTTAACACCTGTCTCAGTGACCTGGAGGGGGAGGCACGAATCACCCCCATCACGTTTGCAGATGGCACCACACTGAGTAGTGCAAAGGGAAGGGCTGCCAGCCAGAAGGACCCGATGAATGGGCCAACAGGACCTTTGTGACATTCAGTGACAAATGCAAAGTACTGCACCTGGGATGGACTAACTCTCTGCAACGATATGGGCTGGGGACTGCCTACCAGGGTTGCATCGCTGATGGAAAGCACACGAGTCAGTAGGCTAACTAGGATTCAGCAGCGCATCCTGGCAACAATGAAGACACAGCATAGTGGGTTGTATCGACAGCACAATGGTAGATCAAGAGTAACCAACACAACAAGGGACGCAATTAGTCCTCCTCACTCAGCCCACATCTAGAATACTGCAATCAGTTTTGGGGTACCCAGCACGATAATGACTTGGAAAAACCAGAGTCCAGTGAAAAGTCACTGAGATGGTTATGGGGTTGAAGCATATGACCTATATGAGAACCTCAGGGTTCTTTATCCTAGAGAAGGCTTAGGGAAGAGGTTATTGAGAGGATGGAGCCAGACTCTATTGAGGATCCCTGGAAGAAGCATCACACACCAGAACAGCAGAGGTTCTCACTGGATGTAGGGAAGAATTCTTCATTATGAAGATAATTAAGTACTGGAACACTTTGCACAAAAACATTGTGGATTCTCCCACTTTCCAAGTTTTTAAGACTCAGCCAGATGACGCCCTAAGCAACTCTGTCTGAATTTAATGTTGACACGGCACTGAGCAAGAGGTTGAAGTAGATGACCACTCAAGTTCTCTTCCAGCCTGAGTGACTCAATGATCCCTGTCCTCCTGCATAGCTCCAACATCCTCCCATATTCCTTATTATCGCAAAATACCCTTACTTCCCTCATACATCTAGAACCACCCCCTGGCATGTCTCCTAGTCCGTATCTGTCCAGCTTGCTAGCTGGGAACAGCCAGCTTGCTCTGAGGATAGCCTGGCCAGTTTGTACAAGAGTGCTGACCGGCAGCCAACCAAGACAGAAGAGCAAAGGAAAGAAAAAAACAGTTGATTTTCCCCTCAACATGGAGGGGCTATCTAGCTGCCAATTTATCAATGGACTCAAAAGTTACCTGAAGGGAGAGAGAAGGAAGGCAAACAGACTGTTCAGTCACTTAAGGCTAGCTTTCTTTGGAAACAGGCTAAGGAAGAAATAATACAAAACAAATTTCCCCAAAAATGAATTAGTGCCAAGAAACCAGACTACAAAAAGACAAAAAGATAAATTTTTTAAAAGTCAGCTTGTCATGCACAACATTCATCATGTGTGGAAGCATCATCGCGTCTTCCCTGTTCTAAATGACATTAGTCAAAATCTTGTTAGCATAGGATGTCACAAGCAGAGTGCATTCCAGGGCTGTATATTACATCAAGATTTGGCACAGTACTTAAATACTGGGACTGTATTTGGGGCAAGGATGGGAAAATTACCAATCTCATCTACACTTGGACAGGCTGGCCTAGTTATACTTTCATAAACAGCCATGCATACCACCTTACTGATCTGCTGACCTAAGAAGCTCTAGTAGTATTGTTTGGAGATCATCTTTTTTTGCTTTCTGTTACTCAGAGAAAACATCAAGTAGAAACTGAATCTTTGCAAAGGGCTGGAAACTGTTAATTTTCATATGTTTCTATACTAAAGTCTTAGGTTGTTTTTTTTCTTCACTGCTACATCTCCTCCTGAGTTTCATCCACTCGCATTTATAAAAAGCATACCGGAATTCTGTCTGCCATCAAAGGAAAATAATGCTGAACTCTAAAAAGGAAATTCCTGAGATATTCTTCCTAGTCTGCATAATTACTTTCCCCAGTTTTAATACAGAAAGGCTTCTCTTCCCTTTACAAGATTCCCCAGACTGATGATGATGATGCTGTGGGAAAAGAAATATATCATTTTAAGAAATGTGTACATAGACACATATATATTTTAAAATACTATACATCTTTGATCGTATCACAAAACACCAAAACACAAATATCCTCAATATAGTATTCATCTTTCTAACCAAGTCACTGGACAGTGGCTTCATCTACAGATATTTTTATTTAGGTCCTAGCATTCTGGATTCTGGTCTTAATTGCACCACCTGATCAGTGCAACAGTAAGTCATAATATATACACTTACATGCATACAGAAACACAAAACCCAAACATAAAATTAAGATTTAAAAAAAAAAAAATGTTTTATATCAACAGACTGCTATCATCTGTTTTTTATTTAAAAAAGTTGAACTTGTTTCTGACTTTTAGGTGATCTTCTTAATGTGCTTTAAGTTTGATAATGTGGCCATGTAAACTTGCAGCTTTGCAACCCAAATTCTGCATTTAAAGCAGTAAGGAGCCACACACTTAAAAGTAAAACATCAAGACATATGTAATTTGAAAAAAGTTGCTTGCTTTTAAATAATACATTTGTTAAATTTAGACATTTTTGATAACAAGTACATGCTATAAGTCTTTAAAATTACTTCAGCAATGTAATTCTGAACTTTTCCTAGAGCTATGATAAAAACATCACCAAGGATAACAACAAAAATGGTGCTGGAGCAAAGCAGTGCTCCAAGCTGTAATTATAACCATTTAACTCTCCACTTGAATTTGAGTTTTGGTATTTTTGAAGACACAACTAAGGTCACATTCTTCATGCAAATTTTCTTGCCATATCTATACTACATCAGAACTGTACAAGGCCATCAGGAATTGATGACCAGTTGCATGAACACTTCAATTCTTGGTGGCAAGACCAAATTTCAACACATCCTCAGAGGCATCAAATGCTATGAGAGCAGTCAGTTCTGTAACACCATCCTGTATTTAAAGTATAAGATAGCAAATTAATACCCCCCAAATAAGCAGATTTCTCATCTGCCAAGCATTTATAGAACAACACAATAAAGCCTGCCTGCTTATTAATTCTTATTTACATGTTTGGAAGCCTTAATAGCAAACCATGGTTCAATCGGCATTTCATAAAGATCTACAGTATACAAAACAGTATGCAAACGAAGTATAAGTGTTAGAATATTTTTGTTACAAATAAACTATATTCTATTTACAACTCTGAGATACTGCAGTAGAGGTTCTATAAAGTTAGAACTTATATACAAGTTCCAAAAACCTTGAGGGGAAAAAACATTCAGCAATATTATTCTGATATTGGCATATGTGTCACTAGCACAAGATTGTTTTTTACAAACATAAAAGCACCTAAACCTTGTCATTGAAAATTTTCAGGTCCCAAGAAGTGAAAATTCTGAAGAGTGCTATCATCTGCTTAGCTATCTGAAAGGTACTGGCTCTGCTGCACTTTAAAAGTTTAATTATATTTTATTGATCAAACAAACTGAAATAAATCGTAAGAAGAGTACTGCCCTATTTGAGAAGCAGAAGAAAAATACTATCTTTGCAGATAGGCTTTCAAACAATCAAAAACTTACTTTAATAATTTATACTTTAAGAGGACTGACAGGATTGAGATCAAAGATAAAAAAATTATTTGTAAAACATCAGGTCTGACTCTGATTATTGATGTGATAAATTATTGAGTGCCTGTATAAAATCTCTTTACGTTTACACTTAAAACAGAAAAACCTTGAAGAACTGGTTTTAAACAGTTAAACAGCATGTATTTAGGGCTTGAATTTGTCTTGTCCTTCAACAGAAACATGGAGAACACGCATAATGAGTTTCTATTTGCCCTAATCACAGGTCAGTCAGAAATGCTGAAAGCACTCTCTGCTATCATCTTAAAACCAGGAGCAACTTCTTAAACTTTAAGTTCTGTGCATGAAATACTGACCCAAGATGCAACTGGAACCAGATTTCTTAGGTCCAGGCCTCTTCTGCTGTTACAGCTGGCTTGCATACTAAAAGATGGAAATAAATCACAAAAGTCCATCTCCTTTCAGTCTGGGGCATAATTTGTTTAAACTTTTAAACTTCTTTCAACAGCATCAGAACTTCAGATCTAGAATAACGTAACAAAGATGCATCTGGTTGTGTCTACCTACCTCATCCCCACAGCACAGTAAGTACTAGGCTGTGCCTTGGATTGCATCTACAATTGCAGGCTCAAGCCCCCTTCCTCTTTTATCTCAACAGAACCACCACAGCTTTACATGCCTCAGTCCCTCTGCAATCTTTCCCATCAGGAAAAGCAAGGTATTGGTAAAACTAACACTTGAATTTCTGCAGCCTTCCAAACTATTCCTTAATAAATTCCATTCTTCCATTTCAACAGCATAAAGGAAAATGATGATTTTATAGTTCTGCTGTAGATGTCAGCAGTGAAACATTTTGAACTCCTTAATCTCTGTAAAATTACATGTAATTAAATACAACATGATCAGTTAAGTGGTCACTGTTCAAGACTTAAGCTATATAGGAACTTCTGGAAGAGTAACAGCTTAAAAAATTGGAGGAAAGTGGAGAGCATTTCACCTGCTAAAACTAGACAAGCAATATTGTATGTGCTAAAACACACCACCTGTGGTCTCTACAGAAAGCAGGTCATGAAATCAACAGAAAGCAATAGGTGCTTTGTCTCATACTATTTATATTATTAATTCTACATGGAGCAATAACATTTAGCTGTCAGGCTGACTAAACACAAGGGGGAAAACTCGAATGCAGTAAGGGCCTTTGGCATCCTGAGTAGCCAATTATTGAACTTACTTGTCCCAACCTAACCAGGTGGCACTTAAAAATGGGGTACAACTCCCATATCACAGTGTCCTCAGCCTTCAAAGTAATCCATCAATACTTCATTCATATTGCTTTCAAAGGGAAACCCCAATCTTAAATATTAAACTAGAGAATGGGGGATGGAACACACCAAAGAAAAACACTGAGGAGGTTGTCTGGGTACAGAATACCCTGGGGTTGTGTTGGGGGTGCTGCCAGAGCCCCAGACAGACTTCAAGTATTAAAAACTGAAGGAAAAGCTTGTTAAACAGAGTGATCGCGCAAACAACAAATCACTAGCTCTGATGATTAGGATTACAGATTCCTAGGGGTAGAAGATAACCTAGTGATCCCAGGCAAAAGAAACAGTATGATAATTTTAGCTGTAATTTTCTGTTTTCAGTCCTTTAAATAAAGCGTCACTAAGTCTTACTAACTAAACACGTAAATAATAAATGTTCATGTGCTGTACAACAGCCTGTCTGGTGCTGGAAGACAGGATGAAGAAAGGAGAAACCAAAAAAACTTCAGTTGCTAACCTTCACAAAAACAGCCAATGCAAAGGAAGTCATTTGAGCAGGCGCCTCTGAGGAACCCATAACCTGGAGTGTATTTAGGGAAGCCATGGGCTAGGGTGTGTATCCTGCCAAATGAGAGAGAATCAGCGCCAAGTGCTTTGAGATTTGGTAAATGATTCCCTCTAGCAGATACAAACCCAGCACCCCCCTGTGAGGGGCGGACGGCCAAGGTATGTTCCAGAGCTCCAAACCAGCCCTGAACTGGAATGGGAAAGATTTTGTAAACCAGTATCTGACACTGACTGTCCAACACTATATTTCCAGTTCACCTCCGTATGTTATAAACTGCCTTTGCTAAAGAGAATGATTTTTTTATCACCATGTAATTGTTAATTACAAAGTAGCCTAAGACCCTACATTGATTATTTCAGTAAGCTTGTTTGTAAAAGAACATTCCTCCTCTCATAGGATTAAAAATATCTCATGAGCCAGTTTCTGGATTAAAGTGGACGGTCATCTTGAGAACTCAAGACTTGCTGGGTGTAGTACTTGTTCTATACTTCTTCAGAACAATCCACCTTGAGATGATTCCCCAAGAGGCATTTTGTGAATTGAGAAACTGGTGTAACATCAGTTACTTTTTAAAAATAAATTAATAAATCCCAAATTTAGGGATTAAAATTCTCAAAATACATAGCTATTTTCAGTGCAAGACACAGCAGGGAAAAAAAAAAAAAGATAACCAGCCATACAATTGTAATGTAACCTAAAGGAAAAAAAATTCCGAATAAACGTTACACCAATCTTAATTTTCTCTTCTCTTCCTACTCCCTCCAAAGTAAATGCCAACCAAATAATTTTAGCAAAGTAAGATTCAACTAAGACTCCTAACATCTGTAATGTGAATGCACTGGTACAAAACCACTCATAAAGCTTTTTTCAGGTACTACAGTGGATTTAACTTACTCTGTACAAACTATACTATAATAAATAATTACACATTTATAGAATTGTATAAAAAGTTTAAGAAAAACTATACTGGCTGATACAGTCTAGCATCCTTTCTCTAATAGCAATAGTGGGAGACGATGCTAGAAGACTATTAGGGAAAAAAAAGAAGTGCACTGGTAACTATGCGACAAAATACAACCCAGGACCATCCTAAGTTAGAGGATCTTATCTACCTCTCTGTTAAGTCAGGATGGAAATTTTTTCCCATTAATTTTTCAAGTAATTTTTTGAACCTGCAACATCTTAAAACAAAGAGTTCCACAACTTGACTACTTGTCTGGCAAAAAAAATAGCTCTTTTTGCTTGTTTTGAACTTTTACCTTATGATTTCATTTGATATTCCTAATTCTTGTGGGAAAATCAGAAATACATCTCCATTCCAGGGGGTCATATTGGTGTAATTATTTTAACACAACAGAACCAAAGAAATAGTTGTATCCATACAAAATCTATGTGTAACCCAGGCCAAAATGTCTGATTCTGTGCTGATTCAAAGCTCTTATGCAAGTTGGTGGGATTTGGGGCAGGACGAAAAAATTCATCAAGTAGAAAAATAATTTCTCAAGAATCCTACTTTTAACCCTACTTACACAATTGGTGTTTTTGATGAAAGTCATGTAAGAATGGAGGCGGGGGGGGGGTGGGGGTGGGGGGGAAGCCTTCACTTCTCTAAGAATTCTCAACCAGGTGGGTAAGTCTGGGAACCCACACATAATTCATACTTTTTGGCAAAAAGAAAGAACTAATTTGAGAAGAGGTCTAACCTAAAATATATATAACCAGACAATCCAGTTTCCAAAATTCTGTCTCTAAGCTAGATAATTAAACAGTTGAAAGGTAGCTATTAATCATCCCTAAACAGTCTTTTTATTATCCTTAGTGGTTTGTCTCTAACAGAACCAAGCTAGTCACCAAACATTATGTACAGGTATGTGGAGGCTTGGAAAATGGAAGGAGCTGCCACAAATCAAGGAAGCAGCGCATCTGGGAGAAGAAAATATTTGGTATTAACAGCTAGATCAGAGAGGACAGAAACAATGTAAACTCTGATGGAACAGAAGCTACTGCTTTTAAACTTTTCTGGTTTTTTTTTTTTCCCTGTAACTGAACTGTGTATTACTTCATTTCTTTTAGAAGAAATCAAAATCTGAGTGTACTAAGGAAACACATTATCCTTAATTTTGATGTTTAATTCCTTCTCTTTTAATAATTCCTCTTTAAGATTCCTTTTGTGCAATTTCATTTGTATATCTTAAAAGAAGGGAGGATGCTGAAGTTATTAAAAGGGAGGCACTGAAGGTCAAAGAATTTTTGAGAACTACAACCAGATCCTACCCCATAATCCATGCTGCAACTGAACAGTTTGAGGAAAATGTAAAAGACAGAGGAGAAGATGAGAACTGAAATAGGTGCAGGCCTTAACAAGTCAGATGAGAATACACAGATTACACTTACATAGGTTTTTTTAATCTCAGTTTTCTCAAAACAAAAATACAACATAATAAGCATATCCAAAGACACAGGAACATTCAAGAATAAACACAAATTGACCGTAAAGAACTGGAAAATATGTTCACTATTTTTACGAATAACAGTACATGCCTCCATGTACTTCTGTGTTTGGTTACTCACTACAGAGTCAAATCAAGAGATTGTTAGAGGGACCAGATGGTAAAGAACTAATAAGGCAATTACACCAATAAGAGTCCTTATGAAAACAACAGAGATGTTGATTTATCCTCTACCTGTTTTCATGCAGGCTAGAAGAATGTGCTTCTTAGACAAAGTTCAAGATCAAAAGATACTAACCTATTACAGGACCTCAGGCCTAAATACAAGAAGTATATTATTATGAGAGTATGTCAGGTGAGAGAGATGGAGAAGAACTGTTGTAAGAACGTCAGAGATGACAAACACATGTGGAGGCACAGATGCCAACATCTTGTAACATAGTCCTCACAGTAACAGACCACACTCTCAATCACATCCACGCTAGGATTAAAATGAATACCAAGTACAAGAATTTGCCTGTATGCTTTGGTTCTTTTAAAGCAACTTCTGTAAACAATGCAGACATTTTGGCATATTTTTTTATCCCGGAGAAACCATCTCTCTGACATTATAAAAGCCTTATTGGTGACACATCTGAACAGATATCACAGTTGTCCACTACAAGCCTGACACCAGGCAGACCAGCTCAACTTAAGGCCTCATTTTAAGGAGGTGGGAAGGGCATGTCATCTGGAAAGGATATGCACAAAGAAGACAGGAAATTTAAATTATAAAGGATACCAGAAAGGTAGACTGAAGACCATAACCTGAATTTCAAAATGTCAGCACCTTCATCTGTGTATGTCCAGGATTAGAGAAGTTGTCAAGATCAGGACACTGTGCCACATTCATTAAAACCAAACCTGTGCATCACTAGATCATCCACCACTACAAAGTGTATTCAGATCAGACATGGTCATTTGATTTTTTCAAAATAGTTGTAGTTTATGATAGCTGATACTGAAGTTGCACTTCTACATTACTGTGCAAGAACAGATAGTGGTGCCTCATCTGGTTACAGCTACATCCTTGAAAACAAATACCCTTTCATTACCAGAAGAATGTCTTTGTACCAGTTCAACCATTTGCAACATTTGGCTGTGACTTACTTCATTTAACACCAGACACTGCAAAACTGGTTAAACCACAGACTAACACTCTCCGTATTATAACCACTGAAAAAAGGCTTCAAAATTGCCAATGAGTTATAGTAGAATCTGGACTTCGTATGCAGTCAACTCAGCAACATGAAGGAGGCTAACAAATGCAACTCAAACTCAAGGGAAAAGGAAAGACTAAAGTGAAGCTTATGAGGTTTTTCAGCAATTTTAAGAAATGAAAACACTACAACCTTAGTATGAGCAGCAGGATTGCCAAATAAACGTAATGAACAATCATTCCAACATATTTCAGAAAATATTACCTTTTGCTTTTTCCCCCTTAAATGATCCTTGAAGATGCTGCTCACTGATCAATGACTTCCTCCTCCACAAAGATGTTCCAACATGTGTTGAGAGTTGGGGACATTAGTACCACCTCTAGAGCATGGAGTTTGCCTACAGGGATAATGTAAGTCAGCTTTATTGCAATATTGAATGGTTCTCTAAGGTTTTCTTTTTATTGTTCTTATTTTACATCTAATATTTATTACCAGAAATCTCTTATTGAGATGGACTTTATAAATGAATCTGGTAGATAATGCATCTCCACAGAATGATGGTCTTACTTTTACTCTCCTTTGCAGAGACCAGAAATTTAAGTCATTCAATTCCCAGACACAAACTTATTCTGAGGCTGGGCAATGTATTTTGGTAGGCCCTGAAGGCCAGAACTGCCTTCCAGAAACAGCAAGACCTTTTAAAGAAGGTTCTTCCACTACATTCATGAAACAGAAGCAAGGTATTATGGTGAAAACAGAACCTGAATTCTCCAAATATTTTTGAGAGCAAGTAGTACGGTCATGCTCTCAGTTCAATTGGAGTTAAACCTCTGAAAATTATGCCTGAAGAAACAGCTTCATTTTCTTCATAAATAGTTTGAACATATCTACATTTATTTTTAAAAAATAACTGTTTGATGAAATATTATCAATTCTGGCACTTAGAGGTGATACTGCTAAAAGCATAACTCAGATTCTGTAGTGTTGCAGAACCAGTAAGATTAATAAAAAGAAAACCTTAGAAATACACAAAAAATATTGAACAGAAGCTGCCCTACCTTTCACAGAAAGGCAAAATCCAAGCTCTCAGGTGGTACTGAAGTTACCATTCCAACACATGTTGGGACATCTTGTAAAACAGGAAGTCTAATCATGGACCTATTAAAGAAAGAACAACAATATAGTTTAACATTCTGCTGAAATACTTACTGGTTATGTTTATTTGGCAACACTGCTGCTGATACTAAGATGGGAATGTATTCCCACCTTTTTGAAAAAGAAATAATAAATATAAGTAACATATAATTGTTTTTTAATATTGAAACATTAGCAATTTATTAGGTTGGAATATAAAACCAGATTCTCTACTGAACATACAATAAACTCCAGTCTCAATGTAAGAAACTAAATTATCACAACTATGGACATTGGTAGGAAGACAGGGAGCAATGCACACCTTGTAATCTAAGTATCTAAGAATCAGAGAAAGCCAATGTATTTGGCATGCACAGTAACTTGGAATTTGGATTATACAATACCTAACAACATTTTTATCCTGAGAAAAGGCGCCCAGAACCACAGAAAACACCACTCCAGGTACAGTTCAAGTGGACTAAGAATGTCATTAGGACAATGCACAACTTCAAAATGCTATGTTTAAGAACAAGTATATGTTAGAACTATCTCCAAACACAATCAGGAGTTATGCCCACAGGTATTTAAGGAGGTCATCTTGACAGAAAGATGGTGGTGGAAAAACTGGTATTAAAAGGAGTATTTAAGTTTGAAGACAAATCAACTCACGGATAAAAACCTAAGTCAGCAATGAAAACGACTAAGTGACATCAACAAGAAGTGCAGTGAAAACAAAAAATTATGTTCACAGGCAATCTGATAGCTCGAAATTTCAGAAGCCACAACAACTGTAATCTAAGCAGCTATAAAAACCCTCTAAAGTAAACCAACCAGGGAAATAAGTATACTTTTATGTTAGAACAGCTCTGTATATGAAAGAGCAATCATCAATAGTACAGTTTCATCTCATTCAAACATGAATACAACTGTTGACAAACAAACAGATGAAACAGGGATGACAGAATGACTCTCTTATTAAACTACTAACAAATGCTTTAAATAGAGGCTCTGAAATCTACGGGCCTGCTTCCATGAAGAACATCCCTATCAGTTTTAAGAAGGTTTAACAATATAAAATGCCCTCTGGAGTATACAAATTATTTATTTAAAATATATACATAAGCATACAACTGGGCTGCCACTGTGATACCACATAGTAGATTCAATGCACTCCAGAATACAGAAAACACAGATAAGCTATTTCCTTATGTTTTAACATGCATTCTTGTAGCAGACGTGCAACTCAAGCGTGACTGAACAACGAAAGAATCAAGGAAGAAAAATGATCAATATTTAATCAGACAGAATTAAAAAAATATATTACATGTAAAATAACAAAAAGTTACATCTATAAATTCTGTTGAGCCTAACCCTACAACCATTACATTAACAGAGACAGTGGCTTAATTCTATCAAGTCCCTGAAGCTGTTTTAAAGGAAGACTGTAGGCCTGTTAACTACTGGACTAGGAGAATGTAGATTCATCAGCACATTTTCAAGCTTCATAATAATTGGCCCACACCACTATATGTACTCTACCCTAAAAATCAGAATCCAGTACTGATTTTGTGACAGGAAATGTTGCAGGTGTGCATACTATGTTGTCAATGTACTAAGACTTTTTCCAAAGGAAATCTGTCACAATGCTAGACAACAGACAAATACAGCATTTCATAAAATCATACTATAGAAAAAAATGATTTCCTAATGCAGATGTAAAAATATTTCTGAATGAATGTAAAATAAAAATATATTTGATGATTCTCCATTTTCATCATACATATTTAAGTAAAAATAATTTGGAAATACAAGATGGACAGTTAAAATGTATTCAACATGGCCAAACCAGTCCCGCATTTCTCAGAATGTCACATTTGTAATTATTCTCTTCAGCCAGTGCTCTGTAATAATAAAAACTGAAGTAGAAAAATTGGATGAAGAACACTGAAAGTGAAGAGAGAGAAAGAAACAATCTAAGTCAAAGAATACACTATGCCAGACTTATGTTTCATTATTATTGCATTAAGACAGTTAATTTATGGTTAAGATTCTCCACAAGTTCTGAAATTCTAGATGGTCAGAAAGAAGCAAAATGCATAATCTGGTTCTAGAAGAACCAGAATTCTAGAAGTCAGAATTAAAACAAAAGCTGTGGGAATGAATGAACTGCTGCAGATTCTAAACTTGTGAGGATATCATGCTCTGCTGACCCCAAAATATAAAGCAAAGTTTTTTTGGAAGTGCTAGTGGAAGTTCTAGAGACACCAACTCTCAGTCAAAAGACTTCTCAGGAAAGTACACAACATAGCTGTTCCCTTTTTCCATGGATTTATTTATCAGGCAACATAAAAAGGGTCACCTTTTATCCCATCCTTCACTATATCCTGCTACCTTTCACTAATATTAAATATAAAATACAGCGTAGCCTAATTCTTACCTGCTCTCAGAAACAATGCTGTAATAAAAAGTAACTTCTGAGTCAAGGAGTTTCTATTTTCACAAGATGGTTACAAACCAGAGAAAACTGCCACACTTAAAACAACCTGCTAAGTCATAATGTTTTATTTATTGAAGTGATGCCCCTTTTGGTAAAGAATGGAAACTCAAAATGTCAAAAATTAACTTCCAAAACCTAACTAATACAGTATTCTTACCCACCAGGAAATAGCTTATGAATTAATAAAAGTGAAACAATTACAAATTATTCAAGTTATTGTTCTTGTTTCTTTCCCGCAAAACCACATGCAAAAGTTAGGATTTTTCAGCATTATTTGTGAGAGTCTAATTGGCTTATCTTGCCCTTTAAAGAAATACTACTCGTTTTACTAAAGTTAAAGACCCTCAAAGTTTTACGAGTTTGTATGCACACCAGCATGCACGTGCATGAACGCCAACCTCTGCCTCTCAACTTCCCAAACACAGAAACAAAAACCTTACAACTCTTTGCATATGCTTAATTGTGCTGTGCTGTCATGTAGAAAGATCAGGATGCAACATTTTATGATCCTGAACAGAACAGCAAAAGAAATACATTATCTGCTAAGAAATACCCACTCTTGATTTTGCATCAAAGAAAAATCTGAAACAGCCACAGCCCTGTCTTCCTACATGAACAAATGGCAATGATTACCAGCCAAAGATGACTAGATACAAAATTGGATAAGGAAGTATGTGGGAAGTGAATTAATATCTTTGCATGAATTACCTTTCGGTTACTTCTTCCATTTAAAAGGATCAATAATAATATTTAGTCATTTAGATTTAATATAAACTTTGGATTACAACACTGCCAAGTTACAGTAGAGATAAGAATGTACAATATATTAAGAAACCTCCTTCACTATAACTTTGAGGCATCTGGCTGGTGGTTACTGCCAAAGACTGAATAGCATCTGCTCTCACTTTAGCAGTTTATATTCTGACTCTGGTGAATGGAAGCACAATCTCTGGAACAGCCTTTAGGGAACACTACTGAGTTGCTCGACAGAGCTCTTCCTCAGAAAAGAGAAGGAGATTAATATTACAGAAAACTTGAAAGATCTAGCTTCTGAGAAAGGAGAGAAGAGCAGTTTCCTAATACTGTACATACCACAAATACCTCTCTTACTAAAACATTTAAAATGTGCCCTAAAACTAAAGTGTTCAAATATGAATAGATTTAAAGGTAGAAAATAAGGTCTGTTTAAGTCACATTCAGGTAAAAGTAAGGAGAAACAATATTTTATCTCATTTGTCAACAGGCAGAATGAAAACAGAAGAGTGAGGACTCACATAACATACTTTCTTTTTCCTAACGTGCTCGAGAAGGTCACAGCCTTCTTTGCTTAGTCCTGGTGTGTCTAGGCACAGCAACATATGCTAAGACTGAGTTTTGTCGTGTACTTAAAATGTCGTTATTTTAAGTGCCCAGTAGCACAAACTACTAAATTTGTGTGTGGTCCTATGCAAACAACAAATCTGGCCACACACAGTGAAAACCAAGCTTCTAAAACTTCAAAAATCAGCTGAAGGAATTCTCTCCTCAAGAGCCATAGATCCCAGATAGTAGCCACTAGTGAACCCCACAGCCACTTTCAAAACTATAAAAGGCTTCATGTAAAGCCAAAATAAAGCTCTAAAAGTGGCTGCAGGAGATCACTAGGAGTGGCCGCTCTTCTGGATTCACTGCTTTTGAGAAGTAAATCCCTGCAGCTGCTTTTAAAAGCTTTGAAAGTTTCGTTTCAATTATCAAAGCCAATAAAGCTTCAAAAACAGCCATAGGGATTTGTTCCTCAGAGGAGCAAACCCCAAAAGGCAGTGATGAATAGTGTGATGGGTTCTGTGGCTCTTAAAGTATGTACAGATTCCTGTAAGTCCTGCACTTGTAATTACAGCTTCATGTTGTGCAGCAATTGTTACACCCAGACAGTTCATTAAGGCTTATATGGCAAGTTCATTACTGATTTCCCATTCTTTTTAACAGTTTTATGTCTGCTTCCTTTTTGTTTTCTTACACCTGTATAAACTATTACGTGAGCATCCCTCACAACATCTTCTGGCTTTCCATCTCAGGTGGTGGTAAGCCGTCTCACAAAACATTGCACATACGCTTTCCCCAACTGCATCACATAATGCCGTCATCACATCATCACATCATGGTAACTATAACATGCAAAATAATTCATTTCCCTGAGAACTTAAAAGGGCACTAATTAAAATACAAGAGTGAAGCTTGACAATAAGTCAATGAAGAACTTTGCCTGCAATTGCAATATAAAAAGGCTTCCATTAATTCAATGAATACAAACACAAATAGCATTTCAGAAGTAACCGCATGACTTAAAAACCTAACTGTACCGACTTCTAAGGAGATTTTGGTCTTCTCTTTACAACTATGAGAAGTAAATGCCTAAAAATTTTACAACTTTAACCAGTGATGTAAGCATAGGTCTAAAAGAAACAGATGATTTATGCCCCTAAACGATTTGAGCTTAGTATCTTAAGACACTGATAGCTCTGAAAATTTACCAAAATTATGTTGAGAAAGACACATTTAGGTAGTAGAACATATATATTAATCAAATATGTCATAGAAAATACACTCAGAGCATAGTTACTAACCTTAAAACATCACTAATCTTGAGTAGTTATCTTTGTCTACTAAAGTTTTTAACTTCTATTTTCAAATGGCATAATAAATAAAAACACCTTTTTGCCAGGATAAATAAATACACCTTTTTGAAAAACATGCTGTAAGAAAATCACTATGAGCTTAAATAGATGCAGGTATAAGAACTGTGTAACTGGTTTGTATGGGGAAAGAAAATCTTGACAGATAACTTCAACATTCTGTTAAATGTTATTCACAGGTGTCCTCTGTGACCTGTACTACTTACTTTACCTCTCTGTTTCAATCTTCTCATGTGTAAAACATGAAGGAGAATTGTGAGAAATAATTAATGTTTGCAAAGAGCTTTGAGATCCTTGGATATAAAAAACAGGGGGAAAGCATGAAGTATAAAAGTAACAGTATACTATTTTTTCCCAACTTGAGATAACTAAGTTACTTTTATCACAAAAACCTTGAAAGTTTAGTAATACAAGATTATGTAATAAAACACTTAAAAAACAATCTTAAGTGCTAAGAATATTCTGTTACACAGAATCACGTAACTCCAAAGGAAACACTATCAAAAGGAAAGGACACATTTCTCACCCATTTCAAGTATGCGTTTATGTAGAGGTATAGCAGCAAGAAAGGGTTCATCTTTACAGGACTGTATCTGGGTTCCAACCAAGTCAGAGTTGGTAGCCATAATTCGGGCACTTTCTTCATTAAGATTAACGCCAGCCATAGAGGCAACATCATTGAAGTCATCATCATCTCTACAGTGAAAAAAAAAAACAAATAAAAATAATTCTGCTTGTGATATATTCATTTTGTATATTATCTGCTTCCCTGAAAGTAATCAGCATGCAACATGCTTGGTGGCTAGGCCAACTTGAAGCACAACCACTAGGGTCTCCATTTTCATAGAATATATTCCAGATTCAGAAATAGCCAAGTATTTCTTTGATCACACTAGGAAAACTTTAGAAGCAGGACCACTTGTCTGTAACAGGTGGTGTGACAAAAGTGTCTTTTCTTCATCTGCGAGTCAGTGATATCAATGACACCAGGATGGCCAGGGAACTAAAAGCAACAATCCCCACTAAAGGCAGACCATTTGGTTATTCTCTTTATGCTGAAAAGTAGGAGCAAAATGATTAAATACATAAAACCCCCACAGACATTAAAAGCAAAATCATGAATTTGGAATCCTGCACAGTTTCATACGTTCCTATCAAAACGGGCACCAAAGCATTTTCAGCAATAGTCAGGAAAGATTCTTTGACCACGATGAGTACATAGCTAAGTCTGGGTTCCAAACGTAGTTTGAATATGTGCTGGTATTTTCTCTGGCAACACACAAAAATAAGTTGAACATGTCAACCAGTTTTAGAAAAATGAGCTGCATTTGGGAAGATGACAGCAACACTTCCCAGGCCACTGCTTGCCCTGTAATACCCTTCCCAACAGCTCGAGCAAGTACTGACTAAAAAAATTTGAATTTCCATACCTGTATCTCCCCCAAGCATTTTTTTTACCTCCTACCTCTATGAGGTATGACTCATAACTGTGGAAACAACCATCTGTTTTTAGCACATTCATTACTGGCACAAACACTGTATTTCAGAATATTCTAGGAACAATTACACAACCTTTGAGTGTGTATATATATATATATGGAAAACATCCACATACATCTAAGTCTGGATTCCTACTACTGCATAAAGCAAACAAACAAAAGCTTAATGTAGAAGATTTTTTTTTTAATTTAATTATTACATAGATGTCATCCTAGGCCCCCTAGAAAACTTTGTCACTTTAAGAAGTTTAAGGCCTACAGTAAACACCAAAAGCTACAAGTAAGGTCTGAGAAGAAAAGGAGAGAAATCTAGAAATCCATAATCTAGGTTTTCCCTGTCCTCCTATACTCTCCTTGATATCTGCACTACAGCAGCCAATTTTGGTGGACAACTTCTATGGTTTGTTAGATATTGATTTTGTTTTCTTTGCAGGAAGAAATATAAGAAGGGATTTTTGTTTGTATAAAACTGGAGAAACGTGCTCAACACTTAAGAAAATGGAAAATTTTACTGATTGTCAGAAAAATGCTACACAAATGAGCTTTTATTATTTTCCACAAGTGCTAAGCACTTGATTTCTTCACTTAGAATTAAGTTCCAGAGGATAGTGTCACAAAAGTGATCTCCTGCCTTGATGGTTTTCATAGTGGGCCTAGAGGACTTTCGTTTTTACATTTCACATTACATATGTGATACTGGCAGGAGGGTGACAGGAGCTGCCATGAAGAAGCTGGGCTCCCACACGTTCACCGCACAGCTGAGCGACTAGTCCTTGGCCTTGTCCAACCAGCATGAAACTGGCCCCCAGTACCACAACTGGGAAACATACTCGGCCACGTAGCAACTAACAGTGACTTACAATATTTAGTGATGAGTTCCAAAGATTCTAACTACAAAAGGAAAGCAGCAAGAAGAGAAAAACCTAAGATTTTAGGGAGTTAAAAACCTTAACGCCTGAAATGGAATGAGCGCCACCCAACGTAATCTACCCAGGGCTCACCAGGCCCAAATCCAGCAGGCCTTTTAAACCACAGCAAAACCAAATTCATATAAAGGTAGTTACCGTTAACACAAACTCAAAACTATGTAAGATGGCGGAAGGTACTGGAAAAAAAGACTTCACCACTGTGGGTGTGAAGGCCCTGCAAGGTCGGGCAGTGCCTGGCTGCCGCTGCCTCCTGAGGGGCCCAGCACACAGGCTTAAAGGGTCTTGCTAAAATATTAACTGAGCAAGATACTCGAATGCTTTCTCTATATGCAGCCCCCATGATCTCGCCTGCTTTAGCAAGCACTTCTCACACAGTAACACACAATCTGGCTAGCAGTAATACAGTCTCAATCCCAGTATTCCCAGATCAGGTTGCCAGGACTGAGGTACTTTCATCTCCCTCAAACAATCATCCATACAGAAATCGAGAGAGCACTCTTGACTTCACAAACATGTTTTTTAAGAGTTTATACTAACCTCCACTTCTACTTAATAGCTAATAGCTTAATAGAAAGTAGAATCAATATTTTACCTTCCTTCTGCTTAGCATCTTAAGTTATTCCAACTTTTATTTGGAGTAAAGATCTGTGACCACATTATAATTAAAAAAATAGTTTTAAATGAAAACAGACAATTAATCTGGGCACAAACCAGGATTCTAATGAAATTATCAACATCAATACAACAGCATTTACAAAGACGAACACTGTAACTCCAGGACAGAATCATTTCCTTCTGTCTTACACTGGCAATCCACTACCTGTGAGTACATCTTTTTTTTTTTTAATGTTACATGGAAGACTGGTAGGAAATGTTTAACCATAGTTGGGACTACAATTTTTCCAGTCCAATGGGAAAAACTCTATCAATATATTGTTTTTGACTTTGAGGAACTTAATCACAAAAAAGAGCTTGGGTTTGGATACTGAAACACACACACAAACCTTTATACATAAAGAGGGCTGGCATTCTTGCCAAACAATTTCCTATAAAAGTCAACTTTTAATTCCAGATGATTGAATTTTCAGAAGTCATTCTGTGGAACAAAGATGCCATCCAGTGGTCATCTAGATTGATGATTACTGTCTATCTTCATCCCAGCAGAGTATTTAACAATTTCATGTTTCTTGGCCTATATTATTGTGCTCATACTAATTATACTGTTTCAGTAATTATTTCAGTTTTTTACTGAAATGAGTTGAGTTTTATGGGATAAATCCAACATTCCAACATGCATGCTATTTTTAAGATGACAGCATGGGTTCTCAAACTCTTTCCAAATGCAATCTGCATCTTAAAGCAGTCTAAAAGTTCAATTCTTCCTCCTATACTCAACCTTTTGTAACACCTCTCTCTCTCTCCTCTTCATTAAAAACACTTGTGCAACTACAGAAAACAAACAAAAATAAAACCTCAAACCAACTTACTTGAAAATAAGAAAGAAAACCCAAACTATTTGCACAGTTGCCTGTAACATGCTTCAGAGATTTTGTTTAAACTAAGACAAGCCATTATAAAAATATAGTTATAAATCTTAACTGCACAATTGCATATTGCTTTTTCCTCACGCACTTTGTAAGATTTGAGCCAATGTTGTCCAAATCTGCAATACTGAACTTATTCCAAATAAGCTATAAGAATATACAATGCAACTGAGACAACACTATACTATCGATTCCATTCTCTCTCTCAAAAGTTAAAACATAAGGGCAAAGTCCCTACACGTATGCAAGACTGAGCAAGTCTACAAATTCCATGGACCACAAGATCTGAGATCAACAATAACACACCGGATATAAACGGTGGCTTGAAATTACAGTAACAGCCACTATTATATTACATTTTGTAATAGCAGAAATTGTATTCACACAGATTTATTATAATGCTTATTCTGACCTTCAAGCTTTAATTTGAAATTTTTCCCTATACTGCTTTGTCATACAATTCCTTCACTGTCTACGTTGGATCTTCCCACTGATGAGCAAAAGAGATGACAGAGCATATCACATTTGTGGTCAGCACTTTATTTTGAAAAATATGGAAAAAAATACATGATCATCTTATAGCTTTAATTATTTATTTGGAAGAACACAAAAAACCTTAAAGCTTAAGGTTTTATGTCATATCCTTTTGAGATTAAAACTTTGAAGCTATCCATTTAACACCTACATTAACCTTCTCTCTCTCCTTAAAGACAGGCTACTTTGCACATAATTAGATACAACATCATTCATTTTGAGGCATATTGCTCTATGTTATTAAACTTTTATTTTAAACAATAAAAATAATAGGCAAGAGATTCTTTTGGCAAGGCAAAAGAGGTCTGAAAACAAATTTTATTTCCACGTAAACTCTACTTCAGCATTTTGCCAGTCAGCAGCATAGAATACGAATACCAAGATAAGCTTCTAATGATTCCAGTCACTTCATCGAACTGATTCTGAAAAAAAAACCCCATCACATTGGCTGCATAAAACCTGATACTGCAGGTTCCAAGAGGTTACATGTAACTTTGAAATACTGTTACAGAAAAAGAAAGGTTGCCGTGAAAAGAAAGGAGCATCTGGCTAGCTGTCACACTGGTACACAAACATATCATCATCACACACACACTATGGGAATGGTTCCATGTACTTCTTGCTTCCTTTTACGTGCAATGCCACTGAACCTTACTCAATACAGTTAGGAAGTGGTAGGATAATACAGGAGTAAAAACATGTATCTTCTATCCTTTACATATGTAGAACTGGACAAGCCCCTGACCTAACCAAATCAGCGCTGAGTCAGAAGTTGGACTAATCAAGCTCCCAAGGTCCCTTCCAACTGCAATTATTCTGACTCAGTATCGGGGGGGGAACAAATGTTTCCACTAGTTCTTTATATTGGCCGCAATCTGAACTATGGGCATCACTTTGAGTCTGCTACTTTGAGCGTCATCAATGGTGGATTATGTTAGTGGGAGCTCTGAGACTGCCAAACTAGATGATGATGTACACAGCAGCTGTAGCCAAATACACACACCCCTAGCACACTTCAGTGGGCCTTCTGCTCCATCTCTCCCAACTACAGAAACCTCTAGCCTGACTATTATGGTACAAATCTAAGTCTGGATCTCTACTGTAAAACAAACAAACAAATTAGAAAAAATGGAATTAAAATTTCCATTCTGAGGTATTAACACAGTTGGAAAGTCAACTAAATGGAGTCGTCTATAGTTGCCTCTGAAAAATTTAGCAACAATATATTTTAATACCAAAAAAGGTGGCATAAAATTTCATGAATACAACAACTTCACATTGCAGAAGTCTTGGGTCGAAAACTCTGCATCATAGAAGAGCTGCTATAACATCCAGTGAACTCATGTAAGCACTCTTACAGTTCATTAATAAATGCTGACATTAAAGGCTAAGCTGTAATTTGCAAAATTCCTAATTGCTATGTCTTTTATGTTAATTCCTTCCTGTATCTCCCACAGTCCAGAACAGAAGAAACTGAAAACAACGAAGTTCACATTTCCATTTCTAGTGACCGACACTTTGCTCACAAGAGTGAAAAGCTCAAGTAAGTTATTTTAAAGAAAGCAGAATATAAAATAATGAAACAAATATACAATAATAAAACACTAAGGGCAAAATAAATTTATACATAACACAACTATTTTTCAAAATTCTTGCTTTGCTTTAGATGCCAGTTTGCCTTCTGGCTATAAACACATTCTTCACACACGCTGGGAATGTTGAGGAAAACTAGTCAGCATTCAGAGGATTAATACAGATTTCCAGTGCTGTGCCTTCAGGCTTAATAGTCAGACATCTATTTGTCCTCAGGAGAGGTTAGGGGTTGAAATGTAAATATGCAAACAACTGAATTCTTTGTTAAGATATCAAGAAAAAGCTTGATCTTTGCTGCTGTTTAATAAATCCTTGCAATTTTATGGACTTATTTAAATGCAGCTTTGTGTCTTACTATTTTGAAGAAGAAAACAATGCAAGGAAACAAACACATTCATTCTGACTAAAATTTGTTCTCTAGAGGAAAAATGACATACACCCTTGACAGCTTATTTACCAAACTCACTAAAGATTTATTGATTTATCAATCAGTGCCTTGAGCATTTGCTTCTCCCCAAGGGAAAATTAACAATTCCAGCTAACCTAATATATTCTATGTATAAACTAAGTGAATGCAAGAATCAATCCTGGCACAGTTTACAACATCCAGTTAAAAAAATGCTGTCCCTTTTGGTGTATGTAAAATTGAAAGCTATACTAACGAAGAATAAATGCTCATGTTGCTTACAAACATAAAAAATACTTATTAAGACAGCACAATTGAACCCAACAGACGTTTTAAATCATTTAAATACTCAGTAGGAGGCAAAAGCATTGGAAAATAAAAAATTGAATGATTTTGCTTTTAGATTAATACTAAGTACTACCACTATTAGTTGCAATACTGACATGCCTCAAAGCAGAGATATTTCTAAGAGCTGCAAATTCTTTTTTACCTCACCTGCAAAAGCATAAGCTTGAAAATTAATTATTGGTTTGATGACGTCAGAGCAACATAAGAATTCCAGAAGACGAAAATGAAAATCTATGAATATTTTGTCATTTAACAAAGAAAGAAAATCTTTAAACACAAATGTGCTTTCACCAGTGGAAAAAAAATAAAAACAATGGTAACGAAAGCAAAAACCATAGGATTAGTTTGTTACTACAAACAGTAAAAATATCTAAAATACATATAGAATAAAAGTTTGTAGCACAAAAGAACTGGTATAGCAGCTCAATGCATCAATGCTATTGTGTTGAACCTTTGCAGCACCTGATTACTACAGGGACCCACAGAATGCCTCAACCTCTGCTACCTAAGTAAGCACATGAAGAATAAATACAGCAATGTCTTCTCTTTAAAACCAAGAACAATAATCATACACACACACACAGAGGAAAACCCCAAAACCCACTACCAAAACCATACAGTGTTTTCTCTATGCTGATAAGGGGACAGCTGCAGCAGCCTATCAACAGGATGCCTTGTTGTCATAATTAGTATCCTCTCAGCAAGACACATTCCATATGAATATTAGAATCCAATACATAAAACCAACTATGCGGTTTTTTTAAACCTCATACACATAATTCCATTTACTGTAAGTTTTATTGTAATCCACAGAATTGAAGGCTTTACTAAACATTAAAAAGAGCATTTAGAGAAAAATCCTCAAGACATGTGATGACCCCCTCCCTTTTTTTAAAATAGGACGAAGTAAGAAAATTGTCACCCAATCACAGTAAGAAAAGGCAGGAATTATTGTAAAACAGTGCCCTCTGGTGTTAAGCCAATTCTAAATTCTATTTTATATTTAAGATCCCTCCCAACCACCCCCCTGCATTTTTTTTTTTATTATTTTTTATTTTTTTACCTGAAAGAACCACCTCCAGGGTCATTCAGCTTGTTTTTCTGATTTGCAGAGACCTGAACACCAAAGCCCCCAGGACTTTTGCTGGCTTGTATTGTTGGTGCCTTCCCTACTGTGCCTGAAAAACACCAAGCAATGTTATTATGAGCTGTCTTAGACAATTTACATCAAAGAACCTTCTGTCCAGGAACTAAATTTAACTGTCTGTAAATTGCAAACA
Organism: Falco rusticolus; assembly: GCF_015220075.1. Taxonomy (NCBI): domain Eukaryota; kingdom Metazoa; phylum Chordata; class Aves; order Falconiformes; family Falconidae; genus Falco; species Falco rusticolus. The sequence continues at coordinate 11,034,194 of NC_051201.1, read as the reverse complement.
AAGGAAGTTATTATTTTTAAAGATTACACTGCTGAAGAAGAGCAATTTAAATACAAAATTTATTTTAACATTACATTTTGTTCAATATTTACAGAATACTGAAGATTCCAAAACTGAAAAACACTGGCCATAGCTGGTTATAATACACCAAATGGCTATTAGTGTGTTTGCAATTGCCAGTAAACCACTCTTCTAGATAATCTGCAGAGAATAAAGAATAATAATTTGAAATGTTCTTAATACAGATGCTTTAAGTCACAGTCACTCAGGGTATTAACTATGCATTTCACATTATATAGTTGTTCTTTGCTGCAGTGAAAAACGTGTATTTTTAGAGTTTAAAACATTATTCTGAATATTTCTAAATGTTTTATATTTTACGTAAAAGAAAAATCCCTATTGTAAAATTTGACAAAACTCCCCTCATAAAGACTGTCTTCTATTTTCTTATTTTGAAATTGATGATTTAATTCGTACCTGTATCTAGACTTCACAGGTTTATAGGAGGAAGTAAAACAGGGCTTTCTAAATGAGCTTAAGTGTGGTGGACATCCACCTTCTTCTGACAGTAAATTGAAAAATGGCTATTAATTAGTCTCTGACATTGGGAAAAATCTTACCAAAAATAATTACAAATTTATGTTACGAATTAGTAAATCACCAGACTTGTATTATCATTATTATTACTATTATTATAAACATATCAGTATGCAACTGAAAAAGCATTGACAAATGAAAATTTTGGAGTAAAACCTCCTTTACTGCTTAAACACATTTACTTGGGTTATATTTTGTGTTTCCTTAAATCCCACCTGTGTTTTGGCATGTGAAAATAATTAATTTGTAGGTCTACTTGACTTCAAAGATCTCACCTTTTTCTTACACATCACTCGATTTTATTGACCATTACACACATATAGTGTTTGAGACTGAGAAGCACATTAAAGTTATTTCTGCACATCTATGACTCAACTGCATATAAATGGCATGGTATGAACCTTAGCAGAGTTACATTATTTTTCTTTCATGAATTATAAAAACCTGAAACACAACTATCCCAACAAATCCTTTTAAGAACACTTTTTGGATGAAACAAAGCTTTAGCTTTGAATGAGTTAAAGCTAAATTAATTTGACAGTGTTCATTCAGTTCTTTAATCTGTATGAATAAACTGTTGTGTGGACTCTCAACATTAGCAAATACAAAACAAGATTTAGGACTTCAGCCTCCAAGCCTGGGGAACAAAAATACTTTTGTCATCAGAATATTCAAGGTCCATGAGGTCTCACAGATAGCATTAGTTCATGGACCAGACAATTTATGTATTTCAGATGAACTAATTGAAAGGTTTTCTACTAAGTGAACTGAAAGGAAAGAAATAATACAATAAAAATTAGCAGATCTCTGTTTTCTACAATTAACATCTGGGAGACTAAAAATCTGTTAACCCTGAAAATCACTACAATGGCAAAATTAAGGTAGCAGTGGCACTCTTTCAGAATTAACATTATATTCCTTTAGAACTAGTATCATTGGGGTTTTTTTCCTACAGATGTTAACTTTGGACCAAAAAAAAACCCCAAACCCCATAAACAAAAAAACCCAGAACACAAAAAAAAACCCAAAAATAAACCGAAAAGGTACAGCAACAGAAAAGTTAACTTCTTGGTCTAAGGAAAACAGTATGTCTACACTGGATATAGAAAAATTAAGTCTCACTTTCTTTCACCCCATATATATGTAATTCTACTCAAATGGATCTGGCAAAGTAAATAGAAGTTTTGGGGTGACATACAAGTTTTCTGGTTTAAAACACAATTATGCATGGTTAAGCAGTTAAGACACAAAATAAGGCTAAAACATCAATTTCTATTATGAGGTAGGGCATATTTTAAAAATTAAAATCACCTGTGGGCCTAGATATTTCATGGGATTGGTAATGACATACAGAGTCTTTCACCACTGGGTCCTTGTTTCAAATTTTAAGTAGCATCATCTAGAGAAGCCCAGATTTAGGAGCTTATAGTTTCCTAGCTGTGTTTCTGCACAGGTTAAATAGTTGCAATGAATACTCTGCCTAATTATTTTATTCTTTGGCTCAATTCCCCCATCCATAAGATGCAATTCACTTAATCATTATACTGATAAGTGCTTTGATAAAGAAGTATGAATTTTTTGTGCAATAACTATACTGTTACTTTCCCTGGTATGGAAATAATTTTATTAATATAAAAGTCCTTAAAGCCTGCCAACTTATCTGTACTTCTGTTTTTTAAAAGTATTATAGTCTGTTCACACAGATGCATTAATATTAATGTAAAGACACATTACGGTAGGAGATTCACTCTTATCTAAGAAGGAAAATGGACCATTTGTGGAAATTAGTTCAGTTCTGGAGCAACTATCCTCAAAAAGTCAGTCTCCTCAAAAGTATACTACTGCAGTTTTCTATATAGACCATGTCCTATGCCAGTATCTTACCACCTTCTACAGGAATACCTAGGCCAGTAAAAAATATCATTACACTGGTTTACAGCAGAAGGTTTTAACAATATATCAAGATCAAAACAAACTGGTATCTGACAGAATGCCATAGCGGCATTTCTTCCAGCTGCAAGCACACAGGCGTTTGCTTTGTCTGCGTAATTAAAACAATATAGTGGTGGGCTTAAACAAGCCTGTAAATAAGAATAAGCCCACTTGAAAGCAGGGCTTTGCATGAATTGGCCTTTATGAACCATTGTCTGTCTTAAGCTGAATTGTGAGTTAAATTGTATTTCATTGGCTGATCCATGGCTACCATGAACAAATTCATATTCTGAATCCATTATGTAGAAGACAGATGCCAGTATCATGCAAATTCTTAGCACACTGTTGACATTCACAACTTAAGATACTGGACAAGCAAAGAAATGAAATCAGCCTTCAGTCTCAGACACATTAGTCAGAACTTAAAGTTCATGCTACAAGATGCTGATTACCTTTCCTGTTCATAAACTCAGGACATGAGTATCAGTGCTATCAAACATATACCTTTTATGACAAGTAAATGCATTTCTTCCTAACTTGGAAGATCAGCCTACAGGATTACAGTGACAGCTTGGTCTCCATGTCCATTCAACCTTTGGATTCTCTGAAGACAACAGGGCAAGCAGAATATCTGCTGCTATTAACTGTGATCACTGGGGGCTTTGATGCTCTTTTCCCAAGGAGAACAGAAAAGATCAAGCAATAAAGTCAAACAGCCAGCAACAGCTTTTATGTGCATTTAAACTAGTTTGATTTCTGATTCAATACCTAAAGATGACAAGCTCTGTATTCCATTACAAACCCTCGATCATCTAAATGCCCACATCAAAAAAGACACACATTAAAAAACAAAAGCTGAGCCTAACAGGGCTAGTGGTGGAAAGAAACAAATGGATATTTATTAGAAAGTAAGGCAGCTTCAAGAACCCTCTTAAAAACTGTGATGTATCAGTCAGACATTAATCCACCTGTGCACAGACAGATGAGAAAGCTGTGTACAAATGACACCTCTTGCTCCCATGGCTACACACAGCAAGTCAGGTTGCTGCAGTTAGTCTCTGACCTCAAAGAGTAAACATACTGGCAGGAAAAAGAAGAAAAGAAAGAAAAAAAAAAAAGAAAAAAAAAAAGAGCATGTGGGTTGAGAAATTTCTCTAGAACTCCTACCTTGACCTCTGTAGCTGCAGTCAGTGGCTATCAAGTTCCACCTCAGGAGTAAGAGTTAAAAGTAGGACGATTAAACTGAGGCATCCTCTAGGCTTCAGGACAAAAATGAAAAAATTCTTTCTTGGCTCAGAGCTAGAGCTTAGGACAGTACAAGTCAAGTTCCTGACTTCTTTCAGAACCTCCCATGAAAAGCTGCTGAGTAAGGAGCTAAGCATGTGAGAGTTTAGTTCTAAACTTGTTTCAAAACATTTCATTGTGTTGGTCTGAAGTACCTTGAAACTGCATAGTGAAAACATGCATTCCTCAGCCAGTACGAAGTAAAAAATAAATGTCAAGCCTGCCAATGTCAACACTGTAAGCTTTTCCCATACTACGAGTTTGTAATTACAATGAAATTCATACAAAGGTAACAATCTCACTAAAACATTTAAACCCATACCTTGTGGTCTAATGGTCTGAGTTATTACCACTGGCATCCTAATCTGGGTAGTCTGGCAAGCAGGGTTTCGTTTCACAGTTTGAGCAGATGTTGACTGGATAATCTGCTATTATTAAAAAAAAGTATACTTATATTATACTCTTTATACACAAACACACACAACGTAAATACACTAATACCTGTAATTACTAATATAAGCACGTGGATCTCTAAAAGCACAACCAGCTAGTGACAAAAGTCATATTCATGTAATGCATGTGGTTGTGTGTGTGTGTATATACCTATTTTGCTGTTATGCTTTTAAAAAGTCAAATAATATTCGACACAAATGTCATATGGCACAACCTTCATCAAAAATGTGTTTCAAAGTAGTAAGGTAAATATTCAAGTTTAGACTTCTGTTTTCAGAAACTTTACTAGGAAGAAAAGCACTTCTGTAGAAAAAAATGCTGCTATAATTTTAGTGGTGTCCACCTACAACCATTAGGTTTTTCACTATGTATCTATGCTTTTTAAAGAAAAGATACACTAAAAGTAAATTCTAAAATACATGGATTCCAAAGTCAGATATACACAAGAAAGAAAACAGTGTTTTGTGGTGAGCATATACTATTCATCTTTTAAATGTTAACTGGACATCCTCAAGGTTTCACTTAGTACTAAGACAAGTTCTGAAGTCTTTACCCAATACTGAAACTGGGTTAGAAATTTAGAATTTCAATCATATACAACTCAAAAAGAATAAACCTGCAAGGGTCATATCTAGGCAACAGTGAAATGTCCCTGATTCCATGAACATACAAGGTAGGCACAGATGAACAGAAGGTTCAAAAAGACGTGTGGATACTGCGGAGCTGGAAAAAAAATAATCCATAAATAAACTCTGAAAACAAAACACAGACAAATAACTGCGAGTAAGATTACAACCACAACTCAGGCATGACAACTTCAGAAGTCATGTGCTTGCTCTTCACAGTCACAACTATGTTACTCCCATTGCATAACATGCCTGCTGCTTCCAAGTCAGACATCTCGGTCTCACACCCCCAGGATGCAGTATTCCCTCCCAGAAGACAACACACCACACTACACACGGCTACACGAAGCAAACAGGAACCAGTGCACCTTTATTCAGCACCACTCAGCATTACTCTTACAAAAGGTGTATCTAAAACAATATTATTTAGCTGAGTAATGAATGGCCAAATCTCTGACTTCGAAGTATGCTATGGAAAAAAGGGAAGGAGAAACAGTATTTTCAAATGAGATGTAAAAGTACAGAATGAAGAGGCTATGGAACAAATAGGAAATTGTTCCATCATCAGGAACCAGGGCTCCCAAATCAGAAGGAAGAGAGGTGAAAACTACAAGAGAGAGTAATGAGGGAACAAGACCTGTAATGTATTCTGGAGAAAAAAAAAAAAACCAGGGCCATTCTGAAGTTATGGTATCGCATGCTGTACATCCTAAAATATTAAAAGCTGAAAATTCCTAATAAACCTGTGGATGTAGACACATTAGCAATAGCTACCTTGCAGAAATAGAAAAGAGGGAAAAAAAGAGATTAAGGATTCAGCTTCAACTATGGACACTGAAGGAAAATGGAGCATTTACCAAGCACAGGAATGGAGCACATGGATGTCAATTTACTTGGTCAACACAGGCAGTGAATAAATAGTGACACTCAGAGGGGAAAGAACAAAGTAGCTACCATGCTTAAAATCAGGAAAGAAATAGAGGTGATAGGTGAAAATCAGGGCAAAAGTTGTAGTTCACTGCATTTTGATGCACAGGAAACATGTACACGTGTATTTTAATAAGTAAGGAGACAAAACAGCCCACAGAAAAAGAAGACTACATTGGTATGAAAAAGGAGAATGTTGCCACTTGTACAGTAATTTATTGGATGACTTTTCAGAGAGTAGTGAAGAAAATCAGCTACAGCTTAACTGGCCAGAAGCCAGGCCAAAAAAAAAAAAAAGATGTGCGTGACCTGTGGATAGAACTACTATCTGCTATTACAGTAATCACCTGCGATTAGATTTTTTTCTCTCTGAAGCAAGCAAGATCTACAATTCAGAATCAAGTTCTGTTTCACCTGATTATTTTCATGTGAATGCTCTAAAAAATGAGCCACTAACGCCATTAAAGACAGGACAGTGTTTAACCATTTTAGATGACATAAAAAACGGCAATGTTTTCTTTACTACCAAATACATTCAAAAAATGTAATTTAACAAGTACTATACTAGGACTTCAACATATGCAAAAGTGCTGAAAGTGTAGAAAATGATTGAGAAATAAACTTTTCCAAGGGGCACAGATCAAAATCATCATTTTAAATCCTATGCAGAAACTGACAAGCACGTACTCTCTAAAAGGAACAACAGCACTTAACTTGGAGCAACATTTTACACTAACTTAAATTCCAGTTTCTATAGTTTTAAGACACATTTCAACACAGGTGTAATCTTCAGATCTGGAAGTGATTAAGGATGAACATTAGCACTTCGTTTCTGAAAGAGCATGTATAACCTCGTAGTAAAAACTGATGAATCAGAGGTAACGGACCCTGCATTAAAATTTATAAACTATCTAAACCATCCCTCATCAACTAAAATAACTAGAACTCTTCTATAATCCTGTTGCCTATTTTTCCAACACAATTAACATTATCATTATGTCATTAACTTGGCCTTAAAAGTGCAGACAATGAACAAGGTACTAGCAAGCTAGTCTGTGAGATGATTTGACAACCAAATTATTTCATATTTCTCACAACCTGAAAATACACACAATGAGTGTACCCCTTCTAATTTTATCTATTCATATGCTGAACCGATGCTGAATCTGAAATTATCAGTTCGTAAGCACTGATTTACTAGCCCAGATTGATACAGAAGACACAGAATTGGATGTTTTAGTGCACTGAGGTTACCGGAGACATGACTTCAGCCTTCAGAAAAGGGGAGATCTTATTGCTGTCTGCAACCACCTAATGAGAAGATCTAGCGAAGGTAGAGCCAGACTCTCTCAGGGCTGCAGAGCAGAAGGATGTGACACAATAAGCACAAGTCAGAATATGGGAAATTTCAATTTAATATAAAGAAAAACAAAAATTTACCACGAGGGTGGGCAAGCACTGGAACAGGCTGCCCAGGGAAATGGTGGAATCACCATCCCTGGGAGTGTTTAAAAAATGTGTCAATGTGGTGCTTAGGGACGTGGTTAGTGATGGACTTGGCAGTCCTGGGTTAACAGCTGGACTTGGTCTCAAAGGTCTTTTCCAACCTAAATGATTCTATGTTTCAATAATTAACACCACAAATGACCAACAAATACAGACTGAGAAAGAATTCAGGCAAAGCACATATAATGTATAAAAGCAGAAAGACTGGTAACTTCTGCTCTCTTTCTCTTACCTAAACAGAAGATAAGAAATAAAAATGAAATCGACTATTTACAAGCCATTAAAAAGAAAAGTCCTTTAAGACAATTAGATTAAAACTCACTGCTGAGGTTTTGGAGGACAAGGATTTTGCAAGTCTCAACAATTCAGGTACTCCTTTACCAATGCAGATACACGAGGTCCCAATGATACGCTTCCCCTTACTTAGTAAGGGCTGCAAAATCAGCTTGACTCAATTTACATAAATCACACTTTGCAACAAAAGCATCTGATCCAAAAGCTTAAGCATAAATAAATACAGCAATAAAAATAAAAGCATATGAAATAGAAGCTTCTGCAAAGAATGGAAAATCAAAATAAATTTGGAAAATATATCCTTTACCAAGCATTTTTTCTCTCAATTAAGTTAAAAGTAGTATCGTGGAAGGAAGAAACAAGCCACTTGTAAAATGTACAAAATTCAGAATGGCTATGGTCTGATATGACATTTATCTTCACTCATGAGTAAACACTTGCTAACTCACTTGTGGCTATGCCACTTGTGATTTATCAGTCTACTCACTCCTGAAGATAAATGTCATATCAAACCTCAGCTATCATGTAATCTGGCAGCATTAACTTACAATGTTCATGCTTTTATGGGCCTAGAATTCATATTTACCATTGTTTACCATGCTGAAACAGTAGCAGTTACAACTTTTCAACAGTGCCTCAAAATTTGCATAAACAATTATTTTTCCTCCCAAATAATAATAAAAAAGGACTTTTTTAAAACTTGGCACATCATTTTTAATGTTACTACATTGTTCCAGAGTATATATTTTTAAAGAAGCAATGAAGAAAAATAAAGTCAAAAGCCACAGGATGACTTGACCTACCCGCTCCCCAATTCATTACACAGTTCTTCCTACAGTATTTCACCTGGTCTAATTCTGAATGTTTTCAGTGATGGCTTTTTCATCGCTGCCTTTGGGAGCCTGATCTGCCATCTAATCATCTGTCTTATTGTAAGGATATTTTGCCTTATATCCTGCCTAAATCCAGCTTTGCTTAATTATATCCTATTATTCGTATTTATAGTCTCTTAGACAGCTCTGATTCATTCATCAATATACTTTGATGATCAAACCCTTAAAATATTTGTAAATATTTTTTATCCTCCCCTTTAGCCACTGTTTGACCAAGTTGCATGCATTTAATTCTTTTAAGTTTTTCTTTTAGTCTTTGCTTTCAAGCCTGTCCTTTAATTGCCGTCTTTTATTACTGGTTTCCAAACCGCATTCCTTGCCAATACCCTTCTTATATTAAGGTACAGTGCACAAAATTCTGCAAGTAAACTCCATGATAACAACCTGGAAAACTACCAGGCTGTACTTCAAATAGGCATACAATTTGTCAAGTACAGGCTTTGTTCCTGTTAATGGATCCCAGATGTCTACTGCTCAACAGCCATTTTTATTTAAATTTTATTGTACACCGAATTCCAAGTCAGTGACTAGATCTTTATTTGTTCATTAATAGAAACTACTCCTTTTATCCAAACAGCCATCTTTTTCATTTCTAAGCTGCTCTGCACACAGGACAAAAAGAAAATTATTTCCTGTGAGTCACTAAAACGTGTAAAAATTACAATCATTCAACAACAGAAAAATGATGCCAGAAGAAGCTTCAGCAGAAAATTAAAAAGGAAAGCAGAACACCCCCATATAGCTTAACGCTTATTCTGCTGTTGCATCTGGTATCCAATTTCCATTACTCCATCTCACCTTTTGGGACCCTCCAACCACTATGACAGTCTCTGGAAAAGTGTTAGTAAATGTTTTAGAAAATACTATTCTAACGTAACTTAGAAGACGGCAGAATCTCCCCTCTGGACACTGTGCACAATTTAGTGCAGCAACAACAGTCCAGATGTATTTCTATACATCTTTCCTAACCCTAGACAGACCTGCACAAATCTTTATGTTGCTTTCCATATAATTGAATTTGTTTTAATTAAGATGGATCACTTTGAATTTCTTACTGTTTCCTTATTATTTAAATTTAATAATTGGCTTCAATCTCCAGGAGTACTTTCTCCTTATGATGCAGTGTCAACACAAGATATCAAGTGCTAACTGATCTCCCTTAGAACTTCAACACATTTAATAAAGAACATCTCTCTTATTCATAGAAATTTTACCCCCTGTAACACCCAGAACAAGACAGGCAGTCTGCATATATAAGGCTATACAGAGCTCCTGCACCCTAAGAATGACAATTTGGAGAAACTCTGAACATGGCACTTGGAACAATTAAAAAAAATTGATTGCTGGATTATCTCATTAGTGTCTCATCAATAAAATATTAGCCTAAGATTATTCCCCTTTTCCCTAGCTAGAAGTAGTTATATCAGCACTATCTAGCTCTTTAGAGCATAGCTTTTTCATGGTTTTGGAACATGACTCCAGTGTTTTACAGAACAGATAAATAAAATAGTTCCCTCTTTCATCTCTGCTAACACTATATATTGTAATGCTGAAGTCTCCTTTGCACAATCTACATTGCATGCTGAACAGCATTGACAGAATTACCATGTTGCAAGATAACTCAATATAACTGGAAGAAGTATCACCACATCTGACCCTTGTGTAAAATGGAAAAGTCAAAATAAAGAAAACCGCTAACGGATTCTCCACATTTTTAAAGAAACTAGGCTACTGTAAACCGGCTGGTATGAAAGGGTCTATAGTCCAAAACAGGCTTGCCCTTCTGCAGCTGGACAGTTTGCAAAGCCAGCTGGAATTCTCTCCAGTGAGCTTCAGGCTTGGAAAATCTGGAGCTCAGCCAGTTTTCTCCATCAGGGCTGGCCACCCCTAGGCAAGCCAGCTGTAATCTTCCTCTTCCGGACAAGACCCAGGCAAGATGGCCAGCAGCTCTTTGCTGTGCTCTGATTTTGGGGAGCACTAAGAAGTGAGAAGAGTGTGATCACTGTCACCACAAAAAAAAAAAGTCAATACTTACAAACAATTACTAGCAGGATATGGAGATGCTGCTGGGTTGTCTGCTTGGCACCTGAGCTGATGGCTGTTGTGGTATATGAGATTTTTTTAATGCAGTAAACTCTTACTGTCTGATGCTGCTTTTGTCTGTATAGAACTAATTTGAGGGCCATTAAGAAGTGCTTGGTTAATGTGACGTTTGGTTCTACGAAGTAATTACTGATAGATTGAAAACAAATACAGAAAGCAGTTTTGCAATAAAGCCAACAAACCATAATTTTTAACGTATTCACTTCTCCCTAAATGTTTTCTAGACAAGGCATAGTAATTAAGCTTAGTTTTGCTCTGCATTGTTTGCTACCTTTTGAAAATGTAGCAGTCATTTCAAGTAAGGTGAAAATTCAGACCTAGGCTTATGACCTCCACACAGAGAGAAAAACAACTTTTGCCCATCAGATCAATCTCTACAAGATACCACTTCAGCACTTTTCAGCTCCCTCATACTGTGTAGGTATGTTAAGTAAGACGACGTAGCAACTCTTCACGTTGTTAATCTCTGCTCAGGTTAACATCACAATTGCTTGCTTTGAGTATGCATTGACATGTGAGAGAGACACACAGAAGGTGTCTCTCATAAATCTGACTTTATCCCATTCAGAAAATATTCCACAAGAGCTATAATCGTAAGAGTAAAAATTCCTGTGGGCTTACTGACACATCAGCGTTCCTCAAAAGGTGGGGTGCAACATACCTAGTAGGCACAGGAATGTTTAAAGTCGATTGCAAAACATTGGAAAAAGCTGTGTTACTTGGCAGTAGGTTCCCCTTAAGACTGTAGCGTGAGATAAGGCTAGACATATAAGTATAAACATTCAGGGCCAGTAAAGAACCTGTCAGCCGCTGTCAGAAATCTGCTCTCCCCAGGACAAGGAGAAATTTCTACACTTATTGCCTGTAATTGCAACCAGTTCCCACTCCACTACCTTGGAAGTACCAAAACTATTGTCAATTCAGTCTTACGAAACATGGATGAATCAAAAAGAAGTCACAAAAGGTCTGAGGCACACATTTCTAATTAATACAACAGTCCAGAAAAGGTGGGGGGAACCCATCGTAGAAAAAAAAAGAATGCAAGTGGCTGAACAGAAAGCAGGTGAGTTAAGGTGCAAAATATCCAAGCATCTTGTGTGTACTGCAAAAGCCTGAGTCAGAAGTCTTAGCATCTAAGATGTTCTTAAACATTAAAACTATGCTCACTAAAGGATGGTAAAATTATAATAATTTCCGTTTAAAGTAATTTAACTACTAGAAAGTATTTGTAAGGTTCAAAAGACATGGCTCAGATGGCTCACACATTTTCAGTGTGCACAACTATTTTTAAAGCAAAAGAAATACTCTCTCTCCACACACCCTACAAATTATTTATATCGTTTATAGAGCCTATGAACAGAAGGATAGGTAACTGTAAAGTTTTACATTATTGTATGTGCTTTTCTGAATCTTGGTAATATAAATTGCTACCAACTTTATACACCTTCTGGAACTTGACAGTTTGATTTTGAAACTTTAGTCAAGTACTTGTACTCATACATACACAGAAACCACAGACAAAGGAACTTACATCTTTGCTTGAACGATGATAATGCCTGTATAAATTCAAGGCCTTGTAAAAATCCTAAATGTATTTTAATTACAAGTGTAAACACACAAGCAAGATCCTATGTAACAGCAGGATAAATTCCCCACACACCCATTGAGAAAGTGGCTGTATAGTTGCCCTAACGATAGTGCCTTTGAAATGAATGAATCTAAGCATGTGATACTCTAATATGCCCAACAATGACATATTTCAGTAAATAAAGTATGGCACTATTTCTAAACAAAACATGCTAAAACAGTACAGCTAGTCTACATGATTTTACAACTATATGTAGAAGAGTTTAAAATGAGAGTTAATTTTAATGCAAACTAATCTAAGCAAAGCAGCATACTTAATGACATACTAAAAATCATACTCTTGCCTGTAAGTCCTGAAAAGCTTTCTGTTCTACATTTGTAATTAACAAATTCCACTGTGCTCATGTAACAATCACTGTAGTCCAGACACAAAGGCCAAGAGCATACTTTTGTAGATTTAAGCTATGTTAACAATGCTATCTAAACTAACGGTTGAACACACTTGTGAACTAACTGCCATAAAATAAGTTACTACTACATATCACAGAATATGATACAGACAAACCAAAAATTATTTTCCCAAACAAGCTGCAATAAAAATAACATTGAAAACTGCTATTCAGTTTGTCAAGAAATTCTCTTTGATACTACAGTACCTACCAGTTGAGAACTCTGATTTGACTGTACCACCTTAACCTGAGGAGGCTGCACTGTATTTGATACAGAGACTGTGCAAATGTTGTTTGGTTGCCTTATTCCTATTGTCTGTGTTGTGACAACAGAGGAAATGCTTCCCGAGGCAGGCTGAGGTATAACTTGTGATAGCTTGGTTTGTTGAAGCGGCTGCTGAGACGGCTGTCCTTGCAAAACTGAATGTTGACTATTCAGTAAAGATTGTCTCAATGCAGGTAGACTTTTCTAAAAAGAGAAGAAAGTTTATGAAACATCAAATTTAGGCTGACAAAAAAATATTTTTAAATTTGCTGTAAACACAATAAAAAGAATGCAGCTTTCTTTCCAATTTTATTACCTGCCTATTTGTCAAAAAGTAGTAAGACTGAACATACTTTGTAAGAGGGAGAGTTCGGTTTACATTTTTAATAAGCTTTCAATTTCGATTTAGCAACCCTTTTGATTTTGATGCGCCCTAATTCCAGCACAGCAGTAAAACATCACACTCTCCTCCTCAAGACTACCTAGAACTTGTAGCTTAGGCCTTTGGAAGGGCAAAAAATGGAAACAGAAAAGGCAGAACCATAGGAACAACCCCCTATTCCCACTGCATGCCAGAAGTAGTAAGCTGCACCAATTTACTTCTCCTGACATGACTCCAGTACCTAGAACAAGATGATTTAACTGCTGATGCCCTACAGCAATAGCTGTTTACTGTATTATTACTGATGTAATGTATTCTGACTGGATTAGGAAAGTGTACTATTGTATGCTTCATGTTCAGACCAGTTCAACTAAAAAATACAGTTCTAAAAGGCTATATTGTACCTTCACCCATAAACTTTTTACTTTTTAAGTGGTAGTAGTGTTCCTTTGAAGTGCTCCCCCCAGGCAGCTGTAGAATGCAACAGTGTTTAGCCCAAGCCACAGTTCTTTCTAAACTTCTAATATTTATTTAAAAACTTAATACCAGTTGCCAAGAAAAGACTTCAAAGAAAGGAAGCAAGTTAAAACTTATCATGATGCTAAAGTGACTGTGGTATAAGAGCAGGAAAAGGCACGAAAAAAGGGTTAATGATAACTTGAAAAACCAGAAGCAGAGGGAGAGAGTTCTGAAGAAAAGCTGAAGTGAGAGAAGAAAGAAAGGAAATCTGCCCTAAACTGAGAAGGACTAGAAGAAAAATGCTTTTTAAATTATAGTTGTGGTTTTGTTGGGGCATAATTAAACACGCTTTGTATGCCTGTATATAATTTTGCATATGGAAACTATTGTAGCTAAGGTACAAGACCCAATTAGAAGTTAAATTTTCCCCCACCTATACCAACTTAGGACCCAACAATAAATCCATTTGGTACCGCATTAGATCTTCTGTTATAGATTAGTTCCAGATTACAAGCAGGATCAGCTAATCAGTTATTTCAACAGCATTATCCATTTTTCATAATGACCATAACACATACATTGAAAGTTATCAATGACTCAAATGTAGATTAAAAAAACAATATGGAAAAAGCTTATCAAATTACTTAAAGCATTCTACAGAAATAACTTCTGACTCTTCCAAAGTGAAAGCTGAACTTCTTCACAAAAAACATTACCTACTACCACAGAAAAGTATATACATTATAACAGTAAAGGATCACTACAGAATAGATAATGGATGAATTCCAAGCTAGGGAGTAAGTGCTTTTTTATATGAATCTAATTACTACAATGTTCTAGATCAGGGCTACTCAAGCAGTAAACTCCAGATCAGCTCTGGATGACAAATAAATTTTTTCTTAAACCTAAACCAAGGCCCCAAACACATGAGGTCTCCCTCCTGTAGGGATCCCCTTTCTTACCATTCCCTCAGCCCGTCAGGGCGCAGGCAGCTGCAGCAGCAGCCACAGCTCCCAGCCGCGGAAGGAAGCAGAAAGCAGCACCTGGCTGGCCCTGCAGCGACGGAGCCTGCACGTGACTTCCAGCCAAGAAGATTTTGCCAGCAGAAATTGCCAGCACAAAGTAAAAATTGAGTAGTCCTGCTCTAGACAGGTGAAGCTAATTCCGCTTAAAAACTATATGTTAAAATTTCACGTACCGACATTTGCACTGAAATAAATTTATCTAAACAATATTCTTATTACCTTAAGGAAAGGTACAAGATATGGCTGAGGAGATGATTTGAGTTCCGATTGAAGGCGGCCTGTAAATTCTTCTGGATCAATCTTTGCATCCTTCATGGGGAAGAAAAAAAGAAAATCATCAAAAACTCAGTTCAGTTGTCTGGTTGTTTTTTTTCCAGATAATATATATGTATATATCTCCAGCTAAACAGGCTACCATACCAAGAATAACTTTCAAAGCTCAAGTCCCTCAACTCCTCTCTATAAAATCCTTCTGTCAAGAGGTAATTTATATATGTAATATGCCACTCAGAATTCAGACAGCTCCCTTTGCGATGCACAATTTAAGAAGCAACAAGATCCCACAAACACTTAAGTCCTTTTTAGGACTCCATTCTCCCACTAACCTTTACATAGGGATTTCTTTTTAAAAATATTAATTAAAAAAAACAGGTTGTTGAACTAACCTTACAAACTATTATAAAATATGTCAGCCCCTGTAATAAGAAAGTATCTTTACTTCATTCCAAAACCAATTTTGAAGGTCCAGTTTAAGTTAGTAGAATATACGTATGTGTATTTATATATAAAAGAGATGTAAAGCATATGCATATATAAAAAGCGTACATGTAATTATATACACAGAATTTTCACCTATACAAATGTGTGTATGTGTAGACATGTGTATATACTCACAAAATATACACTTATGAATATATATATTTCACATATTCAGTAGTTAATACCAGAAAACTCCAGTACCATTACTTACAATCTCAGGTTGTAATAAGAACATTCATTAGCTTTCCTGCACTGATAGAGAACAAGAACAAAGCCAAACAAACCAAAACAACCTTCAATAAATATATTTATCATGTCATGTGTCTCATTACTTTGTTTAAAATATTTAAAGTAGTTACCTTCACCTAGTTAATCTTTCCTAGTTTTCAAAAGTTCAAATGAGGTTTTATTGGAACCACTTATTATTGTTGAATTGTATTATTGTTGAATGGGTCATACTTAAAGTCTTAGGCTTGTCTAAAATAGACAGGCTTCTCTGTCAATGAACTCAAAGAAATACATATCATATTTTAATACTTTTAAATCCAAGTTCTTCATAGACAATAATTAATTTCTTCTAAGAAGCTTGATCATTTGTT
The DNA here is from genome assembly GCF_015220075.1 of Falco rusticolus. Taxonomy (NCBI): domain Eukaryota; kingdom Metazoa; phylum Chordata; class Aves; order Falconiformes; family Falconidae; genus Falco; species Falco rusticolus. The sequence goes on along the minus strand of NC_051201.1, from coordinate 11,018,054 downwards.
CAGCTCCACAGTAACATCTGTTTGCAACTCATTTATGAAATTCACTGAAAAATCTGTTGCACTGCAGACTACAGTAAGTCAGACTTCTTCTCAGCCCAAGGACTCTGTCTAGCAGAAACACAACTTTGCCTCTTGAAATCCACCTGCAGTGAAGGCCCCATGCAGCAGCGTCTGCCTGCAGAACTGCTCGGACTCAGCAGCTTAGCAAAATACTTTTCCTTCAGTCCAAGAAACTCTAAACCACATTTAATAGCTTCTTACTGTTTCAGAGAAGACCATGGTTTGGAGAAAAAGAAACTTCACGCATCCTCAAGGAAAAATCCTGTATTTTACTCTATTTTTCTAAATAGAAGACCAAAATATTATCCATCAAAACAAAAGTGCCTTTGACAAATGCATACTTTGTTGCATTTCCCCTTCCAGAAACTAAGAGAAAGCCTACCTTTAACAGATTTTTGAAGACATGAAACATACCACTTTGATGCAGCCCAACTCCTTTCACTTTCATTACAACAAAAAAAAAATGGTTAAGATCAAAGCAGTAGTTTTCAGCACATGTAAATAACAAGCTTACTAGGTAACTGACAAAATGAAGATAACTAAGTATTTACCAACAAATCTTGAACCAGAGCTTTCACATTACGGGATGTTTCTGGAGATGGTGAATTGTGAGAAGCAAGTTTTATAAGGGTAGCTAAAAAGTTTTTGCATTTTTTCACATTCTCTTGCATTTCCTGCAAAAGCCAGAGAAAACAAATATCAGAACCATGCTATTTTCCATTAGGATCAATGTGTGCTCTGATCACTATAACGGGGAAAATTATGGAATTGTCCCAATTCAGGCAGGACATATTTGACATACATCTGCAGCTATTTTACAGTTGCTGCTAGTTAGCTGACATTTTCTTCACTTCTTTATGTAACTGAACATCATACCTCACAAATACTAACAAAAAAACCCCCAAACCACAAAACAATGAAAGAAATATATTTAATACTTTACAGTCTGTTTTGATAAAAATATCTTTAAATATGAGAAGTAACACAACAATTTGTTGTGAGATGCAATCTCCTTTGAGATGCTCAATACACAATGTACAATGTTCCCCAAGCTATCTAAATTTGTTAAATTATTGATTCAGAACGTTTTTTTGTACAAAGCAGCTACAGCAGTAAAATCAAATTAGAAAGTCTTCAAACATCACCATATCTAATCTTTTCTTCATCAGTAGTAAAACAAGCTTCAATTTTTCAAGCCATTGTTTTTATATGGTGTTATTACTCCAAGAAACAGAAACATTACACTTCAGTGTAACCACAGTTTTGAGGATCAGCAACATGATAATAACAAAGTTCATAGACTGAAGGCCTGATTCTTCTGCCTACAGAAACAGAATGGTTCTTTCACTACTGACATGTACATGGCAGGATGGGGAGAGCCAACCACACGTGTTCTTCCTCTCAGAATTGGTATCCAATTTACTTGAAAAGAGGGGAAGGTTTTCTTTGGAAAGTGTTTGTTCCATCATGGAAAGCGTGCCTGCATGCAGGAAAAGTTCTTTCTGTTTCTGAATAGACCTGAGAAGTTCAGGAAATACTAAGGAGACCAAGTATCTAGTATTTTAAAACTTACCTGTGATACAACTGTAGTTCCAGGTACAGGAGAGCTCGGTATGACCTGCGGCTGTGCTGGTACTTGTGCTGTTGTATGAGGTGGAAGTGGCAGCCGAGGCTGACCCTGGTTTTGTGCTGAAGCTTGAGTTTGTCCACCAGTAATTACTGCAGGTTGTTGAGAAGCCGACGTTCCAGTTGCTACTGTTGTCTTGAATAAATTTTGAGCACTTGTTGTAGCTACTGATACCTATTAATATTTTATATTGAAAAAAGCTGATTATCTTCTTTAAAATCTTTTACTCTATCATAAAGTTCTTCAAAGTCTGACAAGAAAAACTTGTTTCCTTTCAAATATAGCCATGCTGACAAATAGAACCACTGACCTTACTTATAACCCTAATTTTGTCACCCTTTACTGAACAGTGAAAGTCCTCATATAAAGTTCTTTTTATTACAAAAATAAGTGTGCCACTAAAAAATAAGATGCTATTATCCAGCCATGTAAGATCACCATGATGATGTGACTTCTCAAACTCAACTTTCTGTAAATTTGGCCCTTAATATAACAACTCAGTTCCCAATGATCTGAGGTCATGTCATCAGGTTTACAATTATCTATACCACAGTTACAATGACAGCTCAGATCCAGATGACAAATGCACTAACACTAGTGAATCTGGTATTAACCATTAGTGGTTTCCTAAATAGTGGTGAGCCCAGTAGCAGCATATATGCTTTTGCACCAGTGCAAAGACCTAGTGAATCAAACTGTCCTGGATGGACCTAGCTGGGCCATATACCATGTGGCACACTCCTCAACCTTGGCAGGCTGGAAAGCTTATCAGGCTGCACAGAACACCACGTGCACACACCCCCACCCTCATCCAGTTCAGCTCTCACACTTTATCTGACCTAATAAGCCACTCTTCCAAGAGCCAAAAAAATCTCAGACACACCAAATGAGACTGCAGAAGCTACAGAGAGCTCAGCCAAGTAGCCTAACACACTGAGCAGAAGCCACCAGAACCTCCCAATCCAGCCTGACAGCAGAGCTTTGCTCTGTCTTGGGTGCAGCAGCAGAACAAGCTGACCCAGGCACTGCAATGCCACAGGTGATGCCATGGGTCCTGCAGCACTGGTGACCATACAGCAGATACCACAGTTCTCAATGGGGAACAAACATAGTGCAGCATGTCCACCACTGAAACAGTATTTGTGAGGCCAGCTGATTTAAGTTTTCTCTTTAAAAATAAAGCTTGCTTAAAACTGCATCTACACTACCCCAAAAAACACTGGGGGTACAAAAAAGACAGGCTGATGGAATTGGGGTTGTTCAACCTGGAGAAAACTCAACTCCAGGAAAACCTTATAGCTGCCTTTCAATACTTAAAGGGAGGGGAATTATAAGAAAGATGGGGACAGACTTTTGCAAGGGTCTGTAGCAACAGGACAAGGGCTAATGGTTTTAAAAAGAGCACAGACTTAGTAGAGAATTTCTCCCTAATATCTAATCTGTCAGGGTGGTGAGACACTGGAAGAGGCTGCCCGGAGGAGCTGTGGATGCCCCATCCCTGGCAGTGTCCAAGGCCAGGCTGGATGGGGCTTTGAGCAACCTGCTCCAGTGGAAGGTGTCCCTTGGTGGGAGGCTGGAACTAGGTGATCTTTAAGGTCTCTCCAACCCAAACTATTCTGTGATTCTATGAAACATTAGAAAATAAGATCTAGGCTATCACTCAGCACCTGCATAGCACATTCTGACTATACATTCATTATTATTCCTGGTATTACATTTGCAATAAAAACAAACATGAACATCAAAATTCACTTTTGAAAAAACTATGTAATTACAAACATCATTTTCTTCACCCATCTTTTGCTTTTTATATTACTACTTACTGTGGTATGTGAAAGAATAGAGCCTCCAGGCAGAGTCGCAGCAGTTGTAGCACTGACAGGGGTAGCAGTTGATGGAACAACTTTGGCTTGCACTGGAAGTCCTAGGCGGACAGTAGATGTGGCTACAGAAGTTGGTTGCTAATAAAGGAAAAATAAGCATTTTATATTTTTCCTCCTTATAAACTTGATTTCCAATACTTTTTTATAATACTGATGACATAAATAATCATTATGAATGCTGAACAAAAAACAACCCAAAACTAGTAATACATTTTTAAATATATATTCACAAATAATGCAAAAATGAGCTTTCTTACGTTCAATGGTATGGTTGCAGTATTTCTCCTAAAAAGCTATTTTTCATACAGATATGTGGAAATGAATATAACATCAATTTTTTGCAGGTCACATCGGATGTGACCTGCAAAAAATTGATGTTACATTGATCTATTAGTTCAGTTGTAATATTTACATTTCAGTATTCATCAAGATTTGAGTTTATAATTGCCAGTAACACATATTGGTCCTTTTGATATTTACTGGCCTGTTCTACTGCTTTTTCTTGAAGAAAATTAACATGCAGAGAAAATTCAGAGAGCAGAAAATGTGATTTCAGATTAAAACATATAGAAATTAATTTGCACAAAAATAAAGTCTAAGCATTTGGGGAATCTTTGTAATAAATGCACACTCTGTAACCGGACAGCAACTGGAATGTTAAGTGCAGACAAAGGAAAATGACTGGCTTATAGCCTCTCACTCAGTAGCATACTCTACAACTCAGTATATCTCTCATGCAGCAAACATAGTGGTTTTGTAACTTACTTTACCTGAGAGGTTGACATCTCTTACCATCATATAAAAGGACAATATTTAGGAATTAAAAAATGTACCCAGGAAAGTTGTTATTTAATTCTACAGGAATGTAAATACCATTACGGAAGAAATACCTCACACAATATGGCAATTATGACAAAAAGAGAACCACTCGTTAAAAACAGAGGCTCCACTGGTCTCTTGTAACTTATATTTGTTAAGATTTATATTCAAGCACATACTTAGAAAAGACAAATTTTCCAAGTGGCTGTAGTAATAAATCATAGACAATACTGTTTCTCACAAGATAAAACCGTTTTTCCTTAATTTACATTTTAAATTATGTATGTCTCTAATATTTTTATAAAGAGCTGCTTATTTTAGATTCTTACATTGTCTACTAAGCCTACATAAAATACTTCTTCAAAGTACACTTGAGAGATCTCCAAAAGGAACAGAGGCCCAGGCAGGCATGCAAAACCCCAAGCATTCCTTACGGATCAGTCCAGCAATATCGTCTACTGTATATCAATCTTCTATACTCAGGGAGGAAAAGGTGGGGAAAAATAAAATTAAAAAATCTACCTGACATCCAAACAAAACATTCTTTTTTTGTTTGGATAGCATTCAAGATTTTTGAAATCTTGACTTAGGGATGTCTTACATACTGAGACATCCTAGAGACAATAAACAGCATCACCATGAATAGGCAGAATTGTCTGGGTTTTTTGGAAGAAGCTTTTTCTGTTGTTAAATACCACACTTATTTTCTTCATTGTAAAGAAGATCACTTACTCCAATTTCCTTAAAATATGGGTTGAATGAAACTATATTTACTCAACGAATGTTTGCATTTAAAAACATAAATACTGTGTATCTTGGTCATTTGCTTATAATCAGTGCTTCCAATCTAGAAATACAACGTGCCCATGAGATATATCTGCCCCTTTCTTGTCAGTAAGAGCTTCCAGAGGTGAGGATTTATAAAGCAAGCAAGATAACCAGGCAAACTTCTGGCAGTTGCTCAGTTCTGAGAAAGATCTGCGGCCAGAAATCCACAAATACATAGCTCAGACTGCTACCTAGAGAATTTTTCTCATCTAGTAAGTGCTCACGATTCATCACAGGAACATACTTAAAAACAACGCTGCATATAATCAAAATACAAAATTTCAGTGTTATAACAGCATACTATTCAACCAAGTATGTACTCCACTGTGCCAGACCACAGGAGCAAACTATGCAACATGAAGACTAAAATTCACCCTCAGTTTTAGAAATCAATAGTGACAAAAGCCTTTGATACAAAATGGCAGTAAAGTGTACTAACGTGTTAGATATGAAGAAAAAGCCTTACTACCAAAAAACTGCAAAGTAACGCAATAGTCTACTAATGCTGTTCCAAAACTCATAAATGTTAAAAAAGGTAAGTATGAAACAAGCGTATGAGAAACATAATAAGGAACTAGCCTAGAGAAATTCTTAAGTATCATGGAAATGATTTTCAAATGACAGATACAAGTTGCTAGAAGACACTCTAAGGACTCCCCAACACAAATGCTTCAAGAAGAACTGCTAAAAACTATTTAGAAACAAATAGCTGTGTTTTCTATGAAAGGAAAGCCGTAAACAGATCTCATGAGAAATCCATCAAAAAGGAAAAAAATATCAACAATATAAAAAAAAATAATTTAACCCAATGTGTCAAGTTCCTACTGGAACAATCTAAAACAATGTATGATGTTCTTCAAAGAAAAACTGCTAAGGTTTGGTATGCTATTAAACTCCAAAACTACCAAGAAAGGCTTAGAAAAGAATACATTTTCAAACGTAACTGTATTATTTTTGATTAAACACATCACATGTTTTTACATATCCTAAATACATGAAAGTAATGTTTAAGAGGCTTTTTCCCTGTACTCAGACATTAGCAGGCAGGAAACTAGAACATGAATGCAGTATATAACCCACCACCAACCGCCGTGGGGACACTGGAGAATGCTTACAGTAGCCTGTTGCATACAGACTTGGGCTGGCTCTGTCCACACAGAGAGATCAGAAAGTGTCAGAGGAGCACAACACAGTGCTACTTTGGAAAGAAGGATTTCAAAACTAATCTGGCTCACGTCTGGCCAGCTTAGACAAGGGATGTCCCAAGCTTCCTTCTGCCTGCACAAGTGATGCAGATAAGGCAGCCGATCCCAGTTTCAGGGTGCAAGAAGCCACTTCCACAAAGGCAGGAAGCACACATTAGAATTGTTCATGGAAGAAAACAGTGTGGAATTACTCTGTCCCCTGTAAACTCAGTCTCTAAATAACTTCATCTTCACTTTCCTATGTAGACCTTCTCCCCAGAGCTCTGGACACACGAATAGAGAGGCAAAGCTTGAGGCAAGAATGGGAGCAAATTGCACTTGTGCCTGTCTTGCACTAACCAGCCGCCTCTATATTTGAAGGAATATGCAAGGCTGCATTTGAAAAAGCAGGCTGTTTGAATATCGAGAAAATACACCAAAGATTATTTGTCACTGCCAAGGCAGGCCTAGACCAATTTTGGGTACTGCATAGTGCATTCCAGCTTCATAAAATCAAGACAATTTAAATAGCCACTGATGTATGTAAATCCTCGCAAACAGGTCTGTGGTATACTTGTATTTTGTACCATAGGGTGCCAGCAACACAGTCCCTGCACTACAAAGCCAGAGAGCTTATTTTGACAAGTATATTGCATATACATTTCATGATCAGTCCTGTCAACAAACTTGGCCACTATCAACCACAAAAGGAAGAAAGAAAATCCTCCAACAGCATCTTAACAAACATTAACACAAAAGCAGGGGCAAGTTATCACAATACACATCATGACACCTCTTTGTGTCTTCCCATACATTGCTTCACTAGGTACTATGCAAAACTCAATTTCAGCAGAATATGACCTTTAAGTTTAGATTTCAATTTGCAATATCCGAAATCAAACTAAATTCTAAACATTAATCCAGAAGACTTCTTATGAACAAAACAGGCCACCCTAAGGTGCCCTGATGCCTCAAACAATACAAGACAATTTAATGAAGAGAAAACCAAGGTGGGATCACAGACACTGGAAGGAGCTTAAGGCTAAAGGTCAAACCTGGTAGCTTATCTATATTGGGTTTGTGTGGAGGGCTGTGTTCGCGGGGGCACAGGGTGGCTTCTGTGGGAAGGTGCCAGCAGCTTCCCCCGTGCCCGATGGAGCCGATGCCAGCCGGCTCCCAGCCGGACCCGCTGCTGGCCAAGGCCGAGCCCGGCAGCGACGCTGGCAGCGCCTCTGGGATAACGGGTTTCAAAAGGGGGAAAGTTCCTGCGCAAGAGCAGCTGCAGGGGGAGAGGGGAGGGAGCCCGTGGGAGAGCAACAGCCCTGCAGCCCCCCAGGCCAGGGCAGGAGGGGGCCGGGGGGGCTCCAGGCGCCGGAGGCCGTGGGGAAGCCCCCGGCGAGGCAGGCTGTGCCCCCAGCCCCGGGGGGTAACGGGGAGCAGACCCCCACCCGCAGCCCCTGGGACCCCAGGCCGGGGCAGGGGCAGCGTGTGAGGGGCAGGAGCGGCAGCGACAGCGTGTGCGGGACTGACCCCAGCCCCGTTCCCCGTCCCCCTGCCCCGCTGCGGGGAGGAGGGAGAGACATCGGGAGCCAAGCTGAGCCTGGGGAGGGGGGAGGGGAGGGGGGAAGCTGTTCTTAACACTCGGGTTAGTTCTCGTTACCCTGATCCCGTTTGATTGGTAACAAATTCAGCTGATCTCCCCGAGTCGAGTCCGTTCTGCCCGTGCCGCTGTGTGGCGAGTGATCTCCCTGCCCTTGGCTCGACCCACCAGCCTTTCGCCTCTCCTTGCATCTTCTCTCCCCTGTCTGGATGAAGAGGGGGGTGACAGAGCCACTTTGGTGGGCACCTGGCCCCCACCAGGCTCAGCCCACCACATCATTTTAAAACACCTAATTTATACAACCTTTCTTATACGCACAGCTGTAGCCCTCCCTACTGTGAAGGTACCATAACACTCCCCATTACCAAACTCTGTTCTCTGATACTTAAAATTCTGTGAAACTTCTGAAGAGTTCATGGAAAAACTTCACATACTTATTGACTGCCTCTCAGTTCTTTTGGTTATAGTTTGTCTGGAACATGCAGTTAAACATCAGATGCAGAGTAATTTGTATGTCGGTGATTTCACTTTTTCACTCTGGTAAAAATACAGCCAAATTGAGCCTAAGTACTAACCTTTTGAAAACTTGACATTTGCGCACAATTGCAGAAAACGACCGGAGGCAGAACCTCTAACATGTCAGCCGGCAGAGGCAGAACCTTCATTGCCAGCACAGCTCTGAGACACCACAGCATCACTGGAGTCAAGCAGCAGAACCCAAAAAGCTGGGAGGTGCTGCTGTGTTCCTCACATTTGTGATGCCCCTTTTGGGTTCACGAACTAGGAGAAAAACAGGCAAGGAAGACACAGGACAGAACTGGGAGCAATTAGACAAGACAGGCAGAGGAGCCTGGGACCACCAAAGAGACCTTGAGTAATCTGGGGTTCTAAGTCCCAAACCCCTACCTCTGAAGGGTCAGCATCCTGTTGGTGTAAGCAAATATCCATATAATCCATTATCAAAGTACTTTCTCATTCTGTAAGTGGCTGGTCCATCTATAATCACTAGAATTCATCCAAAGAACCTGGTGGATAAGAAGCAGCTGAATTCTGGCACTACAAATTAGATTCTACCCTTGCCTCAATTGCTCAGTGCTTGTGCTGCATGCAAATACAGATAATCTAATAACTATTCTTATGCCATATATTTCAAGTGCCCAACTTGAAATGTGGAGTTTGTGACGAGGAGTGGTTATGGCTGCAACTGAAGACAAGGAAGTCAAACTGAACACAAAAAATTAACCTGTATTTTTAATTTAATACTTAAAATAGAGACAATTAAGCTCTGTTTTCTACTTATAAAAAGAAGCTAATAATCCCCTTAACTGCATTATTGAGAAAGTTGTTACAGGGATAAGCTTCACAAAAAACCCTGCTTGGTTATTAATTCCCACTTCAGAGGGGGGCTTCGATAGTATGCAGCAGATAAGCCTGAAGCAACCCACTGAACAGTGGAGAAAAAATATTACATAATTCTTCATTAATTAATTAAGACTGTCCAGCCTACACACTGTAGAAATTAAAAATAACAGCAGTATGTGGTCATGCAACATAATGCATATGCACATGGGAGCCACTATTACATTGCTCAGGAACCTTCTTCACAGCATTTCCTAATCTTTGCACATTTAATTTCACAGCCTTACTAATGACTTGAGTGTTTTCTAAGAAGTTTTAAAAGATGTGTTAATGCTATGAAAATGTAAGCAGTAGAATTTGTACGTAGTGAGGACTTATCTGCTTATACAGAAAAGTTTCACTCGCCATGAAGGAAAGTGATTTTGTGGTTAAAGCGCAGTTGAGACCATAAATTTTTTACTTTCTCTGGTCTTCCAGCCTACCTGCCCTACTAACACAAATGTATTCTCCAAAACATTGTACAAGAAGCCCAAAAAATGTCTATAAAAAAGAAATAGTACAGAATAGCTTATTTGATAATAATGGTAACAAACCTCAGGCAGCAACAAAGATTTATCAATTTGCATAAAGCTTCAGCAAAAAGTAAAACGAGCATTTGTCAGAACAGCAGAAAGGGTGTGAAAGAGACAGAAAAAAAGAAAGAGATCAATCAATGAGGAAAAAATTACCAAAAGATAACATAAACACTGCTGAAAATACAGACACAGCATAGTATCAGAACCATCTCAGATTTGAAAGATTTGCTTTAGCAAGAGCAGGAGCCTGTGAAACGTCAGCCAAGTTTAGAACTGCTCCCCACATCACATGTGATAGCAAAGACTAAGCTGTTGTTGCTTGCATTGAGCATATTTCACAGCAAAAATATAGCCACTTCCAGAGCAGGTGATTCAGCACTTTTCGCAAGTTCAAGACTTTTTTTTTTTTCTTTTTAAAAAAGGATGGTAAAGTGAAACAATAGAAAGTGAGTATGAAAACACAAAAAACAAATCAGTAAAATTAGTATCATGAACTTGAAATTCTGAAGCACAGAAGTTAGAAAAATGCCTAAAGCAACAAAAAACAAAGCTAGAATTGTCATTTTCGTAACAATATATATTATTGATATATTGAATGGACAATTTAGGCAATGAAAACAAAAATCAAGTGACAGGTAATCATACTTGTAGCAGAAGAACTGTTAAGTAGCCCACTTATGTGCCTAAATATCTGGACTAAAGCATCAAACTTTACACGTAACTTTACTTTTTCTGATCACTAATAATATACAAAGCAACTTCATACTGGAAAACATATTTTGAATCAAACTTGAAACAAAAACATTAGCAAACTCTTAGACCAAATCTATTTCCTGCAGCATTCTCATGAAAATTCCAATTTACACTATTTCACCTGATTTGTGAGTTCCAGTAACAGATATTCTGTAATAGAAAATTATGGGCCAGGCTAATGATATTCACTTTATCTGCTTGGTGTACAGCAGCACTTCAATTTTGTAACCAACATAAAATAGTTCTACTTTTTTCAAAACTTAAATAAGTAACTTTTCTGGGGGTGGGGGAGTGGTTGGTTATGTATGTAAACCAACTGGTTATCAAGATAATGAAAACCACCAAACAATATCTGCATCAAAAGCATGAAAAGCCATAAACTGTACAAATGAAAAATGTAGTTAAACAAAAGAAACGCAGCAAAGAAAAACTAGATGGCAGCACCTACCTATTTTTCATAATTTCACAAGTAAAAACTTCAAAACAAGAGAGGCAAAAATGTAATGCAACCTAAATAATGTTTTAAAAGACTTCTGAATTTACTGATTATCTCTGAAGAATACAGTCATGCAAGTAAACCCACGCTTATTTCACCTGCTTGTAATACAAGAATCCAGATCAAAATTTTTCTAAGATCAACCAAAGTTCCATCAAATTATAGCTTGTCTCCTAAAAATCCTGTACCTTAACTGAGATCCTATAGCAGACAAAATTTCGGCAACATTAATAATTTTTTAATATTCAGCTAAAATCAATGTCTATCAAAATCTAAAAGGAAACTACAACAATAGAGACAATTGTTCAATTAAAATTATGCAGTTAACTCAAACCAATGTTTGCTTTAAGCATCCAAATATTTTATTTCATTAAATGTTTTTTCAAACAAGCATGTTATCACTGAAAAAGTACTCACAGTACATACTTCTTAATGTATCAAAACATTATTATGATATAATACTCATCAAAGACTGAGTACTTTCATGTAAAACATGACATACCAATTTTAAAAAGGCAAGCCTCTTGCAGCTGCACTGATAAGATGAATGTATATAACATGAAAAATGTGTTGGTTTTATATACCTGAATATTTTGCAATAATTTTTCCCTTAAAAAAAAAGAGTGTAGTTAGCTGTAGTTAATACCCCTCCCATTACAATCCTACACGATTTTACAGTTGGACCTAAACTAAAACTATTATACGGTATAAGTGTATCTATTCACGTTTTTCTTGAATATATTAAAGAAACCAGAAAGACTGTAAATGTGAAAGACCAGTAAAACAGCAAGTACATCTTCCTATTACAGGTACTTCTCTTAATTACTGCTTTCTCTGTACTATTCTGTTACTTTCAGATTCTGATTCTTCTGACTGAATCCATTCCACTACTTTTGACTCTGTGCTTCAGACAACATACATCCTTTTGGGACACACACCCATGCTCCAGAGCCTTTGAGCTTGGCATTAATCTGGTCAGAATTGAGACCCTTCCCACAAGGTACTTGCTTATCCTGAACAGCCAGTTTTTCAGAATTCCTCTAGGAACTGAAACAAGCAGATTATATTCATGTTTTACACGGCAGCAATTGAGAGAAGCATAACTAAATGTCTAATCAAAGATTACCCCACCTACAAGTCAAGAAGTCTTCCTTTCAAAATGGATTTGCCTGTCTTCTTCCAAGAACCCAACACAAAATTGTCCCCAAAGCTGTACTACGTTTGCTTACATCCTCTACTCCTAAAAGCTGCAAAAAATCAGATGAAGGTATTACAAACAACAGAAGTCAAACAATAACTTAAAGAGCAAAGCCAAGCACTCAAAATGTAAGAAACACCAGATTTAAAGTCCGCTGTGCAACATCAATTGTGTGCCTTGATTGCCCAGCTGAAGCTTTTATCTCTGTGCATTTATCATGCAAAGACTGTAATTCACTGCACATGTACGGAAGAGATTAATGTAGGATGAACGGGAAGTTATGTATCTTAATCTTTCTGAACATTTGTGTTTGGCACTGCAATCAAAATATATCTTTTTTTAAACTTGGGAAAGGAAGAGGGATGGCTCTATCAATTCCCTACAAAGGTAAATAATACTATGCTGATATTTGACTTCCGAACCTTCTGCAATGCAATATGTACAGATAAAGTCACTGACTTTAAGGAAAGCATTCTCCTAAGCCCACATACCAAATCCTACGGGAAAGCAGGCTACCCTTTCTCTATTTCAGTAGGTCCCATTGTTCCTGAGAAGGTGGCTTCCTTCCTCACATACTGTCCTGGATACAAGCCCCGTTGCTGAAGCTAGAGAAATATTAATGAGAAATCTTACTTGTATTCCTCCCAAACAGCTGGGAAAAGATCTAGCGAATGATGGCCCTGGGATATGGGAAGAAAATCTTGTATCACTGGGCTGCAGAAGTAGTTTAGAATCTAGACAGCTCTGTATGCATTGGTCAACAGTCTCATTTAAGAACATTTAAAACATTGCCTTACGTTCCCCCTCCTTTTTTTGAGAGTGGAGGAGGAATTAGCTGTTGAGGAGAGAGATTCAAAGCGCTTTCAAATTTAGATAATTTTGTGGTAATTTTTCAGACAATCTTTCTTGTAATTTTTAAAAAAGTAATTAATCATTAATTTTATATTCTCCAGTTACCATTCTCAACACTTCCTAAGGAGCTGCCAAAAGTAACTGCCAGCTTTTGCAATTTTTTTGGGCTTGTTTAATAACCTGTGTTTTAAAACTATGTAGCTCATAACACAATTTCTTAACACATAATTACTTCAAGTGCATATACAAATTAACACTGAAAACAATCACTTAGCTGAGTAACTTGTGACACATGTCACTGGCTACAAATTAGGACAACCTGAAGAAAAGCAACCATAATACCTATGAAGCATGAAAGCTATTCCTTCTTCTGGCATGTTCTTCATAATAAGACACTATTTCCTAGAATACTTGTAGCAGACTGCGAATTTCTATCTGCATAGACTTTCTACATAGGGAGAAGTACAGTAAAACACAAACTCAGCAACTGAAATACGTCACTAAATTCTACGCATTTAAAGCACCCTGCATTTTAAGCCAAATAAAGCTATCTTAAAATAACTGAATAAAAACATAATTATAAATCTGAGCTCTGCATAGCAAAATAACAATCATCCACTAACGTATTTGAGAGATAGGTGTTTGATGATCTAGAGGTTGAAACCATGTAGCCTGCAATGTTCATCAATCTTGCAAAATATATTGCAGGACTCAAGCAATTGATGTTTATATTCTGTCTGGGTTGAGCTAACAGCACACACAATTTTTCTGTGTTTCAATCACAGTGGAGACTAGGACTCCTGAATATTATACTTTATAGACATAAAAATATAAGACAATATTTTCCATACATTTTAAAATTCTACTGAAAATTTGAATTCCCAGAATTTAGCTGACATCAGGATTTGATTCTGAAAGAAAAAAAAGCTTAATTACAAACTCAATGATGAAATTATTTTTCAATACACACAATTTCCTGTATTTTAGAACTCAATCCCTTTTCTTGATTAATCATAACAACTACTCAAACAAGTAACTGACACTTCTAAAACCTTAGCATAATATTCACCATTGGACACTTCCTCCAGAAAACCAATGAATAGTCTTTGGTTATAAACCATCCACCTAATACAATAAAGGTCTAGTATATAGTTCTGATATTCTACATCTTTCAAATTTAAACTTTTACAATCTGGTTTTAAAAGGCTGTCAACCACCATTTTTAAAGAACACTCTAAGGCCAAACATATCTAGAACATAAGCACTATCAAAATGAAAGAAGAGTCTGCAGATCACATACATTGAAATTCCATGACCCTGCAAGTTTCCCAAGGACAGTATTAATTATTTCTTATCCTTGTTAATTACAACAAATAAAGAAACGATGCAGTACAGTTTGAGTAGCTACCACAAAGGTCTGTCAAAGGAGATGAATCCTGACAAGCTACAATACCATGATTCTAATCATGCTACGCTAAAATAATCACACTTTTGCATCCTGTAAGACATTTATCATTCATAAGGTCTTGCTGGTTTTCTCTAGTCTCAATCAGCTTATTAGCACTGACAAGTGTAAAGGAGTATCTGTAATACAGTATAGCATTTATCTGGGCAGAACTCTGCACAAAAACAACTACATCTTTCTAGCACCTGAGCTCCTTCAGGATTTATGTATCTCTACCAACATAAGAACATGCAGTATCCTCACAACTTTATTGTTATATAAATCCAACAAGTCAGATTATACTCCTTCTGCAACCTTAGCTGCTTCATATAACTAGAGAACAGCTGCCTGAGGCTAACATGATCAACTCCCAACATTTGCTGTGCACACATCTTAAGGCTGACTCTGGGATCCAAACTTCAGTCTTCTAATACAGACTGAACACATGGCCAAGCAGTCGGTCTACATTTCTGTATGCTTCCAAAGGTTCTCTGGACAATAAAGTTGTATTTCCTCAAACGTTTTCCAACTACAGACAATTTTTTAATATTTAATTTGTTATGAATATTTCCAGTCTGAATTTTAACTCTGTATGCTGGCCACAGCAATTAAAGTTACATGAAAACAGTATGAAACAGAAACAGCTAAAACTAACTCATTTTAACAGACTGAGATCGTGTTCTTGGTACAGTCCCACCCCACAATTTCTGTTTTACATTTACACTATGCACTTGTCTTAGGATACATTGCTAGAATGTGTGCTGTGCAGTCCCTTGTAGTCACTACTAAAGAACTGACTGTACTTACTCACAAAGAAAGCCCCAAATAACCAAAAACATACATACAAACTCAAAAGAATGGATTTTTGTTGTCATCAAACTAGTTTAAAAAAAAATAAAAAATCTCAAAACTAACACAGGCTTATCTCTGTGTTTATTTTTCCTGCAATACATATTTATCTTTGAAGGCTTCTACAAGTCTTCTTACCCTTCCAGATAGCACAAATTTAAACATTAAACGGCTGCCTTTTCTGTGAAGAGCTCTTTTACAAATTCCATTCAATACTGCACTTACCTCTCTTCTGAGAGCATAAAGTTTTTCAGGTGTTTCCAGGCTTTTATTTATATCTTTCCTGAGATACATTCCACTGAGCTACAATCTTCCTAGTGACACTCATTCCTAAAACTTGTAATCTAGTTGGCTACTATGGGGTTTAGATTGTCTCATGCTATTAATTTGATTCTCCAATTTTACTCTGGCTTCCTTCTCTTCAGAAGAGTTTATCATTGTTTTCAGTTTTTGAATGAAATTTAATAATCTTTTAGACTGTAGGTATGGTGTAATGCACAAAGCGTATCAGGGGACAGCAATCAAATGTTAAACATCAAGAAATAAATGTTTAAGTTATTTCAAGCAACCTATACAACAATCATCTCTTTCCACACAAAATTACTTATCACTTCTGCAAACACAGACCTTAGATTAGCAGAGTTTAAGGTAGTTCTGTCTATTATTATTATGGCACAGCTGCCCTGTCCTGACACCCAAAGATATCTGCCTCTACATTTTACTAAGATAGCTCCGCTCTAGCCCAAAATGTCCAAAGCTCAACTGCCTCCCTAAAAACTGTAAACCAATATAAAACCAATAAACTTCACCTTTGAAAATTAATTAGTGGAGTTGAAATACACACACTCCACTGAAGAGTCTGGGGTAGGAAAGCAAGCTATCCTGTCAATCCATATGAAAAAGGAAATGTAGTCATGATACAGAGAAAACTTCAGTGTAGGCAGATCACACCCACAGGTGAATCAAACCTTTTTTTTAAATAAAATATTAGAAAAGTTACTTATTACAAATCCTTGTATTGCACATGCTTGGCTTTTTCTTTTCTAATTTCTAGTGAAATCTAGCTATCCCGGGCATCCATTCGGCATGCTGGGATATCACAATGCTTCTGATTCAGAGGAACAAGGGGCACTTACTGAACCAGTGGTATACAGTCCAAACTAAGTTCTGGCTAAGACTAAGCCTTCTAGCCTCCAATGGTCCCATAGTCTCAACAGAGTCTTGAGTGACTCTATAAAGTAGATTTTCTCTGAAATACAAAAAAAAATTCCTAGGCCTCAGAAAACGAACTGTACTTGAGTAACAAGTTCCTATTCCCACAACGAAAAAGGGGAGGAAAGCACATCTGCAAAAACATAGGAGCAAATAACACGTGAGACAGAGGAAAATGTAATACACAAAAGTAAAGAAGTGAAATCAAGCCAGACATACCTGAGTTGTTGATAGGCGAAAAACGGGGCCAGTTGTGGGCACAGAAAGTCTAGGTGAAATGCTGGCAGGAGCCTGTCCCTGCGTTTGTACTTGAGCCTGCATTTGAGCCTGGGCTAGAGCCTGCTGAGGCACCATCACAAGCTGTCCAGCATCTGTGCGCACCAAAACCATACCTAATGAGAACAAAGTAACAGTAACTATACAATAAAGAATGACATGAACAACAATATCTAAAGAACTAACTACAGAATAAAATCAATGTATAGCACTGTATATTTTTCTTTATATTGTTATCTTTTCCTTTTTATTCTGGTGTAACATATTTTTTCTTTTATTTTGAAGAAGAAAAGGAGGCCCTAGTAACAGACAAAAACTAATAGCCAATTCAGTTTGGAATCCAAATAACTGCAGCTTATGGATAACAGTGATGAAAAAAAAAAAAAGTCATTTGAGTGTATAGGCATACAGTGACTTTCAACGTCCCAGCTACGGTCAGCAGAATAAAATCAGAAAGAAATTATTCACTAAAAGGAAACTGTAGTGACAATCCAGTAGCTGAGAACAGAATTCAGTATGAACATAGCAGGGACAATGGCATTAGAGCTTTACTAAAACAACAGCTTTAGGGGATGTGTACATGCAAACATTAGGCCAGACACATTTCTGAGTATACAGTAGTTGAGATTTAGCTACTCATTGAGCCTTAACGGATTAATTTATTTGGTACCCATCATCACCATATTGGGAAGCGCTTCCTGTGGCTTAGACATCAAGAACAAACATCGCCAAACCCAGAGAATCAAGTCAACCACTCCTCAGCACAAAATGATACGAGTGCAGATGCTTCAGAAAAACACCAAAGGACATGTTTAAAATTAACAGAATACTTTGTAAATGTTTTCTAACGCTTCCTGGAAGTAAATGGTAATTTTTTCAGATTATTTTCTAGTAATGTGTTATCACAAATAGAGCTCTTCTACACAACACAGCCCATGCCATCAAGTTTTGCAATAAGTTTTCCACAGTCAGCAGGTCAGAAAAGGGGAAACAATGGCTAAGTTGGTCCCTGGATCACCTGGAGCATCACACTTACTCAAGATCACTGCAAAGCACGTTATGCACTTCCTCTAGTTTACTCAGAACCGAGCGGCAGTTTCCCAGCCAAATTATTTAAAAAGCATTTCCAAGTTAGTTCCAGAATACATTTTAATAATTTAACCTAGACAGGATACGATGGGTCTATAAACAGAAAAACATCTTGCCTGCAACTACGAGAGAACAAAAAAATAAGAATCTATGAAGTCACTTTTATTCTATTGATAACAGGGTCACTAGACATTGTTTGTACAATTTATCTCTATGTGCAAATTGCTTCATATATATTTTTTAATTTTTCATGGGAAAATTACGAAGGTAAAAGCATACATTCACTTTTAATTATTACCTTCCAAGAAAAAACCCATCTCAGTAAAGTGGCACGGTTTGCAGCATACCGTAAAGAGGATAAAGTCATTTGAATGCTATTACATCAAGCAAGTAACAAATTTCAGAAGGACCCTACACCAAGAAACTCTTCCTTTCAGTCAGAAATACAAACCCCAGCCCTGGGATGAACATGAGTGAACTGCAGCACCACTAAAAGCCCTCATACAAGTAGCTTTAGGTGCCCCAGCCAACCCTCACTGCTGAAAGCACAAATAGAAGGCAAAGTTCTGCCAGTTCAAACTAAAGATTTGTGGAAATCGAGCTTTAAGGTGAAAAGCAGACCGCTACAGCAAGGACCACATACAAAAACCATGATTGTAACTCTCTCAAAGCCCAGAGAGTAATTTTTAAAATAAAAGTTGAAACAAACCCATAAAAACTCTTCCAAAAGATAACTTTTGTGGTCCATTACCCATTTAAGCACCACACCTTGGCGTTCATATTTGCAGAAAATTCTGTAAGCCAATGATATATTTGGTATATGCCATTCCTAAATCAATTTGACATACAAATATTAGCACGTTGCTAACACCTGGCCAAACAGGTAACACTTCTCTGATTATGCTGTGAACCTTATATGAAAATCCTCATAGGATAATGCCTACTACGCATTAAAAAAAAATCCACGTGCTATTTGCACAGATTCACAGGTGTGTTAACTTATCTTCCAGTTTTCTAAAACTAACTGAATAAAAAAATTGCAGGGGAAGGACAAATTAATTACACACATGCCACAGTTTCCATAAGAGTTGCAGACGTAATTACTACTATAGATGCATATATGTTAATGTATTAATGTTACGTCTTAATTCAGTTTGGAGGACTTCAGATTTATTTTACTGAGCAATATGTACAAATTAGAATCTGGTTAAAGTATGAGATTAATTTTTCCTTACTGTCAGTCATGTAAAAATGAAATATACAGCTTATGAGTATTAGATGCTAAAATAACTTATTCTCAAAAAAATATTATACATTTCTGCTTTAGACAGCAGTTTACAATATAGGAGTTTCAAAATTAATTATAAATGATCCACGACTTTAAAGAGTAAAAACTCAAAAATAGCATTGTATTTCCTGAATAACTTCATTTTAGAACATACTGTCTTCATGTTTACGCAAATTTAATGGATTTCAAAGTACCTTGTAATAAAATCAAGTTCAAATGATAACCTTCCACAGTATAACTTCCGTAGCATTTTCTAAACCTTGGACCAGATTTCTTTCAAAGGCTCTACTTTCCATCTTCTACTTGAAAATTAAGTAACAGAAGAAAGTATTGACACAAGAAACATCAGAAACTGTATGCAAAGTCATGATACAGTTTATCATATGTGTATAGTAATTATCAAACAGATTAACAAAAGGAAATCAAAGGCCAAAGGCACTAATATAGCCTGAATAGCAACCTCTTACCTGTTTCAAGTTAGTTAGGTCTTAGGTCAGTGGCTTCACTGAGTTTTATAGGTCTGGAGCATTAGAATCTGGAGCAGGACTTTCATAAACCATGGCCAAATACTCAACTATACTAAAAGTTCACTTAGAAGCAAGCTTCTACGCCATCACATTTTTGCTCCACTTAGCTAATTAATATCAAATATTTTAAGAAACCTAGTGGAAGAAGTTATTTTGTACTACATCAACAGCTCCACATATTATCGCGCTATTGATACCAACAGTAAAAAATGAGTTCAAAGGTTCAATCACCTCCTAAATCAAGAAGGCACAAAAGTTGCCAACTTTTTGCAGCATTAAAATCTAAGTAGGGGACCACAGAACCCTTGAAAGTTTCAGATGAAACGATGCACGGTTAAAGCAGGAATCTCTAGGATGAAGGAGTGTGATGTTGGTTAGTTAGCAAACTGCCGAACTTACATTTTTGGTGAAGAAAGTTAAGAAACTAAGGGGAGAACAAACAGGGCATAAGGGCTACTGGAAATAAAGTCTGGTGATGTAAAGACGCAGCAGAATGCCAGCATCACGCTTGCTGAAGTTAAAAATTTTAGGTTAAATTACACAAGTTAGCCTGTATCTTGCCACCTGACTCAGGGCAGAGGACGCTCTTTGAAGGGAAACTTTTCAAGCCTACCACGAGTAAAGCAGAAAACGGAGCC
The DNA here is from genome assembly GCF_015220075.1 of Falco rusticolus. NCBI lineage: Eukaryota > Metazoa > Chordata > Aves > Falconiformes > Falconidae > Falco > Falco rusticolus. The sequence goes on along the minus strand of NC_051201.1, from coordinate 10,997,497 downwards.
CCTCGACACACACCCGCAGTTACGGCTGCCCAGCACCCCGGGTGCCCGCCCGGCACAGGGCTGCTGCCGCCGCCCCCCCCAGCCAGGCAGGCAGGCAGGCAGCCCCCGGCCCCAGCCCCACCAGCGACGGCCCCGTTTGTCACACGTCGCCCGCAGACAGGTGGCTCTTCTTTTGTTTCCAGCACGTCGAACAGCGAGAAGACAGCAACTTTGGGGAAAAGACCCCACAACCGAAAGGGGGGTGGGGGGGGGAAGGTTAGGAAGAGCGGCGCGCCCGCGGCTGAGGCGATTCCACTTACCGGGCGGGATAGTGAAGCCGGGGGGCAGCTGGATGGTGGTCTGCTGAGGCGGCCTGACGATCAGCTGGGGCGCCACGATCCGGGGGGCAGCGCCCAGCGCCGGCCTGGGCGACAGGGCCTGGGGTGCCGCGGGGGCGACGGGGAGGGCAGCGCCCGCCTTGGAGCCGCTGGCCACCGGCTTGGGCGCGGCGCCGGGGGCGGCGGGGGGCGGCGGGGCGCAGTTGGCGACCGAGCCCGGTCCCGGTGGGGCGGCGGGCGCGGGGCTGGCGGAGTTACTGAGTGCGTTTACTGCGGGGAGCGGGCCGTGCGCGGGCTTGGTCTGTGCTGTGGCGGCGTCGGCTCTGCCGTGGCTGCTGACTGGTGGGACTGCCGCCGGCCGGCCCCCGGCGCCCTCCCCGTTGGGCGCCGCCTCGCCGGGGAGCGGCGCGGTCGCGGCGGTGGCGCCCTCCGCCGCTCCCGCCGGCCCCCCGCCCCCCGCCGGGGTCCCGTTTCCCCCCGCGGCGCGCTGCGGCGGAGGGCCGGCGGCGGCGGGCGGGCTGCCACCGGGGCTGGGGCTCCCCGCGTCCTGGGCGACGGCGCCGGCGGCCACATGGTTGTTGACAGGCTGGGCAGGGGCGCCGGCGGGCGGGGGGGCGGCAGGCTGCGGCGGGGCAGGGGCGGCGGGCGCGCCGGGGCTGCTGCCGCCGCCGCCGCCGCTGAGGAGAGCCGCTCCATGTGATTGCTGCACACTACTACTGTTTACACTCACTCCCCTCCCTGCCGCCGCCGCCGCTGCCGCCGCCGCTGCCGCCGCCGGGGAGGACGGGGACGGGAGCGGCCCCTGAGCAGGGGCTCGGCTCTCCGCGGCTCCGGGACACCCCGCCGCCTCCTCTGCCCCAGGCGCGGGAGCAGGCGCGGGATGCCCTTGCTGCTGCCGGACGGGGCTGCTGCCCCCCGCTAGGCTCCCCTGGTGCTGCTGCTGCTGCTGCGGCTGCTGCTGCTGGGACGGGGCGGAGGTCCTGGGCTGGGGCGCCTCGGCGGAGCCCCGGCCGCCGGCCAGCTGCGATTCCAAGGAGCCCACCAGGTCGCTGACCGCCTTCTCGTCCACCTCCTCGGAGAAGAGCAGCATCTCTTCCAGGGGGTCCGTGGCGCCCGCCGCCATCTTGCGCTGAGCTGGGAGCCGGGCGCGCAGCGCGCAAGCGCGCCGGCCTCTGCCGCGCGCGGGGCATTCTGGGAGGGGCCGGCTTCCTCCTGCCCCGCCAGCGGGGCGGGGGCGGGGCGCGCCGCGGGCTGCTGTCGCTGCGTGCTGGCGGGCCCCGCCGCTGTGCCCGGCCTGGGCGCCGCGCCCGGCCCCGCCGTGTCTGTGGGGGCCCGCTGAGACCTGCAGCGCGGCTGCGGGGCCCGGGAACGTCCCGGCGGCCTGAGCGGCCCGGGCGGGGGCCGGCTGCCCGAGGACGAGGGCCCGTGGGCGTTAGCGGGAGGCCGGGAAGCCGAGGGGCGGCGGTGTGCCCAGGCGGGCGCCTCAGCGGTGCCAGGCGGGGAGCGCAGCGGCCGTAGGGCCGTGTCCGCGGGGACTGCTGGCGGGGTTTGGAGGCACGCAGGTCTGCGGCCCTGGTGCGGAGGGGTGTGAGCTTGCCGGCTGCGAGCTGAGTGTCACGCCGACACGTTATCGTTTGGTAGCGAAGCGGCCGTAACTGCGCCTTCGCTCGTACCCTGTCAGGGTGCCTGCAACGGCGCAAATTTCTTCACGCCCAGGGAGGGCCGAAAGCACCGGCAGGGGCTCAGCGGCCCTACGCACTAACGCCTTCAAAGGAGGGAACTTGAAGCGCTGCTGAAGCTGTTTGAAATCCTAAGATGTGCACAGAGTACCCGCACTCACGTTTGCACTGCTGTGTCTACTTTAGTTTTGGATATTTTCATCCAAAGCTTTACCTAGACAAGAACGGTTGCAGTAATACACTTTCCTAACGCGGATGCTGTTAACAGAAGACTTGTAAACCAAAGCCAAGATTCTTTGCATCATGGCAGCAGCTGCTCTGGCGTACTGTATTCCCTCAGCATCCCCACAGGAAATTCATAGTAGTTACTTTTGTTACTAACGCCTTCACCGTTGCAGTCCTGTATGCCCTTTTCCCATTGATGCTTGCCTCATGTATTTAGAAATAACACTTCAGGGGAAGACAGTGGTCCTAAATCATCGTTTCCTTGACTAATGACAGGGCAGTTTCTTTGATGGGACATTCAAAATAAATAATTTTCCCCCTAAGAATAACCGTTGCCCACAGTTCATTGCATCTGTTCTTGCACACAAGTGATAACCACTGTGGATTTGTGATGCTGCCAGCAGAAAGCAGCTTGGATTCCATTATCTCTCTCTGCTGGCCTGCAATAGCACGGATGTCTGCAACTTGGATGTACTTGAGCTGCTGCTCTGTGCCCTGAAATGGTGACTCATTCTTCATTCTGCAATTTTTCAGGATTTCCCACAAAACGAGAAAAGGTGCATCAGTGAATAACCCACCTTCAGTTGCACAGTGCCCTGATGGAAATGAGCGAAGGGCTCACTGCGCACCTGTATGTGCAGCTCTTCTCCATCCCCAGCCTCAATCTGTTAAGTCATATATTGTATGACTTGCTTGGTCATAAGACTAAACTGCTAATTGGTTTGCTACCATCAGTTTCCTTTCAGTGTAGGTTACATTTTTATTCAGTTTTTCCTGAGTGTCTCTTTATAACCTTTAGGAGCAGGTTTATGATGAATCAAAGTAAACCACTTCTAAAATGCATTAAAAATGAGTTGCACCAGTTTAATTACGGTAAGTTTGAATGTCTCCTGAAATTAACCCAGTGCATATTTCTTAAATAAAGTGCCCAGTAAAAATAATGAAGGCCCAAAGGTGTGGTCAGGATGTATAAAAAGGAGATGGTGCAGTAAGTGCATGTGAAAGCACAGTAGTGCTTATGAAAAACAGTATTAAGTATATGCAGGAGATCTATACATCACAAATTTGCTTAGCAAATGAGTATTGCTTTTATGGCATGCTACAGCTGAATTAAACCTGGGCTTTTAACAAATGTTTCTACCAGGAAATTTAATTAAAATGTAACAGGGTATGACTCAATTCGCTATTGCACAAAAATAAAGAATATTCATTTGACTTGGAGAAATACCAGAATCTATCCAATATTACTTTGTTAAGAGTCCCACATTTTCTTAATTTTATCAGAGAAGATTCCTGCTTCCTTCACTTACTTGTCCTGATCCTGAACTTCATTTGCATACCACTATCTCCAGTTTTTATAAAAGAATGGAAAGTTAGACATATGCTTCTGTAACTAGTCCCAACTATGAAAAAAGTTTTAGTATACATTTATCTAACACTATGGCATTAAACTGGGCACATCCATAAAAACCACCTTGAGGAAACTTTATTGCTTTGTAACTTTAGAAGATAAAAAGTAATCTTCCCAGTGGAAGGACAAAATGGCAAGCTATGATCTATATGACAGGTTTCAAAACTTAAAAAATTACCTACTTCTAATTACAGTTTTAGTCTTTAAAGTACATTTGTGGGTGGGTAATCTGTAAAACATGAATTCATATTTCTTCCCACTCACCTCTTCTTAATTGAGCCATTTTATATATATAAACACAGAATAAGGAAGTATAATAGAAATTTAATAAAACATGATGTATACTGATTTACATTGGACTCCTTTCAAGTCAAGAAGTGATGACATACATAAGGATGTATATAAACGTTGCTGAAACTGGCTCTGGGCTCACACTTTTATGTAGGGAACAAGACTTAGTGAAGTATAGAATCTCTGTGAACTTTTGTATTCATTCTTTTATTATAAAAATATTTTTCAAATATTTACATGCTTTTCATCATAGAAAACATATTTCTGAACATATTTGTTGCTCTTTTACTTCCCAGAATTAAATATGAATATAATAAAAATTCAAAAAAATCTGAAAGACCACTGTGATCATCTCCTCTGATCTCTTAAAATACAATCTTTCCTGAATTATTTTTTTGTTTGAAATAGATAGTGCCTGCTAGGAAAGTTAGCTTCCAACCATGGTTTTAAAATTGCCTGGGAAAGGAAATCCACCACAAAACTTAAGTTGCTGTTCAATTATCAACACTGTTAAACTGTGCCCTGTATCCAGACTAAGTTCTTCATTAATAACTCATTACATGATAGAAGTACCACTGCCATATTAAGTTGCGACGAGTAATAAATTCACATAGACAAGTATCTTTTTGTCTTCTAAAGAAGTGAAAGCACTTAGAAAGAAGCACTGTTTTCCTAGTTATGTGACATGGGTTTCTTTCCAATACATACTTTCAGTACCTTCAAATATACAATTTAACCATCTTAGGTTTAAATTTAACATTAAAAGGGTACCTATAAGATTTTGAGCTAACTTTTTAAGATGAATTTACAGAACTTTTCACATATGTATTTGAAATCAACTTTATGCTATAAAAATATCTTTTCAACTGCTGATTTTAAGTATGAATTAGAAATTATAAATTCCACCAACTGGACAGCACAAAGATTGCTACAGTAATCAACAACTGTTATAGAAATATGTCTAAATTTAGTTTCATGTATGTCAGTTGCAAAGGAATTTCTTTTTTATATATGGCTTATAGAAATTTAGGAGCTTGTGTTTTGAAGTTAATCATAATTGTAAATACTTGTCTGTACTCATCTAGACAGGACTTAATGGAGAGGCTTGGGAAAATTTGGCATCAACAAGGTTCAAATTTAACCCTTAGAAAGTTTTTCAAAGGTGTATTTTTCTAGTTCTAGCTTTTCTCCCCTTTTTTTATTTATTCATTCATTCTGGACAACTTTTCTCTTTCAGAAACTTAAAAGTAAACTTAAGTTTTCTTTCCTTCTTAAGTTTTTAAGTAAACTGACAGTTTCCCCCTTGAATTCTCTCCTGAAATGTTCATCTACCGCATTCTGAGCTGAAAGAAATGTCCATTAATATTTCCTGTTCCACCACACAACCTTGGAACCCTAATTCTATAAATGGGAGTCTTCAACTACAATTTTGAGAAGCAGATGAGGGAAAACTTAGGAAAATGTTGACTGGAAGCAAAGCCCCATGGCTCTTTGGGGCAACTGGTTGTATTTCAAAGTATTTCTCTTCATCTTCTCTGTGCTCTTAATGTCAGTGTTGCAGGCCTCCCTGATACACCCTTTCTTCCTTCCCCTCATAGTGTCCTGTCTCTTGGTCAGCCAGGGTCCTGATTGTCCCTGCAATCTCCCCTAAAGGTTTTTTCCCGGCTCCAAGCCCCATCCATATCTGAAGCTGATGCATCTTCTTCTGTTAGGAGGCAGCAACAGGAAAACCACATGATAGGGATTGCAGCTGATCCTTCAGATTGTTACTGGGCTCCCCACCTCCACCAACAGGTGTTATTTTGTCATGGTTGAGAAGCAGCCACAACTCAACCTCTAGCAGTCAGGAAGACTCTATCTCCTTTCTTGTAACAGAAGACAGGTATCTTTTGTTATTTCTCTAAACAGGAGCTTTACTTTGAGCTAAGTTACAAATGCTGATTTTCAACAGTCATCTCCCATGGACTTCATGTGGCCACCTATGTCCAGTCATTAAACTGCAGAACTTTGTTACAAATTCTTTCAAGTAGTGCGGGACATTCTGGAAGCACACCACCGGAACAGCTCCCTGGGCAACTCAAGTCCTCCATGACTTCACAGTTAAACTTGGGCATAGTTTCCAGAAGTCTAGTATGGCTGCTATTTAGAAACACACTGGCCTTCCAGAAAAATCTGGCTCGCTATTGTGTTTAAAAGCCCTATTCTGAACAAAATACTTGCTGAATCTTTACAACACATTAGCAACCAGATGCTGCAACAAAACCTATTAAGTACTCTTTCCAGAAGTTAGTTTTTGTTGCATGTAATTTTCTAGGCTGAAAAAATAAGGGGGTGCCCAAGCATTTACATGTTTTCACAGGCAAAGCCTCTTAACAGGAAGCTCATTTGTGATTTTTACTTACGGTGGACAACTTAAGTGCAATCTCAAAACAGTGGTATTTTTGGTGTGGGTTTACTTGTACTAAAAGGGTATTTTTTCCTAATTTTGCACTTTAGTCAAGATTTCAACAGTTGCACTGCTTAGTGTTGCTTGGCAAAGTCCGACTACCCTAACACATTACTAATTGAGTAAAATGGAATCCCCCTTGAAATATAAACTAGTTACCATCACCTAAACTTCTGCAGCTCTTCACATGACTGGATTCCATATTGCTTATTAAGACTCACAATTTAGCATTCAGTCACAAGCGGCTCAGGCCTCTCTCAAAAAAAACACCCAACCCTCAAATCACCAAACCTACTTTCCCATCCCCCGGTGCTGACAGGCTACAGCATGGGGGGTGCTCCAAGCTGCTAGCCCCAAGCCCCGGCGCGCCGGTCAGGAGCCCGGGACGGGGAGCCACAGGCCCCACACGGCCCCAACTTAGCACCACTCCGGCACCGCGCACCACTCCTGGGCCGGACCAGGCCGGGAAAACGCGACGAGGCACAACCCAGCAGAGCCCGCCGGAGAAGCCGCCCTCCACGCACCGAGCAAGAGACGCCGAAGAGCCCTAGGACTCAAGGCCGCTCAGTTTCCTAATGAGGCCCAAATGGCCGCCCCCTCCCCTCAGCGCCCCCCCCCCCCCCCCGCCTCCAGCCGCCAGCTCTCGCGAGATCAGCTCCACTCCCGGCATCCATTTCGCGGCTGGAGTGAGGGGGGGCGGCTCTGAGGGAAGATGAAGGCGGCGGCCATGTTGGGAGCTTCAGGGTGCTTTTGGTGCGGGGTGTGCTGAGGGAGTCTGCGCAGGGAGAGCCGTCGCTGGGGGATCGGCGGAAGGTCGGGCTCGAAGCGGGAGGAGTAGAGCGCCTACTACGACTCTTGAGTCGAGCTTGTTTAGTTGCGTGTGCCTGGCTTCAGGAGCGCTCGGCAGGGGAGGAGGGGGGGTGTCCCTGACCGAGGAGCCAGCACCATGAGTGGGGGGACGCCCTACATCGGGAGCAAGATCAGCCTTATCTCCAAGGCCGAGATCCGCTATGAAGGGATCTTATACACCATTGACACCGAAAACTCTACTGTGGCGCTGGCCAAGGGTAAGGACCTGGCGGAGCAGAGGACTGGGCCCTGGCGGCCCGGCAACGCCTCGGGGAGGGGGCGGGTGGGGAGCGGGACCGCGGTGCGTGCGGTGGCGTGGGGACCGTTGGGGGCCCGTCGGGGATCGAGCAAGAACCTGAAACCGCGGCAGAGTCGTCCGTGGCGATGAGGAGGCCCGGGCGGCGAGGGGGAGGCCTGCAGCCTACGCGGGCCCAGCAGCAGCTGCGAGGGGGGTTTGGCGGTGCTTTGGGAAGAGCCCGCGTAGTTTCGGCCGGCGGCGCGTCCTCCCGCCATTCTCCCCGGCGGAGCGGCTGCGGCGGGGCTGTGGCGACCCGCGGCGCTTCGCGGCGGAGGTGGAAGTGAGTGAGGGGCTGGGAGAGCGGCGGCGCGACGGCGCTGCGGAGGCCCCTGCTCCCGCCGCGCGGGCTGCGCCCCCGGCTGCGGGAGGGCGTAGGGAGAGCGCCGAGCCGCCGCGGCGGGACCGTCGCTAAAAGGAGCTAGGGACGCTGCTTCGTTAGGGGCTGCTCCAGGGAGTCCCGAACAGAGTAAAAGTATGAAACCCTAAGCGGCGGAAGCGGTGCAGGAGAGGAAGGCTGGGAAGAGGATTTCTTTGCATCGTAAGAATTCCAGACCTACAGGTTACAGGGCCGGAACTCTTGATTCTGGGGTAGGAGACAGCTCGGGTCTAAAGGGGGTCCTGTGGGTGCTAGGTTATCGACAAAGAAGGCTGATGTATGTGTAAGAAAGTTAGGATGGTAAGTTTACTGAGAAGAGTAGTCAGAGGCTGGGGAGTAAAATAGAGAATCTCTGAAACTGGGTGTCCAAAGGACTTTGCTGTTTCTTGCACATTATAATGCACACTCAATACAGGTGTATTAGCCGTGGCAGTGAGTGTGTAATATTCAGGTAAAACATAGAATTTTTAACAACATCTTTTTAATAGATTCTGCAAAACTCAGTGGTATTTTACATTTCTTGACTCTGTAAAGTCTTGCTAAATAATCTAAATGCATATGTAAAAGCAGAGAGTTTATCTGGCCATCAGGTAAGGGGGAAAATTGCTCCTCATGCGAATTAAATTTTTGGGACTGAGAGCATTCCAAACCTCAGTTCCTGTTTGCTATGATAGGCTTAGCGTTCTAGCATAACGACAGTCTGTTACATTTTACATAGGTGCTGTTTATAATCGTTAGTCTGTGGAGTTGATACCACGTAGCAGTTTCTTTGCTTTCATCTCACATTGGCCTTTGTGGTAATTGTTGTTCTTGTGCATTGTCGCTTTAAGACCACCCCACCCCCACACCCCCTTCCAATTATTATTTAAGAAATAGGTTGCTTTGTTTATGAACTCCTGTATGCATGCTTTGAAATGCCTTATGGTAGGTTTGGTCCCAGGTCCCAGGTTTGCATAGTTCATTTATGGGGCATGTAGCTTTCAAGATGTGTTTTCCACTTCTGAGGTTGCCTTTAGGTTAAATTACTGTTTCTGGAATTGCATTATCTGTTTAAAAATGACAGATAGTATTTGTTTATATGAGAAGAAGGTGAGCACTGTGAATAGATGTTTAGAAATTCCAGTAGCATGTTGTGATTGTTAAGGTTTGTACAAAAGCACTTACAAGAATATCGACCTTGAGGAGCTTGTGATAGTCTTGCCCTAAATTAGACAGGTTTAGTGCTGACCAAGCCACTTTTGCATGACTTCTCAAGTGTGGTTAAGTCATGTTATGGCATATCTGCCAAAGTGTACATATTTAAGATAGATCAAACTACAGTTACAAATCTAATCTACTTTTTTCCCATAGCTCTCATCAGAAATGTAAATGTAAACCATTAAATTAGCTTTAATAAAACTTGGCTGTGTTAGCTGAAGAATGCGTGTTTTGTAATAGTGTCATGATTCAGAAGAGAATAAACCAGTATTTCTAGGCCACCTGGAACCAAAAATCTTGAGATCAATCTGGAAGCTGATAACAACTGTATTAGACCAAAACAGTTCACTGTGCTTGCGAACAAAATGCTGAACTCTAGAGTATTGAAGTTTCTGAATAAATGAAGACTTAGGTCATATGAATGTGACATGATAGCATATATGTGAGGTGGCAAATGTGGTTAATTGTGGTTGGGTCCATATGTGAAAAAAGCAGATCTTCCTTCTGAACTGTCAGTAGCTGTAAATATGTTGACCAGTTAATTGTTATCTCTTATTCCTGTGGCGAGTACAGCAGTCAAACCAGACCATGGATCTTTGGCACAAATGTCAAATTTTCTGCCAAAAAGAGACAAAAAAGGCCCCAAAAGGTGACTTCATGCTTCCAGTTGATCTGCTATGTAGCTGGCTCCACGTGACTGTTAACCTGGGTCAAGCGCAGGGTGACTTATTAATTTCCTAACTAAAATCACTGAAATTGTTTGTTTCATAAAGTGCAAAGGTAAAGGTAGAATCTGTTCTTGAATAACTACGGATTTGCATAATAATAGGACTTCTGTGGGCAAACTGAAGTCTGAAATGAATCTTGTGAAGTTGTACGTGTGGAATGCCTTCATTTCTCTTCAATCTGCAATTTTAGACAGAAATAAGTTTTTGCTGACAGGGTACTGCTGATTGTAGTCTTGACTTACTGAGGTTCAATCTCCTACAATTCTCTAATCAGCATTTTATTTACAAAGCTGTGATCCTGCCACTAGCAAAAGTTGTGGCCTCTGTCACGCACATTAGAGGAAGACTTCCATCTATGTCGGATTCCAAATATTAAGCAAGCTATACAAGTATTTTAGGGTTTTATGTGTTAGTGGCGCATATTTTTTCTTTGGATTGCCATCTTTTCAGAGCTGCTGTTTGGAACCAAAAAACATCCACTCTTATTCTCAAGTTTCAAGTTGAATTAACTTGGCATGTTTTTCCAGTTCATCTTTCTAATTCATACTTAGGTTTTTAAACACCATTAAGTCCAACCAATTTAAGAATAAAGTGTTAGCAAGCTGTGGTTAAGAGTAAAATTTTCTTGCTGTAAACGGATTGAAGCCCTACCTGGGGCAGTTACAGAATAATCGTGACAGATTGTGGATCTTGTGTGTTGCAGCATTAAAACTAGATGTGATCTTTCATGCTAGTGATACAGAATGTCTTCCTATTTCAAGGCACCTATTTGAAGAGATAGATTTTTAATCTGGCTAAGCTGTGTAAGAACAGTCACATTGGGTCAGAAAAGGCTGTTCCCTGCCAACAAAAGGGAATCCTTAGGATTTTGAGTATAAGAAACAAGGAAATTACATGCTGTCTCTCTGGTATCATGCATCAGTTTTCACTTATCAGCTGTTGGACCACTGAGAGTTGCATTTGGAACCATTATAATTAATATATTGTTAACAGAATAGTAGTTAAACTTGCGGCATTTTCAGCCATCTGTGATAGTCTTTCCCTAGTCTAACGACACATGAAAAAGAAAACTTCCCTTTCTTTTAGACTTTTATGCAGTATTAATTGAGTGAAAGCCTCAGAGACATAGACAGAAGAAAGTTAAATTCTGGTGAAGGCTTAAGCATTTCTTAGAGTTCAGGGGTAGGAGCAGGGAAGGGAAGTGTTAAATCTGTATCAAGTTTTTATGAAATTGTTTTTTTAGTTAAGTGACATGCTTCCTTGATGTATTGAGGTTTAGGGCATGTGTGCCAAACCAGTCCTGTGCATAGTGTGTCACAGCAGAAAAATTCCTCTTGTCAAAGCGCACTCCTGGCTACTTCTCTCATATCTGTCTGCCTGTTAACTTACCACCCCTGCAAATAAGGGACTGCAGACTGAATTAATTGTTCAGAAGGTACGAGCCTGCCACAAACTGGTTCCTTCACATTAATACTTTCCCTGTACTGTGGTGTGCAGGCATCTGAGCATGTTTATAGGGAAATGGTTGTGGTGTATTGCAGAGAGGTGGGAGCTGAAGTGGTCTCATAGTTGTCATGCTTCTCATTGGGTGCCTTAAGCATGGGGGGAGACTGATTTCTCTGTGTGTATGCGATGTATGAAGTCAGGCTGATAAGATTGTGTCAGTGCTGCATACAGAGACTGAACCACCTATTTGCCAGTGATTCACGTTATGTGGGACCAGTCCTCTTTTGCTAGTAGAATATATAGGTTTGCTTCTGATTAACACCGTATTTTTCTGAGTTAATCAATGGGTAATCATTTCTGTTAATTGATAGGGAAAGCTGCGATGTTTTCCTGGGATGCTATAGTAGTATAATACAGTAATATACATTGAAACATAGTGTAGTAGTAACATTGAATGAAGTCAATCAAAATCTGTACAAAAATATTTGCAGCGCTTTGATATGAAATTGGTGGAACTACTTGGGCAAAAAGTCACATGCATGAATCCTGTTAGACTCAACAGTGTTGGTTTCTTTCTAGCTAGGTACTTAATTGTGTGTATTTATGCTGACAAGAAATAAGTTTGCTTTTAACATGTGATGGTTGCCTTTAGTCAGCAAGACCCTAAGCCAGTTTAACTCATTAAAAATAAACAAACAAAAAAAAACCCCACCCCAACAACAAAACCCAACCCAACCAACCAAAACCCACAAAAAAACTTAAATTGACCAAAGTAAGATTAAATGGATTTACCATAGTCCTGGTAAGTGCTGTAAGATTACCTTATCCTCCACGTGCTTATTTTCATTTCCTCTCACTCTTCAGTATTTTGCTATATATGAACCACTGCACCTTGTTCTGAAGGAGGGGTGTAGTCTGGGGAAGTACCCCAAGAGAGAGTGCTTGATAGAGCTCTACGACTGCTGCCGCTTCCATACCTTGTGGTTTTCATACTCTGGTAACTTAGTATTTCTGATTATGCAAAGCTATGGTAAAAGCTATTTCTTTTGAAATCTTGTTGCACTGGCCACCTTTTATATTAGTCTTGAGTGAGCTCAGATTATGTAATATCCTAATCCAAGCTAGGACAGAAGAAACTGGAAAGATAGCTATTTATCCCTTTGAGAAATATTAAAAGTAACATTCAACTCTTTATGTTGTACTGCTATCTGAAGAACCTAGTTGGGATAGATACTGCAAAAACATTCAGTAGCCCTTATCCTGAACTGCTTTCTTAGATTACTGCACATGCAGTTCTGGTTCCTTGCTTTAGAAGGAAATTAGATTTGGGAATGGTTGGTTTTGTTGTGTTGCGGGGTGAGAGGGGAAGGTTGAACTCCCAATCAGAGCAAGTTTGCTTATCCCTCTCCAGCAGAGCTTGTCTTCATTGGACAAAATTGTCTTTATATTTTGCAGAAACTAAAACCAGTTTGGTTTGGGGCAGGGGAGAGGTAGGGGAAAAAACCCCCGAACTCTTAGTAGCGGTTCTTTATGTGTTTTGTTGCAAAACTATTGAGGACCTTATTAGCGTCTTGGTCTGGTTGCACAGACAACTGAATCTCTGAAAGATTAATTTTTTGCTATTGAAAACATTTCATTTTGCTGTTTTCATAACTTTATGATGGGGAGAAAGATAAATTTTTTGACATACAGTAAAATACCTTTACCTCTTTTAAGGTGTCATTAGATGAAAGTTAGGTTGTTCACTTTTCTCTTTAATTGATTTAGAACAGGGAAAGGTAATTGCTAGGAGTTTAAGTATTGCTATATGTGTCATGTGATGCTGGTATTAATAGTAAAATACTTATCCATGCAGCGTAGTGCTGACTTAGAAGTACTTTCAAAGCAGATTTCTTCCATAGTTCATCTTACTTTAATTTCTGTGTAAAGGTGGGATGTGATTCTCTAGCTTACTACCCTTTTTCATGGTGTTCCTGCTGCTTGGTTCCTTCACTTTCGCTAGAAAGTAAAATACTTCAGTAACTTACTGATCGTGCTCTGGCCGTTATTGTGCACCTTCATAGACAAAATGGCTACTGAAGCAACCATTTCAGCGTGGGACAGAGAGAACCAATGCAAAATCAACTTCAGTTTTACTTACCGAGACAGTAGGTCAAATGATGGAATGAAGAGCCAAGTTAATTTATTAGTTATCCAATAGAGTATAGGATGGCCAGAAAGTGAGGGTGGATTCTCTCTCGGTCAAGTCAGTGAGATAGAAAAGCCTGATGAATAGAAAGCAACAGAATGAACTAAGGTAATGCATATGACCAGTTGACAATGTTGTTAAGCTATTGTGTATTACTTAGAGTTAATTTCTGCAAATTCTTCAGCTTCAGATTATCTTTTTCTGTAGAGAAAGAAAAGACTTTTATCTTACAAAGATTGAAATTCACTTAACAGTATATGCCTTTTTACAGCGCTTACATTTTATAGTACCATTCAGAGCAGACTTTCAGATGAACAGAAATAGAAAAGTTGATTAAATTCAGCTCAGTAGATGATGTAAGTATGAACAAGATAATTGTAACCACTTAATGTTATTTTTCGTTGTAGTGTGGAGTTGATCTCTTTACCCCTGAATTATGCTTCTCAAAAATATTTGTAATACTTGACTGATAAGCTCTGTTTATGCAGTATTAGAAGAAGCAGCAGTGATGGAAGATGGTTGGTGCAGCCTGAGAAATGACTCTGTACCACTTTGTACACCTCTACAGGAAACTCTGCTTTTCTTGACTAATGGTTTTATGGCTGCAAATAAGCGCCTAATGATGTCTCCAAATTGTTGATGCATCTGAAAATGGAGGGAAAACTAATTCTGGTAAATTAAAACAAAATACAGATGTTTTCTCAGCATAAACTGTAGTACCTTACAAAGCAAACAAAAAACCTCTTTTAAAAGGCTAGAACAAAGACAATCAGGAGGGATTGTTAAAGCTGCAGCAAGTTGTTTTTCAGTAGAATGTGACTGTCATGATTCCCCCCCCTGCCCCCTAGTTTCAATTAATGGTTTAAATTTTGCTTACAAAACTCCAGCTGTTGGAGACATAGCTCTTACTCAGATGCACTTGTTTGTTTCACTTTATGTTCACCTACAGTTGGCAGTCTCAAGGTGAGAAGCCTTGGAAAGGGTAGTGCAAGTGATGCTATCTGTGTACAGTGGTAGTGATTATATGTAGTGCAAAGGGAAAAGCATGGTAAGCTTCATCGCTACATAATCTGAAAACTGTTGCAGTTCAGTACATAAAAATAAATTTAATGTCTTGATATGTTGCACACTATGCAGACCTGCTGAGGAAGACAGTTGTGCCCCAGTGAGTTTAACTTGACAGAGATCATATGAACCTTACACCAGCAAGAATGCGTTTTGCTTAGTAAAAGTTGTATGTACATACCACAGAATTTCTAATTTTTATGTAAAACTTGATTCAGATCTTGAATCTATTGAGAAATGCTTTGGTTTTGGTAATTTTTAATAGTCTAGTTTCTAGTAGTAGTAGCGGGTTTTTTTCTAATTTACAAGTGCAGAATATGAAGTATGTAAACTCATCTAGTCCTTGAGTCACAGAGCTGACATACCAGCCTTTGTTGGTGTTGCTGCTGCTATAATATCCAGAAAGTGTGAACTTAGCAAAAACTGCTTTGCTGCTGCCCCTTATCCTCACGAAACGGTCAAAATACTCAATGTGTGAGTGACAGCATAAATGATGTCTCAGTAAGGAATAGAAGAGGTGTCTGTGCTTGATTTTTAACAGAAATTTTTAAGATCAAATTACTTATGTCTGACCAGTTGATAATGGCAAAGAGTATGCTGTCTATTTAATAAGCTTTTTTGCTCAACAGAATATTACTCTTTCTAAAGCTGTTGATCTCTGCAGTATAATTTAAAACTTTTTTGGTGAATGGAGGATGCTCTTATTTTCTTCTCTCTCCTCGATTTTGCAGTTCGCTCCTTTGGCACAGAAGATAGACCAACTGATAGACCTATACCACCTCGTGATGAAGTCTTTGAGTATATTATATTCCGTGGCAGTGACATTAAAGACCTAACTGTCTGTGAGCCACCAAAGCCTCAATGTTCTTTGCCACAGGATCCTGCTATTGTTCAGGTAAGCCAAAAAATATTTTTAGATGTTGCTGAAGCTAAAACCTGGTAGCTTTAAGTACCCTCTACGTGAGTGTTTAAAAATTAAAATGTTTATTGCTGTAAAGATCACAACCCAAGGTTAAGAACTCTGGAAAGATTTTCTTCTTTTGAATTGTGTCTTTAATTGTGCAATTCAAGGTTGAAATGTAACTCTAGCGTAATGTACCGGATGCCAAAGCAGACAGTTTTTCAGAAACAGCTAAGGACTTTTGGTAGGTGTTGATGCCTTTTTTTGAAGCTACTTGGCTTAGGAGGGCACGTATGCAAGACTTACTGGAAAGATGAGACTTGGTATAAGTCAAATGAAGTAGATACTCAAATTTCTTCAGATCATTAGTGATTAAAGTGTTTTATCTAGCTATATAGGCTTTATACTAAAGGGCAGCTATTTACAAAGGGAATACTTGGTTGCTGAAGGGAGAGAAGCTTGCAGCTTGAAGCCTTGAGGGTGAATTAATCTGTTACTTCATAGTAAATGGACTGAGAGAGAGTTACTTTGGATCTTTAAAATTTGTTGTCTTGTTGATTGTGCTTGTGGGATGTCTTAAAATCATCCCTGAGAGCAAGATGGATGATGGTTCAAATGGAACTTGATAATTCCATAATATAAAATTCTTGATATTTCCTTACAAATTACCTTTGCAATCTTCTTAAAGTCTTTTGCTAAATTCGGTGCAGCTCCTTTTGTAAGTGGCAGCTGTGATCTGTGAAATTGCTAACCCCAGTAATAGTAACCCCACCCTCCTCCAGTATGTTTGGGTCTTTCATTCTTTGTGTGGCTTTTGAAACTTAGGGGAAAAGAGAGGACATTTTTCAAGTTGCCAACAGAAGCTTACACATCCGTTTGACAGAAGAGTCCAGTATGTGAGGTTGTAGAGAAAAGTGTGCAAAGTTTTATGGTACTGTTTTCACAAGTTAGTGATATTGGAAAGGGTAAAAGTGCTCTCTAAACTGTCTAAGTACTTGTGAAAATGTTTTCTGCTAACTGTTACCTGGTTTGGGTTTTCATGCAGAATAACGTGTGTGATTTCTTTTTCTTGTGTTGTCTTTGCTTCTGTGTTAAAGCAGTTAAATTGTTGATATTAAAAAATGCAACTTTATGAATGTTTAGGTCTTCTATATGTATTGGCTACAGTGGTGGTGGTAAGGTAAATTTAATGAATAGTTCTAGAGTTTCTGCACATCTTACCTTGCAGAACTATTTCCTGCTTTTTGTTTTTTTGTCTTTAGTCTTCACTAGGATCTTCAACTACATCTTCATTCCAGTCTGTGGGGTCCTATGGTCCTTTTGGCAGAATGCCTGCATACAGTCAGTTCAGTCCAAGCCCACTGGTGGGACAGCAGTTCAGTGCTGTTGGAGTTGGTATGTTCATTTTTATTATTTGGTGTTTTCCCATAAGTGAAGTTGCAGGCTTGTGCCTAGACAGTAATCAGTGGTTACTATTCCATCAGTCTTACCCTAAGGGCAGATCCCAAGTCTTCTATCTGTAATCAGTCCCACAGTTCAGCTCAAAAGTAGTTCTTCGTAGTCAAATCAAAGCAATTATGATTGAGAACTAAACATCCTATTTCAGCGGGAGAAGTGGGGAAAGGTTCCTGTATTTATGAATTCCTTTTATTTCATACATATTCATTACATTGATCGTGTATTCCTTACATTTCCCAAGTGGCAGGGACACCCCTTCCACAAGAGCCCCATAGCTGTGTTGTCAACATCTGGTATCCCAGGTTGACCGACCAGGTGGTGTGTGCCTTAACCCAGGGGTTGGATTATTCAGTAGTCCGTGTGCCAGCACACTCCTGCAGCTATGCATGAGAGGTTAGCTTGGCACGAAGTACATGCTTGAAGTATTCTTTTATACTGCACGTGCTCTCTTAGACTCACCAACCAACTTTGATTCCTCCCTCAAAAGGTTTTTATTTCACCTTTTTGGTTTTTACATATATTTTTGTAACTGTTAGGGCATCAGTGCTACTCATGGTGCTGAAAATGTTGGCCATGCGAAAAGAAGGCTGTAGAATTGGCCATAACTTGATACCAGTTAATAAGATGTGACAGTCATATTTTTGGTTAAAGCTGTTAAGTGAAATATATGCCAATAATGTTTGTTTGTTATTCTGTAAGATGCTGTTATGACTATGCTATGTTAATACTTGTGATATTCAGTTAGCAGTGCTTTTCTACTTATTTTTAGATAAAAAGCATCAAGATGTTAGTTTTACCAACTTACTATGAATACATACATTTCATTAAACTCCCAAGTGTATGGGAATGGCAGACTTAGGTGGTCATTCTATAATACACCTAATATGGCTTCACTAATCATTTAGTACTAATTTAAAAAAAAAAGTCTAAACCAGGTTTTACAACTATATTATTTCTTTCAAAGCAGGAGGTTCATTAACATCTTTTGGAACAGACTCTTCAGCCAGCGCTAGCATGTCCCAGAGCACTGCAGTGGGTTCTGCATTTACAACAGATGCAAGATCTCTAAAAACACAGATGTCTCAAGGTAAATCTTACTGAATAACTCTTTGATCATTTTTGACCAGTTGTGCCCCCATAACTTAAGTAGTTTCCAGAAATGCTAACGAAGCTAGCTGAATTCTGTCATGAAAACACTTGGTATTAAAACCAGAAAGCACTGAGAGGTTTTGTTCTTGCTCTTTAAATGTGTTTTCCTACATCTTGGCATGCTGGATACATAACTGTTAGCAACACATTTGTTATCCTTAAAGCATCTGTATTGAGGAGCAGGACTTATTTCAGTTGAATAATGTTAGCAAATAGGTACATATGGAAATTCTATATATAGTTTTACTGATAGCATGACAAAACTGAAGATACTTCATGATGATTGAAGTCCTGCTTATAATTTTTAAATTTTTATTCCTAACAATATTTTTTGTTAATGCATATTTATGTAAATAACATTAACAGCCGGCTTGACTCCCTGTAGAGACAGTGACATGGCAGTTAAGTCAGCTTAATAGTGATAGAAACTGTATGGATAGTTTGTATAATATTGGAGAAAGAAAGAAGCAAAAAGGAAATGGTTGATGCAGAGTGGCAAAGAAAAAAAGAGATGCTGAGCACCTTCACCCTCACTTTTCATGCAGGTATCTTAAGACTGCTCCTTAAAATCTGCAAGACTTTATTTCGTGCTCTTCTACTCTTTATTGCTGTGAGTTAGTGTGTGCTAAGATACATTCTTAATGCTTTTTTTAAGTTTATGCAGTCGTGTTAAAAGGCAGAAGGCTTCATAGCAAACAAGGGTGTTTTTCCAAAATTCTAGTTGAGGTTTGTGCTTTCTAGGATTGAGTGGATTACCAAAAATAGATTCTACTGTGTTGCGTTAGTTGTAGGGGGGGAAAAAGTACGCTGAGCATTTATGCTGTCTCTATTGAAAGAGTAGGTTGGTTTTCTGTAGGTGAAATTAAAACTTGTATGATTCTCAGACTAATATATGACATATTCTCCAGATGAAATACGTTCTGCCACAGAATTTACTGTGGGGCACTAAAAAGCTTTTTCCTCTGTGTGTTAGCTTTTAAAAATATTTTGTCATCTTTGTAGATTGTAAGTGTGGTGTGATTGGTTTTGGGGTTGGGTTATTGGGTTTTTTTGTTCAGCTTTTTTTATGGAATGCAGTCTTACTTTCTTAACTGGGACTGGAGTCTTATTCTAACTTCTTAGTAGATTTACCTATGTGATGTCATAAACTTGTCTGGCCAGATCAAATGTCTCCATTCTAATCATGCTTCTGGCTCTAGTCACTCATGCTGCAAATTGAAATGTATGAACAGCACTTCGTGAGGAAGCTTTCACAGCTCCTTCATCTGCGTTATGGCTGGCAGTAGCCATCACTGTTCATTTATTTTGTGGTAATCATACAACAGAGTGCACTAGATGAAATTTCAGTATCGCAACTGGTTCTCTGCCTCTGGAAGCAGTCACTTGCCACTTGGCTTTCTAGGGAAGCAGAGTATTTTTACCTCCTGTCAATCAAAAAATTTCATTCCATAGCTAAATGCGCATCATGGATGGGTTGGTAGGGATTAATTGTCCTACCCATTTTTTTCTTTTAGACTGGGGGAAGGGAAATTGCTAAGTATCCTTCATTCTGGATTAGTGGATCTGAGGGTGCAGAAATATTTATTTCTTCTTTGGACACAGCTGTCTTTGACTGGTAAGGCAGATAAATCTGTCAGCCTAGATTGGTTGAGACCAGTAACTCAAATCTGTAGATGAGAAATAACTCTGGGTTTTGGTTTTCTTTTGGTTTTTTTCCCCAGGTCGTTCCAGCCCTCAGATAGATCACTTGAGAAGGAGCCCCACCATGGAACAAGCAGTACAAACAGCTTCAGCCCACTTGCCTACTCCAGCACCAGTTGGGAGGAGGAGTCCTGTACCAGCCAGACCTTTGGTGTCTGCTAGCCAAAAATCGTTAGAGAATCAAGAGCACAGACGAGGTAGTTTTGGATAATTTTCATACAGTTTGTTTTCTTCCATACACATATGAAGTGCTCTTTTTTAAGGGTAATACAGGAATTTTCCTGCTGGTAGACTGGTCAGCAGAGACCTGGATTATATAAATTGCTTTCTAAAGTCAAGCATATATTCTAAGTTGTTTTTTTTTTTTTTCTTTTAAGAATTAAACTTGTGGTTTGCTTTTATAGGTTTGGATTTTTTTGAAATCTGAACCATATAATTATATACAAAAGTATGATCAAAAATACCTAATAGGATAAACAAATAATTTTTTTATTTCCAACTTTAGCTGAAGCACACAAGGTTTCAAGATCAGAAAATGAACTCAGAAATGAAAACAAACGACAAATTGGTAAATCTTGTTTTGAGAAATAGCTATCATTGTTTTCAGACTTCATTAAGTCTTCAAGTCTGCTAAAGTACAGCGTTGTGTATACTTTGCAAAACTGCGAGGGCTTTTGTTTCTAACATCCAGAAATCTTGCAGTTCAAATTACAGTAATAAAGAATTCATCTATTAAAAGGCTTTTACATAATTGTTTCTAATGGGTAACAATAACTTTGCCCTGGGCCAGAATAATACAAGCACAAAAAGTCAGCGTTAAAGAGAAAAATCTCTTCTGTTTGCTCTGTATTAAGCAATTTGAATAAAAATGCAAAACCAAGCACTATTAATGGATTTATAAACACAACAGCATGAAAAAAAAGTGTTAACTTTCTACAAAAATACTTGACTGAAAAGTCATTAACATTTTAACTCTTCTTATGAAAGCTTTTAATGAGTTCTAGAAAGTCGTTTAGTACCATTATGCTTTCTGTGTCACTGTTGTGATTATTGTAAGTGATTTTACAAATTACAAGCTGCTCCGCCAGGACTTTAAACAACAGAAGTGCGGGAAGAGGATGCATAAAGTCCCGACCTGTTAACCAGGAATTAAAAAACAAAATAAAAAACCCCACCCAAAAAACCAACCATGCCCCACCCTCAACGAAAATCCAGTCTACAAAACCAAACCGAACAATTTCCCTCTTTTCAGTTCCAGGTGGACCATCAGCACGGAGGGGCCGTGGAGGTCACAGAGGGGGCCGAGGAAGATTTGGCATTAGGAGGGATGGTCCAATGAAGTTTGAGAAGGACTTTGACTTTGAAAGTGCAAATGCACAATTCAACAAGGAGGAAATTGATAGAGAATTTCATAATAAACTTAAACTGAAAGGTAAACCAATTTTTGCTTAAAATTTGAGTGTGGAAAAACTGTCTTGCTGTTTTAATATCCTACCTTGGAGAACAACTTTCAAAAGGTGGCATACCACATTTAGTCTCACTTGCAGTCATTAAGAAATAAGTAAAATTAACAAGTAATCTGAGATCATCTACGTAATCAGATACTTGGTTCATGATTTGAGTTTTGAAGGAATTTTTAAATAGCAAGCATATTCTAATGAGTCTGTTGGTTAAAAATGCAGATTACTTGAGCAGAAGTCCCAATAGTGTTGAGTTTACTTCTGAGTTCTGGAAAAGATTTAATAGAAGACAACCCATGCTTTATGTTTTCAATTATTAATGGACCAAAAGCAATCACAAGAACAGGAGTTTGGGATCAGAACTTTGCTGGAGGATGCACAAGAGGTTAAATTTGAGAACATTTCCAGCATTTCTTTTGCTTTTTTCCTTTTCCATAGAAACACAGGAGCAGTTTGAATCCATATTGCCAACACTTCTGTTTCTCCAGCAGGCTTGTCTTTTTAATTCCCTCATTCTCTTGTGACTAGCCACCTGTTTGTTAACATGGCTGTTACTACTGTTACTATTTTTGGACAAAATTGTTACAAGTTAAAATAGGGAGTTCCCTGTTTGAGTAAATGATTGGCTGAAAGCTGGGAAACAAAAGGTAGGAACAAATGATCAGATTTCAGCGTAGGGAAAAACCACCAGTTGAGTCCCATTGGATTTGTTCTCTGGTGCTTTTCTCTTTTTCTGGATCATTTTTAAATGAGTTGGCAGTTTGCTGTTGATACTCATTTTTCAAAATAATAGAGGAAAGGGAAAGCCAACCCTAAAAAGCTACAGAAATATTTTATGAGACAGAGTGGTAATTTGTGTGTGTGTGTTGCGGAGAGCTTGAGTTGGCTATCTGAGGTTCATGCACAGCATGATGAGACGTTAAGCTGTAAGCATTTAGGAATGAGTTTATGGTCATAATAGTTAGCTATGCTGAACGATCGGCTGCTTTTTCAGTACCAGTCAAAACAGTAAGTTGAACTTGTGGCATTATCAGGAAAGAAATATATCATAAAGTCAGTTCACAGCATAATGTCTTAAATGCTGGCTGTGTGTCTCAGAGATGACAGCGAAGCCAGAAGACAGAGACATGCAAAAACACGGAATGACATTTATGAGGAATGACTGAGTGAGGCTTTTAAGACTGGAAAGGAGGGAGCTAGGAGGTTAGAAAATAGGTGGCTGTCAAATCCATTCTGCCACAGGTGGTTTTGTTAATTAAACTCATAGAGAATATAGAGGATATCAAACCTCCAGGCAGCAGCAGCAAAACATCCTAATTTGTGTCAAATTATTTGACTTCCACATTAAATTTTGGCGGAGTTTTTTGTATTTTTGAGCATTCGGTATAGTTCGTGTCTGTCTGTCTGGGAATAAGTTAACAGTGCTGTTTTGTTTAGTATGATGGTCTGGAAGGCTTCTGTTTTTTTTTTATTATCCAGAAGATAAACTTGAGAAACCAGAGAAGCCTGTAAATGGAGAAGACAAAGGTGACTCAGGTGTTGATACCCAAAACAGTGAAGGGAATGCGGATGAGGAAGATCCACTTGGACCCAACTGCTACTACGACAAAACTAAATCCTTCTTTGATAACATCTCCTGTGATGACAATAGGTATGGCCTGCAAGGGGAAGCTTGTTAGTCTACTTAATGCATGTTTATGTCATAAGGTCCTCGGTCAGCAGTACTTACTACAGTCGACTCTCTTGAATTGGAAGCGAGTAAAGCTTATTTCCACATGGAGCGGGCAAAACCAAAACAGGAATATAAAGTACGGAATTTCTTTGTGGGCGAGGTGCAGTACATCAATAGGAAGACATTTTTAAATGTTTTAGAACTATGCTTCTAGAACTTAATGTACATGCCCTAAAATCTCCTTTCCAGATTTATTAAAATAGGGGTTTAGTTTTGTTTTGCTGCTAAATTACCACTTTAGTTAAATCAATTATGACTGTGTTTTGGTAATTGTTTCTAAGTAGATGACATAACTGCCTTGGCCAGTAGTGTTGATTGAAGGGGAAGATAGCATTTCAGGAAAATGAAAGCTTATTTTGCTGTCGCCTTTTTATGAGACAGGATGGTGTGGGTTGCTGACCCCTTTTGAATTGGGGGGGTGGGGGTTTGTACTGACAGGTAAAGTAACATCTGTAACTGCAAACTCTTACTTTCTGTTTCTTGTCTTAAATTGCTGACAGCTTTTATTTATTTATTTTATGTATATTGCTGTGTGCAGAGGATACAGGCTGTAGTTCTACATGGGGAACTCTTACAGCACTGTTAATACATAATTAATGATACTGGAACATACCCCTTTTTGTTGAGTTAAATGAATTGTGGCAGACACCTAGACTCTTGCAGAAGAGATAATGTGGAGATTTACAATGTGGTTAGTGTATCACTTCTAATTTCACGGGCTTTCTGGCGATTCCTGCGAAGCCAAGGCAGTCTTAGATCTGACGTGTGTTTTAAACCAATCCTTGTTCCTTTGTGTGGCAGAGAACGGCGACCCACCTGGGCTGAAGAAAGAAGGCTAAATGCAGAGACCTTCGGAATACCGCTGCGTCCCAATCGTGGCCGTGGAGGGTACAGAGGCAGGGGGGGGATCGGCTTCCGAGGGGGAAGAGGACGAGGAGGTGGAAGAGGTGGTTTCACTGCTCCCCGAGGTTTTCGTGGTGGATTCAGAGGAGGTCGCGGAGGCAGGGAGTTTGCTGACTTTGAATATAGGGTAAAATACATTTAATGTTACTGTGACCTGACCCACTGTTCTTGGAAACCAGTGGTAGAAAAACTCGTGCTTTTAGGTTTGATGTTGAACTAGAATTTCTTGAGTAGTATTTTGCAGGTACTCCGAGCTACTTAATTGAAAGTCCATTAATGCTGAAATTTTATTTACATAACATTATTTTACTATCGGCAGCAACCAAAACTAAAAGCTACCTTTCTTCAAGTGCCCTAAATACTTGTTCTGTAGCTGGAAGTTTTTTTAATACTAAAAGTTTTGCAGATTTAATACAAGTGTTCATGTGAATTGCATTCTTCTAAGCAATATTGTAAAATGGGAATATGGAGAGAGACTAATTTGACTTGCTTCTCACGTGCAACCAACTTCTTTGAATTTTTGGAGCTTTTTTGAATTTTTGAGTTGGCACAAAGCCTATAGATCTCTAAGGTCCTGTACAACCCCTAAAATACAGTAATTGAAGTTACTGAAGTATAGCAATGACCCTTTGCAAAAAGGAAGATTTAAAAATACTTGAGTTCTGTAAGGTCCTGTTACACGCTTCTTTTTCATTATAACTTGACACAATTATATCCAGTAGCTGGTATCTTAGATGAACTTTTTCTTGAAAACAATGTAAATTCTGTTTATGAAAGCTCATTGATCACACAGATTTATGTAAATCAGCAGAGTTCTGTTGCTTACAAAACCAGAATCTTTCAATAATTTCAGTACAAGCTATTTCTCTTGGCATGAAGTGTGTAAATTCAACTCGGACGTCGGCTTGTCAAGGAACAGAGCTAATACTGATCCTAATCAGCATGCCAGTAACGAATACAGTTAACCAGATCAGTGCAAGTAAATGTAGGCTTTAACGGTTCTGACTGGAGCAGAAGAACTCTTCCTGGTGGTTTACTGCATGAGTAGTTAGGAGGTTTTTTTGAACTCCGAATCTTTGTTCTCTGCTGCCAGATTTAAATATTTCTATATATATTAAAAAAAGCGGGGGTGAGGTGGGTTGGGCTTTTTTTAATCACAGAAGCTTTCTGACTATCCCTCAGTTATTCCTTCCTTAGTTGGAAAAAATTCATCCTGTGATTTTAAAGAAACTTTTGGTAGCTGAGCATGAATTGAACTGAGGATTTGAAGATTAAAGATTTGAATTCCTGAGTGAAAGAATTTCACAGGCTTCCTGATAAGTAGGGAGGGGGTGTAAAGACTGAGGACTGGTGGCACACGTCTAGTCAGCGATGCACTGCTTCCTCGGTCTGGCACCCACTGGTGTGCTGACCAAGCACCAACCTGATGGCGTAGGGAGGTCTCCTTCCTGATCCCGGAAGGTGGGAAGTAGCCACCAAAGTGCATCTTTCCCCAGATTAATTTGTGATTCTTGTTTTGCAGAATTAATTTTAATATTTTACTGTTGTTCCCTCTAGAAAGACAACAAAGTTGCTGCATAGTCTACAAGAAAGCTGAAACCGGGTGAACGTCTAGATCTTCTTGATCCAGAGAATTAGTTTCAATCTCTGCAAAGAATGAAGTTAATTTGCTGTATACTTGTCACCAGCACTGGGATTTAACTATTTAATTTCAAAGGGGTATAATGCAGTTACTTTTGAAAAATGGCCATCTTTGAAAACAGTGAGCATTAAATATATTTGAAGCAGAAGGATAAGTGATTTCTTATGTATAGTTAATTATAAAGCAGTACTTCGATGGAGTTTAAGTATTTTTTCATCACGGAAAGGATTTTTTCTTATTACTAAACTGTATTTGATAATTGCTTCAAGTTGTAAGGACAATTGTATGCAGAAGGCCGTCGATACTGTGAGAGTTTTGATCCACTGAAGGTTGTTTTTTGGAAATCCTGTAATAGCCCTTTTGAGATAGTTGTACTTTTATCAACTAGGGTGCTGGACAGTAGAAAACTTGCTTTGTCAGTCAGATATGTACACACAGTAAATACTGTTTCTTAGGCAAAGGAAACTTTTTATATAGTTGTAAAATTCCATTATATCCCATTGCCAAAGAAACATTACAAACTTTGTATAGCTGTATAAAAAGCAACTAATTTTTTAAAGAATAAACATTTTTAAGTCGGCAAACATACTGTGTTATTGCGAAAGTTGATATGCTGAAGAACACTGAATTAGTTGGGTGTGTTTTTGTTTCTTTCTTTTAGCAGCTTTTCAGGCTTAAATGTTTGATTTTATATTTGGACTACAATGAATATTTGAAAATGTTCTTCCATTACATGAAACTGGATACGCTTTTCACTTCTCTCACAAGAATTTGGTTTTGTAGTTTCCGGCATATCACAGGATTTGACCAAATTAAGGAGATATTTTCAAATAAGGAGAAAGGAAATTTTCATATGTCAAAATTTGCAATTAATTTTACTTAGTGATAAATATTAACTTTTTTTAATAATGGAGCCAGGCACGCGAGTTTGTGATTCTCCTGCAATGCCTGGGATGAAAGTATGTCTCCAGTTGTCAATTCTTGAAATGTTAACTTTGTTGTAATACCTGTAGACATAAGCGATTTAAAGAATTCTTAGTGTTTGAAGTTGTTTGCATTTTGATAGACCATAGCTCGGAGACATTAACGATGCTGGTTCTGAGAGCGCGGGATCACAAATGACAGAGGACGGACTTTTTGCCAATTCTGAATGACTCATTACAACTTTTTGATATGCTGAAATAGAAACCCGGTCATTTGTGTCTGTGTATGTATATGAAGGCCACAGGAATAAAGGGATCCAAAGATTAAAACGTTTTGACCTAATTTGCTGTCTTGTGTTATTATTACTCGTGCTTCAGCTGGTTGTCGGGGGGATGAGGGTGCGCGGAGGGGCACCGGCGGGCACGGGGGGTCGGGGACCGGGCGGGGGGGAATCGCGGTTCCTGGGCCGCGCGGCTGCGCTTCCCCTGCGGCTCCCCCGGGCAGGCGGGGCAGGGCCGGTGGCGGCCGCTGCTCGCCTTGGGCGCGTTGTGGCCTGCAGGGGGCGCTGGCGGGGGTGGGGCG
The DNA here is from genome assembly GCF_015220075.1 of Falco rusticolus. Taxonomy (NCBI): domain Eukaryota; kingdom Metazoa; phylum Chordata; class Aves; order Falconiformes; family Falconidae; genus Falco; species Falco rusticolus. The sequence goes on along the minus strand of NC_051201.1, from coordinate 10,970,529 downwards.
GGCCTGCCGCGTGCCCTACCCTGCCCCGCCGTGGGGGGGCGCGGGCGCGCGCTGGGCACTGCAGTGCTCGGTCTCGGTTTAAAGCAAACGGCCGGACGCGGCGGGGCGCTGGGCCGCGCATCTCGTGCCCGGGCCGGGGGAGCGGGGGCCCCGCCCACTCGCCGCGTACGTGCCGAGGCGCGCGGCGGCCGCTGGCCGTGCGTGGCGTGCGCGAGCCGCCCCCGGGAGCCAATGGGAGCCCGCGGGGGGCGGAGCCGCCGGGGCCCGTCAGCCCTTGCGCGGGGCGGCGGCGGCGGCATGTCGGTGGCGTTCGTGCCGGAGCGGCTGCGCGGGAAGGCGGAGGTGAACCAGGAGACGCTGCAGCGGGTGAGCGCGGGCGCGAGGGGCCGCGGCGGCACGGGCACCCCCAGCCCCCCCCGGCCCGGGCCGTGCGGTGCGGGGCCGGCTGTGCCGGGCGCGGCCCGGGCCGGGCGGTGACGGCGCTCCCCTGTGCCCCAGCTGCTGGAGGAGAACGACCAGCTGATCCGGTGCATCGTGGAGTACCAGAGCAAGGGCCGGGCCACCGACTGCGTGCAGTAAGTGACCCGCGGCGGGCGGGCCCTGCGCAGCTTCCCTGCCGTTACGAACGCCCCCCCAGACGCGCCGTTCCCAGGCGCTGCTGCCGCGCGGGGCACCCCCGGTGCCGGCTGCGTTGTGCCGAGGCCTCGGTGAGTGTCGCTGCGGCAACCAGCCCCGCCGAGCGGGCTGCCGCTCCCGCCCCGCGGTGCCGCCTGCTGCCGCCGGGTTAGCGGGCAGCTCGGCGCAGCGTACCGGCCTTCGGAAGGAGAGCAGGCCGCCGCGGGGGTTGCCCCGATTGTGTATCATTCTCATAGCTCGGTCGCTCTTTCCGAGGCGTTTCCCAGATGCCCTGTTTCTTCCTCTCCCAGGTACCAGCACATCCTGCACAGAAACCTCATTTATTTAGCCACAATTGCCGATGCGACGCCCCCCGGCACGCAGAATACCGTAGACTGACAGCGCGCACCTGGACGCGAGCCGTGACGCCTTAGGAAGCTGTAGGAACGCTGTAAGTTTAGAGCGAGAGCTGAGGAGGTGTGGTCTTGAGGGGCAGGTAAACAGCATCCATACTTTCACGTTAAGGGCACAGATGTAGTTTTTGATGTAACATTAGGCTGGCTTTTTCCCTGTTACTGTAAGCAGAACGTTAAGGGTGATCGTTATCATACTCCCATGTTCCCTCTGAGAAACGCCATGCGGCTGTACTGCTGGAAGGAGCCTGGCTGTCAGCACAGCGCTACCAGGTGCCTTTGGAGGACTCCTGTGCCCTCATCAAAGCAGAGACTGTTTTGTGACGAAGACTGTGTAATAACAGGGAAAGCGCCGAGCTAGGTCATTGCCCTACCTCCAGCATGACAACTTCGGTCATATGTTGCCATATATATAAAAGCACTAGCCTGTTATGTCTCTTGTATCGTAGGAATTGTGCTTAATAAGGATGTTCTTTGTAAATTACAGTATATTCTGAATTAATATGTGATGTGTCAACACAGGAACAGCTCAGTGATTTAGTGAAATAAAGTGTTTACTCTTCTAGGAAAATGGGGCCGTTGCATATCTTTGAGCAGTTAAGCACGAGGGACTTCAGTGGGAGAAGGCTGCATTTGCCCCAGTTGTGTCCGGACTTTCCCTTTTTACTTGTTTACGGTAGTCTGCAGTACAGAGCTTTTCAAGCAAATTCTTGCATCGTCCAAATGGATTCCTGTGCTTCCTGGCTACTCATCAGCGTCCCTGGTCAGCCACATGCTTGTGTACTCTGAGCGAGGAAGAGCACAGCTCACCTGCTCGTACCTCGGAGGTGCCCCACGATTACCGTACCGTAACTGGAGAGCTTTGATAATATTCAGGGGCGGGTGGGTGGCGGCAGCAGTGCGGTGCACGCCTGTTACTTTCTGCTCACTGCCAGCAAAATTATTTACTCCACAAATTACTATAAATGCAAGTAACTTGGTTTTGGCAACATTCATCTGCACAAGTAGTTCAAAGGCACTGCGAAGGCATTATCTGCGGCATATTCTTCAGTGCAATCTACTTGGAAAAAGTAGCCTTAAAGATGCTTGAAACTGTACAGTGCATAAAGTTCATTTTTATATGGTTAAGTCAGTAAGTAGGCAGTTGACAATTTTCAAACTGTTAAATAATCCCACGTTAATGAAATAAGATCTTTGTTTACAAACCGAAATTACAGTTTAAGGTGCTGCTCATTTTCAGCAAGGTGCATATTTTAAACAAGTATGACCTATTAAATGTGTATCTTTAATAAAGCAAATAGTTTACTTTTACAGAAGCTTTAAAATACAAAATGTACAGTTCCAGTTCAGAAGCATTAGCTATTCACAAGAAGCACTGCAATAAGGGTAAGTTAACTAAGCACCCAAACCCTTGCACTTGGCAGTGTAAGTGAAGTTTAATGGCAAGACTCATTTGCCAAGTGCAACAATTCCTAAAATCACCAGTGTTCAGAACAATCGGAAGCAAAGGACATAGTAGCACCTACGTGGTCAAAATGCAGACAAACTTTCTTTGTTTTCACAATTCACTTATGTAGGTCCAGAAACTTGCCAGCATTTGTAATTACAAATAAACTGCAAAAACGATAGCGATAATTTTGGCACTTGTTAGAAAAAGTTTGAAATTAAGTGTTTTCGTTAACTACCATTTTGGTCTTAGTATGAATAACCAGTAAATACAGCCAAATCTAGGATTTAATATTAGATCTAAATGACAAGATTTAGGAAACTCCAAACCATTCATCAAGTTAAATAACCACTAACATTTTCAGCAGAGGGTTTTCAAAATTATAGTAGTACAGACCATTAACAATTTACAGACAGAAGCCACACTGATTGTGCAAAGCACATTACTGTAAAAAGTCTATGTACAGCAAACAAATCTTTGTAAACATGGTAAGTATGAAGTTTCAGAAAACATGGTGACAATATCATAAATACAGGCAACATTGGCATCCTCAAACAGCACAAAAGGTAACAATCTGGGCCTGCAAATATAGCCCGTCACCATACAAACAAAAAAGGTGGATGGGTTTTAAATACCCAAATGTTTAATAGTTTTAGTGTTGTGTATACTTTTTTATTTATATATACATATAACGTATTTATTTTTTGGTATCTTTACATATAGATGTACTTAGCTTGTAAAAACAAAAACAACAAATGTGCTTTATCTTCATTGAAAAATTATGTAGTTAGAACTAATAACCCATTTTACTAGTAGTTAACATATTAGAATGATATGACTTAAGAAAAATACAAAAATAAGATTAATACTGTCAAAACTCTTATACCAGAAAATATTGTGGTTTTTAGACTCTTTCAAAGATGAAATATGAAAATTTAAATAAGCTCTAACTATATAAAGAATCTTCTGTAATCTCAATTAATATACAGTGGGATAGCTATACATATATTTACCATTGTTCTTCAGTTTTTAAGCACCAGTCACTCTCCCGGATCCACTTTGGTTGGAAGATTATTCCTAATTCCACAGGTTCACTTAATGGCACATATTGACTGCAAATAATTACTTTATCCTTTTAAAAAAAATAACGTTCTTTTAACTAAATGCTACCCCACATTTCAGTTTAGTATCTTCTGAGCCAGCTCACAATTTTTAATCAACTGTAGCATCTGAAATAAGACTTTAAATACACGCAAGTAGTCTTTTAGGCTATATTTTCACACAATTAAGGAGCACTGTGTGGATAATGCCTTTGGCCAAATGAAGCAGTAAGAAACAGTGTATTTATTTGAAAACCAGTGTCATATTATCCACACAGGTGCCGCCTCCTTGAAGCAGCTCAGATAACATTTGTGACACAAGGTTGAGTGGTTCTGCCGATCTTTACCGAGCGTAAGGAACCTACCACAAAACTCTTATTTCGCAACCGCTTCTGCAACGGTTTCGTCATGAACTCACTTGTGTGGCACACCAAAAGCTGCTGTTGCACTTCATGTAAAAAAAGCTGCCCACAGGCCAGTCGCGGAGAATACAAAGGCTTTACAGCTTGTCCCGTTACAAATTTGCACAGTGTTGAGCAAACTGACCACTATGTATTTATTCAACATACTCAATGTGTTTCAGTAAGATGTTCAACTATAAATCTATATGAAAAATAGCTATAAAATACAGTGTTTCTCACATGGTAGTCCTTCAGCAGTTCTTCTGAAAAAAAGGTTCTGAAAGTAAAGGCAATAGACACGTTTTTAAAAGCATTTTTGCATCACAGTTTTGGGCTGTTTCATGTACATCAAACAAACATATTGGCCATATTTGCTCAGCACTGTAAATCAGAATTCCAAGAGTTTGTGTATCTCACCCAAACCCCCTCAATTCCATATTTAATGAGAGAAACAGGATACAGCCAATACACAATTGTGAAACAAAGTTTACGTCATTTATGTTTGGCCCTGTGCTGCGTTTTCCAATACGAAAAGCAGTTAGTACTGATGCAGGTAAGATGGTCTGCGTTCGTGCTTTACTGGAAAAGATTTAAAGCCCTTATTCATCTGTTTGTGCTGGGAAGCCTGTTGTGATTGCTGCTGCTGCGCGTAGGCAAAGTTCGAGGAGATTCCTGCTGCTGGAGCACAGTCGCTGGCTGCTGCCCACATGGGTGACTGGAGGATCTGCATCGTGTCGCTCCACTGGCTGACCGGGCTGCTCATCGGATACAGAGACGTACTCTGACTGGGTAGCGTGTTTGTGACAGAGGACGTGTGCTGCCAGGGTGCCTTCGGAGGCCAGGTTTTGGTTTTATTATCCTGAGAAAACAAAATTAGTTTGGTTTTTTTGTTTGGGGTTGTTTGTTTTTTTTTTTTGGGGGGGGGGGGGCATTTTTATTTTTTTTTTAATAGCAGAACATTTATTTTTTTGAGATTATACTTAATGCATCACCTTAGTACATTTTCAAAGATTTATTTATTACGTTTGAAAGCAGAATTGATGCCTGTGTATGGCACTCTCAATTCTTAAAATACCTGCCTACTGAAAAACCTTTTTATCTACTTCAGCACATTTGCTTGACATACAGTAGCCGTGCTCCAAGTCAAAATTTCTAGCAAGACAGGTAATAAATCTGGTGAAGCTTTTGCTTTCTCTGCACAAACAATTCAAATTGACTGTGTTGCCTCTTAGCTTAACTTGAAATCTTTGGTTTTGCAGTAATTTCTGCTACAAGGGAAAAAGGTGAGTTCCAATTTTAGTATTTAAAATTGGAAACTGATAAAAACATCCAGTACTACTTGAGTGCAAACAGGTTGTGTTTTAGCTGCTGTAAGCAATCTGGAGATACAGATGCTGTGCTGGTAAACCACCCGACATGCACACAGGAAAAATGACTCAGCAAAGCCATTTTCAGCTTACCTGATTACGGTCATCTGCTGCAGGAGGAAGAGGTGGTGATGGCAGCGTACTAGGTTCCTGTTCACCACTACTGTGTTTTCTGCACACACACACACACCCCCAAAAAAAAAAAAAAAGTAAAATTTAATTTTTTGTTGTTAAACTGAGTCACCCACATCAATCTGCCACTGGCATATACCATTCCATAGTTTCAGTCTGTCATACTTGACAGCATAGAACGTGTACTGACATCTCGTCTTGCTTCATGTGGTTTGGCTCAATACAGGCAAAAGCAGCAATGTAGAAAGAAATTCACTGCTGAATACTCTGAGAGGCTTGACAGTGCAGCAGTTCTTTGAGCAACAGCTTCAGCAACATGCACTTGTTTATAGAGGCAAAAGGAAGAAGGGCTAGTCTTTTGCCCACTTGGAATAAATCTGCCAGAAATTGCCTTTTTTCTCCCATTATCTGCTCTCCTTTTTGTTGGTTTTTTTTTTTTTTTTTTTTTAAAGTACCTTCTCTGATACAACTTTACAGACAAGACACAGAAACAGTTGAGCAAGTAAAACATCTGCTGAAGCAGAGTGACTTCACCGAGGAAAAATGTTACACCTTTGGTTTAAATTTGTGACATAATACCTAGTATCAAATAGAATTCCTTGACCACATGTACATTCTGGAAGGTTTTGTCCTTGGTTTTGTTTGGTTGGTTTTTGTGTTTTTGTTTTGTTTTGTTTTTTAATGGGGAAGGGATTTGAGGTGGATGGGTTTAGATTCAAGCAGAATCTTTTATCCTTTCATCCTTTAAAAAATAATAAATATCACCATGCTCCAATCATCAGGCCTCCCACAGGTGAGCAGTCCTTTGCAGGTCAGTTTAGAACACTCAACCCTTGTGCCTTCTCTTACTGTATATTTTTTTAACTATGGTATTTTGTCAGGCCCTCGCTTGTAGAATGTTTTTCTTCTTGAAAGTAACATAAGGCAGTAGGTACTGTTACTTCAGCTTAAGTTTTTGTTTAATGAAGCACGCTCTTTGGAAACTTCATTCTGCTCTTCAGAGCACTACATAAAGCACAGGCTTTTGCTCTTGCTTTGTTAATTGCTCCATGATCGACCTCTAGGTATCTGGTGGCTTGGGAGATTAATTCACCCATTAGATGTTTATTGTACACACAACTACTACTTCTTCTGTGACTGCTTATTGGGTGAATCTCTTCCATCAATTTCAATTTAGCATTTATTGAAGCTCAGTCCCTGTCCCCTCTATGTAAAATCTTGGTAAGTGTAAAGATCTGGAAAACAGCTCTTTTTGTTGATTCTTTTCAACCTGCTTGCCTTAGTCCCAGTATTTTCAACACCAGTATACTTCCTCTCTGGCAGTGCATATGAAGACAGCGATCTGGGTATGATCTGCAGGAAACTGGCAGTACACCCACTGCCTTTCTTCTGTCACCAAAAAGCAGACAGACAATCTTTTATCTATATGTATCGACTCCCAAATTATTCTGTGACCTAACCAAAAATAAAATATTTGGCTACAGAACTAGCTCCTTATTTTTTTTTAGAAAAGGCTCTGAAAAATAGTTTGAGAAAATGATCCCAGACTGGAATTGAGTTGGTATTCGTGCTTCCTTTTGTGCCTTTTATTATGGTCTTAACTACCCTCTGCTATGGAATCATGGAGGTTCCAAAGATACCCGGCTTCCAGCCCTTTAGAAAAGCAGAAAGCAACTGTCACAATTCGTACTACTACTTTTAACTGGATTGTTCACAGTTGAAAATCCTGACTTATTTTTTAAGTCACAAAATTTATACTTGAATGCAATTAAACCTCCTCTTCACAGTCAGAAATAAAGGACTTAATAGGCATGTATTTACAACTACTGAAACAGCGGTGGTAGGCGAGGCGAGACAACAGTCTACACAACATTGTCAGCTGTACTTCTTGAGTGCCACAAAGTTGCAATACAAACCAGGAAACAGGAACTTGCCAGCATCAAAATGCACAATGTTTGGGGCATGACAAAGCTGCACTGAAGCACAGAGTTTTAGAAACCCAATTCAAAAACCATCTCCAATGCCTCAGTAGTTTAGAAAGAAGTGGCATCCAAAATAGTTTCTTGTGGAAGAGGAAAAGGGTGAGATCTTTTCTAGAGATGCTCAATATCAGCTAACAACTGGCTACGTGCACAGGTGCTAGTTTGTATAAGGAGACAGCTACTAACATAACTCAACCTGGGAACCTTTAGCATTGAAGATATACTATAGGGTGATCCATATCATCCAGTGTAGTATGCAAACTGACGTTTGTATAACTTCACCTTATCAGCAGGAATTTCCTTTGTGTGGCTACTGAGATGAAATTATCAAAAGAAGAAGGATCGTACAAAGCAGTATGTATTTCTGTTTTGCTCACCTTCGCTGCTTTACAGCAGCAACAAGGTCTGGCCCTGAGAACATGGAGAACAAACTGTCTCCATTAGCTGAGGAGGTCTCATCACTTGAGCTGGCAGAGTCTCCTTGAGTACCAGACCAGCTATTTGTCACATCACTGCAAGACAAAAAGTTGTATTAGTCCTTGTATTTACAGCACCTGGTCCAGACTGTATGCCCTAGCTAGGCACGCTGAATCTTTGTTACAGGTGATACCTCAGAGCAGAAGAATTTCAATACTTTGTAAAATGTACCAGTAATACAACTACTTTCGCTTACTTCTGAGCGATCACATCAACTGCCGTGTCTGTTACAGTCACTTTATATATTTTACTAAAATAATTATACAAATTAAAAGCGTTTCCCTTGGTCAGGAAGGAATAACAAGTGATAGCTGGTTTTGGAATCACTAAGCACTTGACTCTGCAAAACTGAGCTGGAACACGTACTTGTCCTACTGGTTTGGAGCTAGCTTGAGAGTCACAGCTATTATGGACAAATGGACCGAGGGTCTTGAAAAACTTCTCTTGTAATAAATAGTTACGATTTGGAAGAGATTAAGAACTACTAACATGCTTGCTGTAAGGTACCTGCCTTACAGTACCACCAACATTTTAAGTGCCTAAAATCTGGAAAGCTGAATTCAGAGTTAGGCGCTGTAACTTTGACAGCATCACTTTTCATCAAAACTAGGTCTTAAAGGTTTTCAAAATACCGAAAGAAAACCGTTCTGAATGAATCTGCTATAAATTCCTTATTTTCTCTGTTCGAGTCACAGTCTGTATATATGCCACCCTAAAGAAGACATCAAACAAACGGCAGTGCTTCAGTATCGGCAAAGCAGGGAGGGCTCAGATTTCTCACTCTTGATGTAACGAAGGGCAGCTTCCACAGATGCAGCAGCAATTGGGGGAAAAAACCAAAACACCCCCCCTCAGTATTCCCACATTCTGCCAAGTTTGAGTGTAAAATGGGCTCATATACAATAAAAATATGTAGCCTGTCCAGACTCTTACCCTTCTGTGAAATACTCAGGAAAAGGCCAGGTTTTATGAGGATCATCAGGAAGAGGCCAGTTGCTACGTGTGTTGCTTGGACGACGGACGTGCTGTGCTTGCCTTTTTTGTTGCATAGCCTGGTTGACCCCAGCAACATAGCGGGCAAATTCTGGATCGGAGCCAACTGAATAAAAGAAACCAAGAAGTCAGTTGCTGACATTCAGCTATTTCTACTGCAATTATCCCCCTCATTTAATCCTTTGGGCTTGACTATACCCCAACAACAGAAAATAATTCCCTCACTGATAATAAATGCCATACAGCAGTTGATAGCTTTTCATGGAGCAGTGAAGAACACTGAGTAGCACTGAATGGGAAATGTTTTCAGAGGTAGATACGCACCATCCACGTGTGGTGAATAGTAATTCTCACATGGAAGTACACCTGCCCCTTGCATTCCGTCAGGGAAATAGTATTTGTCACTATGATCATGTCTATACACTGAAAGGTCCCATGTCCCATCAGTGGACACTGACAGAATTAAAGCCTGAACATTTATCCAAGCTTGTAGAAAAAGAACATAATTATTATAGTTGATTCCAGATTGCAACAGGATTTCCAGCTAGGCTGTGATCCTGCTTGCTTTGAGAAATCAGAATCTCAGATTGATCATGTTAGAACATACAACCCAGAAGCCACCTACACTTTACAAAGACTAGACAATTTCAAAAACATTCTGATCCTGACCTGCAAGGTATTTCCAAATAAGTTTGATATTTAAGAGAAAAAAGCAGTAATTCTTAAAAATAAAAATCCTTCCACTTTTAAAGTGCTTTATGTCTCCCAAGCATCTGGTAAAGTGACCTGATAAGTGATAAGCACCATCTTGAGCAGACACAGCAAAAGCCTTAATCCAAAAACGTTTTACATTCCTTCATCAGCTTCTTACAGATGATAAAAGTACTGCAAAATACATTTTTGGTAACTAGTTAAGCCTTTGACATGAAAAGCCCTCGATTTTTTAAATTCTTAATTAGCGGATTTGCATCTGAAAAAGACATTTTCAGGCTCTAAAAATATTTATCAAAAAAGTAATGCCATTTGTTTCAAATGATGAATGTACAGTCTGGAAATGAAAGTTTTGTGGTTTAAAGCTTTCTGTACTACAACTAGAGCTCAAATTGAAAATTCCTGTATCACAGCTCACCCTGGCAAGTTATAGCAAGGAAAGTTATCTTTTCAATGGAAAAATCTATTTGATTGGAAGGGATTTTTGTTTCATTTGGGTTTTTTAAACCTCAGACTTGTGGAAAAAACTGTTTACTTACCACTTCAACTAGAAACATGTATCTTAATCCACAGAGTGCCATGCATCAACTTAAGCTACCTTTTCAGAGTATTGCTTTCAAAGTCCTTAATATTAATCATATCAAATGGAACAAAACAAGTAGCCTTATGTAGATCAAAAGGAAAAAACTACAGAAATATAATGGATTCACAATGCTAAAAATGGCAGTCTCTTGTAACAATGCATTCTTTTTTTCCCCCTACACATACATGTACTTGGTGCTCGGTGAAAATAATTTTACCCTTCCGTAAAAGGCTGTGATAATCATTAAGTACATACCATCGGTAAGTTTAAATAAGATGAAGCTAATTCAGACTTCGAATTATTAAGAAGCTTTTGATAACGTAACTACGATGCCTAATTTTGCCTTACGAACTCCAGTAATTTATCAACCAAGTTGACAAAATAACTATCAAAACTATGAGTAAAATGAACTGATTTCCGAGACGCTTACACAGTCCTAACACACACATGCAGATGAGCACAGGAAACATATTCATGGTTTGATAAAAGGTTTTCCTGTTAGTTCTAGTGCTGCCTCTCTCTAGGCAGCTTTCATAAATGCGTACTACAAAGGTTTCTGTAGCCACGTCCCAGGCCAACAGAAATTATATTTATGAGATGATAGATTTTTCAGTTGTTTTTAGTACTATCATCAGAAGAATTCATTAATCTCCTTTTAGGCTCTACAGTCAATTTCATCATCTTTAGCTATTTGCTTATGGCTATAAAATTTTAGCTCACTTCATCTTTGACAATAATCCCTCTACATTCACAATTTATTGGTGGTTCAAATACATCTGGCAAACCACGTGGCACTTGCTCTTTAGTCCCTAATCTTTCAGCGTCCAAGCTTTTCACTTCAGTAACAGCTGTAGAATAGGAACCAGTATGAATCCCATGGAATTGCACCGTAATGGAGAGGAAATGCAGGGAGACATGGGGAAGAGGCGATCTGGCTGTATCTCCAGACAGCAAGACTGGGGAAGAGCTGGAAGGATTATTCGGGAGAGATATGGAATATGTACGTTCAGGAGTTTGGTTTTAAACAGTTATACAAATTAATGATAGGGGATACATCATCTGTAAATATCCTGCTTCAGTATTTTGATGTGGTCCATACAGAGAAGGTCAGAACTACTACCATCTGGGACAAGAAACAAGGAATTCGTTCCGATTCTTACTTAACAGAAGTTACTTGTACTTTAGTACACCTTCTGTTGAAAAAGAAGGAAGGAAGGCATACATATAAATATGTTTGCCTTTGTAAGCACTCTAGCACATGGAAGTGACAGTTACTGCTAGCAATATTTAACTGTATTCTTTGTAAAAGGACCCTTAAAAAAAGTGTAAGAAAGGAAAAGACACACACCTGCAGGGTCAAAAGGCAGGATTTCTCCCAACATCCCAAACACTCCATCAGTTTGGTCACGATTTGGCCATGTGTTGTTTCTAGGTCCTTGTGGTTTCTGTCCTAACATCTCTGACACCACATTGTCCATATAGCTGCTCACAAGACCCAAGCTGTACAAATCAGAGCTTAAATCTGAAAAACCAGGATTGTTCCACTGGTTTATATGAGACAATCCAGCTCCAACAGCCTGGGCTGGCTGCTGTGAAGAATTAGTCAGCCATTTGGCAGGTACACGTTGCTGTGGTCCAATAGGTTGAAGCAAGTGTTGGTAATACTGCATCTGCTGCTGCTGCTGCTTTTGTGACTGTTGTTGCTGTGACAAGCCTTGCTGAGAAGGATGCAGTGGTGTATGAGAGACAGATTGCGGTTGCTGTTGTACTGCTCCTGATTTTTGTTCTGTTGCTGCAGAGGATGCAACAGAGTTCCTTCTTTTCACCATTGGAGAAGTCTGCTGGGATTTGCCCATGTTAAAACCAGACAAGAAATCTATAACATCCTGCATTTCTTGGTCAGTTGGTAAATTCATACCTTTGTCATCCTTGCCATCATCCGGTTTGAAAAAGTTGTCCCGTCTTTCAATTAGAAACCCATTCACTAGCTGATTATTTGTGCTCTGCATTGACTGCAGCGGATCTGCAGTCCTAGGAAAATTACCAATGTTCAAAATGCTTTGTAACCGTGCATCTATGTTAGCGGGCATTTTAGCTTTCTCCTCCGAGTTGGAACTTATGAAGACATTTTTGGAAGGTGTGTTGGGGATTGAATAACTTCCAGTATTACTTGCACTGGTGCAGGAAGTTTTTTTTGTAAACCGTGAAGTCAGTTTTGAGAACGTCTTTTGCAGACCACCTGAAGATTTGCTTCCATTTCCGGATGGCACGTCAACTGGATTCCCAAAGTCTGAGATTTCACGCTGCAACTGGATCTGAATACAAGGCAAAGCTTGCTCCCTGCATCAACAAAAACACGTCTATCAAACTACCTAATACACAACTGAGTTTGCACTTTGGAGGAAAATGCATCAGAGTAATAGCTACTGAAAGAAACAAAAGCAAAGATCGCCAAGTTCATCAGCCACTTCTTATGGTAACAATGCAAATTATTACTGCTATTTGCAATAGCATTAACAACTTTCCATCCCTTAAGAAATTTTAATTTTACTTCAAGACCTAAACAGAGACTAATTTAATATAAATCAATTATTTTAGTAAAAGAAAAACAAACACTTTTGTACACTTGGATAAGCTGCTGGTTTGGTATTAAAAAAAAGAGTGCTGTATCTCTCTATGTACCCACAAGGTACCTATGTAGATTTCCAATTTCTTACTCTCAGTTTGTCTACTGTTTTCCCTTCTGGCGAATGGCACTATCAAATTCCTCAGTACAGATCTTTCAACAATGATTTCTTCGTTTTAAGTAGGAAAGTAGAGCATGAGGCTCAAGAGGAGATGTACCTTCCTTCCTTCCACCTGTGTACGTCAAACACAGCAGTGTAGAGCACATCTACTAGTCCCAAAGTCTTCTCTGGATCCAGACTCCTCTGTAGCAAAGACATTGTTGCTGGATCTTCTTTCAGACACCTGTAATCATTAAGTTAAATTTTTTTTTTTTTTTTAATTAAACAATTTCACCATACTAGTCTGATAACAACAGGCCAATTAATGCATTACTACTACTCTTACAGAGGTGCAACTAGTAAAGGCAGCATAATGTAAGAATGCCTGAGGGTTCCTAAAGACTGTGCCTGCAGCCCGTTTCTTTCTACTGTTGAATATACAAATAATCTAACGATAAAATTAAGAGTTATATAATTTATTTTCAAATCATGATTAATGATTAGCTCTTTAGCTGAGCAGGCACAGAGGTAAGAAAGAGCAAATACACAAAGCCCATTTCTGGTAAATGGCAACTCAACAAGCCTGACCGAACACCAGCGCACGGCTGCAGCCCGGAGTCCAGCGCTGAGAACCCTCAGCCTGACAGATTCCACGTGGGAAATCATTCAGCATATCCAACAGGGTTGGGTTGGTTTTTTTTCCAAACAGGAAAATTTTACTGAGCTGTGAAGATGCAGGACTACTGAATTTTCCTCATTAACGGCACAGAATTAGGACTAAGTCTGAGGTGGAACCAGAATAACTTCAATCTCAGCGTTAGGGCGTTTGTGGAGGACTTCAGGAGCCCCTCGAGCCGAGCCCAGAGGCACTCTCACCGCATGTCAGCAGGCGGAGCTCTCCCAGAGCGCACCAAGCCTGGCGCAGAGCGCTCTGCACCACTGCCGGTCTTTCCTAACAGAGCAATTCACATAAAGAGAAGGGAGGAGCGACAGTTTATAGAAGAATTCAAGACCTATTTGGGTAACCACACGATCAGTTGACTTGTCGTCCTTCTGGACACCCCGCTGGTACCACCTGTAACAGGCTACCTCACTAAGGCTTCGGATGAATGAACGGCGTTGTACTGAAATTCTTAACACCAAGTCAGAGAGAATGAAGTGTTCTAGTTCCAAATCGTTGTTTCAAAAGGGAAGAAATCCTCACCTAAACTGCAGGTCAATCCTACCATTGTTTACTAGGCAGTCAAGTAAGCCGGCAGGCATAGTGTCTTTTGGACCAGAGTTCTGCGGTTCATGACAGCGCTTAAAGAACAGCTCAGTGAAGACAGAGCTAAAGCTCTCGCATTAATCTCACCTAATTCCTGGCCTTCCTGGGGCAACAGATGTGAGGACCTGCTGGGGAGGAGCATACCAGGAATACTGTAGGATTTTTTTCCTTCTCTTTCATCATCAAGCTTTTACTTTTTCTTTGAAAGTATGTCTTAGTGCCCCCCACGCCACCCCTCTTCTATTGCCTCCAACAGAGGCAGCACTAGTACAGAGACAGCTAAAGTACAGCCGTGGTCTGTAAGGAATGGTGGTATCCAAACAGTTCCAGAGAAAGGAGCTTAGGGAGACGTGCCATAATTACATAGCATTCTCTCTTCCATAGGTACCGCAATATCTTTCCCTATATTTCAGTCATAGCCATAAGTATAATCTGCAATACAGTATTTTTATTTACCAAGTTGATGGAACTTGCACCACAATTCTGGATCCTTCTAAACTTATCTGAGGAGCATAGGCTTCTTTATTTTCAATCTGTGCTGTGTCCACAACCACCTAGCAAATAAAATAAGAGGGAAATAATTTTAAGAATTACTTCTAGTTATTTTATCACTCCTGTCATTAAGATGCAATAGTCTCAACGTCCTGCCACACTACAGATACAAAAAAATAACCAGATAAAACCAAATCAAGTCACAAAATCATTGTAAGTTGATTTCTGTTTTAACATCTAAAGAGAAAATCAGTTTGATAAAGCAGTCTGTATTTCAAGGACTTAATTCTTCTCAATTGCGTACTGTAGTTATGTATCACTACGTAGTTACCAACTCCATTACCTAACAGCTGGTAGTTACCAATGGCTTCATGTAACAGCCCCTACCTGTGAGAGGTGTGGCACTATTACTACTTTAACAGCTCCCAAACATCTATTTATCAAAATATTTAAAATAATTTAACTGCAGTGCATGGTATCATATAGGTAAGTAGTATTTAGTCTGAAACCCGTCACATAGCTCAAAATTCTTAACACCCCCCCTCCCCTTTTAAGGTTATAAAATCCCACACCAACCTTTCTCCATTCTACCGAATGGAACTGTACTATTACTAATTCCCTATTACATAAAGAGAAGAAAAGTGACTGTTCAATTTGTTGAATTCTGAGCCTCCTGTAAGACATCATGAAAATATGGAAGATCAAAATCTTGAAAACCAGCCTTCTGTCATGAACCTTTCTTTTTATGGAATCCAGGAGGAATGGATTCACTTCAGCTTCATTTAAACATTAATACCAGTGATATTAAGTGCCATATTTGGTTTGTGCTTTCTGTTGTTGTCCAGCCTGCATGGGTTGGCCTTTTTGATCATTTCCATAATTTCCTATTTTGGTCATGCTGAACCAGCAGCTTTTTGGCAGCAGTCAGCAGTTCTTGCTTCAGTGACTAGCAGATTAGCTGTACCATTTATCCTTGAAATGGCAAAAAGTCCTCCAGTATAAATAAGCCTCAAGGGATATTCCTGGCTTTTTTGCAGTCATCCTACACTGGTTCTACTTCTGACTGGTTGTCTGCTACTAGTTATGAAGAAAAGTGAAATATGAATAATGCTGAGAGTCCCTTCTTTATCTTGCTTTAAAAAAACACCCAGTGACACCTGAACACAATTATTTCCCACCTTTTAGGTACTTGAGCATAAGACCTTACTTTTTCTCCCGTTGACTCTAAGCATTTGCTAGAGTTTATTCAAACCTGTAAAACATGTCTAAGCACAGTGACAAAACTCCATGCTATTATCCACTCACGAAAATACCTCTCATTTCATAATAGGGCAATTCCATTACTTTTTTTCCTTGTAGTTGTACCATTTTAATCTTTTGTAATTTGGTAATCTGCAGTTCAGCTATATTACATTTATATAATTGGGATAAGAAGAAATGAAATTAGAAGTCATTGTTTTCAGCTCCCACAAAAAATACTGCCTGCATCTCGGACCTGTAAATTAGAACTAAAATTCTGATTTGTGCAGACCTACATCAGCTTGTGGTAGCGGTGCACCGTAGTGCTCACTGTCTGGGCTTTGTTGTGGGTGCTGTGTCGTATCCCAACCCTGCCCTCTCTCCCATACCTTCCTTTTCTCCCTTTAAAAAAGGGTTTTACATTTCTCAACATTTGGTCAGAGTTACGACATCTGGGATTTAAACATTACTAGGAAATTCAGTGCTTCTGCAGCGTACGTTGGGATCTACTAGCACAAAAAAGGATGGCTAGAGACTCAGTTAAACCTTCTTCTCATGACTCTGCATGAGGCCAATTCAAAGCTTAATTTCCACTCATCCTCTGAATTCAACTATTTTGACACACATTACTTAATTCAAACACTGAGATTTCTTCAGCTGACCCAAGTCTGAAAAATACAATTCTTAATATACATGCTAAGGTAAAAAAACGCACTTTAAAAAATTATTTATGTTAAAAAACCTGAAGCCTAAAATAACCAAGCAAACTAAATCATATCTCATTGTGCTTTCCACTCTTAGCAAGTTTCTTCTTAAAAGGCACATGGCAAGACAGGCTGAAGATGGTGAGACTGTCAAGTAATGTTCTTTTTCAAAATCTGGCATTTAAATGACACACAATTCTGAACTAATGCAGACAGCTTAGTTTCTAAAAGTAGTAATCCAAAGACTATGTAATATTGTCCCATGATTCATTTACCCAAGTTCTACAAAAAATAAACATGTCCTCCCTCCCCGCCTGGCGGGTGCTTAGAGGATAGCTTCCTGTGCATCAGACAGCTATTGTTCTTGTTTTACAGGTGTTTCCTCTCTCACTTCCACCCAAAGAATGCTTTTAAGCAGCAAACTGCAATTTCTTGTCGTTGCATGAGACTACATACAAGCATAAGTGAATCTTGTGAAGAATTATGGCACATAGCTTACAAAGAAAAACCTCAACCCTCACACCCTTCCAAATTGTAACAAATCAAAGTGAGAATTAATGAAGGATAGAAGGCTTGCAAGTATTTTGTCATGTGTACAGCTCATTACTTTGTCTTTGAAGACAGAAACCTGCTACTTTCAGAACCTGAGGTTCATGCAAAAATCTATGGAGACATTCATGATTCAACACATCTAGTATTCCTTGTATCAGCACTGTCATTTGTGCGAACGTGTAAGTTATGCTGACAACTCGCCAAATGTTATGATAAACCTGAATAATATCAGCACTTTAATTACCAGCAGGTCTAACTAGTTATGTCTAGACTGGGGGACACCAGCAAATTTCCAGACTCCCGAGTCCGAATGTGCCTCAGGCCATTCCCTGAACGAATCTCATCAGGGCAGGACTCGGGTGTGCACAACACTGAAACCCCTCGGAAAGGAAATGGTGGGAGGTGCAGCATCCTCCAGGGCATTCCTCACCTAGACACTCAGGAGCCAAGAACTCCTCCTGAGTTACAGCACAGTCCCATAGGGCTGCTGAAAATCAGTTTGTTTCTTGGCCTCATTTCCTGTACCTTGCTGCTGACTCCCAACATCCTACCACGATCTACGGCAAATGAAGACAATCCCACTTAATCATATCCTTTTTTCTAGTTCTTCTTGTATTTATTAATAATGCAATACATAATTCTCCTTGAAAACACCTCAGTAGAAATTTGATCAATCCTACTATTCCGCAGCTCTTTCTCCCCCTGCAAAGATACCACCTTCTTATGCCTCCCTGCAAAACCTCCTTATACATAATGGTTAGTGTACATAACTGTTAGTGCACCACCGTCTCCTTTCCTTAAATCCATCTACCACAGTGAAGTAGGGGTGGACTGCAGATGTACTGCCGTTACGATACGGAAGGTCCGTCCCTTAGATTTTAGGTCTTCTTTACATGAAAAGTCAGTTGAATTCTAGTGTGATGTGAACCCACTTCTAGTAGATATTTAATATTAAGGGAATATCTAATGTCTGATATCTGATATCTATCTAGTATCAAAGGAATAAAAGCAGAAATATCTGACAAATTTATCATTTGCAATTTATCATCACCATTCCTGGAGAACCTACTAGCGATACTAAAACCCACATGGTTTCATGAACTAGGACAGAAGGCCGAAGTCACTTAGTCAGCTGTGTGATTTGTTTGAAAAATGTGGTGTTTACAAAGTATGTAGCAATATGGATTCTTTCATCAGAAATTACAATTAGTTACAAAGTCCTGATGGCCTGCCACCACCTTGAACAAAGAAAGAGTATATGAATTAGCAAGAAGCATTTAGCTCATTGTAGGTTAAAGATTATTCAAAGAATACTTGACAAATTATCATAGGCAACAATGTACCTTTGTACTCGCATTTCCCTCCTATCCTGTTGCATTCTTGCCCCCATTTTGTTTGTCCAGTCAAATGAAAATTCACAGTAGTCCAAAAAAACCAGAGTGTCATGAATGACCACTTTATTAAATGAAGAGATAGCAGTAATACGTTATGGGAGCACAAATGCATTTTCTTTTCAGCATATGTTCCAAGCGTATATTTTTAGCAACTCTTTAGATACTGTAAAATTCATGGGATTTGTTTCTAAAAGAACACATGAGTCTATAGCAAGGTGTTTAAGGCGCTGTCCTCTGTTGGAGATGTCAGGTAGCATTAGTTGGTGCAGGGGACTTCCTGGTTTATGTTGGGGCGGGAAACCCACCTTCCATGCAAAGCAGAGAAGAAATGAAAAAAATGGCAGTTTTTAAAACTTATCTGAGGGGAGGAGACGAAGGGGTGTTTCTTTTTAACACTATCGTCTTTAGATTTGAAACCTTTCTGTTTCAGTATTAACTACAAGTTCTATGTTCTCTCTAGTAACAGAGGCTACAAAGTACACAGTATATTCTGTTCCCATCAACTACAGATACCATGTATGACCTTGCATTCTACAAGGATACATTTTGCTCATAAATCATATTAGCTACAGTGTTACAAGTGGAGAAAGACAAAGTAAGACACTGGAAATTAATTCCCAAGCTCTTTAAAAATATCTAGTTTCTCTTCAGGATGTTTCAGTAGCTCTTTTTTTTGCTAAGTCTATTCACAGTGACTTACCAGTCCAGCTTGGCCAAATAACAATTGTACAGCAGTTTTGCAGGCTCCTCGCCATGTGGAAGGGCAAACCTGATTTAGTACTTCAGTAACAGGAGAGTCATCCCGCGGTGTAAGTCCATTATGGCATCCAGCTTCCTTAATCAATTGCAGCATTGTGTGCTGAAAAAAAAAATTCATCATACTAAAAACGCAATTCAAAAATGTTAACACCGAGGCTTCCATTTGTATTTATCATTGTTCTACACATTTTTCAACCAACTATAGTCTGTTACCTCTGAACAGTCTTGTATAACTAGAAGCGCTCAACTGCAGAACAAAAATATGGAAGATATCTCTGCTCTTTGGAACACAACATTCCTCCAAAATCACAAACAGTATTTTTTGCTTATATCCTTGCAAAACGGTTTAATCAAAACTACAAAAAGCACTGCAAAGACAACCAAACAGCAGCATTTTGAGCTGTGGATTGTTTCAACTCTTTCAAGAGCAAGGAATTGGGCTGATCTTAAAAAAAAAAATAAATAAAAAAAGTGTAAAAGTGCTGATTAAAATTGCCCAAATTACTTATGAACGGACATCTTTTCCATTCCTTTATACTGGAAACACAATTAAATTCTCCATGATTTTAAATTATTTTTTAAAAAATGATTAAAGTTTGTAAGAAGACATTAAAAGGTGCTGTGTTACAGAATATTTTTTCAAGTACATCCCTTGGCACTAGGCTGAGCCAAGCTTATTTTGACACCTAAGAATATAAAAGCTCTGAGGTGCCTGGCTGGGGCATCTGTAAGGGCTCACTCCTCTCTGCACTTCTTGATACCTACACCCATCTATTTTCACAGTTCACAGAAGCTTCATCGCCTTCTAGACTTCTGTGCTTCTCTCAGAATGGACTGTATTTGCCCAGGTGGTTAAAATGTTATCAGAAGCAGGCACGGACCTACAGCGTTATCAGTATCTTGTTTCCACAGGACGTCAGGCTAAAAATAGGCACTTTTAAATCAAGTTTGGCACTGAACTTCTACAGCAGTTTTTTTGAATTTTTAAGGAGTTCTACTATTGTTTTCTTTATTTCCTCCCCCCACCCCACCCCTTCACTGCTGTGGTCAGATTCAGGGTTATTACCGTTTTCAGCTTCAGGTTTTCTGCTGCAGACTCATTAAAGGATATTCCTTTCAGAAAATGTGATCCTATCTGAACAGGTACAGTGGGCAGTTCACACTGAATTGGCTGAGGTGGAGTCTGTCTCCTTCCTGTTTGCTGGGCTTCAGCTTCACTGCAACAGCCCTGAAATACAAAAGAACAGACCAAGTAGAAAGACATGAGAAAATCCTAATGTAAGTCCAGTGTTTATTTTTTTTTTTTCAATAGTCATTTTCAAGGTGAGAAGGGATGAAAGAGAGAACAGGTTTAGCAGATCCTACCTGAAGACTTGCTTCAATAGCTTTTGGGTTCAAGTGGAAGCCAGCTTTCATTGCGTATTCACAGTGGCCTAAACTCTCCAAAGCCACTTTGTAAGCCTGACGTTAAACAAAAAGTTGAGACAGCACAGGCATGTCAGCAAGTAAGCAAGCACGCAGTCACTGTGTCTGGATATATATATATATATATATAAGAAATGTTACATGGATGTACCCTACTCCCTTCTATGGCATACACACATTTATTACATAAGATTCTAATACTGTAATTCTCAAATACCTCATGGCTGCCTGTGGTACATATTTCTGCAGCAACATACTCCTTCCC
Organism: Falco rusticolus; assembly: GCF_015220075.1. Classification (NCBI taxonomy): domain Eukaryota; kingdom Metazoa; phylum Chordata; class Aves; order Falconiformes; family Falconidae; genus Falco; species Falco rusticolus. The sequence goes on along the minus strand of NC_051201.1, from coordinate 10,949,485 downwards.
TATTTCATTCCTCGGCCCACTGACTGTACTACATGCACATGAAAGCAGCAGACTTTAAAAACCACCTGCAAAGCACTGTCAATTTTCATGTTTAGCTCTTTGAGCTGATGTTCAGGGATTGCCACACTCTGTGAGCAGAAAAGTTGCTGAACTTCAATTCCTGCCAAACATCCATCACAGCCTCTTTCTCGCAGTCGAGATGTGGCCTGCAATGCAAAATAAAAATCCAGGGTAAAGAGGTTCAACATTAAACTGGGTCAAGCTTAATTAAATTTTAAAAAAGAGCAAAAAAACCCAAGAACCCACAGAGTTTAAAACATTATAAAGGATATGAGAAGCAGTACCTGGTAGAAAGTATCTGGAGGAGGTTATTTATTATAACTTAAACCTCCACTGCTACTCTGAAAGTGCAAATCTCACATAATTTGTACGGTGCACAGGTGTTGGCTAGCAACTTAATTCGACATTGTTTGCTGTTACTATTTCAGGTCCCTCTAAGGACTAAGGATCCTGTTACACAGGCCACATGATGACTGAGGTTACCAGAGGAGGGACTTGTAACTTCCACACAGAGGGTATTACTTGCCACGGAAACAGAAGATACATTTAATCATGTGTACAAACACTCCTGTGTACGTGAGAAGCTAAATTTTATAAAATCGAGGGTGATTACTGTGGTGCAATTTAAGAAGAGCCACACAAGAGGAAGATCATCTTAGCACAGGAAGAGAACAGCTTTATGTATTATGATTTTGAAAAATAAGAAATACAAAAAGCCAAGTATCTAGTTTTAACTGTAAAATACTACACTACTAAGCAGGGTAAACCAAACAGAAATCTACTCTCAGCTGCACCGAAGGCCTCAGATATGGCTTATTTTTCCGTCTAGGAAGGAGTCCTGCTTAAAGCAGCATGTCCAAACTGGGGATTTTTGGTACTACAGCCAATGGTCAGACACACTGCTCGCCTCATCAACACATACAAAATTACAGCATTTTCCGAGTATCTTAAAAAGAAAAAATAGTTTTGAGGTACTGACAAAGGATCATCTTAAATTTTACTCCAAAAGAGCAATGCCTTCTCCTGCCAAAGGGGCTGATTTTATATGGAAATATAATGTATTGACTTTCACTCCGCAAAGTGAAACTTGAAAGATCTCAGTATTTCAAATCTCCCTTGTATCAAAATGACTTGTATATTAGTCTATCAGAGACAGAACGCACATAAACGATTTACAGAGCACAGATTTTTCTTATGCTGTCCTAAAACCCCACACATAGCCTTCAGATTAGTTACTTTAGCCAATCATAAAAATTGAGAAGGCTCTTCTAGTGTCATTCCAGAAGCAGGGAGAATCTGTATTTTTCTGTTCTCCCCATGTACATTTAAAAAGGGATTTAATTACTGTAATACTTGTACTGAACTCTACTTCAAAATACAGGTTTTATTAACAGAAACAGCTGAAGTAGGCTGTTAAGAAGGTAAAAGACAAAGTTAAGGTCCCAGATTCTGCAAACCTAAGTTTAATTTTAACGACATTTTAAACAAAATTGACAGCAATTGCAGGGCATTTCTAGGAATTGTAATAGTTTTAAGGGACTAAATATATTAAACATAAAATTAACTATTTTTATGCAAAAGGAGTAAAGCCATACCAGAATTAGACCTGTTAGGATTGTCTGTAATAAACCTACAGCACTCCCAAATCTTTAATGTATCCAGTGAAGTAAATTTACGTTGCAGTAAAAGTTACAAATAATTCCTCTGCATTCATAGTCTAAAGGAAACTTGTTTGCTTTCATATACCTCACAGATGTTAGCTGATAAATGGAAACCTTGACAAGATTTCCAGTCAAGATGATTAATGCACCTGTGTGGGCTGCCAAATTAAGACTTCGAAAGCACATGCTCCAAGTTACCTGAATTTAAGGAAACTGTGCACTCAGTGTCTGAATCCATTTCGATATATCAGTCTGCAGGCTTCAATAGTGCAAGGGAAAGCAAAAAAGCTCCTAAAACTAATTTTCTTTGTCAAGTACTTTTTTTCAGCATGAAAAGTAAGGATTCTACAGATGGCTAGTGTTTGTGAAAATACAAGTTCAGAGAGCAGTACATTCAAGTAATACATTTAACATTCCAACAACTGATGGATCAAGCAACATCAAGTTTTACAGCACGAAGACAAGCATTACAAGTTACCATAAAGATTTTCAAGTATAAAATAGAATCCATGCTCAAAATTTAAGAGAAATGGGTATTATCTAAATTATTTTTTAATCAAGATTTTGCTCTGTTTTTGCAGACTTTTTGTATGGTGTTTTTTTTTTAATGCCCTCTATCTGCCAAACCACATTTGAACACTGTTAATTCATTACTAATGACAAAAAGCTGTTTCCACTTGTTTGCACACTACTTATGTACAATCATATCACAAAGAAAACTTTACACAGGGCAAAGATAGTATAATCACCATATAGGTAAAACAAGTTTTAGCATCCAAAACTAACTTCACCATGTTCCCCCCCTTCAGATGCTACATGTCTTTAAAATCAGAGATTTTCTTCCTTTATTAAGGCATTCAGCCTTATTTAGGTTTCACTAAATGTAACTGCCTTTTCATTAAATAGAATGTCACTGCAGCAAGACCTCCATACCTCTGCTGCTCCTCTCCATGATCTTATTGCATCTTCTAGCTCATTTGTGGGGCTTAAATTTGAGGCTCCAGCCCCACTAACATTCTTTCTCTCCTGAGCTACAGCTTCAGCAAAGCAAGAGTGTGCCACTGGCTGGACTTTCTGCAAAGCTTGTGACAGGAACTGGAAATGGACCTGCATCACCGTCAAGAAACATCGCCCAAGTACCTGTGGGAGAAGAAACACACCAGTTTCAAGCAAATAGATTTCATGGAAGTTTCCCTTCTTCCTTTTTGTTCACTGTTTGAGGTAAGAAACTAAGTTAAACAGAGATCTTTTGTAATTAAAATAATGCTTCAGATAAGTAACACATGATATTTAAGACTTTACTTAAAAGGTGAACAGTGAGTGAGCATTGGTTTCTATGAATTAAGGGGAGATCAGACTGATCCCAAGTAATTTTTACTTCTGCACTCCAGTTACAATTATTTGAAGAATGAAAACCTTGTTAAGTTACTCAGCAATATTAAGTACATGAAACAAAAATGGGAGTAGCACATTCTCACAAGGACAAAGCCAACAGCAAAACCCACTTGCACGTAGACCTAGCTGAATTTATGCTAAAAATCCCCAAACAAACAAATCTGAGTAATTTTAAAATATTATCATAAAATCTGAAGAGTTCAATCCAGCGGTCTATCTTCCAAGCAGAGCAATAACTGGTAATAAGCATGAAAAACATTTTGCCATATAACACAGCGGCAACACAGTGCCATTTTTAGAATATAATAGTGACTGCGGAATGCATGCACAAAGTTGCAGCCCTGTCACTTGCATTGTCTGACAGGAACTGCTAACGCTGGCACAAATCTCTTCAGAATATTTCACTGAAATGGGTCATGTAATACTCACTCGGAAAGCCTGAGGGAAGGCAGGGAAGCAAAGGGCTGCTGGTCCCTCCCCGTACTCACTGGGCCGAGGGCAGCACCAACATCGAGCTGGGGAAAGGGTGCCTACCTCTGCCAGGCAGAGCTGGGCTCCACATCCTGGACCTCTGTCCCCTGCATGTTTCCATCCCCCATTCACCTCCGTCTCTCACAGCAGTGCGAATGAGAATGAGAACCATGACCACAGACAGACATATGCCTCACTTACTACAAGCAAAACAAAACAGGTCACACAAACTCCAGATTTAGGCGCAGCCACCACATGTGGAAGAACAGACAGGAGTGCAACCACCCAGAAGGACAACCTGGAGAGCACAGCAGCACAAACAGGAGTGCTCCGTCTACCTTCAGGGTCAGGCTCTCCTACGCAGACAAAAGCTACAACAAAGCGTAACTAGAACGCAGCAAAGAAGCAAGTATTTTCTGAATTACTGTAGAAAGTATTTAAAAGATATTCAAAGCATTTTGTTTCTTTTATGGAGTTCGTCACACAAAGTGGTTTAAAAAGTATATTTGACTTTGATTTATTAAAAAAGACTCAACTTGAATTCCATTTTAGGAATAATTCATAAGATACACAGATGATTTATTTGCTCCAAGGCATCATGCCTTGGAGCAAATAAATCATCTGGCTTATTTTCAACTACATTCTTCTGGAATAAAAATATTCAGACACAGTGATCTAACTGGCAAGACTATAGTATCACAAACAGTTATATGCATTAACTATCTACTTCAGAAGAACCAGTGGTGGCAATGCTTTTTTCCATTGCATCCAGACTCCTTTTGACATTCCATTCTGGTTCAATCACTTCCCTTCTTTGTACAAGGCATAAAATTAAACATTTTTGGTAGTTCAGCTGACCTCTGAAAGTGGAGTTTGCCTTATTAAAAAAGAAGTCAGCAAATGATAAAATGAGTAACACTCCAACTTTCCTGGCTACAAGATTAGAAAGATTTATAAAAAAACTGCAGGAAATGGCAACTGGTGATCTGAATATTTCTTTGTATGAAGAATGCAGTTCTCAGGGGAGTAAGAAACTAGGACTCATTAGGAATTTCAAGCCGATTAAGTTTCAAAGAATATTTAAGGTACAGAGGTTGAAGTTTCCCCTGCCTGGGAATAGTGCTCAAAATAAACAAATGATTTAGGTTTTAAGTGGCAGCACACAACATTCCTAGTATAATTTACAATGTTAAACAGTAAAGATAAATAGTAACATCTGCTTTACTGAACGTCTATTTTGTTTGAAAAATAATCTATTTCAGTCTTCCTCAGAAATGCGTAAGGATGGTTTTAGCTGCTTAAGTAAAATCCAAGTGGTAGAGGATTTTTGCACTGTTAAACACTCACTGCAGATGCCAAACTCTCTTTGCTTTAAAGTTCACTTCTTTAGAGTTTTCTTCCAAAGAGCTGAAACTCTTGTCTTAACTGTGGGAAAGAAATACGACCGCCATCAGTTTAACATATAGAGCCAGGGTTGGCCAGCAATTACTGAAGTGTGTAAAGCAATATACTGAACCTCTGTTGCAAAATCTGCAGAACAATATTAGCATATGGATGTGTGTTTTCCTCTCACAGTTAAAGACACCACCATCTCTTTTCTGAGCTTTTTTCTTCCTACTTTCCCATGCAAAAGTGTTTGAGTCTCCTGGTTTAGACCATACTAAGAGCTAAAACCTAGAGACTGTGTAGTAATCAAAGATGAACTGGAATCATCACAAGTCTCAACTAGTAAGTTTTTCTTGGTAGTGGTGGTGTTTTCTTAAAGCATTTCTTAGAATCATTTAGATTGCATATACAATGAGGTCTTCAGCTTGCAAACTTTTTGTCCCAAGAAATACATCTTGACTTTCCTAACCCATTACCAGGTCGGACAGCTATCTAGCTCAGCAGCCAAATAACCTTACCTAAAGGAATCTGTCTTCCTGTTTAGGCAGTTGGAAGCAATGGGACTTTTTGGGGCGGTCTCTTGAGACCTCCTTGCCTCTGAAAGATGAGTTTAATCAAACTAGTTGCATACAAACAGGAGTGTCAGGGGCAAGATGCAGCATTACATTACTCTGTCCGATATTATCCTCCTAATGGAGGCACACGATCAACTTTGGAATATTTTCCTGGACAAAGGGCACACACAAAATTTCCAGATTTCATTGCTAAACAGTGATGCCATGCCAATTCCCTGGCAAGCAAATCTTATACAACAGATTGTTTAAAACAGAACACTACTAATAAAGTTAGGAAATAACCAGTTTCAGTCTTCCAATGATACCAATGCTGACCTGCTGTTCCAAGTAGCATTTTAGGTACTAAAATTCTCTTTTTTTTTTTTTCTTCTCTTTTTTTTCCGGTCTATTTTCCTAAACAAAGCAAAGCACCACGACACACTTACTCAGTGGTTTCCCCCTTTTCCCTTAACAGAGTTCTTAATGGCTTTGGTAACGATAAGCCCCGTACACAACCTGTCTACCCACTAAAGAGACCAGATTAAAATAGCAATATAATGAAGTTAACAATGAGGTATGACTTAAACTGCTGTATCAGATTTTGAGATAACACTCTTTCCCACATACTACTGAAAGTGGGCAGAATTTTATTCATTTGTACTGTTTAGCAATGCCCTGCAATTCGGAAGAGTGATCTCACGACCAGAATACCACCAAGGGAAGACACCATCCTGCTTACTGGAAAAACAGTTATCTACAAGATAAACCAGATGCCAGCAAAGTCACACCTTTACTTCTACAGTATTGTGAGACACGGGCAACCTAACAGGCTCGTTTCGGCTAACAGTCAACCTAAAAGCCCAGCAGCGATAATCTGATATTGACAGCTACTAAAATGGGAACTATAATTTAGCAAAAAAGCATTTAAGTGTTAAGCATTTTAAAAATAAAAAAGCAGCTATTAAAACATAATACAAAACATTTTTAAAGACAATGCTAGTAGATCTGAGAGCAGACCATGAGATTATAGACTAAGAGAAGAGCACAATGGCATTCCAGCAAGCCGTAGCATTTTCGACTGATTTGAAGCAGCTTTTTGCTACTAACAGTTCTTCAACTCAGAAAAGTCTCAAGCCAATCCCCACAAATCACAGGAAAGAAAAATTAGAAAAAATATTTAAATTGGGCTTTACCATGTTTGCTAAGGAAAGGCCACATTTTATATTTACTCAGACATTTTTGTTCCACAAGCTTCTTGTTCAAAAATCTTCAGTTGATTTATACACATAAAAGCAAAAAAGTATCTCCATTTAATAAAAAATGAGGCATCCAAGTTAATATCCTGTGCCCATTCATGCTTCCCTTTTGTTTAGGAAGGCAACACATACATCTTTGTCACTACTCCCACTTTAAAGACAATACACCAGTTCTGTGTAACTAAACCAAGATTCACTATTTGTATTTTGCAGTAACGAGGCTGCTGCAAAGCTTGACAGAAAATGAGAAAATATACAAAATTTTTTCCACTTTTAATTTCACACGCACACACAAACACAGAGGATAGCCTTTCATGGTTTTACTAACAGAAGCATAGATTCTTCCAGCTCACAAAACTTTAACAACAGATCTGGAAAATTTAACATAAAAACTCTTGTTCCCCCTGATTTCCAAGCTGTTACTCACCCATACAGGCACATAACACCTGAGAATTTAAAGGTTTTTACAAGGGGAAAAGAAAAGGCAGAAAATAAAAATCAGTATTTGCATTTCTAAAATTAAGAAACCTTGGGAAACTCCATCTGTCACTAACACTTTCATCAACCTTCTTATACATCCTGGCAGACATCAACTGTGAACTAGCAAGCTTTGTTCAGCTAAAAAGAAAATATTAAAAGCCTCATCCACTGCTGCCACAGTCCAGTTTGGGTTGCACAACATTTTTCATGCATGTTGCGTATGTTCATCAGAACTTGATGCTTTCTCAATAGTGCCTTCCCTGTGGGCTAAGCACCCATCACAATACAGAAAAATGTGTGGCACCACAGAAAAGCTATAGCTTTCTGCTAAATTTCTAAAGCCACCTGCTCTGCTTAAATTTCTCATTCTTCCTCAAAACATACAGCCTTTGCTGAGGAAGTCTTAGGAAAAGTATGTTTTCCTTAGCTGGGCTTGTGCATAGAAAAAAGCCTCATTCTCATGTCCTTCTCACGAATTTGGGATTCCATCCTCTTACCCCACCTTGAATTACAACTCACCTCCCACTGCTTCCCTAATACCAGGCTCATCCCTCAAATAAGAGGCTCTGGAGTACCTATTCATAGGATATTCCTGAGCTGCCTCTCAAACATTCGACCATCTCTCAATTCTTTCTCAGAGTTTTAAAGTTCTTTCAGTCATCTACTAGAGAAGCTGCAAAAGCAACTTCAAATATTACTATATTTTCCCCCCCTTATATTTTCCAAGGAAACAACTACACTGTCTCTCACACTCTTTTCCCCTTGTTTCCCTGGTCAGCTAACTCTGATGAAATCAGGCAAGCCCTTTATATTTTTCTGTTTCCATTAGGAATTTTTTTAATCCTGCTGGTAGTTTTACTAAATGTTAAATTTTCTATAGACTGAGGGGGTACAGGGGGACATGACACGACCCCAAACCACACTAACTGAAGTTTCAAAATAAACAGCCCGGTCTTCAAATCACAGGAATGCAGAGTAGGAGAGGGTATCAAAAGGTCATCCTACTGTCCCAAGCAAGGAGTAATTTCACCTGGGTCAGTTTTGCTAGATGCAGGTTTAACCTGTTCTGTAAGTTCTGCATGATGGAGGCTCCCTACCCTTTGTAGCAGTCTGTGTCAGCACTTCACTAACATTACAAAGTATTTCCACAGCTTCTAATATGAATCTTCCTTTCTGAAATTTAAGTTCATTACTTCTTGCTCCACCTTGCATGGACACGAAAAACAGAACATTGCCACGTCTTCCGACAGCTTCTTACATACCTGGACAATTCTGATTTTCCTTCTTGGTCTTCTTTTCCATAGAGTCAGTCTTTTCAATTTGTCCTCTGAAGTCTTATTTCCTGCATACCTGATTACTCTTGCTACTGACCTCTGGTGTCTCTCCAGTTGTTCACTATTTGTCTTAAGAGCAACAGCAGTGGTGCATGGGTGCACTGTTGTAATTAAGGCCATAATAACCAGTGAAGAGTTGAATGCTTAATTCATGGTTCTTGCAGGTTACAGTCACGTTAAATACATGACAACTGCCTCTCTGCACAACAGCAACAACACTGATTTATTATGTGCAACTGCACAACACTGACTCCTACTCAATATACATCTACCACAAGCCCAAGAACTGTTCCACAATTGCTGCCACTTGGGAGGCTGAAAACTTCTACTGAAATGCTGTAACATTCCATTTTCCCCTCTGAATTCCATCCCAACTGGAAAACTCATTTGTTCAATTCAGATTTTTCTATCAGCAGGTCTTCCATCCTACTTATATCACGTACTTTCAAGTCACCTACAAACAAATATATTCTCTGTACTGAACTCTGCCAAGGTCCGTTTCAACAATGAGCAACTGATAACAGTTTCCTGGGCACAATCCCCCAACTAGCTTGCCCATATACTTACGTCATTTAAACCACGCTCCCCACTGATGTCTAACACAACCATGCGCGTCAGTGTCAAATCCTTAATTTTTTGCTCATTCTTAAGCAAAAGCAAAATGCAATACCTGCCACATTACGTAAAAAGATCCCATAAATCTGGTGTATTTACTTTTTAAAGCCATGTGCAAGATGCAGTTTTAATTAGGGAAAGATATAAGAAAAGTACAATGACAAGTAGTCAATTTCCACATGATATGCCTATAAAGAAAACCAAACAATCCAGCTGTTTCGCCTGCATTCTCTTTACATTTGTTCCTACCATAGAGCTGCCTGCTGAAGAGAGCACTGCAGTTGCACACGGAGCTCAGGAGCAAGGGTTAAGTCTATACTGGTCAAGCAGGGACCAAAGCCAGTTTCTCTACCTTTGCTTTAAGCTGGTAGGACACACGGCCAACTTACGCAAACAGTGCTTTGCTTTTGCTCAAGAAATCCACTCACTGCTGCAGAAGCACTCTCCCCATACTATGTGGGGCCAGGTATGAATTACCATCTAGAATTGCTTGACTAGGTTTCAAAGTCCACCAAAGAACCCTTGAAGACACGCAGTGCTTTGTATGTTTTTGGTTTTTTTAAAATTAGTCTTTTGGCACAGGTATAATCAAGGTCTTTAATCGCATAAATTCATGATTCTTAAATAACAAAACCATTTTTTTCCCCACAGCCTTAGCTAAACATTGTGATGTTATTGGATTGTTTTCAAAAATACTAGCTGACAGAAGACATTTATAATAAATATATAGCCAACCTTACTTCATTCTATATTAAGTATACAACACTGAAAACTGTCAGTCATATTTCTCATTACAATTACGTACTACAAATAGCTTTCTACTTAACTGCTTTCTTTCTAAGCTGTGTGGTTATAGAAAGCAGATAATGCTTGATAAGCATGTGTGTGTAACATTCATCCTTAAATTTACCTGAAACCTAAATCAAAAATAAGAGAACTCAAAAATAAGTTTTACACACAGGATGGAATTCTGTAGGAATAAGTTCGCAAGGATTGTGTAAAGAATTATGTCAAAACATGAGAAATTACTTAAAACACCAGGGATTCACATATGACTATCACTTAACACTGCCTGCTACATAATTAAGACATTTACAACAGGAGAAATACCCAGAAATACCGAGCCAGGCAAGATGGGAGTTGGGGATTCTCAGCTTCAACACATCTGAATTCTGACTGCTACGCACTTGCTGCCAGCACGTGGAAATTAAAGCAAAGTCATGACAAAATTTTACAGCACAAATCTCCCAAGCTAGTATGGTATTTTCCTTTTAATCACAACAGCTCGAAACCACAAAGATGCTTTGAAGAGTGATAAAACATAATTTTACATAAATTCTGATTATTAGTCAATTAACATGCAGTTTTACACTAACACTGATGACAATGTGCCACTCCCAAGTGCACAGGTTTCCTCTCAGAATGGATAATATTAAGGCAAGCATAGGCTAATTTAGAATATGACAGCTCAGTATCATTAGACATCATTAGCTAACAAACCAGGAAATTGTTTATTTAGTTGATTTGGAGGTGGTGTTGGTTGGTTTGGTTAGGTTTTTTTGTTATTTTGCATTATTGCTGTCGTAGTGGTTTTGTGTGGAGGGCTGTGTTCGCGGGGGCACAGGGTGGCTTCTGTGGGAAGGTGCCAGCAGCTTCCCCCGTGCCCGATGGAGCCGATGCCAGCCGGCTCCCAGCCGGACCCGCTGCTGGCCAAGGCCGAGCCCGGCAGCGACGCTGGCAGCGCCTCTGGGATAACGGGTTTCAAAAGGGGGAAAGTTCCTGCGCAAGAGCAGCTGCAGGGGGAGAGGGGAGGGAGCCTGTGGGAGAGCAACAGCCCTGCAGCCCCCCAGGCCAGGGCAGGAGGGGGCCGGGGGGGCTCCAGGCGCCGGAGCCCGTGGGGAAGCCCCCGGCGAGGCAGGCTGTGCCCCCAGCCCCGGGGGGTAACGGGGAGCAGACCCCCACCCGCAGCCCCTGGGACCCCAGGCCAGGGATGCCCGGAGGAGGCTGTGACCCGTGGGCAGCCGGGCTGGAGCAGGTTTGCTGGCAGGACTTGTGACCCTGTGGAAGGGACCCAGGCCGGGGCAGCTCATGAAGAACCACAGCCCATGGGAAGGACTCAAGTTCAGAAATTCATGGAGGACTCTCTCCCGTGGGAGGGACCCACGCTGGGGCAGGGGCAGAGTGTGAGGAGGAAGGAGCGGCAGAAACAGCATGTGGTAAACTGACCGTAGCCCCCATTCCTGTCCCCCTGCGCCTCTCAGGTGGAGAAGGTAGAAAAATCGGGAGTGAAGTTAAGCACAGGAAAAAGGGAGGGGTGGGGGGAAGGTGGATTTTTTTCCTGATTTGAATGGTAGTAAATTGAACTAATTTCCCTGAGTTGAGTTCGTATTGCCCGTGCTGGTATTTGGTGAGTGATCTCCCTGCCCTTAGCTCAACCCACAATCTTTTTGTTCTATTTTCTCTCCCCTGTCTGGGTGAGGAGGGCAGTGATCAGAGCAGCTTCAGTGGGCACCTGGCATCCAGCCAAGGTCAAACCATCACAGTTATTTTCCAACTAAGCAGAGTTTCCCCAAAGAAGATAGAGGTTGTTGGATTACAAAGTTGTACGTTTAAACCAAATAGATTACCATTTAGAATTACATACATAGTACAACTTGATTGTAACTCACCTTTAAATAGAGTACAAGTTCTTAAACAGAAATACCTACTAAATATCTAACTCAGTGAACTTGGAAGCCAGGCATGGCAAATGACTTCCTACTTTCCAACAAGAAAACATAAGAAATCAAGAGTTTCTCTTTTTACCAGCATTGCCCACAAATACAAAGCAAGGCAGAGAGAACTCTTGGTGCAGAAGCAGTTTTGAAGAGAAGTCAAATTAAGGGTCTATACAAATTCACATGCAATACAGTTTCCCCCCCAAGGTAACTTACCTCAATGTCTTGTAGGCTGAACTCTTTTTGATCTTTAAAGTTTGCAGCTCCTGCACTCAGTTCCATCAGCATTTTTGCTATTTCTGGTTTTATTGCTGCTGTGAGTCGACTCGCTGCTTCCATGACATGTTCCTGCACGTCTTTCAGTTGCATAGCTGCCTTAGAATAGTGTGAGTTCCTAAATACACTGCTGAAAAGGTCTGTAAGGAAAGTGCTTGTACGGCAAAACACATTGAGTGCATCCAGGTATTTGGAGATTCCCTGCTGGATGTCTGCGATCGGAGTAGTATGGGACACAGGGTGGTTACAACTGCCCGCAGCAGCTGAGGAGACCAAAGGGGATGCTGGGGTTGTACATGCCAGCGGTGCGCTCAGGGTCCTGCCTAGCTCAGGCATTTGATACTGCTGGTGTTGCTGCACTTTCTGCTTGGACCCGCCAAGCAAAAAGCGCCGCTTATAGTCCATTTTGCTTTCTTGTGCACTACAGCAATACATAAGTGAGTGCTTGTCCAAAGATTCCTTGAATTAACAATCACTTGTCAAACTCCTCCTTCAAATATATAGTTATGTACAGTAACAGTGGAGTACTGTGTACATAGGTTTCACAAAAGGCATTTCAAAAAGGCAAGCGTCTGTATAATCTGTATCAGCAGTGAGAAAGGCAGCAGATTTGCTGACTTCGTATTTCAGTGTTCAGTGCAGCCCTGCTGCAGTTATAAACTGTACTCAAAAAGCAAGCCGAAGTATCTTAATAATGCTCTGTCTCGTTTGGTATTCCACTCTGCACACAGAAAAGCAACACTGGAGCAGAGAAGTTATCGCCTACAATTTCTTCATGAGCATATTATTGTCACTTGCTGTGACGTCTACAAAAGTTATTTTTTTCAATGCAAATAATAGTTTTAGAAGCAATATCTTAAAACAATTTTCCCATTAGTAATACCAGGAAAAGTGGAGCAAACCACCGATCAACAGCGATTGTAAAAGCAGTGCAGAGGCTCCTTTCTTGAAAAAGCAAATCCTTACGTCAGCAGATCAAGTATCTTCAAATGTCTTGACAGATCCAGTCTGCCAAATTAGTTCACTTGTAGTGTCTCTTCTTAATATGGGGAGGGGAGGGGGGGGGTGGGGGGGAAATCTGGACTCTGTTTACAGAAGACTTTGCAAATATAAGCTATTAAAAATTAGAGTGTTTATTATTGCAAGCCTTCTTCCCCTTTCCTTGTTTGTTGAGGTAGTTGTTTCCGTTGTAACATTAAGAAGTGGTGCTTCCAGACTGCATTTGCCCTCAATTGTAGACTCAGAACAAAAATGCACAAATGTATTTGTAAGGCCTCTAGGTCATTTCCTGTGAAGGGAAAAAAAAAAAAAGTTTAAAATGTTATGGAACATTGAGAAGGTTTAAGATTTTAACTCCTGCAGTGTCCTGTTATACTCTCTAGGCCTATGTTGTCAACAATGCACAAGATGGAAAGGAAGGGAGAGTTGCACTGGCATTTTAAAAGGCAGTTACGAGCTGGTGTCATCCTGTTGCTAAACTCAACGCTGCTGAATATTTTCCTATTATTTCTCCTGTTCTAGCCTGTCAAACTTAAAGAGTGTAGTTAATCCTCAGTGCAACCCTTACACAGTTAACAACAGCAGAAGGCTATTAATGCAGAGCTCAGGGGGAGTTAATCACATTTTCTAACCTCATCCTTTTAAAATAATTTAAGAATTAAGTCAGTGAAACCTTTTTTCACACACTATAATTTATAGCAGAAATCTGAGAAACCCATTCATTTTAATAATTTACTAAATCAATGATACAGGTCCTCGAGCTTTTTTTCAGTACAATGGCAGACAAAACTGTCTATATCCTAACTGAGTTTAGCTGAAAAATACAGCATACACATCCCATTGCAGATGACAGACAGCATCTATTCACACGCAAGAAATTGTATGAGGCAGAACTGCCTAACAGATTGGCCTAAATAATGCTCTCACCAGACATGAAAGTAAGGAGGAAATACAGCTTCTAGTACTGCCCTGGTCCTGCTAGCAAACTGGTGCAACTGGAGAGCCAAGAGTGCTTTCTTGAAGGCCTTTGTAGGAAGGTGAACAGAGTGTGAGCAGTGAGAAAGGGTCAGTTTGCAGCAGGACACGTTGATGGCCAGGCTGGAGAAACTGGAGTTTCAAAGGTCTTTTCCAACCTAAATGATTCTATGAATCTGGAAAAGGGCATGAAGATTTTTAAGCCCTTACCCTTACCCAAACACAGCTCTTAACTGGAAAGGGCTTTGCATCTCGTGATCATGTTTGCAAGTTGGGAGTCATATATCCATACAATGGTCAGTTATCCTAGGTACTCATTTACATATCTTTATATACAGATTTTATATAAACACACATATATTTATACACACCTGTGCGTGACAAGATTTTTATTTTTTTAATGCACTATGAATTTACAGCTTGCCAATTAATCCCACCTCAATCATCTTCCTGTCTTCTGTGCCAGAGTTAGGACTGCATTGACCTAATTACCTCCTACCCCACCAGGGGGGTTAGGGTGAGCAACCCCACACTAATGTCCTGAACAGGTAACTTTCTACAGTGTTCCCTGCTTTGAGACAGAAATGTTCTATTTCTTGAGACTGCAAAAGACACCAATTAACAATGTCAGGACATTATCAGAAGGAAAGCACAATGTGGAGAAAATTTGTTCATTCAGTTTATCTAGTCCTAGCTATTAGTCACACTTTAGGCTGCTCTCTCCCTCTCCTACACAGACACATAACTTGATCTCATCAAATAAGGCCATTCTTTTTTTTACTGCAGCAATTGCAATGTACAAGGCTAATATCAAACAATAATTCATAATAGGATTTTCTTTCCTAAGCACTTGAAAGACTAATCCAGATGTAACAGGAAGGAGCCCTTTAATTCAACAACACAGTGTTCCTTTAGCTGTTAGATTTGAGATATGAAACCTGTATTAATATTGTCAAAATGGTTGGGGAATACAGATTTAATCTTCAGTCAAAATTTCTTATTCCCACCTGTCTGA
Source organism: Falco rusticolus (assembly GCF_015220075.1). Lineage (NCBI taxonomy): Eukaryota > Metazoa > Chordata > Aves > Falconiformes > Falconidae > Falco > Falco rusticolus. Next base: position 10,934,291 of record NC_051201.1, on the reverse strand, counting down.
ACAAACAGGATATCAACTCATTCACACAATGTGTTTTGACACATATGTATGATACAAAAACCTCACAGATTAAAAAAAAAAAAAGGCAAGACATAGCAGGACAAAACAATATATAGAACCAGATAGTTCACACCCACTAAAACAACACACAAGTTGTTCAGGAAGCCATTGCTGCAGGGGGTTCTGCTTCTGAGATCTAGCGCAAATAATCTTAGGTATTCCAACTTTTTAAAACATGATAAAAAGATAAAACACAACAGAAATTTCCATACACATTTCAGTACCCCTTAAAATACTCTAAGTCGATTTCTTTCTTTCCTAACTACTTTATACTTCTCTCAATATTCACACTGAATGCATGAAAATGCAATAAACCCATTAAAAATTGAATTTTCTGGGAGGTCTTGATATTATACATATAGCTGAAAATGTTTTTGTCTTGCTTTAACAAGCTATGATGCCTTACAGTGGAAAGCATGATCAAATTGGTTTTCCTGATTGCATAAAAATGTAGATGGAACAAAAGAGTTGGTTAATTTATATGCATTGTATAAGTAAATTGGTGATTATTTTCCCTAAGTAGACATGAATTTCACATTGCAGAGGAACTTAAGAAATGCTTATGAAACATCTAAATGTTAATTAACACCAAAAGCAGAAAAAGCTAAGAAGGGGGTTTCAAGCTATACAGTACTGAGTTGGATAAGCAAATTAGAGATGCACTACAATTTGGTGGTTCTGATTACACACTGATTATTATTACACTTTCAGGATCAAGTTAAGACACTGAACTCACCATCTGAAACTGCCTGATATTTAGCCAATGTATAAAACTGCTACCTCCTAAAAGAACATAAATGCGATGGGGGAGGGGGAGGGGGAAAGGTGTTTTCATATCTTCTACAGATTATAAACAAATATAAGAAATCATTGTGGTTGACTTCTAGACAATTTCATAGTCAAAGCTGCATGTACTTATTCAACATGCAACTTACGATTACTTGACAACTTCAACATTCCCTTGTAATAAAATCAGCACAAAAGCTTAAAGAGCTTGTATCTTCAGCATCTAAAGAGGTATTTATTTAGAGGGAGGAAAGCTACAGTTTTCAACACTTCTCAACACTAGGCATGCAGGTAAATGCTACGTATCTTACACTTTCTATAATGAGATCTCCAACATGCTACGTACAAAATAGACATTCTTCCTTTTCCATCTTTTCCCGAAAAACTGAAGCGGAGAACATTCCCACACTCTCCTCTCCCTTCCCCAGTGCTATGGTTCCCCCACTGCTCTTGGTGCATGGACTAAACTGGTGGCTCCATATTGTAACTATCTGAACTTTATACCAAATCTAAATCTTGCCATAATAGCAGGAAAAAAACCCAAATAAATCAAAGTGGCTCATTCTAGTGATACAAGACCAGCATGCTATCAATCAAAAAATATAAAAGTTAAGCTTGTACTTTACTTCGCAGAAAACAAAAATATTCACAGAAATCAAATGTAGAAAATATAAAAAATGTCAGCACGCCATAAATAAACTGCATTCCTTCCTTTATGTAATCAAGACCAAAACAGTGTTCTTCCTATACTATTAGACATTATAAATACAACTAATATAAAAACCAAGCTCCATACTGAACACTATGCTGCTGAAAGCTGTAAAACACTACTGAAAAAGCTCACCACGTTGTTTATGTGTTTATATATGTTTATAGTTAAGGAACTGCTACTAGTTTGAACTATTTGAACTTCCACAGAGAATCAAGCAGATATCTAAATGAGCTGCTCTAAAAATGGCATAGAGGAAACAGAAATTGCATGAAAATAACTGCTTATGCAAATCAAGTTCACTATTCTTTTTCTAAACGCAACATCCCCAATTTTTTGCTTAGATACTTCCTAGAAACTTAAAAGTATTTCCTCCATATTCACTGACTGTAAGAGACAAATTAACAGGGAAGACTTTCAACAAACAGAATCTGGCACCTCCCAGTTTCTGTTCTGGGCCAGCAACAAGCAGTCTAATCCCCCATCCATCCAGTTTGGGATGGCCCTCCTAGAAACGGCAGCAACTTTTTCCCTGAATCAACACAGGAAATTGAGCAGAGGAAGTAGTAAGTAAAACGTACAAGTCTTTCACTAGTTGGTTTAGTTACACAATTACCCATACTATCAACTTCCTTTCAGACAACTTCATTTACCATCTACACGAATGCTTTGCGGGCCATAGTGGTTAAAAACTTTCTGATTAAAAAAAAAATGATTTTTCAGGCTTTAAAAAAATTCCGATCTCAGTTTTAAAAACTGATTGCAAAGATGTTCTTTATGAATTCTACTGTCCTTTCAGTGAATGTGCAATATAACATATAAGAGTAAGATAATCCAAAATACTTGAGCTAAACTTTCCAAAAGTAACACTTCCAGATATTGCACATCCGCTTTAGTTTTATGAGACAGATTCCAAATCTTAGGATGAACAAGCACCATTCATGTGAAACAATGAAATATGAAAGCAACTAATTCAATTATTGTTCCAAAAAAAGTAGCTCCAAAAGAAACAACCCAGAACAGCGAGATTGCTTACCAGGGAAAAGCCTGAACAAACAAAGCCTACAGCAAGGCCAAAAGGCCAGCCAGCTGCTAGAGCCAAGGGCCTCCTGTCCAGAACACACCAATTCCCTCTCGCGTTTAGTCACACAAAGCCCGTGCAAATCCACAAGTTACTCCGCTATGGAAGGCATCATTCCACCTTCAAGTTCTGCTGTCACTGACGTGTACATCAGATTCATCAGCTGGCCAGGCCACCCAACATCCAAATGGGGATACCTTAGAAAAGAATTCAAATATCCCAAATGGTCTTCAACACTCGAGTAGCAAACCGGGAGCAGAACTGTAGGGGAAGCCCACACCCTATTTCCTGAACACCAGTCTTCCACTGGCTGGCTCAGAACAAAAAACGTCACCAGCCAAGGCCCAAGGAACGTCAATTTGTGTATGAGCACCTCACAACACACCTACAAACATCCTGACCAACGGTATGCAGCAGCCTCAGGCTGGGACCCCCCGCAGAGAGCAACACCCAGCCCTGACCCAAAGCCAAGCACACAGCACATCGCAAGATGGGCTCTGCTGCTCTGCTCCCCCCGAGCGCACACTGGAGAGGGCGAAGGCAGGGAGGCGACAGCAAGGACGGAAGAGACAACAGCAAGGGATTCTGGAGAAGGGAGCACTGAGAGTCCCAACTATGAAAAGGCTTCAAACCAGTAGCCTACACGAAAGCACAGGCACAGTACTTAGACATGAAAAATTGAAATTCAGTCCCAGATAGGGGCCTTGTAAAGCAGACCATACCAACACGCCCAAGACACAAATGAACCATACCAGACCCTCATCCAGAGGGTAGAGCCACAGGCTGTGTTCAGTGTAAGGGGTTAGTTCTGGCTTCTCCTTTTAGACAGGCTACTAACTGTAGGTAAGAACATCAGTGAGCTAAAACAGATGGTGGAAAATCTTTCCTCCAAATAAACTTTTCTGAATCCTCCTAAACAAACAGGTTAAGCAAAACAGTCAAGTGGTCCCAACTACTTTTGGAGCAGGATTTTAAGACAGACATCAATATAGCATCCTACAGATTTTTAACTCTTGAGTTGATTCATTTTACACTATCCCAAACTAAAAATGGATTACACCTACAGCTATACAGTGTGTTCAGCATTTACAAAACATACCCATTCAAAAATACAAGAAATTGGAAACCACATACCAGAGATTCTATATAAAGAATATTAGAATTTCAGTCACAAGTCTCATAACACAAGAAATAAAATTCTGATTTCAACTACATCATCTCCATTACTCTCAATTAATACATCATACCTATTAATATTAAAATTGCCATAAGAATGACAACTGTGTAATATACTCAGGCCATCCATAAAGAGGAAATGCATAGAATGGGGGTGGGGCTTTAAAAATTTCTTTCAAATTTTAAATGCTGTCTTGGACATAAAACTTTTCAGAGTAATACAAGAGCTGAAACTCTGTTTTGAAAGTTAAAACTTTTCAGTCAACAAGAAAAGCCATCTCCAAGTAATGCTGACTGGCAGAAAATATGCATTAATCTCTGACACCAACTATTTTGCACCTGTAATTTCTTACCAACACATCATAAATACTTAAAGCATGTAAATGCTTTTATAGGGGTTGACAAGTATCATTATCTTCAGCAGCAGGGCAAACGAGGCTGACAGTTTCTCAGGCCTCACTCCATGCAGCTGTCAGGATGCAGGCACACGATGAAATCCCCAGCAGCCCGCGAGCGCCAGCAGGGAAAGGACACGCGTCCTGGTAGCTCAGCCTATTGTCAGGCAACACACGTCACCAAACCCCAATTGCTTTTGGTCAGGGGCCCGGACTTGGGCTACAGAGCCAGAAAGGAAAGGCAACCTCGCTTTTCAAGACCGATAGCCTTTCTAAAAGGGTGGGCTGCAGCCACGAGAAGACCCAGGCACCTCCTCTATGATTTTTTGGTTGCTTGGGTTTTTTTGTCATTGAAGTTGTAAAAATCTCCTATTAGAGGATGACAAGGGGAAAAAGAGGAGGAGAGAGAGAAATAGCCTATTATACCAACATCATTTTACTTCTTGTTAGCTCATGAATTGCTTATTGGGATTCCTTTTTGGCTGCTTGCCCAGAGCAGTTGGAGGAAAAAACCAAACAAAAAATAAGCAAGCCAACCGTTAGCAATCCCATGAAGCTCCAGTTGGAAACACCCACCTTCAAGGGTCTTCCCTTCCTAATACCAACTCACCACTCCAGCTGCTCTCCTGGCCACTCGCTCCAGCATTAGATGGTTGTCAACAGCCACAGTGTTAAAACCAGTTCAGTGCCTTCCCTCCCACCAGTTGGGGACCATAGCTCACAGGACATACTCTACGGGGACTATGTAGTTAGTTTAACCTGATCGTCCTATTTCAATGTATGCAAACCTAAACAGAACAACTTATTAATACAGAAACTGATCTCATTTACCAGTGAAGCAATTACAAACAGAAACATGGAGATTTTTTAAACCTAAATCGAAGGCTTCAGCAAGTTGGTTTTATTAACTCAAAGACCGATTTCACTGATGAAATACTTATCTAATACTCACAGACAGTCTCTGAACTAATTTATTATGTCTCTGTCTAGAGTTTTCTTCCCTTCAAAATGACCCTCCTTGAAACAAACCTATTAACTCCTTTGTTTCTTTTGCACTTAGACTAAAAAAAATCCTCTAGAGGCACAGCTATGCTAGATGCCCTAAATGACAAGCAAAGACAAAAATACCCCCATGCCCTGCCCTCCCCAAAAATAAACCACCACCAACTCTGTTGTGAAAACCACTCGGAAACTGAGAGAACTGGAAAAGGCTGAAGAACACTGTATTTCTGGGGCTAGGTAAGGGCTAAGAGTCTTGCCTGGTCAGCACTACACCACCTCGCTTCCAACCCTTAACCCTCCAGAAAAGAATCCATAGCTTACACTCCCTATGAAACACACATGGAAGGTAGGTATCTCTGAATCAGATTTAGAGTTGTCAGCCCACTGAGCTGGATTTTTCCAGGGCAGAGCCTACAGTGTGTCAGGACACGTCTTACCTTTTGTTTGAACTAAAACACGTAATACACCAAATAGCACAAACTCAAGTCTCAGCAATAAGATATAACAGCAAAAGGAAACATCGGTGAAAGGAATGTGTTAAACCAGACCTTTCAGACACGGGTGCCTCCCTGAACGTCAAAAATAGATGTCCGTGTCAGATCAGGATCACTGTTTCAATCCTCCCTTGGCAATAGGTGCTTATGTTATCTATTTTGAAAGCAGGACCAGCTCCCTTCTGACAGAGAACTGTGGGTGCAGATAAAAAGGAAAAGAAAATAACGTCTATTTTCTTTTGGTTCAGTAGCCTAACAAAGCATTTGCACGCAGCATGAGAAATTCCCATGCAATGTGATTGTCAGCCAGAGGAGACTCAAGATTCCACCTCTCATCTCCCAAAAGGGTGCACTTAACATCAGCCACAAGCACATTCTCTCCTGCTCTCTCACCAGAGCTGTAAAATGCGCTAAGATGAAGAAAAGGCTCACAGGAACACAACAAGGGCGAGCGTGAACAGCACAAGCTTTCTGTAGGACAGGCACAGCTCTGCCTCCCAGAACAAGTTGCCTACAGAATTTTTTAATTCTGGGCACTACCTGCAGGACTGCTTGGGAAAAGATGCCTGAACACACTGAAAGCCAGGCACTTGCAGCCAGCCATCGCAAAAAATACACTTTTCTTTAAAACGGAGTGAAGAACTAAAGGCCATGTTTTCAAGACAGGAATGAAGAGCTGACAATTTTTAGAAAAGTCTTGACAATAAGTTAACATCTACTCCTATAAATAACCTTTCTCAGTCACAGACTTCACTTCCTGCTGAAGGGAAGGCAGGAAGAAAAGGCTGAACTAGAGATATATTTAATTAAAGCATACGTGGAACAGGAATATTACTTGGTCAGGCATGTGCCTCACGGTCCAGTTACAGCCATTTGAGATAATTCCCACTCACCCACCCTCCTCCCAAGTCTTCCTTGCATGTATGATGAGCTGAGTGGGTTTGCAGCACTTGAAGTCTCCTAAACTACAGTGGAAGCCACCTATGTTCAATTATTCTTCACACTTACAGCTTCACGTCTAAATACAGTAAGCACGGCGTCTAGGATGGTATTTCCTTGTTAAAACTTCACAGAAAAAACAAGCATTAAAAAAGTGTTTCTCAATTCTGTAGTAACTACATTTCCCATGCTTCTGTGTAAGACCAGCTTTCACAGGGCAAGGGGGAACACAGTATGACAACAACCACCAAACAAAATAAAAATACTACAATCCTATAATCTCATAGTCAACATTTTGAACCTTTCGGCTCACTTCAGCAATGGACTTAACAATATGATTAGTTCCAGTAAAGTCAGTGGCATCTCTCGCATACTCAAGTGAGAGTTAAATCTCCTTGTTAAATCATGAATTACAGCTCTCCAGCAGAAGTAAATGCCGTATGTATTTCTCAGTATCATTCACCAGGAAGAGAGGTCTTTAATACACATTTTAAAAAGCATGCTAAAAATTTCTACCAAAATTTTTTAGAGGTTTAGGAAATCGCCTTGAAGAGCTTAGTTACTGCTGAGTCAGTGTAGATCAAGAATCAGAAGCCTCTATGCAGAGCTTTATTCCCACTGGCTTAAAATTATTTGTCCATGAACCCAAATACTGCATAAAAAGCTTCTGCACCTAGCAAAATGGGAATAACTCCCACCCTTTGGCAAAATACTTAAGAGAAATAACTGAAATACATTCTATAAATGTTACCTTCAATTCAATTACCATATTCCAAAAGTTAGGTGTTTCTGAGGAAATTTTTATTGCCCCAAACACATCATGCCTTAAACAAGAATTGAAAAGACAAGCAAGAATAAGAACCCAAGTCAAATACTACAACATTGTGGTGGGCTGACCCTGGCTGGACACCAGGTGCCCAAAGTCACTCTATCACTCCCCCTCCTAAACCAGACAGGGGAGAGAAAGTGTCATGAAAGCTTCATGGGTCAAAATAAAGACTGAGAGATCATTTGGGAATTACCATCACAGGCAAAACTGACTCAGCTCAGGGAAATTAGTTTTATTTACAGGGTCACTCCCACGGGGGACAGTCCTGCACAAACTTTTGCAACCTGAGTCCTTCCCATGAGCTGTAGTTCTTCACACCCTGCCCTGGCCTGGGTCGCTCCTAGGGGTGCAGCCCCCCAGGCCCAGCCGGCTCCAGCACGGTCCCCAGCACTGCCCGCAGCCCTGCCCCAGCCTGGGCTCCTCCATGGGGCCACAGGTCCCGCCAGGAGCTGCTCCAGCCCGGCTGCCCACGGGTCACAGCCTCCTCCGGGCATCCCTGGCCTGGGGTCCCAGGGGCTGCGGGTGGGGGTCTGCTCCCCGTTACCCCCCGGGGCTGGGGGCACAGCCTGCCTCGCCGGGGGCTTCCCCACGGGCTCCGGCGCCTGGAGCCCCCCCGGCCCCCTCCTGCCCTGGCCTGGGGGGCTGCAGGGCTGTTGCTCTCCCACGGGCTCCCTCCGCTCTCCCCCTGCAGCTGCCCTTGCGCAGGAACTTTCCCCCTTTTGAAACCCGTTATCCCAGAGGCGCTGCCAGCGTCGCTGCCGGGCTCGGCCTTGGCCAGCAGCGGGTCCGGCTGGGAGCCGGCTGGCATCGGCTCCATCGGGCACGGGGGAAGCTGCTGGCACCTTCCCACAGAAGCCACCCTGTGCCCCCGCGAACACAGCCCTCCACACAAAACCACTACAAAGCATTTGGGCATGTCGTACTACCGGCAGTTATATATGTGTGCGTGTATATATATACATATACGCACGCACACATACACAGAATGGCATAACTGTACAGGACTGAGGGGCTAAAAGAAGAGACTAGATTCATTACGGATAAATTTATCAACTCACACATGGAAAAACAACGTAGTCTCACATATAAAATGATGGGCTCTAGCCTGATCATTACCGCTTAGGAAGATCATCTAGTGTTACAACTGACTGTTTTTGCTAAAATGTAGCCTGATACTGAATGGCACAGTCAGAAGAGTCAATCTGATGTGACAAATTATTAGCAATGAAATCTGGAAGCGAGCAGCAGCGTTGGGAAAGCCAGCAACATAATTATGCCACTGCATAAATCCATGGTTTACCCACACTTCAAATTTAGCATGCAGTTCTGGTCTCCTTATCGCTCTTTCTTCCAGCGGGGCTCATTTGGCTTACTAAATAGACTAACCACAGGCTCAGGAAATCCTATATGCAGCAAAATGCTGAAGACAGTTTTAAATGAGCGTAGCCCACAAATTCACCCTGTTCTTGCCTTTTCCTAGGTATCTGTTTATACCCTTCTTTATCCCATGGAGGTTGAGTTGGATCAATTTTGAAGTCTGAATCAGCATGGCCACTTATACCTTCTTAGTCACTCCAACTTAGTGATCACTGAAAGCAGTATAATCACAATGACATAGTGTTTACAACTGCTCTGGAAACAGAAGCATTTTCTCATCAATAAATCAGCTGTTAACTTTTAGACAAGGCTTCCAGCCATTTTGCTGCTCTTGCAAACATAGATACTACATTTCATAAATGCCACAGTACTCACACTATTAGCATATACACATTTGAATTTTCCCACTGAAATAAATATCCCTAAACCAGATTTCTAGACTGTTTTAACTGTTTGTGATGCTATGCAACTTGAAAAAGAAAAGCCAAACTCAGCGTAACTTCAGTACACATTTTAATTATTTTAGTAGTGTTAGACAGTAGTATTTCAAGGCAGTGAAAATTACAGATCATCTACACATTTAAAGCTCTTCTGTGAAGAAGGAAGTTTTGAGCACTAGAAACATAAGACAGATTATGTACAGAAAATCCGGTAAAGCCTTTATGTGAATTTTTTTTTTCTTTATTGCCTGTTTGCAGCAGGGATGATGAAAGCTTTCAAAACATTTGCAGTAACTCAACACCAACAATCTTTCCTTTCCCAAATTACTATGCTGCTTCTGAATTCTCAACACTTGCCAGCTCAAAACTTGTCTACACTAAAAAAAAAAAAAAAAAAAAGGAAAGAAAGAAAGAAAAAGCCCTGCAAATGTGGTTTAGTTGCATTAAATACACTAATCCTAACCCACTCATGTAAATGAAGAGGCTACTGTTAGCATGTATTTCCACTCGTAAACTATTCACATCTAGTAAGTATATTGCCATACTATTTCTTTGTGACGTAAATTAATACCTAATCCAATACTTACTAATGTTTATTCTCTTCAGTACACAGTAGAAGCTTTATGTATATTAATGTTTGCCTTCTCCCCAACTCATTCATTGGAAGTCTCCTACTTGAAAAGTACCAAGTATTCTGAAATTATATTAATTTCATTTCTAAAAATAGGGAACAGGAGTACATATCAGAAAAACTGACATCAGCACATACGCTTACTGTCTCATGACAGTTGCAGCCACGAGCTTTTTTGTCGTCTAGCTAATACAGAGATTCATGTCTCTGTACCACAACTCCCCAGAACAGACTTTCCAAATGGTTTATGGGCTTTACTGTATTCGAGTAGCAGTAGATTCATCACTGAACAGCTGGAGTTTTGCCCAGGAAAACAAACTATATTCTATACTGAAGAGAGGGACATGATGATTAGGCCTTTCATATCCCTCTCATGTTGAAAATTATGGAATTATCAGAAAACTGTAATCATGAAAATGTTAAACTAAGGAGAATGTATTTTTACAGCAAATGAACATAATTATGTTTACCATATTTGGGCTCAAATTTGGCTGGCAATTCAGACTATATACAGACAGCAATATCTGATTCACTGTCACAGGATATGAATAAACCAGAGCAACCCAGTGTGAATAACTGTCTCCTTCCTATAACAAAACCAACGACTAGTGTGTACATAATACTCCAAATGCATTGTATACTACTACTGTAAACACCAATTTCACAAATAGTAGTAGTTGAATAGTTTTAACCTTAATTCTAAAAATCATTCTTTAACTAGGTCTTTGTAGCAGGAAAGTTGTTGAACTGTCAGAATGCTCTATTTCTAACAAATCTATGGGTTTTGATGTATTAGATAATGTAGAACTAATTTCTGTAGCTGATGAAGGAACAGTGGTGACAAGTAATTTGAGATCATAAAGATTAAAAAGGTAGAAACAGTAGCACGCATACTTCGTAACTTTTCCTCATGTTTTCTAAGCAAAAAAGCTGGTTTTGCGACTTGGGCACAGCATTCCCCTCCTCGTCAAGACCAGAATTTATTAATTAAATATAGGTGAGATTTTAAAACCACCACTAACTCATCCTGCATAGTTGGGGTCAAAACATGACTAGCTATAAGATCAAATGTAGCACCATTCCAGTTTATAAATCTCTAATACAAATGAAAAGGGAAAAATATAGCCAAATCTTGCCAACTATAACATTTTCCCCTTCAAGAACACCCAAAGCTTAGCGCTTATCTAGTTGTTCTGCCTGCTTTGCACAGCAGACAACTAAAAAAAAATATCCTTGCTCAAGTTCCTCAATATTCTGCAAATGCCATTAACTGGTTCAAACACAAGCTAAGCACTGAAGTCAAAAGGATTCTCCTTTTGCTTTTCTTCAACAAGCCCCTGTAATAGAGCAAATATCACCCCACCTTCAGCACAACACCAACAGCTTACATCTTTGAGACGCCAGTATCTAGTGCTTTCTATTAGCTGCTTCAGTAATCCTGCTTTCTATTTCAGTCCACAGAATAATTTGTTGTCTTTTATCCACACAATGTAAACGCCAAAATAGTCCACAGGTCAACTTAAAATCCAAAAGGGGCAAACTGAAGGCTGAGGAATGCAAGAGCAATCCTAGGTCTCCTCCATCCACTCCTTACACTGGCACAGCTGCAAGAAATTTCTGGTTTTCAAATAAATTAGTTACTTGGGTTTTGCATGTTCTTCCTAGGAAGACTAGCTTGATTAAAGTTATTTTCCTTTTATTAAGAAAAGCAAATACTTTAATATTTTAAGACTATTCTTTTCCTGCTTCTTTAAAAACAGAGTTAATACTTAAAAATGAAGTTTAATAGTCTTTCAATACCAATAAATCTACACATCTGGAAAATAAATCTCATTTTTTATATCTAGTGTAGACACTACCAAGGAATATAAATAACTTCACACAAGAGCTACTTACTAACAAATGCATACATGGAATTCTGCTGGCATGTCTCAGCAGCACGCATAGCTTTTCTAGCTTCCGGCTTTAAGTTGCTACATTAAGTATACAGCACGCAAAGGCATACAACAATCAAATTGATGTTCGAATTAATACTGATGTGATTTGATTGATGTAATGTGGTTTTTCCTTTAAAAAAATGCATTGGTTTTTGGTTATAAATTGTTCCCCAGAGAACTCACCAAATACTCCCCAACAAAATTATCAATTGTTAATTGAAAATTAACATATAAACTGAAGTCAGATCACCTTACCATGTCCTGAAAGTATAAGTACTGATAGTTTTATATAAACAACTAAGCCTTCCATCATGGGCATGATCTGTCACCAGACTATATGCCAAAATTTCTGCATTAAGTTGTGCAAGAATTTTTTTTGCCTAGCAGAGGATACAGTGGGATATTTATGTTAGTATAATACATCTTGAAGGTGAAACAGATGTAATGTTCTAATCCATACAATTAACATGATGTGATTGATATATTCAGTAGAAATCAAAATCCATATGTAAACCATAAGTTTAAACTTTTATTATTAGATCTTTCTGAAAACTCACATGTGTTCCCCCCGAAGCACCTAGTACCAACAGTCCAAGATACCACACACATGAATCAGTGGAAGATCCGAACTTCATAAGCAATTAAGTACATGCAACAGTATCTCTCAATATTCATTAACAGAGCTGAATTTTGTTCACTAATGAAGACTGGAAAGAAACATTTAAAATTTTAGGTGGTATCTTCTGATGTGTCAAGTATACTTAAAAAATTATTATCAACATGAAAGACTAGGCTTACATTAAACGATGTTTAAGTGATTTAAGCCATGCTGACACTCCCTCCCAGTGACATGTTGAGAAAGGGCTTTCTGCTGCAGAAATTGCGACACAATAAAGTTCTGCCAGCCATAAGACACTGCAAAGATGCCAAATACATTTATGCAACATTTCAATACCAGCTGATGCATCTATTACAGATCTGGCCTGACCCCTTTCAAATATATTTCTTAAGTATTAGATTTAGAACACGCGACCTTTTTGCCATCAGGACTGTCTGTGCAGAGAGCATGCTGACAGCCAGGACTGTCCCACTAGTACCAAGCACTGCCCATGACTAATCTGGCACCAGGAGAAGGCCACAAGACACAACAATAAGCATCAAGGCAACGCCTGGCAATTTCTACTTAATATATTACTACAACCCCCCACCCCCGGCACCATTTTTAGCCACTGTTGGATTTCCTTCCTTCTCCCCATCCCCCAACCAGGCTCCAAACCTTGAAGTAACCTTGTTCTGTTCCCCCCCCCCCCCCAAGAGACAGCTCCATGCCTGAAACATAACCTCTAATCTTATTTTCTATTTCTAGCATACAATTCACGACCCTTATCCCAATTTTTTAAATTAAATATCCTCCATGCTGCAGACTCCGCTTCCTATAGTCAGGATAGCCCACAGAGTACGTCAGAATTTATAACCATATGGTTCTTGTTTAGGACAATTTTACATTACTTTTAAGAGCATTAGAAACATACAGTATTTAGGTAATATAGGTTTAAAAACCTCCCCTGAAAAAGAGGTTTTCAATACTACTGCCAGTATTGCATTGCAATGAAACAACTTTATTTGTTAGAAGGTTTACATAAAGACCTTAAAATACAACAGATCTGCACTTCAGGGCAGTTTGCAAAGCAAAGCATTAACTTCCAGCAATTACTGATACTTGGGCAGTATCTGTGGACATTAAGCTAAAGTGTTACATATTACAGGGGTTTATTTCAAAGGGAAGTCTTCTCATAAATAGGTGGTATCAGACGAGAAGGGTTTTGCTTAAACTTCTTTGGGTTTTTGCAACAACATTTGTTTGTCATCAATTCTGTAACATTACTTACACAAAAGCAACTGTGGTCTACTGAATCAGATGTCCATCTAGGCCACAGTGGCAGTGGTCAAAATTCATACTTTTAATTATTAGCACTATCCATAACCCTCTTTCATATTTTTATCAATTATACCAAATTTGTACAGCTGCTAAGGCAAAATGTTCCTCCATGCACAAATTCTCCCACAAAAAGCACTTTGATACAGAACAGCTCCCTGAAGAACGAAAAAATATTTTTCTGTCTCCAAAGTGCTGAAAAACAAGAAGTTTCCAGGACGCGTCCCAGTCTGACACAGCCATGCCCTCTCAGAGCTGCACAGTTACACGTACACGTCTGCATTTTCATCAGCCACATGCCAACACTCTTCTGCCTACCCCAAAACAAGCTATTTCAGTCCCAGAAAACACATCCCCACAGAGCGTGGAGGGAACGCCTGCCACTGTTCAGCCGGCTGTGTGCTTACCCTGCAGAGAAGAACTGATTTAGTCACTGTGCATTAGTGCGTATCTTCACTTACACACAGTGAAAGTTAAACAGGCCAATTCTAATACATCCACATCCCAAAAAATTTACTCTAATGCTTATACCAAGTCAGCAGCTAGCCTTTCAAAATAAGGCCAACTATACTGATACAACTTTCTGTTGATTAATCAGAAAATTAGTCAGTCTAGGAGGTCAATACCAAAGAAATTGCCCCTTCACAAAATCACTTTCTGAATTATGTTTTAGACATAATCTGTTATGGGACAGCTTGACCACACAAACTAAGTTAGGAAAGGGAGAATAATCCTTGAGCTAAGACAGTGTCACATGTTTTGTTAAGTTTTTTTTATATATATATATATATACACGTGTGTGTATATATATATTATCAACACGTTTTACAATAAATACAGCTTTTTAAAATAAATACAGCTTGTTTGGCATTGGTATACGCAGGCAGTTCTAGTAGATACTGTTAGTCTGTTCTACTTTCTCCCACTCCTTCAGCTTTCTCCCCGTGCTCAGCAGGCCATCATTTGAATTTATTGGTAGTTCTACAGAAATTGAATAGTGTGAGTGGGAGGACAGCCTCTAGCAATTAAGAATAAAAGCAGGTAAGCGAGCATAAATCAGATTAGAGAAAAACAAGTGTGAGAACTTAAGGTAACAGAGCTGGATTTTGAAACGGACTGGAAAACAATAAACAGACACTGTAAAGCCCAGAGTTATCAATATAGGTATCAGACCAATTTATACTATGAAGCAAAAGTTAGCACAGTAACAGGTGCAGTGCAATCAGGTGTAGCCCAACATGATACATGCCTAGGCTGCTACTGGGGGCGTAATAATACTTTTTCCTTACTTAAAAAAATAAATAAAATTACACCGTCAACATAAATGATAACTGCAAATCAGGACTGCCTTTTCCTCAGCAAAAAAAGGATCCTATAACAACATGTTTTGAATAGTAACTTCATTGAGTCTTAAGGGTCAACATTTGAAAACTTCTCCACCCCACCCCTAAATGAGGGCTAGAAACATCTCAAGAAACCTCACTGAGATTCTCATGTCAGTGAATGACAGCCACAAAAATTCATCATAGCACTAGGAAAATATTCACAAGTATGTTTTCAAAAGGATATTGTTATTCAAACGGAAAAAGAGTATCACACCACCACTGTCCAACAAACCAACCATTTCAATTTATTAAATCCATTAAGCATTTTATTACTGCTGCATCCATAAAATACATAAATAGCTACTATAATATTGCTTGTTGATGTAAATACAATTCCAAAGATGGTTTCCCCACAGTTTCTGCCTTTAGTATGAATGTTACAGCAGCAATTCTAAAGTCCTCACTGAGGACAGTATTAAGGTCTTTACTTTTCCAGAACTGTTTCCACTCCCATCTTTAAGTGAGAACACAGTATAGGTGGTTTGTTATGTAAGAATATTCGTCATTAGTCATATAGACTGAAAACCAAGTATGTACCAAAGCAAATCCACACTTGACACCATTTTAAAATCTTTACTTCATAGGGAAAGGGCTCCTGCAGTACAATCACTGATGCAGGCTGAAAATGCATGGTAATTTGTGCCTTAATTTTGTATAGAGTATGCAATAAACATTCTACCAAGTCAGAACAACCCTTTTAACATACAACAGATCATATGAAACATTCAAATTTCTCAATGAGCACCTGGGAAAAAAAAATTAAGCTCACTGAAAATGTAGCTATTTTTTTAAAGTTTCTGAAAGGAAATCTGAGGATTTCTGAAAAATAATTATTTTCACCTACAGCCCACCAGCATCACCAGGTGAAGTCCTCAGAGAGCTAACAGCAATACTGTTACTACTATTGTCAGTACTGGAGTACAAAGAAATGAACACTAATCATCATAATGGTTAATTGTTCTGTTTGGTATTTAACAATGCAATTATTAAATTAATTATAAATTAAATTTAACAATTCAATTTTAAATATTAAGTATATTAACATGATCTAGTAAACATTATATTTAAGATAAAATTAGTGGCCAAAATAGACAACATGTGCCTTCTGTCTGCTAGCTGCAACAAATTTCCACAACACATCTCATCCAGCACACATGTGGCTTCCCTGCCAGGGCAGCCTGCTATGAAACCCACCTTCCCCCAAGAAGCCAGACGCTGCTGTAATCAACACCTCTCAAGAACCACAGCCAGAAGTCTTCTACTTGGACACACATCTCATCCAAGACATTCCCATATATTCACTCCTTTCAAGTTCTTCCAGCCCCAGTGGAACTCACACTGTGGCTGTGGCTCAGCCTGATTTTGGACAAGACATCCACTACTACTACTCCATAATCAATACTATGGAAACAACTCCTTCCACACATGTCTCTAGGACAGGTAAGCAAAATTATTACTTAGGCAAAAAATTCATCTTACATCTGCTTCTAAGATAAACCACTCACTAAGAGATCGCCACAGAACAATTTTAACTGTTTGGAAAAAACCCTGCTCCTAGACCCCAAGGCTCGCTCAAACTTCCACTACAGTTCTTTACTATGTTCTCCATTTACTGACAATACATCTGCTTCCTCATGTTTTCCCCATTAGGCAAGCTCTGACAAAAACCTGAACTTGTGTGTATTCTGCTCCTGAATTACTGATGGCAGCAGAAAGTGCAAATCACTACTGCACAATCAAACAAAACAGCTAACATGCTTTTGCAGGAAGGTTTTGCATCCATTCCTATTCTCCAAAGCATTACATGGAAAAAGCCTAGAAAATGGTGTTCCTACTACTAATAATGCTCCTTCTTTCCAAGGCTCCATGAGGATCTTGCTCTACTTCTACAGTTACTCCATTAGGCAATTACAACTTCTATATTCTGCATAGGCCTACAATATAAATCTGTAGAAATCTCTCAGGGAACACTACAACAAATAAACACAGGCATGCTACATTTATTTTCTGCATCTTCTTTTCAAAAGAGCTATGATAATATCAAGTCTGTAGTTACCTGCAAATTTTGAACACTGAAAATATATCTTACTGTCTTGCTTTCAATTCAACGTCCGTTCTATTCTCAATTTCTTGTTCCTACTTTTAGATTCACTCCAGCAAGCTTAAAAACCACAGTATTAGACAAGCATCCTTAGGCTAAGGTATTTATGTATTTTTTTTAATCTACAAGTAACAAAATAGATATTTCCTCCATACACCTAACAACTACCTGTTACATGCATATTACACAACATATGATGTCCTTTATTAAGGGAGTGAATTTCAATGAGTCATTTTCTCAACATTTCCATTCTAGAAATAATCACCTTCCTTCAAAGTGTCCAGTAACGTTATGCAGCTGCAGCAGACCACATCATTTTTCGCATATTATTTTATTAGAAACAATGTGTTCTAAAGTCAGAACTGGGACTAACCACAATCGGAGTATTATTTGATACATCAAGGGATTTTTTTATCCTCAACTACCACTTGCGTATTTCTGTGCTGCAGGAGAGTTTAAGCACTGCTTCAGCTGCACAGACACTAACACTCATACCAAACTGAGTTTAGAACAACAGGAAATCTTTCACATTTTCAGCACGGCAGATTTCTCTCCCCATCTTTCAGTAACATTCCAATCCTCACTGTGTAATACACACAAACAGGAAAGTTTTAAATGTGAATTCAAGTGTAAAGCAGCAAAAAAGCAGTAACAGTAGGAACAAAAATCATCACAGGGAGAAAAGGAGAGATTCAGCAGCATAAGAAAATTCAATGATTGTGGGCTTGACAATGAAACTGATGGTTATTTTAACAGTGTATCAATCTAATGATATTAAAAATTGAGATTAAACTATATTTTAGGGCTCTCAAATGCTATTAGTAAGGCATCCTGCTGCTTTTTGAGTTGCTGTATGGATATCACCAAATCATTTTAAACAGCGTAGCCACTTGTAAAATGGAGTCTTATCTCCTCTTATAGCTAATGTTTCTATTCCAGATTGAATAATTATTCCACAGGCTGCTTTTCATATTTTTCAGGTGATTATGCTGGCATTTCTTTGCCTCTAAATTTGAAACATAGATTCCATTTATGCAGACATTTCTTTGTCCAGATTTAGGACAAAACAGTGGATTTTTATTGCGCAGAAGTGGCATTTACTACTAATAACAATTTTGATGTTATATTAAGCAATCTATACTAGTAAGTCCCTAGAACATACCTACTCATGAAAAAACACCAATGAAAAAAATCTTGTGGCATCTAAGTTTTTACCACACGTCAATGCCGTAAAAAAATACCTCTCATCCTCATTTATACCAATTTAATTTTGTTATTCATAAGTGAATGAAAAGTCTTTACCTAACTATTTGTTAATTCCAGAAGATTACACTTAGTCTCAATGATTACTCATCGAGTTCATGACCATGAGTAGTTGCTTTGCTATGCTTCTTACTAGTCTTCCAATATGAAGGTTATGTACAAAGAAACCAAAATCTTTGAACAGAGAAAACAAACAAGAAAAGAAGAAAGCAGGAAAGTCATTCCAGTGTGAGTGAGTAAGCCACAAGTACCTGCCACACAACCTACAGCTTACCACCAGCCCAAGCAGAGGCAATACTTTCCATATGGAAAAACACAAGCAGCAGTTTTAGAAAAAAAAAAATTTCACCAGTGAAAACAAGAAACAATGCAACCCTTCATATCAACTACAAAGCATCATTTTCAAAGTATTACTTATAAAAATGCTGGCTCTTACCAAAAAGATACAGGTGGTCTTATCTGTGCTGGAATACACAACTGTTGTTCTAAGACAGATCTTGCATTTGAGGACCTGTACTGGTATGTAAGTCAACTTGTCAAATGCTTCCCCTCTCTGAGGGATATTCTATAGCTGCAATTACTATTCCCTGCTTTTTTTAGAATATATTAAGTGGGTCTTCTGGGATCACCAGGTTTGGACTATTTCAGATGGAATACTGTCCCCCACAACACTGTCTTTTGGCGAAAATGCTATCTGCCTGTGACAGTGCATGGGAAGTGAAAGCCAATGAATTACAGGTCTTTCAGTCAATGGTGTGACGTAAAAAGAAGAAAAAAACCAAACACGCTCACAATACAAACCTTTAGAGACAGCTAAATAAGGGATAAGAAGTCCAAAGTCAACAGCGCTTTGAGGCACAGTCATGTTTTTCACATGATACGAAGCACCATGATCAGTATTCACACATACCTAGTTGCACAATATTTGCCCCAAGTCTACTGTTCCAAATTACACCAGTTTCAGTTTGCTCACATCAGGATTCATTTTAAAGAAAAATATTTATAATAGACATAGCATGCAAGATGCCTTGCATTCATATTATAATTTATTCCTCAACACACTGAACAATGGGATCACAATACAGCATACCTTCCTATCTATGCTTGTAATTATGAGGACTGTATCACTTACAGAACCTTAAGTTAAAATTATGTAGTGTATTAATTATGTAGTGTAGAACATTTCATAAGCTATACTTACCCTTGTTTTTCTTGATGTATGATTTAATGTGCAGTAAAAAACAACCCAACACAGCAGAGATGAGCAACTTGCACTCCGGAACAGAATATATCAAATAGCATATGCAAGGAAGACAATATATTATTTCCCTGAAACCACAAGAATTTTTTGAAAGAAACAGACTCATCAGTGTTAAAACAATTTCAGAATAAAATACAGACAACTTTTAGCAGAAAGGCACTGACTGAAATACGCAATTTTCTCCTATTTCAGGATGCAACTTAAAATATCAGTAACAACATGCTGTATCAGACAGAGAAAAGCATCTACTGGCTGTACTGTGAAGCTGAAAAAGCCAAAAAAAGTGAATGTCTCAGGAAAAAAGCACAAACAAACCACAACTTAGCATCATGGCAAGTTTTGTCAGTCATTTTAGCAGTAGTCTTCATCTATCACAACGTACAAAGTTGAGGATCAGGAACGCCTTTCAAGTGGAACAAACACATAGCAAAAGGTGTTGAAACACAAGAGAAAGCAGGCTAGGCAGACATTTTCCATGAAGACCTCCCAAAGTTCAAAGGATGGAGAAGCACGCGTTTAAACACAGAACAATGAATAAGAGGGTAAAAGCAGGCAATTTTGAAGAGACCAACAGCAACATGCTAATCTATACATATTTCCTCAGAAATTGACTTGAAGTTTTAGTTTAAAGACACACTAAATTGTCACAAAACCCCTAGGTGGCAATGTATCGAACAAGCAACAAGCTCTGTGCAGCTCTTTAAGAAAAAATTAAACTTAATATATTGTACCTCTAAAGCCAGAGGAGATATTCAATCATGAACTCTGGTACCTGTAGCCACAGCAATTCACACACCCAGTATTCAGTCCAACAACATGTCTGATTCAAGCACACTCCTCAGAAAAGTGTCCAGAATCAAAGACACCACGGAAGGTTTTAGAGTAGTAACTCTCTGACATCCGCCCAGCAACAAATTAAATAGCGCTAGGGATTCAGTGACAAACACCTCCTGATGCTTGAAAGACAGCATCTATGATTTGAAAGGGAGCTCTGCAGCCAGCACGGTCACCGTGATATGGTAAGAGAAGGCAGAGTGAGAGAGGAGCTAGAATCTTTTAATACATGTCCAGGGGAAACATAATTAAGAGGCAAATCATGGTCTCATTCATTTGTCCAACTGTATCAGACAATCCTAGTCAAGCCTTCTAAAACTCAACTGTTCTAGAAACTAAAATGAAAAAAAAAAAGGGGGGGGAAGAAAAAAACTCCTTCCCTGCTGTGTCTTCAAAGGAAGAAAATGCACTTCTCCCAAAAAACATTTCCCTAAATCTTGTGTGTCAACTACAGATTTACTCAATCATACCAATCCATCACCACAAAAATGTAACATTCCTATATAAAAACAAAAAATGTATCATTAGTGGTTTTCAACAGATTTCATATCCAGCAACATCTGCAGAGCAATAGATTTCACTCAACCAGCCCAGGATCTTTTTTTAACCACAAACCCAAGCAACAGATTAATTTCAAAATAGCACAGGTCAGATGTACCACTCTTCCACACGGATAAAGCAGTAAGTACCCTTGACCAAACACTGCCGAACTAATATGCTGTCCCACCACCCAAATTACTTTTTCAGTTTTAAGACCAAATATTGTATGAAAGCTCACATTTAAATTAGGGATAACTTGGATCTGCATAATACCTCTGCTAAGGTCAACTTGTGAACAAACTCACATTTAAATTCATGGCCAAATTTTATATTAAGTTTGCTATTACAAAATAACTTGTTTAAAACTTTAAAATACTCCCTCTTCTTTGGACCTGAAATGAGGTCAAAGGGCTGAATTCGACATCACAATCTGTTGCCCTGGAAATCATTGCAATCTTTAAACAAAGAAGTTTATTATGAGATCTAATAGGATTGCTTGAGAAAAAACATTTTCATTCTCTTCCCAAAAGCAACACAAGACAGACAGAAAGACTGGAAGCTCTGAGTAAGGGCTCTTCCAACATTTTAATACAGAACCAAGAATATTCCCCATAACAGTATAGATGCTCCTTTTTTCTCAGGGTTTTGTTCTAATAATTGGCATTTCCTTACACACCCCATACAGTTTCAATCAGCATGGAAGTCTAAGAAAAATAAGCCACAGAATTAAAGTCCACTTACACTTGCATTAATTTAGGAAATTTAATTTTTAGTTAACCTATCCTGCTCTTCTATACACAAATTTCAGCAACCTCTTTTCAAAAATAGCTACAACAGAAGCACAAGTTACAACACTACCAAAACCTTAACTTTGCTTGTATCACAAATTGTGTACCTACACTGTTAGACAATTTATTTGTACTCCACTGAGTTAAAGTACACCCACTTGGCTCTCCGTACAGTGGAGAATGTACAAGTATCCACTCAAACCTCTGCTTTCCTGCCGACAACAGCAGCAACCTGGCAGTCTCAACTATTTCATTTGCACTACTCAGAATAAAACTCAGTAAAACAAAATTCCAATCACTACCAAATCTTACACTTTTTTTCCCATTCTCTTGTGCTTTTTATTTAATAAAAGAAAGGTTTTATCTTTCCTAAATGATACATGCATATTTAGCAGTAGACCTATTTTTCAGCACCATATTAAAGTTCTTGACTACATCATCTGCTTGTAAATGTTCATCTCATGTAGTAAACAGGGTATAACTTATTACCTTATTTAAATATTTGTGAACTATGTTGCTCAGCCAAAAAAACACAAATACCTAACTATGTCTTTGGTAAGAGGCTACGTAAAGTTTATTCTGGAGCTATGAAACATATACTAATGAAGTTGGATTCCTAACAACGTATTTGCAGTTTTATTTTAACACTATTCTACATCACCTGACTTTCAATTCCTGCTTAGACAAAGAACTGCAGACCACTCAACAGCAGGCAATATAGCTATTCTTCCCTTCTGCCAAAAAAAATCTCCTGTTCTCAAGATCTATCCATCTTTTACTAAATATAGGTGCCTTTAATGATGAAAACCTGCATTCATTTTTACTTTCATTTGACAAATGTGGTTTCTTCTGAGCATTTGGAGATGACTAACTCATTCTACATTGAATTTACACTGCAAGATGCATGCAGAAGAACATACGGATCTGGAAGAATGGAATTTTTAGGTAGCCTCTTCCTCCTTCTACATAATACCATCTGGTGCAGGACTTGCAAATAGCATTCTGAGAAAAATTTTGAAATACTCAACAGAAAGATTATGTTCCTCAAATCTTCTGGAGTCTGACATAGAATTACATTTACCCGAAGTGATCTTTCCCCTGTGATACTCAGTCTTTTACCCAAGCTGTGAGAATGCAGACACAAAAAAATTCTTTCAATAAGAAGAGTGTTTCTGTGTCTGTCCTTCCTAGTCACTACAGCTTTCACTGGTTTTCAGCATTTCTGTCATATGCTAGGCCACGTAAAAAGTGTCTAGCTTCTTCAGGATGAGATTGCCAGCTTCCAGTATTTTTACGGAACTTTTTAAAATATTACTTTGTACTTCAGACTCCTAGGAAGCAACACTTAAAAGATCTCCAGATTCTTCTGGAATGTGAGCTGTAGACATTCAGGTGCTTTATCTTTCTCTGAGGAAGCTCTCGTGCTTGGACTCAAACTGCTCTTCTAAGACACAATCAGCCAAGTTCTGTAATCTGTACAGAAGACCATAAGTTCAACTGTCATTAAAAAAACCCCACAACCTAAAAACATTGCTCTGAATATCCTGGTATCAGACAGATCATGTGGACATGCTTCAAAGTATCTAGTTTTACCCCAGTAAATCCAGAGGAATTCCCAACACCATCCAGAAACTCAAACATACCAAGTTATCACAGTGAGGCAATCTACTTGGGAAAATAAAAACACTCAGTTACTGAGAGGATTAATGATACATTTCGTGGCTAGCTAACTCTCACACAAATCAATCACACTAGGGATGCCTGAGAACAAGTGGACAAAAGGTCCATCACAGTCCTTCCTTCCTAGTCTTCTCCTACTTTCTCCTCTACAAAACATTCCATACATTGCTTTACAGTTCCCAAAACACAGCATGTTAGAATAAAGCTCTAAAGAATCAAAGCTAAATATTATTTCTACCAAGGGAAATAAACTTTCCCTTATGTTCAGAAACTTTAAGTTGAGGAGTTTTGTTCGGTTCCCAGATTGCACAGTACACTGCACAAAGCCTGTGAGGAGTTTTCCATAACTGGACAGTACCACTTAAATGTCAACTTTGAGTGCACAACTGATCACGCCTAAAACACTGTTATTAAACAACCAGTTGACGTGTTGTAAGTTTCTAACGCACACGTAGTGTGAGGAAAGAACAAAAACAGAACACCTAAACCTGAGAAGGGGAGGCTGACAAGGTGATGGAGAGATCTTCCCGTTGAAATAATCCGTCTTTTGCAATGCTATTGGACAGAATGCTTACCACAAAACATTAGTATCTGACAAGTACCCCACTGAAACATGACCAGATAAAACAAAACAGAGAATCACATAGACCAGAAAACCCTAACCACTTGAAAAAGCAGAAAACACTTAGAAAAGTAAGAAACAAAAGACCACAAAGGAGTAGAGCTATGTTGCAGGACAATGAAAATCTAACTAGCCTATAACAAATTATGCATCAGTCATTTCAAGGGGAAAATTTTACTAAAAACATAGGCAGGAATTTGTCACTATTTAGGAAGGTGTTGTATGTTTTGTCAGAAATTATTTTCTCTGCTGTGAGTCTAACAGTAAAAACACACAAGGTAAAAAATTTTAACATGGACAGCTACTTTACAGCAAAAACTTAGTAAATTTATGTTTTGCTTTTTAGCTAATACAGCAACAATTCTATCTACTAGTGCTACCATGTTCTCCTATGAGGGCTTTCCTTAGAAGGGAGAGTACTTACTTCCTTCATGAGAACAGTTCTTCAAAGCAAAGCCCTAGTACATCCCACTTGAAACCTGGACTGTTTTAATGAAGAGTTCCAATAGGTGCCTGCCCTGATAAACTGCCATACGTTATCAGTAGACTGAAACCAATGTACCACCGATGGTATGCAATACCACAGCTGGAAAAATGTCTGACTTGCTATAAAGGCTCTTGAAGATGCCTGAAAGCCTCACAAAGCCCCAATTACTCCCACCTCAAATAATACCCATTCTGCTCTGCGCTAACAGACACCTCAGGATTCCCTCAGCCACACTGGAGTACTTCGCATTCCCCTCTTCAGCCCTTGTCTTTCATTCTTCAAAGTTTAACCAGCATTTCCAGACCCTCTATTCTGCTCTTTCCCACACACCCACCCCTCTTTTCCTTGTACTTTAAGGATGCTGCAACCCAAGTCCCTAGAAGACTGTTTGCCTTATGCCAAGTTTATGGCCTTAGTAGAACCACACAGATAAATCCCCCGAAATTTATCTTAAATAATCAATGCATTAATCTTCATTAATTACAGCAGAGTAAAACAAAATTCAAGACCACAGTTCTCAAAATAATGTCTTGTCTACATTAGAGCACTTCAAAGTGAAACACACCTCATTAACACCAATATCATCTTTTTTAAGTTTCATAGGAAAAAATTATTTCTTTTTTTTTAATTACTCTTTTTGGCAGAATTCAAGGACTGGACCAAAACAGTTTATTCACAGAACACTGGAAGACTGGGATCATATCAGACCAAATCAGCAATTAACCTGCAAAGCAGTATTCATGAAACAAATGCCTCCAACTCCCCACACACACACCCTAACAGTTTCTTTGGAGGCAGAAGGGGTGAACGTCTAAACGCCTCCTGCCATAAAAATATCTTGAGGTACACAAACAGCAGAAGAGAGAAACCCACGCAAAGCCAGAGGCACAATGAAACACAACTACTAGTAGCTTTTTCTTAGTGAGTTTGGAGTCCATCTTTAACAAATTCTACTTAACTTCCAAAATATTTTTTTCATCCTACCAGGCAGAACTTCAGATTTCACAGATATCAAGAAACAGCACCTTCTATGGTTTAGATCTGCAGTCCCCATACAAGCTTCCAGTGCTGCTTTCAAACACCAAACATACAAAATCTAAACAGAACCTGGAATACGATACTGCCTGGAGAGCACAAGATTGCTCACGGCACGTTACTAATAAATTGTTGTTACACAAAGGCCAACAAAGGTTAAGAAATACTAATCCAGACATATCACCAAGCTCTAGGAGGACCAGTGTGATTATAATGCAGATTTTGCCAAACCTAGCAGGGCCAGCTGCCCTCTGAGCCAGCCCCAGCACAATGTTTTGTGATGAGGTTACCCATGCTGCTGGAAATGTCATCTTTCATGTATGATACAAAACCCCTTCTATAGTTACTAACAATACCCTGGCATTGTTTGCAACATGCAGGGTGTTGCTCTGGCTAACATCCAACTCCAGTAATAATATTCTACCTACCTACAGTAACCACAAGATGATACTCTTCATTTTCAGCCCCAAGTGGCTTTGCAGTGCAGCAGCAAGCTCTTAAAGAATTGCCATACTTCACTGCAAGTTCTGCATTTCACTGTGCATTATCTGTCTGCACAGATCAGGCATGTCTCTCAAACTGTAGAAACACCTTGAGATTACTGGAAATAAAGGAGCTCTTTTCATACGGCACAATTAGTCATATCAGCAGTGATAGCTATTTTGAGCAGCACCCATTAATCACTATCATTAGCAGGATTTCTGGTGTACCAGCATTCATTGTACCAAGAACAAGTCTTTTCCTATTACAGTACTAGTATATAAACAAAAGCAGCAGCACAATTTCTCTTGACACAATCCTGGTTTGAGTAACGAGAGGCAAGTGGCAGCACTTAAAACTACAGTCAATTCAGGGTATAAAGGAAAGCTTACTTAAAACTTTTAAGACAGCAAAAATACAGCTGATTTGCTGCAAAGAAAAAACTGGCTATCATTTGTATGCTGGGGAAGAAGAGGTACTGAAAAGTAATAAATAATGGGAAGAAGTAGGGGAAAAAAGCTCTCAGATTGGAGACAGCAGGGAAAAATACTGCACAGAAAAATAAGGTTCAAGTGGAAAAAGATTCAAGTGATCAAATACAAGTTGCTGCCTAAGAAGTGGAAGAAACCTAGACTTCTCTTTAAACATCTGTAGCAGATATTTTCATATTACTTTGTATGAAGGATTACTTACCTGCTGATCAAATTTCACTCTCAGAAAAGACCTTCCACTAGAAAAATATTCCCTGCATGCATTATTTCTAGTTTCCTAACACCCCTGAATAACTCCTGATTTAGAATGAGAAAACGCCAACAGAAGGATCTATGCCTTACACTGACCTAGGAAGCAGCACCGCAAGATGCATAGGAAGCAGAAGTTCCATGCCGCTTCCAGCCCGGCTCCTCACACCCCAAAGGTTCCATGAAGCACCAGAAATGTGTATGTTGGCCTGAAATACACCTTCTTCACAACCACCGATTAAGTACTTAGGAAGTCCTCCTTTTTAGGAGGATAAGTATGGAACAGAAAATAAAACAAGAAAATGAAACCTTATACAAGTCTTCAACTTGGAAAAACAGCACAGAAGAAGGGTCCAGCTTATCTACTGTAGAAATGCTGCCCGGTAGAAGACTCCAGCCAAATGCAAAATCACGCTGATACCCATGATACACAAAGAGCACCTGTGCACATACCAGGACTGGCCAACGCTCCTGATCCTGTGAGCTGCATACCAAAACCTTCATATGGCTGGGAGCTACACAACACGTATCACGTACCTCAGAAAGGTGAGGGAAGCGGAGTGTACTGTAGGAGCTTCAGCTGCCCTGTTGCCCATGGAAGACAACAGCTCTTCAAGAGCACCACCACCCCTCTGCAAGACAGCAAGGGCCGAAAAAATACAACAACATGGCGCAACAGCGGCCTTAAAATCCACAGCAACCTCTCCCCCAAGCTCCAGATTTGAGACTGACTAACAGCCACAGGGGCTGTTACAAAACGAGGTGCCATTTTGGGAGCCCAGCCTCCACCTTTTGCCTCCGGAGCCGCGGACTCTGAGAGGCCACGCAGCTCATGGCAGCTACACACAGCCAGTGTGTGCCACCCTTCAAGACACGGAGACATCTGTTCCTCTATAAAACCAATAATAATCATCATCATGGCTGATTTATACCTGCAACAAGGTTTACGATCTCATGTAAAACAAACAAACAAGGTCTCTCAACTTCCTTCAAATTTCTAAGCCAACATCCACCTGACAAATACATACCTGCACCATTCCCTTTCCACTCAGAGGGTAAAACCACCTCAAGCAAGGAGAAGCAGAGATATATTAGTAAAGTTTTAAGCTACAGCCCAAAACGAGTTATCCCCTCCCGCTTACGGTTACTATATGCACAACAACGTAGTAAAACGCTCGGTACCAACAACCAGCACTTCCAGCCAGCACCAGGTGAAGGATCCGCACCAGCACAGCTCACCGCAGCGGCCGCCCAGCCCGAGGCGCTCCCGCCCGCAGGCCTGCGGGCCGGGGGCGCGAAGGAAGCCCGGGGCAGGCGCGGCGGCGAGGTGCGCTCTCCTGAGGCCGACGCTACAGCCCTCCCGAGGGGCAGGTCCCACCGGCACCGCCCGGCAGGCCCGCACGGCCAGCGGGACCGCCCGCCACCGGGGGCTGGCGGCGCCCGGCCGGGCCGCCCCGCCCTGAGGCGAGGCCCCCGCGGCGGGGTCTCGCTGCCGGGCCGGGGCAGGCTGGCGCCCCGGGCGGCCCTGGGTCACTATTTAGCAGGAAGGTGCGCAGGAATTCCCGCAGGCGCAGTCCCAGCCCCCGCCGCGCTCCCCGGGCTGCCCGTACACGGGTCACGGCAGCGGGAAGGGGCGGCCGCAGCCTCGCCACCGCCCCGGGCTGCGCGCCCGCGCCGTGCCGAGGCTGCCCCGCCGCCACAGGGGCGGCCCGGCCCCGCCGAGGGAACGCGGCGACAACCCCCGGGCCGCGCCCCGGGGCACCGCCGCCGCCTTCCCCCCGCCCGGAGCTCCTCCCAACCCCGGCCCCTGCCAGCGCCCCCCGCCGCGGCCCAGGGGGCTTCCCCCGCGCGGCCGCTGGACGCCGAGCTGCCCTCCCTCGCGCCCCGTCCGCCCCCCCGCCTCGGCGCCCGGGGAGGGAGGAGCGGCGGTAACGCCGTCCATGCCAGCCCGGTGCCTGCCTCGCACCGCCAGGGCCCCGCCGGCCGGGCTGCGGGGCTGCCGCCGAGCCGCCCGCGGGCAGCGGCCGGGGACAGCCCGCGCCGTGGGCCGGGGGGGGGGCCGGCGGGAGCGGGGGCTCGGCGGCGGCGCTCACTCACCTGCCCGCGACAGCCCCCGCCGCGCGGCCAGCCCCGCTCTGTGTACTCCGGAAACGGCGGCTGCTCCGCGGGCGCCGGGGAGGGGCCGGGCCAGGGGGCGGGCGGAGCCGCGAGTGACAGCGGGAAGGGGAAGGCGGGAGAGGGCGGGCGGCCGCCGGCGGAGGGCTGAGGGAAGGGCAGGGGGCGGTGGGCAGCGCGGCACCGGGGGTGCCCCGGGGCGGGGGTGATGGCGGGGTGAGGTGAGGTGAGGAGGGGGGCGGCGGGCTTGTCCCGGCGAGGGGATGACAGGGCCCGCCCGGGACGGGCCCCGGCTGCGAGGGGAGCGCGGGTGAGGGAGGGCCATGCAGAAGGAGAGGGGAGAAGGCAAGAAAAATCAATGGGCCAGTATGTTATAAGTGCTCGAAATCATGAGGTTTCGCATCACGTTGTGTTGCGGTCAGGTGCGGTGTCCTTCCGCGGCAGAGCGGTGTGTGATGGAGGTCCCCGTGGCACCTGCCAGGCACTGTGTGCCTCTCCCGCTCAGGATCGCTACTGGAGAAACTGCAGAAGTCAACACTGCTGTTAAATGGATTTATTTGGGAATTAGGTAAACCGCATAAAAATTATCTCAAATTGATCCCTTATTGTCATGGTGCTGCTGGCTTTGGGAATTGTTTGGAAAGAGGCCTGGTCTACGATGGCTTTGCTGTGCGAGTTTAAATGGGTTGGTTATTATTTCTCAGGCTTCATGCGTGTTTTGTAGAGAAAAGTTTGCTGTGCAATACATTGTATTTTCAAATCCTATTTCCCCAGAAATAGTCTTCTGTAAATCCTGTCTTTCCTAGTAGAAGGTGATTATATTTTATTTCCAAGGCTTATTTAGAATCTTACATTTTAAATGGAACAAACATTTAATAATGTGCAGAAATGTCTGGCAAAAAAACAAGGTAATGTGTAATACTAGGAGAGTAGTTAAAAGCTGTTGGAATACATGTAAGCAAAATTTTGTCTACAGGGCTAGGCATCCAATCATCTGGCTGTAATTCCCCCCCCCCCCCCCCCAAGAAAAAAACCCAAACCCACACACTTGGATATGATACTAATAAAGTGAAAATAACAGTAATTTCCACCAGTTTCAGTGCTGCTAATCAGAAAACTCTGTGGGAAGAAGTGAAATTGTCAATTTATCGGACACCTTCTAGCCACAAGCTAGAAATAGTCCTCAAGTAGCGTCTGCGGGGAGCTGCCTAGGAGCAATCTGTGGCTTTGTTTCCTTCTCCATAACAGATGGTTGCTGGCAGACAGGGCTTCTCATCAGTGCGTTTCCTCCGAACTTTTCTGATTCTTGCATGTTTACTAAGTATGTCTCTTCCTAGTAAATTTAGTTCTCAAATTAAGAGATACCTGGGAAATACTTGGAAAAACACCAGGGAACAGAAGGCTGTCATATTGTTGGCTCCTTCAAGAAAGGGGAGTGTTGGAGTATTCTTTGTACTGGAAGAGTGCAGTTAAGGGCTGGAGAAGGTACCGTTGTTGTTGCTTTTAACTAAATGTTAAATGAAATGCTGATTTTTAAAAAGATTAAAAAGACTAATGAGTTTTCAACAAGTTTTTGATTGGAAGGAAGTATAGGTATGAAGTGGAAAGACTGAGTGTAAAGGAAGTCAGAAGGAGCTGAAGAGGAGAGGAATGAGAAATTAAATTAGTGGGATGGATTTTCCTTCCTCCCAGGCCAGAATCTGAGGTTACACCTCAAAAGTAATCCAAAAAAGCCCACAAAATGCCACTGTTTTTTTGTTTTTGTGTTGTTTGGGGGATTTTTAATGAATGAAGAGAGAGAGAGATTAACACGCACAAACAGACATGTATTTCTAAGGATACTGGTACTTCCTATCTTTGGGAAGCAGGGTGGTGATTCTGGAGCTTTTCAGCTGCCAGCAGCCCTCCAGGAGCTCAAGTGTTGCTCTTGTGCTGAGGTTGTGTTTCTTAGCCAGCGCAGAGCAGTGCTGAGGACTGTTTTAGGAAGAAGCAATCCATTCAGGAGTTGCTAAGGCAAACATTACCACTCACACTTGAGTCTTGTTGCATGTGCAGCCCAGGCCTGTCCAAAAAGAAATCTAGAATCCCTGGTGAGCTATTGACCTTTTTCACCTGCAAACTGTTCTGCTCTCTGGAAACCACTCTGCTCTCAAAGCCACATACCTTGCAGTTCTGGGTCATAGAAGAGCATGATGTGGTGCTACATCATAACAATCTCCCGCCCTGATGAAAAGCTGGCAAATTATATTGCACTAGCTGATGGCCATCCACCAGAACTTTTCCTAATAGTGCTATGTGTTTTACCAACGTGCAGTTTTACCAAAACAGATCCCAAAACTACAAGAAGCCATGCTGACTAAAGCATGCTGTATTCACAGGCAGAGTTATTTTCTACAGACCTAGTCTTACAGTTCGATACAATGCATTGACCATGTTCCTTCACACTGTCAGGTGGTGCCCAAATCTGCGCCATATTTTGTTATCCTAGTGATTTAATTGCATTCAGTGGATCTGTGCAGAATTTGGTTCTGTCAACACTGATGGTTGAGTTACACATAATAAGCATATTTTTTTTAACACATAACTGTCTCTGAAGATCAGACACTTCATTTGAAATTTATTATAGATTAAGTTTATAGATTAAGAGCATAAAGGCACAGAAGACTGGTAAGAATCCTGGCCTTAAAGCTAATATGTTTTAACCAGATGGTGGGAATTTAAGACAGACTGAGAAATAAATAGGGAGTTCACACTTCTTAATATGAACAGGGTATGAAAACATTCAATTCGGCAGAAGTGCATAATAGCCAATGAATAATAAAGAGGAAACTCTTAAGGACTAGAAGATATGTAGTGTAGAAATCGATTCTGACATTGTACAGTAAGATTACTTTCTTGAATGCTTACAGTGATGTATTTCTACTGAATATCTGTTTCTATTTTGTGAATTCTAAATACTTTGAAAGATGGTAGTGTAATTAACTATTCTGAAAAATCATATGTAAATCAGCATAGAATAGATGTATTCAGTTATATTTATGATTTTTCTATTGATATTACATATGTGTGGTAAATGGTACCTATAGCAAACCTTACTTGCCAGTGGTTCCAAATAAGAATTGGGGACTGGGCAGCATAAAAATGCAATCACTGCTAAACTTAACTCAAATGCTTCCTGAATCATCTATTTAGGTATATGATGGAATAAAAAAAACTTTTGCTTTGAGTTATTTGTTCAGAAGTAGCAGGAGTGGGCTTGGACCAGTGGTTTGTAAATCTTCAGACATAAGGAGGCCTCAAATGTCATGGAGTTAGTCCTTCACAATTAGAGATCAGCATGCTTTTATGGTTGGAGTCAATGATCATAATGGTCTTTTCCAACTTAAATGTTTCTATGATTCTATGTGAAAAGTGCTTTCCAAGACCTCCATTGAATAGGAAGGGAAGGAAACCAGTGCACTGTTTAAACAAAATATTTAACAATGTTGTTTAGAGAGAGAGGAAACCAGCTTTGAAATTTATTATGAGTGCAACTTGATGTTGTGGGCTGTAAGAGGAAGAAATCATTAGCTTGGGGAAAAAAGCAGCACTGGCACAATAGTCCTGTGCAAATGTTAATAAGGATGTGCGTATCAGCAAGGTGTGGGGTAAGATTAGGAGGATGAATGTTAGTAATAAAATCCCTTGAGAGTGCATTGTCTTGTTAAAGGAAAAAGCTAATTTACAGGATGTTGTTGTTTCTGTTGATCAGGTAGAGATAGGTTTAGGAAAAGGAAATGCAGGTAAAACCAGGGTGATTTTGGAACACAGACTTGATCACTAATATCCTATTGTATCAGGAGTGATTTTCCCTTTGTGGTTACTAATTTCTGTGAATGCTGTAGTGATAATATGTTGAAGTAGAGGAGGAACAGCAGTAGTGTTGCATTAAATTTGGACCGTGTATTTGCAGTGGGAGGGTAAGAATGAAAATGCAGGTTTAGATCTAGATATGTTATACAGTTTGTACAGTATGTCACAGTCCTTGTGGCTTGTAGCCTAACTTGCTCTTGCTGTCTGAATGTTTGACAATGCAGGCATACACGTAGGCAAATAAGATTTCTAAAAATACATTTCACAAATCATCCATTCCAGCTGTCAGGATGAGAACAGTCCTTTTGTCCCGCAGCCTAGCACAACTAAAATTCTATTTCAGACAAGTGAAATTTAGTTATTTGCTGCCTGACAGGAAAACTGCTGACCTATGCTTTATACCTCTCAGTAAATCAGGTTGTGTCCAACCTGAGGCTTAAAATGAGAATTGGGCTTTTGCCCAGCTTCTTGGTAAACAGTACCAAATGGCAAAATAAATGTGTGGTTAGAGCCCCCAGCCTGCAGTTTGGAAAAATTCTTGCCCGTTACCTCCACAGGGCAAGTCTCATTTTGGAAAGAGTGAACATGGCTATATATGGCCACCTAAAAATAAAAATAGGGACAATCACTTTTTCTTGTCAGACAGATCAAAGATCCAGGTCACCTTAAAAAATCCTAGGCTGCAAGCCAATGATAGTGGCTATAGGGGGAAAAAAATATTTAAATTTATTTATTTATAAATCTCGTAATCCTACATGGATCGGTCCAGTTTTGATCGAAGTGAATGGAGACCATTGACTTCAATTAACGCTGGATGTGTCCCATGACCTTCTAGTTTATATATTTAGACTCCCTATATTAATCTTCTCTTCTACATGTCTGATGTCATCACCATTATTATAAGCAGAAATGGTCACTTGATTGACAGCAAATAACCTTTCAAAAAATTAGCCAACAAGTTAGAATGTTTTGTAAGAGTGACATATGATCATGACTGCCTGCAGTCCAGTTTTGTTTACAGACAGTGGAAAAATTTCAGATATTTCTAAGGTCAGCGTCCCTAGTCCAGAGATGAAGAAGATGTGTTTGTTTTTAAATTGCTGTCCTGCTTAAAAAAATGTCTTCCAGTTGTGCTGAAATGGAGGACTAGACTGAAATAAATTCTTTGCCTGTTGCGACCAGCTAGATGGGCACAGGAATGGAGTACTCCCAATTGCATGCACAAAATGGTCATTGGCATTCCATATTTTTGCTTTAAGAAGTCAACTACTTCAACATATGTATACTTTTTTTTTAAATGTCTGGTGATTCAGATGTCTGGGATCTCATTTTGCTTGTTTTCTTGAAAACTTTGACAAAAAGGAATCGGCTTGCAAAACCACAAAAATGTACTCAGCCAGCTGTGGTAAAATAGTTTGCATGGCCATCCAAATACGGGAGAAGTTCTTATATTTAAAACATTTATTCTGATGAGTTGCAAATTATTATGAATTCGTTATTATTCAGCCATGAGCAGTTGGCTTAGAACAGTTCAAAGTATGCAGCAAATATGGAGGTGTTGAGAGAATATTTGAGAGACAAAGAATTGTTGTTGACATTTTGTAATACTAGATCTTAGAAGATTTTTATGAAACAGATGTGCTGTAAATGTGTGAATGAAAACTAGACTAATTTTTTTATATTTTTTTTTACTCAGAAATAAATATGGCATTTAATTATAGTCCATTTTAAGGTTGTGACTAAGAGTAAAATGTAGTTCTGTAATTGACCTAACTTATTAATAAGATATTTAGGGCTTCTAATATAATCGAGTCTAAATACTATTCAAGAAGTGAAATAAAATCTAGAATTAATTCTGGAACATTTATAAGCAGGTATACTTCTACTAAATGTTTGAAATTAGAGGCTACCTGACAAATTACGTTTTGGTTTTTTGACTTGTACGACTGGTTGCATTAAGGTGTTATGTTGTTTCAGATAACGGAATTTGACTTTTTTAGTAAGTGTCTTACAGTGGACATATAATTCTTCTTTTAATAGTCTATTCTAAACATGTTACCATATGAATGGTGAATTTTAGATAATTATTTTAACCTATGTTTATATATATATATATATATACAAAAATTTACCTATGTTTATAAATATATATAAATATTTGAAGCAGTCTAGAAAGAAGCTGAAACAGTAGTTTTATAAAATGTCCACATGATAGTTCCTGCAACACAGGATTGTTGGAGTGGGACTGAAGTTCCTGCAACACAGGATTGTTGGAGTGGGACTGCACAGGGGACCAAATGCTATTGCATTGCCTTAGTTTCTGTTAGGGCACTGTAACAAAGGCAACTTAATTTCAACTGCCTTAGTGGTACTGTTACTACCTTTTGCCTACACAGATTATTTTGCATTGTGGAAAACTGCCAAATAAGAAGTAATTTTGTAATGGAGAACATGGAATTATGAAAGTAGGTTGAACAGAAGGATAAGAGAAACATGTAAGCCGATATCTCATGGTTTAAACTTTGCTAAATTACTTAGGAACATACGGAGAAGTGTAGTAGATAAAGCTGCGATCTGATGCAGGCATGACACATGAATGAACTAGTTGTTTCTCTAGAGTTTCTTAATTAATTACAGAAATATTCAAAGGTCCCGACTGGGATTGGGATTTAAGTAATCCACTTACAGGAAGGCGTTTCTCAGGAACAACAAAATATGAGACTGACAAAGCTTCCTTCGTAAATGACTCTTGCTAAAACTCTCAATATAGAGCCTGTTTTGGGTGTCCTATCCAAACCAGTCCAGGTCTCCTAGTGACATCATGAAACGTGAGATGTTTATGAACTAGACTTTGGCCACGATGGAGATTTGGCCACTTGTCTGTCCTGTGCTTTAGAAGATATTCAGGATGTTGACAGAGAAGAGTGGGACGTATCTACTAAAACTTGGCAGCCCAGTCTCATCTGTTTTTCCAAAGGACCAGTGCAGCTAGCAATGCTTGATTGGCTGAGTACCATTTTCCTCTGGCTCCAACAGGAAAGCCAGCATAGCTGACCTCAGTGGTTGGTCTCAGGTTCTTGATTTGTTTAGTCAGCTTCTAGTGCTTTCATACTTCCTTTGTAACTGCTGCCCAGAGTGTATTTGGTTTGCTTGCATTGTGGTCCACCACCTGGGGCTGGTTCTCCATGATAAATCTGACATCAGGTTTGAGCGGCTCACTCTCCTCATCACTAAAGCTGATGGTGCAGTGCCTGGTGATTCTTTCTTTGTTTGCTTACTTTTTAAACTTCCTCAGCCAAAATGGTATACAACTGGCTGTGTTATTAGGTGCAAATATCCTGCACAGCTGGACACATGCCAAGGATGCAGGAGCAGGTTTCACAGTGTTTACGGTTCACTTTACTGTTGTATTTTTCACAGCCCAGAAATTCCTTGGTATTCATTTGCTTGGAGTTTAAGGGCTACCAGAAGTTATTTCTCTAATTTTAGATCCTTCACCGTCTTCCAAATATGCTAGGGCATCTAAGGCAGACAGATGCCCTTTATGTCTGAGTGAGCCCATTAAAGGTGCTTTCTGCATCCCCTGTCTCAATTTCTACATCCTCCTTGTTTCAAGAGGCACATGCGAACCTCTTTACTGTTGGTTGGCTCCAAAGGTCCTGATTCATATGTCATTAATATAAATTGTGTATAGCTTTGTTGACATTGATAGTTGTGGTTCCCAGCTCTTTTGCATGACATCTAATCAATTGCATTATCATAAAAGGAAGAATAAAAAGCTACCTAGTCTGTATCAGACTATCAAATCACAGTTCTCGCTGGTGTGAGAGGCAGGAAACAAAACAGTCCCACAAGAATTGCACATACGTAGTGTGCAAGTGTGCAACTCGTGTGAGTTGTCATATCTGTCAGCGTGAGGGACCATGAGACAACAGCCCCGTGGCAGCAACTGTCTACTGAGGTTTGAGGGGAAGAAAGATTTTCACGTTTTGTGTGTGCACTGCTAAATAATTCAAAGAGTCAGATAAACAGTACCTACAGGTGCGTTACTGCTTTTATTTCACACTGATGAATCAAGATACTATAACCCACATAGATCCTTTTAGGCACACAACGTCAAGCCAACAGTTACTAAAAGATAATGGAGTAAGTAATACAGTCTGTAGGCCATACAAATTCTATATATCAGTTGTTTTCTGTTCTTTGATTTTGCATGTATTAGTTTTCTTTTGGAACCCCAAGAGTTAAGTGAGGAAATGATATGATATAGATCTTTCAAAGTAAAGCTTTGCTAGTGGCACTGAACATCAACACGCTGTATATATATCTATATCTATATATATATATATGTAAAGGATCTTTGTAACTCCAAGAGTTGGAAGATGAGGAAGCAATAAACAGTAGGACAGAGAGTATACTCCTTTTCCTTTTTAATGGGAGAATATTTCAGACATGGTGATGTAGTTGACATGCTCAGTTTAGCATAAAAGAAAAAGGAGAAGAAAAGAGATTGAAATGCATAGTTATATAGGAAATAAAAAGCCTAATTAGTAAGGGAACCTATTGCAAATTTATCACAATAAAGTAGCTTATGCTTAGCTTCCTCTAAGTAACGTAAATACATTGTGCCTTAATATGAAATAAAAGTAATATAGAACGATAAACCCATCATTTTTCATATTTAACTAATGCTAGGTGTAATCAGTTCATATCTAGCTCAAAGACAACCTTAAAACATGCCAAGAAATGCATATGTACATGCACAGGTACACACACATATTTGTCTTACCTTTAATTGTTACAACAGATATTGTGAGGAATAAATGAATTACCTGTTTTTACAAAGATTGATATGATAAAAATACACCGAGTTGATTTGTCATATTTACCTTTGTTTCTCACTATACCAAAAATGACAAATAGAAGACGGTAAATAAACTGCAGTAGCATCAAGGCTTATAAATAGCATTCTAAGTTGGGGACACAATGCAGATTAAATATTTTTTGTTCTGTACAAATCTGGAGACAATTATGTCCTGTCATAGAGATATCAGATAATAATCATAAAAGTAGTGAAAAAACTTCTATTATTGTGCTCTTAAATTAAAATGTACAACACACATCTATCCCCCAATCTGCTCAATATTGTTTTTAGAGAACAAATAATCTGGAGAGTTATTGAGGTAACATGATTTGCTATTTCCTGGAATAATTGTCCACAAGCATGTGAGCTTGACCCCTGTGCCAGCTAACAAACTCTATACTATGTACACAGGGTGATGGTTTCAGAAAAGTAGGATTTGGGGATTAGACACATTTGTCCCTGACAGGAGTTGCGTTTTTCTCTTCATATGGATAAAATAACATACTGACACTCTCTAGGGTTGCTAATTTTGGCTTTCTGATTGCAAGTTCCATGCAGCTTCATGTTTTGCTTTGTCTCACAGTTCTAGGAGTGGTGGTTTCCAGAGAAAATCAGACTCATAATACTTTGGGACACTCTCTGTCATGGTTTTTGTGCCTGTAGAATTGGCAAACCAGCACAGGACATAATAAGAATGAAGTCCAATCTGTAGTGGTTGTATACCATGTTTTTAAGAGTGTGTAATCATTTTTCTGAAAATACATAAACAGAAATCTTTGTAAAGCTAATTTCTCCAGTTGTACAACAGTTTACATATAATTTGGGGATTTCCAGCTATAACGACAGTAGCAGTAACAAAAGATATTTATAGCCTGATAGCTTTGGGTCATGTTTTTACTTAATGATTTTAAAAATCATGGTGCTGATCTTGCAGTGACATCCATTTACACATAGATCTTACTGAAGGCCCAGGACCTGCCAATAATACGTTTCCATTCTGTGTCTAATTGCACTGCCATTTTACAAAAAATAAATGTGGGCATTTGTTTCAAGGTCAGCAATTTATGAGTTAAGAATAATATTTGTAAATATCCTCCAAATAAAATTCAACAGGAATCTGAAAACCTCAAAAATGCAAAGATCTAGAGAGTTCTCTCCCTGCAAAGCCATATGGTAGCATGAAGGATGAGGTACAAAGTTGTATCTGTAATTTAAGAGCCTGCAATTGTTTGCATTGTAGTCATTTGTGCCCTCTGTATGATCATACCCTTTTAAATTCAAGGATCCTGATAATACACATAAGCAAAAAAATACAGGCAGGTATTTTAAACAGAACCTGTAGAAAGAACAACATTCACATGTAGATCTTTTTTAGAAGATTCAGTCTACAGAACTGGATTCTAAAGATACTGGCAAAAGAATCAGGCTCATCTGATACGCACGGGAAAAAATGTCAACCCGAAGGGTAGACATCTTCTAAAACAAAGTCTACATTACCAGAGAACTTCCTTGAACTGAAATAAGCTGCAAGATGAGCTGATTCCTTAAAATATTAATAGTAAATTTTGATGAGATATTCTCATATTGCTTTCACTGATGCAAATTCATTAAACTGCAGTGATAATAAATCTTGAGAGATTAAGTTTATAAATTAATATCAAGGGATTGGTTTTGGGTTTTTTTAACACCCCAAGATCTGTTTGGCATGTAGCTGAACAATCCTTTCTCTTTGCTGACAGCCTGGTTTACGTTACTGGATGATGTGCTGCTGTACACCAAATGGCATTGTCCAATTGAGTTTTATTTTTAGGCATCTTTGTAGCAGATGCAGACTGGCACATCACTGCTTACTCCAGTGGTGTGTGTTACATTCCCAGCAGGAGCCCCACTGAGAGGGGAGGAAGGAAACTAGTTGCAGAAATGATAGCAGTGCGAAGTACAAGTCTCAAAACTCTGCTTTAGTGGGTCAGCTGCCAAGAATTACATGTGAATGGTACTTTAAAGCTGTCTTTGCTTCCCACTGGGGACTTGACTTACAACTGAAAAATTGTACGTAGGGAATTTGCTAGGGCTTTGAATTAATATGCACATGACCAAAACAGTTAAAGTCACCTCCTATTTGATACTGCAAATTCCTAATCCTCAGACATGTATGCTATTCACTGCAGCAATGATGAACATTTAAAGTAGTAAGCATATTTTAAAGAATATATTCCGAGAGCTTGATTCCGCTGCTTTTAAGATGAGCAGCAATCTTTGTGTAAAACTTAACAGGAGTAGATCAGAGCCTATGACTGCAAAAAATTTATTTTTCTAGAAACCAAAGTAACTTAAATGTCTGTATTAAACCATTTCCACTGTGAAAAGTACTTTTAATCTGGAAGTACGTAGCATTTTCTCTAAATAGTATGCTTTAAGACCTTTCCTCTCTATAGTATAGTATATATGCAAAATAAGTACGATAGGTAATATTTCTATAATAATTACATGTAATTAAGATAATAATATTTAATTAATGCTAATATAATTAATAATAAATACAATAATTACCTGAAAAAGTAATAGTTATGGTAACTGACAGAATTCCACTACCATCAAAATTAATTTTCCATTGTTTTCAGCGGAACCCTTTTTTACCTAACTGATTGGCTCATCTTATAAAAACAAGAGACAGTGATGGCTGGATCACAGACCTGCAAACCAGGCTTGTGCAACAGTTTCCTCTATGAACTTGGCAAGTGCTTTTGATGTGACTGTGTCAAAAAGTAGACATAATTTAACAACTTTGCTATCCTTTTACCTGAAAAAGAAGCCTGTTTGCTTTCTTTTTAGGTAAGTGTTTTTCCTGCCAGTTTGTCTTATTAGCAGTTATGAAAGGGTGAGCTTCCTGGCCATTGCATCATTAGCAGAATTATTAATTGTGCTTCCTGCATTTCTATGCATTTTCATAGTGAAGTTAGGAATAGAAACTTTTAATATTAAATGGGCCAGGCTGACAACTAGTAAATAAATAGGTCATTACTGAAATTGTATATGTAATGTAATATAAAAATCAGAGGAGGCATCATTGCTGTTCTTCCAGTCACCTTTCAGAGTAAAAATCTAATTTCAGTTTCTCTGCCTGTAAAGGGAAAGAAATGCTTAATTGCAAGAGACTGGGTGACATTTATATGTAATATCTAAAAATATTTGAGAAGGAATTTACCTGTCAGTATTGATTAAAAAAAAAAAAAGGCAAAAAAAGCTTTCTGCATACAGTTGGCTTCCCAGAATACACAAAATGAATACGTGGGCTCAGAGCTGTTTTTGTGTACCCACTGGAACCTGGATAATTGCAAGCCATCATCATGCAGTCTTCCTGACCACACAGAAATCTCAGCTGCTTTTGAGAGGAGCAGCCCCACCATGCCCTCAGCCTCAGAGATCACTGCTGCTTGCTCTGTACATGTGGTACTGTTCTTGATGCTATATACCAAGCCAGATGGTGTGGCTTGAATAACAGTCTTCTGCTGTGTATGATGGTTTTTTGCCAGAGGTCTTCTGGAAAAGAGGAAGATCTTCGCATGGACACTAAACTGGAGTCCAAGGAAGCAATCTGATGCTCCATACTGTCATCTGCAGCCTGAAAACAACTATTGCATGGGGCCTGATTTTATTGCCATTGAAGTCAATGGTGTCTCAACATTTTCAGTTGCGTTCCTATATTAATGTCTGTGGCACAATTGGCAATTGACCAGGAAATTTTAGCCTCAGGTGAGACATACATATATGAAGTTATTTTGTACTATTCAAGTAAGTGTTCTTGACCACCATTAAAAGCTCTGATTTCTGTATTAGTGAACATTACTGAAAATTCATAGTTCTTTGCTCATTATTCAAAAGAATACCCTTGCTTTCTGTAGTAGTTGATATAACATAATGGTAAATTTTAAACTTATTTCCTGCCTTGTTAAAATCCATTGCGTATATAGGAACTGTACCCAAGAAGAAAGTGTTCCTATGCTACCAAAACAGATTTAAATCTGGTAGCCAGTAATTGTTTCATATAACAAAAAATAGCAGTCTTTGTTCGAAACAAAGCCTTTTAGAGACGTGGTGACTTGGTAGCTTTAGCAAAACAATAGTTAACTGAACAGGAGAGATTTTTTCTGTGCTGATATAAGTGATACAGTGTCGCAATTTGTAAATTCTGGAAACATATCTTCTACAAATAACTGTTAAAACAACTATACACCTCTCTCAAGTGTAGGATTCTGCTGTTTAGTTTGGCTTCCATGATCATATAAACAGTAGTACCTGTGCACCTCTCAAAAGAAATGCACAGTTTAACTACACATGCATCTTAGTGGAGACGAGAGACCCAAATGTGACAAAAAAAGAAATTGCTCTCATCTTATGCAGTTTGATTAAAGCTTTAGGCATAGAGCTTTTTAAATGACAAATGCTCAATGAAATAATATTATGTCTTTATACTCCAGAGCACTATTAATCTGAGGTTTCAGGACTTTAAGAAATGTTAATTAACTAGTTACCATTCATGTGAAGTGTTAGCATTACAGTCATTTTGTGGGCTGATAAGTGAAGCACAGAAATACTAGATTCTTCAGAAAAGATGAGACTGCGGTTCTCTTCCATGTGTATTCCCTATCAGGTATTTACAGAGATGTGAGCTGCTTATGCAGTAGTGATCTCCATGGATCTTCCATCAAGTTAGCCCAAAATGAGCTGGAACAATTTTGGGAGAGACTACAAACAACTTCAGTCATACCCAAAGCAGGATGTTAATGCAGCCTGAAGCTTTATGTTGGACACTTGGGAGGCCAAATATGACAGCTAAGAAGCCAAGCAGTGTTCTTAAGGGTTTGAAGCAGTTGCAGATTCAAGGAAGGAACAGAGACACTGTTGGCTGTTCTGCAGGAAGGTAAAGGTTTGCATCACTAATTTTTTTTTCTTATCCCTGCACCTCCCCCCACCCCACCCCCCCCCAAAAAAAAAAAAGATGCCTGCTATAGCTAGGGTAAATAACGTGCAAATTAGGAAGCCACTGTTAGGTCTATTGAAATGCATCTCTGCACAGGCTTGCTAAAATCTATTTGTGATTTCAGTATAGTTGAAGAATATGATCACCACGGAATAAGATTCACAATAGAATTTTTGCACAGTGTGGGTATAGGA
Source organism: Falco rusticolus (assembly GCF_015220075.1). Classification (NCBI taxonomy): domain Eukaryota; kingdom Metazoa; phylum Chordata; class Aves; order Falconiformes; family Falconidae; genus Falco; species Falco rusticolus. The sequence goes on along the minus strand of NC_051201.1, from coordinate 10,891,277 downwards.
ATAGTTCAGCTATATACATTTAGCCTAATGTCTTGTTTCCAACAGAAGCCATCAGCAGAGGATTTGGAGGAAGGTGTAGAAGACCCATAGGCAATGAATAATCTGTTGTACATATTAGATTTCAACTTAATCTTAAATCTGTTTTGAAAGTTAAAAACATGAAGCATGAAGCTTTCATATACTTCCCACATTTTTTTCTCCAAAATCACTACTTTTGAGTATTACTGGTAACAATTTAACTGCTGAATCTCTTTTTGAATCTTGTGAAATTGTTGGTCTTGAGGATTTCCCTTAACAGTAAGTTCTGTAATACAATTACATAGAATCATAGAACCACAGAATGATTTAGGTTGGAAGGGACCTTAAAGATCATCTAGTTCAAGCCCCCCCTGCCATGGGCAGGGACACCTTCCACTAGATATGCTTGTATTATTATTGTTGTTATTTTTGCATTTCACAACATTCCTCTTGTTTTCCTGTTACAGGACAGCAAGAACTGAAATTCAAAGTCTACTTTTTCTGTAATATTGTGTAATTTTTATGGGTTTATGGGTTTTTTTTATTCACAGGCCTTTCAGGCCTGATTCATTTAAAGGGTAAAACCAAAACATCCTTCCATTGGCCTTTTCCCTGGCCCAGGTTATTCTTCTCATCCTTCTTTTAATTTCACCTGTAGTTTCCTTTCTTGAGATCTTTGCAGCCTGTACCATTACATTTCCTTCCAGATGAAGATACCAATATTGATTTCTCTAACATTCTTCATCTTATTATCACTGTTCTTATGCATCCCAACATTTTGTTCGCTTCCTTTGACCACAGCTAAACATGACCTCAGTCTGTTTTCTAAGCTGATGAACTTTTTCAGAATGGTCAGAATCTCTTCTTTCCTTCCATGGCACAATACTTTGTAGTTATCAAAACGGAGTTCTGCGTGCTATCAGTCTGCCCATATGATGCTATCTAATTGGGTTTTTCTTTTGAAATTCTTTCTAGTCCTCTTTAACCTGTCACCTACAGATTTTGCTGCTCCCTTTTCAGATCTTTGCTTTCTTTCCAGATCAGTAATGAATACATGAAATCATAGAGAACTATTATTTTACTTAGTAAAATTGCTAATTGTAATATAAAAAGCTCTAGTTTGACAATTTTTGTTTCTCTGAGAAAGTTAGCCCATTTCCTACCTGTGTTTTAAACTCTCATTGCCATTATCCATTTTAGAATGCCAAGTAATTAAAATATGGTGTCTTAATGCTCATTTATACTCTGGCTCCCTTTTCTATAGATGAAAAGCTATCTGTAATAGTAAGAAACTTACAGAAAATATTTCTATTATGGACCATGCCTCTGGCATAATTGGAATTTTTCTTCCCTATCATAGTACAATTTATATTCTTCGGTTGCCTGTGTTATGGGGGTTTTGGCCCACACAATTATTTCTTAATAGGAGAAAGATGCCGTATTTAAAAAAATATAATTTCAAACATTTGAAACTTGAGGTTTACATCTATATAAAAAAGAATTTGGTGCTTTGGACAAATCTCTAGTATTTTAAGGGAGACATCTTTCAAAAATGTAGATTATTAACAGACCGCCCCCTCGGTGAAACTACAGAATTTCCCTTTACCTTCAACGGGTGAAGAGACGGGCCACCACCGATAGCGTTCAAAAGCACTGCCCCTATGCGTAATCATCAAAACAATTTCTGTTCATAATTTTTTTCCAGAACGATTATGTTTATGTGACATCATTATGGAAGGAGTTCAAAACAAGGTAGTAACCATTTTGCAATTCCTTGTGAAGGACAGGGGGAAGACTGTAGAACCGCATACAGATACCGAATACTCAGTGCAGTATTGCCATCTGTTGGTAACTGCTTAGCAAAGCTGCAGAACTGCTACAAGGCCTTGGATGATGAACCACCACACCGACTTGCTGTATATTATTACTGTTTTCTGCTTCTAAAAGGCTGAGTTTCCTTGGCAGGGCATTTGCCCTGTACTGCTGCATTGCTGGGGAACTGACTGGACAAGACAGGGGGCCTATGGCTCCCAGCTCTGGCCCAGATTGTTCAGACCCTCTTCCACATCTGAAGCTACTACCCAGAGCAAAGTCTGTGAAGACCAGGCAAGTCTATAGCAAGAATATTTAAGAATCCCCCCCCGCCCCCATCCGAGGGAGAAAGGGAAGGGAATGGAATCGGCAAAATTCCTCTGTGTCAGTTTTAAAACCTGTAAAACCTGTGACAGATAAAAAGCATATTAAAAACACAGTTCTACTTTCTAGCCAAGAAGTGTTTGCATATCATGAATCTAATCAACGGCAATACTTTTTACTACAAAAAATATGGCGCAAGACCTGGAATCAGGCGTGTGGAGTTCCAGTTTCAGCGACTTATTAGGAAACCCTCAGAGAACCATGTAGAGGTTCACTTTTTCAACACTGCCAAGCTGAGATGCTCTGCAGCAATTTTCAGGAGTGCCAGGCATCTGTACAGTGGATTCAAGATCTGATACTTCTGCACAAGACCCATATCCATGTTTCCTAAATATGCACATTCCAAAATTTTTTGTTATTAATGAACCAAAAATCCTTATGAGGTCTATATGAGCCATACAATTACTACAATCAAACAATTACTACATACAGAAACTAATTCCAACAGGCAAGCGGGAGACAAAACTCCCAGTAGTGGTGGGAGCCTTAAACAAAGTAATCACCGCATGGGAATGCTGCAATTGACCATCAAGAAAGACTTAGAAAGTATTCTGAAAAGACAAGCCCAGGAACAAAAATGGCAGGGCAGAAAAACCATGGATATAATGGAGACATTGATTTTACAATACACTGTATGCACATACTACCTCATGGCCCAAAGGAAACGGGTAACTGCTGTTTTCTGTTCTGTTTATGACCTGTATTGCTTCTCCCTTTGCAAGTTTCCTCCGCTGTTGCAGATGCCAGGTACCCTTTCATTCCCTCAAATTCTGAAGTGATTCACTTAGCAAAGTTAAATTCAAAGCAATTTCTTCCTGTCTATCCTTAGCATAAAGTTTGCTCTTTCTGTGCCAGACCTGAAGAAGAGTTTGTATCTGACTACCACAGTCTGAATAAGAAGCCACCCCTTTCTTAAAAATTTAAATTAATATAAATTAAAAATAAATAGAAATATTTATTAGAAATACTTTAAAATATAGGTATAGACAGCTCAGATATTGCAGAATTAGTGCACTGATACAGTCAGTCCTGACAGATTGCTATGTGCTTTTTCCCTGAAGCCTGCTCCAGTCTTGTAAAAAGTACATTTATTTGCTGATTTGCGTGAGCCCTATTCCACCCAATTCACTGAAGTTAGTGTGCATTTAGGTTTCTCTCACTGCTGCAACCAAATGCAGATGGATGTTAAGCAGTCTGCAAATGTGACTCCTTTTTTGTACTTGAAACCTGGGACTAGATTTGAAAGTCTGACCCCATTTCTTATTATCAGTCTTCAGAAGAATCTATTCCACTACTTTCTCTGCAGCCACTCAAGTATTTTGTTTCATTAGTGGAAAATGAAAGCAGGATTCAAGACACTAGTTTTGCTTGCTTTCATATAATAAGTTAGTACAATGGATTTAAATGGAAGTGGAATTATATGTGAAAATTTTTTATCATGCCAGAAAATTTCAATTAGGGGAAATTAGCCACTTGGTTCTTTCTGATAAATTAATCATAAGAGATTATCTATTAAATGTGCCACTTAACCTTTCTGGCATAAGTGCCTGAGGCAGTAGTATTTAGGCTCTCCACATTCATTTGGAAATATTAATTTCTATGCAGCTGTCTTCCAAAATGGAATTTTCACTTGTCTTTTTTATAAGTAGGTCATTGTGCAGCTGTTGTTAATAGAGGCTGGCATTTGTAAAATGGTAAATCCACCATTGTACCCTATCGGTCACAAAATTGATCTCCATCAGTTACAGAATATCCTTTACTAAAATGCCCTTTCTCAGCCCCAAAGAGTGTCATCCCTTGCTATGATAGCCTTTGGCCTTTTTGGAATGGGAATGTGTTTCAGCTGGTTATTTTGCAAGACCTGAAGCACCACTATGTGCACACTACCTGTCTTCCATTAGTTTAAGGTTTTGCCTTGACTCTACGTTATCGCTTCCATTTGCATTAGAGCTGCCTTAAAATTAATCTTGAGGGAAATTGGTATGACAGCTATCAGCTGTCAAAGAAACAGCTGTCTCAGCTGCTGAACCTCCCAGGTCAAAATCCTCCTTCTACACTCTGCAATGAAATCAATTGGTCTTTTCAATGTAGACAAGGCCTTACTGTCCCCTGTAGTGGTCAGCTGTCGCACAGCTTATGGAGAGACAAGCAGCTCCTGGAACAGCTACAAACTTTATCCTGTGGTCTTTAAAAATCAGAATTAGGATGTTGGCCAGGCTGTCTTTCTCATATGTCATAAAATTTGCATAGCCTGAACTGTAGTTCTAGTTTGAACTTTAGAAATCTCCAAGGTGTGTATTCCCTGTATGTATCCTAGGGAACAAAGACAGGAAGTGAGAAAGTGCCACCAGAGGAGGAAGTCTAAGAACAGAAAATATGAATGGCAGATAATTTATAAACTGTAAGGTTAATGAAATGTGAGAAACATCTCAGAATCTTAGACTAAATGTTACACAAGAAAGTGAATGGAATTTACATTATATGAACAGCAAGCACATTAGTTACAGGTAACAAAATCAGCGTTTTAGAAAGTGGAACTGGTAGCAAGGCAGCGATGTTACAGTCACAGTCTGTGCGTACTGTAAACTAGAATTAATACTTTACTGAGTACTTTATTGATTACCTGAGCGTATACATTCTTGCACAAATACAATTAAGTATGAGAAGAATTGTAGATTTGGGATGTGATGCCAACAAAATCCTGCTGACTTTGATTCTGGGTCCGATAAACTTGAAGATCTTCAAGGTTTCAGATCTGGAGGATTTGGAGACAATGCAAAATAGTGCAAGAACTATGATAAAAAAAGACAAGGAAGGGGAAACAGAATTGAAGAGAGCTGTGTTGAAACTTGGACTGAGGCACAATTGGGCAGTTGTCCTGCATAAGGACATGAGATTCAAATTTCATACGAAAAGGAGTAATTACAAGATTCACAATTGCAAAATTGTGCAGAGCAGTAAAAAGCTACAGAGCTAGATGTGGTTCAGTAGTTTGGAAAGAAAGTGGAGAATTGAGGTGGCAGAAAAGAGAACTATAGTAATGAATGAGGATTTAAGAAAGGAATCCTCAAAAGACATTTTCGCAGGTCATGTAACAAGAGTGAAATCCTGAATGTGAAGAGAGTAACACCTCAGATACCACCCAAGTTTTACAGTGGGCAGGGCAAAGGCAGGACAGGGGAATCGCTGATTTTGAAATAATAAGAGCAGAAAATTAGAAGCAAAATTGAGACATCATCACCATTTAAGAAAACAACAGGATAGCTGGAAGGACCTGCAAGATAAGTGAATCTAAGTTTGTATGTGGCAGACACTTTGACTTGAAGCTAATTGGTGAAAAGAAGTGAAAGTGCTCTGAGAACAATTACTGCGGATAGCAGGAGAGAAACTCGGGAAGAATGTATGTAGGGGATCCCTGGATTTGGTAGGGATGTGGTGAGACCACTTTAATGAAATCCTGTTTGCCTTGATTTGAGAAACACCAGGCAGTTGGGTCAGGAGCATTTCATCGCTATCAAATGCTATCAGTAAGGTTAACATTTTAAAAAAGGATATTTGTTCTCTCCGTGTGACTAATATGAAATGTTTATTAAGCCAGAGAACTTTAATCCTGGGTTATAGTGTGACTGTGAACAGGAGCCTAGGATTATTGAGGGCTTTATCCTAAAGGCCTTGAAAAAGAAGGAAAATGTGTAAAGTTTACATGGCAGTGTGCAAGATGACCTAAGTGGCTTCTTAAAGACTTGCTAAGCACTTGCGTGCTTCTTTGTGGAATCAATCCATAGTCCAGTTGTTACCTGCCATTTCATTTTCCTCCCTTACCTGCAGGTATGCAGGGAACCGCAGCAGCGATGGATGGTCAGGTAGATCCAGGCACCGTGAGAGAAGCAGCTTTGGCTTGGAGATATTGCCCATACCTATGATTAGCAGGGATGAGTGTCCTCCAGAAACCTTAAAAAAATATATCAAGTAATCAATATTTATTTTGGTGAAGAAAAAGGTTTTTGCCTATTAAATTTATTTTAAGTCTGAAAAAGCAAACCTTAGAAACAGGCAAGTAAGGAGGAACCTTTTTTAGATGGTCTATTATCACTATACTAGAGGTGCACATTTACTAATATAATTAAGGCTCAATTAGGAATGCTTTATGTTTCACAGCAAGGAAAAGATGCTGATTCTGCTGCTTAAGACTTGGGCTGTGATATTAGCGAATCAAGTTCTTCCTCTGTGACTCTGATTTAGGCCCGGATCCATAAAGGGGCTTAGGTGCTTAAAACATGACTTGGCTGGGGTTTATTCACCTAAGCCACTGAGTGCAGTCTCTGGAATTTGACATACTGCTTTACACGCCTGTTGTTAAGCAACATTCTGCTTTATGCGTCGAAGAACGGTGCAGCTGCTCACCCGCCTGCCCCGGCCTGCCTTCGGAGCCAGCGTGCCCCGGCCCGCGGGCGGCCCCGGCGGCGCAGGCCTCCCGCCACCGGCCCGGGCCTGAGCTCCTTATGTAACGGCCGGGGGGAGCCGGGGCTCGGGGCGCACAAGCCAGAGCAGCTGACGTGTGGCTCAGGGGCCATCTGCCGCAGCGGGCAGTGGAGGCGGCCAGCGGGAGCGGGCCAGGGGTCTGGCACAGGTGTCAGGGCGGCGCTGATGCCAGGCCGGGGTGCAGCGCCGCGTCCCCGCCCCGAGGCCTGGCACTTGCCTCACGGCGCTGCCCCGGCCCGTGGCACCCCTCCGCGGGGCTGCGCTGGGCCAGGCCGCGGGCCCGAGCCGGGGTAAACATAACCCCCGAGAAGAGACATTGTTTTTAACCTGGTCAAACTTCCTACGTAGCTACGCGAGCAGCGGCCTGGACACAACCGCGGCGGCTGCCCGCGGGCGGGGGGGCAAGCAGGGCGGCTGACGAGCCAGCTCCCGCCGCCCCGCACAGGTGCCCGCTGGCAGTGAAACCGCTCGTCCCTCAGCACGGGATCCGCAACCGGCGGCACGGCGTTCCCTCCACAGGGGCTGCCACCTGCGGACCCCAGCGGCCGGGCGGGCAGGCCCGCGGCCCCGCTACCTGCCCCCTCGCACGAGCGGGCTCACGGCGCCTCCCGCCCCGCTGGCGCGGCAACGGGGGAATCCCCCCGCCCGCGAAGCGGAGGGGGCCGGGGCGGGGCGGAGCCGGCGGCAGGAGGCCGAGCTCGCCGCTATAAAAGCGGAGGCGGCGGCAAGTGCTCTGCCCGCCGTGCTCGTCTGTCTGCGCCGGCTGTGACTGCCTCAGCCCTCCCTGGCCGCTAACATGGCGCTCTCCGGCGACCCCCATTTCAAGAAGCTGCTGGAATGGCATAAGGCGAACGCCTCCAAGCTTGTCCTGCGGCAGCTTTTCGAGGCCGACAAGGATCGCTTCCAGAAGTTCAGGTGAGGCTGGGCGGCCCCCACCCGCCCTCCCCCGCGGCTGAACGGGGCAGCGGCCGCCCCTGCCCTCCCCGGCCACCGCGGCGGCCCGCCGGGCCCTCGGACTGCCGACACACGGGCGCTTCCCGACACACGGGGCCTGGGGCCTGGCTGGCCGCTCCCTCAGGTGGGCGCCGCCGGGGAGCCGCGGCCTGGCCGCGGGCGGGAGGGATGCGCCCGCCAGGCTGAGCCCTGCGCCCTCCCCCCGCTCCCATCCCTGTGGCCCCGGGGGGGGGCGCTGGGCCCGGCGGGCGGGCGGAGACGCCGCACCGCGCACACACGCGGCTGCTCTGCTCGCCGCCGCCCCCGCCGGCGTGCGGGGGGGGGGGGCCGGGCCCGGGGAGGGCGGCTGGAGCTGCGCCGGCCGGCCGGAGGCAGCTGGCAGGCCGGGCACATGCGCCTGTGGCCCGGAGCGTCCCGCCGGGAGCGCGGAGGGTCAGGGCCGGGCCGGGGGGGCGCTCCTCGGCATCCCCCGAGGAGGGCGGCCGTGCGCGCTTGTCCTTGACTCATCCTTGCAGCAGGGTACGTGCCGGGAAGCACAGCGCCGGGCCGTGGCTCGCACAGCGGCATTGTGGGTCCTTCGCTCCTCAGCCGCTCGCACCCGCGTGCTTAGTCATGATAAGCTCCGCGATAAAATCGCGAGGAGCCATCAATCCCCCCTGCCTGCCCCTACCTGTCAGCAGCGCGGCCGTGCCTACCCTTGCCCTGCGACGGGGAAGGGGGGCGGCGGGGAGGCCCGGCCCGCCCTGGCCTCTTGCTGGCCGCCTTACAGAAAGCCCAGTGCACCACGGTTTTGCTAGAGGAGGAAGAAAGAAGTGGTGGCAGGGTGATAACGCCCAGCGGCTCGTCCTCCGTACACCGGAGGCTGTGCTGGGAAGTCGTGTGTGGTTACGCTGTTGGACTATACGATCTGAAAAGTCTTAATAGCATGTAACGCATCCCTGAATTGAGTTTTAAAGTGAGGCTGGGTCATACAGCGAGCTTGTGTTATCGAGTGTTGAGATAAGACTTGTTGCGTGTATCAGGCTTTTCGTTAGCACCCTAGGTAAAGTGACTTTATTCTTACCTTTGGAGTAGGTTAGGTGGTTCTTAAATTGTAATTAAACACCACATACAAAGTCCTGCGTACCAGTATACTGGAGTTAAAAATCTCATTTACATTGATGGAAAAGGGGTGCTAAATGTTTGGAGTATTGAATACATCTGGATCTTCTGAAGGGACTTTTTATACTGTTAAAGGGATTTATTAGTATTACGTTATATAAACGTACTAGCTCTTAGCTAATAGATCTAGTTCTGTTTGCACATTTTCCTTATCTCTGGTGTATTCCAAGAGACTGAATTTGCTAACATCCTTGGAATAAAGGAAAGCTGAAGCAAGCTAGCAAAATGAATGAGAAGGTGTAATCAACAGGTCTCTTGTAAGTTCCTTCCTGAACGGCTTAAGCAGGTACTCTTATTGGGGATAGCTCTGCATCTTAATCTCGTTGGCTGTCACTTTAATATTATCCAAGCTAATCTAACCATAAAATACACTCTCTCAATCTCAAATACTCTGTATTTAATTGCTTTTGAGAATGTGTAATATACTTAAACTTTGAGTGTTGCGCTGTCACTGTGTACAGCTCACAAAGGAGAACATATTAGACAATTGTTGTTTCAGGCCCACACACTCGTGTCTAGGATGTTTTCTCCGTGCTGAAAGTAGTCAGTGTGTCTCCCAGAATGTGTTCATCAGATTTCTTGTGAAACATTCTTTACCAAAGCTACTAGTTTCAAATAGCTGCCCAACTTAATGTCCTTTCGTGCAGTCCCCAAGGATAGGAAACAGTTGAAGTGTTTTTAGTTTACTTAATCGATCTTATGCCTCTTTTCATGATTTCAGTCCTGTGTCCTCATGAACCAACACATTCTAGATTACCAGGAGAACCTTCTCATAGCAAAATACAATTGCTGAACTAAGAGGCTGGGTTAGTTTGACAGATCTGCTTGTATCCTTCTCACTGATTGCCACTTTGAGTCAGATCAGCAGGATGATGGTGGGTAATATTTGCTGAAAGCTTAAGCAGTCTGGAGGTTTTGCCACAAGGACCTTACTGTAGTTTGAATGCACACCTCTCCTCATGTGAAATGAATCTTTGTGAATAAATTTCAGTTAGGTCTGCTAGGTATTGTAGTGGAAATCATTGACTACCTCCCTTCCTTTAGAAGGAAAAGAGAAACTTATACCCATGTAAAAGTGTTTCCTGGTACTCGTTCTGGGGAAATGTCAGACTGAAATCTGAATATTTTATGTCTCAGCAGAAGCATCTATTTAATTTTATTATAAGAACCTTACACTTGCTGATTGTGTCCTGCAGAACGCAGATAAAAGACACTTTCTTCCTTTTGTGTGTGTGTGTCGTCCCCCTCCCTCAGGATTTGTATATCCTGATTTCTTGACTGGGAGTGTAGTTAAACCTGTAAGGTATACCTTTGGCTTTCTTTGGTACCCAAGTGTAGGTACAGTGGGTCTTGACAAAGTGGGTTGTTCACTAGAAGAGCTCTTACTAGATTTGGAAGGAGTAGAACTGATAAGGTGCAGCCATCACAAAATTCAGCAGATAATGGACACTGGATGCTGATTAAAGTATTCTTGATGCAAATAACTAGTGCAAGATAAGCACTAGTATTATACTCCTAGTTGGCTTGTCCATTATGAAGGATTGGAAAGAGCCTCAAATCTAAACGGAAAACATACCACCAGGGAATCAATACATAATAATACTTTCAGGGGTTGCACACAGCTTTTCTAGGTTGTGTTTAGTTGGGAGATAAAATCATTCTGAGGTGCTACAGGTGATCTTCTGATTAAGGGCTGCATCACTTAAATGTGGATGTGGCTTACGTGACCAGGCTCTTGTTCCACCTGGGTAGTGCTACTGTTAACTACTGCATTGCAGAATGGGTGGTGTAGCAGAAAGCTGCTAACTGAGCTGCAGGGGTTTGGGCTTCTGTTTAAATAAAAGGTGGATTTCTTGGTGTAAGGGTTTAAAATGAGATGACATTGCATGCTGCGTATTATACCTTGTGTGTGTGAAGTTAAGATCTGGTAGCCATTGCTTGCTTTTTTTATTATTTATTTTTTGCTTGTCTTGGGATGCCACTTTCCTGCAGTTTGTTCACACAAGTAGTGATTTGAATCCAGCCAGAATTTCATGGGATACTCTGTCTTCTAGGTCTAGTGAGATTGATTTTTTTTTTTATTTGTAAATGTAAAATAACAATGAATTGTAGAAGTAAGGCATATGCCAAGTAAACGAAGAAAAGATTGTAAAGACTTCATGGCGTAGAACAATGGGGAAGACTGTCGTTCTATATTAAACTGTAGATGAGAATTTTAAGACTTCTACCTCTCTAAACTGAGGAGGTATTAGTATACTAATGACTTTGCTATATCATTAGTAAAATATGTTCAAATCTGTGACGTGTCTGTAAAAAAAACTGCATCAAATGTGAAAATGAAAGACTTGGTGCACTTGTTCTTACTTCTGTATTTTTTCAATAAATAGCAAATCTGGCAGGTGGAAGGTAACAGTCCTCCTTCCCTTAGCTAGCTGTATTCCAGCTGTCCTTGTGCTGGATGGTCAGGGTTTCAGGATTACTGTTTGCAGCCCAGTGAAGAGAAGGGTGATTATCAGTATTGATACTGTTTTTCCTGATTTGCCACCGCCTTGTCTGTACAAGAAACACTCTTCTGAGACTCTGCTTGAAGACTCCTTCCTTCCTTATTTAGTGTCTTGTGTTTTAAGACCAGAGAAAGGACACAGAGTCATGAATTGTTAGATTGGAAAAGGCCTTTAAGATGGAGTCGATCATTAACCTAGTACTGTCCAGTCCACCACTAATCAAGTTAATGAATCCACCCAAATGTCTAGGCCTTGCTGATTCTTGCTGTTATTCCAAGTTCAGCCCCATCCTTCTTTCACAGAATCTTGCCTGCTCTGTCATATTATATCTGTTTGGAATAGCAATTATGCCATGGTTTGTCCCTGTGAATTCTCTGGCATGTGTGGTCACTAAAATAACTGCATATTTTTGTGCTCAAATCTTGGGAAAGAAAAAGCAGGGGAGATGATGAAGCATGTGGAAACATTGAGAATTTAGATGCATGCAATTTCCTGTGGCTTGTGTCTGCGGAGCAAAACTGAGAGTAAGGTATAAAAGGCCTTCTGTGCCTTTTTAGAAGGCCTACTGAATTACTTACAGAACTTTGTGTTCTGTGTATATTTGGCTGTAAATGAGTGCAAAGAAGAAATGAGTAGAAAAGTGTGCTGTAAAGGACTAGAGGGCCTGTAGAACTTTGTGCATGGATACAAGGCTAGTAAATACAAATGGGCTCACTCTATTCTTATCAGACTGTCATTTCTGTGTTTAATCTCGGGTGTAAACAAAAAGGTGCTTCTGTTTTCAAGTGTTAGGCTATGGCTTTCAGATTCTGATTAGTTGACTGATTTGGAGACTTCCACTGGAGTCAAGTAGGACAGTGAGACTGCTATGCACAAATGGGGTTTAGTTCTGCATAGTATTTTACACAATGTTTCTGTACGTGGAGTTACATGGACTTACAGATCGGGTTTGTTCAAGTCTCCATATAAAAGAATGACTATATTTGTTGAAAGGACCTGTAGGAAGACAGTTTAACTTTTAGCAGCAAAAGAATGTAAGCTTTTTCCTATGATAAATTGGGAAAAAACAAATTATTGCTAGAGAATACTAGTGGCTCTGAAAACAGAATGTGATTGTTCCAACTATGCATTAAATAGACTTTGTTATATTTGGACTTCAACAAGCAGAGAGTGGACACGGTAACTTCGCATGTTGAAAACTGTGGTCTTCAATTAAAATAATGTGCTAGTAGGTCATTCTGTGAAACTTGGGGGGCAAATCAGTCCCTCAGGTCATCTTTACTAACTTTGTATAATTAGGAGCCCAATCGTCTTGTAATGTGTAGAGGAGTTATCACTGTCTTAAAACAGTCACTCTTCAGGAATGTGTAATTAAACCACCTGTTTGTTTTGACAGCTTGACTCTGAATACTGATCATGGGGATATCTTACTGGATTACTCAAAGAACCTTATTACAGAAGAAGTGATGAAAATGCTGATGGAACTGGTAACTCTTTAAAATGTTGAATTAATAAACCAAAATTTTTAATATTCTAGCACTGCTTATATATATAGCTCTGAATTTGAGAGGCCATCAGAGTTAAAAGGTGCAAGGCCATTTTCCAATGCACAGATCTGTCTCTTGTGCTCACTGAAAGGATTATGTGTAGCAGACCAGCTGGCGAATGGTGCTGTTTACTGAAGTCTGCAGTAAAGTAAGACAGATGAAGTTGTAACTTGAACTGTTATAACATATGAAGTTGTAAGACAAGCTCATGTCTTCTGTACCTGCAATTGAAACAATACTTCATATGTCATGCAGCCTTTGTTTTAAGATGCATTTGCAGTTGGGTGCATTTTAAGTAGTTTGTCACTAACTTTAGTTTATCCTGGTGTCCATATTTACAACTCTTCCTTAACTGTTGGTTCAGCCAAAGGCTTAGACCAGGTAAGACAGACTTCTCCGCAAAACCAGCCATAGCAACATTACTTTTGCTATGCTTTGGTTTCAAAAAATTAAAAATTCCAAGCTGGTACAAAGAATCATTAATGAGTCCTGTAGCAGTATGACAAGATGAAACTGAGTAAGATGGATTAATTGCATCTTGGTAATTCAGCATGTTACTGTGTAATCTCTTAAGGAAATAAATAGCCTGCATAAAAACACTTGTTCTTAAAATCAGAGAACTGATTTTTAAGCTAAAATCTAGTGAGTCTCTTAATGTGATTTTTATTTCACTGTCTTATGTGGTAAATGTTCACACTCTTTATTGTAGCTGGACCTTTGTAGTACATGTTGACTTCCTACTATTTTTAAGAGGTATCTATTTTTGTATTTCTCAGGCTAAGTCAAGGGGTGTGGAAAGTGCCAGAGAGCGCATGTTCAGTGGGGAGAAGATAAACTTCACCGAGGTAAGGCTATTTCTGTCCATGGTTCTGTCCCCTCAGTTGTGCCTGTGTGTTACAGATATTCATGCATCTGTGTAAGGAATCTTGAAAAAGCTTACTCTGATTGCTGGTTTAAAATGCTGGGTGGTTGTAATTTTTGCTGCACTACTTACATGAGAAGTTTTTACAGCTCGGACAAAGACAGAAGAAAATGTGTTTGAATAAAGCTATTCAATCCTCCCTTCAACACACATCTTTATTTTTTTAGGGATTTTGGTGGTACATTTTTCCTTGTTTTCTCTTGAGTTTTTTATAGAGAGTAAAACAAGTCAGATCTTGCAAAGGGCATGGAGCAGAGTATTGCATTCTAGGTATCTGTTACATGCTTTTGCCTAATGTCAGTGTTTGTAAACTTCAGTAAACTGCCTGCAAAGTTGTAGTGAGGGTTGTGTAAGACTTCCTGCTTTGGGTTATTGATACTACTTATCTTTGGGTACGTTTAACAGCAGATAGGCAGCCAATTTCCCAAGATTGTTTATACTATTTCGGTAAGAGGGTGAGTATCTTCCTTCTTGTAGATCTGAAGGTTGTAATTATCATGGAATCATTTAGGTTGGAAAAGACCTTTGAGATCAGCAAGTCCAACCATTAACCTGGGACTGCCAAGTCCGTCACTAAACAATGTTCTTAAGCACCGCATCTATGTATTTTTTTAAACGCCTCCAGGGGTGACAATTCCACCACCTCTCTGGGCGGCCTGTTCCAATGCTTGACCACCCTTTCTGTGAAAATCTTTTCCTAATGCCTAGTTTAAACCTTCCCTGGTGCAGCTTGAGTCTGTTTCCTCTTGTCCTGTTGATAGTTACCTGGGAGAAGAGACCCACCCCTAACTCGTTACAACATCCTTTCAGGCAATTGTAGAGACCAATAAGGTCCCCCCTGAGTCTCCTCTTCTCCAGGCTAAACACCCCCAGTTCCCTCAGCCACTCCTCATCAGACTTGTGCTCCAGACCCCTCACCAGCCTCGTTGCCCGTCTCTGGACACGCTCCAGCACCTCTATGTCCCTCTTGGAGTGAGGGTCCCAAAACTGAACACAGTACTCAAGGTGCAGCCTCACCAGTGCTGAGTACAGGAGGACAGTTGCTTCCCTTGTCCTGCTGGCCACATTGTTTTGGCTACAAGCCAGGCTGCTATTGGCCTTCTTGGTCACCTGGGCACACACATGCTGAGCTGGCCATCAACCAGCACCCCCAGGGTAACTTTCCCCGGCACTGAGGTCACGCTGACGGGCCTGTAGTTCCCCAGATCCTCCTTCCTGCCCTTCTTGTGAGATGGGCATCACGTGGGCTGACGTCCAGTCAGCTGGGCCCCCCCTGGGTAGCCAGGGCTGCTGATAAATGATGGAGAGAGGCTTGGCGAGCTCCTCCGCCAGCTCCCTCGGTGCCCTCGGGTGGATCCCATCTGTCCCCGTGGACTTGTGCGTGTCTAAGTGGAGCAGCAGGTCACTGGCCGTGTCCTCCTGGACTGTGGGGACTTCATTCTGCTCCCCGTCCCTATCCTCCAGCTCAGGGGGCTGGGTACCCAGGGAACAACTGATCTTACTATTCAAGAGTGAGGCCAAGAAGGCATTAAGTACCTCAGCCTTTTCCTCATCCTCTGTGGCAATGTTCCCTGCTGCATCCAATGAAGGATGCAGATTCCCCTTGGCCTTCCTTTTGTTGCTGATGTATTTGTAAAAAAAATTTGTTATCTTTTATGGCAGTGGCCAGCTTAAGTTCTAGCTGGGCTTTCACCTGTCTAATCTTCACCCTGCCCAACCTCACCACATCCCTGTAGTCCTCCAGAGCTGCCTGCTCTTTCTGCCAAAGGTCACAAAACTCTCCTTCTTCCCCCACCAAGTCCCAGCCAAAGCTCTGTTCAGCCAGGCCGACCTTCCCCACCGGCTCGACTTTGGGCACATGGGGCCGGCCGGCTCCTGCGCCTTTAAGGCTTCCCTCTGGAAGGATGTCCAGCCTGCCTGGAGCCCTTGGCCCTTCAGGGCTGCCTCCCAAGGGACTCTGTCAGCCGGGCTCCTGGACAGGCTAAAGTCTGTCCTCCGGAGGTCCAAGATAGCGGTTCTGCTGACTTCCCTTCCTTACTTCACTGAGATTTGAAAACTCTGTCATCTTATGATCACCGTGCCCAAGATGGCCTCTGGCCACCACATCACCCACAAGACCTTCCCTGTTCACAAGCAGCTGGTCCAGCAGGGCATCTCCCCTGGCTGGCTCAGTGACCAGCTGTGCCAGGCAGTTACCCCCCACACGCTCCAGGAACCTCCTGGACTGTTTCCTCTGTCCTGTATTATGTTTCCACAGGCATCTGGTAGGTTGAAGTCCCCCAGGAGAGCAAGGGCTAGTGATGTTGAGACTTCTGCCAGCTGCTTGTAGAATGTTTCATCTGTGTCATCATCCTGGCTGGGTGGTCTACAACAGACTCCCACCAGGATACCTGCCTTGCTGGCCCTCCCCCTGATGCCCATAAACACTCAGCCCCATCACCACCATCATTCAGCTCTCGACAACCAAATCACTCCCCGACATACAGGGCTACCCCACTGCCGCACCCTCCTTGCCTGCCCCTTCTGAAGGGTTTGTAGCCACCCACTGCAGCGCTCCAGTTATGCCAATTACCCCACCATATTTAAAAATGTTTTATGTTCAAATGTTAACTTTCATGGTTAAATCTTCACTAAAACATACAGGAAACGAATTGTACCTTTTTCCTGAAATTAAAAAATAGGATTAAAACTGAACTTGACAGTGAAATGTGATTTACTAGTCTGCCTTAAAGGCTGTTTAGTATGTTTGGGTTAAATTCACAGAAATCAGTATTTCCTTTGACTTCGTTATTGACTGACTTAACTGTTGCACAAGCTGTTTGCTTAAACTAACTCTAGTAGTTGGACATTGTATTGTTTGTGAATGTTATATTTGTAAAAATGCACAGGTAAAAACAGTTACAGCTTCGCTGGAGAAACAGTTCACTTTCCTTCTATATTAATGCCTTCAATTCATAGAGGTAATTTTAGTTAGTGAAAGAAGGAAGTGAGAAAAGAGGGTCTTAAGTCTTAAATCTACTTGAATGTTGTTGTGTCTGGTGTTGCCTCTCACTAGGCTCTTGTAACACAAGTTATACAGGGTTAGCCCATCTCTGACCATGTATTATGGAGTTACACTTTGTTGTCTATGTGAGAGCAAATACAGCAGCTGAAGCCTTCTCAGAAAGATGAAGTTTTCCCAGAAAGCACTTAAAACACAGTATTAAACTGTGATGTGTTTAGCTTCTGCTGCTAGCTCCCTATCTTGCTACTGTCCTCATGTGGCAACTTGGTGTAGCAGTTAGCTGCATGATGACTTTAGGAACATGTTTTTCATTATCAGCTTTTCCTTGTTTACAGTCGGAAGTTGACTTGGAATTAGATTTCTTGTGTTTAATTTTTCCTACTTGTATAGAATATCAGATCAAGTTGGTTTGGCTCTGAAGTATGAGCATGTGGACAATGTGAAATGGTCATGAGACCTTAAACAGGATGCTGTCAAACAGCATGACTAAATAAACCTAAAGCAATAAGACAGAAGGGAGCTGCTTAATGGCAAGAACTGACTTGTCGGCTACTCTTGTTCTGATTTAGAACATTTTTTAGCTATTTGTCTGTATTTGGTTCTGCAGACATTGGCTGTATGGTGTGTGCTTATGTGGAAATTCTTCATAGTGCACTCAAGTGTGTTATTGCCAGGTGTTTGTCCCATATGAGTTCAAACTTGCAGTTTGCTATGGCACAAAGACAGTGCATTACAAGGTAGTGCATATCTGACCACTCATGTGGACAGTCTTCATAGCCCACCTGATATTTAGAAGATAATTCTGTTTAACAGTAGAAATCAGGTCAAATATGACTGCTTCTCTTGATAAAGATTTAACTTCCTTCAAGCCTGGTAGTGAGCAGTATGTACCAAATAATACCATTCTGTGGCTGGGTGTTGCAAAAAAAGTAGTGTCTATTATTTAAGTGGGTACACTTGTGATAATTAGCAACTGCAAGAGCTTTTTTGTATTCCAAGTCAGTAACCACAGACTCGATGATTTTTGAATTGGCATTTGGTATTTAAATCATAACTTGGCAGTTCACATTGTCTGTGTTGTCTTTGTTCACAGTGCCTCTCTCTATAGTGAGGCACAGTGAGGTGGAGCAGACTAATTTTTTAATTTGTTCATTAGTATTGGCTTAACTCCTTCATTCTAGCTTAAAGCTGTTAAGCTCCTGAACAGGCAAATCATAGGCCAGATCTCAGTGCTTTGACTTGTGTAGAAGTGTGGAGAATCAATACATTATGTTGCATGCTAACAGCTTGGGGTTTTTTTTCTCATAACACAGCTAGCATCTACATTTCTGGCATGCAAGTATTCAGGGAACATTTAATTGTGGGCAGTGGCTAAAATAATGTGGCTATTATATTCCTTTTTTGTCAAATGTTTAGAGAAACTATGTATTTGTCTCATATTCCTATAGGCAATGGACTGCTCGGGATAATGGAGAAAATGTCAAGAGAAAATAACCTTGGCTTCTTGTTAAAATTGATTCTCAGTATTGTCTTTAATAGGAAACAACTTCATCCTTGTATACCTGAAGCATGCCAAGTTCAGAGTACTGAATATTGCTGAATTTTGAACCTCAATCTTTCCAAGGGATTTTGGGCTTTCTTATCCAAGTAAACAGAGAAACTATTTATTTACTTTGCATATTATATGCTTTTGTAAACTCTCTGCACTGATGATGTGAAATGAGAGGGTGATGTAGATAGCTGGTGATGAATGTGTGTATATAAACATACACGCAAACTAGTGTTCTACCAATTACAGTTACTCTAAAGGGTTTTTAAGTCTCGAAGGTTGTACTATCTGCTGGATGAGGCACCTGAGGCCCCTGGGTATAGTTTGGAAATGGCTTCATCAGGTTTTCTCCCTTCTTGTTTCAGAACCGAGCTGTGCTTCATATTGCTCTGAGAAATCGTTCCAATGTGCCAATACTTGTAGATGGGAAGGATGTTGTTCCAGAAGTAAACAAAGTGTTGGACAAAATGAAACACTTCTGCCAGGTATAAACTACCACCATAGCTTATTTTTCATATGTTTGTTCTATACCCAGCCAGGTTCTTACATGTGTATTGTGAAACATTGATTGTAGGCTGGTTCACATGAATTACTGTGCCCTTGTTTGAGGTTTATAATAATTCTGGCTCAAGCAGGGAGTTGGAGCTGTTTCTAGTATGATCACTTCTTTCTGTTACCAGTTGGGTTTTTCTTTAATGGGTTCTCTAGGTCTTGCTCTTTTAGTAGTAATCTTGCATTTACTTCAGAAGTCTCGCAAATCACTTAAGTACCATTCAAATACTGCCTTATTTCTTGCTACTTTTTCAACTACTTAACTGTATCAGGTAGAAACTGCCTCTTAAAATTTGTGTAAAACGAGGAGAGAGGTAGAAGCTCCCAGCTCACTTGCAATTTGATTATGCTTTACCTAAACGAGAAGTTCTTTAAGACTATTTTAGGTCAGATACCTTTATGATTTGGCTTGCAACTTCGACAGCATAAGAGTTTTCTGTTCCCTGGTTAAGTATAGCAGTGAACTGTTATCTTCAAATATTATTAATTGCTTTTTTATTCTGTGTATCTTGAAAATGTCGGCGTCTGTGAGATCAGTTGAGGAAATGCTCTGATGAACTTGATAGAGCACTAACGAAGTCAAATTTATGTGTGATAAAACTAATGAGTAAAAACTCACTGAATAGTTCTGGTGCATTTTAAATATGACTATGAGGAACTGGACCTACTTGGCTGCTATTGTGAGTCTCATCCAGGTGGTAGTGGCCGGTATTGCTGCCACCTCATACTTTTTAACTCATACAAAATGAGCCCGGGTTATGTCTGGTTCCTAATGGATAAATGCCAACAAAACCACAATAACTGACACTAACTGGTCCAAACTTGGTTGTTTCTTCAGATAATGTAAGAATTGAATGACCACAGAAACGCAACAGTCTTTTTCCCACTGTAGAGTTTTTAGCTGATTAAAAAAAGTGGTAATGCAAAACCAGACTTTCACTGGTGCCTCCTTCTTTGTTGCTAGATGGTTTCAATCATCAGAGCATGTTTTTAATGCCCAAGATTTTTTCCTTTTTTAGCTTAATTTCTCTTGCCTTTGCCAATACTGCTGTAAATGCTGTCCACGTGGAAGGAGAGCTTGATCTTGCAGTGTGTTTTAAATATGTGCGTTAGATTTCTAATACTTAGTGAAGCGTCATCTTTGACATAACCAAAGGTATAGCTAAGAAGTTAGCTCTGAGTGCAGTCTTTAAAGTCTAGAAGCTTGAAAGTTGTCTTTAGATGCTTTCTACATCAGTGCCTGAAAACACAAACTATTTCTACTGTTAGAATCGCTAACTTTAGTGTAAGTATAAAATAGTCATTGCAATTTTCTTTTGCCACAGAGAGTCCGCAGTGGTGAATGGAAAGGGTACACTGGAAAGGCGATCACTGATGTGGTCAATATTGGGATTGGTGGCTCTGACTTGGTAAGCTCCTGACTTCTATACATGTTCCACATCTCTTTGTGTGTGTATGTGCTTGCAGTGAAGATAAAATCTTATTGTTGCTTCTATCCAGGGCCCTCTGATGGTAACTGAAGCCCTGAAACCATATTCAAAGGGAGGCCCTCGTGTTTGGTTTGTATCCAACATTGATGGTACTCATATAGCCAAAACCCTGGCTGAGCTTAAACCAGACACTACGCTGTTCATCATTGCATCAAAGGTTTGTCTAATACAAGCACTGGGGTGTGATTTTTTTCTCTGACTGTAAAAGATACCAAGTAGAGATCTGTCCACATGAAGGTCTAGATGAGGGACTTCTAGTGTGGACTACTCTAAACAGGCCTGCTGTGATTCACCCTAAACTTGCAGTAGAAGCTTGTGTTGCCACTGAAATACTTAAGGATCCAGAAGTCAAGTGCTGAAAATGGCTTAACCTAAACAAGTGAGGCACATGAGCAATTTCACGTTGCCTAGCATGTATTTCTCAGTCAGTAAAAGTTTAAGCTTTATTCACAAGTTGATTTTACTGTACTTCTCTGTGGGTGCAATGTAGGATCTGATGTAGTTACTTATTTGAAATTCAAGATCTTGTCTCATTTCTTTAAGGTTACTTTTGGTCCTTTATCTTAAGTACGTTGTTGTATTTTTTGCATTAATGAATTGCATGTAGTGGGAACCTTCATTCTGTTTTTGGGTAGTAACAAAATACCTTCACCTAAATAACTCAAATGCTGAGTTCCTTGGGCATAAAGGATATACTAATATATAAGTATGTACTTAAGCTGCTTTACTTAGGAAAAGGTAGTTAGTCTGCTGCTAGTTAGTAAGATGACACTTATTTCTGAATATGGACTTAATAGCTGCCTTTCAAGGTCTTGCCTTGGTAATAACTTACTCTGTAAACGTAACTGTTAGCTGCCATCTTCCTTTGAGGAATGCTTCTGTCATGGCAGAAACAACTGGTAAAGACAAACTTCATAGTTATGTAACTTGGGTTGCTTTCATTTGTAAAGCACAGTGGAACCTTTTTGCTGTTGAAGACTATCTGCAACAAATGAACATGTGTGTAATGCTGGCCATGCTCGACAGTGACGCTCATTATCTCATCTTGGCAATACTGCAGCCGAGCAACAACTTATGGAGTAATAAGGAAACTTCACAAGTAATACTAATGGTCACTTAGAATAATTGAGTTCAGGGATCACGGTTCAAAGGCTTAGAAGACTGCCAAATTGAAAGAGTAACACTTCAATTTCTGTTTGCCAGATAGTAGTTAGATAATTGGATATATTTGGAAGAGGATGAATGGCATTCTTTTGTTTTCCATAACAGGCTTGTGTTTCATAATGAAATATTTCTGGAGGTGGATGAGAGTAGGTTGAATCTAATGTTCACCCTTAAAGCTAAATTTTGATGGTTGAATAAATCAGAATGGTTGTAGATCTTTGCAAAACTGCATGACTGAACTTCTGTGCACACTTCATGAAGCAGGAAAATGTTCTGCTCTAATCAGCAGAACAAAATTATGGCAAGAGTCTTAGAAATGAGTGTTCCTACATGAAAACGTAGGAATGGAAGAACATGAGGACAATCAGCTAGGTTATGTTGTTTTGATGCCCAATTAGTTTGTTTTTAGTTGAATGGTAAAACTTCATGTTTAGTGGAAGAGTAAAGTGGAAAATTTTGGTCTCAAGGTTTTGCATAACAGTTTGGGGGAGGGAAGGTAGGAAATGGGGAATAATTATTCCAATTCCAGATAATGTGCTTGTTCAGGTAAATCTAGAAACACTAGTCTTTAGTGGATTGATAAACCTGCTTTTTAGCTGAAATCTAGCAGCAGTTGTCTATTATGAACATCTAGACTCACTCTGCTCTGATTACCTGGAACAAATGATGTTTTAGCAGCCTGAACTTGTGTCAGTTCTAAGTAGTGTTTCACATACTTCCTTGTTTTCTGATGTGCAGACTTTCACCACCCAAGAAACTATCACGAATGCAGAAACAGCCAAAGAGTGGTTCTTACATGCCGCTAATGATGTAAGTCTAACATGTTTAGGTTACATAACAGAATGCAACAGCTTTTCATTGTGCAGCTTCTCCCTGGTTGTTCTGTGCACTTTGGATCAGAGTAAATAGCTGCCCAAATTCAAGCTGTATAGCTCGGTGAATGCTGTATATATATCTCATTTCATGGATAGTGACAGGCTGTTACATCTGATCAAAGTGACAAAACCACTAGTTTTTCATTATAAATGATTGTCACACGTTGTTCCCTGAAATACTACCTGTTAAGTAATAAAGCGTAGCATTTGCCTTAGAACTGGGTAATTAGTGGAACCACTGATACAGAAATCCAGGAACATGTTATATGTGGCATTACCTTCCAATTCTTGGCAAATACATTAAAAATGAAGCTATGATTGAATAACTAACATTGCTATGTCAGAGAGCAGTGAGTGCTATGAATAGAAACCTTGTATTTGTCTCATTCTATCTCTAACCTTTAAAAGAAAAAAGCAGATACTGCCTACTCAGGTAATTAAGATGGTCTTGAACCTGTTCCAGTCAGAGTAGCTGTACTTAGTTGGGAAGCTGGGCTTTGAAATACCCTGTTAACCCTACTGGTGCAGACAACTCAACTTTGTTCACCAGAACACTTACTGAAAGACCAAACTCTATATTTAGAGCTGGAGATTTATCAGTAAATCCAATTGTCTTTATCTTCTAACTAGCTGGAAGGGTAGCATATGTACAACAAACTCTACCTACTCCAAACTGGTGGTAGCAATGTTCCAAACTGATAACATATTCTTATGGAAGTTGTGTGTCACTCTAAGTAGTGACTGCTTCCAGTGGGCTTCATGTATTCTGATAATATTCTCAGAATGTTATCTTCAGACAGGCATGCTGCCAAATCCCACGCTGAATGTGAATAAGGTGACTTCAAGTTGATAATGTGAAAATAACTGATAGTCAACAGTGTTTAAATGTGAATGGTAGCAGATCATCTTTATGACAAGAAATAAAAATAATTAGCATTCTAGATCTAACAGTGTTTTTTTTTATTAAGCCTTCAGCTGTGGCCAAGCATTTTGTTGCCTTGTCTACCAATGGTGTAAGTATAACAAATCTATTTTATCTTTTCTGTGTATCTTTAAGGTGTTCATTTTACAATCCAGTAAGGAAGCCTATCTTTTAAGACAGTTACTTGAATACCAATAGTTAGTCTTCATCTTGAAAGGAAGCATTTTTTTTCTACTGAAAATAACTAACACTTTTAGAGTAATGAACAGTATCAGGATTTGATGACCTTCATTATAGTTTTTTGCTTTTTCTGCTAGAGTTTGAAACCTGCTATCAGGTCTCATACTTGAAATGACTGTCCTGTTGTTAGTGAGTGTTACCTGTAATTAATTGAACTGTGTGTGAATGCAGTTATGTAAATAAATAGTATTTTCCTAGACCTCTGAAGTAAGTGCTGAAGTGATGCAAGTAGTTTGTGTGAATAATCTGTAGCATATGAGTATAATGTTCCCTGATGTGGTGGTTCATGCAAAGTATGAAGTAGAAAGATCAATAGCAACTAGAAAAAGACTGCAGTGGCTGAGAGGCTGTTGGGTACTGTGATGTGACGTTCCTTTCTTACGTTATGGTTCTGCTAAATGTAGATGGAATGTCAGTCCAACTCCTAACTATATTACCACTTTGATCAGAAAATGTATGACATTGATTTTTATCTGAGACTGCTGAGTAGTGATAGGTGGAAATTAATGTTATCTTCTTCTGGTGAATGCTGTATATTTTTTAAATAGAGGATGTAGTTGAGGAATTGTGCATTTTATAGGTATCCAACTTGTGTGTTCGATTTTCTAGACCTAAAGCTTTTTAAGAATGTTAGTTTTACTTATGATGTTCTTACATGCTTTTTTATTATTCTAGCCTAAAGTTAAAGACTTTGGAATTGACCCAGAGAACATGTTTGAGTTTTGGGATGTAAGTAAATGTTTAATGTTGTGTGGTAGATGTTAACTGTTAGGATAATCTAACTTGCTTCAGAAAATGCTAACTAGATCTCGGGAAACTGCCAAAACACCTAAATTATACTAGTTGTGTTCTATGTACTGAAACATCTGGAAACTTGTAGTTCCAGGCAAATTCAGAACATGTCAGATAAGCAAAACTGTCATGTCTCGTGACCATTCCATTAAAATGGTGCAGTCAAAGGTCTGAAGAGGAGCCTTCTATATTCCTGGCTGTCTAATCAGCTGTTGGGTAACAGGAGATACAAGTCTTAGCTTATTCCTCGTGTAAGTAGTTATTATAAGCTGTGACATTTGACGGTTGGGGTCCACTGTATATAATTTAGGCCTGTAAAGGTCAAACATCAGAACCAGGAGCCTAACTTGGTATTTTTGTAGCAGATATGTATTTTAAGTATACTGCCCTTATACTTAACTAGAAACAGCTTGGTTTGCCTCATTGACTATGTGCCTGACAAACTAGTTTATAAAGCTGCTGTTTAGAAATTATCTAGAGCATTACTTTTCCCTAGGTAGTTCCATAATCTCATTGCAGCAGGCTTTATCTATAGAGGAGTGATACTAGGCAAGCAGTTAATACAAGCTGCAAACTTAGTGTTTGGAAGGGAACTGGAATCATCAAAGAATCTGCTTCAACAGATGTTACAAATTTTTGGACGAGCAGGGTAAATTTCAAGTCTCAAATAATTGCATACTTAAGGGTTTGTTAGGGGGCTACTGTAAGGTGCAGGTTCGCTTGACCATGCCATGTAATGTGTTGTGAATTATCTCCAGAAACAGTATCTATTTTGCTGAAAATAGTCTAAACATATGCTGCTATTTCCTAGTAGTTTGAGTTTAAAAACCCTGTGGTTACTTCTAATGTATAAATTAATCTTTTGCTTTCAGTGGGTTGGTGGCCGCTACTCTCTGTGGTCTGCCATAGGTCTCTCCATTGCCCTGCATATTGGTAAGTGTTCCTGTGATGTAACAATGCCAAGAACTAGTCTGTTTGCTTCAGGAATATTAACTGTGGAATGCGTTAACAATAATGAGTTATGGATCAGATTTGGGGCAGATACTCTTTTACCCACCTACTCTGAGTGATTGGATGTTTGTGCTAAAAAACAATCTATAATGCATCAGAAATGTTGAGAGTTTTCAGTACTGTAAATGGAGTTTTGGAAATTACCCGTACTTAGGTACGAATAGTAAGACTGCATCTCTTAGTCTCTCTCGCTTGCATAGCCGAAAGTGCCTGATCACTTAGAGCCACGTCAGTGAAAATCAGACCTTGCAACTGATGTTCCTAAGCTACTTAAAAGTAGTGTATTTAGTTTCTGCAGGTATATACACACTAACCATTAAAAATCCTATGTCTCCAGTTCTGCATTTGAGCTCAGTTTAGCGTTGTTAACAGTCTCCTGTCATTACTTCCTTTTGTCCCCAGTACCTGTGCTTCTAGGCTAGAGGGCCTGATGATACAGGAATGCTGCTTCTATCTTCAGTTGATTGTGGCACAAATATAGACCCTCAGAATTGATCCCCATCTACCTTTTATACCGTTATGGTAGCATTGGCATTTCTGATGCAGGTGGAGAGTACACAGTTGATGTGAAAGAGCTCTAAGAACTGCTGTTTCTTGTTGAGCAGGCTGTTCAGGAGTCTTGCTTCCCTCATCACTACTTTCAGATATTTCAAGTCTGAAACCGTAATGTCATTTTAATAAATTAAAGCTAGAATTCTCTTAGACTGAGGTTAGAGGAAACATTGGTTTTGATGGTTTTAGAATTATATGAGTAGGAGTTTTCATATGTAGAAAAACCAGTGCGTGCGAACAGTAAAATAAACTTCAGGCACTTAGTGTTTTGTCTGCAATAAACTGTTCATCTCTGCTGTCAGACAGATTTGGTGCTGACTGCTGACATGCCATATCTGCACTTCTTGCTTTTACATCCGTCATCTCCCAAAGTTGGCTTCTGACCATAGGTAGAGCTGCTGCTTTGTCAAACACTTCACCTCCATTTTTTCCATATAAGAATCGGGATTTCTGGTTTTGCAGGAAAGGATGGAGTTAGATAAAATACTCATTAGTGAAAACAAATGATGATTTAAATACCTTAATTATAGAGCAGAGAAAAATGGGGTGAACTAAGAGAACAAGGAAGGTAGGGGGGAACCTTCTTCTTTGAGAAGACCTTATTACAGTTGTTTTGCCAGACCAGCATAAAAATCCTTACTGTACTACCCTTGCCCTGTTATTCTGGGGGATGTCTCTCCTACTGTGGCTGTGAAGTCACTAAGTGTTCAAACTTGCTGAAAACTATGTAGCCTTTAATAGAGAGCCTGGTTTTAATGCCTCTTCGCCTTCTAGTTGCTCATTTTGCCTGCATGGGGATTTTAGGCAAAGGTTTTTGAAGTATGTTTCATTAAGTTGAACTTGCTCTGAAGTCCAGGCTTTAATCGTAACTAAATACATCTGGCTTATGGCATGCAAATTTCAGGAGAAGTCAAAGTGCAGCTTTAAACTTGATTAGTAGTTGGGAGCCTTGCTGCATACCAGAAATCCCAACTGTTTTAAGATTGCCTCTGCAAGAAAAATCAAATTTGAGTTGTGATAGTAAATACGAACTGACTTTTTTTCCATTGTTAGGTTTTGACAACTTTGAGAGCCTGCTTGCAGGAGCCCACTGGATGGTGAGTGTGGGATCCCTATTTCAGATTTGTTCCTCTTAAATGTTTTAGTATGATAACTGGCGGCAGGTTTCTGAAGTTTAGCTCCCCGTGCCCTCTCAGTGCTTCCAAAATGACTGTGCTTGGGAAGGTCTCCCTGGATCAAAACAACAATAAAAACAGTTTTAGTGTTGGGAGGGGTGACAATTGCTTCATCAAAAGTGTAACAACATATGTGTCACATAGGATAAACACTTCCACACTGCCCCACTGGAGAAGAACGTGCCTGTTCTGTTGGCCATGCTGGGCATCTGGTATATAAACTGCTATGGATGTGAAACCCATGCCCTTCTGCCCTATGACCAATACATGCACCGCTTCGCTGCTTACTTCCAGCAGGTAAGACTCGGAGTAAAGGTTTCATGAAGGAATTATGTAGATATGCTTCTGTCCTAGTTCTAGAAACTGAATGTATGTTTCTAGGTTAAAATTGCAATCACTTAAGTTCATGTTATCGAGGACTTAGAGACTGGTGCCAAGATTGATACGAACTTATCTGCTCAGATAATTTTGCAACATTTTGACCTCAAACATATGTTATCTTGATGTCTGTAAATGAAGCAGCTGTATGTCTTAAGAAATTATGAAATTGCTATAACTCATTGTAGTTGAAGTCTGTATGGAAACTTGTACTAATACTGTGTGGTTCTGCAAGAAAGCTAATATTGCCCTTCCCTTTTAGGGTGATATGGAATCTAATGGCAAATACATTACCAAGAAAGGTTCTCGTGTGGACTACAGTACTGGCCCTATTGTGTGGGGAGAGCCTGGCACCAATGGGCAGCATGCTTTTTACCAGCTTATTCATCAAGGTAGACTGAAACTATTCAATACCTTGTTTTGGAGTTGAATTTTGAATGGCTGTAAAGCTGCAAGAGTCTGCAGAATTGATACTGGTTTAGAGGTTGGGCTCTTACCTAACACAGCATCACATTGCTATGGTGCTCTTAATTAGTGACTTTGGAAGACAACAAGAAGCAGGTTTTAACTGAACAACAGGGAAGGTCAGCTAAAGCTGAAACTACTGAGCTGTATTGTCATTTTACCGTGCTGTTTATAAAAAAAAAAAAAAGCTTTTTAAAAATATTTTTGAAGTGGCTGTGTCTTCCAGTAATTATGAAAATGGGGTGAGAATTGAAGTTTTTTCTAAGACTTTCCTGTTGCAGGGTTATTAACGTGGCTTTTCTTACAGGAACTCGCATGATTCCCTGTGACTTCCTGATCCCAGTCCAGACCCAGCATCCAGTCAGAAATGGCTTGCATCACAAGGTAATAAATTGTCAGTGCACCCATATTTTCTTGTGGCTGAAGGCATTGAAGCTTCTTCAGTATTGCAGCATGTGAGGTTTTTTGTATGTCCCTTTGAAACTGTATACATGGGCTGTCAACATTCACAATAGATTTGAGAATATCTAAGTTACAATTACATGTTACGTTTAATATATGTGATACAGTGGTATTTTTGTTCATGAAGAAATTGCACAGTTCGTGAGGCAGGTCAGTGGTGTGGCCTGTTCGCTTACTGAGGTTGCAAAGTGTTGAACAATCAAGTATTTGGTGAGAAAATTCCTTGTAGAAATTGTTAGGAGTGTAGTTCTTGCAGAGTAGGAAGGAACAAATTCTCAGAGTTGATGAAAACTTCCTCAGAGATGCTGTTGTGAGTCTTAAGCTCTAGGACAAGAGAGTACGTATACTAGCGTGGCTAGCGTGATAGCCTTCTACTCATAGATATTTTTTTATTTGTCCAGTTTTTCTAGTTTAATTGGATTATCCAACTAAGGATTTTCAGTGAACTGTCTAACCATTTTTTAAGTTCCATAGGTGGAAACATGTCCAGGTCTACTGTTACTGCATACTTAAAAACAAAAAAAATAAACCCACAAAAAAAACTCGAAGAGACCCCCAAAACATGTTTCCTCACTAAATTACAATCTTGTCATTATTTCAGATTACAAGTGCTATTTGAATTGTGTAATAATAACTTTTTGTCAAGTAACGCTAAGTACAGGTGAAAGTTTAGAACATGACTTTGCAAAAGAAGGGAAGAAAAGGTTTCATTCTACTGTAGATATAGTAAGAGATGACTTCAGTGTAATGGGTATGAATTTGCAAGTAAGAGTAAGTATGTCTTAGTTTGTTACATTGATTAACGCTGCGCCTGGCTTTCCATGCATAAAGAAGTTTAGACTGTACTGGATAAAAGGGTGTGTGAAATCCTGGCTTCTTTGTTCTTGTTGGGAGGCTTGCTGTCAAGTTTCAGCAGGGCAGGATTCTGCAAAAACAGTCCTGGTTGTCTTGGGATACCAGCACTGTTAAAACAGTAATCAAGTCTCCTGGCACTCTCAGGTAAAAAGCGATAGCAGGCATTATGCAGCTGAAACTACTGCACATATTACTGCCGTAGTGTTTAAAAACGAATGTAGTAACTTTAGCCTAGGTCTCAGTCTCCGTTCAAGCACTGGGTATTGCTGTTCCAGCTGGAAGCAGTACTTGATTTGATACATACATTTCTACTTGCCAGATCCTTTTGGCCAACTTCCTTGCTCAGACTGAGGCCTTGATGAAAGGAAAGACCGCTGATGAAGCTCGTAAGGAACTTCAAGCGGCAGGACTGAGTGGAGATGCCCTGGAGAAGCTCCTTCCCCATAAGGTAACCGGGCTCTGGCACTCGACAGCGTTCCCCGGTTTAGTTGGACGCTGTGGTGGGGAGGGAGGCGTCGTGTTGCTGCGCTGCTGGACGGAGTTTGCTCATGGGGCAGTGCCCTCCGGTGGCTGTGAAGAGCTACTGTCGCGATAGCTGCGAAGATTAAGATACAGGTTCTGCTTTGTCCAGTCTCATGGTGCTGTCTGTGAATGGCACTCTTGCTAAAAGGCTGCTGAGCTGGAAGCCTTTTTGAGGCATTTCAGACAAGATGAGCTACCTCATCACTGCCCTTGGGATACTGACTTGTTGGTTACTTTCTCTAGCCCATAGTAGCCAGTAATGGTGCTTGGAGATAACATTTTGCCATTGTATTCATAATAAACCATGAAAATGGATACAATTTTCTGGTTGAAGCTGTTAGCCTTTAAAGCTTTCAGCATTTTGTATTTGTTGCTAGTAGATGCAGTTTGTATGTTCCTTGCAGCCCATACTGGACTGTAAGTTTCTCATGTAAGTTTTACAACATATTAGATAACAATGTAACTCTTGTTTTGAAAGGTCTTTGAGGGAAATCGACCAACCAGTTCCATTGTGTTTACAAAACTCAACCCCTTTACTCTGGGAGCCATCATTGGTAAGTAAATGGATCTCTCATCTGTGAATGAGACTTTCTTTTATTTATACTTTCTGATAAAAGTTCTGATAAATCTTCTCTTCGGATTACAGCCATGTATGAGCACAAGATATTTGTTCAAGGAATTGTTTGGGACATTAACAGTTATGACCAGTGGGGGTAAGTAGTCTTGATAAATTTCTTGCATACTTGCTGACTGTGGTATTGCTTAATCTGTCATGACTTAGAGAGAAAAAAATAAGTGTTAAACTTAGAGCAAATTATTATAGGATAGTTTTAAATGAAAACAGATTTTGTGGGGGTGAGTCACCATGTATCCTTGTTCAGCCACGCATAATGACTTTGTAGATAGAACTTCAGCTAAGGCCCTTTGTTTAATTTGACTAAAAAAAATACTATGAATGCAGAAAAGAGGCAGTAATGCTGAAAAAAATAGTCAAGCAGGCTGAACACGTTCTAAGAATTGAAAGGGAAATAATTTCCCTATAGAAGGGAAAATTTTCTCTCTAGAAATGTTTACTAGGCAGTTTTGTATGGCATCTGTGAAGCAAAGACTGACCACTAATTTCCCTGTACAAGAACATTCTTGGCAGATGTGTTTATATATAGGAGCCGTAGGTCTGATGCAGGCTGCACCTGTGACCAAGGTTCATGGTAGAGCTCCATGTGGAGAACAGCAGCTTTTATGAGTTTTTCACTTTATCACTTTTAAAAATGGAAGACTTAATAAGGAGCTAATCAGGTTCTTTTTCATCTGTAATAACTAAACTGTACAAACATGCTGTATGAGGGCTTATCCAGGACAAAATGGGACATGAGGTAAGATTTTTCAGGTGAAACCCTGCCTGAGCTGTGAGGGGTTATTTTGAAGAGCAAGTTTGCTTTACAGGCCTAGAACAGCAGTTTACACAAGCTCTTTTAAAGGCTGAAGGATAATTCTTTGTGAAGATTTTTCTTGGAGCTATGCTACCATAGAAAGTGCTTTAACGAAAATACTGCGGTAAGAAATTGAAAATGGAAGCTGGCTGATAAAAGCTGATGCATCTTACCAATTTTGAAGTCAGGGGTGGGGTAGAAATAAGTACAGCTTTTACTGCAACACATTAGAATCTAGAATGGCATCCAAAACTAGGGAATGTGGGGATGCTGTAGAAACAGCCTAGTTTCTTGTAGCTGTTGAATTATCCTAGGTTCTTGCCCTGTGTGCTGTAACTCCTGCATATAGTGTGTTGTAGTGTTGGGGAAGGCTACCAGGCCTGCAGCTCGGCTGTTGTTTACTGTTTTGGTGCTACAAATCAGTGTTCTGAGTGGATGTAGTGTTCAACAGTGAACAGTAGCAAGCTGAATGCATTCTGCATAACACAAATGACTACAGAAAGGGAAAAGACTCTGCTTAACTTTTAAAACAAAACTTTCTCTCTTTAGATGTCCTGTAATTTAAGAGCTGTTTGTTTGGCTAAGCAGCTGTGAGAACTCCAGCTGAATAATAACTGACTTTGTCAGTGATTTCTGAAGGGAAAAGCATTCATCATAGTGTTTGCTGCCAAGTTAACTGGCACCTATTTTTAATGTCAACAGCTTATAGTAAATACTGTAAGTTATTAGCACTAATGTTTTTCTTTCTTCTGATCTTTTAAATACAGAGTTGAGCTTGGAAAGCAGCTTGCCAAGAAAATTGAGCCTGAACTGGAGTCAGATGCTCCAGTGACATCTCATGATAGCTCAACAAATGGGCTCATCAATTTCATCAAAAAACACAGAGCCTGAAATAAAAGATTTGGAGGACATCGACAATCCTGATGACAGAACACCCAGACCTCTTGTAGTTGTGCTTTTTTAGCCACTTCTAACAAAAATAGCACTTTACAGATGTAGCTTCTTCACTTGTTGCAGTTAACCTTGTTGCGTCAAGTGTTACAAACGAAAACTAGGTTTGTGAAACCCAGAGGCCGTATAGTTGCTTTCTATTTTTGTGGCTGTTGATCTGTGAAGTGCAGCTGGTATGTTCCTCAGTTCTTATCCCTCAACTTCCTTAAAAGTGATCACGTATTGATACTAGAAAATAAAAGGTATGATGGATGAGTAATACTTCTTCACTTTGTATCTCTTAAAATGCAGACCTAGTAACACTTGCCTCACTGACTATATGAGGTTCTTTGAAGCCAAGAACTAACATGTTGTTTTGGACTGGTTCTGCTGTAAGCTGGAAACTAGAATGTGTTCAAAGAATCAAATCTTTAGCTGTAGATTGTTCAGGTTGAATAATTTGATGCGTTTGAGCAAGATACAGGTTTTTTTCAAATGCTACTGTGAAAAGGAAAACTTACTAGTGTTTGGTAAAATATCTCCTGATGACTCTGTAAGCTGTGGAAACCCTATGTGGACAGCTATCAAAAAAAGGAAGAAAGCTCCTGGAGTCGATAGTAGTATCTTAATGTTCCGAACAGTTTTCAAGCATTTGTAAAGCAAAAGCTTGGGATTGCTTGCAGAAGAAATGTATTTTTGGTGTCTTCCAGAGGTGCTTTCTCTCACGTTTAAGTCGGCATCAATGTTCCAACAACAAAAAACAACCCAGCAAACTATTTGTGAACAAGTTGCTTATATCCTTTTCTCACTCTCTGCCACTGTTAACCCCTCTTTGCTAGCAGACTGGCATGCTATGGCGTTTGTTCTGTAACACCTTTAATAAAGGTAAGACACAAGCATTGAAAGGAGAAGTAAGATGTTGATTGTGGTTCTCATACCCTGACCTCTTTATGACAAATGCTACTGTGGCTACAAAGTCTGACCTTGTACCTCTTAATGCGTGTCTTTGCTGTACATATGCATCGGCAGGATCAAAAGCTTGGTCTCGCTAAAGCAGCACACTAACAGCTTGATACTGCTTGAAAATCTGGCTGCATGGATTTGAGTAGTTAAGTCAGGCTTAGACCCTTTGGTTTTGATCAGCTTTATAAAGCAATTTTCCCACATGAAACAACGGTCACAAAGAGAGAACCCACTGGAGGAAGGCAGATTTTCATATGGGGTCTTTAAACCTTTCATCCACCTGTGTAAAAGCTTCGTCCATGTTCTGCGGAGGCGGGGGTGAGGTGGGATGTGGTGTAGAGGGCTGTGGTGAAGCCGGTTGCTTTGTCCCAGGGCTCTGGTTTCACCTTTGGTCTGTTCCTCTCCTGGACACTAGACCCTGGGAACCTCTCTTGAAGAAGAAAGGAAGATGTCTGTCTTGTAATTCTACAGTTATTTTCTAACCTGGTGGTTTTCTTTCAGGGTGTTCCCTGATGTGAAATATAACACACCTGATGATAGCGTAACAGTCGGTGCCACCCTGCAACTCACCCCACAGGGCAGGACAGCCACCCCCACCCCCGCGCGCTGTTTGTGCGTGCGGGAACAGCACTCCCGCAGTGGCACTGCCGCTTAGAAAAAAAACTAATAAATGTTCATTTTTGGAAACGCTTCTTCGTCGCTCTGCAAAGCCGGTTGGCCTCCCGAGGACGCTAATGAGCCCGAGCGCCCCTTTCCCTGATGGCCGCCAGCAGCGCCCGGCGGCCTCCGCGCGCTCGTGCCGCCCCGGCGGCGCTCCCTGGCGGCAAAAGCGCGGGGAGCGTATTCCCCGCCTCTCAGCCCGCCCGCGCTCTTCGCGCGTGCCCCTCCCCCCCCCCCCCCCGCCCGCGCCTCAGCCTGCCCGTGAGGGAGCGGCCGGCTGCCAGCTCCGGCTGAGGTGCCCTCGGCGCTGAGCCCCCTCACGGGCTCGACCTCGCCCCAGCCGGCTCTTGTACCTGTGAGAGCTCCCGGGACTGGCCCTCCTGTGTGTGCCTTATCTGCGAACCGATGGTGGGATCGCAGGGGTAAGTGACGCACTACCTCCAAGCAGCCTGCTGCTTCATCAGCCTGGCTGCCGGGTTTATTACCTCAGTTTACAGGGATGCTCCGTAGCGTAATGGCTCGTGGCCATAGTCAAACACAGGTTAAAAGTGGTCAAAAAGCTTTAAAAGGACATTACTTTTCTCCCCCCTGCAGTGGTTGAAGAGGGCACGATGGTAGAGCTCACAAATAATGTGCAAAGGAACCAACTCTGGCTACATTCTGAAGATGAGGTAGTGTAAAAACCACGTATGGTTCAGGATGTCACTTTCAGTTGGAGGCTAAGAGCCAAGAAAATAATGACCTGCCTGCCCAGGCCTCGCTCTTTCCTGGGTATGCCCTTAGAGTTGTGTTGGGGGTGGGCAGTGACCCAGCTGCGTCCTTGGGCTGACCCTGTACTGCTGTGCTTATCCTCAGCCATGACATGCATCCTTTTGAGTAAAAAATACAGGAAGTTTTTGATTCGGTTTCTGGTACATGAGGTCCAGTGACTCTGTTTAGATCCTTCTGTATAATAAACCAGCTGATTCCTGTGAATGAAACACAAATAGTGCTCTAGTGACAAGAAAGTCCAACCTAGCCAGTTCTAATGGGGAAAGCGTACTGGGCATGGCTGAGCTCCCTGATAAAAGAATTGTTGCGCTACAAGAGAGAACAAAAAGTAACATCCCTAAAGTAAGCACCCATCAAACCCATGAGCTGGAACAAGAGCCATGATCCTCAGCCCAGTGTGTTAGCCACAAGGCATACATTTCTTTTGAAGGCCTCTGAGGAAATAGTGTGGGGATGCTTCAGTCAATGTAAGTAGTTACCATCTTTACACTTGCAATGCTGATTTGACTATATAATCAATTTTTCAAAGTAAAAGTTCATATAATTGTATATTTTAAGAGTTCTTGAGAAAGTAATTACTATATTCAAGGGAAAATTTTAATATTTTTAAAGCATATTCTGTTAAATTCATGTTGCATTCCTATTGGATGTGTGCTTAATATAGACTTCATGGGTATGAGATTAAAGAAGGAATACGTTTGCATTATAATTGATCTAAAAAGACTGTGTCTCAGAGCTATGATTGTGGTGAAGATGTCTTCTGGTTCTCTTGTCTAAAGAGAATTTGGCAAGAATAATCAGTAAGTGATCTCCTTTGCCACAATTCATAGCGATTTGATCTGCTGGGGTTATTCTAATTTCCAAACTATCCAGCACTACATGCAGAGTTTCTGCAGATTCAACGATCGTATTGGTTTGAGCTTAAACTTCTCGAAGGATGATAACATGAGTAGAACTTCCCAAGCTACACTAAGAGCTTCAGTTGAACCTGTTGCTGTTCTGGAGAAGTAAAAAGCACTTACAGATCTGCTGTGCTAGTGCTGAAGCACCCAGGCCATGAGTCTGTATAGATTAGTCAAGTAAAAAGAAGATAGTTTTACCTCATTAATCAATTTATTCATTTTTTTTTTTTTATATTCTCCCAGGCAAAAGGCTTATCTTCAGGTGTTCTTAAAAATACTTTGCTTTGCTAATTCCTGCTGTTAATTTCTGTAAAAAGGAAGTGGATTTTTAAGAGTTAGGTAGATAAGTACAGCATACAATAGCAAAGTCTAGAGTATTAAAGTTCTGCATAAATCTGGTTTTGTGAATTTTCGGTACGATATTGACAGAGCGTGCATCCTGCTGACTTTTATATAGGTAGAAGAGAACTGGCTTGCAGGCTATGTTAATAACAGTGTTTTGGGGACTACATGGTGTAACAAATAGAAAGCAGTTTGGCTTCCAGAGTTAATTGTTAAGCAACTTGCATTATCAATGAAAATTCAGCAGAGGGAAGTGTGCTTTTTAGCTGCTGTTTCAGTCAAACTTGGATGCTAGTAACCATATTGCTGTACCCTCTTTGAAAAGAGGCTTTTCAATTTTTTGTTATTTTTGTGGCATGTGGGGAATGTCAAAATGGATCAGATGAAAAAATAGTCCTAGAACTAAACAGTTCCAAAGGTAATGTCCATATAACTTCATTGTGCCCTCACATTTTCCTTTCTGTGTGTTTTCTCATTTTGAGTTTTCTGACAGAAGAAAAATGGAAAACTGATATTCTCGTAAAATAAAACAACTGTTCCCAAACCTCCTGAATTTACTTGGAATTTCAGAAAGTATACTCTCAAAGGTATTTGCAGTCAGGTTGTCAGGGTCAGGGTATCTGGATTTTACTTGACGGTTTCACAAGTGGACTTATTTCTCAGTATTCCTCTAAATTGTATTTTTTGAGATTTATGTAATGTTTTCTCTAAGGAAATATTTTGAGCCCAGACTTCTGAACCAATGAGTCTAATGTGGAGAAAACAGCCAGTGTGGCTGTCTGTTCAGTCCCTGCTGAATGGGGCTGTCCCAGGCTGTGAGAAATGAAAGGAGCTGGGGAATGGATAATCCTTGCAGAGCCTGGAAGCAGGCTCATGGTGGATTCAGCTGAGGTGTCAAAAGCCGCCTAAGATGTTGGCCTGGAACCATGCATCTGGAGCACTCTCAAGTATGCGGCAATTCCTAGAAAGGCCGAGCTCTGCCTTTCATCATTAACAACAGCCACGAGCGACAATATCTGGTAGAAAGAGCCCTCTCACTTACACAGGATAAAAGCATAGCATGTTGTTTGTTGTTGGATAGATTTTGAGTGCTAGTGAATTGAAGGAAAAAAAAAAGAAAAGAAAAAGGCTCGTGAGTAACAATTCTAATAGCTTTTTTATGAAATATTCCTGTGTGGTTTTGGACTAATTAAAGCCACCACTTTTGTATTTATAAGTCAGTAAAGTGGGTAACCAGTGTGTAAGCAGTTAATGAGTTTGACAAGTTCAAACCTTGAGTATGACTTTTCATAAAGATTTCAGTTTACACTTGGTCTAATTTATTATTCAATTTAATGCAGAACTGAAGTGCTTTGCTGTGCTAGTGGAGCTGCTCGTTTTAGGACTGTCTCTCTAGGCTTTTCAAGAAATGCATCTATAGCAATGCCTTTTTTTTTTTTAAGTATACAGTCAAATCTCTGCATGGCATTGCTTTTTTGCTCTTGATACATTAGGGTTTTTTTACAGTTTGCTTTATTCTCCCAAATCCAATTATAGTCATTAACATAGACAACAAAAAGGCTGTTGGCATAGCTTCGTGGCTGGATGCATGTGTTCTACCAGCAGTGTTTCCTGAACTTCTGAAGAAAACCAATATTACAAGAGACAGTACAGTGCATCTGGAGCCTCACTGGACTCCTCCATAAATAATTATATCAGTGTTGATCCTCAACAGCCTTTTAACATAAATTAAGAAAATTTGAGTTGGAAGAGTTAAATGATCTGTTGATGAAGTCAAGTTTAATTCTCCGGATATGTAACTGCCACCTGTAGATTGTAGGATGATAAAGAAGTGAAAAAAGAATGGGCATGGGGACTTCATCCATTCTAATTTGATAAGTATGGAGCATGGTATAAGGCCAAGGTACAGGCACATCAGCTTGGGTCAAATCCTGCTTAGTTATATTTCCACAGGATTGAGATTTTACTGAGAAGACTTGTTGTCTCACAATTCATAACTAGGATTTCATGGACCCGTGAAAATGTCTCACTGGCTTCAGTAGACATTGATCTGGGCCTTGGATTATTAGCTGCGACCATAAGGGGTTTCAGGTGACCTGCATTATTTGGCAAAGATATTTTGAACTATTTCAGCCTGGCTACAGATCTATTTCTGCATGGAGCGAGAGCTAAAAACAAGTCTCCATGCTAAGAGGCAGACGCACGCGCAAGAACTTAGCCTGTAGAGTCTTTCTAACCTGGCTTCATAACTCTTGTCAGAGGTGAGCAGTATTTAACAATAAAAACCACCAATTTCATTTGGAACACATGTACTGTTGGGACTAAATTAAAGTTACAGGAAAGGAATGACGCTAGCTATTTAATGTGGTAGAAGAGGTCCTAGAGCAGTGTTCTTCCTTGCTAAAAACATTTTGCCTTTGAGTAAGTATAAACTGGAACAAAATTAATATGATGGTGTCCTTGAATTTGGTACCTTTAATAAGAAAAAAACTATGCATATATAGATGCATATTTAAAATATACTTATGGGCTTTACATATAGAAAAGTATATTAAACTTGGTTTCCTCTTTAAGACCTCAGAGATCTTCCTCCTGGGAGATACTGGCATTCCCTTCATATTGGGTGGATTTACCGCAAGGAAAGCTAGAGAAAACTTAAAAGTGTCCGGTTTTATTTAAAACCTTGGTGGTCTTTAACGGCTGCCCCACAGTTCCAGCCTGGTACAAACTTAAACAGAACTCTTTGTTGCTCTTGAATGTGACATAATCCTTTCATCTGGCATGCTGAATGAAGTATGCACATGGCTTTTTTGCTACCCCTGCTGGGCTGCCTTGTTACACCTTCAGAGCAAATCACCCCCCAGTAAAAAAGCTTGGACTCTGTCATCCACCCTAATGCCAATAAACAACAGATAACTATGGCATCTTTTGGCTTTAAAATGCTGCCCCTCATTAAACTTGTGTGTTGAGGAAGGAAACAGCTCCCACATCATTGTTTCTTGCAGATACAGATACAGAGTACATTTTTTTTGTTGTTTGCATGTTTGCTAATTTGAAGCTCTTTGAAGAATCCTACAGGGAGATCAAAGACAAAAGATTAGAACGTTTTTAATAAAGTGAAGAAGGATCAGGTTAGATCAAAGGGACAAGCT
Organism: Falco rusticolus; assembly: GCF_015220075.1. Classification (NCBI taxonomy): domain Eukaryota; kingdom Metazoa; phylum Chordata; class Aves; order Falconiformes; family Falconidae; genus Falco; species Falco rusticolus. The sequence continues at coordinate 10,852,335 of NC_051201.1, read as the reverse complement.
GACAGGAAATAAGTAGGTGCCGTTGTTGGCTGACACTTGCATGCTGTAGGGTGATTTCTGTGTTAATGTGAGGTCAGAAGGAGGATTGCTTTACATCTTATTGTCTCCAGACTTTGCTGACTGGGTGTGTCTTTGTACTTCACTTTAATCTCAAAAATTAAAACCCATAAAGTCACAGTTTGGCTCAGCCACATGATTTTTCTAGTTATTTAGCTTTGATTTTGAAATAAAAATAAAATTTGGAACACACCAGCAGGGTATGGAGGTAATTAATTGGCCTGCAAGGGAATTTAGCTACAGAAATATTCATTATCAGAGGCACTGGGCCTCGGTCACCCCCAGTGTCATTTCACTGACTTTAAAGGAATTACATCTTACCTCACTGTCTTAAGAGGAAACGTGTTTTCTATATATATATGCTGAAGCCTTGTGTGCTTGTGGGTTGTACAACTGTAATTAAACCAGTACAATGAAATGAATATATCCCCTTCAGTTCAGATGCAGTTTTGTTGGTATAGAGCTGCTAATTGGGTAGAATTTATTTCCCTGAGTGATTAGAGTGACAGCACTAACTGAAATGGGCTCACTGGCCTCCTTGCGGTCTTCAGCATGTAGGTTGTGGTGGATGCATGTCATACATATATCAGAAGAAAGGTGCTTTACAAAACACCCCTTTCTTCTCATAATAAACCACCCTTCTCCCTGATGTAGCTAGAAGCTAATTTGAGGACAGTCACAGGAAAACAAGCCAATTTCTTTACTATATGATAGGCCATTTCGTAGCTGCACAGAGCTTGTTTTCCCCATGCGTCTTCACAAGGGAGGAAAACCATCAAATGCTTGAGAGGTTCGTGTGGCTTTGCCTCCATTAGCAGGAAGCCTCTGCCTGAAGGTGTGTTTTCAGGCAAAGGTGCAGGATTGGGCCCGAAGAAACAATGCTTTTTATGTTCCACTAACAAAAGGGCTAGTAGCATTAGCTTTCTGCTTTGCACAAGTACACGTGCAGTTCCTCCTTCAGCACTGGGCATTTCTGCTGCCCTAATGCAGAATGACACTCCAATGGTTAGACATGTTATAGGACGTGGTGCAAGCAATAATTGTCTCTTTTTACATCCAATCATATTAAATCAAAATAGCAGGTTTGGGGTATGGCCCTAACAGAAAGAGCTGCACTCAGACCCTAGCTTATTACTGTAATACAGCTAATAATCACATGTCACTAGAAAAATGGTTTTAAATTGTATTTTGTTATTTTTCCTCTCGTGGTTAGTTATGTAAATGCTTTATCACTCTACAAAACCAAAGGAAAGTATTCAGTAAAACAAAGTTACTTAAACTTATTGGGGCAAAGTAAAACACATGAGAAAAGAAGGTTAGTTTGCATTTAGGAAACTGAGGCAAATTTATAAGCCTCAAAGGGATGTTAGAAAGAGCACTGGTTTTGACTAACATCCACCAGTGGGAAAAAGCATTCTTTTTCACTGCCTGTGCTGTGGCTGAGCAGAGCTGCTCTCTCTGGTGCACATGGCTCTGAGCCAAAACGTCATATACTGCACTGTTATTTGCTGCTTGTACGCATGCCTTATCTAGGGTTCCTGATTAAAAGCCACCTGGCAGATTGTATGAAGGGCTGCTGTTCTGGATACAGTCATGATCACTTCACGATGCAGTCAGGATTCAGTTTCAGGAGAGGTGACCCTGGGGGTGCAGTGCTATTAAACCAACAGCTGAGAGTGGCATATGGAAGGAAGGCAACCTGATCTGGTTTTGAACATTTTCTGTGTTTGGTCACATTCCATGGAGCCTCCTGGGCTGCAAGTCTGTTAGTTTTCATGATTGGTAGGCTCTAATTAAAATTACTTCTAAATCAGAAATGTGCAGCATTCACACAGAAAAAACGACTGAAGGCTCCTCAAATACTCAAAGTGCTTCTGTGTGGCCATTGTAACCGCACATTTCCTAGAGATATCTACCTCTGTAACCACTTAGTCCCTGTGACTCCCTTGCTAGACTTGCCTTCAGTTGGGAAGCATGCCCTGATATGCTTCTCTAAGCTTTCAGATTTAGAAAGGTGATTCTTCTTGAGATTTATCTGTCTAGTTAAAACACTGGAGTTTTGCCTAGATTTTAGACACTCTATGGAGCTGTTCTGCAATAACACACAGTCATTGGAGAAAGGCAGATGCCAACTGGAAAAATGAGTAGTGATTGGGTAGCAGAAAAATAAGGATCTTGGGGACCTCAGTCATGGACAGAAATGTCTAAATCCTGCTGAAGTTGTGAGGGATACTAATGAGTCCAGCTGGACAGAGGTTCCTGGATTATAGAAGTTCAGGAAAAAATAGGCTATGACCAAAATGGGAAAATCTGGAGTTGTAAATTGATTTAATTAAAAATTTGTTTAATCTTTTAATATATACAACACCATAAACATATAGGCATCGTAGGAGTCTGATAGGACTGGAATGTAGCAGAAATTCAAGGTACTCAAAGCAGTCAAATAGTATGAAAAAGAGAGTCCTTTAATGGACGTTGCAGAATGAAGATTAGCAATTCAGGGAGAGGTGCAAAGAGGGGAATGAGGATGTTGACAAAGTGTTATGGCAACAGAAAATTCAGTGATGAAACACAGAATTCCCTGAGGGAATCATAAATCAGCTTTAGTCTACAAGGTATGTTGGTTCCTAAATCAGCAGGAGTCTGGTACCTAAATAGCTCTGCAGTCTAGTCCCAGATGCTTTACTTTGGACTTTTCCCTTCCCTTTAGGTTTCATGTGGTTTTAAATTTAACAGGGCACTCGTTTCCTCTGAACCAAAGCATGTTAATGGTATCCTTAATGTATTTGTAAAATGATGAGTCTTGAAGGATAGCTTGGGATTTTTCAGAGTTCTGAAATGCTAAGTGTTTTACTATAAAGTAGAAAGCATTAAGAAAAGTTTAAAAAATAACAGGGAATGTCAAGCTGAGACTGAATAACTTTGGGAGGTTTGATATTTATTCTATGCTTGAATCTTTAATGGGTCTTTTTGTGGTTCATTAGCTGTGGGGTTGTGGTGCTAGCATACCAAGAACAAATAATTATGATCCAAACACAGATACAAACAGCAGTTTACTTGTTGATTAATGCTTTAACAAAGGGCAATGTTAGGTTATCCTGTGTGGATGGAGATTGGAGGAGTGGAGCAGAGCTGCCGGGGGAGTAGCCAGTGTCCACTAGGTAGTGATGCTGGCTGTTGAACCTTCTGCCCCCAGTGCCAAGCTCTGTCCTGCTTGTTGGGGCCTTCCTGGCATCTATCTGCTGGAAGGACGTTTTGAACACTAGTTAATAAGAAACTTCAGATCTGAGAATCCTTAGTGTTTTCAAGGAAAGCAGGGCTTCATAAAGCTTAAGGTTTAACATGTAGCTTGTGGTAGTGCACCAGAGCCTTGTATAGATGTACCTTAACCAGTGGTACACGTCTGTAATGTCTCTATGTAAGTTTTAGGTTGGCTTCTGAAATTTTTGAGCATTCACTCTACAATAACCACATTCAGCACCTGCTATCTCAACTTATTTTAAAAATCTTCATCACAGTGAATAATAGTTTTTGGTCCAAATGACATAGGAAACTGAAGGAGTGACTGAATGATAAAGTGTTGTTATTGGCTTCAGTTTGAAGGTGTATTTGTTACCCAAGGTGGTTTGTGGGGAAGAAAGCTAAGAGACATTTAAAATTAACTATGTACAGTATATACTACGCTATATGATGAAGCCTTTGTTGGACAGTATACCATGGTATCTAGGACTGAAAAGATGTCAGGCTAGAAATTAACTCAAAGTGAAAAGGGAATTTAGGGAAGAAAGAATAAGATAGTTTCATCTATAATTTGGAGAGAATGATTTAAGAAAAATTTCATTCATCCTGACTCTAGAAATCAGCTACATTTCTGTATCTTTTCAAGAAGATAATATCCAGAAGCAGAATGTTTCATAGTACCAAGATCAAACATTGAGTCTTTCAGGACTCAAAGATTAGCTGAGTACCATTACTTCTTCCTGCAAAATCTATGGGTGCCTGCTAGAAAACTCCTGCTCAAATACAGAGTGGTTTCATCCTGCTTTTCATTGGTGAGTCTATGAAACAAGCCAGCATATAATAAGATGATAGATACAGAAGGGCAAAACTGTGAAGGTCTGTCCCTGAAGAGGTTGCAATGCTGACTTCCGTTGTGGCAGACAGTAAAGATTCTGAGATTGTTTTTACAGAATTTAATAAAATTCTGAAAAATGCATTTATAAAAATAATTATAATTTTGAAGTTGGTATGAATATTTAAAAAGTGCAGAAGAAAATTTAGCTTTAAACTCACACCTACTAAGTTTCAGTGTTGTATTCTGGGTTATCTGGTCCATTTTTTGCTCAGGGAGTTCAGGATTGCTCTCTCTCCATGCTAATCTGTAGTATCCATCTGAGACAGATTTAACGTAAGAGAGAAGAAACGCAAGTACCTTATTTCCAAACATTAGCAACATTTGCTGGGGTAGTAGGGAGGCAACTTCCACCCCCAACATTGGGAAAATATGGATGGGCATGGTAAGCACGGAAAAGCCCTGCCTTGCAGTAGGAGCCCTGGTGTTTATTTGGGCATTAAGAGTAAGAAGGTTTGCTGGAGAAGGGAGCGCAGCTGTGCCAGGGCCTGACTGCAGGTGCCATGTGGCAGCAGGGGGGCCGTGCTCTTGTGTTGCAGTGCTGTGGTGATTGTTCAGCCATAAAGCAGCCCAATAGTCTTATGTCATACCAAAATCAAGGTTATGATAAGCCTATAGAGGCTCACAGAATTCCAGGTAATGGAGGTGGGGGAGACCCACTGTGTCAATACATTTCAGGGGGCTTGGCTGTATTCTATTTTTTTTCCCTGCCGTTTGAACTCAGGCTGGAGGCATGCTGTGCAATTGCTGCTTTCACCATCTTGCCTTTGCTTGCTCAGTCAGGTGTTTATCTCCCTTCAAGTGTCAATATAGTTCAAAGTACATTTAAGCCACAGTATTAACTCTAGACTCAAAACAGTGCAGTAGTGTCACTGGTATAAATGAAGGCTTTACAAGGACAATAGATATTATTGTTTTAATGCTGGCAATGGAGATGACTGATACTCACTATTTTAAAGCAGAATTTGTATTTCTACAGAAGCAAACTGCTAAATGCATGCAATTTCTGTTGTTCACAATTATATTTCTTGCCAAGCTCTGCTATGTAACTTAGTCTAATTTTACTAAGCCTGACATTGTAGCGAGAACACCAACTTGAACAACACTAAAACCTGGTTTTCATGTTCTTGATCTTGCAATCTCACTCATAAAGATGGAATTTTGGGTTGGTATAGAGCCCACTAGTTTAAATGCATTTCTTTGTGTGTGTAACGGTTTGATTGGGCAAATCAGTGCCATGGTCAAAGATTGTATCTGCTAGGATTTACTTGGAGTAGAAAATATGTTTGTCAGAAACACGCCTTGCCCACTAGCCCACCAACTGCATTTTGACTCTCAGAAAAATACAGTTCATATCTCCATGGGAGAATACTTTTTTTCCTTAAAAAAAGCCTCAAAGCTGTTTGTTTTCCTTACCTGTATATACTGAAATCTTTTATTAGTTGTATTTGATGTATTTGGCATTTACTAATTTGGACTGATCTGTAATACCTTATGTTTGTGTGACTGGGAGAAAAAAAAAAAAGTCCCTTAGCAAATTAGAGTCATATTTCGGTATTCTTACACTTCTCCCTCAAAAGTAAAACATTAACATTAGGTGAAGTGAGGCATCTTGCCTAATATGTTAATTGTGGAGACAGATAATCATTAACTTTATTAACACTCCTGAGAATGATACAGGATTATAGAAACCAAATTATTTTATCTTTTTTGCATGTATTTCTGTATTTTAAAAATATGTGTCTTGTGGATGGGATTTGAAAAATAGGTGTAATAGTCTCAATTTTGTAAAGATGTGTACAACTCAAAATACAGGATTTCACTCTTTAGGGTAAGCTTGCTGAAATATTTGAACAGTTTTCTCCAGGAAATTTAAAAAAAATATTACTATTTTTGATTTGGTAAACAAAAGGGAAAAAAATGGAGGGTTTTTAGTTGTTTTTTTTTAAAAAGGAACAGTGGGACAATTCTTATCTAACCTATATTTTCAAGTATTATCTGTTGCTTGTACCAGAAAAACCACAGAAGAATATTTTAAATACAGTAAACCCCCCAAATTTATAGTGGAGGTATTTTCTCAGGGAGACTAGAAATATTGGGAGTAAATAGTGTATGTCCTACAACTGAGTAGGACATTTCTTTTCAGTGTACACCTAGCATTAGCATTAAATGCATTTGGAGTGACAAGACTGCCACAAACCCCTCTGAGGAGATGTGAGGGAGACAAAGCTGAGCAGCTTTGAATTTAGCCTCTGCCATTTGAGGAACTCTCCCCTTCCTGACCTGTGTCAGCCTGTGAAAACCTGGCAGGGCACACTGAGGATGTGGCAGTGTCTGTAAGGTCCTGCTGACTGTGTCATACAACTGCTGTCCCAGACTGGCCATGGTCCTATGTAGGTGTTATCTGCTGTGGAATGGTGAGAATGGAGAAAAGTGAATTTGGAGAGATGTTTGGGTTTTAGCAGGCATTTCTTCAGCACACCCCATTTTTTGCTTTTCCTGTGTTTTGGCTCTCGCTGATCAGAGAGGCTATAGTCGACAAGGAGCAGGAACTCTAAACCCAGCAGTAACCTGTGACAGGTCTCACCTTGAGGAAAGGGAGCAATTCCAAAGGACAGTGTCTTACTTAATAGTTGCTTACAGGCTCCATTTTGTTTTTTGGGGGGATGAGTGGGAAGTTGTTTACAGCCTAGCTCTAGAGGCTTAACTCTCTCTTCCCAAAGCTTATGGAAAACTCAAATATTCTCAATTTAGAGCTTTCCCTTGACTTTACGTTGAAGGAAAAGAAGCAATTTTGGGAAGGCACCAAGGGTTCTTGGCTAACAAAATCAAACAAGGCAACATAAGCCCAGAGCTCTCTAGCTTCTGCCAACACACTGATACTTGCATCTGCCTTTACCTACAGCCTGCTATTTCAGAGGAGAACTAATTTTTGCAGGGATAGCTGCTAATCTTCTCAGGCCTAACAGTATCATGTGAAAGAAGCTCATATACATTCCTCTGATTTTGTGCCTTCCTCTTCTTTGCTTTCAGGAATTAAGACATTTGTGGTGAACACACAACATTTGGTTTAAGGAGTACTTAGTAAAGTCAAATCATTCCTTTCGAAGCTGGAAACCCAAATCCATATTTAGGCTGCTGCTTGTGTTGGCTGGTCCTTTGCCTTCAGTGGTGGCTGCTGAATGCAAAGCTCTATAAGAAGTCAGGCATCTCCTTTCCAAAACGTGGGCGCTTGTTTCAGACAATTTTGGCAGAATGAACATAACAATGACGCTTGGATATGGACTTAAAACAGAATAAAAGTTTTTGTTAAATCAGAAGGGGGGGTGAATCAGAAAATACTATGCAAATGTAAGATAAATAACATTTTGAAGTGAAGCATAAGCTGTAAGTTTTGCATAACTGGAGTTAGAAGTACATGCTGAAATACAGGAAACATCCTGTATTTGTCTATTCAGCATGCTCTTCTTACATGGAATTTAGCAGGTTTTCCTGTGTCTGAAGACTGCAGGTGTGATTACCTCTGGTCTCCAAGGGAAAAACCTATGCTTCTGGCTAGAGAGTCCTGTATCTTGATTGTGCATTTTGAAAAGATAAAACAACACTCACCAACGCTTAAATTTTGTACAAAGAAAGGTGTAGCTGTCTCTGTGTGTACTGTGGAACAAAGGATTTGTTCCCCCCCCCCCCCAAGATGACAGATAAATCATATATTCTTTTGTACTTCGCATTTCCTGCCTTTTTGATTTTAGACAGTTGCTCTGTATTGCTGCATTATGTGAAAGGAAAGATTACCTTGACGTGTGCTCGCTTGATTTTGAATAGTAGTAGGTGTTTCTTAAAAGGCAACGGGCATATGATATTAAATTGGAACTGGACTAAAGCAAACATAAGCTTTCTCCTTTGACAAGCTTACAGTCTCATTAGGGTAAATTACCCAGTACTGAGCTCCCTGTTTCTGTGATTAGATGCTTATTGGGATCCAGTCTAATTAGTTTAAAGCTGGCTTGGGTATCTCTACGCAACACTCATTATTTCTGTGCTGCTGTGGAGACCTAGTCTAAAGTCTTCATTTGAAATCCATTGAAGTCAAAGCAGTTCTTTCTGTTGGTTGAATGAGCTTTGCAACAGGCTGAAAACACATCTAAAGTACAGTACAGAAAACAGAGAAAGCCCAGAAACGTGGTCCAGGCCTGGCATGTCTATTGGGATATAGTGCTTCAGGAAGGATGCTGGGAATGCAGGCATGGGTTGGCACGGCTTGGAGACAGCAGGCTGAGGTGGCCAGGCCAGGGAGCTGGTGAAAGGGGGCTTGTGTCTAGTGGAAGAGGCAGGGAGGAGAAATCAGAGCATCAGAGAGGAGGGAAGACTTCTGAGTTAATGCAAATGATGGGAGAGACTTGATTTTTGTATGGAGGAGGGCAGAAAGGTAGTCTGGCATAGCTGAAGCAGCACCTGGTGGAAAAGTGCTCAGCCAGTGTTTCTGGGAGCAAGCAAAGGCAGGGCTGACAGCATGTGATAAACAGCACTACAGAGAACCAACTGTCAAGGGAGGCAGAGCTTGGTGGGAGAGTAGACAGCACAACCAATCTGGTGGTAAATATTAAAGTCTTCCCTTTCCCAGTGCATGAAACGATTTGCTGCAGTCAACATGCTCTTTAAAGAAATCCAACCTGACAGGAGTGGGGGAGCAGCAGGTGAGCCCCAGGGGCTGGAACAGACAGTTGCTCTTCAGACTGGTGGAGACGTGAACATGCTAAGGGGTGATACGCTTCCAAAAGGAAAAAAAAAAATCTGAAAAAGCATAGCAAGCATATTTTAGGGCAGGATGGAATGTTTGCTCAATTAACTAGTCAAAACAGGATTTCTTTGTGTTTCTCGCAGCACTGCAAAGGGAACTCCCTTTATGAGAATCAAATTTGTTGCCTGTATCTTCATTACCCAACATATACCATCTTCAGGAGCTTTACTAGCATTAGCTGATCCCACTCTGTTGTGGAGTAAAGGAGCTCTGTTTTCTCCTGACCTGACTGGGTACAGAAACAATAGGGTTGAAATTAGACAGCTTGCTCAAAACCTCTAGAGGACTTGCTGTCACAGTTAACATCACAATTCTGTTCTGCTCATGTAGGACCATAAGATTAGAAGGAATCCTCTTTTCCTGAAGCTTTGCCTGCTGCCCACCACATCCCAGTGTCTGGGAAGTCCAGAATGGTCTTCACAACACCCATTCTACAAACCGCAGGTTGCAAAACACACCCTATAACAAACTTAAAACTATTAATCTTCTGTAAAAGAACAAAAGCGGCCATCTGCCATGTCCCACTGGAAGATCTGGAGCAAGTAAGGGCTTTATTCTGCTTTTAGATCCTCGCGTTAACATGGAACTTGTTAAGTGACACTCCCAGATTATCTGGAAAGCAAACTATGCACTACAGTACACAAGAAGACAAAGCAATTATTGTCATATTCCTTAACAATCTGATCTGAATTAAACTTTCCTGATTTTTCCTAACACTGTGCATCAAAGATGTTTAATACTATAAAGAACATGAATACCCTGGCTATACCTAATGTCTGCTACTTCAGGGAAAAGGCATCACTTTTCCTTCTTCCACCACAAGTCCTAAAAAGTCAAGTTATATGTGAAAGGGAGAAATATATACTGTTTCCTAGCCTGTTTTGGACAACAGAAGTACAGCACAAATATGGTGCAACAAACACAATCTCCTTAAGATTAAAACAGCACATTCAAATTGGACAAGAACAAATTAAGCAGAACAGCCTCCCTCAGCCTCTCACTTGGTCTCTTGTATTGGGACTTGATATTGTCTCATAACTCTTCTGAACCTTCTTTCTCTTCCCACACTCCCCCCCACCCCTTTGAATTAAAGATACCAACCACGGTATTTTTTGTAGGGTTTACACCAACAGAACATGCAGCAAGAATGTATCATGTCTGCTTTTATTCAGTGTTCCCACTTGGTGACCTGGGGATTGGGTAAGTCATTTTGGCCATAGTGTTTCATGTGCTGCTAAGGTTGGTTCCCATTTTCCCTGCAGACCACCCCATTGTGGAAGGAGTTATGGCCTGCAGTATTCAGGCCAAATGCATAGATGTACATCTGAATACTTGCTGTGCACACAAGCACCTTACCAAGCAATTACTTTGTCTCAGAGCCCTGCTCTTATTACTATTTACCATTCTCAATCAGACATGTCATCTGTGGATTTAATATCCTAACAGTTTATATTATTTTCCACTTTATAGGTAAAGATACTAAACAGTGTCAAGAACCAGCCCTGTGTGATGTCATTAAAAATGCCATCCATTAATGATGAGTCTCCATTTACAAATGTATTTGTCGACCCATCAGTGAAGTGGCTAACGAATGAACTCTAGTCAGGTTACTGGCAGTGACTGTTACTGCTGCAGCATTGCTGGAAGTTAGTTTAGCTGTTTGCTTCTTGCCCTTGTGAAAACCTTCCTACTTGTTACCAGCTGCATTACCAAATCTGTTGCTTCTTGTAGGGCTTAGGCTCTATCCCCCATCCAGACTCTAGGATGAGAGTGAAGACCTGCTCTCTGTGAGACTGACCCATCTCCATGGTCTCTCAAATAGGGTAAGGACAAGAGAACCAGTCTAGTGCAGGTGCTGTGCCTCTTGGCCTGGTGAGACGCAATCGCTTCTGCTCAGTGCTTGGAATAGTTTGTTATCAGCTGTTTTACTGCTGATTCCCAAGCACTGGTAATGGATTGTTGTGTTTCTTCAGCTCAAGCTGTTTGCAGGGTCCTTAATGGGCAGGTGTTTTCCCCAGCCTGGCCTGTCTGGTCAGCGTGTAATTAGCACACTGCTGAAGACATGAATCTCCTCAATGCCCAGGGAAGAGCTGTGGAAGGACAAATGCAGAGTGATACCATGTTGTGTGTCTGCTGATGAACTTCAATGTGCAAGAGACCTCAAGAGAATAAAAACTGGTTTCCTCTAGAGAGGCCCATGCCACACAATTCAGATCTAGCCTGCACAACTGAGGGGACTTATTCTGGACTGTTCACTGACTCGCTGTAGAGAAGAGCAGCTCTTACATTGGCCACAGGGTCAAGGCTAGGAAGCCCTAGAGACCCCAGCCTTTAGGAGCCTGTGGTATGACCAGACTGGGTTACTGTCCTGCTGCAGCCTCTGGTAAGCCATTTAATCCCTCTATACCTTGTTTTGCCCTTGTGTTTCCATATGCTATAGAGCTGAAAGTAGACAGAAAAAAGAATGGGATGATGCAATACCGCTGCAATGAGGGCAATATCTAAAAATGGACATATTACCTTTTCTGTTGGCCATTTATTGAAGTCTGTACTGATGTTTTAGCCTCATTCCTGCTGTACCACAATGAACAGCATGCTTAGGAGACTGAGCTAGAGTGGATCCTGAGACAGAAGGCTGACCAGTACAGTTACATACTCATTATGGTCCTTAGATCTGAGGCCTGTAAACACTTCTTTATATGGTTATATTTTATATGTAGTGCTGCCACATCTCTAAAAGAACTTAAGCTACTGCCGGCTAGAGCCAGGTCCAGATTGTTATTGATGCCATGTGAAACTGTGAGGCTGTGGTAGCTGCTGACTGACAAGGTGATAGCACTGCTGCTGTAGCAACTACACATTAGTAAAGAAACAGAAACATTTTTGGTGCCATTTTTGTCTGCAAATCTCAGACAGTACAGCATAGCTCGATGACTAGCCTGGGATGTGCAGAACCCCTCGCCTGTCTTGTTTTTTGGTTGGGATTTTTTTTTTCAACAACTTCATGCTTTTAACTTTACATTAATGAAAACGCGGGTGCTTTTGCCAGCAAGTAAACAAAAAGTAGTACGGAGTATGATAACAAAGAGCCTGGAGCAGGCTGGCAGATAGGTATTTTATTTCCCTAGTACAGCAACAAACAAAAACATGTGTGTCTATGGCCAGAGTCTCATTTTGAGTGCTTGCAGAGGGCACATAGGGAATGGTGATGGGACGGTCAGCCAACAGACACTTTGTGAATTCCATTTTTTCCCATTTAGAATCATAGAATCATTTAGGTTGGAAAAAGCCTTTGAGATCAAGTCTATCACTAAACCATGTCCCTAAGCACCACATCCATGCATTTTTTTAAAGACCTCTAGGGATGGTTATTCCACCACCTCTCTGGGCAGCCTGTTCCAATGCTTGACAACCCTTTCTGTGAAGAAATCTTTTTCGATATCCAATCTAAACCTCCCCTGATGCAACTTGAGGCCATTTCTTCTTGTCCTCTTATTTGTTACCTGGGAGGAGACCCACCCCTGACTGCTTACAACATTCTTTCAGGCAATTGTAGAGACCAATAAGGTCCCCCCCGAGTCTCCTCTTCTCCAGGCTAAACACCCCCAGTTCCCTCAGCCGCTCCTCATCAGACTTGTGCTCCAGACCCCTCACCAGCCTCGTTGCCCGTCTCTGGACACGCTCCAGCACCTCTATGTCCCTCTTGGAGTGAGGGTCCCAAAACTGAACACAGTACTCAAGGTGCAGCCTCACCAGTGCTGAGTACAGGAGGACAATTGCTTCCCTTGTCCTGCTGGCCACCCTGTTTTGGCTACAAGCCAGGCTGCTATTGGCCTTCTTGGTCACCTGGGCACACACATGCTGAGCTGGCCATCAACCAGCACCCCCAGGGTAACTTTCCCCGGCACTCAGGTCACGCTGACGGGCCTGTAGTTCCCCAGATCCTCCTTCCTGCCCTTCTTGTGAGATGGGCATCACGTGGGCTGACGTCCAGTCAGCTGGGCCCCCCCTGGGTAGCCAGGGCTGCTGATAAATGATGGAGAGAGGCTTGGCGAGCTCCTCCGCCAGCTCCCTCGGTGACCTCGGGTGGATCCCATCTGTCCCCATGGACTTGTGCGTGTCTAAGTGGAGCAGCAGGTCACTGGCCGTGTCCTCCTGGACTGTGGGGACTTCATTCTGCTCCCCGTCCCTATCCTCCAGCTCAGGGGGCTGGGTACCCAGGGAACAACTGATCTTACTATTCAAGAGTGAGGCCAAGAAGGCATTAAGTACCTCAGCCTTTTCCTCATCCTCTGTGGCAATGTTCCCTGCTGCATCCAATGAAGGATGCAGATTCCCCTTGGCCCTCCTTTTGTTGCTGATGTATTTGTAAAAAAAATTTTTGTTATCTTTTATGGCAGTGGCCAGATTAAGTTCTAGCTGGGCTTTTGCCTTTCTAATCTTCGCCCTGCCTAACCTCACCACATCCCTGTAGTCCTCCAAATTGCCTGTTCTTTCTGCCAAAGGTCACAAAACTCTCCTTTTCCCCCACCAAGTCCCAGCCAAAGCTCTGTTCAGCCAGGCCGACCTTCCCCACCGGCTCGACTTTGGGCACATGGGGCCGGCCGGCTCCTGCGCCTTTAAGGCTTCCCTCTGGAAGGATGTCCAGCCTGCCTGGAGCCCTTGGCCCTTCAGGGCTGCCTCCCAAGGGACTCTGTCAGCTGGGCTCCTGGACAGGCCAAAGTCTGTCCTCTGGAGGTCCAAGGTAGTGGTTCTGCTGACTTCCCTTCCTTACTTCACTGAGATTTGAAAACTCTGTCATCTTATGATTACTGTGCCCAAGACATTTAGTTTAATTTTGTCCTTGTGTCCTTAGGACTATGGCAGCCACAGCTGTTTGATATGTGGGCAATCATAGGCCTTGTTAATGCTCGTGAGTAGGGTAAATGCTTTCTTTTATAGCAAGCAGAAAAATACATGAAAAGCCTTTTCTAGAGTAATAGCAGAAAGCAATGGGGAGCTGGAGGCAATGGAATGAGCTGAAGTGAAGCTGGAGGGTTGCTGGGGAGTTTCTCTGGGAGTGTTGGAAAGCTTACAGGGGTCAGGGGCTGCCGAGCTGCAGCTGTGTGGGTGGGTATGCACAGCATGGGAAGATGAAGGTAGGATAAGGGAAAAGGTTCTAGGCAGAAGCAAAGACACAGGGTTTCCTGAGACACAGGCCTGACGAAAAAGGTGGGCCTGGGATTTGTAAGGTAAGCGTCTGTTTGTTGTTATTAGCATTGGGTATGGGTGTCAGAGAGGCAGGGTTTGGGTATGTTCCCTTTAAATAAGGAGAGTTGCACCAAATAAATGCCTGAACTCCATTTTCAGCTTTGTACTCTGGAGTGGTGCAGCCCAGTGCCGAGAGTTAAAGACAGACCAAAACAGATATAGGCAAAATTAACTTTTGTTAATTTGAAATGGCTTCGGGCAACACAGGCATTTTAGAAAGTAAACAATTAAGCAATTGCTTGTTTTGGGGTGGGTGTTTTTAGAGAAAAAATATCCTGTAGAACTGGCAAGTATTTTGATTTTCTGATCTCATGTATAAGTATGGTTGGACTTTCTTCTCTCTACTCCACCTAAACACACCTCACATACACAGATATGTAACCTGGCTTAGCCTTCATGTGTTAAAAATGAGAGATGTTCCCTAAGTCTATTAGCTGTAATATGGGGAATAGGTAAGCTTAATACACTTGTTCTTTAATTTCTAAAAACACTGTTCTAATAATGACATCTGAAGACATAAAAAAACCCTTATTTTTGATCTTTGTTTTGGCTTCTCTTGAGTATTCCAATTTTTAGATACAATTTCACTCCCGGAAACAGTAGTTTCTACTTATGGCCACTTGACAGTTGCTCTGTGTGTTGCCCAAGAAATATGATATTGCTTCTTTGATTTGATAGAACCTTTTGGGCTAGCCTAAGTTTGAAGATTATTTTTTTAAAAATTTGTTTTAATATATTTTAGTTTCTTTCTGGTTCACATTCCTTCTGACACTGCCCTGGCTACCTTTATAAACATCTGAACAGTTACTCTGTTTTCAGATACAAAGAACAATAGCACCTCAAGCTCAGTGAAAATACCAAATATTGATCTGTCCCTTGAATGCCAGAAAAGCTCAGCAGGAGGTATACAAAATATTTCTGAAAAACGATAGCTTATCACCTGCAGACCTGGAGATCGCTGTCTACTATTACAAAGACTTGCTGGGGGGCTCCAGTGACCTCCAGCCTTCAGCTATTTGTGTCTCTTCCAAGGGAAAGAGAAAAAATCTCAACCCTCTCCACAATGTTTGCATTCACCTAATTTCCTGTGGCTTTCACCTAAGTTTATGGAGGTCCACTGAAATACATCAGCTACAGTGATGCAGCAGCATCAAAACTGCACAGCACTGGTGGAACCTGATGTATGAGCTGCTTTCAGAGTAAAGATTTGGTTGGCTTGTTTACACCCTTGCAAATATCCCTATAACTTAATCAAGTGGGATGAGTTTTGGAGGTGTGACTTTTTGCTATATAATGTTACTGGAATCCTGTTTAAAACCAAGCTGCACCTGAATGCTATTTAGCTGAATTGCTAATTTGCATTGGGTGCTCTGATGTGCTAATTATTTCCCTGTTAAAAACATCCTTGTATTACCCTGGGGATACCAGAAATGTTAATTTCCCAGTCAAATTTGGCCCCATGGGGACAATGAGGGTTTCTGTTTGCTTTCTCTGGTTTATAGGGTGGCACTCACAGCCTCTCAGGCTGTAACAGGAGGCTCGGGGAACTGGAGGAGTCACTGTAATCTCCAGTCATCGTTTTTGGAGAAATGGAGTCTACTTCTGTTTTGGCCTTTGCTTTTTCTTTTGGACAGTTTATGTGTCGTCCTGACAGCCAGCTTCCCCAGTTCTTGGGGCTCTGTCCCCAGTATTTCCCAGAGCTACAGTGGATCTGGGCTACTGGTCTCTAATCTGAGAATGAAAATTATGGTGTTTGAGTGAATGACTTGGAAGAATTTGAACCCTGAGCTTGTGGTGGAAGGTGAAAAAAGAAGTGATCTGTTAATTGTGAATCTGCCATGTAATGAAGTGTGCTCGAGAGTGCCCATACCAGACAGCCCTTTAGGACCATGCTTGTAGGAGTCGAATCTTAAGTGGAGCATCCCTGTGTGCTATGGAAACAGGTGCTGCAGCACTGAGGTGGTAGTGCTGCTCCATGGTGTCACACAGGTTTTCTGTCATTCTTTTGCATGTTTTTTATTGTGGCCATGAGGTAGTAGTGAGTGATAGTACCCCTCAGTTCCTCCTTTTACCTTCATAAATCTGGGTTGTAACTGTTCCAGCAGTTCACCAGACGGTAAATTCAGCTGGAATAGCTAACTTGAAGTTCTGCATGGGTACATGGTGGTGTTCAGTCTGTGTGTGTGCTTGGTTAGGAAACGTGGTAGGAACTGTTGCCAGACCTTGGCTGTCCTAGAAGGCTTCTGAATGAAGAAAAAGTGTTTGTTTGGTTGTTTGGTTTTTTTTTTTTTCCTGGAAAGAGATATGAGGTAGAAGCTTCTAATTTAACAGCTGTAGATTGGAAGTGTGCCTGTCCCTTGTCCCACTTATAGGAAGGGTGCTGATATTCTTGGTCTTCATTTTTTCTGGAGAGAAAATGGGTAGAAGGTAGTATTTGGGATGAGGTGGGTGCAACCCTCTGCTTGGTAGGGAAGCCTAACTGATGAGCAGAGGGAGAAACAAGAGCTGAGCACAGCTGTACTGGGTTTCCTTACATGCTTGCAAAAGTTCAACATACCAACACAGAAGGTAGGCATGAGTGAATAAAATGGTTGATCTCCATCTATGGCATAAATCCACGTAAAATTACTTCTTTAACTTCCAAGGTTAAAACCGTTATGTGTCAATGTATATTACATAGTAAATCCAGTTCACTTTTTATGCTCTACTGCTAGGTATGCTCTAGCTACTTTCACATTCAAGGCAATATCTGTTCTGTTGTCTTAGTACATAATTAGGTATCTCGTGGTCCTTTTAAAATGTCACATCAGTTACTGTCACAACTCAGGCTTTGTCATGTTATTCTGGTTTGGCTTATTCAGTCCACTTCAATACAGTCATTGCTCATACTTGCAGAGTTCTCAGGACTTTGCTAACATTTCACTCAAATTGTTAGTCTGAATTAGCTAGCTACATCGAATGTGGGGTCATATTCATCTCTGCTGCGACCCACAGAAAATGAATAGAGCACCAAGGCTGAGCATATGCCAGTATGATCAGTCTGCTGCTAAGAAAAGGTGGGGTTTTTAATTGTGGAAAGAGGGTAGTCTGAACAGCTGCTGAAGTGCCTCTGACTTCCCTGTTACAATTTTCTAAACTTAAAACCCAAACAAACCAATGCCCAGAGCTTCAAATCTCTGTCTCTCTCTGTCTCTCTCTCAAACACAAAAATTATGAATTCCCTTGTGGTTACTAACTCCTGAGGTAATTTAACCCTTACATTTCTTATAACTTGTTTTCCTCTCCTATGTAAAAATGATCAGTCCTTGGGTAAATTGCTCTAAGAATTAATTATTTTCCTTGTTTTACAACAGAGGGAGCTCTAAAGAAACTTATCTTTCCATAGAAAGAGTAAACAGACTGCATCTTCAAAAGTGCTTGAGAAAATAGCAACATCAAAGTGTTGCCCCTTACGATGGGTATACATGTGCACGTTCGTGTTTCAAAGTGAAGTCAGGCCAGCCTTGAGTTCTCAATCACAAACGAGTTTTCATTGATTACTGTGTAAAGGCTAATCAGTAGCTTTGCCTTGCTTGATGGGAGTCGCTCGGGACAACTCATTTTATAGTTCTTCTCCCCTGAGTATGCCTGGGGGCTCTGCTGCTGCTGTACCAGGGAGCTAGATGGTCTCTGTTAAAGGCGATTTACAGCAGAACATATCTATCAGGATGGGTGTTTTCGTATGAGGGAGTCCTGGACCTGCAACTTTAATGGAAAGGTCAATTCACGCTGACTGGTTAGAAATCACACCCTGTAAGCTGGTAGTGACAAGTGGACTAGTTACAATAAACTGTGGTGACAACAATGCTGAGGTGTTCCTATGTGGAAAAGCAGACCAGTGGGCTGGAACGTGGGATCACTATTGCTATGGCTTTGAATATCTTATTTAGCCATCCTCTTCTGTGTGTCCAATATGTGTATCAAAGGGGTACTCAGCGTGTAAGTGCTGTGTGTAGAGACTGGGTCTGGTTTTATCCAAACCATCTGTTGACAATATATACTTAATATATGGCAGGGACCTATGGATTTTTTTAACTGTGTTTGTATATGCAGTACCTGGAAGCACAAGACCAAGCTCTTCCAAAAATCATTTTGATTTACATTTTTGAGAGGAAAAAAGCATAACATTTCTTAAAATAGTTGTTTTACTGTTACAATGCAAACATGTGTTTGGCTATGATATTAATGCTTTTTCCAATGGGTTTCTTTCCCCAAATGCACAGGGAAATAGATTTGAGAAAAATGACAAATACCATCCAGTCTTGCTATAGCATTAACTTCTAGAAGTGGGGTGTTGTTTACAGACTCAGTATACCTTTGTTTTTGTGAGGTCATCTTTGCTGTATTCCTTGAACCAAGGCATTTTATTAGCAATCACATACTCATTACCTTTCAGAGACTGTTTTACTAAAATGAAATTACACTTTTTATAAAAAATAAAAAAAAATTAAATGCCCCCTGCTGCTTCCCCAGTTGACAAGTATGCTTTAAAGTATAACATGCTGCAGCAATTTGTACATCCTGCTGACTTGTTCATACTAGAAATCTTTCTTAGGAGTAAAATGACAAAGACTATATACTAAATTTTTGTTCCTGTAAGTTTTCACCTTTGGAGTAGCGTGTGCTTATTTTATGGTGTTTTTTTTTTTTAGTCTGCCAGTTCTTGACACAGCAGACATTGATGGTAGATGCTTGTCAGCTGGAAGGTGACATCAACATAAAGAATTTCAGATGTGACCAATTTAGCTTTCTATTTTTGGACTGTGCAATTCTGTAGCATTTTAAAATACAGTCTGCTTTGTATATTGACTCATGATTAAAGAATGCAAACTTCTATACTGTTCAACTGAATTTGAGTTCTGCCCCCACAGTGGTGATTGTAGAAGGCTTTTATTGTTCTTTTCAAGTCAGGCTCTATGCAAGCAGGGTCAGGCTGCAGACATAATTGTATTAACAAAAACACTTGCTAGTAGAGATTGTTTTGCTTGTAAACTGATATAAGGTAAGTTGATTTAAAAACAAACAGTCTTTTTTAGTCAGGATAAACTGCATGTTTTATTTTGTCCAGTGTATCTGTATGTGCAAACTGCAGAAATGGGTCTCGTTTTGGGAAGAGCTATCTCCTGAGTGCTTGCTTCGAAGTTTCGGGAGTGTGCTGTACTTGCACAGCAGCAACTCCAGAGCTATGCTGAACCTGACACCTCACAGGGCGGAAACAGCAGGAAGGCTTTCTCTGTGATCCTTATCTGGCTAGCTGTAATTATAAAAGCTTAGTTTGAGAGAAAACTTGCATCACTACTGGTTGAAGTCTGTTTAAATTGTCTTGGGTAATTCAGTACATTTTGTTCTTAAAATCTCGGTGGGCTCTTCCGTTCACATGCACAATCAAAAACCTCAACACTTTTACTGAGAGGCCATTGTTAAACCACATAAAATACACGTTCCAAGTGGGGCAATGACTGAGGCCAATGCGATCAATTTGGAAAAGAGCAAGCCCTGGCCCAGGTATGCTCATCTAGGCAGGAGGAGGAGGAAATGTGAATTTGAGTGGTGGGTTCAGGGGACAGGGGCCAGCGCAGCTTCTCATGCTGATCTCTTGTCCGCTGCACTGCTTTCAGGAAAGCTCTAACTGAAAGGTGCAGATGGGGAAATTTAAGACTCACCACTTTATCCTGAGGAAGGGTTTAGCCAGGAGAGATTTTTGACTATTAGCTAGTAAGCTGTTCTGACTGTGACACATGACATCCGTTACATATTTTAAATTCACTTCTTCATTGTGCTAAACTGACTTTCAGTTCAATAACACAAAGCTGTTAAGGAGGGAGCAGTGGTACAAAAGCTTTAATGAGAGGATAATCTGAAATGGGTCTATATAGACATCTGTCTAACCATGCAAAACTGTTGTCTGTCCTGGAGCAGTGTACTCTCTATACAGCCGTTTGTATCACTCAGAGTAACTATTCATTTCTCATCTCCACAAGCCTATCAGCGGTCTTTCAAACTACTTTTAAAAACTTATAATAATAAATGCCATTGGCAAGGAATATCTTCTTTTAACCTTTTAAATGATTTCTTTTCAAGACCACAACAACGTACGGTTTTGCAGAAACGCCAGGTTTGAACAAATTCTGTGTTCTTTGAACAAAAGACCTCCTTCAATACTAGAAACTAGGAGTAGGCAGAAATCTCTTCCAAGTAGTGTGTTTCAAATTTCAGTTTGTGGCCAAGGGGAAATGGAGACACAGGCTCATGCCTGTGCCCTCATTTTGGCTGTTTTGCATCACCTGAGCATTGCCACACTCGCAGCTGTGCTCAGCCAGTGCCGGCCTGGGGGTTATGCTGGAGAAAACACCTTCCTCTGCCGAGTTAGCCTGACCCAAGAATAAAACCTGGCTTGTTCTCTGCATTGCTTTTCCTCTAGTACGTTTGAAATATGGGTGTGCTTTTTGTAAAAGCCAAATGTGTAACCGCAGGCTTTCTCACATACTGCAATGTATTTGTGGAGCACAGGACCTTGCAAATAGCTATTACACAGGAGGACACAGTTGAATTTTGCGTACATGAGCTAGGGTGTTAGGTTTTGGGTTTTTTAAATCAGTCTGATATTAAGAAAATGCCTTTCATATTTAAATATTAATGCTGTCTTTATTTTTAAAAGTGAATAGCTAATCTTACTTATATTTGCCCACAGTACCCATGAATTTTATTAGCTGGCCTAATTCTTGCTTTCACAAATTTGCCATTAATATCAGCATATATATTAACCTGAAGTATATATATAATCTTTCAGTGCAATACTTTCAGTGTAATTGATAAACTCACATTCATTTTTGTTTCACCAGCTACACTTCTTTCAAGAAATCAGCCAGTAGGTATGCAATACAAATGCAAAAGCTATCCCACTTAATAAATTTTCATGCTGAAAGTCTATGCAATACAGAAAAAGGTCATTTGAGAAGTACAGTTGTAATGATGATGGGAGCAGGAGAAAAGGGTAAGAGGACTGTGCAACTATAGGCTTGCTTTTCAGCTCCAGGAGATGCATTTCAGGTGTTGAATGTGGCAGCAGGATCTGCAACTTTTTCCTCATCCCTCAGGTGGAATCAAGGGCAGCTGTGTAACCTTGGATCAGGCTGGTGTGAAAACAAGCTGTGAGAAGGCTAGTTAGGGACTTTCTCCCTTTGTTCAGAAGTTGTATTTAGGCTTGGTTCCCTGCCTGAGCTACACTGTGTATGTGCCTGTACCTGGCTGTGTGTCTGTCGACCCTGACCTTGTACTGCCTTTGTGGCTTGACCTTGGACCTGCCTCATCACTGTAAACTTGTCTGGTGAGTGCAGGACAGTGGCTGACTCCAGTTAATGCCACTGGACCTGTTCTGCTTGCTTCAGAGACTGTGGGACTGTGGTGCTTGCTCGTGAGGTCCCTGCCTGCCTTACTTTGCCGCTGGCTCCCAGCTAGCCTCCCTAGACAGAGGTCTTGCGGCTCCCAGATATGTTTTTGTTTGGGATTTGAGTTTTCTTTTTTTCTCTGTTGAGAATAAACTGCTGTCCTGTTGGTCTGAGCGTCCATGAGAATGGACAAGTTTGCTTGGGAGGATGGACTTGTGGAAATATGCGAAGAGGAATTATTCTGATGGAGTATTGATTTAATTTTTAAAAAAAATCAGTTGTACTGATCTGTGTTCATGGATGGTGCTTTTTGTGAAAATGGTAACTGTTGTGTGTTTTGGTGATAGTTAAAAAATAAAAACAATGTATGTGACGATTACACTGTAAATTCTTCAGACAAGAGGCTGGATCTGTCTTATGATCTAAGAGGAGACTATATCATTAATTGTCACTTATGTTGACTTAGTGTCTTGAAAATTCAGAGCTGAAAAAGGACAAATAGGAGCTGGTAAATATTCCTACTGCAGGTTTGCTAACTGAGAAATTCTGCACTTAATAGGTTGCTTTCCATCATGCCTAGAGCACATTATCCTCAGTTGTGCAAGTCAACGAGCTAATGCTGCCTGTGCCCACGGGAGGTCTTAACCAGGTTCATGTGTGCAAAGGAACTGATTTTTAAGAGTATATAAAATAGTAAGATGGTAATGAGAATTTGGTGTAAGTTCAAAAATAATCTGTTAAATCTTGAGTTATAGCATAGTGCTTACTGTCCCCTAAATACAGCTCCACGATTGATAGCAGGTAACTAATTCTTTCATAAGAAGTAATTCTGAAAAAAAAGGGTACTTGAATGGTAAAAAACCTTATGCTTTGACTCAAAAAATCTTGCTAGGCCATGGCTCTGGCTTGCTGCTTATGGTAACTTCTTTGGTGGAGTAGGATAGAGGAAGAAAAAATTCCCTGTTGTGTGCCAAGCTGAAACCTGGCAGAGCTGCTCTGTGCTCCTCTGTAAAGTGCTGCTTCTCAGCTGAGCTTTCTGCCATCTTCTCTGGAGGGCTGCCTGCAGGTGGGGAACCTGTGTGTTCTGCTCATCCACAGGGCAAGGTGTTCCAGTCAGTGTCTGAAGGAGGGTATCTGAGCCCAACAGCCACAGGCCAGGGTGGAAGGTCCCAACCTCCTTTATTAGTTGAGCCTTACTTGAAACAAATGCTGCTCTTGCTCTCTGCTTTCACCCACCCCCAGCTGCCCCAGAGCTACTCTTACCCATCTGACCTTCCCTGTTAGAGACCCGTTCTCCAAGGCTGCTTCAGTGCTCTCTGCTGACTCCTCAGCTCTTCTGGCAGCTCTGGGGGTTTGGGTCTGGGACTAAACTTCTGGAGGACTTTGAGAGCCTCTCAGGTGCCTCCGTGCCATGCCACTGGCTGTGGGTGTTGTGCCAGCCCTGGTGCTGCCCTTGTCCTGTGCTGGGCTCTACCTTGCCTGCAGAAACCCTCTTGTTCTGTGGATGTAAAGTAGCTATAGTGTGATGGAGACAGTTACAGGACCTAAGGAAATGACTACAGTACGCATAATAATTAGTAATAGATTCACTGTATTGGAGGCTGCTCTTAATTTTCAGCTTTGACAGATCATTATTAAAGGACCAGACATGTTTTAGAAAGGGTGAGTGTAAACATTACTTCATCTCTTTGCTATGAGTACTTGGTGGAGCTCTGCTCCCCCTTTTTTTTTTCTTTTTCCTTAAGAAAAGAGGAGTGTTTTCTCTTTGTGAATAGGTGTAAAGTACTAGCTTGTGCCAAGATGCCTGGTATTTGGCCTCCTCACATGCTTGCAGGACATGGGTTGCATGTAAAGCAGGAGAAGTGTAGAGAGTTGGGACAATGGATACTGGGGAGTAATTGAAAGATTAAAAAGAAATCTCAGACATTGCAAGGAGGCAAAGATTATAATGAAAATAAAAGGGAACGGTATAAGGGCAAAACTTTGTAGGCAAGAGAAGCATTGCTTTTTTTTTCCAAGGACAAACCAGCCATGCAGCTTTTCTTTGGTTTTTGGCAAGTACATGCTTTTTAGTATAACAGAACATTGCGGTGGAGTTTGGTAAGAACTTAGGTAAAAAAAACCCCAAACTAGCGGTACTGTAGCCTGACTCTTCCTGTCCTTTTCATCCATTTCTTCCCCTTGTTTAATTCTCTACAGACAGAGCAATCGAGGGAAAAGAGTTCATGGCACCTAAATGGTTTTATCCCTGCTGTATGAATTTCCTCATTTGAATTATTATTTTAAATCTGTAGAACTGCGATGGTTTTTTAAATAGCTTAGACTTGAGGCCAGTTTGAAACTTAACATAAGCAAGTGAACAAATCTCCTCTGTTTTTGCAGCTTAATTCATTAATAGATGTTCTAGTTTGCCTGTTGCCCTGTGAGCTACTGTGCCCCTTGATCAGGCTGAACAACTACTGGCCTGGCAAGTTTTTAAGTAGCCATGAGCTCATGCATTGCACCCCCTCCTGGGACAGAAGTGGGAGGCAGGAGTAGTAGGTGCCTCCCTCACTGTGGATCAGAGCAGCTGGAGCCTTTCTCTGGAGTAACTTGACTCCACCCCCTTGATTCATTTGGTGGAAGGTGCCTGGTTGCCCAAGGAGTCAGGAGGAACTACAGCTGATAATAGGCCCACTGTTCTTCATTTACTGCAGAAAATATTGTGGTTTTAATTGCATCATCGCACACAGTCACGTAGGCTAAGGCTAGACCTTTGTCTCTGAAGTAGAACAAAATGATCTGTTCTGTGTTAAATAGCTATTATGAAGGATGGGAGTAACATATGGCCTTAACATGGTTCTCCTAATGACACAGAGTGGGAAAGGCCAACTTGGAAGCTTAAAAGCTCTAAAAACTAATCAGAAATTGAAAAATAATTTAGGATGGGGAAGTATCTGTACACAGGACGAGTATTCTCACTGATGTTAAGGGACATTTGTCCATCTCTGACACTACAAATTTACTTTGAAGATGAGATTTAGCTGACTTGCCAATTCCTAGATAGAAAAACATTTTCATAAATCTTGATTTCTGTAATAATTTCTTAATAGAATTCCCCCTGCACAAATGAGCTTGTATACATTAGCAAAACTTTCCAGGAAAATAAATAATCTTTTGGTTCAGAGAATATAACTTGAGAAACACTAACTGTTGTTCAAAATACCTCCATTTTTAAAGGTCTCTTTCTTGTTATTGAACATACTTTTACACCACCACTTAGGAAGAATGCATAGCGATATGTCATATGGAACGGGTCAACTGGAAGAGGCTGCCTGGAGGAGCTGTGGATGCCCCATCCCTGGCAGTGTCCAAGGCCAGGCTGGATGGGGCTTTGAGCAACCTGCTCCAGTGGAAGGTGTCCCTGCCCATGGTGGGGGGGCTGGAACTAGGTGATCTTTAAGGTCCCGTCCAACCCAAACCATTCTGTGATTCTGTCCCAATGCGAGAAACTTCACAACTATTTTAAATAAAAATTAGTACAAAAGGGAACAAACCAAGTATGTCTGAACAAGAGGTAATGTTTACTTTTTTTAATAGAAATTATTAAACTTCTAAAACCTCATGAGTATTTCACAAAATAACAATATGCCTCACCTCTATACATAAAAAATAGTAATAATAATATAAACTGCTGTAATGTAATACATGCTATGCTGACCAGTGACATTTTGTTACATGAAAAACCTAATGCAACACTGACATGCCAAATTTTCACCCAGAACATCCCATTCATAGGAACCTTGAAAATACTTTTTGTTTCCTACTGCAAACAACCAGCAAGATTTTCTTTAAAAAACAGAAACTCAATTTATGTAGCTGTATTAATAAGCACAATAAAGATACTTTTAAAGAACTGTAAGGAGGCTTAGAGAGGGCTCCAGGGGGACCTTACTGCAGCTTTTCAACACTTAGAGAGGGCTTATAAAAAAGACTGGAGACAGACTTTTTAGTAGGGGCCTGTAGTGATAGGACAACGGGTAATGGCTTTCAATTAAAAGAGGGTAGATTCACGCTAGATATAAGGAAGACATTTTTAATGATGCAGGTGGTGGAACAGGTTGCCCAGGGAGGTGGTAGATGCCCCTGGAAATGTTCAAGGTCAGGTTGGATAAGGCTCTGAGCAACCTGATCTAATTGAATATGTCCCTACTCATTTCAGGGAGGGTAGTTTAGGTGACCTTTAAGGGTCCCTTCTAAACCAAGCTATTCTGTGACTCTAAGAATTATTTTTGGAAACTGAGATGAGTTTTCCAAAACATCTACAACCATTATTTTGGATTTGTTTTTCATATACAAATATTTGGTTGACTGAGGAATTGGCTTTTTTGGGATAGAAAGTAAGGACTCCCTGATGTCCAGGTGTCAGTAAGATATGGTGGTTTGGTTTTTGTTTGTTTGTTTGTTTGAAGTAAGCAGCCACTAATGGGATGCAGAACAGGACACATATTCAAGGTTATGAAGATTTATTAAGTTGCTGCTGTCTGCTCGTTTCATTAAGCCTGCTGGGTGCTGGGCACCTGCTCTAAGTCACTTGAGGCAGGGGCTGAGCCCTTCCTCTTTCTTGGTATTTGGGCAATATTCCCCTGTGCCCAAGAGCAGGAAGGGGAACAAGGCATCTTCAGGAAGTGTTTTGCCAAACTGGTGCAGTTCAGAGCAGCTGCCTGCAGCCTGGCATGTGCTGACGTGCCACCTTTGCCCTAACTGTCCAGGGAAGCACCTGTGTGCGCTAGCCCATTGAGATTGACATCTGTTGGTGGGAAGATCCTAGAAACCATTTTTTTCAGAGATCAAATGGAAGACTAGGCAGAAAAGCCCAGTTTGATTACAGCAGGCTGACACGGTGTCAGGAAGCGGAGGTCACAGCTTGCTGCCTTGTTGGAATTCTTTGAAGATATTGCTGCTCAGGAGATATGAGGGACAAGCTATAAAGACAGGACCTAATGCTTGCCAAAGTGGATCTGGAAATGATGATGTGCTTAATCTATGTTTCAAGATTCTGCCTTTTTTTAATGCCTTTTAATAAAGCTCTATTTGCTACTCTGCCTTTACAAAGTTCAGCCAAAGCCAGTGTTGTAAGCATCATTGATGAGGTCTTATAAAAATGACTTAAATGGTGTGCATGAGTGAGGTTTGTCAGATTAATAGTGACAAATACTGCCAGGCCTGACCAACAGAATATGATGATGTAACAGGATATGATAATTTGAAAACTTCACACAGCGGAACTTATTTAAATTCATTTTTGTATTCGTACCAACAATACAGAAATTCAGGGACAAGAATTATTAAAATACTACTTCACAGAATGGATGGTCCAGATTTGTATGTCTGAATAAACAGATCAGCTTCAGGTTCTTTTCTGAAAGGCTTAGAACTGGAGAAGCTGTAACCCCTGTAATACCATCCCTTCCTCTATGTGGAGTTCTTCAGCAGTTGCTCCATGGGACTTCACATTCTACAAATGGGAAGAGGGTCAGATCACAAAGGCAACATCTCTGTGCCAAAACTGACCCTCAGCTGTGTATTGGTGTCCTTGTTAGTTGTGCAGATGTGGATGATGTTACCTGGTAGATTGAGGTGATTCTTTTTCGTACCATATTCCACACTTAATATCACTGAATGCTGAAGGACAGTCCATTGAGTTCAGGACGAGGATGTAATATCGCCCTTCTTCCCAGAAGAATGATTTCTAATTCCTCAGCTCCATGCAGCTAGACAATCTGGACCAAGTTTTGGTGTCTGGTGCACAGCAGGTCCTTAGTCATTTACCAGGGGAAGAGGGAATGTGACCCTCAGTAGTGATGGGATGAATGTAAGCTAATTCGGGCATCTTTGCAAGTATGGTATTTATTTTAAGATTGTGCAGTTTTCGTTGGATGGCAAATTTGGGGGATAACAGCATGTAGAACAACTTGTGGCCTTAAGATGTCATTGTGTCTGTGCTGGCATGAAGTATGAGAAGCCACCTGAGGGTATAGGACCTCCAGGGCTCTAGGGGTAGCAATGGGGACTTCTTGGCAGCTGGACAGAACAAATTGTGTGTTTTCTCCAAAGAAAATGTGGACGACTGTAGGCTATAATGATACAGTGGGGGCAGGGGGAGGGAATGCAGGCTTCATGTGAAGTATGGAGTAATATCCAAGCTGTGGGGTTGTGTATGGCATTCATTTCAGTTGCTGGTAAGCTGAACGAGGGTAAGGAAATGCGTAGTTCAGCCTCTGTGTTTAGGCAGTAATATAAAGGCTGGGTCAAATTTGAAAGCTACAACTGTAGATAGGAAGGACAGAATTAAGTTTGGGCCAACTCCCTGTGCTTACACATTCTTTTTAGCATATAATCTGCCAATTCATTATATAAAACTAGACACCTCTTTACAACTGTGAGTTTGATAAGGTTTAGCACAGGTGGTGGTTTGGTGGTCGGTTGGGTTTTTTTTAGACTTCCATAGCATTATTAAGTTTTTTCCTGAAGATCTCATGCCAGAAACAGGGTTTATGCCATTGCTTTATCAGTCCCCTTACAACTTCTGAATTTTAGGCCAACTTCTAACCAAATTTGGTGGTTGTAAGTGATATAAAAATAGCTGGGGAGTACGTGGAAAGGAACTTGAACTTTTTCTGAGGGAAAAACTGTATTCATTAGAGGATCCTCTGAGGACTTCAATCTTGAGACATAAAATCTATGATAAAGATTACTTTATTTTGCTGCTCAAAGAAGTATTTGTCTTAACATCTTAACAAGATCTTTAAAAAGTTACATTTAAAGATAATTGTCTCTCTAGTTTTGAGGCTATTAGTCCCTTGTGCTACAAATGTTTATGTGCAAGACTAGTCTTGGCAGATCATTAGGCTCATTAATTTCTTCAAAGCTATTGCCCATTAAGCCTGTACATAATTTCTTGCAATATCAGGCCTTTTCTGAAACTAAATAAATGCTGGAAAGAGCTCTTTACTGTGTCTGGAATGAAATGTCTTCAGTGATAGTGTATCAGATCCTCCAGGATTTTTGAGTTATTTATTTTTTTAAAATGGAAAAAGGAAAAGTTGTAACATTCAGCTTGCTCATGATACAGACAACTGAGTGGATATCCTATGTAAGTAGACTTACTGCCCTCTGCTCCAGCATAGTATAGCTGCGAATAACAAAACTCTGTAAAAATTAGATAAAGAAATCATGTTTTATGAATTGTAGTGGTTGGAAAATGCCTGCATAGTGCAATTCTGTTTACATAGTTTAAAAAAAAAAACAATTGATGAATGTTCTAAGGCTATTTACACAAGGGAATGGGAGCCGAATCAAATGTTTTTTTTTTTTTTCAAAAAAAAGCAAAACAGTTGCTCTTGATTATTTAAAAAATATGAAAAAATACCCTACTGATGTTAGACTGGCACTTTTTTTAAGATTTAAAATTAGCATTGAACAGTCTGTTCTGGGAGCTCGTGGTTTTAGTCCTTTTCTTTATTTTTCCTTCTTTTTTTTTTTTTTTTCCCACCACAGTCAGCACTGGATTGACTAGTGTTTCTCTCCTTGCTTCAAGTACTGTAGCTGTTCAGTCAGGAATGTAAAACTAAAATGAACAACAGGGAGGAGGAATTATTAGGATTGTTTACAAATTTAGATTTGCATGAGGGAGTGGAGATGTTGACAGTTATACTTTAAGAATCAAGCTACTGCAGCTGGATAAACATTTATAGGATATCTCAAGGCCTCCCTCTCGCCCCACCCCCATGGTAGAGAATGAACCAAATGCAAGTCCAAGCTAATCTGAAAAATAATAGAATGGCTTTCAACAAAACCTATTTATCTATGAGGTCAAAAAGCCTCAGCATAGTTACACTCCTAGATAGGCTCTTCTTGACAACATCGTCATACTATCTAGGAGGCCAGGAGTTGTAGTGTTACAGACCACCCAGAATTATTGCTCCCACAAGGCAATGATAATGGTGGTATGATTTCACTGCCTACAGACTTCAACTAACCTTTTAATAGCTTGGGTAGCCATGGGAAACATACTGCATTGTTGTGTTTTATGGATCATTTTTCCTGGATGCTTTTTAGTCATCAGTAAAAACCATGTTGGTTGATTGAAAAAGTAAAGAAAAATTGTAAGAAAAGAAAGGAAAAAACAAGTTGCTATCAGCATGCAGAACCTTAACCAAAGCTATCTGTGATTAATAAATAGGTTTTATTTTCTTGGACTTCATTATTACAACAGAATTCTGTCAAACTCCTTACAGAAGTAGAATATCTGATGTTTCTTACGCTAAAAAGAGAATAGTCTGTGCTCTGGAATGAAAATGTGAATGAATCCCAAATGCAAAGGGCTCTCGGTTTTCTGAATCTGTCAACAAAACTTCTGTGGCCTTTGGGTGCATCAGCAATGTAAATCTGAGTGCAGCCTACAGGAAATAACCACTTGTGAAAGCTTTACTGACCTTGTGTTGAAAAAAGATTGTAGAAATAACTGCCTATAAATCCATTTCAATTGCTGAATGATCTTCAAGTTGATGGACAGTCCCATATGTAGGTCTGATTTAAAACAAAACAAACAACAAAATCAGAAACAACCCTGAGAATGCTTTTGCAGAGGTTGGGTTTCTGTTCTTGCTTCCTCTCAAGTGAAAAGAAATTGTGCCATAGGTTTGAATGGGAGAAGTTTTGGCTTAAGAAATGAGCAGCTTTCATGGGGCTAGTGTGCACATGGAGATCTGTTTGTATAAGTGCTCATTTATGTACTCAAGTACCCATTTGCATAAGGAATTATATTTGGGTCCAGCTGTTCATAAACTCTGCAAGGTGCATGTAAGTCTCTGTTTCTTCATTACTGTTTGAAATAGTCTGCTACCATCCAGCTGTGGCTAAAAAGTAATGTGATCTCTTGTCTTTGTCTTCTTACCATCCAAGCTCCCCCACTCCCCAAATCCAACAAGATAACTATGAATTATGGAAACTATCATGCTGCTTCCCTGACAGATCTTCAATATCTACAAATAGCTCGCAGATAATGTTATCTTTTTTTTTTATTTGTTACAGTCCTGCAGACATGAGTAATGTTACCTGGTAGGTTTAGGTGAATCTTTTGATATCGCGTTCTACAGTGGATAATTAATAGCACATACTTCAATCAATGTCCTTTCCCTTTTTGTGCTTTGTTGTGTTGTTGGGGTTTTTTTGTTTTGGTTTTTTTTTTTTTAATGGTTATTGTTGATGTTTGGCAGGTTTCTTCAGTGCATTAGGATGTAGTAACTAATGTCTGTGCATTTGTGGTGTGTTTTGAGTGAGCGTTTTGTTTGTTTCATTGGACATATCTTCAATTCTGAGTGCTGGAGTTGCATCTAGTATCAAATGGGAATGGTGCCATCACTGTCTTCCCAAGAAGCTCCCAAGTTTGTGACTGCAATTCTATTCTTTGAGCTGTAATTTAGCATAAGCACAAGTATTAGCAAAAATACCAGATTAAACTGAATTCCTGTTAGGCTCCAATAGGTCCTCCATGGCCACACCTGATGTTGTGATCTCTAGTGTACGAGCACTTGCTTTCCAGTAATTATTAGCTCTGATGTCTGGAAAAGCACACGTGGAGGAGGAGGCAGAAAGTGCTCTGATGTTTCCCTCCAAGCTCCTTTGAACCCAAGAACTCCTCTCAGAATTCAAAACTGTTGATCAACTTCAGTGGTTATAAAGGTGACTATCAGATATCACACATTTTTTGACTTGAACTAACCTCTTGGAGATAGAAATAATTGTTAGCTGTACATTGTCAATAATGCTTCTATATGGCCAAAAATGGGTTTTATTTGTATCAGGATACTGTATGCTAAAGCTGTCTTTCCACAGTCAGTGTGATCTACTTAGAATGCTACAGCTCTTCTTGTTTACCATCTTGTTATATGTAAACCTTGTCATGGAAACAGATGTTTGTAATTTTCTTTTTTTCACTATATCATACTAGTCATAGAATTCTTGGGGTTTTTTTCCCGTTTGTTTTGTAAACCACAAAGAAATGTCCCACTCCTCTTGTTGTTAATTCCATGTGCAGCATGCCAGGAGAATGAGGTGTTGCAGAAACATCTCTTCCCATCTGGGTAGATGCATTTTCACAGCCAGAAGAGTGTGGGCTTTGATGTACTGTTTTCAGCAGCCTGAGTCATGTATCCCAGGAACAGGGCTCCTCTGCTCTGTTGATTTGACACCATGTGGGCCTCATAATGTCTATAAAAATTGGAATAAACTTGTGGGCCTTCTCCAAAGACGGGTGGTTTGAGCTGTGATGCACTTCTTTGTCTGATCTTCAAACAGTGCTCTGAAGCCTTTCCTTGTTTCATTTTCTGGATGAAGAGGGTCGTTTGTCAAAAAAAAAAAAAAAAAAAAAAAAAAAAAGTCCCAGTTACTTGGTCTTGTTTGAAAACTGACCCAAGTGCTTTCCTTTGAGATATGGCAGGCTGTGATACTATGCCTTCGATACCCACAGTAATGTGATCCCCCAGTATCAGACAGAGCATCATATCCAGTTTCTTTTCCTTTTCACCTTCCTCATCTCATCCAAGTTCTGGGCAAAGCATCCTGCTCTGCTCACTTTGGCACAGCCACTGGCTGGAGGCACCTGAGACATCACCTGTTTCCTGTGAAGGGCAGCAAAGGTAGGTGTAAAACTTCATAATACAGCTGAATCTCCCTGTGCAATTTGGGAATATCCAGTACAACTGCACCCAGCAATACGTGACTTACTCCTTTGCATGTTGTGTTGTCTATTTTTGATGTGTTACTTGGAAAGCCTTAAGAAGTATGTATGTTTTCCACCTACCTGTGGTATTTATTCTGAATGTGGGTATTCTCTTCCAAGGGGAGAGACTGAGCTGCCCATACCCCAAAGCAATGAGAAAATTTAACTCTCTGAGGTGTCCTAGGAATTTGAGTGCAGTGGTAACATTGTATGTCCATCTGAAACAAAGCCCTTCAAAACCTGTACTAGAAAAGCTAGTAAAAATACTCTAAGACATGAGAGGAATTAAATAATTAGTGAGAATTTTTTTCCCCTTTTTGTTTTCTCTGCATCAGCCTAGTTTTTATCACCTTTTTTCCCCTGATTTTAGAATGGGGCAAAACTAGTAGAAATGGCAGTTGTTCCAAAGAAAATCTCAGTTTTGAACTTGCAAAAAGATATTTATCTGCGATCCCAGGGAAGTCTTTGATAAATTCAGTCAATTTTTTTTTTTTTTTGAAAGATGACTGTATTCTCATTGCACTGACTGAGGAATATATGTCATGTTTTTGAGGACTCTAATGCTTTGCTGACAGCTCCGAGTATGTTTTTTGCTTAGAGTTACTCAGGTGGATTTTGTGGTCAAAGCACACAACTGGGACAAGAATCCTGTGTTGTGCCCTGAATGTCAGCAAGGAAGTAGCGGCTCCTTTCCCCCTTGCACGTGAAGGTTCCCACCCCTGGAACAGCAGCTTATTTGTCTCACACCTGAGGTCGAATAAATACAATGTGTTTAAGTGGGTTTGGGGTGGGTTAGTTGGTTTGGTTTTGTTTTGTTTATTCTAATGGGGATGATGGAGCCCTTCAGTACAATTACCTGCTCCTGCTGTTGATTTCTCATTTATCAAAATAGTCTATGACCAGTAGCCTACTATTATCTTGGAGGTGAAATTCACCTCCAAGATGTCTGTGGCAGCAGGAGTCAATGAGCTTTAAGGAGTAGAACAGCTTTCTCTGTGTAATCATTGCAATTAATGCAATGCCAGGCAAGAAACACACTGATGCATGAAAATATATGACATTGTAGTATAAGCATGTTGTGTCCTCTTCTTTTTGTGAAGCATCAGTATGTTCCCAAGGAAGGGAATGTGCTGCACTGCTTCAGCTATTCCAGAATAAAGAAGTTCTAACCATAGGTTCATAGAAACTAACTTGGACAGTGGATATTGCACATCCACCAGATGCTTAAACATAGAGAGTGTGCTCTTTTAATGTTCTGGAAGTTAAGTTTTTATTTAAATGAGATCTTGGAAATTAAATTAAACCACTGTGCAACTGTAACTGTACGAAGGACTTATTTCTTTAAAAGAGAAGAAAAAGAAACATCTACTCCTATGAACTATTTTAGCACTTTTCCCCCTGAAAACCAGTTTTTGCCTTGGAAAGGAGAGCTATTTTTAGCTTCAGAAATCTGTTATTTATCTTGTAACTAGAAGAGATGGAAGCACAGATCTAAAGTCAATCTCACGTTGACTTCAAAGTCAGATGAAAGTGTCCAAATTACTTGCAATGAAATATTCTGTGAGGAAACAGCTTTCAGAATTTCATATAATGATGGAAAATAATATCTCTTGCCAAAACTTTCCCTACATCTTTAACAGGATTTTAACTTAAAAAGTTGATTTCCTATTGAATGGCACAACAGCTGCAGTTTGAATGCAAGGTGATTTCATGTTTTGCTGTTTGGAAAACTTGTATTCAAACACTCCTGTAGTAAATATAACCATTTCTTATGTTTCTCTGTTTGACAAATGTAATATTATTTCATTACTAATATTTGTATTTTGGTGACTTCTGTGTTTTGGCTGAGTCACATCGATACCTAATAAATGGCCAGGTAGATGTGAAATTTGCATAGAAGACTTTCAAAGTGTCACCTGGTTTTGATGCAAGATGATAATACAATCTTAAGAAGCATATTTTAAGAAAATATAGAGGGGGTATATTTACCAGGGTTTCTTTAAACAATTTACTTGTTTTATTTTTATATTTAATATATTTTATATTTAAACAATATACTTGTTTTTATGAATAAAAGTATTAACTGTACTAAACTCATGGTGGGTCTGTGTTAGACATGATTCCTTGTGCAAGGAGTACACCCAGGACTGTGATGCAAATGTTACTGCTAGGTCCTTTTGAGATCCACGGTGAAAGGCTCTTCCTAATCTTAAAACTAAGACTTTTGGCCCAGGTTTACTTGTGCATGTGTATTTTATCTAATGATTCTCCATAATCAGCAATGCAGAAATTTGCTAGTCTCCTAAGTATTAAAAATACTCTGCTTTTGCATCCAAGACAATATCTTTTCACATGGGACAATTCAAAGTGGTGTGACCACAGGGAGTAAGGAGGGAAGATAAATGCTAAGATTAGAGATTGTCAGAGTATTTTGGGCTGAACAAAAAGTATTCAAAATGTATCGCTTTACTAGAACATCTCTGGGACAAGTGAGAACAGGGGAGGAAATGCGGGGAGAAGAAAGATTGCTTGCAGTTGGGATGTGAGAGAACAAGTACCTGCAATGTCTGAGACAAAGCAGTTTTTCACTCCAGGTCATTGGAGTCTGGTAAGATGGGTCTTGAATGTGGGCATCCCACATCCCAGTGAAGTCCCCCTTTTGTGTGTTTTGATGGCCGTTCCTGTATGATCAGAGAAATTGGGCCAAAATATCCATGCTTTGTAGGACTTCTGTTCCTTGTGCTGTGTGGCATTAGGGGAAAAGAAAAAAGGAGTACAAGACACAGATAGTTGCCACAGAAAAGGCTTGTCCTTGATCTGTTACGATTAGGATTGAGTCACACTACTCATTAGATCTGGAGTTGGCTATATTCTTTGAGTGTGATTTCTGTGGGAGTTAACTGTGTTTAGCTGTTATCTGGGAGCTTCTGGTTGGAGTCCTCTTGGTCATCTTTCTCTGTATCGGTGTTTTTCTCTCCTGCAAGCCTTTTTCTTCCAGTCTCCTCCACTGGAAATGTCAAGAAAGTGAGTTTGTTCTGCTTTGCTGTCATTTTTGGGAAATGAGTGAGATTAGGATTGCTGAACAGACTGATTTCCAAAAGAGTGAACCTGAAGCTATGAAAAGGGCAAGAATTAACACAAGAAAAACTGTAAGGAAAATAGATATGAAATAATAGCAAAAAATTTTGTACTGCAGAGAACTGTGATTTGTCTCAACTATGCCTTGCCAGACTTTGTCAGCTGTCCTTAATTGAGGTGGAAAATGGTGTGGGATGATAACAAGAATGTACTAATGACAAACCATAACTAAAACTGTCCCAGATAAGCAGTTCAGAAGTGCTTGCCCCAAGCATTCTTTTATTTGCGCTTTTTTTTTTTCCTTTGGTTCACTGAGATGAATGACTTGTAACACTCTTAAATTATACCTCCCTTGGAAGTTAAAATACATGGACGTGATACCCAGCCAGTTTTCAGGTCTTGATTAAGGTTTTAAATGGGGCAACATTATTTTTTGCTGGTGTTGAAGACCCAGCTTACAGGTTATGGTGTCATTTGACTTTAGTGAGGCATCACTCTCTGAATCCTAACATTTAGGAACGGAGCAGCAGGAACATGCTGGTGTCTAAGGCCAGCAGTCCTGTGTGAACCCAGATCAAGGCTTTGTCATGTACAGAAACTTGGGAGTCTCTCCTCCAACACCTGCTGATAATGTTCTAACTTTATTGATTTATACCAGAAATCCTTCCTCCTTAAGTATCAGCTCTGTAATTCTCACACATGGAATGTCAGGGTCTTTGCTAATAGGGAAGATCTTTACCTTGGTTAATCTTCACATAAAGTTTGCTTGCTGAGGTACAGTCCTTGTGTCAACTTGATTGGCTCTCTTCTTTTAACCTCATCTATGATCTTAAGGAGGAAAGAAATGTCCAGTGTAAAACATTCCCTCCATTACCTTGCAAGCATGGCAAGTATAGTCCTTGCATTTGATTTCTGTAAGGAAATGTCACTTTGTAGTTCACTTCATTCAGAAACAATCCTTTAGTGATGTTTACTAAGTAGAAGTTCTCTGTTAGACAGAGTTGGATTTATATAAGTACTAAATATTTTATGCTTACACATTCACAAGTTTTTTTGGTTGGGTTCCCACCCCCCCCTCCATCTCCACGGACATCTGTTTGTAAATCTTTCTCTGGTGTCCATCACCACGGAGTCAAAACAGCTTACAGACATCAAAAAATTATTTCTTGTGATACCACTGGGAGATAGATACTGCTATTTCAGCTCAGTGGATGGGTTACTGAGGATTAAGCAAATTGCTCAAAGACAGACAGTGAGAAAAGGCAGGAGCAGAAGTGTTAAGTATTGGCCTTGCACCCACTCTTCAGGCAGCACTGCACAGATGAGCTATCCATTCAGCTACAGGAACCCGCTCCTGTGTATGACTGTCTCCCTTCAAAACTTTATGTCAGCAGGCTAGATATCCATGGTATCCACAAAAAGACTTGGAAACAAATGGGTCCCTGTGCTTTGAGTCCTACTAATTTTGGAAATCTCAACTTTGGAAACATTTTCTGCATAGAACTAGAGAGAGGCTCAAGTTTCAAAATGCACTTCTTGGCACTTTTTTGTCATTTTGTTGACTCTTCAGCTCTGAGGTTTGGTGGCGGCTTGTGTGTAGCCACAGTAAGATTGCAGAGAAGCGTTCTTAATATGTGTGCAGGCCTTAGCAAAATGTCTTGCAACATTATGTGAGGTTTTTCCCCAAAAGAAAGGGCTATTATTATTCTTCATATAATACTTAGCAGTTCCTAGGAACGAAGCTATTATTTAATCTGTTTCATTTCTTTCAGAATATAATTTTTATATACTTAATTGTGGAGCTGCAGTGCTTTTTGGGTTCTGTGTATAAATATTGTTCGTATGTTCTCTTTGCCAGTGTAACTTATGTGATCATGGTTGTAGGCTGTTCACCTATTCAGATTCTTATGATGAACGCTAGCATAATTACAAATGATGCTGTATCAAAGAGAGTCACTTCTATGCTGATTATAGCACTAAGTTACCTGTGGTTTGCTTTGTTTATGAGAGGTATGTGTTTAATGTTACCTGGGTAAGTCTATAGACACAGCAGCTTTATTGCTGCCTGAATTCCAGTAAGTCTTTTTTATAGTGGGAAATACAAAGGCTTAGCTTCTGCAAGAAGCTATCCATGTAGTTGAAATCAGAAGCTTTGCTTCAGCTTACCCACTTTCAAACAGTCACCAAGTGATGCTTTGATCCATGAATGGGATATTTGTGACTTGATTCTTCTCTTTTAGCTTTTTTGGGGGTTGGTTTTTTTTTTATTTATTTCATAAAAACATCTGCACTGGTTTCCATTTCTAAAGTGGGATGTCAGAAAGTCAAGCATGCAGAAACATGAAAACTAATATGGTGTGTGTGTATATATATATTTGGAAACTACTGATTGCTTCTTTCCATTTTGTTTCCAGGTTTTTGCACTCAGTCACAGAGTACTGTTATTTTGTGACAGGGGCACACCAATGATTACTGCACAGCAAACCATGGTGTGGACATACAGTCTGTACCTGCACCCTTAGAGACAACCAGGTGGGAGATGTGGGAGACTTTTTTTTTTTTTTTTTTTTTTTTTTTCCCGGGATGTAACCTGAGAGTTCTGCTGGATTACCAGAAATGTCTCATTTCCAAAAAGTCACAGTAAAGAACATAAGCTTTTGCTGTTTTTTCAATATTATCATACTGCTGTCCCACAAGCAAAGCAAGAAAACAGTAAATACATAGTTCAGGTGAGCAAAGGTTTGCGTATGGATAGAGAGGCTCTCGTGGATGGAAACAAGGTTAGTTATTACTGACCTTGCAGATGAGGCCAGTTGTGGTGCTCGCTGGTTACCCACAGGAGGTACAACATGGAAATATCCAAAGGGAAGGGAAGGACTGGGTTTGGGGCTTGTAAATGTGCAGATGATAGTAGTCAGCAAGGAGCTTCAGGAAAAGTCAGGTGTGCAGGAAGCAGTGGTGGCAGCTGATCCGGCTGTCTGTGTGTGGCATCAGCGTAGCATGTTGCTGCCACAAGTATGGTTACAGGGCTGAGCTGCACCTGAGGACTGTCAAATGTGCTGGGAGAGGTGCAGGCAAGCTTCTTCCACATCAGCCATCCGTCACAGGTTATCTTGGTCCATCTGTCTTGCAGAAATGTACCTATGGCTAGAACAAGGCTGTTTGATTTGGCTCAAGTATGCATGATGAAGTGGTAATGAACAAAATATTTAGAAAACAAAGTAGGCAGGCACCTGAGTATGAATTCTTGAAGCTCTTAAAACTTCATCTGAAGTCTAACTTGGCAACTGAAATCTTTCTACATATAACTGACTTCTTAAGCCTGCAGTCAGTATTCTCATGGGTTACATTTTCAAGTATTTATGCTGTAGCTATATAGACCACTATGTATACACTTGAATTCCTTTTCCCTCCCTTGTATCGTTTCAGTGCTTGAGGCTACAGCAAACAATGAATGTGGGGAGGGAAGTGTTCTTTGTCTTTTTTTTTAATTTTTTTATTTACTATTCCTCAGGAGCCCTATGAAACATTCACAGCCATGAAGAAAGTCAGTAATTCTGGGGGGGGGACACGACAGGCCTTCTGATCTATTTTAGTCTTCCAAGATGGCAAAAAATACTCTCAAAACTGCAGAAGTAATCTGGAGGTAGGAGGTTTACTATTTCCCCCTTTACATGCCACCACTGTTGCTCTGGAGACTTTTAAAAGTCCTAAGCAGCATGGAAAGGTAGATGTGACATTGTACAGGGAGTTGCAGATGGTAAGCTCTCATAGGCCCATGAAAGTAAACTTTCTGGGGGCAGCTGTTCTGTGTCACTGCTGTCACGTTGTTGTTTTAACTGAAGGCAGCAGTAGTGGGAGGGAGATGGTGCTGCACAGAGCTGCTCACTGCTGGTTGTATGGGGAGCTTCACCCTTGTTCAGTGAATAAGGAGAATTTGACAAATACAAAGGGAGTCATGATCAAAGTATTAATGCATTAATTTGGGACTCTGTTTGTTTCACATTACTGTATTCTACTGTGGGACTGTCTTTTAGATCTAATGAGTTATAAATGGCAAATACCAAGCCTCCTGACTGCCGTTTCTGAACACCATTGCCTTT
Source organism: Falco rusticolus (assembly GCF_015220075.1). Lineage (NCBI taxonomy): Eukaryota > Metazoa > Chordata > Aves > Falconiformes > Falconidae > Falco > Falco rusticolus. The sequence continues at coordinate 10,812,722 of NC_051201.1, read as the reverse complement.
CCAACCTCTCTAGTGTCGAGAGGATGACTGACAGGCTTTGGTATGTGGAAACGGGGGTTGTTCTGGTTGCTTATGGCATGACTTATAGGCTTAAAGTTAAGCTGATAGTTTAGGACCCTAACTGATACCTTTTTTTGGAGAAACAGGATTTTGGGGGAAAACCGAAATATTCATGCCTGGTTCATTGTTGCTGTCTTTCAGTGATAAGGTGCCATTTAAGATAACAAGTTTCTCTTTCATGGATATCATACACAAGCAAAGAACAAGAAAACATACAGATATTCTTATTAGTAAATTTGACTGAAGTGTAACAGGTTTAGTGGAAAAACCTTTCTTCCTTCAGAACATAAAAATGGGGTTGCTGCTCGTGCCAAAGGGCTTTGCTGGCATTAAATGTTGAAACAAAGATTTGAGACAAGTTTTACTCTCTGGGTTAGCCTTGCTACCTCTTATTTTTCAGTACATTGTGTAGAGTAAATCATAGACTGTCTGACTTCATATTACAAGTGAAGAGCAGAGTTGTAGGAACTTTCCTGGGTTTGGCCAAAAAGAGCATTTGTCTTTAAAGTTCAGCATTAAAAATGACACCAGTGAATTTTTTCATTTTTGTTGCTTTGAGAAACAAGGCAAACTGGGGGGGGGGAAAGCCAAGCAAGTCATCTGGCAAAAAATAAGCTGACAATTAATTAAATTTATATTTCCATATTGCTAAACCAAAGCTGGTGTTTTGCATGGTACAGGAAAACTAACCTTCCAAAAGCTGTTTTTAAAATGTCTGTCCTATTCAAGGCACAGTTGGATTACTCGTGGTTATACTTCTGTAACCTTATATAGGAAATTGAGATTTAGGGGGTTTTCCCTTGAAATAACTGTTCAAAATAAATTAGGAAAATACCACAGTTGCCCTGGGAGAGCACTTGGAGGTGTCTCTTCCACTAATCAGGTGGAGCAAGAGCACTGGTACTCTGGTACTGGCATTTTCATTTAAACACTCTAACGTTTTAATATTTCTCTAATGTCCTCCTGATACTTTCTCTTGAGGAACTGAATGAAGCAAAACCATTACTGTAAACACAGAACACATTCAGTGATGTTCCAAAGTGCACATTTTTGGCAGCCATAAGCTTTCTCCGAATAGCTGCCCTGGAATTTACAAATTGGTCACATCTGAATCCATTTTGTGAACCTTACTTGAGTCTGCACCTGCTTCCCAGAGACACACAGAAAGAGAGAGGCTATAGATGTGTTATCCATTTGCTGATGCTTCATTAGAGCTGAAAGGAAACAGCCACATTTTAGTGATCTGATTACAACACCTCGGGTGGCAAAACATCACATTGCTTGTTGAAAGGGAGTCTGTTGTACATTTTGCTGTATTCCCGCTCGCCTGACTACAGGGATTATTTATTTTTCTGAACGAAGTGCAACTTTCTGCCAGTTACTTTTTGCTGAGAAGAGAGGACAAATATGCAAGAAATGGAGACGAGTCACTGACTAGGAGAAAGATTCCGGGTGCTGCTGTATTTATCATGCACTGGAGCTGATACTGGAATAAAGAGGGCAGCAGTGAGTCATGATCATGCAGGATCAGACAGGATAAAACTGGGTGTGCAGGTAACACTGCAGAAACCTCGTTGAAAAGGCTTGAGTGCTGAGTTGTGCTAAACACTGTGCCAATATTCATAAAGCATGTTTGCTGGTGAAATGTAAGCCACAGCAACTCTTTCTGCAAAATTATCAAAATGTTTGTCCATAAAACATAAAGGATTTTTTTCTTACTAGTAGTTGGCAGGTTGTTCTGTAAATAGAGTTTCTATATCTGAATCTAAAAGCTTACTACTGGATGTTCAAAGTGAATAGATTGTTAGTGCAGCACAGCAGTTCTGGAAATGCACTGAAGTCCTAAGAACTACAGTCAGTTCATGGCTTTTTCTATCTGTAGGACGGTTTCATTGCTGACTGTGGCACACTCCACGTTTGCTGTATTAGCTGACTGTGACAGGAAGATTGCAGGTTGTTTGGTTTTGGTGTTTCTCTAGTCCTAGGTAGAACCTGTTTGATGTGGCCAGCCCTTACTGGTAGAACTGAATGCTCTGTAACAATAAAGAGGGGGCTGAAGGGCTCATTTCTTGGTAACAGCTTTTGGTCAACCAGAAAAATAAAACCAGACTGGCTGTGTCTGGATTTAAATCTTAGGGTACAGATGCTTTTATAGCCCTGCTGGCTTCAGTTAGACCAACCACAGAGGTATAAACCTGTAAGGAATCAGCAACTCACGTTCTTCTCACTTCCAGAGTTTTGGGAGGTGTCTCCTAACCCATAGTGTCCCTATGGACTTTATTAAAAAATACATGTGCATAGGCATATACATACACATAAACACATACGTATTCTCTAAAACAGAATTACAGAGAAAGCATTTATTTCTGAAGTGATCCTTTCAAGGCTGGCAGTAACACGAAGGTAGAGCATTTACTAGGCGGGGGGGGGGGGGGTTGCTAATTCCGGTATCTGTTTTCAAATGCCTGTTTCCAGCAGGAATAGAAAATCTTGAAGTCTTTCTGGGCTTTCTCTAAGTCACAAACACTTTGAAATGTAATTCATGATCTCGCCTCAGAGAGGCAAATGTTGCTTTACAGATACAGAAGGCATCTGTACAGTTGCAGGGCATTTCTTTTCTAACAAAGAATTAGTTATCTACAAATAAGCTGTTGGATTTTATCAGCTGCTATTTTTTTTTTTTTTATGGCCTGAGCATTTTGCTAAAAAAGTTTTAGGCAGCCTAATGCTTTACAACAAGTAATGGTGACACTCTGTACAGTGCAGTCCATCTTCACAGCAATTTACAACAATACCTTTTGTTCCTTCCCCTGCTCATTCCTGCTTAAGTTTCCTGATAAAAGCCTGGTTTTATCTGGGAAGGTACAAATAGCATCGCTTTCACACCTCAGTTAAATAGTTGTTCACATGGTAGCTTTAAAAGCCTCTGGTTTTATTGGTGGAAAAAATGCTTGGAAAGGAGAGATTTAGTACTTAAATTAGTTCTATCAGTGCCTTTTTTTTTTTTTTTTTTTTTTGGCTGGGACTTGTTCTCACAGAACTTCAAGCTGGATTATTTGTGTTAAACTTCCTGACTAAATTCCGAACAAGTCATCTTTCCCCACAACACTGACCTTTAGTACGAGGCCAGAATAATTTTAATTTGTTTCAAGTTTCCCTTATAAGCAAAAGAAAAAGAGACCATATTCCTCTAAAACCTGGTTAGCTAGCTGCATGGCAAAATATTTTCGAATTGTAAGGGGAAAAAAAAATCCAATAAAGTTGGATATTCCAAACTGACATCCAAATGGCACGCTTCCTGAGCAGAGTTAGCTCTGCTGTCTTCCAGGCAACCAATCTAAAACTTATGGGAAAATAATGATTTTAAAGAAAGGTACTAAGTATCTAACCTGCTTTTAATCAGGATTGTGCCCTAATGGAGGCATTGCAAGGTGTGTTCCAGGCTCCTGTTGGTTGTTCCTGACTGTGGAGGGAGCAGAGATGATTACTTAGGCTGAATACACAAGGCCACCACCTTGCGCTGGTGCTGTCTGCAGTCTCCTGCTGGCACAAGCATCTGTTCACCAATGTGGTGAACGGGACCCAGGTAATCTGGCTGAATGCAAAGCTAGCTGGCTGTCTGTGTCTTTCCTGGATTAGTTCCCTCATCTGCTCTGCTGCACAACTGCATGGGAGAAGGTGGTGTGCATGTGTAGGAGCAAGTGACTTGGAAGGAACATGCTATACTTTGAGTTTATAGTCATGATTAGATATGAGGACAGACAGTCTCCATCCTGTAATGGCAAGGAATTGCTGAGAAATGAGAAGGATCTGACTGAAGCAAATCTTGGTAGTTCCCTGTTAGGGAGAGAAGAGAGCAACGTGTTTGGAGAGCCAAAGCTGGGAGGGTTGTCAGTGGTGTGGGCAGCTCAGGTACCCTTAAAAATAAGCAGATCTACTAGCTACTCAGCTTAGCGCAGCAGCACAGAAGAGAGAGATGCCACAGGTAACAGCTGCTAGAGAATCCACAGTCAGTAGCCATGTCTTTTGTAGGATGTCTGTCTTTTTTTCTTTACTGGGATAAAGCATGTTTCCTGTGTGCATAGTTCATTGGCCATTCTGTTCTCAGACTTGCTGCTGCCCATAACTGGAAGTGCATGGTCTTGACTTTTGCAAAGACTTGGCTTTTGTTCCTCCTTGCCAGACACTTAGTCTCAAATATGCTTATGGGACTGCTGAGGACAGTCACAGAATTGGGGAAGTGATTTCCCGCCTCCACCCCCCCCCCCCCTTTTTTTTTTTCCCTTTTTCTCCAGCACTAGGCGGCTGTATGAAGTTCTGTAGCACCCTGTACACAATATTTTAGAAGTTGGGGAATAGGCCATTCTCAAAATGGAAACGCTTCTGCTTTTTCACACCTCTTCCTCAGTATGATTTTTTTTTTTAAATTAGAAAATCAAAGAAAAAAGGAGTTTCATTTTCATAAGCTTGTCACTGGTTGCAGACATCTTCATCTTTGTAGAGCCCAAATGGGTACAGATCCAGCACAGAAGTGACTCTGGTGACTGGACTTGATTGCTGCAGTTGGCTGGTGGTGTTGCTGCTGCTTTTTGCTTAGAGCCTTAGATCTGAGCATTAAAGGGAGAGTCTGTAATATCAGGTCTGGATCTTTCCAAATGCTTGTGCTACTTGGATGTACTTGGTGCTCCACATGGGACATGAGAACAGTTAGGTGGAGGATGTTCTCACCACCAGGGGACACAGGGCAGTTGGTGAGTCCCCGACTTCTGGTAATCCTCAGGTGCTCTGGTGAGTGCGGAGCTGTGCTAAGCTTTGCTGATGGACCAAGCTTGGAGAGAATTAAATTTTCTTAAGCCCTGGCTGTGCCTCCCCCAGGCCGAGTGGCTTTGCCAAGGCCAGCGCACTGCCGGGAGCCATGCTGGGCTGTTCATTTTTTCATGAAGCTCATGAAGCAATTTGTTTCCAAACGAAAGGCAGTTGTTTTCCTTCCCCCTTGCAGTACTGTCTTCTCTTCTTGCTCTTTTCTCAGCCATCTAGTCTCTGTGTGTTTCCCTGTCCCAGACACCCCTTATCAGCAAAGAACAAGACTGAGAACTAGGTTCCATCTTAAAAGGGAATATAAAATCCTAGTGTAGTGGCTTGTGCAATCCTACAAGCTTGATGCAGTGGGGGTCTGATGATAGTCAGTGGTGCCTCTGATTATTTTTTTGCAGTTAACAGCAAAAGAACCTTTCACAACCAGGATCCTTTATGTGTTCGAGCTTCACCTTCTGAATATTTCACAGTGACCAGAACTACTCTAATTTTCCTCTTTTCCAGAGCTCTCTGGAGTGTAGTTTGTGCAACTCCATACTGAGAAACACTATGACATGAAACTTTTATTTTGCATTCTTGTGGTGGCACATCCACTGTGATGATAGGTATTTTAAAGGGAAGAATCTTAGTTAAGGATTGAAGATCTTGGGGTGCTCAAAGCTGCTGTAAATGCTAAAGGTGGAACATCTAATGAATTAGCAGATCTGCTAAAATGAAAATTTTTATTAAACCATAAATTCTAGGGGCTCAATAATACATTAGGTCTCCACTGTGCTGGCTACTGTATGTAGACAGCAAAAGGTTGGTTTAGGCCCCCAGATGTTTTTTGTAACTCTGCTTAAAATTTTAGCTGATGCTGCTTTACAGCCTGGTTTCATGCTTGCTTTCTCTGAATGCTCTTGAATGAGGATCCCCAGGACATAAGAGTAATGTGCAGGAGTATTTGTCCTCAGGATTTTGCAGTTGATCAGACGTGAAAAAGAGACGCTGCAGTGACTCATCTGACCTTGTTAGACCCAAGGCTAAGAGTGCCGACAGTGGTCTCTTGCTAAGGTCCCCATCGAAAGAATGCAAAGCATTCCAGAAACTTTCATCAACAATTCTAGATAGCAGCCAGCCATTTTCTCACCAATGTTACCTATAATGGTCAGGGAAAGCAAATGACTAATTGGGTAAATTACTGTGAACTGCTTATGAAATCTCTTTAATTTATACTTAGCAATGTAAGCCCACTGCAGGAATGGTACTGCTAAGGATGGGTGTGATAAATTTTGGGGTTTGGTGGTTTTTTTTGTTGTGTGTGTGTGTTTGTTTGTTTTTTAAAGGTAGTTTTCTGTGCTAGACATAGAAATACTTCCTGTAGCAGAACTGCTGTTACACTAGGCCAAGAAGACTAGGGCAATACTGAAAGATTTGTTGGTGTTTACAACTTGTAATTGTAGAGTTGCAAGAATGTTTTCCTGGTAATTAAAAAATAGTTTTTTGCCCTCAAAAACTTGCTGTCTGAATTTAAGACAGGATAGATGGGTACAGGTGGTAGCCATAGTGTGTTACCAGCTCTAATTGGCAAAATTAATTTAGATATCACAGCAGATGAGGGTATTAGGAAGGGATTTAAAGGAGGATAATGAGGTATATAACTGCAGTTCCTTCTAAATGCCAATCCTCTATAATCAGGAAGGGCCTTGTAGAAGAAAGCACGTGAGAAGAAGCAGGCAGTAGCAGAGGGCATCCTGGTAGCTGATAGCGTGGTTTGAGCTGTATCACAAATGCTTACAAGTGACTGCAGCATGATGTGAGCTTCCAGACCGGCCAGGAATATATCAAATGGTACTGACAGCAGGAAGGGAGTAGGAAGCGAACATAAACGTTGGCTTATGCAATCCAAGCCACTCATATACATCTAAATCACTGTCTTGGAATATGTTTGATGGAAAAGTAGTTGCACAAGAGTTTGGTGGGGATTTTTTTTGGGGGGGAGGTTAAAAAAAGTCAGTTTGTTTCAATGTCTAATTTTATATTTGAAAGCAAACTTTCTTGTTTGCCCTCTGAAGGCAGCAGCCAAGCGCTATGGGTCTCTGGGGGGGCAGCAGTGCTGGCCGGAAGCGGCCTGCCAGGGCTGCTCTGGGATTTGTTTTCTTTTGATTATGGGAAAAATAACCCGAGATATTTCAGTGCATGCAGAGCATTCTTAATGACTGAAAAATCTGTTGTCAAGTAGGGATGAGGGGGAAGTGCCATCTTGAAAGACGACACAAATGTGTTTGGATTAGTTTGAAAACCCAAACAAACTTATTTTTAGAGAATTCTAGAAGCTTCTACTAGAAAAAAAAATACTGAGGTAGTTGCACAGCTAAACCTGGACTTGCTGTGGTGGAACTTAGTGGAGTTCACTGAGATTCACAGCAGCAGGCACAAAAAGAAGGTCTCCTCCACAGTCTCCCAGATAATAATTACTGATGATCTCCAGGTAAGAAACATGACAGAGGTGCTGTCAGGCCTCTTGGGGTTGCCTACACAACGTGGTGGGGTTTGAAGCTTTGTGCCAGCCCCCAGCTTTGAACAGCCATTTTGGAACAGGAGGAGAGGGACCGGGTGGTGCTGGTCTTGCCTTTCTGTTTGTTTAGTAACTGGCTCTGCTGTGCACACCAGGAAGCACTGGGGCGGACAGAGTATACTCCTCAGGGGTATCTGTTTTGAAATAACTTTGATATTTCTGCTGGAAAAGGTCCTCTGGTGACCTTCCCATGTCTTTCAAAGTTGGGGCACTCATCACTGTGCAGGAGGCTGAGTGGTGGCTGTCTGCTCCTCAAACCAAGCCACCGGCCATGTATCTCTGGCTCTCCCACCTTTTGGCCTTTTTTCTTTTAGTTCAGCATGCTGCAACTTGGTTTTTTTCACCTGAGACCCATACACAATCCCAGGGCTTTTTTGCAGCAGGCTGCAGGGCAGTACCTAGAAGCAATCATCCAGAGCAGCACAGGAGTCCAATCCCCATCTTTTGCTGTAGCGTGGCCCTGGCCCGTGCCCGCAGCACGGCTGCAGTGGGCAGAGCTTGTGGGCACCATTCCGGCTGCCTGTCCTTGAGCACGTATCTGCAACTTGGACAGGGAAAATTTCCTCACTGGTAAAATAGGATATTTAGTAAACTTCAGCTGGAGAGGGAGTGAGGAACAATGTACGCTGCCAGATAGTGCAAGGAAATCTGCTTATGTATGTGCAAGTGTTATCACCTGCCTCCAAAGAATACTATTGAGGTATGTAAAAAAAAAAAAAAAAAAAGTCTTATGTGGCCTTGTTCCCTCTAGAATGAGAACGTTGCACAAAACAGCCCTTCAGCCCACTTACACCCCTACATGAGGATTTATTATTTATATATATTGTGTACAGTATAGACAGGAAGTTCATATATGTGGGTTTGGGTTTCTGAGGTAGGAGGTGCTGTTAGGACAAGCAAAACCTTTTGCCGCTTCCATGAGCAGATACAAAGGACAACATCCAGTGATGGCAAAACTGCAGAGATTTTGGATGAAGCATCGAGAGCTGCTCTTGCACCACAGCAAGAGCTAACGCCTCCCTTTGCTGTTCCTTTGCAGACTGGGATGGCGGCTGGCATGTTATATGCAGTCCCACTCACCTCTTCACGCCTGTTCAATATGGAAGTGTTGCTGAGTCTGTGCACCATCCTCTCTACAGTGCTGCTTTCTTTTGGGCTGCATGCTTATATACAAGGCTGCAACTGAAGATCCAGTGTAAAGAAAACAGCAGTCTTTGGTATCTCCTGCACTCCCTGACTGCCAGCTAAGCCTGCAAGCAAATTCCTGCTGCAGGAGATCCTTAGACATGGGGTGCAAATAAAGTAATAAGATTTTTGGAAAAGGTGATATAGAAATTACTGACTGCAGTGCAGTGGATGCCTGGCTTCATATTACCTTTTGGCTCGTCAGCAAAGGAAAATATTTCAACTTTGAAGATATTATGATTAATGTAAAAAAAAAAAATCAAAGTTAAATTATATCATGAAATCCAGCATGCTTTATCAAAGCATAGTCTGGCAGCTGCCAGATCCATTGACTTAGCAGATTTTCTGCTGTATGTTGCAGAATAAAATAAGACATATTTAAAGAAAAGTTTTGGGGGTTTCTACCTTTTTTTTTTGTTTTGTTCCAGTTTGGAAGATGCAATGGCATATCATTTAAGGACTTCTGTTCCATTTCAGAAGCATTCATGGACTCTTCCATATAGACTTTTTTATTAATTTTTTTCCCATTCTGATGGGGCTTCTGGAAAATAATTGGCCAATTACATATTAACTGGCAGTAAATATATTCATTTTTAAAATAGGTTTCTGTGGCTTCTAAAAAACCCATGGTTTTAATCCAGAGCTTGGAAAATGTGCTGTGGGTAAGAAAGCAGCTAGCAGCTGGTTGCAAGGAAAGTTAGTTGTTAAAAAAGTTACAAACTTTTTTTTAACATAGATAGAACTAAATTTTGTTTATAGCCAACTAAAGGTAGATCTTACTACAGCTGAATGTCTGTCACATTAACCATTAAGTGTGGTATATTAGGGTGATAAAAGAACAATGAGGCGAATAAACTGGGTATAGCTTTTATGGGTTGGGAGTGTAGGTAGCAAATGATTTGTTCCAAATCATAAGACATTGCTAGAAGCAATAGGGTGTGTCTGAAGTGATCATAACATTTGCTGGATCAAGACTTGCTATTTTGATAAAACGGATTCATGTGTGACTGACCACTGCCAGTCTGTGCCAAGATGCCACAGCCCTGTGCCCAGCAGGGTGCCGTTTCCCTCTTCTCCCTTGCTGGAAAGTGCCCTGATAAGATAAGGAATGGAGAAGTTGAACAGTGCAGAAAGCTGTGATGCTTTCTTTTGTTTTCTATTCTTTTTGTGATACAGGAAGGAGGAGTGAGAAAAAGGACCAACTGCCACCAGCTGCCTTTTGGACAGTGGTGCCTTTTTTTTCCCGCAACACTTTAAAGAAACTCTGTGGAAAAAAATTCCTGGGAGCTGTGTCCACTGGTAGAGGTAAGTGCAGTTAAACATATGGCTTGATGGTAAGTCTTGTTGCTCCTTCCCTGGTGTTGCACCCTGTCACACATGCCACTTTTGTTTTCTTCCCTACTCCATCACTGTATCCATCCTTAAGATGCAGTGTGTGACCTTTGCAAAGTTCAGGTAAAGGCACTCAGGTGAGACCAGAGCCACACAATGTGTGCAACCATCACAAAGCAATATTTATTGCTACTTTATTTCCCCTCTGGTAAACTTGTTGCATTTAACTTACAAAGATTTCAGCTTCCATTTAGGTGGTGAAAGACACAGCCTGATAGAGTAATTTTTGTTCCTGTCCTAATGCCCTGTCTTACAGAGGGCATGAGACACTCACTTAACATGAACCAGCCCAGCTTCTTTGGTTTTAGCGGTGCAAGACCCATTTACACTGGTGGGGAGATGTGCACATCACTCACTGTTTCCTTACCATACCTGGAAGCACCGAGGTGTGCCCCAGCTTTCATTTGCCTCGCCACAGCGGCCAGTAAGTAACTGATCTGTTGGCTTTAACATTCCTGCAATAGTTTAAATGTGCCAGATTTTTAATGAACAGGCCCGGTTGTGGGTTCTTTCTTTTTTTTTTTGGTGTTTTTTCTTTTTTTTTTTCCCTAGTCTTTTTAACCACTTGAATTACTGTAACTAACCAATGCAGTATTTGTTCTTTGAGGTGATGACTTCCCAGATATGTACATACAAATGTGGGGGTTTGTGGATTATTTTTTTTTTCAGCTGTGACACAAACCTTTAAGAATTTGTTTTTAAATGTGTTGCTGGATAGATACTTATTTTATCACTTCTGGCAAACCAGCTGTCCACATGGTTTCTTACTTTTTGTACAGTTTTCAGTTTGTACTTCTGTGCTGTGCGTGTGAGCACAGTGATTTATGCTAGCCAGTGTAGTGTATTTTCTTCTGATGGGACAGAAACTGACAGCACAGAGAAAATGCAGGTACAGCAGAAATGCACTAGTTCTTACTGTGTGCTCTTAAACAGTATGGCAACTCATTTTTGCTAGCTCAGTGTTAAGTGAAGAGATGGTGAGAACAGCACTGAAAACTAGGATAGGATCTTAAATGAATTTTGAACAGGAAGAAAATAGTTTTGGTCTTCTGGAGTCTTAACAAAAATTGTGGTTAACTCCATAGCTTTTAAAATACGTAATTCAGCTGCTGCTGAGCCCAACGGTGGTGACTGAGGGATGACCTGCAACTTACTCCAGAAACCAATGCCCTTTGCTTAATTGATGACGCTTTCATGTCCAGCTTAGGCATCCAGAGAATACTGATGTGTCCTGCTCAATGTCCAGCAGCTCTTGCTCACCATTTCCAGACTTTGCATAGTAGTTCCTCCTTGGAAGTTTCTTATCTGTAAGTCAACCCCAAGCATGGTGCTACAACCTCAACTGGGCTCATAGTCTTGGCAAATTTAGCTAAATTCAGTGCTTTTTAAGGCTGAATGAAATCAGAGACCTGCAAGTAAGCAGGAAGAAGCCTGCAGGTTGCTGCGGCCTTAAACTGCATTCAGAGTAATGAGGTCTGAGTTCTTGCATGGGAGACTGGCTGTAATTGCAGACTACTGTCCTTTGCTTTTAGACAGATTTCACAAGTAAAGGTGTCTGTTACCATCTTCTAATGTTTAATGTAAACAAATTGGTGATTGAAATAAGAATGTTTTAGCAAAAAGAAAAAAAAATAAATCGCAGGTATTGCCTTTCAAAAACGACATGCCAGCCAAAAATGTTTGCAAACTGCAGCACTCATGCTTGATCTGAAGTTGTTTGCACTGTTTTCAGCTGGGCCCTTGTTCTTTGCCTCTCTATGTTTGCTGACTTCTGCCACCTTTTTCTGTCTTAGCTGGTGTGAAGTTAAAGGCATGGGCATCAGTGACTGAGCCAGCTTGTGTCTTGGAAAGAAACCTGCAATGCCAAATATGAACACTGAGCAGCTTTGTTACTACCTGTCAGACTAGGCCAATTAAGGAATGCTGTAGCCGTAGGAATGAGACTGCAATTCCAGCTTCCCCAGTGACACACCCAAGGGAATATTTAAGGTATTACACACACACACACACACAGAGATATCTAAAAAAATCACAGAAGTCTGACAACAATCAAGAGACTTCAGGGCCTTGGGACAACTAGTTAAAGGATCAGGAACACAAGCAGTTTCTCTTCCATCCCTTCCAGTTGCAGGGAATGTTGAGGAAATAAACCAGAAGAGCCAGAGGATCAATCTGGCTCTGAGCCTGGTGTCACCAGCTGAATTTTGGGGGTTTTGATCATGGGCTGGTTTGCATGACACCAGGCCTGCTGGTGACAGGTGGGGTACACCTGCCTCAAAGGGGGGAAAGGATCTTTGCACAGGAGTTAGCAGGTCTGACTGAAAGGGCTTTAAACTAATGTGAGAGGGGAAGGGATAAAACCAGGCTCACCAGAGATAAGCCTGGGGGCAGCACGCCAGTATTTGAGGGATGGTGTGCTAGCAAGGTCCTTTGGTCTTGTGGAGGCAGGGAGCAGAGATCCATGCAGCAGCAAAGATACAAGGGTTATTGATGTGTTAGAAAGCATGGAACCAGCCGAGAATGGTCGTGTAGGGATTAGGTCTTCTCCTCCCAAAAAGGTGTGGGATCAACAGCCCCGCTGAAGTGCATCTGCACCGATGCACGTAGCATGGGCAACAAACAGGAGGAGCTGGAAGCCATCGTGCAGCAGCAAAACTGTGACAAAGTTGCCATCATGGAGACACGGTGGGAGGCTCGCACCACTGGAGCGCTGCAGTGGGTGGCTACAAACCCTTCAGAAGGGGCAGGCAAGGAGGGTGCGGCAGTGGGGTAGCCCTGTATGTCGGGGAGTGATTTGGTTGTCGAGAGCTGAATGATGGTGGTGATGGGGTTGAGTGTTTATGGGCATCAGGGGGAGGGCCGGCAAGGCAGGTATCCTGGTGGGAGTCTGTTGTAGACCACCCAGCCAGGATGATGACACAGATGAAACATATTCTACAAGCAGCTGGCAGAAGTCTCAACATCACTAGCCCTTGCTCTCCTGGGGGACTTCAACCTACCAGATGTCTGTGGAAACATAATACAGGACAGAGGAAACAGTCCAGGAGGTTCCTGGAGCGTGTGGGGGGTAACTGCCTGGCACAGCTGGTCACTGAGCCAGCCAGGGGAGATGCCCCGCTGGACCGGCTGCTTGTGAACAGGGAAGGTCTTGTGGGTGATGTGGTGGTCAGAGGCCATCTTGGGCACGGTGATCATGAAATGACAAGATTTTCTGATTCTCGGGGAAGTAAGGAAGGGAAGTCAGCAGAACCGCTACCTTGGACCTCCGGAGGACAGACTTTGGCCTGTCCAGGAGCCCGGCTGACAGAGTCCCTTGGGAGGCAGCCCTGAAGGGCCAAGGGCTCCAGGCAGGCTGGACATCCTTCCAGAGGGAAGCCTTAAAGGCGCAGGAGCCGGCCGGCCCCATGTGCCCAAAGTCGAGCCGGTGGGGAAGGTCGGCCTGGCTGAACAGAGCTTTGGCTGGGACTTGGTGGGGGAAGAAGAAGAGTTTTGTGACCTTTGGCAGAAAGAGCAGGCAGCTCTGGAGGACTACAGGGATGTGGTGAGGTTGGGCAGGGTGAAGATTAGAGAGGTGAAAGCCCAGCTAGAACTCAGGCTGGCCACTGCCATAAAAGATAAAAAATGTTTTTACAAATTCATCAGCAACAAAAGGAGGGCCAAGGGGAATCTGCATCCTTCATTGGATGCAGCAGGGAACATTGCCACGGAGGATGAGGAAAAGGCTGAGGTACTTAATGCCTTCTTGGCCTCACTCTTGAACAGCAAGACCAGCTTCCCTCAGGGTACCCAGCCCCCTGAGCTGGAGGATAGGGACGGGGAGCAGAATGAAGTCCCCACAGTCCAGGAGGACACAGCCAGTGACCTGCTGCTCCACTTAGACACACACAAGTCCATGGGGACGGATGGGATCCACCCGAGGGCACCGAGGGAGCTGGTGGAGGAGCTCCATCTCTGCCTCTCTCCATCATTTATCAGCAGCCCTGGCTACCCAGGGTGGGGGCAGCTGACTGGACGTCAGCCCACGTGATGCCCATCTCACAAGAAGGGCAGGAAGGAGGATCTGGGGAACTACCGGCCCGTCAGCCTGACCTCGGTGCCGGGGAAGGTCATGGAGCAGCTCATCCTGAGCGCCTTCACACAGCACGTGCAGGGCAACCAGGGGGTCAGGCCCAGCCAGCGTGGGTTTGTGAAAGGCAGGTCCTGCTTGATGAACCTGATCTCCTTCTGTGACAAGGTGACCCGCTACATGCATGGATGGGGGAAGGCTGTGGATTTTGTCTGCCTAGACTTTAGCAAAGTCTCCCACAGCGTTCTCCTGGAGAAACTGGCTGCTCACGGCTCAGATGGGTGTATTCTTACCTGGGAAAAAGCTATGTAAAAGGCAGCCCTGGGATGATTTTCTACTCAGTACTGCAAGGTGAAGGGCACAGACCTGGGGATGGCTGGTAAGGTGAAGAGCAGGGCTAGCAAAGCTCTTCCAAATAATCTGTGTGCCAGAATCAGCAACCGTGCGTCATGCAACAGCTTCCAGTTCCACACTGCCCTGTGGCTCGGACACCATGCCAGGGAGTCCTACACCACTGTAGAATTCTGTGGTGCTCCCCTCTGGGAGCTGGGTCCTGACTCACACCCTCCCTGCGGTGAGTGTTATGTTCATTTTCCAGTATGTGTTTCCTGCAAGGAGGCCCACAAGGGGCAGTTAATATTTTGAAGTACTCTGTTATTTTTCAGCCAGGCTGGTTATGGGTTGGTATAAATTCTTGCTGCATTAAGAGAATGTCCTAGGTTTTATAGACTACATTTGTGTCACCCACATGGTGGGGCACTGTTCAAATGCTTTGAGTTTGCCAGTCTTTGTGCCTTTTTTTTTTCCTCCAAGGAGGGTAGGAATTGCTCATTTTGAATGTATTTTTAAAAATTACGAGTGAGAAAATAGCATGGACATAAAGGCCCTATAGAAGTACGGTACATCTGCTTCAAAGCACAGAAGTGCAGACTGTGTCCCTAAAACAATTGTGGCATTTGTAACTCTTTCCATTCTGACTGTGCAAAAGAAAAATTTGCAAAATAGCCATTGTATAAAAACCACCAGTTTCATTTCCAAATGTGAAGTCATTTGTACTTTGAAGTAATTTAAGAAAAAAAAATATTCAAATTTGTAATTTGAAGGCAGAGTGGCAGAGCTGCAGAGTAGGCCTCTTTGGAGGAGAGGGTGGTACCCCACTGCAGTAGCAGCCTGTGAGTATTTGATTTCTGTGAGTCACTGGAGGAAAGAGCATCTACAAAGATGGTAGTGTGACCAGCTCAATGGAAAGGAAACCCACTGAGTATGAGGAAACCAGGAAGAAACTGGTTCTTCTGCTCTTTCCCCAGGCATCCACTTGTGGCTATAGGAGGAAACAAGATGCCAACGCTGATGAACCTTCTGCCTGACAAGACATAGCTGCTCTTCCAGGACTGCTGTGCGGGCGAGGTAAACGTGACCAAGCTCCCATCTGTGCCATGAAGCTGGAGACAAGAAACTGGCAAAGACCTTCAGAAAGGTAAGAGATTAAAAAAAAGCATCTTCTCAGTCCTATCAGAGCTCTGGCCATGGTTTCTGAGTTACTGTGACTTAGCAAGAATATTGAAAAAATTCCCCAATCCAAGGCCGGAGTGCTTAAAACTATGCAGGTTCGTAGGCCAGGCAAGTAGTTCTCTTCTGGAATGCTCAAAAAAACCAATGGGAGTCTGGAAAAGGAAGTGTTCCTCAGTACTTGCTGTCTTACATGTAAACTAGCCGGACTGGTTAAAGCTTAATTAAAAATTGCCAGAGTGGCTAAATTCTTTTCTAAGTGCAGCTGCAAAACCTTAGCTGTGGGCATATTTTAGACCTTAATTAGTAACACTTGCACTAGAGGACCAAAATCTTTCATGAATGCAGCTGCAATCAATTAATATCAGTCAGGAATTTCTGTAGGCAATGCAAGGGTCTCTTGAAAATTGTTTTAATGGCAACCTAGATTAAAAAAAAAATACATTGAACAAACTACAAAATCAAAGATAACTACAAAACGTCTTTATTGAAAAAAGCAGATTATAGCATCTAAGGTTAAATGAAACTTCTGACTTTTTAATATTAAATAACTTAGGATGATAGCAAGTAGCTTCTTCTTTAGATAAATAAATCTACATTTCCCAATTTTTTTCTTCAACAATCAAGGGAATCAAACACTGAAACACAAAACCACAAGTAATTCTAAAGACTAAAAGACAGAAGTACATTGGAAGGTTTTACAAGGATATATATACAAAAATAGTTAAACTAATGTATATTTTCAGCATGTAAAGTAGTTACATGATATACAAACTGGGAATTTATATATTTCCTACAAAATAAAAATCAACGTTGGTCCAAGTTCTTGGAAGAAAACTATATTCTTTTAAAGAAAATGAAAATATTTCTCAAATGAAAACTTAATTTAAGTCAAATTATATACTCTAGTTACGGCATTAGTTACAGGATGAATCACAAACTTTTAAACTTTTCTTGAAACACAAGAAAGCAGCTTTTGTCTCCTTTAGAGCTTTGGTTTACTTTACTACTCTGGAATTTCTGGTCTTAAAGAGCTCCTCTAACCATGTTTTCCTTTTGAAGCTCCACCTTACAAAATATATACACACACGAGTGAAAGGAAAAGGAAAGAAACCCAAACAAACCTTCTTTGAAAGCTCAATTATCTGAGTGCATTCTTTTGTTTTGTTTTCAAATTGTTATTTTGGTCCTTTCTTTGGAATGTGTCCTCCAGTGCATGAGGGACTCTGAATTGCCTACAACAGCTTTGTGCTGTAGGGACTCTGTAAGATTCCTTACCGAAATGGAAAGGTGTAGTTCTGATGCAAATGAGAACAAGTTGTTAGCATTTTAACTTTATGGAAATATTCTGAAAGTACAGCAAAGGCTTCTGAAGAACAGTCACATCATAAAATAAACTCTAGGAAGTTTACATCTGTGTTGAACTGATGTAATGTTATTCCTTAAAAAAAAGGATTAAAAAGCGCTTTTCTCTTTACATAATTCCCCAGATAGGAGGTAAAATGTGCAGAAACTGTCACTAGCACTAAAGAATATAGCACATCATTATTTTAGATTTGCTTGTTTTTCTCTTTGATTGAAGAAACCCAAACAAAAAAAAATAATCCCCAAACCTTGGCAAATTTCACTCAAGCTCCAGGTTTTATACTAAATGCTGGAAAAGCAAAGCTGTACTTTGTTGTACAGTAATGGAATGCAACTGTCTGTAGAAAATATCGGAATAACTGCTGCTTTCTGGTTTTAAACAAATTGCTTATTCTATATTGAAATACTACCTTTTGACGTTTTTATCATGATACTTAACACATTGGAACTGAGTAGAACTATGAGACTTACAAATTAACAAGTGAAATGAAATTAAATACTCTTGTTCTACAGTATGATCGTTTTCAAAAAAGAAAAGGTATGGTATGTCCATGTTAGGTAGTATGCTGTCCCTTGAAAAGTACATTGCAGTGGAAACTTCAAACTTGCCACTGAAGGAGCTGAAGTGCTAAGGAAGGTCCTGGTAGCAGCCTGGGCTGAACACCAAGTCACCTCTGTTTCTGGCCACTGTGATTTTGAAGGTTTTGCTTCTATACTAGTAGAGCAAAGTATTTTTCCAGTACAGTGAGTACTGTCAGGGGATGACTTGCTCGCACAGGAACAGACCCAAACCTTCTCTGTATATTTTAATTATTTTTTTCTTAATTTGAGTTCCTTAATATATATTGTAAAGACAAGCAAGTAAAAATGCTTCAAAGCTAAATGTGGTCCAAAGCAGCTTCCTTAAATGGAAAAAGTGTTACATTGCAGCTGACACTAAAAGTTTATCCTGAAGCTCTGGTATCTTCCATGTTTGTAGTAAGGAACTTAAGGAACTGACCTACTCATACAGTCCAACTTAAGACCATTTTTTTCCCTTTTCTACTGTTTGGGAACAGGCACAGGTACTTCTGCTTCCTTCTGAGGCTGGGCTGGTGACTATGGACACAGAGGTAATGTTTGCAAATGCAGAAAAAGTATGCACGTACCCAGTGTCCTCTCTTTCGCAGGCCAGGCCTCTTAGGCCTCACTGTAGAAATGGGACACTAGTTCCACTGTAATTCCTTCAAAGCATGGCTATGGCATTGAACATGTCAATTATAAACTGATACATATTAATTAGAAAATTACTTTTTAAAGAAGCATCTGACTTGCCAAGGAGCATCAGTAGGGCAGGTTAATCTAGGCCCATGGAAGTTTGGCAAAAGTTCAGGTAACATACCTGTTGTTCCTTACTAACAGGAGAAAAAAACAGTTCATGGGAATTCTTCCTGCTCCCCCTTCCCCCATAAGGAAACTCCACATTATCAAAAAGTTCTGTTAAGGGAGTTAATTATGCCATTAAGGAATTGGTGTCCATTGGATGCTCTTTGTACTTTTCAGCAGACAAATGGCTTTCAAAAAGTCAATGAAGCCTAAGAAACTGAATGCCAATGGTGTTGCCAAACAAGTCATTTAATCAATCGATGTGCTGAATTTAACATGGCATCATTTCTGAGTGGATTGATCAGATTCTTGACATGTTGAGAACTGGCATGGAAATGTCCCAATCTACACATGCAGAGAATCTGGTCTGGTATTTCCACTTCCTCTGGAGAAGAATAATTTTATTTTGTTGTAATTTTGGATACCGTTAAAGACGGCAATGATGGATTTATTTAAAATGTAAATTCAGGAAGGCTGCATCAATTCTCATGAGAATGCAGGATTTTTTTTTTTAAACATACAGATATGTGATTTGCATGTAAATCAACACATGGTAGAAAACAAACCATAAAAAAGATTCATCTAACTTCCTATATGGAAGACATATTTCCCCAGAGCTCTGAGGTTACTGTAAAAGCTTATGCAAGACATGACAGTGTGTACATTCTATGTACATCCAATACTTGTTATAAAATGCCAATGTTTCAATGGTCTGACTCCCTACATTATTATTTCCCCTAAACTGTACTTTGTTTTCCAATGAAGACAATCACCATAATTAGTTCAGAAGAACATCTAGAAAAGAACACAAAGCTGAAAAGGTAATACAAAAACCACTGTCTCCCTCTTTTTTTTTTTTTTCTTTTTTTTTTTTTTGTCCTTCTTTTTAATAACATATCAACATACAATCGTAAAGCAGTTGGTAACAAATGAAGTCCAAGACAAGCGTACCTTTGCATAGAAAGGGGCTTCTAACCCTATTAAACAAAAAAAAACAGGTTTAAAAGAGGAATTCTTTAGTAAGTGCCAAATCATCAAGTTGATACGAATGCATTTTGAAACCATGACTACATTTGTACATGGCAAGCAATTACAGAGGTCTGTAACTTTCTTCAACTGTTATGACCCTGCGTATGCCAATCTTTTGGATATATTGCTCTGGTTTTTATGAGATGTTCACCATATTTCTTTAACAATCTAAATAGTCTTTGTGTGACTGTGGAACCTTATAGGATGGGAAGCTGGCCTGACACTTCTTCACAGAATGCCATTGTTTAACCCATGCTGAAAACTGTCCTTGCTGAAAAACACTTGTTTGCTTCCTATTCACTACTTCTGGGAATCTAAGTTTTAAAAAAAGTGAGACTGTATTCTCTAAGACCAGAATTCAACATAACTAGCTAAAATGCTAGCATTTATCTTATCATGCTTGCTGCAATATGATAAGGTGCTAACTTTTGGAAAGTAATTCTACACTCCTTACTTGGGTGAAATCTCCACTGAAGGAAAGGGAGTACGGAGTGCAGAACAGCCCTTTGTACCATTATTTTTAGAAATGCTGCCATTTACAGTTACAGTTTAGTGGTGAATTATTTGTTCAAGTAGATGCTGTCTCAGTGAAAATGTCTAGATAAAAGAAGACATATGTACAAAATCAGAAAAGGACCCCTCACCTCTGATTTAAAAAATAAATAGCTGGTTTAGATGGTTATTACTGGAATCTCATCTTTAAAGGAACACAAAAGTCATTGTTAGCTTTTTCTTTCAAACGGCTTATTGGTAATGGAAATGTCTTTCAGAGTTCTGTGACATGCATTGGATAGCTCGGAGGTGGATGTGATGGCAGTTTAATATTAAGGCGCCTGATATGACAGCTGTGGCAGAGCAAGTGGCCCTCTAATGGGTAACAACGATGGCCTTCCTCATCATTGAGCTGCAAGCCACAATCCTAGAAGAAACACACACATCCCAGGTTAGTGAGTGATTCAGGTAGGTCACCTCACAACACTGTTCATCTATCCTGCATAACCCTGAAAGCGCCATCCCATGTCTCCAAAGCCCGCAACCCTACCAGTTTTTGGGAGGTGGACCCTGACTATCTTGTATTAAGCCAAATGACATCACTGAAATCGAACAGGACAGTCTATAGCAGTACCCAGCATTGCTTCCCATTCTGGTCTCTTCATCTAATAAATGTTGATGTAAATCAGACAAAAACATGCCAAGCACTGATCCTGACACATACAACCGGGAAGGTTAGAACAGAGAAGGAATTAATTCTGCAACAAGGCACAGAACAAGAAATAGGGGAGCATAAGTATAGAATGAGAAGGGGGTGGGACAGGACAGGACATGGGACAGGGTTACACTTTCTTTAATTTGGAATTTAAAAAAAGTTAAAAGACTTCAAGGCCAGTGGTCCATCTTTAGGTTTCAAGGATCTTAAATACTTAAACATTGTTACTGTGCTGAGTCCTGACAAACCGGACATAATCAGTATGTATTTGTCAACATTAACAGAAAGGAAAAAAGAAATTGAAAAAGCTGGGCATATAGGTAATTTTGGTATTGAAAACTGACGCAAAGTTTTTAGATTAACACCAAATATGATTTTTCAGCTTTCATAGCTAAAAGTTAAAGCTAAGTTAAAATCCTCAAAGTTTACAATGCTGAAATAAGAATGAAAAATGGGTTTTGTTAGTTTAGGGAGGCTATAATCAAAGTTTCTGCCAAGGTAGTTTTCTGTGTGTTACTGTACGTTATAGAATAACTTTATAGCCCTTTATATAATATTTAACCTGTGATGACAAAGCCTCCCTTTCTCAGTGGATTTCAGTTTTAGAATCGAGGTCTACTGATCTGTAAGCTGGCTTGAACTTCTCAGCAGAAGCGGTTGCACAAGAAAGAGATGATACACAAAAGGAACGAAGTTTCCAAACTGACCTTGCATGGCCACCAGGTGATGATGACATTACTGGTGTTTCAGAAGTGGCTGCGTAAGTTGTCACAGCGTTTGTAAAAGTCTCTATGTAAATACCTCAAAGTACTGGCACTAACTTTTCTAGTAGTATATGGAGACAGCAGTGACCCAGCGTGTACAGTTCAAGAACCTGATCTGAGACCATCAGGCAGTAACCTACCCCTGCTAACACATGGCTAACCCCCTCATTTCTCTACATAAACACACTCTACGTTCTGGGCAGATGTGGAGGCAGCTTAATTTGCCTCAAACTGGAAGGAGAATGGGGAAATGAATAATGAAACAGAACTGAAAATAAACCCCCATTGGGACATTCTAATATAAAGTCAATAGCCTGAGAGAGAAGGGGAGGGAGCTGTCATCTTAGGTGAAGCCTGCACAAAGCAATAGATGGGGGAAGAGGAGGAGGGAAGTACAGCGCTCCAAAATGCTGCAATTTCCTGTGCCAATTTCTCTTTAGAAATTAATAGGAAAGGATGCAGTACTAGGTATCTCTGTTGGAAGGAGCTAGCTGAGTGGATGCGGTCTTCCTTACATTTAGGTACGTGTATGTTTCAAGATGCCCTGAAATTTGTTATTTTCTCCCTCAGTTGGCAGCCTCTTCATAAAACCTTTTCGTGCAAAAATGCACAGAAGATAGTATTGCTGCATTTTTACCTCTAGCGCTGACAGTCAGGTAGCACAGTTAGGATCTGGGCAGATATGCATTTTCGTATCAAGAGCACCTAAACTTACAGTAAAAGGGAATTTTTTGGTTGGTCCCAAATTAAAGAGTTTGTTTCCCTCATGTTGCTGGATGCAGAGCTAGGACTGAACACAGCTCTCTTCTCTGAAGCAAGAGCACTAATCCCACAACTTGCTCTGTTTCAAGAAACATTTAAAGTTCTGCACAAAAAGAAACTAATCCCCCAAAAGTGACAGAAAGTCAATGGTATCCCTGTCTCTTTTCTAGTAAAGAATCAATATTCATTTAGCATGGAAAAAACACAGGTCCCCTAGAAAAAGCCTTCCAGTGTAGGAGTGAGGGTCCTTCCCTGCACAGGCAGGTCTCCTCGACCAAAGCCAGCTTTTGAAGTTAATATACTGGAGGGAAAAAAGAGAAATAATTTGGTACTGGAGAGGGCAGCACCACTTGCAGCCCAGCTAACACTCATCCCTTTGCATCCTTCCAGGAGCCATGGGGCAGAGCCCTACCTGCCCAGATGTGCAAGAGGTAGCAAGTGCACCCTGGGGTGTGAGTCGGGCCAGCGGAGGCACCTGGTGCTTACCTCACAGTGATAGCACTCCACGTGGTAGTCTTTGTCCATTGATACCACCCGAATGGTCTCCTCGGAGCCCTGTTACAGAAGCAGAGTGAAGGTAAGAGTGCGCTTGTAGGTGGTGGTTTCTCAATCTTCTTTCAGTGCCCAAATTATCACTTTGCAGAGCTGTTCCCCTGGAGGATCCCCTCTTCCTCCACAGAGCAGACCTCTGTGGTGGCGGAGGGCCTTGTCCACAGCGCTGCACCACTGGCTCTGCTGTTTAGCAGCAGCGTGGCTGTCTGGCGTATCTAAGCTGTAGAGGTCATTTGGGAACGGTAGCCAACAACGTCTTCCTCAAGGGACTAATTAGTCTTGAAATCAAGTAATTTTCCACGGGCACCCAGGATGTGAACATATTACCAGCCAAAAACCGACCTGCTGACTGGGTAACTTTTCCTTGTAGACTTCCTGGCCTGAGTTTTCCAGGACTTGCATTCCTCTCAAACCATCTGCTGCACAGCCATTTTGCACATGCATGTGTCCCTGTATGTAGCCCATAGGGATTTACATACCAATCCAGCAGGTAATCCTGCGCACAGCCCAAAACCTCAGCGTGAGGGTGGATGCAGTGGAGTTGTGTAACTCCTGGCTGAGCCCCAGGCCCTGCAGAGCAGCCCATACCCTTCTTGTAACCTCACAGGCTCTTCCCCTGATCCACTCTGAAGCCTCTGAGGACAGAGCTCATTGGATTTGTTGTCTTACATTGTTTCCAGTTCCAGGTGTGGTTAGAGCATCAGATATGACGTACGCTATGTCTGAGAGAAGCAAGTTAGTACCTGCACTGCTAGACCTGAACTAACTTAAGAAACCTCCATGGGAAAGAACATGGAGTCTCTCCTGCTAGCCATCAGATGAGTCAGCAGTAGGACTGCTTTTTTTTTTTTTTTCTTCTTCTTTGTAAGACACAAATCCAGGGAAATTTACAGAGGGGTTTTCTCCTCACATTGCATCACCAGGACAAGCAGTTCTGGCTCAGCCTTTATAAGGTTTTCGATTATGTGAGACCTGGCCATTTAACAGAAATAGTAATGACAAATGAGGGTAATGTGCAGGGTGATAGAAGCAGGCATGCTGAGAGGCTCTAGCTACAGGCTTTTCTTTTCTGGGGCGCAGCAGCTTAGAGGATGCAAGCTCTGGCTCTTATCAGTATGACAATAGGAAAAGGAGGGAGGCACTGAGGCCCTTGCTTACAACTGAGCTCATCAGTGACCTCAGCAAAGGAAACTCACCAGGGTCCTGCACCCATCAGGGTACGAGGAAGCACCACTGCGGGCTGCCAGAAAAGGGATGTCTTAATGCAGAAGTCTTATAGTGCTACCTATATAGTCAGAACAGGCTGAGACTGCAAGCAAGACATCCACCTGGCCTCGCTTGCAGCCAACTTTTCTGCTGCCTTTTCCACCCCTTTAAGCACTTCCATTACATTGCCAGCCCAGGATGACAGACTGTGTGGCCTTCTCGCAGGTCAGGGTAGCCCTCAGATGTCTTTTGAAGTCTGGGCATCTTAACAGATCCACATCAGAAATGCAAATGTAGCAGACAAGGAAAATTGCTACTTGAGCTAATGGGAGATTCTAAAAATAAACAGGGCTTGGCTTCTTGGGTTGTTCTTGGAGCCCCAGTCAGGACTTTCAATTAAATGAGATTTATAACAGCATAATTAAGACCTGGAAAGCACCCTAAAGATACAAAGTACTATGCTGCATAATAGTAGTATGACTATTACAACCTCTGGGAATGTTTGGGAGCGACATTACTGCTGAACTGTAATTTAGTATCTGACATAGTATAGATTCTGGAAGAAGGAAGAAAAGCATCTAATGTGTTTATATAATAGTGTTCACATGCCAACAGCTGTAATCTCTAAAGAGTCAGTGCACGTTAACATGTACCTGTGCTGGTAGGATCGGCTGGTTACAGGAAGCGCATTTTGGTGCAAAAACCCTAGGGTGCAAGAAGAAAGTGTTCAAAACACATTTAAAGCTTCTTCAAAAAGTAGAACAAAAATAGTTATTCTAACCACGCCTTGTTTTTAGCAAAATGTAGATCCACAGGATTTGAAACACCTCTTAAATATTTGATGATATTCAGGGAAAAGGAGATTTACAAGACGCTGATCTACCCCAGCTTTATTGGTTAGGTCTTCCTAACCTCTAGGCATAGCGAAACCAGCCCTCTTCCCACATAATGCCCTTTCTCTTACTTTCCTTTACCCATAATGTCACTCAAATTCTTCCAGAGACTGACTGCAAAGCAGCTCCTGACTTGGGGGCTGTCACTACCTGACATCAGGAAGACATCATCACACTGAACAGGAGAGGGGCTGATCATGGCTAGGATCTACTTCAACCAAATACATCAAGTGGTCTTATTATCGACAGCTATATTTTATGACAATCACTGGGCAAACAGTCACTCTCTCCTTGGAACATGAACAACTTGCTACCAATAGGGTTGAGTTCAGAGTGATTTACTCTGGCTACGTAAGCAGAGCTATAGGTTGACTGCAGCTAAGAGCATTCACATAGCTTTTGAGCAGGAGAAGAACAGAGTCCAAAAGCAATCACTTAAACCACAAAACTTTTGGTCAGGTGAGTCTAAAATCATTTTAACACTAGTTGCTAATTACATGTCTACTGTACAGTCTAGGTTAACCTAACTTACATTCACCAGTGTCATGCACTACTAGAACCTTGACCAGGGCTCCTCAAACTTTTTAAACAGGGGGCCGGCGCGCGGATGAAGTGGCAGGAGGTCATCTGCGGCTGCTTGGTTTCCCCCTGCAACCCCCAGCGGGGTGGGGGTGGGGCGGGGGGGTTCTGTAAATACCAGGGGCCAGACTAAGGATTCTAGGGGGCCATATCTGGCCCGTGGGCCATAGTTTGAGGACCCGTGACCTTGACTCTTAGCCAGCAGAACCTACCACCACTTGCAGAATTAGCCTGATCTAATTAGTGTTGGAAGTCCTGAAAGAAGTAGAGAAACAGCTACCAGGGAAATACAAGTTGATTTTCAACCTCACTTGGCCACTGTATGCACACACTGGGCCCATGAAGCAACCTCTAATATAACTTTAAAATACTCTACAAATACAACGTGAGAGCAGCACTTGAGGGACATCTGAGCAAACAGGAATGACCTTTTTTTTTAATCTACTACAGAGGCTTATAACTGTACCAGTAATTTAACTACTATAATTTTTCCAAGCATGTAATGGATTTGCGTACTTACGTATGGTAGTCTTTGACACAGTAAATATTGTTCTCCACATCTACAGTGAAGGGGACTCCATCCAAACACTCGTTACACACCACACAGCGGAAGCAGCCAGGATGGTATGACTTTCCGAGGGCCTGTAAGATCTTAAGAGGGAAACAGCAAAATAAGTGGATGCATGATTACATATACTGCTGTGGCTGATTCTTAATAATGGCAGTGAGAAAAGCACTTCAGGATGACATTACCACTCTGCAGATCTGTCAGCAAGGAAGGGACCTTTTAAAACAGTCAACTTGCTTATTTCAGTGGGTTGCAGTAGGCTCGCACTGAAGAGAGAGAACTGTGAAAATCAGGCTAACGCCCATCACTGAGCTCTGCACAGCCAATACTGGCAACAGAAATTAAAAGCGGCTTCAGAGACCACTTCTTGGAAAATCTGCTGCAGCCAAATCCAAGTTACTGGGACACTGTGTTAATTCACAAAACTTAACAGGCTGTGACAGACAGAATCCAAACCAGTCATTACTCAAACTTAAAAAAAACCCAAAAACAAAACAAGCAAAAAATCAGGTGTCCCTTTATTAATCAAGGATCCTAATTCACCATAGTAACTGACTGGTTATCACTCAGTCACAGCAGCCCATCAGTTTCTGTTAAAATTCCATCTGTATCCACGTGTTTGGATATAGATCCAGCCATCTTGCCAGGTTTTTCCCATGCTCATCTTCCCTATTCCATTTAGAAGGGTTTAAGGGAAGGCCTGACGCAGTCTTAGCTACACTACTGCAGAACAGATCCCCTCCAAAGCACCAAGCCCCTGAACAAGCCTCTGGGAAGAGTGAGAGACAGTGTCATCTTCAGGCAGCTCTCAACAGGTTCTAACACCAGCTGCATACATTTCAGGTGGAAGTACCACCTTTGGAAGGCAATTTCAGAAAGTATCTGCTAGCAGCAGTGCTCAGCTTGGAGCTGTTAAGCTGGAGATTAGAAAAGTCCACAGGCCAAGCTCTCATGGCCCTGTAGATAATTCTATGAATAAACGGGAAATAAGAAGTGGAGCATAGCAAAAATGCATGAAGTCAATTTAATTTAACCTTTTTTCCCCCCTCTAATGAAGCCCTATAGCTCTCCGTTCAGTGAGTACCATCAGAATCCATTTGGTTTGCAAACCTGTTCCCAGCCAGAAACAACCTGTCCCTGTGCACATGTTGCTGTCTAGGCAGCTACGTGACGCTGTCGGCCTGGCACGGTGGCACAGTCACCCCTCCGCACGGAGTAACTCCCAATTCACCTGCACTTTCAGCCTGGAACAGCTTCAGCGGCGCACGGGCTGGCGGGGCTGCAGCTCCCTGTTCCTCAGCGGCATGTGGGCACCGCTGCCACGCAGGCACGTTTGTTGTGCGCGCACTCCCAGGGAGGAACACGAAGGAATTAGCCAAATAAGACTGCTTAATTCCTGGAGCTCCCAGAGCCGTTTCCTTTTGTCAGAGCTCACTTGCTGATGAGAGAAAGGCAGACAAACACCTGCCAAGCTTCCACCTACTGAGCTCCACCGACGAGATATTACGGACTCTTGCCTGGGATTCTGCAATTAAGGGCCAGCTCAAAGCATGCAAGTTAGGATACCCCTCCCCCTCCCAGCATGACACAACTCTAGAAATTTGCTCTTGGGCTAAAACGAACAATATCCTTGTCCAACCAGTGGTGCCAGGATATGAGCCAGAATCCTCATTAGTGAAGTCTCCCTTCCGGCTCCTACTGAACCTCCGTGTTTGCAATGCAGTAGCTACTCCTATTAGGCATACTGAGGTTCATATACATTTTAAAGCAAAAGGAAAACAAATGGATGTCCTACATGATCTGCAATTTTTCAACATGCAAGCCACTTCATTTTGTTTGGTAGCTTCTGCTTAGGATGAACAGACTAAATTCCCACTGAAATGATGCCAGCAGTATCTGGCCCAATCCACACCCCTTTGCTTTTTTTTATTACAAAATTAAGGGACTAGTGGCTTCCTACAAACCCCAGTGGCAATAATGCATTTTAACTGACACGGAGCAAGTGGCAGAAGGCAAGCAAGTCACAGAGCAGGCAACAAACCTCAGGACTATTGATAACGTCCCTCTCCTCTCTAGCCCAGATTCCATCCACTTGACAGAGCTCTTGCTATTCTACTATCTTACAGAGCACACCATCTGTTTTCCTTTACCATGTTCTCATACAAAGCTGTATTTTCCCTCTTTTAGTATTAAAATTCTATTCGATTTTTTTTTTTTTTAACTGGCATGTGGCAGAACAACAGCCTCCCATGATCTCAGGTAGAAAAGAAGCCCAACTTACTGTACTTAATAGTAACAGAGTATGCCACATTTTCAAAAATTACATTAACAGCAGTCAAGACACAATAGTCTGACCAGGGAAGAAGCACAATGTCTCACAGCGCGCTGCCCAAAGTCTGTGAAAAGCAAGCTATCCCGTGGTTAGGAATTTAGGTCTCTTACCATTTCCATTATGAGGTGTCCACAAACAAAGCACTTGTCCGCTGTCTGCTGAAAACCTGAATACTGTTCAAATGACAGAAAAGAAAGGATTATTAGTAGCCACTCCTCTCTCTAGCTGCAGAAATACCTTCTAAGTGAACGCTGCGCTATTTTCCAGCCTGTGCTGTATATGATAGCAAACTATACAATAGGTTTGGGAGACAGTGATTCAGCAGCTCTGCTCTCACAGCACGCTCAGATACCAGCTTGGCCTTTTGATCCACCACAAGATTTCCATGAGATTTCCAATTTAACAATTATTTTAAGTTCGGTTTTTATTTTTGAAGGCCATTTGGCAAGTTTGCATTTTGTGTGCTGGAATTAGTTTGAATTCACTCTTTTGGTTGTTGCTGTTGGGGAAGTAAGTAGCATAGGACTTACCGCCCCACTCCTGCTCAAATTAGTGACCAGATGCTCACTGACCTCAGCTTTTGGACCCATGTTTCACTCAGTGCTATATGCAGGCTAGAAAAATAAAGACAGGCCCAAGGAGGATTTAGCTGCCTCATAGATACCAGGCTTTCTATCCAGGGAAGAATCTAGAAGTCCAGGCACAGGCGCTTGGGCTCCCTGCACATGTCGGCACCAGTGAGGTACCTCAGAAAGGTGATACACACCCCAGCCATCGGCCCATGCTCCAGTCCGCAGTGGGAAACAGGAAGGCTGGGCAGGCTCGGTGGCAGAGCCCTTGGGTTTGGTGCCGGGGGCATGGCAGCAGGAAGGGACCTTGCCCACTCGGGACCAAAGCTCTGTGTTCCCTGGCCGAGTGTTTTTGACCTTAACTTTGTGCTTGAGTCCCCAAAGCAGGTTCTGTTTCAGATGCCAAAGTCTGTCTTTAGCCCTGCGTTTAGAGGTACCCAAAACACACAAGGTTATCAGGCCAGACGACTGACCTCCCAACCAACCACCCTACAGGCAAGGGGCACCTGCCTGAAGAACTCCAGCCATGTCATTCTGAAACTGGTATTTGCAGTGGCTGAACTTCACCCTCACCCACTCGCCGTCCCACAGAAGTGAAGCGCTGCGTGTGCACTCTTTCCTGCCAGGGGGAAGGGGTGCCCAATTGTTTGTAAGGTATTGCACAGTGATGCTTATTTCTGCAATCAAGGTTGTAGCAAAGCTCACCTGAAATGTACTTTAGCTGCACAAGATAAAAGACAGGGAATGGGGAGGATGAGTGTGAACCGGACTCTTCTCCCAGCACACAAGTTAACTGGCTCAGGCATCTTAACACAGCCTCAGCCCAATCGAGCTTATGGCTTCCTCCATTCTCCCCCTTGATTTAGTAGGGATTAACTGTCCCTCACTTCAAAAGCCAGCAGTTCCCAGCCTAGAGCTGCCATATGTTTTCTTTTTTATTGGTGTGAGGGGATTACATGTTATTTCAGATCAATAGGTTGGAGACAAAATTATTGTTGCTATGCAACAAAGTGATTAATGAAGGAAAAGGTCTTGCAGACACTTTGACAGGCCCAGAAAGTCAGTAAATGATGGTATGGCAGCTGCTACGGCTCCAAATTTACTACGCACTAAGGAACACAGCTCATACAATCTTAAGAAACTTTGAAACTTCATCAAAAGAGACCAGTGTGTTGAGGAGCAAATACAGAGGTGGGCAGTCCTAGCTGGCTATTTCTGCAGGATACTGGGTTTTGGGTTTTTTTCTTCTTATTACTGATGCAGGAAAAGGGCCTTAAAGCTTTGGATGCTTCTTGGCTGCACCGTATCTGAGTAACCATCTGGCTAGACTATTTCCTAAGGTTGCAAACTTGAGGGTTACTGGAAACAGGTGGGTAGGTCCTAGTGGTGCAGACGGCAGAGGATTAACAATGGTACAACCCCAGCTAATTCTAAAATCCTGCTGGAATGAATTTACCAGTACCATCTGGCTGTCATTTGATAAGGAATGCAAAGGAGCATTTACTCAGCTATTGATTAAGAGGGAACATTATTTCCTAGGAACAGAATGGCATAGTGGACAGATTAATGTCATTTATTGCTAACCAGATTATCATAAATTACACTGTCAGAAAGAAAGGTTTTGCTGACACAAAATCACTATATGACTAACCCTATTAAATTAAAACCATGATTTGTTTTTAATAAGAGAATTGTTATTTGTCAAACAGATCCAGAACTGGATTACCCAATTAAGACAACTTTGCAAAATATCAGTGAAGTCTAATAGCAGTGATAAAATATTTCACGGGTTCAGGGAGCTCTCCTTTACCACCACACTCTTTTCTGATCACAGTATCGATCCCAGACAAACCAGAGACCTGATTCAGTGAGAACAGGATTTTGGATTCAGCTGTTTGTGCTTCAAATCTGTTTGGACTGGAAAAGACTAACAGCCTCATATGCCAGCAGCACTGTTTTCTACATGATGGTATTACTGTGGACACTGCTGTTTAAAGGTAAACAATAAATGATTTTCTCTACATTTTTGTAGCTTACCTGTCAACTTCTGCTTTGCAGTGTTTGTTCTTAACTTGGAGAGTTCAAACAGGCCTGATGTGCTAAGTTTTCAATCTTAGAAGCAGGACTTACAAACTTAGGCTTAAAATACTAATTGGCAACCTCTGTCTTTGAAGCACTTTATTATTACTAACCTTCACAAATCTTGTGTATGCAATGAGAGAGAAGTTGTGACTTGCTCCAGACTGCCAGACAAGGCAGAATGGCCTCTTTTTTATCTCTCAGCACACCTAAGAGCCTCCCTGATGGTGGGTTCCCAGCATGGCTGGGTGGAAGCAGCACTGGTCCCCCACAGCTTGTGAACTAGGTAACCACAAGAGAAGGAGAGGTTACGCTCTGCAGACTTGTAGCCTCTTTTATGGCTAACCATAGCTGGAGGGGGGAAAAGAGCTTTTGTGCACACCAGTCCTCCCTCACAACATGAAGACGTGAAAAACAGACTGAGGAGAAACAGTGAAGTAATACAGGATGATAAGCAAGACCCTAGCAGAGAAGCCAAATCACAGCTATGCCTCCTGTACACACAGTATTTTATACATACAGTTTCATTCGTGATGCAAGCAGTACTCAGCTCAATTCTAGCCTCACTCTAAGGGTTTCATATGTGCCATTAAAAAAAAAATATGTTGGCAGACCAGTAAGATGATGTAAATACAGACTAATCTCAAACTAGACAGAAACATTCAGAAGTCTACAGACAGTCTGTACCTAGGACAAGTAAGAAGCGTGATTTTGAACTTTCCCAAATATTCATTATAGATGGTCATAAAGCATATATAAAAACACTGAAAGAAGTTGTTATAAAATGAACTGTTCTGAAATTCAAAGCTGAAAATGAAGTGTTACCCTTCGCTCTCACTTCTGTGACTTAGAAATAAGATGCCAGTTACAGGGATGCAAAGAAAACAAGCACATATTGAAAAGCTGGCATATTATTTTTCCTGATTTCTTATTTTGGACCCTACTGTTTTCTCCCATATTTACCTTGTCCTTGACTTCTCTTCCAGGATAATAAAATCTCACTTCATGTGCATGAATCAAGACATTGTAATCAAGCTCCCCAATGATACTTACATAATATAAGACTCTGGGAAGCGAAATAAACCTTGAGAAATATGTTAATTATGTTAGAAGAGTAAAAATAAAGTAGAAGACTTGGCTGGCTGAATTATTCTTTTGTTTGCTGTCCAGTATACTTTGATTATCAAACAGGCAAAAAGATCTCTAATGATTCTGTCCAAGAGTCTTTGTTTCAATGTAAGAGGAAAACAAGTCCCCTTCTGTCCTGAATATTTAGGCCTGTTAGTGTCCTCCTGTGATAATCTTGGGGTTTATAACTCTTCTGTCTAATGTGCAATATATCCAAAAGAAATTAACAATGAATTTTGAGCATATAATGAACAATTATGCATGGAGGATAATCCCACCAAGTACTATGAGAAACAATTTCTCCTGCCTGCCCTCAGTCCTGTAACCAATCTTGGTTGTCTACCCAGGGTCTTTTAAAGTTTGATGTTCTTCTCGCCGTGATTTTTGAAAGCAAAAACATTCAGAAAACAGCATGCCTGAAAAAGGCTTCAGGACCCAAAGTTTCAACCTTAGGCAACGTCAGATCTTTGAAAAGACAAGTCGCTGCTTCTCCTTCGCATGCCTAACCGTGCCCAAGGAGAGGCTGATGTACTTCCCTGCTGTTATGCACTCAACAAAACAAAACCTTCCTCCTGGAAACAGACCCTGGAATCTCATTCAGGCCCACTTTCTTCTTTGATGAGGATGTTCAAAACCTGCTGAAGGTTTGTGCAAGCAGATCGAGTGGGTTACATTTCAGTAGGTGTGGCAGCTGCTGCCCCGGTAATGGTATGAAGCTGTAAAAACTACAATTCACTGTCACAGCACTGCAAAGTCACTGAATGCGATTGCTCAGCCTAGACTTGAGATTCCTACCCTTTTATGTTTTAAGAGCTTTTGAGAAGATGATCAGGAGTTTTTGCCAAAATGCTTCAGGCATTTAATTCTGAAAACTAATTTCTGAATTGGGTGCTATGCTAATAATGTATTCCAACCCCAGGCCGCCTGTAATCCCTCACAGACTCTCTTCTCCTTGGTTTCCCATTAGCAGAGCATCTGTCTTCTCACTGCTTTATTGTTTGCTCTCTGCATGGGACCCTTAGTACATGGGACACAACAATGCAAGAAATTCATGGGATCACATTAAGAGAGGGAGAAAATATCAAATTTGGTTTCATGCAGATGGGGTTTTGTTATTGTTGGGTTTTTTACACACATATTTAAATGCAGCGATTAAACTGAACTGAACAAAATGGGGCCTTCCCTGGCTCAAAGATACGGGAGCCTTGTGGCAGGTGGCAGAGATTAAACCAAAGGAAAACAGTCCAGAACTTTACTCTTCATCCCACTGAAACCCTTTCATATAGCCTGTTGCTTCACCCCCTCTTGCTGCCAGTGAGGAAGCACTACCACAGCAGCTATCTCCTTGCTTCTGTGTTTCCGCTTTGTTAAGTTTGAAGGAGATGGGTAGGGCCAGGAGGGACTTCATGTTCTGCACAGAGGTAACAGTTGGTCTGGCCACACACAAAATTCTGCCAAAAATCAGGAATTCTGCTGGTAGCTAACTTGGCCGTAACAGTCAGGCATTTTATAGCCTCTTGGGAATAGCCACTTGCTTCCTAGAGAGCCTACAGAGACCCATGTGCAAGCACTCACCAAGGCTGCTTTCCGTCTGATTAATTAAGAGGCAATAATGATTTTCTTAAGTAGATCTTCCTTAAACTCCTGTGGAAGCTTTGCAGTGACAATGATCAAGAAAAAATCCTGAAGCAACAACTTTAACTCTGCATCATATCGCACAGCCCAAAAATCGATTAACTTGATTCACACTGTACAGCACTTCGTATCGCAGAGCACTATACTCTTGCTGTGGGTTATTTATTGCCACTGCTACTACCTATTATGTACACTGCAAAAGAAACCATCTACGTTAGAATGTACCCTCCTGGAAAAAAAATAAATCTGGATTTTATACAGAACCGTTGTTGAAAAATTTCAATTCAAAACATAACAGCAACTAATACCAACATTTACTAGAGAAGTGGAAACACACCACTTTCTCACATGTTTTTTTTCTAACTCTCCCATAGAAAAAAATTAATGCTTTCTGCTTACAAGTGTTTGGCAGGAGTTACACATAATTAGAAAGAGCTCTAGTTCTTTTAAGTGTGCTTCAGTTATTGTAATTTACTTTTCAATGTAATAAGAAGAAAAATGGGACAATCTGACATTTCGGATCACCATCTCAGGAGGAAATAGGGGAGTGACTACCTGGTGTGAAACCAACTGGACTTTGTAACACGCTCTTCAAAACATTCCACTAGCAAATGTGAAGTACGGGACAGTTGCAAAAGCTAGTCCACAGTGATCCATCTCAGAAAAAAAAACCATCCTTGTCTCTCCTTGTCTATTTTGTCACGGCCCAGAGAGTGACGCCTGTGGCCCACTTAACAATCCATAACCCGGTTCAGGGAACACTAGGCATCTTCTTAGTGAATACAGACCTTATTCACACATTGACATTTCATCACATTATCACCTGGGCCTAGGTACTGCCTGAGTTTTGCTCTTTTATAAACCTGAGAGACTTTTCTGGACTCCAGTTGCTCTCCTGTTTCAAAACACCAATTTTCTTCACTTAGCTGACCTGCAGTTTGCCATGTCCTGCAGTATTTGCAACATTCACCCTTAGTTTCTCAGCCTTGCCGCCAAATTTTTACATGGCCCCTAGCTTTAAAAATGTGTCCTCTGGGAAAATTCCGGGGAGAAAATCCAGATGCCCCTGAAGTCAATGGGGCTTCTGCCACCAGCTTCAATGGACTTGTAACTTCTTGATACAGGGTGCAGCACTACAGTGTTGCGTTGCCACGAGAGGTGAACCCAAACCGCCAGCTCTGCACACTCTTCATGCTGGTTCACATTCAAGTCCAAAGTGCAGAGGCCAATCAGTATTTGACTATCCTAGGTATTTTGAAATTTAAATGTTAAGCTCATCTGTACGTTTGATACAATTCAGAATACTCCAAATAATCATCATTACTGCCAGATTTAGTTATAAAATAAAACCAGGACCACTGGCATACTACAGCCTTAGGAAAAACTAAGGAAGGAAAGTATTCAAACTTTTTTGGCAGGGAGGGGCTGGAGTGAGACCCACACAAGCAACAACATGAACTTCACTCCCTCATGTGCCAATTACCGTAACACGTTATAATCTGTTTGCCTTTGTTTTTGGCGACAGTATTTAGAAGCACAGCAACGCTCGGCATTCCTGATGCCTCTGGAACTTGTAGGCACCTCCTGTCCCAACCTACAGCCACCAGTGCCTTGAGAACGCTCACAGACTTCTTTACACTTCAGTACATCAGAAGTATTGCAGCAATTCCCTTTCCAAACTTTGATTCCATCACTGCGTTAAACACATCAATAAACAGCCCTGTCTGTCCGTTCTCTGACTGGTGTATGCATTTTAATAGCAAGTCTCCTAAATAACAACATCCGCACAGTTATCTAGAACTCTGTTTGCTCTGTGATTCCCATTAGATATGGACACAAGCTGCAACTTCAATCATTTACCTTCTCAACTGAGTCTTTTTTTTCCTGAGAGAGTCCTGCTTAGCAGCAATGGGGTCTCTGACCAATGTGCTAGTCCCAGTGCTCACCTCCCAAGGGGAATCTCCAAACGTTTATACTCATTGAGATGGAAAATCAAACCTCTGACTCCAGCTTCCGTCACACTAAATAAAAACTACCTTCCTAGGGCCCTAGAAAGTGGGATGGGCCATTTCCCACACTGCCAGGCTTGGAAAACAACATATGCACAAACTGAGAATAGCTTCATTAGCATTAATATTCACATTGCAGCCATGTCCAGGGGCCCAAATTAGGGTAAGGGTCTTCTTGCGTTTGGTGCTACGGGAGATGAAGGTGCAAACCAGCTCTCATGAACTGCCAATCACCCAGCTAGTCCTCTGTTGATACCCCATCCCTTCACCCCATGGAAAGCTGATCATTGCCATTTGTCACCTCCCTACCAGTTCTGCACACCCTGATCCTCTCGCATTTTTAATTTCATAGAGAGTTTTACAGTTGTGGATGTAAGACGAGGCCCTGTATGTTCTCTGTAGCCAATTTTTGCCTTGCAGTGGCAGCTGTGGAGCAGAGAGGCTGCAGCTGTAGCAAGGAGGACAGTGTCCTGAGCAGGTACCAGTCACTGGTGTAGGGGAGAGAAGGATCAGAAACCCCAGTAAACTGGATGGAGAGGAGAAAGAAGACCTGAAAGACAGCGTGCAGGGCTGCAAAGCACAGCTCTGCTGGGGCTGTGGGCTGCTTGCCCTCCTTCTGCCACAGCCTCAGCCCTTGCCTCTCCCTGGCAGGAGGGCGTGTGGCCAGGGCAGGGAGCTGCAGAGGCACCAGCATGCAACCATCACAGGGGCTGGCCACACTCTGGGCTGGGAAGGGCAGAAAGGGGATGCCCAAAGGCCTCCTGGAGGCTTGCAACGCACCAAGCCTCTCTTTATGGCTGGCATGCACAAAATGTAGGTTTTAGAGCCTCTCTCTTTAAGGATTTACGGGCAAAGTTACAGATCTTCCTCCAATCTTACTTACTGAAATGGATGAACAGCTTTAGATGAAACTTTCAACAACTAATGACAGCAAAGTTAGCAGAGGCAAAAACCCAGCGTGAACAAGTTCAGCCTAAATGTTTGAATTTGGCAAATAAGACAGTGAAAGAGATAAACTTAAAAGGGAAAGTTTTGGATGACCTTAATGCTATGCACTGCAGCTTGTGGTGTCTGTAATAGGTTATTTCCAGAGCATCTGAGTGTCTTCCAGTAGTGCATTAAGCAATGTAACTAACATCTGTCACGAGGTTCATTTTCACTCACACCTCCCTGGAGGGAAATTCTCTCATTTCTTAACCTCTGCTGGACCCCCAGTCAATAATGTTCATTACCTCCAGAGAAAAAGTCTATCAAAAAGAAAAAAGAAAAGAAAGAGATAATAGATCTAAGATTCAGGCTGCTTTGGTGACATTTTACAGTCTTTTTTGCCAAGAAAAACAGTAATTTCTTTTAAATTTCTTTACATGATATTTAAGCACTGAAAAGGAAAGACAAAATTATTGAGCTATTTTTCCTTCACCCATGATTATGCAGCAATTTATCAACAAAATGGAACAAGAACATCTGACTGGGATTATTTATTATACAGTAAGGCATTTATTTTTTTTGTTCACTTCACCAGGAACAGTGTCCCTGTTATGGCTAGTTAGCCATCTGTGTCCTGAGAGCTTTCAGAGAAGGATTAAACTGTCATTTGTTTTATTTCCTTTCATGAAATAACTATCCTAACAGGGCTGAGGCAAGACTTGCATATTGCTGGACTCGCTACCTTAAGGTCGCATGAAAAAGAGTAACTGGATCTTCCCTGGAGCTAAAGCAAAGCAATGAAACGTTTGGGGGTTTGGTTTTGTTCTTTTTACTCCTTACACTCAGTAACATGCAGGATTG
This sequence comes from Falco rusticolus, assembly GCF_015220075.1. NCBI lineage: Eukaryota > Metazoa > Chordata > Aves > Falconiformes > Falconidae > Falco > Falco rusticolus. Next base: position 10,775,308 of record NC_051201.1, on the reverse strand, counting down.
CTACTGAAGTGCTCCTGCTGGAAACTGCATAGATTAGACAATCTCTATGCCATGCTTAGGCAGAGATGGTATTATCTGTAGGTTTTACTTCTTTAAAAAAAATCTGATTCATTTTCTACCTTTGGTCAATAAGGCTTGGGTTTAAGCACCGATCAGGGCTGGAAGCAGGAGGGTGACAAAAGTACACAAAGAAGGAACAGGCATGCCATGTCCTCCAGGCGCTAAGGGTTTACCAGCCCTTACCCACTGACTCACAACCCCACACACAGAAGGCTGGCACTGTTGTCACAAGGATGGCTGTGGCATGTGGCATCCCTTCCCCGTTTACAACTCCACCAGTGGGTCTAAAAACTTCTAGCACTTCTTCCCTGGAAAGAATGAGAAAAATAAGCTGCCTGATTTAGAGAAAGATAATCTGTGCCCTCAGTAAGAGCAAACATGTGGGAAAACTATTTGCTAGAAGAATGTACCTTGCAGCTATTGCCAAAGGCTTTGATGGGTGTATCTGTGCTTTGGATAGCTTTATGGCTGCACAGTGGAAATTGCCCATAATGAATAACATCTACATTTCTCAAACACCTTTCGTCCAGGAATCAAAAGCACTTTTCAAAGAAAGGGCCATATTTTGAATGCTTGATGCTAGCAGCTCCTTGTGTCACAATTTTATGGACCGACTTTTGGAAACAACTTGGTAGCCAAAGCTCTCTGGCACTCACTATGCTTTAAGTGACAACTGAGCTCTCTCAAGAAATGGAAGCCACACGGCATTTCAGTGCTGAAGTGCAACTGCCTCTGGGGTGGAACAGACACACCCTGGAGTGGCTGGCACCAGCGCTGTGCTGAACCTTGAAAGGGGCACTTTAGCCAAGGAGGGCAAGCCCTGAGTTTAAGACAGGAGCCAAACATTTATAAGGATCTGATAATGGCTTTTCTCAAGGTCTTGGCTTCAAGGACCATATGTAATACTGCAGTGAATTCCATGTATCACCTCTGATGGAGAGAAGAGCTGATCTGTCTTGAGTGAATGGGAGTTAAAGAACCAAGTATCTTGTATGAGCCACCAACTACAGCTCTGGAGACTGCGCTGGTAGGAGCTGTTCTGTCACAGAAACCAGCTGTATTGCGGGAGAACTGAAATACTGACATCTATAGATGCTTCAAGTCTAACAGTTACAAGAAGAAGAAACCCATAAATAATACCTATTCTTCCCTAAAATTTCCTTCGTTGACTAGTTTACAGCGAGAACGAGTTCAGCTTTTCTGCCCATCGCTGTTCGTGTGCTGTTTACTGCAGTCCCTGTGTCTGGCCTGGCCTGCGGGATTTCCCCAGTATGATGCCCCAGATGACAGGGAAGGACCTGCAACGAATTAATGGGATACACAGAGCTAGCAGTGGGGCCGGACAGAGCTCTGCAAGAACTGCAGCCCTCGGTACTGCCTTCTGAGGGTGGGAAGGTGACAGGCTCTCCTCCAGGTAGCAGGAAGGCTTCAGGCCACTCTACCCCTGCTCCCCATTTGCATCATATTTGCAAGTCAGCTGCTTCCCATCAGCATGCCTCCTGCTGGGAGGGCAAATGAGGGGCTCATTCAGACCACTGTGCTTTGGCAGGACTGTGCGCAACCAAACATCGACCCCTCACATCTGTCCCTGGGAACCGATGGAAACATCACCCTGCTGTTGCAAGCTTAACCACGTACACACAGGCCCCTCCAGCTGTTACTACATGCATTCCACCAGTGACCCCAGCATGACAGCACGGTACCTCCTGCCCAAATTTTCTGAAGCTGCTCTGCTTTCCCATTCCTGCTACGCTTATGCCATATTTGGAAATAACCTGGTCACAAGCTATGGGGTTGCAACTCCACAGAGCTGTGACCAGGCTCCCAAACCTACAGGAGCATCTAGTTCTCCTGATCAGTTCCCAGGCAAACAAAAGCCAAGGAAGAGCAAGAACACCAATGAGAGACACGACTTTCTTAGAAGGAATACAATTATAACGTAGGTAAACTACCTCCATTTACCTCCCCAAATTAAAATAATCTTTTTCTTACGCTCTTAACTAAGAACGAGACCAGAACGTGATCCGCTCTGCTGCTGACTGCTATTCACTGGCCAGAAAGAGGCTGCAATGAGCCAAGAGACAAGTCCCCCAGTGCAAGAATGGTTGAAGGCAGGAGCATGCACTCACAGTGGCTGCTACAGCACAGAGCAGAGGCTTGCAGAGAGGGAGGACACACACCTCTGTGGAAGACCTGTGGATTCAGGGCTATGGGACAACTCCACAGACCGTTACAATGCATAGCAGCTCCTGTAGCTCTGCTGGCGCTCTCTTCTTGGCCTGCACAGCTTGCATGGTAGTGGTCAGAGGACAGAGTGCAAGATCAGCCTAATTCACCCTCAAGCAGTATTTTTTTTTTCTTTTAACATCCCCCACCCCTAAGTCTTTAACTTCCCTCACGTACCACTACCATACTCTCAGCAGGGAATCCATACATGAAGCTGCACTAAGATTTACACCTCTTTACAGAGAGGACTGGGGTTTCCAAGTGGGGTAGCAAGATCTGGGAATATGAAGTAGTCAAAATAATCTCCTTTTTAATTGCTACTTTTCAGCCTTTTCCTGAGAAAAGCTTTTGAGCTTTCCTGTCCACAGAACTCTAAATTAGGCAAAGTTGTTTTGTTTTATTAGGGAAACAAGACAATTCCTAGTATTCTTGCTATGATGTTTGCAGGGTAAGCTGAGAGAAGACAGAATCACTTTCTGAGAAGCAGCTGGCTTAACATAGGCAGGAACAATGTCAGAATTTGATTTCTTTTGCTGACTTTAACACAGCAGTGAGCCCCTCAGTCTGCTTCTCTCCCATCCCTCTGTGCTACTGGGAATCTGCTAAGACACGCCTGGGGGACGTTTGGGCTTCTAAGTCTGTGCCTTAAATGTCCCAACAGTTCCCTAACTTGCAGAAAGTTTATTCCTATCAGGTTCTTAACTTCCATTTTCTTGGGAAAATCACTGCAAGTATCTCCCGTCAGAAGCCTACTACAGAACATGTCTAAGAACTAAAGAGGTTTCCCCCTCATCCCTCGAAAACTGAATGTTGTCCAAAAGACTGAAATTTTTAGATTTTAAATCTCATGTTTATGCTGAAATTACAAGCTAATAACAACAATCATGTGATTAAGTCTGGATGAAAGGTTTTCATCATGCGGAAAGTACATTCCAACACAGTTAAAAATAAAAATCTCAAAGGTTTGAACCCCTCCACCTCTCCTCCCTCTCCCTGTGCTTCTGCAGAAACACAGGAAAGAGCGAGCTGAAAAAAGCAAGGGAGAAAAAAAAAATATCTCAAAAATGCAAGCAAAACAGTAACCCATTTCAATTATAACAAAAACCTTATTTTCTGCACAAAATACAATTTGCTCTTTTCAACAGGCTCCAGCTGTGGTAGGCTGAGAGTAAAGGTGTAACCCATGAAGGCAAATATGGCTTATATTTTAGGAATTTCCATAATTTTTATGGATTGCATTGATGAGAAATGCATTTGCACACTCCGAACTGCCAGTAACATTTTCGTTGTGGGATATACTTTGAATAATTCCTTTGCAAAAAGCATGGCCATATATTCATTAGAAATAGAAAGTCATTCTGAAGACCCAAGCTTCTAAATGAATGGTATTTCAGTAAATGAAGGTGGTATACATTCAACATACTGATTCTCCAACTCATCATTCTCTAAGCTAAAATGTATCATTCCTCTCCAATTTCAATTCCCAGCCATGCCTTCCTCTTAATCTTAATTATAAATGGTCTGCCACTTATCAAATCATTCTTGTGTACTGCACAATCCTCACCCTTAATTGCACAAATATTTTATTTTTGGAACAACACAGCTCAGCAACAAGCTTCATTTTTCTTTTCATGACTCAGTCTCTATTAAAGCGTTTATAAAAGCTCTGTGCGTATGGAGAGAAAATTAGTTGCTCCTCCGTGGCTAACAGTTTTTAGCTAATCACAATGCAGCTCCACATCACTCGGAGCACAGCAGTGATTAAAACTGTGCCTGCAACAAAGCAACATTGTACACAGCGATGACGTGCTCCAGTCAAAAACGTCTCCCCTCTTGTTATGATTGGTATTCCCCAGATGTTTGACTTTGAGCTCTAGCTTGGCAGGCAAGGCTTTGTGGCTGCAATTCAAGTCCCAGGCTTGAGCAGCTCCAGTGTTTATTCTCATAATTTACACTTTGTGATGGCTTATGGACAGTTACGTACTTGGTTTCATAGCCACCACTTCAAACCAAGGGCCTGATCCTGCCTTTATGGAATTAGTGGTAAATGCTTCCCAATTCCAGTACTGGCAGGAGGCCCCAGATGACTAAACAGTCTCTCCAAGCAAACAAGCCAATATAAAAGAACAATCTGGTTTAAAACCAATAAAAAAATGCCGGAAATCTTACTTACTAGGAAGTCTTCTTCACAGTACACCTTGCCATTGACGTTGTAGAACGCTTTTCCTCGTAGTCTTCTCCCTGTTAAAGTAGGGTACCATCAGGATTTTGTGCTGCGTCCCCAGACCCGATGTTCAAGATGCAAAGTGAAAAGCACACCCCGCTGCGCTGCCTGCAGGGCCTTCCTGGCCCCCCTCCCCCCCGGAGGGTCCATCCAGAGACATGGGTGAGGGCTGGGCTCTCGGCTCCATCCTGCCTTCAATTCCTTGTCAACTAACGTGATTTCTAAGTGCAGGTTGTGGAGCCCAGCTGATACCAGTTCCTGGAAAACTTGTAATCTAAACCCAAAAATTACTGTTCTCGGGAGAAAGGCTCATTTGTAAATTGAGACAATTTTCTTAGCAGGTGAAATCACAGCAGGCATATATCCACTGCAATCAACATCAGCGGTGTGTTTGTCTCTGAAGGACCAAACAAGGGATACTGCATATGGATGTCCCTGTCACCTTTAAAAATATTAATACATTAATCAATGCCACAGCAGCTACACCCACAGCCTGCAATACTAAAGCAGTACAATGCACACATGACAGAGGGAAGGGCAGAAAAATCACACTGAAAACAAGAGATTTCATTTTCAGGTTTGAACATCTGCCATTTCATTAGCACTTGCAGAACTCTTACTGACAAAGCCTGTGATCAACGTTAACTGATGGCTCCCTTTACAGCTAAGAAATGCACAACAGACTCCAGAGAGTCCCAACAAAAAGGATTAAACCCAGGAATTCAAAAATGCTCGAGCCCAACCAGTTTTTAGATACAGCCGATCAGATCTGTCTCACGCCAGAGCTGCTCCACTGAAGGCAACGCCATTTTATCAGTGTAAAACCAGAGAGGGAGAAGGGAAACCGCACTCATCCTGACTCGCTGTGTTTCCCCTCTGTGTCAGGGTCCCGCTGACCGAAGCTCCCAAGACGTGGGCGCTCTCACAAGCCGTGCACAGCCTTGGCGAGCGGATGGCATGGTGCCTACTACGGGCTGCGTACCAGCTGCCGTTAGTAGAGACACAGAGCAAGGAAGAGGGCAAGAGGCTCTGTATTTACAGGTCAACAGATGACTACTCCCAGGTCACTGCCGAAGCTTTTATTCCACAGAACAAGCTTAGATGCCTCCTACTGAGGCAGAGTAGCTGCACCATAAACACCGCTGATCTTTGCAGAGGGCCTGACTCTGAGGGTCGGCGAGCTGAGCCAGCTGGCCAGGCACAGAGGGGGCAGGAGCGCTCTCCACGGTTTCCATAAACAACATTGAGGAAAATATGATTAATTTTCAGTGCTTTAAAGTGCCTTTTACACGTTGCCACTGTGATCTGATCCTGGGAAACAGTGTGTGGCACAAAGAAGTTGGGATCTGGGCTGATGCTTTTGGGAAATCACATGCTGCATGTGGTTGTCTGGCGGTTTTACTGTCGTGGCCGAGGGAAATGCTTCTTTTGTGTGCACATTCTTGGGCTGTCGATCTCACGGGCTGCTGTCTCCATACTGCTGGTAGGTGGAGTCAGCTCTTGTTTGTCTTCCCAGCTGCCTGGTAGCTCTGGTGGGGACCAGAAGCCGCATAGCATGGGCAATGCACTGAGACTGGTCCCATCTCCTCTGAGAGTCTTCGGTAAAATTGGTCCATCCTACACGTTACACAAACAAGGCGTGGGGCTGGGACTGCAATCAGGGGGTCACAGGGTCTCTCTGAACTGATGCAGGAGCAAACCATCTCTAGATCTTCTCTCCTGCTTACCCAAGCCATTTTTAAACCTCTCCAGTGAAAGGTAAAGGAAAGGTAAATGGAAGGGAGGGAAGAAAAGGGAAGAGGCCAGAATGGCTTCTTAAAGGACACGTTGAGCTCTGCCAGACCCAGCCTTGATAAACAGCTTGTCTTTAGATGGTGGAAACAAAGTGGCTGCACCCAGAACAGGGACTTGCCTTGAACGAGCTGATGCAGCGCTCCCACCTTGCTCATATGCACCGCCAGTGCAGAACCACTGTGTTTATTTCAGGTGGAGAAGCACTGGCCATCACCCTCACCACATACCCATCGTGGTTAGCATCAGCAGGAGATAATTACGAACAAATCCTGAACTCCAAGGAACGGCTTAATTCCAGGAGCCATCAGCATCTCCCAAGGTGCTCAAGAAGGTGCACGAGGACCCATACATCTGGCTTCGTATCCCAGTGTGCAGAGCCTGGCAGTGCTAAGGTTGACAGAAACACCCCCAGTTCTGGTCCTGTTGTTCCCTTAGCCCAGCATCACCGGCAGAAGCCAACGGGGTCAGAGCTTTCCCAGAGGAGGAAGGAGTGGGAAGCCTACCACCCAAAGCAAACAAGGCAAACCCAGTGTTTTGGACTGGCTCTCAAAGGCACTGATGTTACCAGATGCGTTTGGCAGCTGATTGCCCTGCAACTTGAAACAACCTAACCTCACCCCAGCAGAGCAAAGCTGCAAGCCCCCACCTCAGCTACTGCACAGATGTGAGCCCCTGCTCACTGCTCACACCCCGCTCTGCAAGCCCCCTCCGCCTGCCAAACACCGACAGCTGGCCTCCCCTGCCATACAGCTGACGTGGTAAAACCAGCTCCATTTTACACTGCACTCGCAGAGCAACACCTTTCAAAACTGAGGAAAACTACAATTTTCCCCATTTTACAGCTAAAAAACCAAGCCACCTATTAGGGAACCGGCTTGCCTAAACTCTTAAAGCAGGCAAGCAGCTTGCTCACATGATAATTACTATTATTAGCAATAATTAATAAGATTGACAGGCCTTTTACCTTAGAAGAATTTCATTCGGGGATCGTACAATAATTATATCATAAACAAGAAACAGCAAGTTATCACACAAACAGCTGTAGCTGCGCTACATTGGCTTCCACATACTGCATTTTAGAAATAAGGGCAAAAACCAGGCGTTCCATTTGCCCTCCAGAGGAGTTTGCTAAATGACAGCACTGAACACGGTCACACAGCAAACTCTGCGAGTGCCTGGGCATCATGTGAAACCTGCAATGTAGAGGGAAGTGCTGGCAGTTGCAGCCAGGGAGACACAAAGGAGAGCATCAAGGAGATGCAGTGCTGGTACCTCCCAGCCCCAGGGCAGTGGCGCAGCACCTCAAGGTTAGGGCACCTGCCCCTAGCTTGATGTACTGGACAAGGTGGTTTCACCCTCCAAGGTCCTGGAGTAACTGGGGGGCCTGCACAGCACCAGCCTGTTCTGTGTAGCTGTAACTACTACTGTCAATCAGGCAGAGAGAACAAATTAAAAAACCCCTAATGTTGCTTTAGCCAGCCGAGTGAAGTGCCTGGCCAGCTAGACAAGGTATTATCATCCTGCCACTGGTACACGGAACCTGCTGCTTGGCTTGCCTTTGAATGACTGAGTATAGCTAGCTGAGCCTGGGTTACTATTTGCTTTCATAATACTGAAACAAAAAAGTCAAGAGTTTCTGACAAAACTTGATGCAACTTGCTGATCGCTCATTATTATTATAATGAGCTCTTATAATGAGCAGCCTAGCGCAGAGTTCACAAGTACGGGGTTTCACAAACACTGTGCTGCTTCCCTCCTTCTGCTGGATACCCACCTTGGCACGCCTGCCCTGTCAGACCAGTTTTGAACAGCAGCAAGGATGAGGCTCCATTTCACACCCGACCAGAAGAGCAGCAGGTCGGCCAGGAACGCGCAGGGGGACCATGGGATGGGGCAGAAGCCGCCCAGCCTGCAGCCCGCGTGCAGGCACGTAACACCAGCTTTCACAGAGAAACCCTTTTTTCCCCAAGTGCTCTTTAGCCTTGTTTTACTGTAGAAAATTAAGCTTAGGCACTCACTGTGACAATAAATGCTTGTTGCAAGTAGGTTTTACATTTCTTGACTGACACCCACACATCTGAGGGGTAGCAAGTGCCAGGAAAAGTGGGTTCCACCACCGCAGGTGGGAGGCAGGCAGAGACCTTGCAAATGCTCCAGCAAAGAGTGCAAATATTCATGTAGATAACCTAGCAGTCAGTAACACGCAAGCTAGAAATTACTGTGTCCCAAGGAACAATCTCAACCGGTGTTTGCAACCAACGTGACAAACATGCAAAAGAAGGCAGGCTTTTGAAACTTTTAAAAAAATGTATAAAATCAGAATCAGCTCTAGGTTTTTAATACGGGATTTCACATTTAACCAGTTTATGAGTCTCTGGTATTTAAATGTGTCTAGCAATTACTTCCTGCACAATTTTTATCTCCTATGTGTGGCAGACTGAAAGGAAGGAATGGGAAAGCTGCTGCTTTAGCAGAGGATTCAACTCAAAGATTCAGCTTGCAAAAGGAAAACCCACCCACAGCTGACACAGGCTGTCCGCAGCTATTCTCTCCAGTCTCCACAACACTTCACTGGGTGGTGAAAACACACCAGCCAGGAAGCCAAGATAGGGTAAAACTTTTTCCAATGCTGTTTCAAAAGCTGCATCAGGCCCTCATAGAACAAAATGTGAATGAGACCGGGTTTTACGGTCTTGAGGAGGTGCTCCAAAAGAGCACTGAAAACCTCCTGCCCCCTCCGCTAGCCTGGAAAGCATCTGCCAAGCCCTCCCTGCCGCTGCTGGCAGTGGGGTATTTGCCTATAGGGAGGTGAGTTTATCAAGTCGCAGCCTTCAGTGGTAGATCTCTAGTCTCGCATGGGATGATGCAACCACATCAGGGGCTAACACCCCCCTCTTCGCCTTTGTAAGCCAAGAGATAGCAATGTCTCACTGTCACAGCATGGTTATTAGACCTAATTACTGTTTGCAGCATGCTTTGAAGTTGGAAAGTGCCAAGCATTATTATAATATTTTAAGTACTTTGATGATTAAAAACACACAACTGTTGGGTAATAATCATGATTTACTAGTATTGTAGTGTAAGCAACTTCATGTGAGAAGCCTGCATTGTCTCAGTGCCTGACGCTACTTAAAAACAAACAGCTCCCCTCTGACATAATGAGAAAGCTGCAGCCCCAGCCTCGCCTTCCAGATAACGCCTGGTGCATCCCTGTGACTACCAGCAGGCTGAAGAAAATAGACCAGTGCACCTTGTTGCCATCATGGTATCTCTCTTGATAGTCCTGTGATGCATGTGCCTCTTCTTGTAACTGTGTGTGGGAAAGTTGCGGCGTTAGAAGGGACAAAGTAGGATACAATTAATATCCTTGTTATTTCTAACATTACAGCTGTGTGGAACAAGAGGATTGTATGTTAGTCAGAAAATGTAATTAGAACCTCCCCATATGGAATGTAATCAAAGAGTTCAGCTGTAGGTACCGCTGCTAAAGATAAGAAATTCGTTAAAGCAGAGCTAATTAAGAGCCCAAACAGCCCAAGCTATTGCCATGGAATATTACTCAAGTACCTGACATTCCTGTTGACTGGGGACATGCCTGGGTAGGTCTGACGACACACAAGCACAGCCCTTGGCTCTGCTGCTGCTTCTCCCATGGGGGCACAACCCCCTGGGACCCCCTGCGAGCAAGGCACAGGCTGCGGCAGGACCAGGTGGGACGGGGGTGTCTGCCCTGCTTGCTCCAGCCCCCAGCATGGCCATGCACTGCTCCAGCTGGGAAAGGGGCACCCACAAACTCCTGGCTTGTCTCACAGCAGCAACACAAATACACAGCATCCTTCAACAGCTCTTTCTGGAAAAAGGCATTATCGTATTACCTCTCTCATTGGGATTTCTTCCCCTTAATTCTTATTTTTACAAATTGTCAGTTCTAAGACTGAACGGGGCACTATGAGAATCTCTGCACTCTGGAAGCTTTGGTCTTTGGTCCATGACTCACACAGCTTTCTGAGCATGGCAGCCCCTGGCTCTTCATGCTTGACTGACTAAAGAACTGTGCATATCTGGTTTAGTTAGAAATGTTAAAGATGGACCTAATTGCTTGTTAACTGCTTCAGACACCACTGCAGTGACTGATGTGACACCAGCATTGGTACCTGTCTCATGTTAGCACCTTAAGCGACAGCCTCTCAAAGCACTCAGACTAAAGCGACGCATAAACATACACGGCAGGATTAATGCACATCTGCTCAAATACTTCCCAGCGACCACAGTGGGGAAGGAAGATTCCCATCTATCACCCCAAAGCCCCGTACAAGTGAAACCAGATACAAGGTGGCTTGGGCTGAGCAAACGTATCTGCGTGCCCACTGCTCACCTCTCACCAGTCTCCATCGCTGCTCAAATGGAAACAGAACCTTTACCCGGCCAAACCTGGTAATTCTGTTTTGCAAAAGCCCCCTGGCACGGGTCTGGGGCTGCTCTGCTTCAGAGCCACCTGCGGTGGCCATCCACGGGCTGCCCATGCTCCCAAATGCAGACAGCACCCAAACCACTTTCACACCCCACGTGCCACCCGTGGGCTGCAGCAGGGCCCGTCACCAAAGCCACGCAGGGGCAGCTGTGCCCAAGCCATCTCCCGGATGGCCTGCGGACCGACATGACAGCATAGGGCACCACGGTGGGGACCACCGTCCGCAGCCTTATACTCTGGCACAGACACTGCAGCTTTTCTTGCCCTGCGAGGTGCAACCTGCCCTCTGAAGAGTGTCTGTGTGCTCTCAAGTGCGTATTTTAATGATCGAGACACCAGGACCAAAATAACTCAAAAGCTAAAGGGCGAATGAAACGTCCAGAATCCAAGCTGTTCTCCACAAACCCCAAGTCGGACAACTACTATTTCTGAACAGCGGAAGCTAAGATGATTCCAGGAACTGAAACTTCACAAGAAATATCAAGTTTTACAAACATGGAACAAATAATTGAAAATAAGTAATAACAACCCACCTCTGCTACCTCCTCTACCCCCATCATCTCAAGATAAAACTGATGCAGATTTTCACCCAGGAAATCTGTTTTCTTTCACATGGTAGAGGAGGTTCGCCTGCCCAGGAATTAAAGATGTGTCAGAAGAAAACAAAAGCTTCCAACACTTTTCCTTTATTTGTTACCATTTCTCCTTTACTTACATTTGAGTTTGGGCTCGCAGTTCTCCATCCCTCCCTCTGGCTTATGGCTGCCTATCTGCACAGAGGTTTTCTTTGCACAAGGTTTCTGTCACTCTGACCACTCGAGAAGAGGGAGCACTGAGAATGCTTTAGCCCCCGGATAACTGTTAATTAATTTTTTCTCCTATGTCTCCTACAGGGGCCTTGCACAAAACCACTGAGCAACATGAGCACAACCTCCCCATGGTGGGGTCCTGGCGTTCAAGCGGCAGCCAGTGTCGCAGGTGCCAGGGCAGTGCAGGGTCTTCATAGCGTGGAGGGGCTGCAAGGAGGACTGTGCCCCAACCCCTGGGCTTGGGGAAACTTCCATCCCCCACTGCCACTGCCCCCTCCCCTCCTCACAATGCTCAATTGCTCAGCCTTTGTGAAAGGAGGGGTGAATTTCTAGGGCTTTCAGGGGTTTTAAGATAGAAGAAAAAAAAAATCAATGCCAAATTCCTTTGAATAGAAGATACTGCATGTTGGCAGAAGCCACTTTTCACAGACTCCAGCCGTTTGAAATGTGAAACACTAAAAAGTGGCTACTGTGGATGTGCTGTATTCTTCTTTTCAAAGCAATCTGGCACACAATTTTGCTCCCCTGTTTCAGGACCCAATCCTGCATTCCTTTCACGCTCAGACTCCCATTGACTTTAAGGAATGCAGGATTGGATCCTAAATGTGTGCTTTACTCACACAATAGCTCCTCATGGTTACGATCTATTGAGAAAGGCACACTTTAAAAACCATTTGGAATTGCAGGCTCATCCACCAGGCCAGAATGCCTGTAAAGATCTTCCATTATTTCAGGAAAAATGCTTGGTGTGTGAATTACACACTCACACACACGGATGCACTCACACATTTTCCTGGTTTCAAGCTGCCGGCACAGCTTAGTTTGAGATGCATCAAAATATTTTGAGCACTGGCCTGATAGCTCATAAAGAAACCACGCGTAATTTTAGGTTGGTTTGTTGTGTTTTGTTTTGGTTGGTTTTTTTTTTTTTTTGGGGGGGGGGGGGGGTAAGCAACCAAAACTCCAGGGGAAAAAAGGCCACCAAAGCAAACATATAAGCAGCTGAACCTTTAGGATGGTTTTTCAAACAACTTTTGTAAAAGCCTCTAAAAGACCTGCACCAGGCAAACAAAACACAGCCTTGCTCTGCTATTTTTGAGGATGCTGTATATTGAGTTACGAGGCTATTACGATGCAAATCTCAAATGTACAAGCTTTTTACTTGGCCATAAACACAAAACAGTATACATTGTCCTTTCAGAAGAAAAGGTTTGCTGCTAAAATAGCAGAAGCCCTACGTAAATAACCAACATTCTTTCTGCCTGAGGTCACTGACTTGGCCTATTCAATTCCGGGCTAGTCTGGGATTTGACAATCTAAGCAGGGGAGAGGCCCTTTCCTTTTTTTTCAAAAGAATGCTGGGATTTTATTTGAAATTTAAACTCTTGCAAACAAAAGGTGGCATCGTATGCTAGAGGCCTGTGAAGGTGGAGTACAGGATGTGTATTGTTTTCTCCCTTTACATAGGTTCTTTCAGGAAAGAGTATTCAGAGTCTGTGAACAAATTCTAATCGAATATTATCATCAGGTAGACAGACACAGGAAGATATGAACGAACATTTTTAAGAGATTAGATTTACTTTTTAAAAATATTGATGCAAGGAAAGCACAAAAATGGTTTAACATTATTAAATTATCATTTAAAACAAGTTATTTTTAAAATCTTAAATCGAAAATTCCTCTATAGTTTAAGTTCCTATACCAACTCATATTTGTACAGTAAAAAAGAGCTTTTCAGTACAAATTAACTGCTACAAAGTCAGTATTCATTGTCATTCTCTATTTCAGGTTGATCTGTCCTGAAAAGGCAGATGGCAGTTAACTGTTTTTCCTCCCAGCTACCGTTGCCCAGCTCTTACGTGAACTCTCACAGAAGTACACTCTTGTATAATACAATTACCATTTCCATTTCTGGGCTGTTATCCAGGCTCTGCACGGCGCTCTGCTCTGCACCACCTCTCCAGCATGGGAGCAACGTGCCAGCTCCTGCCACACAGATGTGCTAGTACCACTCGCCTCCCACCTCGGATGACTACGCTAAGCTGAATTTGCAGCTGGGGTACATCGCGACAGCATCACTGAATTCATCACAATTTACACAAGCTGTAGACCTGCCCCAAGGTACTATCTTTGCCAGAAAAAAGTCTGCCTTCACTATGCATTCACTAACGCGTGGTAAAATCCAGATGAAAACAAGGTAGTTCATCTTTTTGACATGTTTGTAGCCCAGGGTAAACTCTAGACTCTCCTCTGCAGTTTACCTTAAACTGCCATGATGTCAAAATGAAAAACTTCATTCCCTAGGATTTTGCTTTGTGTCAGCTATCACACTGAAGGAAACACCTTTCTATCCAGAAGCACTCCTTTGCTGCCAAAATCCCCCCACATTTCTGCACTGAGGCAGGCAACGTGTCTTGCTTTGACCACTCTGCAGCGCTCACCACCACCAGAACCAGCAAGCCCCAGACTGGCTGGAGAGGGGGTGGCTGGTACGTTTCTGCCCAAACCTAGCTGCATGGCTTGAACTGTCAGTCTCCAGCAGGATTATGTAGATAGGTAGCTAATATCTTTTGTCACCTTGCTGGAAACCCCCACCTTTCTTGGCAGGGTATCCATAATCTCCATGCCACGTTTACTCTAGTGTGGAATTCTCTCTTCCTTTCTCTTTCCCCCTCCTCTTCAGTCAGGTTATTTACGCTGCAGGGACAAGAAGATCTCTGACCTCTGGTACTAGGGCAAAGCGTTCCTGCGCAGACGGTATTATAAACTTAGCAGATACTTTCAAGCATCCATATAATTTGCAAAAGTTAAAATTGGCAGATGTTTCCTTTCTCTCCCACTTACGTATTTATTCTATCCCATACCACCCATCAATTTCAAGATTAAGGCATAAATTATTTCCACGGAGCTCCAACAGAAGAACTTATGTTGAAAAGGAGTTTGTAAAAACATAAGCCAAGCGTATTTTTTAAAACAGAAATACAATGGCCTGCATTGATCTAATACCTATTTTGGGCTTATATATTAACATGCATCTCAAAATGTATTTCTTGGTAAGCAAGCAGACATACTAACAGGGAAATGTAACATAAAGCTCCAAATGTACTTCAACTAAGATTCCCTCCCCCCCCCCCCCCCCCCCCGGGCTGGATTTAGAAATGCAAAAAAAGAGCAAAGACAAAGCAACACAGAGACTGGGTAAAAACCACAAGAGGCCTCCCCACCACTCAGCAAGCTGGGAGGGAAGGGGGTATAGCTCTTCCCCCAAAGCAGCTTCCATGGGAAGTTTCATTATTCCATCACAGACCCTGCTCGTTATCAGCAAAGAATTTGACATTTCCATCTGCTGTGCATAAGCCAGGACTTAAGAGAGTACTTGTCTTATCACGCTATGCCAGGGTCCCAGTGCCAGCCCACTCTACGGCAACATACTGCCATCACCGAACTGCAGCCTATCCAGCCCAAGTCTTCCTAACTCTGCAGGACGCAGCCTTCCCGGCTGCTACCCACGCAACCCGGTGGGTGGTTTTCATTCAAGCTCCAGTAAGAACCACCATAATGGCAGCAACAAGGATCCATCTAGCCCAGTATCCTGTCTCCAGCTCTGGGCAAGAGTGGAAGCTCAATGGGTAAGAGCATTAAAACAGGGCTCATGCAGGACGATGTGTTCCCAAGAATAACTTCTCAGCTTCCAGCAGCCAGCACTTAAGGCCTTCCTGCACCACAGGTTGCATCATAACTATTATGTTTAATAGCCTCGCTGGACCAATCCTTCTTTAATTTGTCTAATTGCTCTATGAGATCATTTATACTTTTGGCCTTCACACTGTCCCTATGGCAGTGAGCTCCACAATTTCATTATGCATTGTATGAAGCATTCGCTTTTTTTGTTTTAAACCTCTGCTGATCTCAAGCTCCTGTTGCATCCTAAAGAACAAAGCCGCCCCTACAGTCACCACCACCAGACCAGAGAAGAGCTTTATAGTCAAAGCCTGAAACTTCAGTCTTCAACCACACCTGGAAATGAACGGGACACAAATCCAGGCACAACTGGTATTTTTACCCTCTTGAGACTCCACTCAGGTTCTCTTTGTACAGCACAGAAGCGGACACATAGAAGTTGAACTGATAGTCCCTGACTCAAAAAGTTCACACTCTTTGTGTGAGCTCCCTGTAGGAGACATGATCGAGCCTCTGAGTTCTGCACCGCCTGAGGTAAATGAGCAGCCTTCACAAGGAGCGAACTGCTGTAATACGCAACGGGAGATAATTTCTGTGGGAATACATCCAAAAGAAGCAGCCACCATATTCCAGTAAGACCAGGGAAAAAAGGAAAAAAAAGAGGGGAAAACAAAGAGGGGATGGGGAAAGAAAGATGTTTGGTCCCTCCTGACATCCAGGCATTCAGAGCAGGGCAAGAACCCATGAGAGATTCCACCTGACAAACTTAACTAGCAGAAGTTAGGTAAACTTGTTGAACTGAGGGCACTGCAGACCCCTCACCATTGCTACCAGGTTCTTTCTTGCAAGTCATTATTCTCTTCTTCATTCAAGTTCAGCCTCAACTAAAAATCATAGCTTAGCCTGGCCCTGAAGTGGATGGTCAGAAAATCGATCAAGAGCTAAATCAGCAAGTCACGTTGCTGAATATCATCTCTGAACAGTGAGCTGCAGCATCACCTACCTCTTAATACTTTATACATAAAAGTATGTTGAACAAAAGGAGTGGACACAGCCCAATCCTGCGGCAACATGCAACAGAGCCTCAAGGGGGATGAGCAATTTCCCCGAACGATCTTCTGCGTTGTCTCAGAAAAACAAGAATGGATTTGCACAGAACAGTAGCATCGTATGCGTCAGCACCTCAGCGTGAGCAGCATCAAAGGGTGCTGCTGCTGAACCTAAACACACCAGCCATGCTGGATCTGAGTCACATCCAGAAAGCGTCCAGCAGCCAACACCAATGTCACGGCACCCATGTGTTTGTGAAATCAAGCTCACAGTCCTTAATTCTTATCCCCTTGAGATGAATCTTTGCAATAAGGAGAGATTGTTGAGATCCACCGTGCCTAGAGACAGCACCTTGAGCAACAGCTATAACTTTTTTCTTCCTGTGATAACAGAAGAATGTATTGGGGAATGGTCCTCAGGACCAGAAGTGCTCAGAAAGCTTAGAAAATTTAGTACACAGTGGAAAAAATATAAATATTCTCAGGATGGCAAAGCATTAAAACATTCTGCTGGTTCTGAAGCACATTCTTTGGGAACAGATTATTTAGCAGTAAATTTGAAAGAACTGCACAGAAAGACAACTCTTCTCTTGCTCGCACTGGTGAACTGTATTACACTCTTAGTAAAGTTACTGCAGATTTATTCTGTATGACTTTGAACAAAACCTTGCTAGGACCTTAGATACGTGTTTTAGACAATATTCCAGTATACTTTGCTGTAAATAGAATTGAAAATTATAGTTGCGCTGAATTATGAAATGAACTGGGGCTTGCCCAGCCAATCCAAAATATAACCAGAAATCAGCCCACCAAAATGGCCCATCCTTGATGTTTTGTGGTGGACTGACCACAGCTTTGTGCACCAGGTCACGTTAGAACTAAAAACCACAAGCAGCTTCCAAGACAGAGAGCTGAATAGGTAGGACTCCTGATAGTGCACTCACTTCTTTTGGCACTCAGGTACAATAAGGATATTGTTCCTTTAATGCTTAGCTTTCCTTTTAAAAAGTATGTGAGATTTCAGCCAATTCTCCCCAACGATTAGTTCAGGATGAATGTACTTAACTCAGAATTCAGCTGGAAAGAGCCCAAGTAGATGCAATCAATTTTCCACTAAATCCACTTCCTTCCTCTATTCCCTACCCAGCATGAGACATCAGCTCACCCCTACAGCCAGTGGTGACTAAGACAACGAAAACCTCTGCCTTCAGCCATGCTCGTATCAAACTTGGTTATTCCTTCTTTTGATTTTCCCTTTTTTGTTTTCACATATCCTGTTCACTAGCCCAACATTTGGACTAGGTGGAAAAGCAGCTATACAGCAAATATGAAAAAGCAGCTATACAGCAAACCACAAATACCAAATGCATTGGCTGCTGTAAACCCCAAAGTTAATCATTCAAAACTGCACAGAACCAGCTGCAGAACTTCACTGATAAAGGATGATTTCCCCTTTGCATGTATTTAACTGGAACCTTCCCAAGGTTTCAACATTTAGGTACTGTATGTCTGCATCTGCCAGCATCCATGCTGTGCCACCTCTATGTGTAACCCCAAATTATCATCACCATCTAAACACCACCGTACTCCTGAGATATTAACCGCTGGCCACTTTACTTGAACTAACCTCACCCAGCATGGTCTGAAAAAGAACAGTTGTAACAACAGGGATGATTTGCTACTAGAATTTAACCAGGATAATATAAAATAACATCTGTTCAAAAACAAGGCTTAGAAAACACGATCTCTGGCGCTCACCTACGTGCCTTCTTAGAAGTTTGAGCAGATGATTTCCACCCTCACTTTCCCAAGCGTATAACATTCTCCTTTGTTAAACAACTCGTGGAAACAGCAAAACAAGTCCTGGTGGCTGCGTATTCTTTAGGCTTTCTTCCTCCAGAACAGTGGTCTCCAAACTTCTTTGATTGTGCTCTACATCAGTAAAAAATGTTTGGGCATGCACACCTATACATGCATATTTATTTATATATTATCTATGTCTACTAAAGTAATTTCTTCCCACACTCTAATGGATTGTCTTAAACACTCTCTGGGGTGCCTGCACCCCACTTTGGAGACTACTGGACTATTAATACTGAGTCAGCAAATTGTTTCCATAGATCTGAATTTACATTGCTGTAGTTCCTAAGGTTGCTAATCCACTGGCTCATTCAAATAAGTTATTTGCATTATTTCCAGGAAAAATTTTGCAGGGAATGCATTTGGAAGACTGACAATGTAGAGTACCCAGGCAGCCAGCTGAGTTAAGTAAGTGACTGAGGCTCTATGACTGTATCCCATTGCACGTCAGGACACACACTTGCATTTTAAAACAACACACCGATAGACAACCATTAAGACACAGCAGTCAGTAATCAAAAATTGTTCCATCAAATCGGGTGCCTTTCCTCCGCACAGGTACAATTAAAAAAGCTGGCAGGTATTAGCAGCTGCGTTCTGCACATACACTGGCACTGTAAGTCACCCGCACCAGTGGAATCGGCCATGCTGTCACAAGCCAGCAGCCAGTGCTGATTTTATTTCTTCTTACAGGGGATGCTTCAGGTTTCTCTCCTCCACTTCTTTGCCTATTTCTTGCCTAGCTCATCTTTCACTTTTATGACTACTATTCCAAACACTGTGCAAGTTCACAGGAGCACAGCAACAGAAAGTCAAGGCTCGATGGTTTTAGACAAGAAAAATCAGACTGGGAGCTGGGGGAGAGGAGGAGAAAGAAGCCAGCCTCAGAGGCATCCCGAGCAGGGATCACTGCTGGAAGCAGAGTCCCTGCCAGCAGAAGGCAGGGTGGCTGGGCAGACAGGAGGTGGGAGCCCCTTCCCAAACGCAGGCAGGCTGCCCCCGTGCCAAGGCTGGGCTGCAGGAGCAGGACAAGAGCAGGTACGGGATGGCAATGTGAGGGACTGACCAGCTGAGTCACAGGGGGAGAAACAGTCACAGCAGATACGGAGGTGAGAACGCGGTTATACGGGGCCCTGAACAGGAAAGGGAAGAACTACAGGGGGTTTTGCATCTATGAAGGGAATTTATAAAGACAGAAAGGAGCAGGATGGTGCACAAAGCAGCGAGGGAACCCCGCGCTGAGCACCCAATGCCTTGCACCACCTGCACTCCATGGGACGAACAGGCAGAGGAAAGGGAGGGCATCCATGGGACTTGAAACCAGTTTTTGCAAGCCTGCCTCTAACACCACAAGGCAGCAAGCGCTCACAGGGGACTTTAGGAACTACTTTGCAAGGCCCCAGTGACCTCAGAAACAACTCAGTTTACCATGGGGCTTGAACCACCTCAAGAGGCCACAGCTGTCAACAGCCTGCCCTACACCCTCCTGTCCCAAAGCACTTTTCTCAAATTGCAAGAGGAGCACTTGCAAAACCACTCAGCAGAAGATGCTCCGAGAGTGCCAGCAACATTTACTGCCTCTGTTGGGCTTCCAGATCTTTAGTCACATCACACACAAACTAAAATTTAAATGCAAGCATACCGAGCTACATCTTCACCTGTCACTTGCTTTATGGGCATGGCACAGAGGCTCTGTCATTTCAGCTTGCAGGGTGGTTGTTTCATCACCCAGGAACGGCAATGTTGTGGGTGAAATGCTGAAGCACCTGAGCCCCCTCTACCCCAGGATGATAGTAGGAGGTTATTCTGGCTCAGGAGCACAGGACACAGACCTGTTCCTCAAGTACCATGCCCACGAGAAGAGGAACAAGCGGACCAAGCATCCAGTAAACAGTGCCATTCCCCAAGGAATTCCTCCTCACTCCTTGCATGCCCTGAGCCTGCTGGGATGTTCGGGACAGGCAAGGACTACACCCAAAGCTATTACACTCCTGCATTCTCCATCACTTTAAGAAAATAATTCTCATTAATTTATCTGAATGTTGAGCCAGGAGATCTGGTGAGCTCTCATGAGAGAATGCATCATCAAGAGAAGGCAACTGTTTAAGGGACAGCACAGAGCACCTATGTATCAGGTACCAGCCCCAGCCAGATTGCTTTCATCCTCTGCAGCCCAGCAGCGATTTCCAGACACGCACTGACACCACAGCATATCACGTTATCTCTGCTGGCTGCCAAAGCGTGCTGCCTGCGCTCAATCAGATACTGGTCCTGTGAACTGCCAAATGGAGTCAATAATTCTATAAATGGAGGAGTACTGAATACGGACTGGACGTTGGCCATCAGGGAGGCCATGGCGGGGTTTCACTTCAGGTTTGTTTTTAGGAAGTATTTACCGTACCTATTTCAAGACCGTGGGATTGAGATTGCAAGCATGAAGATAATCTATTTTTATTTGTGTCACTTCAATGCAGGGCACCCACATACAGGTTTCATGTTGGCAGAATACTAGGAGTTTCTCAGTAAAACCATAAAATAATTCTTTGCTATTTCTGGCCTGGTGTTCAATAATCAAAGCTATATTGCAAAATTATCTGCTTTTTATACAAGTACAGGGAACAGGCTCACCTAGGGCAAACCACACCATTAATGCTGGTGTGATGGGAGCAGGCTCCTGCTGCCCAGCGAAGAACTCATGTCACTCTCCACAAAGTCAAGGATACTTTGACACTCACTGAAACTGGATTTGGCTGTGAGTGATGATAAATCTAAAAAGTCCCAGTAGAAGTTCTGGTCAAAGGCAGGATTTTCAGGAAATGAGGTATTTATTGGAAGGGGGAAAAAATGCTTTCTGGCTAAGATCAAATTTACCGAGTTTCTTCCTGTGCTGTGTTTTGAGGGAGAGAGGCAGAGAAGAGTTGCTGGGAAGAAGATCGCTTCCCTACCTGGGTTAAAACCAAGCTGAAATTTCCCGAGAAGTCCAAAGATAGGAGAAAACATCCACTGCTGGTAAATAACTCTGGAAAGCGACCTGTAGAAGTCAATTTACCACAACCAAGCTGGTCATTTTGTAACAGTAAGTTTATAAGCAAGCAAAACATTCAGCTCGTGTCCAATACCAGGGGTCACCAAAGCACTTTCCTTGGTGCCCAAGGACAGCCCACTGCAGCTATAATTGGCCAGTCCTCCCAAGTCCCGTCATTTCAATGAGAAAAAATTTATGGTTGTTTATGTAGGCTTCACGCCAAGCCTGTTTCTCTGATAAGCTTCTCTGGTGCATTTGTGCCTCACATCCGATTTCGAGTCCTCTGAATACTGGAGACAGCATTCCTTGGATACTTAAAATAAATTAAAAACACAACGTTAGGCTTGGACAGAGGAATGGGAACGTTATTCACGTGGCCCAGGCACTAAGGACTCCAGGGACTGATGCTGGGAAAGCAGTCTTTTTAAAATCTTACGTTAGTCCATGTATTTAATGATATATAATCCTCAAAATGGTCCTCCATAAACCGTAAACATGCATTATTTGAGCAAGTAATTATTTTCAGTAGCACACTGCAGCAGCTGTATGGCTTGGCTGCCAGACACTGCAAGTGCTTCCTCCAGCAAATGCATCTATTTGTGATATAACAGTAATTATTTAATAATTTACAAAACTTCTCACTTTTCCAGTACTTTGACCCCAGGACCTTCAAACACTTTCAAAATATTAATGGAATCAGCACATCATCACTCGTGTGAGGTAGGTGAGAAGAATTATCTCCACATGGGTGAAGCCAGGCAGGCTAAGTGATCTGCACAAGATGATGAGGAAGCCCATAGCAAGTGGAGTAAAACCCTGTCCTCTGATTAAGAGGGCTGATTTACCCCTTCGTGACCACCAGCCTATCACTCCTCTCTCCTTTTTTTTCTTCTGTCATCTGCCAATGCCCTCTGCCAGAAGAAAGCCTGAAAGAATACTAAAGTCTGCTGCCACTCTGTTTTACAAATGTGAAGACAAACTTTAAGAAAAAAAAAGATCTTTTATTTTGTTTTATACATAGCAAGATCCTTAATGGGAAACAGCTTTTCTAGACCCACAAGAAGTAAAAGCATCCTTAAAGTGAAGAGTGGCAGTGGAAACCTTTGATCTGTAAAATTAATTTCTAAGATAAAACCCAGGCTGCTTTCTGGTGTGGAACATCAATGAGTTCTCAGGCTATACAGACACCTCTCCCTTGAAATAAGCAGTAAACAAGAATTATTATTAAGAATGAGTTAGTAACCTAGTCTGGACAGGAGGCATGGATGAGGTACAAACCAATAAAGTCCTTTTCTTAGCACTTGAGGATGAAAATCAACAGAAGAGGCAAAACCATATTTGCACTTCACACCGTGTCCTTTGCTAAGAGTTCCTATCATTGTTAGGGCAGGAATGAGAGGTGTGTGTTGCCTGGCAAGAGGGAAGAGAAGAGATGCTGCCACTGTGCTGCAGAGTGTCACCAGAGGAAGGGACAGCAAGAAGTCCAAGACTGGGGTCAGCAGGAAAGCAGGTAACAGGGGTAAGCACAGAAAACTATTTGGTGGTAGAAGAACATGGAAAGTTTGGAAAAGGAGCTTTGCTGGTGAGGAAGAACAGACTGAAGTTTCCAGGGCTGCAAAGCAGTATAATCTTGCCTCCTTGGTAAGGGGATGATGAGCTGCCACCAGTCTGGAGTCTTTAGACCCTGGGAACTCGGGGATACAGGAAAAGCCTAAGATATGCATTACAAGTCAAAACGGGAAATGACCAGGGTACAATAAGATTTCAAACAGTGCTAAGGACAAGGGGGCAAGCTCACTATTTTCTGGAGAAAAAGATACTGACATGCAGTTAAGATCTCTACTAAAGAAATCCATTGTGCTTGTTTGAAATGAAGAACAAAAGATGCCCACACAAAAATAAAGTCTGAATTCTTTCGTAGTAGGGAAGGCACATGCCACAGCAAACATAGGCAGAAAGAAGGAAGAAGAAAAAGTCAAAGGAGATGGAATGCTTGCCTTCCCTTCTTCACAGAAGACGCAGAGACAAAACCTAAAGTTCAATCCTTCCAACAAACCAGGAAAACAATCAGGTAATGGCTGTCCACAGAGCATGCTTTGGGTCAGTCCAGAGCAGCGATGGTGAGATCCACACATCCAAAGAGTAAGAGCAAAGGAAAGATGGAGATTCAGTCAAATGATAGGACAGTATCCAGATGAAACATGTTTAGAGGGAAGGCTAAACACATGAGAGCACATGAAAGAATTTGTGTACACGGACAGGTTTGTGTATGAGGACCACATTTACTGAGACAGGCACTGGAGACAAAATCATCAGTTGGTTGTGGGAGGAAGAAGTGCTGAAGTGATGAAGGACAAAACTGAATAACTGGCACATGTGGAGACAGAGTTGATTTATTGTTGAAGAAGTGGTAATGATCTATATAAAATCAGAATTATTTCAGAGCACTGTGGCATTCTGGGGTTTAGTTTTCAGCTAAGTAAAGCATCAAGGACATCACTGAAGCATTGACTAGGCGCTTTGCAAAATATATACAGACAACGTATAGCAGAAACTTAAGATCATTAAAATTACAGGACGCCAACTGTGTGTATCCTCCTTTTGTTAATTTTCTTCACTTTTTTCCTTCCACCTGTTTTTCCCTTTGTTTTCAGGTCATACTTAAAAATTACAGAACCTGGAAATAGGAAACAGAAACATCTGTTGATAATGTCAGTGACTTGCCTGTGCTCTGTTCTGGATTATCTGAATTTCTTCCCCTTTGAGAGATGAACTCAACAGCAGCCCAAGGGAATCTTTTCTTTTGGAGAAATTGAGATGTGTTCCAAAGAAACATTTTAAATGGTTGGAGGTGAAGGCAAGAAAGAGGAGGGGGGAAAAATAATAAAAAGAGTAGAAGGGAACGATGAAGAAAACCACACAGGAGAGAGGGGTTTCTGACTAAGACAACTGAGACCTGCAAATTACAGAAGCTGATAAGGAAACGGGGATATTTTAGCAAATCTTGTTACACCAAACAATAGGTGGCATTCCAAACACACAAAACTATGCAAGGAAGTGATTAGGTTCTCTGTGGGTTTTACTGAGAAATAAAAAACAGGGGCAGAAACCTTGTTAATTAAGAGCGTATTTTTTGTACTTTATGTGTTTTCCAACCCCTGAAAGGATCACAGGTGCTCTCAGTGATTGGTTCCACATTATGAATACAAAAATATTGTGGAAGGAATACATCTATGGTCAGTCAATCAACACAGAGAAAAGTTTCCATCATTAGTTGCCAGGCAACCCCCACCAATTAAAAGAACCATCAAAAGCCATACATTTCATGCTGGAATGATTAATAGCAGAACGCAATTACTACCTTTCAAGGAGACAAGGACAGACATGAACCACCGGCCAACTATTGATCGCAGGCCCTCTGATAATCAGAAATAGGGAATGGGCATGTTTTCCGTTTCTGTGTCAGCTAGCTACCTATCCACACCACCTTTCCCTGGGGGTCAGCCTCCAGACCTACCGAGGCTAGCTGCACCAAGGCAGCCCTCAGAGGAAACTGATACTCTCTATTGAGACCCTGCCTTTCCCCCCAAAAAAAACAACCCCAACTTTAAGCACATGCATCTTCAAGCATCTGAGATGTCACCACGGAAGTAAGGCCCAGGACTGGGCCAACCAGAAGAGCTGCCCTTAGGGAACAGGTTCTCTGTTAGAGCTGAACCAACTTTATTTAAAGCAGTCACGGAACTGAAAACCTTTCATGACATCATATCTAGTAGTATCATTTACAGACGGGACACAGTCAATGGACTGGTCTATTTATCTGAAGTTAAGCACGCAGATCAGTGCCCTGCTGGACCAGGGCTAGCTGGGACAACAGAGCAATGCAGAGAAACTACTAAATACCTCCTAAAATGTAAAAAACAACTAAATACATTCTAAATAAAGGAGAGTTTCCTGTGTCAGTCCTACCTCAAACATTTCTGATTACCCTTTTCCCATCCCATCCTTTTTGTGTTTTTCTAAAGCATAGAATATTATCAGGCTAACCACGGATCAAGATAAAGGAAACATTTTTCCACCAATTGGTACCTGAAGGTACTTGGGCCCTTACATGGGCTGGTATCCAAGTTTGACTTAATTACCAGAAGACAAGACTACATTCCTTTGCTGAGACTCATTCATGGTTCAGCCTCTTGCGCAAGGTGAACCTGAACGTCTGAAGCCAGCTGACATCTCTACCATCTGACTGCCTCTTTTTAGCAGCGAGCACCTCCCTTTCCCTGAATTTTACAATAATGGGTTTGTCTGAGACTGCAGTTGCAGACATACCTGAAATAGCTTTTAACTATCTGTCTTGATAGGTGTTAAAACGGAAAGCACGGGGCTAAGCACAGGCTGCAACTTATCCCAAAGATGCAAAGTGACTCGGGCAAAAATTCTGCACTGCTGCAGCAGCGCTGCAAGTTATCTCAGCTACCCATCTACACAAACCGCAGTCTTAGCGGCATATACAGCAAATTCTGCAGTCCTGTTTCCTAACCAAACTCACACCTCTCCAAAGTGCTTGGCTTTTCCTGTGAATCACACCTCAAAGTAACTGCCCCATGTGCAGTGGTGCATCAGGACCTACTGCCAGCTCCAGTTATGGCCTGGAAACCACCAAACATTCAGGTGGCCATGAATTCAATCTGAACACCGGGTCTGAGTCAGGGATGAGTAACAATTGCAGTTATGCAAGTTGAGGGCATCCAGCTCTCACGCTCCAAGCCATGGGGGTCGGGGAGGAATGTTCCCACATGCACAGCACTGAATCACCCGCCTGCTTGTCCTCCCCTGAGCACCAGGTATTAGCCAATGGCTCTGGCAGGATTACAGACCAAAAATCCCAAAATTCCAGTCTGCTCTGGTCTATATGGACAGTATGTGGTTAGAAAACAGCAGGGAAAAGCGTGCAAGGACATTAGCTACCCAGCAGACTTTCACTGCACAGCAACGTACCCCTTGCAGCAATACTCAGTAGCTCCTCTCCTTTAAGTGTTTCTCGCTTTTCCTCGGTGCTCAGAACAGTTGCAGTCAGATGAACAGATACTGAGCCTGCAACTGAGTTACCTAAAAGTCAGCCACGAGGCACTGAAGAGTTAAACACCACTGACACACACGCATATATTTGTACCACACACCTGAGTGTAAAGCTCATAGATTTGATGTTGAATTTTGTTTTATTATCCATGAAAATCACATTCACAGAGCATTTAATTTAAGGCTACAAAGCAAGTACTGGCAGCACGCAACGTACAAGTAGTGACTCAGGCCAGACTTATAAATATGCTGTGGGGACAGAACAAATATGAATTGAAAATGAACCTTCCACTGGGAATTTGGGTATTTTAAACACTCACCAACTGCTGATAAATATACACTGAAGGGACACAGCTCCCTTAAGATGTTCTGTGCCTTATTACCACCAAGAGCAAACAAAGGTTCAACCCAGGGCAGCAAATACGCAAAAGACCGTTTCCAGTGTCACAAGGAACTTCTCCCTACAAGACGGGACATGAGCAACGTCCTATTAATAGACATCTACATACAGCAGCACCGGGTGGCCTCAGTCAGAAAGAGGGAGCTGTTGTCTCCAAGACTCTGTATGCACACGAAGGCAGGTTGCATCCACAACCACGAACCAGTTGCGCTTTCACATCGGTTGGAGGGCATGGGCTAGTTCACAACGGCTCTCTACACCTTCAGGGTAACAATACGCACTGCTACTGTCATCCCACTTAGGCCTTTTAAAACAGCAGCGCTGTCAGCCCTTGCTGTGATCCTTCTCTTAGAGCGTTGTAGCAATTAGCTTGTGAAGTCTGGACAAACGCTGGTGCTGAGGCAGCAGCAGCACCAGTAATCAACTGAACTGTGATACCTTTACAAGCTGCCCCTTAAAATTAAACTGCTGTATGAAACCCCCACGAGTGCTCCCGTTCGATCAATAGCTACCAGGTAAGAAATGAGCTGCATACCTTTGGGATTATACAGTTTGCTTTGGGCTTCTGATTGATCTTGTGGCGATTTCCTGTGCCTTCAATCCCGTGGCAAAAGTGCAAATTAAAGAAGAATGGCATGTTCAAACATTTGCCTTCATGTAAGAGACAGAACATGTTCCTGTTTTTATGGTGAAATACGTCTCAGCTTTGAGAGTACAGAGACTTCAAACCCTTAGCTCTGCAAAGCTCATTCCCTGCCTGTCTCCTGCACCCTCAGAGTAACAAAAAACAAACCCATATTCCTCATTGTAAAGATTTATTTTACTGCAGTTTTTACAATCATTACCACTGGATTAAAAATTTCAGCCTGAAAAGATGCTGTGGATAGCATTATGAGCTGCAAACTGGAGGCACCTGATAAGTTATCTCCTGCAATGACTATCGAATAAAGCCCCTGAATTCCTGCAACTGATCACCTGCACTTAGAGCACACATGCGATCTGGCATTATTGCAATTATTCTTCAAGAAATTCTGTCATGCTCTAAAATACTACCAAGAGGAATTAGATGAGCTTTTCAGGCAGACATTTTTCAGCTCTTGTCTCCCGTAAGCAAAATCTGCAACTGAACTCCTGCCAAAACCAAAATCTTACACTTAACAGAAGGGACAGTGTATGTTGTTGCCTGAATTCATCTGTTACTTAAGATTCAGCAAAGCGTGCTTACATATAAGTAATATGTATTTAAGCACACGTCTAAGAATTTTGCTGAACCGAGGCCTAAAAGAAGTTCCACTGGTGTTAGGGCTGAAAGAGAATTTGAATCTACATTTTTAAACCATCCTAACAAGCTTCAGTTGTTTTCCCCAATAAGAAATTGTGGATAAAGATCTACATTGAACTACTTGATCCCAGGAAACCAGATCGCTTTGGTGTTTGCATTACCTGCAGAGAATTATCTGACCTCTGAAAAAAAAAAAGGCTATCTGTGGAGCATAGCTTTTTGCAGTAGGCAACAGGGGTTTACACAAAGATGTAACAAAAATTAACTGACAAAGTTCTCACATGCTGAACTTGCTCAGTTACGGGAGCAAGGCTCAACTATCTAAAGCCCACGGAACACATTAAAGAGGCAGAAATGCAGGACATAAAACGTGCCTGCTAAGTCATTTACTTTTCCTTTCCATTCTTCTTCTGCCCTCAGCTCGCTGTCCAGATTTCCTTTTTTTGAGGAGACCCAGTACAACTCTGAATTAGTGTATTAGTGAGTTTTATCCCAAAATTGCCAGAACCTAGGAAAACAATGAAGAGACTTGCCATCCGGACATTTTACCAGAATGTCTAAAGAAGACAGAAGCCTCCTGTTGATTTACCACGTCTCTGAAATATTTCCTCATCTTTCTGACTTCATGATCTCAAGAGCTAACCACCATCACTGTAGAAGAACCCTGAGAAGCCATCCTCACACTTCTACACTAGCAAGGCTGGAGTCCTCACAGAGGTGCCTGCATCTGTGAGCGTATTTAGGTTTTTCTCTTAATTACAAGCAACGCAAACTCTCCAGCCAGGGTGTGATACATGATGGTGGGAGATGAAAAGCACAGCACCGGGGCAAGCACTGTAAGCTCCCAGCATGGCACGGCCCATTCTGCCACATGCTACCCTTTTCAACCAGGGCACCCTGACAGATCACACTTGGCACTGAAACCAAAGTTAAACTCGAAGAAATACCTAAGAAAGGACTGACTTGGGCAGCATTTCCTATTGAGGGTCTCTTCCCACTCCTCTGCATAACTGCACTTGTCTTTGCCGAGCTGAAAACACTCACTGCTGAGTGCTGAAACGAGGCCCTTGGAGGATCCATCACTCATTATCGCATTTCAGCCTGAGTGGTCTCCAAACCACAACTCTACCCAAGGGTTTGAAATATATTTTTTTATATTTTTTAATTGTAGCTGGTTAAATATTGGACCCTTATCTAAATCAAATGTCTTCAGCTAAAGAATTTTTCTTCTCTGGTTACTGTCTTTAATTTCTAAATCCATTATATTGAAAGTAAGACTGATAGCTGCTGGAGGACAGTTCGGATCATTCTTGTTATTTAGAAAAAAAAGAGAAAAAAGAAAGGCAAGTTTGTGTTCTTACTCTAACTCTAATTTCTAAGTTGTAGTGGGCTAGCCCGGCAAGGCTGTGTTCGCGGGGGCACAGGGGTGGCTTCTGTGGGAAGGTGCCAGCAGCTTCCCCCGTGCCCGATGGAGCCGATGCCAGCCGGCTCCCAGCCGGACCCGCTGCTGGCCAAGGCCGAGCCCGGCAGCGACGCTGGCAGCGCCTCTGGGATAACGGGTTTCAAAAGGGGGAAAGTTCCTGCGCAAGAGCAGCTGCAGGGGGAGAGGGGAGGGAGCCCGTGGAGAGCAACAGCCCTGCAGCCCCCAGGCCAGGGCAGGAGGGGGCCGGGGGGGCTCCAGGCGCCGGAGCCCGTGGGGAAGCCCCCGGCGAGGCAGGCTGTGCCCCCAGCCCCGGGGGGTAACGGGGAGCAGACCCCCACCCGCAGCCCCTGGGACCCCAGGCCGGGGCAGGGGCAGCGTGTGAGGGGCAGGAGCGGCAGCGACAGCGTGTGCGGGACTGACCCCAGCCCCGTTCCCCGTCCCCCTGCCCCGCTGCGGGGAGGAGGGAGAGACATCGGGAGCCAAGCTGAGCCTGGGGAGGGGGGAGGGGAGGGGGGAAGCTGTTCTTAACACTCGGGTTAGTTCTCGTTACCCTGATCCCGTTTGATTGGTAACAAATTCAGCTGATCTCCCCGAGTCGAGTCCGTTCTGCCCGTGCCGCTGTGTGGCGAGTGATCTCCCTGCCCTTGGCTCGACCCACCAGCCTTTCGCCTCTCCTTGCATCTTCTCTCCCCTGTCTGGATGAAGAGGGGGGTGACAGAGCCGCTTTGGTGGGCACCTGGCCCCCACCAGGCTCAGCCCACCACATAAGTATACAAAGCAACTGGCACACAGGAACAGTTTTAGGCTGAGTGTACCAATATTCTTCTCCACTCTCCTGTCAAAAGGCTCAGAAGGAGCATTCGTCTGTGCTGTGACATTAATCTTACGAAGGTCATTAGTGATCACCTGTACACTGAATCTAAAAGCTTGGCTGAACTGAAAACTTTCCAAAGGGACATTTGGTCCTAATTTGAAAACAAAGAAGAATAGAGAATCTGCCACTTCTCTTGCTATTTTGTTCCAGCACTTAATCATGCTTATTTTATGAAAACTCTCTTTGATTTCCTATTTGAATTGTGTAATTTCACCCTCCAGAAAAGAGACCTCTTGTGTTTGTCTCCAGTACATGAGACCACTTTCTAATGCCATTTCATGGTAAAAGTATTTAGAAGTTCCAGCCAAATGCCCCTCCCATCGTTTCTGATACCCAAAATTCACTGGGCTCTCAAAATTAGCTTTCCTCCAGCTTTTAATCACCTGTGTAACTCCTTTTGGGCTCTCTCCAGGTTTTCTTCATCTCTTTAAAGGTGGGCACCAAAACCAGAGCACAGAACTCTCACCTGGGTCCCACCAATGTCACACTGAAGGTAAAATGAACTCCCTGTTCATGAACTGCGATACTGTTCACATTTCCATTTGGCTACTTGTACAAGAGGTCCTGTAAAGCCTCTTGAGCTGCACATCCCAAGATGCAATTCCCACAAATGGAACCTGCACGCCTTGTGTCCAATGTCTGGATCCACTGGCACTGCCCTGAATCATTCTGTTTTTTCCAAGGACCTCACAGCTCCAAATAAAGTAGAAAACCAAAGAGTTAACTCAACACCCCCTTTCCAGCTACGCTCATTTTGATATTATTTTGGAGCTGAGTTGAGAGGAAAAGCTCTACTTTTGACTTACGGTTGTGTGTAGCAGAACCTAAGCTTTGATCAAGATTTTTTACCCGTGCCCAGGCACTACTGCCACACAGCAGCACATCCACCTTTTCAGTACCCAACATAAGAAACACCCCCCACATTCCCCTTCGGGTGGGACTGTATCAGAGGTTGCAGGCAGAAGGATATCCAAGCCGTTCTCACTTGTGAAACACCCTGGTGGATGATAGCTGGGCCCTCCAGCCCACAAGCAGTACAGCGAGAACCTCAGTAGACAACCTGGAGCACTTTAACCCCGTGCCTGCGCATGACTCACAGAAAGCTGTGTGAATCACAGAATTCCACTGGCACGGTGGGGTGGGGCAAAACTATGCTCCGAACGGACACGTCTCAAGTCGCCCTACGGTAGATGTACACTGGCCGCACACACCTCACCAGAACAGTCAGAAAAGCTCGTTGTGCTTTTGAACAAAGTTGGGTTTGTATATTGCTATTAAAATACATTCCTTGGTCCTTATACATTCTTCTGAGGAACAGTGACCTGTGTACAGACGCCTGTGGCAGCAAACATGCATCCTGCCCACTTAAACATGTCTGCCTGAGAGAAGAAGCTGGAATTCACCCATGCAATTAAGTTAGGTTAATGTCTGCCATGAGCGCATAGGTATTATCCGATACCGTATTTTGTAATCCTCTGCTAAGCAGGATGCTGTTCACTTTGGGAGCCAACAAAATAGCTACTCATTCACTGTCAGACTTGAGCAAAGTCAAGACTGCTCCCTGAAGGTTTGAGATGAGTTTATTCTAGAACCCGCTAATGGTCCAGAGTCATTTATAAAGGTCACTAAATCCTATGCCCAGGTTGTAGGTTTCTTTAAACCAGTATTTATCTGTACAACTCTCAGGAGAAAAGACAACAGTTATCCTTTCACAAGTGAACTTTACAATGATCTTTTCATTATCAACTTATTTGGTTCTACGACAATGATCTTTTTCTAATCCTTAATTAATCTTTTTTATAAAGGATTTATACTCGGCACATTCTGCTCAGAGTAAATCATCTGCTGTGTATATGTATCACAACAAGTTCTTTAACATCCAGGCAAATATTTTCATATATTAGGAATCTAAATAAATATGTGGGTATATAAAAAAAAATTGTCCGACTCCTGAAAATTGAGCTCTCATACTTGCCTTGAACTCAGTGGGAATTTGTGAGCTCTCAGCAGTTACAGACAAGACATCAAGTAAGTTTCCAAGTTAAGTTCACAATGTTTGACTTAAGACAAACACTTCTGAAAGTGCTGCCCTCAATTTTTCCAAGTCCTGTTTTTCCACTGGCAAAGCCACAACTTCCCCAAATCACATACAGAATACATCACTTTCACATGCATTCAAATGAAAAGAGAAATCTAAAAAGGTCCTGAGCACAGCAAGGAGGAGACAGTGATTTACCTGCAAGTTTTCCTCTACAAAATAAAATATTGTAGTAGCTTAAGGTATTTCAACATGCAGTTTCTATTTGTTCGTATCACATTTAAACATAAGAGAACAATTTCTAAGCATTAGGTATACACAAAAATGACAAGTATACATGCTTGACTAGAGCTGCATTTGCAAATAGAAAGTGAGGGAAGATACAGTTTTTGGCTGCACAAATTTTATCGTTTTTCTGTAAAAATGATAAATGCACATTACACTTCCATTAAACACAGTGGTTTAAAGCATGTAGTGCTTATAATGGCCAGGTTGAAGCCATTTTGTAAATGCAGCCCTTAAAACAACCAAATACTACTTTTCTGGGCTGTTGCTTAGGAAAACACCATTGAACACTTACAGATGGCAAATAAAAAACATCTTTTGAAGCTGGAGTCTTGCGTGGGAATTTTGCCTCAGGCAGCAGGCAAGATGAGGTCTCACTTTGTACACTGGTTGCTAAAGGAATACATATTACAAAAGGAAGCCACTTAATAAGGTTACGGTAGATCCGACTTACCACAAGAGCAGCACGTGAAGCAGTTGGTATGATAGAGGTTACCCATTGCTTGGCAAGCCTGGCTCGCTCCATACACACCTTTTCCACATTTTATACAAATACCTACGAAGCAGAAAGAGAATGACAGTTAGAATCCTCTGCAGCACCTAGAACCAGCTCCAGGCCATTTTTTCGTAACACTCATGATACCCCTGCATCAGGCCCTGAATTCAATGAGCTCCTCACCCTGAACAGATTCAAGTACCCAAGATACCACCAGGTGGCTTGAATGCAACAAATAGATGGAAATATAAAATTAGAAGCAAAAATAAAAAAGCGAAGGGGTGGAAAGTTTCTGCTGGTGTTTCAATGCATGGAGATTGAGGCTGTCTAAAGAAAGAAATCTAAAGGAGGCAGGCACAACAGGAGAGGGCAGAAAATCCATACACTCTCTGGAAATAACTCCATTTGCCCAAGAAATAATGTAGTGAGACCTTCACAACTAAGTGCTCCACCACATCACATTCAATAATCACTAATAAAACAACCACCGAGTCCAAAACCAAAATACTTCTCTTTGCCCCTCTCCAGATGCAACATCAAGAACACTGGTCCATGGTGAAAGCCATGCAGTACTGGGAAAACGGGTTCATCAGTCACATTTAGTAATTGTTTAACTCTCCATGGATGGTAGCATGTAACCTCATAAACACAACCTGGCACCTTACAAAAGAGAAGAGCAAGACTTCTGCCCTCCTTACAGTCTAAGGACAAAAATTCCGGCTCACAGTTTTGCTTCAGTGGGGTCAGAAATTCACCTTCGCTGACCAAGCCCGCTTTTGGTGATGCCAAGGATGACTCCCACGAGGGACCAAAGTACGAAGAGCCAACGTAGCACTAGTGAAGTCAGCGGTTAGCTCCACAAACAGCAGACTCACAGAAAAGGTCGTAACTTCAATAAACTCTACAAACAGGAGGTTTTGGGGTGGGTTTTTGTTTGTTTCTAAAAGGCTTTTTCTTCACAGTTATAGCTTTAAAAGCCTTTTGCCCATGCATTTTTTTCTATCTAGGTGTAACCTCTCTAAATTCAAATGAGGGCAGGGACATGAAATTCAGGTATCACTTTGCTTCTGTATCCCCATGAAGAAGTAATGAAATGCTGGAGAATCCACATCCTTCTGTCACATACTCAGGACTACCAATTTTAGGTTTTTCTGAGATGTCCAATGGTCTCTATTTAATTGGAGCAGGACAGTACATCTCAAGACAAGGCTGTGTGATATCTTTAAAATACTACAGTAGAAAATAAAGATTGAGATTTTTGCCTCACACAACTCTATAATGAAACTGCTGCACTCCATGTGCTGTTTGAAGCCCTATTTCTACAAATGCACACACAAACTTGGCATTAAACACTAGCATTAACGAAACTGCTAATACGCTTGAATGTAGGAACTTGAGAACTACAAAACTGGGCTTTAATCATCCAGAATTCTCCCCAGCTATGCTGTGAACATTTTATACAAACACACAGAAAATACAAATACAAGCACTTTAGGGGAAAATTAGCGTATTATACACTGGTAGAAACTTCAATAGCAGAAAACCCCCAAATTTAAGGTAACAAACTGTTTGGTCTCTCAGTTCAGTGTCCATGGGCTTTGCTTTTATTCACTCCAGCATATGAATTGGTCTAAGCTGCTCACACCACAGAGACAGAAATACTGTTTGTCCCTGGCAGGCACCCGTACGGTGAAAAGTAAGCCTGGCAGAAGAGCAGTACCCAGTAACGCAGTGGAGACTGCACCCAGGCTCTCAGCAAGGAGATAGTCACACACAACACGATTCCCATGGATGACTGTGCCCCCCCAGCTATTCAAGACACATTTTAGACACTTATGTGGTGGGCTGAGCCTGGTGGGGGCCAGGTGCCCACCAAAGCAGCTCTGTCACCCCCCTCTTCATCCAGACAGGGGAGAGAAGATGCAAGGAGAGGCGAAAGGCTGGTGGGTCGAGCCAAGGGCAGGGAGATCACTCGCCACACAGCGGCACGGGCAGAACGGACTCGACTCGGGGAGATCAGCTGAATTTGTTACCAATCAAACGGGATCAGGGTAACGAGAACTAACCCGAGTGTTAAGAACAGCTTCCCCCCTCCCCTCCCCCCTCCCCAGGCTCAGCTTGGCTCCCGATGTCTCTCCCTCCTCCCCGCAGCGGGGCAGGGGGACGGGGAACGGGGCTGGGGTCAGTCCCGCACACGCTGTCGCTGCCGCTCCTGCCCCTCACACGCTGCCCCTGCCCCGGCCTGGGGTCCCAGGGGCTGCGGGTGGGGGTCTGCTCCCCGTTACCCCCCGGGGCTGGGGGCACAGCCTGCCTCGCCGGGGGCTTCCCCACGGGCTCCGGCGCCTGGAGCCCCCCCCGCCCCCTCCTGCCCTGGCCTGGGGGGCTGCAGGGCTGTTGCTCTCCCACGGGCTCCCTCCCCTCTCCCCCTGCAGCTGCTCTTGCGCAGGAACTTTCCCCCTTTTGAAACCCGTTATCCCAGAGGCGCTGCCAGCGTCGCTGCCGGGCTCGGCCTTGGCCAGCAGCGGGTGCGTCTGGGAGCCGGCTGGCATCGGCTCCATCGGGCACGGGGGAAGCTGCTGGCACCTTCCCACAGAAGCCACCCTGTGCCCCCGCGAACACAGCCCTCCACACAAAACCACTACAAAGCATTTCTGAAACTAAACTGTTGCCGTTCAACGCATCATTTACACAGCCACCTGTATGGGCTGTGTAGTGAGATCAGTTTAAATGCGATACTGTCAAGTTAAAAAAAAAAAAGTATTTGAAGAATCTTTCTATGCTATTGATTCAAATACTGAAACGGAAAGACCTTTCTTTTTTTGTTTGTTTTGTTTTCTTGGTGTTTATACCTTTAACTCCATTAATTCAAACAATGAAAAGTGATTAGCCTTTCATTCAACTAGCTCAACATCCTGGCACAATGCTGGCATTTTGGACCATAAGAATAACTGTCAAATGAAACCAATTTTAAAAAGCAATAAATCTAATGTATAGATTATAAGCTAAAGATATATCTATATATAGAGACACAGATCTACATGATCAACAATAAGAACACTATAATTTTTTTAAAAAATATTAAACCTGATTTCAGTGAAGCAGGAACTATAACTTTAGTATTATCAGATGCCAATGTCCCAAGCTAAACGTGCAATACAAACGACCTGCCAGTTAGATCAATCAGTTAATTGTAAACAAAGTGTCAAGAAAACACTGGTCCTGAGGCTAGCTCAACTCTGATACAGGAAATGGGAATTTCAGAAAATTTGGTGCCTTATCCAAGGCTGTTAGGTCTAATTATTTATTTGTAACCAAAGGTTATGAAAAATATCTGCTATTTGCCATGAGTTAATGGTTAACTGCTGATGAAGGCTGGTTATTGATTACTGTGGACACTGATCAGAAAAGGTGTCCCGTCAGCCAGTAGCTGCAGGAATTACACCCATCAGAAGCACAGCACCCACCAACCTGCCCTCTACCTCATCATATACCACGAGCTCTGCCGTAACCCCAGTCTCTCCTGGCCCTCAGGCCAGAGAGGTTGCACACACAGCAGAGAACATGGGGCTCACCTCTGAAACAAGCTATCCTGTTACTTCACTGTCAGGTCTTTGTACAACATTTCAGCTTGCTCTTGGCAGTGGAGCCAGAAGAAAGCCCTTTCAGAGCTCTCCAGCTCTCTGCACCCTTCTTGTCCATCCTTCCATGTCAACCCTGTACCCGGGACTGGCAGCTATTAGTAGTCTGACTGCGAGGTTACGCTGAGAGATCTACCTTTTCCCATTTACACTTAATATTATTCAAAGAGCAGAAATCCACAGTCTGTAATTCTCTGGCATTTCTGTCTATAACCCCTCATGCACAAATCTTGATAAATGACGTTATTGCCTCATTTCTTTGCCGTTGCTTCACCGAACCATCAAAAGCAACAGAAGGATTTATTGTGGATGTTAAACTTACATTGGCCTCTCCAGCAAGTGATTCGTTATAAGCAGCTGTCAGTTTGTTAAATTGTTTTCTCTAAGACTAGTCATTAACTCCAGGAATGAATGACCACAGAGATGATTAGCATACTAAAAAAGTGCATATATAATTCCAACAGTGTATTTTGGAAAACATACATGCAGCTGTGGTGTGAGTATAGTTTGAGCTCATAACTACCAAGGAAAAGCACTGATTACTGTTCAGGTCTGGTTTTCCACCAGTTACAGCCCAGACTGCACACTGCAAGCTTGTGAAAGCCTTGACATAACAGCTACATCACTCTGCCCTCCCCCCCCCGCCGCCCCAATTTAATTCCAAAGCTTGTTAAACTGCGGATGAAGAATGTTCTGTTACAGAGCATTCATGTCTCGTTTCTGACACTTCACTTGACGTGACTTCAGATCAACTGCTTCAGCCTTTATACAATATACTTTGCCCCTCCCAACACCTCTATTCTACGCAGCCAACTGCACCTCCAGTTCTTTAACACATCAGCTGTAGCATTTCCACTCAAGTCATCGGCTCCTCTACAGATGTGGTGTCTCTCTTTAGCTCAAAGATGATGTTACAAGGTGTTGCATATACCCAAAGTCTGCATAAAGGTTGGCTGAGTGCGAGCACAGGATCACAGCATTCCTTCACTGCAGTGAAGAGATGTTTGCATCCTCACACACTGGTTAACCAAACATGAGAGCAGAG
Source organism: Falco rusticolus (assembly GCF_015220075.1). NCBI lineage: Eukaryota > Metazoa > Chordata > Aves > Falconiformes > Falconidae > Falco > Falco rusticolus. The sequence goes on along the minus strand of NC_051201.1, from coordinate 10,737,549 downwards.
ACTGAACAAACAAACTCTGTGGACCACGGCAAAAGACCATCAACAAAAATGACACTAGAAAGAGTGAGAGCTCCCAGAGATTCCTGCTGGAGTCAGCAGCAGCACATTGCCACAGTGCCCCACACCTTTAACCAGTTCACTTCACCGAGCCTGACCATGTCCATCAGAAGGGCATCTCTGGACACAACCGAGGCAAGCCTCCAGCACTGCAGAGTAACACAGCCATCAGAAGCACGATGCTTTCTGGGTAATTCATGCATTAGCAAAACACTAATATCAGCACCGCAAGAAAACAAGACAGCTATTTTCTGATGTAGTCAATGATTTTGCTCTAGACTAAGAGAGACCAAATGCAATGAGTTCTAACATGCAAACATATCAGCAACAACCTAGAGAAAATATTAAAGCTATTCGATTTTTGCTCAGCCTGTTACAATGTACTTGTAAGAGTTCCCTGTAGTAGCCTATGCATTAGAAGAAGTTCAGTTTGGGACCTGTACATCAAATCCTGGGATCCTCTTTTGACCATGTCAGTGCAGGTTGGTACTTCATACAGACTTCACCAGGTACCCATAATTGGGGGGCGGGGGCAGGGTGGAGCAGACAAAGGTTAAATGGAGCATGTATAATGACAGATATATAACCACCTTTTGGCCAGGTCTTGTCCTCAGTCGTGTGTGGAACTCAGCCTGTGCCTAATACCATCCTCACCTAACCTGAAGTCATGGGTTTAGCACAAACACCAGAAAAGCCTCTATCACATGGCCTCTCAACTTCAGTACACGGCAGCTGTATGAGTCAGAGGGAGAATCTGGCTATCACACTCCTTGACAGCACACCACAGCTCAAGGATGACCTGCAGCTTTACTGTCTTACAGCCACACCGTATCTCCAGGATAACTGCTACATGCTGCCTACTGTAGGAAACAACCAAGCCCTGTCATCAAGAGTTATGGTAAAGCTAAAATTAACAACTAACACATGGCACAAATGACTCCCTGCCTCTGCAGTTCTGTTCATGCTGCAGTGCTGGGAAAAGGGCGGGTGAACGTCACGCTGGGCTACTGCAAAATCCCTGTTTCTTCTCTCAGACAGGGAAAGACCATCTCTACTTGAGTCCTCAATGAGCTTTTCCACACCTGTGGCCCACCCAAGGTGCAGGGGCAGGGAAATTAAAACCTACAGCTGTGAAGCAGGAAGAAGAACGGAGGAGGGAAGCCTTAACAGCTCAAGAAATCAAACTGCAGCAACAGGGGCCAGCTACAAGAGCAGGAGGGCTGTGGAGGAGCTGCATCAGATGCCTGCAGTTGTCACTAGCCACGGGAGCTGTTCCCACATGGGCTACAGTGTCTGCAGCCAGCGATCTCACACCCAGGCAGGTTTTACACAGGGTGTTCCTAGGACATTTGAAAACACATTCTTCTAAGGTAGGTAAATAGCGAAACATCAGAGGTGCCCTGAGCCTGGGCAGCCCTGCCACTGCTGCAGCAGTACCTGCCCCAGCTGCCAGCAGCTACTGTGCAGACATCCTGGACTGCAGCAGCTCAGATGCTGAGAGGCGACTTCAGGCAAGAAAAATGCTCCCTCCCTTCCAACAACCACAGGAGGAAGGCTCTTCCAACACACACGTCATCTCCCGGCCAGAGGCAGATAGAAGAAACAAGGCATCTACACAGGGCGCAGGGGCAGAGCCTCTTCCCAGCAGCCAGGCAGGAGCGAGGGAGGCAGCCTGGGAAACTCTCCCAGCCCTCACCAACACGAGTAGCTCTTGCTGGAGGGCTTTAATTTGTCGCCTGACAGATGCCTGGCAAATGTACCAAAGCTTGAATACCCAACATAAAGTAAGATCTGGTCTGTACAAGTTATAAATAAGTAAACGTATCCTGGACATGTTCAGCAGCAACCACTTGTGATAGGAACGATGGAGGGACTGTCACGCTAAGCTCTGCCCTCTGCCCCAGGGGAAGGATCAGAAAACACCGTAACTTGGAATTAAGGTTGAAAATGATAAAGAAAAGCAAGAAACGCTCAGGTAAACATTTTAAGCTCCACCTCCCAAGCCACAGCCCCTCCACACCTGGCAACACCCCACAGCCAGGAGGGACTTGATCCCATCCAGTAACAGCTCTGGCTTGCAAGTACCCACATACACTCCCCTCACAGCAACCTGGCTGGAGCAGGCTGAACTAGAGGAAGATGGGCTGCAACACCTAAAGCAAATCACAGCTTAAGCAAAGCAAGACAAGAAGCAGGCTGTGGACCAGCAAACTTTCTGCTGTCACTGTCAAACCTTACTGAGATTGCCCCCAAACTTGCTTTCCTCCTCAAGGAAGCAAGGTTAAACCCCCACCAATAAACTGCTTAGACCCTGACTTCAAAAGATCTCTATCGTTTCGGTACCTGCCTCCTACAGGAGGCTTTGCTCAATATATAGGCTTAGGGCAGGAGGGATGCACGTGGAGAAAAATCAAAATTTGAAATTAATTTATGTTTGGTTACAAATGCGGTGAAGTTCACGTTCACTGGAAGTTTTCTAGATGTAAGCTCTAGGTTCTAACTCCAGCTCCTGGCATAACTTACGGTACCTGCACACTGCCTGTTGCTTAAGGAGGCTGTGGCTCGTGTAGGACAAAGCTGCTGGGAGAGGTCAGGGCCATGAAGGGAGGCACTGGGGCCGGTTCCAGGAACGATAGTGCTGATCAGGACACAGGAGCTGAGCTTTACTTGCCTGAGGGATCAGCACTGCCAGCAGGGCTCAGCCTCAGCCTATTCCGGCTTGCTTCAGTAAATACATGGGCTATTCTGTTTTGTCAGAAGCTTTCCAGAGTTTCAAGCGTAGGGTAGGTGACAGGCAAGAGGCTGGGAACATAGAAGGCTGTAGAAACAACCCTTGAACACCATCCTCCCGGATTCTGTATTTTAGAAGCTATGAGTCCAGGGTAGGTCTGTGCTGATGAGCTGAACCATAGCAGCTCCAAGTCAGCCCTGCAGGGTGGGGGGTGTCATGGGAGCCAGTATCAGCTGTGATTAGCAGCTGCTGAGAACTGGAAGGCTTTGGTTACTGTTAAAGTAGATCCACCCCATCACACAGCGAAAGCCTGACGCTAGCACAGTAAATGCTTATCACTTAGAATCATAGCATATCTCAAGTTGGAAAGGACCCATAAGGATCATCAACTGCTTCATACAGTATGTGAAATTACTGCTCTGAACCATGAAATTACTGACACTATCTGCACAGAGTTGATCCTGAGTCGGCTGCAGCCAGCCAGCATGCTTCTGCATAACTTCCTTTTGTGTGGATCTCCGACTCTGCCACGGAGCCTCCAGACACCATAAGGCATATCACAGGCCTTTTGTTCTGTGCAGTGTTTTAGTTATGCTGACACTTGGTTTACAAATATTCATTCATTTCTCTGCTTCTTGATTTAATGCATGGCAGTTCCAGGACGATTTATACTTCTCACTTGGCATTTATAGAAAGATCTTTTGCTACTGAGGCAATGAACTGGAAGACCAAGCAGTTCTTGTGGCTGCCCTATCATCTGTGCCACTTTGGGTTGCTTTGTCTGCGATTCAGAGCTCAGCTGACTGCTCAAGGTTCATGCTCAAGTTGACAACCACAGCACAAGGGGACTTGAAAATAACTTTAGCAACTGAATGATTGTAAAAAAAGAAAATCCTTCTTCTGAAAGTACCTTGTGGCTACTGGGATTAGCAAAGCAAGGCACAGAAAAGCAAAGAGACATGTACAACTGGGGGTGGGGGGGGGGTGGGGGGGGGGGCAGGGAGGGTAAAGGAGAGCACCACTGGGAATGAATAACTTGGGGATTTACAGATATGCTTTTCCCTCCTTCCCCATGCTACTGCCCCTCCACTGCTGAACATGTGAACGTCTTGCTGTGGACATGCATCCTCTTACAGCCCAAAGGGACAGGTCAACAAGGCCTTTCAGCTCAAACCGTGCTTATTTTGCCCAGAACATAACGTGTGTGATCAAACATGTAATTCAGCCCGTTTGAGGAGTGCAGAATTTCTAGTGCAGTGGTAGCAGCAATCAGGTGCAGACAGGCAAGGGCCAGCAAAAACTTGAGCTTGTACAACTGCTGGTAAAAGACAACACACCACCACATGCAGAGTCACGAAGCAAGCCCAACAGACACACACATAGGTCACACAGACAGTAGAAGTCAGTGATGCTCCTACAGGTCCTAGTTTCAGTCCAGGAAGATCTACTCCCCAGTGCTCCTCAGCAAGTTTCTTTTGGGGAAGCTGGTGTAGAGCACCAGGGGCATTCAGTCCAGCTGCATATTCACACTGATTTAAGAAGAGGGTAGACCTTCACACTGCATACCCCAATACAATAGATAACAGAAGTGGCAGTTCAGAGATGACAACAGAAGAAATTTCTCAAAAAAAAAAAATATTCAGGTTGCAAATGCACTCACACAAAAACATATGCGTTTTAATCAACATGGATACTGCAGTTTCTACCACTGCTTTAATTTCTACAAGTTCATTTAGCTCGTTGCCAACCAGAGATCATCTGAGCTCTGGGATGAGATGCTTGTCCATGCCATTGCTTTAGGCTTATTCTGGCATAATATAGGTCAGAATGTGGACCTGTTAAGTTTTTTTTAAGCTGTTTCCAGTGGCAGGTTTACAGACATTAGGACAGTTTTATTACAGTAAATAAACAATAAATGAAGTATTTAAAGCTCTTATTTTCATCACCTTTCCTTTGTGCTTACTGATACCACACATTAATAATAGTATATCTATATACACATTGCAGATTTTCCTATCAAAATGACAGTGATCACAGTACAGAACCAGCCGGCAATGCCGCTGTACCAGCTCCCTTCTGCAGTTTTGACTTTCTTAGTTGTCTTCAGCAAACCACTTTGTTTCCATGTGTCTTGGTTCCTTTCTGTATTAAACAGCAGCCACTGACACCTGTGTAGTCTTCAGAGCAAAAGCTTTCCAAGATGACATGGAAAAAACAGATTCAATTTAAATACTTCAGCTTAGAAAAACCTGTGCAACCAGGTAACAGTAATACTGAAAGCACCAACACGATGCAGTCCATATACCCTGAACTCTACAGTATGTCACACCTGAAAACATCAGCTGCACAGACATAAAGTGGAGAGACTTTTCATTATTCTCCTGACAATGCACACATGAGTCATCACTCTAATATATGGCAGAAAAAGGTCATATATTACAGCTGCCTTCCTTGACACATTTAAAACAAGTTCATGATTAGACAAGGAGACTAGTCTGAAAGTTTCCAGGTGCACTTCTGTTTTCTTAGATAATGGTCTATTTCCAGAACAAGCATGAGAGTCTGCAAAAGGCATGTTACACAGCCACACTTGGTTATAAATTCAGCAGCTCCTTCTACAAGCAGTACCCAAGCGCGACATGTCCACAGCAGCCCTGCATTTCCACCACCCACCCTGCAAAAGTGCTACTGACACTGGCTCACTAGTTTTCACCTGCTGCATGGAGGTTCTTTATCATTTCCAGAAGTATAAATAGGTTTGCTTAAACAAAAGCATGCATACAGGCGAACCATTTTTTCTTTCAGTCACTGCTAGTCAAGTGACTCAATGATGCTTTAAGAACATAGGGAGGAGAGGGATATACCTTCCTGTAAGAACATCCTTCAGGAACAACAATTTCATCAAGTCATTTGCCATAGGTTTCTTCCACCTTCAGCTCATGAAAGACACTAGTTCTAAAGCAGCTAACGTGGCAAGCCTCGCTTTCCCTGCCTTGGCGACAGTGAAAAGCCCAGTCTTCACTGCAGCTTAAGGCTCAATCCAGGGAGGTGCCCAGTGCTAGTGCAAACAGCCACACTCCTCTACTCCAGCAGGACAGGAAGACTCTTAGACCATAAGAAAAGCCTGTCCCGATCTAGCAAACTGAAAACCCTTGGGACAGCTGGTCAAATACAGCACTAACATCATGTAAACAGGAGATTCTAATTTTGCCACCTCCACCTCCGGGAAACAGTAACACTAAATACTGCATGTGTAGGCTCATTTCCTTCCTATAGATCCAAGGGGGCAGAGAGGAGTAGTAAAAAATTAGAAAATCAGCACAGTACCAACATCCACAGCAAAATGAGGCTTCTACGGACCTGGGCAGTCCTGTATGTTCAGCTGCTCTCTACTGCAGACACAAGGCAGACAAGCAGTGGTTGTTCCAGGTTTAGTGATCTTCCCGTCTGCAATGATTCTTAGAAGAGGGTAACTCTGAGCTTCGCGTAACCATGAAGGGACCTGAGCTCCATTTTCAACTTCATTGACTTGCTCTCCAAGGCAGCTGTGGCGAGCCAGCATTGCTCAGATCCACGGGAGCGGACAGATCTCATTTCACCCAGCAGTGACCCTTCCACCGAGACAGGCAGCAGCACTGCAGTAGATGAGGCCATGTTCCAATGACTGAACAAATCCAGTTTTACAACTCTTAGTATCATATAAAAAGATGCCACACAGTGTAAAGAACTGATGGTTAACTTCATATTGACAGGATTTCTGCTAGATCAGGTGTCCTCTGTCTGGACTTCTTTGACTTTTTGCTGGATCAGGTCTTGTCAGGTCCACTCTCCAGCAGATGGCATGAACTCTGGGGTACGCGGTCCATCTGGCCGATTCCACGGAAATGTGAACACACACTTAATCCACATCCAATTAGTATTGATGATGAACCAGAAATGCACAAATATCACACTCAAGACCACCCCCTCTCGCTTGCTTTGTTCCTGTCTCACTCATCTTCACACAAAATGGGAGAAAAGCCAGTATAAAAGGCCAGAAAATTGGGGTGTGTGGGATGGGTGCTGAGATTGGAGCTAGTTTTCTCAGATGAAAACAGTGGGAAATAGGCATGATCATAGCGCTGAACTAAGAAGTATGTGTTAACTCCGCTTACGCACTCACTTATGCACTGTTTCCCAGCTAGTGACAAACCATCATCCAGAATTAGCAGACTGCATGCCTAGAAGCACACTTGGTTTTTTGCCACCCATCTTTAATAGTCTCACAGACTAACCAACAGTGGAAGCGTCTGGCTCCTCTGCAAAAGCTAGGCACAGAGAGAAGAAAAACTACATACAAGCCACTTGTCAGTGAGTTATCTCAGAAAGGACCTAGCAAAAAAGCCAAACCCCAACTATACACAGCGTTTTGGCATCATCTGCTCTTTTTGCAACCTACCCACTGTACCTGCAGCCAAACCCTTGGCCTACAACATCTATGGAGAAATGCGTGACCACTTAGTCAAAGCGCTAAGCTGCTCCTATTAATAAACACATGTCCTGCAATCGCACTTGGCACTCGGATGCAAACAGTGAAATATAATTTAGCCTTTGACATTAGCCATTGAGGCCATTTGCTTGAGGGGACAAAGGATTTATCTTTCAAAACCATCACTGAGTATAGCGCTGGCACTGGCACCCCAGCGCCTAGCAAGCCTCGTCCTCACAAAACAGGTATCGGGCAGCTGCCAGCCAGCCCTTATTGCTGCGGGACCCAACCGCACATCACAGCAGGCTTGCGCCCAGAACTAGCACTGGGTGCATTCTTCTGCACCCACCCTGCTCACCGCCTCCAAGCCAAGACAGCAAGGCATCCTTTAAGTTGATTTTTGGATGATGGACTCCATTTCTTGTGGAACTGGATGCCAGACTGAAGTCAATGTGATGAACAAGCAGCAGGATGCTCTTTTCTCCTACTCCTGACACCCCACCACCCAGACATCACTCATTCAGTGAGTAACTCATCAGCCCCACCACCCACAAACATCAGACAGCAAAGGAGCTGTGGCTAAATTTTTAGCCACACTTAGAAAAAATACAGCTAAAGCACAGTTATGGAGCAAAATCCTCCAGGACAATTATTCATTAAAAATCTTTAGAGAGAGAGCAAAAAGAAAGCTCAAGAACTGCAAAACCAGGAAAGAGTGAGCAGATAGAAAAGACCAAAGAGTTAGGAAGGTAATTTTCCACTTTGTTAGTTACAGAAAACATCTCCAAATAAATGTGATCTTATGCACTTTATCAGCCAAACCTCCCCTCTCCATTTTGAAAGGTCACACAAAGTGGTGAAATGTTAATTTACGTCTTAGAGGACCAGCTGAAAAGTAACAGAAACATGTAATCTTCTCATAATTATGAAGTCAACACTTAACTGATATGAGAAGCCTCTATTCATAGCAGCTAAAAGGAGCATTCATTCCTCTTTACATCATCCCTTTAGTGTTACGTCTTGATGCAGTTTTCAGCAGCAGGTGAAATCACTAAAAATTGGAAACAGTGTGAAAAATTTTCCTCTCCTGTATCTGGTTTTAATTAAAATACTCAGCAAAACACAGAGGAGCTATAAAGAGAGGTAACCCTTTCCACCCAGACTGTACTGTCTGTTCATCCATCATTACAGAGCCCAGTGGAAACCCCACACGCAATGTCAGTGGTATTTTTGCTACTACTAAAGCAGCAGTCCAGATTAGGATCATGACAAAAGCAATAGAGGGTATTTCACATTTGATTACGATCTAGGTGGTAAGTGTTTTGTGGCCTTTTAAGTTTCAGAGGGTCTGCCTGAGAAGTAGGCACACCAGAGGGGCTACTATTCTGGGTGAGACCTGAGCTGCCCCACAGGCTCAGACCACGGCAGAGGGACCTTCTGCGTGGGCGCTTGGTAGGAGCTGGCACCTCTCCCACCCAAGACCTACCCACACCAGAAGCTGTCACAACCCACTCCCAGCCCTGCAGTCCCGTTCAGACACAGCTCTTGCGGACAAGCTGCCCCCACAGTGAGGATATGCAGTGCACGGACAGAGTGTGCGGGCACCCACTTCCCAGGCAGACACCCAGGGCAGGCATTCAGCTTTGGTATCATGGTGAACCAACTCGGCTGGGACAGAACACCATTTCAAGATGCTGTTGGCTTTCTTTGCCACAAGGGCACACTGCTGGCTCGAGTCGTGTAGGATCCCAGAGGGCCTTCTTGCAGAGCTGTTTTCCAGCCCGTGGGCCCCCAGCTCATACCATGGTACAAGGTTGTTGCTCCCCACGTGCAGGACTTGGCATTTCCCTTTGTTGAACTTCACAAGGTTCCTGTTAGCCTGTTTCTCCAGCCTGTCAAGATCCTGCTGAGTGACAATACATCCACCTAGTCTATCAACTATTCCTTCCAGTGTAGTACAATCTGCAAACTTGCTAGAGGTATACTCTGTCCCATCACCCAGGTCATTAATGAATATATTAAACAGTGCTGACCCCAGTACTGACTTCTGAGGTCCACCACTTGTGAACGGCCTCCAACTTGACCTTGTCCTGCTGGTCACAACTCTCAGTCCAGCAGCTCAACCAGTTTTCTGTCCATCTCACAGTCCACCCATCTAGTCTGTACTTCATCAGTTCGTCTAGAAGGACATTACCGGTGACAGCATCAAAAGCTTTGCTAAAGACAAGACCAACAACATCTACTGCTCTCCCCTAATTCACAGAGCTTTTCACCATAGAATGCCAACCCAGTACCCCTGCTCCACAGTTTCCCTAGTCACCCTTTCCTTCGTACATCTGGAGAAGCACTTCTTGACCTTCACATCCTCCACAAGATTCAGCTCCAGGCAAGCCTTGGCTCTCCTGACCCCAACTGTGCATGCTCACATCATGTTTTTACATTCCTCCCAGGTCACCTGTCCCTGCCTCCACCTCTTATACATTATAAATTTCCTTTTCATTTCCTTCTTAGGAGCTCCTTGCTCATCCATGCAGGCCTCCTGCCACCCTTACTTGACTTCCCGCATGGTCAGGATGGACCATTCCTGAGCTTGGAGACAACAATCCTTGAAAAATCAACCAGCTTTCCTGGACACCTTTTCTCTTCTTCCTAGTTACTTTATAACTCCTTTAAATCAGTAAGGTACAGAATTTATATATGCAAGATCCAAAGTCAGGACAGCCTACAGGAAGAGTCTCCCCCATTGCAAGTACTAGCAGAGACTGGACTTCAGTTTTCAAGTAAAGCCTTCCCTAGCTAAATTCACAACAATAAACAAATGACACGAATAAGTAAAGAGCTACCTGTGAATATTCACACATTCAACCCCTACTTAGAAATTTAATTCCCCAGTGGATTCTCTTTAGACTTCCAAATAAGCATAAATGTATTTCCAAGTCTGACCTTTAATCAAAACATTCAGGATCAGTGTGTAAATCACTCTGTTGGGATTTTCATTCGCATGCACTAAATCACTGCAGCACAACCTAATGCTACCATTCCCTTAATTGCAGCAAAGCCCTTTTGGAATTTCTCCTTTCACTGCATCCACTAAGGAATAAGTTTGTAAATGTTCCCTGCAAAAAAAAACCAACCACAACCCACAAAACTCCTCTTCTGAAACAGCTAAAAGAATTAGTGTATTTGTTGGGGGTTTTTTTTATTTATTTTTGCCTTTAAAAAAAAAATTACTAGAGGCTTTGTTTCCAGATGAATGTAGGTCTTCTGTAATTCTATCCATGGAAATTAGGGTAGCTTTTACTAAATGAAGAATCTCTCCACTGTGCCATCTCTGTATGGTTAAGAGTGAAGTACAGATTTGATACTGAGCTGGTGCCTACACACTCCTTGCTTCTCCCACTGGTGCCTTTGAAAGATGAAAGGTTTCATCATTTCTGGAGAGGAGCTATTTGTCCATTTTACAGAAGGAATCATTGTTTATCCTCAATTAAAACAGATTCTGTTTCAATCTAGTACCAGTCACAAAACGTCTTCTCTGGTTGTCCTCCATCACAGCCAGAATGAGATGTCTCTTCATGCAAAGCAAGAAAAACGAAGCGATCACTGCAGACTGTTGTCCCCATTGGTTTTCATCTGATGGGAGCCACAGCATTTATCCTGCAGTGGTTCAATGACTCGGGCTGACAGGAATAGCTCGTTCCAGTCTCCGGCAGAGAAAACACAGGATGAACATGTATCCTTTTCCCTATCTTTCCTTGAACCAGCAGACATGCCATAAAGATGTCTGGTATCCTGCAAGAGTGGCTGAGCAACTTACATCTTACCTAGAAAGAAAAGCTGTGTTCCTCTGCAGTACTAGGTTTAAATGCTGGCAAGTATCTCAGTCCTTTACCTGCTGAAGTAGGTAACATCTAATCATCTGTTGATAGCAGGACCTTCAGCTCAGGCCTGAAATACTGGGTGTCCCCCCACCTCCAACCTCTTCTTCCCCTGTAAAATACTGCCCAGTGCACTACTTAATACTATTTCTTAACGACCTGATCTTGGAGCTCTTTGAGAGAAGAAAACTTGAAATACGTTATTCTGATTCAGGACCAAGCATGTGGACTGTTCTCTGTTCAGGTCTACAGTCCAGCCTGCACAGATGAGAACAACCTTATCTAAACTGTTTCACCTCTCCCAGGCTTATAAAGTTAGTGCCCTGGCGCTGAACTGCAGGATAAAAATAAACATGCAACTATTTCATATGAAGTGTCATACTTGACCTTGGAGTCAGTCTTAGTCTGATTTATACCCCAAGACAACACTCACTCTATTCTCTTAAGTCAACTTCTTAGTGAGAAACTGCAAGCTGTATAGCCCCAAAAATTCAGTATGTTTGAATTTAATATATATAAAAAAAAATGTTTGCAAGCTTATTAAATACTTTTTCTGGCTGCTAACTAGGTTTTTTTTTCAGAACAGTAGTGTTGCTGGAGGAAATTATGTGTGCAGAACGGACTCGGCACCAGCAGCACACCCAGGTCCTACCTGCTGATCTTTCTTCAAAACAGGAATGTCTACTGCTTAGTGAGATGTTCTTACAAGTGATTGTAGTTCTTATCCTTTGAGGAGACTCCCATCAATCTCACTACAGGCTGGTTGCAGTCCTAATCCAACTTAAAAAACACAGAAGTAAAATAAAACTTACAACCTAACATTGCCCCACAGTGTCCCTATAATTTGGTTCTCTGCTCAAAATAAAACCAAAGTGCTTTTATAGACACTTTCAGCTCACTGCTGGCAGTTCTGGACCAACAAACAGACAATGCTTGATATGGCAAATACCATGAAAATGGGCGGGGGCGGCAGCAAATACACAGGCATAACCTTCATAATAAAGGTGAAATAACATATTTCTCAAAAATTTAAGCAAATATTGCCACATATTTGCCAGAGCTCTGTACAACCCCCCTTCCTTTTTGAATCAAAGTTCTCTTAGGCACATTAATTTAAAAGCCCCCCCAAATGCACATGCTGGTGATCCACCAAGTTGCAGCAGACATCCTCAGAGTGCCTCACCCTCTCTGAAGAACTATTCCCCACCACTGCACACCTCTTCCTCTCCACTTTCCAGTATCACAGCAAAATTTATAGCAAACTTGAGGGTCCAGAGCAGCTCCCTCCTTGCAAAAGCCATGGCCTCAGTACAAGTCTGCACAGGCCTTATATTTGCAAGCTGAGAGGGGACAGTAGTCAAGGCAGGGACAACCCCCACCCAAAAGATCAGAGGAGAGAAGCAAAGAACTGACTACAGGGGTCAGCTCGTGCACATCACTCTCACCCAACCACATGGGCTGGGAGAGTTGGAGAAAGAGACATTTGGGATGTAAAAGGAAAAAATTCTTAACATCATTTGTTACCCTGACATCTGTGACTTCACATCTAGCTGATGCCTGTGCACAGTCGTGTGGTCCCAGCAGCTGCCCAGAGCCGACCCCCACCCCACTAGCACTGCTGTTGCTGACTGGTTCCCGCGGGTGGGCTTCGGCTCCATGCTGAAAGTCCTCAGGCACAACATACAGCACTGCTGGTGGACAGGGCAGTCAGGAGTCTTTTAGGCTGGAAAAGACCTTTAAGATCAAGTCCAACCATTAACCCAAGACTGCCAAGTCCACTACTAAACCGTGCCGTCAGTTCCACGAGTCCCCAGCTCTGCTCCCATCCAGGCACGGTGGTCTTCGGCAGCCCCTCAGCCTGTCATCCCACCTGCAGAGCAGGGTTAGAAATTCCTCACACAGGCATGCTGTGTGGGCTGACCTACCTGGAAATGAAAAAGCTCTAAGCCAATACTCGTTATTCACTACGTACTCTGTCAGAAGAACGAAAGAAAGTACTTCTCCCGGACCTTGTAATGCACCTTTCTCTGACCTTGCAATAATCTAACACTGGGTTTCCCAATTCTGCCAGTCTTTAACCAAGCAAAACACCCAGTAATTTCAAAAGGAATGAGTTAGATGGACACCAGCAAGATGGGGTGCCCAGTCAGAGCCAGGCCACCACTGCAGCCAGATGGGCCTGAGCTGCTCCCTGCTCCTGCCACCCCATGGAGAAGCCAGGCAAAGCCCCTGCAAGGTGGGGAGCAGCAGCAGCAGGTAGAGCTTCACACACTTGGCACACCAGGAAGCTGATTTGCAAGTCTACTCTGGGAGCATCTTCAAAGTATTTTCTTTGTGAATAAATGCACGTCAGCCTCTGGGGATCACCTTTCTGGGCTGGTTCTTCACCGGCCTGAATTCCTCCCAGGTGTGGAACAGGGCTGAGAAAGCCTTTTCCCAAGAGAGTAACATCAGTTTGCAAAGCTGTTTCAGCCTAACCCAAGCTACCCATTCTCTTTTCCCCTTTTCTTAATAGGTCAGGGAGGATTTTAGGTTTTGTTTTTCAAGAGAGCATGGTCTGGCACTCCTGAGTCACAAGCACCCCATAACACAAGGGCTCTCTGAAGCTCTAGGGATGGCATTTGGCGAGTCAATTGCCACAGCTACACTCTGCCAGAAACTACAGCAAGGGACAAACCTTGCCTTGTGCCTGCCCTGTGCTGTGTTCAAAGCTTCAAGCCCAAACCTGCTGTGCATTTGATTTTTCTCCTCTCTCTGAACTGGGCAGTGACCTGCTTTGCTGGTGTTGCTTGTGCAGCCTCTAGAACATCCTGCACCACTCTCCAAGACTGGGCAACACCTCCCAGCACAGACACTCTTGCCAACCTTGCACACGAATGCCCCCCTCAAAGCTAACATCCAGAAGTAAGACTGGGAGTCTCCTTCCAGGCCAAGGACAACCGCAAGCTTTTTTCTATTTGTTTGTAAAACAGCAGCTGAGACTAGGACTGCCAAAATTTTAAGAAAAAACAAAGTATCTATAAGCAAGACCTATTTTTTTTTGCAGCAAAAAAGGCAACCAAAGGAAGAAAGTGGCAACAGTACCCAGTCCCCAGCACTTCATCCACAGCACGCAGTGCATCAGGGTGCTCTCTATAACCACCTGCAGGTCAGAGGCAATGGGTGTCACATAGATCACTCATGTCTGCACCTGTTCCTCTGCTCTGTACATCCTCTCCAGGTTTAGCTCTTGACACCTTTAAGTGACTTCTGTTCTGGGCAGAAGACAAGGAGAGGAAAAGCAGAGGATACAGACCCACTTCTAGACACAACCTCTATCCCACTCTGCCAAAAATCACACACACGGAAAAGTCATGTTCAGTCTCTGGATCTAGTTTCTTCACACTGACACTTTCAGTGGCCCAAGATGGTGGGATCCCAGCTTCTGCAACAGGCCGCTTTCCTAGGATTCACACCCATCTTCCATAAAATAGTCTCCTGCTAGCGAGTGGAGCAACTTGGGAACTCAGTGCCAATAGCTGGCTTTGTACAAGCTGAAAGAGGTCGGCAGGACTTACCAGATCATTATAGCCCTCTTTCACACCATTAACTCCACCTGCTCTTTGTTATTTACATCATAATTTGCAGGACATTGGTGTCTAACTATCAAGATACCAAGCTCCCAGACAAACGGCATATCGCTTTTACAGCCACAGCACAAAGCAGCCATATACCTGACAGTTCCAGGGTGGATATGTCCGAGGCAGCTGGGGAAGCCAGACAGAGAAACACAGCAAGCATAAAACACAGACATGATTTACTTATTCCCTGATCTCTGTGGTGTAATAAAAACAACCAGAGATGACTCCAAGCTGTCAGAAACAAGTCAAACATGTCCCTGTGACCTAAACAGGACTGTCATGAATGAGAGAGGGCTGGATTTATCAGATAAGTGTTCCATTTTCTAAATCAAAATGCAATTAGTTAATACCTTGCACAGATTTTATTTTAGGATGTCTTCAGGGTTCCCCCCCCCCCCCCCGAAAGCCACTAAGTTAAGCCACTAAGGTCTGCACCCAAGTCGCAGGGGTTTTCCACCGGAGCAAATGCTTGCTGTGAACCCCTGCTACTTTACAGGGCTGCACCACAGAGGCTTGGCCCCACTCTAGTCAGGAACAGGTACAAGCCAACATGCTTTCTGAGAAGACCAGCTACTGACCTACACTTCAGAAAATTACATGCTTATTTCTCAAACCAGCTTAAAATCTGGACTGTTAACATGATTGTTGTGCAGCTCTGTTTTCTATTTATCAAGTGTTTAGATCTGGGAAACATGGCTTCCATTAAAAATGGGCAACCCACCAATTGCAGAGCATTTTCACATAACTGCTTGGCAAAAAAAGAGCTGCAATACTTATTAGCCATTCACCAAAACTTCTGCCTTATTCCCTGAGGGATTACCCATTTCCCCCATCTACACCTGAGAACTGGGATGCTCAAGGTTAACAGCACAGCAACTGCCACAACAGAGAAACTTTGAGACATCCAACATTTTACCAATGACAGCTCTTTCCGCTGCCTGGTATAAACAGTTGTTTTGTCTCAGCTGATGCTGGGCTCCAGTATGTTCTGCTGCTTATACCTTCTAAATTTTATTCTTTTTTAAAAAACAAAAATAAAAAATCAACATTCTCTTTGAACTAACTTAGTTATGAAGAGGTGGAAAGTAGTGTGACAGGTGAGGCAGTCCACAGAGACCACAGGTCTAATCCTGTTGCGTTTCATGTCGATGACAAGAACAGGCAGGGCAGCAGACAGCAGCACACGGCCAGGTTAACACTTCTTTTGAGCAGAGGAAACTTTGTCTAAGTGGCAAAGTCTATTCCCTATCCCCTTGCTCAGAACCATTCCTCCAGTAATTATTTTCCAGTCATTTAACATCTGGCCCAAACAAACAGATTTAGTAGGAATTTCACACCAGGAACAAACACAGGAAACCAAGATCCTACTCTAACGCTACTGAAGGGTATGTCATATCCATGAGGCCAGTAAAACAGAACCAAGCTGCAGCAGCAGAGACCTCAGCCATCTCAATTCAGTCAGGTCAGCACTTAATTTATTACAGTAACAAACACACTTCTCCCCACCTTAATAGAAATGCCGTTTTAACAAAGGTTTCCAATCAACTACACCTTGCACGCGTGCTGCAGTTTTGCACATGCAAAGGCTGCACATAAAAATGAACCTCAGACCATTGCATTTAAATTTGGGATATCCACAAACAGTTGCCTGGCCCTGTGTTTCAAGTCCAACACCACACCCCGTTGAGCCAACCAGGGACAGTTCAGGACTGGCCTTACCCAATGCTCCCCAAACCCCCACAGGCTGGTACTGCCAGCACAGAGGTAACATTGAAGGAGACTGAGAAAGTGCAACAGAACCACTCAACTCCCAGCCCAGGAGCCTTACTCATGCAGTTCCCTGCACTGCATATGCTTGGGGACAAGCTTGCTACACAGGAGAAAGGTTTATGCAATGACTTCCAGAAGAAAAGGGTATTTTCCATGCGTGGGAGAGGCCACAGGGTCTCCATGGACCACAGAAAATATGATCCAAGCGAGCTGCAGCATCTAAATATGCACAACTGTCAAACTGCATTTAGGAATGGCTTTTTGTTTCTCTTCAGCTTTGCTGAAGTCTTCTAATTTTTTTTCAAGTGGTCACATTAAAAGGGAGAAAACATCTGGAAAGTGAAAACAAGAAGTTCTGCAGTGTCACAAATGAAACAGATCACCGGTTAAATAAATGTTTGGATGGCCAGGAGAACATCTGAGAGTCCCCAGCAGTTCCTCCACAATAGCTATCTACTTTTCACAAAAACTATAAACGTGTTCTGAACTGAAACAGGACTTGTTCAACCAAATTCTTAGAGAAGCAATGGTATATAGCCACGCATGACCTTTTGTAACCTATTAAGTGTCTCCTCATTGTCCATTTGATCCACTCCCTGGCTATTTTATAACAGTATGTGGTATTACTATTTGTTACGTTTGCATACTGCCTTCTCTGCACTTCTCCCAACATTGACAAATACATGCTTTAGCCCTCACCTATCATCAGCTAGATGCCTTTCAGTGCTGCCACCTGCAATTAAAGACTTTAGAATTAACCATCTCCCCCGAATCTAGCCTAAAGTATTTGTGTTGTTATTCCAACCTGATCACACCCCTCTTCAAAGAAGTCATTTGACCTGTCCCCAGCACTTGGAGAAACTCTATTCTCTGTTAGGTACCTGAGCTTACGGAAAACTAAGCATGCCTGTAACGTGCAGCACCCACCAGCAGACCCCACGCCAGCCCAACCCCAGCGGGCAGCACCAACCATGCCAGCCCAATACATACCCTTCTTCCAAGTCACGCAGCAGCTGCCACTGCTTCCCCCTTCCCTCAGCACCAGGGAGGGTCAGGGCTCAGCCACACCGGACAAGACGATGGCTGAGCTTCGCCTGTCAGCACACACGCACCACCACAACCCCAGCAACACAGAAACACAGAGGTTTAAACCCACCTGCCTACAGGTTTTCATGCAAAACCTGCCAACAGGAACTTTTCCAGCATCTCAAATTGGGAAATAGGTGTCACTAGCAGTAAATCCTTAACCCCACCGGAGTCCCCCTCTGTAAGCCCTTGCATGTTTTATATGCACAGTAGTTCTCAGCTGAGCATTAAATGAGTATTTGTGCTCTGGGGTGCTGGGTTTTTTTTCCTTAATGAGTCATAGGCCTTTTCTTAAAAGTTTGCTGGAACACATAAATGTGACACTAGAGATGTAGTAAAACTACTCAAAAAAACAAGGAATTAAGTTTCCAACAATGTTAAATACTCCAGCTGGAAGAGATACATAACTTACTCAGCCGTTTTCTAGTGCTCCTCTGTCCCATGGCACAGCAACAAACAAGGCTGTGCTGATAGGGAGTTAAAACAACTGTGAGGTTAATAGGAAAACACATACCACACAACAGAAATACCTGTCTGAATGTAGAAAAACAAGGGACAAAATTCACCTCCAGAGACAGCATCCACACAGGTTACACAGTGAAAAATTGCATAAAAACCCAGCCAAACACTGACGTTTATTGGCTGATCATTAGCACATCTGCCTATTTTGTTAAGAACTGAAGGCTGGTCCTGCTCCCAAATAAGCCAACAGGAATCCTGCTGCCAGCCTCAGGAGCTGTCACGCCCCTGGAGCATCTCCAAGCAATGCCACATCACAGCCTCAGGTACCTCTGTCCTGTCAGGACTTGAACCTTCAGGCAGTTGAATGCAACCCTCCAAAATGAGCCTTTTAAAACTTGTAATAAAAACTTACAGACACCATGCACATTCCTGCATTTCTTCCTTTTTGCTGTTTCAGTGTTGCTTTATATCATACATTCCAAGCCCAGCGAGGAGGCACTTCATCCAGGATGGGCTCATAAAATTTTTTTAAAGAATAAAAAAATAAAATATCAAGCACTACATCATACTCTAAGAGACAACTAGTTTCTCCAGCCACAGAAAAAGAAATTATTTTGGACACAACTGATGCCGACAGCAGAACCTCTCCACTTTGGCAGGCTGCGAGACAAAGCACAGATTTTAAGGCACCATGGGAGCAGCTGCACCTGCAGGGCAAGGGACCCAGGGCACAGGGTCCCACCAGATCCCAACACCTTCACCCTGACAAGGACAGCTACCCAAGCACTCGGCTGGCAGGCAGGCAGCCCTCGTTGGATGGCACTGCAAGATTACATCCTCAGCCAGTGCCTGAGCTGGGTCCAGGGCAAAGGAGACACCCCTCCAGTGCCGCAGGGCTCCAGGTGCTGCTGAGAAAACCCTCCCCCCCAACTCTGCCAATGTGCTGTGTAACACTGTCCTGCGATAGCTTCTGGGACGTTATGATCTAGGTAGGAGGCCAAGCCCAGAGCTTACTACATTTCTGCAAAACTGTTCCAGTTTTAGTATAACTCTTCAGTATATCACTGCTGTTTTATTTTCTTTCCATTGCTGAACAACCCTTTTAAACATCTGAAAATCACTTTGCCAGATTTTTTCCTTTTTTTTTTTTAAAAATAATCGTTTTAGTATTTGGCAAATTTTTATGCTTTGAGAAGGCTTTCTAAACATCCAATATTCGCACGGCTGTAACAGAGACGTTTACATCCTGATTTATCAACTGTGGATATTAAGGATTTCAGCCTAGACCAATATCTCTGCTGCTACCACCAAGACATCAGCAGAAGCACACAAAGTTGTATCACAGATTTTAAATGTAAAAATGATACAACTTCAGGGAAATTTTCCACTAAGAAACATCAACTTCAATCACGTTGTGACTACAGCTACTTTGACAGTTAACCTTGTTCCTTCACAACAGGGTCACATTTCTACTCTGCAAAATACAGCGGCCACAGAATCCATTAAATGATTTACTACCAATTCACACACCACCCTGTACAAATTTCCAGTGCATGATTTAACATCAAACTGGGACATTTGCACACAAATCTTTGCAGAAGACCAGGCACAGAGGCTAGGTAAACAGCTGCCAATACAAGTTAAACTCCACTAGAGAATAATTTTTTACTTTGAATCTTCCTTAGGATGTCTCCCCCGAGCCTCCTAAGAGGGCAATATCTGGGGTGGGTTGTTTTGGGTTTTTTGCACGTGGTAATCACAGGGGAAAGGATGTGTATAGAAGCCTGATGTTACTTCTGGGAATTTGAGAGCCTTTTACTTGAGGAATGCAATACAGACCTGGCTTGGAGCTAGACACAGAGACCTAAAAAATCAGCAGATCTAATGAACTGCTCAGTATTGCATGCAACAGCCCCACAGGTCTGCTATCACCAGCAGCACAGCACACTCCAAACCAAACTGCAACACGGGCTTTACTCAGCCCTTGAAAATCAGTACCCTTTCCACAAAGATACAGACTCTGAAACAGGTGAAAAGAAACTTCCTTCTCCATATGCATTTTGCATGTAAACGATCCCCTTTACTTCAGACTCATAGAGCTGGGTGGTTCGTCCCTTCCCTGCCCCCTTGGCACACTGCTCCATCACCCTGTGGCTCAAAAGTAATCAGGCACGACATTCACAGGGGTACACACGCAGGTACATTTCCCAAACCATAAGGAGGCAGGAAAGGGTAACAATTAAACCAGGAGTTACTACACCACAGCAGTGCATGTGCCAGCTCTTGCATTACACACCCAAATCTCTATCTGAAACCTCACCTACAGTAGCACTAATAAAACAGATGGTGGTTCTTTGGATGTCACCATCCCCCCTCCACACGCAGTACTTCTATAACAATGCAGAGAAAACCCAAGAGTAAAAGCACAAACAACAAAACCAAGAAAAAAACATTTGCCATCAAATACTCCTGTTCAGTGTTGAGTTTCCTGCAACTGAAGGTAAGAAAACAGTTCTCCCCATTAATAACACGTGCTACTGTGCAAGTTTAGTCACACATTTTAAATGTAAAAATGTACGTTTTGTACATTACATGCATCTAGTACTTAATAAAACAAACATTTATATTCCACATCTCTCCCCCCCATTGTTATATATGACATGGTTTATCACCTCCCAAATTCAGAGAGCAGAGAGACTCACAAGCATGCGCACAGCTAGCAGGGATGCCAGAAGCTGTCTAGGAGCACTCCCACACCCTTCATAGGACATTTCATACCACAGAAAGAAAAAAAACAAAAACAACAAACCACCACACTTATTTTTTCCAGCTCTGTTGATTTGTGTCATTATGCTTACTTTTTGCATCCTCTTTGTTGTCCAGAATTCATTGTACATCCTCTCCCTGCCACCTCCCAACTCCTTTCACCCCTTGGATGACCCTCCAGCTACAGGCTTTCCTTATTGCTATTTCATTATTTTCTTGGCTCATTCAGCCCATCATTCACCCTCTTCCCCCCCTCCTCTACTCCCATGCACACAGGCACATGCAGCAGCACCATTCACGCTCCCCTTCACGCACACATGGCCTGCACCGCCTGTTGTCTCTGTGTAGCATCAGTGAGAGGAGGACAGCAGGCTCCCGGTAGCCATGAGCCACCAGGATGCTGCTAATTCACACGTACCCCAGCACCTCCCACTGCAGCAGCTCTTGCACCTTCCCCAGTGAACAGACACCTCCCTAGTCTGAGCGCATTTCTGAGGGCTTTCTTGCACTTCAGCTAAAAAAGGCCAACTACTCTCAAATCAGTTTCATCAATATATTTTCCAGCTGTAACTGGGAGATTAGCAAAACCAAACTCTGAAGCACATGACCGGTTTGAACACTTCAGGAGACCACATCATGTAAGTTTACTTCTATTTAGATGTTTGCCTCAAAGGCTCATATGTGGCGAAAAAGAAAGAATTTTTCATGGGACAGACTCAACTGCAAAAGCTGAACGATCTCAGCTACTTATCAAAGCTGAATGGATTTCTAGGCCCAGATAAAGAGAAATACAAAGTAATTCCCAGACAATAAATCTTTGCTAATTTCCAAAAACAGCATGATGTAGCAATTGTTACCTCTACTTTGATATGAACAGGAAAAAAATCTAATATTTCACACACAAAAAACCAGAAAATCCTAAGACTTAAAAAAAAAAAATCACTTTAGCAAATATCTCAAGTGTTCAGGTCACTAACTGCAAGCTCACCTGAATTTCATTCAGATTTTCAATTTTCATCTTTAAGCAGTGCAGCTTCTAGGAATTTAGCACTGTTACCTGTCCTGATTTTTATCTCACTTGTATACACACCCTTCTGTCACATCACCTGCACAAAAAACCTACAAGAACATACAGCTCTGAACTCACGAGCGTACTGTAGGGCCCAAAAGCCAGTCCAGATTTGCATGGATAACTATATATGTAAGGGGCAGAAAGGGCCTGGCCAGGATCTAGTTCTTCCTTTCATCTACCCACCAGGCCAAAGGCTTTTCAACAGGACGTTATCAGCAGTGTTTCTTGGTGGTGCTCCAAAAAATGTGTGCTGGTACTACAGGGTGGCTTTCTGGAAAGATCCAGGAGCTCACAAAAGTCAAGCCTACTTGTTAGGTTAAGAACAGGCTTTTGCTAGACAGATGACTTACAGTTAGTAGCAGAATCCAGACTTTGTGTCTCATTCTGAGATACCAACAGATCCCTGCTTTGCCTGGTAAACCTCCTACAGGGTACCAAGAAAGGGGCAGTTTCCCTCAGGGTGGGGAAGGTCAGACAAAGGTGCCTGTAGAAGACAAGAAAGGTGACAGCTCTCTGTGATGGGGACTGCTTGTTTCTCACGGAGGCGTACCACATGTGCTATGAACTTGCTGTATTCTGCATATCAAATGGAAGAGATATGAGGGTGAGGTGGCAGCAAGAGGCGGGGAAGACACTTGATGTGCAGAGATGGGGAAAAGCACCTTCAAAGGGCATCACACAGGGGTGTCAAAGGATGCCAGCGAGACTGCAAGCATCTCTCTCTAGACTTCGCACAGGCAGGAAGTAATCTGCATTACCCCTGCCCCCCTCATTTCATGGTGCCTTTTCCATCTCCTCTTTCGTTCAAGACTGTGAGACAATTAAGTCACTTCTTGCACTGGATCCTGCCACCCTGGCCAAGACGAGCAGGCAGCCCTTGTTGGGCAACAGCTGCAGCACAGCAGGGCTGCTGGGAGCACACGATTGGTGCCTGCACCCCTCTGTTGACTTCTTCCATTTCTGACAACATACCAAGAAAGCCACAGGACATACGGAGAGATCTCATTCAAAAACAACAGCCAAATCAGCAGGACTGGTCAACACAATGACATTTCCCTGCCCAGCACATGACAAGATGTAGGTTTACGGTCAGTCTCGCAAGTACTGCTTGACTCTGATGGGCATGCCAAAAATCCAGTTTTTGCCTTAAACTGTCTTTTTTAATACCTAGACAGACTGAAGAATTCTGCAAAATAAACAGAATTCAAGAGACTGTCCAACACCCACAAATATCCTGTTGATACCTCAGGATACACATTCAATTTAAAACATCCCTGAAACAAATTTGACAATTCACCTCGTCACATACGAATGCTCAGCTAAGAACAGTTATGAAAGTGAATGAAAGTACTTTTTATTACCTTTCTCCTCAGCATCCACCACTAAACTGAGTGCATTTACTAAACTGTCAGTACCTTGACAGGGGACAAGACAGGGGGTCTCAGTGGGCTGAGGACGAAGCAGTTTAGGTTGCATATGAAGCAGCTACAAGGGAATGAAGTCTCATGGCTTTACCCAACACAACTGCAGGCTGCTGCCAAAGGAATAGTCTCAGCCTCCCAGAGCCCTCTGCCTACACTGTCTCCATTGGGTCTGCTCCAGCCACCTCACTGACAGAGATAAATTGGAGCGGCTCACCAATCCGGCCCCAAACAACCCTCCCTCTCCCCTTCCTTCTCTGCAGGCTTCATTTTCTGTAACATCAGTGAGCGCACATGGCTGCAACATGCTGATGGGAGCACTTGGAAGTGGCAAGGTGCTACCTCTTAGCTGTGCAACTGGGGGTAGGGCAGATGAAGAGCACTCCTTCTGCAGCACTGTCATCTTCAGTCAGACTAAACCAACTGCGGAAGGGAGTTTTCCTTCTCTCTATAGATGCAGTGAAGCCTGCTGAAAGGAAGGGGAGGACGGAGAAGGTGATGCAGCACAGCAGAGCTCCCAGCACAGAGCAGTTCATACCAACATGGGCAGAGACGGTCATCAGTCCCTCAGACCTGCTGACTTGCACACTACTTGGCTCCCCTGGAGCCTCTCTGATGCTCAAACCTTGCACATACCCCCCCATCACGTATTCATCTACTCCAGACTACAGGTTTTCCCTGGAGCAGAGCAGTGATGTGTGGGAGAGAAGCCAAGGACTGCCAGCACAAGCATGGTTAGGGGAACACTCAAGCTGACCCACAAATAGAATGAAGGTAGAGTAGTCCTTCCCACAAGACTGGTTAGTCACTTGACTTCAGTTTCAAAATAAAACACTGCTCAATTTTTCAAGGTTGTTTTTTTGGGATTTGGGTTGGAGGGGTGGCAGGCAGAATGCAAGAAAATTACTGGTGTGCTCATATAAACACTTACTAGACAATTGAGCTCCTCTAATTGAGAAGCATCAATCCACCTCCTCTGGTTCCTCTACCTTGTTAAGACTATTGGCTCAACACTTCTGTTCTCCATGGGCATCACAGAACACCCCACAATATTGCCTTCAGAGCATGCCAGACACCAGTGCTAAGGGAGCGAATGCGTAAGCAAAGACTTCAGCTGTAGTATGTGGAAGCTGCTATGCAAATGGGTGCATTTCTCCTTGCTTCCTTTTATTAACATTGTTTAAGACCCTCTCAAACAAGTCTAACTAAATAAGCAGACTTCCCCCCATGCTGTTCTGGCTCTCCTTGTCTGTGACCCATCAGCCTGCAGTTGCTCCTGCCAACCCCTCACGCGCTTGGCTCAGCATTCACCTCCACGGGTGATCTGAACCAGAAATGCAGGATCAAGCCCACCAGGATTTATCCAAACCGCAATAACTCACAGAAATCAACTTTCTCTTTTAAAGCCCCCCAGTTTTCTGGGTTTCATCTGCTTCCAGGGTGCAAGTCACAGCAGCACTTCTTTGTGCAACAATGTACAACAAATGCCTACAGAGCAGCTGGTACATATGCTCTCACAGTATAAAGGCACAAGCTCACTACAAGGGATGCATCTGCTGAGGTTCAGGGCATGCTGCAACACGTTGCTACAGAATATACCTGCAAACAGTGACACTCAAAACAGGCAAATTCTTATCAAGCAAAACCCACCCACAACACAACATTCCCCAGAGCTGCTCCTGGAGTCCCTGATTGCACACCCAGCTTCCCTGGCCACTGCAAACCCCTCTCAAGAGGCTCAGGACAACTATAACTTGCTTTTCTGAATACATCTTATTTCTCAGTCTCTCACTGTATATCCATAGAGATTTTGAAGGTAACATTTCCTTGCAGTTTGTGCATTAATGTGCCCTCCTTCAGCTTTTCCACATACTCAGAAGTGAACAATTACTGTCACTCAGCCAGTGAGGAGTACCATGCCAGGTGCCAGGCCCAGCAAACGATGCAGTGGATGAACATCAGCTTTTTTACCAGCCCCAGATGGAATGGAGGGAGGCAGTAAGCACTGTGGTCAGCTTCCTTTGTCTGGGTACAAGAGACTGTAGAAACTATGCTACTGCAGTTCACAGAAAGGTTTTCCTAGTAGGACAGGGTACTGCTCCCTTAGCTACCTCTGCTCATCAGTCCAGGTCTGTCCCACTACAAGTTTATCCCAGACACTTGCAGGGAGCCCTGCAACTCCCACCTTCCACGCAAAGCACACTAGCGCTGTGCCAAAAGCGGTCTGAATCCTCATGTCTAAATCAGCAACCAGGTATGCATGCCTCCATCCTCAGCAATGGTCACATTAATCAGAAATCACAGAGAGAGCGCTTCTCCCCCATGCCCAGGCAGCACACAAAGGCACAGGTAACTGTCCTCTCAAAGGCCACAGATGGGGGCTGGCTCATCCACAGCCACTCATCTTCCGAGGTCTCTTTCTCCCTCCTCTGCCAGGAGCTCTCATACCCCTATGTAATAGCCCTCATCCCTCATTCAAGCAGGGGACAAACTGCTCCAAGGGCTGTCCAAGTCTGGCAGTCACCTGGCTCATCTGTGGTCTCCAGCACAGGAGAAACAGGGCAGTATTTCCATGCTCCAGGATCATCTTTCAAAGGCGTTTTGGCCTTTTCCATACAGTACAAAGCAAGCAAGAAGGGCGCTTAATCTAAACTAGCGTGACTAACAAGATGTGTTCACTCATTTCAAGAGGTTACTTTTGTTCTATAAAGAAGCAACAAAAATTCGGGAGATAGCAGGCTGATGTAGCCTCAAGCAAGGGCAGCAGGCTTTGCTCTCCCCCAAACTCCCCTCCTGCCCCAGGGACAGCACCGATCCCCAACAGCCTTGTGCGCTGAGCGGACCCTGCAAGGCCTTGCGGGAAAGAAACGATGCTGGGGTCCCACGGGTACTCCGAACTAGCACCAAGATTTTATTGAACGAGGCACTAAAGATTGCTTCACGGGCCATGCTCATCATCCATAAAAGCTATCACAGGCGGCCTAAGAGCACAGCTGAAAACGCCACAGGCTCAGTGATGCTAGAGGTTATCTGTGAAGCTTCAGCAGCCCCAGAGGAAGGGAGGCAAACGGGAATCACCATAAGCCCCAACAGCACAAACAGCTTCTGTTAACACCTCAGACAAGCTCTCAAGTGGAAAGGGAAGCACCACACGTCCTGGCAAACTATGTAAGGAATAGCCGGGACACAGATCAAACACTAGGAACGAGCTCCGGCACAAGCACTTCTGACACCAGTCAGACGGACAGCGTTGGCGGCGATAGGCGCTGCCGCAGGTGCCTGGTCCAGAGCAGCGCCGGGCATCCCCTGCTCCCTTCTGCCCAGCCAACCCACCCCCCCCCCCGCTGCGGGCAGGCCCCGCACCCACCCCACCCCCCGCAGCCCACCCTGGCTGCTCGGTCACCCACTCACCGAAGTACTCCTTCTTCATGTGCATCTCCAGCTCCTTCTCCAGCTCCAGCGTTAGCGCCTCCAGCCGCCTCTCCGCCTGGCTGGGGCCGCTCTCCCGGCACGGCGTCACCTGGTAGGGGAGCTTGAATTTGGGAGCCGAAGCGGAGCCTTTGGTCGGGCTGTAGGCGTAGGGGGGCACTGCCTCGGGGGCGGCGGCCGGGTGCTGCTGGTCGTGCCGCGGCGGGGACTGGGCGTGGATCTTGTGGTAGATGTCCCCCAGCTCGGGCACGGCGCCGTCCTCCTGCAGGCCGGGCCCCAGCAGGGAGGAGCGGGGCGAGGGCAGCTGCAGCTCGGGGTAGGCGCTCATGGAGCCGCGGGAGCTCCGCGAGCTCTGGCTGGAGATGCTGGAGCGGGGGCTGACCACGGCGGCGCCCGTCGCGCCGCGGCCCTCGGGGCCGCAGAGGCTGGAGCGGGGGCTGGCCAGGGCGAGCCCGGCGCCGCCCGCCCCCTCCGGCTCGGCGCTGCCCGGCGGGCCGTACCTGGAGTCCGAGTAGCTAGAGCGGGGGCTGGTGGTGCAGGAGTACTGGCTGGCGGTGCTGGAGCGGGGGCTGGCGTGGCGCTGGTCGTAGCCCATGCTGATGCCGCTGGTGCGGTTGCTGCTGGGCTTGCTGCCGCCGCCGTCGTAGCTGGTGAGGCTGGCGCGGGGACTGGAGTGCTTGCTGGTGTCGCTGGCCGTGCTGGCGTAGCTGGAGCGGGGGCTGAGGGCGGCGCCGTCGTACTGCACCAGGCTGGCGCGGGGGCTGCCGTACTTCTCCTGGCCGGGCACCACCAGGCTAGAGCGGGGGCTGGAGAACTTCTCGTAGGGCAGCGCGGCCGCGCCGCCCAGGCTGGAGCGCGGGCTGGAGAACTTGCCGTGCTCGGCGCCGGGGCCCGGCGAGGCGGCGGCCAGGCTGGCCCGCGGGCTGGCGGCGCCGTACTTGCCGTCCGGGCCGCCGGGCGCCCGCCCGCCGCCCTTGGCCACGTAGCCGCCCTCGTAGGCGCTGCCCGCGGCGTAGCGGTAGCCCTCGGCCGAGTAGCGCTTGCCCTTGTCGGCGAAGCCGCTGTAGCAGGGCAGCGCCACCTCGGAGCGGGTGCACAGCCCCTCCTCGCAGCACGGCGGCCCCGCGGTCGGTGGCGGCTCGGCGGCGGCGCGGCCGTTGGCGGCGCGGAGCGGGGCGGCCGGCGCCGCGGGCGGGTAGGCTTTGCCGCAGGGGGCGGCGGCGGGGAAGGCTTCGGCGGGCGGCGGCGGCGCGGCGGTGCCGTTCATCTTCCGGCCCCGCTGCTCCGCCGTCATGTGGGCGGCGATGACCCGCTTGGTCTCCTCCAGGTCGGGGTGCAGCGCCAGGTCCCGGCGGCCGCCCCGGCCGTAAGGACCCTCTGGGCAGGGCTCGTAGAGGGACAGATCCTCCATGAACTTGGTGGCCTTCAGTGCCATGTCCTCCTCGTACTTCTCCATGCTCGGCCGAAGCCCGGCGGCGCGGGGCGGGGGAGGGCCGGCGAACTCTCTACGGAAGCGCAGCCCGGAGCGAATGAAAGGTGGTGGGGGAACAACACAGACCCCCCCCCCAAAAAAAACGAAAGCAAGCCCCTTCCCGGGGTCCTGGCGGGGCAGCGGCGGGACGCGGCTCCTTCTCCGGAGGGCTGCTCGGCGGCGAGCGGGCGAGGCGGCAGTCACCTCGGCGGCATCCCCGCGCCGCGGCGCTCGGCTCGGTGCGGCCGGGTTCCCCGGCGGAGCGCGGCGAGCAGAGACGAGGAAGCCCCTGTGTCACTTTCCAGCCTTAAATAAGTTGCTCGGTCCAGTCAATGGCGCGCTGCGCGGAGGAATTTGCGCTCGGCGGCTCCCTGCCCCCGCCGCCCCCGGCCGGCCGCCCCGCGGCGGGGCCGCGGCCCGGCCCGCACCCCCGGGCGGGGGGCGAAGACGGCGGCCGGCCCGGAGGGGCTTTGCGGCGCGGCGAGCGGAGCGCGGGGCGCGGCGAGGCAGGGACTCCTTTGTGTGGGGCAGGAATGCGAGGAAGGAGACTGGGCGCTGCGTCCCGCTGGAATGTAGTTAATGCCGGAGCCAAACAATGATTTTCACCGAGTCAGTCAGGGAGAGGGCGGCCGCGGCGCTGCTTGGCGGCGGGGTCGGCGGCTTCCCCTCCGCGCCGCCTGCTCTCCTCCTCGGCCGGCGCTCACCCAGCCCGGCCCGGGGCTGGCGGGCGGTGCCGCCGCTCGCCGCGGACCGGGAGGCGGCGGGGCTGTCACCGCGCCCCGGGCCGCCGCGGGGCGGGAAGCCGGGGGCTGAGGGAGCGCCCCGCGGGAAGCCGCGCACCCGGCGGCCTGTCAGGGCGGGAGGCGCCGCGCGGCCGCCCGCGGTTCCCGCCTTCCGGGGGGCTGCGCCGCTCGCGCCCCCCGACTGGAACTTTCCGGCGGGACCCGCGGCCTCGTCCCGCCGCGGGAAGGGGCGGGCGGGGCAGCGCGGGCCGGGGGCGCGGGAGCGGCCCCGCTGCTGCCAGCCGCTCACCTGTGCGACGTGCGACGCCCCCAGCACTGGCCAGCAGCCGCCGGACCGGCCTGTGCCGCAGCACGGCAGCTGACAACTACTTGCAGTTACTTAGTTCGGGGTTTTTTTAAAGGCAGCGCTAAAGACATATGATAAACATATCGCGGCCTAAAGCAAGCCACAAATTGATGCGTGTGTAAAAAAGCATGCTACTGTCTGTGTAGCTTTGCAAGAGCCTCGGCTGTTGAATCAGTAGCAAACGAGACCCAGCACCGCTCGCCCCTTACCTCTGCGCAGAGAAAGGCTGTTAGAAAGCAACACCCCGAAATAGCAATTGAACGGAGACCCTCGGTACCACACCACAGCCTATGGTAAATTCTTTTGCAACCAAGCTGCAAACCCCTGATAGTCATTTGTGTCGCTAGCAGAAATGCTGGTGAAGCCCTAGCAGTAGGTACCTGAGGGGTGCCCTTACACAGCTGGGTGCCCAGCACCCCACCAGGAAAGAAATACGTTGCAAGTTTGAGCTGTAGGCACTCTGCAGGGCCAGGAACATTTTATCCTGTTATCATACCTAATTAAACATTAAAAGCAACTGTGTACTCAAAAATGTCCCCAGCTGTGGGAGGGCAGTTGATTAGCAATCTGTTTGTTTGTGTGTGCAGGGGGGGACAGGCAGAACAAAAAAAAAAAAATAAAATCAAAGAAACCATGTAAAGTTGCAGACCAAGGCCTGAAAAGCAAATCTGTTAGATGTGGGCGACTGCCAGTGTGAACACATGTGTGCAAATACAACCGGTCTTGAGAGTCAAGTGCTCTTTTCTAATATGCGTTCACATCTTTTGTTGCACTTTTTGCTGATCTCCTAAAGAAGCTGTTACCATGTGCTCCTGCAGCTTATTACTTGTGGAACGTTGCATATCACCTTTAGTCTGCAGGTGTGTCAATGGCCAAAAGCGCCTCTTGCAGCTGTGTGTCCTGGTGCGCACCATCGCTGCTCCAGCTAACAGCGTGGGTCCGCAGCGCCGGCAGCGAACACGCCACGGCACCGAGCGGGGTCAAAGCGGCGGGGTCAAAGCAGCACGTCAAGTGCCATCCCGTTCGAGCTTTGGACTTTCTGGTAAAGCTGGTAAAGACACAAACTGTGCTGTTAGCCACGGAGCATGGGCATGTAACCACTGAGAACAAAGAGAGATTCCTTCCACAGAGCACATGGGAAATGGCCGTTAACTTCAGCCCTCACGTACCCCACCTGTGACTCCAGCACAAAGGTGGTCTGGGGCAGCAGGTGTCCCATGGGCTGCTGCCTTCAAGTGTCCTGGTGCAGCGCTCCTTCTTCAATCGTTCCTGGGGCCTGCACTAGGATGTTCTGTCCTGTTACGACTTCAAACTACTCACTGCAAATTTTTATAAGGTTGTCTTCATGAGAGACTAGGAGAGGCTCATGGACAACCTGGGAACCTGAGCCATCAGAGCACATGTAAAGAAAAAATAATTTAAGTTTTTGTTTTGTTTTTTTTTTTTTTAAAAAATACAAGAACGGATAACTTTACTATTAATCTAATGGAGTGGGTAGGACATATTGGGAGGCCCTGCCTGTGTGCTCATGCAAGGCAGCATTTTGAGCCACTATCTCTGCTGCAGTAGCAGCTGCAGAGCTGCTGCTGTGTGAAGTCAGAAGTGCACACTGCAGCAGGAGCTTGTGCTTCTGCAGCTCTGTCCTTCCGAGCCACAAATCTGCCCTTGCTCCACCTTTGAAGGCAGCACAGTTTGAACTGCTGCTGCTGCCAGCAGGTAGCGAGTTTCTACGGTAAGCCTCTTGGTACGTAAGTCATTAAGAAAAACACGTGCTTCGTTGAGTATGAACTCATTGGAAAAACATACTCAGGACCGAGAGAATCTGAGGAATCTAAGGAAACAGCCCTTTTTAATAAGCAATGTGGATCAAATGATAAAAATCACTTACTTTTACTGTTGAAAGGCTACGCTCAGTAAGTAAATCCTCAAAGCCAGGCCCAGCCTAGCCTGCTGCAGCCCTGGGCAGTGTCCCTGCACGATGCTGCCGTCTCAGCCCGGCTGCAGGGGCCCTACTACAGACCCACTCTTCACCAGTACATTGTACTTCATAATGAACATAACATTTATCCACACTATAGCCACAGATGTAGCCCACATGGGTGAAATAAATACGTTTGCAGTGGCACATAGCACACTCAAGCACTGCTGCATGTCTCCTAGAGGACCGTACGTGCCGGGCTGTGCAGACAAAAAGTGTGGAGTTAAGGCTGCTGTTGCGGTAATAGGTACCCCCGTCATTCTGTTACACATAAGAAAACCCAAAGTACTGGTCAATTACAGCTTGACAATCCTGACAGGGTTTTCTCTCCACCTTATTTTAAATGCATTTGCTTAATTTAAACAACCAGCTGTAAAATGTATATATTGCAAAAAGACTCACACTTCTGCAACTAAGAGCACAAAAGCTGTCACGGAGTATTATAAAAGCTGAACTTCGTTTCTTAATTTAGTGTGGTAATCCTTACACCTGAATTTAAGTTATATCAGTAAATGAGATGTTAAGGAAAGGCAGCTGCTTCTGCTAAATAAACTCCTTTGTCTAAGACTTAAAGGGAGCAAAAAAGCCAGGTGGAGTTATTGATCTGTGAATATCAGCTGGCTGGGCCTCACAAGCAGTGCACTCCTGTTTCTTCTAATTGCCAGTGCCTTCAAGGAAACGCTGCCCAAGCCAACAGGCAGGGAGACCTGATGGTCTGCTGGGGATTGTGTCTCCCAGAGTTGCAGACGGTTTATTACCAACAAAGCAGAGAATCTGCAAATGTATGAATTCACCGGTGATACTTTAGCCCTATTGAAGACAAGGGCAAAAATCCCACCGCCTTGCGTTTCGGTGTACGTTGTACCAGATGCAGTTTTACTGACACAATGCAGGAGGGGGTTCTTTGTCTCACTTCATCTACTTAACAATTTGAAGCTGCTGCACAGATTTGCTTATTGAATTGGATGCTACCTCATTTTTTGCAATTTGCCTCCTCTCCAACATTAAGAAAACAATTAAATTATACCTTCAAGTCCACAAGGTAAATAAGACTTATTACTTGGGGACTTACTGTTTTGATTTCCAGTTTAAAAATTGATTGGTTTCTTGGTGAGGAATGTAATGACTATTCTTTTTGTCTGGTCTGTTTTAAGTCAAATTGAAAAAAAAAAAAAGAACGAAACAACAGGAAAAAACTTGTGAAATTCATACAAAAATTATGCTGAAGAATGTTTTTTATTTTGGAAGGAGGGAGCCTGAAGTTTTTATTTTCTTTGACACAGTAGCTGTATTGTGTTTTATATTGCATTGTTTTGCTTGTTTCAGTTCTGTATGTTAATTTATGTTGTGATAACTAAGTATAAGCAAGATTTTTGGAATATGAAGTTTGGATATTAATGTGCATTTGGACTTGGGTGACTTTTCCTTATGTGTTTTTAAAAATACTCATTTGCAGTTGATCACAACTTTTAAAAATTGAAATTACTGAATGTGTTTTAGGGCACCATCTTCTGGTAGACCGGACATACTGTATTTGAAGGGCTACCTTTGCTAGGCACAACTATTTCAAGTATTTTTGACTAACACTACTCTGCAGGCTTACAGGTCATTTCTCATTCTAAATCTGCAATAAAACACTATTTAACATTTTTTACATTCTTCTTATTCATTGCAAATGCAGCTATTCACTGCGCTGCACAAATGTAAGTTGGGACAGAGCCTGTAAAATTCCAGTCACAACAGGCACTTTGTGAATGTGCTAGGTTAGCCAGACAACATATGTCCAAGCGCTTACAATTAATAGACCATTTATGTATCTTATTTCTTTTATAGTTTCGCCTTCCACTTCTCTTACATATTTCAGAAAATAACACTTCTGGCCAAAGCAGTTTATTGGCTCATGTGCACATGGGCTTAGTCATACTTCCTTGCAATCGCAGGGCATAACCACTGTATATTCAAACACAATCATTTAGCTTAACAAAGGCCATTACATTTGCATAAATACACAATTTAGTAGGCCAGTTCAATTAGCAGTGCA
The DNA here is from genome assembly GCF_015220075.1 of Falco rusticolus. Lineage (NCBI taxonomy): Eukaryota > Metazoa > Chordata > Aves > Falconiformes > Falconidae > Falco > Falco rusticolus. The sequence continues at coordinate 10,704,210 of NC_051201.1, read as the reverse complement.
CCCGCTTAGTACTTTTAAAGAGGTCCTAGGCTATAGAATTTGTTATTTCAGAGACTTTGGAAATATAAAAACAAACCTGGGACTCTACAGAGCTAAAATTTTTTTGATGTGATAAAAAGAAAGTCCTGGTTACAACATGCAAATTGTCGTCTGCCAAAGCAATCAGATAGCGTTAGTGCATTTAATACAAAATAGAAACACTGTGCGAGGGTCAGACTGCTATACACGTGGCCCCCTCTTCTCTGCCAGTGAAAAGTACCAGACCAACTGTGTGCGCCTCTTTGCACCCATTCAAGAAATAAGGCAGGCTGTGAGCGCTGACCTCCTGACGACAACACAACACACTTCAGCAATGATGAGAAGGATCATTTCAGCAGAGAGGACATTGTTTTGTTGAGAACACCAGTTACATTTACATTTCATGGTATTTTCCATATAAAATAGTATTATAGAGATAACACTTGTTAACTGAAAATAATGAACACATTTGCAAGCAGCACAGAGCTGTTCCATAAGCCATGGCACTAATGAAGGCTGGTCTCCTACAGGTCTGTGTTCTGCATCCTCTGCATTCTCTAGCTTGTAATCTCTTCTCCAGATCCCCAGTTACACTGCAGTTCTGCCACCCACTTGGTGCCACAGACCTCTCTCACTGCTACAGGACTTAGCCTGGCCCTCGGCCACTCTTTACCTCCAGGTTCCTCCCACCATATTCACCTATATCCCTCAACAGACTTGTCAGTGTTCTGTCTCTGGCACTCCTCCTCTACATCATCTTTAATTTTCCCCCAGGTCCACCTACATGCTGCCTTCTCTCTGTCCCCTTTGCAGTATTATCCACAGCTCCTAGCAGCTTCCTAAGCTTCTAGTTAGGTATCTTAGCCGCCCTTTCCACCCCTTGTGCACTCCTGCTACCTCCAGTTATCACTGGTTTGATGTGCAAAATGCAGGTAACTCCCCTGTGGACTTGTATACAGACCCCCCAGCAGCTAGCTGCACGAGTACCACAGCTACAAAGGCCAAGTGCTGCTGTAGAAATCTGTCTCTCCTTACCTACAGCCACTTACTTACCTGTAAAATTGCAGTAGCTTTGAGATCACTAGTTAGCTGCTTAATGTTTGCAAGTAGCTTCCAATGGTGCTGGAGAGGACTGGTAGAGCAATTCCCCCGGTATCGTTTCTTTAGGAAATCATACTGAAAATTTTTCACTTTTGCTCACGTGAGTGAAGAAGTATGCTGATGAGAAAGACAAAGATAATGAATGTATCTAACCAGCAATTTTCTTCTCTTACTATATCAAGCTATATCTAGGAGTAAGTTTATTTACTTAATCCTATTCCTCCCTTAAGGAATTAAGGCCTCCAAATCAAAGCACTGAATTGCCTTCCCCTCCTATTCTTTTGCCTGTAGGTGTATGTTTTCTGTGATCATTCTGCTTAAACACTAGCCCAGAATAATCTCAGGCAAGCAAAAAACCAGATGTTTGACTTCTGTGAGATTTGTTTTATTACTTTGAGCCTAGTTTTGGCTTTCTTGCATATTCAGTATTTTAGGTGCACAAAACTGAAGGCTTCTTATAGCTGCAAAAAGAAGAAAGAAAAATCTCTACCTACAGGCACAGAAACAGGACATGGGGAAAAAAAACAAATTTATTTTCCTCAGTTTAGCGTTGATTCCATTTCCTAACCCCAATTTAAAATTTTGGGCCAGTAGAGATAAGGTTTGAAGCAGGTATCAATGGTATATAAGAACTGAACACAAGCCTACTTTATCTTCTGGGATCTAATAAATGGTTAGCAAGAGGTCTTTGTTGTAAAGTTCAGAACCTGAAATGGCACATCGATCTGCTTGCCAGCTGTCAAGAGTCACCAGGTCAGGAAAGCATGCATCTTTCTCCGTGGTTCAACAATGAAATGATTTCATAAAGTAAAACTTAAAATGTCACATAAAACTACTACAAATGTTAAATGGTTATCTACAGGTTAAAATTGCTCTTTAGGAAATGGGCTGGTACAAGGCTGTCTGTCATCATGGCCCCAAAAGTTCTTCCTCCTGAATTACTATCAGTTGCCCCTTAAGGATGACTCACTAGATGCTTTGAGAATTAGATCGGTTGCACTGCTGCTTTTTTATCTTTACAGTAAGAGTGTAGGAAGGTCATTACAAATTTCTTCACTGTAAGTCAGAGCAGCTTAACGAATCTCTAGTTAACTGTTGATTATCAGTAGTGGTCAATATTCCTTTCCATGCTCCACTGCAGAAAAGGGATATTGCACCAACAGCATACACAGATACTAGATACACTCTCTGCTGCATTTAACCACACTAAAATCTTACGCCTTTTTCCTTGTCCTTTTCATACAAGACATTCAAATTCACCGAGTAAAGAAAACATACATCAAGAATTAATTGTTACTATGAAAAGCAGCCAGAAAAGCTTATCTACATTAGAGAAATTTGCGTCAATATAAACAAACAACTAGAAAACTGTGTGACAGAACAGCCAATTTGTACCACTGCAAACAGCAATTTGTAGACTGATTTAATAAGCCTGGCTCAAAACTTGTTAGTGAAGACAGAGCCTACATTAGGCTTGCTAAGCTAAGGCACTGGGAAGAACTGATCCTCCATTTTAACATTTCAGTCTTGTGCCTTCCAACTATACTTCCTTCCATATCAATATTACTGCTATTAGGAGTTGAACAAATTGTCAGTTGAAAAGTGGCTTGCCTTTTTTTTTTTTTTTTTTTAATTACTTGAAAGCTTAATAAATGCTTCAATTTGTAATTTGCTGCCAAGGGCAAGACAAAATTTAAGTTGCAAAATTCTACATTAACATAGTGTTGGTGAGTAGTAGCCAATCAAGGATGTTCATACTCCCATCAGTTCTGAAAAGCAGTTTTTCATTCAGCACAAAAGCAGTTTGCATTTTCAGTGGTTCATTCAGTTTTGCCGAACTTAAGAACCGAATAGAGCAGCTGACACTATACCAAGTTTGTCCTAGGTTCTATAGAAGAAGCCTGTGTAAAGAAAATATTTTAAAAATTATTCACTTTGAAGTTTTTTACAGGAAGGATCTAGGAGCATTTTTTGGCCATCTAACTACTTACTACCCGGACAAGAACAGCACAATTACCTCTCCTAAATGCATCAGGACATAATTGTTTATGTAGTTAATTCTAGACTACCTTTCATGCTGCAAGCCAAATGATGATGCATCATTAAAATTACTTAACGGTTCTCTAAAACTTAACCTAACCAGTGCCCTGCAGTGGAAGCCCCCATCCAAGATACAATGCTTTATTAATTGTGAACATTTTTACAAGCCAGCCTTATCGACAGTTGTCTACTGCCCTAAGAAATTATGAGTATCTTCTTGGACAGCAGCATCTCAAATAGTTTAAGATATCTTTTGAGTACCGTCATCTTATGTTAAGACTAATAACTTAAGAAGTAGATGCCAGTGACACTGAATAGCCCTCCCCCCCCCTTTTCACCCCCAAATCTGTTAGTGTTGCATGTATTTCTATCCAGCTCATGTATCACTCAACTTCCAAGTCATGAACATGCTCAACTTCAGTAAAACTAAAAATAAAGTTACCAGAATTACAGCCTCTACTGATAAAACAATCAAGAGAGTTAGAAAGCTAAATTCCTGTATACCAACCAGTACAAGCTGGGAATAACAAATCCTTTCTGTAACATCTTATTTACATTTTTGCCTCTCAGTCTTCACTCATGCTGGCCAAGAAGCATCTAGCTCAAAAGGATTAAATTTCACAGTGGAATATTACGCCTTCAAACAAGCCATTGCATATGACTATTACTACCTAGAAGAAGAGAGAAAACGTTAATTGCATCATAGAATTGTAGTTTTGCACTGCACTGGCAATTTAACACTGGTGACAACCTGGCCTTCGTACTGGACAGAACCAGATGCATGAACCAAAGCCTAAAAAGGTGCTGGATTTGTTTTTTGTTACATTCTCCTCCTATACAGTTAACGTCTTGTTTAAAATTCACTGTTTGCGAACTGCACCAGAATAAATCTTGTCTGCTCAGTTCCTCTGCTCTGTAAGGCTAATGCTGCATACTTATCTGTGAATAGAAGCAGTTTTGGTTCATTAACACAAAGTTGTAAAGTAATTTCAGTACAGTGACAGAAATAGCTGATTAACGCATTCTAAGAATTAACACTGCTAGTTTTGAGAGCTACCAAAATAGTTAAACAAATGCAGTTTGTTTTTCTTTAAGATACTGATTCTAAACACTGAGCTTCTGTCCTATGCACAAAGTGTCATGTATGAAAGATCAGTGCTTCCTTCTTTCTGAGGGGTGAGGCGGTGAAAGCATGCGTGTGGTGGTGCAAATGCTCCAACTGAAGAGGCCAATAATTGATTGTCCAAGAAAAAAAAACATTCACAAAAGTTTTATTAAAAAAATTCCCCTTTCACCTCAAACAAGTGAAGCTTAAGTTCCGTTCTACTAGGTTATGTTTAGAAAAATGAAAATAATACAGTAATTTTTGAAGGCTATACATTGTAAAGTCCCGTAAGTCAGCATAAACTTGGACTGTGCAAGCAAATATAGCAAGTATTTCAGATGTCATTTATTTGGTCCATCAGATGTACAGTATAGTAGTAGTATCTGAGTTTACAAAACATCAAATATAAATAACCTGAAACTGTAACAATACACAAAAATTTGCTTCTTACATTGACATACCAGGCAGTACGAGCTGAAAAACTTGAGTAAATTAACAGTTTTACAGTAATGTACATAGTGCCAGTTGAAGTTTCAGAACACTGTTAAAACATGGCACTAATTTGCTTTATTGAATTTTCTTCTTTACTTGTTCAGGGTGTGAAAAATGTTTAGGACTAGGCTAAAAATATTTTTCTTCAAGCAAAAAATAAGAATGTAGTTACTTAAAATCTGGGCATCAGATGATGACACACTACTAAACAAGAGTAGGTTTTTTTTGTTCTATTGAATTATACCTAAAAGGCATTTACACAAAAATAACATGCTTTTCCCATGACTGTTTAAGCAAATACTTATCTGTAAGTATTTATAAACTATGCTTCTACTACATTTAATATATGGAATTATATCTAAAAACTTCTGAAAGAGTCTACTGAGATGAGAGCTTTATCATCAAGAGAAACAGACACAAATTATTTAAGCCAGTGGTTTGGTATTCACTTGGAATAAAGGCCTGAAAATTAGTCTAGTTCTGGACATTTTTCACATCCCAACATAACACGCTGTTACTGCATTACGTTATCTGAATCATTGTGTCAAGGGGCATTTGCATGTTCAGTCTAATGCTATAATTTCATCTTGCTCTTCTGTCTGCTCAGTACGCACTCTCTTTGTACCGACACACTCTTTATCTTCTAGTTTTCTCTTGCGGCTTTTGATTTCCATATCATCATCAACATTGCTTGAAGTACCTTCATCTTCAGAATCAACAATCAATAGATCGTCTTGATCTGGAGCTGCAAAATACATGTGTTTAATTCAAATGGATACTGTAAAGATAGTCTACTGAAACCAAATTTCATACTTAAAAATATGAATGTCTCTAATACTACAAATACAACTTGAAGCATTCTTCATCCATATTCTCTGTCATTCAACTGCAAGAGTATTTAGAATTTCTCTGAAACAAGGATGAAATAGGCTTTTCACACAGTTTATTCCCGCTTCGCTAGAGGTATGGAAAACATTGCAGTTATGCGGGAAATGCATTAGTTAGCACTGGGTTTTTTGCATGTACAAAATAGAAGAGTCGCGTGCTGTCTGCAGCAGTCCTTAGAAAAGAACATTTACACACAACTGAGCTGTAGTCCAGCCTTTCCTTTCACTAGCGCATTCAACAGAGGTCCCACTAGAAGCCATGCCCCATGAAAGAGAGAAAACAGGGAGGGAAGAGCGGAAGGGTGAGGAGACTTAGAGAGCTGAAGGATAACAATGGATAGTATACAGAAGGGAAAATAGAACCAAATGTGAGCTTTCAAGACATCTAGTGGATTTTGTTTCTTCTGAAGTACAAATTCACTGTAAAAACTAATCTTATGCTTTTTTAAATACAATTAGAAATCAATATTAGCAATACTCTTTAACATTTAATCCTCCCCTGAAACAAGACACTAGTGGAAGTGACTGTGTACTTGTGCGCGTGTCTTAAATAGGACCATCTGACAGGCAAAGGAACATCATCCAAATGTGTAAGACTGAACTACAGTTATCTAACTGACATCTGTCACAAATGTTCAGATTCATACGCTATCCCTATAAAACCGTATGTTTGCAGTACTTCAGCCTTCAGTGCTTAACCATCCCACAGTCACGAAAGCTAAACTATTTTGAATATGTTCGAAGAAACACTCTACATTAGGAAGGTGATGGTACTTCTTCCTGAATAGGAAATACTGCTTTTCTTGTCGTGCTTCCCTAGACAGGTGAAAAATAATTAATTTGTAACCAGATAATACCAGATGTTTTCTTAAATTAGCAGAATGAAACATGATCAAAAGGAAACCACAAAGTAATATTTTAATCTGTAGGGAGAAAGTGACAGATTTGGTTGATTCTTTTTTGTCAAGCCATAGCGTGACCATCAGAAAGAATGGGTCTTACTTCATTTAGAATACACTTCAGGTGACACCCCATCAAGCCCTTGCAAGTTAAATAATGTAATTTTGAGGTGTATTTACTGTAACCCTTTGTAAGAATCTCAAATGTGCATTTTGTAACAATTGTAAACGTGCATTTTTCTGTTTAATATTATGTTTATACACAGAGGCAACTTAAATGCTTTTTATTTCATGTTGGCAAACAAGTCATAAAACTGAAGACAACTATTTTAATTGGACTGCACTACTGAACCACTCTTGTTTTATTCAATATTGATTACCATTATTTACCTGTTGATGTTGAGGGCTGCGCTCCATCATCACTACCGTTGGTAATATTCTTAGATGCTGGTTCTGATGGTTTAGGACCAACCTTTTCAGGGCTATCACCAACAACTTCAAATTCTACATCTTTCTCTAGGTCTTCACTATAGAATAAACATATATATGCTTTTAAACAACCAAGTGAAAATAAAAACCTGTCTTTTTCACAAAGAACGCGATTCAAGTATTAGAGCACCCTGCAACTATGACAAAATGAGAAAAACATTAAAAAAAGAGGAAAATCTGTTCAGTCCTCCCTTACAATTTATGCTTTGTCTATTCACATACACTGTTCCACCCAGTGCCACGACTTAAAATGCTTAGGAATGAGAAGAATAATTCCTTGAGCTTACCCTTCTTCCTCAACGTCACATTCCTATACACACTGCACTTTCAGTGAGATAGTGTATATAGTAGCTATTTTATTTATCCAGGGCTAAATACACACCCCAATTATTTCAAACTGACTTCTGTTTCCACCGCTGTATCTGAACACAGGTTTTGCACTGTATTTTTACATTTATTCCAATTACTTTTGTAAAACAAACCGAAACAACAAAACCCAAAACAAACCAAAAAACTCCAATTCTATAAATTCATAAAAAATGACAATTCCTCTTTTACTTCTGTATTTTCTTTCCACAGCTTAATCTTTGAGCTTTAGTCATAAATTTAAAATTCTGAGTTGGAAGTTCCCTGTGGAACTGTTCTACGTATACACACAAAAATAATTATTTCAGAATCCTTACCTATGAAGCACATTGATTAACAGCGTATAGTCCTGGAGGAAATCATCTGCTTGTAGTCGAGTGCCATTTCGAATTCCAAAGTCTGATAATTTCCTGTGGTTATTTGCTACAAAAATAGTGGAAAACTGCCGTGTATAAAGCTATTTATATAAAGATCTTTTACATCTGAATAAATGAGTACTCCAGAAATGTTATGTAGAAACTTAAGACTAACATTTATCAGCTATATTTAAAGTAAAAGCTGACATTTAAGCCTATGAGTAGTTAAAACTACTTATGGCTGACTTATTTACTCCTCATGCATCATATTCAAGCACTTTACTATTATTACATCTAGGAACATTTCTGAGATAACATTTATATTACAGTAGCGTCTGCAAGCATCATAAAAAGACCACAATCTAAGAACAAGAAAATGAACAGGACTTGCAAGCAGAGGAAAATACTGGTGTACCTTTATAGCTGAATACCTATTCTTGAAAGGAATCCCAACACTCCAGATGAAAAGTACTTACACAGGAAAGCTGAACTGGACACACAGGCTTGTAGACAATATCACTAGCTATTCTTGGGCCACTTAAAAGACTTGTAAATCCAGTTCTCTTCAAATATTAGTCTACAGGACGAACACTAGAACATTTGCTATACTTCCATTCTGTGTATCTTTGTTTCTTCCAAGTTTTTATCTACTCTTATCTTTAAAAGCTGCAGTATGCATACCTTCTGTTTCTCCTTCTTCTGAAGAGATAAGAATAGTTCCTTTTCCATCATCTATTTGTACATCTGGTGCTACCATAGCAAATTTTTCTTTCACTATCTGCAAAGATGAGTATGATTATTTAATCAGTATTTGACTTCAAAGCACTTATAGAAGAAGGAACCTTGAATTATGTTGATTTTTGTATCCTGGCTCATTTTCAGGCATCTGCTGAAAGCCTGTACTTTTTTTTTTTCTTACTTCCATGAACAGAACTATATTTTTGTTGTCTGAAACCTACAGGTTCAGATAAGCTGAAAATTTTTTAAAATACTTCACAGAACGACAGAATTACACATCAGTTGTGCCTATGCAACTCTGACGTTGGCTACTGAACTATTCACCTGAAACAATTTTAGAGTTTTTGCTTTTAGATATGAATAGGCTTAAAAAAACACCAAAAAGTTGTAAAATATAAACATCCTTTCACAAGATATACAAGCACATATGAGCAAGAAGCATACTGGCTAATCTAGCTCTCCTTGTAACTGAGGGAAATGCAAAATGTAGAGCAAATATAAACAGCTGATGTTCAGTCAAAATATACTGAACAAAACCCTAACTTTAATTTACAGTATTAGAAGCAGAATGAAAGATGTAGCTAATGTTCAAGATTTACCTTATCCTGGAGTGTTAACACAGTAACTTTGTGTACATTAAGTTTCACAGTCACTTCTGGCTTACTTGCACATACATAACAGTTAGGATTTGGTGGATCCAAAGCGCAAGGAACCAATAGCTTCTTTCTGGGATTTGGCTGCTTGTTCAGAAAAATCTTGAGGACAGACAAGAATAAAACAAGTTATACTGTAAGTAACAGCACTCATAAAACCTGTTCTCTTACAGATTTATTCTTAGTCTCACAGGCTGTCCTGTTCCCTAATCCTCTTTGACATGCTTGCTGAACAGGAGAAAGTGCCGATTATGGCTAGTCCACAACAACACCTGTGCTGGCTGAGCAGCTATTGCCAAACAGATTTGTAACATGAAACAACCATGTTTCAAGTGATGTCAGTCTGGTTCTCTCTCCTACCCACCAGCCAATTTTCATTAAATCAGAGGAATTTAATGATCCTTGAGACTTCCACTTCTCTTTTCATTGTGGCTGAAAGTACCCAGCACATTCAGAATCTACTGAAGCAACAAGTGAGAGACAGTAAACACTACACAATAGTCAAAGCAGGTTAAATGCAACTTTTAAACAAATTATAAGGAACAAGAAAGTAAAAGTATCTTATTCCCACTTACCGTTCTACACTGATCTATTTTTCCTGATAAAATCTTCAAACCCTCCAGCACTATCAGACCAGCTATTACTGCATTAGTGGTAGCTATAGCTGGGATAATATTTCCTGCCATTGCTGCAAAATAGGCAAGAGTATGCAGATTTTTAAACAGTAAATGAAAATGAGAAGTTTAGATTAGTATTTAAATTGAAAAATGTTATATTTCATCCTTACACTTGATATCAAATCTGCTCTTCATATTCATACTGAAAACATGCATCCTGAGGTTCGCGGCAGAAGTGACAAAATCCATTGCAGAAGGATCATCCTAACAAGAAGTTAATAAAAAAAGTATTTACAAATCAGATTACTCGTTGGAAAAGGTTTGCAAAACATGGTCCTTAAAAACTTAAAATCAGAAAGTTTAGAAAACAAGAGTCTGTAAAATATTCTATTTCAAAGTCAATATACCACTTCTTTGAGATGGTACATTTAGACAGAGCAGTAATACTTTAAATACACATTTAGAAATTGTACTTAGTAGTAGTAATAAAATGCCTTGTATGTTCAAAATAATGTCTAAACCCTAAGTCTGACAATGTTTTATGCTCAGTTTCAAAAACTGGTGTTTAGAAAAGTATTTTTATTATCTGTTTTAATACTATTCCACTTTTTTGTCCCCTCTATATTTACAAACTACTTTTTTTTTTCTTATGCCAAATGACAACTGACTGCTGGAAGATTACACTGTTCTTTTCTTGGTTTTCTTCAGCAAAACTCCTAATACATCACATACCTACTGTCAGAGCTAATTACTGCATACAACTCAGCAGAACTCCAGCTAAACCACTGTATAAGAGCAGGTTTTAGAGAAACTTATAAAGAAAAAATGAAGTTAATTATTAAAATATTTTCAAAAATCAAAATATGACAAAATACTTCTGCATTTGTGCTTTTTAAAGTTGCTAGATTAAGTTATTTTACATCACAATAGTTAATCCTTACACTCAGTGAGTTACAAAATATAGTGTTTAACGTATATATTTGTTTACATATGGAAACCGATTTCAGTGAGGTGCCAGACGTTTTTGTTCTAAGCAATACTATCTTGGAATGAAACTGAATGAGTCCAACGAATACTTGTACTACGTATGTAGAGTATAACCGGTTCTTATCTATTTGGCAAACTAACTTTATCCCATATAAGCTCTGCTCCATCACCCTTCTCAGCCAGGTGAAGTCTCAGGGTTTCAACGCTCTTTGAAAATAAGTGTGCATAGCTCTTGACATCGAGAACTTGTTGATCCTTCAAGATTGCAGAGGATTCATTTTGTTGATCAGATATGTTTTTCTCTTTGGGAAAAGAAAAAAAAAATCAGGAATACTTACAAAACTCACAGTTCTCTCAGAGGAATTAGAATTTTCCATTTCAGCAAAATTAAGTATTTTCTAAATTAAAGAACAATACACTTAAACTACAGTAGCCCCAACATTTTACAACAAATCTGCACTTAAAACTGCAACTATGGCTATACTTGTATCAATATGTACAAATTACAGCAAATTTAAATTTTCAGCATGAATCAGGAATCAGCTTTCAGAAATGCATCACTGCTTATGGGTAAAGCCTCCTAGAATAAGCCGACAGATAATTTTATGAAATGTGACATTTCTGCAGCCAATACTGAGTATCTAAAATGACAAATGCAAAACAGTTTTAGAAAAAACATTTTCTATATGGAGAAAATTTAAATGTCTTCAGGAATCACAAAGAATTAACATGTTCATTATCAGTACTCACCTGTGACAGTGAGAAAATCTACATATCACACAGACGCATTAACAGCCAGCAGGTATGACTAAAAAATATACAGTGGAAAGAAGGACAAGTACCTTGATTTTGTACCTCAGCCCAGTCCAGTGGCACTGGAGGCTTTCTTTTCCTCCACAGCTTATCCATCGTCAGCAGATATCTAATGTCGTCTTTGAAAAGCTACGAAACATTTTAAATAAAAAAAACAACAAACCAAAAAAAAAAGCCCATTAAAATTAAAAGGGGAAAAACAGACATTATTTTTACATCTGCTGTGAAATTGAAAAATCAGCATAAGATTTTTGAAATTTTGCTTTCCGCCTTGATAATATTTTTAACCACATAAATAAAAACATCAAAAAAACTTCTTATTCCCCATTCTCTAACACTTACTGCATAAAGCAGACACAGCTCTGATTAATGAAGGGGTGGTGGTGCGGAGAGTTAAGTAAAACATAAAGAAACAATAGTCCTAACAGTAGGTTCACCTGTCCACTGAAGTCATCACTACAGCTTTTTGTATACTCTCCCTAATTCTTACCTACACACCAATGACTTTCCAAAGTTATTACTACCTATCAACATCACATTCTGTAAGTTATTAGTACCCATCAGCACTTCATTCTATGCTAATTTTCTCTACTTATCCACTTTCAGCAACTATTTAGAAGGAAAACTCCCAAACCAGTTTATATTTTCTTACGCCAGTGCCTGATTATACACAGAAGATGACTGATAGCTTTTAGGTCCTCACATGGGTTCTGGTTATGCCCAGTAAGACTCCTATAGAATTCAAGTTTACCTTTTCATATTAAAAGTAATTTGAATGAAGTTTTTTCTGTATGGTACAAACAAACTGCTGAAGCCATCTATACAGTCACAGAGGGAATGATGTAAACGAGCAAACGTAAAAGACCAACAATACTACAGCAAAATTGGTGGAAGTCATAACATAATTGCACTAGTGTTTGACTTAACTTTAAAGCACTTCATACACTGCAAATAAAGACATTTCTTGGGGGTAAGGAATACCTTAGTAAAAAGTTTAACTGGATCGTATCCAGTTGATTTAGCCCACTCCTTAGTTGAAACACGTTTAATCTCACCATCTTCATTGGATGCTCGTGCTCTGGCTTCTGCTTCTGCTGGCTCCCCTATTAATAAAGTGTTAGCCAATATTTTAATTCAAAAAAAAAGGGAAAATCACATCCAATATTTCCCCTAGGGTCAAAACCCAAAATTATGCAGGGCCCATAAAATGGATTTACTGCACCCAGCAAAAGCTGAGGTAGACACACTGCAACTTCTCCTGTTTGCTTTTGTAACTGTGACTCAACTAATTTAACTTGATGTCACCTAATTCCTTTACCGGTAGGAACACTGAACAATTGTTTCCTATTCGTTTTCTCCACATAATGTTGTGATTTCAGTGGTCTCTTTTCCTGGCTGAAGAGTTTTAGTTTGCTTAGAACTTCAAAACACGCAGAAAAATAAAGTGGCTTCCTACTTCCAGTTATTCCTACACAAAAAATTCCACACACAGAGATACTATTCATTTTGTGTTTCTTTTCCAATCACATCTGGCAATTACTATCATGATTCCCAATAAGCAGCACGTTGATGTTTTCATGAAACTGTCCATTAACTTCTCGACTGATTAAGAAAAATCAGCTCCGAGACCATCACTTTACATGTAAATTTGTGAATGATTCCCCCCTTTTACCAACACATCACTTGCATCATTTCGTATTTATTTGCACCAAGTCTACCTAATGTCTCATTGCACGTCATTCTGCACCGTGAAACTTTCTACAACTTTTGCAGTTAGTCCTCATCTTTATTATTCTGACTGACTTTGCTTATCAGGTATGCTGAACAGCAGTGGTCCCATCACCAATCTGAGACACTCCTCTAATCACCATTTATCTGTATCATTTAAGTAGCTTATCCACTTCAGGATCTTAAATCCTTTTTTCTCCCCATGGCTGCTTAGCTCCTTCGGGTTCCTCACAAGAAGTTTTTGGGTGCCCCCTGCAGATTCAAAATAGCGTAAACCAGATGTGCTTGCCCACAGGTTTGCCAACTCCTTCAGAGGACCTGCAGAGCCACGCAAGGCATGGCTCCCCTTCACAAAGGTTGCACTGACTCTCCCCTGCAACACCACATATGTCCACAGATTCCAAACAGCGTTACTGCTACAGACACTTTGCTCACTGACATGAGGCTACAGCTCAGGCCTTCCCATAATTGCCCTGGTATCTTTCTTTAAATTTAAAGTGGCATTGTGCCTGCTACCATCCAAGTATTCCAGCTGCCATTGTTTTAAGGGAGTTTATACACCACTTTTTAAGACTCAGTTATTTCATTCTGCACGTCCTGTCGGAACCACCTGCTGGGTGATCACTATCTGATGTTCAGAGAACCTGAAGAGCTGGAGGATCCTCTAAGCTCCGTCTCCAAAGTCCATTCACATATCAAAGAATCCAAAAGAAACAACACAGAATGATGTTTATTCACCTCCACAGTAACTACAGTTACTGTCCCTACAGAAAAATACTGAATAGCTACAAAAACATCACTTAGAATGGGCATATTTCCTATTTGGATTAACACTGAAGTGCTTCAGGCTAGAAGAGTTCAAACAATCCCTTATTTCCTTGCAGTCCCTCAGCGAGGAATGGAAGAAGCCAAGTGGTCACAAATCCTCAGTTTCTTGGTCCTCTGTTCAAAAGACAAGCCTCCCAGCTGCAGGGAAGGAGGAAGCACTCCATCAAAGCCAAATATATAGGGGAAAAAAAGGCCACCCTGTGAATATCAGTTATATTTAATTTGCACTTCAAGCTCACGTTTCAAGTTTCTGTGCACATGGGGAAGGCCGCTGGCTGCAGAGGGAACAGGTGTCTCCAAACAGATACAAGCCTACTCGCCTAAATCATGTATCTTGCACCTAGTTGTGTTAACTGAACTTTATGATTAGCGAGTATATCGCTTGTGTAGCTCACAGCTGTTCTAAGCACACTACCTGAGCACAACTAGTGAATGCCAGTGACCCACTGTATTAAAAAGTTTTCACAACAGCTGAAGTAACCCTTTTGAAAATGTTTTAGGCTGCCCACAACAGCCACAGTTCTGACAGGTGAAGCTATTAAACTTTGTCATTCTGAAGAGTATTTTTTGCACATTTTTATGCAAAAGCTTCTGGTACGCACTATGCATCAAGTTAACTAAAAACACTGCAGTTGTTCCAGGTACCTATTGAGCAGCAGTATAAGGGAACTAACCTACGCACAGTGTACATGAAGGTCTGCAAGGGAAACTACTGTTAATACCCCCCGAACTCTTGTCTGAGGGTAAATGGAATCCTCTTAAGAGAAAACAGAGCTGAACTCTCTAACCTTAAGAAATGTACAGCAATAAGTCACAATCTCTGAAACAGAACATTTCAGTAACAGGGTAAGCTACCAGCTTATATCACACTCACAGGCAGCTTCAGGATCAGCTCTGTCAGGAGAGACTTCTTGATCAGCATCTTCTTCTCCAAACAACTGGCTATATGATAATTAAGAAGAACAACACAACACTAGAATTTCATCGTATCTGGTTAAAGACTAAAATACTTGCTAATGGATATATATCCACTCAGAATCCTTGCTAGCAGAGTGCAACTTCATACGCTGCTTTTAAATTTGCTGGGATTCGTCACACATGGACTTAACACTGACAACATAAAATGTCCGATACAAAAATTCATTTAGCAAAAAACAGTTCTGTGTAACTCACTCCATAGTCCCCCTAGCCTTATATTTATATTGCAGGACTGAAAGCATTGCTTATAACCCTATAAGATCTCACCAAACTTTACATCTGTTAATACATGATTAAACTGAAAATCGTGTTAACTTCATATAAAGGTGAAGAATAAAGTAACCTTAACCTACACTGCTGTGCCAAACTAATATGCCCAATTTTTTGTGATATTACAAGACCACCTAAATACTAACCAACTTTCCTTATATTAAAAGAGAAAGAAAAAAAACACCCTCAAAAAGCCACTCCAAAACCTAGGTCAAAGAACTGGAATTTTTTTGCTATAATCCATACTTATTAAAAACAAAAACCACAAAAGCAAACAAAAAAACCCCAACCCATGTCCACTTATTTTGCTGTCAGTAGGTTTAGAAACCAGAAGACTGAACCACTTTTTAAAAAAATCACTTACTTGAACAAATACTTAGCCCACACAATGCAATGGATAGGTTCTGACGGCGTATTTCGGATTGTACAGCCTGGAAAAGTCTTCTGAGTTGGTTTAGGATGACATTCATAACATTCTGTCATTCCCTGGTGAAAAGTGAAATATTTACTTGTCACACTGTGAAGACTGCTGATAGTAAATGCTATTACCAGATGAACTGTAACTGTATCTCAAAACACCCAACACCCTGTTGCCTAAAATAGCCAATGATTTAAACTGAAAGCAACAAAAGTAATACACAACCTAACCTTTTTTATAACTGTTACTTGTCCAAGGTAGCCTGCAGTTCCACTCTCTATAAGAGGAACATCAGCAGCCAGACACATCCTGTTCACATGGTTACGGGCAGCTGCAAATCGAAGAGTTTTTAAAGAAAATGTTGAATGATTAAAAAAAAAGTTTTACTTCTCCAAATTCAAACTAGCCTCCTATGCAAACATTTATCCTTAAGCTGCCTTATTTTGTTACAGAACACTACATCATTTTCACAGTCATTTTCCAGTTAACACAAAATATATCAACACTATTAAATACAGCAAACTCAACTAAACAAAGTTACATATGAACACACAATACTCATCAGTTCCCATAAAGCAGCAACACAGCAGTTAATGTTTACTTTCAAAACACCTGTAAAAGTAGTAACTACCCTTTCAAGTTCCTAGCGAAGCACACAAGCGTTAGTAAAACTATAGATAAGTTAGGAGGATACTTGTTATTTAACTGACATTGCAGAAGTACTAAGTGTAGAACACATTAAAGTTCTGTTTCTACAAAGAAGCAACAGTGTTTTCATCTCCAATATAAAATCATAGTGAAAACTTCACCTCTGTTATCCAGAGCATTCATAACCAAAGTGAACTGGCGGAAGAACTCTACGTTATAGTCAGGGCTACAGAAAAGAAAAACAATACTCAAAATGGCACATCAAAGTTGTTGGTTATTATGTCACAACACAAACTACACATGCAAAGGGTAGACTGATATTCGTGTGATAAATTACACATATTATAAATATACTGCTAGCCTTTAACTGCTCCATTTGTCTCCTGCCCATTTTAAAGCTGGGTGAAAGCACAAATTTTATGCTGCTGGAAGGAAGCTGCTGCAATTAGTACTAATTTTACCAATGAAACAGACAGACAACGAAAAAGTGATTATACTGCTCTGACCTAATGAGTAAATTGGCTGAGCTGTGGTAACTGACCTTAAAAACCATCAGCTGAGGCTAAAATGTGCACACTGTAATTACCATAGCTCATCAGACTGTTGATAATTCATTATACTCTGATAGTTCAATTGGTTTTGACCACGCCTCCATACCCTTAGGAGCCAAGACATGGGATTTTAAAATCTTGACGCTCCAATATCTTTACATTGCATTTTTCTGATTTAAAGAAGGTGACAAAGAGAGAGCATAGAGGAAACAGGACTAACGGTTTTACAGTTTCAGGAGAAGGATGCAATGAGTCAGTGTTTCAGTGGCTAATCGCAACATCAGAGTTAAAACCTTAATATTACAGATCATAAATTTTTAAGAAACTGGACACAAATTAAAACATGGAAAATAGCTAATGAGGATCTACATTATCTTGTACTCTACTTATTGGTTATGGACCATAAAGACTAGATTTACACAGTTTGGGGCATATATAAGTGACATTCAGCTACCTACATACACACAAAGGCTTTCATTTTTTTTAATCATGGACTCAACATTCACATTTATTTCAACCTAATTATTGCTCAAGACATCAGGGCATCCTTACAGTGTAGAAACTTACATAGTAAATGTTGCTAATAAAATGAAAAATGGACAGAAGCAAATGACTACAGCTTACTACCAGAGCTTAAGAAAACTCATACAAAATCCATACTCCCACTCAAATGTGTGGTAGTCTCATATTTAAAACTATTCCTTCTTACTGCGCCAACTTTGTAAAACACCTTAAAGCACACCATAGTAGCATTTAAATAACACAGAACTTGCAAATCAAAAAACGTAAGTAGAGCTTAAAAACAAACATACTTCATGATGCTATCATGGTAAGCTATAATATTAGCTTCTGGATAAAACTGTAACACGCTTTCCTTGGCAACCTAGAAATAAAACAAAAACAAAAAAAACCACTTATTATTCCTTCCTTCCTTCTAAAGACAGACTCTATACCAGTTGAGTATTGAGTAAGTCTACTACCTTAAGACATTTAAATACTTTTGTTACGAAACATTTGGACAGCCATGATCAACCAACACTTACCTTGTCACAGCAGAAACTAAATTGTGACATATTTCTAACACTGTCTATAAAATAACAGAGTAAGACTTGAGCTTTGACTTTTTCCTCACCTGTGATTTTGATCTTCCAACATGCTTCTTCTGAAACAAAAACTGCCTGTTGAGATTGCTGACATCAATAGTATCCAAATCAATCTAGAAACACACAACAAACAGCCATTTCACTTTTATATAATAAATAACACAGAGCTAAAAGGAACATCATTAACAGAGTTTATGTGATTGACCAAAATGCATAAGCATTACAGATCCCTTTTCAGACCTGTGTATAGGTGTTACCTCTGCACTATAGCAACTGTAGAGGCATTAATGATCACCTAATCATCCTCAGGAATCCATACATTTTAAATAATTACTAGCAAATGGAACCATATGTCAAAAATTAAGGGCTACATGAGAACACTTTCTGAAGAGAGTCCCTTCTGCAAACACATGTGAATGCTGAGATATGTATGCACAGCAGTTGGTAGCAAGTCAGTAACTGATTGTCCTATTTATGGTAGGATAAAGATTTTAGTGAGAATTCATCAGGAGCACAACTCAGAGGAGATACTGCAGGTATTCAGCCTAGATAGGTCCAGTCTCCAGCCAGACTACATAGTCCACTTCTCCACCCCGAATGCTGGCTTTGTACCCTGCTCCATGCTTCCCCAAGGTCCAAGAAAGGCTACTCGGCAAACTAATTGGTACTTCTACTTTATATTTGCACATGGCTTTGAGCAACTGAATCAGTAAACTGAGGGCTGCACTGCCATCTAATTCATACACTGCAGGGCAAAAGCTTTTACTGTTTGTCACCAGCACTAACTGCTTAAGTGCGTATTAAAAAATGAAGCCTACTTAAACAAAAGATATCCAGTCATGCAACCAAGATGTTTAAAATCATATACCACAGAACATCTGTGATGTACAATCTCAAAGGATGCCATGACTGTAATTCCCCTAACGGCTGTGTTTCTATTAATATGCACCCATGAACATTATAATTTCAAATGTGTTTACACCCCACCACAAGAATTAAGAAGATGTAATTGGAACTTTGAGAAGATCTATTCCTACCTTTGTTGCCACTGCTTTTCCTTTAATTAAACAGTTTCGCTGATCAACCACTCTGTTTAGAAGCCCTCTCCTATCCCTAACGTTTTTAACAGGGAGGGGAGGGAGACAATTTTTCTAAGCATCAGAGATATTTCTCCCAAATTCCTGACACAGTCAACATAGTAATGCTTGCCACTATATGGAGAGTACTATCAGACTGACTGTACAGTGTGAAGTTTAAACATGACCTACTGAGGGTGTTCTCATAAGCTTTTAATTTTAATAACCAAACTTGAATAATGAAAAAACTATGCCTGACTCTTCTCCCTGAAGATCCTTTGCATGCAAGACCCAAGCACCACGATTAAACTTCCTGTTTTCTGAAGGGACTATTTTTAATTTAAGAATTAAGTTCTGAGATACTAAGAACTGTTTTAGCTAAAACTGTTTGTTTAAACACTAAATAAAAGCACCCATGGATACAGAGCAAAAAGAAAAATACATGTTTTAGAAATACATTATCCTAGTAACTTCCCAAGGTCTTCTATCTTTTCATGAAAATAGTATTTGCATGGAAACGCATTCCTGCCTCCTTGCCTTTCTCATAAGACACACTCAGAAAGCTTGCTTAGTCCAAAGCCAAAAAGCCTGAGAACCTCAAGTGAAAATGATTAAACGCATAATTCTGTTAAAACTTCCACCACCCAGAAAGCTTTTAGTATTTTAACTAGAGATGATAACAAGTGACACAAACTGCAACTGAAAACAGTATTACCAAGACCAAAGAAGAAAAGGAAGTTTTTGTCTTAAGAGAATACCTGACACCATTGGACTGCAACAGAAGCTTCAATCTCGCTAAAAATTACCAGAATTTAACAGCTCTCTTGTTAAGATAACTTTTACACTACTGCCATTTTTGCAAGTGTCATGATTTAACACCAGTCAGCAACTAAGTACTAGGCAGCCACTTGCTCACTCCCCCTCCACCCCCCGGGGATGAGGAGGAGAATCAGGGAAAGGTAAAGCTCATGGGCTGATATGAGAACAGTTTAATAATTGAAATAAAGGTAAAGAAACCCAACCAAACAACGAACATTAAAAAAAACAAACAACTCAAAACAGTAATAACTGTAATGGAGAGGGGGAGAGAGCAATAAAACCCAAGGGAAAAAACCCCAAGTGATGCACAATACAGTTGCTCACCACCCGCTGGCCGATGCCCAGCCGGTCCCCGAGCAGTGATCGGCAGCCCCCAGCCAACTCCCCCAGTTTATATACCGAGCACGACGTCCACGGTATGGAATATCCCTTTGGCCAGCTCGGGGCAGCTGTCCTGGCTGCTCCCTCCCAGCTCCTTGCCCCCCTGCTCGCTGGCAGAGCATGGGAAGAGCTTGAAAAGTCCTTGGCTTAGGGTCAACACTACTTGAATGTTATTCTCTTGCTAAATCCAAAACACAGCTCTGTATCAGCTACTAAGAAGAAAATTAACTCTATCTCAGCTGAAACCAGGACAGTAATTTAGATGGAAAGGCCTCAGAATTCCCTAAGAATATGTATTAATGTTCTTAATTCAGATTTGGAGTAATTTGATTTTTTTCTTCATTCATGAGGACAACACAACCGCCTTTCCACAAAATATACTTAATGAAATCATGTATTTGTGAGTTTTCTGGTATTCAAAACCCCTAAATTTTTTTTTAGCTGATATTTTGGTTAAAAAAACATTTCACAACTTACTCATAAAAAAACCTTTTCAAGTGTTCAAGTTTGTTAGTGTTTAATGAGGAAAGCCCTCAACAACATCACAAACGTTGACAAAAGCAATTTATTCTCCTAATGGCAAATTTCCTCTTTGCGTAACAATCCTCTCTTTGCTTTTGCCTCCTCTTTTGCCCACCCACTCCGTATGTTAGCAAAACGTTACTGTCTTGCATAAAATGCTGCCAATGATATTTTTAAATGAAGATGGCCCGGATCCAAGATGCACTTAAGTTAATGGAGTCCAACCAAGTCGGCCTTGAAAAACAATACAAAAAACTCAAAACTACAGTAAGTGAAACAATAAGCATACCCCAATGAGATTTATGCCTAATGACTAACTGGAAAATCAGGAGATACTAAAGTTTTTCTATTATAACAGACTGCAGGAGTACAGAAATGACATAGTAAGGCAGGGGGAAAAAAAAAGGCGGGGGGGGGGGGGGGCAGGCAGGAATCAGTGCAGAAAAACGCAGGCTTTCACTCTTCTGTGTATGTTTACTTCACCTGTACAGTGTTATAAGTGGATAAACTCTCAGTGGCAGACTGAAATCCAAGGGGCAATCTGGAATTACACTTAAGCATATCCCACAAGTTTTAAAAAGTGCTTCAGCAGAAAGGCCTGAGTTGTATGAGTAACAAAGCAAACCAGTAGCTGTACTCTTCTACAAGCCGATACAGTTTTAGCTGTAGTAGATACATAGTTTAGACATAGCTTTAGCTGTCTCCAGTACGCTCTGCTCAAGACCTCTGACTGCAAAACCAAATTTCTTACAACTCGTTATACAAAACTCTCAGATGTGAGTCCTAGCCAGGCACCCACAAGTAAGAACACATTCAAGGAAACACACCTGTGCTCTAGCTGGATTTGTTACTCCCCCGATTTCTTAAAACCACACGCTTTCTGTAACTGCGGTAAGAAATTAAGAAAGGTCTAGAAACCAGGTAACTCCACGTTTTGCTAACAGCATTCCTCTCTATCCCGTTTTCACTGCCACCCTCTCAGTTCTGCCTTTCCCATACACAACCAGAGATTCCTATCAGGAAGCAAAAGCGAAAGCAACAGCCCGCGGGAAGGTGCCGCGGCCGGCCCGCCGGGGCTGACAGCTTTACCGCTCGCCGCCGCGGAACCCACCGCCCCCCACGGCGGGCGTGTTTCGCTGCAACCCGTTACCGGCCCATCACCCGCGGCGCCCGCCAAGGCGGCGTTCGGCGAAACTACGACTTTGCGGAG
Organism: Falco rusticolus; assembly: GCF_015220075.1. Lineage (NCBI taxonomy): Eukaryota > Metazoa > Chordata > Aves > Falconiformes > Falconidae > Falco > Falco rusticolus. Next base: position 10,682,117 of record NC_051201.1, on the reverse strand, counting down.
CAACGGCCGGGCAGCAACCACGGCCCTCCGCTCCTCCCGGCGCGCCCCCGCCGGCTCCCCCGCCCGGCGCGGCACGGAGCGCGGCACGGCCCGCCGGAGGGAGCCGGGCGCGGCGGGCCGGCCGAGGCGGGGACGCGGATGGCGGGCGCAGGCCGCGGCCCCTTTGTGGCGGAGCCCGTCCCCCGGCGGCGGGGCGGCGCGGCAGCCGCGCCCGGCGGCTTTGGCGGGCCGGCAGCAGTTTGAAAACACGCAGACAATGCGGCTGGCGGGAGGGGCCGCGCCGCCACAGCGCCCCCGCCCCGCTCGCCCCGGCCCCCCCGCCCCCCGCCCCGCTCGCCGCGGCCCCCCGCCTCGGCCGCGCCGCCGCCCGCCAGCCCCTCGGCCACCCCGGCCCCTGCCCCCGCCCCGGCCCGCACCACGTCGATGTTGCTGAAGCCGGTGAGCACCAGGTCCTTGAGGAGCTCGCAGCCGATGCCGCCGGCTCCCACCACCAAGAGCCGCGCCTGGGCCACGGCCTCCGCCAGCTCGCTGCGCAAGGGGCCCGACACCGGCACGGACATGACGGCGGGCGAAGAACGGCGGCGGCGGCGAGCGGGGGGAGCGACTCCGCGCGGCTCTCCTCAGCCGGGCCGCACTCCGGACAGAGAGCCCGGGCGGGACCAGAGCGGCGCCGCCCGCCTCGCCCGCAGCGCCCCCTGCCGGCGGGAGGGCCTCGCCCCTTTCCCGCGCACCGCCCAGGAAGGCCGCAGCGGCGCCAGGGCTCGGGCGGGACGGGGCGGGCGGAGCCGCCGGTTCGAGCCCCGCTCTCGCCGCCGCCCAGGGGCTGCCCGCGGCCCCGCAGCGACCGGCGGGAGGGCCGGACCGAGCCCGCCTGCTGCAGCCGGGGCTCGGCCCACGGCGTGGGCTTGGCCGGGGGAGCGAGCGGGCCGAGCGCCCTTGCGGGCGCGGGGGATTTTCGCGCCGTTAGCCTGGGCTAGGGGCTGGCCTCCAGGAGCTGACCGGGCCTGCTGCAACCCTCCCCCGCACAAAGTCGTTCTGCGCACACGGTCCATCCCTTCAGCATCACCCCATCCCCCCTTGGTTTTTTTTTTTGGATCCACACTTCTAGTGCATTCATTTAGTGCTGCAGCATTAAACCTGTACGAAACGCTTTAAGGACACTTACTTAAATTACTCCTCCATTAAGTCAATTAAAATACTGCAATTTAGCCTAAGCCAACAGGGAACTCCACAGAGGAACTCAGATTGTTTTAAAGCAAAGCAGCACGACCAGCTGGTGCTAAGGAGCAGGGCGCTACACCTGCCCCGCGCTCCCCGCTGCGGGAACAGCAGCACCAACACAACCCTCCACCTCTTCCCACCCAAAGCAACATGACTGTCCAAGCCCATTTAAGCATGCCAATGTAACTTATCCACTGGAAAAAACGTATAGAAAAGCTTCATGGTAGAACACTACAGTGACAGCAAGGCCCTTCCAGCCACTACCCAATGAATTCCTAACCTGTGGTCAAAACAAAGTAGATTTATTTTGAAAAAAAATCAAGCCTACATGAAGTTCCTCACTGCTAGTAGTTCCCTGTCCGGCTGATGAATGCTAACTATAACTTCCTGCAACAAGACACTCTTTCCCCTTTACTTTCCTCCCCAAATGTTAAGTGTAACTAGCATCACGAAACAATCTCTACACTTAGATTTCCATGTGTAACCAAAGTATGCAAGTTTTCCGTCACCACATTTTAGAGGCATGCTAATATATACTTCAATTGGCTATTCTTGGAAATAAGCACAATGTGATCGAACGAATTTGGTTTTTCACCACATGCAAGGAAGACTGTTGCATAATTACACACTTTCACCTGTAGTAAAAAAAACCCAACCAACAGACTTTCCATCTATGCCAAGAAATATAATTTATTTAAATAATCTCTGATCTGGGTCTTCTTGCACAAAAACAAATTCTTCAAGAGGGGTTTGATGATTTGTTGGCCAACAGCTTCTCTCACATGTATAAACTATAGCAGTTCCAAATTCCACTGACAGATCTAAAAACAAAGCAATAAAGGTATGTAATGCAAAGGTATGAAAAATGACATAACTAAGGGCCATTGCTTATTGCTATGTTTCAATCTTTGCCAATTCAGAAAATTTTTCATATTCAGTCTCCTATGTACAAAGCATTTTCTAACTTTAAAGATTTTTAAAGCAAGCTGACTCAGAATTTCCAAAGAGCTTCTTAACTGTCCGCAATCTTATCTGATGATATTTATTATTTTCCAAGGCCTCGTTTAAGAGGCAATAAAGACCAATTACTCCCAAGGTCATGGAATTATCTATACTGCTGTTATTGAAGTTCATTAGTGAGCAAATCAAGTTGTAATCACAGAGTATCCATAAACCAGAGTTATAATCTTTTGCTGAGTGAAATCTATAATGGAAAACAGTTGATTCTATGTAAGATGATCATTGTAGCTAATTAAACACATCAGCAAGAAACAATCCAAACTGCAGTTTACTAAACTTTACCAAGAAGGTGACTGTTTCTAGTATTCATTCAGCTAAATCAAAGGTCACCACCTGAATCGCTCTGGAGCATGCTGACCAGCGCTGGCATGAGTTGAAATTCAAATACTCTTTTGCTTCCACAGTTACTGCAGGCTGGAATACCTTCACTAATGTTGGCTGGAGGACACGTTATGAATAAAGGCTGGCCACCCCTGGAGTACCTACAACAAGAAAGGAAAAAAGTAATTTTTTTAAAATCTAATCTTCATAGGAAAACTTGTATGTTGGCAACAGTTGGGACTCTCTGAAACCTCTGAACTTGCTTGAAGTAAAAAACATTGTTATGCGCCAGAATCGTTGTCTAAGCTTCAGATGAGCCATCACACAAAGAATAAAGATGGGGGGGAAATATTTGGAAGGCCAACACTTGGAAAGTCTTAAAGAAACACCTGGATTTAAAAGAGACAAATGCTTTGAACTGACACCTGCAAAATACGCTGTAGCTGACTCCATCAACCAAACTACACTTTCCTGAAAATCGGAATGCTTAATCTGTGGCAGATGAAGATACTCAACATAGAATAGGTCTCAAAACCACTGTAGTTATGCCACAGAACCAACATTTTATTTATAAGAGCTCCACAATTAACAGGAAACCAACATCAAAGATGGTTTCCACTGAATGTCAACAGAGCCCAGGAGAAATAAGGGTCTAAGAGGCGTACTCACCACAGCCATGAAGGGCAATGGGAGGGCCACGTAAAGATTATAACTAGAACTAGTGACAGTCACAGGGATCACCAGAGGTGATGTTTTATAAGAACAGAAAATTAAAAGAGCATAATACTACAAAGTGATAGATCCAGTGGAAAAAACATTTTCTGAAAATGTAACTTGCACTCTGCATTTAATACATTTTCCCTATCATTTCTGATAGATAACGAATGAAAGTTTCTAATGCTTCTTATCTGTGTAACCAGCCCCTCAGACTTTACCTCCTCATCAAAAAGGTACCAGCTAGTTCCACCTGGTTCTGGAAACTTGATAAACAAAGGTCCTGTCACTACACTGAGACAGCTTGACCAGCTAGGCTGCATTGGACTCTCTGGAACAAAGAACTTAAAAACTAACCCTTGGTAGGATCCATTAAAACTATGTGTATTATTTGGTACTATGAATAATTTATTATTTGAACTCTTTGTTATACTTGCATTCAGAATTCACTCCTCTTTTGGGAAAGCAGCTGCTGTGAGGTTAAACCTGCTTTTGTTCTAGGAAAAGCAACAGATTTACAAGAACTAAAGACTGCAGGGTCCTGAGGGGTAATCACAGTAACCCCCAGAACAACTCAGGCTTTAGAACAAGTAATCTCTTACTTCAGTAACATGTCAAGGACTGAGATGTAAGCAATTAGGGTAAGGTTACAAATTTTCACAGGTGCAGACAGCCTTGGAAGTCTATCACAGCGGCATACTGCTCACTGTGCATTATACTTTCAACTCAAAACTGTCTCTTGAAAACCTCCATGTCTGGATTTCTGTGAACCTTCAAAGACAGTCTGGGTCTGTTCTCATCAGGTCTTATGTTGAAGAATGTCTCCCACAGCCAGATCTGGGGCCTCTGATCCTGCTTTGCTTCTCATTTCCTTACACTTTGTATAAAAAAAGCCCAACCAGGGACTGAAGTCTGACCACACAGGCATGGCAACAGCTCTCTTAGCAAATTCTTTGATTAATAAAAACATACGTGTATTTCCAATGAAATAGTTTATTTACCAACAATCTATACTGTTAGTACATATCTGTACTAACACACACAGATATGACCTGTATTTCCCTGTTACAACCAGATGATAAACATACCTCAGAATCTGTTCAGGACACACAGATATTCTTTTCATAAATTTATGGAACGTGGGGTCCCTGCTTTTGACTTCGCTCTTCTCGTATTTTTCAGTATCACCTTCACCTGCATAACTATAAGAAAACAAGAAAAGAAACAAAATTTCCAGTAAGATTTTCAGTACAATAAGCATGCTTTAAATATGCAATGGTTACAATACATTCACATTAAATGACACTAAGTACACTGAAAAAAAATTATACATGTTAATTTAAGAGTCACTTCCCTTTAGAGCTTGCAAGTGAACATTTTGCTTCTAGTCTTTCAGTTTCTGGTGTTTTACAATTACTAACGGTGTTTCAAAACTACCTGCACTACCTGCATGAGATTCAAATCCACCAGATACCTGCTTGAAAAAGCCCCAAACAACTCAATCCTTTAGTAACCTCTCAGAAGTTTTTTTAGCTTTTAAAGTATGATGTCTTTTTAAATTTTGAATTAAGTGTAATTAAGCAGTTCTATGATTCTATACAGGTCAACGAAACTCAACAGTAACACCGCTTCTAAAGAGCATACTATGCAGACTCTGCAATTGACAGTAGCTTTAGTTATCAAGAAAGTCAATGTTGTTCACAATTCAGGAAAATTCACTGTACTTGTTAATACAATCAAAAGACAAATGTCCTGGATATGTGCTTGCTGTGATCACCTAAGTTAATACTGGAAATATTTCCAGTAACTACATTCAAAAATTGTTTTTCAAACACCTTCAAAAATCTTCAGGAGTCTTACCATCATCCTAGCCTCTAGCCAAAATCCCTAAGTATTTACACTCTTAATAATGCAATTGGAATAGAAGAAAAACTTTAGCCTTGTAAAGAAAAAACCAAAAAGGCAAACGTTTCAATATAAGCTCGTGTCATTTAGCATAAAATACTGTTTAAACCACACTGGTTTAGTTTCAGAGATTGACAGTCCACTGCTCTGTCTGGAGCCCAAGGACATTCCAACTGCTCAGTCACTCAGAAATAGATGCATCTCCAAATAACTCACAATCTGTCAGAACTGGGTGCATTGTTATGATCTCCCAGCAAAGCACTACACACCAATGATTCCTGAAGGAGCCAGTTACAAACAAAAAGCATTCAGATTTGGAGAGTCAGATTTAGATTATCAATCAGCATACAGGAAACTACGTAATCCCTTCAATTTCAGCATGAAATCCAGACCCGTTCTCACCTTTCTGACATCAACTGTTGCAAATTAACACCCTCTCTCTGCTGATACTCCTTCCATAGCTCATCTGCATGATCTGTATCAATGAAACCAGAGTAGTCTTCCTCATCCACAACACTAATGTAAAAGGGCTTGAACACAGGAGCTGAACTAGATGTTGCCGTTATCGTTCCCTCACTGACTGGAGAGTGTGCATTCAGGGAACCTGACCCGTCCACAGCCTCAGACAAGCGAAGCTGTTGGAACTGGGATGCACAGTCCGCCTCTCTGGACACGGAGCTGCTCACCGCTTCATTTAAACCAAGCAGCTGAAGGGAAGCACATGCAGGAGATTCTGCTCCATCACAGACTCCCCAGTCATCTGCTTCATCACACCAATCCTTTGCAGCAAAGTTGGATTCTTGTTTCTGGGAAGGAAAAGCAAAAAGAGCATTGTCAAGGTAAGCCACCCTAATGCACTTCAAATACAGGTTGGTAACAGGTAAGAAAACTAAAACCTTCACCTAATGCTTAGTGTTATTTCATCCATCCTCCTCACAGTGGTACTTACCAGCATACCCACACCTACTTTTCGCAGCAGCGTAGTTATGGCAAAAAACACTGCACACTGGAGAACTGGAACAAGAATTCACTGGCTTTTTGAATGGCCTTTGTACATCATGTTGCCATACCTTGGCTGCTGGCAGGACCGCTGACAGTTTGGGTACATTTACTTGAAGCACAGTCCCTGCGCCACAAGTAAGCTCAAAGGACAGAATACGGAGGAAAATAACAAAAACAATAAGGATAATACCATCATCATTTTATCAGAGTATAAGCTTGTTTCCCACAGACCAAGATTTACCACTTTCTGCCTGCCACCACCTGTGACTGCCACCCTCCTCTTTCAGCCTTAAGCCAACATGCAGTTTTTCTTCATGAGCTAAAATACCATAAGTATATTAATGAGAACCAAATCAGATTAAGGAAAACTGATGATAAATTTCAAGAAAAATCTGTAAAAATTAGAAAATCGGGCATCTTAAAGATCAAACCCCCAAACCTAAGCAGAACAGCCGAGCCATTTAAAGTTCAAAAGTAACGTTGAGGTAGCTCAAGGAATTAAAGCACTAAATATCAGTTTTGAGCATAGAGCTGGCCTGCGGTCTCTGCCGGAACACAAGCCTAACGCAGCTCGGGAACACGAAGTTAATCCTCTGGTGAATCCCGCGCAGTGCTCACCGTGCCCCGCCACCGGGGCCGTGCCGCAACCTCCTCCCGCCTCCCCCCACCCCCCGGCCGCCTGGGGGGGCTGCGGGCACCCGACAGCGCATACAAAAGGCGCCCCCCGCCCCCCGGTACCTGCTCCGCGCCGCGGCCCGGCGCCCCCTCCGGCAGGCTCTGGGCGCGCAGCACCGTCCAGCTGCGGCGGGCGGGGAAAAACAGGAGAGCGGGGTCAGGGCGCGCGCGGCCGGTCGCTGCCCCGCGCGGTGCGGTGCGGTGCGGTACTCACCCGCCCGGCGCTCCCCGGCAGCCCGTCCCGGCACAGGCGAAGACGCTGGCGGCGCGGTGGCAGGGGGAGCCGGCCAGCGGGCAGTACACCTGCACCAGGAGCGCCAGCTCCCCGCCGCACAGCCCGCAGCGGGGCCGGCCCGCCCGCACGCGCGGCACCCAGTCCTGGAAAAGCAACAGCACGGGCGCCGCTGGAGACGCGCCGAGGGCGCCCCGACAGCCGGCCGGGCCGCCACCCCCTTGGGGCAGGGCCCCGCCGCCGCCGCCACCACCACCACCACCACCACCACCACCACCGCCACCCTCCCCCCCCGGCCCGCCCCTACCGCGGAGCCCCCCAGCTTGCTGGTGGCCCAGGCGGGGGGCAGCCCGCCTCCTCGGCACGGCCCCACCATGGCGGCGTCGCGCAGCCCCAGCAGCACGGGCGGCCCTGCCGCCATAGCAGCGCCTGGCTACGGCGGCCGCCGGCGGACACGCGCCGCCGGATCGCTGGGCCCGGCCCGACCGAGCGGCGGGGACGCGCCTGTGCGCATGCTCGCGGGGCCGGCGGCCGTGCCCGTGAGGCGGCGGCGGGTCCGTGCCCCCCGCAGGGCGCTGGGCAGCCGCAGGGTTCCGGTGTCGGCGCGGTGCTGAGCAGCCGTGCGGGGGGCGGCGGGAGGCGCCGGCTGAAGGCGCCCCAAAATCCCGGAGACCTTGCGTGAAGGCGCGCCCCGGACCGGGCCCGGGCGAAGGTCGTAGAGAAGCGCGGGTGCAGCGCGACCCCCCCCGCCGGCGACCAAGCCCCACGCAGCCGCTTGCTCACTCCCCCTCACCCAGTGGGATGGGGAGGAGGATCAGAAAGGAATGGAAAACTCAAGGGTTGAGATAAGAACAATTTAATAGGTAAAGCAAAAGCCGCGCACGCAAGCAAAGCAAAACTAGGGATCCGTGCACTGCTTCCCATGGGCAGGCAGGTGCTCAGCCATCCCCAGGAAAGCAGGGCTCCATCACGTGTAACAGTGCCTGGGGAAGACAAATGCCATAATGCCAAATTTCCCCTCCTTCCTTCTTCTTCCCCCAGTTTATATACTCAGCATGACGTCATATGGCATGGCATACCTCTTTGGCTAGTTTGGGTCACCTGCCCTGGCTGTGTCCCCTCGCAATGTCCCGTGCCCCTCCAGCCCTCTTGCTGGCAGGGCCCAAGAAACCAACAAGTCCTTGATTTAGTATAAACATCACCCAGCAACACCTAAAAACATCAGTGTGTTATCAACATTGTTCTCACACCAAATCCAAAACACCGCACTGCACCAGCTACCAAGAAGAAAATTAACTCTATCCCAGCTGAAACCAGGACAGTGATCATGACAATAGATGACATAATACCGAGTCAGAAGCTGATTATTAAACTCTGCATCCTGACAAATGAATTTTGTGTGACTTCACTTTGGGTTTTAAAAGCAAAGCATACCCTCCACAACGCCTACAAATCTGTGTGTTCTCTCCTTTCATTCATAATTTGTTTTGTGAGCTGTGCCCAAAACTCCATTTTGCGTTCTTTCAATTTCTTTGATGCCTTTTGCACTAGGTCTATTTCCAGGTATCCTTCATCCGGATCATACTGAGGCCAATGGACCAAGCCTTCTCCGTTGGGATTTCTGGAAATAACATGATGAAAAGTTAGTTTTCCATTTGCATATCAATTGTGCTCTGACTGCTTAGGTTGGGAGAATTTCAGAAAACTAACAACACAAGCTCAGATTATGTGATTTTAGTATCTGAATAGTTGGATATTTTTTAACAAAACGCTCAACAGTGGAATAGCAAAAAATTAATAATTGCCATTACTTTTGGATCTAAAACTCCATTGCAGATGGAGAAGTAGCTCTTGGATTATTTTTTTTCTTTTTTGGCTTGCAGGTTCATTTAAAAGGTTTTTCTTGCAATCATTAAGAACAAAAATGATTTAATATTTATCTTAAATTCTGCCAAATTTGTAGGAACCACCATATAAGCATTGCTTCAGGCATATAAGTATGTTTCAGGCAGCACAGACAGAACTTGAGCTGTAATTAACATGATTCTCACCCATTTCTAGCAAAGTTAGTCCAATATTTCATAACAGTTCTGCTAAGTTTATTTTCTTCTTCTGTAGTATACCCTGCGAAGTCAGAGATGAAATGGCAACATTAAAAAACCAAATAATCAAAAAAGTAGCAGCTATATATGAATTCAAACAGACTGTAAACAGTTCTAGTTGTTGCTCTGAGCTATGTGAGTTTTACCTGAGCAGAGATCTAGGAGAGAGCTGCAGATGAATGATTTAATGATAAGTACTAAAGACAGAAAGTGTTTATCTTGATTCCAGTGTTTCTAAGACAGAAAAACTGTTCTCAAGCCCTCCAGTAAGCAAAATGATTAAGATGATGTTTGAAAAGAACACTTCAGCAAGCATGGATACATCACCGGCTAAGAACGGCCTTCCAAAGACAAAGGCAATCTCATCTGCATGATCTGCTTTTACAAAGTCTGGTACAACACCTGCCGCTGAACTTTGTCGATGTTGAAATTCATAAAAGTAGACTGGGTTGCCAGCATCTAGTAGAAAATAAACAGAAGGGTGTTAGTTTGAGAAAATACCTGCCACCAAACGTGATAAACTTTCATCACAAGCTGTTTTGATACAATGAAAACACTCTCAGTTCTTGGATAATGACATGTGATGCATACTGTCCACAGACACACCCCAGGATGGAATTCTACATTTCTTCTAATAGGTGCTGAATTAGAGACTTACCTCTATGGTATCTAGCCACCTCAACGGCTGAAATCACAAGCAAGGAGTCTCCCATTGCATCAAAAAGGCCATCTCGCACTTGAGTACGGTTTCCTGTATTCCCTATGTATTCATTGTATACTTGATCAACAAATTCACAAGTAACACCCTGAACATGAACAATAAAAATACTTCTTATAATGTTGATGAATATTATAAAGAGTAACAGCACTGAGTGTACCATCTGCACATCCCTGGCCAAACATTACCTTCTTTCAGAGAAAATCCTCAGCTGGGTAAGAGTGTGGCTCAGAGCTCAGAACTGGGAGTCACACAGCTACCCAGATACAGATGTTCTCAGGGAAAAGAGGTTTGTAAGATCTAAAGATCTTTGATCTTTAGATAAACATCAGTCAGTGATGCTGATAAATACATATGGTAGTCTGTTCTCAGTTCTGTGGAAATAACCCTCATCAGAGAAATCATGTTGGATTTCATAACATTCATTTATTGGTGTAGGTGGCCATAATTTACTGCCTTTCAGAACAAGCCTGGGCTCTGCCATTCTGAGTTCATAATGGATGTCTGTGACACTGAATGATCCATTGCGAGTACTAGCCATGTTTATAAAGTCCTTAATTCTTACTTAGTAATCTGCAATTTTCTCTAGTAGTTTCAGGAGAGCACAAAGGAACCAGAAAGTTAAGAGGTTTGTAAATTACAGGGAAGCAAAACCTCAAGAAACCTGAATGTAGGTCTCAGTGCCATTTTAAACATCTCAAGTTATTACTTTCTATTCTCCAGCTTCTGCTTCAGAAGGGTTTGTTCTATAGGACTTGTGTCATACCTGCTGGTACCATGCATGTCTTGGATAACCTAGGGTATCTAAAATGTCACAGGAGACCTATGTTTAGGTACCTGAATCACTCATGGATTTCCACAGAACTCCTTTTTAAAAAGAGGGGCATTTAGGATAGAAATCCAGAGGGCATTTTCAGTCGCTAGTGGCAACAGGAATATACTGTGTTTGCTGCCCATTACTGCCCCATGGTAGGAAGCTGTCAAACAGAACAAAGTTTGCCTCTAAAATATACCCCTCCAGGAGTACAACACAGAACCAGGCTGGTGAAGAAGCAGCAGTGGTTTATTCTGAAAATGGTGTCTTACCTGAAATGAGGATGATAAGAAGCTCTGTAAAACTTGATATGCAACATCTGTGTCCAGACCATCTGTGTAAGGAGGTAATTTCATTATCTGCATGATACAGAGAAGCATATTTATTAGAAAATCCTGCATTAACAAAATGTTATAAATAAATAAATATAACAAAAAATAAATAACAACATTGTAAGTCTCTTACTGTAGGAACTGCCCATCCAAATTCACAGTTATTTACTCCTATTATATATGGGACTGCAGTGATCAGTTTTTCAGATAGTAACTGCTTGGGACTCTTTGGAAAAAATACACCATCTATAGTTGTGCTGATGAACAGGGAACGCTGGACAAAAGAAACCCAAACCAAACAAACAGCTTCATTAATACATGAATTTTGCTTCTAGAAAAAAATTTCAGATTTTTACTGTAGTTCCAAAGCAAAGCAAATGAAGTGTCAAGTGAAAATATTAAAAATAACAGTATTCAATCCATCTCTAAATTTTCTCTGACATATTTTCTGCTCTAGGCAGAAGATTCTGTGAAGATTAGCATTATATTTTTACCATTTGTGAAAGATAGATGATGATGTTCAATTTACATCTCTTCTTAGTTCAATCCTGTTATGGATGTGTGGAGCAGTGGGGGAAAAAAACAATTTCTGTGTTGAAACTACAAAGGAACATGGGATCCAGCACTGTGATAAGAAATATTAAGTAGGACATAGTTTATTATATTAACTAATTTTCAGGTTCTCCAAGAGAAACTAACATTTCCTACACGTTTTTCCTTCCCCTGGTACAGCATGACACCAAAACACAAATAGTTCAAAGTCCATGTAGAATGAAAGGGAAATTACCTGTTCGCATTTTTCAAGCGAGGTATAGCATATCGGCAGGGTTGCCAAATCCTGACAAGAAAGTCACATTCATTTGAAGTTCTCTTAATATTACAGCACACCAATAGCATACTCTATTATGATAAAATTTGAAATGTCATTTAAACACAAGAAGTATAATTTCACCTACCAATTTTAGTGTTATCTGTACTATCTCTTCTTCTGTTTTTTCTCTTAAGCATTCAACTACTTCAGCTGAACTGGATTTTCCACAGCCAGAAGCAAAAGCAATTCTCTGCAATCAATAAAAACAAACACTCACTTTTTCATGTACTTCCCATGGACGGCTCTATGTGCCACCAGACTGGAGAGTCCAGTAGGGGCTGTCTAAACTTCTGCACAAGGATCACTGAAGCCAGCCATGTTCTAGCTGCAGAGGTAGAAAATAAGAAGCCCTCATAACCCTTCACACTGTGGGCTGAGCAGAAGGACAAAATACATGCCTCCAAAATATTTTGATACAGAAACAGAATAAGATAGTCATTCTGGTAAATAACATGCTGGGCTGAGAAGGCAGGATGACAAAAAGGAGTGAGTGATGCACAGTCAGAATACAACCACGAAGACCACAGCATCACAGAACGGTCAGGGTTGGAAGGCACCTCTGGAGATCATCTAGCCCAACCTCCTGCTACAGCAGGGTCACCTACAGCAGGTTGCACAGAGTCGTGTCCAGGTGGGTTTTGAACGTCTCCAGAGAAGGAGACCCCACAGCCTCCCTGGGCAGCCTGTGCCAGGGCTCTGTCACCCTCAGGGTAAAGAAGTTCTTCCTCATGTTCAAATGGTAAAAAGAGCATGTTATACCATTCCTGATGATGTCTTTTTGGGTGGAGTAACAGCTCTCATTAGACAGGCAGAGCTCATTATAATGTTGTCTCTTTTATATCCCAGATTATCGACTCTAGGTTCCTGGAAGCCGTTTCTTGTAGTCGAAAAAAAATATTGGGTTGAAGTCAGCTCTTATTTTCAAATATAAACAAATCGATTAAGATTTTATTTATTTGCACACAACAGGCATCAAACAGGAGGGGAATAGTAATCAGAATCTGGTGCCATTTTCCAGCCAAAAATTATAGCTCAACTTTTCTTGAAGACAGTACATGTTATAGTATTCCTTTACATTCCACACTTCTTCCCTGACTTCTCTCTTTGCTTCCTTAGTCTTTTGCTTTTATTCAAACATATATGAATATTTGGGTATTTGAAAAGCAAAGCACCATTAAACATGTATTGTCTGCACACAGAAATACTGTCTTTAATGACTGTGGTTGCAGTTTCATAAGAAAAAAAATCTGTTTCTACATTTTAGAATAAACAGTTTAAGATATGCAAAACTATCTGGAAAAATAATGAAAATTACTACAAAATACCCACTTGTGCTTCGTTCTCAGGATGGTCAGTGAACAAAGCCCTGATTGCAGTACCACTCTCTGAAATGGCCTTATGGAACAAGCCCTTTCCCAGGGGAGATAAGACCTGTAAAAAAGCAAGAACAAGCATTACAAGCATGATAAGCATGATGTTCTGATCACTGTCTTAGAATTTCAATATTAGGGATTGCCATTTGAAACGTTTTGAAAGGAAATGTCATAAGACTGTATCCTCTGATCATAGTTCAGCTATGCAAAAGGATTTGGCAGCACTGTCAGGGATCACAGCATCACAGAACGGTCAGGGTTGGAAGGCACCTCTGGAGATCATCTAGCCCAACCCCCTGCTAAAGCAGGGTCACCTACAGCAGGCTGCACAGAGTCGTGTCCAGGTGGGTTTTGAATGTCTCCAGAGAAGGAGACCCCACAGCCTCCCTGGGCAGCCTGTGCCAGGGCTCTGTCACCCTCAGGGTAAAGAAGTTCTTCCTCATGTTCAGCTGGAACTTCCCGTGGTGCAGTTTGTGCCCGTTGCCCCTTGTCCTGTCGCTGGGCACCACTGACAAGAGCCTGGCCCTGTTCTCTTGACCCTTGTCCTTAAGACACTTGTATGCATTGATAAGGTCCCCTCTGAGCCTTCTCCCGGCTAAACAGGCCCGGCTCTCCCAGCCTTTCCTCATAAGGGAGATGCTCCAGTCCCCTCATCAGCTTCACAGCCCTCCACTTGCCCCTCCCCAGCAGTTCCCTGTCTCTCCTGGACTGGGGAGCCCAGCACTGGACACAGCGCTCCGGGTGCAGCCTCACCAGGGCAGAGCAGAGGGGCAGGATCACCTCCCTGCACCTGCTGGCCACGGTCCCCCTCATGCACCCCAGGATCCCACTGGCCTCCTTGGCCACCCGGGCACACTGCTGGCCCAGGGGCAACTTGCTGTCCCCCAGCAGTCCCAGGTCCTTCTCCTTAGAGCTGTCCCCCAGCAGGTCACCCCCAGCCTGTACTGGTGTGTGGGGCTGTCCCTCCCCAGGGACAGGACCCTACACTTACCCTTACTGAACCCCATGGGGTCCCTCTCTGCCCAGCTCTCCAGCCTGCCCGGGTCTGGCTGAAGGGCAGCGCAGCCTCCTGGTGCATCAGCCGCTCCTCCCGGTTTTGTACCATCAGCAAACATGCTGAGGGCACCTCGGTCCCTTCGCCCAGGTCACTGGTGAGTAAGTTGAACAAGACCGGAGCCAGTGCTGACCCCTGGGGAACACCGCTGGCCACGGGCCTCCAGCTGGGCTCTGCTGCCGATCACAGCCCCCTGAGCTCTGCCATTCAGCCCGCTCTCAGCCCACCTCACCGTCCGCTCATCTAGTCCACACCTCCTGAGCTTGCCCATGAGGATGTTATGGCAGACAATGCCAAAAGCCTTGCTGAGGTTGAGGCAGACAGCATCCACCACTCTCCCCTCATCTACCCAGCCAGTCATTCCATCAGAGAAAGCTATCAGGCTAGTCAGGCATGACTATTTCCCCTTGATGAATCCATGCTGACTAACCCTGATAACCTTCTTTTCCTCCACAAGCTCGGAGATGAGGAGCTTATGCCAGCTTTTTCCCATCCCATAGCACCTTGCTTCCAAGATTTCATGGAACTACACTGCAAGCCAGATATGGATCAAATATAACTGTGTCCAAGATAGTGTGGCTGTGTTACAGAAGGGAAATAAAGAACTGTTGGCCAGAGAGCAGGAGCTTAGGAAATAGGAATTGTTATCACATGTATCACTGAACACTCGTTTCACTGTGGGATCTCTACCAAATTGTGAGAGACTGAAGAACCTTTTAACCAGTGTGTTCAGTGTTGATGTAAAAATTTGACATAATCAACTGGGTCACAAAATGCACATCTGGTTCCTCTATCATGACTATTTGCCTTGGTTAGTTTGTGCAAGTGACTGTCAAAGCAAACAGGGAATGGGCAATACATCCTCTTAAAGGACTTTCCTGACAAATATAAATTTTTGTGGCACTGGAAAAAAAAACACCCCAGAATTTAATTTAGTAGATAAGGAATAACATTTTGGGTCTGAACTACAAGATTTGGACATGAATAGAATATTTTCATCAATCAGAGGCTGTATTGTTATATTACAGAACAAAGTAATGTGTCATTTACTATAAAACCATCCCTTTTTTCCTCACTGACTTTTCATACAGGTACTAAAAATTAATGCGGAGAGTGGTTTTTTCCCTAAGTAATTAAAATTCAATATTACTATGATCTTACAAGAGCAGAAATGCTGATTCCTCCTGCAGATTCTCCAGCAATAGTGACAGATCCCGGATCTCCTCCAAAATATATGATATTTTCCTGAACCCACTGAAGAGCTCTTACTTGATCTAAATACCCCCAGTTACCTCGAGCGTGCTTATCACCAGTGCTGCAGAGAAAGAATAGATTTGTTTAAATACTCAGTGCAAGAAACAAGGCAGAGAAAAATAAAATCTGTGGTATAAGAAATCAGCTGCCATTCTCTACACAGAGCTTCTCTACACAACTGAAAACTAAATGTCTCAGAAAGTATTGAGATGAGAGTAGCAGATGAACAAGAACAGACTTGGAAGCTGACTTGGGACCTGTAAATTGTTCCCAACTACTGCATATGTAATGAAGCAATGTATAGTTTCTTCGCACAAGAAAGTATTCTGCACATCTCTTCACAAAGGTTTTGCACACATAATTTTGGAAATCACTTAGCAAAACCTGAAATAAAATCTTACCTAAAATATCCGACAATACCTAATCTGTACTGAATTACTACAACCACCACATTGTCAAAGGCTGCTAATGCTGAACCATCATATGATGAAGCTGCTCCAAAAATGAATCCACCTCCATGTATCCATACAAAGACCTGGAAAAACAAAACAAAGAACAATCCAGCACAGATAACAGCTTCCAGTGATAAAAACTAAATATAAAACAAAATACAGTATTTGGTACTGTTTCACTCCTGACTCTTTCAGATTACATGTCACAAATGGTAGAAGTCTTTTAAATATGAGGCCTGCAGTCTTACAAAATGGCAGTGGTTTGATTAAATACTTACATTATACCAGTGCCCTGTGACATTTCACAGATTATTTAGAGGAAATCAAACATCACCTAGCTAAAATGTCAATAAAATTTTATTTGTAAAATCAGATTTTGTCTCTCTCAAACAAACATTTACTGGGGCAAAGCATGTAACTTGAGCATCATTGCAAAACCGCACCTTAAGTTTGCATATAGCACAAATTGTAGGTTTGCTGTAAAACAATTCTGCTAGTGGTTTTGTAATGGTTTTGCTTACAGGCAGCTTCTCCTGATTTCCTGTAGAAACGGGTGTGTACACATTTAGGTATAAGCAATCTTCAGACATTTGGAGAAGAACATTCTCTTTTCTATTAGTAACAACATCCGAAAAATACTGTCCTAGTTCTTTATCCTGTAGACACCTGAATAAATGAAAAAATAACAAGCAATATAACTAAACAAATAACTAAATAACAAATAACTAAAAAGCAAATAAACAACAAATAACTAAAACCTCAGAGCTACTAAGTGTAGCTTTTCTGTACTTACACAACCAAGTGCAAACCAGAAAGCAAGCTCTAATACATTTCTACATGGTTGGCGACAGAAAACATAAAATATTATTTTCATTTTTAATATATTTTCTTCCTTTGACATGGCATTAAGGAGATCCATGAAAAGGAGCCACAGTCTAGAGCAGTACACAGTGACATGAAGATATAATTTTGCATGTTTCAAAATATTACAGGAATATACCTGAAAATACATATGGCTATAAATTGCTTAAAAGAAAATGCAAATTAATTTTTACATCTTCAACAGGTTTTTTTATTGTAATGGCAGGTATTAAGCTTGAGACACTAAACAAGGGCAGCAGTACAAATGGAGTAAGACATTTACAATATAGGCTAGAATTGGTCTGCATTTTTTATGTGTCCTATTAAGCATGTGACTCCCTTGGCATTTGTTTCTTCTAATAGTGCATTCCAACATTTCCTCGGCTTCTTTCTGTTTCTGCTCCAAAGTTACACAGTTTATAAACATTGCTAAGTAATGGCCAAATGCTCCCTGTACATCAGTGTCCTGGCATTGCATATAATATAAAATTATTAAAAAATTCAATGGTTTCTTACATTGGTGGGTAGGAAGTGGCATCTCTGACACCTTTCCATGGCTCGGGTGGCTGGGGTTCAGAAAACCTCAGTGGTCCAACTGGAGGCTTAGCAAAAGGAAGTCCCAGAAAGACATTTACATTCCTCCCAGCAGCGTCTACTTTGAATTGGTACCCTCGTACTCTCCCATAGTTGGTCATCACTTCTGGTTGCTCTGCTTTTTGTCCTGGGGAATGTGAGCACAAAGTCACACAACTGGTCTATTTGTAAATAATTGCTAGATTTCTAAGAGCTTTAGCTACTTAAATATACACCTTCTGTTCACTTAAACAATTCATTTTCGCGCATGAGGCTTCAACAAACTCTAATCAGTATAGCTGACATTATTTCAGCCTTCAATTTAATTGGTTTGTATGTATAATCTCCCTCAGGTATATCATATGTATTGTCTCACTATACACAAATATGGGTAATTGCATATAGACTTTAAACCTTTTTGATCCAGGTTGTTAGAAGTCCAATAGATTGCTCTCATTAAGAAAAGGTATTTTCTTTTTAAGAAAAGACCTGTGAACACATGAAATATATTCTGGACCCTTGACAGTATGTACAGCGAAAAGAAAAAAATTCTAACACACCTGAAAGTAGTATGGCATATACAAATACGGTTAACATTTAGGTAAGATTCATTCTAAGATCCGTTTGAAAGTTCTCAGTACCAAATTACAAATGTGGTACAGTGGCCTGACCCGCCTCAGATCAGACAAGATTTTGGGACAGGAATTTGATTTTGCTATTTGCAAAAAAGGCAAACATGACAAATGACTGAAAGCAGATCACAAAAAGAAATGAAGAACTATTTGCTATTCAGACTTAATTTCTATGCAGCAAGGGGCTCCCCTAGGTGAGCAAGCTGCACATGTGCTCTATTTCCTTACAGAAAGCGATAGGGAAAAACCCTTCTGAGGCTTACCAGTAGCTACCAGCGCTGTGACTCCAACGGTGAGAATCAATGACAGCAGTGATGTGTCCTTTCCAGCTGCCATTTTGCAAGCTGGTCACATAGTCCTCTCCTCAGCCTGTCGCCTTATATACTCTGCTGAGTATTACTGTTATGCAAGTTATATGTTTTTTAAAAAACAATAATAGAAAAATCTTAGCTTTTCCTGCTGGATGGTTATCCCACATGTCACTCAGTCCTGTGTGTTCAGGGATGTTTGTTTGGCATCTAATGCAACACATAAGTTTTGCAACACTAAAGAGATGATTATCCAACTTCTGTAGTGTGGGAACAGCATTAAAGGATTTGAGTGGTAACTATACGTTCAAAACCCCTGAAAGATCAGGAGGCTTTATGAACTACTGTGTGAACTCACATCTATCATTAGAGCATGAGATGAAAGAGAGGGAAGAGATAGCTGAAGAGAAAAAAAAAGAGATTTTCTGCCTATGTGAACGAAGAGATTGTGGTAGTGGGCTCCACCTTCTTTTGTTTGTCAAGGCTCAGTAGCTCTTCCCCCAGAAAGGCTGTTATGCAGTTTTATATCATGTGAATTCTCAGTTGGCAGAGACAACTTTTCTATAGATTGATTTACTGCTTGCACCTTTGATTTCAGCTGAGTCATAAAGACCCACAGTCATTACATTAGTTCAACACAGCTATTGTACATCTAGTGATCCTGTGTACTACGGCTGTGCTTGTGTCCTGCATCCCAAATCTTCCCAAGTATATCTGCACAGGTGTGATTTACAGCCCTTATAAGTAAATCCCGGTTAACTTTAAACCCAGCTGCTCAGAGAGCAAGCTGTGGCCAGGTACACCTTCAGCACATGCTGGGTATCTTGAGCATTTGCTCTGTTGATCCGGACTCCTGCTTTCTGTACTGAGCAAGCTCTGCACTGCAGCAGCTACACTTTAACAACGCCAATGCTATGCTAGTGTGCATAGCAGCCATCTCTGAGTGTACGGTTAGTGCACAGTATACATTGGCAAATGGGATAACACTGTACATTGAGTTTCTAAGAAAATAATGTGGACAATAACTTCATCGTCAAATTTTTATAGCTGTATAGGTGTTCTCTGAAAGACTTTTTTCTTGTTTCTCGAGTGAAGTTCATGACACTAAAGGTCAATAAAACTGGTCTGTGATTAGTCTGCACTGTTATGAATGTACAGTCTATACTGTATTGATAGATGTATGTGCTGTCAAATGCAATGAGTGGAAACAGGTGCCTGGAGTACGAGTGATGGAGTTTAGCATAAGTTATCTCCCATCTTTGTCTCTGTGACAAAGTTTTGCTAGAAGCCAAGGGCAGAAGTACTAAGTAGTAGTAAACTCTGCACTCCTGTTTGCTTGCTTGAATGCTGTTGCAAATTCTTCCACTGTCCTCACTTACCCTGGACTGCTTTGGTTCCTGGCGCGGGAAACCTGTTTCTACGTGAGGTGGAACTAGAAGATTCCCTGCTTGGGACTCAGCTTGCATCCTGATGGGCATGCATGCCTCAGGACTCCCTTGTGACCCACAAACTACAGGAGGGGTCCTCTGCTGCAAAGTCAAATGCTCTGCTTGCTGCTCTCTACTTTTGCTGTAACAAACTTTATTTACCTCCATAAACAATTTATTTTCTATCTCCTGATATTTACTGATTCTACTAAACTCTGTCCTTTCCCATTTGCTTTTCCTTTATTTTCCCCCTTCATTTACTACTCTATTTTCCCAGCTTTACTCTTTAATCTTTGCTCTACTCACTACTTTACTCTCCAAGTACACATTCTGCAAAATGTCTCAGCTCATGTCCCATCCACAGTCCCAGAGAGGGGGCCATTCTGAAAATATTACCAGCGCAAACCAGTTTCTGCAAACTCTGCCAATCTTACTTATGAGAAGATAATAAAGAGATGGGATTGTAGATCCCTAAAGCCTTGCCTGTAGATACTTTGTATGGATCTGCAAGCATGATCTGTATGTCTGTATGCTCTGGAAATGTGGAAACTTCTACTCTAGTGACACAGACTAAACTTGTGGAATCTGGAGACAGTGCTACATACCTGGCAAGTGGAATTATTGAATCCTTTTGGCATTTAATTTTAATACAGAATATTTTGCACCTTACCCTACATCAGTGAATAATACGTACCTCATGGATCAATCACAAAAAAATCCTGCCATATGACATTTGCCTCTTTATACTTCAATGTCCTGCTATCTTTCTTGATTTCAACAGCTAAAAAATAGAGACAAACATCAGATTTATAGGCCCATAATTGAATAAGAGCTCACAATTACATTTTGCCTCAAGTACGTATGGCAGGAGTGTTTAGACATCTGCGTTTAAAACAGGGTCAGTTTGGTTTTTTTACTGAGCCCCTCATGAGTATTCAGTGAAGCTGGAGTGTATAAAACAGAGCTGTAATCTATGAAGCTTGGAGAGCTTTAACACTCTCTCACTTTGGCATGTGGTAGTCTCACACCAGGGTGTTTCTGGGATGAGACGGAGTATCAGAGCACTCACGCCTAAGTAGACAGGAGTAAAA
The DNA here is from genome assembly GCF_015220075.1 of Falco rusticolus. Lineage (NCBI taxonomy): Eukaryota > Metazoa > Chordata > Aves > Falconiformes > Falconidae > Falco > Falco rusticolus. The sequence goes on along the minus strand of NC_051201.1, from coordinate 10,661,165 downwards.
TCTTCTGACGTTTTCCAACTGTGATTTATTTTTAGCACTATGCCCGTGCATAGTCATAGCAGAAGTCAGTTCTGCTGTACTTCTCTGCATACACTTAGAAGATAAGCATATATTCTGTGCATATATATACAATACTGCCTGTTTATCTCCTTTTAAAGGGAGCGGTACAGGACCTCAGGGGAATTGTACACGCAATAAAATTTATCAAGACTATTTTGAGATTATATTCCCCTCACAAAACATGTTAGCAAAAACAAAGGAGGAGGGGCAGATGGCCAGCAGGAATTCCTGCTTACCAGAACAGCAGTTGGGCTAACAGCCTAACCCTACCTCCTGAGTTCTGACTGGCAACAGAATCTGGGCGGAAAGACATAGGAAATTCTACCCAATTTCTTCCAATATTCAGAAAGAAGGGATGGCCAGTTAGTTGCTGTAGGACATTATTAGCCATGAATAACCTTAAATTCTTCCAGAGATATAGAGGTGAGATGAAAGAAGCGGGGAACCGGTGCCTAGTGCCCCACAGGATCTGTGGAGCTGCGTAAGGCTGCTGGGAGGTAGCAGTATGGTCAGGAATAAGGTTGGGAGCTGGAGCAGTCTAGGAGCCAGATCCAGGGAACAAACAAAACAGACCCGAGAAAGAAGTTCTTGACAACACTGAAATGAAGTGTTCAAGACTTGCTCTTGGTAGTCCATGCCAGTAAGGACTCTGGAACAATTCTGGTACAAACACATCTCTCTCCAGTGCTAGTAATGGAGGCCTGTGACCCAGTGCAGAGCACCTGGAACTGACTGATGGCACCGAGAACAGCCTGAAGCACAATGTAACACACCATGGAAAAGACAGAAAGCGTGAAAATCATGTTACCAGCGTGGATCCTTCTAGGGAAATTATGGCCAAATTTAAAAGGAAAAAAGTGTGGGTAGTGGAGAGCATTTCTCCCTTTTCTAACTTCTGAGAGAAGTCTTAATTCCAGCACTACCATTACAGATTATGTATCACAACAGTCAGAAATATACTATCACTGTGGTAAAACCAACTTAGAAAGCAGAACAGTCTTAAGTTTAATTTATTTTTCCACAGAGGACATTTCTGTATCTAAATCAGATGAGAACTTCTGTACCATTGCTGATACACTTGACATCAAAAGACAGTTTTACTTTTAAATCGGTTCTTTATTAATTTCACTTCCTTAAAAAAATGTTGCTGCTATATTGTGTCTTCAGTCCCAGGGAAGCAACAGAAATCTGCTTGTGGGGAAATCTGGTACCTATATTTAATAAGTGAGGCTCCTGTTGTAGACATGAATCCAGGAAAAAGTGAAGGATCAAAAAGGGGAAAAATATCAATTGGAATTATTACAGTGAATAACTGCAAATATGGCAACAGTGAAGAAAAGGTCAAAAGAAGGGAAACCTGATTTTATCCTCAAAATTACTTTAAGTAATTTCTTGTACTATCCTAATAGTTTGCATATTATGTGTATGTTTAGACTGTAAATTATAACTCTGAATTAACCTTCTTGTTTTCCATTCTTTTGTTGTTTGTCTTTTCAAACATCAGCTTTCTCCAGAATTCTACCTTTTTTTCTTTCAACTTTCTGGCCACCTTTTGGTTTAGATTTATTTGCAAGTATTCTTCATTTAGGTTGTAAGATGGCCATTCAACCAAACCCTCTCCATTAGGATTTCTGTAAACAAAAAGAAAGAAAAAGTGAATTGCCCTTTTCAGTCACAAGGGAATTCAATCACAGAAATTAAGACTGAATCAACAGAACAGCTAATTCACTATGGAGTCAATACAAACTAGTAATGTGTCATGAATCTCATGGTTCTTACCCATTTCGAGCAAAGTTAGCCCAGTACTTCATTAGAGTTCTACTAAGGTTCTTTTCTTCCTCTGTAACTTCACCTGAGAGAGAAAATAATTATTGTGCGTGGCATAAACCAAAACATTGCTTCTACAGAAGCAGCATTTCAGACTGTGAATATGTTGTAACAACTTACTGATTACAACAGAGGCAATGCACCTGCAATATGCTAGTAATACAGCAATCATCAGGAAAGGATTTCAGCGTTCTTTATGAATGAGGCTGCTATAATTATCCTTAATCTTTCCTCAATGGACCAGTTCCGTTTTGAATAAAATGCTTAAATATTAATTGAGTCTTTAACTTAACCATTAGATCATCATGCAGAAAATAAAACACTAGAGTTCCAGGCCTTGCACTAATCAACACAACTGGCCTACTATCTGAAAAAGAGACCGAGTCCCAAATTCTCTGGATCCTGACAGCCCCTGGGATTCCCTGGAAAGGAGACATGAGTTTAAGTTCCTCAGGAAAAGAAAAGAGCCTAGATTTCCTTCTTCCCAAGCACTCTGCTAATCCCCTGCAAGTTTAATTGACCCTTCCTTCAATTTATTTTTCAGCCAAAACTATCTTGCAAATTCATGAACAGTGCTGGTACAATGACGGTGATGTTTTCTAGCAAATGTCCTATTTGCCCATTTGCTGACAATATGTGTAACTTACTATGCTTCAGAAACAGCAAACTGCACATGATAAAGAATGAAGAAGACAGTAAATTAGTGTTAAACAAATTCTAACAGGAGAAAGGTATCACTGTTAATACATGCACTTTGATTAAAATGGAGGCTGAATTACTGAACAGAATAATGCCAGTGTTATGAGAGCAATTTATAAGCGAACACTGAGTGTTCTATTCCTTACTACGTAGCTGAATATCACCAGCCAGATATGGTCCTCCAAAGACAAAGCCAACTTCATCTCCATGATCAGCTTTCACATACTCTGGTTTACTATCCTGGTATGAAGTGGGCCGATGCTGATATTCAAAGAAGTAAGCAGGGGCTCCAGACTCTAGAGGACATAACATTTAGAGAGTTAAAGAAGAGAAGCATAAATTACATCAGCTGTTTAAAGTATTACTTTAAATATGCCCAAAGTTTTATACTGGGCACATTTCCAGTGTAATGTCACATTCAAATATGTATTATTCTTTTTAATTCAAAATTAAGATCTCACAGCACTTACACAAAAAAAATCACTCCAGGAAAACTTACAGAAAACAAAATAACATCAAATTATTTTCCAGTTCCAGGTATTTTGGCACAGCTTGTCTGCACTTAGATACCAGAAAATCTCCAGACTACAGAGCTGTTGACTTCCCAAGCAGCAGTAGGCCAAAAGACAAATTCCAGGTTGCTTTAATATATTTTAATTTTTAAGCCTGTATACTTCAGTTAGCAAACATTTACTTGTGTTATCATGCTCTGCTCTCAATATATTATGACTGTAAGTACAAGTGCAAGACACTACTACAAAGATAAAGGAGTACATACACTTGTTTCACACAATCCTGCAGATCTATATCACATGCGCCTTCAAGTTCCCAGTGGGAATTTCAAGAAGGGATGCCTACACATGACAGGATTTGTGTCTACATCATTTGATCCAGCAGGTAGTAAGAGGTTTGAATATCCTACTAGTGTTCATTAGCTCACCTCTGTGATAATTCAGTGCTTTAATGGATGGCATGACAATTCCTACATCCCCTAGCAAGTCCAGAAATCGGTCCCGTAGCTCAGCAGGATCGTCAGTGTTTCCCAGATATTCATCCACTATCACAGGCAGAAACTCTGATGGTACATGCTAAGAGAAAAAGGGGAAACAAGAAACAGAAAATTTATCACACTCTGAATTAGCAGCTATAAATGTCATCTTTTACATTTCAGAGATTCTGCAAAGGCACAAAGGTCCAGGGTAGCACCCATGTTGATGGGAAACCATGACAGCAAATAAAATCTGTTCAGACTTTTTGTGGGGAAACCCCCTTCTGCACCTAACACCAAAAAAACAAACCAACCAACCAACCTCAGGTCAAATTTGCAACGGATTTATATAGGTTAAAACTCTACAGGAATCAATGAAATGCAGCAGCGCCTCCTGATAATACTGTTGGTTTCTGTTTTCTTTAGGAGAAAGGAGATAGGGATAACAAAAGTAAATTCTCTGAGTCCTTGAAAGATTTATGGGCTATTAGACTACAGGGCAAGACCAGTGGGATCTCCAAACACAGCTTACGTTTTTAGTGTTAGAATTTGCTGATTGAAAGATAAATTTCAAAACTAGGAATGCAAAGTAACTACTTTAAAAGTTACTTTTAATTTAACGTAAACATATTGAAAACCCTGTTTTGAAACCCATCAATCAGGAGATTAGCCATCAGATACCATGAGATTAGAGACACTATTACAGTAATCCTATATAAAAATACATAAAAGAAAAATGCCGGTTCAGAAGTCTAGAAGGAAAAAGGCGTTTCCCCAAATCCCAGGCCTGACTCAGTCCTGTTTCTGTGTAACTCCATACACTGTGGTCCTGTCAACTTTGCTGGGCCTCTACCCAGAGCATAACATCACCTCAAGTCTTAGTAAGACTTAGTAAGAGTATGACTCAAGCAGGAAATTAGAGAACAACAAACTCCACAAATCTGTTATATACATTAAAAAGGAATTTCACTTCTCAAACTAGATTAGTGCAACAGTACTTACCATCATTTGTAGTAAAAATTCTAAAGTTGAAGTGATTGATTTTTTATCTCCTACTTCCTTCAAACCTGGTATTTTTGATGTCTGCATGGAAAAAAAGGATGTTACTAGTGCCAATCAACTTCTCCAATATTTTTAACATTCGAACTACATTATTCCACTTCATTCTTACTACTAGTGTTTATTTTTGAAGCATCATATCATATGCAAAAATGTAGTACAATGCAGCATCTGTCTTGAAAATCTTGTATTTACTGCAGTAAATGTTTCCTTGGTGAAAGTTTCTACATAAACTACCCATACTAAGTAGTTTATCCTTAAATCAACACATATTGTTAAGAAATTTCTAAGACTAGAAAGCATTAGGGCAGAATTGAAGCAAAAAGTTTCTGTCTCAAAAGCTTATTTTCCCCCTGGTAGGGGAGATACTAAAAGTTATTGGCAGCCTCTCTATCTAGTCCAATTGTTTGAACCCTTCGAAGTAAAGATAAGGCAATGCTCCTCCTCTTTTGGAACATTGCATAAAATGACTCTTCTTCCAACAGAATGAATTAGAACAGATTTCACTTTACATTTTTCTTCTTGGACTCAGTACCAGCGCACTCCCAGAGACACACAGTTACTACATAGATTCAAAACAAATGCTGTGTACTACATAGATGAACATGAATACTTGGGAAATGAAGAAAAAAGGACAAGGAAGAGAAAGGACACAAATCCACTGCCTGCAGCTTTGTTCACCATATAGCCATTGCTTGTTTTTTAGAGTTACCCATAGAATTCATATCAGAAAGAATTAATGCACTGAGCATGGAATGGACACCTGCATTACCCCCATACTCTGTCCCCAAATGAGATAGTCAAACGATAGATTTTTCTGCATGGTAATAAGGAAAACAGGGGCAATGATATAACCAGCAGTCCGAGTTCATAATGACATACAGCATAAGCTGTTTAAGGTGATCAATGTCACATTTTTAAACATTCTATGTATCAATCTTGAATACCATCTGTTGTGGGGGAAAAGATTGGTTTTAGTTTTCTTTTAGTAATAAGCCCTTGACTGTTGCATTCTTTCCTCTCTCTGCCTGGATGAGGGATTACAATGTTAGGATAAGAAAATACTGTATAAAATTGATGTTCCAGGGATGCCCATGTAGTTTAGCTTGCAGGATGAAGCCTATCACTGTTTTACGACCAACTGCTTCTGGGTCACTACAGAATCATAATGCAAGCAAAGTTTACCTTATATACATTTCCAACAGTGCAAAGCCTTTTGGCAATACTTAAAAGGTGTCCTACCAGCAAATACCTTCTCAGAGTTGCCTAGATAGTTAACACAAACATTCAAAAAAATGAAGAATGGCCATTAAATTACAGATCTAATATTCCAGCCAAATTCATTGTTGGTGACTCCTATCATATATGGGACTGCATTAAATTCTTTCCCAGCCAGTATGTCTTCAGGTGACTTAGGAAGAAATACTCCATCCAAAACTAAGGATAGATATGACATTTCCTGAAGGAGGAGAAAAAAAGATCAAATTACTTGTTAATGCTATTTTCCATTTTTTCCTTCAAACCATATAATAAAATATCCACATTTAATGTTCTAAGTGCAAAAAATGGCTTTAAGAAATCTGAGTATCTACAGCTACTGTAAAATAAATTTATAGTTCAGCACAAGAGTAAAAAATCCAAGCCTGGTTGGGTCATGCTATGCAGTAATGTAATGTTTTCCTGAGCCTGTCTTGCTCCTAACTGACATTAGACATGTGCGCTCGAGTCTTGGTCACAACTTTACAGGTGCTGTGAGACTTCACTGAAAATTTGAAAATTATGTGATATTATTTCAGTATTTAGGGGGTATTTTGACAAAAGTCAAGAAAAATCAACTTGGGAATAGGCCCACAATGAATTCTGGTCAGAGGCTGAGCTGAAGTTTTGCAAGGGTACCATTAAAAATATCTGTCACTAAGCAAAGATTCACCTACCGTACTGTGAAAGACTATGTCCTTTGCTTCCTGGTTCCTTAAGCAGTTTATCAGTGAGAGTGAACTGCTCGTCTCACATTTAAATATACTTGCAACTTTCTGGAAATTATCAACAAAGACAAAACCTGTTAGCTATGAGGGGTCTTTAAGGAATTTATAAATATAAAATTATTATAAACATTACTGTTAATAGTTTTATCTAAGGGCAGATTCAGGTGAGTCTGATAGGTCTTTCAGTATTTTATTTTACTAGAAATACTACAGTTTGATCAGAAAATGAAATTATTCTTACTTCTCTTTCTTGCTGTATTTCTATTCACTGTAATACACCAGCCTTGCTGCAGGCATAATACAAGGCTGTAACATAAATTTCAGAAAATCAACTTATGAGAGACTTACATTATTACTACCTGCTGTTTCAGAAGGAGAAATGAAAAGGTACATACCGAGAGGAATTTAATATTAATTTTTTTTGTTGCGTTTTTTTTTTTTAAATAATTCATTTACTTCAAATAAAGCTCCTCCATAAAAGACCATATCTGCATAAAAACTGAATGCCTCTTCCGGATTCTAATTAAACTTCCCATAATAAATTTCATAGTTACTCTATAAGTTACAGTGTGCATGAAAATGAACATATGGCTGCCTTGGCATGTGTGTAATTGAAAATACCCAAGTTGAACCACAAATATTATAATCACATAACTGTAAAATCTACTTCCAACACCAAATGAGATTGAAAATAAATAAGATTATTTGAATGAAAATTTACTTAGTACTAATCTATATATTTATAGGTATGCAGTGAGAATAAATGTGATCAACTTTGTTGCATAACATGCAATCAGATTTTCCCCTTTTCTCTTTAACCAAATTATCAGATATCAGAATTATCCTATTTTAGGTTATAAAGGCTTTAAAAAAAAAAAAAAGAGCCTACCTTAAGATCTGTTGAAAGAAGTAAATCTTCCTCAGGAGGGATTAGAATTCCACTTTCTGATATTGCTTTATGAAAGAGATTCTTAGACAAAGGAGATAAAACCTGCCAAGAAGGGAAAAACAGATGTATTTATTCTACAATTAAGGTCCTTATCCTATAACTTTATGCTTGACTGGACTGCTGGATTCAGTGGGGAATTACACATTTTTATGTGCTTACAAGGGAAGTGTTCAGACTTAGCACAATATGCCATTAATCTTACTTTCAAAAATCAGATTAAACACGAAATGTTATACTATTTGAGTTTTTGAAGATTTTTTTTAAGACTTTACTTTTTAGTGTATTTACTGCATGCCTACATGTGCAAAAACAGAGCAAGATCCTGCAGATACACCAAAGAGTGTGACAGATCCTGGATCTCCACCAAAGTGTTCAATATTTCCTTGGATCCACTGAAGAGCTGCTACTTGATCCAAAAATGCCCAGTTCCCACGAGCATGTTCATCACCAGTACTGAAAGAGAAGTATTATAAGCCAGCTTCTCAGGAAGAGTAATAGTTCTTCTAACACCAGAATAAAATAAATCCCACCAATTTACATTTTGTGTAAGGTCTCATACGTGGCCAAGGAAAGATCTGTACAGCCTACTGACCTAAAATCCTTCATAGTCAGATCTAAGCCCCACTGATTTACTTGCCTCTACCGTTTGTTTACCCATATACAGATAGCTTCCTGGCCTTTACACTGTATGACTTTTTTCTTTACACACCAAGGGATAGAAGGCAAGAACAAACATCCTATCCAGAACCAAATAATCCCAATTCTGATTTGACAGCAGGTTCCAATCAAATGACAATGTAAATGGAATTTATGGATATTTCTCAATGTTCTCCAGTCCTGCTGTCATTGAACTATGTATTTAAACCACCGTGACAGCAGGAAGCTGGTGTGGAACTTCAGCTGATTCAGAAAACAAAACCATGCATGCTTCAAACATGATCGGAAGCATTTTGTAAAAAACAAAATAGGTCATCTTACCTGAAGAATCCAAGGAGTCCAAGTCTGTACTGAATTATTACTACCACAACATTCTCGTAGGCTGATAGTGCAGAACCATCATACCTAGCAGCACCACCAAATATAAAATTTCCTCCATGGATCCACACCATTACCTTAGAGAAAAAAGGGTGAGACACACTTTTATACATTGCTTGGTAGATTTCATGTGAAAGAGGATGACAACATCAGAGAATTTGAACTTCAAATCACCAAACCTCAATAGGAGCTGAATTTTAGGTTGGTGGACTTTGAATTTTATGTAATAATATTGTTTTTGTTAATACAGCACCAGATTTTCAAGGGCAATTAAGTGACTTAGGAGCTATCATTAGGGGCCAACTTTGTGCAACACAAGTTTGTAAAATGAGTTTACGTACAGGTAACTTGTCCTTGTTTGAACCAGCAGGGCTGTAAACATTTAGATACAAACAGTCCTCAGAAGTTTGGAATGGAAGGTGCTTTTCTTTAAAGTTTTTTTCAGCTATTTTCAACATGGACAGATCTTGAGGACATCTTCACAAAACAAAGGAAGCGTGACTATTAGTAATAAAACTGCAATAGCAACAATGTAACAATGATAAAGAAAACACACTTTCTTTTGTCCCACAGGCTGAATTCCCACAGGCTACTCAGAGTTTGTTACTTATATACAGTTAAAGGTGAGGCCTGTAAAAGCACAGCTCTGTGCACAGTACTTAAAAGGCTGAATCATTTCATCACAGCATAATGAGAAAACATGTTTCCAAAGACAGGAGTTTCCCAGGAATTATTTGTGGTCCCTTTTCCCACAGTTCTTTTGAAATATTTCAGTACTGGAAGCATATTCATTACCAGACAAAAATCAGACCTCCGTACCCTAATAAACACAACACTGACAAACGTGACCAGGTCCTATATACAAATGAACCGAACAGCTCTCACAGTGGTGGGTAAGAAGTTGCATCTCTCAGACCATTCCAAGGTTCAGGTGGTTCAGGGGGGGAAAACCTCAAGGATCCAACTGGGGCTTTTGCAAAAGGAATCCCAAGGAAAACGTTTACAAGTCTGTCTGTCCCCTTCACATTTGCCTGCCTCCCTTTGAGCCGCCCATGTGCGATAGTCACTTCTAGCTCAGCACCATTCTGTCCTAAGTGACACATAAGATAAAAGAAAAAACACTGCATCTTCACAACTGTAACGTTATCATATAATGTTTACTATATTGTATATTTATATTAATTATATTAATTATTCTATAACTCTATCATAATTACCAGACTTTTCAATTAATTACTTTAGATTTTGTTCAGTTTCATTTCGCTTCTATGCAATGACAGACAACCCCAGCCAAACACTCTTAAAGCTGGATTGGCCAATGACAACAGGAACTAGGCAAGACAGTTTAGTCACTCTGCAAGAGCATAAAGCTTAACAACAAATTTCAGAGCAAACAGAAATCATTAATATTTTCTTAATTTATCATCCAATAAGATCTTAAAAACATTTTGTTTAGATAATTTGGAAATGTTTTTGCTTTCTAACTTTTAAGAAACAAAGTTTTATTCTCATAAAATCATATCAGGAATGGTTTCAGCTCATAAACCCGTAATTTTTGCAACAAGCTTATTGGAATACTTCTGCAGATTACTAACAAAAGTATAAGAGCAGTAGACTTTCAAAATCACTACACTGCAACTTGCTAGTGCAGTTGCTTCCCCAACAGCAATAACAGATATTCAATTTTACCTTCTGCTTCGCAAGTGATGAATGCTATACTGCAAAACAAGGCACAAAGCAAAGAAATGTGGCTTTCAGGAGCCATTTTTCACGCCCGTGTGGACTCTAGATTGTTTTCTGGTTTTGTCCGGAAGAGAATGGTACAAAGGTCCCTGCTGAGGGCATTCTGATTAGGGAGTGCAGCTAAATTCCCTTATGAACATGCACTGCATTAAGCACCTTCAGAGCTGTAGGTGATACAAAGTGTAAATGCAATCCCTTAGTGCAACGCATTTCATCATTACCTGATCCTAGGAATGAATGATTTAGAAATGATCCAACACCACCTGTGAACAACAACAAAAGGTCTAATCGTAGCTAATCTGCTCTTAATCCTGCCAGCAAACAGTGAAGCTCTGAAGATGTGCCAGAGCTGTCAACGCTTAATATCTTGTAAAAAAACGCCAAAACAACAGCCTCACCAAAAAACAGGATTACAGATTACAAATAACTAGAAAATAAGAATTAAAAATTAAAAAGAATAAAACCAAAAATAGTTAATTCTTGCAGAAGTTTTCATGAGGGCTAGCAAGGCTGTACCATAATTATGATAATAATGATCATAATAAGATCCCACAGATCAATATGTGGCTCCAGACCTGGTGTTACTGGCTGAATTTTGGTTTTTTTGATCATAGGTCAGTTTCACATCCCCAGGTCTGCTGGTGACCGACAGGGTTCACCAGTCTGAAAGGGGGAAAAGGATCCTAGGCCAGGAGTTAGCAGGGCTCATTGGGAGAGCTTAAACTAGATTCCAAAGGGGAAAGAAATAAAACCAAGCTCCTTAGAGATGAGCCTGTGGACCACATCTTGTTGGAGGCAAGATTGATAGCCCAGCTGAAGTGCATTTACACCAATACACCCTGCATGGGCAACAAACAGGAGGAGCTGGAAGTCATTGTGCAGCAGGAAAACTATGACAAAGTTGCCAGAGGCAAGGAGGGTGCGGCAGTGGGGTAGCCCTGTATGTCGGGGAGTGATTTGGTTGTCGAGAGCTGAATGATGGTGGTGATGGGGTTGAGTGTTTATGGGCATCAGGGGGAGGGCCAGCAAGGCAGGTATCCTGGTGGGAGTCTGTTGTAGACCACCCAGCCAGGATGATGACACAGATGAAACATTCTACAAGCAGCTGGCAGAAGTCTCAACATCACTAGCCCTTGCTCTCCTGGGGGACTTCAACCTACCAGATGTCTGTGGAAACATAATACAGGACAGAGGAAACAGTCCAGGAGGTTCCTGGAGCGTGTGGGGGGTAACTGCCTGGCACAGCTGGTCACTGAGCCAGCCAGGGGAGATGCCCCGCTGGACCGGCTGCTTGTGAACAGGGAAGGTCTTGTGGGTGATGTGGTGGTCAGAGGCCATCTTGGGCACGGTGATCATGAAATGACAAGATTTTCTGATTCTCGGGGAAGTAAGGAAGGGAAGTCAGCAGAACCGCTACCTTGGACCTCCGGAGGACAGACTTTGGCCTGTCCAGGAGCCCGGCTGACAGAGTCCCTTGGGAGGCAGCCCTGAAGGGCCAAGGGCTCCAGGCAGGCTGGACATCCTTCCAGAGGGAAGCCTTAAAGGCGCAGGAGCCGGCCGGCCCCATGTGCCCAAAGTCGAGCCGGTGGGGAAGGTCGGCCTGGCTGAACAGAGCTTTGGCTGGGACTTGGTGGGGGAAAAGGAGAGTTTTGTGACCTTTGGCAAAAAGAGCAGGCAGCTCTGGAGGACTACAGGGATGTGGTGAGGTTGGGCAGGGCGAAGATTAGAGAGGTGAAAGCCCAGCTAGAACTCAGGCTGGCCACTGCCATAAAAGATAAAAAATGTTTTTACAAATTCATCAGCAACAAAAGGAGGGCCAAGGGGAATCTGCATCCTTCATTGGATGCAGCAGGGAATATTGCCACAGAGGATGAGGAAAAGGCTGAGGTACTTAATGCCTTCTTGGCCTCACTCTTGAACAGCAAGACCAGCTTCCCTCAGGGTACCCAGCCCCCTGAGCTGGAGGATAGGGACAGGGAGCAGAATGAAGTCCCCACAGTCCAGGAGGACACAGCCAGTGACCTGCTGCTCCACTTAGACACACACAAGTCCATGGGGACAGACGGGATCCACCGGAGGGCACTGAGGGAGCTGGCGGAGGAGCTCGCCAAGCCTCTCTCCATCATTTATCAGCAGCCCTGGCTACCCAGGGTGGGGGCAGCTGACTGGACGTCAGCCCACGTGATGCCCATCTCACAAGAAGGGCAGGAAGGAGGATCTGGGGAACTACAGGCCCGTCAGCGTGACCTCGGTGCCGGGGAAGGTCATGGAGCAGCTCATCCTGAGCGCCTTCACACAGCACGTGCAGGGCAACCAGGGGGTCAGGCCCAGCCAGCGTGGGTTTGTGAAAGGCAGGTCCTGCTTGATGAACCTGATCTCCTTCTGTGACAAGGTGACCCGCTACATGCATGGATGGGGGAAGGCTGTGGATTTTGTCTGCCTAGACTTTAGTAAAGTCTTTGACACAGTCTCCCACAGCATTCTCCTGGAGAAACTGGCTGCTCATGGCTTGGATGGGTGCACTCTTCTGCTGGGTAAAAAACCTGCCGTTTTGTTTCACATCTCCTGCATGAATGGTGTCATCAGCATTCAGATGCAAGGCATACCACTTCAGGCTCCTCTGCACTGCTTTCACTTAATTCACCTCCAGCGGGGACACTCAGAGCCTGTGAAGCCAACTTCACCACCACAGATCACACATCACCCTACTTGGGAAACAGGTTTGTCAAAGTCCGTTCTTTAACAAAAAAGATCACAAATGAGATAGGTAAAACAAGATTTTCTGTGCAAGAAATTTCAGAGCTACTTGCTATTTATTATATAGTTCCCAAGTCTCTGGGTTGCAAAGCGTGCCAATTTCTCATGAATTTCACCTGGAACTGAGCAAATATGCATTGCAGAATATAACTCGCCTCTTATTTTTCATACTTCCCTCAAATCTTTATGGAAAATCCTTTCTGATGCAGTCATTTTTGTTCCAGTCCAATGTGAATAGCTCCGGGATATTTGTCAATTTTTCTTGTGGACTAGGAAGACAGACCAAAACCAGCAGACAAATTTCAACATAAGGGAATAGGTGTATGCACCTGTTTGTGTATGTATGCATCCACTCATGCACATAAACATGAGGCAGAGAGTAAGGGGTTGGAAGAAGCAGGATTCCATGAGGCTACTTGAGTTGAACACTTCCCATCAGTGAAATCCAACAAATATGGGCTTCTTGTGCTGCCAAACTGAAATCTCTTCATCCAGTTTAAAAAAACCCAAACCAAACAAAAAACAAACCACAGCAAACAAAAACCACTTTTAAAAGCAGCCATCATCTTCACCACTATGGGTAAGTCAGCCTCATCAGCTTTGTATTTCCTAAGCAGCCAGAAAAATGATGCTTACCAATAAAATGTATTATCCAAAACAACATACACTAATTGAAAGACCAATTTAAGATAAAGGATTAGATTAAAAAGTGAACTTTAATGCCAATGTACTGTATATATTAACTGACTGGAATACAAAACAAAGATGAAAGCAGTGATAAATGGAAACTTTGCTCACAGGTAGTCTTATTTAAAATATCAGCAGATGTGTAAACATACCAGTAATCTTCAGAAGAGGTCCTGCTGAGGGCAAATCCGATCCGGCCCAGCTCCCTGCACTCAAAAGCACACCTGAGGTAACCGCTGTTTCTGTAAGGCAGTGTCGAGCAACAGAACCACAACATACATCTCTTCTTCCAGCTGCAACATCTTTTGAAGCACCAAACCTCAGCTCCTTTCAAATCCTCTTTTCTTTCTGTCAGCTGCTGAGGAAACTGCCGCCCTGCGCCTGGGGAAGCATGTTCGCATCTTCTCACCCGTGACCATGATGTGAAGCTGCGGGCTTGAAGCAAACCTGGCCCCTATACAAAGAGAAATCAAACATATGGCAAGGAAGCTAAAACAGGTAGCACATCATATATTTACACAGGAATATGTGCTTCAACCTCATTATAAAGGAGTGTATGATGCCAAAATAGGTCATCATTACACTCTATCACTCTAGTGTCTTAAAGTTTGCAGGTTTTTGTTAGATACAGTTTGACTTTACAAATTAATTAGGAGAGTAAAGAAATAAATTAAGCAAGAACACCGTCGGCAGCACTAAGTTCACTTCAGAGGTCCCTCACAGCCCCTCGGCCGCGGCGCTGACCGCTGCGAAGCCATTCGCTTCTCACTCAGGCTTTAGTTCAAAGCTGTGCGAGCCTGGAGCGGCTGGGCGCGCCCCCGTGCCCACCCCGGCCGCCGCCACCCTGCGCCCTCGCTGCCCGCCACAGGGGGGCGCTCCCGCCACGGCCAACACGGGCCGCCGAGCGCCCGCCCCCGCGCCCGGTGCAGCGGCAAATGGCGTCCGGGCTCCTTCCGCCCCGCCGGCAGCGCCTCCCGGCAGCGGGGGCGGGCCGGGTCTGAGCGGCCGCCATGGTGGGCCCGGGTCCGGGCGGCGGGGCGCCGCTGGAGAACGCCAACCCCCTCATCTACCGCCGCTCGGGGGAGCGGCCGGTGACGGCGCGGGAGGAGGACGACGAGCTGCCCGACACCATCGACGACCGGGAGATTTTCGATATCCTGTGGGGAAGGGCGGCGGGTGGGGAAGGGCGGCGGGCAGGGAAGGGCGGGCCGGGGGGGTCGGTGCAGCTCCGCTCCGCTTTCCTTAATCCGGCACATCTCATTCGCTCCATTAACGACCCCGAGCACCCCCTCACCCTGGAGGAGCTGAACGTCGTCGAGCAAGTGCGAGTGAAAGTGAGACCCGCGCTGCGGCGCGCTTACCGCCTGGCCCCCGCGGCCGTCTCGTCCCGTCCCGCCCGGTCCCCGCGGCCGCTGACCGATCCCCGCGGCCGTCTCGTCCCGTCCCGCCCGGTCCCCGCGGCCGCTGACCGATCCCCGCGGCCGTCTCGTCCCGTCCCGCCCGGTCCCCGCGGCCGCTGACCGATCCCCGCGGCCGTCTCGTCCCGTCCCATCCCGTCCCGCCCGTCCCCCGCGGCCGCTGGCCGGTCCCCGCGGCCGTCCCGTCCCGTCCCGCTCGTCCGCCGCGGCCGCTGGCCGGTCCCCGCGGGCGGGGCAGCCGCCTCTGCCGCCGGGCCACCAGACCTGCGGCGGGCTAACGTCAAAAGAGGGTGACTGTAGCCCTGCACGTAGTATTTAAAGAATGTCAGTGAACGTACCTCCGAGCGACAAAGCCCAGCTCCAGGCGGCGTGTCGCACCGAGGCCCCAGCTGCCCTGGAGCAGGGCGGGGTGGCCCACGGGCAGTGTTTGTTTGCGGCAGGTGAATGACGCCGAGAGCACGGTGGCCGTGGAGTTCACACCCACCATCCCGCACTGCAGCATGGCGACCTTAATCGGCCTCTCCATAAAGGTGAAACTGCTCAGGTCCCTGCCCGAGAGATTCAAGGTGAGCGATCAAATCATCCTGGAAAGCAAAAGAGGGGGATTGTGTTGGGGAAAAAAACCCAAACAAACAAAAGGCAAAAAAAAAATAAGCTGACTAATTTACAGTGAAAAATAACTATGGCCTTGTCCACATCATGGGTGAGGGAGACGCTGCAGGAAGCAGAGAGCAGCAGGTGAAGCAGCAGTGCAGAGCTACGGTTCTGTGGCAGCGGGGTCAGGGGTGAGGGGGGTCGTGGAGGGCACGGGAGGAGAGGTTGGTGCCTCACCCCCTTGTCTGAAGCAGGCTTCAGCAGATGGGCATGCAGAATGTTCTTTTTAGGCTTTATTTTATTCTGCTATATACAGCAACTGGTATTGGCAAGAATGTCCTTCTCCCCCTCTTTTTGTTATCGTCTTGGATTTATCATTAAATAGTTTGAACTTAAGCTTCTAATATTTTGTTGACTTGTTCCCTTTTTCTTTTATTACGTTTTTTTAAGTTGGATGTTCATATAACACCAGGAACACATGCCTCTGAGCATGCAGGTAAGGTTTTCAGTGCTCTGTTGTGTGGTCGTCTGGTTTTTTTTTAATCTTGAAAATTAGAGAGGAGAGAGATTCCCACACCTGCAGAGCAGGTGTTCAGTGTCTGGGACTTCGTGTGCATCAGATTCTGGGGGATGTTACAGAACAGGGATGTGTCATAATGACACTTTGATACGTTCTGTACTGTATTTTAAACATCTCCTCAGGCAACCTGTACTGTCAGCTAGTCATTGATTTGCCTGGGTTATGGAGGATTCAGAGAACGGGGAGAGGCTGGGGGGAAACTTCTTCTTGTGTTACACCTACACACGCGTAGCTCCCTGCTGCTGAATCATAAACAGCTTGCTGGTTTAACTTGTGGTAACATGGTAGCTTTGACTTCAGACTGCAGCTGTCAGCGTACTTAGCATCTGTGGAATTCCTAGTCTACCTGAGCACCATAGCAACACTGGGATTATGTGTCAACATAAAATGCTTTAAAATAGATACTGTACATCAATGTTTTGACCAATTTCCTGTGGTGTTTTTTCCTGCACAGTTAATAAACAGCTTGCTGATAAAGAACGTGTAGCAGCTGCTTTGGAAAACTCTCACTTACTGGAAGTGGTGAATCAGTGTTTGTCTGCTCGGTCATAATTGCCTGATGGGGAAATCGTTAGTGTTCTGTTATATTAAACTAATTTTGTATATAAGTGGTGATGCTAGTGTTACACTATACGTACATCTATAAGCAAAATAAAATCACTTGGATTTTCTTAAGTGTTTCATTACTCCTACAAAACACAGTATGTGGGGAAATCAGCTTACAGGCAGCTACAAAAATATAATGAAAATTGACTTTTAAATTTTATTAGTCATTGCATAGGTATGACTTTTTTTTTTAAAGATTAGTTTCAACCTTTTAACCAGTTTCTCACTATCCAAAATTAGTTACAAACTGCATTTTAGAAGTGCATTTTGCACACTCGACTTTTACAAGTATACCAAGCTAATTGGCAGTTAAAATCTTTACATTCATATGACTGTTTTGGACTGCTAATATAATTTTAGCTTCAGATACCAAAACCTGTGTAAATTCATGTGTGCGAAGTTGTAACATGTTTTAGTAGTAAGTTTAAAGACTTCTAAATTATCTGCCTGGTTTTTACTGTATTATGTTGGATTAGCCAAATATGGAGGGCTCTTTAGATCCCTATAAAAAGTGATTTAAGTACTCATTACTTACGGTAGGAAATGCAGTATCTTTGAGGCTTTTTTTTTTACATGCACCTGCCTCAGTATAGGAGAGAGTCATTCACAGTTTTCAGTACAAACATTTCCGCTACTCTTCCCTGGCAAAGTTTGACAGCTAAATTACAAGTTTTACATTAAATGTATTGAATAAATCTCAATAATACCTAGCCTATGCTTCTGGTCTGGGAAATGTGGCATTTACTAAACTGTTGTCTTTGGCAGAAATTGACAATAGAAGAACTCATTAAGATAGAATTCCAGTATTAATTAGCACTTTTTAAAAGATGGGTCTAATTGTGGACCACCTGGAAAAATAAGAACCGGTTAAAAAAATACTATCAGGTGTTTTGGTGCCTGCACACATGCAATATTACCTTCATTGTCATCAGTTACCTAGTGACTAATACAATTTCTTAAAAGTAGATTGTGCTCACCTGTTTGAAGGTACTGCTTTATATTTCAGTAGTATTTTCTCTTTCTCATCATCCTCAGACACTATTTTAAAAATGGTGAAGTTTATGAACACCATGTAAACCACAGCCTAGTAGTCCAGTTTAGTCTGTGTTGAGCAGCTGAGGAAACTGAGGCAGTGGTGATCCAAATGTGACATCTAAAGTCACATAGCAAAATAGGACAGAAACAAATGCAAATCTTCCTGTGTCAGAAATAAGGCACCCAGTTTGCACAAGGCTTCAACATCAAGCCAACTCTGCAGCAGCCTTAATCTGCTTATTTGGCTTAGCATCCTTTGAATGATCAGTGCTTGCTTGGATGTATGAATGAAACTGTAAAGATAATATTTATGTAGTATTAATATTGGGAAAGGAGCAGAATGACCCAGCTGTTATGCTATCTTTCTGTCTCTCTCGCTGAATCACTGAACTGATTAGTTCTGACATTGCCAACGTTTGCACCACAAATGAAACTTCAACCATAGCAACGCATGCAGGCAGCTCATAGGCAACATGCTTGGTTGGTTTGATTTTGTTTTCTGGGGGGTTTTTTTGTTTGTTTTGTTTTATTTTTTCTTTTAATAGAAAATTAATTTTGCCCTCCCAGATTTTGGGGAAGAAAGTAATGCAAATATGTGCCAGGGGGAAAACAGAAGGATGACTAAGCTGCCAACAGATTGCTTCAACCTGCACTCCAAATAGAGAAGGAATCAGTAAATTACGCTTTGTTGAATCGCTCTGCTTGGCTTTCACCACTACATAATAATAGTCTTATGTAATTCATTGGGATGTTGGCACTTGGCTTGTGAAGCACATTGTACACAGTAATGCTGAGGGTGCGCTTTGTACCATTTACCTTTTCAGAGAAGCAACAGTATGTAGTTAGTTTTGTTTAAGTTTATAGTATATAGTTGGGGGATGACTTTTCCATTAAGGGACTCTTTGTGGGTTATCAGAGAAAAGGTCTGACTATTTTAGATCTGACATGTTTTTCTGAGTCATGTTTATGTTGTATTTATAAGATGATAGAAACAACAGTAAGGACAAACCACAGTTACTTTGTTGAAGATCACAGGTCCTCCTGTACAGGCTCCCTCAGCTTAGATACTTGCTGGATGATAACGGGCTGCCAGTTCTAGCAAAAATCTTCTGTTCCCTGGTTTTAATGATTGTTAGCTGGCTCCTGCTGTATGGAGATAAAGTGGGAGAAGAAAACATTAATTTGTTAGAAATATTTCTTTTCAGACTTTTATTTTCCAAAAGCTACCCCTAAATTTAGCCTCTGGAATGCTTTGTAATAGGACACATTCCACAGAAACTATGACCCTTTAGAGCAGCTGTGTTGAATACAAACAGCCTCATTCAAGTCCAGGAAAAATGCCAGAAGCAGACATCTGTTTCACATTCCGAGGCTCTGGGCAGAGCCTTCCAGGGGTGGCTGAATGGCATTCACTACTCTCAATCTGCAAACACTACAACAGGCGCTCTCTAGGGCAACTGGCTGTGTTGTGCACTAGAGTAATCTGCCGTGTGTTCGGGCTCGCGGGCCAACACAGTTTGTGCATCTTGGCTTCCACCACACTGCACATACTCGCCTGCTCACACAGTCCTGCTCCCTGGGAGGAAGCAGACTTCTTCCCAGCTCTCCCATGCTGTCACTGCTGCCTAGTACCAGCAATCTGAAGCTTTTGAAGACTGTTCACCCCCCAGTTTCATGAGTGGCAGGGAAGCAGCTCAGCAGCTTTGTATCCAAAGCAGCAACTGAACTGTCCATGGAAGAGCTTCGCACTTTAATGGCGGTATTTCTTGTGCTCCTTTGGTGGAGCAATGTGTACCACATACTGGGAACCATTAGTTAAGAAAAGTTGTTTCAGTCTTCTGTCTATGCTTAAGATGTGTTTATGTCAATAAAGTGTTTTGATAAATATCTCCCTCTGGAGCTTTGATTTATAAACTACATGTTTTACAATGTTTTTTTGTTAGAGCTCTTGAAAACATCTCCTTTTAGCCTGTCAAGCAGACAACTATACCAGTTTCTCTTCCTTTACGAAATGCAGTTTGGTGAAAATACAGACTGAGTAAGTGGCAAAGTCAACTCCTCCTCCCTGCCCCCCCCCCCCCAAAAAAAAAAAAACAACAAAAAAACCAAAAACAAAAACCAAAGGTTTAGTGAAACCTTTCAAAAGTTACTATGGAAAGGTAAGTTATCAGCAAAGAGAATGAAACCAGGGGAAGCTGAAGCTATTACCTGTGTGTTTAAGTCTGCTGATATGTCTCATAACCATTTGCCAGCAACATTTAATAGAAAGCACGTAAAACTTTATCATTCTACAAAACGCAAAAAATACACAAAATTTTTACAAAATGTATGAATAGCAGAGAGCCCTCATTTTGTTCAGCACACTTCAGTAGTTGCAGGAGACATGCTATCACATTCTGTAACCTTATGTATTTCTTCTTATCAATTCATATATTTCTTCTTTCAAGTCCTACCTGTAAAGAGCTTCTGCATCTGTGGCGGGTTATCTCCATTCCTTAACTTTCTTTTCTGGATCAAAGGAGCAGCCCTGTCTGCAGTGATAAAAACATCCTGGTGGTTTGGATGGTTGGAAACCCTGCTTTCCCAGCTTCATTCCACACGCTTATCAGGGTCACTGAGTAACCTGCCAGTTGTCTCATCAGTTTTGTTGCTTTTCAGCATGTTGTGTTGGCACATGCAAGCTTCAGATGCCAAGGGTGTCCTCTTCAGTTCAGAAGTTGAAACAGTCACTGGTTCCTGCCATTAGCTCAGCTCCCAGCATAGGGCTAAGGGAGAGAACCGGGCAGAAGTTAATTTCCAGCAAGTCTGTGGAACAAATACAACATGGGAATGGGGAGCAGCTGTTGCATGGGACCTTTGGGAAGGCACAGGAAGAGAAAGAAAAGGAAATGGCAGTGGTGTACAGAACTACCATGCTGCCACTAGCCTTGGTCTGTGGCAACATGGAGGACACGGAGCTTCTATAGTGCTGGAGGCTTTGTCCTCCAAATTGCAGGGGAGATAAGTGAGCTCCCATTACCTTAGAGCAGACATCTCACACACCCCTGGTTCCCTACAAGCTAGCTGCCTGAAAGGGAGATTCCCAGGTGGGGCCTGTGGCCAAGGCATGGCTCCAGCATGGCTCCCCTCTGCCCTCTTCCTGTTATGCCGCCCATCCCATTAGTGCCCTCGTGCTCCCGCAGATAATGAGAAAGTCTTTGCTGTCCCACTGCAGGCAAGTCACAAACATCAGGAGGAGACAGAAGGATCAAGAGAACAAGTATCTATGTAAAACTGATGCTTTAAGTTGACAAAGGGAGACATACACCTTGCCAAATCATAAGGGCAGTGCCCAGAGTGTGGGCAGCAGCTGAGCCAAGCAGGAAGACCCAAGTGACTGGCAAGTCATCACTGCCAAACTCTCTCTGCTGGACATGATCCTCACCATTATTTTGATGTAACTTTGAGATGATGGTTTATCATAGCACTTTTTTCCTTAATCTACCCAAATTAGTTTCATCTGGGTTCCCATCAGATGTGTCACATGTGTCTTTGACCAAAATAACCTCAGTAGATTGTCAGGAGCTTGCTTAACCCCAGGATGCCTGGCAGCTTGATTTCTCTACACTTTTGCTAATGGAAGAGCTGGCACATGTTCTGACTAAGGATTATGAAGGTATCTAAGCAGCAATACTTTTTATTTCCCCTGAAAAATGACAAATAAATCATCTATGTAGTCTGCAATGCTTTCAGAGAAAAACAATAAATGCCAATAGATTCCAAATGTTTTTCCTAACAGTTTTAATAGAACAAAACTAGTTTTATTACTGAAAATCAGAATATAGTTTCATTAACACTGCAGTCAACTTTAAAAAAAACCCACGATTACCTTTGAGGTAGACGGAAAATAATTAGAAATGAGTCACATAAATTGTTTCTCTTCAAATTGGTACTAACTTGTTTTCACAACAATGCATTTTAGACATTGGGTTTTGAAATGTAAGTCAATAATGTAAAAGCTTGTCAAATTCCACTTTATTGATTCTTACTAATGACAAAATTGACTAGGAGCTTGAAACAGGAGCTGTTATTTAAACAAGTTCTTCCCCTTCCCCTTAAAAGTCACCGTTCTAGGTCTGATCCTGCAAACCTAGAGCTTTAATTGAAGTTATACTCTGGATTACATTTTTAGCATAGAAGTGGTAAAGTCTTGTCACATTTATTTTCATTGATAAGCATATTGGGCCATTCCTAGTAAAGCAACTGAGAGTTAATTTATGTTTTCAAACAAAAAGTAAACATTGTATCAGCTTTAACCTCAATCATAATTGCCTTACTTTAAGTGCGTATGCCATTTGTGTGTACACATTTCAGTTCATCTTTAGTCTAAGCACTTAACTCCACAGGAGATGTACTTATGCAGTGTCATGTTCTAACCCTGGCCAGCAACCAAGCCCCACGCAGCCACTTGCTCACTCCCCCTCACCCAGAGGGATGGGGAGGAGGATCTGAAAGGAATGGAAAACTCAAGGGTTGAGATAAGAACAATTTAATAGGTAAAGCAAAAGCCGCGCACGCAAGCAAAGCAAAACCAGGGATCCGTGCACTGCTTCCCATGGGCAGGCAGGTGCTCAGCCATCCCCAGGAAAGCAGGGCTCCATCACGTGTAACAGTGCCTGGGGAAGACAAATGCCATAATGCCAAATTTCTCCTCCTTCCTTCTTCTTCCCCCAGTTTATATACTCAGCATGACGTCATATGGCATGGCATACCTCTTTGGCTAGTTTGGGTCACCTGCCCTGGCTGTGTCCCCTCGCAATGTCCCGTGCCCCTCCAGCCCTCTTGCTGGCAGGGCCCAAGAAACCAACAAGTCCTTGATTTAGTATAAACATCACCCAGCAACACCTAAAAACATCAGTGTGCTGTCAATATTGTTCTCACAGGAAATCCAAAACACAGCACTGCACCAGCTACAAAGAAGAAAATTAACTATCCCAGCTGAAACCAGGACATGCGGTTGCCAAGTCATACAATTGTTTTCTGCATTTTATGGCTGAATAAATGAACACCGTAGTGTAGATGCAAATTGTATACCCATCCAAGTATCATACTAGTTTAGCACTTGCAACATACACTACTAATCCTTAAAAGTGCAGGAACTTTACTACGAATATTACGAAGATGGTGTACTTTCCTCCGACATTTTAGTGTGATCCAGTCTCCATCCTCTTAAAAGTTTCTTGAGTCTTTCACTGACTACAAATAGATTGTGTCTTTTTGTCTTGCATGCCTAACTGGGCAATCCCTGCTTTGCCACGAAGAATGACAAGATGAAAGAGACAACATGGTATGAATTGTTCTTTGGTCCAGCTGGGAAGAATGGAAGCCATCCCACAGAACAGGCTCTGGAATACACAAATAAAATAACATGCCAAAGAGAGGAAATACATACAAGAAAGCTGCCAAGACTGTGATGTAATGTCTCTGATTAGCTACATTCAGGTCTGTACCAGAAAAAATACTTGCCACAGAAACTGCAATGAATGGAGCCTGTGCTCCCACAAACACACAAAACTTGAGAGGCACTGCCCTTGTCCACGACAGATGTTTTCGCTGGTGCCCACAGGTCTTGGGCCAGTGCCATGCACGGCCTGCCCCAGCCACACAGACTGCCCCGCTGCACCCAGACTGGGAAACAAAATTTGAAAGCTCTGCAAGTTAAGTACGTTTTCACATGTACAGGCAAATTGTCAAATTAGCAGTATGTAGAAAAGGCAATACAGGAGAAATGGGAAATGGGTGATAGCTAAATGTGAGTTGAGATCATGCACCTGGGTGTGACTCAGGGGCTGCTAGCAGCAGCCCTGCAGATGCTGCTATGATTTCACATGGGTCAGTGGCTGTCCTGGCCAGCACAAACCTGGCTGGAAAACAAGGGAAGATGTCTTCATCCAGCGTCTCAGGGCTCCTGCTGCCTCTCGAGGCTGGAAAGAGTCCCTCCAAAGCCCAGAAACTGGCCTGGCACCTCTGTCATCCTCTGTTTGTTGGGTTCATCACCCTCATCCGGGGCACTGAGACATCAACACCTATGCTGTACGTGCAGGATCACATCAGTTTTTTGGCTTGCATTTATGCAAATCCCTTCACAAGCATAAAATCAGTGTTCACTGTTCACAACAGCTCCGTTTCTACACATAGTGATGGACTTTACATACAACGGATGTCTTTTCCACTCATAAAATCTCTTCTAAAGCTGACACGCTTTCAGCTGAACTGTGATACAATTTATTTCAGCTGACTTGGTAATTATTGAAGCATTCCATTTTAATTAGGATGATAGTTAATGAGATCTGCCATAAAATCATTCATGGGTTTTAGTCTAGCAATAGAAATAGAGGAATAAATCTGAACAGTATACAATGCATTGTTATTTTCTGTCACAGCTAATCAAAGGAAGCCTATACAGTGATACGACTTGATGGTGACAGGAAGACAAACACATTTCTCCAATTAACTATTTTCTTCTTATACGGCAAAAAAGGCACTGCATCTATATGAGATCATCTAGAAAAGCCCTCCTTCCTGAAGTTGCCTAGCTACATGCTGCTGTTACCTTAGAAGGCTGTAGATTGATCTGAACAATTCTGATGGTGCTGAGGTGCTTTAGCAGAGGAGTGATGCAAATATATAACCCTCTCTTTGGCAAAGATTATGAAAGAAAGGGGTGAGTGTGAAAAGAAAGACCCTTTGCATAAAAGCAATTTACTGTACTCATCATATTTTTTTTGACATTAATTGTTGAATAAAGACCATTTCCCCCCACAGCCCTGGGTGTATGAGCAGGCAGTGAAGTCACAGACTTGACGGTTTTAATGTGAGAGCCTGATGCCAAGGAAGCATTTGCCTGGTTCATGTTAATTACTGCTATGAGTAAGTGTAGAGAAGGGAAAAGACTGTCAAGGCCCAATTCTGATCTCATTTCCAAAACTGTAAACAGGGAAAAATGCCATGAAATGTAATGAATTTGCTGAATTTTATTACCAATGGAGAATGGGATGATCACTGAGTCCTTTGAATATAAGTAGCTTTGATGATTTGGAAAATTAAGGAAGTCCACTTAGAATGCCTAAGGCCCAAAGATTTACATTGTAATGTGCCTGTCAAACAAACCTCTGACAGGGAACTCTGCCTCCATGCATGAGACAAGCAGCGATTGAGAGATGAGCAATAATTCCCTGGCACTTCCCCAACATGATCAGCAGCTCAGCATGCCACTGCCTTGCCAAAGATTTCAGTATGCTGGTGTTCACTAGATGTGGAGAAGCTGCTTGAGGGAGGAATAAGATGAACAGGGAAATAAAGTTATTTCTTACTTGCTTCACTGTAACTGGTTTGGGTGTAGAACGTCTTTGATATGCGTCAAGATTCTGCGGTTTTATCTTTAGGACTAAGAGACATTTAGCAGTGGAGTTTTGATGCAGCTTTTTCTAGTTAGGGCTGGCTCTGAGATTAAGGTTTGCATTCGCCTTCATTAAAAAATATTTTCTTTATAGAAGGTACACACTTCATACCGTTCTATTACCTCAGTCTATGCTTGTGCTTGCTGTGTTTTATCATGAGCCTAGATCCTGATAAATTTGTATTTTTGGAGAGAAAGTGGTAGATAATGAAACGTATTATGATTACCATAATTATTATTACATTCTTTCTCAAGAATAAAATCGGAAAGAACTTTGACAATTAAAGTGAAATTAAAAAAGCTTATTTGATTCTAGTATAATTCTACCATAAGAATTTTGAAAGTCTTCATCAGAATATCTTGCATAGCATTAGAGGCAAAGCAGGAAATGAGACATTTACAATAAAAAAGAGATGCCTGTTACTGCTATGATGTAAATGTGGAATTTGCCAAACTCAGCACATTCCAACTGGACAAATTATAGCATCTCCAAATTCCTACACATTTTACATGAATGATTCCATGACATCACTCACCACAGAAAAAGACACCATAAATTCTGCACTGGGTTATAAAGAAGTATAAAGCCTCTCTAATTCAAATTCATAAGTCTTCCCTGTGACTGTAAGGTTTTGCCGCTGCTTCAAGCTTTCATTTGTTGAAATGAAAGGGAAATGGAGTTTTCCCTACAAGGGAAACAACATCAGACTTTATCACCTGAAACAAAAAGGCAGCTACGTTTACATTCTGGTCCCCACCAGTCCCCACCAGAAGCCTTATATAAGGTGCAGTGATTCTAAGCATTATAAATGCACATTTGGACATAAAACTGAAGTTCTCTGTATAAGAAAAGATAGACTAAAAAATCATTGTGCTTTTTTCTTATCTAGTACACAGAAGAGGGCAGCACAGTTAAAGTTTCACTTTATATTGCCACAGGCATTATAAATTGTGTTTCTGTCTACGAGGGATGGATCAATGTCACTCTGCATGCTGGAAGCACGTTGGTCATTTCCTCAGAGGACCACAGGTCTGCTCCTGCCTACCGGTTTTCACTTCAAGGACACTTTTCCTTGTTCACCTGTCATATTCATGGAAACATCTACAATATGATCACTTTATCCAGATTTTCAGACCCCACATCCCCAGATCTTCTTTCCTTTGCTGTCTCTGTCATGTCCTGAAATGTAAGCAACACTTTTTGTCACTGGCGCAATCTGATGTACTCCCTGCACCCTCACTGTAATCTCGTGCTACAGTTTTCCAACTACACTTTCCTTTTGCAAGTTTCTGCGCTTTTTTCTGCAGTACTATGTGGAAGATGCCTGCTAACAGGCAACTTTTGAAGACATTGTCCTGCAGGTGTATGGAAGAAATGGGCTCTGTGGGTTACCAAGGGCAGCTTTAGGCTGTTTTCTACCCAATTTCCTGCCTATTAAATCCTCAGTTCCTCAATAAAAGAAAGTTACAGTAGGTCCATGAAAATGTTACTTAATGCTTAGCTGGCAGTTTAAACAGATGCTAGGAATTCTCAGGATTAACAAGGAAAGCAGAAAGCATCACTGTCCACTGTGGAAGTCCATGAGCACATGCAGTTTAAATAATCTGTGTTTCTAATATGTGTGCATCTTGTCCCCTAACTTCTAAAAAAATGTATTAGAAAAGATACAGAGAAGGGCAAGCAGGGATCATGTTTGCACAGGGCGTGACTGCATACTCTAGGTTCCCCAGCCAAAAGAGATAATTACTGCAGAAAGCTGTAAAATCATTACATGTATGAAGAAGACATGAGGGAAATATTCTCTGCTTCACAGTACAACGAATGAGGATGTTGCAGAATATCAAAAAACTACATCAGTTAAAAAGCACTTAGAAAAATAAGCTGAAAAAACACATCGAGGGTCTCTGAACAAAAGGAATACTTTTTGCCTGGCAATTGTATGGGAGGAGTTTTAATTATGTTTATCATGTTCTTCTTGTCCATTCTTCTTTACATACCTGCTACAGACAGCTGCTGGAAACTGGCTGTAAATTGAGTTTGACCCACTACGGCTCCTTTAGTTTGTTATTGTAAAGAGATTCATTTCTCTTGCCAAGAGCTATTGCTGGTAAACAATAAATCTCACATTTGCAATTTGCTTCCTTACCACTATGTACTTCTTAGTAAGACAGGCAGCCATTTACTTTGCCCACTCCTTAAACCAACTGTCTGTTGCAATCTGTAAATTCAGAAACCTTTTCATGGTATCAGACTTCTAGATATTTCTTGTAAAGGGCCTCTGAAATCCACACTAAGGAGTATACATCCCACAGGAATTGTAACGGGATATTTAGCATTCCATTCATGGATGGATGATGTATGTCATGCACATTGGCCATGACAGGTTTAATACTGAAAAAGAGGAATCAGGGGTGATAAAAGAAAGTAATTATGGAAATATCTTAGGTCATGTTCTGATTTTACTCCAAACTTGAAATGCAATAGGAGCAAACAGCTGATCACATATAGTATGTGCTAATGAGTCCGTTCCGCAGTGACTGAGGAAACCAAGGGAGTATCCAAACTCTGACTCTTGTAGCAGCGTATAGCATGAGCAGTTACTCTGTCAGTAAGAAGTAAACTCGGATCTGAAAAAACAGAAATCAGTGTAAATTTGAAGTTACATTGAGATAGAATGCTTTCCCAAGTATATTCTAACAGGAGAGTTTACTAATAGTGTGGTGCACTTTGTGAAAAAAAGTGGGAGAGCTGCACAGGCATAAATGAAATCAGATATGCCACTTGTGCAACTTCTTCTTTTCAGAGCAATGATTCACCTGGTTCAGTTGGTCATGAGGTTATCTAGTAGTGGAAGTTTTTGAGCTTACTCAAAGCCGTGAGAAATTCAGAGCAGTGGGAAGATGAACCACATTTCCAGTTATTCTTATCCCAAGTTATTTTTTGTACTCTTTTGCAAGAGTTTCAGAAAGACAGGCCTTTGCTTTATATTACAAGCAATGGACTTTAAACATATCTATTTCGTAATTTTCTACCTGAAAAACGCAAACAGTACTACATTCTTCTGCAGTACCTATCAGTGGCCTTTAGAATTTCTGGTCTGGACCTGAGAGGAAGCACAGTAGCCATGAAAGGTACCAACCTGTGATTAATTCTGCAGATATAACAACGGAATTAGTTAGGTTTCTTCTTGCATTTCCCCCTTGGCACTCTACGTGAGCTTTCTAAGCTGTGTCAATTCCTATCAACTCCAAAGCTCATATTTCTCACATGTTATTGTTGCAGCCCCAATTCATGGCTACCACTCCTCAATCAAAAATATTCCCTGTTGTTAAATGCAAGAGTAATTATGAAGAAAAGCATGGCTCCTTGGATGAAGGGGTGTGCCTCCCTCCCTTGGCAATATCCAAATGCAGGTTCACCATTGGTGTGGTATTTATCAGGCCAGCTAACAAAGGAGTTAGTGCTAAGGCTGAAAGCTCCACATTGCTACAGTTACTTGTAACAGTCCAAACTGTAGTCTACTTTTACATCCTATGTATTAACTGTGAGATAATGCAATATACCATATGCTACACAAGAAAAGGTGTAATACGTATTTGTATACAATCCATAAACTAAACCAGTTAGCCTGTATCTGTTCACAATAATCTGTGATTTTAAGGGTGATGGTGAGGAAAACTTGACACCACATCTGCATTATATCCTACTTTTTGTAGGGTAAAGAAAAAATGTTTTGATTTTTTTTTCTTAATTTCCCTGTGCCTCTCTCTCTCTTGCTTAGGTTAAAAAAAAAAAACCCAACACATTTCCTACTGCTGCCTCTGTCTCTTCGCCCATTGGCCTGAGTTTTTTCAGTTCTGTAATTAAAATAATAATAAATGCTGCTATTTCTTTTTTAGGCCAGGTATTTGGGAGGTAGCCAGAGTCATGCTTCTGCAGGAGTAATGCTTCATATAACTTGGCAAGAACAGACCTTTGTGGATATCTCTCCAGTTTGTATCGAAATAACTTCACCCACATAACAGCTGATTAATTAGACTTGAAGCAGTGCAGATGAGTTGAAAAGTAAGGAGAAGAGAAACCCATGACTTCCAGTATAGAGACACAATACTTTCTAGCAAACCTCACTGCTGCTAATTCAGTCTTTGAGCTGCTCGAAATATTTCTATTATTCCTAATCAAAGGTGAAACAACTCCAATGTAAGACAGCAGCAAAACCAAAAACTGGAATTCGGTGATAAAATTAATTTGATGTAAAACATAAAAATGTTATTTATAATATGGCATTTTGCCTTGAACAAACACTGCTGAGGCAGAATCACATATAGTTAATTCAACCCCCCAAATTCTGCTTTTTTATCTGAAAATTCAAAGAGGAGGAGGTTAGGTGTTAGGTTATACATGCTTAGTTATCACTGCACCCCCTGCAAAGTCTGTGCTTGTCATTTAGACCGTGAAATGCATTCTGCACCTAATATAGCATAAAGAAACTCCAGGCACAAGCTTTATTACCCCAGGAATAAATAACTGGAAAACCAGGATCGGACTGCATGTTTTACATTTTCCATATGATGAAGAAAGTGCACTAGAAATGAACACTGATACTTCTCAAAAGCTAGGGCAAAACTGAAAGGGGAAAAAAGAGAGAGAGAGAATAAGAAAGGAATGAGATAACAGAAAAAAAGGAACTGGATATACTACAACAGTAAAATATAAAAGAAAGGCACCTTAAGTGAAAAGCATATGAAAGCAGGAAAATTAAAATCATATGAAGATGACACAAAATTGGAAGAAAAAAAAAGAAGTAATGCCTTTTAGAGAGCTTTGTGCTCAAATCCACATGATATAGGATATCAGTGTTCCTTTCCTTCTAAGTCTCAGACCAAATTCTTCCACCAGAACCACAGGACACACACGACAGGTGCTGGGCAGGCAAGCAACTGTGAAGTTTTTGGATTGGTACGGAAATGAGAGGATACAGTGGCTCCACCAGGATCACAGAATAACCTGATAATTAGGATGTAGTTGACTGGGGTCCCTGAAACCAGAAATGGACACAGTGCTCCTAGCCTCAGCCAAACTTGCTTGTTCCTTTTGTTACGTCATATCTCCTCATGCAGAGAGGACACAGGTTAGACAGCAGCCCCTGGGCTGCAGCTCTGCTGCTGGTTATATGACACAGCCACTGCAGGGGACAGGCACCTGAATTGCTCAGGAGCCACCCATGACTCAAGAACTGCAGATGGTAGCACTGCTACTGTGATAACCCTGATTCAGTGCACTTACAATCCGCCATGCAGGCTGGAGTGGACTTTTACCTTCAACATTGATAGGCTCCAGGTCTGGCTCTATGTAAAATTCAACAAAATTACAAAATTTCCACTTTCCATCTCAATATGTAAGGAATGGTGTATGAGGCTCACTAAAAATGTCAAGTCTACAGTATGTGTCTGAAGCATTCATTAACAAACCCTAGACCAGTAGAAGTGAGAACAATGGAAAATTAGGAAAGCAAGACATGAAAATATATTTTAAATATAATTAAATTAAAGTTAATACATCTGCTAGAAGCATAGTCACATAGAAATGGAAACTCAAGGCAGGTGAGAAAGGAGATGGTCTTAAAATCCTTCAAAGAAACTAAAAGATCAGCATTTCAAGCCTGTGGTCTCCTATTGACCCCATTGAAATCAGCAGGTGACACAGTAATGTATACATGAATCTATAGCAATAATTAACAGCAAATAGAACTACACATGAAAAGGCACTTGATATATCTCAAGTGATTAACCTGAATTATCTGTTAATTCCTTCCAACTTCACAAAATAGCTGGACTTATTAAGATCACAGGAGATAAACCAGCTACATGACCCCTGTGATCTCCCCCTCTCTGGTTCCAGGCACAAATCCTGCAGTGGATGGGAACAGACTTAACTGCCTTGGTGCAGCACTCCGTGCAACTTGTACTCATCCCTCTAGGAACAACTGAGGCTCTGGGGACCTAATCCAAGGCCATCTCACCTTCCGTTAAAGGACAACTCACAGAACCCAGTGCCAGGCCCTGAGTGGTATCTTGTAACCATAGTGGTATTGTATAACCGTTAATTCATTAGTTGTACCTGGGTGCTGGCACAAAACAAGTACTTGCAAAAGAGTAGTGAATTTTCTCTATGATTTCTATTAGGTATTATTTTATTTTCAGTCACTTTTCCTGCTGAAATACTGTTCTCTCAAAGCTTTTATTTACCACTTTTACATACGCCTTTCCTGATAGATTTTGGCTAGCAAGGGTCCTATCTTGCATTTACATTGCTAAAATGTTAATAATTCTTATCTGCAAAAGGCCTGGAATAAAACACGGTTTCTTTAAGCCCTGTGAAACTCCCATTTTTAGTTTGGTTCCAGCCCGTGGTGCTATATGTGGCACGAAAGTGGCACTGTATCTTTGGTTCTGATGCTTCTCAGATTTCCCTCCTTTCACACAGAAAAGAATTAAAAATACCCCCACTTTATATGTCAGCTTCTAAAGTTTGACCCTGACACACAGAAAAGGCATGCAAGGAAGACTGGTCCAAAAGACTTAAAAACCCACTCAGGATATTTTGAGGTGAGAAGTTTAAGGAGAAACATTCACATTTTAGAAAAGTTAACTGAAGATGAACCATTTCTGGAAGCATATTTACATAATTAACTGTATATAAATAGAGTTTAATCAAGATGGTTTGGCAGATTCCAGTTTATCCAAGTGAAGCAAGTATGGCGTACTTCGAATGCTAACCAAAATGTATTTAAATACGATTTTAAATGCTAACCAGAGGTTTGTAATTCAGTTCAGTTAACTGAAGCACACACTTCATTTCATCGCCAAACTCTTACTATTTAAGCTGACAAGGCTATTTTGGTTGCTGTTTTGTGAGACAGGCAGAGAAAACTTGCTGCAAGCACTTGGTGATCTTTAACTGCCACATTAACACTTCAAACTGCAGTTATCAGGGTGAAGGGGCCAAAACCTCCCCAAGAGCACGGACTGGAGAACTCTAACTGGCTTCTGAAAGTAACACAATATTCACTCACTTAATTTCACGGGGGAAAATATGCATCTCCTGTGGTCAGTCCCTTCAAAGTATTTCTCACATTTATCTTTGTGGCAGTTAAGTAGCCTGAGAAGTTTAACATGTCATAAGAAAAAAGATGTTTCTGAGCTGGTATGCTATATTTTATTGTCTATGCAACCCCATAGCCCGAGGCCATAGACCCTTTACTTTCCTCTTCCCCTTACCTTATTCCCTACATCTATAACTTCATTTCCATCACCTCCCTACCTCTTGCCTTCTTTAGCCTTGTTTCTGCATCTGATCTGTAAACCCTTAAACTGTCATGAATTTGATGGCTACTGTCCTATGCAGAGTCACAGGGATTTTCCCATGCAGATTAGGCTGTAATCTTTTGGGAGCAGGAGCCAGAGTTATTTTGGCTGTAAAATGTCTAACATGTTTCGGTTGCTAGGTAAACAATGAACTGTATACATGATGGTTGGGTGAGCCATCGAGAATACAAGTATAGTTATCTGGTTAGTCGTTTTCTTCACCGGATCACACGGTAATGACTGTGCCACTTATAAGGCTTTCACTGTCTCACTTTGCTGCTCAGGTGAAATCAAAAGAATTTGACCTTTATGTTTTATCTTGGCCTCCTAAACTGTTAACACTGCACGTGGACCCATCGACAAGTTTACCAGGTTAAACGCAACACCTTGCACTGGTGCTTTTCTCATAACCCACTCCTGAATGCTGAGTACACCAGGTACAAAGCAATGCAAATATTGCAAATTTGCAAATATTTTCCCTAACACTACTGTAGAAACCAGGGCCATACCTAAACTGCTGGACAATGACATTGAGCCTAACACGCTGCGGAAACCCCTGAGCATACAACACGCGCTCCCTAGCACAGGGCAGCGAGTGGAAACAAGAGACACGAACGGCAAACGCTGCCTTCCATTGCCCGCGGGGGGCGGGCGCGGGGCTGCGGGGCAGAGCCCGCCGGCCCGAGCACACAGCCTGCCCTCCCTACGCGGGACGGCATCCCCGCCGCAACGCTCCGCGCCCCTCCCTCGCCTCCCCACGGCCGGGCCGGGCCCCGGCAGCTTCTCCGCGCCGACGGGAGGGGAGCGCCACCGCCCACAGAACGGGCTTCTCCCCCGGCGTCGGGCTCTCTACGGGCTGGGTCGGGCTGGGCCGAACCGTGCCGAGCCGCGCCGAGCCGAGCCGAGCCGAGCCGAGCCGCGCCGAGCCGCGCCGGACCGAGCCGCGCCGCGCCGCGCTGCCGGGGGCGGACGGCGCTGCCCACGGGTGCGCTGGCAGGGCGCCGCGCGGCGCGCGTCACGGCGGGGAGGGCCGGGCTGGCGGAGCCATAAATAGGGGCGAGGAGCGGGGTGGCGGCAGCACTCGCCGAGGGAGCTGCCGTGGAGGTACGGGCGGCTAACGGCGGGGAATCCCTAACTGCTTCCCGCCCTTCGCGGAGCGCCCCGAGGTAAGCGCTGCTCCGGGATCGGGATCGGGGCCGGGACGCTGCAGGGGCGGCGGGTGCTGACAGTGCTTCTGTCCCCTCTGCCGCAGCCCGGCACCCCCATGACTCTGAACCGCGGCGACAAGCTGCGCTACCTGGACAAGCGGCGCGGCAGCATGCCCTTCTCCGTGCACCAGCAGCTGCACCGGCGAAGCATGCCGGTGGACGAGCGGGACCTGCGGGCCGCCCTGCCGCAGGGCGAGCTCTCCGGCCTGGTGCGCTGCACGTCGTACAGCCCCGGCGAGGCGCACCGGGAGAGCTGGGCCTCCGACTCCTCCGACTCCGTCATCTCCTCGGGCAGCGACTCCGACAGCAACCTCTACAAGGTGATCCTGCTGGGCGAGCACGGCGTCGGCAAGACCAGCCTGGCGCGCATCTTCGGCGGCGTGGAGGACTGCGCGGACGCGGAAGAGGCCGGTGAGGGCGCGGGGCGGCGGTGGCAGCGGCCCGGCGGGGGCGGGAGGGCTGCCGGCACCGGGGACCCGCCGCTCGTAGCGCGGAGCGCGGTCGCGCCTCCCCGGGCATCTCCCTGCGGCCGCCGCCTCCCAGGCTGCCGCCGGCGGCGGCGAAAAATAACCGCTCTTCCCTGAACTTTGCTTTTCCCTAGGGAATACATACGACAGATCCATTATAGTGGACGGAGAAGAAGCGTCTCTCGTGGTGTTTGACATATGGGAGCAGGTACTTGCAGCTTTAGTATCTTCTTTCTCAGTCAGTGGTTCACTCAAAAAAAAAAAAAAAAAAAAAAAAAAAAGGTGGGGTGGAAAGTGAACAACTATGCCTGCCTGTATCTTCAATCAAATAAGTAACATTAAAAAATCAGAATTCCTACTGCCTTTGTTATCTCATGCAACTAATTTCTTGTAGCTAGGCAGAAAATGAAAAAAAATCTGAATAGGGCGGGAGTGCGAATCCCTTCATGCTTTAATTAAGCAGCAGCTTACATGGGCAGCCCAGGGAATTACTGTAAAATTAGATTCACAATGTGATCGGTGCAGACCTGATATTATTTCTGGAAACGCGGCTTTGGTTTTTTAATATGTTTTA
This sequence comes from Falco rusticolus, assembly GCF_015220075.1. Lineage (NCBI taxonomy): Eukaryota > Metazoa > Chordata > Aves > Falconiformes > Falconidae > Falco > Falco rusticolus. The sequence goes on along the minus strand of NC_051201.1, from coordinate 10,626,088 downwards.
AATAATAATAAAAAAATACTGGGAGGTTGTGGCTCACCTTTACTGACTCTATTATAAAGCAGAGGAAAATATCTTCAAGATGCTTACAAGAATTAAATCGTTGATCAGTGTTCAATAGATCTTTCAGTGCAATAAATCTATTCCTTGCCTTTTGTTATAGGATGACAGCCAATGGCTTCAGAACCACTGTATGAAGATGGGAGACGCCTATATTATTGTATATTCAGTGACAGACAAAGTTAGTTTTGAAAAGGCCTCTGAGCTAAGAATCCAGCTAAGAAGAGCAAGGCAAACAGAAGACATTCCTATTATTCTTGTGGGCAATAAAAGCGATCTGGTCAGGTCCCGGGAAGTCTCAGTTGATGGTAAGAAACACTTCATTTATACAGTAGTGTCTAAATTAGTAGCAAAGACTATGGAGGATTGTGGCCAATTGGTTTGCTTTTGATGTAGAAAAATGTATGTTTTGAGGCACACCAGAGAAACCAAGTCAGCTGGTTCATGCTGAAGGACTTTGTACCACAGAAAACAGTGGAGATGGCGAGGGTGGAGGATTTCTGACTGTGCAGAGCCGTGCTCTGAACTGCAGCACAAGAGGAAAAAACGCATCAGCGCTGCAGCTTTAGCATACTGTTTTGTTTAGGATTCATTTTTGGTCGGTATTAACTGAAATTTTTTAATTTTATGTGATGTGTGCAGCAGCACTTGCTAGTCTCAACATCTGATAGCTGGAGGTATGGTCTTGTAAGGGACAGGAGTGCCATGTCATAAAACCCAGGCAGCCTTTGAAAAGGGTGATCCCATACAGCCTGTGCAATCCTCTTTCTTCGGAAAGTGATTCCATAACATGAGTTCAGCTGGTGGGATCAGGCTCACACAATTTAAAGTCTTTCTGTATATGTTCTCCAGCTGTGGTCAGTGAGAATTTTCCTAGCTAGATCCAGCTAGCATTTTGGTAACTAGAGCACAGTAACCACTCCCAACACCACGGTACTAATTTCACTTGTTTAAACACTTGGTGGTTTTGGTTTGGTTTCTTTTTGTTTTGGTTTTTTTTTTTGGTTGCTTGGTTTCTTTTTCCACTGGGAAGAATACCCTGAAATACCTGTGCCTTGATGATTATGTACCATCTCTTGCCGTCTGGTTTGGCCACGTTCCCTGTGTTAAAGGCTGCACAGGGAATTGACTGGAGTTTATCAGGAGATTATCACTTTTTTCAGGCTGGTCCTAGTTGTGGTACAAGTACTTCACTCAGGTTTACAGCTTTGCCATTATTTGCCACAAGTCGAACGTGGAAATTTGCACTGCAGCAATGTTCCAGAGTTATGTGCTTATGTCTGGAACAGAGCATCTTGCATTTTGAATACAGTCCTACTCCAATCCAGTGGTGTACAACTTCATGATCTCTAGTGATCTGTTCAATGACTTGACCTTGTGGACTGTTAGCAGCTTCAGTTGCAGCTAGTGTGGAAAACACTCACTTGCTACAGCAAGACAGGGGTGTATAACTGCTCATCAACTGCCAGAAAAAATAAAATCCGTTTCTTTGTGTACCTCACACTGTTTCCTATCAAACAACAAGCATGCATCCAAGTGCCTCTCCTGTATCAGCTTTAGCTCTTAAACAATACTGGGGTGGTCTGCCTAGAGGACTATTATTGCCTTCTATTCAGTACTATTGGTCAAATGAGGTTTCTGACCATACCACAACAAAACCAAGAAGAGTAAGGGGGCAAAATCATGAGTACCAAATTTGGCCTTTCCTACTATGTAGTAAAGTTCCTGTGTGGCATTGAAGGCACCTTCCTTACTTAAAGTCAATTATTTTGTTCTGCCAGTATATAGGAAGAGAAAATGTCCATCTCCACTCATCTCCCTTTTTCTCTTTACATCCAGAGGGACGGGCCTGTGCTGTTGTGTTTGACTGCAAATTCATCGAGACCTCAGCCGCTCTTCATCATAACGTCAAGGACCTGTTTGAAGGTATCGTTCGGCAAATTAGACTTCGCAAAGACAGTAAAGAAGACAATGCTAGGAGAATGGCCAACACAAAAAGGCGAGAAAGCATAAGCAAAAAGGCAAAGCGATTCCTTGGGAGAATTGTGGCAAAGAACAATAAGAAGATGGCTTTCAAAGCAAAATCGAAGTCTTGCCACGACTTATCTGTGCTTTAGAAGCTTTCAGCAAGGCCAGATGTTGCATGTGGGTGATGAACAAGCATTTGACTGTTGAAGTGTATAGATGATCCTCATGGTGATCACAAGAATGACTTACCAAGTGAGACTCTCATTAATGCCTTAAGGTGCGCAAGCAAGTCTGGAAGTTACACTACAATGTCTGCTTCTTTGATAAATGGTTTAAGTTTCATGTGTGCAAGTAAATGAACTAACTTTAAATGGCATGACATGGCCACATTTTCACTGTGTACATATGTTATATATCCTCTTGTCTTGTGGATACCAGAGATGCAAAGATAAGAAAGGATGATGATAAGATCACCATAGACTTGTGTTGTTTGCAGAGCAAAACTTAAAACTTGTACGCAGGCTCGTACACTCTTTTTAGTATAAAGCAAGCAATGATAAATCTTTTTAAACTTAAATGTGGGGAGAGGGGTTGTAGAACCACATTAGAATGGGAGAAAACAAATATATATATATATTTAAATACAGAATAGATAGCATTTTATGAAGTTAATTTGCACTTCCATTAACTGTTACTCAATTAATTTGTTACTTGTTTACATGCAGATTTTATAATAAAGTATTATTTCCTGTTATAATGAACTGTGCTTTTCTCATAGTATGGATAAAGAATGGGAGAGCAGTATTTTTATAGTGACCTTTTTTGACCATACAGGATGTTAGACACAGACTATGCAGATTTACATATGATAAACTTCTGGAACAAGATGAATTGGGAATATCCTGTGTCCTTTTCTTTAATAGATAGTTTCTTGAAGAATTAAACCCTGTTTTGTGAACACTCTACTTCAGCAGCTCATATTGGGAAGGGGTGCCTTGACCCTTCATATTACTGTTCAACTTGGTTCTTGCCAGTACTGGCAGGAACAGGGCTCTATATAATGCCTTTAGTTAGATAGATGTCTTGTGTCTGTACTGATAAACTGAAGTCTGCAACATTCTATATCTTAAGTCCTCTCCTGGCTTGAAGGTCTTGTGTTACAGCCAATAAGCAAATATGGGGGGTTTATTTTTATTCTGGGGTGTGTGTGTGTGTAATTTTGTTTTCTGGGCACAGTATGGTTTTCTAGTCTGTTCACAAGCCTGTAGATACCTCTCAGTGGTATCAAGAAGTTCAAAGCAGGCTGGCAAGGCTGTTTGAAAGAATCTGGGCTACAGTTGTTGTGTATGGTGGCCTTCAGTGCTGTTAAAATTTTCATGTTCATTTTACTGTGTTATAATTAATGTGTTTCCATGATTTTTCCTTATTTGCTATTCATGAAGTTAGGCAGCAATCATGGCTCAGCGAAACTTGGACTTAACTGCATTTGCTTTATAAATTCCTCTTCATAGGATACATTATCTTTAAAATCATCCATAAACTCATTTCTCAAAAATGGTAAAACATATGCTGTTCTATCTCTTTCTACTGTCCCTGCTTGAGTCCAGTTCCTTAGAGAGATTGTTCCAGCTGCCTGGGAGCTCTGTCCATGATTTTTCTAGGGGCTGACCTTTCCCGTATAGCAGGGAAATTGCATCAGCTGTTACACCTTACACTGAGCTTCCCTGAGCTGGAACAAACAACCCCCCACTGGGTTAGCCCAGTGCCTGAGCAGTCATCAGGGTACAGTCAGTACTGGGGGAAACAGCATCCAATTTGTATAGGTAATGCTCTGTAGAATTAGTGTCTCCTGATGTGTTGCTGGTGGACCTAACTGGTTAGATGTACAGTTCAGCATATGTTGCTGGTAAGAGGTCACATTTCTTATGAAGAGAGGTGTTTACTTTGTGTCCTGAGTCTGTCCCGCTTCCTAAATTCAAATTTATCTGATGATACATTTTAATTGGTTTTGGCTTTTCTTCCCTAGCCTTGCTTCCTGGCAAACCATTATCACTGGAATGTCTAACCACTGTCAGGAGTATGGCACCAGCCATCTATTTACACAAGCTTTTAACTGTCAACACAAAGCAATTGGTCTAGTGCTGAAAAATCTACAGCAAGTGTCCAAATTCATGTACATAGATCTGGCACATACCTATTCATGCACATGCTAAAGTTACTAACAAAACTATATGTGTTCCCTGTATGTTTGTAAAACTTCTGTCTTTTGGTTGCTTTCAGAACGACCAGGAGAGGACCAATGTGTTTGGCTGATGTGTGAGATTTAATTCTGTCCATAATAAACACAAGGAATGGGATGTAAACCCAGAGTTCAAGATAGGGCATTTCACAAAGTGCAAAATGTTACAAAGATGCATGACTCTTAATGCTGCAAGGTAACTGCAGCTGCAAAGCCTCTTCAAGGTCACAGTTAACAGCTGTGCTTTTTGCACACTGACCTACAAATCAGATGGTTTACTGTGTTCATGAATTCAAAGGTGAGGTTTGGACAGCTCTTAAGGCTAAAATATTTCTGAAGTGGTCTAGCACATTGCTAGAGATTCATTTAAACTGTGGAGAATAATTTGTATTTTGAAAGTATGTCATATAGGACACTGAGACAATAAACTGTGGATCTCACTAAAGAAACTTGGGCTAATCTATAATGTATTGCATTAGTTAATATGGTACAATAAAATACTTATTCAAATCTTCATTATACTAATTTTCTCATTCATCTGTCTGTACAAGATTAACATAATTCAGCCACGGTTCATGAAAAGGGCAAGGGTTTGTTGTTACTGCAGTTCCGACAACAACCTGCTCTAGACCAAGGTCACATTCTATGCTATAGAAGTATTACCATGAATACCATTTTGCAGAGATTTTGTAGCTTCTGGAAGACTTTCTACCCCAAAAAATTAATTTCTTGGATGTAATTTAGTGGAATTCCCAAGCATACTTTTTGCAAGTACATGTGGAACACCAGCTAGAAGTCACTGACAGGTACCTAAATGACAAATGCGTCTAAATATCAACCTTCTTCAAAAGCTTATTTGTATCCTCAAGCATTTGAAATTCTTCTATAGGTTTTTGTAATTTGAGATGTTTTATTGGTATGGGTACTCAGATTCTTATCATTAATGGGGTGAATCTGTCATGTGAAAAACAGAGACCCAGGCAGCAGTATTTTCTCTATTATTACCAGAGTAGAACAGAATGTAAGGGGCAAGAGTGGTGTGAGTTTTCTTATTTTTTGCCAGTGTACATCAGTTTTAATTTGGGGGGATGGTTCACACAGTCATTTAATCTTTACTGCTTTCACTGCTGCTGCCAGCTGAAGTTCCTATTACTGCTAATTGCGGTGGTGGATTTTGTGTTGGCACAATTCCATTTGGAACAGCTAGTTATTAACAACTACAGTGGAAGGACATTGCCTTTTATATGTGACACATACGTTAGGTAAACAAATCAAAGCCTCCTCTGCTTGCTATTGCTAAACTAGCTCCCATAAATTCTTCACCATATGAAAAATGTGAAGAAAACGATTCCTCCATCTGCTAAAACCACAAAGTGTAAAGTCACATCACATAAATATAAATGAAATATTAACTGCTGGGGGAAGACTTAGCATCACCAAAAATGTAGTTTTACTCAGATGTATTTTCTCAAAATAGGACTAGAAAAAACAGGGCATGATCTACATAGTAACATTGCATAACATCACTTTTTTACTGAAAGGAAAAGTATAGTGAGTTTGCAGTGATTAAGAATCCAGTTTATGATAAAAGATTTCTAAGATGTAGTTTAAAAAAGGTGGGGTAATACTTATGCTGAAATTTGCTTTAATACTCAGTTTTATTCAGAGACAATGTACAGGTAAATTGCATGTACATCACAGAGACCTCACTGGATATGCAGTTGCAGTCAGAGGTGATGTCTGTGCATTCCATGGCCACCATTTAATTTATAATTTACCACATGATCTCTAGCATTATAATGGACAGTTTGACTCCCTCCTTGCATAAAGGAACATCTGAACTCCAGTACTATTGAACTTATTAATGTCTAAAAATTGAAATAGTAAATTCTATCAACTGTCCTTGTGCTCTATGATGTGGATGTTAAACAGAGGAGTAAAAGATAAAAAGAGAGAACAAATGCCCGTTGCTCATCTGCAAATAAGATTACTCTAAACCACTGTTCAGAATCCAGGGGGAACAACATTCTTTAACTTAAAAATGTACTAAGGATTCTAGCACTAGAAGGTAGGAAGAAGGCTAAGATATTGTCCATCGACGCAGGGTTCTTCACCAACTAAAGAGTGTTAATTATGTATCACAAAAATATTCTGGCCACTAGAAAAATGGGCAGTGTATGTTCTAAAGATTCTCATCACTTTTGTTCTCTCCTCCCCCCCTTTTTTTCTTCCCCTTTATATATGTGCTGGAATAATTGGAAAACAATTAGAAGCCTACAGATTTTTTTCTAATACTTCCTATATTTATCACAAAAGCTGAAGAAAATATTAATCTAACCTAAAATGCAGCAGATTCAGAGACTGGGATAAATAATCTGAAAATACTAATTTTCTCACTCTCCTAAAAAGTTTCTTTAAGGTCCGAAACAGGGGCTGGAGACAGGACAGGATTTGGAGCAAGTGCTCCTGTTCAGCAGTCTAGTCAGACCCATAAAAATCTCCTCAGCTTGTTTCTGGCAGTAAGTCCCACTGGCATCAGCTTCATTACACTATCATAAATAATTACACTAGTGTTAGGCTTGCAGCCTCACTGAAGGTTGTGACCCTTGCCTTGGGAATGACAGATTTCAGTTCAGCAGATGCCTTGGTAGAAGAATTTTTGTTACATCTAAATTGGATTATTGTAATGCATTATGCTTAACAAAGAGCTTTCAGGAGCTCCAGGTAGTAGGAAATATAGCCATGTTAATTAAGCTGGCTAGGTCAAAATGAGCACAGGTTCCCATACTTTTTCAGGTGAAGTGATGATCTAGAAAAGCTGTAAACAGCATTGGACATGACTAATGTTGAAAATGCTTCACTTTGTTGCATGTTTCTTGGCTAGCTACAATGCTTGTTGAACTCACTATAAAGCCAGCAGCATTGCTTGATTTTGGACTGCTCAGCAAGAACAATCTTTGCATTTCTAATTGCAGGTAGTCAGGTATCTAATTGCAGCTATTCAGGCCACAACAGTTCAGTGCATTTGACACTGCAATGGTAACTGCAAGAGATCATGCCCCATTTATTACTCTTGCAGATCAAGGATGCAAAAAGCATGAAGCAACAGAAATACATCTTAACTGAATTGGAACATACGGCAAATTTTAAAACTGTGCCAACTTATATCAGCTTCATTTCATTACAGGCCTGCCGTTGGAATTTACTGAGGAGCGTTCACAAACCTTCTTCAATGAAAAGAACAATGTAACTCTTTGGGTATCAGCCAGGTGCTGAACAACTTTCTCACAGATTTTTCAGCTCTGGGTACCTCAGTTGCAGGGCTTCTTTGTCACATGCTTTTCGCTTTTATCTTTCCAGCCTCCATTGTTACTCCTTATCACCCTTGCAGCAGTGGCTCAGCAGTATGGTGGGAACGGGAAAGTGGCACTCCTCTGCTGCTGCATGACTTACTGAAAAACATTAGCTGTCAACAGTCTTAACATGAACCTGGTCCCCCAGCTCACTGCTTTACGTAATATAGTCTAGATAAAAATGTCAGATTTTGCTGCACATAACTCCCTGATTAAGACAGCATAGCAAATTAAATTACTGTCTCCTTGAATGTCAGGGGTACTGTTGCATTTGCAAGGCAAAAAGGAATGGAAGATTTTCAGCTAATCTGTGCATGGAGAAAAAAAGAAAAAACTTATGCAATCTGACAGCCACCTCTCATTTTTACCCTATAGTCATTTTTTCAATGGAAATCTTTTCAACTATGGAGTATTGTTGCATATGCTCTTCTGCCCTCTGATGATTCATAGAGTTCTCAGATCTCTATTCTTCCTACCCTGTCCCATATGGAAAATTTTCTTAGAAGTCTGACATGTGAGATCTCAAGGGAAACAAGTTAGGTGAAAGATAGGAGCAATGGAAAAGTTTTCATGATTTTGAAAAACACTAACGAAAACATTTTATTCAACAAATTAAGACTTCTATGCTGGATTTACAACTCACAGGCCACAGCACTGTGGTAATCCATTAAATTCAAAAAGGAAAAACTGCTTAGAGAAACAAAGAAAAGACAGAACTCATCAGTCTTTGTCAATAATAAGTATTTTCTGTGTTTATTTTGATACTCTGCAGCAGATCTAAAGTTACTGTCTGTAATAAACTGCAAAGAAGTAGACAAAACAGAAACTACACGACTAGGCTGTTTTCACTCTACTCTTTTGTCATTACCAATAATAAACTCTCACTTGTGCAAGTAAAGACACTCAATTCCTATGTATTATAAATACACAGTAAATGCATTGATATGCAGCCATTACCTCCAGAACTGTTTTTCTTTCTTATTTTCTCTTACATAGTAATTCAGAAGATTAATATTGTAAATCTCAGGTATAGCATAGAAGTGAAATAAGCACAAAAATAAAGCCGTAAGCGGCACCAAGTAAGCAAATAATTCCTCCTGCAGATCTGCCTCTTATTCACCATTCATTTCACTAAGATACTGGAGAGCTAAAGTATCCATGTATGTCTGCAGAACATTTATTCAAATGCTGAGCTTTTCAAGTATCAGAACAAAACTCTGAATAGCCAAGCCCTCAAGAACAAAGATTTAGGATGCAAATATGCACTAAGGTACCTTCTACCTTCCTGGAGATTTCATTAGCAGAATGTTCAACCCTTTTTAGATTGGTTTCAAGGGTTCTAGAAAACAGCATGTTATATTCTAAAAACATATTGAAAACCAAAAACATGCTAAGAGGTTTTTAATGAACAATTTTATAATCAACCTTCAGAAAATGAATTTTAAATTAAAATTTTAGTTAAATTCTACAGATTCTGACCTTGTTAGTAATTGGTTCATTTTTAATTACAAAGTGAATAATTAACTAGCATGTCTTTATTATTTCAATCCCTAAGTAATATTCTGCCCTTCAAGAGCAAGGTGGATTAAGGAACACTTTCATTTTAACCAGAGAAACTGGGAGTTGGTTGACTTTTTCTCTCTTTTCTGCTGGCTTGGACTGTGAGCCCTTTAAACTCACACCGCTCTCACATGTTCCTCCCACGAGTCAATATGGAGGTCCCCAGTCTTTGAAGTGAGTCATGAGCGTTTTGCCTGCTTTTCTGCTTTAACATTTTTTTCTGAATGACTATGCTTAAATATCTGCTAATACAGTATTCATTTGAGCACTATGATGTAGAGCAGAAGTCAAGCCCAAAAGAACAAACTACAGACAAATTTTGATAGGAGTTTGGATCTTGTGAATATGGTAAAGGAAAATTGGTATTCAGGGTGGTACCTTCAGGTTGTTCTTGGCTGAACAAAGTTCTTTAATATTCTCCTCAATAACTGTCAGTGTTTCTTAGGCTTGTTTTTAAGAGGTTTTTTAGTCATTCAGGTACTCTAAACTTTCAGTTTTATGCTGGATGGGATACGTTTGGTGACAAGTATAAAAGATGGAATTATATCTCTAAAATCACATTTGTTTTACATTGAGTTTTCCAGGATTTTTTACTTTGAGTATCATAGGAAGACTGACTCTGTGTTGGTACCTGCAGAAGGCACATAAAATACTGAGCAAAAAGGAAAACATTCAAATGAAATCTATCTGCAACTTTGTATTTCCATTCAAGGGAAGAGCTGGAGTGCTTCTGAAGCAAACCACCTCTGACATCACTGCTGAAATTGCAGATGGGGGATGGAGTGGATAAACAAGCCAGAGAAAATCTGCAGGTCCAGATGCAGCGTGCACTTTTTGATCAACCCCTGCTGCCATCTGTTCCCTTCCCAAAATCTACAGCCAAATGCAGAGGTTCTCAGGCTGAGTCAGAGAAAGGGATGGCGATCAGAAGAGGAATAAAACCATTACTTGTATGAGCTTCTTGTCTCTGAGCTGCTTCAAGAAGAAACTGTAGCACAAGAATTGCTGACTTCAGCAAGGAGCTGTGCCTGAGGAAGACCAAGTAAAAAGTTGCTCAAGTAGGAGTTTGTTCTTTCAAGCCATACTTGGTGGGAAACTTCCTACATCTCAAAGCATCACCTCTACCCTTCCTCGTCTCGCCCACCACAAAGAAAGGGCTAATTTTAATTCACTAACTGCAAAACTTTCTTTCCCAACAGCAGGACAGATGTTTAATTAAAACTCTACCTGGTAATAACATAATGCAGGAAAATCCCATCCATTACAGAGAATAAACCTTGGCAGGGTTGGTTAACCAAAGCAATAAAGTTTAGGCAGTTTTCTGTACTCTTCCTTGAATTTAACTGTATTTCTGTGAGAAAAGATGCCAAAACCATTGAAATCTCTAAAACATTTTACATGACATTGAAAATGGCTTATTAAGGTCACTTGTTGAATAATGGATGAAGAACATTAACCACATTTTAGTACCTGTGTTTCACTTATCCTTTGTAACTTCTACAAGGATGAACAGAAAAAAATCCTAGCTGAAATTCCTCACACTCCTTACTTCCATCCCTATCTGTATGGCAGAGAAGGCACAGCACCTTCATTGCTAAATGTACACCCAGCTTTATAATTCCTTATTCAGCTGAGTACTATTTATGCAAATAATGTTATTAAGATCACAGGACAAATCCTGCTTTTTTCTAGAGACTCAGCAGATTTAGGCCCTGGTTTTGGAAACACTAACACATGTGTAATGTCAGTGGGGTACACTGAACGTGTAAAACTGAATATTTATAAGGCTGTTGGTTTAGAATTGTGTTCCTGCTATTCTATGGGGAAAACAAAATTAGAATTTGGCATTGTGAGAGTGTCTATGTCATCTCATGAAAATGTATGGTATGATTACAGGATCAGGACTATGTTTTGAAAACAAAATAATTGCAGGGCAATTTCTGAGAAACACAATCACACTGTGGCAAAACCATGAAAAAGCACAGGACAGTGCTTCAAGACCAAAGCCAAACAATCCCTCCGCTGATGATTTATTTTACTTAATTTCAGAAGCCATAAAAATAAGACAGATCAGGTATCAACTGCTAGAACAAGAAAGAGGGATTACATTAGTCACTAATAAATTCAACTCTGCTTTGGAATGTTCTCCACTTACAGTTCATCAGTTAAGAAATCATTAAAATAATAATGTCACATAGACACAGGACTTTCAACAGAGCAGAATGGAGCTAAGAAATAGTTTTCCAAAGGAAAGGATATAATTCCAACACATCACTCTAATTCTAAATTCTGCAAATTTATCAAAGGGAGAGCTGAAATTTTGCTTAACATTCTACCCATTCTACCTTTTGGAGAGGAATGGTTACGTTAGAATCTCATTTCTATTAGAAATAAAGGATCTAGCTGTGGAGGTACAGGGAAAAGTTGAAAATGTAAACTAGACGGAACACAAAGCCACAAATAGAAGGTATTTCTTAAATTTCGAACACTTTTGAATCCTGGCTTGTGAATTTTTGATAAGATTTAAGACTGGAAGTATCATTGACCTCTGTGGAAGGTCTCTGCTTTCCATCTGCGGAAAGCATCCATTCGCAAGTTAGAGAACCAGTATGAACTTGCTTCTAAGCCTTATCTTCTTCTGAGTTACAGTAGAGCAAATTAAAAAAAAAAAATGCACTGATTTTGGAAGAGAACTGGATTTAGTGGGTTTTTGGGTTTTTTTTTGTTGTTTGTTTTGTTGTTGTTTTTTTTAAGCAATTCTCTCTTTATTTCCTCTTTGATAAGAATACTTTATGAAATGAAACGTTAATTTCATATCCGTCTACTGGCTCTTACCTGGAGAACTCATTTTAGACCTGTTAGACATTTTTTATATTCTCATTAGAAGTATGATTTTATTTTTTTTAAAGATAAGATTCTATAAATTTGCAGCACAGCATACTTTCTCCATGTCAGGCTTTGCCTACAGTAATTAGCTTTCCTTTTTATTTTTAAACATTGCTTGCCATCTTTGCCATGTTGGATTCTTAAACAGCTGAATTGATAGATCTATGATGTAATGTAATTCCACCTTATCTGGAGCTTCTTTGTCTTCTCTACATCCACATTTACTTTTTCTGGTACAGCTCTGGAATTTTTAAGCCCCAAAGCAAGCCATTCTCAAGTGTCTGCTACTTGGATGGTTGGAGCACTAAGCTTAAAGGTGCATGTCATGTTTTTTCACTCATCTTTTGTAATACAGACCCACTCCAACTTAGTTGAACAAGTGTACCTTGGAACATGGATGACTCCAGATCCAGTTGCTCTAGCTTCCAGAATCATTGCTTGATAGGATTCCTTTTCACCCCCTCTCCACTTCCCTAATGAAAACAGAGGGTACTTTGGGGGTTTGTGCTGAGGCTGGGAATAAGAAAAAAATTGAATGCCTCCAAGAATCGTGTGGTTTCCTGCCTAGCTCTGCTGGCAAATAGAATAGGTTAAATGCTAACCCAAATGAAGCCATTGTTTTCCCCTAGACCTGACTGTAGCTAAGAGCTATATTTCCTCTGTCATTAAAGATGTAATTTGAAAAAGCACAAAAAGGAAAATTAATTCTATTTTTAAGTGGATTTTGTAAAAATTAGCGAACTATGTGCAGAAAGAATTCAAAATCTGTACCTCATGTTACGTGTCTTGCACAAGAATGTTTTGACAGATGGATGAATTCAGACAGAGAAATTAAGAAAATGAACCCAGTAAAGGTTTCCTGATTATTTTTGTTTCCAACATCTTGAGTATTTGAATGACTAAACGCAAAAATATGTTTCTATGTCTGGGAGGCAATTAACAACAAAACTGCAGAGAAGTCTTTCATTTTATTTGATTAAAAATAGAGCAGAGGTCAGAGTCCTACAAAGGCACATGCTCCTGCCACACTTCATGCTGCAGAAAAGCTTTATTGAGTTCAAAGGAACAACTTTAATTTAAGAAATTAAAAATATTCTGGGGCATTTGGAGGCCTGACCTTCCCCAGCTCACTCTCTATACCGGCTCTTTGCCAGCTAGTATGTCCTGCACCCCAGCCACCCGTCTGACCTAACTCAAGCCATCAGGGAAGGTGGGCCTGAAAAAAGACCTGGATACTCCTCACCTGAGAGGTGCCACCCACATTTGAGAACAACATTTTAAAGATCCAAAGCAGAATTTATCAAAGCTCTTCTATCAGTGCTTTCAACAAGTAGAGCCCTCTTGTAAAAGCTGATGTATATTAAAGAAAGAATCAGAACTAGAACTGATAGACTGCTTTAATAGAGGCAACTTTAATATTGTTTCTTCCCTGATATGCTGACATTCAGACATGTGCTTGATGCTACTTGAATAAAATTAAAAGTAGCATATGTATATGTATTTGCAGAGCTACTGCTGTAATGAGTAACTGTGTACCAGAACATCCATTGTGGAATTACTCTTCTTTCTGTGTAAACCAGTATTTTTTCCTCAGAATAATTTATTTAAAAGACATTAGGATAATTAAAATAGTGTCCAGTACATACATGAAAACAGGAGAAATCAAAAATGTTCATCCACTGGTGGAATTTGTTACTTTATATCATGGGAAAGGTCAATTAAATTTAGTCAATTTTTGTAATTTAGTTTATACCAGGGATGCAATTAAGCCAATTTTCTGACACTGAGCCAGACAGCAGGCATAGCTGGCTTTAAAAATTATTTTTCCACATATCATTCTTCCACCATTCACCTTTCAGTAAACATAAGCGTTTCCATATAGCTCTAATAATTATCTTCATATTTTCAAAAAAACTATTTAAAATAAATTTTCTTCTTTGATATTCTGTCTTGATAAAATTGCTACTTCTAATTTTCTAGTATAAATGAACTTCTGTTTCACCCTGAAATCCTTTTGCCTTTCACAAGGATATTTAAGTATCGGACTTCAGCTAACTAGCTTGTGCCTACAGAACTATCATCAGTCTATTTCATGGCTGAAATATTACAATGACTATTTACTACAGCACCGATGACATCAGCAAGCTCATTCTCCTATTTAATGGATATATGTTAGCTGAGATTCCTTTTAAATGTCAATGCCTTTCAGGTATCTCTGTTGAAGACTATGGAAGGCTTGACTGCTTTAAAACATGAATGCATCTTTTTCAGTTAAAACTCTGCATCTTAAAAAGAAAAATCATTATATTTGAAACAGTAAATAAAGAAAATAATCAGAAACCAAGGTCGGTTAGAATTAGGCCTTTTAGAAAGAAGCCAGTGGGTTTTTTTCCTTTATTTTTTCGTTTGACTTAAGGGTCCAAAAGTAAATTTATGTGAGCATACTTATCACTTGAGATGTGTCAAGCTTGTACAAGGCAGTATTTTCCTGATATAAATTAGCCTAGCACAGTACAATACTTATTACCAGCTGAGAAAAAACAGTATATGGTAGTATTATGTGATATTATGGGCAGGTTTATATAGTCTAAGTGGTATTCTGTAATACAATCTATAGATATACCTCTAGCCTACAGAACAGATCACCTGCAAAAGTTGTTCCTTTTTAATCCTATTACATCCAGAAGATATGAAAATATCTGCTTTTTTTTTTTTTTTTTTTTTTTTTTTCCCCCCAGTAGTATCAGCAATGATCAGGGTTTCTTTAAATTCTTCTGCTACATGACTTCTGACAAGGCTGACAGAAGTCTTTAGGGGTACTAAGGTCATAAGAATGAATCCTCAATATTTCTTGTTTAGGTGTTGTATATTCCTGGTCAATTATTGCATATAAGTAATTATATGTATTTTAATAACATTTGAACATATTAATTGTATCTTACTCCATTAACATGTTTTGAATAGTTTTTTATTTCTTTAGTTATGTCTAAGCAAATCAGAAGTTTAAAATCAGGTAAGAATGTTTTCTAGCTAAGATATATTATTTCTTCCTTTGCATTTGAGGATGTCTAAAATAGAATTTACTGCCTTGGCTACTGATCATTTCCTTCTATATGCCTGAAAATCAAAGCAGATTGCTCCTATTATTAACTTTTCTGTGGCACATATGTTAGGACTCCATAAACTATACAGTGTAGGACTCTATATGTAGCATAAAGCCAAGCAATAAAAGCCCCTGTTAGAAGAAATAGTAGACTATTGTAATAGAGATGGTCTGTGGTCACTGGCAAAGACTAAAACAGCATTAAATTTCCAAATATTTTTAGCATTAAAATAAGGAAATACGCTTTTAGTTTTAAGTACAAATTTATGATCCAAGCTACTCTCTATTCTAAATTTGGGATGTCCCTTCCAATAGAAGAAAAGAAATTATTCTATTGCTGGGCATAGAAATATTTACGTTAACATAATTTCTTGGATATGATCTCAGTTCACAATAGTGAAACATCCAGTTAAGCTAAGTTTTTAAAGGCATGCTTGACTTAGAGTATATGAGCCATCATCCTCCTATGAGTAGTTGCCTTATTCATGTGGCTAAAACTGGATGCCTACTTAAGGAAGTAGGTGAATCATGGCCTAAATCAAGAGTTATTCTGTTTAATTGAACTTACACTGCTGTGAGATCAGAATGAAATAGAGAGGGCCCCATTCTTTACTTCCTTTAAGAATTTTTATGCAAAGTGAGTCTCAAACAGTGTGGAGTCCACAGGACTCAAATGAGGTGTCTGCTCCATGTAGATACAAGGTGCAATGCAAAGGAGACCTGGGTGTGCTGTACATCACCTTGAGGCAACCTCTGTAGAAAATCCTATCTGTGCAGGTTAAGTAGCTCTCTTCTCACCACATTTCCAGCCATATTAGCAAATGGCAAAGCTGCAGCTTCTCAGTACTGCCATGCAATGCTGACTGATCCACACCAATGACACCGAGTATGACTGGGTAAACAGGCAAGCCTTAATTCCAGCTTCTCTGAACAAGCTAAGGTAGCAAGGGCCAGCTGAATTCAAATATTCAGAATTTTTCAGTGAACAGGCAGACACAGATTCATAGTAATATATGATAATGGGTTTTTTGGATCGTGACATTGTATTATGACTTTAAGAATAACAGTGGACCAAAAGAGTCCTTTGTACCATAGATACTTCTGGATCATAAAAAGTTTGAATTGATTTTCTCCCTGAAGCACACTATAAACATGCTCCAGGAGTCTGCACCATGAACAGAAATCTGATTACGATTCTGGAAGAGCTGAACCCCTTAACCTTATAATACATCTATCCACAATCAGCTTATTATTGCATTTGTTCCATAATTAGATATAAAAGGGTGTAGGCTGACAAAGGCAATGACCTGGTGAAGCAGAAAAGTACAAAACCCAGGTGATAACACTATAAGAGGTTAATGATGAAGACTTGTAAAGGTTCAGATAAACCTCTTGCACATACAGCTGCACACTGACAGAATAATGAACCATACACATTCTCCCCATTTTGTAGGAATGAGTTTGTGCTTCATCACTTTGCCTCATTCAGATACCACACTTTTCAACAGAGGAATATTTATTAAAAAAAATGCCACTGACGTTTCTTGTAATAGTAATGTCTAAGTAGTGACATCAGTGCCAGAGCAGCAGTCTCCATTTCTTTGCTCTTTAGACCTTCTGGATACTACAGAAAGACTTACAAGAGTCTTGCAATGTCTCTTCACTCTTATGAAGAGCTATAGGAGCAGTCCATAATTATTCATGTTCTTTTTCCCTCTCTGTGGTGATTCACAATACAACAAATATAGATACATAAAATGTTTTCTTCTAAAAAGTGAATCATCTGTACTGTTTTGAACAGAATAATTTTTCATTGGACTGGCATCATACAAAAAGGTAAAATGTAGAGTCTCATTCAACATTTGGTTAAGCCCATGTTTCTCTACGTTAGGAGGAGCGGTAGTAGCCTATGTCTTTCTCTCACTGGTTACTATGCACAGAATTGTTACCTCTAGTTATTGCGTAAAAAAAAGGAGGTAACTTTTAAACAAATTATGTGGGATATCCCGTCTTCTCTGAGGGTCCTCTTAATATAAAGCATATATAGGGACCACATCTTTGAGAAATATATTTTATATTGATACACTACTATACCAGAACCAAAAGGTAATGTTAGGCATATCAAGGACTCCTGACCACATTATATTATTAAAAGGGCTAAGAGATATTTGTGACATCATTCAGAGTTTTCCTCTATGCTTTTTACCGAAGATGTGATCTGTGAAAAACATCAATAATAAAATCGTGGAAATACGACACCTATCAGTCTGTCAGTTCAAGTGTTTTCTGCTTCACCATGTTGTCTGCTGCCAGTGATGTTACAAACACATTTTCTGCAGGGATGGGGATAAGATTAATTTCTTCCACATGACCTTTATAAGTGCAGCAATCCTGTCACCTGAGCAGCTGCCTGTGTAATATGCTCATCTGTTTAATTACCCTAAGATTTTATTTAGACCTGATTCAAGGTTGTTGGTGGTTATTCAGATGAGCATGAACCATAAACTTATTCTGAGGCAAATTTTTTCAAAGTGCAGGAGTATCTATTGTTCAAGTTTATTCTGACCATCTTTAAACTATAACTTGCTAGCTTTAGTTTATTAAAGAACACAAAACTTGACTGTACATGGTTCCTGAGGTCAGCTGAGTAGCTCAAACCATAACCCATATGCAGAATTAGAGATTAGTTCAGAACTCATTCCTTAGCATTAAAAGCAACCCAGATTAGGGAGATGAGTTCAGATAATCACGATTAGAAACCTGACACAAAGACATTCTGAATTCCAGAGGGTTCAGTGGAAGTTGTCAACGTTCAGCACTATTCAAGATTAAATCCCCTACATTAGAGCTTATCCTATCTGCTGTTAGAAACAGTCTAAACATTTCCTTGAAGCATAGCCAGGTTTCCAGCCATTGATGTCACACATAAAGGGAAGATTAAACATACAATGGTATGTTTAACTTGTTAACCTATGCAAACATTTTTGCTATGTGTTTCACTGAAGTAGAGAACTTAGAGTAATGTGCTTAGGGACACTGTAAAAATAAGCAATTAGTCTTATAACAAGGAGGAGAAAGGAGGACTACAGTCTACTCTAATGCACATTGATCAACTTCCCAGGAACAGGACTAATTTTCAGGGAGTCATGCCACTGAATGGGACTGGTTATTAGTTCCATTTCTGTAAAGGGAAGATGTCATCCTAGCACTGCCAGAATTTTTTTTTTAATTATTTGTATTTAGTTTAGTCTGAATTAAGAGGTTAATTTATCTTTCAGGTTTTTATGTTGTTATCAACAATGTATTTCATTAGCAGAATATATAGATGTACCTGAAAAGTTCGGTGGCTCATACCCACTGTATTCCTTCTGCTACCATAAAACCCCCTTTAAGACTTCACAGGTATAATTCTCCCCTCGTTTTTGCTGTTTAGTAGCCCAAGTCAATGAAATGGCAGCATTGTAAAACAGGTATGAGCCAAACAGACTAACCTGGCTCACTTGCAATGCTGTAGACTGGTGCTGCTTAGATGAAAAATTTGCAGCATATAAAAAAATCACTTTCAAACTTAGCTTGCTGTGTGCTTTTTAGTTCCTTTTGTTCTTCCAGGCCCCTATTGCTGGTATCCAGGAAATACAAGAAAAAGGCACCAGTACCAGATAAAAATATATTGATTTTAATGTATCTGTCTTCAGCAGCCTCCTTTTTGCCTTATATCCAGATAAACTTTTATACTGATATCATTCTTGAAGGAGACCAAGACCAGGTGTTCAGTTTGAAAAATGGACTAGAAAAGCTTTGTCTGGTCTTTATTTACTTGAAATAATGATCTTAATGCTTAAAATAAGTATTTGGAAGGTGTTTTTCCTCCAAGAGAAGTATCAACAGAAACACATAAGCATTAAAAAAAAATATTTCATAGAATAGTTTCAAAAAAACTTCTGAAAATTTGGACTCGAAAATGTTGCTGTGGTAACTCCAAGGTGTCACAGTTAGTACTCTACTCTACTGCATGAGCTGGGCTCGCTAACAGGGCAATATGCATCCATGAAGCACCAAAGTGTTCCTGCTTCTTACATGTCTTAAGAGTTCCTGATCATTGTGCATCAAAAAAAGTAGGATAACAGGGAGGTGAGTTCATAGAGGAGAGGAGAGCTGTCAGAGACCCAGGGAATACTTCCTAGAAGGCTCCGAGGGTCTCCAGACATGTTTTTTATTACTTAAAGCCATAAGTTTCCACTTTTAGTTAGCATCCTCATTTTAAATGAAGAATTAGACAAACTTAGCCTACGTTTAGTTCTACAATTACTATACTATATAATCTTTGCACAATAAATGAGAAACAAACACAATATCCTACATCTGTAAGTATAAACAGTGTCGACTGGAGCCACTCAGTTAAAATACTTATTGAAAACAATTTATACTGTGTACTTCTCTGTATCTTGGGTTCTCATAAAAAACAGGGAGATTTTGGAGAAGGCATCATAATTAATCAAGAAAACAAAGTCAAGGTCCTTTTAACATAAATATTATACTCCTGCTCAATCTTATCATGGAGCACACAACAGAAACAAAACAAATGTCGTGGATGCTAAGTTTGTCTTTTAATTCCTAATAACTGGGTTGACTTCAGTAACTGCCCTCTGCTAGTATAACAAATGGTCATACTCCTTTCCAGTCATAAGCACCATCTGCCATTTAATAGGTGCTTCAGTGACTCATTAGTCTGTACTTAAATTGACTTTGAACAGAACACTGCCATTTTATTGCTGCTGTCCTTTGCACCACCAGCTAGGACCCTTAAATTCAATACTGATAATGCCAGTATCTTTGAAAACAATTTTCAGGCTTGTGTAACTGGTATTGGACCTTTATTTTCAGGCTTATAATTGATTTCTTCACCTGGCACTTTCTGAATTCATGAACATACAACATGGTCCAAGTACAACTGTACTATTTTTCATAGAGTAAAATTACAGCACATGTTTTCAAAGGGGATTTTAAAATGTTGTGCATGTGCTAAAAAAGTGTGTTTGGAGTGCACAACTGTTCTGCTGTGTGTGTGCAGATTTGAGTTTTGTGCACTGAATGTTAAATGAATGTGAAAAAGTATTTATAGACATATTTTTTATATTTTTTGAAAAGCTACTTAGAAAATATTACTGGAACCTCTTTAAGTAACAAATTAAATTGCATTTTGATGCAAATTTACCTTCCTCACAAAATTACTTCCAAATGCATCTATTTTTGTAAATATTCTAGCTATTGAATACAGGCTAAGTCCTTAGTCATTACTAAAAAAAACCCCCAGCAGTTCTTATTATAACCAACACACACTTTGCCCAAGTCTGACAAAAATGGGTATTTATACATCCCTTTTCTTTTGTATTTGTAATGTGCTTGCTTGTTATGTCAGATCTTAAGCAATGTGTTTGGAGGTCACTGAATAGAAAAACTAGGTAGCCTTGATCTTATAGGGACTACATGACTCGCTGTTGATATGTGAATGTGAAAATGATTAGCAAATACTACTAATTAAAGAAATGAAGATAAAATAATTATTAATTGAAAACTAAGCCCACATTATCAGCTAATATCACCCTACCAAGTAAGGATTTGCAAATTGAAGAACATGGATTACTTTTATACCTGCTAGTCTCACACCTTCTATCCATCCAATACTGCCCCCACACACTGGCTAAAGAGCTACAAACTTTGAAAGAAAACCATGGGGCCTTACTTATTTCATGGTGACAGCTTCATAGATACCTCTCTTATTTCCTGAACCCTTTTCATGAATCCCAGAATCACATCTTATAGCCTATTCTACAAGTAGACTACACTTCTGTCGGTACTTATCCTGAGTCATCTGTCTTCCCTGACACTGATTCAGGCCACACTTAGCAACAAAGTCGCTTTCAGCCCCAGGGAGTTTCAATATGAGGTGAGGCCAATAAGAAAATCTATAGCTGAAGTATTTGGCTATAACCAGAAGTATGCACTGCAACCTCCAAACTAGGAGATGTTGCTCTGAAGACAGAAATATGCATGGATCTGGTTACATTAATGTATACTGGTGACAAGCTGAAAAGAAGTGATAGATAAAAACATCCTAAAAGCCCAGTACTACTCCAGTGGCAATACTAATAAAGCAATATCCAAACAGTGGATCTCTTCATATTGTTTCTTTCTGGACAACAATCCAGAAGCAAGTAAAGTAATCCAGAAGTAAGAAAATCGCACTGTGACTATGCCAAGATAATGAAAAAGATGCAAAAAAATCATCACCCCCTTGTTACCTGTGGGCAAAGAAAGCTGTAACTCCATACTTCTGTCCCTGAGAAATCACTAGCAGCAACAGGAGGACCTGGAGATCTTAATAGGAGCCTGTCTTTTGTCTCCCCATTACTTTTTTCAGTGGGGTATATGAAGAACATAAATCCAGATAGCAGAGATAGAGGAAGCTTATCTCCACGCCTCAAAGTTTATTTCTTTCCCCTATATTTTAAATATTTTAAAATTTTAATAATTTTAAATCGAAGCATCACATGCCCTTTATTAGTAGCAACTAACAGAGGTTTTCCTACAGCTCTAGTAACTTCGTATGTCTTATGAAACATGTTTTAAATAGTGGCATTTGGAAACGATGAAGGTGAACATCCAGAATTGAATTCCATGACCATAACCACAGCAGTAAAAGATGAAAAAAGGCATCATGCCAGTGTTGGCCAAAGGTTTCTTCCCTGCAGTGCTTAGCAAACATAACAAGGTAACATCAGCCTTCCCAGCACCTTTCTAAAATGGCGTATTTCTTTGTCTCCTAGATTCTAAGACAAAGGTTTTGCTAATCTTCATAAATTTAGTCAAACATTTCATTAAAATAATCCAATTTATATATATTATATAGTGTTTATACTCAAAAGTTCAGAAATTATTTGCTGTCCCAGAGAGAGAAGGCTAGACCTGAATATCAAAAGAACAAGCCTAAAATGCCTTCCCTCCCCAAAGATAATCACAGCCATCCATGTGGGAAGGAGAAATACCATGCCTTACTCTTTGGGATTAGGGCATTCTTTTAATTTGCCATTTGGCATTATGAACACAGTAAACAAAGGGAGAAAATATAGAAACCACGTGACTGCTTGTTCCATAGCCTTTTGCACACTGCTTCTGTAGACTTGCTTTCAGATGTCAGTACAAAGCTGCCTGCTCACTGATGCTCAGTAAGAAATGTCAGGGAAGAGATAAGCAGGCTAAAAGGAGACTATTTTAGAGACATGGACTGTTCTATCATTAGTTCTATAGATAAACTTCCCAAGATATTTTTGAACAGCAAATGTTACTGCTTAGCCAAACGTAAAGTCAGAAGGAAAGAGTATTTTAATATGGAAGTAAAGGTGAGTTCAGGACCTTCATTAAGGCTGAGAATAGTTTGCCTTTGTTGGGCTGGTTTTTTTAAGCTGTTAGTGTACTTAAGACTTTATGTTAAAATTATTCTGCCTGTCAGAAAAATGGGGAGAAAAAGTGTGAATCTTCAGGACATGTCAGAAATAGAAAGAAAATTGCATATCTTCAGGTAAGCATTAAGATGGAATGGTAAATTAGGGCCAAATTCTTGATAATTCCCAGTTTTGCAATAGAAAGAATTCATAGAATCATAGACTGGCTTGGGTTGGAAGGAACCTGTAAAGGCCATCTAGTCCAACCCCCTTGCAATGAGCAGGGACATCTTCAGCTAGGTCAGATTGCTCAGAGCCCCATCCGAACTGACCTGGAATGTTTCCAGGGTTGGGGCATTTACCACTTCTCTGGGCAACCTGTTCCAGTGTTTCACCATCCCCGTCATAAAAAATGTCTTCCTTCTATCTAGTGTGAATCTACCCTGTTTCAGTTTAAAACCATTACCCCTGTTCTATCTCTACAGGCCCTACTAAAAAAATCTGTCCACATCTTTCTTATAAGCCCTCTTTAGGCATTGGAAGGCTGTATACAGTCTCCCTGAAGCCTTCTCTTCTCAGGCTGGAAAACCCCAATTCCCACAGCCTTTCCTCATAGGAGAGGTGTTCCATCCCTCTGGTCGTTTTTGTGGCCCTCCTCTGGACCTGCTCCATCAGGTTCATGGCCTTCCTGTGCTGAGGACTCCAGAAGTGAACCCAGTACTCCAGGTGGGGTCTCATCAGAGTGGAGTAGAGGGGCAGAATCACCTCCCTCGACTTGGTCATGCTTCTTTTGATGCAGCCCAGGATATGGTTGGCTTTCTGGACTGCAAGAGCACACTTCTGGCTCACGTTCAGCTTTTCATCCACCATTACCCCCAAGTCCTTCTCTGCAGGGCTACCCTCAATACCTTCATCCCCCAGCTTGTATTACACCCGCAGTTGCCTCAACCCAGGTTGCAAGACCTTGCAGTTGGTTCACGTGGGCTCACTTCTTGAGCTTGTCCATTGTTCTGAAATACCTCATAACTGGGACTTGTGGTACCTGATGAGGCATTTTGTGATCACTGTTTCAGCACACAAGCTCTAATGCTTCAAACAGTGAGCAAGAGGCATGTCACTCATCTTTTGGAAATATTATGGAAAGTTAAACTGAAGGGATTTTCCCAGAAAAAGGGTCTATTAGATTAGCTCTGTATCTGCTTGTGGTCTACTAACATCGAAAAGGAGCAATATCAGGTGCATCATATTTTACTTGCCAACAGGGTTTACAATGCAGAAGAACGTGAATAGATCACAAAGGAAAAGAATTGGTTTTAGATCACCTTAGGTAACACATTAAGGACATTGTCAAAGACTGGGGTGGGGACAGGCAGTATAATATGCTATTTTCTTGACGTGATCTTGCAAAGGCACACTCAATCTACAGATCACATTTACCTGAAAACATATATTAAAATGTTCTTTTTTCCCAACATACTTTTAAAGCATATTAGTTAACATATTTTTAAAGTCATTTTAGTCATATCTAAATGCATCCCAAAGGGATTTAATTTAGACTGAGATTAATTTTCCTCTCCCTTACACAGCACATATAAATGGTATAAAAAGCTCCTACATGAAACAGGAAATATTTTAAAGCCAGCACAGATATCAGGCAGTCATGATGCAAGGCAAAAATCAGCAGAGAATATGACCTATTTGGTACTATATCCCTTTCACATTGTTATAAACCAGGAGTAACTCCACTGAACTCTGGCTTATTAAATTGATGAAAATGAGGTATGAACCAGAGAATAAGATCCTTGATTAATCACAAGAAGTTTTTCCTGTCTGAAATACTTATCTGTCTTCAGCATGATCATTTCCTCAATGTATTAATTTGACTTGCATTGGTCATGCTATTTTGCATCATATCTCAGAATGTGGCTTTTAACAGCAGTATTTGTTGTATTGTAGATGTTATAAAAGGTTTGCTGTGCATTTCCATGTCTTTGTAAGACAGGCAAAAGCAGTAGAAGGATTTATAGTGTGAAGGCTAAACATGTTTTAATGGGTACTTGTCATTTGCTCCAATCTGTAACAAAACCTCTTGAGAACAATGCAAAAATAGGTGGAAAAATGTAGTGCTACAATCCACAGTGCTACATTACTGGCATTTAAAGTAACAGCGGTTTCCTAATGCTATTTTCTAAATATTACTACTGTTCCAAATATTAACCCTTACATGGCCTGTCTCCACTTTCATATTAATATACATTGTATTGAGTTAGGTGCTTTATTAATGCTTACTCCTCAGAGCAATCCTGCAAAGCATTGTTGGACTTCTACTATCTCTCATGAGAAGAGACACATTTTTGATGAGGCAATTAGCAGGTTCTTTAGGATTCCCTATGCATGTTAAACCATATGTTCCTAACACCACCATTCAATTTGCATTTATCAAATGCTACCTAATTGCATAATCTATGAACACATGGAAATTCTCTACTATATCTAGAAAATCCTGCTTACATTGGCATGTAATCAAAGGTAGGGTTTAGCTATGTTTTGACCATAAAGACAGCTACCTCTGGTGTGGAATACAAAAGCTATTTAGCAGCTGTTTAAAGCACATACAAATGTAAAAATTGGACTATTTACTTCAAAGTGTGTTTAATTTTGAAAAATCAAGCCACACTGTATTAAAATACAGAAAGAAAACATTGTTCACATCAGGGAAACTCACTGAGTTACACCAACAGGGCCACTGCCCCTCTAAGCAATATATCCGTTTGTTGTCTACTTCACACTGTTGCTAGAGAGGTAAGAGAACTGGGTTTCACTCACATCAGATGTTAAAAGAAGAATGTTTTAGAAATATTGCCACCCCTGAGTAAAATCCTTGTGAGAGGCCTAGGCCTCAACTCAGATTTGATCTATTGCTGCATTCCTTGGCCCATAACTGATCTCAATGCAAAGCAAAAGGAAACGCCGTCAATCCAGGAGACGGTACTCTACCCCATTTGGACCAGTACAGATGACTACAGAAAATGAGGCATACCAGCATCTAGGCTCTGCATTTCCATAATTTGTACAAAACATTGTATTCTCTTTCAGTTTTGTAACTTTGGCGAGCCTGTCAGCAGGAGATTTAGCTGACACATGGAGACACACACAAATGCCTGAAAACTCTCTCACTCATCCTATGTTATTAGTTGACTTCCTTCCACACATCGCACATACAAACATAAGATACACCCTTCAACCCCAAATTATCACGTTAAACTTTCTGACAGTTTGAGAACAAAACCAGCAAGGAGCTGTGTGTGCCTTCTCCACATGTTTCCAAGACAGAGACCTAATGCAAGATACGTACAGTCTGTAAAAACCATCCCAGCAGCTGAGCTAAAGGGTTTAAGTAGCAAAAAATGGAAAGAACCACCTGTGCCTAAAGCTTCAGGCCACACTGTAAAGGTTTTCTGTGCAATCAAAAAAACCGTGTGGTTCCACTACTAGCCTAATCAAAACTGCCAGCAGATGGGTTAGTAAGAAAGACAATACGTACCATGAAAGCTAGCAACTTCAAGCCTACAAAATGGGGCTGATAAGGAATACTGTAAAGCCCTTGAATGCCTCAGAGAAAAGGTGCTATACATTTTCTCTTGCTAGTGTATCTCATTTACAGTATTTGAGGCAGCCCTAAGATTTAACAACTTACAGGTTATAAGTTTAAGAAATGAAACTATTAAGCAGGCAGTGAATGCAGAATCAGCTTAAACATAGTAATGATGGGAAGGCATACACTGCTCTGTCTTTTCCACCTGAAAAAGCACCAGACTCTGATAGAAAATGCCTGTAAGTACAATGCATTTAATGTTTTCAGGATGGGCAGATGCTCACTAGGAAAATAAATGTGTCTATAAAAGTATTTGTCATGCTGAACCCCACTGTGTTTTAGATAAATTACCGTGCCACCAAAATCAGTTTGCAGTCTTTAAGTCTGGAGTATCTTTTGTGCCTGGCTGCACCACTGACTCAGATGATCCTTTGTCCTGGTTTCAGCTGGGACAGTTAGTTTTCTTCTTAGTAGCTGGTACAGAGCTGTGCTTTGGATTTAGTATGAGAATGATGTTGATAACACACTGATGTTTTAGTGGTTGCTAAGTAGTGCTTACATTAACTCAAGGACTTTTCAGCTTCTCATGCCCTGCCAGCGAGAAGGCCGGAGGTGCACAAGAAGTTGGGAGGGAGCAGAGCCAGGACAGCTGACTCAAACTGGCCAAAAGGATATTTCATACCATATGATATCATGCTCAGCATAAAAAATAGTGGGACTTGGGCAGCGGATGGGCTGGGCATGGGTCAGTGGGTGGTAAGCAATTGCATTGTGCATCACTTGTTTTGTATAATCTTTTGTCATTATTGTTTTCTCTTCCTTTGCTGTCCTAGTAACCTGTCTATATTTCAACCCATGAGGTTTACTCCCCGCCATCCCCACCCCACCCTGATTTTCTTCCCCATCCTGCTGTGGGGCAGGAAAGAAGCAGCAAACAGCTGTGTAGTGCTTAGTTGCTGTCTGGGGTTAAATCACTACACCCTTCCACACCAAATGCTGAGTCACAGTATAAAATTCTCACACAGACTCCAAGACAAGCTTCTGAGCATATATTCCAGATGGATTCAAAGACATGGGTTATTTCTTTATCTGTAGAAGGTGAGATACAGCTGGGTAGTTCTCCTTTGTTTTGTATTGAAGTGTTTGAACAATTATAGACCTTAAGTCTCAGGAAACAGAAGTCAGTTATCTATTTTGAGACCATGTAGGACACAGAGAAGTATGTGAACAAAATAAAGGAATGGTTTTAAAGACTCAAGAATGTACTGTCTCTTTCAGAGCTAGGACTAAGCTCTAGGTTTAGAGCGCTGTTTAGGTGTGGTAACCACAAAAAGAAAAACTCTGGAACTCCCTACACTACTCCAGTGACAAAACTCTGAATAACCAAATTAATACGTTGTAGAGAAACAAGAGCACACAACACAGCTGCTGTCATACGGAACTCCTTTTTATATGAAAAAAGGCCTTTTAGTAATATCTGATGTAAAACTTTCCATCAAGTTTTCATTTCTGAATTTGAATTACCTAAGCAGTAAAAATATAATACCTTGGCATTACTCAGTCTGAGTGGCACTTTATAATGATCTCAGATGCTGAGATTTTCTGTGACTCCAGGCAGGAAGCTTTCAAGCAGATTGTACCCCAATGCACCCATCACCAGATGATGCTGCCTCTGATGACTCCTATAGTTGCTTCTTTTGCGAATAAAATCCAATATGCAAAGTTTTATTTTAAAGCAGATTTTTTTCTGAATCTGCAGGTTATAAAGTACAGCTAAGAATGTGCAAATTGTTATCCTTGGAAAAAACCACTGCCTGTTGCTTTGTGTACACCCACACAATACGTCACTAATAATGACAGGTTGGATTAGTATTTTTTGTAGTGCAGTGAAAGGTCTTTTTGAAGTTCATTCTGTGCGCCTGCAGTCACTGTGTACTGTATGAAAGATTCTCAAAAGACTAAGCCATACTAACATAACAGCCATGGAGAATTTTGGAAAGTGCAGCTAGAAGAAGTCAATGCATACGGGTAAGGGATTAAATAAATCTGTAAAGATTTTCTTTAAACCCATAACTTGGAATTGTGTCAACAAACTCTGTGTATTATTTTGCATCAGTATGAAAGAAAACAGGAAGGGAAAGGGAGTAAAAAGACTCAGGGAAAAATTACTTTCCTTTTAAAAATGGCAAAAAAATTAATGATGTCCAATGTTGTAAAAGTGAACTACAAAAGCTAAACGTCTGCTCCCCCAAACCAGAATATCCAGCCTGAGAAGTTTTTTATCCCATGTTGTATTGATTGAAGAATAAATGTGTTGTCTTGGGCTTCAATGGACTGGCTCTGTAGATTCTCCTGCCTTAGACATTTTGAAAATGACATTTTATACAGAGAAAAATCTCCTGAAAATATAACAGTAGAACATGACAACTCAAAAGCAATAATGGAATGGATTGGGAAGGCAGGACAATCTCATCTTTTAAGAAGTAACAGAGGTTACAATGCTCTGTTTAACTGTATGTCACTGTATTGTGTTACAATGGCACACAGACGTGCGTTCCTGGTCACCTCTCCATATTCTTTATGCAATAACATGGAAAACACCTATTATTTAATCATGAAATTAAAAATTCAAGTCTGTAATCTGCTCCTCAATATATTTTCCACTTATTTTTTACATTTCCAAATGCTACGTGAGGCTGACCATCCCATGGGAAGGACACTTAAAAACAAACCCAAGGCTGAGACAGCAGTTTTAAGTGTTTTCATGGAACTGGGAAAAGTTTTTTCCCCCCAGAAAAACAGCTGGTGGCTATTGCTGAACAAGGTCCTTGTTTATGTTTTTGAAAAATGCTAAGGTCAAAAGAGTAGTCAGGAACAATGACCAATCTGGACAGCTAGTTTCTTAGATTATATGAAGGCTGTTTTAACTAAACTGTCACTGAAAATGTATGTCAAATTAAACAACAAACTCCCAAAAGAAAAATTCAGATGAAACCAGATTTTTTTCCTGCCTTCTAGTCTAATATTGCTCCTTTACTGTCTAAAATATAGCTGTCATTCAGTTGATTTTCTTTGTTCCAGGAACAGTTTAGCAGTGAAACACATCATCCATATAACTCTGTTTTGGGTAAACAGATTGAAAAATACCAGGTTTTCCTAACTTCTCTCTCATGGCTGCTATTACTTTTGTACTGACACAGCAACCCAATATAAATCTCCCTCTCTGATATAAAAGCAAAACATCCTCTGCCTCCCTTGTGATAACAGAAGAATACATCTTCCGTCATTCAAGAGTTCAGAGAAATTTCTATAGCTTTCGGGTATTAGTCACTACATAATCATTACAAAAAGCTGCATCACCAGCTCAACAGAAATGTAGGAGGGAAGAATATTGAAAGATGAACCTACATCCCCCTGCCAGGCTCCTTTAATACAATCTTAAGCCCTACATCCGCTCCCACTCTTGACATTCCCAACTCCAGTCGATGTGATTACTTGTACAGAGGAGGTAGGAAGGTAATCCAGCAAAGTTCTGGAACTAGAGGCAAGGTCCGTACAGAGCAGTTTGGGAAGGGCTACCTTCTGCTCACAGAGAAGCCAGGCAGAGTGAAAGGCAGGAGGCAGCCTGCAATCCAGTGACACATTACTGGAGTTCTCAGTGGTCTGAGACTGTCCTCAGCAAGGAAACTCTGGTCATCATGAGTCAGCTTGACATCATCTCTGTCCAGCCTTAGACAGTAACGTCCACCACATTGGCACACTAGGCAGGTTAGGATGCCTGGTGCCTAAGAATTTAGAAGCTAGTTGTAGCTATGTTACCTTGTCTGAATAGGCCTCTCCATTGGAAATAGGAAGGGAGGCTTTCCTAAATCTAACTTCTGAAAGCTCTTCCACCTGACTGCCTGCAGAACAAAGGAGTGTCCCATGCTTTATTGCTGCACAGTCATATTATCATGAAAACAAATGTCACTTCAGATAAGTGATAGCGAACACTCCTCATGGTGTTGCCTAAAACAAGATCAGTAGGATATCTAGGTGGCTGTCTCTCATTTGCCTACACCCTCTGCCATCTGTCCCTCAGCAGAGCAGCGCTCTCCTCAGAGCCCTGAAGCTGT
Organism: Falco rusticolus; assembly: GCF_015220075.1. Taxonomy (NCBI): domain Eukaryota; kingdom Metazoa; phylum Chordata; class Aves; order Falconiformes; family Falconidae; genus Falco; species Falco rusticolus. The sequence continues at coordinate 10,595,770 of NC_051201.1, read as the reverse complement.
GCTTCTCTTTGCTAGCACCTCTCATTCAGGGCTGTTTGAAGACCTTTCCTGCCAATGCTTCATTTCCTTTCCAGCAGCCACCTTAAAGTGAAGATTTAGCAGCCAGTAACCCAGGATTATCAGCAATGAGTGACCAGTATAATCATTACAAGCCTCTAAAAGACACATAGATATCATGGAAACTAGGGTACAGAACTGTCCCAGAAGACCCCAGTTTCTTCCCTTCTGGCAGCCTCAACAGAGGTGTCACATCCACCACCTTACTATCATTGGCAGGAACAAAAATGAAGTGAACCATCAGTAAAAAAAATATAGAAAAATATACAAAATCAAGAATACAGAAATATCCCTGTAGCAAAGTAGCTGCTCTAATTACTTAACAGTGATTAACAAGAAAGGGAGCTTAATTTCATGTTCCTAGACTAGCTGTCATGCTTTTGCAGAAGAATTATAAAGAAGTTGTCTTTGAAAAGTTTCTCTTATTTGTAGAAAACTCTGTGCTAAACACATCCCAGGTCAGGAATTATCACCTAATTGTGCAAGTCAAAGGTTTGGGGAATCAGTCTCTAGGATATTGTGCCTTAGCAACAGCGGAAATTGATATTGTGGAAAACACCAAGGTAGCTCCAGGTGCCATTTTCCTTCCAGAACTCTTGAATGGGAGTTATCCTCAGATCATTTCCAAGGTAAGTCAGGACATCCAGATTTTCAAGATCGTTCGGCTCCTAGGAGATAAGATTCTCCTGCAATCTTAAATTCACTCTGGGCAATTCCTTTGGATTAGGAACATTGGCTTTGATACTGCAAACCTGTGATTAATTTAGGCTTATGAATAATCCAATTAAATTCAGCCTTCTCTTGTGCATTTGCAGAAATGCTGCCGTGTGCACAGTTTCATTATGAAAAGCAGATTTCCCATGTGTTGCACATTGGAAAGCAAAAGGGGAATATGCGTGGCAACAGGCCAATTTTAATTAGGAGATCAAGAAATAAATCTCAGGTATATGATCTTCAAGCGACAATCAATGGAAGTGTGTTGCATTTACATGAAGGTGTTTAAAATAATTTACATGCCTGTGCTTCGGAATGACAGTCCTGTTTTTCTCCCTGAAAGGCTAAATTCCACACTTCTACATACCCAGTAATGCCTAAAATCAGTGCTGCATTTTCCCAGCTTCCTACTCCAACCCTAACCTGGCTGTTCAGCTCTCATTGTTTCAGCAATAACAGAAACATAGGGCTGTCTAATGCACAGAGTAAAGCCTGCTGTTGTTCTATTTATTGGAACTCCAAAGGGAATCCCTCAGGCATGTGAAGATTCAAAAGGGGTAGGAAAATGTCGCTTAAAATAACAATCTTACTTTAAACGTGAATTAGAAATTGCACTGTCCTTCCTCATAGCAAAACAAGTAATGCAGTGAGAGAACTGAGCTGCATGACTCTATCTGCATACTTCAGGAATACTGTCATATGGGTTAAGAGGCACAAGATCTAAACAAAATCACCCAAGAAACATATTAATGCTAGCATAAACAAATGGATGTTTAAATTAGAACGAGGCCTCCTTAACGACTTTGCCTTGTTATTTTGGGGACTGATGAGGCACTGCACACATCCCATTTATAACAGTCACCTTCTCCTTTCTCCTTGTTAGGAACTGTTCTGCATCCATGGAGTCGAAAGGGTTTATGTCTTATAAAAACAACTGACAAGCTGTATTTCATGAGGACTGTGCAGTCTAAACACAAGTGTTTGTAGCTACATTTCCATGGTAACAGCAAAAAAATTGTTATAATTTTCTCAGAGTTTGCTGTTCATTCTTCCTTAGACTTTCTGGCTTAAAAGTGTTCATTGCTTTTCACCAGTGCAGTACTGCAGAAATATTTTTAGCTCCACTACTTCAATTTCATATTTAAATCAATCTGAAAATGAGTTAATTTTCAGTTTGCCAAGGGACGTCAGGCAAAGCTTTCACTGATTTGATTTTGCTTTGGCTTGTGATGGTGGAAAGAATATACCATGTAACAATAAAGAAATATGTCCCAAAGTTCTAGAAGAATTTCTTTATTTCATTTAAATGTCACAATTACCCTTTTGAATTTATTTGATATAAAATGCTGCTGTTTGTAGAACTGCACAGGCTTGCACTATTTCATCAGAAATCTGAATAATAAAATAATTACATATCCAAAGGATCAAAAAGCAGACTGAGAAAATTAAGTATCCAAGTTCTGCAATATTGCCCGAGGCAGGCATAAATTATTATATTTTAGAATAACTGAGGCAGAGATCAGTGATGGTTGGGTATTTAGATGTTCATTCATAAATCCAATTAAAATTCAATAGAAACTGGTTAACTTCAGTCAGAAATAGCTTGCCTACTGATATGTAGAATGAGTCTGGCAGAAATGAAACTCCAAGCCCAGCATTTCTTGATTCCCAGATGACTTCTATAGCTAGTAGACCATATCTCAACTGTTTTTTGGGTTTTTTTTTAGAATATAAATCATTTAAGAAGCCTATTATGGGAAAACGCATCAGCACAGCCTTCAACCACATCTGTTTTAAGAGCAGACACTGTACTGCAGCTAGATGCAAGAGCAATGTTGTCTTCAGTTTCATTCTGAGGCCTGTCACCTGTCTAAAAAGAATAACTGATAAAAAGAATTAAGTTCCTCTGATAGAACAAATTCTGGGCTTCTAACACCAGAGACAAGCGTCTTGGTTCATAGGATAGGTAAGGAGATGGGATGATAGCACAAGAACTTCCTAACGTCCACCAAAAGTGCCTGGACCATGTTCTGGGTAGATGATATCTATAGGGCAGTTTCATTTCTATGCCTGCTTACTTTTAGTAGTAATCTTTGATAGCTGCCAGCAAAAATTTAATGGTGTTTTTGAGAGATCCTTTGTCTTTGAGACTGAACCATTCCAATGTTACTTTTTTTAAAAAACTTGGAATATTTCCATTTATATTAATGTTTTACCTATGATTCCAGATTCAGTGGCAAAGTAGAGGGGTCCATTACTATTGAAGGGGAGCTCCCTCAGGGCTTTTTTTCCCAATTGATCCAGCTGGAAAATTTTATGCAACATTAGAGCTTGACAGAGAAAGACAGGCAGAGGTAAGTATAAATTTAAGGAACAATCAGTCTGAAGTTGTATTGTGACTTAAGCTTCCATCAGTGCTCAGAAGATTTGAGTACCTGGAGGAATTTATTAAAATGAATTAAGGAAACTACACACGTGAAACAACAGGATTCTTACAGATAAGGCCAAGGAAACAATATTGTGCGTGCTAATAACTCCTTGTCTCACAACATAAGGATTTATGTCCCTGAATACTGCCTTGCCGCTCTTAATGGATAGCTCTTCAGCATTCTGGGCAGTGGGAAAATGCAATCTCCTACAGAAGAAAAGACACCACGTAGAGTCATTTGCCCAAACCCATACAAGTAGCCTGTGAACTAACCTAGAATTACATTCCATTTAGTGCCTATCCATTAAGCTCCTCCCTGGAGGAGAAAGCTTCTGATATCCAATTGCAGAATGCAGTTCTATTTTCCAGAAGAAAGACTATATGATTAGAGGATTTTGACCCTCAACTACAACAACATTTCTCAAATATAACTAACTCTGACTTAACATTCTGATTTGCAGCATTAACTCTGTTCAGATTTTTACATCAGTATTGCATTCCTTTATACCTTCCTCCACAGTAATTTTAATGGGACTAAATCTCATGGTCTCTTCACTATGTAATCAGCCATGATTTCCCTTAAATACATGGGGAACCTACTGTAATTTACCTGAAGACAGCCAGAATGAACCCCCAACCTCTGACCCAATAAGAGCAGAAACATTATGGGCTAAAGGTGCTGTACAGGGCACTCTGAAAGAACAGTGAGCACAGAAAGCAGCTTGGGTCCTGCAGCAAGGCAGGTCTGGCAGCAGTGACTCTGTGTATTAAATACCATTTCATATCCCTCTAAACCGTGATCCCAGAATCAATCAGCCCATAACAAGCACTATAAAGAAAAAATACTAAGCCAAGTGTTAAGTTGGGTAGACATGCAGTACAGATCTTATTGTCTACACTATCTTGTCTTGGGATTTTTTGACATCCTTACTATGCTGTTACCATCCCCCTTTTCCAAAGGGATGTAACAGAAAAGAGTTTATCGATGTTTCAGTGATGTAGGAACATATGGTCCAAGACATTTATAGAAAGAGCTCTGGGACTTCCATGTATTAGGAAAGCCTGCAAGCTGCCATCTGGGATTCTGAAGTCTATTTTCTGGCAGCGAGAACACATTTTACCTTTAGGCTTTAGATTTTTCTCTGGAATATGTAAAGCTGAGAATAGTGTGTGCAATGAACTCCTGTTTGAAGATCTCTATAGGCAAACTCTCATTTGAAATATTGTCATTTGACATGTGATCAATACTTGTCAGAGAAACTTAAAAATAGAAAGTAATTTTAGCTCTTTGTAGTCAAGCTTATTGCAGAAATTCTCAGCTTCTGGACAAGACTGACGACTTAGCTTGCTTTGGTGATGCGTCACTTCCAAACTAGATAGGCTAGCAGTTCAATTTAGAGTAGCTACCAGCACAGTCCACATGCTGCGTGGAGTAGCATAAGAATTAATTTTTACGCTTCACTCTAGCCAAATACACAGTTGGCAGAGGGGAAAAAAGAGGAATTTATGTGTTGGGTTTTTTTAAATACACTAGCAGTCCACTATTATATTCTCCTCTACTCTTCTTGTTTGAAGTTTCATATAACACAAGCACCCTGTGCAGCTCAACAAGAACTTTAATAATCTTGGCCCCTTTCAGTCCTACATACCCTTATAATTTTTCCAAACTTTTTTTTAATATTAAAAGGGAGTTGTATGTTACAGATCATAGTAGAGTTTTTACATGAATGGGAATATACAGGCCAAATTCTACTAAGATTGATAATGAACATTTAAATCATATTACTCCAGTGTTTTTTTCATCAATTTGAACTTTATCAGCATGAGATTCAGGTTCTTGCTGGGAACAGTGACAGGCTGCTGTACAGTGATCCACTTATGCTGCTGATAACAGTGGTGGACAAGAATGACAACTTGCCAGTATTCACCCAGGAGTTTTATCAGATAGCACTCAAGGAGAATACAGCCAATGTGAGAATGGTTCTTATGCAGTACCACAGGCTGTAAAATTATGGTTAGCTCAACAACGCTCTGAGGGAGAATAAAAATTTTACTTAGAACTTAGCTGCACAATCTTTACTTCAGTAAGAATCTTACCCTTAGTAGCTGCTGAATGAGAGAAATCAATTAATTTTTTATTTTTTTTTATTTTCACAGGGCTTGCAAGCGTACTTGAAAGATTCATAAATTTTGATCTCGACGAGGCATGATGATTCAGGACGTAACAAAAAACTGTTTAAGGAAAGGCTTATGGATCAGCAGTGGGGGGAAAAAACACTAGACGTTATGAAAGCTCTCAATCTACTTGGAAGTGAATCCGTAATACCTAAATGTTCGCTATTTATTTCTCATGTGATTTTGCTTTAACATCTTGTTTTATTTGTATTTCTGCAAGAATGAACTTGTTATCCCCATTCTTTATATATGTATATATTACATAAAACTCATCTTACAAACACTGAATTAAAATAATTGAATTAATTTTCAACTTTTTTTCCTGAGTAGTGATTAAAGCATATATATTATCAAAACAACCTTTTTAACTGCTGTATTTATGGAGGTTTTTTTAATTCATTCTCAACTCCGTATTTTCACAGTTTGCAGGAAGTGAGATCATCACAGTAAAAGCAAAGAATATTAATGACCCAAAGACTAATAATTCTAAAATTGCTTAAGATACTGAGCCAGGAAAGTATTATTTTCATTTCATATTGGCAAAGAAATTAGAATGATAAGCAATGAGATTGGCATGATAACCTTGCAGGATTACAATCTGAATGCCCGTTCAGTGAAGCATTACTAGCCTCCTTGCTCAAGCAGCAGCCCTTCTGAGTGGTTTTGAGTATAGCAGATTTTCTGTAGTCCATAAGAAATAGCAACTGCTAACTTCATGTTCATTACACTGGCCATTACCATGATTCACAAGGACGATGCAGTGATTCCCCAGAGACACAGCACTATCCCAGCCTCCAAGAATATAGGAACTTTCTAAATACCCATGGCATCACAGTCTGGAGTGACCAGTCTGGCATACAGACCCATTTTACATAGAGTATCCATATACTTACACTCAAAATACAGATAATTTTACAATTAAGACTGCTATAGAACATCATTACTGGAAAGTTCACTCAAATTTTGTTATCCTGACTTCTCTTGTAATCAAATTTAGAGCAGATCTTGAGTCCTAAGAAGACATTATCTCTTGTCAAACCTACATCACAGGCCCTGTGGCAGTCAGGACGGTGTCCTGTTAAAGAATGTCTGCTTCTGTATCAAATATTTACTTTGGGTCAATAACTGTTGAAAGTTCACTTGAGTTCTCTTGCCAGATCAGCAGCTCTTGTAACATTTTCATGGATGTGGTCAATGTAAGCAACTCTCCCACCACCTTCTCACAATGACATCCTCTATTCTATTGTTACTAAATTCCTGCCCCTAGCAGCAGCATATTGCTTACTATAGTGGTGTATCAGTGAGTGGAAGCATACTCTATTTGTAAATACTTTCTCAGACACATCATGCACTAAGTGATTATCATTGCAGCCATACCCTTTCCTCCTGTCTGTTCTATACATGAAGGAAGCCCAGACACATAGTTGAACACCCCAATAAACTGGGGAAAACTACATTATTAATTTGTGTCCCTATGTTATCAGCAGTGAATAACAAGCCAACGTTTTAATGAGTTGACTGGTATGTATCTCTTTTGAGCAATGCATGGGTAGTTGTCTTATCTGTACGTGATTGTACAGAGGCATGATTTGTTCATGTGTGACTGAACACATACTCATATGTCAACTTCGCACCTTTAAGCATGTATTGGAGTAAATATCTTTTTTTTTTTTTGCCTAGCAGTACATATATTTGCTACTTTGGTGTGTGTGTGAACCATCTGTGTAGGTATGCATGAAGGTTTACCTACTCTTGCAAGGGCCTGTATTTGATGAACAGTCAAGAACGTATTTGTATATGTTGCTCACCCAATCGCTGAGTTACAGAATGGTTAACCATCTCAAGGTATTAAAAAAAATCAGAATGAAGGCTCCTACACTGTGGAATTATTCTAAATACCACATGCATACACACACAAAAGGGCAGAAGGGAAGAGCTGCCTTTTGTTTTTAAAACCTCTGCATTTCAATCAAATCACATTTCTACCCTGTTTCCAGGAGCTAAAGCTATAATCAAAGTACGTTTTCAGAGATTGCATAACAGCATGAGCATTGGGCATACTAACGTGGATATCTATATACCTGTAAGAACTCTTCAAAATACCAAGTGCCTCTTGAAGCTTTTACAGCAGGTCAGAGTTCTGACCTACTCTTCCAGGTTTGACAAGGTCTCCTTGGCGCAACACTGTTTTTTGAATACATGGTGTGCTTAGACTAGAAAAATGCTCTGATGAACCCAAACCAACAAGATTGACAGCATTTTCTTGCAATCTCAGTGTTTCTCTGTTGTTTTTAGAATAGCATGTGAAGGCTTAAGGCTGAGATAAACACAGCACAAAACATATAAGCGATTCCAAGCATCCTTGATAACTATCTGGCCTGTTAAGATGTTGTCATTCTTATTATAGAAGGTGCAATGTTTGATCTCACAGGGGACAGATTAACACACCAGACTTGGAAACTTTACTCTAATAGCTAGCTGTCGAAGGAGTGCTGACATCTTAGAGAATTGCACTCTGGAGTATTGAATAATGTTCAGTTACTCAGCAGCTTAATCACTTCTGCATGTAGACAGCTACGACAAAGGTTAAGGATAGACCTAACTTTGTTCCCAGTGAAGTCAGTGATAAAATTTTCATTAATTTCACTAGGAGAAGAATCAGGCTAATTGTAATCTGTCACAAAGATTAGTTCATTGTTTTGAAATCTAATTACACTTGCATAAATAGTGCTGGAAGGGAGATAAGGATGTAAGGATGAACATTAGTTTTTCTACATAAAAATACTTCTGTCACCTCTTCTTCTACTTACTCTGGGTTTTTTCCCCCTCCTTAATTCACATGGTCAGTTTACCCTAAATTGTGATTCTAGGATTACTAAAACATGGATAATAACTGTACACATTGATAAAGCTCACAACAGAGCTGGACTTCGACTACTTGAGCTCCTAGATGGTACAATAATGCTGCCAAAAGAATACTAAACTAACTATTTCTACATTAAAAAAGGGGGGGGGGGGATATCTATCAGGCACTGTATATGAACACTATAGCAATTACAGATTGTACCAATCTCTTTTCTGCTACTATAGCTAAAAGGAACATATTTCAAGATATAAACCAGAAGCACAATAAAAGCTACTATTTTTATAATCTTTTCCAATGTGGAAGAGACAACTCATTTTTCATGAAGATACAGAAGTAGGTATACTGATAAGAACGATGACTACAATAGATAAAGCTATGATACTCAAATTCATTCACTTTTCTAAAGACAGAACCTTGAAAAGTCTAAAACAACCTACAGACTGGCACTGCAAGCATCAGGTCTGCAATGGTACCACAGGATTTTGTCTGGGGAAGAAATAATTTGAAGCTTGTGAACCAATTAGTTAAAATTGGCTCGAATTAAGAGGCTATGACACACTAAAATTGCAGCTTTAATTAAGCCAATACCTGCTCATATATATATGTATGTAGAGTCCCTTGAAAAACGTGTTGTGATATATAAAAGGTTTGAAGTTTGAAGTTACGCTAGCATTGTAAAGTTGATATTTTTAGCTAGGATAATTCACAGGTCAAAAAGTCAGCAGAAGAGATTTACCAGTTTAGGCTAACCTTTACATTAAATCTCTGGGTTAGATATTAAGTTCCATAAAAAAACAATACAAAGTTCCATAAAAAAACAATGTAGAGTAACTGTGAATTTTGCAGAGTAATCCTGAATTTCTCTTGGAACTGAAATGAGAATCTTGCTATTTGTGTTTTCACCTCACATATTGGATTAATACGACTAATAAAGACTAGTATACTGGTAGCTCCAAATATAAACTGTACAGCTAGAAATATTATTTCTAACAGCGGATGCATGGAAGACTAATAGAAACATCTGCAGGATTTTTTTTTTAAATCACATTTTTATTCAGCCAGCTCTGTCCATAGTTTGCTCTTGCTGTGGTACCATATGACAAGGTGTTATTAGCACTGAATTGCCTGAATGTGATGGAATCTGACAAACTAAATTATATTCCCATATATTTATCAGTCTCTGAACTAGTCTTGTATAGCACTCTTGCCTTTTTGTAATATAAGATCTAAGAAGGATTATTTGGAAGCAGTCCAGTCTGATCCATAAATCTGAAGGGTCTTCTCTGAACATTTAAGGTAACCAGGGTTTGTGAAAATAGCCTAATCCCATTCTGAGCCTGGCTTTCATTGCTATAAATGTTTTTTCCCCTTCTGTAGGGCAAAGTACATGAGCCTTCTGAGGTAAAAAAAAAAGAAAAGCAAAGGAAAAACCCCAGAAAACAGACAAAAACAGTGCAGAAAAGGCACTTTAGTCTTACTGAAAAGTATATTAACCAGGACTACCAGTATGCTTTCACCCAGGGTGTACTGTAATAATCCACTCTCTGTGGAACTAACCTTTAATATTTTCTACATCCTATTTAGCTCACATATAACCTTACAATAAAGACCACGAATTTATAGGTGTGAAATCAAAGTCCTAGTAATGTTTTTTACCTGTCCTGCTTTTTAAAAAAGTTATTTGCCTTGTCTAGTATCTCATAAGGAATGTCTGAGAAAGAAATTCTAAGAAAAGTTTTTATGTTCCTTTTCCTATAGTGTTGTACCTAAGATGAGGATCTACAAAAAGCCAAAGCATAGGACAGTCGACTATTGCCAAAAAGCACTTAGAAGAACTCAACTCAAACTTTCACTATCAATTATTCTGCAACTAATTATTTACTGAAATGTTTCCCTCCTCTTACTATCACAGTGCAGGTACCAGTTTTACTAATTATTTGTAACATAGTAGTACCTAGGAATCTACTGCTCAGACAGGACATTATTATACTAATACTCGGCAAACACAGAATGGGACAAAAGCTCCCTGTTCCATACAACTTATTGTACAGTAATTCTGCTTTAGTAGGGTAAATCAGATGCCATCATTGAATAGATTCTTACAATATAGAGATAAGAACTGGATGAAGCTCCAGGCTGGAACTCTGCATTTACTAACAGTACTTACACATGCCTACTAAGTGTCTGCTGGAATTACAGGCAACAATTATCACTTTCCATGGAACTGAGACAGGATTAAAATGAAGGAAAAAAAAAAAAACCAAACTCAGTTTGTTGTAATCTAGTTTCCAGCTAACTCCACTTTTCTATGAAAAACAGACATTTCCTTCTTTTCCTGTCTGGAAAGGCTCAGCACAATGAGATTTAAAGCTACAGAAGAAAAAAGGATATACAAACATTTTTTAAAATTTAGAATTAAATTACCTCCTTCCTAAAATATAGCCTTAAGCTCCTGGAAATTAGTATTTAGTTTTTCCTTGACTTCAACCAAGGAATTTTGCTGTAATTGAAGTGGCAAATGACACTACAGAACAAGTGATTGCACTTGTAAAAATGACATGAATTATTTCTACAGCCATCTCCATTAGTAGAAGATGGGGTCGTCAAGACCTAGTTGTATACTCCTTACACAAACCTCTTCCCCACTTTAGTGGGAATCCTGCTTGGTAAGGGCTATGAAATGAGCTATAGGGATCTATTTTTCTACAGGTTTAAGAGGCAACAATAAAAGTCATTAAAACACAGTGTAGGTTTTGCCCTGGGACCATATGAGTCACTAATAAAGGCAATGAAAAAAAGATATAATGCAGTACATTCTTATTAGTTAACTTCTGTGTAAACCAGCCTTACCTTTCTGCTGACGTCAATGAAAGGGCTTTTTAGTGTCATCAGTGAAGGTGCTAATACTGGTAAGCAGACAACCATGTAAGTGATAATATCCTTTCAGTGGGGTCAGCTAGAACAGCAGAGTTTTAGTCACTGTATGTCACTTACAAGGAAATTTCAGCTTCTGACCGAAGTTGCATAAGGTAAAAAGAGAATATTCAAAACTAGGTACCCAGCGAGTTCTCAGTCAATAAGCTGATATGTACAGACTTGGACAAGGCTGGCCATTATCTGTAAATATCAATTTTAGTACAAACTCTGTCTAAAACAGAAGCAGAAGATGTTAATTCGGAACTGGGCTTTAAAATGATTTGCTTAAATGTGAAAAGTTCAAATAGTGTTTTATCCAGTTTTCAGATTACAAAAGCAAGAAGTTTGGTATTGCCATCTAAAAAGACATTTTGTCTTTAACACATAATACAACCTATTGCATCACAGCAGAGACTCCAGAAAATACTCTTAAGTGAAATAAGAGGAATATGGCAACAATATATTTGAGACACACGCTGAAGTCTGAAAACCTTGTGGGGAATAAATGCAAACCTGTTTTTATCCAGTGGTTCTGCTTCCTCAGGAGCCAGTACTCTACAAAGTCCTTAGAAATGGGGTTCACCTCTACCTTGTGGGGCTCTCCAGGCTTTAATCTCTCTGTTCAGCTTGAATACAGATGCCAGCCCTGGCTGTCATCTTCCCTTGGGGGTGCTCTTTCTTTAACATGATGAGCATGTCTGGGGAGCAGTTAAGTAGCACCACTCAGTTCCACTCCACACCATACAAAAGCATGTAGAGAAAACAATGGTGGAGAGAACATACTAGCAGATTGCTTTCCAACTCTACACACATTTGAGTCTGGAGGGGCTTATACCGTCAGTGGGAGATGTGTGGCCAGAGCCTGAAAACTTGGAAACAAAGGGAAAAAACTAAGCTGCTAAAAAAAAAAAACAACCAAAAACCCAAAACCAATAAACAACAACAAAAAAACCCCACTTAATTATAAAGTTGATTTATAAATTACTTTGAATTAGGCAAATTTTTGAATGGAAGTTAGATAGGTAGATCCTGAAGTCTGAGGAACACTTGTTCCATAAGCCCTCTCCCTAACTGAGCTAATTGGTTCTTATCCTCCAGAGTGATTAATTTCTCTGATTTCAATGAGCTTGGCTCAGATTTTTCAAGTGTAGAATTTGAAGGGTAAATTCTTAACTAAGAAAGAGACAGTCAGTTTCCTCCCTCTGATCAACATACCAGTCATGTTTCTGGAAAAAAGTTCCATAGGTGAAATGCATTCAGCTTATCCTGCCACTGAAAGCTACAAAAATGAATTCCTGTTTCTCTAGACAAGAGGTGGAGAGTTGCAAGCAGGCAAACAAGGACAACCCAAGTCCTCTCACTGTCTGTAACAGGGAAACCAGCACCACACTGCCTGTTCTGAAGTCTCTGTACCCATCACTGTTACCTTGCAAGACTGCAGAGATTAGTTTAAAAGAAAGAGGCACACAGAAAACACAAGTGCTCACGTAACTGCTATTAAAACTGTGGCTAAACTAACCAGGGAAGTAAATTGTTTTCTACTTTTTCATAAATCTATTTTTCAGACACACAAAAACAGAGATGATTGCAAGTAATCATAAATATAATCACTCAGGAGAGACCACAGGTACTAAGTGCTGCACAGGGTACTGCTTCCAAACATGGATTTGTTTATTTGATCTGTGTTTATAAAGTAGCCCTTAAAAAGTGATGATGATTACATTATTACAATCTCATTTCAAATCTTTGAGAGAAATGCTGGCTTTGTTTTAGTGTTTGGTAAGCCATCAAAGTTACTAATAATTCTACTCTGTCTCCATAATTTACTGTGGTTTGATACTGTCTTGATGCAAGCCAGGCATGCCTGGAAGTAAGTCACATACAAAACAGCTGGAAATTTAAGTATCCATCAAATTATTGTGGTACTCAGAGAAATTGTCCTTACTATTTCTGATCAGAGTCCTTCATTTATAAGCCAAGGTTTTGCTTAGGTGGGGGATACTCATCCAACTGCTTTACTAGTTTTTCTTCTTCAGAGGAACATTTATCTGGGGAGGATCCAGGCTAGATGGAAGGAAAGAAGGTGTTTAATTTGAAGGTTTTAATCCTTAACTGTCATATATTATCTGAAAAAATACTAAAAACGTTGATTTATTGTGTAGTGTAAACTACATCCAGAAATGAAGAAAAAAGGCCCAAATGAAGGACAGAACTACCGCCTTGGTCCTTTGCTGTAACTGTATCCTGCTTCAGTTTTCCCCTTTGGGAAATTAGTATAGCTCTATCTACTAAACTCATCTGGTGAATCTCAGCTTCTTTTCCTCTGGAATGAATGAAACATCATTAGATGTCGGTCTTTTGACTTCTTGGAAATATTGTGGTGAAAATGCATCGTCCTTTTAATGATTTTGTCATGTCTTCATTATTATAGGGGCCACATGCCAAAACATCCGCAGGCTCCATTGACTGTTTACAGACAAATTAGGTTCTTAGCAGAAGAAAGCAATGCATACACTTTACAGAATGCACTGGGAGCTGTGTTCTGGCCAGAAAGGGGGAAAAGGAGATTTCTACCCCAGTGAAATCCTGCATGTAAATCTGAGATGGGTCTGCTGTGCTCGCTGGCCCACAGTGGATGTCTTAAACAGCACCGCTAATTATGGAACAGGAGATCCTTACAAAACAGTCTAGTGTATCTGACAGCTGAAGTAGAAATAATACTAGCAATTCTTGTTACATGTGTAGCAGTATGGGCTATGGAAAAATTTATTAATACCAAGAAGAGCAAACACCAAAAGGTAAAAGAAAAGAAGGTACCAAGAAATGGGCTGATGTCCGGATGGATTTAATGTAGGAATTGGATTTGGCCAAGGAAGCAGGAATCTCACTAGATCTTAGATATAAGCTCAATTTCTGAGAAATTTAAAGAAAGAACATAAAAGTTAATGAAAGAAAAATATTAGTAAATTCTAGATAAAGCCTAAAGCAAAAAACCCTAATAGTTTTGGATGTGAAACCTCAAATTGTTGCCATAAAAAATTAAATAAAACTGACAGCTGTTTTCAGTGAAAGTTTATTGGCAACCACATCTTATAACTGAAGTGGGTGCTGGCTGAAATTTGTCAGCTCAATGTTACTTGTTCATTAATATTTCTAGTCAAAACTATTTATCTATTCCAAAAAACATCTGAAAAGTTTCAGCATTATATGGAGGTAGAGAATTAAAAAAACAAAACAAACTGCAACCAAATCCGAAACATTCTTCATAAAGGTTGTCCTGGTAAGAACTGTAATATGAACATTTATTCATAAATTTTAGCTGGTATCATTCATGTATTATTTACTTTTTCTTAATTATACCCATATTTACTTGCTTCACTGTCAAATAAATATAACAGTCAAAATCTATAAGGAATGCTAGCTGAGAAATAATTTTGTTCAAGAGAACATGTGGACTCTTTCCTTAATGATGTTAGAGAGGTTTTCAAATTAACACAAGAGAACAAACTATATAATAGCATCTGAATGCTGCCATTTGAGGAAAGAGAATGAAAAAAATGTGAATACTTTGAAAATGCTTAAGTAATTTGTGGTCAACCTTAAAACCTACAGGTTTTTTGATAGCATAGCAGATTGATATTTCATTTTTCACTCAGAACCTAAAATGAACATTGCAATTGTTTAAGGAACATCCTGGATAAGAGTGAAAATGTTGCCCATGTTGTAAATGAATGAGTCTAGAGTTCTGATTAAAGCTGAGGCGGTAAATAAGTTATAGATGCTTGGGCACCCTGCCAGCAAGCACACAAGCACTAATGAATTAATGCATAATTTCTTTCGAAGCACAGTCTACAATTAAAATTACTTTTATTTGCCTTGCTACTGTGTACCCAAACAACATTAACATAAGAGCATAGATTCTTTTCAAATTAAGTAATTCCCTGGTTAATAGGACTGAATACAAGAGAATACCATACAAAGGAACTTAAAAAAAAAGAAAAATCAAATCTAGATTTTTATTTTCTGCCAATGCTCATAGTACATCTTTTCATGTAAGTTTTACCACATCTGTATCCTATCTCAGACTCAAAGTTAGTGAGCATCAATGTTTCTTTTCCTAGACTGGTTGGTATAGCTCCTTCTTTTTCAAGCCTCTTAATTTAACGTCCTCCCACCTAACGCACTGATTTACTCCTCTCTGCTATTTCAGATATCCTGAACATCTAAGTTCCAGGTAAAAGAGATGGGCATGCCTCCAACATAGCACAGCTATCTGCTATTATGGAGCATTTTACAGCCATTCCCCAGTGCAAAAAAATCCAAGAACTGTAAAAGTTATTTATCTGCAAACAATCAAATTACAAGATTGTTTCAAAGCATGCATTACACACAACCATCCAACTTTCAACATCACAATATACAGAGTGCAAAAGTATCTTTAAAGCTAGGACATTTTTAAAAATTAAACTAAAACCCAATGGCCCAGAATGTTAATCTGTGCTGATAGTACACTACCCAAGTCCTCTCTCAATGTTCCTTGCTCCTAAGCTCTTGTTTCATTTCAGTCATCATGGTGCCAAAGCACAAAACCACAGAATTAGTTCAAGCAAAAGGTAACTGAAATTTCTTACACAAAGTCCGAACATTGTCGTTGCCTAGATTTATACCTAGACATGACTATAATGATTAAAACAAAGAAGTTAACCATGTTCATGTAGACAATGAAGATGGAATTTAAAAATCAAGGCAAAACTATGAGCAGCTGAAAATCATACCTTACAAGTGCAAAACACCAGGAAGCTCTAACAGGCACATCCCCTTATGTATTTTTCACTACCTGTCTTTGGCCCATCAGCCCTAGCTGGGTCGTACCACCCCATTCCTGTCAATAGAATCATTAAATTTCACTAAGGAGTAAGCAGTCTTGAATCACTTTGCAACTATTGTGGAATAAAAACATATACAGTGACCATTAGTGCTTGATAACAACAGATGACTTGAAAGTAGCCTAATTTGACTCTGTCTTTCATTCCCCTGCTCATTCTCTTAAAGGCAAATTAAAGCTGTCTTTGCCCATCGTGAACCTGTAAATGACAGTACACATGCCAAGCTGAATGCCAGGCCCTTTTATTTTTCATTTCTGAAAATATTAAATGAACTCCAGTATAATTCACCACTACATTTCACTTTGCAGCTGCTCCCCGCAATGTAAGTTGCTGAAGTGGTTTGCCATTGATGGGCAGCATGGAGAGTTTGAGTCATGGAGGGCCTGGACAGGGCAGTTACACAATGCAGGTCATTGCTCAGGATCAAGGCAAGAATGGATTTTGGGTCTGCAACAGAAAACAGCACCTTCCCATCCATCTCTTTAGGACCAGCAGAGTAGACAGCACACCACATTCTGAGGTGGCACACATGGATATACGTTGCACATTGGTAAATGTGCACGTAAGATACAATTGTACATAGGATAAATGATTGGAAAAAACTGTAATTGCTGTGTATTAGATAATCTCTGGCTCCACACTTGTCCATGGAAACTGTTCATATTAAAAAAATGTGCACCTGTGAAACTCCTATTCTGTTAGTTTTAAAGGCAACATGAAGACAGAGATTTCTGGCCTTGAATTCCTGTCCTTTGACTTGTCAAAATTGAAAGTTCCCTCTTGCCTAGTATGAAATACTCTTACTG
Source organism: Falco rusticolus (assembly GCF_015220075.1). Lineage (NCBI taxonomy): Eukaryota > Metazoa > Chordata > Aves > Falconiformes > Falconidae > Falco > Falco rusticolus. The sequence goes on along the minus strand of NC_051201.1, from coordinate 10,578,922 downwards.
AAGCTCTTCCTTTGTGGGCCATTTACTACTGGAAAGGCAAATTACCTGCACACTTGGACCTGCGGTGGGGATTCTGTGGCAGAGTGGATACTGTAAGGATTGTTAGAAACCTTTTGATGTGGTGGTTTATTGCTGCAAAATTCTACTGCTGACTACAACAGAGAAAGTTTACTTCAACCTGTTACAGCAGTGTGACAAAAATTTTTTTCTTTCACAAAAAACAAGTCTTTTTCTGCAGTCTTTTCCTTTGTTTTAAAAAGAAAGTTAGCTGTTAGATAAAAAAATAGAGAAAATATCCCTTAATGTCACAACATCATATAATTAAAAACAGTATGAACGCACCTAAAGAAAAGACTTCAGCCCCGTAAGAGCCATTTAGCTTAATAGCAATACACCCTGCTTCCAAAATGCATACATGGCAGCCCTGTTGAAACAGCTAGAATTTTTTGCCCCAGTTTTGTATGTGTCAAGGGGGCTGGCAACCAGATAACCCACTTACACTGAGGGGGCTGGCAACCAGATAACCCACTTACACTGAGCATCACAAACATCAAAACTTCATTCTGACTTTTCTTCCTCAAAAACTACTTTGAAATCAGCAGACACTGGGAAGCAATCTAATTGTAAAAAATAGTAGGCTATGTCTAATGACCAGAGCTGTTAAGCACAGCAGCACAGAGACATCAGCCATTTATTGCTCTAGAAGCTACTTCTCTGCAGTGATTCACACTTCGGTGACATCACCAACCAATTTACCTAAAAAAACCCTCCAAGTAAGTTGAGCAGGAATTTTTCAGCCTCTGTCTGAATCACACCTAGCTGTGACAGCAGATGGGGAAGCTACTCTTGTCGTGAATGAAAGAACCATATGTGAAAGCAAATGCTGTAATTTAAACACTCATCTGTGTCACACAAGGCTGTAGTGAGCTGACTGCAGTGGATAAAGGCTGGCACTCAAATTGCCTTGAGCTGGTGACAACTGCTGAATGGTAAATCACTGAATGTATTAAAGAGGGCAAGGTCAACAAGATGACTGTGATCACTTTTCTTTATAGACAATTACAGTGAGAAGCAAATGGGATGATTCATTTCTAAATATAAATACTATCAAGCACTCCAAAAGCCCAATCCTGAACGGTTTCAAAATCAGGACTGGAAGGAGTTTAGTCTCATGCAAGAAACTCAATAGCTTCTAGTATTAAGCTTTAATATCCTAGCTTAAGGTTCACTGGTGTCAGAGGGGCTGCATTCTCAGCCTGTCTCCAAGAGTGCACTCACAATTTTGGATGCTGGGAGCAGGATTATGCATGTGAGCCTAACATATCACACTTGTTACTTTTACTAATCCACAGCTGTTTGCTTGAAAGATTAATCACAGTGAGATTCAAAAGTAAGCAGTACATTACTCCTTCCATCATCTGTTCATGTTGTCAAGAAAGAAAAATTCATGGCTTGTTTTGCATCAATTCTTTTGTCCATTAGCCTTGGAAGAGACTTTCTAGCCACGTAATTTATATTTGTTATTTGAGAAATACTAACATCAATTACACATACTGATTGAATCACTTGGAATTCATGGACTCACATGGCTGAGACTCTCTTGTAATCTTCCAATCATCCTTTCTCTGCCCTTATTTCTGCTTTCTGATTTAATAAAGGTGGGTTTTTGTGAGGCATTAAAATTATGCAAATTTCTTTAAATGATGTTGAATCAATGCAACACAAAAAAGCATTATATTGCTTCTGCTTAAAAATCTCTATTTTTCAGACATCACATGGTATCACCTGAGACATGAGTCATGTAGACTTTGTGAGATTTCTTTTTAGCAATGTTATAATGACACAGCAGAGACTGCATTTTCAGCTGCTGCTTCTAAATCTATGCTTACAAAACATCAGGTATTTGTGTATACAAGTAAGGATGCATTCTTGCAAATTTGGTATTCTCTAAAAGACTACTGCAGTATTTTCCTTGCATGCACATGATCTACAGTTTTAAATAATTACAGAAATAGCTGAAACTCTCACCCTGAAAAGTCTACACTGATTCCCTATAAGGAAAGGGATTAAGACTTTTTGAATACAACATTTCAAATTCATAGAATAAAGGTTAGAAGGGTTCTCAGGAGGTCATCTTCTGGTTAGGTCTAACCCCTTGCTCAAAGCAAGGCTGATTTCAAAGTTGAATCTAGCTTCTCAGGGCCTTAACTGGTTGAGTTCTGAATATCTTCAGGAATGGAGATGCCACAGTTTCACATGTTCTGTATAATAAAAATACACTGCTTCCTACCGTTACTAGGATCCTCTAAGATAGAATGACTTGAATTGTCTTCCAACATTATGGGTGGTTTATATGGTCTAAAGACTTCACATAACACCTACTGGCTTCTAATCTGAAACTTTATAGTAGATGTTCCCTATGAACCTAATTTCTTTTCCATCTCTACACATTTGCTCATTAACTATGTCACTTTACCACATTGATGTTTAAAACTGGTTACAGACCAAAATGGGGCAGAAGATTATTTTCCCCCTTATGTAACTATGCAAGTAAAACACAGTGAAAGTACACTTGGAATTTACTGCCTTTAGATACACAGCACTTTACGGATAGCAGACCTTAGTCAGAAACAGTACCTTTCATTTTGATATCTTCATTTACACAACAGATTAATATATTTTAGATGGCCAACCACTCAAAAGCACATTATTTTCTACTAAAGCTAAAAGAAAAAGGGTGCTTTTTGAAGCTCTCTGAGCATTCCAAATTCTTGCACATTCACTTTTTCTGTGGATATTGGTCCTTTCTACATGCTTTTTTATAGATGTGTATGTGGATCTAACCATGGGAAGCGTTCATTGGTCCTGTTATTCTGAAAGAGAATAGAACTCCATCTCAGATCTAACACATATGCATAGTAGACAACAAGGAAGCATTGTCCTTCCAGTTATCTCCCCTACAATGATAATGGTTAAGACACTCTAATATGCTTACATTTTAGGTCATTTTTGCTATTTATTGCTGTAGAGCACCCCACAGACTTTAGATCTTTATTTTTAAGGACATCTTCAAAGACAAGCACTTAGGATTAAAATTTGCCTTCCAGCATTTTGGAAGCTCAACGAGAGCACAGGGAGGAATTTTGTTTCTTGAAGACCAATATCATTAGCAAAATTTTAGGCAACACTGTTTTCCTGTTACCTCAGCTAAACAACATCTTTGGGAAGCTAAAACACGGTGATGAGATAAGATTATAAAAAGAAGAGAAAGGAAAACCTGGAGAGGTTTTCCAGACTGTGTTTAATTGCAAATAGTACAGCTTGCTCATTCACTCATGCTGAGGAAGGGAAAAGAAATCGAGAAGTGTCTTTAGGAAGTGCACTGATAACAGTCAGAGAGTGTGAACCAACTAGACCAGTAGAGTTCCTAGGACTCTTACCAGTGTGTAGTAAGGGTGGGAAAACATCATGTTCCCTTCCCTAGTGAGTGATCATATTAGGATCTCACTGTAACTGCAATTACAGGTAGAAATTCTTGGAACACCTCCACACAAACAATACATTGTACAGCTTTGTTCTTTGTACACCTTTTAAAGAAAAATAGATAAGTTAAATATTTATCTGTACCATAACTAATGCATGTCCAGAGGTGGACCAGGATATTCACAGCAGACTTTTCTAATTGGCAAACTATATTCCCTTATTCTCCTTGATTAATCTGCACCTACTTATAAGGATTTAGGGCACCATCAGAACGATGATCGAAATGGTGTCTTTTGGCTTTGTAATCTATGCATCTATGAAATAAGATGGGTAATCATAGTAAGCATTTCACTAATAATCTGACTTGCCAGCTCATCCTGATCACCACATTTTTCAGGGAACTGCATATTATAACACTGACTTCCTAGCAGCCTTATGTTAAGGTTGCTCCATGCATTCTCACTGATGCTATTTTTTGCTATCTTACTCTAAACTCTTCTCCATGCCAAAATATGTTTTCAGGAAAAGCAGTTTTCTTAATCTGACAACATGTACATGAAAACTACCTTTTGCCTTATGCCATGAACAAAAACTCTTTATGTTTCTGTTTTGCTGCTGAGCAGTTGTCTCTGCGTTTCATAAGTTACCTGCAACTTCAGTAAATTATTTTCCTGTCTTTGTTTCTGTCTTACTACCTGTAATGCAGGAAATAACTGAAGAGAATAAAGCTTGTCCAAGACTGTCTATTTTCCCTTGCACCTCCAATCTGGATTAAGTGCACTCAACGTCTCAACAGTACACAATTCTAATTATCTGTTCAGATGCAGTATTTTAGTTGAAAAACACATTTTAATAATGAAAACTGTTTATGGCATTTATCTGTGTAATCACTCGGTTAGCAAGCAGTTCCCTAAAACTTTCTTCCATACTATAGACTCAAGTACATGCGGTGATAACTGGGAGTAAAGCAGCTCATGTATATTTGGAAGAAATTGCTGGCATAATGGCAAAGGTTTCCAATAGTGGTATTCACTTTCAGAGAGGGACTGACTTTTTAAAGAAAAGTGAGTTACTAAGTAAGCAGAGAAGGAGAAATCAAGAGTCTGCTTTCTGTTGCTGGCTAGATCCTTGACACATGAATAAGAGATGAAATCACAAAACTAAGAAGAAATATAAGCTTTTAAAAACAAGTCTACATAAACGGTAAATCTTGTTTGACAGACTAAGTGAAATTTATTTAAGGGCTAATGCAGAGGTTGCAGGGGGCTGAACAAGGCAGGAAGTAACATAATTGACACTCACGAAAAGACACCTGCTGCCTTGCAGCCCAGTGGGCTAGTAAGTGAAGGTAGCAACAGTGACAATACAGAGCAAATAACACTAAGATGCTAAAAAGGAGTCATAGGAGGAGTATGGAATGGCTCATCATTTGACCTGCACCACAGTTTTCAGCATTTGTATCATACAAGTTTGAGGACAACAGCCTTCAGTTTATACTATATGCTGAACTTTGCCTCTGGCCTTGAAGGGCTAAGTCGTTGTACCTTCTATTGAAGAAGTCATGGCATCTTAAAATAGAATTAAGAACAGATTGCCAACATGTTTTTTTCCTGCTGTTGTCAGTGACCTACAAGATCATTTATAAATATTGCTCACAAGTTTCTCCAGGCCCTTACTCACCAGTCTGGAAAGGCCAAGGACTCTTACTGCTGCAGCACAGCTGAAGAAAATTGTTTCTACCCATTGAAGAGGGCAGTGACCTGCTTTGCTCTTATATTAGCCAACTGGCATCTTTTCAAATCTTCCTTGATTGTCCTTGATCAGATCAGACCTCAGATCTGTTTTTATTAAAGGTAAGACTAAATTCTAGAATTAAGAAGGGCTGCCAGATAAGTTCATTTTACTTTGAAGCTGGAGGTAGGGTACCACCTAGCCACAACAGCTGTTCAGGGCAGATTGAATGCTGTCCATCTAAAGTGTTACTTCCTACATTATTTCTATGTTCTCCTTACCTTATTTACAGAATATTGCTTATTAGTGCTTGGTTTCTCCACACCTGAAACAGTTCACAGAAATGTGCCAGCCATGGAGTCCAGTCTCCCTGATGCCCCTCAACATCATGAAGGGCTCAAATCAAAATAAGGCTCTACTGTGATACCTGTGAGATTGATGCCATCTACCTACTCATCATATATAGAATTCCTGTTGGAACGAGGCATGGTTTTCCTCTTCAGATATAAGGTGTTATGGCTACTGTTTTTAGCTGCAGTAAACCAGAACTGTCATCTTTTAGGTCATATTAAGCTCCGACTTCAGACTGGGTGCAGACTGGTACCCTTACTCAGTGAGTATGTACTATGTCAAAAACAAAGCTTCAGTTCTGACTCCCATACTTACACCAGACTCAATTGTACACAATATGAATAGTGGTTTCCCTAGAGTGCCTGAGCTTTCAACGCCTCCCTGAAAATCAACCTGGTAATACTAAACAGCAAGTATGACAGGAAGTAAATAAGCACAACCAAGCAGTAATTATTCAACCCAGGGCAGCACACCAAGACTGAACTTAAAGAAAATGTCAGCTTCCTTCTTTGGTTTGCAGCTCCCAGCTACAACAATCACATGCCTGTGACATGTGCCTTCAAGGTATGTCTTTTTATTAAGTGGACCACTGTATCAGATGTCAGCTGTTTTGTTGACAGACCTGAACATGATAAAGTATGTTATATCCTAAGCCTCATCTGGCACAGCTATGGAGTGATCTGGTAGTACTGGTTGTGGATTTCAATGGATAAGGACACTAAAATGAATGCAAAACACTGACAGAAAGCACAGTAATTGCTCAGGGCCTGATCTACAGTAAGGACACGTTAGCTTTAGTGACAGTATTTCTCATGAAATTGCATTATTTCATGAGATTTCTTCTGCATTAGGGTCCTGAGCCTGTTCCCAGTTTCGACATGTACTGGAAGCAGACAGTTTCGTGATAGTCTAATACACAATTTGCCAGTTTAATGAGTTAACATTTTTTTAATAGGTAGTGCACTGCAGTGTGTTTTGACTGAGTCCCTAAAATGTTTCAAAAGCCCAATTATATCTCATAAGGTCAGTAGGCACTTATTTTTAAGAGCCCATGATTCAGTATATGCTTGGGTTCAATGTTTCCTGTAATGTTTTGATGTTTGTTATAAAAATTGCTGCAGTGATTAACTTGCATGTATTTCTCCTTTGTTTGAAAGGGAATCATTCAGAGTGGCTATTTTAAGGGTTGTTAAGTGGAACATCCTAAGTGTGAACACTCTGAAAAGATAAATGGAAACGTTTAATATTTATGCTATGCCATTTTACTGTGTCTCAGTCACGTAAAATTAGATCACTACCCTACAGCTCTTGTCTTAAAAAGACAGCACTAAGAGTAATAAAATGTAGCAATAATTGACTTGTTAACACAGGTGATTATTTAAAGATAAACAATTCAGAGGCACAATTCTAGCACACTTACAATGCTGAAAGTCTGCAGAAATAGAGAAATACAAAAGAAAAGACCCTTCCGCCCTCAGGCAACTATTTTACAGTGTGCTTACTTCAGCAATAGCTGCATCTGAAGTGATTTTGGGTCCATCAGCCTCTCGCTCCTGCTTCCAGTACACCCTGAAGGTGTAGTTCATAATGTTCTGGTAGTGACACTAGCTTACGAAGTTCCCCTAAGCCTTGCTTCCCCCAACATTGTGCCTACACAACTGCCTGTGGGATTACAGTACAAACCTAATCATTGATCCTTGTGCTAGCATAAAGGAACAGTGAAATACAACACAAAATGGGCTTTGCTTCAGAAATCAGACTGTTGTCAAAACGGCCTCACAAGACTACAGGCAAGAAATTGATCTCAATTCTATGAGCAATAAAACTATAGATATGAGCATATTTTACCAAATCAGAGCTGTACTTCACCCAGTACCAACTAAGGAACTGACTGGTACTGTTGTTCATGGAGTCCAGGCACAGTGGCATAAGGAAACATCAAACCTGAATGATAATCACATCTTCATGTTAGATGCCATCATCTCTGATAGAGACTTCTTCAAGCCTTGATCTATGAGACTGAACACACCAATTAAAATTGTCCTAGTGTCAACCAATATAACTTCAGATAGTCTTCTTGCCCATATACAGATCTAGTCCTTTTTTTTAATTTAAGTTCTCAACCCTTAAATTTCAAGGATGAGGATCCACTGTGCTAGACATTCAGGGATTTTTTGTTAATAGTATTTTGGATTTGGCTCACACAGATAGACCAATTAGTATATTTGTAAAATTTATAAATGTTCAATTTCTGGCTAAATTCTGCAAAACTATTTGTATACTCGGAGTTGAAGTTAACAGATCTATTAATCATTTGCCTATAGGTTTTGAGGAGTTTAAAAGAGCTATTCTTTCCTCCTACAAAACATTTGCCAAACTTTTTTGATTGACGATAAGTTTTTTTGAAGTGCAGACATTCACAGACAATACAGGAAATAAAATTCATCATTTGTTTCAAGTTTTTCACCTAGTTCTAACAGTGTTTAGTAGTATTCCATATTAGGGTTAAACCTTCATTCTCAGAACCAAAACTTGGCTGCTAAATATAAAGTTGAGCCTAATCCAAGTTCTTGCTTCAAAAATGTTAGTTTATACAGCTGACTGCGCTAAGTGGGGATGGAAAGTTGTTATTGCTGAAGAACTGCCTTACTATTTTAAAGCAAATTTACCAGCTATTTCTTTGCTGCATGTGTCACTGTTACATTGCTGGTTATAGCTAAAAATACACAGGATATTTTTTCCTTTCTCCCCAGAGCAGTAGGTGACAGCAGTGAAATGGTTAGGTGTTTTCACAGCTGGCATTCTGTATGCCCATCCACATATTTGGCTAGTAATAGGCTGGGTGAAGAAACATGGGCAAAAATAATCCACGAAGATTAAGCTGAAGATAAACCAAACTTTTAACTTGCTAATAAAGACTTGAGAAGACTCTATATTCCCTCCAGAAGAGGGAGATACACCCACATCACCTGGTGTGACACACAATCATGGCAGCTACTTTCCTCCTCCTCCTCCACTAGGGTGCAACCTGATCTAGTCTCACCTGTCCTCTGCAGTTCCATCCATCTGCAGCTGTTAACAGAATCATAGAATTGTTTAGGTAGGAAAAGACCTTTAAGGCCATTGAGTACAACCGTTGACCTAGCACTGCCAAGTCTACCACTAAACCATGTCCCTGTACTCGAATCTTCACTTCTGCTTGGTTATCCTTCTAATGGATTTCCAAAACGCAAAGAAAGCAAAGCTGAACTGCCAGCTCAGGATTTCCTACTCTGAATATTCACAAACAGCTATAAAACATCTACAAGAAAACCACAAACAAGCATGAAAATCTGAATTGAGTGGGGCCATATACTAATCCAAGTATTTAAATGGCCAAGGAATCTCTTCTGTAACTGAAATCCCTGCGTTGGTGCCAGACTTCCACTGGTTTGTTCACTTTGTCTTGAAAGATTCTGCCTGTCATCTGCAACAACACAAACGCTTTGTCTATCCAAGCTGCAAAGAAAAGCTAGCAAGGTTAAACTAGCTATTCCACTTTGCAGTAGGGTAGGTTGGTGTAGTCATGGTGCACATTAGCTGATGGATGGTAATTTCTCAGGACAAGCTAAATCAATCAAGCACTTTGCAACTGTTAAACTGTATCCTATACACCTAAGTTAGCAGAAAGGAGGAATTCTCCTCCGAAGTCATATAAGTGCTTCTAGCAAAATGTGACTTTGCTGTTATTCACATGGCAGATGCCAAAGATCCTAGGGATCTCTGGATCCAAGGAAAACTTGTGTTTTGGTGGGAAATGCAAGCATACTTGTTTCTGAAACAGCTCTAGCAAGCACTTTTAAACCAGCTTCACTTTACGGGAGGTCAGTTTTTCAGCTACATGTACAGGAACCAAGCTTTTCAATGGGGAGAGTTTCATAAACCAGTAAGAATTGTCAGTCTTCCTTGAAGAATAAGAAATAGTCTCATATACTTCCTATCGGAAGGGAAGAGGTAAAATGGTTTACATGCCATTCTTCATGTTCCCTTCCACTCTTAACCACTGTGAACTGTTTGTTTACATTCTGTACCTGTCAATCACTTCCTCTTGTATCCACTAAAAATACACTGCTTTTGTTACCTGGTACTTGCAAATTTCTTAATCATGTAAGAACATGTTATCTTACTAGTCTAAGGTAGGAAATATTTTGCATGACTATTTAAAGTGAAACTGGTTCTGTGCCAGAAATCAGAAACTACATATTCACAATGTAAGAAGTGAACAGTAAGAACTCATCTTGAGTCAAGCAGCAGGAATTGAAACACCTATTTTTCCCCACCTTGGTAGCAGTAAGCATATTCTCATTAGCTAATCCTAAAGTTGAAAGTGATTAACAGCTTTCTGTAAAACAGATCTATACATATTCAGCAGAAAAGTTAGTTCTACTGCCTGATGGAAATTACTTTACAATAGATGTAGTCTATGCTTACAATGGCATTTAAGGCTAGTGGAATGAAACTGCAGCCCCTTTTTACCAGGTTGCTATTTGAATGATCCTCCTTGGAAACTGAAAAACAGACAGTCAGCTGAGGCTGCTTTTGCCGATTTAGACTTCTGGTTTATAACTCAAAGAAAATAAATGCCCACCCCAAGTGGTTTCGAGGAGTGGGTTTGTACTTTTGTAACAAGGAAGAAAAATTTACTTTTGTAACAAGGAAGAGGGCATTTCCCTTGTTTTGTAATGAGGGGAGGGAAGCTTTCTTATAATTGAGGCTGATTTCATAGTTTTGAACTTGTAAAATAATTAAATCCACCACCTGTGTGTTTGGATCTATTTTTAGTAACTCTTAACTGGAAATACAGCAGGTGATAGGGCAGGGAGATAGTGGAAGAGCACCCAGGAGCATGCAGTACAGCATGTTCTGTTTAGGCTTGGTACTGAACACTGTCTACAAATCAAACTGAAAATGAAAACACCCACACAAAGTGCAAAGGACATTTTTCAGTCATTTTTGGAACTGAAAAATCCCACCTAGAAAAACAGATCAGTGAAATCAGGTAGAAATACTGTGGGAGACAATTTTATAAGCCTGTGGAAGCTTGCGGGACTGCTCTGTCTCAAGAGGTTTCCAGACAATGCAATAGAGGAGGAGCTAAAATAAGTTAACAGGTAGGAACCCCTTTAAGTTCATCTAACAAGCATTAACTAATCCTTGAATAAAAAGGTTCTGCAAAGCAGACACAAGCTTGAAGAGAAAACTTGGATAAAATTCGTGTTTTGCTTACTGAGAAAAGGACCAACTCAAATTCAGAGCAAGAGGGACACACCCACCCACACACCCTTTGTCCAGGGATTCTTACCCTTTGGAAAACCTTATCGTTTATATCTTTTTTTAATGACTTAAAGACACTTTCAACTTTTCAAGTTTTTTTGTATTTCTACCGAGTATGAGTAAAATGATCAGAAGAAAGCAGAAAACTTGAGCATCTTTTCATGGCACAGGATTCTAAATATGCTAGGTATCAGACAATTAGTCCATCTGATTAGCTTCCTTACAAAGTTTATTTTAAAATTTGTTCTAGGAAAATGATGTATTTCTGAGCAAATTTGTCACTAATGTGCTTAATCAACAGTTTTGATGCAGTTGCCCAAAACTGTCCCTAACAGATATTCAGGGATTCTCTTTTTCTTATGAGTATATTTCCTTAGAATGGCAATAGCTACAAATAAATCAAGACTCTCATCAATTAGATTTGGCACACATTTTAGATGGAGCCCTTTGGCAAATACTATGTTGTTTAGATAGAATCTCAGAATGTAATGCGATTTCAAAAGTAGCCTCAGGATATATTCAAGTCCACTCTTCCTTGTAGTCTTGCAAGGCCTTCTTTCCTTGCAAGGAGCATCACTGCAAGGATATTAGTGTATTTAATGGTAAAACTTACAGTAAGAAAATGTAACCTTTATTATTAAATTGCACAGCTTGGATAAAACAAACAGGCAATGAGCAACAATCTCTTGTCATGAAAGAGCAAAATAAGTGAGTGGTAGATAAGAGGTTAGTGGTAGGCAAAAAGCAAGTTAGGTCTTCATCACTTCTGAAACAAGATCCTTTCTACACAATATATAAAGGAGTGTACCACGAGTCCTCAACCGATGAATATGATTAAACAGAGATTATTATCTAACAATGGATATTTTCATGGCTCAAGATTTAACTAAAGCACACTGATTAGTCAGTGCTGTGCATTTGCTTTACACAGCCAGGTGTTGTTTATTCAAATGTAATAAAATTTGCCTAAACTGCTTTGCCAGCATGTCTCCAGGATATTAGCATTCTATTGAAGTTGTTAAGGTGAACTTCCTATTTTTGAGTCCAGAAAGCATATTCTGGGAGAATTACCTTAACATTCAACCAGCAAGCAGTTAGGGGAGCTGAAACTGCATTTGTTAAAGATCTAAAGCCTGACAGTTCAAATGTCAGATGTTTATAGTGACATGCTGATGATTTTGACAAGTCCTCTCAATCTCCCATACATAATATTTGCTTTCATGGTGGAAATGTGCAATACTTACTCAGATCCAGGAATAACACCAGCTAAAAACGGGCCAAATGAGACAAGTTTCCAGTCCAAAAGCAGCTTAAAAATGAGCAATGAATGATTAAATAAACAAACAAAAAATGAGAATAGAGCCACTAGTGTACGAGGAATGTAAACATAAAGTATATTTTTAAACTTTTTCCATCCCCAGAATGGTGCAACACCTTAAATAAGGCAAATGTTTTATCTGGAACTAAAACAGAGATTTGTAAGCAGAATCTTGATATTCTCAATTGATGTACAAATGCATTTCTATTGAGAAAGTCCTGTTAGTTTAATCTGCTCAGTAAACCAGTAATGAGCCATTACTATCAGATTTGTGGAGTTATAATTCTTAGGTATGCACAGATCCATATTTCCATTTCATATGTACCTACAAAAATATATGTATTCAAGTTCACATTTCACAAAGATATGACTAGTCTGCCTAGTTACTCTATTGAAGCAGAAATCTGTGAGAAGAAAATGCATTCTCAACTCCTCTGACAAACATAACACCTCTGAGTTCAAATGAAAACTTGGGTTATTTAAGTGTAACCCAATCTTTTGGATTTTCACTTATTTAGATCAAAGATTACTCTTTTTGTGTGTGCAGCTGAGAACCCAACAAGGCTTACAATCTTAATTAAGGCATCTGCATATCAAGCTAATATAGAAATATTTCTACTACTTCTAATAAGATTACTTAACAGGAAAGGTTAGTGTAGTAACAGTAAAGCAGAGGTTTATGCCTGGACAATTTTCTTCCTGTTTGTATACGACAGAGAACGTTCAGGCTTTGATATATAGTGTCATATGCAAGTAAAAGGCAGCAATTTTAAACGGAAGCGCTATACATTTAAATATTTTAATTCTTGTAATCAGTTAGGGAAAACAGAGAAATCTCATTCTGAGGTACCTGTTTCAAGTGGCTAAATGTTCTGGAAACCTCCTTATTTTCAAGATTGGAAAGTGGTTCCTTCCACGTCTAGGAACACCAGTTATATATTTCCATCACTAAAACGCATAATCACCCTGAAGACACGTAGCCATACAACTACTAACAGAGTAAACACAGCAATCAGACTGCTATCCAATCCATGCATCTATTCTACACATACGTATGTACTCTAACATTATTTGTCATTACTGCCTTGAAAACTACAGATTTCCTATGTTTCATGAAAATTTAATTTCTCCCTAAATTATTTAGTAATAATTTGTACAGTTCTAACATCCCATATTGCTTAGTCACCTCCTGCAAGCTGCAGATGTGGAAAATAACAGCCATATTGGGTCAAAACATAGGTTCCCTGAGCCCAGTAACCTGGGAAAAGTATAACCATAGGGCTGCATGTAGAGAGATCCCTGAAAAATGTTGCGCAACACCAAGGAACTTACAAGTCTCTGTAAGTGCTGGACTCAATCTTAAGAGTGTTTTCCAACCTCTAGGATTCTATCATTTCTTTACAAAAAGTATGTGGGACTCCTTTTCCACCCATTTAACAAAATGTAATTTGCATTGCTTCCCACTTCCTGCAGGAAAATGGCATGTACAAAGACCACTGCCACTGCTTAGCTGGAGTGTGGTAGCTGTTATGCTGCGGTTACCCTATTGTTCTTGTGAGCCATAACACTGCCAAGAAGGGCTTCAAACAGTGAGAGCCACAGTGAGACAGAGATTAAAGACCCGAGTGTGAGGTTATCCTTGTACAAATGACTTGGGGCATTAAGTATTGAGGCTTGAGAAACAGCATAAGGATTGAAGGTACAGCATACCCATAGAACCACCACACATCATCAGATCTGGCTGTTAGGTAAAATGGAACAGCTTCTTTTAAGTTACATGTAGACTGGTTTCTTAAAGAACTGAACATTATACATCTATGCACTTAAATATTTATATATAATCACTTGTGCATGTCAGTCTCAAAACAAATTTTTAATCTAGTGGACAATTTCGCATCATTTGCGGGGCTGTTACAGAAATGCAATACTATGAATATGTTAAATTTATGAGGCCTCTGTCCAACAGAATAAAAAGCATGCAGAAAAAACCCAAAACCCAGCAGACTGTTTAGTTACTGTGCATATGGCTACAGATCAGCCACAGTACATACTGTGTGTAACTCAGTCAGCTGGGTAAAGAAAGACAGGTGGAAAACATGGGACAGCTGAGTGTACCGCAATGAAAAGCTAGTGAAGGGTAGTAGAGAACCCTGGGAAACATTGGAAGGATCTGGGCAAGTGCAGTGAAGGTTGTGGGAGATGTGGAGAGCTGAAGATGATATGGTGAAATGAGGAGGCTTTGAGTTTAAACACTGATGACTTTTTGGCCTCCCACTGCAATTCAGCACATGCCCTGCAGGTTTCATGAAAATAGATAGCAGAAAAGTAGCTCAAGGCAAGAATATGACTGCCGTACTTTTTTTTAGATACAGAACCACCCTATGGAGGAGAGATTTATGAGCAACTACAAGCACAGGAGACATACCAGTTAGAACTCTCTTTTTTTCAGCACCAAATAATCCCTTGCCCAGATTTAACTCCCATGTAGATTTTCTGATATCTAATAAGCACATACTCTAGCTGCAATTTTTTCTAAGTGCACATTCAGCTCTTCCTGTGTCATTCCTCTACCATGTAATACAGATTCATATCAACTTTCAGCCTTCTATAATTCACTTGAAGTCTTATCAACCACAGGAAGCAAATCCTTAGACAACTAAGTTACATTAATTTCTTCCAGTGAGAGCGGCACTACTTGTTTCTCTTTAAGATCTTTTCAGATTATCTGCATGACTTTCTCAGTCTAATACTGTCTTTCAAGCACAAGACACCTTTATTACCACCTTGTCTGCAATATCTTGTGCCTGCAAAGAGGAACATTTTGCACATACCTAGTTCGTCTTTTCCCTGAGGCCTGACAGTCTCTCTGACAGCCAGACATCCCACCTTTTGACTGCTTGCCATCATCTACTCACCTTACTAGGCAGAGCCAACTGTTTCAGGCATCCGGATAGGGCCCACATGCCCTAATTGGGATCCTTACTGTATTTTCTTGCAAATCCTGCCAACTTAAACAGTCTCTGTTCTAAGCTGCATCCACATTGCTCCCTCCACTGTGCCAGCACAACTGACATGTCAAATGTGTGGTCAACAAGATCAGGGAAGGATTCCATCTCAAAATAACATTAAAAATAAATGCTTAATTGTTTCAGATAGTCACAGTTTATTCCAAAGGAGTCCTTCAATGCTGTTCACGTAAGGTGGTAACAATTAACAGGTTTTGAAAGATGAAACATTTCCCTAGATTAAGTATTATGAATGAGTCAGTAGCTTTGCCTGTACTAAGTGAATATCACACACAGGATTAGAGCTCAGGAATTCTTTGATAAAAAGATTACTAAGAAGCCCATATTTAGAAACCAAAAAAGTCAAAAAGAGTAAGAATGTACAAGAATAGCAATAAAAAGGAATCTAGAAAAGTGAAACAGCAAAGTCAATAAGATACCTTAGACTTTGAAGCTGAGAAGGCATTTTCATTCTGTGCCTGGTACAGTGTGAATCCTGGGTCATAGCTGGGGTCTTAAGAGGTACAATGTGATTAGAAAGAGCATAGGAATAAAGACTGAACCCTCCCCATACATTCTCAAAAATAGCACATCCTCAATAGAACAAAGACACCTTTTGAGAAAAAAAGCAACCCAAAACAAAAAAAAAAAAGCCATTTTGAAATACACTTTCAGGCAAACTATTAATTTCACAACACTTAGTAACTATAAACCTAACTGGTAAAATCAGCTCTATCATTTGCTCAAGCCACTGAGCTTTTTAGTTTGGAATTAATCTGAAGAAGCAGTGAGAAGTAGACACTTCTATGGGGAATGCTCCAAATGCCTTGGAAGAAAAATAATTACACAAATATCGTGTGTAAAGCACCAGAGAAGGAGTAGAATTACCATGGTTATTGAAGCAAAGTCTTCTTGTGGCCACAAGAACTGACCATGCAAGCAATCCATAAGATAGATCATGGTTATCTTTGCATATCACCTGCAGGGAAGTTGAATGCAAAAAAACCCCCAAATTACCGAAGTCACTACATTTTGTGCTTTCAAATGTTTACATATAAGTCATAGCACCACTGCTACAGGAGGACCTGAAAGCTGAATTCACTCATGCCTTCTAATTTAGAAAAAAATCCTGTTTCAAAAGCATGCTTCTGTGTTTGAAGTTACCAACTGAGCTGTATCTCTAAAACTGGGCCATCAACTAGCTTGAGCAGACTCTTTTTTTGTAATAAAAAGGAAAAACCTCACAGATGACACCACTAGCACACCCCGATTAGGAAAACCTGCCCTTATTTCTTCTCTTTATCCTGTCCTTTGGCCAAGCACTTATAGAGTACGCATTTTAAAAAGCTAAATTGGGAAGGCATTGAAAAGGTAACTGTACAATTCTCTTCCCTGCTGGCCAGGGCTCCCTGTCACTCACAGAAAAGGCATCAGAAATACAGGAAAAGCAGAGGCAAGATGACTACAAAGGGTGAGACTAGTTCAAACTTTGCCCTTTGAATCCCTCCATTTGCTGAAACCTTTTCATGAAGGCAACATTACTGTGTCACAGCAACATCGCCACACACAAACAGCCTCCTTGCGAGGAAAAACTGGAAAGAACAGCAGAAACCAGCCTTCGGCAAGGTGGGATTTTAACATTCAGGTATTGAAGTTTTGTATTAACCTACTGCCTCGGCATACCTGGCACTCCTGAGGGGTCCTGGGCCATTGGGAGGTCTGCCAGCTACCTCAGGCCAGGCACATCCATGTCAGACAGTGCATTTCTCAGTCAGCTGGGCCAGCTGCCCTGGAGCAACCCTATGGCACCAAAATGGCCGCCTCCCTGTCAGAACTCGCAGCCTTCCCAGAGCTAAGCACTGGCAGGAAAAACAGTCTCCTCACCAGGCAGATCCACAGCAAGAAGAAATGTCTGAGGCTACAGCAGAAAGTCAGTCCACAGGTGAGGGTGCAGATGAAGAGGCCTGTGGCAGGCACAGTCATGGCTGAGGTGGAAACCACCGCTACACCTCACAGCTCAGAAGGAGCTGATGGCCCACACTTGAGCTTAAATGGAGTCCCAGGGGCTGTGGACAGGGTGTGGGTGAAGGTGAGGATAGTCAAGGCTGTTAGGGCCTCAGAGTTGCTGACAGCTGTCTCTCTGGCAGTGGTCACAGGTTCCAGCCCTCCCAGAGCATGGTGCTGAGGAGAAGATGGCTGCCTGATCTGGCCGGGAGGGGGTGGTCACAGGCTGTGGCATCAGCTGCCCCACAGCAGGGCACTAGTGGAGAAAATGGCTGCCTCACCTCACTGGGTGGGTGGCAGGCCTGCCCCAGCAATCCCTGCATGGCCACAGGCAGGGTGCAGGGCAGGGAGGAGACAGCCATCTTCTCCCTGCTGACGCCACTTGGCTCTTGTTTGTGACCCAGTGCATCCTTTAGCCTTTTCTCTTTCAGGGCGGGCACAGAGATGAGGAAAGCAGCCCGTGGCCATGCAGCGGTGGCCATCCCTCTGCCCAGACTGACTGCGCATGGCCGTCCCCTCAGCAGCGTGGAGCCTGGGAGGACTTCCAACACTACAGCAGCTGAGTTGTGATGCTAGTTAATATTCAGGTATTAAGGCTTTATAAGCTATTCCAACGGATTTCTGGTGAGCAGCTTCAGTCTAAGAGTCCTGAAGGGAAGGAAATACCAGCAATAAAAAAGTTGTCAAAAGCAAATAATCAGACATTAAGTTACAGGTTAGTGGATCCCCACTGTAAAATCAGATTTACCCGATTGCTTTTATTGTCAATGCAGCTGGTTTTCTGTTCACAATGGGAATAACAACAAAGAAGCAATTCCTGATTAAATGTGAAGGTTCAAAACTGAGTAAACTTTAAATTGTAATCAGCAAAAGCCCCAGCTCATCCATTGCATTTTATAAATAGCAGCTTCAGTTTGTTATTTGAAATTTGTTATTCAAATGGGAAAGGAAGAAGGAATGTAAAAATCAGTGTAAATGGGCAGATGAAAGATTTTAAAATAGTATATTGGAAATGGTATATGAGCCTTAATTAAAAAAAAAAAAGCCATCCCCTCAAAACACTTTCATCTATTTAGTGTGTGATGCAAGTGTGCAGTAACAGCAACAAATAATTTAGTATCTAAAGTCTTCCAAACCAAGGCAGAGGTTACCTGCATCTCAGTCATTAGGACAGAGAGATATTGTTTTGTTTACAATTTACATTTACAAAAAAAAAAAAAAGATTAATTTTGTTTTAGATTTTAGGACAAAGATGGGGTTGATAACAAGCAAGGGCTGGCTAATGTCATCAGGCTTTGCTAGAACAGGATCAGATCTCCCAAGGGTGTGACAGAAGCCAGTTAAACTGCCCACAATTTGTTCCTCAGCTTTTCGGCCTGTTGGATCTGAATTCCCCCCATGTAGGTAGATGGGAGTTCCCCCTCTGAGTCACAGGTAGCCTGGCAGCCTTCCTGATTTTATCCCACTCACAACTCCTCTCAAAGTGAGCCCTCCCTGAGCAGCCTCCTTTACCAAGTGCAGTTATTACAGTTTTTCTGGTCAACAGTGTGCCTTTGTGGGTGTAAGGCCTTGCACAGGAAATGCTCAAGCATGTGCCTGCTTGCATTTGCAAAGCCCTCATAGATTGTGTAGATTTAGGGACTGTAGCTATGGTTAAACTTCCCACACTGTGAAGGAAAGGAGTACACATTAAAAATCCTAGGTTATTAACCTCAGAAGATGATTCCTAATATCCACACAAAAGAGCTTCATGGCTCTGGCTAGGAATGCTTCCCAGTGGAGAGTAGTATTTTGTGCTTTATGCTTTCCTATGCAGCACACTGGGTGACCTCATTTCAGACCATATCACTTTGTCCCCAGGAGCTGGTGGAATTAACAGGATGCCCTTGCAAGCTTAGCAGAGATGACAGGAACTAAGGAGCTGCAGGACTGTGACAGAGGCAGCTGGGTACAGTACACAGGCTGCGCTGTCTTTGCTCAGCAGCGATACAGGAGCTCTTAATCTCTAGAGTCCTCCTTACAATGCCTTTAACCAACAGCCATTGATGCTACTGTTTTCTGTGTAAAAAAACATCAGTCAAATGTTTGGATGCTCCAGGTCTTTGGTCAAGATGTTTCTAAGCGGTATTCCAGAAATAGCACTAGCTTTAATTTACTCTGTAGCAGTCCACATTAATTTGCCAAGTGGCATTACATAACAGCAATTAATTACATTATTTCTTCATTACTAGCTGTGAGCATAAACTGTTTCTGCAATGTGTTGAAATGTATTTCTGAAGCTCTTCTCAGTAGCTCTGAAGGGAAGATAAATGAGGACAAGTAGAGTGCCTAGATTAACAACAAATGATAAATCCAGGGCCCTTCACTGAAGCCAAATAAAATATTCTGTTGTAGGCCTTGACCTAATTCCAGCTACTCATTATTTTTCTTGTACTTTTTCATTAAACAGATATTAAAATATCTGTGTCTGCCATGTGCATAGACTATAAACTTACTTTAGACATACATACCTTCAAAAATTGTTCTTGCAAGCTATGGATAACTTCAGATGGTGTCACAATTTGCCACTAGTTTTGCTGAAACAGAATTTAATTCTCTATCTAAAGAGAAAAACTCATCTTATTAAGATTAGTGTTTTATCTACCTCATTTAAAATACTACAAGCTATATCTGCTTGCAAACTCCAAATTCTTAGTTTTAATCTTGAAAAATTACTTCCTTTGCTTCCTTCATTTTTTAACTTTTCTTCGATTATTCCTATATTTTAGTATACTGATGTGTCCAGAAGTGTGTACTAACTTTCAAGCACTTGTAAATAGCAGCCAACACTGTATTGAATTACTTAGAAATATTTAATTATTTTAATCTTGTCTGGGTTTGCAGCCTTAAAATCTTTTGAATTTCTTTTTTTAGAGTTCTCTTACATCTCTCTACATCTTCCCTGTAGTAACTGATCTCACTGTCCTAGGATTCAGTCTCCTGTATCAGAAAAGACTTCTGTGTGTCCTATCTCATAGATTCAAAAGCAAACCTAAACTACACTGATGCATTTTACCACTGTATCATTGTCAGAAAGGAGTTTTGCCAGATCTCTCAGATGTTTCATTATTCCCTCAAATAATCTGACCTATCCTAGAATAAAACTGAGATTGCACAGGAAGGACCAAGATCTGTTTTCAAGGACAATGGATTTACTGAACAAATTCAGACAATCTTGGAAATTAATTTGTATTCATACTGGTGCAACTGAGGTCAGAATCTGGCTAAAGATCTACTCTCAAACTAAAAGTTTTGCCAGCTGGTTACTAAACTGGGTGCTAAACTGAGTCCCTGTATGTTAAGCCTCTATGCTCTTACATTGGTCTCGGCCCAGGTAGGCTCCAGGGGGTGTGTGTGTGTGTTTGTGTAGGTGTTCATAACATCTTTACTGCATTTGCTGAGCAAAAGCTTGTTATTCAAATGCAGGCTGCTCCTCCAGAGGCAAAATTCCAACCGTGAGAGGACGTAATCATGGAAGAAAATAGGTCCACACATACCCTTGTTAAGTCACTCAACAATGCAGTTCTAAAAAAGCTCAGAATACCTGCACTATCACTGATGTGATGTGTATGCTCTTGGGGCTTAGGTTAGGGTCCTCTGGGATCCTCCCCTTCTTCCCTCAGCCTTGGTTATCTTCTCCATATCACAGTTTATTTCTCTTGTGTAGCCCGTCTTTTGTTTTTGGCTGGCTCCCCAGCTGATTTTATCACGTTTGCAAGGAATTCCTTTCTCATCTTTGACCCTGATGAAGCTTCCAGTCATCCCTGACCATCACAGGCCTGTGGCCTTTGCAAGCCAGCACTGCCATCTGATTTCTCACTATGCTCTGCTTTGCTGCCCTTTGCTGACTCCACATGTGCTGAGCATCTCAGTGACAAAACAGTTCTACAGCTGGAGTCGGGATAGAAACTGTCAAAACATAACTTACTGCTCTGTTGTTTTTCAATATTATTTTTTTCAGTTCAACCCAAAAAAAGAATGATGCATATAGAAAGAAGAGAAAGTGCATTTGTAATCCTCCCTACCATCTGCAAACTTCTAAGGGTATATAACATTTTTTACTGATCTGAGTTAATAAACGAATGTAACAGATAGGGTAGTCCTAAGACTTATACTCAGTATTGTAAACACCAGCATTGATTATTATACTTCCCTGCTGTGAACAACATTTTGTATCAGACCTTTCAAAACAGGAATTAAATTGGCTGCATATTCTGAGTATGTGCTAGAGTACATAAAGAACTGTGTCTGCATAACTTTAAACAACTGTCTCTGTCTCAAACTGCCATCCAGAGGTTACATTTCAGAACTTTCTACTGATTCATGATAGAGATAATAGAAATATGTGCCTATTCTGATTTAAATCCAAATCATCAATCAATCCAGCCCATGTGGTGACCTCTGTACCGCAGTTCCTTCTTCCAAAAGCAGTGTTGCAGTTGACAAATGGGAACTTATGTTCAGCTGTTTTGGTAGAATGGGAGCGACAGGACAGGCTTGAAGGCAGAATAACCTGATCTTTCCCCGAGATGGCATCTCCAGTAAGCTTTTAGTATAGGGGCTGACAACAAAGAGAAGCTTACCATGATTCTTCTTCTGTCATACAAGTTATTAATTTGACACCAAATACACTTTACCTATCTAATCTGAAGAAAAACAGAAAATCAGTTCATAGGTATAAGCACATCTTTAGGCACACTTACAGTAAACAATTTCACAAGGTGTTCATTAGATTTCCAGGACTGGAAATAAATACAATCAGATCAGAGAGAGTAGGTCCAGAGCTCAATCAGAACAAACAGAAACTGTAATCTCTAACTATTCCCTATGGAAAAATTTGGGGTGTCTTAATTTGACATGTCAGTATTGAAAGGAAAAATCCTCTGATTTATGACAGCAATGAATGCATAGTCCATAGTCATAAGGTCTGGAAAATCTGTCCACTGCTTGAGGGGAAAGGAGACAGTGAAATCACATACACTGTGAAGATCCATACAAATTAGATAAGCAAATTCTTATTTTTAGCATTTGCCCGACAGCAAAGACAAGGGAACAGCACATAAACAACTCAGAAGGGAACAAGTAACCTACGCTAATCCAGGCTACATTGAAACAGTCGAGTTCCAGATGCAGGGTGTTCTCGTATGACTGAAAAACATGTAACTCATATAATTGAAGAAAAATTGTAATGGGCAATCAAACAGGGAAGACAAAACACGTATTTTCTCCCCTACCTTACCACTCCAGGAATGATCCTGCAAAATGCCAGGTATCTTTTGCTCAAAATTGAGGGCCAGAGCAAATCAAAGGCTTCACTTGCTCAGATTGGTGAAATTATCTTTGCACTTAACTCTCATTAAACTCCCATGGTAGTTAAGTAGGTTTTAGTAAGATAAATCTCTGAGGATCCCAGCCTTTGGTACCTAAAATAAAACTTGGGCTTAATTTGAAACTCAACACTAAAACAGTGATTTTGATTTAATTTATTTATTTATTTATTTTTACCATCTGGAGATGCCTGACATTTTTAGTTGTAATTTTCCCTGCTTTTCTGATAAAGGCATGAAGATAGAACAGCTCTCTAGCATAGAGAATATGGAAATTACTCTTGAGCTCTTTCACTGTAATGTATTTTAAGCAAAAAGGATGAATAACACACATTTCCATACCTCTTTCCTGAGCAAATGCCTTTACTAGAAAAGGACATGTCACCAATATATTTCCCCTCGAGGAACCTCTCAAGACAAAAAAGGAACTCCTGCTCTATTCTGTGAGTGAATGGACAGAAGTGGTATCATTTAGATGAGGAATCAGAGCTATAGAATTTGAATGGACAGAAGATCCTCTCTGACTGTAGAAAATAAAATTGCTTGCAACTCGGAGAATAAGATCCATGTTATCTCCATGACTTCCCTAGAAAACACCACACAGCTTCCTGCTCAGCATGCAACTCTTCAGATCCTTTCTGCTTGCTCTTCCAAACTGTCCCGTAGCACTGGATTATGAAGTCTACTCCTGAGATCAAGTGCCTAAACTTTAGGAATAGAACTGTTAGGGAATCTGGCCTTGAAGGCCAGCTGTTAATTCCACACAAGTTGAAGTGCTTGTGTAATATCTGATAAAGCAGTATCACTTGATAATTTGCTCACATGTTCATAATGTTGGATAAGGCTTGGCAGAAATAAGCAGTCTC
Source organism: Falco rusticolus (assembly GCF_015220075.1). Taxonomy (NCBI): domain Eukaryota; kingdom Metazoa; phylum Chordata; class Aves; order Falconiformes; family Falconidae; genus Falco; species Falco rusticolus. Next base: position 10,555,485 of record NC_051201.1, on the reverse strand, counting down.
TCCAGCTGTGTTAAAACCCCACCATTTCTACTGTTACTCATTGGCAGATGTCAGATAGAAGGGGGTTGTCCAAGCAAAGAGAACGTTTCTTTAATCACTCATGTACTAATCCCATAATGCTACATATATGTAAAAGTCAAGGGACGTAGATCCAAATGAGTCATTCCCTGTCCCAGATAGAATATAGTTGCAGTTTACATATATATAGGAGATACAGGATATATCTCCTAGGATATAGGAGAATATAGGTTCTATTCTCCTAGGAGTTTATGTTGTTTAAAATAGCTAAAATATGATCAGGGTTTGTTCATGCTATAAAGCGAACTAAATTTTAATTCTCTCCACTGATTCAATTTTGTTTGTAAGACCAGCAATTAAAGATGCCATTAGCCTAGTGATGAGTATATTTCCATCCTCCACGTGACTCTTACTTGAGCATCTGTGTTCTTGTGAGCAATCCTGTGATTAAATGCATGATCTTTGTAAAGATAATCTCCTAATTTCTGCTTGCTTGTTTTGTCTGAAAAATTATGTTTGTCTGTAACCTGAAGACCATACAATTAAGTGCATGTATCTTAAAGTAAAGCCACATTTTCTGAATTATATAAGTTGTGCCTATTGAATGACTTTCTCAATTCAAGACAAAGATTTTTGTTAGGATGGGCCAAAGAGATTTTCAAAATGTGATTGCCTCAGGCTCTGTAGGACATAAGTAAATGCTTTGTATATCTGCATTGTAAGGAATCTGAACAATAGCAATAAAAACACTTCCCAGAGCAGAATCTCCTGGAATAGGATCTGTTCTTTATATCAATGTATGGCAGTATACCCACAAACTGCTTGTAAAACAAATCTAAGGGAAGTCTCAGTGTTTACTAGGAACAGATCAACAAATGGCAGCTCTGGAAAAGACTGAAGTGTTTACTAGGTTTTTTTATCACCCTTTAAAAAAAGATCAGTTGCAATAGCATGGGCATAATATAACTAGTACCAGTGAGGGAGTGATAAGATCTTAACCTCGAAAAGGAAAATTACAGATTAGGGAGTTTTCATATAAACCAGGCCTGAAGAACTTTGTCATCCTAGGATATTTAAAGAAGTAACTGAAGCGGTTCCACAGCTCATAATAGTTCTCTTTAAAAAATGGTACACATGGGTACCAAGTGAAAAAATTAAAAGGAACATAGTTCCTATTCTAAGAAAAAGTGAAGCAGTTAGCAGCTGGGGAATTGTCAATCACACCTCTTAATTAAAATTCCTGGAAAAATACGGAAATATTTTCAAACACTTTATATACAAGTATATGGGAAACCCCAAAGATTCATAGATATCATAGATGTGATGAGAATGAATTCTGTCAAGACAATCTAATTCCCTTCTGCCGAATGTAACGGGCCCTGGGAATGGAGAAGAAGCAGTAGGAGTCAAATGTCTTGGCCCCAGTAAAGTTTTGGCCATCGTCTCACATAATGTACACACGGGGAAATGTCCTCTAGATGAAGCTGCTGTAGGAAGGGTGTAGGACTGTTTGGAAACTATGTTGAGATTGAAATCTTCAATGATTCCCAGTGAAAAGTGAAGGGCTAATCATGCTGGATTCTGGAGCAGTCTGTCCCAGAACAAGTGCTGCTCATTGCTCTCAGTAGTGACTTGCAAGATGGAATAAGAGACTCTGCTTATTAAATTTGCAAATGTTAGCAAGCTGGGAGAGGCTGCAAGTGCATAGTATAAATTTGGAAAACAGTCTAAAAAGACATGCAGGTCAATAGGAATAAGTGCTATACTGTTCCAAACAGAAATAGCCAACTGTAAAAATATAAGATGGAGAATAAATGATAAGGCAACATTAATGCTGAACCTCAGAGTGTCAATGACTCACAGGCTGGATGTGAGTCAACACTGTTAATGCAGTCACAAAAAATGGAAGATAGCATGATGAGAGGTTTAAATGAAAGTGTAGTCTAAAAGACATGTGAAGTAACCCTTTACTCTACAGTGGTGCAACCTTGGCTGGAATACATTTCAGGCCCCAGTTTTGGGGGGCATTCTTCAAGAAATCTGTTGCTGACATTAAAAAAATTCAGAGGAGGGCTCCATGAGGGATATTTCAATTTCTGTGCAGGATAAACAAAATGGGATTGTATTTCTTAAAGCATTGAAAACTGGGAAAGCAGTGAAATCCTACCCAGGATAGACAGGAGAAGAAACAAAAGCCTAAACAGCAGCAAAAAAAAAGCTTGTGTTAGACATTAGGAAAGCTTTCCAATGGTAAATGTGAAACTTCAGAACAGTTGACCCAGGAAGACTTTAGTCTCCAGCACTAGTGTCTTTAAGGACACTGGTGAGGAAAGGCACTGTATAGTTTTCTTGCTGTGTGGCTGAGGGATGAACTTGACTATCAGTTGAGGCTTTCTAGAACAATTTTCCACAACTTTTAGAGTGCATTAATCTCAAGCTGCTAGTAGTCTCTATTTTGGGGTAATGATAAGCCCATTTGTATCCACACAATATTTTTTTATTGAGATACTCCTGTATATATCCATAACGGCTTCTTTTTTGAGGTTCTGTCTATGCAACACCAAAATGGTTGTCTCCAGGGCAGCGCTGAGTCTGTGCGGTTCCTGAGCGCAGCTGCCTGCAGTGCCCTTTGCTGCACACCACTGCAGGAGCGGGCTGGCAGGCAGGCTGCAGGCAGCCAGCCCAGGCATGCCAGGCAGCCCACCAGCCTTGTTAAACTGTTGGGCATACTTGAATAAGTAGTGTCCATGTGTGATTCAGAGGGCGCCTGACAGTTGTGCTTGTGGGCTGATTGTTGGCATGGTCAGTGAGTTTGGTCTTGGTGGTGTTGTTGGGCCACCCTGGAAAGAATAGCATAGATCTGCCATGGCCAATGAGCATTATCTCTGTGCTTTCACAAGAAACATTGACAGTAATTTCCAGCCTCCCTCCAGACAATTTTTGAATCTGATTTCAGTGCTGATATAAACTACTGAGTTTCACCCATCTACCATTCCTTAATACTTAATGCTCTGTTAAAGACAAACTCTTTTAAATGGCTTTATTTAAAACGTATTATTTTAAGTAACAATCTTTACTTATCTAATTTCAGGATGATGGATAAGAATTGTCAATATATTGATTTTACAAAATGTAAATTACCTTTCATAATGAGACATAGTGGATATTAACTCAATAGAGCATGTGTGAAGATACTTGGACATAAATATGCTGTGGAATTTAAACAGATACAAAAAGCAAGTTGTATAACTTTTAAAGCAGCAAATCCTTGTTATTCAGGTGAGATGGAAAACAGTGCTACATGTTTATGTTGTGAGTGAGTTTACTTGAAACAGATTCTCCTTGAACTAATAGTCTCATAGATGGATCAAGCCTGAAGTGCCAGAGCTTTTCCATAAGGTCAAAGCTGGCAATTTCTCCGTATATCATGCACAACAGTTAAAAGCAGTATTGCAGTTACAGAAAACATTCTTTGAAAACCTTGACTGCTTGATCAGATCTGTTTATTTTATCATTTGCTAAGAGTCAAAGCATAATGCTGGGGAAGAATTCCACCATATTTGCAGGTCTCCAGGCTTCTAAGACTATGCTGGTAGAAGAAAAGTTCTGTGAGCACTGGAAACGAGAGGCCTGCTATCAATTTGTATTCTTTATCTCCACAATTGCTCATGTAAACCATTGTATTAACACAGTTTCTCTGTGTGTGTGTTTTAAAACATCCTCATAGCACTTGCCTGAAGATTTGCAAGCTGGCCTCTGCTAAACAGTGTGTCTCTCAAGTTGTACCTCTGCTTCCCTCAATGATGGCACTAGTGCAGATTTTCTCTTCTGAACAGCCTTCAGTTTCATTGAAACTTAATTATGAATCAGACATCCCTTTTTTTGGGTCAAATTTGGCTAAAATTTTCCCATAAGTCTAAAACATCCTCAGGGAGATAGGACTACGTTATTGCCAATAATACGATAGTATAAATCTCATTTTCATAAGAAACTAAGGTATGAAGAAAACTACTGCCAGCATTGAGGAACTGTGCTTTTAGAAGAAAGTCCTTTCCCAGAATAAATCCAGGACTGCATTTCAGAAGTTAGCAATGTTTATACCGATAACCTGTAAGCAGAAATCTTCTGTACTATCAGAAAGCAAGAATCTGCTTTAGCATGGAGTTCTAAGTAAATAAACAGAAAATAAGCAACCACAGGGTTTCTGTGAAGAGAAGGATTTAAAGCAGGGGTGTAGGCAGAGAGCAGGAGAAGCAGGCAAAGGGAGCAATTCTCACCATATTTATTTATCTATTTATTTGTTAGTTTGTTTATTGGGTATTTGATTATGGGGTCTATATTCTCAATGGACAAAACCTGCTGTGATGGTAATTTCCCTGAGTTCAGTGGAGTTCTCCTAGGACTTCTACTGATTCCTCCTTCTCTCAGAAGGCAAATGTGGGAGAGGATCAATAGCCTCATTTCTTTTCTTGGCTGAGAATATCCAGTGATTGAAGTCACTGTCCTCAAAGAGTGCACTTTTACCATGTTGCCTAACAAATTCCAGAGTCAGGGACCTCCAGAGTATACAATGTTTCTGCTGTCTATAGGTTTTCCAGAGACACTGACATACAACAGATGGAAGGGAAAAGTTCAGTGTGTACCGAGGGAAGGTCTGGTAAAGATTTTCTGCATCTAGCTCATGTTCTCTTTTTACCTTTCCTGGATATTGGTGGAAAACAGATTAAAAGTCCCCAGAAAAAGCGTGGTTAGATATAAAAACTAAATAGTTCCTGACACCAGCAAGTCTTAAGTAAGTGCCTGTTGTCTAGTATTTCTACTGGACTCCTTAAAAATGCTTCTTACAATTAGCATTCGTGTCCTACCTAGTAACTTACTTTCATAAATTCAAACAGACTTAGTTATTATCTCTTCTTAGATTTTAGCAGCTTCATGACATATTTTTACTAGTCCCCGAATGACCCAAACTGCACATTAATGTCACTTTTCTTACTTTTTAGCCACACAGGAAATAATTTTTCTTTATGTGATTCAATGCAATATGCAGTATGCCAGGGGCTCTCACAAGACGTTTCAGATATATTTTGTAGGTAGAATGGAAGTCTAGGCAGCTGAGGTTCACTGCACACAACGAATATGTTTCCTTTCTCAGTAACCTGTACGGGAGGGTATGTTTTCCTGCCTTTCAAAGGGGCTGTGAGACTTCTGAAAGAGAGTGAGCTCATCAAAGGAGATACACTGGGAAGGTGCAGTTGTGTGAAGTGCTATGCCCGTATACGAGGTTTCAGAAAAGCCAAGGGAACTGAAAATGTTAAAGACCGCCTCAGCAATTTAGGTATTTCTCTAAGTTCAGCTGGATCCCCAATTTTTGTTTTAATATGCTTCACTTTTTTCTTCCATGTTACTCTGGATCAAATTCAAAGCATTATATCAATGAGTAAGAGACAGACTAATCTTCCTAGTCCTTTTGCTAAAAGCAAAAAGAAGTTTCTGAGACGAGAGCGCCCATCTGATTTTTCTTAATGCAAATGGTAGAAAATGACTAAAACTAGTAAGAAAAGAATAATAAGATGTTCAAATAACATAGTTCGTTTGAGGGTATATTTTATGCTAACTTTATGACCACACAAATTGGGATAACAGAACTCACTAGAATTTTCTGTTTTAAGCAGACTAGAACTAAAGAATAGGGCTGACAGTTCAGACTGAAGGGCTCAGTTCATTCGGCCAGTGCTAATAATGACTGTACCAATGTTTCTGGTGCCTTCCAAACCTTCAAAGTAGTGAAGTATTTCTTTGATATATTTTTAAAAATTGTAAATCATACTTAAGAGGCAAACTTTTACATCTCTTTTACTCTAATGACTCTTTCCTAGTAGCTTAAAATAGATATATTACATATAAGCTCTCCTTTCTAGAGGTCAGATTTTTACAGGACTCATTTGAAATTTGTGGCTGGTTTTCTTTGCCTGTGATCAAAACAACACTGAGCTGCAAAAAATAATACCAAAACTCCTCCTAATTGCAACCTTATGTCTGGATACCGTTTCTAAACATGTTTTTTGGAGTTTACACATATCTTGTAACATAATTCCAGAATTCCATTGTAGCCTAGCTCACATTTGAGCAGTTTTGCAGAAAAGGTCTTGTGGTTCCTCTCGAGTTGGACGTGTGCCCAAATGCACCCAAGCATAGGGTGCAGGAGGATAAGGTCTGCTTTCAGTAATACCAACTGCCAGTAAACTCAAGAGGCCTATTAAAAATAGAAATAGTTAAGACAAGTGGTGCAGCCACACAAAATTTTCCTGGCAGGAAAGGGGTGCACTGGCGCTGTGACATAAATTTCAGGCTCATAAGGATTCCCTCTGCTGTGGTAATCTCACCATAACTTCCTCAGTCATCAAGAGGGGCTGCTTTGTAGTAATGGTTTAGCTACAATATAATGTTTTTCCTCATTCAGTCAAGATGACAGAAACCCAAAATGGCCTTCTTTTCTTAGTTTCAAAATTCAGTCATTTCAGTGACACATTCAGAAAGCCAGGATATGGGAGTGAGTTTCTGTTTGTCCATCACACTCCAATCTGATTATGCTTCAGTAGCATTTAAGATTAGGTCTTTTGATACATTGGAGAAATTAGATAAGAAAGACTGATTTTTTTCTTTTCTGCTTATTGGGAATGAAGACTTGGCAATTATTTGATTACCTGACTGAGGAGCATTCACAGAAAAGAATGAGAAGAAACTGACTTTCACAGACAGACAGAGCAGAAAGACACAAAACAGATTTGTATTTCAGAGCTTTCCATAGTGGCAGCAAAAGCAAGTCATTCATATGTATTCAGAAAGATTCAAAAGAACAGACCTAAGAAAAACAAAAAACATGATGAGATCACAGCTCTGAGAAAGTTAAGAAGAGCCACCTTCTTCCTCCAAAATGCCCTTCAAAACTGGCATGGAAAAAATAAGAAGTAAACAAGCAAGCAATCAACGAGAGAGAAATCTGGACTTGGACGCTGATTCTTGTATTTCTGTTGCTTCCTCTCCCTGTTCCTGCCACAAAATCTGGCAAAACTGGGATGAGAAGCCTGGAGAGGAATGGAGTCATCCCTGCTGGGAGCTGTACCTCCTTTTAGGAACAGAGGGCTGTAGCAGTCTCCTGTGGAAGACCTAACCACCTCTCCTGTCAAATCAGCGGCTGTGAATGGTACACAAAAATAGGGTGAAGGTACAGTTGCTTATTGCAACCTCATTATTCTCTGTGTTGCAAAGGATCAGCTCTTTTCAGTGGCAGACCTGCTGGTACCAGCAGGGACCCAATAGAGACCATAACCCAGGACAGTCGATGTGATCTCATGGTAGAAGAGTATCTCAAACTGAAGATATAAACAGCCTAGTAAAAGGACTGATACCAGTTACTCAGCAGAAGGGAAACCTCCTTCCTCCCCCACTCCCTTTAGTCTGGAAAGTCACCTTGCACATGGCAAGATCTTCCTCTGCCTAACTGACAACTTGGCAGCCCTGACAAGAGCAATTTGACTTTGGATGGAAGCTGAATCTGTGGCAAGCATATAGTTGCAACATAAGTCACGCTTCCCTTCCACTGAGTGCATGTTCTATTTATAGCACATTCCAGATTATGCAAGGATTCCCAGAACACTGCAGACTCTAGTTGAAAATTATATCTGCATAGCATGGAATATATAAAGCAATATTTTAAAAATCCCATTGTTAGCAGAATGAACATCTTGCAGTTATATCTACAGAAAAGCTGGGGTAGGTTTGGAAAGATACTGTATAGTAATTAAGAGTAGTTACAGTTAATTTTATTTTGTTTGCTAGATCATCTTAATAAATCGTGTCTTTTTAAAAAACAAAACAGTAATTGCATAAAAAAAGCCTGAAAAGCCAAGGTAAATAATTCACTTGAGTGAAAAGTGAGATTTTTTTTTCTGGTGTTCGAGAGAGTATGTATTTTAGAAAATATGGGGGAATGCTATAGAAGGTGAATATTTAGGACAAGAATATCTGAATTCTAACACTTCAGTGTCAATTTCCTCTCAAAGTTGTGGCAAAATACAGTATCTTGCTATCCATTCATGGGATAAGAACTTTCAGTGAAAGTTTGTTTTGTGATGCATATATTACAAATTTCTTAAATTTTCATGTTGAGAATACCAAATAATAAAGCTTGGACTTAAAATATTTCAGTGACATTTAAGAACTTCTAAATTCTCAAGAAAAGCAACTTAGCAGGAGAGCCGTGCAGATATATAAGTAAAATACATACATTACTGAACATACTTGTTTTCAGTGCAAATACACTGTAAACACCTGTATCTATTTCTTTTCCCCCAACTCTTATGTCATGTAAACTTACTCTAGTACTTTGAAATAGGCCAACTGGCAAAGCTTATTCTGAATTTAAATGACTTACCACTCCTAAAGTGTGAAGCAGGAATTTCTGAAAGTCAGACTCAATAGTAGCCATTTTTAAAATTTGCCTGAGTTAAGTCAAAACCAAAGGAGAATCATAAGTCTGTTACAAAGATTATTAGCACAGGTTTTCACTGAAACATCAAATACAGACACAGTTTTGGATCAAGACTACTGAAAAATATAAACAACAATGACCATTTCAAGCCACTGCATTCTGTCAGACTTCACAATCTTGACTACTTTGAAAAAATGAATATATTGATTGGATGTCCTAGTCTATTTTAGACAGCAGATTTACTCTAAATTCTGTTAACTGGTTTGCTGGCTAGCTAATCAATCCAAGAACAAACTGTCCCCTTCCAGTATATTTTTTAGTGTACTGCACAATTGCCAAGACCTGTTATGAAGTGAACTTTGCAGTCTACCAATAAAATACACCTATAGAGGAAGTCTGCAAAGTTATCTTTAATAGTAAGTTAAATTAGCAATATACCTGGGCTTAACTGTAAAATTTTATGAAGTGTTTCATGTGTTACAAAGCAGAGTTTATACAACTAGAATTAGACAGCTTCCCATGAAAACCACCTTTTGTGCTTGATTTACAAACTGGGAGTTAACAAAGTTTCTTAACAAACTAATAATGCTGTTGCTGTTAACACAGCATTCAGGCATCTGTACCTATGTATCAGATTCTGCGGTGTCTCAGTCCATTAAAAAAATAGATGGGAAGAGGGGAGAGGAGAAGAGAGTGTATTTGTAGACCCCAACATAATATGGAAGGGCATTTTTGTGGTATTTTTGTTTAGTGATATTACCTATACTTTTCATGCCGCTCAAATTTTAATTTCTGAAGTGCTATTTTTCCATCAACAAATTATGGAAAGATGGTGATGTGGAGTCTTCAGTTGTCTACCCAATTATTCCTCATTAATGGGCTGAGTTGCAATATAAACCTTCATGCGTAACTTTAGAGTCAGAAAGGAGCCAGATTAGACAGTTTTAATTACCCAAGAGTCATCATTTGAGCTCTCTTCTCATACTCTTTCATTTTTAAATCAAACCTCTGGTTTCACAGGTTAGTTTTCGCACTTCATCCACTAGATACTGGAATAATTTACACAAGGTGTGAAGTAGTCTGTTTTTAGCTATCTGTTACAAAGTTAGCAATGTTACTATTCTTACTGGGCACAGTGTGTAAGATATATTCCCACACTAGGGGAGTATTTAGTAAGGTCACAAGGATGCCCAGTCCTTATCAAACACATTCCCTGGAAACTTGGCAGGGGTTTCATTTTACAAGAATTTAGGGCAAACTAATGGTATTGGGTTTAGAATTATTTAAATTTTTCAGTGTTTGTGCAGAGAGATTTGTATTGCCAACCTGTAACAGAAAATTTATTGTCAGCAGTATTCAGTCTAATTTTGCTTTGAGTAAAGTGATTTTGAATTCATTTAGTCCACTAACTTCAGTAAAGTTGCTTCACATTTGCACTAGAAGCAGGCTGTATTCACACACTAAGATTTATTTTAGTCTTTTTAATCATTTCATAAGGGAGAAACCTAAGATTTTTACATAATTTTAAAGATTATAACATCAAGGCTGGAGGCAAACAGAGCTTTATATGCAGGGACTGGATGCAAGTATTTTCAATGTTTAAAAATCATTTTATGTAACCCAGAGAAACAGAAGCAATAGAAGTCTGGCTGTAAAGGGAAACAAAACCCTGCAGAAAGGATGGACTTGATCAGAGCTGTCTCTACTTCTAATAATCTGTGGGAAAGAGGGAAGTCCCACGCACACTGTTTCTTGTAATTTTTTCAATGTTTTCCTTAGTCTCTATCCTGTAGAAAGTACCTGTGCATGGAGGCATGTTGCTAGAAAGAGTGAGGTGGAAACTGAACACAACCAGCCACTGAAGATCCTTGCAGAAATCCCAGCCAGTCTGTGTAATTGCAGGAGGTTCTTCAAATTCTGCTGCCAAGCCAGACCAAACTGTATGACCTGAAAAGACATGTTCAATCACACATCACAGTGTATACAATGGAAAAAGATGTGATCTGCTGTGCTCGTGAGGATCAGAAGAGAGTGGTGAGAGGAGAAAGCCTTATTTTAGGGATGAGCCTTTTTATAAAAACTTACTAAGAGAGGAAAAAGAAGAGCAGGAACAGAGTTAGTTATTACCATCTGCAAAAGCTGAATATAGCCTCAATAAATTAATGAGGGGACTTGGATCCCTCTGAAAATCTAAGAATTATAAAATAAGTGTATAAAACTAAGTTATGAAACTTAGTAAACATTATGTTCAGCTATGTATCCTGAAAGCAGAATATATACAGACAATATGTAATACAAAATATTTGCTGTGACATTATCAGCTGGGTTTTGTTTATTTGCTATGCATTGAGGCCTATGCAACTTTCTCAGCCTCAGCAAGAAATTGGAATTTGAAACTGGGTAATTCATTCGTTTCAATTAATAGGAAAAGGACAAAGGCCTAGATCCTACCTTGTACTACACCTGTGCAAATTTGAGACTAGAGGTCACCAAGTGTCCTTTTCTACCCAGGCCTGCAGGCAACACGCACTTCACAGCAGGCAGCAGTGCTCAGGAAGAACAGCTGGCTGAGCTGCCAGCCTGCACTCTGCTCTCTTGGTGTTATGTCTTCTTCCCCAGCACGCTGGTATGGCATCTTGCCATTTGCAGCATGTCCTGGCCAGAAGACGGCATGTGGATACAACAGCACTCCAGAAGTCCAGCAAAATAGACTCAGCCTGTCCGTCAGAATACAGTCTACCAAAGGATACCTTTTGTCAGAAGGAGGACAGTCACACTTAGAAAACTTGTTTTCACATCCTGCTCTATCAGAGATTTCTTCTGTGACCTTGAACAAGTAATTGGCTTTGTCCATGCCTCAGTTTGCTGCCTGAAAAATATTTGCAGGGGTTCTTGAGGGTAAGATTGCAAAGCCCTCAAATGCAATGGGACTGAGGACCAGAAAAGTGGACTAACTTTTTTTGGAAACACAGCTTTCTACTTCAACTATCAAAAAAACCCAGCTGTACCGGAGTTCAAGTATGGGGGTCAAAAAAGGCTGTGATAACAGAGAGCCTTCAAACTCTGCTCTTAGGTAATGAACATCTCTCCTGACACTTAAACAACCACTGCTGACTGATAAACAATGCAGCGTCTTGCCCTTCTAGCCTACAGAAAGGGTCACTACATGTAGGGCCTTTGAGTTGTTCTGGCAAATGCAGATCTCAGAAGACTTCACCAAGAAGAATAGAGTTCTGTATTATATAATCACCATTTCTTCTCTAAGATACAAAGCTCTCAGACAGTAACCTTCGTTGGCTTTCCTCACGTGAGAATCACAGTGCTCTTTGTGCAACATTGCTCCTGGAGCTCACGGTTCAGTAACTTTCTATCTGTCTTGATTGTAAGTGGCAGTGTCAACGCTCATGCCAAAAATAAACCCTTCTGACAAATGACATGGATACTCCACAGGCTTAGAGACATCTTTTTATAGCAAACCTTTGATTTCAGATACCAAACATTTGCTATTTTTGGCACAGTGGCTTGGAGAAACTTTCATGATCTTTAGCCTACATGACTACTTTTGCACATAGCTCAGGTGCTGTCAGAGTACTTGTAGCTTTTCTGAAAGATAGGGAAATATGTTTCTTCTACTGGGTATTTGTACTCACTAGATGAACAGCTGACCTAGAAAATGGAGACGGTGCTACCACATGAGGTTTTCCAGATTGATGCTGGGGTGTTAAGGGCTTGTCACTTCAGGAAGTTCTAAGATGTCTGATGGCTTGATACTTAATGTAACTGAAAACAATAATTTTTAATTGAATTACCTAGAAGTTAAATGTAACCATGGAATTACTTCAATGTATTTCCTCATTTAATGATGTGGAGGGGAGATAGATAGATAGATAGATAGATAGATAGATAGATAGATATTTATTTTGATAAGAGAATGTGGTACTAATGGCAGATGCCAAATTCACCCTCTGGCAGATTCAAGTTCACTTTTTATTCATAGTGCAGACTGAAGATGTCCTTATCAAACATAACAAACATAATTTTTTTAAGCCATAATTTACCTCTAATACAACTCTACCAGCCATAAACAACACTAGGAGCTACTGTGTAGGCAGAGCTCTTGTTATTTTACCTCACACCAGTTCAATACAACTGGATAACAGAACAGTAACATTTTGGCAGCATCATCTGATTTAGTCATTGCTATCAACTTTCCAGTGAATTATATTTCTGATATTTCCTGTTCTAGTCAGAGCCAAATCTCAAGGAAGTGTGTATTGCTACTAAATGTTTGGTAGCTTAAGAAATGCTTCACAGATTAAACTTAAATTACCACAGCACATACAGAATCTGGAAGGTAATTTCATTTTCCCATCCTTATAAATCTTAATATCACTAGTAAGATTTTTGAAACAAGGATTACCATTTTCATGACAACAGTGTCATTTGCAGCTAACTAAATACTAGCCTGGACTATCAAACCAACTTTTACCTATGAAAACATAATACCAGGAGACAGAAACAAGTGGACACTCTGGAAGGACAACTGTAAAGGACAGAAGGGGCCATGTGAGGGCCCACATCTGGAATACTGTGTCCAGTTCCAGGTCTCCCAGCTCTCTCCATTAGAGAGAGTACATTGGAAAGCCAAAAGGATGGCAGGGCATTGAAGATGCAGTGTGTGAGAACAGGGTGGGGCAATGGGGTTTATTTAGCCTGGAGAAGAGAGGGCCAAAAGGGACTGTTAAATGTTGTGTTCTGTTACATAAAGGTGGGGCTTGCAGAGAAGACAAGCAACAGACTGTTCTCAGGGAATACCACAACAAAAGCACAAAGAGCAGTAGTCAGAAGGTGCAATAATTTCAAGGCATAATAAAAATATTCTTTGTAACAAGGATGGTTAAGGAAAGTATCAGATCACCCAGAGAGGTTTGAAAATCTTCAAGGCTAGAGGCCATGAATTCGGCTAGCCTAACTTGATGATTTCCAACAAAACTTCTTTAAATTGTGGCAGAACTTATTAGTTTTACAAGGTCTCATTTCAGAACTACTTCAGTTCTATGGGGCTGAAGGTTTGCTTTCAACTTGCATTCATACTTAGTAGCTGTAATGCTAGTTCCTGGAGTGCTTTAATGCCTGCAGTTCAGAAAGTCTCTAGTCCTTGTACTCCGCACCATACAGACACAGAACAAGGAGTGCAATCCCTATACGTTTTTCAGGACAGACAAATAGCCGGAAGGTAAAGAAGTACAGTCAAACAAAATCTATGGCTTATTATCAGAAAAACTGGGAACAGATCCCCAGGTCTATTTAATATTTTTTTTCATTAAGGTTTCTTGCTCATGTTCCCCTTCTGAACAATGCAACTTAACAGCCAATCTACGTAATAAAAGTACAAGGGGAAAAAAACCCAAACCAAACCAAACCAAACCAGTGTTATGGACATTTTACCAATATTTGAAATAATTTTGAGTTCATTTCACAAGAATCCTGTGAACAGGGCCTTTTTTCTTCTGTAAATAAATATGGTCCAGTGCATTAAGACTGCTTAAGGCTGAAAGTAGACTGATTCTAACTTGTCCTATTTTAGCAGGGTATACTCAAGGTATACTTTTTAAGACTACTAAATACAATTCATTTCACAATTACTTTGAAAGGATCTGACTAGATTAGGTTCAAAGCCTGGTCAGCAATTTCTACAGCTGAATACAGAGCTTCATATACCTAGTCATTTCAGTTCTTCACTAATGTTGATATCCACCAGTCAATTAAGTGGAAGTCCTTTAGACATTCCCCCCTAAGGCACGCTAACAAATTTATTCAGGGATATTAATCCAACTAGTAGATTGTTCTTCTTTGCATGTACACAATCTCCCTCTCCCTTAGCATATAACCATTCCAAATGCTGAAAGACAGATTATAAACTCCCATGGAAAGCCTTTCCTGTAAAAAATAAAAGGAAAAACAAAACAAAACAAAACAAAACAAAAAACAACACCAAAAAAGGATTGAAAAGTAACTATATTTTTTGGATAAGGTAAGTGAGAAAAGTGAGTTTTATTTCTAAAAGCTGATCCACAATGTATAAGTGTGTATCTCTGTGTATATATCCCTACGCTTTAGCAGATTTCTTCTTTGCCTTTTTCCAAGTCTCCACAGCCAGGTCTGACTACAGGGAACAGCCCATGCAAGAATATGTATCTGATTGCACTGTATCTGCCAGAACTGCTTTATTTGGGAAAACAACGGAAAACAAGCTCAACTAAAGTTAATAGAGAGCTATAACTTACAACAATATTTTGTTTATTAAGAAGTATATATATATTTATATATATATATAATTAAGGATTATAACTTTCGACAAGAATATGGGCAACAGAATAATATATAATAAAACAATGAGCTGCTTTAGGTAGGAGAAAGTTCCCTTCCTTTACCTTAGAAATTCAGCAGTGATTTTTAATTCTGACACTTGTCAGAAAACATACTAAAATACTACTAAGTATCAAAGCTTAAGGCAGATGCAGCCATTATCAGAGGAGAACTGTATTGTCATACACTAAATTTCTCTTGTTTTTATTAATGTTATAAAATCTGAACATTAGAAAACTGAAGTGAAAGAAAGCTCTTCTACTAAACTGTTCTAGGGCAGTCAGTTTTTTCCTGAGAAGCAACTAACAGGCTTGTCTACAGCATGACCACTAAGCCAGAGTGAGGACATACTACTTTTTATCTATTTTGCACTACCTCCTGTGGGCAAACACTTCAAAAAGAAAATCAGTCCACATGCACAAAGATGCTCCAAGCTAAAGGCACACCTTCCCCTTAAAATGAAAGATGGTGCAGATGTCCTTCAGCAAGCTGTCCCCAGAACCAAAGTGAAGCAGTCATATCAACATAGCACTATAAAAATGGCCCCACTAACTTTTTTTTTTTTTTTTGACTAGGAAACAGCACTGCACCCCAGTAACTACTTGCTGTCTTTGGAGTCAAAGCTCATCACTCTTCAGGTGCCATGCCCCAGCTAGCTATATATATTGTTCAGTGAGTGGCATCACATTCCACTGCACACCACTTTTCATTAAAGAACTGTCTTAGGAGGAAACAGAACTACTGCAAAACAGCTAGCAGTAGCTATTAATCTGCATTAATCTGCAGTAACTCATTTCGTAAACAAACTCCGGTTCAGACTAGTACTTATTTTACTATAGACTTATCAGATCGCGTACTTTAAAGGGTGATAGTAATAACCTGTTGTGGAGAACTTATGGATGCATTATAAATTCTCAAGCTAAGTCTCTAAGTATATTACCTTTGTGTGGATTCAGTGATCCCAATGGAATAAGAATTTCTCCAGACTGATCCCCAAACAACAGGTCAAAACCTTGATTCTTTTCTTTTTCTCCTGGCTTGGTTGTCTGTTTTTAACTGGAAACACTATTTGTATGTCTTAAATACATAAGGTTTATAATTACATTACTCAGACTGAGTCAGACAAGCAATAAGCACTTGGAACACTGCACACAACCTACAGTTGACAGCAGGTTGCCAGGTAGAGAAGGGTAATTCTGAATTCTCTTCATTTCAGCCTGAAATAATGCCAAAAAAGGTGAATGTCATGACACAAACTACAGACAACTCACAATGTATGTCTGAAACCCCCTTGTAATTTAGCCTTTAAAGGGGAAGAAGCAAAATAACTATCAATTATAAAATCCATAGAGCAATATTACACTGTTGTTTTTACATATAAGTGTTATCAGTTTATTTCTAAGTTCTTTAAAAAAATTTGGTGTCAAGTGTGAGCATCATTATTCGACTACATCCCACACAAATTGTCAAGCACGGTATCTTCAGGGAGGCTTTCCTCATCCCCAGTTTGATGTGCTAGGTGGAAACGAGGATTCTGCTGACAGCAGGCCAGATGACTGATAAAGTGCACATCTAGCATAGAGTCAAATGCTCCACTATCCCAACATATACACTTGACAGAGAGAGAGACGTTTGTGTAATTAACATTTGGCAAGTGAGAGGCAGATAAGTAGTCAGTAGGCGGTTTACAGAGAACCGAATAGTTCTAGTCATCTGTGTTATACATGCACCAGCTGTCAGTCGGAGCTGGGGGTTTCTCTAGACTGACAGTCATGTGTATTCACCTTTTAGAGGAAGAACCCTCACTTCCCCGAAGCAGACATAAATAGACTTTTCAGCAGACATGAATGCAGTGTAGACTAGTACATTTCTAAATGCACAGGATAAGGATTGGAATCAGTAAACTTAGCTAAACTATTTCCATATCAGAAATATAAAAGTCTGAAGAACTGGTACTAAAAATAGATGCACTAGGAATATATTTTTGGTACAAGTTCTTATTAAAGCTCCTTCCTTGGAAATCAAGAGAAGTTCTGCAGGTGAAGTCCTATCCACTTACAGCAAAAGGTGCAAAACCAGAACATTTTTACCTTTTCTTGAAGACAAGCATGTCTGAATACAGTACCTCTACTCCTTTTACCTCCAGATTTCAACAGCAGATTTACTGCTTCTTTTCTGGAAGAGCTGTGATATTTTTACCATAAAGCAGACAATGCTCCGCATATTTCAAACAAGCTCTCTTGCCCACGTGATCTGAGTTGTGAGGCATCAGCAAAGTCACCTACAGCAAAAATTTGGAAAGATGCTTTTGTTCCCAGACAGTGAGACTTTCTTCCTTTGATTAACACACAGTCTAGAAATTCTACCCACAATTGACATGGTTTCTTCTTGTATTTAGTTGAACTTTTCTGTTCCCTACATATACTTGGCAGGCATGGGAGGCATGCAGCAGGAGAAGTGTAAGGTGACTGATTAGGATCTGTCTTTTGTCTAAGTGGAACTGTAAAAAAGAATACATTCTTGCTTCTAAAATGCACTTGTTGAAACATAGGCTATCAGCCTATTAAATGCCAGACAGACACAAAAAGTTAGCCAAAATAGATAAATGATGATATTGCATTTCATTTAGATTGTAGTGAAATGAGCTACCAACTTCGCTTTCATATGTAGTCACATCACTAAAACAGAATTGTTCTATTTCTCTTTATATCAGTTGATTGAGCATTCTAACTAAATTTCAAAAGCCTATTTACATTTGAACAGCTATGATTTCAACCCTTTTTCTACCCCAGTGTTTGGGTTATAGCCTGACTCTATTCTTGCGATGAGCCATAGAGATGGCCCATGGGCACACAGTTGAATGCTGCTTCTGTAACTTGTTTTTCACCACCTGAACAAAGCACTTGTGTGGTTTTATACCTGAAGTTCCAACACTGCACCCCTGGCAGATCAGTCTCATTAATAACCCATTTCCACGTGTAGAAGTAATTGCAATGCTTGTTCTTTACCACACAAATTTTGGGTAAGGTTAGTCATAAATGTGCCTTTATATTACAATACAACAATATGGTGTTGTAAAATAAAACCTAGCTTTGCTGCTGCTGTAGAGATGGCAAAACTTGCTGTGCATAAACTGACATAAATGGAACCTGTTTGGACATATCCCATAGCCCAGGTTTAGCTACCTTAAAACTTGGTTTGACAAGTGCCATTTCATACTGTGGATATGGTTTAATCTATGTGAGACTAACTCTTTGGGAAGCTTGGTTAATAGTTTCAGCAGGGTACTGAAACACTACTACTTTTACACTCAGAAGGAATTAATTGTAGAATATCTATAGATTTAAAAAAAAAACAACCTTCAGTCTTCAAGACTGGAACTTGAAAAATATCTTTCTGTTTTTCAAAAACATGGGAAACTTTTACTGTGAAATTAGTTCCAAAAAGGAGTTTATATTAACCATAGAGGCTATTCAAGTCGTCCTTGCTTTAAGAGGGCCAGTTGCCCTTCTGTAAGATGGTTTATACACTTGAGTAGAATTTCATTTACGGTAGCAGAGAATTTGGCTCTTCTCTTCAAAAGGTGACAATGCAAATATGGGTAAGAGTGAATTCACAGTGAAGTGAAAGCATACATTCCACTTAGAGTCAGCCTAGGATTTTTACTGTCTCGGTGATTTTCAGTTACAATTTTGAAAACATATGTGAGAAAAACTGTATGAAAATTGTTCACTGACAAATGTATCTTCCTACTATTGTCTGAAGTGGATAGAACTTTAACTGGTACTTTTCCATGCAAAGAGTCCCTGCCACTTCCAGAATACAAATACTTAGACATATCTACAGTAAAGAAAATTTCCAAGTGACGTGGATGTATAGCCATTAGCAATAAAGATGATTCAAGTGTCTAAGAGCATGTCGCCACTGGTCTTTTCAGAAAGATGTGCAAGTAAATTCAAAATAGCAGCCACAGATTATATTCCTTAGTTCGCCAGTAAAACAGAGGTAATATCTGATACCATACAAAGGCCCTTACTAGCAAGTAAATCAAATGCTTAAATATGTGTCCTTGGCTGAGACTATATCCCTCTTCCCCTGGCAAACCCAAAGTACCAAGTATAACTACTCAGGCAGAGCAAGCAGTACAGTGTAGTTATTTGATAACTGCGAATTAATACAAGTTCATATGCATCCAGTTGTGTTTAGCTGAAAACATGCCTTCTGAACAGTAAACAAATTATGTTCTATTTGTTCCATTTCCTTGTCTTGGACAACTGTTGGCTTGAAACTGAGTTTTGAGTTAAATATAATGAGACTAAAGCAAAACCTATCATAGAATTAAGGTTTAAAATGCTTTGTACATTAGGTTCAAGGCACTATCAGCACATCTTATTGTTTTGCCATTTCCGATGCCTTGTAAAAGATAAGATTACCTCATTAATCCTGTTGTGCTCCCTCTAAGGAGGTTAAACACTAGATAATAGAACACAGAAATAAAGCAGTTGATAAGTGGTGTCTGATACTAGGGTATCAGAGTAAAGCTATGCATACTGCCAAAGCATCTCAAAAAGTACAAATTAAAATTAGAGATCTTCACATTCTGCATCTCCCAATGAGACAGAAACATAAAAGCAGTTCTTTTTGCCCAGTCTAAAGTGTAGTAGTCATGTTTCATTCACTGCCGCAGTTGCTCTCTTAAGTTTGTCTGTAAACAAGTCACAACCCTCAGAGAAAACCGTGCCAAAAGAGAGCATTTTCTCCCCAATTGAAAGAAATATAATAAGCTAGCATAAAATTTATCTGTATATATAGAAATATGAGTCTGTTTTCTTTCCCACCTTCCCATCATCTTCACAGCAATTACTATTTCAGAAGACAGTAACAGAAGGTGCAACTTGTCTTATAAATCAGCTGTATTTATATTAAAAAATAAATGCATAGAGGATTGTCGTAAAAGCAAATAAAGTTAGAAGTACATAGACTACATTTTCATAGTTCCCTGTTAAAGTAGTGGGAACTCCGCAGAGCTGGGAAATGCCATCAGTCAGGGTTTCAACAACAGGAGAACACTGTGAAAAGTCTCAGTAGTATTTTGGCTGTTCAGAGGTCTTCAGCTGATTTCTGTTCTTATAATTTCAGTCAGTCATATCTCCTGAACATAACTCATGGAAAAGTTTTACTCCTAGTTTTGTGCTTTTACAATGACAAAAAAAAAATGCCTTCACATTGAATTAACTCTTTTCTTAAGAAACTTAAATGATAGTCATGGAACAGAAATAACAAGCCATGAAGAGTAAAAAGAAACACATGAAACAGAAATAGAATTGTCATCAGAACTGTAAAAAATACATTATGAAAATCAGGCATTCCAGATGTTCATGGGTGTGAGGATTGAATGCCAGAGAGGGAAGCTTCAGAGGCAGCCTATGGAAGGTGACCAAGATAAAGCTTCCACTCCAACCATAAAGCTGGAGACAATCAGTTCTTACCTGATACAAGTGAATTTTGCTCAGCAAGTTCAAGTTTTCTACAGATACTCAGTGGTATAAAAACAGAGATTTATACTTGAAAATTGAGATCAGAACCATATAGGTACATCAAAGAATCATTTGGCTTTAAGACATCTATATTTTCTTGACATTTACAGTTAGCATCTTTTTAAGCTTGACTGTATGGCCTTTGGACAGAAATAGATCTTGAAGACAGGATATCTGAAAGTTTATAATGGATTTACTTTTACCTATAAAAGCTCCAGGTTTTAACATTGTATTTTCACACACTTCCTACCCATGCTGCAACTAAGAAGGAAGAATAATTTCATAACAACAGTGAAAGCTTCCTCCCCTAGTGACCAGGAAAAATCTGCTAACAGATAATTTCTTTATAGTATCATTGGCATAAACTCCATCAGCTCAAAAAACCCAGTAACTTTTGCAGAGTTGTTAACATCCTGCCTCAGCAGTCTCAGCCTCTGGAGTAGACATGTTCAGTAAGGGAGAACTAATAGTTACTGCTTGCCAAAGACTATCTGAAAGCTAAACAAAGCATTTTGGATGAAATTATAGCAATAATAATGGCTAAATGTCAGATTTGCTTTTACTATTACTAGTATTTTTCTTATTATGAGTAGAAGTATCCCAAAATAAGTCAGTTTCTTTAATCTTGAGATGCCAAGGAACATTCACAATTTGGTGCCATTAGCCAGCTCAGCTCTCCCAGCAGCATGCTAGACCTCTGGAATTCCCAGGCAATTCAGTAAGATGTGCACTAACACTTAAAAACTCCAAAAAATTACCCAACCAAAACAACGAAAAAAAAACCCAACCAAACAAACAAAACACCCAAACCCAAACAAGAACACCACAAAACACCAAATAAACAAACACACAAAACACCTCACCACATGATTGCTAATAGAAGTCAACCTCTAGCTAGTGACTATTCATAAAAGGATTTGAAATGAGCAAGTTTCAGTAATGAATGATCCACATTTCTCCTCTGCAGGAAGCAGCATGTTTCAGATGCAGCTGAGCACAGGTATCAAGGTTCTTCACAAGGTAAGACGAAACAAACATAACCTTAAAGGCTAATGGCACTGTATTGTCATGGTTCAATCTGAACTGGTCTGCTCAAGTTATAGACTGTGAAACTTTAAAAATTAACAATTCATTTCATCTAAGCTGTTCCTGAATAAGCCATTTAACTTCAAAAAGCAGTGATGGAAGTTCTGAATTGCCTTTTCATAGAAAATTAAGGTTTTCCACTGCTCCCTGGGTGGGGGATATTTACAAATCGCAAGGTTTATTTTCCTGTAATATTTTGTTGATTACCTCCAAAGATTCCAATTTTTATCCTGTGAAAATCAGTGAGACTGAAACATGTGACTATGAAATGTTTCAGTTTAGCTAAACCAACAGAAAATTATTGTATTTTTCTTTCTAAAATGAAAATTAGAGTTCTATATGCTATTGAAAATGCTGTGAATGCTTTGAAACTTTTTTTAAAGAAAAACCTTTTCATAAATTAAAAATTAACACTTTAAAGCACTTCAGAGAAAGATTGCTCTAATGCTCTATTAATGGCAGGTTTTAGGTTTTACAGACAAGCTATAAATCCTCTAAATAGACATCAGTAATAGAAATAATTGCACAATCTTTATAAAGCAATATGAACAATTATACTGCAACATAAAAATCTATTTCTACTATAACCAGTGATGAATCAGGTGCCCATTAATGAACAAAGATTTAACACTACGAGATGTAACAGCTTTTTAAAACTGGCTCCCTAGCTTGTCTGTGCTAACAAGTGCATGACCAGAAATGGTTGAGAAGTAACTGGAGTTTTGGCCCAGTGAGCTAACCTCGATATTTGCCTGATGTGCACCACAGTTGCTTTGGTATGGCTTTGAAATCCGCCAACTCCCAAGGACACAGTCCTTCTTGTAGCATATTGGGAAAGTACTGTGCTCTCACCTAGACTACACAAATACATACCTGTTAACATGGCATTTTCACAAAGCAAAAGGGCCTACTTTAACACAGCAATACTTGTAAGCAGTTTCTTATTTTACCTTAAACAATTCACTCATCCATCGGTATCCAATTAAATGCCATATGAGTCAGGTGGTAACATACATTCTTGGCTGCTGATGACTAATAAGGCAGGTCAGCGTCTATACATCGAACTACTTAGTGAAGTAATGGTGATTGACAACTTCGGTTAGAGACAGTGACCATGAGCACAGTATATATGTTTTAAGGATGCTTATTATTATATCTAATCCACTAACATAAGAAGGCAAGATACGCCATTAAGACTTTCATATTGAATAATCCAAATTTAGCGTTGCTTGCTTATGTTTTGTACTTTATGATTGCATTTTTACCACTGTATCAAATACATTCTTTCCTCACAGAAGGGCAAGTCTCAGCAAAATGAGTATCTAGTGCATATGCCTAAGAAAAATTAGGCAATACATGATTTTAAACCTCATGCTTTCATAAGCATTGTTTGTGATGTAAGTCAACACATCCTTTGCAAGAACAAAAGGAAAAAGACAAGCATGCAAGAAATACTTCAGTAATTTTTAAATTAGCATAGCAAATTTATTTTTCAGGTCAGCACATGATTTTCTGTTTCTTTGTTTTCCTTAATCAGTTCCTGGCTTATACTACCCCTAGTGTAATCAAGATCACTGATTTAATCTAAAATTGAAATAGATATTAAAAAGCCAGTTTGTGCTTTCAGCTTGGATACTACATAAACAGCAAGTTAGCCGAATGTAAGCATGGTAGTTTTGAACTGTGTGTGCAGGTTTTTGCTGCAGTCTCTGAGACCTCAGCTTCACTAAACACTAAAAAATCTGCTTAGACTGCCCATTCATACTTGCTTGGTTTTGAGATGATAGCTTCACAGAGCTTGGCTGTGGGGTTTTTTTTAGTTTTTTGAAAAGGGACAGAAAATTGTAGTAAAGTACAATTTAAAGGATACAGTGATCTTTCAGCCTTGGTTTTCCTTCTTCTGACTGACTTCTGAATGCACTAGTTACCTATTTTAACAGCTCTGATTTTGCCACAATATGCTTAGTCAAAGAAATGTATCTACACAGCTACATCAGAAGTTTCCTGTTTTAGGGAAGTAACAGTGTTCTTTAAAATAAATGTCAAAAAAATACAGGAGGGAAGACAGACATCACTTTGACATTACATGCATTAACAACAGAAATTACAAGCACAAGAAAAAAAGATAGAATTGATGCATTCACTCTTCTTGTCATTGAATGAAGATTACACAGAATAAGAACATGACTTCTCTGTTGTTTTTCTTAATGCCTGTTCTTGCTTACTGGAAGATAAAAGGGCTTCTTTGTCTGTCAGTTATACCAAACTACTTGTAGAGACTTTGAACAGCATGAGTTAAGTGTTAGCCTTGCCTTTATGCCTAAGAACTGGCTTGCATCTAGACCAACACTCTACATTAGTCCCGTTCGTGACAGCACTACTATGCTATAGATAGTTGCTCCAGAGAAATAACATGCATCTACAAGTTGGCAAGCAGAGAATAGGCTGTACATACATGCCCTCAACATGGTCCAGCTGCAGTCAACTGATTATCCAAGAAACTTGTCCTCTTTTAGTGAGGCAAATTAATCCAGCAAAGTGCCAGATTACCACTATCTAGCTTTGGAGTTAGCTCAGGTACCTCTGCATTGTACTGCATGCTCTACAGCATCACAGAGACTGGTCATGTATTGAAATTGCTGATGAGAGAGTGCCCCATATTCCATCAGATCTTAAAAGTCATGTAGGCTGTGAATACTGAGACTGACAAGGCTTCATGTTTCTCTAAAAAAAACAGCCATCTGCACTGTGTAAGAAAAGGCAGCTTGTCAAGTCACAAACACAAAACCCAACTGTAACTTCAGATACTTCATATGTCCCTCCCATTATGGTTGTATGAGCGCGTCTACAAAAGCTTTTGCAGTTCTTTCTGTGAGTCCAGCAGCCACCTGATCACCCAAAAGATGCGGGGGAAAAAAAAAAAAAAAAAAAAAAGAGTTGGGAAAATTAACCACCTGTCTTGCAATTATCACTGCTTCTTTTCTTGATGCAGTGCTGTAAACACAGGAAAGTCTTCTTAATCTTTCCAATAAAACTGTTACATTTACTTTTGTTTCAAAGAAAGATTTAGAGTCAATACAATTTTTCAAAGTTAAAAGTATCTCTTTAAATGGTCCTCTCAAAAGACTGAATTCTCAGTATAACTAGATTAATTTTGCAATTCTGGATATGAACAAAAAAATACCTGATGTCACAGACGTTTCGTTGTTCCACACTCAGGAGGAGAAAGCAGGACTTCATAAGGCCTGTCTACGCCGCGTGACCCAGTCTGAGCTAAGAGCTGGGAACTAGCAGCAGGGGACAGCACACTACCAGGATTCACCAGGTTTTATCCACTCCTAAGATGATCTGATATCAGCAAATTTTCTCACTTGTTCACCAGTTTCCCTTTCTACCCTTTATTCCTTTTTGGGTATTCACAGTATTTGCATATATTGCTTACGGGTCTCCATGCTGCACGCTTCTGTAACAGTCACAAATGGTTCTTAACAGCTGGTTTTCCCTGACTTTTTAATTACCAAAACTATACGGTCTGCTGCCACTCAAATTTCCCATCCCATACCTGCATGTGTTTTATCTCACTCGTATTTTACAGGCTCCTTATTTAAAGCACAATAATCTGAAATACGTAAGTTGTAAAGACAATCACATCATCAGTTTCCCCTGTAAACTGTTGGTTCTAGAGGCAATGTATGGGCTCAGCTGGTTTCAGTACACAGTAGAAAAAGCTACAGTTCAGCTGTCCTAGGAGGACGGTAGAAAAAAGTGAGATAATGTAATTCTTAAATAGCAAATATACGTATCTAAGAAAAATGGTCTACAGCTTCTCCTCAGTTACTAACTGTGTCTCAAGATTATAGGGTCTTCACCCTGCACAGTATGTTTTGTTTCTCAGTAAGATAAGAGGAAGTGCAGACATCAGTTATGATATTACTTCATCATAATAAAACTAACTGACCTAGTCTGGCATCCAACCGTGTTTAAAGCCTGGCAGTAAGGGAAGAATTACGGCAAAGTCTTCATGTACACCTTAACACCAGAGCTTCAACTTCTGGAAGGCACTGTGTGCCAGACACACATACCCAGAGCAGAACATGAACACAGTTATTCACAGTGTCCCCAGAGGACATATTTCTGGGCTGATGCAGTAAACCTTTAGTCTTCCATGAGACCAGATAGTTTAAAGGATTCATGTGTTTTCCATTGGAAATCCTACTTGAGATATTGAAATAGTGTCACATATCCATAAATTTACTTCACCACTTCACATCAAGTATTGATAAAGGCAACATATCTGACTCTTGCATATGAGGAAGACAGGCAAAGGTTAACAGGATTTTAATTTTATGCAAGCCTCACCTGAAGAGGATAGCTCAGAATACCAGAAGATATCAGAAGTCATTTGTTTATCCCACTGTACACACTTCATATATCTTCCTTAACTACCCTAGTTTCTTCTCTTTTCTCTCCTTCCAATATATGCTGCCTTGAATCTCTTTTCCAGATGGTTTCTATCACACTTAACAGTGATACAAAAATAGCCCATTTGTAATTTTAAAATTTAGAACCAATTAGCTAAGTCTTAGCTTTCATTTCATCAGCTCAAAACTTCTGTATATCAGATCACATTGTTGCAGCTGAGATCCTAATGAGTTAGAATTTCTCATTTTGGTGACCCCTAAATTCTATTTATAGAGTCCTTTCCAATAATGAATTCATCTGTTCAGAAAACAAGGTCTGACTGTGCTCAAAAATAAGTTATAATGAAGCATGTCAGCAAATACTAGATAAAGATAGCGCTGAAAGAGGGAAATGAATACTTCAAGTTCATTTACAATTTATGAGTTCAGGGCTGAAATGGAAGTCGCACATAATGACGAACAATGGAAATAGCTTTTGTTTGGAGAATGTGCATGAATAGAACTTTGGGCTTGAATAGGTTATTAATAGGTTATTGATCTAACCTACTTCTGCTAAACAAAAAGAGCAAAGTTCAAAAACTGGTCAGCAATAAACAAAAATAAACTCTAACAGCCAATAGCCAAAATACTCCTGCACGGCCGTAAGAATATAGGTCTGCAATCATCAGTCATGGGTATTGCACATCCAAAACTGCATCTGGTTTGCAGTTAGAATGTACCTGTCCAGGGGTTTCATACCTCTACTCCTTCCAAGTTTTTAAGAGGAGATCAATTGGCTCTGGACCGAGCCCCAGGATGTTGTGGTAGTGAAATATTACGTGATCTCTAGGAAGGGCACTACAGTGCATTTTCTACTCCAGGCCAAGGAAACAAAAATCCCACGATTTTTAAGAGGTGGATGTTTGCTCACTTACTCCTCCACTGGTTTAACTACTACCACAGCTCAGATGATAATGGTCTTATTGGCCAGTGCCTCAAGAGATCTGACTTCAGAGGCAATGCTTTGGGTTTTTTTGTTTTATTCAACACCATCTTGAAAATCTGAGCCAGACTTTGACATGTTCCTAAGGAACATGTCAGAAACACGCAATCATGCCTCTACATTTATGGGAAAGCTCCTGAGGCAGTTAAAATTTCACCTAGTCAAGTACAGAGAAACTCTTTAGATAAAAAGTTTACATGGATGCACATTCATACCTCTCCTTTCTCTTCACACAGCATAAAAATCACATTTTCATATTGCAGAAATAAATCTGAAGTAGCAAGATCCTTGTACTCATGACTGTCTAAGATACTAGTCTACCCACAGTTCTTGCTTTTCATCTGTAGACCAAATGATGGGTTTTCGATACACATATGTATAGTATATAAAGCTGCATACATCAGTTGGTCTGGTGAGTACTACAATCTGATTCAAGTGCATTTAGTAGTTTTGTTATATTTTTATCTAGATGTCTAGGGTCCTGGAACAATTCACTGGTTTTACAAAACATATTTGCACAATACAACTTCAGGAAAGAAAGCTGTTTGGTTACAGCTAAGTTACTTGCTAGCTTTTGATAAAGACTTACCAGCAATTAAGCTGAGGTCATACTGTCAATAGCTTGCATAAAGTAGCAATTTCCACCCAAGAAAAAAGAACTATCACTTAGGTGGATTTCACTCTGTGGTATCTCCCCAGATTCCTCTGTAAGCACACTCTTACCCTATATGGAAAGGAGTCAGTATTGTGGGAGCTTCCTTTTCTTTTTTTTCCAATCAATACAAATTGCCAATTAATTTATTCTCAGCTCCAGTTCCCAAGACACAAAATTTTCAATTCTTTTACATGTTTGGTACTGCTGCCACAACGTGAGCACACCAGTGTCTGAGGAATAAGTACTTTAGGAACAGATGCACCAAATCCACACCTCTGAAGTTTTAAGGAAATATAAGGACAGCCAGTTTCTATTTAGGTACAACATTGGCATTTTGCAGTAAGAACATAGAGTAACTGCAGGTTCACCTGTTGCAACATTTACAGGGTTGCTTTCTTTCTGTTGCTCTAGTTAAACATCAGAACTTTACAATTCCTAACTTCATCAAAAATGCGTAATAAAGTAATAGAAAATTCTTACACTAAGCTAAAAAGGCTCTGTTACATCCATAACTGGAAAGGTTTTGAACTCTTTCAGCAACAGAAGTTTCACAGGAGATTGTTTTCATCAGCAGGATGAATAAAAGATGAGTTGGCAGGTGAATAAGGTAGATGTATATATCACTAGTGTTCACTGAAAATGACACTAGAATGCCTCTAAAAGCATGACTGGAAAAAAAAATATTAAAAATTAACTTGCACTCCAGAAAAGGAAATGAAGATAACTGAGTACATCTACTTTTATATCATACGGTTGGAAAACCACACAGGAATTGAAGTCAGAATGAAACTGAAACCCTTTTTTCTTTTTATAACACAGCTGTAAAAGAGCAGCAATGTTGCATTGTTTTTGTGGTTTTTTACAGAGCTTTCTACACTCTCTTCTGCATGTCATCAGAGAAACTTTCAGACTATTGACTACTGCGATCTGTTCTAATATAGCCAGAGATTTCAAAGACACAGGGCTTAATATAAAGAGTCATCGTAAAAAATAACATTTTCAGCAGTGTTAGGCACATAGTTTAAAAAGGATCAGGGTCATTAGGGAATTTGCTCTCTACTATTACCATAGTTTAAAAAAATACAGCAATTATCTCTTATTCATAAAGACAGTGCAGCAAATAAGAGAAAGGCCCTATGTACATGCCTTAGGAATTCACAGAGGATGTCACAGCAAAGAACCACTGGCAAACAGTATGCTTCTTGAAGTATGGCAACATCAGATTTAGGGATGGATGCATAGCTTTTATGTACTTTACATACGCTTGCAAACAGAAAGAGATAACTATTTTATTTTCTTTAAACTAAGATGGATGCAATATGAGGCCCAATCCTGAAAAATTTTAATCATGACCTAGTTACTTTGAAAACCTAGCCAAATGACTAGATTTCACTTATAATAGAGAGCACAGAAAAGATTCAGTTAGCAAATACACCAAATGGGTTTGAGATCAGAACCTGACCCAAGTCCACGGGTGGAGCAAGTCCATGGAGAATCAACTCTGTAACCCAGACACTGCAGCTTTATTCCACCCCACAACAGCCCATCATTTTAATCTTTCAGTTGAGTTGTCAGTGTTGTCCTATTATTTTACTTTCATGGTAAGTGGTTAGAAAACAGATTCAAATGTATCTCAGGCTGAAATTTGAGATTAAACAGAAGGTAAAGTTGGGCTATGTGGAGGGTGCATTACTTTAAACCGTGGTAACAAAGAAAACAAATAATTATTCTGTATCACCCAGCACTTCAGATCTTTGTTATTTGCTGTTATATATTGCATTGCATATGAAGCAGAAAACTTGAAAAAGCTTTTCTGTAGGATTGTAGGATCAGTCTCTTGTGCACCTGGCTAAAAGCACATCCTGTCACACTAGAATTCCCTCACCTGCTGTGCATGGAAGAAAGTCACATCCCCCTTTTCATATTGCTCTACAAAATTGCAGTGCTGCTCCTTTTTCTTGAAGTAGTTGCCCAGAAGAATAAATAGAAAATGAAACGCCATAGAGTAATTGGAAGAGAAGAAAGAGAGAGGAGGGACATGGAAAGAGCAACAATAAGAATGCATAAGAGATGCAAGTCTCCATAAGCTGCAGGCAACTATATCCAGAATATTGGGGCAGGGGGAAGATGGATGTCAAAAAACCTCCACCACCAAACAAACCAGAGTTTTATTTCTCAAACCCACATTTTACTCAGGAGTCCCAGCTGACAAGGAGGTTGAACCAAGATAAACACCTAGAATGAACAGTAGATCTCCATCTTCTCACAGCAACAAACTCCTCCAGGAGCATTTCAATGTAATTTCCAGACTAGAAGTTCATCCAAATGAAAACAACCTAAGCTATAGCATTGCCATGGAGGAGCCATAGCCACCTGCAGCTTCTGAGCTGCGGACAGCAGGAGCTAGACACTAGCTAATGGTTGAGCGAAGATTTACTCATTACATTTAGGAAGCATCTTTTCTTCTTGTGCAATTGAAGACTCTTCAGGAAACTCAGGTGCCTCTTGGCTTCACTTTCATGCACTTGTACCTAGCAGTGTCAGTACAAGGAGACTCTTTTCCACAAAGCTTAACCCCTTAGGGTACTTGGGCCATTAAAACTTGGTTTGAAAAAGAATTAATCAAACTTTTGCTCAAATTACTCAGTTCATAAGTTGGAAGTACTAATAAATCACATAGAATTTTTAAGATGCGTGTAGTTGATCGGTGGGGTTTTTTTCTCCACTTTTCCACAGCACCTGAAATTTATGCTATGAACAGTGAAGAGAGATTGGGCACAACACAGCTCTCTTTTTGCAAAGCTCAGATGACATCTTCTGGCCAACCTCGATTCTGCAGATACAAAATCAAAGATCTATTTAGTAACATACTGAAATTGAAATCTCTTTTGTTAAGAAAAACATCACAGAAATGTGGAGCATGAAGTAGTGATGTCAGAACCATCTCAAAGCAACAAAGACCACTACAGAAAGCACGAAGCAAAGCACACTGAACAAATATAGAAGAGAGCATGCCAAAGGCTCCACACCCCCAAGCTGACAGTAAGCTGCTGGTTTCTAATGCACTTCAGTAGTTTACAACAAGGAAGAAACAGCTATCATCTTTCAGTTGATTTGAGAGAAGTACAAACTGAGAGCCTGAACTAACCAACCCACTGTAGAACAAGTCCCTATAGGATTAACTCCAAAATTTCAGCAGGGAGGCACAAGAATTATCTTATATATAAAAGACCCACTTTTCTGCCACCTAGGGTTCCAGTACCCTTTCAGCCGTTGCTCATTTTTCCCCCCTCTGCATTGTTTCCAATTCAAAAAAAGTTCACCAGGAGGCAAAAAAACGTACTTTTTCTCTTTAAGAAGAGAGAAGTGCCCAGTTCAGTTTGCTTAACCCAGAGACTGTATTTATGCTTCCTTTCCACAGTTGCTTGGTTCCCAGTCATCTTTTTCCTCCAAGCTGTTAAAGAGCTTCAGTCAAATGTTCAGAGTCTCTGATAACACAGGCTCAAAGAAGCCAAACTCAAGCAGATGCCCCCCCCGCTTGCTAGCATGGTGCTGTAGTGTAGGCCAAAGGGTCATAAAGTCCCTGAGCAGCAATTAACTAATGCAATAATAAATAAAACTAACTCTTGCCTGACTGACAACTGGAGAGATCAGACAGTAGCAGTCTGAACTAATTCTTCAGGGCAAAGACAAAGATTTAGTAATATTTTAAGTGTTTTATTTGACAATAGTATTTCTTTGAAGGTTAACCTCTCTACAACAGATATACAGAAGGAAAAACTTTTAAAATGTAACTTTACATCACACCACGCTTTGTAACCCCAAGAGAAACACATGCCTTGGATTCTTACTTTTCTACTTCCTACCGATGTGTTAAGCCTGTGGTAGTAAAGAGCACATACCAACAGTGTCACCAATTGATACCTGACAAAACCACAAGTTTACAATTATAGCTCTGAACAGAGAGTCTCTGTTCAACTAAAACACCACCTTCTTTTGGAATGAAAAGAAGAAAAGAATTTTTTAAAAAAAATGTGTTCCAAATTATTTTTTTTTAAACACACCACCCCCAGCCCCTCCGCCAAAAAACAAACACACTTGGAATTAATGGAAATAAAGGTAAGCCTCAAAGGCTAAGTACACAAACACTTAAACGCTTGCCTTGTAATTCAAGGATTTAATCAATGTTTCTATGGTTGTTGTATTTGTAGGGGTTTTTTGCATTATTTTTAAGACAATTACAACACACTTGGTGTGAATGTTGCAATGATGTTTTAACTGCTGATGAACACATATGCATACAAGCCTAACAAAGTTAAAATATTTTTACGTAGATTGTCAAATTACCTAAAGCACAATTTACGTATTTTGGCCAGTGAACTCGTGCTCCCTCTGCTGACTGATCAATTCAGTGGAACCTACTGAGCTTCACTCAATAGTATCAAGAAATCCCTAATTCTACATATTAACAATTATTTTGATTGTAGGAAAACCACAGAGCTACAAACACTTAAGGAAACTCACAACGCCTGCTCATACTATTTACCTTTACCCCAGCTTGAACATTTATGCTCTCTGACCTGGAATCTAGCATCTCTCCGTATGAGCATTCAGCAGAAAGAATGCCAGATTCCAGTACAGCAACCAAAACATTAAATCTTTCACTCATTTAATAAAGATTAGTTTTAAGTGTGAAATTAATGTTTTTACCAAAATAGTCATCTCCCTCACTATCTGCAAAGACATTACCAAAAAAAACAACCAACCACCCCCACCCCCAAAACTCCAAATACATTATGGAAGCCTGAATATTTAAATATAAATAAGTACCATAATTTAGGAACATGAAATAAGAGCTATGGAAAAAAAAAAAAAAAAAAATCAAAGTGACAGATTTGTATTTCAACCCAAGAAATTTTAGGGAAGAAAATAGTATTTTTTCTAGTAGTTACATCAGTATTTAACCTCAGATGTTTTACTTAAGAGTCACAACGCCATATTTTGAGACACAGAATTTGTGTGACTGTGGATTTGACTATTGCTTCCTGGACTGCTGTGGAAATAACAAAAACAAACGCCAGGCAGAACTATCTAACCTAAACCAAACAGACTGCCTGCAAAGATGTTCTTCCAACATATTTTCATTATTGAAGGACTTTTATCTAAATGTACTATCAAATCTTTACATCATTGTGCTTGCAGGAGCAGATTAATGCATTTAGTTCACTCATTTCAACATTGTTGATTCTCCAAGTCACAAAATACTACCTTTATTAATGCCTATTAGCTGTGTTCGCCGTTAGAAATAAAAATGTCTATGATCCAGTTCAAATAGGTAGGATCGTTATTTATTTTCCTTACCAGAAGTATGGATAGCTGCTTTCTTTGCCCTGCAACAAATTCCCCGGAGCATGCAGTTAAATCCATGATTTGCATTAAAAAAAATAAAAATAAACACGAAACACAAAGAAACAAAAAACTAAACATCTAACTACCTTAATGTTATCGTTTTCCACTGTAGGATAATTATAGCTTTACATATTAAACTAAGCAAAACTAATGTGAAATCAAAGTAGAACCCCTCTTACTTTCAAATGCGTTCCCAAAACAATCATTATTAATTCACCATTACAACAGCCTACACACAGTAACAGATCCAGGAGTCACACTTAGATGACATAGTATCACAATGACTCTTTTGGAAGACAACTTAGATTTCACCACTAAGTGGTGAAAAGAACAAAACAGCTTATTTTTGTTTTCTGACTCTCTGCTAGCTGGTTTGCTATATTACTTTTGCAGCTGCAGGTTTACTCTATATTAGAAGTTTTCTAGATTATCTTCATTAAAAAAATGTATCACTGTACCAGCTCTAACATTGTTTAGCCGCTTTGTTCCTCTAGCTACACTGGTAACTTCTCTACTAAGAGGTAGGCTAGAAACTCATTCTTTTACTGCTTTATGTCTAAATTTCAAGCAATGAAGCATGTAACTGACCACACAAACAGATTTGTAAGAGCAAATGGAAACTGCCCACTTAAAGCCAAAAGAGTTTAGGAATGCTGCTGAAGAGCTCTCCCCTCCTCACCCAACTGCCTTGTAGGTAGACCAGACTCCTCCTGAGGTTAGCACAGGGCCTGACCTTTGTTGTTTGCCTTTCTCCAGTGGATGAAAGCTCAGGCTCCACAATACCAACCTCAAGAATAAAAGCACGCTAAGTTGGACCCAAGCAGCCAGAATTTCAGCAACCTCTGCAACATTTTGCACATACAAAGTCTTCCTGCAGTCCCCGTCACCAAGATCTAAGTGTCAGGGAATAGACCTACTCATTTTATCTGAAAAATAGGGCTACCTGCCTCCAGGTTAAATTGCTGGGTGTGCTCCAATGTGTACTAGATGGGGGGAAAATAGTAAAAGAGGGGGGAAAAAAAGAAAAAAAAAAAAAAAAGCACATTAGTTTTCCAGAACAGAGTTTTTTAAGGATATATTCAGTGATTGCAGTTGTAGCATTGACTTACAGGTCAATCCTGAATAGTCAAAAGCATGGATATTTTTTAAACAGTTTTAGTTTCCTTCTAATCCATCTTCAAAACTGATTATTTAAACACCTGAAAAAGCACTGAGAATTTTTATCTGAAGGAAAAGTATACAAAAAGCTCCAAATCCACAACTGCTACTGGTCTATGCCCCAAGATCTCATCTACTTAAGATCTTAAGGAAAGTTTAAGTACTTTTTCATCTGCTAAAGTGCAGAAAGATAATGCTTTTAAGTGACGTTCAGAAGGGGGGAAAAAAAAAGCTGTATTTTTATCTGCTCTGCTGCACTGACACAAGCTCTTACTCAGTAGCAAGTGGTAAACAGTCCTATATTCCCAGTACCCACGTTCTTGCAGGCAATAGTTACTGCTGTGCATAAACAAGGAAAAGAGTCACTAGAGACCACCATTATGTAAAATTTAAGAAAATACAGCTGATTTGCAAGCTTGGATTGACACTCTAGAAAGCATAGCATAGAAGAAAACCTTTGAAATACAGAAAAGTATGTTCAGAGATCAGAACATGCATTCGTTAGAGAAAACAACTCTGCACATATAAGGAAAAGCTGACATCCAAAAGCAAGAATAAGAGTAAAGATTAAACATATCTTAGTGAAATATCAGCACTGCTGTTTCTCTCTGAAGAGAATGTTGCTCTCTGCTTTGCTGTATTTACATTTAGGTGAATTTCTGAACTTCTGGATTTGTCAAACTTCATTTGAATTACAGTTGGTGCATTTGATGCACAGCACTTCATAGATCAACACAATAAAAGCATATATACTTTATGCAAGTTAAACACTTAATCGCTTAAAGACTAGTACTGTTAATTCCTAAACAGGGAATTATAAAGTCCTTCATGTGTGTTTGAGCTGTAAATTGCCACAGAAGTCCACACACAGAGTTAAGAGAATAGGCATTCACACTTCAAAATAACTGCAGAAGAAAATAAGATTTTTGTTTCCTATCTTAAAAAAAGATTAGGAAAGAAACATCTGAAAATCCCAGGGTGCTCTGAACAGCCTTCTTTAGTGTTGTCTTCACATATACAAGGTAATTAATTAAAGTATCTGACACTATTACATCATAAAGAGGTTTGGTAGTTTATTTATTTAATTCAGTTACAGTGCTTCAATAGGATGCTACTCATTTTCCACAAGAGCAGAGCCTTTCTTACACTTCACACAGCTACAGGTATTACTCAGCTCTCTATTAAATTGTACCAGTCTCAGTGAAATTTGTCTCATTTGTTCATTTGGAAAAGTTTTACCAGTAGTTCCCATGGAAGCAGAACTGGGTCAGCAGTCTAGTTGAGTTACATTCCTGTAAACTTTTATTGAAACATTTTTCTTCAGTGTGTAGAGACCTGGAAACCCAGGGAACTTTCACCAAACTTGCTTCTAGATCATTATTTTGAAGACTAGTAAATAACAAAAGGATTTAGGAACTTCCAGTCCATAACACTGGTAACAGGTGGACTATTAGAGAAAAACCAGTAATGGTTTCAGCATCAAAGCTGGCTAGTGGTATAGAACAGCAGCAGTGCAAGTCTCTATTCATTGTTTCTGTAGTAATTTTCAATTGTTTCTGAGTTAAAATACACCACAGTAACTGTGATATCATCTCTGTACATTCTTGCAAGGTCTTCAGGCAATGTCAGCATTGCAGCAAGTTTCTCTTGGTCCACCTCCCCATACTCATTACTTCCAATTGCATGCCTTATTAAATGAGTAGCTATGTTCTGATCAAGTGAGGCAATGCCTCTGTTTTTCCTCTGCAGTAACAAGCTGTGCATATAACCCAAATTGACTGGTTTCTCAAAAGCCAGTTGTGGTTTCTGTGCATTAAGCTCTGTAAGGTGTCCAGCAACAAGTTTTACAACCTTCTCATTGCTTAGCATCTCCCATAGTCCATCTGAAGCAATAACTAGAAACTTATCCTTGCTTCTTAATTTGTGGTATGTGACTTCAGGCTCTGCAGTTAAATAAGGGGGTGTATGGTAGTTTGGAGGAACGTACTGATAAATATTTAAAGCCTCAACATCACAGCTATTCTCGAGAATGCTGTGTTGCAATTCTTTACTCCATTTTAATTGCACATCTCCAAAAGCTCTGGAGGGCATGAGAATCCCCAGTAATCTGTCATTCACAAATAGGGTTTTCTCCTCAGATCTAGGATGCTCTCTCTTCAGTCTTCTAATTTCAAATTCATCAAAGGCATTGTGGTCTCTGGTTAGAGGGAGAGTAGACCACGTTCCATCTTCTTCATGAACCCCTAAAATTGCTCTGCAATCACCGGTATTTGCAACATGTAAGTGAACACCATCAATGTGAGCTACGCAGGCTGTTGCACCAGAAAAAGCTACTTGAAGGGCAACATTTCTCATCAATTCGTTTTCCTGGGGAGCCTGAACTTCCAGTGATATATCAGAGTCTAACCTTTTGAATGCACATATCATGGCTTCTTCTAAACTAAATCCTGGCTCAGTGTCTAGGTCCAGTAGGTGTTGCCAGTAAACTCTGAGGTTTTCAAAATATTGTGAAGCTATTTCTCGATACTCTACATCATTTGGATGCTTGTGCCACTGCAGAATAGGCAGAACTGGTTTCATGCACTCCACAGCAAGCTCGATCTCTTCCAAGGTTTGCCGAGACATGAGAGAAACCGCTATATAATGAAGTAGTCTCTCACTTACTGCCTGAGCACACGCAGAACCTGCATGGCCATCGAAGACTCCAAACATCATCCCTTTGGTCTGCAAGCAAGTGGCTGCACTTCTGCGGTCTTCGATAGGGGTGTTGGATGCCAACTGGTTACTTTCAAACCTCAAGACAGAACTTGCATTTCTACCATTCAAATGTAGTATTTTATGGGATAATTCACCTGCTCTGAGTATATCATTGATTTGTGATGGAGACAACTGGAAAGAGAATTGTTCTTCTTCAGTGGAAGTGTGTCGGAATGCTTTTTTTAAGAAGAAAGTTTTGTCTAAGTTGCAGCTCCCAGAAGGGTGAAGACGTGTTTTGG
Organism: Falco rusticolus; assembly: GCF_015220075.1. Classification (NCBI taxonomy): domain Eukaryota; kingdom Metazoa; phylum Chordata; class Aves; order Falconiformes; family Falconidae; genus Falco; species Falco rusticolus. The sequence goes on along the minus strand of NC_051201.1, from coordinate 10,518,363 downwards.
AGAAAACAAGCTTCCATTTTATATTGTTTCTATTTGGGATACAGATGGAGTAAAAACATCCTTTTCCTTGTAAAACAATGCTGTTTCTTGCTGAGCTCAAGATCCAGGATGATACAGTTCTTGACATCATAAGTCACTCCACAAATAGAAGCACCTTCCTCCAGTAACACAGAATGTCCTTACAGCCTGGAATATACGAATAGGAAAGGTAAAAAATTTAGAAGGTTTGCAAGCAGCAATACAAAAGCCAGTCTAGATCTCACAGAAACATTCAGAACTTTTTTCCAAAATAGACCGCTATAGATAGAGGCATCTTAGAAGTGATACAATTTCCATCATTTAATTATAACCTTTTGACAGGACTACCCCTCTCTAGTTAACTCATCAGAAAAGCTAATTTTTATTGTGCAGGCACGTTTTTCCTCATTGTGGCAAGGCTAAGAAGAAATGCCAACATTACAAGAAATGTAATTGTGAACCGTACAGTGAAAAGCCTCGTCCAACATGACACAGAACAAACTGATCCAATGAGTAAGAAAACAGCAACTTAAGTGACAATTAATGCACAACTTATACAATAACTCCAGCAGACTTTCTAAACTAGATATATATATTCTATTAACACACCCTAAATATCAAAACCAAGAGAAGATCAGCACATGTGGCAAATAAATTATTTTTATGAATTGTCACTATCCTTACATCTAGAGCAAGCTCGTCTACGATTCCAATTCTGTTCCAGTTTATAAGCTCAACTGTTTTTTGGTGGTGGTGTTTTTTTTTTTTAAATACACCTTCAGGGTCTGGAACCAGCCTTCCGGCAAGCAGGATTTTTTGTGGAGCTGAAGGCAGATTCTACTGGTGGTTAATGCATTTATCATGGCATTGTGCACTTTGATGCAGTGAAAGTTATAGCAGTTACACTGACAACTTTTACAGGTTTACAGTTTAGTATGTTCATTCAGAATGCAATTAGAATAAGCAGCTGTGAAGAGCTCTGCTGCCAACAGTGCTAAAACCTATGGCACCTGAGGACCTGAAGTTCTTTACAGAAGGTATTTAAGCTGTGGGAAATTGCTACGTACAACCAGATGCTTACTCCACAGCAGAATTTTGCCCCACAGATTTCAAAACCTAACTGTATAGTAGCCCGAAAGATCATGCTAGAAGCCAGTTAGAACAATACAGTTTTCTGTGAGCTCTGAAACACTTTCAGGTGGCCTGTAGCACCACATGCTCTAGGTCCCCAGCCAGATATGCTAAATACTACTGCAATATTGGTTTTGTTAGCAGCTCACTTCATGAGCTATGAGCCTGGCCACTTCCATGAAAATGCTGCTAAGAAATCAGCAGGAGCTAAAAACAAGCTCAAACTATTCTAAACCAAAGGCCTACTGATACAACCTAAGAATTTTACTGAAATTCCATTTGGAAAACAAAAGCAACATGCCACCATACATTTCTGAAGCGTACCATCCATGCTTAACAGAAAAGAGCACATGAGCTATTCCAACAAGGACCCCACCACTATAATTCTGGGGACCCTATGAGGACAAGCAAATATGAAGCATAATTTTACCGCCAATGGCAGGAGAACAGATGGGAAAGGCAATGCCAGTTCATTGCTGGAGGATCACCAGCAGTCTCCTGGGAGACTAGCACCTCCCAACACAACTGACACCTTTTGCTCTACTGCAGGGAGAACACAACCAAAATAAAGCTAATGGGAAGACAGCCAATAGCGCTAAACCAGCATCAGCTAAACCCAAGAAGCACCAACAGCGCAAGACAAGCCTTTGTGTTTGTCAAGGTTTCCCAGGCCATTCCCCATACTGTTCTGGTTTTTTCTTCTTTCTCTTCCCACCCTTCCGAGCCACATGAGATTGAAACAATGACAACTTTCACGCTCCCGACTCCAAACACCAATAGAAACAGTGTTTTATACAAACTTACCCTGTTCACATCAGCTGGCCGACAGACCCAGCAAGGTGGTGGTTTTTTCCCTAGCAGCACAGTTGCCTAACACCATTTAGACATGTGTTGGCCTAAGGTCAGGTAGCATCGATCAGTCCCGAAGCACGTTTCTGAGCCACCCCTACACACTGCCCATAAAGACAAGTTTCCACATCCTCGGGCTCCCACCCAGCCGCAGTGTGCGGGCTCCGCCGCTCCTGCCCAGGACGCCCACCCTCATCCATTAGCCCCTCCAGCACAAAACACGTTAAAACACAGTACCAAGTGCTAATAAAAGCAATGTGCTAAAGGCCATTATATAAGAGCCAATTACATAAACCTTACACACACCTACCACTTCAGCACCAAACGCGGTACTTCCTCGTCAGGTCAATTCGTGTAATCAATGAAACCCACGGTGCTCCCGCAGCACGCCCCGCTCGCTGCTGGGCAGCCAGTGTCAGCTGGGGGCTCACGGACGAGAAACGCCCACTTTCTCCCATAAAAAACCCAGATATCCATTACATGCAGCTTTCCAGCCCCTGCCCCCGCCCCGCATTCCCCTCACACACGCTCCTGACACAACCCGCACCACCCGCCCCGCGCCCCCCGCCTCCCCAGCGCCACCCCCACCGCACCGCACCCCGCCAGCCCCCACCGCGCACGCTCCCCGCGGCCTCCCTGCCCCGCGGCTCCGTCCTCCCGCTGCCCCGTCCAGCCGGGCCCGGCTCCCGCTACCCCGCGGCACGGCCCCCGCCCGGCTCAGCCGGTGCCGCGGCGGAAGGGCCGGCGGCCACCGCCCAGGCGAGCCCCCGCGGCGCGGCACGGCGCTGCCCGGCACCGCTCACCCGCCGGCGGCTGAAGCGCCCCCCACCCCGCCAGCAGCGCCTCCTTCCCCGCCCTGGGCGGCCCGTCCGCGGCACCCCCGGGCGCACCCACCGGCCGCCGCAGCCGCCACACGACCCCCGCCGCCCTGCAGGTTCCGGGCTCGCCGGCGCGGCACGGGAGGTGGGCGCTGACTGACGGCCCCGCCGCCCAACCCGCGCCTCCGACGCCACCGCCGCCTCTCGGCGCCCCGCCCCCAGCAACGGCCGCGCCGAGGGGCGGTGCGCGGGTTCCTGTCAGGACACGGCGGGGCGGGCGGGGCGGGGCCGGGCCCGTTCTCCCTGCCGCCCGCCCCTCCGCCATGTTTCCGCAGCGCCCGCCTCGGCCCAGCGCCTCCGCCGGCAGGCTGGGCCACGGCTCCGGGGGAGCGAGGTAAAGCTCGGTCCGGAGCTGCCGCCAGGCCCCGGGGTGCGGGGCGATGCGCGGGGCCGGAGCCCCCGGCACCCCCGCCGCCCCGAGGGCCCGGCGCTGCGCTGTCTCAGCGCGGGTGAGGCCCCCAGGGCCGGTCGGGCCGCCGCGGCTCTGCGCCGTTCGGTTTCCTGCGTATTTTTAAGCAGGATAATAACGTGAGCAATAAAAGCAGGCGACTGAGGTGTGTTAGAAAAAAACCGCACCAGCAAGAATTTTCTTCTCATTAATAAAGTTCAAAAAACTGTATTCTCTTGAGGAAGGGTCCTTAGGGGTTTTGTTTGGGGTTTTTTATTTACTTTTTTAAAAAGCAATTGCATACTTTTTGAGGCCACCAGCTGATTGAGGCTCAAAATCACAAAGACCTTTTGAACATGATAGCCCATCTAAATTATAGAGAATAAAAACTGAAGTCTCATTTTGCCGCCTCCCTATTTTTTTGGTTTCATACACTTGCTTGTCCTGGTTAAAATTTCTACTGGGTGGTTTTATACGGTGTACCAAGACAAGGAATGGGCCCAAAGTGCATGGTGGTTAATAAGTAGTTATTGTGTGTTATGGATTGGTTACTAAGTAGCCTTTGCTTTAACCTGTTACAGGGATTTTGCAGAAACAAAGGCTTAAGTCACTAGAGGCTTTAATGTTACAAGTGCGTTTTTTATTCTCCTGGCTTCTTGTACAGAAGCATTTTTCATTTAAATAACATGTTGCAGATGAGGGTTGTTTCCTATTAATACAAAGAAACATATCAAATGAAAGACCATATCAAGAAAAAAAATAGGTCACCTTAAAGAAAAATTTCGGGACAATATCTTAGCACACAGGTGAACAGTTAAGTTTGACGTAATTGTTTGCCTGACAAATCTGCTGAACTGAAGGAGGTCACCCACAGCAGCCCTTGCTTGCATCTCTCTGCTTTGCTGTGCTGCTCAGGTATACCAACAGTAGTTTCTGGGTCTCAAGGCACTCTTCATTCTGACCTACACCTTTTTTTCAGGTTTTGTACCATTTACAACAGTGATAAAACCTCATACAGCTGCTCTGAGTTTCCTGTGCTCCTGGTGTGTTGAAATGCTTATCTTCAGCTGAAAGCTATTGCTTATTTCTCACATGTTCATGCAGTAATTTCATGCACTCATATACATAAACTGAAGTGATTCAGGAAATGTGCAAATGAAGGTGAAACAATTAACAGTCCTGCAGAAGAAAGTGTGGCTTTCATCCCATATTTTCTAAACACAAGAAGGAATGCCCTATTGAAAGCTTCCAAGAAACTTAACGGGTTTCAGGATTAATATCCAGTACTTGACAGGAATGGATATTAAGTTGAATTGAGATTTAGATTCTGCTTTGGAGTGTTTGGTTATGCTGATGAACCAGACTGATATATAATTAAAGTTTAAAAAAGCAGAAATGCTACTCTTTTATACGATTTGAGGAAAGAAACAGTTTAGGTCAGGCTTGCAGTAGTTATGGCTTCAGGAATAGCTGATTAAAATAGCAAAATTTTGTGGTAACCATGGCTTGGTTGCCACAGTGCTCTATCTTGTTAATTTGCATTGAAAAAATTACATTTCTTTAAATAAAACTAAGATTTGATTTTGACTTCTCTGTTTATAGGTGACCTAAAGTTCAGTATCAAATGTCCTATGCCAAGAGCAAGTTCTTAACAAGCAAATAATTCCAAGAGCATTGTATTAAGGTGCAGTGATAGGTTAAAATGTAACAAATGCTATATTTAGATTTTTTTCAAGGTATAATTTTATCTGTTGGTTTGTACAGTCAGCTTCTCTCATTTTCTTTGCTCATTTCTGTGCTGCTTGTTTAGGCCACGATCCAGCTTTCATTAAAGTCAGTGATAGTTTCAGCAGACTTCAATAGGCTTCAGATAAATTGAAATGGTTTTTTTTAGAGCCTAAAAGGTCAGTTTGAGAAAAGCCATTGCGTCAAACAGGTTGCAATGAGGCCACTTAAGCACGTGGTGTATTTACTTCTGACTGAAGTTACTACCTGAGGAGCTGCTAAACAGATAAATCTGGCCAGTTATGTGAGAAAAGGGTACATTGCTTAAGTTAGTTTAGCCAACTTGAACGTTTGTATGAATGGAGAAGTGTGAGACTGTGAAAGAGGCTTAATTAGTTTCACTGTATGTTGAATTTGATGTAATTACTAGATGCTTTTAGAGACCTGATCCTATTCTCTCCCAGAACCCAGCTCTTCCGTCAGATTCAGCTATCACATGACACCCTACAGCAAGTCAGGCTGTCATCAGATCTGACAAAATAATAATTTTCAAGGGAGAGTTGTGACTCAGCTTCCTGCATGGTAACGTGATCGTTAGATCAAATGTAGGGAAAGGGGACAAATGTGGAGTGGGGAGGGGTACTGCTGCTTCTGGCATTGGTCCTCCCTTAGTTTGGATGAATGATACTTGAACCTGTATCCTTAGGCTGCACGTTTCTGGATATGAGGTACAAAGGATGGGAAAGCTAGTGCTTCCTTCTTCCCCATGGTGTATCTTCGCAAACTTTTGGAGTTATAATTATCACATACTGGATGCTTATCGCAGAACTGGGGTTCCAAGACTGAAGGGAGATGTATATTGGCAAGCGCTCTGGGGGATTACAAAAATATTAACAAATTGCTCTATTTCTGCTTATATTACATACCTCCTGTTGCATACAGGGACTTAAAATAAGCTTAGGTTTACTGTTTTGTTATCTTTTACGCCTTGATATAATTTCAGATTCTATGATGAACTCAATATTAAGGCAAAAAATGAGTCTTATTATTCATTATCTTAGCTATATCAAGTTTCTTAGCAAAGCATTAAGAATGATCGGAGGAGAATAGCTCAAGATTAAATTGACTGAAGCTGCTGATGCCATCCCAGAAACAATTGCATTCGTTCTGCTTCATCAGTTCCCAAAATCTGTTTACAAAGACAAAAGTAAATTACTTTCTGCAGCCTTTGCAAAGCAGACATATTTCAACAGTCTGCTCTGAATTTTAGACATTTGTTCCCAAAAATTAATGAAGTATAATAGAAGATGAACAATCTTATATGCCTGGAGTGATTCAAGTTAATTAATACAGAAGTACCTGAGTTATTCAGTGATAACAGGGACTATTTGCACAGTGAGGATTTTCGTACACAGAACTGGAGGGAGATATCTGCAAAACAGGTAAGAAAAATTTACTTGGGAGGGAGTGCAGGGAGGTGTCCCACAGACTGTAAAATTTGCTTGAGGGTTTTAGCACTTTGTATTCTACTTTGAAAAGAGCAGCAGCCAACTCAACTCCAGGAGCATCTACGCTGCTGAAAGAATTCTAGTGAATGCGAGTTCATTCAGTTGTGGTTCCATAGTAACTGAACTCCCAACAGCACTATATCACCGTTTTTCTCCAAAAATCCAACTCTGCCTAGAAGAACTGAAAAACTTAGAAGGCAAGATATGTCATATGTATGCACCACTTGGAAATGGCATATGAAAGTGTACTTGGTATAGCTCTGATGGTTTGGGATAATGAAGTCTTTAGTTGAAGTTAAGAAACAGCCAGAACGTATCTAGGAGGTGGAAGAACAGCTGTTTCTTATTTTTCATGTCCTTTTATAAAAGGAGGCTAATTCTGTGACTAACCGGGCAGGGAAACTTCAAGTTTTCTGACTTTCCTTACAGTGATACCACACTATTTGGCATTTCCTTTGCTCCCATGGAACATTAGGGTTTTTTCTGCCTTGTTTGTTTGGGCAGCTGGCTGTGGCTGTGTGCTAATTTGGTGCAATAAATACAGCTTCTGCTTCTAGAAGCTACAAACAGATACCTGTAAGTTACCACTGCCTTCACAGCAGGTGCTGTGATGGATTACTTTCCACAAACTAATTGATATTCATGAAAGGTGTGGGACTCCTAGTACTCCTAGTGTAAACATTGCGTGTTGTGGAGACACATGAAGAGCAGAACCATTAAACAAGTCTGATGTTTCTAAGAAAGCAAGTTAAAAATCAGAATAATATTTCTAATAAATAACTAATCCTTCTCCAAAAAGCTGACTAGTAACAAACACAACTTGAATCCAAAGAAAAGTAGTTTACTAGAAGTTTTCCTGAAATGGAAAGAAAGACTTTGTCTAGTGATATGCATTTAAAAATAGCCATAGATCCAAACCATTTGGAGACTTGTGAACGGCCATCATGCAAAGGAAGGTAGGTCCTTTGTAAGAACTCACTCTCTGGTCCACCTCAGAGAACACAGACTGAGTCAGAACTTGCCTTTGCACAAAAAGCACAACAGCCTAGTCAACCAGCTTTTTGAAACAAATGCAACACCAGTCCACAAAACACTTTAATACCTTCCTGCTAAGAGCCTTTAAAAATGTCAGCTGTTTGCTGTATGTATTTTGCCCTGTGAATAATGACATACATTTCATTCGCTGCAAATCACAGTTTGAATTTTCACAAAAGGCAAATTAGCACCTTAGATGCAGAGATCTCTTCTTATAAACAAACAAACAAAAAAAAAAGAGAGAGAGACTGGGAAAAATAAATTTCCTCTAGGTCTGTTAAAATAATTGCATTTTCCTAGTTTGGTTACTGCAAATTCCAGTCTTTGATCATCCTGTATAACCTAAAACAAATACTCAAATGCTAGGAAAGCAAACAAACTGCAAGAAATGTCAGTGAGCAGAGGTGAACACAGTGAACAACTGTAGGAAAAATGCCATTCCAACTCTCCAACTTCATTTAACCTCCGCTGTTACAGCAGAGGTGAAGCGGTGTGTCCATATTTGAAGTTCCAGGGGTTAAACTGAAGATCCAGTTTAAGTTGCTGTAGTTGGATTGGTGCAAAAGCCTATCTAGTTGCTGTAACTGGATCTCAAATCCACACATAATTTTTACTGGACATGGCTTACGAACTGGTTTGAGCTAAACTGAAATACGTATCCTGTATGTATAGGTTCTGTACCACTGTAACAGTGAGTTTAAATTTCCCGGGGAGAGCTTACAAGTGCAGGAAAGTCTTCTGACTTGGTATGAAGTGCTTATGTGTAGAAAAGTAATTAAGTTCCATTCCTCCCTCTCCTCCTTCCACCTCCTTCTTGTCCAACAGATGAGCAGTCTTGAGTTGACTCCTGAAGTGCTGCATTTAATATTCCACTATATTCATGTGAAATGAAACAAAAGGACAGTTTGCATTACTATGTTGCTGTTCACAACCTGGAGCGAGGCGCTGCAATTTTACTAAAACTCAAATATAATGCGAGTAGCAATATAAATGGAATATCAGAGGTATAAACATTCTCTGCCTTACAGGCATGCAAACTGGGAGTAGCTCTGTTAAAGCCAGTCAGGTTTCACCAGTACCCTGTCTTTTTCTCAGGATAAGTGAGAAAATCTGGAGCGCCCCACTCTTACAGGCAGTATAGAATAACATGCTTGGATACTCAGTGTCTTTACTAAATGGTCACCTCTGCATGCAGGAGGGATTCAGAGAGGAAAACAGCTAATCCAAGGTATAAGGTAACATCTTGATTTTGTCAGGTTTATCTCTGTTTTTTTCTTGAAATGCTCCCTTTTTTATCTTTCTGACCTTTGAACACTACCAAAAGCACCGTCTGGTGATAAGGTACCTTGCAACACTTTCCTGCTGATGCTTGTATTGGAGTTCATTTACACACATCATGAAATTTATCATCGTCATCACTGCTAGATCAACGATATCACTGAAACTGCCTAAAAATCTTTTTGTTTGCAGAGGATGGGGGGAAAAACCAACTAAGCTGAACCTTAACTATAGCTATTAAAGTTTAAAAGTTAAGATAGTGTGAGGTTTACCAGGCAGAGGGTATCTCCACTCCGTCAGTGAAAAGAGGAAAAAAAATTGTAACTGATTTATTGAGTGCCTTTTGGAAGATTGATTTTTATCTGATAAAGGAGCTTCAAGGACGGTGTATGTAAAGGCAGCACAGAGATTTCAATTACACTCACCCATATCTTTAAAAATAATTATTGTGATAATCACATTCTCTTATCTGTTTTATTTTGACTGAATTGGCCGTAAAAATAGTTTTAAGCGTTGTGGTAAGAAATGGAAAGAGCCAGCCACTAGATGGCATTTTTAGGCAGCTTTTACAGCTGTGCAGCTTCAGTCCCTGTCCTGGATGTAAGGCCTGGCCTTCTCTCCGCCCTGACAACTGTGACCCTACTCCGAGCTAAGCCAAGTCTTGCTGCAGCAGCTAGATTCAACTGCTGGTTTTCCTTCAACATTGTTTGTAGAAGATAAGGACAGCACATGTTTTAGAATTTGAATGAGCTTGATGGAGGAGGTTTGCTGCGTAAGGCTTGTGTGCAGAGAAAGACGGTTCAGAAAGACGACAGAGAAAATGAAGTTTCTGCAAATCCTCAAAAAGTACTGATGCTCAGCATGGGTATTTGGCCCTGTGAATTGCCTTTGCTGGGGACATCTATAATAGAGGCACTAGCTAGAATACTGGTAGGAGTTCAGGCAAACTGGTAACAGTGGCTCAATACCTATGGTCTTATAAAATACTGCACTTCAAACTGATGGTCGTGCCTGTATATGCAAGCACCGAAATGTAGCTCAGATCAAAGGTGAAATTATTAAATAAGGGAAGTTTGTACTGTTATAGTTAATATCTTCTGAGGGTCTCAGAGCATATTATAAATATAGTACACAGTCCTTGGGTTTGATTATACTCATCTCGTGGACAACAACATAAAGTAACGGTAAAAGAAATAAAAGGTTCTTGCTACAAGGCTCTCAAGTTAACTGTGTTTCAACCAATATGTTAACAAGTCAAGAACCTATTATAAGGAATACAAATAAATATAGTTCCATGTACCCCAGAATATTATTACAGGAGAACTTTACTAAATGAGAAAGAATCATCACTAAAGTTCTTTGTACTGCCCTTTCTGAAAATAACAGATTGTTCCCCACCCAAGGACTTAAAAGCACCGGTCAGTTTTATTGTTATTTTTGCTATGTTTTCCTGGTGGACTATATTTTCAGTTACAGAGAAAAGACAGTACTGCAAAGCTTAAATTAACTGAACACTATACCTTCATCATACTGATTGCATTATTCATTGAATATACAGTAAAATTTACTATTTCATGTAATATTTTATATTTCTTCTTCAAGTTTGCTTTTATAATCTCAAAATACATGAAGTACATTCAATGCTAGAATGTAGTTTATAAGTTTAAAACCATATAGAAATTTAAACCTTGTAGTTTTATATTGGATGACCATGGTTCCAAGAAACAATAGAGAATATAAAAACTTCCTTTCATATTTTGCTTCACCATGGTAAAAATAGATCATGTTCTTTAATCCAACAACTGAAAAACCATAAATAAGGTGAAATTTATTTCTGAAGGAAGGTATAGTTCAATTCCTTTCAGAAACTGAATACCTTGGCGGATTCAGCATTTAAAGCTCTTTACAATAACCTTGTGAACTAAACATTATCCTTCTGTTGCTCATGAATAAACCACCCTTAAAGAAGCTTAAGTACTGTGTTCAAGGTTACAGAATGGACACATTGTATGGGTAAATAAGATTTTAATTTTTTTAGCCTGGGTGGTTGTAGCTGGGGAAAAACTGAACAACGCTTTGGTATACAAGCCCTCTTTGCCTTTTGCAAAACACTGAGTGAGCAGGAATCTACCTAGAATGAGAGAAAATACTGAAAATACTGATCAGTGACCAGCTCTGTGACAGTGGGTACCAACAGCAATACAGCAGCGCTTTGGTAGCTTGAGTAAGCTATGTATGGTAAGTAATACTGGTTAAATTCTGATCAGGAAAGTATTTTAATTTACCCCTAAAAAAATGTATTTGGGCTATCAAAAACATACATTTCTTTTGAAACACTTAACATTTTAAAATTAGTCTCTTCATATAGGTTTTAGTGTTAACAGGGACATATGATTCATGATAAGAATAATTTAACTCTACTGGGGAAGAAGTCATTCAAGATGCACAAACTGTATCAGCATTTGAATGAAAGGATTAAGCTGAAGGAGAAACTGTTAGTTCCAAAAGATGGGAAGAATTATGATATAGACTAAAACCAATTTTTAAACAGAGGTAGGATTTTAGAATGGGGAAAAAAAAAAACAAAAACAAAAAACAAAAACCAGAATTACCTGTACTTAAATTATTCTACTATAGCATAATGGAAGTTTCTATGAAATGAAGGTAAAAAAATCAAAGCATTCCTTGATCTGAAATAGATGCATCATTTGAAGATCTTAAGCAGCATTTTTGTTAATGAAATTCCAAGAAAAACAGTGCTGTAAGTAGGGAGAGGTGAGTCTATTCAAAATAAAGGATGAAGAGACACACACTTGATTTTAAATTCTCATTTATTTGTCAAAGAAATTAAGATACATTAAATAGATTTTCTGCAATACCAGTTTGTATTACTAGTAAAGTTACATTCATAATAGGTAAAACCATTGCATTTTGTAATGATTGTTTCCTTTAGCATCTGCTGTATCAGAATCTCACATCTCAAACAACACAGAATTAGCCCTCACAACATTTCTGTGAGGTAGGTCAGGGTTACGCTCATTTTATGAGAGGAAACTGAGGAATGGATAGTTTTAGGTCAGATTACCAGAAAAACCGTAGAAAAGCTGTGTCTAGAATTCTAGTCTTCCATTCCTTGTACAGTGCTTCACATCTAGTGTCTTTCTCCCTTTCTGAAAAAGGAGAACTGCCCATAGTAGCTGTTCTTCCCACCCACCCCACCCCCAGCTTTTCTTTACATTGTACATCTTTGATTTCTCCATTTAAGCTGATGAAAATTGATAAACACCAGCAATTTCTATCTGAACTATACAGATAAAGTAGAACATTTGAACCCAGAACTAAGGTAGCTGAAAATACCCTGACTGCAGGTAGATACAGGTAATATCACCGTATTTAGTACCAGAGACACGAGCCTGAGTTTTGTCACTCAGCTGCAGAAGCAGTAATACTAGCACATGGATTTTCTAAAGCAACTTTCTTTTCAAGAGGTAAAAGGCCTCAGGACTGATGAAACCGTGTATCTGCAGGGGGTATCCCTCACAGACTGCCGTAGGGAGGGGATGATTGGTGCAGCAAAGCACACTCAGTGTAGTCAAGGTCTAGCCATGTTACATCCCTCAAACAGATATCTACTTTTTTTTAGGACAGACAACAAAGGAGGTCGTATTGCAGAGCAAATCACTTAATTGAGGTAGAATTTGAACAATTGAGAACCACAGCACACATACCTGAATTGCTATGGATGTTCTTTTCAACAAAACTGACAAGGGCATTATAGTTCTGTATGCTGCATGGGCTAAAAGAACATGTCTGAACAACACGGTGCAATAAAATGACCTGCTTTTAAACACAGCATTTACATTGCTATTTAAATTACTTATAAAATAGAATCTTAGAACAGTAACCTTAGAATATATGTCTGTAGTTTTCATACCAGTGCCTACTTGAGGCAAGAAAATAACTTTTCATGTGTACTGTGTGTATCAACAGACAGCAAGAATACAATGAAAGCAATCTTTAAATCAGACAGAGCTCAGCAAATGCCAACAAGAGATCGGTAAGGAAAAATTAAGTCCAAAGTGTCCCAAATTCTTGACTACCATTTTATCATGTATCACGTGAGACAATTAGAAGTTGTGGCCATCAGTACTAGTAGATCACTACATAATTTCCCATTTTATATTAAGTGGGATTTTGATTTTATCTTAATTTTTAGAGTTACATGCCTTGGAGAACACTCTAGTTTACTTAACTATCCCTTATGTTAAAAAGCACTAGTTAAAAAGATCCCATTTCTCAAAAGAATGAGCAATTAAAAAAATACAAAATCAGAAGATTGTCCCCCTCCAAGCAGAGTATTCATGGAAATGGCTATCATCTATCAGTTCCATGAGTGATCTGATGACCAGAGTTTCTGTTTATAGTATCTCAGATGTGGAAGCTCTTGGATCTTAGGGCCGTTATCATTTTTCTTCAGGCCTTGAAGGAAGCTTGGACTATTCGCCCCTTAAGAGGCTGAGGGGGGCGAAAATTATTCACCATTTGGATCCTCTGGTCTTCCTCACTGGTGAAGAGGAGCATGCGGAATTTCTCCAGCTGTAAATTCAGGTGAAAACTTACTGCTTAAGAGAACAATCAATACTAAAAAAGGGCCAAAAGGAAGTATTCAATACATTTTAATCTGTTAATAGAACAGGTTCAAGCAAAGATCCTAGAAATCATTAACAGAAAAATACAGAAACCTGATTATTGAAAAGGCTTATTATTATTCACAGGTTAATGGCCTTTTGACTTAGCCCCATTGCAAGTCAGAACAGTCACTGGCTGTTTATCCAGTGCTGAATCCTACAAGAACTGAAGGAGTATCAAAAGTTTACCTGTTTCTCAGAAATTCTGATGGGTTCTTTCAGCACTATCCATGTTACGCTCTCATTAAGGGGTGGTGTTGTCAAAGAACCAAGGTATGTCCAATAATCTAGACTCAAAGGCAGGAGACATTTGGGGTTGAAGTTTCTGAATTGAGCTTTTGTTCCCTGTGGGCGAAAAAAAAAACCAACTTGAAATGTATCTTTTTACTTCTAATTGTAAGTTAAAAAAACTTTGAAAGAGAAAAAAATGCTAAAATAGTATTAAAAAGTAGGGCAAAGGGAAAAGTCTTTAAAGGTTTAGCTGCCTTATAAGAACTGTTATCCAAGAGTAGCATGGCAAATGTGATGTCTGCTGCTGGCTTCCTGCACTTTGAGTTCTTGCCCCATTGCCTCTACCAAAGTTCAGTTCTTGTCACAAAAGATCTAAAAATAACGCAGGAAGTGTATTCTGTATACAGTGTTCAGTGCACGCTACAGATAATATGGAGAATTCCTTGTCTCATTGCTTGCTGTTTTCTATTCTTCCCATCTATTTCAGTAGAAAACTTAAACTATTGAAAACTTGGCCTCAAACAGTTATTGTCTGCTAGGACAAATACTGGCTTTGAAGAAACCAAGTGTTCAAGTCTAAAATTACAGGAACGTGAATCAACCGAGACCAGTAGAAACAGAAGGAGGTGCTGTCTGCGGTAGTGATTGCCTTATGGTGCAAGACTTTTCAGCCTGTAAGAGTATCTGAAAGGTACTTAGTCGCTCAGAAAACAGTCTAATTGTCTGTAAAATTGCTTACAAGGAACAGAATGAGCAGCGTATCCCCAGTGGCAAACCTGCAGACCTTCTATCACTACAACTAAGGGATAACCATTTCTTTCCTGCAAGTGGAAGAAATCACTTAGATATCGAAGTGTCATTTAGTGTGTCTGCAGCCTACATACTGCTGTGTAACTGCCTTCTTTTCCCATCTTTCACAAGCCTATACTGAGGAGTGAGAAATAAAATGCCCACTCAGGTATTAGATACGCTTTATTTTGCATATTAGTACTTGTGCATGCTCTAGAATACATTAACTTCATGTAAATCCAGAAAGGGCAACATTTGCAGTGGTCCAATGAGTCTGCACTTGAGAAAGTACAGCAGGTATCAATGTCCAGCAAAGCTCTTTGATACATCTGGTAAAAGACAACCTTGAGGCATCACTGTAAGAAGAAACTAGCTCAGGACTTCATTAAGATTGTCCCCTGACAGAGCTTTGCAGCAGAAGATGGTCAGCCAGCTTTGGTTTGTTCAAGGCTATGCTCAATGGGAAAGGGTCATGAGCCTGCAGGGTCATGGAGCTTTTGATTTTAGGTACTCTGGGCAAAGCAGAAACTCTGAATGGCCAGTGTGGTCAGCACAGCCTTGGGAGGCACCTGGAATTGGACAAGTAAGATGGACCTTGGAGGGGAAGAGGAGAATACAAGTACAGCAATGTTCTAATGACAGGAGGATTTGTAGTGGGTGATTTTCCATTTTTGTCTCAAACTTGTACATGAGCTTGTTTTTTAAAGGATATCCCAGATACAATTAAAAAGAGTTAAGCTCTTTAACTTACTTTAAATTTTACCATGTACAAAGCATCAGTCAGCCTGTTCATACTGGCAAGTTCTTTCCCAATCTAAAACAATGGAGCAGACAGGTTAAATAAGAATGACAATAATTACGACTTGAATAGCTGTTTCCTTATCTGAATCTCAACATTCCTACTGAAGTAAGTTTAACAGCAATTTGCAGTGAGTTACTGCTTCCAACAAGTCATCTGTTTTCCTTAAGCACATCTTAAATATGTGGCTTGATTCTCCAACACTTGACAGCATTTTCATCATGTAAACATGCTATTTTTATGATTCTTACCTCCAAGAAAACAGCAACTACTGCCAAGCCATCTGGAGCTGCTGCTGCTTCTCCAAATGTTGCATATTTTCTGGCATTCCAGTGAACTAAGTGGAGCTTTAAGGAAAAATAAATAAGAATTAAACAGATTAGTGATAGGAGATATGGACAAAGGTGGTTTCATGTTAACAGGCACTAACAGCCATTCATAACAGAATGTAGGTTTTGTTCTAAAAGATCTTTGGAAAGATGAGCAAATTCAGTTTTGGACCAGTTCATAAGCACGGGCAGACACCACACAGTTTTCATGTATCAGCCTGCATTGGGTTTGTGTGGCTGTGTGGAGGGCTGTGTTCGCGGGGGCACAGGGTGGCTTCTGTGGGAAGGTGCCAGCAGCTTCCCCCGTGCCCGATGGAGCCGATGCCAGCCGGCTCCCAGCCGGACCCGCTGCTGGCCAAGGCCGAGCCCGGCAGCGACGCTGGCAGCGCCTCTGGGATAACGGGTTTCAAAAGGGGGAAAGTTCCTGCGCAAGAGCAGCTGCAGGGGGAGAGGGGAGGGAGCCCGTGGGAGAGCAACAGCCCTGCAGCCCCCCAGGCCAGGGCAGGAGGGGGCCGGGGGGGCTCCAGGCGCCGGAGGCCGTGGGGAAGCCCCCGGCGAGGCAGGCTGTGCCCCCAGCCCCGGGGGGTAACGGGGAGCAGACCCCCACCCGCAGCCCCTGGGACCCCAGGCCGGGGCAGGGGCAGCGTGTGAGGGGCAGGAGCGGCAGCGACAGCGTGTGCGGGACTGACCCCAGCCCCGTTCCCCGTCCCCCTGCCCCGCTGCGGGGAGGAGGGAGAGACATCGGGAGCCAAGCTGAGCCTGGGGAGGGGGGAGGGGAGGGGGGAAGCTGTTCTTAACACTCGGGTTAGTTCTCGTTACCCTGATCCCGTTTGATTGGTAACAAATTCAGCTGATCTCCCCGAGTCGAGTCCGTTCTGCCCGTGCCGCTGTGTGGCGAGTGATCTCCCTGCCCTTGCCTCCATCCATGGGCTTTTTGGCACATTTTGTCTCCCCTGTCCAGTTGAAGAGCAGGGTGACAGAGCAGCTTTGGTGAGCAGCTGGCCCCCACCAGGCTCAGCCCACCGCACAGCCTTAATTTGAAACAAATTGGGCATTAACCCACGACCTAACTTCCCTAGCAGCATCCCATGCAGCACTATGCTCCAGCACGCGCTGGATGCTATGCTACTGCAGTATTTGGGATAGACTGTGCTGTGAAAGGCCTGAGCCTTGTCCGAGCTCTGCAGAACTTCCTCGGGAGCCCCCAGATGAAGCCATTTCTAAACTGTGGATGGCACCAGCTCATTAAAGTCTGTGCTGACCTAACCATGGTGGGTAAGCAATCAGAATCCTTACTGGCATCCAGTCCCCGCTGCAGATGAGGTCATTTGTCAACATCATTTGCATGAATTAATCCCACCAGTAAAAACACGTCATTACCTCACAGGGAAAAGATTTGCCATCAACTGTATGCTCTGATCCCTCGCTGTGCTTAGTCCCCCAGTGAAAGTGAAACTGCTTTAGGCGGAATGGATTCTCAAAGGGACCACCGCTGATAGCTAGGCAAGGGGAAAAAAAGAAATAAATAAGAAGAAAAGAGGGAAAAGCTTAAGTGTTCCAGCTTTTTAGCTTCCTGTTAGTAAAACTAACCGCTGTTGGCCCAACAGTGAAGAAAAGCCAGCAGCCTCTCCCAGTTGCCAACGTGAAAGAGATGCATCATCCAAACATTTAGAAGGGTTGGATTTCTTCATGAGAAGCACCTGAATTCATGTAAAAATATAAGTTAAAAACATTGAGTGGCTACTTGTACAGAATTTTGTAGCTTTTTTGAAGGAGAATTTGACATATGAAGATGTGGTAGCCATTGTTAGAGTTATACTTTTCCTATTAAACACAATAAATCCATGTTGAATATTAAAAAATATCACAATTTGAAACTTGTGTACCTAAAATACTTTTGACAGTGCTACTTGAGATTTTGTGAGAAAGAATGTAGATACCTTCAACATCAGGTAGACACTACAGCTAAGTATTTCCTCTTTAGTGTATCTCTACTTCCAGTGGAGGTTATCTATATTCTGTTTCCTCCAAATACCTGATCCTATAAAAAAGGTAATATAATAGCTTGTACTTTACATGACACCATTCAGAATCTGAAATCACCTTATAAAGGTGAGGAAATGCTACAGAGAACTTCATACATCATTTAGAAATAACACCTAAGAACAGATGAATGTTTAAGATGCCACCTATAAAAGATACTTTATCAACACCACCAGTAATTCTTCTGTACTTTTATATGGCACTAAATCAAATAAATTCTGCTCAGACATGAAAACCTGATAAAATTCTTATAGTAAGAGAATTAAAATTACATTTAGTATCTGTAAAGCACTTATCCTCTGTGTAGTCCGTAACATTTTATTTAAGAGAATTAAAGCTGGGACTGACAGTGCTACCACAGATGGCCTTTACACAGGAAACTTGCCATGCCAAAGCAAAGGTTTTAGTATTAATTAAGAATATAACTATCTCCTAGTATGTTCTTCTGAACTTAGCAATGGAATGCAACACCTGTCTCAAATATTATTTCAAGAAATCTAGCTATCGTGGGCTACTGTCAAAATTCTGTTATGCCATTTATGCAGAGCTGTGAGTCACTAGCTCTGTTTCAACACAACTAAAGACACTTTAAACCATGTTTTCCACTGCTAGCAGTCATCTTCCTTGAAAGTGTTATTAAAACAAGGCATGTGCTTTGTGTAGAAAGGGGATAGATCTCCATTCCTGCAAGTGCTCTGAGCCCATCTCTCTCAATACAGAGTAATAGATGATGATCTTAAACTTCTGAAGCTGAATAAAAGTTCACTGTTACATAGATACAGTTCAGCTTAGAATTGTGCAGAAGTAGTTAGCAAGTTAAGAAAATACCTGCAGGTATATTTTACAAATATTCTTTGTAGGGTGGCATGCTTAATGGATCTGTGTAGTAAGATTTTGGAAAATACATATCCAGCCTTCTTTTCAAATCTGGTTAAGATGCTTGAAAACCTGAACTGTTCAGTTGGGCAGTTTTAAATTCATTCCAGAAGAGAAATTGTAAAATGAAATGGCTAGAATTTTAGCCCCCAGCCCTTATTTCAAAGGGTTACCAGCACAGACAAGTCACTTCACAGAACAAGTAACTTGTTTTGACTACCTAGGACAGATATCCTGTTTAGCTAGAATCAATAAACACACATAAACGGAAGATGAAATCATCTGATAGCTTTGAAAATTGTTCAGAGGGGGTTTTTAAATGCACTCTTTCCATTTATCAGTTACTTTACCATATCTATTTGAATGTTCTGACCCTACACCCCAGACATAGAAGCATAGAAGTAGAATTAACAGAAGTAATCAATCACTTAAAGCATTAGTATTCTTTGCCAAGGACTAAGAGGCAAGAAAAATAAACAGCTGCAGATAGTCCAACATCCACAAGCTGCTACCAACTCAGAACTAGCTGAAGATTCTATAATTTCGGAAAAAACTGAACCGCTATGAGGCAGGGAGGAGAGAAGAAAATGATGCAAGGTAACAGTGACTGCTCCAGGTACAACTTGGTGTAGTGACTATGATTATGACGATTATGCTGTATGACCTAATCTCCGCTAATCCTCTTCTCTTCCCTACCCCTGTGGATGGAAACTGGGCAGTGAGCCAGAGAGAACTGGCATAGTGTGTTAGCATCTTTGATTTGGATGATCATGGAAACGGGCAGTAAGGAGCGTACATACCTCCTCTGCAGGCTGGATGTGGTCTAGAAGTGCTGGAGAGATGCATGGATGCCCTGTCTAGCAAACTGACAATCCCAATTGAAAAGGGAAGCACTGCAAGCAAACTTCTGATTGTCCCCGATGCAAAGGCTTTTCCTAACAGAGAAACACTGTTCTGCTGTGCAGCGCTGCCACGCTAGAGACTCTACTGAAGACAGGAAACGCGAGGCTCAATTATGCATCATATAGTGTACAGCATGTACTTAATTGTTTCCCCTCACTAAGTCACAAAATGGTATTCTGAGTTAGTTGGCTGTGTGTTAGTCTCACCTGCCTTGTCATCAGTATCTTCAAACTCAACCATAACTGAATGGCCGTTGTTGGAGATGCTGAGAGACGTACATGAGTCATAGGAGATAATAAGTGGCTTCAGCTTAGGGTCATAAACTGCTTTTGCAGGAACTATGTCAATAGGTGATTGGCGGTTCCCTTGGGCAACAGGATAAGATTTGTGCCACTCTGAAGGTCCTTCAAAAAGAAAGAAAGGAAAGCACCATTATTTTCTTCCTACTATACCCAAAATAATCATTACAGGTTTTCATGAGGCTTGGAGTAAAGCTTGCTGAGCAGGAGTGGCTTGAAATATTTGGTATCTGAGAATTTCATTTAAATTCTATGCTGGTGTGTTTTTATTAGCACAGACAGGCTGCAACAAGATGGGGGGGGGATTCAAATGTCTTGTACGAAACACTGAGGGAAGCACAGCACATCAACAGACTGCTGTATCCGCAGTTACTTGTGCCACTGATTTTCTGCAGAGTTTGAAATTACATTGCAAAGGTATCTGAAGACCTTCCAAGGTGGGTGCAGTGTGAACATACTTGCATGCACACATACACTCCCCCAAAGAAACAGCATTTAATTCTTCCTGGGGAAGATGGTGTAAAAGCTCCAGTGATTCAAATTAGATGCAGATGACTCAATCTCTTAGATACTGACTATGCAGTTATTTTTAAAACCATTTTATGATTGCAGTAAATCTTTGAGGCAGCTTCATTCTTCACTCATGCCCATTATGGTATCTCTACCCTGAGCAAAGGGTACAGTGCAGTAATTAACATTTTTGGACTTCCTGACCTCAACGGAGTGGGGAGAAAGGCCAATTTAATAGCACAGCTCTCTGCTGCCAGAGTTGGAACATTGTCATGCTGCTTGAGATAACAAAACCTTATCTGCATCAAAGAATTACTTATTCTTATGACTTCTTTTTCTACTTTGGTATGGTGGTGCAAGAAGCAATTAAATTCTTCTACTACTTACGTTGATGAATTATTAACAGCAACAATTTTACTTTAAGATTCCCAACAAGCACATTTCTAATTGTAGCATTCTCACATACTTTGACAAATGGAAACTTTGTTAATCAAGCACAGGTATTTACCCTCCTTGAGTTTATGTAACAAAACAGTCATCTATTATACTCTTTCCTTTGGAATTTTCTGAAAAGCTAAGCTTATAAAAGAATATCTTCTCTCAGCCTGCCTATAAAGCAGATTTAGGATGTAAATGCTGTTACACAAGCTTAGGCAATATAATTTGTCTTACAAGCTCTGTAAGAGTATACATGGCTTTGTTACTACTACCTATATGCCCAAATGCGTCACTATCTGCTAGCACTAGCCAGCTTCACTTAGCATTCAAGTTGCTGTTAATGGAGCGACTGGCTCCTGAAGGTTACGCAAAATACTTGTTGGACACTCAGGAGCTAAAATAACTGCTGTCAAAAGAGAGAGGCTCCTGAAAGTTATGCAAAAGACAGTCTTATTGGGCAAGACAAGTCACTCATCCAGCCTTCCCTGTAAAGGATACAGGTACTATAGAACACTGTTGTAGGAATCTTTCAGTAGCTTCACATATCCTCTCGCTCTGTGACACACATTCTTGGAGGTGGGAAGCCAAGGAGGATGACTAAATTAAAAACTGTCAAATCACAAAGCATAAGTTGTTCTGTAAGAGGTCTCTGATACTGATCTGTACAATTTATTGATGTTCTAGAAATATGCAGCATATAACTTATTTTATTCACTTCTATGGAAGCCTAGATATCACATTTCAACTGCTACACAGGATCAGAAGATGTATTACTGCTCTGCTAAATCTTTGCTTTAAAGAATTGCTTCTGGCGAGACAGACACAGTTAATCCTTTTCGTAACAGCTTTTTGGAAGAGGACCCATCTGTATTATCTGCAGCCTGAAAAAAACCCCTCTCAGTACTGCTTCCCTCAGTCCAGGAACATTGATTGCGACAACGAAAGGCAGCAGCCGTAAGTTTGTGCATCTTTTGGTGCCACTTTCTGGGTGCTATTTATTATCAGTAAAGTAATTAATTACCTGCTATATATATATAT
The DNA here is from genome assembly GCF_015220075.1 of Falco rusticolus. Lineage (NCBI taxonomy): Eukaryota > Metazoa > Chordata > Aves > Falconiformes > Falconidae > Falco > Falco rusticolus. The sequence goes on along the minus strand of NC_051201.1, from coordinate 10,496,610 downwards.
ATATTTGATGCTTGCAGACATCAAAACGCAGGCAGCTCTGCAGGGCTCAGACAACAGTTCTAGAAAGAAAATGAGTGGGGGAAGACAGAGAGATGCAGCACGGAAATGCTATAACCTACCGTCATCCTGCCCATATCCCCAACTGTGGTGGCCAGTCATTATAGGGGAGCTGCACCCTGCTTTGCTCTCAGCTCTTTGATCAGGGCACTGCTGCTTACCTGCATTTATAATGGCTCACCGTGGGATCGGGTCAGCCCCTTAAAGATACAGAGCAACCAAAGCAATTCCCGCAGGACAGGGAACGCACCCGCGCTCCTCCTGCTCCCAGCTTTGCTGCTGCTGCTGCTCACTGATTGCTAATTCAGCACAGGAGAAGGAAAATGTAAAACTGAGAAAACTGAAGTCCCAGGACTTAGACAGGAACCAGGACTGTCCAGGTGGCATGTGGATCAAATTTAGGAAAAAGTAGTATTACTTTGCCATTCTGCATCACAAGGAAGCAAGAGCTGTAACCTGCTCTGAGCACCAGGGCACAGTGATGTGTGCAGATTGCAGCGGGAACTGCCCTTCTGGCTTCTGTGTGCTGCAGGGAGAAACATCGCTGCCTCTTCTCTTAAACACTCCCTCCAGCTGCAAAAAATGAATATTTCGACCTCATTTGTAATTCAGACTTCAGAATCAGTGCTTTGATGAGATGGAGAACATTCTCACCTCAGAAAAAAATGACCTGTGCTACTTTTAAACAAGGTAAAAGTCACATCAATTAAGGATAAATTAGTAATCAGATATTTTTTCTTTTTAACTCTAAAGAAACTTTTTAAAAAGGCAAGAATAAAAGTGTGGTGATATTAGGGAACAGAACACAGCAGACTCTAGAGAAAGGAGCAGGTCTGTGAAGCTTCAGTTACCCGCTATGATCCAGTAGTTGCCTGCACCCTGCTAAACCCATGAAGGGGCTGCAACGAGATACCCTGTCTGCAGCTGTAAAATGCCTTAAGATATCTTTGTGGCAAGAAATATAGCTCCTTGGTAGTAATTTTGTTAGATCTGAGGAAGTGCTCTCTGTCAAGACTACATTTTATAAACATATTGATTTTTGTGAAGTCAATAGCACACAGAAATAGGGATTCGGCTATTATGCAATCAAGAAAATGGAAGAAAAAAAATCAATGAAAGCATTTTATGCAACTTTTCTGTTGTGGTACTGCCTTGTAAGAATTTATTTCCTTTTCCAGGAGGTTTCCACAGGAGTCAGCTATAAAACCTTTGGGATTCACTGATACAAGCTAAATCACTCAATAAGGGAAGAGACTGCTGTAAAGGTGCCCACAGAACAGCTCTGCAATGACTTACTCAGGTCAACTTCTCAATTTATTTCTGTTAAACTACTGTGAACTACTCAGGTGCCTGCACAGGCGTGACACGGGCACAGGCACTGGCACTGTGGGTATGTCTGGGGCAGTCAGCACACACAGGTCCTCGTGGTGACCCCAACACTGGCAGGAGGACAGCAGCACTGCCATCGGGTTACAGTACTTTGCTGTTTAGTAGGACAAAGGAGCTGCAAGAGGTGGTGATGCTTTGGTTCTTATTCTTGCATGCCTCTGTGCTGTGTTTGTAGGCAGGGAAGCCAGATGCGAAGAGAGTCAGTCAGATGCAAACAGTCAGAAAAGCTGTTCTAGACCGTGGGGAAAAGTACCAAAAAATGCCAACTTCCCAGTGAAAAGAAGAAATGGAAGAGGAGCTGCGTATGTTAAAAAAGCAGACTATAGACTGGGGGAAACTGTCTGCAAGACAGAAAGTACTGAGCAACTATTTTCAAGAGAAACTTGAAAACTGAGCCTCAGATCTTGCTGGCAGGGCACAGTGCCATTGAAGTGGCCCGACGCCTACAGGCATTTGACACCGTTCACCACTTCAGCTTTTATCTTCTCACGTTCAAAAACACATAGATGTCTGCATAGGTGGACTGCAAAGGCAGGGCACAGGGAGAACTCCCAGGCAACAAAAAACGTGCTGAGGACATGGCAGGAAAAGGGAGAATGACAGTAGCTGAGAGGAAGGGAAAAAATATCTTGAATAAGATGTTACCTATAAAGGATAGCCAGTGTGTATGTGACAGTTTAATGTGCTCCCCCATCCAAGCAGCCTTCTTTCTTTTTGAGGAAAATACTCAGTTTTCCTTAAAGCTAGGATACCACCGCTGCTTGTACAAATACCACATTATTCTGTAACTCTGATGCTTCTTGATACTGGCTGCCTCTAAGAATGGATTTTCACTGATTTTGTCCTCAAATTGTCATTTATTACTACAAAAGTTGCAGTAATAATCTAATTCTCCTCACAATTTTACTAGCTTGAATGGAGGATAATTACATCACACTCATGAACTTTTATGGAAGTGAGAAAAACAGAGTGGTAGGTGCTTAAAGGATGGATTTCTCCAATGCTGAGGCTGAGCTAAAAGTGATGTATTCATGATTTCCAGAAATTCTCACAGGCTTTGACTACATCTCAAAAGTGTCTACTTAGCAGTGAATCAGAGGAAGGCACAACCCCATCAACTACAGTGAAATGTTTCAAGCTACCTTAAAGAATAATTCTGTCTTCCCCAGCTTTCATACTCAGAGTTTTATTCCCCTCTGACAGCAATGATGAGTGAACAGAGCAGCAGCCTAGGACACATACATGGGTTCTCCTGGCCCGTCACCGTGCTGTGATACTGAACTAACAACAAACACTTCAGTTTTCCCATTCCTGTATATGGAGTAATCTTCTTTATAGTTTAATTTGAGCTCCCTTTACTAAAATTGCTATATGGGAACTAACAATTATGGTTAGAAAGCTCCAAGTAAAAATTGGAATGCCAAACAGAAGCTGAACGTACTAAGCTTTGCAGGTTTGAGGAAATTGAATTTTTGGCTCTCTAAGGCAAATCACCTCTATAACACAGATCTAGAGTCATTGGGAGGTACTCGTGCAAGGAGGTGATGTCACTTGAGAATAATGCTTTCGAGATATATTACTGCGTCACCGTAGAGGGGCAAAGTTGTATTTTAGGAGATGTAAAATAAAATGAAAAAATAGTTACTTGGCATTTGGTGTATTTGCTTAAGCAACTTGCAATTATCTTTGCTGAGCATCTTTAACAATGGCAACATGCTTTTGAACGAGGTGTCATGTGCCTTCTTGCCTTCTTTAGTGTGTATGTGTCTGATGTGTCATTGCCTAGAAACAAAAGTATGGCAGAAATACAGTTTGGGTTCAGGCCTCTCACTCTAGAGCCTCTGAAGTACAATAGGTAGGAGCAGATTAAATGTTAAAACATTCATCACTCCAGAGCTTGCCTATACCTCAGGTTCTTGAAAGAGTATCTTGTTTATCCAGGCAGCTCATCTCTCTTCTTACATTGCCATTACTAACGCTGGCAGTTTCCAAAAGGGAGTTATACCAAGGTGAGATCTGTTCTTTATGTGTGCCTTAAAATAATTTATGATGAATCCAGAAACTGCACAAAAATACTTCACAAGGTAAATATAAACAGGAGGGTGTACTGCCAACACTAAGCATTAAAAAGCAGAACCGTTCCAGATTTTATTTTTCATTTTTTAGTATTTAATTTTAAAAGTGACTGCCTACACTCGTTGATGAACAATAGAAATTTCAGATTTTATATTCTCAGATTTTTCTTTGCAAACACAAAAATGTGATGACTGTATATGGAGATTCCCAGGCATCCAGTGTGACTTCAGGAGCTGAAAGTGGTAATCCTTCTCCCACAGCTGCATAGTGAGATTCGTGAGATTTCTAAGGGCAAGAACTCCACATTTATTTCCTGGGAAACTCTTTCCGGCACAAGGAGGAGAAAAGAAAATTAAAAAAAGTGTCCCCAAGTAAAGCAGAGATTGAGAAGAAAAGGACAAAAAGGATGTGCATAAAAATAACAGACAATTTTTCAAGAGAAAAAACTTGAATCAAATATGGGCCAAGAGGGCCAAAGGGAAAGAAGGAATTTATGCAGAGCATTCTTGGGAAAGCGGGGCAGAAAAAGAATGAGGTACCAAGCTCCCCAGGAGCTTCCCAGCCTTCACATGCCATTTTTTATTACTTGTCTTTGACTTTTAAAGCTATACACAGTTGGCTGGTTTATACCAGAAACAGGGACAATATTTTGGAACTATGTCTGAACTAGTAATTCTGATAATTTATGGTTTGAAACTGTGTAATTATAGCAGATAGCAAGAACAGAACTTTTGATTTTGGTAAACGGAACATTCCTACAAATACTGCAACAGTCACTGAAATTTCAAGAGAAGGAAGGATTTACTGTGACACAGCAAACACAAGGCCTGAGAAAAATGAACTTGGGAGGAGATACTGTATATGGGAAAACAAAAGAGGAAGCACTGTATTGTATTACAAGGTCATCTGCAAGGCATAAACCACTAAATTATAATTGCACTGTCGTATACTTCATTCCAGCAGATGTACAGCAAATAAAATTTACTGAAGGGAAGCACATTAAAAGGATAACAGAGTGCCCCTCTGTGGGCTAACACATCGGCAGGAGCCGTGCACACATTTCAGGACCTCTCTTTTGTTGTTGCAGCCGAGTGCCAGAGATGTTGGTTGAAACTTTTAAAGACAGGAGAGTTTTCTCTCTTTTTTTTTTTTTGTACGCATTCATAGCGCAGTCTACATTGATCCTGTCCAGAAAGATTTTCTTAACAGGAGTACATCGGCAGAGGAGAGTTCAGATTTTATTGTCTCAGTACATAGGCACCAGAGAGTTCAGATGTTACTGTCCCAGTACCAACCAGTGCCACCCGCACCCCCGCCCCGCAGAGCAGATCTAACGGGGTCTCTCTGGGAGCAGGCCCTGCAAGGGCTGCTGCCCCGGCTCGCTGTAAAATGCTTCACAGCCGCGTACCAGCGAGCGGGCTGCGGTCAGGGAAAAGGCCCATTTGGAACAGAAATTCTGGTACCGCATTTTTAGGAACACCTCCCCGAAGGAGAGCGCACCCCCCGTCCCCGTGCTGGCGGCTCCCCAGCCCCATGTGCCGCCCAAGGCCACCAGGCCCGGCCCTGCCCGCAGCGCCTTCTCCAGCCGCCACTCTCAGCTCCGCGGGGGCTGCGTGGGCCCCTCCGCGTCCCAGGGGACCGGCCAAACCCCCCGCCGCTTCCCCCGCGCCTCGGCACCGCCCGGGACCCGCAGGAGGAGCCCGGGGTCGAGCCCCGCGGCCCGGAGGTAACGCCCGGTAGCGGCCGGGGCACCTCGGCTCTGGGGCCCGGTGCCGCCGGGGGGCCGTGCTTCAACGCGCCGTGCGGGGCGCAGCCCGCCGGCACCGAGCCGCTCCCGCAAGCCGCCCGACCCCGCGGGCGCGGCCCGGCCCTGAGGCGGCGCGGGCGGTGGGAAGGGGCGGGGTGGTGCCCTGGCCCCTCACAGGCCGGCGGCCCCCAGCGCCTGGGCCTGCCCGCGCCTGCGCAGCGCCTGGCGGCAGCGGGGCCGTGCGGCAATGGCGCAGGCGGGCAGGGCCAGCCTCAAGGAGCAGCGATACGACCGGCAGCTGAGGTAGCGCGGCTGCGGCGTGCCCGGCTGTGCGGGGCTCCGCCGTCCCGGCCGGGCGGGCAGGGGTTGCCGCGGTGCCTGTCGCCGCCTGTCGCGGCAGGCCGGGCCCGGGCCCGCGGCAGCGGCTGCCTGCTGAGGCGCCGGGCCTGCGGAGCGGGGGCCCCGCCGGGCGCTGCCCTTGGCCGCCGCGGTTGCCGCCGAGCCCCGGGCCGTGCGCTGCGGCGGGGCTGGGGCTGGGGCCGGGCCGGCCGCGTGTGGGGCTCGCCGGGTCGGGGCCGGGGTCGCTCCCCCATGCTGGCGTACGCTTGACGGTGTCGGTAGCAGCTGCCGTGGATTGCGGCTTCTGTGCGGTAACTCTCTCCGCCGCGGCTGCGGCGGGTAACGTGCCCGTCCCTGTGAAATCAGGGCCGTCTGTGACCGAGCACCGACGGGTCCCGATGTCAGCTTGAATGCTATTTTATAGATGCTTTAAATACCTGACTACACTCGTTAAGAGGCATTTCCATCTGCTTGTGCGTTTCAGTGTCTTGTATTATAAATTATAAACGATACAGGAAGGCATTATTCATAAGAACAGATGAAAAAGAGAGTGTTAAGGTTTAGGACAAAACGTGCCTAAGGAGTGTTTTGACTCCTGGTGACTTTTTTAAAAGTTAAATACATGACAACAGAGCAAGGTGCGTGCATTCATATGGCGTAAAGATGGAGAGAACAAAGCGTCAGTAAAATCGGGGGGCTCGTTAGAAACTTCGAAGTTTGCCACAGTACATCTTATTAGGGAAAACTTATACTGGTTAGTACTATTCAGCTTCTGTCAACAATGAATGGAAAGTAGCACACTAGCCTCCATTTGTAATGGTTTTCATTTCTTTCTTTGTATTGACTTTATGATGTGAAATGAAATAATTTCATAATTTTGGTTTCCATCCCCATATAGATTGTGGGGTGACCACGGACAAGAAGCGTTAGAATCTGCCCATGTTTGTGTGATAAATGCAACAGCAACAGGAACCGAAATACTCAAAAACTTAGTGCTACCAGGTAAATAGATACCTCTTCTGTATTTTCGTTGTAATGTATCTGTTAACTTCATAATGCCTAGTTGTATTAATTTTTTTTTTCTCCAAGGTATTGGTTCATTTACAATTGTCGATGGGCATCAGGTTTCTGGAGAAGATGTTGGAAATAAGTAGGTTTGTTCCTGATTTCCATTACATTTTGAGAAGTAACAGGGTTTTATAAATAGTTCCATCTCTATACTTGTTAAGAAGTCCTATAAAATACTTTTAAAAGCCTGTGTTTCTCTAAGTGTTTTGTGGTTTTGGATATTGACATATGCGGCGTGCACTTTCATGTTAGCTGCTAAATTCGACGTTTTTCTTAGTTGCTGTGTTTGTACCTTACAAGTCTATGATAATGCAAGATTTTCTTGTGTTTCAGCATGGCTACATGTGTTTTCCATTATTTTGGTGATGAAGATAATTAACTTTCCATTAGTTTATCATTGTGAAAGTGTGACTGATAACCATTTATTAGCTTTCATAGCTTTGAAAGACTGCGCAGCAGGGGAAAGGATAAGAAATTCTTTACAAACCCTGTTAAAAAAAAAAGTCTACTAATTCTAGATCACTTTCTCTTACAGTTGAGGTAGATACCTACAAAATTGGTCTACTTACAGGGGTTATATGAGGGAGAAGGATATTCCATTACATGCAGAAATTAATACTGATGAGTCCTTCGTTAGTCTAGTGAAAAAAAATCTGCTGTATGATCCTGGCTTCTAGAGGAGCTTGGTGTGTCTTACTTTGAAGGTTTGTGGCTTGGGCATTGAAGAGTTTCCTTACGAACCTAATGGTGAGGAAAACACAGCAGCAGTGAGAAGAAAAGCACAGTCCCCTTTGGTTTGTTGTGCATGAGTCAACAACATATTCTGCCCTACACAGTGTAGCTTTAATGTTGTTTTTTTTCAAACCAAAATTGACATGTAGCTTTTTTTCTTGTCTCCTTTTCAGTTTCTTTCTACAAAAAAGCCATATCGGTCAGGTAAGGTGGTAATAAATGTCACTTTAGATGTATTGAAAGCATGGAAGTATTCCATAAATAGTGAAATACAGTAGTATGAGTAATGCTAAAGACATGCATGTTTAAGTTAAAGTCGATTTACTCTGATGGAGTTCCCCATGCTTACTTTTTAGTTGCTCGTGAGAAAATAAGCTCAGTTTTGGCGAGATTGCACAAAAAAAAATGAATGCAACAGGGTTAAGAAAATTTTTGGAAGGGTGAGGTGGAAGAGCATTGAGGTTGAAGGAGTAAAGATAAGAGTAGAGAGGTAAATGGAGGGCTAATCGCAAAAAGGCATGGGTGACTCCTGGAAATTCTGCAGTAAAGCTGGAAATTAATAAATAACTGTTATATAAGTTTTGTTTTTAAAATACTATTAAAAATGGTCTCAAACAAGTGCCAGCTGTTATGGGGTTTATTTTTTCTTCAGATAAGCAGGGCTTGGAATAAAAAACCCTAGCTTATGATGAAATTGTGTTGTGTTTTTTGGGGGGGAGGTGGCAGTGGAGGTGTTTGGTTTTGTTTGGGTTTTTAGTATGTAACATATATGGTACTGTTATACTGTATAAACTACATTTCAAGTGGTTAAATGTTGTTTTGATTGTTCTGAAACAGAATCGTGCCCAGAGTGCCACTGAGCTCTTGCAAGAATTGAACAATGATGTTACTGGAAACTTTGTTGAAGAGGTTTGTTTTCCTGTGTTAGTTGTATGTTTCCTGTTATGCAACGTGATAAAAGTATGAAATAATAGCTAAGTGTTGTCTTTTTAATGTTGAAATAGCTTCATGATAAAACAGCATTGGAGGAAGGAGATCTTAAGTTATCTGCAAAAAGTCAATTGATGTACTTTAAACGTTATTTTGTAACTTCATAATTGTGTAACTTTCACTTCACACTTTATGATCAATTTTGAACAGACAATGTGTATTCAGAAATTTTCAGTGTTTCCTGACAGTTTTTTTCCCCCCCCCTTACTAATTAGAGTGCAGAAGAACTTCTGGACAATGACCCTTCCTTTTTCAGTCGGTTTAACTTAGTGGTTGCAACACAACTACCAGAAAGGTAAAGAATCATCTAAAGTTTGATTTTGTTCAGTTGTAAAAGCGGGTTTCAACTGCAGGCTATTCTTGCAGGAAAACTTGGCAAAACAGAACTCTGTCACTGTGAAGGAAAATTACGGTAAATGGCATGTTTCTATATGTTAATACATAGTTTAAAATCTGTTTCAGATCCATGTGTGACTCCCAGGTGCTGTTTCAGGTGCATTTGTCTGTCACATACTTTTTTTGTAGTGAAAATTGTTTCTGGTCCAAAATCACTGTAACAAGTATTTTTCTAATGTAAAACCTATCAGATAATAGGGTATGTGATAACTTCAGATCTTTGGAAATTTATTTTATCGTTTGTATAACTCTTTCCAATTTACATGTGTATGTAATTATATTTCCCATGTAAAGTTTGTCAAGACCAGAAGTTCTGGGGGTTGTTTGGGGTTTGTTTTTTTTTTTTTTACCTCTTGCTCATGAGAGGCCTCTTGTATGCTGCCTTCCAGTAAGAGGTGCAGATCAAGAATGACAGCTCTGAGTACTGAGAAACCTGGGGGAGAAGAACATGCTTCTGTTTCACCAGACATGCTGCCTCCACAGAAGCAAGATGTTGCTGGACGGATGATTGTTAAATCTTGCTTTTCTAAGGAAGTGGCTGTTCCTCCCCTTCCTTACAGCGGAGCTGGAGATACTGTCTCTCATAGAAATAAGAGCCAACTTGTATCTTTGAGGTGTTGATTCCCTTGCAAATAAAGTGTATTTCTTATGTGTTGTTCAAAAATCTCTCATTAGAACTGCCTCTACTGGAATTTACATTTGTGCAACACACAGATCTAATTATTTTTTTCACAACTCAAAAGAAGTTTTTTGTTTGGTATTTGGAGTGAAATATAAGTAAGCAACTGGATAAACACGTTTCTGCCCTAGTGTAAGTTCACATATAAAATTATTCGTATATGCTTAGAATTATGGTAATACTAGTTCTCTCAGCTTCTTTTTCACAAATAACTCATACAAGAGTTAATGTTATAATTAACGGTTGTCCTCTTGTACATCTGGGAAAAAATTAAAATATGTTTTTCCTTACAGTACGTTGCTGCGTTTGGCTGAACTTCTCTGGAATTTTAATGTTCCTCTGCTCGTCTGCAGGACTTATGGACTGGTTGGTTATATGAGAGTCATTATTAAAGAACATACAGGTTAGAGGGTTTTCTGAAATAAACACTTTTCTAAAAGGTTTAAAGCTTCCATATGTAATGTCAGTCTGAATTTTTTTTTTCATCTTGTGATGTATTTGATATTTAAGTCTTACATTGTTTGCAGTTCATCACCAGCAGCATTCTTTGAGGAATGCATAGTAATTATGAATTGCCACAAATAGTGAAATTTGAGATTATCCTGCTATTAAAGTTAACTTAAGCAAAACACTTATTTTGAGAATTGAGCAGTAAGCGAGAAGGTGTTACACTGTATGTGATGTATAGCTCTGATTTGAGGGCTGAACATAACACAGTGAAATACATTGTATAATTTTTTTCACAGTTATTGAATCTCATCCTGACAATACGTTAGAAGATCTGAGACTGGACAAACCATTTCCAGAATTAAGGGAACACATTCAGTCTTATGACTTGGATCATATGGACAAGAAGGTTGGTATGTGGTTTGCACTACATTCTCTAAGACAGATGCAGGCATAGAGCAGGGATGCTATGGAAGTGACTCTTGAGAGATTACTTGGGGTTTTGTGATGTCAGGTCTCACCTGAACCAGAGACAACTGTAGAATCAGTTGTGAGGTGCTATTTTTGATCTCTGCCCCAGTGTTACAGTGTGTATTTAAACCTTAAGCAAGTCAGGGCCTTGGGAGGTAGGGAATATTTTTGAATGACTTGATCTTTCATTAGACTGATTCCCCCTCACTCCCTCTTTAATTTTTATTTTTATGATTACCTACTTATGCAGAACTTTGCAGTGTGGGTATTTGTGCACAGCATAAGTTCCACTCCAGAAAAATACTGGAGAACTTGGCTGAGACACCCTTTTTTTAAAGTAAAAGAATAATACTTTAATGGTTTGTGTTGTAGTTAGAGAATGTTCTTTCTGAATCAAAATCTGGAACATGTTCTGTGTCTTCAGAATAGTGGAAGGGATGTTAGGAGACATTTAAAATAGGTTTTTAATTTGTTTCCTGTTTTTATCTTTTCTCAACTTGACAAAGATTTCTCTGCTGTTCAATTACAGGACCATAGTCACACTCCATGGATTGTGATTGTAGCCAAGTATCTAACAAAATGGTTCAACGAGGTATGTTGCAAAACTGGATAAGTCACCTGTCTATTGTTGTTATTATTGTTGTTGTTGTTCTTATTATTGATGTCTTTTCTAAACTAGGTGGTTGTTTTGGCACTGTGTAACAAAGATAACAAGGTAGAATCATTAAAAAAAACCCAACTAATTGAAATACAAGTGAATGTATGCGAACAATGACAGACTCCTAGAGTTCAGCAGTCTGAACACAATGAGGTTAGTAGTAGGTATTTTAAAGAAAAAATCTTTTTGTGTTTTTCAATTCAGAAAAGTGAGCAGTTGCCTAAGACTTACAAAGAAAAAGAAGCCTTCAGACAGCTGATACGGCAAGGTAATATATGGCCTAGGGGTCACCTGCTCATACTGGCAGAAATATATAAGGCAATACCTGAAAAATAATCAGAAGTTCTCTTGGGGTTAATTTATGAAAAATCTGCTGGCCTATGCAGTATGATTCTTCTGCTAAATGCTTGTTTTATACAGGTGGATCTTAAGAACGCAAACTTGCTTATAAATGCAGTTTGGCATTGTTTCATACTGTTTGCTGTTGAAGATCAGGAGTGTGTTTTGATGTGGGTGGGAGGAAAGGCCTTAAGAGAAAATCCTGTAGAAGATGTTGGTAATTAACATGGAAAATGTGATAGAGGAAACCAGGTGGCTTTTGACACTGGAATTATTATTAACTGCAAGTTGGTTGGGCAGTTGACTCGCCAAACTGCAGGTTATTGCATCTCTGAATGACCAGTCGAGAGAGACAGATTATGTAGCTACTGAATACACTATAACCAGTGTGTGAACAGATGTCATTGGTGCAAGTGTTTTAATCTAATTTTGCAGGTGCTGAAATTGACGTATTTCTAGATCTTACAAATGCATCTGTCTTAAATATTTGACTTGTAGAATAAAAACATTAACTAAATTTTTGATATTTTGTCACTTCACGTTGGCATATGTGCAAATTGCTGGGTGGTTTTGTCATCCTTATCCCCAGGCTGGGCCATGGAAACGTTCTGATCTCTAGTAATTACCTTTGCTTAAATCAGGTTTTTAGTAGAGTCCATTCCTTGGTCTGGCATGCTGTGTGGGTTCACAAGTATTTGAAAAATTTAAGGAAAAAAACCCCAACACATTATTGGGAAAGGGGAAGAGAATTGAACTGCCTTTTTATTTCCATCTACGTTAGTTTAGTTATTGTTAAATTTTATTATCTCTCACACACAAACTGGTATTTTTGAGACAAGTAACTGCTATTAAACATCACAGGAGAATGAATTATATGCAGAATCTACTGCTAAAACTAACTATGTATACATCTTACTGGTAATTCGGTTCTTTGCTGATTAGCTTTAATGCCACAAAAACACGCAGAGCCAGTCTGTTCTCTTGGTAAGACATAAATAAGATGTAATTCAGGGAATTGCATGTTGAATTTCTTTTCAATAAGGTATCCTAAAGAATGAAAATGGGACCCCAGAAGATGAGGAAAACTTTGAAGAAGCTATAAAGAATGTGAACACAGCATTAAATACAACAGAGGTAAAATAAACATTTATATGATAAAACTAAAGAAATTTCAACTGCTTTGTGTTTTTTTCAGATCATATTATGCACTTCTAGGACAGGAATTCCATTTGCAACATCTATTTTTAGGTAAAGCAGGATTAGTACAATTTTTAAATGAAATAATGTGAAGTAATACAGGACTAGAAATTCTAGAAATCAGAATTGACCTGGCAATTCTTTTTATTTCCTCACTCATGCAAGGAAGTTACTTTTCCTTCTTGAAGACTTGAGTTCAAGTATAGAGTGAGTCAGTAACCAGAGTTCATTAGTAGTTCATTCCTGTCTTAGACTTTTGCAGTTTAGCCTGTAAAAGAAAATCTGTTAAGTGCTTGGTACAGTTACAAAGAATTGGCAGTCACTGATGTGGATGATGATAGACTGAAATACATTGCCGAGCGACCTGGAAAGCATTTGTGGAAATTGTGCCATATTAAAGCTGGTTGCTTCAATAAATACAGTATTTATTCTATATAGAAATCAAGGGCTGCAAGGGACCTCTGACTCAGCAAATTCACTACTTACCTCTTGAAGAAACATGTTAAATTCCTTTTGTAAACTGATCAAGCTTAAAAACATAAAAATTGACGTTTTCATTGTTTTAAATAATACTGAAGTAGTAACTCATGATTTAGAATTGAGCTCTGATTTCCTTCATCTCTCATCCATGGTAAATTGTAAAAGCTGCATGGGGTAAAAGCACATTCTGTGATTCTTTCTAGATTACTTTTCATTTTCATTTGAACTGTGCTGATCCTTGCTTGGATTGTCATGTTAAATCTCCCAAGGAAGCAGCAGGTAAAACTTGGTGCTGTCCTCTCAGCTACTACAAGCTGTGACCCCGGATATTAAGGAGTGGTTTCAGTTTCTGTGCCAGGGTGAACTGCAGCAGTTAAGGAGTCAAAACACTTTACTTTTGCAGCCCCTTTTCACTTCCCCAGCCTTTTTGCTCCTCTGCCTCTAGCAGATAGGATGGGTAGCTGGGACTGGTAGTACCTTTTGCTGATGCTTGCTACCAGGTTTTTTTTTTAAATCTTTAAGGTGAGATTTTGTTTGTAACATTCATCTTGATCAGAAGCATGTGCCTTGTTCTCAGGCAGTGCTACTATTTGAAATGTGTCTGAGAAGCACTATGTAAGATTCAGAGAATATTTTGGCATGAATTTGATGTCACTTGCAGTTGGCTCACCTATGTAATGAGTGTTGAGATAATTCAAGAAATTGGAAGTCAAGTAAATAAACAACCCAATCCATTTTTTTTCGTAGATTCCGAGGTGTATTGAAGAGATTTTTAATGATGATTGCTGCATAAAACTCACAGAGCAGGTAATGAATTAATTAAATTAAGACTTAAATGTAGAAAAAGCATCATGAGTAACATTTGTGTACATAACTGTGTCTCATGCATTTGCAGTCACCCTCTTTCTGGATTTTGGCTCGAGCTGTAAAGGAATTTGTGGCAAACGAGGGGCAAGGAAGCCTGCCTGTCCGGGGCACTATTCCTGATATGATAGCAGACTCCAGTAGATTTATCAAATTGCAAAATGTGTAAGTATAAAATTTTTTTCCTTTAATAGTTACTAATGATAGTAAGTAGTGATGACTTCACACCTCACAAAGTGCATGGATTCCTGTATTTAAAAAAAAAAGTGTGTATGTGGGGCTGGAGTGAGACGAGGTGTGGGAAGCACAGCAGCCTGGCACTATCTGCTGTCTGTATAGGTGTTATTTGCCGTTTGGAACCAGGGCCTAAGCCTTCAGTGCATCCCAGTTTCCTAAGGTTGGCTAGTAAGTGACTACTTTTCTTAGTTCCAGGTCCAGTAAAGGCTTTCCTGTAGGTACATCCCATAGCCCAGCTGCTGCTGTCCAAAGCAGATTGTTGCTTAAAGACAACCTTGTGTTTTTTCTCCTCAATATATATGTCAACCTGGGTACAGGAATTGTAGTTTACTAGTTACTTCCTTCAAAGGGCATTCATTAGAATTGAGTGCTTGGTAGGTAAGGAAGGGCAGAGTCTTTGTGGGGGAACATGAACTGCAAATTCTGAACAGCATCAGTGCGGATCAAGATTTTAGGGAGACCATCTCTGAATGCGTGTATCCTCAACATAAACTTACTGTTCCTGTGCATCCTGGACATGATGCAAACTGCTGGGGCAAAAAGACTGTCTTACAGTGTTACCACAGCTTCTTCACAGTTGATTGCTTCATCCTCCTTTTTTTTATAATCTTTAGTGAAGCATTATCTTTCAGAAGACTCTAAATCTGTCTGTGCAGTTGTCCTGTTCAATTGTTTAAGTAAGAAAGTATTATTTCTAACATATTTTGATCGTTTCTTCATAGATTGAGACACAGCCTCTACTAGAAAAAGGATTTTGTGCCTTAATAGTATTTACTAATTAAAATGGAATCTGTAATTTTAGAGATGCATTCCTCAGAACTGTGACAAATAGCATTAAAAAGATGGATATAAAGAATCTAAACCTGTTACATGTCTAAAATAATTGATTGCTATTGCTTCATGGAAGTTGCTTTGTATAACGACAGTAAAGCCAAGAATTTGTGTTGTTGTTTTGCTACATGAAACCATAATTGCTTGGATTTGCAGATACTCTAGCCTGCAAATCTGAATTCTGTAAGCATTAGTCCTGAATTTACAAATCATTACATACTTAAGTTCTCAATTCCAATAAGCATTACAGGTTTTACTTTGCAGATAAAACAGTTGCAGTCCTTAAAGTGAGCTCTTAAATAGAATTTTATTAAATACTCTGTTGTTGAGGTGTTTGCATTGTCATAGTTATTAACAGAACTAATATGCTATGGCTAAAAATAGAAAAATACAGAAATTAATAAAAGAAACCCAATGAAGGGCATACAGCTGTTTTACTGAAACTACTTAATATTCTTCCTCTGACTGTAGTAATATTAATTGTAATTTTAAATGGTTTCTAGAAAACTGTTCAGCATGTAGTTTTTAAGCCACACGTTTAATGAACAGCTCAGCCATGCCAAAATATCATACAGAGAGGTAATAAGAGGTAGCTCACATCCGTTCATGTGCCTTGTATTTTATTTTCATAATACAAAATAAAAAGAATTATCTTCACTGTGAGGTCAATGGCTTTATACTCTAATTATTAAGACTTATTTTATTATTAACAGATACCGTGAAAAAGCAAAGAAGGATATCGCTGCTGTTGGTAACCATGCTGCTAAATTGTTACAATCCCTAGGCAAGGTAATTACAAATGTTCGGCCATTCTGACAGGTTACAAATATTTTTTTCCCTGACATTCTGTACAGAAATAAGTCGCAGGAGACAGATATGAAAAGAGAAGGCTTAATTACCTCATTGTTTTCAAAAGGCTTAAGTAAGTTCTAATGAAATTTAATATCTGTAGTCTGTTTTATTTATCACTTCTGGTTTGGCCATATAAAATTAAGACATAAGACATACAGGGATGTATAATTTGCAGTTTAAGATAACTAGTTGTTCTTGTAAAAAAAAAAAAGCTATTTAGCAATTAATATATTAGTATCTCTGGAAATATAAATTCTCTGGTCATTGTATGTACTGGAATGAGTATATTCTCTCTTTTAGGCACCTGAGTCTATTTCAGAGAGAGAATTAAAATTGCTTTGTGAGTATGCTTGGATTCTGTTGCTGTGTTTATGCAAATGATCAAATAATACAAAACTTTTGAATTATAATGTTATTAGTAACTTGGTATTTGAATTTTTTGAGTGTTTAGCAGTTGCATCCCTCATCTTTAGTGTAAGTAACATATGTTCAGCATCTCTCAGTAGTGAGGCCATAAAAGTTGGCTTTTAAAAGATACGATGTTTTTTCAGGTCCAAACAACAGGTAGCAGTTGTCCTCCACTTTTGCAGGCTCTGAAAACTTCTGGTAGTCTGAAAAGGTAAAACAGGGATGCAGTGAGCAGTATTGTTGATGGCATTTTAGGTTATGTCTGTTCTGGATATGTGTACGTGTCCACACAGCAGCCTAGATGAGCATCCATCTCATGATTATCCATCCATGAGCAACTGGAAAATTGTTCTGTAAGCGCGTAGCCAAGAGCATGCTGCCTCCCTGTTGACATATCATATGCTGGGAGTTTTGAGAACCTCGCAGTTGCTCGTACCCGAGTGCTAGGTCATAGCAGCTGCACATCGGATTGTTTCATAGCGATGATACTGAAGAAGAACCTTCTCGTGCTCATAGCTGTACTGTTAGAATGTTAATTGCGAATATGCGGGGCAGTGGTAGATGTCACGGAGAGAACCCATGTTCATTTGCAGCATGGAAGAGGCAAACATGAAGTTGATGGCAGTGATTGATGAATTACTATAGGAGAGCTAAACATGTGAGCTGTTACATTAACATGGCAGATATGTTTAGATTCTAGAAGTAAAGCGGCATGAAGTATTTCACTAAAATACTTGTGATCATAGACCTAAATGTAGTTTAATTGATTTTATGACTCCAGGCCACTGAAAGAAACAGAAAAGTGTTAAATGAAATTATAATTTCAGTCTTTCATGTTTAACACATCAGAGATACAAGTGTTTAGTAATTTGTGACGCATTCAAGTAGGTAATGTTCTCCTTTCTGCATCCTCTGCTTAGGCAGCAACTCAGCTTTTCTCAGAGTAGTGCGATGTAGATCTCTATCTGAAGAATATGGTTTAAACACCTTTAACAAGGATGAAATCAGTAAGTACTTTTTTGGCACCTACTTTAATTGCATTTTCAGCTTGAAATGGTTTTGTTATCACAAAGAATTGTATATTACACGTGCTGTTTCATTATGCAGTTTTATAATTTGGTGTCAACTAGAAGTATGGGTTTTTTGAAGTCTAGAATGTTGAAATCAGTTTGATTTTGAAGGTTCAAGAATGGCATTAGAGATTGCATGTTTTGGGTTTTTTTGTCATTGCAGATTTTATTCTTGATAGCACATGATAAAACACAGCTTTCTTCAAATTTCTCTTTTTCTGTACCTCAGTTGTTTCTGACAGAGCTGGAAAGGTGCTTCCACCTGACTAAAGATATGAGAATAACTGTATTGGTCCCTGTCAGCTTATCTTTTCAGTATGCGAACTAGCAAACTAGTTACTTAATACTGCATTTTATTTTTTGAACCTGCATATATTAAAAACTTTAAAAGTTGGAAATACTTTTTATCATGATTTTTTAAATTAAGCTTATACATTTTGTCCAAAACTTTCAGAGGACTTGCATATACAAAGTGTATGCATTTTGCTTACGCGTACATTTTGTAATATTTATAACTTAAGTGAAAGCGCCTTGAACTAATTGGTAATATGCAATGTGATTTAAGTAGTTAGACTACTGAGCTGTATGTTAAGGGATTTAAGACCTGTTTTATAATTGCAGTTGTTAGTTAAATACATGAAGCATATGTTTCAAATCCCAAAATTACAAGTAAGGGATATCCCATTTGATGTTGTAACAGCTGTCACAGTTGAAACGTGAATATCTTTACTGAAGTTTATATCAAATACATATGGTATGGTTTTGTCATATACTCTCGAGTCAAAATTGTGTATCTGGCAGTCGGCTCGCTGAGATCCTCAGCTGCAGGTTGTTTCCATTCAGACTTCTTTTTACTGCAGATTTTACAGTTCAATCACATGGAAAATACTTGATTTCAAGTAATACAAAACCTTTCTTTTCCCGTTTCATCTGTACTAGCTAACCAGTTCTCTTGCTGTTTGCAGTTTCTCGTATGGATAACCCAGACAGTGAAGTAGTGCTGTACTTGATGCTACGGGCTGTAGATAGATTTTACAAGCAGCATGGTAGATATCCAGGTATGTTAATACCAGAGTTACTTCATGTCATCAAAAGAAATATGAAGATCCAATACTTACTATAATACTAGCTATAAGCTACAAATATGGCATTAGTTGTAGTTTTGTTTCCATATTAATGTGACTAGAAGAATGTGAGAATTAAAGCAAGATTTTTTTCTGTGTGGGAACTTAGGAAGTCTGAATTTATACCACTGAAATGGGTTCCATGGGTTATAAATCTGTTCAGCTATGCAGTAATTTGTCGTTACAATGAGTACCAACAACAGAATACTCAATTATTGTTATTACTGTAGTATTAATACTCCAGTATAGTAATCAACATAGAAACTTTTCAGAAAAATAAAATATGCTGCTATTTAAACCCATTAACTTTGAATATGAGTTACAGTTCTGTGATGAAACAGGTAACTTATTTTCCAGGTGTCTACAACTATCAGGTAGAAGATGATATTGGAAAACTAAAATCATGCCTTACTGGTTTCTTACAAGAACATGGGTTGTCTGTAGTGGTGAAAGATGACTATGTTCATGAGTTGTAAGTATTGTATCTTAAGGGTCGACTTTGTGGGTAAAACTGACCTGAAAGTACTAATTGTTACTTTGCTGTCCAGTTGTCGCTATGGAGCTGCTGAGCCACATGCTATTGCTGCCTTCATGGGAGGTAAGAATGCCACTGTATTTCTGAGGTCCACACAAACCAACCAACCTGCTGTAGTACATACTTGAGTCGGAAGCTCCGCTGTTAATTACTTTGTATTGTCAGAGCAGAGACTGTAATCACAGACTGTAGTCAAAGAATTAGAACAAAATCCTCCCACTTCATACTCCAGATGTGACGTATAGAAAAAGACACAGCAGGGGTTTAAAGTCAGTAAAAGAAACCAGATAAACTTAAATCTCAGCAGATCAATTCTAGTAGCTTAAAAATGTGTTTAAAAATAAAATGCTTGGAAGGCTTTGTGTTAATCCTTTAAATTAACACAATATATGTATGTTAAGTATCTATTAAATATAGATTGCTTACCTTAATTCAACCTGCAGGTATTACCAAAACTGAGTTCATTTTAATGGATGCTCAAAATTGATATATCAGTTAACTTATGGTATTTGGCTTCATATGGTGCTGAAGATAATTATGTACTAAATACTCCATGGATGTAGGTATCTTTTCCTGATTAAGTGAAAAATTGTATGTGCAGTGCATTAGAAAAATATGTGAAGATAACTGTTAAAGAAATAACAGAATATTTCATGCTACAGCAGAACACAAAGGGATCACAGTCAACTGACCCTTCAGTTCATTTAACTGTACATGGTGGTTGTTTTTTTTAATTGAACTTCTCTGTTTCATTCGGAGAATTCACAACTTGCATGGGTCTGTCTGCTCACATTTTTACTCTGTGTGTGTACACATACACACAGAGAGGAAGTATATACAGCACAGTGTATGTAAAGCTGACCTTTGGAGTAGCAGCTTTCTGAGCCTGTTGTATACTTAGGAGGAAAAAATGCCTTTCACTACTTCTAGGAGTTGTATCAGGTGCTTCCAAATTAATTTGTGTCAAGATAAATAAGTCTTTTACTGTTTTTTTAAATACGATGTGCTAACTAACTTCTGGTTTGTCTCTCTTTTTTTACAGGAGCAGCTGCACAGGAGGTTATAAAAGTCATTACAGGGCAGTTTGTAATTTTTAATAACACCTACATTTACAGTGGGATGTCACAGACATCAGCAACTTTCCAGCTTTAGGTTAATGATGTTGTGTTTGTTGCCACCAGGTGCTGCTGCTGTGTTCTGTATATACTGTGGTATTCTGCCACTGACGGGACTGTTCTGTATTGCCTGCGAATTAAAGTTCCTTTCTTTGTAACAACTTTATCTTTTTTTTTTTCTTTTTTTCCTGAGGACAAATAAAATAATACCAAATCCTGAATATTTTAAATCTAGAATTTTCTGATTCACCTTGAAAATTAAAAAGCAGCCGCAGCTGCTTGTGGGCAGGGTAAGTTGCATTTACACATGAGTTTTCTTGGTTTGCAGCAGGGCTGAGTGTGTTCCCTCAAAGCTGCCCTTCAGCTGGCGGGGGGGACGCACACGGGGGGAAAATGGCGCCTGCCAGGCGGCGGTCTGAGGAGGTAAAGTGAGGAGGACTCGGGAGAGCTGCCCGGGCTTTTAGTGGATTCAGAGGTGTTACGGAGAGGGATTGCTGCCTGAAGGCTTCGCGTTCGGCTCTGTTCATCTGGTAAAAGGGGTGTTGGTTTTTTTCCACACCTCGGACGATGGCCGGCTGGCCTGCAGACGGGCCAGCTCCCGGGCGGGCAGGGCGGTGAGGGGGCGGGGGGGGGGGGGGGTGGGGCGCGCGCAGCTGGCGCGAAGGGCGCGGGGCGGGCGCGGGGTGGCGGCTCCCCTCAGGCGGGGCGGGCCCGGTGCCGCCGCTGTGGCTGACCAGAGCCGGGCCGCAGGTACCTCATCTGCCCTGCTTCCCGCCCTTCCCCAGAGCCGGCAGAATGATTTTGCTGTTTCATCCTTAGACTGTTGGCCTCTTCCACCACCCCACCCCCCTTTTTTTTTTTTTTTAAATCCTTTCTATGTGCTTTCCCTTTTATATTTGGGATAATCTTGAGTACTGGCTATGACTTACACTTCAAAGCCAAACTCTGATAATGGGCTATAAATCATACATGGCTTGTTGGAGAGGGAGGAGATGAATGCTAAAATAGCACTGGAAGACTTCAAAGCACTGTCACACTGAACACCGTCTCTAGCAGACGCATCCTCAGCTGATGGTGTGAATTTTGTTTTCAGTAGGACACCAACTATCCAGACTTCTCCCACTGTATAGGATTTGGCCACTGCGTTTTGAAAAGGAAAAGCCCCCCCTGGCACTGGCAGTTTCTGTCCTGGTGTGGGCCATCAGCGAGGCCTGGCTGATAGGGGACGTGCCCACAGCCTCTGGGTGGGCTCCCTGCCCTCCCATGCCCACCCTTCTGCATGTTCAAGCCATGTGCTCTAATGCTGCTGAACGAGATTAATATATGTAAACTCTTTCTATGAGTGTTTCTTTGAGGTTTGAAGGGATGTTACTGAGTTATTTCCCATAACTGGTGAGAAAGAGGTAATCTTTTACGTGCAACACTTGCCGGAAGTCTGTTGCAGCAAATCCTGTTATTGATCTTTTCATCTTTGCCCTGTGATGCAACAACAGAGTTGAGCTATTTACGTTTGGCTTATAAATACGATTTTGTGTACCTTCCATGTGTTGCAAAAGAAAAAGATCCAGCTAATGTCAGGACATAACTTTCTATAGTGTCTAAAAAACCTTGTGCTTCTATTAAAGGCTCTTTAATTGTATAAATGTGTATTTAACTAAAGTTTAATGAAATGAAATTGGCTTTGAAGTGAGCTCATTTTTACAGTCTCTGTTAAGGAATATGTAGGTAGCTTTTGTTTTCCGTTAGGCTAGCAAGGTAGTAACAGTAGGGGCAAAGAACGGCGAGGAAGACTTGCAAGCTTTCCACTATTGAGGCAGGCTTAGATTTGCAAGAAAGCAAAATGCACGTATGCTATCACTTCTGAAAGGGTAAAGGAAGATGAACTATTTTTAAACTTTCCCTGTTAAAACACACGCTTCACCAATGCTACTGTAAAGACGTATATGGAGCATTTGAACTAATGGAAGCATCCAAGGAATGGGGACAGGAATGGAAAGCAGGGCTGGATGTCTTCATTAAGATTACACTGATATCTCTTAGAGCCTTTGTTCTACTTTGAGAAGGATAACTAATCCATTATTAAGCTGGATTTATCACTGATTTAGAGTTTCTACCTGGAGCTAAGTAATTTTTGAGAGATCAAAATAGGTTACTGTGACGCTTGCATCAACCTTTTGTGTTTGGGACTTAGGGCATTGTTAAGGGACCATCTTTCTGTTTCCAAATCTGAATTTGACTCTGCTACTCAACTAACACTCAGATGCTGGCACATGTTTGCGTAGAATCAATGCCACGGGTTTTTCTGGTTTACATGGTTCATGTAATGTAATCATTTCTTTGGTGAACTAAAATCTTAGTTTAACAATGTCTCAATTCATGCTCGTTGTCTTTGGTGTTGAGCAATACAGACAACGCATGGTTTAGTGGCTCACTGAGTAGCAGCAGGAGGCTGATCATGTTATTGTGGATGTCAGACATACCTGATCCTCTACATAATGTTACTTTATGGTCTTACTGCTAGTTGTTAGCTGATGACAAAGTTGGCAACCTATTGTAATGAAAATTGGATCAGATTTATTGTGATAAATGACACAGAGCTAGGTATGTTTTTAATGACAGGGACGCTTTTGCTGCCATGCAATGGTAACATGGAATCCCCTGACTTCTGTATAAGGTTAACTGTCAAAAGATAATAACACAATAGTTAAAAATGCAGTGTTACTCTAAAATACTGTATTTCTACAGGAAATCATTGCTGTGCAAGAGCATATTAAACTGTGTGTGTCAGATGATAGAGTAAACCCATAAAACTGGGAAGCATGCATTTTAAGAATAATTATTTAATTCATACAGTATATGATACACACTGCTAATCTGAATAGAAAAGACATTTCTTCCTTACTGTTGTAGAACAAGAACAGAGATACAACCCAAAATGGAAACTGAAAAGCTGCAGAAAAAACAGTGTGGTAAGATAAGCATATGATTTATCATTTATTAGTTGCATCAATTTTACAAAGTGTTAGTAGACTGTGATAGGTCTGTCATGGGGTGGTGAGCTGTTGGGGGCATGTTCTTTTTCCTTGTTGCCAATTTTTTTGATTCTGTATTGAACAGCTAAAGGGCAAATGTAATTACAAACTTGCAAGGAATAAATAATACCACCACTAAGTCACTTTTTTTTTTTCTAATATTTACCCGCATTTTTATTGTATTTTAACTTCTTTAAGAAACCCCAAACATTACAGGTGCTTTAAATATACAATATCTGCTGTTACTGTTGAAAATAATTTTCAAGTAAGTCTTTTTACTATATCCAAAAGACTAAGAAACAGGTTTTTCAAAGTGGTTTACCTACCTAGGTTTTATATGGGTACCCAGAAAAAGCTTTGTGTTAACTTAATAACCTAACAACCTGATTCAAGATTCTAGCTGCTGTGGTAAGTGATTAAGTCTTCTGTAACTAAATACCATATAGCAAGCCTTGCTTTGTTGGATTCTTCCCCTCTTCACTCTGCAGATTTGTAGTTTGTATTTTCACTCTGAATATTTTCATGGTTCTGTATTATTCACTTAAATACACTTAATGCACCTTGCAATTGCAAATTTACTATTTAGTAATGTAAATTACTAGCAACTGTTAGTGTGATGTAAAGCCAGAAATATTAAAGAGGCTGTTACTTTAGCAAAGGAAATCATGCTCAAACAGCTAACTATGGAATGGAAGATTTTTACGTTGTGTGTTATTTATAGATGGATATAAGTGGTGTGGCTCCATTTTTTGCAGTTTTTTCTTTAAAATATGTATACATACTACATTTTGGTGCAAGTTTATTGTAGTACTAAATAGATTAACATAAAGAAAAGAATAATTTTCATGAAGTTTTTTGTGTTTGCTCTTAGATGTGAGAACAGATCTGAACTTACTGCTTGAATGCCTTAAATATCAGATGGACTGCCCTGTATCTCAGAAAGAGGCTTTGATCACTATTTACTCAATTTGTCAACAAAACAGTAAGAAGCATTCTTCCATAGAAATAATGCAATCATTTACGTTCACAATGTATGTTAAGAAGCTGGTTGTCACTGTAAAAAAAAAATTTTTTTCTACATGTTACAAGGTTTGAGAAGTCACAAAATCTTGGAATGTTTTCATTTTACAGAGAACTGAAAGCAAAGGTTTAACTTTTGTTCATTTTTTCTGTTACAGGTGAAGCAAGCGAGTATTTTCAAGAAATTGGTGGTTTGATGTTTATAAGTGATCTTGCAAAGTCAAGTGTTCATTGCATAGTAAAGGAAGCAGCTTTATTTACATTAGGAATTATAATAGAGAGTAATGGTAATAATAAGTAATATTATTTGTATTTCTGAATAAGTTATAATCCCATGTTACTACTTCTGCTTGTGCTTTATCTCCATTATATTTTTGGTCTCAAAAAATGAGATTACAAGGTTATCAGTTCAAGGAAGGGGCAGTAAAGGTGCCACTGTGTCACTGTCCATCCCCAGATCTGGAGAAGTACCTTGCTGATTTGTGTAGACAGCATGTCTTTATGATACCAGATAGCTGTACTACTACTCTTCCTCAGCAGCAAGTGTTAAATAACCCCTAGATTGTTCCAAAGTTTGCCTACCTCCTGGTTGGTTCAGAACTGACTACAGGGGAAGCCCTTAGTCACCTTGTAGTTCTGTTTTGTCTCCACTCACCACATGCTGGATTCAACCTACACTCTGGTCACTATATTACAAAAATTATTTAGGATTATGAATGGCTTGCTTAAGGACCTAATGATTTTTTTTTTCTGGTTTCAGTTTATTGTCAACAAACTTTGTGTACTTCTGCATTGTTTGAAGACCTCATTTTATTTTTAATTAATAAGGATTCTGGTGTGAACCTGAAAAGAATGTCTGTTTATGTCATCTTGGTACTGGTTTCAAATAATAGTAAGTTGGTTTTGTTTTTATTTTTTCTGTGTTATAACAGCACTTTCTTCTCTTTGCCAATCTGCAGTACAGAAATTTGGGACATTCAATAAATAATTTTTTGGTAAAGTTAATTTCTGTAAGATGAATGGTTGCATGTAACTGAACCTGAATTGTGTAAGTAGATCATCACTCACTGGGATTTCCTTAAATAGCAGTGTTTTAGTTCTAAAAATGAAATTACAGTTTAAAAAAATATAATGCAAACCTGTAGTTTCTGCCAATGTATAGTAAAAAAAAAAATAGAAAGAAATGGAACATTTTTGTCAATGTGTTGGTGTGACTGGGTTTTTTTGGATATATGATTAGGAAATGGAAATAGAATATATATATATGTAAATGAAACTTGATATTAAGATTTTTGTCTCAAGTTGCATGTGTCTTTGGAGTTGTGTTCTTTTTCAGAAAGTGGGCAAACCTATGTCAGAGATACAGGCTGCATTGGTCTTCTGCTGCAGTTATTCAGGTAAGCAAACAGTTGTAATTCAAACAGAAAAATGATACGCTATTTAGGACTTCCTTTGACTATTTGGGACTTGTTTGCATTGTTCTTAACAGAACAACTCTTTCCACCTCTGAGATTAATTTGTCAGATGAAAATACTAATCAGTGCTATCAGCTGTGGTCTTCAGTCTGCAGTACTCTCTGTGCCTGTGTTAACAATCCTCAGAATGGTAAGTGGTGGTGTTAAAATTGTGAGAAATGTTTGAAATATTTCTCCAAAGTGACAACAGTTTGTTTTTATTTTTACTGTTCAACTGAAATTTCATTTTACATTTTGATTTGGGGTTATTTGTTTTTACTTTTTCAGAAGATAATCAAAACATTTGCTGTTCAGTTTTTCCGTATGCCAAAGAGTGGCTCGAAAGTTGCACGGAGCCTGAGATAGTTCGTCCTATTTGTTCATTCGTTGGTCTCACAGTTGCAAATAACTGTAAGTGCAACTCAAGCTTTAAATAGTTTTTCTTTTGTAAAAGCAAGTTTAATTTGATAGTTAAATGTTTGATTTCCTTCTGTCAATCTCTACAAATTCATTTGCTGTTTTCCCAACTTTCACCCTGAAAACTGTATTCCACCATCTTTACTTACACTGTGTTGTGCTTAAGTCCATAAATAGCCACAAGCTGCTGTATTTAGTAAGGTCAGTGAAAATTATTTGTAAAAAGCTTTTAATCAAAATAGCTTCCAAGTAAAAGTCATTATTATATCTCTGAAAACAATGACTCGGGTAGAACTCGGGCATAATGTTTTCCATTTGTATGGAAGTATTAGGGCCATGTGTTTCCTGTAACTACATGTCTTAGGATTAACATATATCCAAGTTCTGTTGTATGTGTGGAAATATAATGATTAATACATGCACAGAAAAATTGTGATGAGCCTAATTGATAAAATGCTAAAACAATTTGCCATTTGTATTATTTAAGACACGTTTTTTCTTTTTGTCACTAAGCATATGTGCAGAAATATTTTGTTTCTGTTGGAGGACTGGATACATTAGCTAAAGTTCTCATCAAGCTTATGCATGATTCCTGTATGAGTCACTCAAGCACAAAACTTGCAGTAGTAGTAACAAAGACTCTGGATGCCTGCATTGCTAATGACTGTGAGTGAAAAGACTACTACCTTTTTTTTATATATGGTAATTTTAAACTACAATTTTTAAGGTCTGGGTCTGGTGGAAAAGTGATATGAATGGATGCTAAAAGGCAATGAAGTTATATATATCCCAGCTGATATTGCAGTCTTAAAAATTCAAACATGTATATGGGCAATGGTTCAGTTCATCTGAGGTGGGTTACTTTCTCCTTGTTGCTAAAATAAACATAGTGAAAGTTAAACTATACTGAGAATTAAAAATAAGATGCTAGAGCTAGTTTTGTGTAAGTAAAGCTTAGAACTGGATGTGTCAGTCGTCATATCCTGGAGTTAGAGCTGTGTTTCTGTAGGCTTATGCCTAAACTAATAAGGTTTGTAAGCTTTAAGAGGCTTTAGTAACTCAGGTGTGGAGCTGAACAAACATGGTATGTCTGCATAACACACCTTTACTCTGATTTGCTGCCTGGACAGTGCTATCCGAATGAGGTCTTTGTGTATTCATCAGAAGATTTTGAGAAACCTGGGAGTGTGAAACTGGGCTGTTGGCTATGATTATTTTATTTGACACTTCTGCCATAAGTACTTGCTAACAGAAGTTCAACGAAGTTTGAAAGCATATACCTGCACTAGTTTTGAGCCTAGTTTCAAAGATGTTGGTATGTGACAGGATTAGGTTTCAGCATGTATGTAGTAGCAGTGGTGTCCCCAGTCAGAAACGTTCCTAGCTCTTTTTGTGTCAGATAGTTTATGTGTCAAACTTTATTCCACTCTTGCTGTATTCTGGAGCTGATAAAGGATGGGGAGAAACTCAGCAGAGGCACATTGCAAAGCCCTTGTTTATCAGGGCTTCTACCACATCTTTGTGTAACACAATCTGGCAGAAAGGGCGGTGTTGGATATGGGGAACAGCATGGGCAGAATTACTGCACCAGGAGGGATGTGGTAATTTGAAGTGTTAAAATGCAAGAGAGAGAAGAGAAGGACTGTGCAGTCCCAAGGCTTTTAGAGGTTTGTAGGGATCCCTTGGAAAAGAGCATTTTATACTTGGGTGATGTCTGTACGCTTACCATCTAGTTTATTTTCCTTCAAATTATTTTTAACATAATAGCTGCCATGGGTGTTGTCTTGACAAAGTATCACGCTGTGTCAGAGCTACTGAAGCTGCTGTCGGATGACACTCTGGATACAGGAGATAAAATTAGTGTTATTCTAACAATTGGACACTGTACTGAAGTTTGTGGTAAGAATTGTTTTTATTTTTTTTTTTTCTCTCAGTTTCTATTAAATTCTCACACACTACTTCCATGGTGTGATGTCATCAAGACTGGAACATGAGGGAAAGTTCTATTAAGTAATGTACTATTAATATTAAGAAAAATATGTTTGCTATTTTCAATTTTTACCTTTTAAAACATGTTAGCAGATAGTATTTTTAAGAGCTTAGAAAAAGTAGACTATTATGCAAGAACTCAGAGCTGGGCCTAGGTGTCACAGGGTAAAAATCTTCAAGACCTGGTAACTACTACAGTACATACATAACAAAAGATGACCCTTGATATATATGGCTTCTGTCCACTGTTTACACAGCTATTGATGTTTTTTTAAAAAGCTATATTACAGTATTGTTTTTGAAGTAACATAAGCAGTAGGTAACTTGAAATATTTTTGCCAGGCTCCTCCGGGCTTTCCCAAGCGTATCTGGTAGAAATGTAACACTTAAGTTGGTATTTTATGTTAGTACAAGCCAATAGAATAGGAATTTGTGACATACTGATCATTATTTATACTTACCATTTTTGCTCATGTATGTTCAGAAATTCAAAGAAAAGGGATTATGTTCACAAATCTGATTATCATCCTCTAAATGTCAATAACAAGTTCAATAATTAGCTCAGCAAGTCATCAGTCTGATTATTTTAAGACATGTTTCCATGACGAATTGAAACAAAGCTCAATGGAAGGTGTCTTTCAAATAGAAATATAATTAAACCAACAGAATAAAAGTTTCTCTTAAAATGTCAACACTAACAAAATCATATTTTATCTTTTGCTGATTCTTTTTTATCAAGTTTAGACAACAAAGAATTATTTTTTTGAAAGTTGTCAGTTTTATGAATACATAGTACAAATGAGATCACATTAAAAAAAATAGCTAATTACATGGTTAACAAGGAGGAACAGATTAGCTAGAACAGGATTAAACTACTAATTTTATGAGAGTTTTGCTAATTATAAACTTTACACTTTTGGTATTTCTGCATCTCAAGGCTTACGTAAATGTAGCCTATATACTTTAGGAGTATATAGCAGAGGAAAAGAAATACAGAAACCATAATTCAATATTTTAGGCAACAACTAAATGAGTTTGGATCTCTGTCATGTAATTTGTCTCAATCCTCCTTCAGTTTTCTTACAAGAACTTTGAGCTGCAGTCAAATCATCCTGTGTGATCTAGAGCACTTCTGCTGCAGCCCTGGTAGTAGGTCATTAATTACAGCATGCTTGGATCTGTAATGAAAATCTCTTTTTCAGAATTTCCCTGAAAGTTCTAAGTATTAGGTTCTAAATTACTCTAAGATTGTGTATGAGGCTGAAACCAATCTGTTTTCCTTTACAATGTCCAATTTTAGAAGAAAACCAGTGTGAACTGCTCCAGAACAATGGTCTTCCACTTATGATTCAGGTATTAACCGAGTCTCAGGATGAGGAACTAAACAAAGCTGCTACTTTTGTGCTGCAAAACTGCAAACAAATGAGTAAGGTTATTGTTACTGCTTTAAAAATTAAAGATGATTCCCGTCTTAAAGTTCTGTTGACTTTCTAAATTATTTTTAACTGTAGGAGGTTTGTAATTCTGTGTACTCAGAGATGTCTGATTTCTGCAAAAAGAGTTGCATGTTTGCCGCTATGGACTGCTTATGGCAGTTAGGCAGAAAAAAGAAAAGTACATATTCCAATGATGTTGCAATAATGCATTTGTGAAAATTATATATGTAGGGCCAGTTCTTAAAAGCATTCCCATCAATAAATTATATGTAAAATACTAAAGTAATTTAACCATGCAACTGGTACTCTATTCCTGGGTATGTACCATTGTATGTAGAGAATAATCAAGCTGGAAATCGCCATGTCTACAATTATTTGGCAATACTAAAAAATCTTGATCTTCATTTTTAAAGTTGGGTATTCTGAAGTACCCTGTTTAAGTTTTTTTTAAAATTAACTGTATAATACTACCAATGAAACAGAAAGACACCTTGCCCTTTAATCTCTATAGCATGGAAGGTATTATGCAATTGGTAATTAGTAAAAAGCATGTATCTGCGTTTTTGTACTGAAAACATAACTGAGTTATATTTAAGATTGAGAGGCTGTGCTGATTTGCAGTGACCATTAATATGAAGTTTTTAAAAAAAACAGACGCATCCATACTAGTAAAGGACCTATAGAGTTAGGAATAAGTCAATGATAAAGTAATTTTTTAGAGCACAGCATCATTGTGTAAAGAGCTGGTAGTAACTGTAGTTGCAAGTTTGTCTCTTGTAACTTTTTGTTTGCAAGTTTATATTTGAAGTGAATTATGTTTATGTGTAAATTTAAGTTGTATAAAAATTACTATTTAGAGGTTATATTTTGCATTATTTTATTGAGGCTGTCCCTCAGCATACTAAAATACAATAAATAATTATTAAGGTGTTTAGTGATAAAATTTGGAATATTAATATTGTTTTATATTTTATAAAGCTGAACAATTGTCCCTGAAAATAAATGATAATTCATTAAATGTGAACAATGCAGAAGAGTTGGATATGCCAGTCAGAAAAAGAAGTCTACAAGACTACTGGAAGAAAGCAAAAGAAATTTTGGACAGAATAAACTTGATGGAAAAAGAACATGATGAGGTTGGCCTATTTACCGAAGTAGGATAAAACTAAGCAAATCCTTCCAGAGTTTAGGGAGAAATAGAAAGTAAACCCTTAAGATAATTTCAGCGTGAGCTAGAAAAGTAGGGGGAAAACACTGGATGTGTGTGAAACTACAACCTGCAATTTTTACCATTACTGTATATCATACAGAGTTAGAAGTATGCAGGACAATTGGAGAACTCGGGCATCTGTATTTTTATGAAGCATTTCAGTTTATTATAAACCCAGATTTTCTACAAAATTGAGATCATCTGGACAAAGTTATTTTTAACTGTTGATCATTTGAACCTATAATTTTAATATTTGCAAGCACAAAATGCCTGTGATTGCACAGATATGGTGAGATAGATGGTAATGGAAAATGTGAACATAAACTGAAATAAAGTTATTTCACATTTTCTTTGTGCTGTATAACTACTTGGTATCTCTGGGTCTGGAATAGCAATTTTTGAGTTAGTTGGATCTTAATTAAATCTTTTCATTTCTAGAAGTGCCTTGTATTAGTAGCAAATCCATCGCTTCAGCCTGGAATTACCATTTAGTAACTCCTCCTTCAATGCCTTCAGCAGCACTGCTGTCTTGTTGGCCCTCAACTCAGTCTGGGATTTTTCAAGCTTCTCTGGAATTTGCTTTACCTACAGAGTTAGACTGGTCTATCCTAGTTAATCTTGTTACTGAATTTATTTAATATTGTTATAGAGCTTGTATAGTCACTAACTAGTATTTTTCAATACAGGAAAGAGTGCAAGGAAGAGTACTTGTAGACAGATCTTCAGAATCCAATATGGAAGCATCAAAATACCATGAAGTGAATCCTGCTGATCTAAAAGCTTACACAGAAAGAACACATAAAGTGCATTGTCTGCAGTTGGCATCTAAGTCAGATGATAAGGTTCTTGCTTCATCTGTAATTTCTTCTCCAGTGAAGAGTAAAATACTGAACACTATGGGTCCAGTAAATGCTTTTACTAGACAAAGTAAACACATTAATATTCCATGCTCAGTGAATGAACTGCAAACAGACAGCGTACTTCAAAGTCACAGTATGAATGAAAAAACTGCTTGTGTAAAAAATCAGTCTATTCTTCAACTAAGGTAAGTATCTTATACCTAAGCAGAAATATTAAGTTGTTCTTTAGTAATTTCCAAACTGAATGTCAGCCTTTTAAATGAGCTGTTACTATGTCTTTTTCCTCTGGTGAAAAGACATAGCCTTTTGGTGGATCACTAGAGAATATTCTGTGGAAGTGTTTTTGACATTAACTCATCATTGCTTCCTATGGTTATCTTTCCTATTGATAAACAAAAAAATAGCTATAGGCAACTTGCAAGGATAAATACAGATTCCATTATCTTGAATTTGTATCCGGACTTATTCCTCAAGACAGGCAGTGAGTGTGAACAAAACTACATTTCTCCCTTTTTTGAGTTCCTCATTTTTATTGTGCTTTTTTAATGTGGTTGGCCGGACCCTGCTCCTATACAGTTTTTTTATATGCATTATACCATAACTTTGCAACTACCACAGAAATTATCAAGGGCCTAGGATATTTTCCATGGTACATTCAGGTAATTTTTGCTTTGCTGCTAATTAGCATACCTTCACACAGCTTCTTTATTTATGTTTTGATTTCTGAAGCACAAAACTATTAAATTTTTTGGGGGGGGAAAGAATGCATATGTATTTGTGTGAAAAGAGGAGTTATCCAAGCATAACCATGGATTAGGCTACTTGCTCCTGCAGCATTCAGAAGTAGTCTATGACATAGAAAAAAGCATGATTGCCATATCATAGGAGCATGCTGGTTGCATGGAAGTTAATCAGTGTAAGAAAAGAAGAAAATAATTACATTTTGGAGCAATTGCTACATCTGGTGAAGGCTACAGTATTTTGAAGATTTTGTGAAAGTTTTATATGCATTAAGTAATCTTTATGTGAATCAGAATTGCAAATGACTCTGGAAACCACCTTCCCTTGAAAGCACTGCATTCCAAATGCTGGAACAGCCATGCTGAACAGCACTGCAAGGAATGCTAATCAGAGGTCTCTGGTAAGTAGATTTTTAACACACGATGATCACGTGTTGGATACTACAAGCCCAGTAACTTGGGATAATTGGAATCAGTTCTTAAAATTCTTTTATCTTTAATGTGGTTTTTGTTTTGCTTTTGGAACATGTGTATTAATTTACAGGTAAATGTCCGTTGTGAATTTGATTTTTTTTAAAAAATTTCTTCACATTTTGATCTTCCCAGTGAAGACTTATTTAAACAACCAGCAGAGATTGTCAAAAATATGAAACAGACATGCACATCAGGTATAAATAGCTATACATATTCCTTTCTTTTGTTAATTTTGACAATTTTATTCTTAATGAGATTTTAATTAGGTTTGTGTGCTATTATAACTCCTTTTTTTTAGATGTTATGTATCATTAGATGGCAGAGTACATTGTGTAAGAGAAATGTTTTTCAGATTTGCGTTTATCTTCTTAGTCCGATACACTTATTTCAGAATTGGGATCTGTGCAATCAAATCTTTATTTATAATTTAGTTTCCTGTTGATTTATAAAATTTAGAATTATGCATTAGATTAGTATTTGCCATAATGGTAGTTTTACAGGTGACTAAGCTGATTTCCAGGTTATACCTATTTAAACTGAGAATAAGTATTGTTCTAGTATATCACATTTATTTCTGTTTGGAATCAGATGCTGAAAAAGTATATAGGGCTTAGTTAAGCAATGTAAGCTTACAGGGTTATTTTGTAGTGTTCAAGTTGAACTAATATGCTTTGGAAGTGTGATGAAAAAGCACTGAATTAAATGTAATTATTCTTGATTTAGAAAAGTGTAAATATAATCCATTTAACTTGAATTTCACATGGATTTTCTGCTGGAATTATTAAATGCATGGATTATTAAAATTTAATAATCCACAAATAGAAAATACGATTGAATATAGGTATGCTGATGCATGATAACAGCAAGACAGGTTGAATTTTCTTAGTAGTTTTTTCCTTCCTAATGTAGATCAACATTTGTTCTACTCGGAGATAACCAAGGAAGCAAAAAGTACTTCAACTACATCTGCATCCCATGAAATGGCAGACTTAAGGTGTTTAGGTAAGTATTATCTTAGGTTTTTAAGCCTTCTTTTTATGGAGTCAAGAGTCGGCAATGCAGTAAGTGAACTGACATTACAGAAATTTTAACACATCTATTGGATTACCTATTATGGAATTCTTTTCTGCTTCCTTTCCTTTCTCTGCCCCTAAAACATAACAAATATTGAACTAAAGCCTACATATTCCAGTTTCAGTCTATATATCTTTTCTTAATGTGCCTTTACTAACAAACAGAGTATGTAGTAGCTTAAAAGATGACACTCTACTTACAAGAATACTTAAGAGTGGGTGTTTTCACCCTTCCTCTGATGGGAAGGAGGGAGGAAAAACATGTAGCCCTGCTCAGTTCCATCATGTGTTCCCCTGGTAAGCCTCCTAACTATTCTGCAGCCCTTCCATTTTCTCTGCCTTGCTGCTAAGTACAGGCAGTCAGTTTTACAGTAATCCAGGATTGTAGCCCTCAGTTACCCCATCTTCCACATCCTGGACATGGTCTTTCAGTAGGTTATATAGGTTATACAAGAATGCTGCTGGTACAGTTTTGGAAGTGGGTTTTGTAATCAAGCTTGTGTCTCTAGTAAAACAGAACAAAAAAACCCACCAAAAGTGCAAAAAAAAAAAAAAAAAAAAAAAGGAAAAAAAAAAGCCCATAACCTGCTTTTGAACATCATTTTGGCATATGAATCTGAGTTGTCAAACTAAATTCAACCTGAGCTTTAGCACTGCTTATCTTACACTAGAATATTGCAGGTATGTACCAGTGCCCTTCTTATAATTCCTCAAAGTACAGAAGTTCTCCTTCAGCTGACGTAACTAGCTGTGAGAACATCCAAGAATAACTAAACCATAAATTACCCTAGGAATGTCCTCAAAAACGAACAGGAAGGCTTCCTGTGAGGAAATTCGTACTGAATCCAGACTTACCATTTATTCAGTTTAATACAAGTAAAAGTTACAACACAGAAAGTTTCGAAGTATAGCAACGACATCTTACATTTTGGCTTCTGGATAAATGCGCAAAAGGAATTGAGCCCCTTTCTTCCCATCCCACTAATATTTTTACTTCTGTAGAGGATCAGTGCCTCATTTAGTACTTCAGGAGTTGAAGCGCAGTGTAATTTGGTCCCACAGGTCATGTTAAAACAGCTTTTTTTCACCTGGCAGTTTATTTTTTTACAAATACAAGAGAGCAAGTACAAGAAGTAAGTATGTTCAAGGACATACATAAAAGTATAACCTCTTTTGAAATGTGTATATGGAAAATAGGAGGTCAAATTGTAGATCATAGTGAGCAAAATAAAATGCTGGACTTTGTGATGGCTTCTTTAACATTTGCAGTTGTTGTTTGTACAATAATCCATTTTTTTTTTCCAGGCTGTAGAGCAGGAGGGCTATTGTTCAATAGTAAAACCTTTACCAAGATGTTGCAAAATTGTCCATACCAGTGTGACCGTCACAAAGTAATTCTGGAAGCTGAAGAAAGATATAAAAAGGAACTTCGCAAACTGGCTGTTTGTAACAACAGTAGATACGTAACTCCTGAGAGTAATTATGATTATTTTTTCTTGTTGTTGCTATTGTTTTAAATAGTCTTTAAAATTCTGAACTTTTTTTTTTGTCTGATTCTGATTGTCCTGCTTTTGTAAACTCATTTGATTGACCAGTGATTTGTACTAAGTGAGATCAGAACTAGCCACTTCTGTTTTGGGGATCTTTTTCTGTCTATTTCTTGGTAGTAGTGATACATTCTCATTACAGGCTTTGATGAGTCTCCTGTGTGCCAGTTAGTCAAGTACTAACAGAAGGAAATATATTAAGTTGAAATAAGTGTGAATGGTGTATGACATCATAACAAGGTCATTCCATTCTAATATTACAGACTTAAGATGTAAGAAGCTTATAATTCTTAATGAATTAAATAAAAGCGCATCCTATATTTTTCTAGTTTAAAGGAGGCATTTTGAAAATTAAACAGTTGTTATTTACTTGCATTTGTACTGGTGTCTATCTTATATTTTCCAGAAACACTGCTGACCCCAGTGAAGAAAGAAAGACTGCATACAGAAATATCAACTTTTAGGAGCAAAAAGGATATTTTCCAGAGTAAGGGCCTGGTTTCAAAATTACTGCAGAAAGCCCTTACTGTCTAAGTAATGCTTTTGCAGGATTTGCAGGACTTTACCATGGGAGGCTATGGATAGGGAATTACTCCTTCCCCCCCCCCCCCCCCCCCCGTGAATTCTGTGAAAAAACTGTATGATAATCAGTCAGAAAATGCATATTCTGTAGTCGTGGAATTATGTTACACATATTAGTTCACAACGAAGTTATCTGGCACTTGCTTTGTAGATACTGCTCTGAATCCTGTCAGGGTTACTTCCATGCCATCTGCTATTTTTCAGTTTTGTGGCATTAATTTTTAAAATGGAGAGATATAGTCAGGATCAGAACACAGCACAGTTGCTTGTTCCTGGATTCAGCATCACTCTATTACACAGTTATAGCTATGTTATCATATTATACCTGTTTCTGTTCTTGCATGGGAGCTCTGCTAAGGACCTGGGTCTCTGTATGCTGAAAAGTTAAAAGGGTAAACCTTGATGTATGCAACAATACTAGAGCAAGCAACTGAAAACAACCTACCAGAAAATGAAGTACAGGAAATGTATTTACCACACATATGCATTATGAGGTGTTGAATAACGTGTTATTAACAAGGTGAAGGTGGAAAAGTGAATGTAAATTCCCTCAGTTTCCGCAGTGCAATTTAGGAACTCTATGTTTACAGACCCATCAGTTGCCCATAAAAACTGATATTCTTTATAATACACAACTGTCCATTTGTAAATAGCTAAGTACATATGTTTAACAGTGTTTTATTCTGTAATACATCAAAAAAGTTAACGGTTATAATTTTTTTCCTTAATCTGCAGATACATATTTTTACATAATTCACAAGGAATTTTCTTCAGAATGTGGTGTTTGTGGGTACATCCTGCAGAACTCCAACTACAGTCATACATTACCACATTCATCAACTAGTAACCAATACTGTTTCTTATGATCAATGACCAGAAATTTTAAAGTAGGCTGAAGCAGCTCTCTAAATCAGAAGTAAAATTCTAAAACATTAATATTACTTTTTTAAAAAAAGTCTCTTGAAAAATAAGCCCACCTATCAGGAACTTATTTTTGGCTTCGTATTTCTAAAAACCTTGTTTACATTGTTATTTAATTAATTTCCGGTAAAAGCGGAACTTTTAGCAAGTAACCATTTGCTAAAGTAAACTGAATTTTCCAGCCTTTCTTCCAAGTAGATAGTAGTATGGCTCAAAAGATGGTTCTTTCTTAAATTTTAATTCCTAAAACATTACCTGTGTTTTGTGTTTTGTTTTTTTTTGTTGGTTGGTTGGTTGGGTTTTTATAAGAAAGACGCATAATACAGGAGATGTATTTATTTTGGCTTTTTTTTCAAGGTATTCTTTTGACTCCAGTTAGAAAAAACAAATCTAATATTTCAAGTAGAGACGAACATAGTAAAAATACTAGGTTGGCTGACGACTATAACTTGATACCTACATATAAGACCTGTGAGTATTACCAGTATTTTAATTCTGTAATAAGCATAACTTTAAGATTAGGTTTTACATTTAGGTCAGGGCATTGAGAAAAGCACCTGTGCTTGCTATTGGAGACAAATGGCTAGGAATTTAAACAGGTTATATTCTTGTACCTTCTATCATAGTATTACTGATGTTTGAGTTATTTCCTATTATTTGCTAGTTGCTTCCAGTGCATAAATAATTTTCATGTGTTAATGATGAGAAAAAGTTTTAATGAAAATGAGACATTACTAATAAAGCAACATTTACATATTTAAGTTCATTAGAAGAAATGTTCCTTTACAGCATTCATACTATATTCAGTTTTGCAGTAGATTTCAATTAGGTTAAAGTAACTAAAAGATGGCTTTGTTCACAATTCCATAGTTTTCCAGAAAAACCAAGATGCTAACTTAAAGAGACAAAGAGTCAAAGAAATGTGCAGCCAGGAATGTCAGCGCTTAAAAGGAAACTGCAAATATTTACTTGACAAAGATGAGGTAAGTTATGCAAAGCCTGATCATACACTCATATATTTATAAATATCCAAATGAAATCACTATGAATTGCTTAATTTCTTTTTAAGTCTGCTTTAACAGGAGCCCAGTAGCAAAGTGAACCTTATGAAAAAGATACTCTGTTGATTCTACTCCAGTCATACTGATTATCTCTGAAAAGAGTTAAGTATTTTTCAGTTGGCAGTCTTTTCTGAATAATGGATATGGAAGTGTGCTTCTTCTGGCACTAATGAAAATTTACGTAGTAAATAACAGAAACGTAAAGGAGTAAACATACTAAAGGTATAAACTATGTAGGCATGGCAGAAATGAAGGTGAAAGTCATGTACAAAATACTGTATTTCAGTAAGTGGGTGAAGCATCCTTGAAGAACCGTTGTTGTCTTGACAAAGTGATCATTTCTGTAGAACTACTTAAGATTGTGTTGTCAGTAATAATGCATTACATCCAAATGCAAAATAGTATGTACATTTACATAATTTTAAATTACACTAAAATAAATATTTGCAGAACAATGACATAAGTTTCCTGGGCACGAACACAAGAACTTTAGAGAAGAGAAGAACACGAAAAGATTTTATGACTGAAGAAATTAACTGTCTTTTGAGTGGAGTAAAAACCATGGGTAATCACTGGAATGTAATTTTGTGGTCTTATCCATTTCAGAAAGGACGGACAAGTGTTGATCTTTCCAAGAAATACCACAGGTTACTGTTGTAAGTAATAATAATTTAATTTTCTACTGATCATATATGCTGTCAGCTCAGTTACCAGCTGCTGTCCCTGAATTGACCTGGGGGGAAAAAAATAAAATAAAGACAAGCTGTCAGCCCCTGGTATTGTGCTTTGTATCAGCTCAGGCTGAGCGTTAGAATAGTCTCCGACATAATTCAGTCAGGGGCTGTGCTTGGAGAGGGAGAACTAAACTGGGAGACTATTAGAGAGACTTTGAACCTTCCAGTGCCATCCGACAGGATAGAGAAAGGATAAGAATTTCAGTTAAGGACTCTAAACTAATCCCTATGTTTATTAGGAAGTTGATATTTTCTCTGCTGACTCTCTTTTCTGATGATGGTTTGTGAAAATCTCTGTGGTAGTTTTCACCATGTTTAATATGAGATTACACAGAGATGCTATCTATGGGATGGAGTAGATAGCATCTCTGCTGTGCTTTGGAGATGTGTGGGAGCATTTCATGGCAAGCGTTTTTCTATTGAAATGTTTTCTAAAATTGTGCAGTGTTTTGTGTCAACATTTGTTGTGATACTTTCTCTTTTATCTCTGCTTTACAGAAGCAAGAAAAAATGCAAAGATCATCAATAATATCTTTCAAGAGGATTTTGGATTTTGTTGCAGAATGTTGAAGAATAGCATTCCTAACTGAGGTATTGTCACAACAGTATGAACCCTTGAAGAATTTAGATTTCTTGGACTCATATTTTCGGATGATAACATTCACTGACAGTTATGTTTTGTAAATTTAAATTGCATGTAATCTGATAAGAGTTGTTTGAGTTTTTTTTAAGAATACTAACATAGCTAACAAAATCTTCAGCAGTAAAATTTAAGGATGTTTTTTACCTTAATTTAACCTTGAACATTTGATTTATGTAACATTTGATTTGGCTTTTTGTTTGAATCTTTTTATAATTTGCTTTATCATTTGTAAGAAAAGGCTATATTACTAAAATTAATATTTTATGTCAGAAACTGCTGAGGTTAATGTTGTGTCTGAATTTTTTTCCTCTTAATCAG
Source organism: Falco rusticolus (assembly GCF_015220075.1). Lineage (NCBI taxonomy): Eukaryota > Metazoa > Chordata > Aves > Falconiformes > Falconidae > Falco > Falco rusticolus. Next base: position 10,456,998 of record NC_051201.1, on the reverse strand, counting down.
TGAAATGGTTAAAGCAGGTGAAATATTTTTATGTGTTTAATGTGCTGTATGTGTAAAAAAATTACATTTGACAGAAAACACCAAATGTACGGTTAAACACTGCTGCATATAGTAGGCAAATCTTAGATTGGTACCTAAATTGAAATAGAAAGTTGTGGAAATGTCAGAACTTCTTGGTAGAGGTTTTAGTGTGGTTCAGCTGCAGTATTTCTTGACTGATATTAATGGCTGGACCTACCCAAAGTACTTAATGTTGAACTAAGTGGCATGCATGTACTCGTGACATTTGGTTTCTGTTTACAGTTAAATATTTTTTAATGTATTATTCAAGTCAGTGACCAGAACCACCGTTTCTGCTAATTACACAATTTCTATAGAAAGCTTTAGTGAAAACCTTAGTAAATTGATTTTTCAGTGATAGCCTTTGTATTTATTTTGTATTTTTTTATCTATTTTGATAAAGGAATGATTAATTAATTAATTCATTGTGGAAAAAGTTTAGTTACCTTATTGGCACTAGGTTTTCACTATGAAGTAGCTTAAATGCTCAAAACCGAGCAAGATAACAAAAAACTGAAAGACTTGCAGTAAAGTGATGCCAATGACATAATAAATAGGTCTTCTAATACTTTCAGCTGTTGCAGTTTGGTTTTTATATTATTAAAATACTCAAGTACCTATAAAATACATCTTTAAATGGAGCTTTTCAAAGCAGCGTAGATAAATATTGGCATATGTATTTGCAGAGTATGAGCCGAAAGGAGTACTGAGGAGTGGTACACACAACGGGGAGATTTTGGTCTGTTGTACACTGTACAAAAGCTAGTTTAGATGAGCTGCTGTTTTATCGATTGACTGAACGTGTATTAGTAATCCATATGATTCTGTCCTAAATATATTTCAAGTGGAGAAAATACGTAAGGTGTCAATCTTTACTTGACATCAAGTCAGAATATCACAATACTGACTGTTTACCTAATCCTATGTATAATTTAGGTCAGAAAGGACCTCTGATGTCCATAAGCTCATGTTCTCCGAGCGGAGCTAATTTCCAAGTTAGTCAAGTTGCTTAATGCCAACTTCTGAAAATGTTCAGGGATGAAACTCCCCCAGCCTCTTTGGGCAACCTCTTGTGGTGCTTCAGCTGCTCTCGTAATGCAGGTTGCCAAAAAGAGACATCATTAAAGCATTCTTGTATAATCCAAAGAGGGAAGAGTCATGGCCTAGAAGCAAGCGGAAACCTGATGTGTGAATTTGTGCAAGTCAGTTATATCTTTTTCTCTTTTGATTGACTGTACAAGCTCGATACATCTTACTCGTATTCTTGTGTAACGCTTCAGAATCCACATGTAACAGGCATTATACAAATGTAATTGCGTAAGAATAATTAATGTTTTTAGGCAGCTTAAGCTACCCAGCGTGATCTTTTGCACTTTGAAAAGCTGAACTGACGGACAAATCGCAAAAGAAAGGACGTTTACAAAAAAACTTGGGACTTGCGTTGTGGTTCTGTTAGAAGAACAGGAATTATTGGCGGCATGTAAGACCTCGGGTGGGAAGCGGAGCTTGCTTTAGTAGGGAATAACCCGTAGCGGGCAACCTCACCGAAAAGCAGGCGTTCGTTCCGCGGCGGCGCTCCGCGCAGCGCTGGCGGGGCTGCCAGCCGGGGCAGCAGCAGCGCCGTGCCGCCCGCTCGCTGCCGCCGGAGCGGGGCCGGGGCCGGGGCCGGGCAGCGCCCCGCTGCTCGCAGCGCCCAGGGCGGGGAGCGCAGCGGCCGACACCAGGGGGCGCCGGCGGGGGCGGCCCCACCCGCGGTGGGAGGCACCGCCCAGGGCGGGGGGCGCTGCCGGGGCTGCCCGGGTACCGCCTGATCGGAAAGCGGCGCGTCCGCGGCGGCGGGGGGCGGCGAGGGGCGGCGGGCGGCGGCAGGGCGCGGCGGGGCCGGCGGCGCGGGGCGGCGAGGCCGCCGAGCCGGGGCGAGGGAGGAGCGGGGTCCTCGGCGGGCCCGGGTGAGGTCACTCTTTGTGGCTGCAGTTGGCAAGATGGCGCCGGTGCTGGTGGAGAAGAAGCTGCTGGGGCCGGACGGGCCCGGCGGTGCCGAGCTCCCCAGCGAGGAGGAGGAGGGGCAGAACCTCTGGTGAGCGGCCGTGCCGGGCGGAGCCCCCCTGGCCGCGGCACCCGGGCGGCGGCGAGCGGCTGCTGCGGGGCGTCGGGCGCCTGTCACGGCGGGGGTCTCCCTGCGCCGCCAGCCGCCCCGGCGCTCCTGCGGCGGGCCCGGGCCCCGCACCGGGCCGGGGTAGCGGTGGGCGTCGGCGGGGCCGCGCTCGGGCCCCGGTGACAGCAGCGGCGGGCGGCGCCGCGGCGTGTCCCTGCCCGCGGCGGGGCCGGCTGCCTGGCGGCCGGGGGGAAACGCGGGCCTGCCCGGCCCGGGGGGCGTGCGGGGGCCGGCAGTGCTGCGAGGGCGCGGGAGAGCAGATGTGGGGCGCCCCAGAGGGTGGGCTGCAGCGCATGGTTTGCCGTCGCTTATCTCAGAGAACGCTTTTAAAAACATCGCGGCAGGGGAAATGGTGAAGTACAGTAATGGTTTGTGGCAGGGTTAGTCATCAGCGGAGAAGTGGTGCTTCCCAGTAACGTGACCTCTTCCCAGGGAGAAGCACAGGGAATGGTACCGCACGTGTTTGGGAATTACCGGGCCTTTCCTCAAAAAGGCGGCGTGCCCTTGGCCTTCCACAGTGAACTTAAAGATCTACCCGTAGCATCATAGCTAGTTTGTAAACAGAAGGTTGTAGCTGGGCTGGCCCGTGCAGATGTGCTGAGCTCATGGGTGCTGTCAGCCGGGCCGCGCCTGGGCTGTGCGTGTGCGGGGCCGCCCGGCCACAGTGATGGATGCTCTTTTCCTAGGTCCTCCATACTGAGCGAAGTTTCTACCCGGTCAAGATCTAAATTGCCGTCAGGCAAGAATATTCTGGTTTTTGGTAAGTAACATATGCAAGCAGCTGGGTGGTTGGTGGTTTATTTTTCTTTTTTAGGAGCAAAGAGTGTTTAAAACAACGATGTGCACAAACTGACGTATCAGTATTAGGTTATGTTATACGATCTACAGTATTATTGTCTTCAGGCTGATAGATTTACTTTCTTTTTGGTTTGTGCTGTTAGATTTATAATGTATATTTAAACAAATGGAATGTAATAGAGAATAATTAAGTGCATCATTCTCATAAGCCCTTGGGTTTAGCTGGAAGAAAACAAATAAATATGGTCTAAAAAAATGTAGGAGGTACTTCTCATTGCTTAAATGTGCTTTGAAAAATCTTTTCTACAAAGTTAAAATTAATTCTGAAAGTCTCTCTTTTTTCTGTAAAAACTTACTGGCAGGTGATGATGGTTCAGGTAAAACCACACTTATGGCTAAAATACAGGGAGCAGAGCATGGCAAGAAAGGAAGAGGGCTGGAATACTTGTATCTAAATATTCACGATGAAGACAGGGATGGTAAGTTCATTTTATATGTAATCTCTTTACTGTAATTAAGTAACCAACATGCTTTTTTAATAACTGTGGTTTTGTCAGTGTGCTTTGGATTACGCCGAAGTAGCTTGCTCCAGTGTTGTTCCGTATATTTTAGAGGCTATATCAATTTCTTAGAAGTGAAATGTATTTTGCGTTCAGTGTACATTCTCTCTCTTGCCCTTCTTACAGCTTGACCTGTGTATGAGAAAAAGTACATTTGAGCGGCTGTCAGGATCCATTTACTTTTAGGGTAGATACATTTGCTGACGGTGTATTGCTGGCAGATACGTTGTCATTTGGTGTGACTGCTTGAGAGCCATAAAAGTAAATGATACATCCGTGAGAATTTAATTTGCGGTATGGATTTCTAGGTGTGGGGTCTTAGGGGGGGCTGTGCGTGGAATTTTGGTTAACTGTATCTGAGGTGTTTTGTTAGAATTGGATGAGCAAAGAACAGAACTTAAAGTCAGCATTACTATTTCCTTTTTGCAAGTTGGAGCTTGTCTCTTTGCCCTTGTCTTTTTCTTTGTTGCTGTTGATGATTGCTCTTCTCTACTGTATGGGAGAGGGATGATGACAGGAGACTGTTTAAAAGCAGGTCTAATGATCGGAATACTCTGGTTTTTAGGATAGGGACAGGAAGAGATGAGGAGTGAGTTCGTTATGCTTGCTCCTAAATCTGCCTCTGCTTGTCTCATTTTGCATAAACTGCTGGACCTCTTTGTGTTAGTTTCCGTCTTCACAAATAAGAAGACTGTCATTCCCCATTTTTTACTTATTTCTGAGTTTTGTGTTCAGAATGGGGAAGCAGTGGTGGTGGTTCATCTGTGTTCCTGTAAACGAATGAACTAGGAAGGTCTTATAATGGTATTTTGGAAATGGAAATGTACTGAAGGCTTGCACGAGTGATTAAGTACCATATGTGACTGGTTGTTATGGAGATGGGTCCTGTGCACACATGGTAGTAAACTGTCTTTGGATACTAAGTTAGGTGCAGTCAAAAGATGAGTACATTGCCTGTGTCCTCAGTGGCCACCTAATCTTGCAGTACCTAAAAATTTGTTGTGCTGTAATTTTAAGTGCTGAGCCATTCTTGGCTTCTTGAGGTTCTTGGTGTGAGTTCTTTCTCACCATGCACGGTCTTCTTCAGTACTGCATAAATACTTCAGGGGAAGAAAAACCCTATGATTAGCAGTGTGAAGACAGCCTGCGACATCAGGCTTCTTGCAACATCAAAGGAGATGGCGTTACAAGCAGAAAAATGTTCGGTGTGCTATTTTCCCTGGTTCTATCTATCAAGCCTTAAGTATGTCCCTGCTTTGGAAATATTTTGGGGCTGGTCCTGCGAATCTGGAAGTGGTAAGTATTTGAGGTGATTAGAAGAAGCCTGTCATAAGAACCTAGGCAGCGCTGGCAGGAGAAAAAGAGACCTTTTTGCCTACCAGGCTCAGCTGTGGAATTCAGGTCTTCATGCATCCCTTAATGGATGTGTTAGGATCTAATAATACACGCCTCTTTCCTTTCTGTCTCATTAGTGTCATCAGCAAGCAAAATAAATAGCAAAGTGGGTCAGGACCTCCCAGCAGGCAGAGATAACACTCTTCCTTCTCTAGGACAGGTTTGAGTTTGTTTCTTTAAACTCTGTGTGCTTTAGATGTGTGTATGCTCAGATACAGATTTGGGAACAAAGCCTTTATAGTTGACCCACAGTTCTTGGAAGCCATAAAGAAGCTCCAGATGGGCATTTGGGAGCTTATGATCACATGTTCATTTTTGAAGGTATCTGCTTTTCATTACACCCCAGCCTATTCAGGACCAGCAAACCACAAGGATTTCCAGGGGCCTCAAATCAGCAGTGGTAACTGAAACTCTGTAGCAGAGTGAGAAGATCTTTTCAACTTCTTTCCCAGGTGCTAGAAGATTTCTTTGCTCTCTTTGCCTTTTTCCTCTTCATTTCGGAAAAGTTTATTCCTTCCAGGAGAAGTATTTTGGTCATAGTGCCAAGTCATTATCTGCCTCCCACCTCCCTTCAAAAATCTTAAGGAAAATGGTTTTATGTTGCTTCTTATCCCATTTCGCCCCTCCCCTTCCTCCTTAAGGGATATTTGAATCTGGCCTCTCCTACATATTAAGTAGAATGACTCTAGATAGCTACATGCATATCTTAGTTTACAGTTACTTCTGTTTTTTCCCCTAAAGATTAGGTCACTGGTTAAATTATTCTTTTTTTTTTTTTTTTTTTGTAGGGAAGTTAAAGAAATGCATAGAAAGCATCTCTTTTTTTGAAGGACCCCTGCGGCTAATACAGGTGCCCACTAACTTTTTGGTTTTCACTGTCATCTGCTTGTTTCTTGGCAGTGGCTGGTACCTAGCTTGGATGGCAAGATACAAATCACCATTGCATTGGTAATTATGTAGCGTGCAGTACATTGGTCCCTAGGTCTTGGGACAGCTTAGGTCTGCTACTGAATCCCTGCCTGAAAAATCTCCTTCCTAGGGTACTATCCCAAATTCTGCCTAGGTTAAGGTGTTTTTTCAAGAAGAGGTTTGGGGATGCCTGAGAAGCAATCCTGAGAGAGAGAGCGCGTTCTCCTAGATCATTAGCCTTGGGTACAGTATCCTTGGAGCATATGGTGGCTTCTGCATATGTAACACCGTAGTTCATCTGGATGAAAGTACTTATAGCACTAGCTGTAAAGTTAACTCACTATATTAAACGACCTTGGAGCTCAGGCCCGAGAGCCCTCTGTTAGTGGGGTTTCTCAGGGAGTGTGGACAGTTTTAATTTTTTGCTTGCCTTTGTGATGAGCAGATGTTTTGTGTCTGTGCTGGTTAGTCTGCTTTTGAGAGCTGAGAATCTTAATTTGTAGGAGGTAGAAGAGAGGCTCTGCATAAGTTTCTTAAAGGGTACATGTTTCTGGAGTAGCTTTCAGAGTCTCTGGCAGTGGTGGTGCAGAGGGAACAAGCCAATGAGACAAACTGCATGGACTGGTTTTGTAGTGGTACTGTATGGGTTAGCTGGCAATTATAGAGACCACAGAGAACTTTCAGCTGAACTGCCTCACATTACAGATGCAGTACAGTTGTCCTGACTCTGCCAAATGTGCCAGCGAAGAAGAGCCAGTCTGTTGTTGTGTTTTTACTTGTAACAGAATCAAGCAGTCTTGGTTTTGTGCCTCAGGTTTGGACTGGCCCCAGTCATATCATATGCATATTCCAGTTGAACTGGTTATTCCAGGTTGAGCCAAGTGCTGCTGGTACACTGGTTTCTAATGGGAAAATTGTCTTTTTGTTAATATCTTTAAAGTACTTCTCTTGAAAAATATTTTCCCCGGTTTTCCTTCTCTTCACAGCTTGGACAAGGGATATCTAATTACCTCTGATACCTTTTGAATAGATGCAGGAGATGTAGTTGCAGTTCGCGGAATCAACCATCTGCAGTAACATCCATCAAAGCTGGAAAACCTTTTTTCATGGCTAAAGAGATAAGGAAATATTGACGGGATTTAGAAATGTAGTTTTATCAGATACTGTAATAGTCTTTAGTAAGTAGCACCTGCTTGTCCAACAGGCTGTTGTAATTGTTTGCTCTGTTTTGGTGTCTCATGTCATAGCCACTACGAAAGGCCCAGTTAACATTCATGTCATATGACTAATGAGGAGCTTGGCATGGTGCTGACAAAGTTGAATTTGCCATCAAGTCCTTGCCAAATTGTGAACAGCCAGTACTGTATTTTTTAAGCGTGTTTTATATTTGTAGCAAATGTAAATCACGAGCCATACCTCTTTACTGTAAGAAAGGAGCAAACCCTTTAATTTTCATACAATGTTATCTTTTTTTAGAAGTATATTTTAATGTGAGTGCTAGACTTCCACTGTTGCTAGCAGATTCATTTCATTTGAGTGATAGTTCCAACTGCATTCTAGTTCCACCTCTATTCTGGTTTCAGTCTGTATTCTAGATGTTAAGCAGAAACAAAATCCTTAAGTAGGACAAAGGTTTTCAGCAAACAAAACCTTTGTAACTTCTACATACTGGCTTAAAAAGATGACTTGGAAGGAGTGAATTAGGATATTTATTATTTTTTGTTACTTGCTAAGGTGTAAAATTCTTTTCTGCAATCAAAGCACTCACCCAGGAGAATCTATGAAACTGCTGCTGAGAGTTCTAAACTTTCATAGATTATAGATAGACTTAAGTTAGGTTTTTAACTTTCATATTTTCTTCAAAGAGAAACTTGTGCATAGACAGGGTATTATAATGTCTGTTAGTGACCTTAACTCGTAGAACGCTCACAGGGTTTTTATTCACTGGTAGATTTCTGCTTTTGGGAATGTACAAAGGATGTTTCTGGAATGCAGGGAATAAGGGTGCAGCATAGATGTTTCATTTACTGTTGTGTAATAGTAAACGTGTAAATGTGTTCACATTACATTGTGTTTTTCCAAACTTTTACCAGACTTTCCGTGTCCTTAGAGGCCTTCTGAACGCTTTAGATTTTACATCTAGTGCTGTAAGAATCCTGTGTGCTATCAGTGAGGCGGTTTCCTGAAGTGGGGAGAAGGGAGGGCAGAAACAATTGACAAATATGCAAAGATGCATTTCTTACATAAAGAATTATTGTAACTTTGCTGCAAAGGATAGATCTGAGAAGCTAAAAGCGTAACTGTTGGCCTATTTGTGTGGTGACTGATGTTTGAATGTCTTCTGACAGCCTAACAGTACTTAAGTAGGAGCGTAAGAAATGCTAAGTGAAGACTGCCCACGTATAGCATCTTGATGTAATCTGTCAGTAACTTGGCTGTTCGGTAATTTTATCCAGGACCAGATTAGAAGGGATACTTTCTTCTCCTTCCAACTTCCCTGGTCAAGTTTGTGCCTTTTTCTAGAGCCAGTTTTTTGGATTCTTCCCTAGAGTAAAGTTACAATAGCCACAGCAACTGGATTTATTTTGTGAAGTTAAAAGATTTGGAGCACGGGGCAGGGAAACATAGTGAGGCAGAGTAATTACGAAGCTCAGTAGCCGTTTTGTAAATCTGGACTCCGCAGGGATTGGTTTGCTGATCCATGTACTTCAGAATTCATGTACCTTGTCTGTAATACCTATGGAGAGCCACAGTTCCCTCTGGACAGCTGTAGTAGAATAGGGAATACTTTAGAAGAGGTACTGGGAAGACTCTGGAAGATAGAAACAAATGGAGTTGTTCCTTTTCAGGAAGAAGTTCTGAGGATAATGTAATTATTTTCTTTTTAATAATTTTTTTGGGGTGGGAGGGACAGAGTTGGTTGTTCAGAGTACCTGATACATGATTCCTGGATGATGCTCCATTTTCAGTTTCTTCGATTCTTGTCGAAGTTCACGTTTGGGGTAAAACTCATGCCAGCTGTCTGTCCCAGCTGATTTCCCCCCTCCTGCCTCGCATTTCAACAAAAAATGTCCAGTTGCTATCAGAACACTGGCGGGGAGGGGTGTGTGTGTGGAGAGAAACACAAAAACTACAATACCAAATCATTTGTCCAGTACTCATTCTGTAAGGAGCCAGCAAGTAGGAGCCAACGTTAAATCAGTGTGCATTAAGAGCAGGTAGCACAGCTTTAAAGTTTGTTAGGTTGTAGGTCTTATCCTGTGTTTGCTCCTCCTACTCCTGTGCTAGAAACCTAAGCTGCTTATTGCTTGTATCTTGTTTGCAGCTTATTTCTGTTGTGAGATGTCTTTAGTATTTTAAACCAGCTTATGTGTCTGAGGGACACTCGGACTTCCCTGCTGGACTCAGCTGTAACCCCCCTCTTTTGAATTTGGTGTTACATATGTGCCACGTGTATTCTGCAAATCTAGGATTGTGCAGTATCTAAAAACTGTTGTGTCAGCCTTCCTTAGTAAAAGCCAAAGAACAGAAATTACTTGTTAAAATGATAAGATTCTGAACCAAGAAAAAAACCCTGTGAAATGAGTCATGTAGGGATTTACACACGCACCTGCCTTAAAAATAAACAGGCGAGATCTCCTGGTGGTTGAGCTTTGGTCTTCCGTTTGACACGAACGTACTCATCTGTTTACTTGTAGACTTGCAAAGCAAAAAGTTGGCATCTCTTGAGTTACAACTACCTTTTCCTTTCAGATCATACTCGCTGTAATGTTTGGATTCTGGATGGAGACTTATACCATAAAGGGCTATTGAAGTTTGCAGTTTCTGCAGAATCCCTGCAAGACACCATTGTAGTCTTTGTTGCAGATATGTCTAGACCTTGGACTGTTATGGAGTCTTTACAGAAATGGGCCAGTGTCTTGCAAGAACATATTGATAAGATGAAAATTCCTCCAGAAGAGATGAGAGACATGGAACAGAAGTGTAAGTCTTTGTGCATCCATATTTATTTTTTTTTCTTCCATAGCTCTTGCAACCTTGTTTTGTAATAATGTATTTCTTCAGATTAGTGTTTTGAGAATGGATTGGATAAGAATTACTTAGAAGTTGTAACTACAACTCTGATTCAAATAGACTCCATTAGGCTTTAAAACAACTCTTCCAGTTTTGCTGTGCTAACAAAACATCAGGTGAATTAATGGTCTAAATCCCTTGTAATACTGATATTTTTATAGTTTGATTTTTTAAAAGGCGAATTTAAAAAAAAAAATTAATCACATTTTAAAAAATAATGACAAAGTGAGCTGTCTGCTTTGCTGTGGTATCTAAGCCAGGTCTCGTTCTCGTACTGTGTTTGTCTTAACAGCAGGTCCTGTTTTTTGCCCCTGTTTTTCACGGGGCTTAGACTGTGATCCTGGTACATCTTAATTGTCTCTACTACAGCCGTTCCTACCCTGTGACTTTAGCAATGTTGTCTAAATTAACCTTCTTTCCTGGCATATCTATGGCAGGAAAGAATCTGGCACTGGCAAGCAGTCATTGCTGCAGTATTGTTTCCTGCAGCTGCTTTTCTTTCTGAAAATAGTTTTTAATGTTTCTTGAGAGTTTTTTCTGTTTTCGTATTGAATGACTCCAAAATAAATTCCTCCAGTGGAGAAGACCCTAGCAACATATATTCTTTTTCAGCTGAAGTGTAGATTCAGCCTGATGCTGGCTGGTTGCTGCTTTTGTTCAGGGCTGGTGGCTGGCTGTGCTGGAGTGTTAAAACCTTGCACGTACTGTCTAGTAGCTTCCTTGGATTCACCTTAGGGAGCAGCGGAGTCAGTTTGGCCTATGAACATCCAGACGTATTTGTATAGCTGATAATCCTTTCTGAATGTTAAGTATTACTTTCCCAAAAGGCTTATACCTACAGCCTACTAGCTAGAATTTAAACTTAATGTTTGAAGGCACCTGGGTTTGATCACCAGGTTATATTAAAAAAAACCCAAACCACCTAGAATCTGACAGTTTTTAAGAGAAAAAGCATTCTTTTATGTATGTGAGATTTTTCTGGGAGATGGAAGGGCAGCTGTAGTCTCAAAATACAGCAGGTAACCCAATTTACACTTTTCTGAGACACAGCAGGTTTTATGGCAATCCAAATAAACGCGGAGTTCGTGCACTTGCATTTTACTTTTGAAAAGAGAAGTGTTTTCAGCCTTCACTAAGAGTGTATTATATACATTATATATATATGTAATGTGGAGGAGCCTGTTACAGCTATGGCAAAGCTTTAGCACCGTGTTTGGGAACTTGGAAGACATTCCAATAGTATTGTCTCAAAAGATTTCAAAATTAAAGTATTGTAGAAATTCCTAGTTTCTCTAGTGCTGTAGTAAGAGTGGAGGGAAAAGGAAGACTTGAGCCGCCCAGCCTGCAGGGCTCAGCTGCCATCCCACGGCTGAGCGGTGAAATTCGGGCCAGTATCAGCGTGCAGGTACAGCAGGGAGGGGCCCTCATGTCTCCACTCCCGAACTTCCATCATGCTCCTTTTCTGTCATTGTGTAGGACACTTGTGTCACAGCATCACAAAACGGTCAGGGTTGGAAGGCACCTCTGGAGATCATCTAGCCCAACCCCCTGCTAAAGCAGGGTCACCTACAGCAGGCTGCACAGAGTCGTGTCCAGGTGGGTTTTGAATGTCTCCAGAGAAGGAGACCCCACAGCCTCGCTGGGCAGCCTGTGCCAGGGCTCTGTCACCCTCAGGGTAAAGAAGTTCTTCCTCACATTCAGCTGGAACTTCCCGTGGTGCAGTTTGTCACCCCTTGTCCTGTCGCTGGGCACCACTGAAAAGAACCTGGCCCCGTTCTCTTGACACTCACCCTGAAGATACATGTATGCATTGATTAGATCCCCTCTCAGTCCTTTCTCCAGGCTAAACAGGCTCAGCTCTCCCAGCCTTTCCTCATAGGGCGATATTCCAGGCCCCTAATCATCTTCATAATATCCTCTTTGTGTAATAATAATCTTTGTGTCATCTCAGATACCTGTCTTCTGAGTTCTTGTAGACTGCCCCTAAGCCCAGGTCGGTGCTCAAAACTTTGACCACCGTAGCTTGTAATTCTCTTAACAGCAAATCGTGCTAAAAGAAATTCCTGTTATAAGTGTGGCTATATTACTGTAACTGCTTAGGCAATATAAAGTACATGTGCTTGTATAATGCCTTGTGGCTACAGTCCATCAATAAAGCTACACCAAAAAAGTTTTTCTTTCGAAAATCCTGCTGCGTATGCTTCTGGAGATAAGCTGCCACTTAGAAAACTAGGAATCACTGTGTTGCAATAGCCTGGATTGAAAAAACTGGGATAATAAAGCACATATGCAAACCAGGCAGTCAAAACATAGAAACAGGGTGCAGAGTGAAGTGTGAAATTCATTCCAGTAAAGCCCTGCTGCAACATAATGCCACATGAATGTATACGATGCTTGACTTCAGCTTGCAGAACCATATTGCCCTACGCACCCTTCTAGATAACAGCTGGCCAAGCTGGATGTCCGCAGTGCTCTCCCTAGCTATTACACTCAGCACCAGTAACCAGTAGTTCTTGTTGACCCTGGGGAAACGTTTTCTAGTATTATCCCTTTAGCATCTATTGACAGTGGTCCTACCTTATTCTTTCTTCATTACCAAGTTCTTAACAGTTTCCAGAAATCCTTTTGCTAGCTCGCCATTCTTAATGGAATTGAATATTGGAACTTGGAAAGTCTTTGCTTTCAAGGCTTTTGTGGCCTTTCTCCACCCAACGTTTTGTCTTGTGTTTGCTATTTGAGATACTGATTCTTGGCTGTGCTGGGTGGATGCCGCTAGGCTCCATCTGGTATTGAGCAGCTTTCCTTGCCTTTTGTTAAAGAGCTTCCAGAACAGGAGGCAGGACACACATAAGGAAGCAACAGGCTGCCTTGAAAGAAACTAAATTATTTAGAGTATACCAAGGGCATTGTTTGTTTGTACTTGGTCCTATCGCTTGAGCTGCTCTGGAAGTTCCTTGCTAAAAGCTTGGCTAGTGTGGATTCAAATAAGTTATGTCAGTTCAAATACTCTAATTTAATTCAGGCTCAAATATGATAAAGTATTATTTAAATAATAACATTTGAATAATTATTTTGGGGAAGATCTGAATTCTGCCTCCCCGTTTATGACAGCAGAGCAGAAAAGAAGACTGCCAAGAGTCAAGAAATGCAGAAAGGAGGTATATTGGTAAAGTGGTTATATTAATGTCCTCTGTAGCGTTGGAAGCTAAAGGCTTGAAACACAGTAACATTTTTTCTGAAAAGTTTTAGTAGTGTCCTATTTCAAGCTGAATTAGTTTCACGTTCTCAGCTGCTTTTTTTTTTCTTTTTTTTTAATTTGTTTGACATACAGCTCAAAGAATTCTTAAGATAAGAGGTAAAAGAAACACTTACTTTGCCCAGACAACTTTTTTGTAGAAATTCTTTTCACGAGACTAAAATTTACGATCAGTAAAGATGGTGCACAAAAAAGTTAAAAGTGGCATGAATTGATTATGGAACTTCGTAGAATATAAATATGGAATGATTGTCTCAGAAAAAGTTTGTGTTTCTCTTGTTCTGCTGTTCAGTGGTTTTGTTATCTATCTAGTTAAGTAAGTTGCAGTGTTTGTCTGCTGTTTCCATATTGCAGTTAAACAGTACTCCAAGACTGAGGATTTTATTGTTGGTAGAAAATTAAACTAAAGAATAAATGTGGGTTGTGTTCTTGGTGGTACTTTGAGTCAGTTCCTCCTGTGACACAAATGATACACCTGTTCTTGTTACAGTTAGCTTCCAGTAGCTTGTGTAAATAGTGAGAACAAAATAGTTCACTGGAAACTTGCATTCATTTGCTATATTAAATGCAAAAGCCTAAATAAAAGGCTCTTTACCTAGATAAGCCACGAGTTTCATAGATAAATCAGCACACTGTAGTGGATGTGTGATTTTTACAGCACATCGTCACTTGGTGATTATTTTTAAAATGTAATAGGCCATTCCTAGTGCTCGAGCGCATTGATAGGTACCAGAGTATTGATTTGTCAGATGAACTGGCTTTTTTTTTTTTTTTTGGCTTCCCGTTTTATGTGCATCATCTTATCTCTATTTTCTGTTCAAAAAAACGTAAACCAAAGTTGTTTTCCCCTACTTCTTAATAAAGTAATTTCCCGTACCATATGGAATGTGATTTCTTAACATGAATTATGTGGAGGAGAAAATATTCATAGCTCACTAGCAAAAAGGGAGAGGAAAAGATTTGTGCAAGTCATTTGGATGTGCAATGGACTTTTTGTCCATTAAAAGTTTGAGAGTGGAGTTCAAGTGAGAAACAGATACGGGAGGTAAGGAAAAAGTATTAACTGACGTGAGCTTCTCTGTTAGCTGCTTGGATTGCAGTTTGTTCGTAAGAGGTAGTCTGGCAGCACTTGTGAAACAGGTTTACTTGGATGTAACAAGGCTTGGGAATGGGGGTTGAATGAGAGTCTTTAAAAGCATTTTAAGAGCCTATCACTAACAGCACTTAAACTGCTTCAATTGTGTATCGCTGTTGGACACAGTAGTATAACTTTCATCTTCTTGTAACTCTAGTAGTTACCTGTTCAGCGATGCCCTTGTTAAGGAAAGCTGTTTGCTGTAGCATTTCTCAGCCTCTAGCCAGAGATTAATGCCAGACAATATGCATTATTAACAATCCACGACACCATCTCCACAGTGAAGTTTTTTTTCTCCCTCCATGCATGGATCAACCAGAGTGAGGTATGGCCTCAGTGATGGCTGGTCTGTGATCCATGGTGTTTGGTACCGCTTACGCTTGGGGAGGGGGGAGAGTTGGGAATCTCAGCTCTCTGGGGTTATGGTCTTCATTCCCATTCAGCAGAAATTCGTGAGGGATGTGCCGTCAGATTTCTGAAGTTTCTACGATGCGTTTGCTATTATTCATCTTGGGGTATCTTGAATAATGATTGGTATCATGTTGTCGGTCTTACTGTTTTCAAGAGGGGTTTTTCTTTCCCAGATTTGAGGGGGTTTATACTATTTCAGGTATCTCAATAAAGAAAATTATTTTGTTTTCCTGCTTTGATACAAACAAAACCTAGGAAACTAATATGGTCTGATTAAAATGCTGTAGTAAATTGAGAACAGTATTGTCAGATATTCTTTTACATCTGATTAAGTCAAGAGAGACCTATTTGAATGATGGTAGTGGATGTAAATGATGTTCCCTTAACTGCTGTAATACACTTGTCTTCAGTAGTTTGGTTGGTTGTTTTTTTTTTTTTCTATCCTGAGCTAGGCAGAGTTTGAGTAATTAAATAAGTACTTTTTTTAAACCCTTTTCAAGTTAAATGCTCTGGATTTAACTTGGTTTCTGTGAGAGTCAGTAAGCATATTTAATGTGCAGAATGTATAATAGCATTTTCATTTCCAGTTGCTGAGTATGAAGCAGTACTGGCGGAAAGCATCTCTTTGAAAGCATTGTTGTTTCCTCTCCACCAGAAGGCACTGCCTCCCCAAGTTTAAAAGCAACTGCATTCAAATTGTTTTTATTTAGTTCCTTGGGATACATTGAATTGGTGATTGGAAGTCTTGTGGTCTATATTTAATGTGGTTTTTTAAGTGTTTCTCTGGACTAGAGCTCTTGTTTTCCACAAGAATCACGCAATTTTCTATTTCAAATAAAAATTGTATATTACGCAGCTTTGAACAGAAGTGTTTTTCTGATCTTCCTTCCATGTGCCCGTTCTATTGCAGGAATGGTTCCTATTTTGAAAAGGTACAGTGACTCCATTTTGCAAGATTTGTATTGTAAACTTTTCTGAGGTTTTACGACTTCCTAAGCCTCAGAAGTATCAGATGCCCTGCAGTACGGTTGCAGTTCCTTCCCTGTCACATGGATGGATGTACTGAACAACACTCTCTTTGTGACTGTGCTGGAGACTGGGATCTTTTCTGAAGAGTTTTCCTTACCGTACACACAGGCAGCCTGCTCCCACTGTTTCTGAAATAGACTCCTTCACGGGAGCAAAGCGCGGAGCTGTGCTTGCCTCTTGCCGGAGGGCTGATGGAGGAGGCCTCAGGTGGGATTGCCATGTGAGGGAGGGCCCTGGGCCTTGGGGAAGTGCTGTGCCAGGGAGCAGACACCTCCCGTGGGCAGGTTTATCTGGTCCATGGCTTTTATACTGAAAAAAAACCAAAAGCTGTAAGTTGCAGCCCAGTTTTGGTAGAGTACATGGGGTCACTGTGCTTCCAGAATAGCATTAATACTATTTCTTAGGCACTTCAGTATTTAGTGAGTATTCCAATAACACTGAGTACTGTCACTGCCATAACATTAAAACACTGAAGAAAGCATCTAGTTTCCTCTGGACACCATTGTAGTTTTCCAGAATATAACGGAGTCTATTCAGATAACATTTAGAAGTCCTTGAGTCTGTACTTAAACAGTGTATTTTTTTTATATTTCTAGCACCAGACTGCTGCAGCAGAGGTATAAAGTAATAGAAACTTAAATTGTAGAATAGTTTCTAAGAACGAGTGGCTGTTTTAGCTTGCTGTGTTCTGTGTCCATGTTACATTTTCACTATGCTTTCTTTTAAAACTGAGTACAAATTGCATTGCGTATAGGCTGTGTTGCTAAACTACATTTACATTTTCTGTTGTTGACTCCTGTATAATGAAATGCATTGAATTGAGGAATATGCATTTGTGTCTACTATAGCTCTTGCAGCTAGTTTGGATTATTTGTAATGGCTCCAAATTGCTCTTGATTTAGCTTGCTGTAAATTTTGGTGGAGGAGAATTGTTGTGTTTGAAGGGGCAACAAGGCTAAAGCTTGCATCATGTAGTGCCTCATTATAACAGGTGGGAAAACAAGGTGAGATTCCTAGTTAGTCATAGATTAATTACGGTTTAAAAAGAAGAACTAGTTCCTTTATTGTACCTTAAGATCTCTCTCTTAATAGTTATAAAGGAGTTTCAAGAGTATGTAGAACCTGAAGAAGGCTACCAAGGATCACCGCAGAGAAGAGGCCCTTCTGGCCAAGAGGATGAACACGTTTCTTTGCCACTTGGAGAAAATGTGCTGACTCATAACCTTGGTATTCCTGTGCTGGTAGTTTGTACAAAAGTGAGTTTTTAGTTCTGTTTGCTACTACAGAAAAGTTTAATTTACTTTTCTTTTAGAAGGCATGCTTTATACAGACATGCAAAATGAATTCTGGATTAATATTAAAGGTATTTATTTTAAAAGCAAACTTCTGCCATTAGTGTCAACTTTCAATTTTGCAGAAGGGGTAATAACCTTATAAATTATGTTAATTACTTGCTCTTTTGAGTTATTGGTGGCATTTTAAAGCCAAAGGCTCTAAGTAAATGTAATGTGTGTGTAGTATTAAGGAAGCTGTTTTATGATGTACTGGGATCAAATGACTGGGGTTTTCTCATTTTATTTTTCTCCCTTGCTTCCAGTGTGATGCAGTGAGCGTACTCGAGAAGGAGCATGATTACAGAGAAGAACACTTCGACTTCATTCAGTCACACATTCGTAGATTCTGCTTACAGTGTATCCTTTCCTGCAGTGAAGAGATTTGCTGTAATCTGGAAGCAAGAAAATATGTTTTAGTGTTGAATTGCACATAAAATTAATCTGAGAAATTGCCCTTCAAGATTGCTTGGTATTCAGTTTGTTACTGTGTAGCACTTGTTGTTTTGGAAATGTTGAGAAACGTGTAAAACTTCCAATAGGTTTTTAAATTGTGCATGGGAATTGGAACTTTTGTTCCTTTACAAAGGATTTGTCTTGTACTTTGTGAGGTGGTTTTCCTTGGTTTTCCCCTTGGAACTTGCAGTTCCCATATAAACTTGAGATCTCGGCAGTCTCGAGTTTTTTAATTTTTCAAAGGTAAGTGCTTGGGAGGGTAGGTAGCTTTTGTATATGTCAAAGAAAAGTATCATGAGTCTTCTCCTGTTCAACCTTCCTCTCCCTGAATACTAAATGGCTGTAGCTTTTGCCTTGAACTACTCCTCAAAATTAGGTCCAGCAGAGATATGTGTGCTCTCTCAAGTTTTGAAATTCTTACTATAGTTTAAAAAGTGTATCTTCCATAATTTTCCTTAAATACATAATCAGATGGAGCTGCCTTGATTTATACATCAGTTAAGGAGGAGAAGAACCTTGATCTGTTGTATAAGTACATTGTACATAAAACATACGGTTTTCAGTTTACCACACCTGCCTTAGTGGTAGAAAAGGATGCAGTTTTTATGTAAGTATAAGCAGCATGGTTTCAGAGTGTTTTCTATTAAGCACTACACTTTTACAAGATATATATAGAAATAATTTGAATAGTTTGCGTTGTTCAAAAGCTTAATATGAGAGTCTTCTGAAATCCTGAATTAAAAAACTTAGTGCAAAAAACAACTTACTTGGGTTACTTGACTCAGAATATACCATTCTAGTTATTTAGTATCTTTGTAAGACTGGTGTGTAATAAAATTGCCTTGTTCAGATAGAGGGTAGTAAATAAATGGTCTCTGCAGAGGCGCTTTTAGTGACTGAAAAGGCATAGCTTTCCTTCTTTTTATAGACCTGCCGGTTGGGACAATGAAAAGAAAATTGCCATTTTACATGAAAACTTTACAACAGTGAAACCAGAAGATGCATATGAGGATTTCATTGTAAAACCTCCTGTAAGAAAGGTAAAAAAGGGGTAAATTCTTCCCTGCCCCCCACCCACAAAGTGCCCTTTGCTTGAATGGCTGCTAATAACTACTAATGTTGAAGAACTCCGAATTTAAATGTAATTTTTTTTGTGTGTATCCAAATGCATGAAACATTAAGCTTTCATTTTCCAGTTGTTTAAAATACTTCAAGCAAACATGGAAACCATTCACCTTACTGAATGAAAGGCAGTCCAAAAGTAACCATTTCACATGAACCTTTTTGCACCTGTAGGGCAAAACCACTCTTTGAAAATGGGGAATATTGTTGTAGGACTTGAACAGTTTACACACACAGACACACAGAGCATCGAGGTTACCATGTAAAGGCAAATACTGTCAAACAAGACGGTATATCGCTATTGCATTAACATATTATTAATGACAGATTTCTTCATGTAAGGCTTCATAAGAACAGTAAATAATCCATATAAATTCTGTATATTGCTAGTTTTGTGAGTATAGGCGCACAGGAATAGGAGAGATGTAAAATGGATAATACGGAAAATTGTAAATGAAAACTGTATTCTGGTCTGCGTTGGAAAGCTTCTTTTACAACTTTCTTACACACTTAACGTTTCCAGGGAAAGATCTAATCCTGTTGTTTGTAATTCATGGCACCTACAGGAAGTAATCATTGCTTAGTAGTAGTGCTGTGACTGGTAAGAGCTAGTGTAATGCTTTTGAGGGCCAAGGGATTGAGTGTGGGGTCTTGCGGAGTAAGGTAACATCAGGTATTTTAAGAGATACTGATGAGATTAAAACCTAAATTTTGAGGTGAATGTGGCTACTTTACAAGTACTCCTCTTGCTAGGAGAATACCCACAGGCTGGCTCAGTGCTAGTCTACTCCATTCACTTAAAATGCTTTTTTTTCAATTACAACTTCTTAAATGTTACTTACTCCTTTAAATGTGAAAGAAGTTGTGTTTTGTTTTTCTAAAAAGTAAAGAATGGTATTGAAGTTTTGCCTCTTTTTCTTTCCTTTTGATCACTAAAACACAAAACCAGTTACAGTATTCTCAATTTTTACTTCTAAAAACAAAATACTTTGTTCAACAGTTAGTCCACGATAAAGAGCTGGCAGCAGAAGATGAACAAGTATTTCTTATGAAGCAGCAGGTAAGAATGGAAGAATGAAAATAAGTCCTTACTAAAGATTTCAATTTAAGCTCTCTGTTGTTATTGCCTTTAGTTTTTCATTCCTCATTTAAATCACTAGGTAGCCACTTTTCAGCCTTGCAAATTCAGATGTAATTTTGAAATAAGTCTTTTCTTTATTTAAACAAATACCAGGAGAAAGTATAGCCACTTATCTGGGCAAGTTGAAAGGAAAATATGCTGAGAACAGAAATAATTTACATGTCACAGGAGAAACGCAAGAAGTCAAATTGAAATTTCACAATATAGATGTATTGATGTATAAAATATAAATACTTCTAAAATGTAACATCTTAGCACTGCAGTTTTCTAACAGCCAGAGGCTTGAAAGACTGTAGGGTGTCAAGTTGGTTATGCTGTATTTTGTTATTTTCTTTATTGCTCTATTTAAAAAACCTAACGATACTTTCCTATATAATTGATTATAAATATCGTAGAGGTTGCAGACCTTGGTGTTTATGGTTCTGACTTGCAGTTCTGGAAGGGCTGTGTAAGACAAAGGACTGCAGCTTATTTACTCCTTTTAACTGTCCTCTAGTGGTAAAGTCTGGAAGCATATAAATATCAAAGAGGAAGCCTGGAAATAGAAATAGGGGGAAAAAAATCAAAGAAATTAATGATTAGTCAGCTTCACTCTATATTATTCCTTTATATTTTTCTGAAATATATTTAATATTCCAAATATGTTGTTTTTGCAGTCATTCCTTGCCAAACAGCCAGCAACGCCTACAAGAGCATCAGTAAGTAGATCCAAGAGAAGAGTAGGAGGTGTTTTGTTCCCTTCTAGGGAAGAGGGAATGATTCTAACCTGTAGAAGTTCGTTTTGTAAATGAAAATGTAAAATACATAATCGCCCCAGACGGCAGAAAGTAATTAAAAAAAATAAAAAAAAGTGGCAATACTTAAAAATGTTGCCTATAAATTACTTCATTCTAATTCACTGCGGAAACAGAAATACCTGACAATTATTGAACTGAAAATTTCCTGTAGGGATTCATCCTTTCTTTTAGTGGAGGCACATGCCCAGAATAACTGTTGTTTTGTTTTGTATTTTTGTTTCCCTAGTGTGCATACACTACAGTGCTAATATAAAGGTTTTAAAAGTAACTTGTGTGTAATGTAACATTTGCTTTATGTAACTAACCCACTTAAGTTCTGATTTGTGTGATTTGGACTTTTTTTAAGGAATCTCCTGCAAGAGGCCCTGCAGGATCCCCAAGAACTCAAGGCAGAGCTGGTCCTGCCAATGTACCCAGTGCCTCACCAATAACATCAGTTAAGAAACCAGATCCAAATATTAAAAGTATGAATAAGCATTTTACTGTTGTGTTTTTTTTTTTTCCCTTCAAAAAATAAATCCTGTTTTGTAGAAAGATTTTGGAAATTTATATACTAATGGTATAGTTAGTTTAATAACAGGAATGAGTTAATGACAGAGCTTCAGGTTTTCTTTTTTTCTTCTTTTTGTCATTCATATGACTTGAAGTAGAGTTCTGCTACTGCCAAGCAGTCAGAGTTCAAATGCATTATTTCCCTAATATTTGCCTAAATATGCTTATTATGCATCAGTTGGATTATTAGAGTGAGGACTGCTGTAAACTACATGCAGTTTTATACTTCATATTACTGTTCTGGAATCCACAATGAAACTTGTTCTTCTACTAAACCCTCTCTAGAATGTCATTTTCTAAAGTACATGGAATAACTTGGAAATTATTTTTCCAAACCTTTGCACACCCTCAGCCCTAAGGTGGAGCTCCACATTGCTGAGTGGTTTCTTTCCTCTCTGTATTAAGAAGGTTGGTAGCACTGGTGTTGTTTTTAATTGCGCGCTGTGGTGTCATACCTCACTTCCAGTGGATGAAGTACTCATGCAGTTGTAGATCGTGTCTTATTGCTGTGTATCCAAGTTCTGATTTATGAAAAGTAACGTGGCATTTAAGACTGCACTAAAATGGCTGTGCGACTTGTGCAAGGCTTACAAATCTTTAAATTGTACATTCATACTTAATGCTTTCTTTCTTGGCTTCTACATTTAGAAAAAACAAAAGCATACAAATAATTAGATTAAAATTCTGTGAAACCCCCGTATTCCAGAAGAGCAGTAATATGCTTTCAGTCATCTCTGACTTTGCCGAAGAATGCAAAGGACTACTGTCTTTAAATTGAGCAGGGAAAGACTTTCTCATATTTGAGGCTTATTTCCTTGATTGGTAAGAGAGTTAGTTATGTGTGTATGTAAAAAACCAAGTTCTGTCATTTACCACCAATAACTATTCTGTGGTATATAGATGTATGTATTTGTTTTTTATTTAGATAATGCTGCAAGTGAAGGTGTCTTGGCTAGTTTCTTCAACAGTCTCTTGAGCAAAAAGACTGGTTCTCCTGGGAGTCCTGGTGCTGGAGGAGTGCAAAGTACAGCCAAGAAATCAGGTACTGGACTTGTTATTGCAGGCTGGTTTGCAGCTTTTTAGTATTTGGCCCACATTGGTCAAACTGTGCATATCTTCTAAACTGGTCAGTGAAGTGACAGACCTTGACTGATGACAATGCCAAAATGTGTAGTCTTTAAAAAAAAGAACTAAACTACTGCAATTTCACAACTCCAGGGCTTCTGTTAAGCCTGCTACATCTTGATTCTTTGACCGAAGTTATATTGCTGGATTATAAATTACATTTGAGTCTTGGTCATATTCAGAAAATGCTGATTCCATTTTTTTACTTGAGAATTCCTTCCTCTCTTGAGACTTAACTTGTTGCTTAAAGGATGTGCAGTTTATTGGGTTTGGACTGTAGTTTCCAGTCAAACGATTGAAATCTCTCCAGAGTTAAAGTTTAAATGAATTACTGTTTATGACAGCTTGAAGTTATTCTCTCATAAATTAATTAGTATTTTATTGTGATCCAACACAACTGGTAAGACTGATCAAGTGGATTTGTTCTGTGCATGGGACTAAGACTGCATTGTATGAGATTATTTGCTGATAAGTAATTGCACTGTTTAGGTGAAAATCGAGAAACCCATCAGAATACTTGGCACCTATACAAAACTCAGTGTTGTGAAATGCATGGTTGTTCCACCTGATAGTAGAAATTTACTGTTTTGATTTTTTAACTGTTTCTTTTTGATGCTGGCTTTCCCATCACACTTAGCATTCAGGAGCCTTCCTTACAGAATTATTTTACTACTATATTATTGATAGATATTCTACTTCTGATCCCAAACTTGTTAGATCATGTAAAATTTAATGGTGACGCCAAACCTGTGGTTTCTGATGCTTAGAGGAGAGTGTGAGGCCCAGCCAGACATTCTGAACTGGAAGTGAAAAGTATTTGATGCCAGCCACAGTGATGATATTGCCAGTGAGAGAACCAGAGCAGTTGTTGGAGTGTGGGTCTTTGAACTGAAACTATTCCTAGAGAGGAGGCATAAGGATTTATTTGAAAATGGCTAGAATTTGGCTTATGGGAAGTCAATTATTTTGTTGGGGTTTTTTCATTATAGCATGATGAATTCTCTAATTTATCTTTAGTAAATTCATTTATAGTAAAGATAATAATTAAAGAATTATTTGTATTCGATTATTTGCATATTATTATTGTATCTACATTATAACAATATTTAATCAATTCTTTGTTGATCCAGAATGCCTTCTTCGGTTAAACACTGAAAGGTGTCTCCTGCTTCATCAAGTGCAGCTTCATGCTATTGCTGACCACAACGTCACATTAACTGTTTTTATAGAAATAGGACTAGAAATATTTTTTAGGAATTACTTTATCCACGCTCTTCATCTAAAGCAGAATCAGTTAGGGAGTTCCTGGCTAGCAATTAAAAGCAAACAAACTCTGAAATAAAAGGTGTAATGTCATCTCTCCTGGAAGACAATTAACAAGTACTTAATTTCTTAGTTATTTTTTCTCTTGTACAGTCGGTGTTTCTTAATCCCTGTACTATTGTCTTGTTTGAGTTGGGGCAGGGGTCTGTGTTGCCCCCTTTCTGTTTGCAGCAGCCTTTTGCCTGTGGGAAAGCTGTTACCCTTTTGCCTGCGACTTTTGTCTGGACTACAAAAATACGCTTCTGCTGGCCTTTGCTCACAGGACATGTTCTCACAACTCTGATAATTCTTACTGTTCTGCTTTGGACTGTCTACTCCGATGACCTGTTCCTTTTGGTGCTCAGAAATGACTGCAGTATTTCAGACAAGGCTTTGTCTGCCCTAAATAGGGGTTACTTAATCCATGTTATGTGTTGTGCTTCTGTTTAGACATCACAGTGTGATGCAAATTTTTTTTGTATTTGTGTGGTACTGGTCAGGGTTTGTTGTAACAATACAGCCAGTTTAATACAATTCCTGCCTCCTAGTAGGAGGTTTTCTAGTCTGTATAAATTACCTTAGTACTTCAGAAGGTCATATGTTTGCTTGATCGCTGGTTTCCATTCTATTACTATGCACCACTTTGATAATATTTATATAAATAACATTTGACCTCCAATCCTGTCTTTCAAAATCCTTTGTAGTCCCTTCAAGCGTGCTTGCCTACATATCTGGTATCTTCAACAGTTGGACAGGGTGGACTGCTGAGTAAAAATAATGACTAGTACTATGGATAACTACTGGGTGATTTTAAGAATTACAATACACTTATTTTTCTGAAATATCCAGACTGGTTTTTTTTCTAGTTTATTTATATGAAGGTTGTGTGAGATGTGATATGGACCACTTCTCCCTTCTCCACAGGACCTGTTATCCTATCATAGAAAGAAATTTGGTTGGCTTGACACAACTTGTTGGTAACAGATCCATGTTGATTGTTGTGCTGGTAGGCTGTTCGTAAGCACCTAAAACATAATTGCAATTGCTGGAAAAAATACTAGAGTAAAAACTAACTAGTCTGTTATGGGCTTTATTCTTTACTCTTTCAGTCTTATAGAACATCATGTGCCTTTCGGGAGTTTTCAAAGATAACAAATGGCTATGTGTACCATCCCCACCTCCCCTCCCTTGTGTCAGCATTAACTTCTAATTTAAATAAATTATTTATCTCCTGAAACATCTAGAGACAGCAGTCATACATCCTTTCTTAACTTGTTTTGTTAGACTAAATTAGACAAGTTCTCTTCTAGTGTTCTGTTAGAGGCTGAGCTCTGTTTTCCCTACTAGTTTCTTCTTCATTAGTTCCCATCGTTGGCTTATCTTTTCTTGAACATGGGTGATTAGAAATGTATGCAGCGCTCCAGATATATCTCATTGTAGTGCCTGGTACAGCAGTTCTCTCTCTTTGGTGGAAGCACTTCTCCTGAGTGATCTCAAGGTCGCAGTTGGCTTTTCTTGGCTGCATCAAGTTGGCAGCCCACGCTCATTCCCTGACTTTTGGAACAGAACAGTCGGCTTTCCCTCACAGCAGAATATGCCTGTTCCTTGTCAGCTGATGCGCTCACATCTTATATTCAACCAATATAAGATTAAACTTTCCCAAGAAGGTAAGGGCTCCCAATGTTGGTATCTGAAAAGCTCTTTTTGATTTTTCTAAGGTGCTGGTGGTAACATAAAAGATTACTTGCTTTATTGTGGAAGAGTTTAGAAGAATATCTTGGAGAAAGCATTTATGGCAGCATCCTCTGTGCAAGTAAATGTACTAAAATGATCTTTGTAGGCATGTTAAATGTCTAATCTCAACTGTTTAAAGAGCTCTGACTCTTCAGAAGGGTGACACTAAAAATACCTAGCTTTAAAGAGACCGTCTGTTTCTCCCACAGCTGTGAATGTCCTGTGGTTGAAATGCTGAGGTTCTGTCACAGGAGGAGGTTGTGGATCTCAACATACTGGTCAGCATAGTTGGTTGATTGGTTTCTGCCCTGTCAATTCTTGAGAGAACGCTGTCATCTGGGCGGATGCTGCTATGTCATGTCCGTTTTCCATGCTGTGTAATTCCTCAGCCATCTTACCTCTGTGTTTCTGGACTGTCTTTCTTCCATGTGTTGATTATGATACTTCAAAGAACTTCAGTTGGTCGTTTCTGTGGTGGACTGTTTTGCTTCACATGGACTTCTAGACTTAAAAAGTTATTTCATTTATATTCACAGGAAGATCATTTGCCTCCACCCTTCTATTCCTGTGCAGTAGAGAAAGAACTAGAGTTCCCTGCTTTTGCTCTAATCTAAGGGAGAATGCATATAATTGTGTAGAACCCATCTAACTGAGTAAGGCCATTACCATCCTTGACAGTGCTTTGTAGGGAAACTGAAAGCAAGTATTAGTTTAATTTATAATGGAGGGGAGATTTTTATTTTCTTAAAAACTGCTCCTTGTATTTCTTCTCCTTTTGAAAAGTGCTCACCCGTGGTGGTGGTAAAGGGGAGTGTGTAAACCTACACATCACTGAACAGCTTGGCAATGTTTTTCCTGTCCAGTGTGGGATAGTTGCAGGAGACAGCTGCTTGGTATTATTTTGGAGACTTAAGTATCCAGTTCATCTAGCATTAAAAAAATATAAATTTTTTGTTTAGACCTACAAACCTTTTGATTGGGCAAGAACTTTGTGCGTTTTTTTAAATTGTTTTAGGGTTTAAGTTGTTTTAACTCTAAGGTACCATTAGTCTACATGTAAAGTGTTTTGTATTGTAAGTTACATGTTAAGTTACAAGTTAATGTACTAATTTTTAATTTTGTTTAAATACTCATGCTTTGAGTAGATGCTGTTAAGAGTACTGTAGATGACTAGTGCTTGGATCTAAAACCTCTATAGTGATTAAAGGTAACCTTTTAATGTGGTCATGTCTTTGTACTGTGGAAAAAAACACTTAAATCTCTAACAGTCAAATCTTGCCTTCTTAATGTTTTCAGCATGTACCCTGGAAAAAATCCACCTAATATTTCACACACATTTGAGCTGGAAAACAGATGCTTGTTAAATTCTTTGGCTATGTAAGGAAGCTGTACATGGTTATATAATCTAGTTTTTGTCTAAAAATATAGCTTTTTAATCTTAAATGCTTGTATGCTCTAAGCATTAGAATATATTGTTCCAATTTTAGTGATTAATTTGTCTGTGGGTTTATAATTTTCAGAATGAGAGAATTAAACTGATGGTTCAGTTAGATTTGTTAAGAAGTTTTGAGTCTAATATAAAAATGTAAGATACGCCTTTCCATGAAATACTTCAGTGTGTCTGTTTCCAATTGAAGAAGTCCTTTGAAATGACTGCTCTGAGATATTACATGAATATGCAATTCATGTCCCCTTTTTTAAGGGAAACATTGTCTGCAGACGTAAAAGAGTTCTTCCTGTGAGTTGTTTAATACTAAAATACAGCAAGTGTGTGACCAAACAAATGTGATTTTTATAGCAGGTGTCCTATGTACCTTGGAAAACTTGGATAAAAACTAAATAAATAATATATTTTTTTTAAATAAAAGGCCTTGCTATCAATACTAACAATAAAATTGTATACAGGTGATTTTTATAGAAAATTCTAAATGACCTGATTTTTAAAATTCTAAAACAGCAACTAAGATATATCACAGATATTTTTGTGCTTCATGCTAATGCATTTCATCCCTTTAAACCTTAATATTTATCAGTCTTCATTGGTACACAGGCATTATCTTGCATTGTGTCAGGCCCTGCGTTCTCGAAAAGGTGGCAGAATAATGAGAAAATAAATAATATATTGTCATATAAAAGTAATTTTATGAATACTTGTACTCATTGGTTAAAACATTTCATTGAAATGAAGATTGCTTTAACCTTGTCCTTTTTTTCTTTTTAGGACAAAAAACAGTTTTGACAAATGTTCAAGAGGAACTGGATAGGATGACTCGCAAGCCAGACTCTATGGTAACAACAAACTCTCCTCCAACAGAGAATGAAGCTTGATAGCGCATAAAAAAATGCATATGTAAATGACCAAATAACTATGTATATTGATCTGATAAGACCAGGAATTTTCTGCTATGGCAGATGCTATCAGTTTTCTTGGGGCAGGGGAAATGAGCTTACTACATCATTGCCTTGTCCCGGTAAAAAGTGCACATTCAGGAAGTTTGCATATAAAATCCCTCTGTATAAGATAACCATTTAGAGTTTATATAGGGCAATTCTTTTGGTTTTGGAGGTAAGCAGGTGCAGCTGCATTTCCTGTTGTGAAGAACACAGAGAAGCAAAATGGAGAATTCTTATTAAAATACTACTACTGACTGCACACGAGGCAAGAAAGAGAAATGAAATCCTCTTTTGGAGTTACTGGAATTGGCTACTTGTATGTTTGCAAATGCATTATATTCTTGGAGTGGTGGTGGTGGTAGTGGTGGTGTAACAGAGCATTAATTAGGTGAAAGAAGCCTAGGTAGGGAATGGAGCCCTAAAAGGGGAGAAACAGATTTGGGACAGCGAGAAACTAGAATGTTGGACTGACTGGAGAGGAGCAATGTTGTTAAATCCTGTGTTTCACATAGGGTAAATAATCACTGTTTTAAAAAGACTACTTTACATTGGAGAGTTCCAGGCCAAACACTAAGCATCATGGGAATTTATTCTTGTTATAAATCTCGTTTTAGTTTTTGAAGAAGTCTTAAAGAGTGTGGATGCCCTTTATGGTGTAGCTGACAAAGGGAGAAACTATAACTTGTTTAGATCCAAGTGCCTGGCACAGTGTGTGATGTGTCTTTAGAAGGTGCTTGAACTTATTGTGCACTGTAGTACAAACAGTCACTGTTTGGTTTTATTTTAAAATCAGTAGTTTGGCAATTTGTATTTAATTTTAAGTCCTGTTTTCTGATAGCTTCTGCCTTTTTTTATGCCAAGAGGCTAGCCTATGAAGAGCGGTGGGTGACGTATCATTTTCCCATAATGAAATGTGCTACAGAACACTCTCAGTATTTTTCTTTTTCTTACTTTTTGTAACTAAATATTAGCTACCAAGCTAAAATTGTTTCCTGCCTTAACACCTGTGGAGGTTTTTCAAAAAAACTTTCAAGGCCCTACTCCCAACCACATCTGCTGCAGGTGCAGCCAACTCCAGTTCTGAAGGCAACCTAAAAAGTATGAATGTGTACATGATGGACATACTCAATAACTTGTTCTGTTATTTTCTTTAATGTAGCATTTCATTTGGAAAGATGGATTGTGGTTGTCCCCGTTCTCTAACGGAGCTCTGTCCACGTTCACGTAAAACCATGATTCTGTAAAAGCAAACCTGCTATGGTTACTGAAATGGCACTTTGATTTTTATATATGGTATGCTTGTTTTACATGTACACACTACCATAAATTAAAAATACTAAGCATATTCTGTGCTCTTAATGCTGAAGGGAAAAACCACAATTTGAATTATGCAGAGTTTACTTTTTATTGATATGAACTTGTTGTACTAAATCTGATGTCTGGATATAACTTCCCTAATATATATTGTTACTCAAATATACAGAACTAGATTGACCACTAACACAGTACTGGATGTTAACTTCAAATCCTATGTTACATCAAGAGGCTGTTCTTGTAAGTCTGTCTAAGCATTATCTAGAAAGCTAAGAGTATTTACTTGCCTCTTTGACAAACATTAACATGAGTATGTTATTTGTGCCAGTTTTTTTGTTGAAAATACTATTGTATTTTATTTTATTTTTTACTTCTTTTTTTTAATGAACGGTATGACCTGAAGTTATACAGTTGTCTAGATAACGGTTAGACTAAGACTGTGGCTGGCTGGCGGGTAATGTGGATGTACTTGCTGGTATAATGGGTGCCAGCTGCAAGTTACCACACCAGAAGAAGTAATTACACACTGTCCTTCTGACACTGAAAATTGAGATTGGAGACTAAAACGTCAAAAACCTGACAGGAAAATTGAAAAAAATGTGTGATCGTAATGGGATATAGTTTGAAAACCTCAGTCTGAAACTGCATTTTTTTGTTATCTAACCTGATAAGCACTTTCTCTAGTTATATGGCTAAAACTTAAAATCTAAGTACTTTCCCGTTCTATGAAAATGTTAAATAGACAAAAATTGATCAAAACTGATAATGCATGATAACTTACCAGCTTTGCAGAAAGATGCTTCTGACAAAACAAACAGATTTCCGTTTTCTAATTGCAAGTGAATGCTCCTAGTTTATTGAACAAAAGTTGTGAGTAATGTAGCATCCTGTGGTTGCCAAAGCCTGTCAACTTTGGTGAGCTGCACAGTTGTTATTCTGGTGTCTTCAAGCATTGGAACCAAAGGCCAAATTGCAAACAGCCTTTACATTTTCAAGTGAAACTTCATTTTATTTGCAGATACACTTGTATGGTAGACTGTTTAAACTATTATGTGACTATATTTATATGCATTATAGTGACTGCATCTACTGTTCACGTTTAAACTTAAGAAAACAAAAGATGAAAGCATTCAACTTGAAGCAAATAGAGAAGTTTAAAGATTGGCCCTCCATGAAAATGCTGTGGTTATGCTGCTTGATTTTAAGTTTGCACTTTTTTTATTGGCATTTAAAACTGTTTAAACTGAACAGAATTTCGTATTTTATTTAATTTAACTACGTTTAAGGTGACTGCTCTGTACATCATGAACTTAACAATATACATGCTGTAAATGAAAGTTCACTGTCCTGTATACTAAGTTTATTGGGTTTTTTTCCAACTTACAATTAGGACTGCAAATGTATGAAACAAACCTTAGTCCAGTTGTATGGCTTTAACCAGGTGCAGTATGCAGTCATGTGGAATCTTGCTTTCTAGTGCTGGCAAAATGAGGACGTCTTTACTGGCTTCAATAAACACGAATCCAGACTGCTTTATGTTGTGCTGCTTGGTTGTTTTTAAGATCTCCCTTCTAGAGGTCTTTCCGTGGGAGCAGAATATTGGTGAGTTCTGTGAACAGGAGAAATAAGTTGAATAAGAAAAAAGGCTTTTACAGTTGTGTACCTGAATGGTAACTTCCTTCTGGGGAGTTCTTGTACCAGCCTTTGCTAATGCAGCTCCTCTCTGGCATTCAGCGCATGCACATTGTGTAAGTAAAGCAAAGCTGGTATAGCTACGTTTGCACAGAGGTGTGCTCGTGATAGCTTACACCTTAACAGTTCGGTTAGCAGAACTGGTTTTGATGCAAAGTATTTGTGCTCATATATTTGATCTCATATATTTCATGAGAATGGGGAAACAATTGCGTATCTTCCCAGGTTAAGATGTATACCTTCTAATTTATTTTGTGGAATACTGTATCCAAGCAGAGCAGTGGTCCTAAATTTGCAGGATTAACATCCAGGTTATGAGAACTCAAGGAGTAAATTGCTTGAATGGTGCAAATGCCTTTTCTCTGCCAATAGCAAAACTAAGTTTTCTCCCTTTGGTGGGTGTAACAAGTTCTTCCTAGTAGGCATATAAGGAGTAGACTGATTAAATTAGGATTCTACTTGTTTACTTCATTGCTACTTTAACTGGATGCCTGTATATTCCCTTACATTGCTTGAAGTTCTAGTTATTAATGTTTCTTGAGTCACCTTGCCTCTGAAATGCAAAGCAGCTAGGCTTTGGGTTTCTAAAATACGTAGTTTCTCTAGAAGTGAAAACTTATGAGGCCATGAAACAATTGTGAATTTAGAATTGCCATAATGCTTTATGTTTTAATGGGTTCCTTAACGCAAATAATTAATTTTAGCCCTTTAAGATGGCATTTAGAAAATATTAGAATTAGAAATTACTTTGGAAGGAAACTAAATGAAGACTTCATCTCCAGATGTGTGCTGAGGTTGAAAGTGACTTTCGTCAGAAAGACCATAACAGTGGATTTAAATGCAAGAGTGCCCTTGTAACTCTTATCTTCACTTTGCTGCTGTTCAACTGTAATTTGTTTTTTTGAAACCAAAATGTCTTCAAGTCTTTAAAAAATAATAATGGGATAATAAGGTTTTGGTGTGGAAAAACATCTCGCTGGAGGGTCTAAGCTACTCTTACAAGATGAATCTTTCACTGCCTCTGCTGTTCCAGATGGTGGTGGTACCTCCTCTGTCTTTTTAGCTATGGCAGGATTTTGGTAGGGAGCGAACTTCTCAGATAAGAACCTGTGCTCGGATAAAATCGTCAGTTTCTGAGTCTTTGTAGTTCAAATACCTACAAGGAAAAGGCTGTAGAATTTGTGAGGTTGTTACTGACCTAAACCAGACTCTTGTTGTCTGGGTAGGTATGTAGAGCTGCATGGAATATGTAAATTGAATGTTTAGCACCAAAAGCAGAACTTGTCTATTAGCGGGCAGTGTTAATTCCAAAAGCACAGTTTTGCTGGAATTCAGTTTCCCCTTCAAGGAAGCATTGACATAAAAATTCCAG
This sequence comes from Falco rusticolus, assembly GCF_015220075.1. Taxonomy (NCBI): domain Eukaryota; kingdom Metazoa; phylum Chordata; class Aves; order Falconiformes; family Falconidae; genus Falco; species Falco rusticolus. Next base: position 10,424,884 of record NC_051201.1, on the reverse strand, counting down.
CCTGTTTTACTACAGCCTTCATAGTAATTAATTACTTCTTCTCTGATCCACTCAGATTGTGTGGAGAAGATGATGTAAGCACAAATAATTAAGAAAGCCAACAGTCTGAATTAATGCTTTGGGAGACCACATGGCTCTGGTTTCACACACATCTGAGCTTTCTGCAGTCGAATGTAACTGTAGGTTATAAACAGGCATTTGATGTACTGGGAGTCGCAGAGGTGCAGGTGAGGGTGGAACCTGATCTAGCATGCTTCCTTTGCTCTGGAGAAGCGCAACAAAGCGAGCTCTGACTTGCACATGTACATCAATGCCTTTTGAAATTCAGATGCTTAAAAAAATAGCTCAAGGAAGTTAATTTTCTAAATGGAGTGCTTCACAAGTGGTAGTATAAATGTGGTGGTAGAATGCTTCAAAATCATGCGTGTCTCCGTAAACCTTAAGTGTAGGGCACCTAATTCTGCTTTTAACTGGCTTACAGCCACCCACCCCCAAATTAGTAGTATTAGCACCTTAGACATTTCTTTTGCCAAATACAGCAATGGACTGAAGAGCGTGGTGCTGATGTTTAGAAATACCTGATGCAAAAGATTTGACTTGTCAGTGTAAGTTGGTAAGTAGCAATGTTGCCCTCTGAAGCAGCTATGCAATCACTTTGGTCTGTGTACTGGAGGGGTTATATGAAACTACGCTAAGTTACGTGCAGGAGGTCTGAGAGATAATGTAAACAAGGGAAGCTGTCACTTTTCTCTGCTGCCTTTGTTTGCAGGCTTTCTGTGTGGCAGAATCAGCGTTGCTAGCTGTAACTTTTTCTCTGAAGAAGAAGGTCCTTGACTCCCCTCTCCCTGACAATTAATTATAATTACATGTTGCTGAAAGTTTCTGGAGATGAAATGTGCCAAGTCCAGAAGGTGGCAGACATGGGAGCAGTGCCTGTAGGTAATGCTGCTTAGCGTGCCGTTGCAAGATGCCATATGCATTGCTTGTGATGTTCCCTTAATAATTCTTGTTTGGCAGATTTTTATTGCTTTTTATTTGCTAAGTCTCATTTCTTTTTTTGCTAAGTCTCTTTCAAAGAGTGAATTGCTGAATTTTTCCCAAACAAAAGCAGTTTCATTCAGTTCTAAGCATTCTGTTAATATGGGTTAAGCTTTTTTTCTTTCTAATTTTGAGTTGTCTTAAGACACTCTGGTTTCTTTCTTCTAAAAGGAAACTGTTGGATCTGTGCACAAGAAGGCCGAACTAGGTTGTGCAAGCTGCCTTTGAAAAGTGTCTGATTTTTCAGTGTGAATATTTACTAATGGTACTGTTGATACCTGTTTGTATGTTACACTCAGTGTAGCTGTGACATATGTAAAAATGTCATCTTTCTCTCAGACTTGCCAAATGCTTAAAACCAAAAAAGAATCCTTCAGAATATACCAGAAAGGTGATTGCAACTAAAAGGTGCTATGAATAGTCTTGCATGGATATGCATAAGAATGTGCAGTAAAATAAAGAAAATAAAAGAAAAGGAAACATGCAATTGTAAATCTCTGGCACGCAGCTTACCAGATGGACACCATTCCAAAAACCAGGCACTTTCCTTTTGGAGAGGGAATGAAATGGCAGCATTAGAATTGAGTTAATTGATATAACAGAGGGAAAAAGACCACTGAAAAGATAATGGATGGAGGTGGGTACTGAGGCTTGGACCACATCAACCTTACATACTGTTCACCGGACTCTGAATTTGAGTGACTAGAGGACAGAGTACTCTTGACTTGGGTGCATTGGCTGAAGAGACTGGCTACAATTTTTGTCTTGCCTGTTTCCCTGTGTGAGCCCAGCCACGTTTTTGGTCTGACACCAGCCCTTCGACTGTCCTGCAAGGCAGAGTGGGACAGGCAGCAAACCTGACCCAGGGACAGCGAGTTCACAGTATGGTCCCAGTGCGAACAGGGATGGTGGGCACGTGTTGTAGCAGGGCAGTATGTGCCTAGGCAGAGGCTCCGTAATTAAAGTTTGCATCTGAACACAGGCTTGACACGGTTTGGTTTCAGCACAAACTTGGACGTCGCACTCAAGTTTTAATGTCCGTATTGTCTTAAATAGTAGGATAAAGGTGGAGATGAATGTTACTTGCTGTGGTTTGTTAATAAAAACTGGTTTACACTGGTAATAAATCACTGAGTACTACAAATTAAAACCTCTCTTCCAGAGGAATCAATTGCTTATCTATGAAGGACTTAGTATACTGACTATGCTTTGGAGATTATTAGAAAGTAAAGATGTTCAAAAATTTCAGGTGATCTGAAAGACTTCAGTTCCTGTGCCTGGAGGCAGAAAGGGAGAAATAGGAAAAAAATTCCATTTTATTAAAGATCAGTCACTGACTGCACAGAAAATCCCTTAAATCCAAAACAAAGGCAAAAAGGCTAGGGGGAGAGCTCTTGGTACTTGCAGCCAAACCCTGAACTGGATTTGTCTCGCTTAGGTGTGGAGGTCAGTCAGGAGAGTGACAGGCTGCCATCATCTGTGTTGTCATCTCCCTGCATGACTCGGCAGCTGTCAGCTGACACTATCCTTCAGTAACAGTTGTGAGTTCCAGTTGTAATGGGCTGGGTTTGGAACAACTGAGCGGTATGTTAGCCTTTGATACATGTAAGAGATGACGGTTCCTGAATTAATACTGAAATTTGTGTATGTTACAAACCTGAAATGTTACAGGTTTATTTTCCTGGAAAAAGCACAGGTGCCCCAGAAAAATACTGGATTGTCAGTAGGCAGCTATAATTGGTGACTGTTTAACTAGCTGTATTAGCCTGTTTTGACCCATAACCTTGCAATGCTGTTTTGCTGGGCTGAGAAATTGCCGGTGAGACTGGCAGAATCTGAAATATTTCAAATTTAGCAAAAGCCCGTCAAAAACTCTGCGAGTCATCTGTTAGCTGAACGGAAGTACAACACAACTATTAAAGAGAATGAAGTCATATCTTAAATACTTTCAGCACTGCTTCCTCTGCTTTTGTGTTTCTTCTGTCCTGTTCTACTCCCTCCTCAAAAATAACGTAAATCTTTTGGTCAACTTCAGTAACAAGAAAGATCTCACAGATAAGCTGGCTTAGTACTAGTTGCATGAAAATTAGCGGCGTGGTGGAGACAATAAATCCAAAGATTTCCTCTGCTTTAGGTAGGGATCGCCAAGTCAGTTTGGCTAGTTCACAGGCGAGACATGCCAAACAAAAATCTGTCGGTCTGCACACATGGAACCTGGCATAGCACTTGCTTCCTCTTGCTCAAGCAGTAGTTCGAGGACATAAATAGGAGCTAAGCCTGCTGTGTGTGAAAAGGGACCCTTGGGAGGGTGCTGGGTCATTGGGCTCGGTGGGAGGGGTGAGGTGGGGAAGGTGGGAAGAGAAGACATAAGTCTGCAAGGAATCAGGATTTATTAGTTCCGCTGTGTATGGCTTTGTAGAGTTGGGGCCATATGCCTGCCTTGAGTTTATAGCCAGTGATGGAAGACTTGAAATTATTTTTCCTGTTTAAAAAAAGAAAGAAAATGAAAAAAAAAAAATACTCTAGGCGGGAATGAGCCAAATTAGCTGAATATAAAGTTCTGTCGTATGGAGTAATTAAGTGCTGTTGAAAAACAGGGATATTCTTTGAACTGTTGTTGTGTTAGGTGATGTTAGCAATAAGCTGTAGTTTAGCTGTAAGTAAAACAAATTCAGAAGGATAATTAAAAAATGAACTTCTTGAACGTTTGCAGTTCCCCACCAGAAGCGCAGGGGACTGGTTTGGTCGTGTAACAACAAACACTATTAAAACAGTTGAGGTCAGTTGTTTTCGCTGGCCCGTTTTGTCCGTCGAAAGAAGGAATGTAGTGAGTGTACTTCATCTTTTTTTTTTTTTTTTTAAGCCTGTTAAGGGACCTTTAAAACTTCGCTTATAAAACATGGTTTATACAATTTTTCATCCTCCCCTTCAGCTTCCCACCTCCTGAAAAAAAATAAAAATTGGCTCTCTCCCTCCAAAGGCCTGCTGTACCCTACATGCTCTGTCTCTTGCTGTAAAAATACTGGCTATGACAGGGGCAGCATGGCCAAGCAGCCAGAGGGGAACTAGTGTTTTCTGACCTGTTCTAGGCCTGTGTGTTTTTTATGGTGGTATTGGAAGAAGACTATCTTTTTTTTTCTCTGTTCAGGCCTTCCCCCCGCCAGTGCCCTGAATAAATGTAGTGCCATGAATAAAGTAAACACTGCTGTCAGTCTCTCTGCATATTTTTCAGTATGCTTCATTATACGGGATTCTTTCAAAAGAAATATAACTCACAGCCTTGGCTGGTTCCCAGCACCATTAAAGGTCTTCTGGCACTTTTCTTAAGCATACGAGGTTTTGCTTCTATTTTTTTATAGAAATTAATTTCACCTCCCTGCTATGTAGAATGTCTGCTGCCCTCCAGCCCAGCTGTGGCTGCAAGGTAACCCCTCGCCAGTACTTGCAGATTGCACGTGGTTTTAAAAGGTTTTGGAGATGAAAGGAGTTGGTGACTCCATCAGTGACGAAGGCGGGGGGGAGAAACCAACCCTGGACTGGTAGACAATACCGAAGGAGATGTCAATTGTTAATCTGGAGTAAAAAAAAAAAAAAAAAGCTGCTCTGTGAATGGCTCGTTGTTAACAGCATGTAAAGCCATGTTCGTAAGTCTGCAAAGTAAGGGTCCAGCTAACTTTATCAGCAGTGTTGCCTTTCTTGGTTTGGTTTCTTAGGGGATTCTTTCTCTTGGTTCATTTGTTTTTGAAGGGGAAATGCTGTTTCCCGATAGCAATGCTATTAATCCAGGAGTGACGCTTTTACCTGTTCCCTTGAAGGTGCAGCCAGCCCTGTACAGCTCCTTGGGACAGGTCCTGTGCTGATGTTCCAGCCACCGCTGCCTTCTGATCCCCGCTGAGACCTGATGGCCGCCCCTTGGCACTGGCACTGGGGGGATCCGCACCCAAGTGTGTGTACGAGGGCTGTAGTGCCCTCCAGGGCTGCTGTGTGTATTTCCCAAAGCTAAGGGCTGGAATGCAGGTGATGCTGTTGAAAGTATGTGTGGGATGATATTACGGTATAACTGCAGGACAGGGATAGGATTCACTGACGCTTTCTGTTGTGAAAGCAGCGCTTTCTTTTAACGAGACAAAAAGCCAAGGGAGTCGCTCACCGTGCTGTGTCTGTATGTGCCTTAAGTACCCGCACCAAACGGTCAGATTTGAGAAGCAGGGACTATGTTGTCAGCCTGTGAAACTTTCCTGAGTATTCAGTGGAAGAAGATTTTATAGGTCACCCTTCAAATTAGTTTCTTTCTGCCCTTCTCTCTGCTTCTCTCGGTGCTTTCCTCAGTTGATGTGACCGTGCTTTGAGTCCTAGCCGAGGAATTCAGTTCTTGTTACTGCTCCTGAGGCACCTTTATGCGGAGTGGTCTTACCCTGGGAGGTTGAACGGTGCCGCTTCAGCTGTAGTTGGACGTGATGAATAGGAACTGTCGTGCACCGTTCAGCACCAGTTGTCCTCTACCAGTTAGAGATAACTGACTGCATGACTCCCCACCATTCTGTCCAGTTTTCCTTCGCTTAAAGTCCATGTCAGAATTTGCAGCTTATTCCTGTTCTATTAATTCCTAACTCTGACTCAGCAAATTTATGTGCCTGCTTCCCATGCTGCTCATGGCTACAGAGTCAAAGCGTGCATGCCACGCTTCCCACACTATGAAAATGGACAATTTACTGAACTAAGGCACTTAAAACTGCCAGATGTTTTCCTGAAGCAATTTCTTTATTAGCTTTTTGGGGTGGAATGGGGTGGGGTTTGGGATTTTTTTCCCCAACTGCAAAGTTGAGAAAAAGCTTCAGCATTTTTTACATTGAGAAATTCAAGGGGAAAAAAGCCTCCTCTCTGATGCCAGAGTTAAACTCTAATCACTGCTCAGCTCTCTTGGAATTTGGCAGCATACCAGTGCTCCTTCCCTTTGGTAGGTCATGTGGAAATACCGGAGCATTTTCTTAAAGAACCTCTCAGCTCTTTTCAGGTACTTGCACAGATGTAACTTTCCTGTTAGGATTCTAATTCCTTTCACACCCTTAACTATGTTTAAGCACCTTTCGTAATAAGCACCATTCAGATCTACAAAATTTTATGTATAAACATTAAAATACTTTAAAATGTGTTAAAACTACATAAATGCAGCTTTAAAAATCTGGTTTTAAGTTGATAGTCCTATTCAGTCATAAATCTCATGCTTTAATCTTGAAAATAAAACTTAAACATGCTTAATGAAATGAATCCACAAGCAGTTCACAAGTTTATTAAAGTCTGTATGAATAGCTGAGATGAAAGTTGAGAGATGAGGGTTGCTTTGTACAGTTTGATCCATGATAATATTTATAATTCTCTTTCCACTGCTTTTTTACACCTAAATCATTAGTTGGTTTTAATTTATCACCACTGTCCTGGAGTTTCTTTCTCATGGGGAATTTTTAATTCTGTCAAAGCTGGCTTAACTGTTCTGTAAAAATACAGCTCTTTGATCATTTCATGAGAGTGTCTGTGAATAGCACACTTGGATTTCCTCCCCTCTGTGCTGTTTCTTTCTTGTTTTCACTGTCCAGTCATATTTTAGCTGGATATGAAGTCCCCTCTGATGAGTTCAGTGATCTGATTAGCTTGATACTATGGTGGTGTCTTGAGTGCTGATCATTGACCTGGTTCCCCATTTTCTTATTCTTGGTATGGAGCCACACAATGAAATGGCAGGCTGTGCTTGAAAAGCTTATGAACTTGTGAAAACAAAGTTATCTGAAAGCAACGTGATCTGCCTTGGATGAATGCAATGACCTTTTTACTGGATCAATAGTTTTATTTACATATTAAATGTAGGCATTTTTTTCCTTCAAGTGCTGCAGAGCGGGCTGGAAAGGTGCCGTATCAGGCAAGAATGTGTGTAAAGGATTCCTTTGTTAAATGTTGGCAGCAGCGTCACGAGCCCTTGCCAAGTCTGTCCAGCCCACCCACCCGTCCAGGAGGACGCCAGAAAATCCCCCAGTATGGCTTGGTATTGGCGCTGTGCCATTTACAGCAAGGGGGACGCGGGCTGCACGGAGCGTGGTGCTGAACGGGGCGCCGTGGCTGTGGATGGCAATGCCAGCACCCCGCTGCCCTAGGAGCTGCCTGCGATGTCTGTGAAACGGTGGTTAGGGATGCTGTCAAGATGCTCGCTGAAAATACGCTTTGCAATTGTTCAAATAACGCTTTGGGTAGAGCAGAGAGGACGCTTACTGTGCTTTCGCTACCTGGGCAGCTAGCTCACTGAAGAACAGAGGGGGTTTGGTTTGTCTGTACTTTGCAGCATTCTCAAAATGCTCTTAATGATTTTAAATACATTTAAACTTTGTGACCTCCACTTCATAGGAAAAGCTAAGCGATTAAGAAGTTTGCTGAAGGCTGCGAAGGAGGCAGAGGCTAAGCCAAAACCCAGCATCAAGATCTCTTATCGCCTGGCCTTTTTCTTAAACCACTCAACTATATCTCCCTTTGTCCTTCATTTGCCTTCTGCAGTACCACCTTTTGATTCTCTTTCAACTAACCGATGTGTTTCGGTTAGAACTCCAAAAGAGTCACCAAAATAATATTCACTGGATGTTTCAAAAACGTTTTCACTCTTTTGCTCGGGATAGTTTTCCAGAACTGCCACAGCAGTCCCTTGAAACAAATGTTAAATGTCTCCATAGGTGAATGTGGATAAACTGTGTTTGAAACAGCTGTGGAGCCCTAAGTTAAAAGGAATCCAGAGAAGCTCTCCTAAGCGACAGCTACCTACCCATGATATTTCCTACAAGAAAGGAGCTTTGTGAGACTTCTGATTTCCCCAGAGTTATACAAGAACTGAAATAAGAGACTGTAAAAACCTGTTAGTCCATCATGGCCAGCCCTGTGCCAATGCAGGATAACCCCCTTGCATTTAGGATTTCATGTTGTTAGGCTACTTTCATGTGACCCAAGCAGCAGAGTTACCATCCTTCTCCATTCCTTGCTCATGTTTTCCTTTTTTTTTTTCTTTTTTTCTTTTCCTGCCCTTTGCCCTTTACCGAAGGGCAACGTTTCTGTTTTCTTAAGCACGTCTCCTAACTCTTAATTTTGCATGAGAAAATCAGCCTCTTCCAGCAGCAGGGTATATCAGAGAATCCACGAAAAGACTTCCATCAGCAGTGGCCCGTCAGCTGTGTCTCCAGTTAGCCAGGCAGCTGATGGCAGACAAAACCCTGGTGCTCTCCAGTGCGCTCTCTGTGGCCTTAGTTCTTGGGATCTATTTATACAGAGACCAAGGAAAAGAAGAAAAATGTCTTGAAATTAAAAGTCACATGGTAGTAGGCAGAACCCTCCAAAAGAAGAAGGGTTAAAGGAGCTTCCGAAGAACCAAAAGGGAGAAATGAAGCCAGACACAAAGCAAGGGAAATCACATGGTCGATAATCCGCAGTGTTCATGGAAAACCGGGGTGGTAAGGTGGTGTCTCGGAGGCTGGGGGAAGGTCCTAGAAGAAGTAATATGTGTGAACATCCTGCATGAGCAGTGTGGAAGGGAACAGTGTAGCCTGTCAATGGCAAGAGCTAGGCAAGGGATCTGGCTGGCAAAGGCGGCAGATCGCAGGGTGCAGCACCCAGCACTCGCATGCTTGGCCTGCAGTACCTGGCAGCTGTCTCTCTCCCTGCACCTTAGAAAAAGTTTTTTCCGATGCATTTGATATGCCTGTGTTTGCTACATCACGTTGCAATTTCTCATTATTTGTGGTGACACAGCATAAGAAGCAGCGTTTCCAAACAGCGACTCAGTGCCCGTCAAGACTAACCGTCTGCTTGGACAACCGCACCGAGCCAAGGAGGCTGCCAGAGCTCCGATCCCGGGGCAGCGCGCCCCGAGGGGCTGCGGGGCGCGGGGTGCTGCGGGCACGGCCCCGGGCGGCTCGGGGGCGCGATCCCGAGCGGCGCTGCCCGCGGGGCCCCCGGGTCACGGACGCAGCTTCCAGCGCCGGTGGCCTCCGCGGGGCCGGGTGCGGCGGGGAGCGCCCCAGGTGGCAACGTGGTCGCGCCGCGGGCGCCAGCGCCTGCCGAGGCCCCGGCAGGGGCCAGCCCGCCGCGCCCGGGGGTTCCGCAGCCGGGAGGCGCGGCGGGCCGGGGGCAGGTGCCCACCCTCCTCAGCCGGGCTCGGCAGGGCGGCCCGGGGGCGGCGCCGCGGCGGGGGCAGGTGCCGGCGGCGGGGACGGGGCGGGCGGGGGCCGCGGGCCGGTGGAGGCACCGCCCGGCCGGGCGCGCCCCGCGGGGCGGGCTCTCTCCGCCCTTTCCGCTGCGCGCAGGGGGAGGAGCGGCGGCGGCGGCGGCAGCGTCCCCGCTCGGAGCCGAGCTGCCGTGCCGGGACCGGGGGAGGGGAGCTGAGCCGCGGGCTGGCCGCGCCGCCCAGGGGGTCGAGGGGGCCCCGGCGGTCTCGTCCCTGCGGGAGCCCGGGCCGGGCTGCACCGCGGCGGCCCCGGGCACGGCGGCTCCGCGCGCCCCTCGGCGGGGCCAGGGCGCCCCCGGGCGGCGGGGCGCTGAGCGCGGCGCCGCTCTCCTCCTCCTCCTCCTCCTGCTACCGGGGCTGAGGCGGCGGCCGGGCCGGGGCAGGGCACCATGCTGCCCCCGCTCTGCCCGCGCCGCTCCGCCTGACGCGGGGCCGGGGCAGCCATGCAGCCGGCGCGCCGCTAGGTGAGCGCGGCGCGGCTGGGGCCGGAGCTCCGCGGTCACCCCCTCAGCAGCGCGGCGGCACCGGCAGGCACCGGCACCATGAGGAACGGCGATGACCTGGAGGGCTTCGACGGCGAGGCGTCCAGCACCTCCATGATCTCGGGCTCCAGCAGTCCCTACCAGCCCACCACGGAGCCCGTCAGCCAGCGCCACGGGCTGGGCGGCCTCCGCTGCGACTTGGACTACCTGCGGGGCACCTTCGGCAGGATCAAGCTGGCCGAGGTGGTAGGTACCGCCGGCGGGCAGCGGGCCCGCGGCTGCCCGCGCTCGGGAGAGCCCCCTCCGCGCCCCGGCGGGCGCCTTCCCCCGTGGCGGTGCGGGCGGGGAGCGGGGGGAGGCGGCGGGGCCGTGCCGCCGGCCCGGCGGCGGGGTGCGTACCTGCGGGCGCGGCGCCTGGCGGCGGCCCAGCCGGCCTCCATTTCAGGCGGGCCGGGCGCGCCGTGTCACCCGCCGCCGCCGCTGAGCTCGGCGCTGCGGGGCGCGCTGTCGGAGCGGCCGGCCCCGCTGGGTGCGCGGGGTCGCGGCCGCCCGGGGCGGGGCGGGGCGGGGGGGCCCGCTGAGGCCCGGGAGCGGGGCGAGCCGCCCGCCCGCCTCCCGCCGTGCCCGGTGGCTGGAGGAGTCGCCGCTGTGTTTGCGGTGGCGGGAGGCACGTCAGGTGGCTCCCCCTCGCCGCGGGAAGCGGCCCGGGCCTGGCCTCCATTACGGCGGGGCTTGGGGGGCGTTCGGCTGCGCCCGCCGCTTTTGGTGGGGGGTTTGACCTGGGGGTGCGCGCTGCGGCCGGCCCGTGCCCTTTGGTCGCCGGGGTGTTGAGAGAACTGCACAGCTACAGGTTTTGCGTGGGTTAAAAAAAACAACAAAAAAGTCAGTTTACCAGTACGTAAGCGCTTCGGGTGTTGGATGTTCTTTCACTTCGATGGACTTAACGGAGAAGGGCGTCGGGGAGGGGCCCGGAGGGGCGCACCCGTGGGTGCCTGGGCTGCAGGCGGGGGGCTCCTGGCTGCGGGGTCCCCCCGCCCCCCCCTCGGTCAGGGGGCTCCTGGCTGCGGCCCTCCCCGGCCCCCCCGCGGGCTCCAGGTGAGGAGCTGGGGCTGCGGGTTGTCCCCCGTGCCGAGCCGCTTGCCTGTAGCAGGCCGAAGTTCTCCTCAGCACGCAGACTACCAGAACAGAAACCCCGGCAGATAACCCAGCCACACCTGCCTTTCCCCAGTCTGAAATAAAATGTAAGTGGTGTTTGCCCACATCCTTCGAAAGGCTGAACTCTTCGGTTTGATGACAGCCCTGCAAGGCTTGGGGCACCCCAGCAGCCAGGTGTGTCCCGATGCCGAAATGTGTTGTCATCTTTTCTGGTGTTGATGCTGGTGCTGGTTTTCATCTGATCCACTCTCAAAGTCACTTGGATACCACCGTTTTTTAAATCAACAAATGTGTTTTTCCAGGGTATTATTTTAAAATAGGCATTTTATGAAAACAGCAGTAAGTCTGAAATACGCTTTTAAGTAGTATCTTCCAGGGTACTACAAACTGTTTTTCCTTAAAAAGGGCGAGTTCTTTGAGGGCTGTGGTGGCAGAAACACTTAAATCTTTCGTAGGTAGGAACTTCAGCATTTAAACCCGCTACTGGTTAGTACGAAACAAAGCTTGTTTGTACAGGTTTTGTGTAAAATACCTTCAAAGTATCCTAGGTTCAACAGTGACACAAGTTTATAGAGGAATGCGGTGATGAATATGTGATCGCTTTTTGCAAACACAGTGAAAATCTGGAAGTGTGATTTGTTTTTTCTCTCCTCAGTGTAGAGTAGAATGTGGCCCGCAAGTGGTAGCGATGAGTGTGTTACCCAAGTAGTCTTAACAACGGGGAATAGTTGTATTTGCATGATGTGTTTTTAGGACTGAAGCCAAGGGATCTGTCATCGCTGTGCAACACCTACCTGTCTTGGAGCTGTTAAAAACTGTCCATGTGGTAGAAATCCTGGGGTGGTGCTGAAATAATCTGCCCTCGGGATTTTTGTTTCTGTTCCTACTGCTGATACTTTCTGTAGTACACTAATAACTGTGGCAGGTGACGTTAAAAGCTTGTCATTAAAATGAGTAATTACTGATCGTGAGTAAGCAAATCCTGATCTGCTTGGAACAAGTTCCCAAGATACATGGAGTACACCTCTTAAATTTTCGAGTCTTGTAAAGAAAGATGGGAGGGAAAACCACACTGTGCTGGAGTTACAGATAGGGGAGTTTTATTGTCTGTTGAACAAAGACATCGCTACTTCAGTGCGTTGTTAGGAAGTTGTATACGTGTGGATTAGTATCTTCAGGGTAACTGAGTGATGCGCTGGGCCTTTTTAGTAAGAGTGATCTGAGTTAGTGCGCATGGTTCCTACAGAGTGTATGAATTCAGTGGGTCAGAAGTTAACAAGAAATTAAATTAGCTAATATAGGGTGGAAACCTATGTACTGTCTCAACACGTTTAGTTTCTGCACAGTTGTATTCAGAAGTAGCTCTACAATTCATGGTAAGGATTGGTAGAGCAGACCACTGAATTTTGCAAACTGGTGGAAAACTGAGCAGTTTTAGAAAAGAGAACACGGTCTGCAGTGTATTTAATTCACTTATTTGACAAGTATAGCTGTTTTAATTAAAATGTTTAATACATTTGCAGAAACTGTAGGAACTAAAATATCTAAGTCTGTAATACAGAACTCTAGCTCTTAAAAACAAGGAGGAACTCCCTTTGCACAGAAGAAAACTTAGAAAAAAAGTATTGGTTAAGATAAAAGGTCTGTAAATATAGTAAAAAGAATGCTGCAGGAAAGATTACAATGCCTGTGCTTCATTTAGCATCAGGATTTGTCTTAAAGTACATGTATGATTGGCAGTCAGCAGTATCAGCTCAAGACAAACAATTGCTGTTGAGTCTAATCTTCAGTTGAAGGACTTTGTGCAAATTAGTTTGTAGTGCTGTGTGTGAAGGATAACTGTTGGACATCAGCTTAAATGGTTCTTCCAAATGCCCATTCTTGATTGCCAAAAGCAGAAGGAATAGGGGAAAAAAAACCCATGTGACTGAAAATAGGTGATTGTAGGGCTCTGTTACTTTGTTGTAGGTTTGTCTTCATCAGTTCAAAATACTGTTACAGGAGTTGTTGCAAGAGAGAAAGCAGTATGACATTTTAGGCATATGGAGTAATTTAAGTGCTGTTAGAGGGGACAATAGTTTTAACTTACATTTCAACAGAATATGTCCTATTAAAGGGGCACCAATATAACGGGTTATAATAACAATTCACGTGTAATTTTGTGTGGCTTGCTTTGAGTCTTATTTTGGCTGGCTTTCTCTTGACTCCCAGAAGAGGTTGAATAGCGTTATGGTGCTTGGTTAATTTTACATTGGGTATGCAATTAAGAAAACAGTATTTTACTATTTCGGGCTTTTTACTAATATTCATGGTTAAGTTGAACAATTATGTAGTACCTACGTCTGCCTGCCTGCTAATGGTCAGTAATATCAACATGAAGAATAGCAAGGAAGTAATAAAAAGGGCTCATGTGGAACAGCTTAGTATTGAACTGATTTTCCTCTTTTTGAAAGTTTTATTGTGAGGTAGGTAAGCTTTTCGGAAAGTAGCTCTTCTGCTTGTATCTTACTGTTCTGTTGAAATAGTTGTGTGTGTGTTTGTTTGAATCTCTGAGGAAACATCTGCTGTAACTGGGGCTGCAGCTGTACGCCGTGAAGAAGCTCGAGGGAAGGAAGATGGTGAGTGTTGGACTGTATCAGGAAAAGAGTGCCCAGGGCTGCTGGGGTGGCCCAGGCACCTGATGAGGTGTCATCAGGCAGGTGGGAAGGAAATGGCATGAAGAGAAATGAATGGGGGGGGGGGGGCACTTAGAGTAGCATGGATTGCTCGTGTTTGGTTTGGGGCTTTTTTATTATTATTATTTATTTTAAAGTGAGGGTCTGAATTTGAAATGGAAGTCGGGGAGAGGCCAGTACACATGTGTACACTAACTGAAGAAATGCTTTCCCTTTGGGGTAGTTGAAATCTAGCTGGAAATCATCTCAACTGACTTTACAGCGTTTAGATGGAGCAATACCTTGCCTTACAACAGATAGGAAAGATTAGGTAGCTGTCCTTGGAGACCGGAGCAGAAAAGCTCTTTGGAGTTTATTTTTATTACTCTGGCATGGTTTTATGTTTGCCATGCTTTTGGGGGCTTTAATACTTCCCATGGAGATTATTGTGTAATAATCATACAGATATCCCTGAAAAACTTCCCTATGGGCATCCTCAAATGATTTGTTTCATTTCAGTACTTTGTCTGTATTCCCTTAAATTTCCTAGGGAGTGTCTCTCCGTTTTTCTGAGTGTGGTTGCTGAAGAAAGGTGTTTACTGTGTGAGTAATCAGGAGGGGCCCATTGCTGTCATCCGAAAGAGATGGGCTAGTTCACAGGTACCATCTCTTTGCTGGAAATAGTTTCACTTTAGATAAGGTTGCCTAATTATTTTTTTCCCTACTGTATTTTTCTCTTCAGCTTTTCTAAATGCATTACTATTTTTCCTTCATGTTGTAATTCTGCACCTTCAAGGATCTTACTGTTATTAAAGTTGGGCATAGACATATATTTCCCACTGAAATTCCCATGGTGAGTCATGGCTACCTGTTGTTTGCTTCTTGGTTTCTTTGGGAACTGTAGCGCCGGGTGGGCTGTTCATCGGGCCACTAGATGAGTTATGAGGAAACCAGGCAGGGTTCTGTTGGGAGCCCTCCTTGGTTCTCACTGGGATCCTGCCAGTTGTTCACAGGCACTTGATTTAATGTAATGTCTGTCACCTTTAACAGCTGGGACGATTCATGTGAATGATTGTGCCTGGCTGGTTTTTGTGATGGTGGTGGTGGTTAGGAATGGTTTAACTGGAGCAGTAAGATCACGGAGCAACCTTTTGATGGAAGTAGCAAGTGTCAGAAAACCTGTATCACGTGCTAGCTTCAAAGAGGGTGGCATTTGTGGTGGTTAGTGATGGCCTCTGTGGCTCTGGACAGACATAGACTTTCTTTTCTTCATGTGTCTGTTCCAAATGCTACAAAAATCCATTAGAGAGATTCCTTTTAAAGAAGATAATACTTCTGCTTGGGAGGTCTCAGAGCTACAAGTTGCTGATGAGTGTACTGGGAAGTATCACTGCGTGCTTGCTCTCGTCTTGTTCTCTATAGCATATGCTATTGCCCGTCAGTGGAGGCAACATTTTGAGCTAAATGAAATCTGGTGGGAATAGCTGTTCATATGTTCACAATTTTCAGAATAAAAAGGCCCATCTTCATTGGTGGAGAGTAGCTGAATGTTGGAAAAAGTTGTTTTGTGGCTTACTGTCATTATACATTTCCAGATCCAGAAACTGGTTAAAACCAGGGCTACAGTAAAAGTCTTTGCGATCAAGATCTATTGAGATGAAGAAAACACCTCGGAAGGCCTGTAATACATGTTCTACATGGGTAATAAGACCATTGAGAATTCTCATTGTTAATTATAAAAAAAAAATTAGAGTAATAGCATTTATGTTCCAAGGAGTAAGCTAATTGCTAACTATTACAATCTGGTTGAAAACCACTATGAGGCATTCAGTAATCTCATTTAATTATTGCTGCCTTCTGCCTTCAGCTCAGCATCTTTCTGATCACTTCTGGAGGGGAGGATGAGATGGGCTCCCCACCCTCCTGCCCCGGTCTGGTGTGTCACATCCCAGGGCATGTCTGGCTCTTCTCCGCTCCTTTCACCCGGGGTGCCTCTGCGGTGCCCCTGAGCAGCTGCACAGCAGTATCATCTCTGATCTGCTTTGTTTATGGGTTGTTAGTGGTGAGCCAGGTGCTTTATAGGGAGTTCTCATTTTATAAATTATAGGAGTTAACCAGTTTGCCAGTGGATGCAGTGTGAATAAATCAAGATTTCTTGCACAGCAGTTAATGTGAAGTTTGGTTTTATGTAAATGGGAGTGTTAATTATGCTACAGAAAAATAGGTGGTACATAGTGGAGGTCAGTAGATGACGTTCTCTGCGTGGTAAGGTCATTCTGTGGTGGTCAGGTCATTGGTCCTGGTGTAAAGCACTCTGTGGTCTCTGTGAGAAGCAGAACACTGCAGGAGACATCTGGGCCTTCTGAGGCAGCTGCAGTGCCACGGGCAGCCCTGTACCTGATGGTTTTTTCCCCGAGTGATAGTTGCACTTTGTTCATTTGTTCTGCGCTTTGGAGGTCTAGAAACCTGCCTCGTTTCTGCTGTGAATTTAATTCTAGCAAATGTACTTGTTGTTAATTCCTCCTTACTCCTTTGTGTGCTTTGCAGCAGTTGTCTGCACTCAGCTAGCCCTTGTCTTGCTGCGTCAGGCGAGGGAACGTTCTGAACTCTGCTTCTAAGAGGGGCTTGCTGGGCTTGGGACTGCCCAGCAGCCTGGCTGTGTACCACTGCTCACTGGTTCCTCAGTGGGCACAACCTGAGCAGCAGGTCGCCTTAGAGGTGTACCTTACTCGCCTGTACCATGACATGTATTTCTCAAGCCTCTGCTGGAAATACCTCTTCTGTTATGTCATAGGGTTGCATTGGTATTTTATAGTCATTCTGTGATTAGCTGTATCTTTCATCTTTCATTCTCTTACAGTTTCCAAGCAATAAATACTTGTTTATGTAAGAAACCCATGTGAGACTGTTGTATGTTGAGCTTTGACTCTCAGTGGCATATGTGTAGCTGCATGTTCACCAGTATCCACTGTCATACTTAACAACTTAAGATCTTTGGCATTTGTCTTTAGAAAAGTGATGCCGTTATGTCATATGAAAAGGATCAAATTTGTAATACACCTAGAAAACCTGTCTTTAGGTAAAACATGTCTCTTTGGTGTCTCTGAAATTCTTTGATGTCTCTTTAAAAGTTGTAGATTGGCATTGCTGAGTGGTGATATTTTTATACTGACATTTACTTTAGAGGAAGAATGATAACTGTTTAGCTTTGCTTTTTGTTGTGTCTGTGTGCGACTAAATAAGAGACTGTTGTCTTGCCACTGAAAGGTGAATGGGGTTTGGTCTCTTCCATGGTGTTGCTTAACTACCATCTGCCTGTGGGCTGGTGTCCTGCTGCGGGTAAACTCGACATTCCTGTTGTAAACTTCTCTCTGAGATGGTGGATAGTTCTAGATTCTGCTTTCAGAAGAAATTTCTATAAACTCTGTAATAAATGTTTTCCCTCCTGTTATGAACAAGCGTAGTAGTAACAGGTACACTATACTGATTGCGGATGCTCCAGTATGAAATGTAGTTCTAATGACATTAGTATTTGGAAAGCTACCTTCTTTTCTTTTAATCTTTCTTGTAATGTCTTTTGTTGATGAGCCTCCCCAGTGATTAAATTACCATCTCGAGATAAGATGACAAGGAGAAGGACTAGAAATGTAGGAGGTGTTTTTCTTCTAACCTAACCAGTATAGGAGGAATCTGTTATTTCTGATGCAATTTAATGCATCATTTTGTCAAATCAACTTGCACGCTTTTTGATAGGCATCATCCTGTGCTCAAAACTGCATTTCAGAAATACCTGCCTTGCTTCTAGACCTCAACAAATAATTCTATACTGAAATTTTGTATATTGAGATGACTAGATGCACAATGAATAGACATTTTAACAGTGGGTCAGCTGCTGTTACTGTGTAGTGGTAGTAGTTGCTACTTCTGAATTAGAGCTGGATTAAAAAATTATATTCTGATTATTTTTTTAAGTAAGTCACCTAATTCTTAGGTGATTTGTGTAGTCAGTTGCTTCCAAAACATGGAAAGCATGGAAGTAATGTTCAGGTTTCTCTGGGCCTTGAACTATCAACTCTTCAGGATATGGAAGGAGGAAAGCAAAAGCTAGGTAACACCAACCTGATGTAGAATAGGTGTAAGAACGTACAACCATGAGTAGAGTAAAGATGGGTCAAAAATATTTTTTAGACTATGGGACAAGAGGTCTTAGAGCTGGCATAGCAGTCACCCAAACTAAGAAGCCCAAGCGGTACAGAACAGCATGATTCAAGTAATGCAGTCTTTATGGTGCTGGATCTCAAGCATTGTTTTATGTGGTAGATGTCCAGGATGAAAGCTGTACTCATGCTGCAGTATGTTATTAGAATGGCATAATGCCTGAAATGTGGTTTCAGGTAAACAGAGTAAATTTTGATGTTTTAATCTTACTTTGTGCAAATTAAACTGGAAACTAAACTCTTCAAGTATCACGTTCCTGACAGTTGTCATTAATTAATTACGGCTCTGATAGGTAATGCCTTAGCTTGTGGAAGAATACGATGCATTTTTAACCAAACAAGTTCCTTCAGCATTGTCTGAAGTTTTTAAATATGTAACTTGATAGTCAAGTATTGATACTTCAATTATATCTGTTTGAGGCACTTCTTTAAATTTTCTTTGGCTTGTGTGTATGGTCACAAAGTGTCCAGGTTGCAAGTGAGCCAGCCTTGTTTGCGATCGTTCCCCTCCTACAGCAGCCGTGTGCCGGGTATGTAGGGATATGTCCTGTGCTTGGATCTGGCATTGGCTGTGGTGATACTTCTGCTGTAACTTTCACTGAAGCTAAGCGCTGTTATTTTCAAATGCTATAAATCTGCCAGTGATACAGCACTACTCATGACGGTTCTGGCAGTTTGTTGCGAAATAATTTTATGAACCAACTACAAGCATTTCTTTATGAGTGTTTTCCTGTTCTTTTGTGCATTTTACACTGAAATCTTCATGCAAGAAGGCAACAAGCACAGTTGTGAATATTATGAAATACTTAAGTTCTGCAAGTCTTTGATAACCTTCAGTAACTTCTGTCTTATGAAATTATTTTCTAGTTAGAACTGATGCCGCCACTTAGAGTGTAATATCATTTAAAAAACCTAACTGTTGTTTAATGCTTAGAAATTTTTTATCTAATATAGGTGAAACCTTTTATTTAACATTGAGATCTTTTGAGTTTTTATGATGTTATCACTTAGTAACATTTATAAAGTATTTTTGGAAAAAGTGCTCTTCCAGAATTACAGGCTGGTGTCCTAAGTCTCTGGGATGTTCAATATGTCTAGGTCATGGTGGCAGTACAGTAAGAGCGGTGGCCAAGCAGGCGAAGGCATTGTTGCCAGGCTTACGGCTCTTGTGTTGTTAACGGCATTTTATAGTTCTCGGTTTGCAGTGTGCCCAGTTTGTTTGCAGTCTTTGGGCAGATCTGTTCTTCAGTTATAAAATCACATGTAGGTGGATTTGCAGTTATGCAACAACAGTTTGTGGGCTCTTTTCTATTTGGGATGAGACACTGCTGTGTAACGCTTCTAAGTCTAAACAGCAAGGCGGGCTTGAAGGCTTCATGCATTCCGCAGTACAGCTGGCAGTGCTCTTTAATGTTCTGGCCTACATCTACTTTTTTTAATGTTCTGTTTTACCAGTATGTCTAGACTATTTTTGCCTTTTAAGGCATGGCATCTAAGAGGGCCTTCAGATCGCAATCTTGGGAAGGTTGGGATTGCAAGGACTTTTTTGCACCATTTCCTTTAAACAAAAACAAACCCAAAAAACTTTAATGGATTCCTTAGGACTACTTTAAGTTCTTGATTGTTTTCTCATTAAAATTCCTTTCTTGTTTTAGTACTTGTGGGATGTTTGATGCTTACTCATAGTTGGGATTAAATGGGGTTTTAAAGGATACAAACTGATTCTGATAGTCTTAAAATAGAACTCTCACTTTTTAAAGTAGCCTGACAGGCTAGTTAAACAAGAGGCTGCACAGATCAAATACTTGACAAATTTTATGAGTACACCTTTACTTTTTAAAACCAATTAATTTATCCTACTGTTTGTTACAGATTTACAGTACTGTGTTTTAATACTGTTTTGACTAGCCAGGTTTCCAGCACAGGTTGGCCTGTGAACATGAATGGGAACATGAAGCCAGGTCAAAAGTCTTGATTTTTCTCTTTCCTTTTAAGAGCAGTGTAGAGAATTCTCATAAGTGAAGCCAATTTTTTTTTTCTACTTTAAAAATCATACAAACATAGTCTCAGTAACTTGCTGTGTTCCAACAGGGAGCGTGTGTGTGTATGTACCATACAGAATGAGTGTGCAGCCTGAAGGCAAAAATAGGGTAACTGTATTTATCCATTTTATTTAAATAGAAAAGATATGATATAAATTTTGAGTTCTTACGGCTTGACTTAATAGAAAGTACTAGGAAATGGACCAGAGAGGATACTGTACCCTTGCTGAAAGGCTGGGTATGGGAAGTTGGACAATGTACTGAGTTCCCTGGACACGCTCTATTAAATTCCCTGCGCAGCTGTTATTAACAATCTTAATAAATGCTGACACAAAACTAGTGACTTCTAGTGACACTAATTATTAAACTAGTCTTCAAGACAAACAAGAATTACCAACGATTTTTAAGGAAGCTAATTTCTATCTTCCCCTGCCGTGAGGACTGAAAGTGAGGCTTACTACGCTTCCCTGAACTTAGCTGTTAATCTGTATTTTTTTCCCCTCATTTTATTTCCTGCAGTTAGTTTTTACTCTGTGTTACTACTGTAAAGTCCACATAAGTAGGGCTAGCAGCAAATGGGACTAACAGAAAAATACTTTTTCTGCCCCCACTCTGTGCAGCTGGCAGTGGCTGAGGAAAGGTGCAGATGTATACAAAATTATATTTAGTGCAGCACCGAAGAAATGCATGATGTGTTTCGTGACCTGTTTTTACCTAGCTTATCTAAGAACATGATATGCAAATGTTAGTCAAATTGTGGTAAAATGGGACTTGAAGAAACTTGGTTGAGTAGTTGTACTGTTTAAGAATTTCCACTTCTGTTATGCGCATGATTTAATTATGGTTTTCATAACTCCAGAGCGCTGTTCTGAAGTCCGATGTGGGACATACTGCAGTGGCTTAGTCTGCAAGAGTTTGCTTTGCTTTGTGGTGTGTCCCCCTCTGCTCCTTTGGCATAGGCATGGGGATGCTGAGGCTTGCTGAAGTGACTTGGGAGAATTTTACTGTGACCTTTGTGAGTTGCAGCTGCCTCTGAGGAACCTGCCGTGTCTTGCAGCAGGCAGTATTGTTAGAGAGGGTAGCCTGTGACGCTTGGCAGTTACAGGGAGATGGCTGTAAAAGCTGTGCTTGCCCGATGTCTGTCAAAATGAGTATGAGACAACGAATGGGAGAATTAAGCCTCAAACATCAGGATACGGTGAAAGGGGTGGGGGGGAACCCTACCTCCTATAATTTTCTGTTTATGTCCACTCACTGAAGCCATTGGCACAATTCAGTGTACTGTTGGTATGGAATAAAATAAGTCTTTGCGTTTATGAGTTGTTAGTTTCAATGGGTTGCATAGGGATTAAGTGATTATTACAGTATATAAATGGGAAAGTTAGAAATACATAACTTGGTACATTGGGATTTTATTCATTATCTTGCAGGACCTGATGCTTATGAAAATACTTTGTATTATGGTGCATATGAATTGTAGTTTTAGGGACTGGAGGCACAGGTTCCTGTGGAAGGGAAGCGGTGGGACTGGTTGTTCTGCGTGGGTTTTTTGCATTTTTGTTTAAAGCATGGCTCTCTTATGATTTTCAAATGAATGTTCATGTAGGATGGGGTTGCTACAAAACTGTTGATGGGCTTCTGTTTATGGGACAGGTGGCATGTTACATTCCTGTTTTGTCTGAGCTGGAAGAAATCAGTCTGAATCTCTTTCAGGTTTCTGTGAGGAGATGTAATGTGCCTAAAACAGATACCTCCTTGCAGTGTGTCTTGGCTTCAGATTCTGTTCAGTGGTTCTTTTGGTCATCTTCTTGGCTGGATAAAACCTGAAGTACACCTAACTCAGAGTGATACTTTTTGTTTATTTGCATTGGCTTTTTGTGTCTTTGGGTTGTTGGTTTTTTCCCCCTGTTAGGAAGATGGTCGTGTTTCAGTTGGGTGCAAGTAAATAAGACTAACTTGGTCAGGTCTGCAAAGCCATGGCAGGTAGGGATAAGCAACTTCTTACAGGTGCCAGAGTAACAGTGGGTGAGATACCAGTGGCGTTGTGGCTGAGCCTGGGGTGTGTGTGTGTGTGTGTGTGTGTCATGGTGTGACCCTTCCAGTCCCAGTGGGGTGCACCCCTGATGCCAGAGGTGCACTGGTGCGAGGGGCCACCTGGGCAGCAACCCTGCCCTTCCAGGGAGAGCGGGGAGGAGGTGGTGGCTGTGTTTGATGCTGCAGCCCAAGACCACCTTGTGCAGAGCACCGCAGCGTGGGTCTAGTCACTGACACTGCCAGAATGAGCTGCAGGAGTTGTGCAAACCAGGGCTTTGCAACTGTCTGTGTGTTCAGTTATTACTTTGAATGCTAAAATGAATTTACTTTGAGGACAATATAAATGTAATGTGAAAAAAAAAATCCTGAATTATTTAGCAGTAACTGGAAGAACAATGTTGGTGTTTTCTTTTAAGAGAAATCCAAAAAAATTGAAGTATTTCTGTACTATAGAATACTATTTGTTTGATGGCATTTGGTTTTGCATGTACCTTGCAGATAAGAATATTTGTTGTATAGGTGTGTCAAATCAATAAGCAGAACGCTGGACTGGTGCCTAGTTAGCAGGAAATAAGTCGCTGCTTCATGTCTGCAGCCTTTTTCTGGTCTAGACACTATGATTAAGTTCACTTTTAAAATTGATGCATTTCTATTTTAGCCAGTTGAGAATCCCTTCTATTCACTTTAGTTCAGTTAATTATTTTTTTTTAAAGTGTTAGTTTTGATGTACTTTAGTGTTTTGGAACAACTTCCATTCTGTTGTTAATTTTGAGTGTTGATTACCCTCGTTCTTAAATATGACCCTTTCTCATAATATGCCATTAAAATGTTTCTGGCCTCAGAAATATCTTCTGTACTTACAATTGGTCTTTTGCCTAAGTTGAGAAAGGGAAGTTAGCAGTAGCTGAATCTTTCAAGGATTATAGAAAACTGCTGGAGGTTGCAAAAGATCAGCCGATTTAATAAAGATTCCACAATATTTAATGCACTGAAGTCTTGCCACGTTATATCCAAAACTGAACGAAGAAATAATGAAAAGTTAAGGAGTACAGCTACAGGTAAAAACCCTAGAGATGCAATGAAGATCTGAAATATAAATATTCTGCTGTTACTTCTATCACCACCACCAAAACCAAATCAGAGTTGAATTTGGAGGTCTGGCTGAGTTCCTCTGGATTTGTTCAGTGTTGTATTTTGTGCCATTAGAGCATAATTTAGTTTATCCAGGGTGCTGAATCACTGGTGGTGCTTAAGCTTTCCACTAGTTTTTCTAACTTTTCTATCTTGTAAGAAAAGTTCAATACTCATGCATGATTGAAGGCTCCTTGCAGTCCAGTTACCACAGTTAATAACAGATTTCTTCTAGTCTCAAGGATGCAGACTAGGAACAGGCGGGAAATCAGTCATTCTTCTGCTTAGGGTAAAAGATGGTTTCCTGCTGGAGAAGCAGGACCGTGTTTAAGCCATATGATCCCAAATACTCATATCTGTGCCAGCTGTTTTAGATGTGGGAAATGCATGTGCTTTGCAAGGAATGAGAACCCACTTGGTTTCATACATTAAGTTGGGACTGCAGGGCCAAGTAAATGAGAACAATAAATCTAGATTTTAATTCAAGAAAGTTTAATGTCTTCAGATACTTTAAGTGGTGTAAAAGCAATTTATTTCTTCTCGATTTTGTGCGTATGTATTCTGCTGTACCATTAATTTAAACAGTCTGGATGTAAAAATGTCTTGGTAGTGTGACATTCTTACTAAAATTCTGTGGGTATTTTTCAGGCAGAAAAAATGCTGACCATTTTGTGGGTTTTTGGAAATCGTGTGTAATTATGTCATTTAACCACACAATAAGACTTTCTGTGGTAAAGTTTTAGATAAACAGGAAAACTCATTTTTTACTTTGTTTTCATTGCAGAGCTGTCTTTTTTTTTTTTAGTGCAAAGATGTTTGATTATTTTCTTCAAAAAATAAAACACAAAGTGTTCTGACAGGAAAAATACACCATTAGCAACCTCCTTTCAGCTCTCTTTCAGCATTGGTGCCTGTCGTAGCACATTTTCTCCATTTTGGGGGAATACAGTGTTTTATGTCTGACTTGACTGTGTTGCCAAGAAAGTGATGTAAATATAAGCCATTTACATAGCCTTAAGGCAGATGATTTCTTCATTAAGGGCCCTTCTCCAGGGGAATTTACAGGAAAGTTGAGATGAATACAGTAATGGTAGGAGGCTAATGTGGCTAAATTAAAGGACATTGGATCCCAGTATAGAGGCTGTCTTTCAGGAATTAAATGGCCCTAAATTGTGGTCGCTTCATCCCTTTCCAGTGAGGGGCTGCTTCACTGAATAGAGCCTTTATGTGGGGGTTGGGTGCTGTTTAATGAAGTGCGATAGCTTCACGCTGTACATGAGTTATCTTAGCTGTCCTAAATATCCCAAACAAGAAAACTGGTTAACAATTTGCCACTTTATTCAAGCCAAAAAGCACAACAAAACCACTATTGGGAAATACCTTGTACTTAATTCCTCTACTTGGATGTTTTTTTTCTTCTTCTGCATCATGTGGTGGTGGGAGGTGAAGGATGCAGGGCTGTATCGCACACGTTGGGCTGCAGGTCTGGGCAGACCCAGACCTCTTCTCAGCTCACCCTGAAGCTTGTTCTTGTTGATCCTGCTTTGCTGACCAGACTCTTGGATCTCCTTTGTTCAAGAAAAAGGTGGTATTGCAGGCAGCCTGGGATGCCTCTGCGTGGACCGGAGCATCCAGTAGGATAAGCAGATGTTGCCGTTGTGACAAAATTGCGTACCAACGCAACGTCCCCTGTATGTACTTCAAGAATGGAAGTAGAAACCAAAAGCAACTGTTAAAAAACCCCAACCAAACAACAAACAACAGTAATAGGAGAGTTACACAAGTCTGAAGGCATTGGAGGAGTTAGGGTGGAATAGAAAACTCTGCAAAGTACTCAGTACAGAGAAAACCAGATGAAAATGTTTGGTTCATCCATCAGAGGAAACTTTCTCTATTGACTCTGCCCAGGAAAGCTGTAGCTGTGTTATTTGTGGGAGAGAGCAGTAATTCATGTAAGAGGAGATCTTCACCGCGTTCAGCTTCTCTTTTTTTTCCTCAGTAAACCAACCTTGAAACTGCTGCTTGTGGAGAAACTTGTCAAAACTCATCACCCTAAACTATGAGGTGTGACTTGAAAGTGAGGGTCACCTCCTGTGGTGGACAAATGGACAAATTTTTTTGCCTGAGATCTATGCTCTGATACGATGCTGGGGTTTTTTTGGTTTGGAGTTTTTGTTGGGTGGTTTTTTTTTTTGTGTGGTGTTTTTTTTTCTTTTCTTTTGCTAGTCCTGTGACTGCAGTTATGGGAGGCAGATGCAGGCCTAGATGGATCTTGTCTCCTGGTTTTCCGAAGTAGCGTTGGTGACTTGTGTGACAAAGCAAGAGCAAAACTTTAGCAGCTGGGGAGGGAGGGCTTTTCTCAGTCATCTGGGGCAGCGCAAGGCTCGGCACTCTTGTGGGGTGTCTGGATGCAGCATGGCTGCTTCCCAGGAGAGCTGGAGGGTCTTTGTCCTTCCTCTTCCCAAGAGAGTGTGTCTAGCCAGCATGGTAAGGCAAGGCATCAATTTTATCTTAGGTGAGTGGTGTGGCAGTGGAAAGAGCGTAGGAAGCTCTGGAGAAATTACTTTTCAGGTCTGTGAGCCTTGGCAAGCTGTGAGCTGCGTGTAGATCATCAGCCGATTCACTAAGCAGTGATGGGCGGTCAACAGGCAGTGGAGACAACGTAGGTTAGAAAGATGTTTTCATTACAGTTACAGAGCTCGGTGAGGGAACAGGGGAAAATGGTGAGTGCTAAACCTGCGCTGCAGTCCCTTGGAAGATAAGCTGGGGCGCTGAGGTGGTGACTGGCTTGGTCTGTTCGCAGTGGGATGCTGGGGGCGTGCTTAGGGGCAGGTGCCTTTATGGCCATGTCAATCCAGCAGCATTCGGGGTAGCAAAACTGTATTCCTTACCAGCTTTGTACAACCAGTCTCATTTATTGCATAAATTTAGATGTGCAGAGAAAGTGAAGCATTTTTCTTACAACGTTAACACATTAATTTTTTAAAAACGAACTTGATCAGTGGATGACCAAGCAAGCTGCTTTGGCTCACGTTGCAGCATTTACACACTTTCAAGTAATGTAGCTGGTTAAGTCATGGGTTTGAGTCCATAAGGTCTTTCACTTTCATTTCATGTGTTCAGAGTAGTTTGCTTTTTTCATTAGAAACAAAATTAGATTAATCTCTGAGTGGAATGGCCACTGAAAGCAGTGCTAGTGTGTTTTTATAGAAGATTCATGTTATTTGTAGTTAATTGGATGGATGCGTCTGGCAAGTTTGTGTGTAGGAGGACAAGATTACCCTGATGTTTCAAAGAGAAAATATGTCATATTAAAGACTGAGATTTTTTTTTTGTGTGTTTACGAAAAGAGAAGTTTCTGTGGGAGGATAGGTTTTTCAGATGTGGTTATTTGGATTTCATTTCTTACAGCAGTCATTGTGAGACAAATAATGGGCAGTCAATGAGAAGGTGGTATCTGTAGCACTGGCAGGATGAATAATCTTCAGGAATGGTGAAATATTTTTTTATTGCAAGAAAAATAGTAACGCGGTTAGTTGGAATCTTACTTGAAGTATGTAAGGGTTACTAGTAAATTGTATGCATGAGAATGTTCTCCTTTCCCTGTACCCCCCAAGAAACAAGTGTTTAGATGTCCGATCTACTCCGGGATGATGATACTCCTGCTAACCGTCAGTTGTTGTGCATGCTTTCAAAACACAGCCTCTGCTTTGTGGCCAGAGTCTCCATCATAAACTGAAGCAGTTGGGGTTTTCTTCCAACCTTTCTGATAAATGTACCAACAGACTTGGGCTACCCCAACTCTGTACACTAATGCTGCTGCCTCTTACTTAAACTGATGGCACATCTTCACTTGCATTTGAATGGTTTGGGTTAAGTCAAACCTAAGTGTACACAACAAACACTTTTATTTCTTGGGGGTGTCACAGGTAAATATATTTTATAGTTTCTTAGGGATAAAATGAAATCTTAAGGTAGAATTGCTCTGAAATGTATTAATTATTAATTTTGATCTTGGGAGTTCATTCCTCCAAGTGCCTCTTCGGTACATAATTTATTTCTAATGCTGTATGCAGGAAACTCTTTCCATCATTTTTGAGCTTTGACTACTAAGATGGGTATGTTATCCTTGAAGCAATACTGTCTGATATGGAGAAGAGCCAGCGTAAGATTTTTATCAGCAAAACAACAGAGACTTCCTCCTTATGCCAAGTAGCAGTTGCCCAGCATAGTAGTGATTGGTTGTGCCAGAACTTCTGGCTCCTTCAGCCTAATGTTGGTGGCACAATTCAGATTTGTTCATGTTTTTTGAAAGTGAACCTAATAGTGCTTGGGCTTGTACTACACTGTTCCTGGAGAATATTGTGGAACCATTTCTTTTAAGAGAATAAAAATTTCAAAATGTCATAATATATCAAAAATAGTGGCAAGAACAGTGGAGACTTTGTTATATTGGAACATCTAAAATATAATTTTGGCAACTAACATGTACCATTAATACCTGATACTGATCCTGCTTGAAACAGCTATTGTTTTTTTTAGAGGTTTTCTTTTTTCTTTTTTTTTGGTGAATTGTGTTCAATGTAACCTTCAGTTATGAGGCTCGTGTTCACAGAAAAAGTGGACTTCCTTACATGCTAATACTGTAAAATGAAGCTGATTTCTGGATAGGTTTTTTTGTGTGTCCTTGCTGAAATCACAGTTTGATTCTGGTTTACTGAATGTTCCATTTCACTGCATATTTCTTCTTATTTTTTTGTACAAAGTAATTAAATGTCAAAGATGAAATCTGAAGTTAAGTGTTCAGTTACGGGGTATCCATTCAGAATGTTTGCTGTGAATTGGCTTGCTCTATTAGCTGGCAAAAATTAGTACGGCATGCACTTTCTTAAAGAGAGCGTGCGAAGTGAAGTGTGAGAGACTTTCTACCCAAGTGTGAGGGGTTTTTATTAACTTGTTTTGCTATATTTTAATCCTTTTTTAAACTTAAATTAGCTACTGTATTCTGAAGTATGTGGCAAACAAAGCATGCAGGGTATTTTCCTTTACTTAGAATCACTGCTGATGTTAGTGACAAAAATGGTAACATTTTTCAAAATCCTTTTGCTTCATTTTGCTAGCTTTGTTATAGGAGGCAAGGACAAATTAACGGATGAAGCATAAAAAGTGCTGAAAGAAAGTATATTTGCAAAACATTATTGAAATTGGCAAAGAAGGATTTAGCAGAAATTGAATTGTATTGTGGCTTCTGTCAATCGTTTAAATCTGTGTTATTTGTGCAAAGCCTTCGAATTATGAATATTTAGCTCTGAGGCGGCTATCTTCTTGAGTTCTTAATTGCCAAATTTAAGTGACTGACTTCAGTCTCAGTAGATTTTTGCGGCAGAGCAAAAAAGTGTTCTTTCTGAAAAATGTAAGTGGGTGGGTGGGGAGGTTGTTGAACTGGAAACCAAAGCACAACATTCTTAGGGCCTTACTTGCTTGCCATGGAAAATGTAAAAAGAAAAAAACCCACAAAAAACCCAATACACAAAAAATCTCCCAATGATAAACAAAACTGTCCATGCAGCTGTTTTTCTTTTACCAGTTACATGTAAAGAGGAATCAGTTTGAAACATACTGACCTATGTAAGTTGTGTACTTTGTGGTAGCTAATCAGTGGGTTTGTCCTTTGGTCAGATTTTTAAGTATAGTGAATGTCACTGTTTTATGCTAAATAGTAAATTTAACTCTTGTCTTGCAAAAGTCTGCATTTGTATTAACTCTATCAAGATACCTTCTGAATTTAGTGTGACTAACAGTTAGCCCAGTCGGGTGTGTTTGTGACACCAGGAGTTTTTCCTTCATCTATTAGCTGTTCATTTTATTCTTGCAAGGGAATGATAAAATATGTTTTTATATGAAATAAAGTGTATTGATGATAAAAAACATGAGAAAGGTGGACATTTTTGGAGGCTGGTAGAGGTCCTGAATCTATTTTGATTGATTTAGATCTCAACTTTGTAATGAAATTTAAATAATGGCTTTATTAAAATGTCTTTCACAGTCACAGTGTATTAATACTGTGTAATTGAGTCTGAGGTTGGCCTAACAGACAAATGAGTTCCATCTTTAGGTTTTGGAATACCATATCGTGAATGAAAAATGAAATAGCATGTTTGAGGTGCCACTTGCATATTAAGCCAGTGGCCTGAAGGGGTTGCATGGTCTTGGGTGTCTCAGTCATGTTGATGTTAGACTTTTTGTAATTTTGCTGAAGTGCATTTTGTTGAACAGAAGATATCCAGAAAGTCTTGCATTAATTTGCTTTTGTTTTTGCTCTTTACAGTGCCCTGTTACAAACTAAAATCACACATTCCTGAGTGTAAACTGATCATGTTCCCAATGGAAATTTCAGGAATACTTGTGGCTACTTTCAAAATGTGGAAATCTATTTATTTTTTTTCCACTTGTTTTTCTTCCTAGGTTTTGGCACTGATCGCATTCATCTGCATAGAGACCATCATGGAATGCTCCCCTTGCGAAGGCCTTTATTTCTTTGAGTTTGTGAGCTGTAGTGCATTGGTGGTTACTGGAGTTCTGTTGCTTATGTTCAGTCTAAATCTTCACACAAGGATACCGCAGATCAACTGGAATCTTACTGTAAGTTTGTACAAATCCTCCCTCTGTTAAAAATAGCTGCAAATCTGTTTTTTAAGTTTGGTCTTGGAACTTTTATTTTCTGCTGTTGTTTAAGGTTGCGTATGAGTGTTCTTTGTGCTGAGTAAAGTATGCCTTTTACTTAGATTTGTTTAGATATATATATATTTATCAGCAGAATGAGCTTTGAAACGTAGCAAGATTAAACTACATAGAACTAAAAATTGTCTTCTGGTAGATTCTCTTTGAAAGGAAGAATTTCCTGCTAATGCCAGCAATTACTGTTTGTGAATGAAGTGGATAAAAATGCAGCATGTTGTTACTTAACTTTGACAGATGCTGTATTTACAGTAGCCTGTTGTTCTCTCTTACGCTGTTTTTTTTGGCTGTTTTTGTTTTTTTTTTTAATTAGGACAGCTGTGCTACATATATTTTTCTTACAGAGATTAATGCAATCATGGGGTAGTAGTGTAAAAAAACTAATGCTTTCTGTGAAAATTGGATGTTTTGAATTGATTACACATAACTATGAAACATTGACTGACAATGCTTAATGTGTTCTCAAAATACGAGGAGTTTTAGGAGGAGAACTGCTGGCAGTGCACATTCCTTTTGTAAAAGTCTCTATTTCCATGCTGTATTTTGAGTTAAACTTTCAGATTGGGTTGCATAAACACAAGTCACAAAACCAACATGTTAAGTCACTCTAAGCAAAAGATCTGTCAGCTTCAAGGACAGTATTTATATCAACTTCTTCAGACGGGACAGATGCATATGTGCCTATGTTCTGTTTTATTTTATAGTCGTCATTTTGTAAGTACTGTTGGAGACCAGTCCCAGAGGTGTTTAGGCTTCTGTGTGATTTTTTTTTTTTTTTAAATTGTTGCAGTTTATTAATATGTGCAGTTTGCCATATGTGCATTTGTAAGCCTAAGTGACTTACCTGAAATTAGATGGAATGTGGAATTAGATGATCCTTTGTACCTTGTTGAGGAGCTCTTCCTAAGAGTACTTGGTAGACAGATTCGATGGACTGAGAACTATGAGTGATAACTAGGTGGGGAAGATCCAGTAGCCAAACAAAACCAGTGGAACCACTGGAATATTACTGGGTTGTCTTGCCTTTGCTCCTTTTGTCTACATCTTGCCAGTGTTGTCACCACTTATCTTTGTGGCAAGCTGAAAAGCAGCAGCTGCAGAGAGAAGGTAGTCTCTGTTTCTGTGGCCAGCTTGGCAGTTTAACGAGCATCATAACAACGTGGCAGCTCATAACAGCAATTGAAGAGCATCTTTTTATACCACACAGTTCTGTATGTACTAGTAGGATGTACCAGAGCATGATAACAAGTGTGTATAGGTGCATCAGTGTCATATAAAATGCATGATGGTTTTGCTGGTGTCGTGCGAGTGGTTTCACACTGAATACTAGGTCCAGCTTGGGTTCAAAGTAAGTTTGACTGAGATGTTTTATCAAGCGGCCATAGTGGTATGCATGGTGCCTGTGTAATGACTTCACATACGCTTGGTTCTGTATGTCTGCACCTTTGGTTCTGTCGTTGAGCCCTGTGGCACACTTATACTGCCTCCCAGAACGCTTTGACAATGTGTTGAACATGCAGAAGCACAGCAGCCTAAATGCAGTGCTCTGCCTTTCCCCCCAGATAATGCAGCAGGTATCAGTGTGTAACTGGTAGGTCCTTTCAGCCACTCTGACTTCTTACAGTATTTTGAGTGCCAAGAATTACCGCTTTGAGTGCAGCATTCCTTGTCTCGGCACAGCACTCCATTAGAGATCTTCAGAGAAAAGAGGGTTTAAAAACCCAGCCAGTTGTGGTGTGGGTTTTTTTGTTTGTTGGGGTTTTTTTGTTTGTGTGGGTGTTTTTTAAGAATTTTGATTTTTAGGGCAAAGGTCATACTCTGAATCCCCTACCTAAATGGCATGGAGCAGCATGACATGGTCGGAGTTCAACCTGAAGGGCAAGTGGAGTACAATGCAAATGCTTTTGGTTTAGTTTACATTGCTGCATATTGCCAGATCAATAGTGGTAGAAGTAAATTGTCATGATCTCGCAAATCTCATTCTTTTAGTTATGTACTGAAGATTAAATGCTTCTTCCATCATTATACCGAAGATGTCTAAAGAAGCGAGAACTGGAAGCTTCTGACTTCTGTTAACTGATGAGACCATGTCTCCCATCCTTCTTCCTGGTATTGCTTACTGATTTTAATAATTGTTAGTCTGATCGAACAGTTACTCTGAGAGGAGTGTGAGAGTATCTTTGTTATTCAGATCGCTGTTTGCTGTTGCACATACAGAGTGGGAGATCAAAAGCTGCTGCTAAAACACCTATGGGAGATTACTTTGGCAAAGTTAGGAAATCTAAGAATGTGGAGTTGTGGCTAAATTTTTTGGGGGCTTATTTTGGCGTTCTATTCTTTACAGTGTAGATGTATACTCCACCATTGTTTACCTCTTTCAATATTTAGTACTTTTCTGTGTTTTGGTGGTTATTTTGATCATTTTGCAGCTTGTGTATATTACAATTACCATAGGAGCTGCTTTCTGCACAAGACTTCCCACTCCTGAATGTTTCAGGAGGAAGTCACTGCTGCTTGTATATAACTTCATTAATGTACATGCTTTACAAAAAGGACTTTATAATGGATGTTTCCCTTGTGAAGAGTCTCAGACTTGGCTTTTAGAAGCTGTGTGAGAAAAAGCAGCTGCTATGGTGCTTGAAAGAATTTAGTAGTCTTAAATTTAGGAAGAAGGCTTCCTTTAAGAACAGCTACTTGAACAAACTTCTTAGGTACCATTTGAAACCACTTGCTTTCAAATGATCTTACATATCAGAAAGTATCAGGCCATCAGCTGCTATTATCCAACACAGGATTGTTTCCTTTAATACTTTATTAAAATTAGACTTCTTTCTAATGTGTTGTGGATATGTCCACGGTCCCTGCTTGGAATGAAAATGTGGATCAGTATATACTGGCACTGAACAGATATGCAGATTTAAAAAATTGTTTTAAATATATATATTTTTAGCTGTTTGGGGAGAAGAGTTTTGTTTGGATCCCAGAGACTTGCCAACTGTTCTCATGTTTTCCTGAGGTAAACATGAAAGAAATGTAGAGATGGTAAGTCAGGAAAAATCCTTGCTTGGGTGTGCTGGAAAGAGGCAGGTCTGTTACAGTAAGATGAAAGAACAGTCACTTGTTGTGTTGTGCAGCACTATGAATATTATGCAAAAATGCCAAAGCTGGGGAACCTGTCAGTGGAAATTTCCATTTCCTTTATGCTATGCTTCACAGCTCAGAGGGAACCTATTCTGCAAGGAGACTGGCAAGTGGTGTAGGGGAATGAAGGGCACAGCACAGATTCCTCCTTAACTGATGGGCTGCTGCTTTGAAATGTTTGTTTTCAGAGTTAACTGAATGCTTACTCTAATTTTGTTTCGCTAAATTATCCATTTTTAATTCATTATTTGAATCTTGTGTGATCTATGGGGAGAGGGTAAGATCTTGCAGCCAAACACGTGTGTGACATGGCCCTCAAAGTAGGGATGGGGTAGGAAAGTTTACAGAAGTTAGGTAGTAGCTTTGGTGTTCTGGTGAATCTGCGTGTGGTTTGCCAGGCTTTCTGACAGTGACTGTCACTGCAGAGTGGATCTGCCATAATGCTGTAGTACCTTTTTTTTTCATGGCTGTTAACTGAGATAACTTGGGGAGGGGGAGAAGTGATGGCAAATGGCTGGGAATACTGGAATGTGACAGTGTCTCTTGGATAAGAATTTGTATGATGAGAGAAATCTGAGTAGTTACAGATGTGAATCATTGCATCATCAGCCAGTAGAACAGACTATTTATGTTTTGTGTGTAGGAGGAAATCTTCTGATAGATTTTGAACATTGATTTTTATTTTCTTTTTAAACATCCACTGGAGTTCTGGTATAATGTATTGTGTGACTCCGAATGCAGAGTTTTTCAGCCTAGAGCAGCCTCAAAGCTGAGGCACAGCACTGAGCACAGCGAGTCCCACCAGGCTTACTAGCCTGGAAACAGTCCCAGGGAAGCACTGGCACGGGGAGGAGACACGAGGAGTCAGGTATGTCTCTTAGAAGACACAGAGCAGTGGCTGTATTTTGTGTTGCCTGAAAATTTATTTCGTCTTTGCAGGCTTTTTTTTTTTCCCCCCCCCCGGTTGTTGCACTGATGAAACCTTATGTGCAAGCAACTGACACCTGAAGCAGTTGGCAGAAAATTTTATGCAGTGACAGTATGAGAAACTGTCTTATGCCAGCGTTGGCTCTGAAGAGTGTAGTTCTAAGGCCTTCACAGGGTAATCTTGTTTTTTTTAAAAAAAATATTTTTTCTTCTGTTTTGAAAAAACATCTTTGTTTTCTTTGGCTTGCTTAGCTGTTGAATGAGAAATTAAGTCATCTGTCGCATTTATGTTTACTGCTGTCAAAATAGCAAAACCCATTAAGGATAAAAATGAGTATTTTACAAATTTTTTAAAATGTCAGAATTAATTTCCTCTGGGTTAGTGCTCTTCATGGAGAGTTCTCATTTGGTGCAGTCTGGTGTAAATGATGCATTATTCTGTAAGAAATGCAAACACACGTTTTAAATACCAGAAATACTCCATGGTTTGGTAGTTATCACTAGTAAGGTCTGCTGCTCTGTGACAGTAAGAGCTGGGCCTGTCTGTGTGCAGGGCTGCTTATTGGAAAAACATGCAGGGAAAGCAGTGAGGAGTAGCTAAGAAAGAACTGAGACGTAAATGGGGCAGGTGATCTTCAAGAAAGCAAAATGAAACTGGGATTGTAGAAGCATTTGTTCAGGAATGTGTTTTGTCATTTACAGTGGAGTTCCTACATCTAACAGGGCTTGCATTCCAACTCAAAAATAGTTAGAAGTAAATAAAATCATATGAATCTTCATTTTAAGGCCACTTCTTTATTTCTTTAAAGTCATAGCTTGTCCCTGACCTTTCAGAGAGCTGACCAAGGTTTTTGAAAGTTGCTTCTGTTAATTCAGATTTTTTTTACATACTTTGCTTGAGATGCTGGAAATAGAAATGATTTCTAGCAGGTGCCAGACACCTGGGACCAAATGGTAGTGCTGAAATGGAGCACCTGCAGATGAATGCTGGAGACCTTTGGAGGCTGCTGTGTGTACCCATGGGGACCTTCAGCCTTGCGCAGGGGCCAGGCAGCGTAGCCCCATGCTGTGAGATGGGCACTAAGGTATCTCTGCACAGTGTGAATCCAGCCCTCTGGGTCACTAGCGTGTTTCTGAAACCGGTGGTCACTGACTATTTTGCCAGGGGGAGGTGATGCTTAGGTGAATCTAGTGTTTGAATAAAGGTTTCTGTACCTATGAAAGCCTAAGCAAATGAGAAAAAACGAGATGGGGATTAGTGCCCATGCAGCTAAATTTGGTTCATTCTACCTAGGGCTTATTTTTGCTTGAGAAACCGTGTTTCCATTTTTAATTGTGGTGCAAAATACTCATGCAATGTTTAATAATGCGATTATGGAGTAAAATTATGGGAGTTTAACTAGAGGTACTTGGTTTAGAGGACTGACTGGTATGTCTGTGAAATTCAAATCGATAGTTTCATATGGAAACAAGAAAAAGTTCCTAAACCTTTCAAGTAAAGAGGTAGTAGTTGGTGGAGAAATTAGGGCTATTTTAAAAAAAAGACACCAAAACAACAACAACAACAAACCCCCCCCCCCCCCCACAAAAAAACCCAAACAACCACCACACTCCTCTCTTCTCCTGCCAGCTGAAAAACGAACACCAAAACCCAAACAGAGCTAAAATGAAATTTTACTTTCGACTCTCTCTTTTGTGGAAAATAACCTGGAGAGCAGCAGGCCACTAACTTCTGTCACCTGTTGTGACAAAGTCAAGCTTTTGGAATGTGCAGGTGTCTTTTCCATATTACATTCATTTAGCTGCTTTAAAGTCCATGTAAATGTAAGCTTTTGGATTTCAGAAAGCAAATGGCAAAAGCAACCACCAGTTTAAGTACCATATTTTTGTTTATACAAATTACAATTGCAGTATGGCCTTGTCTCCCCTGTAAATAGTACCTGGTCACTTGTGCAGTCTCTTACTTTGCCACAAAACACAGGGTAAAAAGGCAGATCATGTGTTTTGATTGAATGTCTTAAAAAGTTTGCATGCGTGAAGTCATGGAGAGCAGTGGATATTACTGATGTGTCTGAGCATCAGAGCCAGCTCCTGGTAACGTACCAAACTGGAAGACTGAACAGAAGCTTTCAAAGCTGATGTGCCTTGCAGCTTTCAGGAGTTTCTTAGTGGGAGTTTTCAGGTCTCTTAACAGACCTCTCATTCATAGCACCTATTCAGCTTTTCCATCCTCATTAATCCAGGAACTGTACCTACCCATACCATTAAAAACGAAAGACCCTAGGATGCTGTCCTTTATTTTCTAGAGTTTCCCACCTTTACAGCAGAATCAGCAGAACAAAAGCCTCATCCTCTTTTAGTATAATATGTGGTATTGGCATAAACCCATCTTCATCCACAAGGTAAGATGCGTCCTGCCTTACGCCCCTTCGGACAGGTGGGTGGTGATGGCAGGGGCAAATATATGTCCCTGGATACTCTCCTTTGGACTAATAGTATTTTTTTGCTAACAGTAACCAGCAAGTGACTGGAAGTCAGTCTTTCATTTTAAATAATTTTGGAAAGAGAAAGGGAGCAGCAGCAGTCTAGAGTGGATTTGATTCAGCTCATGGATTTTGTTCTGTTATGGATGGCAGCTTTGTACAGTATTTTATGGCACAGCATACTGTCTCATGAGGTTGCTGTAATTTCAGCAGAAATTCTTCTATCTGTGTGATGTGGTTTTTACTTTGTCTATAAATATAATAGCAAGAACTTCAGCTATATCATGGCCAGATTTGAAATGGCTCATCTTTTTTCAATTAGTTTATTTTTTATTGTCACGATTATTCATTTCTCTTACGTGGAAGAAAGCTACATTATTTTAGGGAGTGTCCTTCTTGAGTTCTTGCTGTAGTTCATTTTCTTTTGTTTCTGCTCTGACTTTGTCCAAAACCACTGTATTTTTTCTTTTCTTATCTTTCTGCTCTAAGTAGTATGTACCAATTTTTGGATTAAAACCGTCCACCGATATTTGCATCTGTGATGTTACCATTATATGTGTATGAATGTTGTTGTTGTGTCATTGCTCCTTAAGCTCCAAACAGTCTGATCCATGGATATGAAAGATTGTGTTAGTGGTAGCTTTTTAAGAAACCAGCCTTACTGTATGAATGTGAATCAATTATTAGTTGCATTTAAAAGTTTTGACTTACTCATTTCCACAATTCCATTTTCCCTGGTTAAGTGGGAGCCTCAAGGTTGAATTAAAGATTTGAATTGGTGGATTCTTTGCAGGCACAAACTTGATTTTCTTTGTAAAGAGTACAATGAAATAAAATGCCATTGATGATGACTAAGTTTCTAATGTACTTACATCTATGGTTTCCTGGAATAATCATGACAGAGGCACCAGCAGTCTAATTTCAGTGTATATATATATGTTTTGCAGTATCTCAAATTTCTTTCAAGCAGCCTTCAAGTCAATTTGTAGTGTGGGGACAGATGATAATGTGTGTCATGCTGTGGATAGGTCTAGCGGTCTTGCTTATACTGTTCTCCTTTGGCAAGATGATAAAACTGACAGATTCAAAAAGTCAGCAGGTCAGTAGGATTAATTAATAAGCACATCTGACCCCATAAATCATAGAGCATTATGTGTCGTCCACTTAGTCTTTAAGTATGGTACTAAGGAAGTACAAAATGGGTGTCTGAAAAAATATGACCTGGATTATAAGAAGTGTAAAGGTGGAGTATTAAGCACATCTTTGGTTGGCTGTTCTGATGGTTGGTTCCCTTACAATTAAAACTTACTTCATTTTGAATATGACTTTTGTCTGAACTTTGCATCTATTGATTTTGTTAAGCTATTAATTTTGTTGTGCTTTTCTATGTTAAACTTTTAAAACAACTAGTATTTTTTGATTACTTGAACACTGGAGTCTTCATGTACACAGCTCAATGTCTTTAATATTCAAAGCAGTTTAGGTTCTTTGCTTCATACTGTGAGAAATTTTCTCCTCCTTTCAAATAACTTTTGTGGCTCTTCTCTGTACCCTGTCCAATTTTTCAACATACTTTTAAAAATGTGGATACCGGAACAGGATGCGGCATTCCAGTGTCCCCTGCGAAGGTAAGATTACCACCTTACACCTATCGTGTGCATATGTCCAGAGGAATGTATAAGTGGGTTTGCTCCCTTTTTTTGCCATGGCATCACATCTTGAGATGCTTACCCCCTGTAATTGCCAAGTTCTTCTGGGTTATTTCTTCTAGAATTTTGTCTCCATTCTGCAAGGCCTTCCTGCAGCTGACAAATGTACTCTGGTCGTAAAATACACAACTTGACCTTGGGTTGAACTAATTTTTTAAAAAGTTATTCAGGAGCATAGCTGCTCTCTCCTCTGTATTTAGTTCCAGCATTCTTGGTGACATACGTACGTTTACTATAGAGGCCTGATGAATGTGTCGAATACTGTTGTCTGGTATCTGTTGTCTTGTATTTAGAGACACTTCCCCTCTAGTGAGAAAAGGTTTGTGCCCATGAGAACTGCAGCTCTTGTTTGCAGTCGCAGAAGACAGTTAGAGCTGTTAAATGTAGAGTTGGAGAGGATACCTGGAGAAATTAGGAAATGCCATTTTTTTTCTAGTATCTTCATTTTTGTCTTTATCTCTGCAAAGCAAGACGTTATATAATAAAAACTGGAATAACTATTTAATAACATTGCAATTTTGTTTAATGCTGTAAGTACCAGATAACATCTGTCTCGGTAAGCTTGAACGGAGATGAAAAGTATCTCTATAATTACATACTGGCAGGTGAAAAGATGGTAGGAGTTTGAGACCCACGGTTTGCTTTTGTTTCCTTATTATTTGGTAAGACAATTTGGGTCTTACTGGGCTGGTGAAATCAACATGTGGGTGGAAATGGCAATGAACAATGGAAGCTTCTCATTCCTTGGGAAAGTCCCCCTTTTAGAGGAGGACCAGGCCACAGTGGTACATCATACAGTTTATCCCCGGGTACGTTTAATTTTGATAACCAGCTGTTGCTGAGTCAGTACCCTCAAAATAGATAGTTTTCCTTTGAATAACACAGTGCCAGAAACCGTCGGTTTTTACAGTTACTTTCTAAAGCATTCTCCAGTCATGGCTAGAAAAACAGATGTTTTGGGGGTGGCTGGATGACAATGGTCTTTTCAAAGTCTTTGTGCTGTGTGGCTGGAACATTGTCATGGGTTTCATACCCAGGGAATAAGTTCAGATTTGTATCTTCAGTTTTCTTACCCAGGGAATAAGTTTAGATTTGTATCTTCATTTTTTTAAGCATAACTTCTTACAGCACTTCAAAAGATGCACTTTGGGGAAAAATAAAATAAATTAAAAAAGTCTATTTGTAGTAAGTGGAGGAGTAGGAACAGGAAGCGAGCCTGGCTCGCATGTGAAAGAACAGAGTCAAGTAGAACGAATTTGTCCTTGAATTCTAATTTAAGAGTGGTGATGGGATATTTTTTAATGGTGAAAGTTGGCATGTTCAGTGTAGTTTTGTTGTATTTCTTTTTTTCTTTAACTCAAAACTGTAAGTTGCACAACAAACTTGTATACGGGTTTTCTTTCCATCCCTTTTGTCTGTGATGGTAATTCACCTCACTGTTTTCATGTTCCTTTAGGATATTTGTTCTGAACTGCCATTCCCTGATTCTTCCACACCCTTTCTTGCTCCCTGACTTCACCTATTCATTTAGTTATCATGACAGTCTGTTATTTCCTACATATGTATATTGCACTGTACATACACTACAGAGATGTATCACATGTAAAGAAAAATGGTAAAAGATGCTATGAGTGACATGGTGAACAGCTAGTCCCTAATGAATCTAGCATTTTGTTTCTTTCGTTATTTTCATGTTCCAATTCCTAAATTTTTTTCTCGAGTCAGATCAGATAGTCTTGTATTGACATAGTTATTCTTGCGCTATTAACTGCTGTTCAGAATTCTTCTTTATGTTCCATTGATACGTTAATGACCCTGCTTTTATGTAAGGCATTGCAGCATAATCTTGTGAACACTGTGACGTATACAGTGTATATATGTAACTAAATTGCATGTTGCCTGTCATTTTTCTGTGCTTGGAGCAAAGCAAGAGTTTCCCCTGAACGTAGGTGCCCTTGGGGTATTGCTGTGCATATGTTCTAAAATGTCTGCTTGAAACTTCAATTTTATGCAATAAATATGTAAATACCTGTGTATTCTCACAGTATGAGCAGCTGTTGTTTGTAGAAATAGCATAGAATATGCAGTTTTCTATAATGAAGGCCTAAACATTCATGATGGTTTGTTTTTTTTTTTACAAGTTCTTTATCTGGGCAGTGCATGGACCACTGTCGCGATGTGAAAGATACTGAGGGGTTCCTGGTGTGCTGAAGTTGGATATTCAGGTTACTTCAGCTGAAGCAGAACAGCTTTACTCATTGTTCATGCTGATAGTACTTTTCTAATAACCCTAGCAGAAATTGAGGTAGTGCATCCAGAATCTGCACTGGTGCTTTCTATGTATGTGCTATTTGACTTCAGTTCACAGACTAATGTGCACACATGGCTGTGTTTCCTGTGTAATAATCCTTGCCTTCTTTTGTATCAGTGACAAACTGCATAGAAAGTGGGGAAAGAGTGCTGTAGTTCTTGTTTTAACCCTCTTCTGTTATTGCTTATAATACAAGCAAGCAAAGAATCATTGTTTAGTAATGCTAATGAATTTATTTTTTAGGATCTGGTCAACACTGGACTCAGCACTTTCTTCTTTTTCATTGCCTCTGTAGTACTTGCTGCTTTAAACCATAAAACTGGAGCAGAAATTGCTGCTGTGGTAAGAATTTGAACTTCTTTTATATATGGTTCTTCTGTTGAAACTAAAAATAACTTTTCCCTTGTGTTCATTGAATACTCCTGTTGCTTTTGCCATTGCAATTTACTTCTAATTTTACAGCTGGCTGTAAGCTAATTCTGATTTTAAAAGTATTGATGTCCTCTGAGTTGTTTGTCTTAAGGCTTGAGGCAAGAACAAACAGAAAAACGACTTGCAGAGAACCCTTTTAACAGTTGAACGTGCCTTGCCTCTTTATAGCTAGCTCAGACGGTACTGCTCTATATTGCAAGCCTACGGAAAAGATAGAGCCAAAAATTCACAAGAAATTGGAACTGCTTACACATAATTTGCTGAATTCTTCTTGCTCACTATAGATCAATTTTGTTCTGTGGAGTATAGTAGTACTTCAAGATTTAAAATCTAGAACAGTAAGTTCAAGCAAATAAATTTTGTGCTTGAGTTGGCAAACTTTTTTTCTTTTTCTCTTTCAAACCTGGGTATTGAAAAGCACACAACAGTTCTGCAGAAGTATATAGGAAGAACTGCAGATCAGCTCCTTCTCCAGGCTGATGGTCTGGACTGGTCATCTGTTCTCTTGTCATGTGTTCACTGTTATGTGCGCCCTGAGGAATGAACTGTTGGATGAAGAGCTGTATTCTTCTTTACAAGAGGTTCTTCCATTGAAGTTGCATTGCAGGATTTAGTTGTCATGTTTGTAGACAGGGAACTTTGTTTTCTGGGATCGTTGCTCTTACTTGCTTTTGCAGATTCTCTAGTTCATTGAAGAAGAAAAACATCAATTTTACAGGCCAGAATGACTTGTCAGTGGAAATAAAGTAGAAAACTAAGCTTCTGAGGAATTTGTTGTGAAACTACTATTGTTCTTGTTTTCAAAAATGGTCTTTGACAATTCTTTCTACTTTTCGTAGATATTTGGTTTCTTGGCAATGGCAGTGTATGCTGTGAACACGTATTTAGCTATTAAAAAGTGGCGAATGAACAGCAGACAGCAAAATAGTCGGCAGACCAGTGATTACATACGTGCTCGGACAGAATCCAGAGAAGTAGATCATCGCCCTGAGATTCAGCGTCTGGATGCATGAAAGCGACATTCCAATGGGACTGCAAAGGGAAAAGAAGTAGTGCTTGACTCCCTCATGGAATAAAGGGTTTTTTCATTATTTAAGGAAGAAGAGATCAGATGGTGGCAAAGAATGCCCAGCCCTGCATATGTGCAGAGATACATTGAGTCAGAAGCTGTTGTCATGAAGGCAGTAAATGTTGGTCATTCAAAAGCAAGATCAGTTTAAGATGCTTGCATATATATATACATATATTATATAGGTTATATAATATATATATATGTTTTTGAAGTATGTTACTGTTTTGGATTAACTGCACGGTACTTTCCATCCCTCTCCATCCATATGTATGTTCCTGCCACTGTTTCTTCGTCTGTTGTAAACACTAAGACCCAGCACTACATTAATTGGTTAATACAGGAAAGAAATCCACCCAAAGTAAATAGAATACGTGTGAGAAGGAAGTGAGACACAAATAGCAATAACTTTAGCCATGTATTACATCCAACGAACTCTGTATCCAACCTGCTCTAGGTGAACCTTCTTTAGCAGGGTGTGGGGCTAGGTGATCGCCAGGGGTCCCTTCTAACCCCCACCGTGCCGTGATCCTGTGATCTACATGCAGCCTTGGCAGTGCCGCTCAGTTCTCATCTGCAAGATCTCCTGCAGTTTCACTGTTGGTGCACTTACATAAATGAAATGGACAACCATTTCACATTTTTTGTTTGGTGGGTTGGTTACTCTGTGGGTTACTTGGAAGTTGGCGAGATCTGAACCTGTGCAGAATGGTG
This sequence comes from Falco rusticolus, assembly GCF_015220075.1. Taxonomy (NCBI): domain Eukaryota; kingdom Metazoa; phylum Chordata; class Aves; order Falconiformes; family Falconidae; genus Falco; species Falco rusticolus. The sequence goes on along the minus strand of NC_051201.1, from coordinate 10,382,353 downwards.
GCCATAGTGCATCAAGTGCAAGTATGAGGTTTTCTGCTAATGTTGGGATACGTTCTATTTTTTTCATTTCAAAATGGGAAATAAATACACATGGGAGGCAGGGTGGAGAAAAGGGGGCTGAGTGGCACAATAGAGAAAGAAGGGGTTGTCATCCAGTATACTTGCATTCAAGTCATGGCTTTCATTTTTTTCCAGGTTCAGCCTTTCTGAGAAGCATAGGGTAAGCAAGAACTAGCAAAAAATTATGATACACTTTGTAAAGTGTTTCTAGATTAATGCAAGATAAATACTTTCCTTTTTTAGATGACTGGTTGTTTTTTCTAAAACTAAAACTGTTGTTAGTAGCTAAAACTGGTTGGGGTTTTTGTTCGTTTTAAAATTCTTTTAACTGGGTGTTTCTGCAATTTTTTCCCCTAATATTTCTTGGAAAAATGAGTTTAGATAATTGGAGGATAATATAGGTGTATTGATTTGTTTAGAAATAGTTTTACCTAACTCAGATTTTCTTACTTCATTGAATCTAGTGGTGAGAAGGCGATTTTCTCCACTCAAAACTCAAATTCTGTAGTAATCACGTAGACAATATCATAATATTATTAGGAAGATTTCTCTTGATATTTTTCTGGTCGTCTTATTAGTATTTTTATGTAATCCATTATTTGGCATATGCATGTCTGTGTGTTACATGAAAATGTGTGTGGGAGGTCTCTTGAGCTGAATTCCTTTCTGGTGTAAGTCGATAGAATCTTTGAAATCAGTGGACCTGTATGTCATGTATGCCTGAATTTCTCACATTTGACTTGAACACTTTTTGCATGGTGTTCTTGTGTAGCTGTACTCCGAAGTGGATGAGTGCAGTTAAGTGGAGTCTTAAGAACAAACAGCAATATGTTGGAGATGGGTCATTTTTAAACATGAAAAAGTGGTTATACCACACAGAAGATCAATAGAAGTGCCTGGGCTTTTTTAATACCAGGAGAAACTGGGATAGTGACAGCTGTGAGCCTAATGCTGCAATGTTCTAATCAAGCAACAGAGAATTATTTTGATGTGTGGAAAAAAAGAAGTGACAAAATGGATGTCTTTTTTAATTTTCAGTTTACTAATATCTGCAGTGCATTTCATCTTAGTGGCTAAGGTGGAGATTAAAATTCGGAAGGAGTTAGTAATGAGGTTAAAGAAAACTTGCATTTTCTTAATGAGTAATGGTTTACCAGTTACTACAGTGACATTTCATTGTGCTTCTTTGAATGTTAATGCCAAGGGAACACCTGTTAAAAAACCCAAAAAGATCAAACCATGTAAGCCAGCCTCTAGTGTTGGGTTTAGAACATTTTACTGAAGTGGTGTCTCACCAAGATTACTCTGTGTTTCATGAAAAGTAAAGGACAGTTCCATGCTCAGTGTGGTATGAAATAATTAAGTTTGTTATTGACAGTGCAGTTATTACAGCCCTGCTGTTTTTCAGCAGTGCCTAGTATTGGCATAGTTTGCAAGGAGAGTTTGTAGATATTGTCAATTATTAAAAGAACCTTTTAAAAAGTAGCCAAGCATACCTAAACTGTCATTAAAGCAGTTTGTATAAAGATTGTAAAAACCTTAAACCATCAAAACCAAACAACAAAAAACCTCAAAATCAAAACACAAAAAAGAAACCCCCCAAAACCAACCCCCACCAACCCCCACCCCCAAATATAGAATATTGTCCTCCAGAAGAGCCATGCTTTTGGAGTGGAATCCTCTGAAATCAAGAAACAGAAGTTAGGCGATGCATAGCAAAGCTTTCTTTTCATTAGGAGTGTATCCTGTGTGCTGGTTAACGACAAGGGCTGCGGTGGTGTGTACCTATGTAAGAGGATGCACCATTCCTCGCCTGTGCTCCCTGTGCTGATTCTGTTCAGAGCTGTGGGAGGTCTCATGCATCTGTAAGTTTATGAATTTGGTATCTTTCAAATCCTTATACCTTCCCTCACCTAAAAAAAAAAAAAAAAAAAAAGATAACTTCACTGAGCGTTTTCTGGAGATCATGAAAAGCTTCTGTCACCTTTTAGCTGGAATGGCACATGTAGAGCGATGCAGTTATACTTCCAGTACAGTGTAATACTTCATCGTGTTGCTTAGCAAACCTGAATGACCTTGTGCAGTTTTACATGTGAAGTGAGTTTTCTTGAGCTGAGAACAGTATGCCGTTATTTATTACTTACATCATGACATAAGCTTAGCACAACTTTCAGGGTGTAATTCAGAGAGAATATTAATTTAAATACTATGTGATACACTTTGTAAAACAAAACCATGTAAATTTGTAATTTCCTTATTTTGGGGACCAAAGATTATTTTGGTATTGTACAGTATATACTTTCTAAAAGTCTAAGTTAAGCATTTATTACTGTGCACATAACAGACGTTATTTACTATTTGGATTATAAAGAAGGAAAATAAAGTAGCTGTGAGACAACTAAATTTGAAACATTAAGATTGCATGACATACAGGGTTGATTCCCCCACCCCCTCAGACTTAATTTTACATGGTTATATTAAAGAGGTGGTAATATTTTAAGACAGTTATCCAGACTACAGTCATTATAAAACAAACAAACAACAAACTCCGAAGGAAGAAGATAGAGTAGAAAGTTTAAATTCTTTTTCAAACATGCTTAGAAAAGTGACATTAATTGCTTCTCCCGGCCAGTTAATCTTGCTTGTAATTGCTAAGCATATAGTGATAACTTCTCTTAGTCCTTGAGTGCTGTCTAGCTCTATAAAGGGACTCAAACCCCACTATAACTAAAACTAAATCAAATCTAAACACTGATTTAGATTAAATTAAATTAGAACCTTGGAGGAATGAGGTGCTTGAATCTGTAATGGTTCCGATTAGTCCTCTTTTGTCAAACTAAGCCCTGGGATGCGCAGTGTCTGTGTGTTTCTGCATGTAGAAACGATGGTAAATTTTGCAACTTATGCACAGACATCAGAAGATTAAATGTAAGATATGATTGGAGCAACAGCATAATATTGTTGTGTAGTGTTATATGAAGATTCTCCTCTTAATGCTATGTATGTTCAGCATTGTCAGCCTTAGTTCAAGTTTGTCATACATTCCTGTAATGGTGTGCAAACTGCCTACAAATAGGAGTTTCTAAAACCATAATTAAGAACTGATTTGACACGTTGATTGCTTCTTACTCTCCACTTGATCCTTTCATTTTGTATATTCATGCCTCATCTATCTTACGTTTTAATATTTGATTTTTTTAAGCCTTCTTTATTGATCTCTATAGTTTCTGCTCCAGTGTAAGGAAGGTAAGAATACGGCCCTTTGCTTAACTATGATACTCTTCCCTTTGCTCTTCCCTTTGTTGATAGCTTTTGATGTTTGGGCTAGATGTGCCAGGGGAAACGTTATTCTTTCTGCTCGGACTTTGGAAACTGGCTGGTATACAGCATGTGTGTCTGTGTAAGCTTTCCAGTAGGAGCCGCATGCGCAGAGGTTGAGAGGGTTAGAAATCCATCTGCCTCTGCCTTTTCTGAGACAAGGTACTGACTCTACAGATATTTGATGCCTATATTCCAGTCTGTGTTACTCATGATGAGCTTTGTATTCAGAAGCATTGCATCAGCAGCGAGCTTTGCCTTGCAAGCAGCTTCTTATTTTTTGCTTAAAGATGTCTCTTACATGTCAATTCAATAATATCAGGAATGTGGGATGCTTCTTCGTAGGTTTTGTGATATACGTTTCACTGTGCATCTCCTGATACCATCTCCAATGGTTTTATCTGTTTCTATTTCATTGTTGATTCTAGAAAGACGAGGGGAGAACTGGGGAAAGTTTCCAGTCTTCCCTAAGATAATCTTACTTTACTCCCCACCCCCCTCGTGAATTCCTGTGCACAGTATGATGGTTGCCCCTTCCTGATGCGGCAGGCTGCACGGTTCTAAAAATGCTGTGAAACACAGCAGCAGAATTGATGTGCTACAAGATGCATGTGAACTGTTAAGACTGAATTGACCACTAGTTTTCCATGAATTTTAAGGTCCCTAAACAAATCCGGTATTTGGCACCTTTGTGCTGTTTTGGGGATGTTGTGGGCACAGCAAATGCTTGTGTTAATACGTGTTTTATTAATGCGGCTCCCTCCCACCCCCCCCTCCTTAATTCTTGTTCTCTGTCTGTTACTTTCTTGTCCCATGACAACTTTGTCAACATTCCTACTTGTTCTCTTTCATAAGGAACACCCCCCCCACCCCACCCCCCCCCCCGAACTCAAAATTAGAAATAAGTTTTCAGGGCATAATTAAAAAAACCGAACAAACAACCCCTCCCCAACTTAACAGCCATTCAAATAGTGTAGCAAATAATATCCTCTCTCCTCCTCAGATAAGATACTCAATAGCTTTGTACGTGAAAATTGGAGCATAAAGAACAGGTCTTGCACTGAAAGTTCTGGAGCCAAATATCTTCAGCATTATTTAGGATAAATAAAAAGGCACAATCCTATCATGAATTTGAGATGTGATAAAGGGTGAGAAGGAGAGAGAAACCCACACTTTATGCTTAACAATCCAGTGCTTTCAAAATACGTGAACGTTAATAATGCCCAACCACAGAAGGAAAGATGGCTTCTGGACTTTATAGAGAAGGGAAGAGAGACACCTGGAATCGGAACTAATTTCTCTGTTCCAAACTCGGGGGCTGTGCTAGCTCTGTAGTACAGCTGGAGAGCTTCTGTGCTGATGTTGTTAATGATGTATCTTAAAAGCTGAGGTGTGGTAGTTGGCGCAGAGACCTGCGGGACGTAGGTCCTTGCGTCACAAGGGGCTCTGCATCTAGAAAAAAGGATAGTTTCAGACCAATTTTTGCTCAGCCTCTCTGAAATGAGCTGTCATGTGGCATTTCTGAAAATTGGGTACTTGGGTCTTGTTTATAGCATAAAATAATGGATTGTTTGGAGGGCCAACAAAGCTCAAAAAGACTGTGCAGATAGGTATGTCGCGTGTATGAATTTTCATGGCAACAAAAGTAAGAATTTAAAAATGATGCTGAAATGGGTACAAACCCCAGCAGAATGTTTAAAAATAGGTTGTAGAAATATTATGCCATATTCCTCTCTTTATTTTAACAGAGGGAGTAGGTGAAAAATGAATTTCTACAGATATTCAGGAAAACTCTGAATGCCCCTGAAGAGTTTTTCCTGGTATATTGTTTTCCTTGTTAGCCACTTGGCCACCTGGATAGATCTGTTTGACAGAGTCAGAGTGGTGCTGTCCAACCTGAAAGGGTTCCTTTGTTGTTTTGGTCTTATTTTTGCATTGTCTTTTTAAAATCTGTCTATAATTTAACCATTTGTATTCTAAAAATAATCTTTAAAAAATCTGCTTACACTGTGATTTATGATAACCTTTAATTTAGTGTATACAACACAATCTAATTTTCTTTTGGGATATGCAGCTTTCAAAAGTGTCTTATATGCCCAGAAATGTAAGTTGTCTATTTATCATGAGAATGTGATTAAAGTTACCTATCCAGAATCCCAGTGCAACTTCCAGATGCGCTGGATGGATGAGTTAGTGAAATTGCCTTTTAATCTCTATGGGTTAATAAATATTTTTTTATAACTAGCCGCAGATATTCCTTTTTAAATTATACTTGGCAAACAGAAGATATTTAATTTTATATACAATATACATAGTTACCTTGATTGACATATTTATAACATAGAGCTTTGTGTTTACTATGAAGGTTTTATCTGTATACCATGGACTTCATGGGTAAAATTTTAAGAAGCCAGTTAGCATATATGGAAGGATATGAAACGTATCTCCATGAATTCAGGATGAGGACATAGGAACATTTTAAAAAGCAATAGCCAGATTGTATTAACAGAGTATCTGGGGTTTTTCTTATTTTTTGATTGGGGCTGGTCCCTACAGCTATTTTAATAACATCTGGATGTGAGTAACAGAACGAAATAGACCATCTGCCTCTTCTGACTGTCACAGACTATTGTCTAGAATATGAGAAATTTCAGGGTATTGTATTTGTTTTGCTTTGGACAAATGTCTCAATAGACATATTTAATTAAAACCTTCATGTGTTTGAAAGAAAATACCCTCTCTTAAGTAGGCTGATTTACCACTTTTGGTAACCTTTTAATCCCAAAAGTACTATTGTCTAAATGTTTTCAGTAATGTTTCATTTATCCTGATGTCTCCAGGTTAAAGTAGTTCTGGCTAGCACCCTTTTATTACAACAATTGCTACCTTCATTTTTCTACTGTTTATACTTCAATCTTGAATGTTTACCGGTTTCTACTTGTTGGATATTGTGGAGGGAGAGTGTATCTTAGCACTACAGTTTATCCAGCTTTAACTCATACATCACAGTTCTGGAGTAAGAAGATATTTTGATTTATATATTGTGGCCAATCTAGTGCATTTTAAAATGATTTCTATACTTAAGACACAACATTTATGACATAATATAACGAATGACTTAGCTAATCATTGTATCTGTCTAGGCTTACTCTCTTCTGTGTTAGTGTCATTTTGAAACTATTTGTATATGTTGAAGTTTGTAAGGGTTCAGGAACCCACAATAAAATAGTAAAGTATGTATTTATTTCTCATTGTAATGTTCAATTTTGATTTGAAAGTTGACGCTTTGTATGTCTTTTCACGGAATTGTAAACAAATACCGAAAAACTGCTTCACCTAGGGTGCCTTCCATGTATGGTATAAACACTTGTCAGTCACAAAAATAGAGATGTAAATTTATTAAACCAGTAAACACTATTTTTGTAACGTGAGTCGCTAATGCATCTCTGGCTTCATCGTGCTTTGTTTCCACTAATAGCAGATTTATGGCTACTGTAGTCATTGACTCCCCTTTGTGCACTAAGCAGTAGATCTGATCGCATGGTGAATCAAAAGATTGTGTCGCTTTTGCTCTGCCTTCAGCCGCTACCTGAAAGATGGAGAGAAAGCACGTTGCTGGTGTGAGCCAAAGGTACACCAAATTTCTTTACTTCAGACTTGAGCAAAGAGATGTTCAATGTGGGATATCTGTATCCTTGGTGCTGATTTGGGGTCCTCAAGAAAAACATAATGGGTGTATGCTAAACATTCTGATTCTAGCTCATCATTTATGATTTATAGCGTCCAAGGAAGGAGTAACCAGGCCTGACGGAAGGACTTTATCCCTTGGGGATATAGCTCCTATACTGACAGATTCGTAATTGTGAACAGCTCAGAAGCATTAGTTGAAGCAGTGGGTGAGAATTCCATCTCTGGCTGAGCAAAGGGGATGCAGTTTTCCTTTTATCATATGAACACAAGTCTGCTGTGTAATATCCTTGGTATTTTGCTTTTGATATGAGAAATATTGTAATGTTTTGCCAAGGAAAGTACAAGTGTACTCTTTGTGCAAATGCAGAACCTGATTCTGTTGTCCTTACTCAGGCAAAATTCCCCATTGACTTAGGGGACTGCAGATCAGCTACCCATTCATCACCACATCTCGATGAAGGATTTGAAGAATATCACTAATTAGCAAATGTCCGTACAGAGACAATTTACAGTCTTGAAGCAATTTCACGTTATTTTTGTAAATGTTCTTGAAGTTCTCAAACTGCATAGGAGGCCAGCTGATAAAACAGATGCTTTCCGTTGTGGTACCTACCAGCTGTGATCGCTGTGTTCTCAGTATCAACAGCTGTAACTTACTTGCATAAGTGTAGCATGTTCCAGCTCTGTGTGAGAAACTCGTGCTGGTAATGCTTGACCAACTTCAAAGGCAAGGTAACTACAAGAAAACGTAACCCACAACTTACACCAGTAACTGTTTTTCAGTATGTACTGTGCTTCTGTTCTGTTGGTGTTTATGCTAAACAAAAAACACAAGCTGAAGAATTGTAACGTTTTGCAATACGGAAAGCAGTCTTGTTTTTAAAAATCCATACTGTTATAGCATAATTTATATGGTGTATTTATCAATTTTAAATGTCATTTTGCTTTTCCAGTCTTCTGTATATGGGCACAATACTTTTTGTAATTTTTTTTTCATTTACTTAGCTTTCTGTCTCTTTTTCTTTCTGATATTTGAAGATTTGAGCTCTATGGATTTTCACGGTACTCTTCTGATCATGTCTTCGTAGTGGTAAAAGTCTGTATTTTTTTATGTAGGGAAAATGGTAGTTTTCTAACACTTACCTTGATCAATATAGTATGGAATCATTTGTGAAGGACTTCCTGTTTAATAAACGGACATATTAAAGTACAAAAACATTGTCTTCGTCTGTAAAGGCACCATATAAACTCAGTATACTGAATGTCGTGGTTGATAAGTTGATAATTCAGTAAGTTCAGTTGCTAAATGCACTTTCTGTGCAAGAGAACGGCGTGGGGTTGAACATCAAACCAGCCAACCCTGTCTGAGTGGTTTTTATGTTTCTTGTGACTCTGACAAGACAGACTTCATAGATGCAGGAGTTAATGAAAACCCATGCATAAGCAGTCCTTGATGAGAGGTTATAAGAAAGCACATGGAACTGCTTTCTTGCTGAAATAGTTGTGGTGGACTTGCTGTTGTGGAAGTTTCTCCATGTGGTGTGCTGTAATGGGCTGAAACGCTGTATCTTTTGGTGTGCAGCATCACGTTCTGGTCTGAAAAGGAATTTTGGGCCTGAAATACCAGAGTGGGCGGGTAATGCTGTGCCAGTCATGGGCTGTACGTTTTAAGGCCTACCTTAATGCAGTCAGGATGTTTGGTATCCACATGCTTCTGGTGCAAGGTGAAAGCGCTTGGTTAATGAGGGTAAGAACTGCGGAAATGCATGGATGGTTGAATGAATGTGGTTGAAAGATTTGGAAATATGGGTGATGCTCTTAAAACACTGTTTAGGGATAATATGCATGTGGGGAGGTGGACAGAGGTGGTGGTATGACTGAGCTTCTTTACAGAAGGATTCACTAAGGAGTGTCACGTGCTTGTACAACTTACCTGCTACAAGGTGGGCCAGCTCGGTTTGCCTGTGTGGGGCTGTCGGCGGTAGATTCTCATCCATTACGGTATTGCATCAGTTGGACCGCCTTAGAGATCAGGCCTTAATGTAACAGATGCTGTTTAAGAAAACAAAGAGTTGAAGTGCTGGGATTAATGCCATATTGCTGCTGCTGTTATAGATGGTGTTGCTTGGTCAGGAGAAGTTTTGTTAGAGGTAGAATTAAAAAAGTTTATTCTCTCTAACTTCTAAATACTGAATCTTCCGTTAGTCTCCTGGGAAAGACTGTAACTGATTTCTTAGTTAATGGATCAGGCTAACAAAATGTGATGGACAGTATCCAAAACACTTGAAACAAACGCAAGTATTACCTGGCCAAAATTTAACAATGGAATTGCTCTTTTCCTTTTTCAAGGGAATAGATTGAAAAATTTAGTTATTTTTTTAAATACACTTAAATTTTCTGAGTTGTTTTATCTTCTGGGCTAGAAGATGTTTTGTTTTACAAAACATCCAGAGCAGAAATCTGAGTTGCATTGTGGATTCTTTGTTGCAGGCCTGTTTATTTAGAAATAAAACAAGAGATGGTGTCTCCATCCTGACTTCTAAACCAATACTCCATGCAAAATGGTGACTCAAGCATCTTGTAAGAAGATTCAAATTTTCTGTGCCTATATAAACTTCTGCTTCCTTGATGTATTCTTTCTCTCTCCATGTTAAAAAAAAAATAAATTTAAAAAAGGATGGCTAGGTGGAGCTGCTTCTTGTGTTTTTACATATGCATGGTGATACATATCTTGCATTTGCTCTTCAGGGGCAGTTTGTATCCTGGTCTTTGGAATGAAGCCATTTAACCACTTAATTGTTTTTCATCTCTGAAAATTTCATCAGGTTGGTTACAATCTGCCTGCTATGAGGTTTAGCTCAGCCTAGTAGCAGATGTATGTTTTCTCAATTATTTATGCATTTTAGAAGTGTAGGTGTCAGAAACATACACTTAGTGTTTGGTCACAAGTACATGTTCACTTAACGATACAGGCTGCTGGTCTCCTAGCAGGGCAAGATGCAGCTATAAAATTCAGGCTTAGAAATTTCCACAGTGATCACTTACGAGAAGCGGAATGAATTAAAAACATTTGCTTGCTATGCAGAGCATTAAATTGTCATCGTCTTTCCAACACACCAGGCTAGGGGAAGCATTCTTCTCAAACACCACATAGGCTTAGATATACTGCTTTTTGCTTAGTATCTTGGAAATTACTTAGTCAGTTAGAACTTTTAAGACTTAGAGAACTTTGACCAGTATCAGGTGAAAAGCAGAATTAAGTGGAGTAATGGACAGTGTGTTAAAATGACAGTTGAGCCTCTTATTTCAGTCAGACTCTAAAAAGGCTGCTTGGAAAGGTCTTTTTAATACCTTAATACCACCTGTCTAAAATTACTGCACAAGACTGAACAAATACTCCACAGATACATGTAAAAGCTGTTCGATAGGAGGCGAGGGACCTTCAGACGGCGTGAGAGGTGTATGAAGCTGTTCATCTGTGATGCCAGCTGATTGCTCTTCCTTCCCGTCGGTGGCTTTGGTGCACAGGGTTCAGATGGCAAGGCTTCTTGGGGTGTTTACACATCCATCTGTTACACACTTGGTATTGGAAACTCATCGCTTCCCCAGGTTTGCCTGCCGCTGGGTGCTGTTCAGCAGGCACAGGAATTCCAAAGGGCGATAGTTGTGCTGTGGTTGTAACCAAGACGTGTGTTAGCCTGCGTGGGGTCTGGAAACGGCTCCTGTTTGGAGCAAGAATGTGTTAAAAACCGAAAAGAGATGGTTGATTTTGACCCTGCTGAATAGGAACTTCAGTAAGGCATCCATGCCGCAAGTGTAGCGTTATGCTTGTGTTGCGAGTCCTGGACTGCAGGGAAACCAGTGCTCCTGCTGTTTTGGTCTTACCAGTTGGAGAAAAATAAGCTTGCAAGCATAAAAGCCAAAAAATCAAGCAAACTCTGAGCTTAGTGTAATATTGCTGGTAGGAGATGAACAAAAGACTGAGTCAGCCCCTCCCCAAATCAGAATTGGCTTTTACAGTAGTTATTTTTAATTTAATTCTCTTCTCTGAAATTATATCGATAAAATACAGAAGTGTATTTTGCTTCAGTTGTGGGAACTGATCTTTTTATAAAGGCTGGAATCTTGCACACAAGCACTTCACCCTGGGACCAAGCTGCTTAGAAATAAGTGCAATCAAATGCTCGAATGCTAGTAGCGAAATTCTGTGGACAGGCAATTCACTGCATCCCTGCTAAAGCAGTCCTGAAGCAACTAATGAGCAATTTTGTTTGCCTTTTCCGTTTTACTTTAGGAGTGTTCCAATATGAAAAAAATGACTAGAAAACCTTGGCAGGTTTTAGGTTGTAACGTGTCTGTGAAGGGTGAACCAAAAGAGGATTGTTGTTTACAATGTTGTTACTTGCCAAGTAAGAGCACTGAATCTCCAATGTCTACTAAATATGCAAAAAATAATTCTTGCTTAAATTCTTTCATGCTTAACACACTGAAGATGAAGTTTCTCCTTGCAAGGTGTGCAACCATGAGTGACTGGTCTCCCGTGCTGGCTCTGTGCTGTCCTCTGCCTTCCCAGCACTTGCATCTTGCCTGATGGAGTTGCTTGAAACACCGTTTCTCTCGCTGGTCAGAGGCAAGGCAGTAAAACCAGGTCTTAAAATAAGTAAAGACGCCCAGCACTTCTGTTAAAAGAGGTTTAATCCAGCATGGTTTCTAAATACTAACCATGTACAAGTTTCCAGCTGTGACATGCAGTACATTTTTTTTTTTTTTTTTTTTTAATAAAAATAAGAGAAGTACAAACCCATTGAATATAAAAAATGAGCCCAGGTCCCCTGACGTCACAGTGCGTGCCAGTAAAATATGACAACAGAAGAGAAAGGAAGGTAGAATTTCATACAGGAAGAGATGCATAGATTTTTTTCATAAAATCGAAGATGATTTGTCACATCTAGAAGCAACCGTTTGTTTTGCCTTTATTCTGTCGGTGGTCTGGAAAGAGGAGAGGTAGGAGCTGCCCGTTAGGCAGCTCTGAGTCCAGCCAGCACCTTCCCAAGCACCTGCTCGCTGTTCGGTACCGTGGTTGTGCCTGTCAGCAGCCAGCTGCCGGCAGGGAACTGGAACCCCAGTGGTCATTTATTCCCAAAGGAAATCTGCCTTTATGGTTTTATCCTGGTGTTTCATTTACTGTGTTAGCACCATCTGCTCTCATTTTAATTACTTTTTAAGGCCACCTGTTCTGGTACTATATTAATTTTTTCTTTAATGCATACAGGTTTCTTTGCAATAGACCTATCTGCTGCCATATATAAGGAGCATGCCATGTTTCTTCCAAGCAGTATGTGTCTGTAAGTGGACACAAATTATTTCAAGGTAGGTTGTGCTACCCACAAAAACACCTTCTTGTAAAATCAGGCGGCTTTTCCACCAGAATACTCGATCACAAGATAAATCATGTCCTTCCAGGGGGAAAAAACCCAAACCTCAAACTGAAACAGAAAAGCGCACACACAAAAAGAGGGGGAGGTCTCAAAAATGAAATTAATTGCAGACATTCTTCAGTTTGGAGGTTGGTTTTTTACCTTTTCACAGTGGGAAGGATGTGTTGCCCTCCTGGGGCCCAGGTATCCTGAGTTTTACAGTTTTAAGTTTACAAACAGTAAACTCGTGGGAGGACCAGTGTTTGCAACAGCATGAAATCAGACCATGGTATCTTGTGCGTAAAACACTTGGAGGCTTTGATAGGCAAATACTGTTGGATGGTGTTTGGCAAGCCTTCCTTAGCTGTGTGTGCAAGGGCTTCCATGCAAATGGTAGGAAGGGGGCTGGTAAGACAATGCCTCGTCTGTTCTACCTCGTATCAGTGCTGAAATTGCAGAAGATGAGATGTGACCCCATCCAAACAGCTTACAAAAGTGATACCGAATGTTTGATGAGCCAGCCACCCTGCGGCACGATTATACTTTGAGGTTTGTTCTTGCTACACGTTTCCAGTTGTTGCTTTTTCTTGCCACAGATAGGCAGTGGATACAAATGTATTGAAACCAACGTGTTAACTCCAATCTATGCCTTCAGTGCTTGAGATAGCGGAATATTCAGATAAAGAAATACTATTAGTTAATCAAGAAAAATACAAATAGAGGCATTCCAAGCCTCTCTTCTTTGGCACAGCAAGAAGTATAAAAGCTCTAAGTGTTACAGAGTTGGAATTAAGTAAAGCGTATTAAAAGCTCTGCTTATATGTTTAAAATACTATGTTCTGTTTACTCAGTACATTGTAGTGCTGAGTGAGGAGGGGCAACAGAGAATTGAGATGTGGTGTTTGGATACAGACCTTGGGCAGGTTGAACTAAAGTAAAATCTGTAGCTCTGAAAAAGCATCTAATGGCATTGGGAATAGTCTCCTTTTCCACATCACTGCCCTGTCTGTGCTTTGGTGATTCCATAAACAGTGAGGTGGAAAGAGGCTACTAAGGCTGAAATAAAGGAGATATTTGAATTGGCAGTGCATTCAGCAGAGAGGAAGGTGCTTGATCATCTTCCCTTCGTGCTTGGTTGGTGTTGGGTTCTTCAGTCGGAGTCAGAATCTGAGTCCTCATCTGAAATGTAAAACAAGGAATAGTGAAAATGAAAAGTAGGAATGTCCACGTCAGTTTTAGCTTTTGCGAGGAAAGAGATGTTGCTCTTCAGCAGGTGTCTGCTTCAAAGGCTGTGACATATTTAGGAAAAGGCTTGTAAAATGACAGTTCTTGTTAACATGGTAGAGCTTTAAATAGTGTTTCAAAGGACTCGAGAAGTGCTGCTGAGAGAGACTCAGACCCCCACCACAGAGGTAACAGCTGGGATGAGAGAGCTTGTGGAGGTGTTACTGTTAGCGTGGCCACCCAGAGGACGTCTGCTGCAGGCATACCTCCTGTGCTAGGGTGTTGCTGCTTGCTCTCGGGCATGGTTACACTCCGCCAGCTAAACGTGTCTGAAAGCCAGAAGCTTTTAGATATTAAGAAATCCCAACAGGCCTACAGAGGCACCAAGCTCGAGACTCTGCTTTCAAGGAAGCAAGGGATTTCTGGGCTCAGCAGCTGAGAGCCGCAGTGCGAAGGTAAGTCTGGTGCTGGAGGAAGGTGCTGCAGGGCAAAGCCCTTCTTGCACCGTCACATCAGCACAAAGCTGCACGATTGTGCATTGATAAGTTTATATATTTCTCTCTCCATCTCCAGGGAAATCGGATCTAATCTTTAGCCTAATTTTGTACCCTTGTCACCTGATCTTCTTCTGAGTAGGGATAAACAGTTCTCAGTCCTTACAGTCTGTTTCCTATGATCTATTCCTTGAATTCTTCTTTTGTCTCTTTGGCCCAAAGCCTTCAAAACATTTAACAATGTACTAAAACACCTAGAAAAGGCTCTAGTGTTACTATATACCTTCTAGGATTCTGTACGTATCCTGGGGTGGTTTTGGGTTTGAGGGGTTTTGGTTTTGGGGCAGGTGGTCTTGGATTTTTTGTTTTAAAGTGTGGAACAGTCTCTTTCATCTGTGTGGGTGTGCTGAGCAGTGCCACCGGGGCACGATGCCTGGTTTGGGCTCGTGGGGTGCTGCAAAATAGCTGCCTGTGTCCTGACTTGGCTCGAAATGGGTCTGAACTCCCAACAGCGGGTCCCTCTTTTTATCTTTGTCTGAGTGGATCTGTCTTATTTGAGGTAGACTGTACCTTCTATGTTAGTAAGAAATTTGATAGCGATCTTGTTAATTTTATGCTGTGTGGCCTTTGGAAAAAAGGCCATTTACCCACAGATGGTCACAGCTTCACCCTGGATAACAGGTAATCGTGGTAAAGAGAGTTAAAGAGAAAAGCATTATTGGACATAAAAGACTGTGGACTAATGGATTTCAATTGTTATTAAAAAAAAAAAAGGTTTGTTTTTAAGTAAGACATTTTGACGAAAGGATAAAACTGTGTTGCACAGTGGTTTCTATAATTGGATCTGGGGCCTTTCAAAGTTAGATGGCGCAAAACTGTGAGAAACTTAACATTCCTGGCTTGCTAGTTCTCCTTATAAATCACTAAAATTCCAACTTCTTAAGACTAAGCAGCTTCATAATGCAGCGTAGTTGAGGAATGCAAAACCAAGGTACCCAAGAACAGAAACCGTTCTTAGTGAGTGCTCTTGCTTCCCTGCGAAGGGCGAAATGGAGAAGAAAATCTCCTGTTACACGTTGGTATAACCCACACGGGGAATTTTACCTACCTTCTGACTTGCGCCCTTCAGGGGAATCGGAACTGCCTTGCTTGAGAAAAGTAACCAGGTCATTGAAGGTTATGTAGAAATCAATGGCGTACACTATTGTGGCTATGAACCCAAACACCTGAAACGGCAAAATAGTACTGTCCTTGATAACAGGTCACGTCCATCAATGGCAAACTGAAATAAGCCTAACTGACGCAAGAAAAATTACTGAAGAAAACCTGGGCTTGATTTTTTTTTTTTTTTTTTTTTGACCTGTGGCTTTCTAAAAAGGCAGGGAAGGGAATTGTGTCGTGAGCCACTGGCATCAGCTATACCACAGCTCATTTCTGAGCGGTGATCCCTGCAGCTCCAGAGGTGTCCGTAGCAGCTCTCCAGGTTGCCTCCCTCTCTGGCTCTGGGTATGTTCTGAGCACCAGCGTTGGCCTGGACTGGGAGCTACAGGAGAACGTAACCTGCATCTCTGTGCCACCAAGAAATTGCCTCAGTTTCTCTGGAAATGATTTTTTTACTGGTTTGCAAGAATCTTGCAGAATGAACTAGATTGAGATAAAATGCTTCTGAAGTTACCTATTTAGTGTCAAGGCAGCAGCAGTGTGGCGAGAGTAGGATGGTTTTCACTCTGAGAAGCTAGGGGAAACACTGTGTTGTGTTGTTTCATGTCTAGATGGAGTGACAGAATTTAAAACAAGGTCTTTTGTTTCAAAATTGTGTTGGACTTGGGATGGTTTGGCAAGGGTTGCCGGCTAACACTCCTGGGTATTGTTCTTCCCCATCTTTTTAAATTACTATGCAGATTTTATTTATGTTGCATACATTATTGATGCTTCGAGTCAAGTTGCAGATGGAGAGGCTGTATCTTATTTCTGAACACAAAATGCTGATGACAAAGGCTCTCTCCTGTGCAGTCTGTATACTGGAGGGTACAATGACACTGCTGTAGCTTCAACTTACCCAAGTAAAACTAAGCAGTAGAGGTAGGAGGTTGAAATTACTTAATATAGACTGTCCTTAGTAGTTACAAGTTTGATTTCTATTATTATTCTCTCTTATTCAAAGATCTTTATGTTCTTTGCAGGAACAGAGAAATTTATCTTCCCTGTACGCCTTCCTTAAGTAGTACAGTTAACACTGAGCAGCACTGTTAGGATGAAAAAAACCCGATTAATTGATTAACACCCGATTTTTCTACATAACTGACCATTTTTTCCCTTCCTTTAGGCAAATCTAAATCTAATTTAGTTAATTGAAGAAACTTCTGCTACTTGCAATGGGGTCAAGATTGAACTGTTTCTGAGGTATGTGCATACACAGTCCACTGAAATACTGGAGTGGAGAGCTCACATCTACTTACTCCTGCTGCTTTAGATGCTCCGTCGTTGTATTTTGAGACAGCAGCAATTGAAATGGCAAAGTAAATAATGGCAGCAGTGACGCACCGCAGGAAATCCTGTAAAATAACCAATGTTGCAGGCTCCGATTAGTCATGTAATTCCAACATACAAACTCCTCTAAAAATTACTTCAGAAATGACCACTAAAACCCTTCGTTGTTGCGTCAGTGGACTTGCCCGATTCTGGAGTGTGACTACAGCCTGGTATTTTGTAGTGGATGAATTGCTCATCTGGGAAATATCTTTAGATGGGAGATGACTGGAATCTTGGTATAAACCTCTGCTCTTACAGACGTCTGTATAAATCCTGCTTCTAACGTGCTTATGTCAGGCAGACCTTTTTTCAGGCTGAGAAGGGCTATCTTTTAACTTGGAGCGCTGCAAGGGCTCTCATGGAAGAATCAGTTGAAGTGCTTTAAAAGGTTTCATCCCTAAGCAGAGCTCCTGTGGTACCAAAGGCTCTGGAGGATCCTATCAGTTCCCATGGGGAACAGGCACATGCTTGTTTCTGTATAGAAGTAGCCCTGCCTGTCTCGTTTAGGAACCAAACACTTTTAGTGTTTAAAACTATGATTTATACTTGTAACTCCAACAGCTAGCCTGAAGTGATTGTACCTGTTGCTGTCATCAAATTAGGGGCTTCTGTGGTTGAGACTGTATCTCAGCAGGGCAGGGGCTGTGCCCTGTAATACAAGCAGTGATGTGCTGGAGCAACGGTGTCTCTGAACTGCGTATTAAATAAAGCTGCGATTCCCAGGGCATGTGTAAATCACGTAAGCTGGAATAATGGTATCTCAATCTGTGTTCACAATTAGACCTTCTGCCTTTTCGGAACAGATGGATGAGTAAGAGAATGTCTCAAAGCACAAATCCTACAAGAAACTCGACTCTTCTGAAGTCTGGACAAGGTCTGGTCTCTGTGACTGGAGTATATTATGGTAATAATAAACATACAGGTGCTTTGTTTTAGTTCTGTAATCAGATGCATGTAGAAAACAGGAAAACAATGGAAGTGAGATTACCAGACAAAAACCACGCACACTGTCAAAAGTCACTGCTATTGTTATATCCACCAGTGGCCTTGCTAATGTTATTTTTATATATTGAGACCTCCAATTCAAATCTCACTACGATGAACTATTGCTAGACAGTACCAAAAGAGAATGCAGATCGATGACACTAGCATTTTTTGGAAGTGTGTGTACTGCTAGACAAATGCTCCCTTGGCAATGTATATTTGAAGCAACAGAGACATCCAGTGGCCAGTGCGCAGTCACCAGTGCAGCCACCAACCTGCCGGCCCCCGGGAGCAGCCAGGGATTTCCCTGTGTCACTGGGCAGCTGCAGGGCCTTCCCCCTTCACAGAAGCAGCTGCCAGTTTGTTTGCGTGTGAGTATGACTGACCTCAACAGCATTTATCTGAGAACTTGAAAACATTTTAGTATAGCGTGTGCATTACTATATAGCGTGCCTCAGCTTCCTCATTTGTAAGGGTGGCAATATTTATTAAGTTGCTCCCAGCAGTGGGCAGATTCAGTTGGGCTGATGTTGCTTGCTTCTGAAGATGCAGCTCTAAGCTGTTTGCCTGGAATGGCGCATAAATTCTGTGCTTTAATAAAACCACACTTTGTGTCAGCACCAAGAAAGCTATAGGATGTGGTATAGCATAGTGTAAAGAGTGCTTTGGGACCTTCTGAATGAGAGGCAATGTGGACAAGCTTCTGATAAGGAGGTGAAGTCGTTAACAGCCCAGCCTCCTGTATAGTGCCTTTTACTCATGTTACACTCTACAATTACATTTGTGTTTTTCTATTGTGCATTTCACTTACCGTCAAAGGCCAGTAGAGTCCTTTAAACTTCTCATTAAGTTTAGAGGCGTAGGCAAAAAAAAGAAATAGTGCCAGCAGAAACTCTAGGAGTGGTGCCATCATGAAAGAGGCAGCTAGAGATGCAATATAGCAGATAAAAATGATAAATGACAGCACCTAGAGTAAAAGGAAAACTCTAGTTATTCGCATGAAATAGCAGAGCCTCAGGCAGCTGAGCAGCTTTGAAGCGTTATTCTCCCTGCGTGTTCCTGTCAGCACTGCTGGTGATGGTATATCTTGCTTCCAACTTTTTTTTTTTCCCCTTGGGCCAAATGAATTTTCTCATTTAGCACGGAATAAATCTAAAGTAATGGTGTTTCTTTCAGTGCGTGTGAAATCGACTTTCCAGGCTGCTCGGTGGATTTGCACCTCTCCAGTCAATAATTTGCTCTAGATTGTAAACAGTTCTGACAACATAATTCTGCAAACAGAGCGGGGCATTGCCAAGCAAACAGAGCTCTAAGCTTTTGGCTGTGACAGTTCTCATTTGAAACCCAAATCATTGCTCAGATAGCCCAAAGTAACTTAGCATGTATAATCTGCTTAGAGTTGGAAAAAAAAAGTCTGCTACTGATGGATAGATAAGAACTGAGAACTAATTATTCTGTGATTTCTGGAAGTCTCTGGTTCTAGTTTTCCGCTGTAGACAGCTGTTTTAGAGAGTAATAGGATAGCTAACTCCCATAGATTTGTTTTCTCTCCATGATGTTTCCTAACTCTGCAAAAGAATAAAAAGGGCATTTGTTTTCCCATTCAATTAAAATACTTTTAGAATGTCGTTTATGGCTCTAAATAGGAATTTTCACAGTGGGAAAATGGCTAAAGATGCTTTTTTTACAGAAACCAGACTGTACCGAAGTGCTTGCTACACTTCTGGACTTTCAGCTACTGTATTTGTGGAAGCGGGAGGTGAGGGGGCCATGGAGAAACTTGGTAAGAAGAGGCTCCAGCCCTACTGCTCTGCAACCTTGCGTGGTAACTGGTTGCTGGCTTGTTCATATTTAGCTTAAAATACAAAACGTTGCTAGTATACTGAATAAAACATTTTCTGCAAGTGCAAGTGTTATGAGCTAGTTTATACCTGAGCTGCTCTATTCACTCTGCCCTCCTGAAGACAAATCCGTGCCTTAGCAATGCTCAGGGATGCTTTTGGTCAGTGTAGCAGTAGGTACTGTTTGAGCATTAGATTACAAGTTTTTTAACTTCTAAATTTGAAATGGGGATGCTGACATTCTCCCTTGTCGCAACGGAGGGAAGACACAGTCACTCAATATGAGTGATCAGCAGACTTCGTTTATTGTGCCTTACAGTCACCTTTTATGCCTTGTTATAATTAGCTCATACATATTACAAAAGTTAAGCTCATTACTGGTTAGTTGCCTAAATACCAAGCCCGCCCCTAGTTTCTCTTCTGTAGTTACCTGTTCCCACCTGCAACATTCTTTTCCCACCGCGATCTTCCTGTTACTGTGTAACAAGAACAGCCAGGGATAGTGTATTTTTGCTTTACTTCAGATAAGCTGAGAGCGATGTGCATTTTTGTCCAGCCAGCGGGACTATGTCTATGTGACCCTTTTCAGCTAGCCAGTTATCCACACTCCCTCATATAATACTGGAAACAGATGTATGTATTCTTTTCCCCCAGCTGGCATGTCTGAAGGCAGACGTGGCTTCTTGAAAAGCCTAAATAATGTGCGGACTGTGATCAATGAATTTACCTCATTACATTTCAGATCTATGAATTTCTTTGCTTGCTGCTACCATGTGTTCCTGGGAACCACCTGTACATCAAAAAAAAATCATTATACTTGAATGATAAGGCTCCTACAGTTAATTATTGATTAACAATTACTCCTATGAGGGGTCAGTCGACCCACAAATACATGTATCAGAAGAGCCCATTTAGGTGTAGGGGGCAACAGAGCAGTTCAAACCTGTTGAAATGATTTTTTTAATTAATTAACAAGCCTTTATTCTAAGCTTAGGTTTTGGGGAAAGCAGTCAGTTCTTGACCTGGATGACAACAGCTGGATGGAGTATATTGTTTTGATCTATTAGGACTGGGTGGTAAAGTTTGAGAGGATGTGATATTTTTAGTAAGATACTATATTTATCTTTAAATGTTTCTATCTATTTATTGTTCTTGTTTCACTGAGTTGTAAGAAACTGATCCGGTTAAATACAGAGTTCACTTGTGCATCAAGGCCTGTTACCTGATAATATTTACCCTATTTGTTGTTGTTTATCCTATTTTTTTTTGTTGCTTATGGCTTACATAGCTTCTCAGCAGTGTCTAGAGTTTGGATATAGTGGAAGGAACTCATTTGCTATCTTATCCTTAATGTGGTATTTTATTTCTGTGAATGAAAAGTGCCAGGTACTATTTCAAGAGAAGTGGATGTAACAGAACTTGAAAATTACTGAGAGGAGAGAGGACGACTTCTTCCTATCATACTGCCTATTCCTTTTCCACCCCTATGGAATAAAACCAGAAAGGACTGGACTTCAGCTCTGTGAATCTGCTTCGCTGGCATTTGTGGAACATAATGTAGACGTGGTTTCATCTTTTCTTGGTTTAAAAAGAAACCACCATGTAGTTAGGATGCTTTGTCTTTTTCTTCTGGTGCTGAAAAAAAAAAAAAATAATCCTTTTCCTGGCTACAGGAGTGTGCGATAGCGGAGATGGAGAGACAGAGAAGTGTGCAGGGACGAGCAGCAGCAGGGAGATGCATTCAGGATAGGTCCTGCCGACCAACCCCCTTTCAACAGCAGCACATCAGACCTGAACTAAACTTGTTAGATCTCTCATGAAAGGATTAAATGCAGTATTAAATAATACATCATACCACAGCAGCGAGAGGAGGCAGAGAGGCACATTTCAGATATGTAAGTTGAAGATGCATGGTAGAGATCACTTTGATCTTGATTCTGTTTGATACAGTAATTCCTGCACTCTGCCTGCCTTTATGCAGAGAAAAAGTTGTACTGTCGGAAGCGTTAACTGTTGGGTGAGACAAAGAGCCTTTCTGTTCTCTTAAGATCAGCCTGATGGTAATTTGTGTAACGTAAGGTTCCCACTGTGCTCCCCTCACCCTGACGGCCCTGGGCAGGTCTACATGGTTTGAAATGCAGTGCAGTGCCCTGTTTTGTTGTCAAAAAATGGTGGAAAAAAAAGAGGATGAGGATTTGGGAGAAGTCTTTTAAGAAAAGAATCAAAGAATTTAAAGTTTTGGACCCTAAGATTGCACAGAATCTGTCAATTTTCCTTCGCTCTTTCCGAGTGCCTGATAAGGAAATCAAAATGATGATAGTGGAAGCAGACGAAACACAGCTGTAGAGTCCATGATTCAGAACTTGATCAGACCCTGCTCTGATGTGGCTGGGGATGCAAACGGACACTTGTTTTGTGGCAAGAGCGCGCCAAGGGGCTCCTGCTCCAACATGCTGGTGGGATTCCTGCTTTGGTGCAAGGTAAAGTTGCTGAAGAGACAAAAGGATCAGTCTGAGCACTTCAGCCTTCTAACTCAGTCTGATCCAGAGAAGCTGGAACCTGGGGAAACACTAGCTGTCCATTTCAAAATTAGTTACCAGGCCAGTTAGTTGCTCAAATGACGAACACTAACTGTGCTTTGGCTGTCACTGCCACTCTAAGTGGTCGTCTGTGTCCAGCCCATGCCAGCTCTCTGCTCCTGACCCTGCCTGTCAGCATCCCATTGTACAGGGAAAGTGCATGTCAAGGCCGCCTTAAAACAAAAAATCACGCTTCATTTGCAGGAACCCCTTTGCTTTCAAATGGATTATTGATGATAATAGTAAAAGGGAAATAATCTGACATGAAGTGTGCAATTGCTCTCCAGTTAAGCATCGTTCCTTGTTTTGGAGGCATTCAGAGCCTGAAAAGGCCCAAGGAAAATTTTATGTGACACAGACACTGTAAAATAGCAGACCAGAATTTGAGAACAAGAGTTTGAAAGTTTTTTTGGTTTTGTTTTTTTCCAAATGCTACAGCCTTCATTGAGGCACGGCTGGAAGGGGAGGCAGGTACACATTAAAGCAAGAGAAGCAAAAGGAAGGAGGTGCCTGAATGCTCTGTCAGGTGATGGCTGTGGTGCTGCAGCTTGTTTTTTGGCTTTCTTATTTTTGTCTCCTCCGTGGCCATGTTGCAGCCCTGATGTGGTTTTTTATGCCAGATCTACTTGGTAACTTGGGCACAGCCCTGTGTAATACAAGAGCCCACAAAGCTGTCAGCTTTCAACGATGTTTCTCTTTTGTTTAGAGTTCATTTCCCCCTCTGACAGGTGGAGTGCACAGACTCATCAGCAATACTGGATATTATCCATTATTTCTTTTCTGAATTATAAAAGTGAATAGGTTTCCTGTTATCTTGTCTATTTAATTGCAGTGCCACTAACTGAAGTATTTGATGTCATCTAAAGATTTGGTAATTTTAAAAATCTACTTCTCACACAATAAATACACTGATGTGCCAGTCTGTACCCAGAATTAACGAACACCTACTGACTGACTTTTCCAGACTTCATGTCTTTGAGAGAAATCCCTGGCAAACTGAAAGTTGCTCTAAAAATGACAAACTCAAAAGCAACCTTCAGACTCTACCCTGAGCCCTCTAGAGACCGTCAAATGATCCGCTGAACATCACAGTTGTTCTGCACTGTCTTTTCTTGAAGCTGTGTGTTTAAAAGTGATTTCAGAGAAAGGTCAAGCAATGGGGTCTTGTGATTTCTGTAACAGCTCTGTGTCTGTGCTAAAGAAAAAAACCAACCACCAACCAAACACCAGCTAGAGAGGAAGTTGGTGAGGGCTCAATGCAGTTGCAAGTTCATTTCTAGCACTTTCAGACTCAGAAAGCACCGCTGCTTCTGGGAATAAAAAACCCAAGGATGTTTTAGCTTTAGACAAGGGGTTTCTTTTTCCCTTGGGATTGCATCCTTACATCAGTAGCAGCTGGGAGCCTGAGGTGTTCCTGCACTGCTGTGGAAAGGTTAATGGGATTGCTGCCAGCTTCACTGTGGAGGAGTATTCAGATGCAGCAAGCTCTAGTGCAGCAAAGAACGGAACAGGATCCTTTCATGGTCTGGCAGTGGTAAGATTTTAAAAAACCCTGGCAGAAAAGCAGCCTGGTCCTTCATTGAGCACCTTTTCTGTGGGAATGAGAATGTACATAGAAGAGAACTATTACATATTACTTTTTCTTTTTTAAAGGAACTTTGGTACTCTGTTCCAAAAAGTAATTTTCTCCCATGTCATTATTACTTAATATTGTGTTGCTGCGCTGCTTAAACTGGTCAGGCATTATGAAGTTATACTTTGTCATATAACCAGCTTGCAATTTAAGGTATAAAAAATAATTCAATACAATGGTTAGAGAGCACTGTGCCCCTGAAGGGAGGGAAGGCTGCTGCAGTGCTGAGGTCATGGCAGAGCGTGAAGGCGTTTGTCTCCTCTGTGCAGGGAGAACAGCCCCGTTGCAGCCCACTGGGAATGATGCGGATGCCGGGAAGCAGCTGACATCAGTGCATGCTCCGACACACACCCCAGCGCCCTCCACCTGGGTCGAGTGCCTGCCCCTCGCTTCCCCTCCATGGGAAAGAACAGGTTTGCTTCAGCAGTTTTAAAAGCGGCTAGCAGGGTGCTCTGTGGGCAAGAGTGTGTTTTGTTACGGTTTAATGGCAGCCAGAGGAAGTGGATGGCTTAGTGGTCTCTGCTATTCAGCAACTTGCTTCCCTGTTGTACTTGTCACGGAGGTGAAGTTCTTGGTTCCTCCAGAATTGGTTGCAAGGGTCTCCTCCTGGCTACAGACCCAGAGAAAGGCACAGGGGGTCGTCTTCGAAGAAGGAGGCTTTGCACAGAGCAGCTGCAAGTTTCAGTTATGAAGGTCAGTTCAGAGAAGACTGAAAAGACAGAAGATGGGAGCAGAGACAAACGGGCACAATGATTTCTGCATCCTTTGTGTCACTTTGTAGTGACACACCTTATACGGGACCACCTTACGTATTCATACTACATTTTTATGAAAAAAATATGTTCTGCCACTGATGCTGGCTTCAGGGGCCTAAGGGGGTGCCAATTAAAGCAGTCATCAGGACAAACACAAAAGCTTGACTGCAATAGCTGGGGTGAGCAGCAGAATGTGTCACTGTGGATCTCACCTGGACACGCTCTGGTGGCAGATACAGGAGTGGCTGTTAAATAGTTCCAACACAGGACGGAGGCAACTGAAAAATGCATCTCTTAAGGGGGGAAAAGAGCATGGATGAGATGCTGACCTTCAAGACAGTAACTTAAGTGTTTAGGAAAAATGAGTACCTTAACAAGACTGTTAAAGATATATGGAAGAAATAATGCTATGGGGAGAGAATAGAAAGGAAAAAAGAAAGAGAAAAGAATTAACCTGGGAGATAAAGAATGGTGATTAGAAAGTGCAAGACAGTGAGAATAAATAGGATCAGAAGAGACAGCAAAGCGTATGCATGTACTTCATGTTACTGCTTCTTTGTGGCTGTGTAGCTACCCCAGGTGGAGTAAAAAATTAATAAGGCAGGAAGATCAAAAGGAAAAGGAACGGGGTGGGGGGAACATCCTCTTCGGAATACGATTTGCGATTGTAATTAAGCTTCTAGCAGTAATCAGCTGCTTCACCAGCCTGACCTGTTGTAGAGGCAGCGCCGGAGTGCCCAGACTTGCCAGCCCACAGAGCAGTTTATGTGCCAACATGTAAATGACACCCTCACATTGTGAAGATCCTTACTCGCTCCATGTGAAAACATGTGTAAACGTTATTTTTAAGAAGTGGCTATAGCAGCTTCCTTCCATCTCAACTCAGCAATCCTCGCCGGCCGCGCTGAGTTCCCACGCTGCCGGTGCAGCTGCCTGCGCCCCCTCCCCTGGGTGGCCCTGAGTCGTGATGTGGGTGCCCGGGCTCCCGGCCGTGGCCAGCGGTGCAAGGGAAGGGAACAGGTGGCTGTGAGTGTGGCAGTTGTCTTAATTGACAAAGTCTAAGTGGGTCTGCTATAGCTTATGGCAGCTGAAACGACCATTTGCCAGCCGCTGGGCAAACCAGGGCTTCTTAATGAAGTTCCTCCCACCAAGCGCACACGCAGCGTGGCCACTGGCTGAGGGAATCTGCTGAAGCCGGCCCCTGTTCCCTTTCTGTCATGGACCAGAAAGGAGAAGTTATGGTTATACCGTCTGCCCCTGCCAAGACATGTCGGCAAGTTGCTGCCTTGCTTTGGCTGTGATGTATTTTTTAGTATATGGTGGTTTGCTTTCTAAATGTTGAGAAAACTGACTTGGCACTTCCTGCAGCTGAACAGAGAACGT
This sequence comes from Falco rusticolus, assembly GCF_015220075.1. Lineage (NCBI taxonomy): Eukaryota > Metazoa > Chordata > Aves > Falconiformes > Falconidae > Falco > Falco rusticolus. The sequence continues at coordinate 10,356,443 of NC_051201.1, read as the reverse complement.
CTGATCTACCTGCAGAGGTGCTGGCACATGCATGAGAAATAAGGCACGCTTCTTGTGACTTGCCAAGCTGCTAAGTAATAACGTGACAGAGAGATCTGGTAACAATAATGAGAACCCCATTTTGTTTCTGAACAAAAGACACTATTGAAAACCTGTCTCGCATGAACATTATTTACATACGTTTATGCTGAACCCAACCCCACCCCACAGCAGTGCTGTGTCAAAGAGGAAAAATCAAACGTTCAAGACAAAGCTAAAGATGAAACAGATTTAAACTATGATAGATTTAACTTGGACTCATTTACAATTATGTGGCACTGCATTTCTCTAACTGTATACAGACTGGATTTATTATGGGGCCTGTGTTGTCTTCAAGGGCTTCTGGCAAAGCTGGAGACAACTGGAGAGAAACTACTGCTGCCTCCCCTCTGCCAGGAAACATCGTCCTAAAGCACAGGGGCTGGCCTGCAAGGAGCACGCAGAAAGCTTCGCTGCAGCTTCAGACAGGATTTTAGAGCTGCCTTCAGCCGGCCAAACCCTCAGGAAGCCCTGAGTGGCCTTACAAAGGATAAATCCCTGTTTTGTCAAGACAGAGTGGTTTTTATTTACTCCAAGGAGGCATAACCAGTGCTTCTCTACGACAACAAAAGGGTGAGTCTGATCCCATGACCAAAACAGTATTCCTCAAACATGTCATCATTCAGAGATGTTAAAAAGCCAGGCTTTCTGAAAAGCATAATTTACTGGCTGTAAGCTTGTATAGGAAATTCCAGTATAACATTACAGTACGTAACAAAAATATCCGCCAAAGGAGCAGAGTTAGTTGGGCTTTGATACCTTTTGAATGTGCGGGTTTGTAATCTACAGCTGGGTATGAGCAATGGTGGGTACCTGGAATTTTTACAGCGTTTTCGGTGGAGCTGATACAGCCCGTGGCCTGCTGCTACCCCGCCTGAGCTCTGTGTTCCCCATCGTGTCCTCGTCTCCTGAGCAAACGGTTTTTCCTCCCAAAGCCTCGCACCTCCTGGCTGTTCCCAGTGCTGCCTGCCACGGGGCGGGCAGAGAAGGGCTGGTCAGGGAGCCTGGTGACATTGCTGCCTCCTGCCCCTGCCATCCCTGGCTCTTGCTTGAATGTCCTTGAATGTCCGTGTTCCCTTCCCCGAGCCAGCGCCGCGGACAGCCCGAGCCACACACACATCTGAACGCTCCCTGTACCTGGCTACTAGTTTGGGCTCTCCCGGGATTTGACTACCGGCTATCAAAACTCCAGCTAAAATTAGAAGAGAACTTAGGTGTTCAGATTTCATTGTTTCTGGTATAAATGATGCTGAAGGTCTAATCTTACTCCACTAACAACTTCTGCCGATTTCACCGCTGGTTGTGGAACACCCGCTAGCCATGGGTAAGCGGTCGGTGCCGGGGGGTGGGGGTCAGTGGTCAGGCTTTGAGCCTTCACAGGTAAAACGTTACACTGAAAGTCAGAGGCCTGTGATTGCCGCCAGCCCTGACCCTGGAACCTGGGCATCCATGGCCTGACGAAGCGTGTCCTAGGGGTGACTGTTCGGTGCTGTCACAGCGGGCGCGCTGGCTGCCTCGCAAGCTGAGATCGCGATGCCCTACGCCATGCCACGCATCGGAGAGGAACGAGTGAGGACTTCCCTGAGGTACGAGGGACAAACAGTGGGTCCAGCCGTGCCCGTGGCCCACAGAGAAAACAGGGTCGGGTGGGTGGCGGGTGGTGTCCGGGCTCACGCTGCGAGTGGGTTACAGTGCACCGAAGGCAGCTCTGGCTGGGGGGGGGGGGTCCTGCCGGGGGGCACACGCCGGGCACCGCAAGCTTGACCCAAGGGCTATGTGGGTTTCCCAGCGCGCTGTGCCCGAACGCAGCCGACAGCCCCTGCGGCCCCGCTCCCCCCACCGTGCTGGGACAGCCGCACGGCCCGAGCGGAGTTGTTCCCCCGCCCCGGGCTGCCCCCCGCCCGCACGGGGGGCCCGGAGCCTTACGGGGGGCACGGCCGGCGCCCCCGGCCCCCCAGACCCCCACCCCCCCGAGCCCCGGGAGCAGCCCCTACCCTTACCGTCTCGGCGAGGAGCAGCTGCCCCTTGCGGGAGCAGAGGAACTCCCGGGGCGGCAGGAGCGAGCGCAGCCCCGGCGCCGGCGCGGCCCCCCCGGCCTCGGGCTCCTCCATGGCTGCGGCGGCCGCGGGCTGGCGGGAGCGGCCGGGGGCGGCTCGGCGCTGGGCTGGGCGGGGGGTGGTGTGTTTTTTTTTTTTTTTAAGGAGGGAAGCGGAAGCCGTGACACTGCGGAAACGTGAAAAAAAGTTTCAGCATCCCCCAGTGTAGGGGTGGGGGGTGGTGTCCTCCGCGGGCTGCCCCCGGGCCCTGCGGCGCCGCGGCGGGATCCCGCAGGGGCAGCCCGGTGCCGCCAGCCCGGCGCTCCGGGGGCCGCCGGTGGGGGCCCGTGCCCGGTGCTGGCGGGGCTGCCCCGGCCCCCACCGCCTCCCTCAGGCGCCCCCCGAGCCCCGGTGACCGGTACCGCGGACCCACCGCCGGCCTGGCCGCGCCGCGGGGCTGCCGTGCCCGCCCCATGCCCCGAGGCGGGCGGCGGTTTCCGCGCGGTGCTGCGCGCCCCGGCGTTACCGTGCCTCCGCGCTGTTTTACAGGTACAGTGAAGTTTTAAGTATGCCTAATTAACATAAAACAACTCACATCAGCCCATTCGCATTTTCTTTTTATTACAGAGAACAATCGAGAAATTAGTTTTCATACAGGTAAAAATTCAATCAAGTTTCAAAAAACAGGACCATTTTCTGTGAAGCTTGTACTAGTGAAATTGCAACACTGAAACTACATTTATTACTGTAAGAGAAGTTAGGACCAGTACTTGTGAAACAGTACATAAATGCCCAGGGAAACTAAAGTGAACCCATGAAAATACAAATTCTTTAATAAAAATGAGTAAAGCAGTCATCAGCAGAGAAATCGCTCTTTTACCAAAATGGTAATCTTATTTGGCAGGAGTATTCCTTCCTCTTGTTCCATCAAGGCTAATCTTCTGGAAAACAACAACTGCGTCGACAACACAGAGAACAAACAATACAAGACCAAACACCTATAGAAATAACGATAATGTTAGTTTCCCCACAGGATCTCTGGCTGTTGCTGTAGTGACTGTACTATTCCCCAAAGCAGCAGTAATCTCATCCTCCTAACTTGGTTCTGGCCTTCCAAATACATTCGTGATTTGAGACAGCTGATAAACATCCTTATTTAAATCCCATCAGGCTTTCACAGGAGCTGCCTACACTCTGGCTTTGTTTGAAGTTTGTGTGAAGCCTTGGAGATGAAGCATTCTCCTTGAAAGCTAAGCTAATACTGCATTACGCCAGACAATGCTTTTATCCTAAATGAAAACCCTTCTGTCTCTTTAAGGGTTGCCTAATTAATGGTGTTGGCTCAGACAAAAGCCAACATTTGTAGAAACAAGCCTAGCAGGAAGAGCTCCTCTCCTCTGAAGCGCTGAACGGGGAACATACACCAAATTGAAGAAAATGCACACAAGTATTTAAAAAATGTACAACTTCAGGCAGGCAGCTGGAAAAAATGTGTTTGCAGAACAGGCGCTGAGTTTACTTGCTTGGCTCTTGCCCTTCAGCCCCATCCCACATGCACACAAAGATTTTTTAGGCAAGCAGGTTTTAAAACACAATTACCTGATCAGTGAGAGTAATGCTAAGGCAAGCTTTTTCAGGAGAGCACAGCTGAAGGCACTTTGTGCCCTGGTAGCACAGGCCTTGGGGCAATGCTGTTTGCTGAAGGTCTCACTCGTTCTGCCCAAACTTGTTTTCCAAGCGACCTGCTTTGTCTCCTGCTTCCAACTTAAATTTAATTTGTATTAACTTCACAAAGGAGAATATAAATCATATTCTGGCATAGCCAGTCACTATCGGAAAGTACCCTTTTCACTTAGGATGCTGTTGCCAGTGCAGACGCCAGCTTTCCATCTCATCATCTCTGAAGCCCGTTTCGAAAAACTCCCATGGCAGGTTGTGCATTGCCACATTTTAGCTTATCTTGTACTTCAGGAGGCTTACATACTTTCAAAACTGAGAGGTTTTCCCCCGCTTATTGCAGTTGCTTAAACCATTAAACTGGTTTGATCTTAAGTACACAAACCCCTTACAATCGCAGTATGAAAAAGACCTTCTCAACTACCCTAATTCCTCAGTTTGTCAGAAAAAAACACTATAAGCACCAGGAGGGAGGTACCAGCATGTCCGTTAAGAATTGCAAACTGTTTTTAGCAGGATTGTAGACACTTCTTCTTAAGTCGTGTACCCAAACTGGGTAGTCCTAAAAGAGCTACAGATTCTCCCAGCAAGGATGTCAAGCTATGGAAGCAAACACTGGTTACTCAAATTAGTTAAGACTCCAGGAGTTTGCAGTGCTTGCACTTCTCTGTAGTAATTACTAAGTCTAGTAATATCTTTACATTCTAGTGATTTAAGGATTGGTTTTTAAGTGAGAGACACTGAATGTGTATTTGCTTTCGTTTTCAACTGCTGAGTACATTCTTCCATGAGAGTTATTTCCATGGCCTTACCACAATGTAAGTACACCCAGAGATTCGAATCCGCGTCTGCTCCCAGAACTGACATTCGTAATAACGTTCCTACTTACTCCTCCAGCCAGCGTCCCATTGTTGCTCTTGATGATCACTGCAAACAAGCACACGACGAGGAGGAACAAGGCGGCAACCACCGAGTTGAAAACGTCCTGCAACAGCCAGTGGAAGCAAAGTATTTATGCTGAAACACACGCCCGAAGAACGCGACTTGCTTTTGGTACCGCATGAATCACTAAAAAAGGCTGGCTTCCCATGAACACACATGTACGCTGACACCCGCATGCAACGGGCGCTGGCACCCAGCGGGTTGGTGTCGGAAAGCACGTTTGTGATAAAACGGGTAAGTTTTGCCTTTTTGTTTTTGCCGTCACATTCACGCCGCCTGGCTACGCCCGGCAGGCGGGGGCTGGGGGCGAGCGGCGGGCCCGGTGCCGCTGGAGGGCCGGGCGCGCTGCGCGGGGCGGGAGCGGCCCCCACTGGGTGCCCGTTACCGGCGGGGCCGCCTGTGCCCGGAGCCCGGGGCAGGGGCGCGGCGGGCGGTACTCACAGCCAGTGCCCAGCGCAGCCCGCCCAGCCGCCGGTCCAGCCGCAGCCAGTACAGCAGGAAGAAGAGCGCCGCGATGACCGCCTCGGCCAGGGCCAGCGCGCCGTAGGCGCCGGGCGAGCGGGAGCCCACGAAGCAGCAGAAGGCCACGGCCGCCAGCAGCTGCGGGGACGGGGGCGGCACGGCGGTCAGCAACGCCCGCGGCGGAGCCCCCCCGGCCGCCCCCGCCCCGCTCCCCCCGGCCTACCGCGCGGGCCAGCTTCAGGGCGCCCCGCGGGGAGCGCGGAAAGGCGCCGTCCATCGCCACCGCCATGGCGCCCGGCCTCCCCCGGCGCCGGAAGTGAAGCGGAAGTGCGGCGGAAGTGAGGGCCCGGGCCGGGGCCCGGGCCGGTGCCGGGGGGCGGGCGGCGGGGATGGGCCATGTGGCGGCTGGGTGCGGCCTGGGCGCGGCCCGCGGCGCTGCGCGGGGCCCGGGGCCGGCGGGGAGCGGGGAGCGGCGCGGCCGGGGCCGCCTGCGCGGGAGGAGCGACCGTGGGCCCAGCGGCACTGCGGGCCCGGCCCGGCCCCGGCGGCGGCTGTGAGTGCGCGGGACGGGCGGGCCCCCCCTCCCCTGCCGGGCCCCCCCTCCCCTGCCGGGCCCCGCGGGCCTCCCCTGCCGAGCCCCGCGGGCCCCCCCTCCCCTGCCGAGCCCCCCCTCCCCTGCCGGGCCCCCCCTCCCCTGCCGGGCCCCGCGGGCCCGGGCCGGTAGCGCTGGGGGCCGGGCTGCCCTGCGGGCGTGCCGCCTTGTGGGCCCAGCAAGCCCGGCGGCGCTTGCGGAAGCTTTATATATATAAATACGTGCAGAGAGAGGCCGGTGTGAGGCGTAGGGCAGCGGAGTGCTTGCCGTGGCCGTGCCCAGCCGGCCCCGCACCAGGCCCCGCGGGCAGCGGGCTCTCGCCAGCCCCGGCCCGGCCGCGGTTGATCGCTGCCGGTGGAAGCTGACGGGCGCGGTGGGCGCAGCGGCACCTGCGGAAGGGCGCGGGCACCCGCCGCTGGGCTCTTGGCGGGGCGGGGGACGGTGCAGAACTTCGGCTAAAAGTGCGGCCGTGTGCGGTGCCCGCTGCGTGGCCCAGTGTTACCCACACCTGGGGGATCGCTGGTTTTGCAAATGTCGTTATTAAGCAACAGAGAACCTAAAGGTGTCACGGAGGGGCTGGCGTTGAGACGCGGTGTAACTAGAAGTTAGGAAGCCCTCCTTCCCGCTTGTAACTGCTGTTTGTTTCCGTTCTAGATAAACATCTGATAAAAGGAGATGATAGGAAGACAGTTGTAAGTATTTGCATTTTGTTCAGTAAAATATGTAGAACGTGCAGCCTCTTATTTTGTTGCAATCTGAGCCTATGTGCTGGCGTCCATGGGGCACGGTTGCTGCGCTGCAGTGGGGCCTCCGTCATGGGGTCTCACCGCGCGAGCCCACGCTCACCCGCCGCTCTGAATCGCGGTAAGGTCCTGAGGGGTTTGTGCAAATGCATGGTATGGCGTGGGGACAGGTGTCCGTTTGGGGTCAGTTGCATCTGTAGCGTTGCAGTTGCCCTATACAACCCTGCCTGTGAAGCTTGAGGTTTTTTTTTGTGTTTGGAATCTCATTACTTTAAACTAAAAATTATTTAAGACAGCTGAAAAAACATAATCTTAGTTTATTTTAATAGTGCAGGTTTCTGAAAATGTAATGAATCATAAGCTATCTGTTTATGGATAGCAAAGTTATTACTTCAGCTGGCGTTTATTTTAAGTTGAAAGTTCAGCTGTAGCCTCTGCGGTGAGCTGTGGCAGATGGTGTGGGGAGCAGCAGCCCAGAAGGTGACCCTCTGAAATTCCGGGGAGCCGTGGGAAGGGGGTGACAAGCTGGGAGCAGGGGCAGCAGCTGGGGTCCCAGAAGGTAAAGGCTGCCCCAGGCCGGGTGGAGAGACATTTGGTACCTGTGTGTCAGGGAGAGAAAGTGCGGTGGTCTGCGGGGAGTCACAGAATCCAAACCGATCCCTGATGTCTTCCTACAAAATAATGTTTTTATATTCTAAGGAAATAGTATGCTTGATATGGGAAGAGTATATTTTTTATGCATGCTGTTTACAACTATGTGATAGCACGGTTTTTAAAGGTGATGCTGTTTTTCATCAGATATGCATTGAAGGGAACATTGCAAGTGGAAAAACAACATGCCTGGATTATTTTGCACAGACTAGCACCATTGAGGTACTCGATATACATTTCTTTTACATTTTTTCATCTACATCGTTAAGCCATTGCTCATCTTGTGTGCCCCAGGGGTGCACCTCCCCCTTCCCCAACTCTTTACCTTCAAATTGAAGAAGAGGAATTTAGATGATGTGTAATACAGTACTAGATGCCAAAATATCAGAAAAAACTGTAAAGTAACAGCAGCCCACATGGCTTGGGCATGTTTGGGCATGCTTGTTTGCTGTTTCATGTCACTTAAATCTTAGATGTGTCTTGTAATATGCAGAGTAAAGACAAAGCAGTAATCATGTAAAAATACTGATGTCATGTAACTGAGAGCCCAGTAAATGGATGGCTTTTTTTAAAAAATGAAAAATCTGTTAAGAGTGGTTTCTGGAGATTTCTTAGACTGGAATGATATTTAATTTCATATTGGTTAGAACAAGATAAGGGGAAGGTCAGGCTTGCTGTATGTTAAACAAAATCAAGATCAAACTTCAGTGAGCAGTTGCTTTTGTGTGCACCAGATAGTAATACTTTTATAGTTGTAGACTTGTAAGGTCAAATTAATTATTTTGAGTATAAAACATGTTTAACATGGAGTCATTCTTTTTACCAAGGTTTTGACAGAACCTGTCACTAAGTGGAGGAATGTTCATGGTCACAATATCCTGGTAAGTGGCAGAAATTATTTCTGCAATTGCAATCACTGTTCTTTTAGAAAGACATGCACAAGGACTTCTCACTGATCAGCAAAACTGTTACAAAAGGTGTGGTCATAATCTCATACAGCAAAAAATAAAGCTCTATGATGCAAAAGATCTTTTACTGTGATTAAGACATGCGTATAGTAGAAACATTGCATATCAGATGTGGTTTTGACAAGGACTGGGTCTTTTATTTGGTGTGAGCTAGAAGAAATTCTCAGGAAGGTAAGCCCTGAGTGTGACAGATGTTTCTAAATCTGCTTATGCCTGTTTCAAAGAAGGGAAGAACACCGCTCAGAAAGTGAGGGCTGGATCTGATCGGTTAGTATTGTTTGACTGCTGAAGATAAGGAAAATTCAGTCCTGTGAGGTGTGGACAGCTTCTCTTGTTTTTTGGGCAGTCATTGTTTCTTGGAACCCTTTCCCACGAGTATGTCACTTTGTCACAGCTGTGCTTGCAGACAGCAGTCAGGGTGCTTGCCTACATCTGCAGATAGGCTTTTGCTGGGGTGGTTGGAGTGGTTTCTGATGCCAGTCTTCCCTGCTTGTATGATCAGCTCCATAGCAAAAATCGTATTGCGGGCTAAGATGTGTATCTACGCTCAAGCTCGCGTGGAACTTGAGTCAGCACAGTGGTGTGGATACACCCCAAACCACACGTGCCCAAACGTGTGTTTGATACCATCACTGCTAGCGCAGATCCTCTGAAAAAGTAAATTCTCCCTACTAGGAGTTGCTGATGCTTTACTTTTTTCTTATTAGTAGAGGGGTGGGGCATGCTGGCTGTGTCTCACATCGTCACAGCATTCTGTGCACTTCAGAACACTTTCTCATTCTGATCTTGGGCAGGGAGAAAAAGAGGAGGTCAGGTCTGTGGACTGAAGCCATGCTGCTGACTTAAAGCTTGTCACCTCAGCAAACAGACACTGAATGATGTTTTATTCCGAGTCAGATATTTTCTCTGCTCTGCAGGATAGACTGTTGCTTGTAAATATATGTGTGTGTGTAACTGCAGCAATCGGATTAGAGTAGAAAATCTGACAACTGCTTGGAGGATCCTTTGGGAAGAACAGTTGTCTGTGTTAAAAGACAGATTTTCTGAGGCCCAGACCATACTTACTGGAACCATATATGCGTTTCTGTATGGACTGGTTATATGTCAGCGCACAATAGTAGAGTAGCAGAAAGTATTTTTTAATTAGTAAACATATTTGAACTGTCTTAAATGAGCTGTGCCTTGGTCCTGACCGTTCCAGGTAACTAATTTCTGTTGACTTCAGCGAGCGTTCCACGTGCCCTACTTAGTGACTCTATGGACCAGGACTGTAATTCTTCTGTGCATTGTGGAGAGCAAATGATCACTTAATTCTTGTCAGACCTGCTGTCAGCCGTTTTAGTGCACTTTGTTTAGAAATTCTGTTGTTGTGCTAAAGCTTACTAAATACCCAACTTCACTTTTTTTTGCTGTTTGACCTAATGAAAACATCTTTTTCTCTTGCTTCCATCTCTGACCCCAGGGCTTAATGTACCAAGATGCATCAAGATGGGGGATAACGTTACAGACCTACATACAGCTTACCATGCTGGAGCAGCATACCAGACCAATGGTAAATGAATATATTTTTAATTTTTAAAAAATTAGATGCTGTTATGAGTAATGAATCTTTTAAACCTTGTATCCAAAAGTTAAGATGCTGTTTGCGGGGTTTTTTTTTGGTTTGGGGTTTTTTTTGTTTCTGCAGTGGATTTGATTTTTTATGGTGCAAAGATGCTGTTGATATGCTCAGCATGGTGCCCCAGGGGTGAAATATCTGACTCCTACCTGCTCAAACTTCTGCTTCCCCAAACTACTACTGCTTTTCTTGTACCACCCTTACGAGCTAGACTTGCCATCATCACACGTCAGTGACTTGGATGTAATTAGCGTCTATATAAATTTAGCTATTTCAAATCTTTGGCAACTATCAAGTAATTTTGAAGGTCATGTTAGTATTCGTTCTACTGCTTCATGCTGTCTAGCATAAATTTAGCTATTGCTTCTTGTGTTTAGCCAAAATACTTGCGTTAAAATTTTCTGTTGTTCTTTCTTTAGATTCTTTCTTTTCTATTAGATTCTTTCTATTCTTTTTTCCCTGTATTACTTCACATACACTACCTTTTAACAAGACCTCTTCGTTTCTCTTTCCTTCAAACACCTTAAATTACTTCCTATGCTAAATCTTCTATTCCCTGATTCCAAGACCTGATCTTAGGTGGCACGCTTGTATCTTGATTGCTCTTGCATTGTATTTTCTGAGCCTGTGTCAGGGCAGACTTTTGGGAGTACCACATATGATAGTGATACTGTGCATATAATTGTTAGCTTTTTGGAAGAGGTGTTTTTCCAAGACAATAGAGACTTCATCCTCTTGCAGAAAAAAATCATTCAAAAATTCGTGAGGATCATGCTGCATTTCAGGCTGGGCTTTGCTGTCCTTGCCATTTGAGCCTTGCTGGAGCAATTGTTGCTTCTGTGGTCATTAACATGCATAATGAATACCTGGTTGGAAAGAGCTCTACCAGGATTGCCTTGTTCTGCAGGGGCCAGATTGCGTCAAGAGAATCTCTCTTCTCCAAAATGAGGTGCTGTTTGAGCACATGCACGTCTGGCTAAGGCTGGTGCTTTGTAGGTCGTAATTACTTTTTTTTTTAAAAGTGCTGTTTTCTTGTTACAGTTTTTCTGATGTTAGACCTGTGCTGTTGATGCAGTAACACCTGAAGGTGGCAATAGTTCCTGTAGCTCTGCAAATCCTAAGTGGATTGCTGCATTTTTGTGCCCCTAGTTAACTTCAGCTGCTCAGCGGAATGCTTCTGCAGTTACTTTTGAAACCTGTGTATGAGTAACAAATTAGTTCTGTAGGCCTTTAATAACGTGGTGACCATAAGCAAGATTAGGAATACTTGCTTTTTGTGGTTCCCACCCTTCCAGTAAGTTTATCACAACAATACTCAGTTCTTCCAGATCTTAAATATTTCATAATGTAAAGGACATGGTATACAATATGAGCTTGAAAAGAGGCAAACAGGCTGAAAAATGTAGATTGTCTTTTGTAGGTTTCCCCCATAAGAATGATGGAGCGATCAATTCACAGTGCAAAATACATTTTTGTGGAAAATTTGTATCGAAGGTATGGTATATGGTTTTTTACTTTCTTGGCTTCATTAGATTAAAAAATATATCTAATTGATTGATGATTTCTTTGTTAATTTGAATCTAAGTGGTCTGTGAAGTCTGTCAGTTCTGTGTTGGAGTGGCAGTGTATTTTTATGGGACGTGCCACCCACTGGTAGTATAAAACCTGTAGGACAATGGGCCAGGTGAGAGCCTGTTTCAGAAGTGCTCGTGTGTATTTAGAACATCTTATTATTTAGAACACCATTTACTGAATTTATCTGCTCTCCAGCTGAATACAAAAGTTGTGCTTGAATCAAAGCAAACATGTACTGAACAGGTGAAGAACCAGGAGGATATAAAGATTAACGCTGTAGGAGGGAGAGAACTAGATAGCATTACCCAACCTAGCATCCAGGATTGGCTTTTCTTGCAAGCAGGAACTTGAGTTCACATGCTGTTGCTCAGAAACAGGATTCGTAGGATCAAAATAGACTTTAAACCTTGGCAGGCTAGTGAGTAAGGAAAGAACAAGAGCTGTTTGTCTCTAAATGTCACTTTCTGAATCAGGTCCCCACCCCAAGGTGTGCTTGGGCCAGAGGAAGAGCAGTTGGGCCGAACACAAGTTATTTGACTCTGGAGCATAAGACTGTGGCCTGGAATAGGAAAAGCATTTATTACCTGGCCGATGTATAACTTGCCCATCTCATACTAACTAAAATAGGGCAGTAACCTGTACTGATTTTTTTGTGTGTTTATTTTTGGTGGTTTTTTTTTTTGTTTCGAATGCTGAGCTTCTGCTGAGAAGTGTATACAACAGATTGTGTTTTCAATGGATTTTTCAGTGATCTTAAGGGACAAAACCAGTTTCTTCCCCCTGTCTGCAGGGAGAATGGCTGCATGCCACGAGATGGCATCCGTGCTACATCAGCTGCTAGCCTGTCACTGGAACTGCTTTGAAAGTTGAGAGAGACAGAGTAAGATGCGAGGCAAACAGAAAAAGACATTATTTATCCCAGTCTGTATACAATGGAAACGTACTGGAATGTGTCTTGTTTTTAATTACTTTTTTCTTTTCATTGTAGACAAAGTGCTTTTGCTACAAAGGCTGAGAACTTTGTTGCTATAAGACTAAGTCTGCTTGTGTCAACTCTATGTATTAATTCTGTAATAACATTTTTAAGGATATCTAAGATGTTTCGTGGCCTCAGCCCTTTTTAATATTGGACAGAAGGCATTTGCTGTGTTCTGTTACAGCAAGCTAAAAGCCAGCTGATGCTACCAATAGCAAACCAAGATAGAAGGTGTGTAAAAGGATTATAAATAAAACAAGGAAAGATTTGGGATACATGAATATAGCCATTTGGAGTCACATTAACAAAATAAGTAAAGCTGTCCTTCCTCCCTCATATCCTGTGTCCAGTGGTGGCTAAAAGTACCTGAAAAGAGTGTCAGAACGGGGTAAGCATTTATGATAATTTCTGAGAACATCCAGTAACTTAGTTTAGGGAATTCCTTACTCAGCAGTGTTTTTTCTGTATTTAGTAACCCACAGGGAATTTCTTTTCCATGAACCTGTCTGGTTTTCCGCTAAGCTTGTGTAAACCTTTAGTTTCCAGGACATCCCATGGCAAGCAGTTCTATAGCTTTGCTCCGTGTAGTTTGATCACCACCCTATTCCGTGTGTTGTAGTTCTTTAAAGATCATCTAGACTTGTCTCAAAAATGAATGCTTACTTCTGTGTAGAGGAAGGAGAACTGCGTATAAGAAAAGACAGGATGATTATTGGAGTATGGAAATAGTAGTAACAGTGGAAATGAAGTCCGTTTCAGAGTTCTGAAAGCACGTGAATTCTCACAGTGGGAGAAAGTGCTGTAACATAGAGGCAGTACCCCTGTGACTTTACTGCAGAGCCTGTTATTAGGGGGTAGGGAAAGTCATCTTAGTAACCGCAGGCACAGCTTCAGGACAAATGATGAAAGAAAGTAATTAAAGCTTTGAACAAAAATGTAAAGTCAGCGACCAACAACACATCATGTTAGACTAGTCTAGTAATTGTGTTTTGTAATGTTCCACCCCGCCCTCCCCGGCCCCCTTGAACAAAGGCATTCTGCATCGATCTGAAGTCATGTATTTATCAAGCAGGTTTTGGGAGACTTTTGTGCATGATGGTTCATAAGTGCAGAAGCTGGTGGTGTAATGTGATAGCAAATCTCGTTGAAGGGAGATATTGACAGGGCATGTGTCACGCTAGAAGGACGCTACTCGTGTTGGTTCAGCCTTTGGATTGATGCTTTGGTACAAAGGGTGAGAGTATGCTAATAAATTCCGTCATTCCATTGAACTGACGACAGTTCAACTGTAAGATGAAAGATTGTAAGTTGAAAAGCAGAAATATATCTTTTACAATATTTATAGATCAATAAAAATTGATTGCAAAGTAACACTAGTTTTGCGTAGCCCAGAGAAGAGTGAGTGACTCTTGGAAGTATCTGGCAAAGGGCTTCCAGGAGGGAGATGGAAATATTGGTGCTTTTGTACACAGCTTTTATGAGAGCTTTTTAAAATTACTTTTTACACTTCTAACTGCTTGTTCATGATCTGTGAAATAAAATTGAAACAGGCGTGAAGCTGAGATACTGGCACGATCAAAAGAATTGAAAGCCTGTTTAGAGAGACAAAACCAGCTTGACATATGTATAGGAAAGTTGGGAGAATACACTTGTCACCTATGGGCACACTGGGTGCAAACACAAAAAATAGGAGTTACTGAAGCTGGAAGACTGTAATAACAAAGGAATAATTAGATATAAAAAGGCTATGGATACATTAAGGGCTAAAAATTTGAAGATGGTGTCTTAGCCATCAGAGGAAGAAAGAGAATCTTTACACTTGATGCTTTTCTGTATCAGGATAATAGTGCCCTGTGGCAGTGGAAAGCCTTAGAACGATTGCTTCCCATGCAGTGTTTTTTTAAGTTCAACTGCTGCATGAAAATTTCAAAAATCATTCTGTAACTAAACCGACTTTGCAAAGGAAAATTCCTTTGTATCCTCTGGAAGCTTTTTCTTTCCTTGTTACTATTTCCTAGAAGGAATCTTCTGTCTCTGTCGGGGAGTGATCCTAATTCTTGTGTAGGTTAGTCAACATGCAGAAATCATGCAGAGAACACTGGTGAGGTTGTCCATTGTAGAAATTAAATTATGTCTGTTTGATGGAAGGTCTAGAAAACAAAACTGACCTGATACATCTCTAAATTTTGCTGAAATGTTACTAAAAAAACCTCCTCACGCTCAAGCTGTTCAACAGGTATGTTCAGCAAAGGGGTTGTTACATAGCTGTATGGAAGGCAGATTCCCATTAAAAGTATGTAAAAATGAAATAGAACTTTTAAAATTCAACGTAAGATTCAGACTGAATGGGGAAAGCATGCTACAAAGAGCAGAGCTTATTTTCTGCTTGCTTTTCTGTAAGAGAAGGTATTGCTTAGGGTCCCAGTCTTAAAGATTGAGAAGAATCACTTGTTACTTCTAGTCTAGACAAGCTCTTCTCCTTTAGGAGAACGATGAGTTGAAGCAAGGGATGAAGAGCTGTGGCAATATCAGGAATAGCAGCTCTTCTTTGACCCAGTGTTACTCAGTATTTGTGTTTTGGCTTTGCAGGCTTTTTCCCAGAGAGAGAAGTAAGAGTAAGATTTACGATGGTGAAGGAAGGCTTAAATTGTAAGCAATTGCTGTGAGTCTCCAGCATGCAGAGATATGCATGGGTGTCCAAGTTCTTACTGCGATTGCACGTCTGAGTTTAGCACTGAAAGGCACACTTATATGAGGTGTAAAACTGTAGAAGAATTTTAAATGTGCACGTGAGTATGCATGGTACGTTATAGGGTAAGCACTAGCAATTCACTTTGTGCCATTTGAATTTGTAGTTAGTTATTCATAGCTCGTTCCTGTGATGTTTAACTTTTGCAGTAAAAACTTACTTGGTAGGAGTCGAAAGTCTGCCAACTTTGGAAATGAAAACACCCTTCTGTACCTTTTTTGTTACTTGTAGCTTTATGGATCTTGAGCCTGACCCAGAATCCTCACAGGATGTTGGGAGAAATCCTTCACTGTGAGGGTGGTGAGACACTGGAAGAGGCTGCCCGGAGGAGCTGTGGATGCCCCATCCCTGGCAGTGTCCAAGGCCAGGCTGGATGGGGCTTTGAGCAATCTGCTCCAGTGGAAGGTGTCCCTGCCCGTGGTGGGGGGGCTGGAACTAGATGGTCTTTAAGGTCCCATCCAACCCAAACCATTCTGTGATTCTATGATTATGCAGGGGACTCCACTGGCAGAGGGAAGGCAAAAGCATGGTGACTGCAGGGCAGGTCAGTGCAGAATTGACCTGCACTTACCTGTCTTTTAGGGTAAGAATAGCGGGGCTTTTTCTTAATTCTAATTCCTTTTGATGATACGTCTTGGAGAAGAGTAGCAGAATTAGTATTTGGCTTATGTATATGCCTGCTGCCCAGAAACATACACGACTGATGTATTAGAAGAATAACAGTGAATTATCCCATGTTTTGGGTGCTTTGGGAGGCAAGATATTCAGCTGGATGGCAGATAAAGAAGGGAGGTAGTATGAATATGGGTTTTGCTTTCTTGCATACTTAGGTGGAAATATCTTTCTGGATTATCTTTACTGAGTTTTGCCAGTGATCAAAGCACGTTGCCAGAAGAATGGTTTAGAAATCTGTGGAATCTTTTTTGTTCAGCACTATTTAAAATGTTGCAACTGGTCTTAATCATTCAGGTGGAGAGGACAGGAGCCTCTCAATCCTATCTCTTTTTCGTGAATTTATCTTGCAGAGGCATTCAGGAAAGAGTGTGGAGTATGTGTTATTATTACCAGTTTTGAAGAAAGACTAATGTAAAACTAGTAATATTTTATATTTAGGGATATGGTAATAAGTGGAAATTTTGATACTAGTAAAAGCATAACATATGCTTCTTAATATGGGCTCTGTAGACATGAGTCTACATGAGTCGTTTTACATGAGTCGTTTGATATTTTATTATTCTTACTGAGATAACTTTGGGACAATTGTTTCTGATATTGTCTGTGCGCTCTGAATACAGAGTTCAAATTAAGCATATTGAATATTTCACTGCTCTTTCCACAAATATTTCTTGCAGTGGCAGTAAATTTTATTTACACGGTGTCATCATTTTTTCACTGCTCTTTACTATGGCTTCTGTAAGGAATTATCAGAGCTGCATAGTAAATCAAGCCTTTCTGGTGACACGCGCTGTAGTAGAGTCCAGATAGATGTGAAATGATTCTGATATAAAGAACTTGAGCAATAAATACCATTGACAGTAATTTGTTGTTACTGTATAAATGTCAACATGGTAATATTTTTCTTGTTAGTCACCAAGTAATTATTTCTTAACTGTAGTGGGAAAAATAATTAATGTTTGTAACTGTTAATAATAGGAACTTTGTGTTAGTGCTTATTTAACAAAAAGAAGAAAGATTTGGTCTTTCTGTTGTGTAAACAATGCTTTAGGAGGCCTTCAGTTTGGGCGGGCATAATATTGGTCTTGTTTTTATTTCACATATGCTGGAGTAAATTGGGAGTAATTCTAGTCGGGTAAAAAAAAAAAAAAGTTTATGATTGATCTGTGCATGCTTTTCAGTGAGTGGTAACTTTTATGTTTATTCAGCGGAAAAATGCCAGAGGTGGATTATGTTGTGCTGACTGAGTGGTTTGACTGGATCCAGAGCAACACTGATGTTTCTGTTGATTTGATAGGTAAAATTCTGATGGCATCTGGAGGGGCATGTTTGTGGGTGGGTTCCTTACTGGGAGAAAAAATGTTCCTTGGGTCATAAATAATCATATTATTCAATATAATAGTGGCTGCAATGTGTAGCATCAGACAGCATTAATTTGTGGATGGCTCATGGATTAACAGTAATGCCAAAGGGGAGGTTCAGTGGTGGTACCCAAGTCAGGATTCTTTCCTCCTATGGTTTGTGAACTAAATTTTTTCTTTGCTTTTAAAGCTGATCCTTGAACATAACTATTATAATTTTTGTCATGACAGTTTACCTGCAGACTTCTCCTGAAGTTTGTTATGAGAGGTTAAAGAGAAGATGCAGAGAAGAGGAAAAGATCATTCCTCTGGTAAGGAGTTCTTTCAATATCTGTGGTTACAATGAGCTTTAAAAACATAATTATTCCAGTCTAGAATACTAAAATCATATCCTGAGTGCATTGCCAAAATGTGGTCAGTTGTTTCCACTGCAAACTAAAAACTTCAATATTTGATTTTGATTTATTGTAAAAAAGTGATCTATCACGCACCCTGACTTTCCCAAGTGTTACGTTTTAGTAATCAGTGTACTGTAGCTGACTGTTTAGGTGCGGTATTAATCTACTGTTAATCCTTTCTAAAGTGTCAAAAAGCAATTGCCTTTATGCCCTTTAATGATAGAAAAGCACGCAGCATGCAGGTGCTGAAGATTTATGTGGGTGCTTTCTGTTGTCTGCTATTCCCAGGATGTTTATGTGTGAAAAGTTGTCTCTGCTTGTGTCTGAAAAGAAGCAACTTGTTGAAAATTGTTAGCGTGGGAATCTGCTTAAAAATTACCTGTAGCAATTGAATAACCTGTGTCAGTTGGCAGAATGGCCTTTCATTAAACAGGTTTTCTCCTAAAGAAAGCCTAACCAGAAATAAATGTAGTTTCGGAAACCATAGTGTATACTCCCAAGGTATCTCTAGTTTTGGGCAGTTCAGTAGAAGCAATTGACAGTTGAAGTTACATGCAAGGCAGTACATTTTGGGCCATGTGAAATTCTGCCTTGGAAAGTAAATCCTTGCTGTAATGGATTTGAAGAGACATTGTGTTACTTCACAGCTCCACCGAGGGGTGGGGAGGAGCAATTATGAATGACAAATTTTAAGTGGTCTCCATGAAAAAAACCCCTAATAACTGATGACAGGCACAAGTGCTTTTAGAGGAAAGTGAGTCAGAGTTAGGAGAAAGTGAACTGGGAATTTTAGGAAAATGTGTTGACACAGAAAGAGCATTCAATACATATTCTTTGCAGTCTTGCCCTTTTTGTCCTCCCTTCTCTTTGTTGTATTTTTCTCTGTAAAACCCCGTTACACCTATGGGAGAGAAACATGGTTCTTGGTCTTAAAAGGAGCTGAGAGCCCTGGGCTCCTGCAAGCCGTGTCTTTGAGGTTCTTCATGGAGTAAAACCTTATACTGGGAATTAATTTTTCTTAGAAACCTTCTGATGGTTTTTATTTTTGTTAGTGGAAGTACCTGATGCTGGCTTTTATATGTAGTTCTTGACTGCTTACCAAATGTATAAAAATTGCAATGTGTATTTCATCCCTGGGCATATGTGTTATTTGAACACCTCTTTTCTAGGAATATTTAGAAGCTATTCATCAGCTCTACGAAGAGTGGCTTATTAAACATACACTGTTTGAAGTTTCCTGCCCAGTGCTTGTGAGTATTATTTTAGTTATAACCAATTACGCATATGGAGGATTGCACTCTTCAAATACTAAGAGTGTTACTTAGTGGTAAGAGTAAATTTGCTTTTCTAATAACCTTTGGAGAATGAAAACCTCAGAAAAATGTTTACAGCTATCCATAATGCATAGCATAAAAGTCTGGTCTTGCATCTCTTTGGTGGAATTTGAGGGTCTGTTCACTGTGATTGTTTACAGGATAAGGCATGTCGCTTTTCCATGAATGCCAGATTCTGAACAGGAGGCTAACTGAACAGGTCTCTAGGAGTGTATCACTTTGGCTTCAGTGGTAGCCCTGTTCTATTTTGCTCAAAAGCAACCGTGTTTTATGGTGTCAGTCATTTCTAATGTTCATGTTCTTCTTTTCAAGGTTATCGGAGCTGACCATGACATGCAGAAAATGCTAGAAAAGTATGAAGAAAACCGGGACCAAATACTAAACCCATATAATATGCAACGCCATTTATAGAAGTCTGAGCTGTTTTATTTAAAAAAACATGTTTATTAAGTCTGGTTTGGGGGCAATTTTGGGTATCTTTAATATTTCTAGATATAATGGGTTTCGCTTTTGAATTATGTTGTGTAGAAAGTTGTGGACTTACTGCTATGAAACGTTGAGATACAAGTCGTAAACAGACTATAAGCCAACTCCCTTTCATGTTTTCAGGTTCTCCATCAGCTTTACTGTGTCAATTCTATTCAGCTAAAATGCGGCTATTTCTCCCATTTCCCACTTCACTGCTGCTTTTCTATAAGTAACCCAAGTTTCTTCCTTTTTTCCCCCCAAATTTCCCTATTTTTGTAATTTGAAAGAAAGAGTTCCATACAAGAGGTGGGGTGTCCTTTTTTATTATTAGAGGAAGCAAGTGAAGTGCATCAAGTTGAAGTAGCTTTGTTAAAACAGGTCTTACCAGGTTGAAATAGGAGGTCTTGCTCTAATCCTGCCTACACTAGTACAATTTCATTGAATTCACTAAGTTTCTTCTGCTTTACATGACATCACAATACAGCTCTAGTTTTGAAGATAAATGCACTAGTATACTCCCACCAAATTCAGTGGCAAAAAGAGTAACAGTTTTCAGAAGTGATCGCAGGACGGCTCTGAGGCTTTTTTTTTTTAAGCCCCATTTTTAAAAGGGCTTATTTCTCTCTGGTGTTCATGAAATCACTAGCCTTGCTACGGCCGAGTTGAGGACTAGTGAAAACACAGGGTACACAGAACTGTATTTGTTGTTCCTTTTAAATGGTTATAAAAAATTCTAGAATCGATTGATTTCTTAACTGTTTTGGATTCTTCTTTCGTACCTTTTTTTTTATAAAGAAAAATGCAGATGGTCTTTGGGTTTATATCTTGGATCAGTTTATTGTGACTTACAGGTACTTGAGGAGTATAGATTACATTCTTGCACTTGTTTAAGCTGAAGTGTTGAGTTGCCCTTAATTTCTGCTTTACCCTCCGAGTGTTGTCTTCAGGATAATCCTTTTAATGCAGCAGTTCTGACGGTTTTCATGTTACTTTTGCTGTTCAATTTGAAAGGAATGATTCCTGAAGTACAGTATACAATTTTTTTTTTCCACAGTAGTTTTGGTTGGTTTAACTAGAGCAAGCAAGGTTAACAGTGCTTTAAAACACAATTCTATTAATATAGAGCATCTGTCATAGCAATGTAGGGAACACTTCTAAAAATGGCTAACGTCCAAGGCTTCAGTTAGTATTGATCACTTATTACAGACATTTGTCTGTAACTTGGTGGAGAATATAAATTTTCAGTTACTTGGCTTTTCCGTGTTCCACCTGATTTTGGACAATATCAGATGACATTCGTTTTGGAGATTGCTTCACTGCTTTTATTTTGTAGTTTAGCGGTAGCTGGTTTTGTGCCTAAAAACTGTAGTATTGAAATGACTGCACTGTTTTCCAAATCAGGAAATGCAGTTAATTTCTTGCTATTTCCATCTGGTGGGATTTCCCCCCCTCCCCGGCCAAATCAGTACAACTTAATAATGATCAATGAGTGCACTGGCAGAGCATTTCCTAGTGAAGTACTAAATTAGCACACCAAAACTTGTGAACCCAGTATTGGCATTCTATTGTTCTGTTGTAAATCTTTAGAATTCTAGCTTAAAAATAAGATTTTTGCATGTTAAGTAATTATCTTTCTTACTGAAGCGTATTTGTAGGGGGATAGTAGTCATTCTTGAAACCTTCTGTTAAACTTGCAAATTTTTTTCTTCTGGAAGAGACCAAAAGAACTATTCCTTTGGAAATAGTTCTATACATTTGAAGTTCGGTCATCTGCAGTTTGTTCTTAATACTAACTTCATTATGGGTTGTAGAAGCAAAGGATATATATTTTGCACACAGTCCAGAAAATATCACTGAATTGTTTTGTACAGAGAATCTTACAGTACAAAGACTGTCACTGTTATCTTTCAGCTTTTGATAGAAATTTATGCATTTTGGTCAGACTTCCCCCCTCCCCCCCCTTTTTATTATATCAAAACAGTAGTTTGGATGGTGGGTATACATAGTCATAATTATAATGGAATATAAAGGAATAATTTATATAACTTATTTATTAAAAATTAAATGTGATGTCTACAGAGAACATGTTTTTTATGTTTTGCTAGCTATTAATTTACATGTATAGATTTTCATATTCAGGAAGGTTGGGGTATTTAATGAAAACTGGGAACAAACAAGCAACCTGTTTGGTTTATGTGTCATAAATGTAACATGTTTGTGGTCTGTTATAGATGTGTAGATAAAAATACTGCAGTAACCATAAATAGCTGTTTTTACCTCTGGAATTTATTTGGTTTTGTTTCTTGAAATCTGTTGATGAAGGGAGGGGGGGAAAAAAGGGCAATCAGCATTAGTCTTACATATTTTGTTTCTTTTACGACTGTCTGAGAAGCAGTGATTGGGTAGCAAGTTGCAAAGTACCATAGAAATGACTCATTTCTGTAGGCAGAGTGAACTTCAGTACCAGTGGAACGGGTAATACAAACAGGCTGCCACTTCTCTTGGCTTTTAAGGTTTGGTTGATAAGTGGGATGTAGCCTACACTTGTAGACTAAACCATAGGTAATTGCATGCATTTTGGCTGTTCTGGAGTATATTGTAGGAATACATGAGATGAGTAAAAGTTGTGGGGTTTAATTACTTTCATCACAATGAGTTCCACATCTAAATTGCAGTATGTGTGAAAAGTGATTATATCCTTCTGTATTGCCTTTATTACATAGTTAGTCTGAATAGATGATGTCTTCTCCCGACTTTGGCATTTACTTTGTCCTAGTCAAGGTGTCTTAGCAAATCTGTAACATCTGGGAGCAGCATATAAAATGACTTGAAGTAAGACAGAGACACTGGCAAAAACTAGAACATTTAATACTTGCGTTCTGTTAGCCTGGCCTTTTGTGTACTTTCTTCTAGCAAGGGGAAGCATGTTTAAGGGATCTTTCATGTTTGATTAAACACTTTACAAGTGACTGCCCAAAACTGTAGGTCTTAGAAAACCTTGAAAATTGTTTTCACCAGTGTAATTAGCGCACAATACTGCCAACACCAGGAAATAGGCCAGCATCTCCCTTCAGTGCACTTCTTCCTGCAGAGACTGTAGGAAGTGCTGGCTATTCTGCCATTCAGATTCAGACTTAAAGGTCTCTTGTCCCTCTCCTGCGTAATGGCTTTCCTGGTAAGTTACTGTCCTGTTTCCTGACTTGGAGAGTCCAGTCCTTCCTGTAGTGTATGGAGGTTTAAGTAAACATTGTGCATTTCTAAAGCAGGATAAAGTGAGAATTACGGTGGTGGTTTTTATCCCCTCCAGCATTTGAAAGGGCTGACAGAAAGTTGTGAGCTTTTTTTGAAAAGTGTAGTTTCAGGACAAAACCTAGCAGTTGGTAGATTCTTATGTAAGTGAAATGTAGTCTTCTGTCTACTCCAGATCAGTTTTTTCATTGATCATGTATTATTTTTTTTTAAGAGGCTGGCATGTGATATTTGTGCTGTATCAGGACCAGGGCACCATTTTGCTAAGCATTCTGTGTACACCTACAAGAGTGATCTCTGTCTGAACACATACAGAGGTTCAAGAAAGAGAGTGATGGAATAGAGGAGCTCTGTTTGTTACCTATGGCATACATACTACTTGACTTTTATTTATTTTTATGCTGGAAGGCTTAGAGTTGAATACTCTGATCCGTCCTCGAGCCCTCTGTTTAGTAAGTAATACATTCCTTCCTCGCATGTACTACAAGTGGAATTGAGGTGTTAGGACTTCTACTGTGAGTATGCTGCTCCGCAGATGTTCCTATATTCATTCCCAATCCTAATTTCATTTTTTTTACCATTTAATGCTGTGAAAAGGAGCCTTGTAGGATTTAATTGGCTATCTCACTTAGAGCTGTACTAGTTAATTACCAGTGGGTGGGGCCTTTAACTGTGGTGGTGAGTTACTGGTGGTTATTCTCCCAGTGTTTAGGTACAAGTCAGGTAAAATACAATGAAGCAGTGTTTCACAAATTGTCTTTGTGCGTTGAGACAGCTCTGAATGATGATAACCCTCATCAGCGCTTTGTCCCTTGCCAGTCCTTCTCAGGTACGCTTTGTTTGTGTCTCGGCGAACTGTTTTTAAGACTGTTGTTTATAACTCTGAAGCAAACTGTACATTTTAATTTATTTAGTGTTTGTGTGGGGTTTTGTGTGTGTGGGGTTTTCCCCCTTGTCTTAATACTGAAATTATTTTTTTCATTCTTGGCTTTAAAAACAAAAGAGTTTGTTCTAAAACCAAACTATGCTTCATGAGCACCTTACATCACTGCGAGGGTGGATGTGTGATATGAATGTTAAGGGGGGGAAAATGACTATTGTAAGAGACCCTGCAGGGAGAGTGGTGTATCACCCAGCTACCAGGTCTCCTGCCTGAGCTCTGTGCCTACACTGATCAAAAGAGAATTCCTCTAATCCAAGGCTTGGGAGAGCAGAGCCATTCAAAGTGGTTGTGTGTAGCATATAAATTTGTGAACAGAATTGGCCTTGTGCCTCTACGATGGAAAGACATCCCATCAGTCAGTAAATCCCCATTCAATTCATAGACAATCAGGACCAGCTGTAGCACGGTTAAAGTTGACAGCTCACCAGAGGATAGGCACGCATTTTACAAACACAAACCACCTCCCCTTAGAAAGGGGCCCAGGCAGCCTTCTCGCTGGCTAGCAGCGCTGCTTGAGTGGTTGCTCTTATTTTAATTAGCCAAGGAGAGGTGCAGTGATTATTGCCAACAGGGACAGGAGGGCACTGGCAGATGGGGTCAGAAATCTTATATCCCCTTTTGTCTGTCCCTCTTCTCAGGTCTGACTGTATTTAAAACTAGGATTTTAAACCTGGTTCTACCTTACTGATGTGGAAGCAGTTGCACAAAGGACTGCTGCCTAAGACCCATTAAATATGACTTTTAGTTCAGCTGGTTTTCAAATCCTGTCTCTTCACAGGCATCTTCAATTGTAAAGCAGTTGTTTCTTGAGACCCCATAAATCTGCAAATACAAAAGTAGTTTCTAGTACAAGACCTCAAACCCTTACCATTTGTACAGGAATAGAAGTTAAAAGTGTTCTTGCAGCAATGGCAAACTCAGGTGAAAACATCCAGAAGACTTAAGTGCATAGCAGCTCTCCCTACAAAGGCAGATAGGACACTTACTACCAGTCCTGGCCAATCTGCCATAAAGAGGAGAGTCTTCCTCAATCCAGGTACTCAAAGGGTAACAGGAGGTAGATCCTCAGAACATGGCCATTTTGTATTTAATAAATGTTGTGCAGTTCAACTGTTTGGTGGGCACTGTTCATCACTACTCTCTCCACCAGTGTTCCCGTGACTTTGTGGAGCAGTGGTGTACTATTAGTAAGTTAGAGCTATGCTTTCTCTCTTCTGGAAGACCCTCTAAATAATTTTTTTTTCCTCATGTGAGGTTGTGCATAAGCTCTTGGGTATGGAAGATGCTGGTCCAAAACTCTGCTCAGATGGGCCAAGTGAAGAACTTAAGTCTCCTGTACACCAAGTAGCATGAAGATGGAAAAAACAGTGCACAGGCCCATGAGGGGAAGTTTAGTAAAGACTTAAGTAACTGTTTCCTCATCCTAGGTGTTAACAAGTTTAATGAAGGCCAGCAGCATGGCATTGATGCCCAAGGTAGTGTCTTTTCAGGTGCTGGTCTCTAGTTCCCTTTTGTAGTGGTTTTTCACATGTAAATTGCTGTTAAATACTTTTCCTTGTACAGCTACAGTAAAGATGAAGGTGGGATGTTAGGTATGTGGATCCTGTAGTACCCATGGTCATCTTTAATGCTTAGGAGATACCTTCATTTGTGACGGGAAAGGGTTTTTGCAGTTTTAAATCAGAGTTCCTGAATAATTGACACAATACAAGATTTAAAACACATAATTTTAATAACCCCCACAGGGGGAAAATATAGCTTATAAACCCAAGATGGTTAGGAAGAACAGATGGGTACTTGAAAGAAGAGTAAGGAGATAGTGTGGGTTGACCAAGCCAGCAGCTAAGCTCCTGCACAGCTGCTTGCTCCCCCCCTTCCCCAGCAGGACAGGGGAGAAGAGCAAAATCAAGTTAACTTTTGGGTTGAGATAGAGGTTTAGTAAGTGAAGGAAAGAGGGTGGGGGCAAACAAGTGATGCAATGGCAGTAACTCACCACCTCCCACAAGCAGACCCGTGCCCAGCCCATCTCTGAGCAGTGGCTACCTTGGCAGACAAAACCCCCAACCTTCTGCCATCCCAGTTTTACTGCCGAGCATGTATGGCATATCCCTTTAGCCAGTTCAGGTCAGCTGTCCCAGCTCTGCCCTCTCCCAGTTCCTAACCGGGGTTTCTAATTTTTTTAGAAAAAGAAATCTGTGACACTGTGCAAGCACTGCTCAGTAATAACCAAAACACTCTCCTATTTTCAAAATTTTAGCTACAAATCGCAAACACATCACTGCGAAGGTTGCTGTTAAGAAACTTATCTCAATCCTAGCCAGAACCAGTACAGAAGTATAATGTTCATAACATCTGTTTCTCCCAACCTCTTGTACAGCTGAAGGCAGTCCTGTCACTTCATGTTAGCTTGGTCAAAGTTTTACTCCCCCTACAGTGCTGAGATCAGGTGATGACAAAAAGCTGATCTTTACATTTTAGCTCCTGAGGTTTTTCTAGTGTAATCCATGTGCTCCTCTTCGAATTTTGGGGGGAAGTTTATTATAAACAATTATAAAAAATATATACCAAATTAATTTCAGCGAATATTTTAACTATACATAAGACAACACATTCTTAGCATTGATGTGCTACTGGAAAAGTTAGTTGAAGCAGTATTCGGCTGTCTTTCTAGGTAACAAATGCATAAAGAAGCAATGAAGACTGTGCTGAAATACAGTACCAGCGACTGTGTGCTTTTCTAAATTTAATTAAATGCTCTGTATGACAGAGGTTGTCAGTGCTGGGACTCCAGCTTACAGCTGATCCGACCTATCAGTCCTGCTCCCTTTCCTTCACAGCACAGTGCTCACACAGCACTCCCACCTACAGGGTATTCCTTACCCTGGCTTCTGCAGTGCTCACCAGGACCCTTCTCTGATCTGACTTTTTTCCTGCTTCTAAAATGGCAGAGAATGGCAGTTTCTTCCCCACCATGAAGCGAGTTGAACTGGCTTACAGAAAAGTCCAGTGAACTCCAAAGCCGGAGCAAACTTAAGTGGCAGGAACAGGGGTAACAGAAATGGCAGCAGTGGCTGGATGTCGCTCATCTGGTAGCAGTGAATGATTATGATGCTCAGTGCTTCTCTTGAAATTTGTGGTGGTAGCCACAAAAAATGTTGGTAACAAGTGAAGACAGGTATAAAATCTGCAGTTATGGGTTATTGCCTCTATAAAACCAAAAGTGTTCACAGGGCTATTTCCTTCTTTAAACCTAAAGGAATATTATCAAACTTTCTAAACTTAACTTTTAATTGAAAACAAGAGCAAGATTAGCTCAGAGCACAGCTTCACAGGAATGTAATGAGTTAACAGAAGTAAGCGCTAGTATAGCATTTGTAAGCTATGAAGTTGGGTCTTCCAGCTTAGAAACATTTACCTGTTTTTATCATTGTACAGCATGTTATACTCAAAAGAATACTCCAGGAATAGGTCTGTAAAGGAAAAAACCCAACCAAACAACCCAACCAAAACCCCCCAAAAACAAATCAAAAAAAGGAGAACAGTATAGAAGTGTGCTTAACTGAAGAAACCTGTCTGGCATTAAGTACAGCCAGAAGGAATCTGGGTAATGAATTAAATGGATTCCAATTTACAGATGTTGCTGATGCTTTAGAAAGGCGACCACTGAGGCTGCAGTGCCCAAGGTTCCAGATGAGAGTGGGCAATTAAGAATTTGTTCAACTACTTCCCTTTTTTTACTGTCCAAAATGGGTGGCGGATTTTTTTTTGTTTGTTTTTATAAAGTTTTGACAAAGCTAATTATCTCCTTGAAAACATGATCAAGGCCACAAGTGAGAGGAAAAAACCCAGGCAGATTACAAATAAAGCACTGGTAGAATCAAGGGTGATGGCATAACATTCCTTGGTCAGTTTTGTCAATAATGACATAAGGCTCCTGGATTTCATTTACTTTCGAATTACAGTTTTCCAGCTTTACTTCACCACATTCAGAAGAGTCACATTCAGGCTGCAAGAGGTTCCTTCTGCCCTGTGTGTTGGTCCTTCTTATGCATGAAGACTGAACATCAATACTTTGTGGTGGAATGTAGGTGAGGTATGGGGGCTCTCTAATGTGTCTGAAGCACTCGGATGCTGTATGTGCATTAGAAGTATCCATTAATAGTCTCTTGCTATCAGAACCAGTTGTGGAATCCTCCATGTTCCCAGTAGTACAGCATAGATCTGAAGATGGCTCAGTATGTACAGCTGCTGTGTTCTGCATCTGAGCGTTAGTCAGATATGTATGTTTTATTTTGGAGTGATTAAGGTCTTTTACATGCCTGTCACTTGTACTTGCATATGATACTGACTCAGGTTGGCCAGTTTCCTCTACTGGATACCTAAGGTCTTCCTGAGAGTCCTCGATCTGTAGTTTTGTGAAGGTTAAAGGCAGCTCACAATCCTCCTCCTCCCTAGGGACACTGCAGTTTTGGACAGATGCAACGTCCTTGTATGGCAGAGACTTCAGCTCATTGGGTTCATCTGTAGGGTCTGGGTCTATGCAATTTATGGCATCGTTAATTTCTGCTTCAATTGATTCTTCAGGGATGACCTGAGCTTTGTACACCGAAGTGTTTTTGCTGTCACAAGAGCTGTCAGCAAATATTGCAAAGGCTGGCGGACCGCTTGCTCCTGGTGAGAGTGGCACAGGCCTGATCTCATTTGCAGTTGACTCTGCAGTGACTGCCAAAACACATTCTTCACTTAGACTGACTCTTGGCTTTTTTTCAAAAGCTTTTGGAGGAAGAGTCTCACTGAAAATAGGTGTTTGTCCTATAACAATGTCACTATATTTGATCAAGAAGTCCTCGCTGTCTGAGCATTTGCCTGGAAAATGTACAGTGTTAATGACTTGCCTTTGGTGTTCCTGAAGCCTGTTAGTGGATTGAGCAACTGCTAACTGAGGCATGTCATCTTTGATCTTGAGATCCTCAGCAGTTTCAAAGTACATATCACTATTAGTTGAAGACTTCTGTTGAGTAGCAAGGCACAAAGATGTCTCACTGTTTTCTTTATTTTCTAGATTTTCAGCATCTTCTCTCAGGGGTTGATTCTCTTTGTCGTTATCTCCATGATGCCCGTGCATTTGTGTTTGCTTCTTTAAGGTCTTCTCCAAATTGCTATGTTTTTCTTCATTTGTCATTTCAAGGATGGTTTCACACTCAATTCTTGCCAGGAACATTTCAAATGCAGTCTGCTTTGTTTCCTCGTTGTTTCTCTTTTTGACAAGTGAAAACTCTGTTGCTGTTGTTGCAATGTAACCTATTTTCTCCAGTACTGTTTTTACAATGTCATCTGGGAGCACAGACTGAATACAGTAGACAAAATTACCGGTGAATGTCTGAAACAGAATGCAACATTGTAAAACAGATGAACACTGGGGGATGGGGGTGGGGGTGAGGGGAAGCATGAAAGATTTCCTAAAAATCAAAAGTATTTAAAAAATTACTTACATCTTTTAAAAAAACTATGTTCCTAAAAGCCTGAATTTTGAATCAAAGTGAGGCCTTTCTAACTGCATTATTTTGTCAGCCTCCCAAGCATTATAGCTTTGCTATAGCACATTAATTTCAGTTAAGTTACGCCAGTTTAAACCTGCTGAGATACTGGCTAAAAGCATCAGTATTCAAAACAGAGTAAAAAATAATTTTAGTCAAACTACAGAACCTCCGAAATAAATCTTATGTGCTCGACTGAAGAACGGAAAATTTTAAACAAAAGAAGATTCGTAGAATAAATCACCGAGGTCTAATCTTTTCCTAAAGAAACAGACATGATGCACTCTCTGTGCTAATCATATTTCTTAATTGGTGACAAGACTGTCACATTTTGCATGTTTCAGACTCCTGCTTTAACTCTACTTCCCCTGAATTAAGCTGCCATTTCTTTGAAAGCATCTTTTTGAAGGGAGACTATTCTAGCAGAAACACTGCCAAAATACAGCTTGAATAAAATGCTGTTGCTGTGTAACAACTTAAAAAAATCGTTCAACATCTACCCCAGGCATGAGGCCTAGTTTGTAAACTGGAAGTAGTTTTTGGTTTTGTCTGAAACACTGTGATTGAACAGACTATGTTGACATAAGCATAACCAACTCCAGGCAAGTCAGAACAGAATGGAGGCAGGAATGCAAAGTCAAGACCTCCAGAATTAGGATACCTTATTTTCAGGCTGCCCAGAGTGAGACTTACTGACCTGCTTCCTAAGGCTGAGTCCTAAGCATTAGTCTCAGAAGCACATGCTTGGGGGAGGACAAAGCTGACTTCAAAAAAGGCCATTAACCTAAAAGGCCATAATACAGTGCAGGACCAAGGCTCAGCCCATTCTCAGATAAATTTGTCAACAGTGTCTTACTTCTCAGCTTCTGTTTCTTCTGGAGGGGAAGTAAAGTGCAGGCATGCAGGGGGGTGACATCAGAGCAGGTGAGAGGCAGGACACGTGAACAAGTATTCCACATACAGCAAGAAACTTTTTATCAGACCTGTATATACACAAGATACTGGTGACTGTCCAACTTGTGCCTTGCAGTCGAATTATTTCAGGCCTTCAGCAGGCTGTCTTGCACTTTGGATTACCCACAGTGGTGCTGATTTTAACGACGCATAGGATTCTCATGTTATGAAAAGATAAGCCCATTAACTGTAGACCTGGTTATCTTACGCTTTGCCCTGTTTTAGGGAGATGAATGAGGAGAATCTACAGCTGTTTGAGAATCCACAGATGGAACCTAAGGTCAGGAAGAAGGAAAGAAATGGCTTTTCCTCACCAGCACCCGTTGCTGTAGGAAGGGAAGTAACTTTGCATCTTGGGTATTCAGGTATTTTGTTTAAATACAAGTAGGTTTTGCATGCGTTGACGACCGCTGTCTCTTCCGGACCATGAGACATGTTCTAGGGAAGCAGGGTAACCTTCCACCTTGCAACAGCAACAGCATTTCCTTCTTAGGGGAGGGGTTTCCTACCCACTGCACCAGCTGCACTCACCAGAGCTTGGGCAGGTGGCAAAATCACCGGCCCAGCAAGATACCGGCCCACTCGGCCATTGGCATCAAACTGTAACTAAAGGGACAACTAGGGCTAAAAAGCATCACCTCCTTATGGGCAAGCAAAGGTTAAAACTCAGAGTAACGGTCATCTGTGCCTTTCACTGTATCTTTTTACTTCCCCGCTAACTCACAACAACTGATAATAATAACGTCTGTAATGCTAACGATAACTTGTCTCCGTTTCCAGCCCCTTGAGCTGCTCAGCGCTCCTGGGAAGGCCCCTGCAGGCCCAGCCTCGGCGAGGCCAAGGCCGCCGAAGGCCAGCGAACACCCCGCAGCGCTCAGGGCACCCCTACGCCGTTCGAAAGGGGCTCCTCACGCTGTCCCCGGCTTGCCGAGCCCCCTGCGCCGCAGGCCCGGGGAAGAGGCCTCGGAGCTCCGCGGCCACCACCCCACAGGCCGGCCGAGGCCTCCCCGGCCCGGCGGCGCCCCCCGCCCAGGCCCCGCGGCGCCGCCCACCTTCAGCGACCGGATCTCCTTGCGCCACGGGCTGAGCAGCAGGTTGATGCAGAGCAGCTCCAGCACCTCCAGCGCCTTCAGCAGGTCGCGCAGGACGGGGCCGCCCCGCCGGCCGCGGGCCCGCCGGCACCGCTCCGCCACGCCGCACACGTCCAGGGCGCCGCGCCGCCGCGAGCCCAGCAGCCGCCGCGCCCTCGCCTTCAGGGCCGCCTCGTCGCAGGCCGCCAGCTTCCCCTCCGCCCCTCGGGCCGCGTAGTACGCCATATAGTCCCGCAACACCTCCTCCTCGGCCGCCGCCGGCTCCTTCATGGCGCCGCCGCACCGGCTGGGCCTCCCGGCGGGCCGCGGCGCCGCTCGGGCCGCCATTGGTCGCTGCGCCGGCCGCGCCGGGCGGTCAGTGGTGCCCCGCCGTGTCAGTCAGGGCGGGGGGCGGGCGCCCCGCCGAACTGAAAGCGAAAGGCGGGAGGGCGGGGCCGGCGCTGCCGCGTGGGCGGGGCGATCTCCGGCGCTGTGCGCGGGCTGGTGGCGCTGAGCGGGGCCGCGTGGCGCTGCCCAGGCGAGGCGAGGTGAGGCCGCGCCGCGCTGAGGTGAGGCCTCTCGCTTCCTGCTCCGGCTGCTCCGGGCCTGCTCCTGCCTCTTTCCAGTGCCGTGGTCCCGGCTGCTCTCTTGGCTGCCCGCGGGCCATGAAGGGAGGTGTCTGCTGTCGGCTTGGGGAGGCTTGGCTCGGTGGTCAAGGTCTGGCGTGGGGGTGAAGGCTGCCCTAATGGTGACTGCGCTGTGGGGTGAAGTGGGAGCATCTGTAACATAACCCTCTCTTTGTGTGTTTTGTTATTCTTGTTGTATGTTGCCTCAGATGAAACAGGCTTGGGTCTTCTGCTATGGTAGCTGAGAAGTTTCCTGGAAAGGGTTTGAAATGGAGGTCGAGTCCAGCAGCTGGAAAACAAACCCGACTTTTTGTCCAGATGGTTTTGCTAATCTTGACTTTCGGAACCTGAATTTTGGCATCACTTCATATGGCTGCTACAATGTAGTTCACCTGTGTGATTTTATAACTTAGTGTCAGCATCGGCCTCCCTTGACCTTAATTTTCCTTGTAGACCAGCTGGGCTGGTGCCTTCAGTGGTGTCTCTGCTGACTTTACTTGCTGCAAGTGTGAATTTGGCTTAATGTTTTTTTAATGGCTCATCTTATTATAGATTGTCTTCATTACACTATAGGTTTTTAAATGAATATCTGTCTCACTGCTAACCACTGGGAATGTGTGGCTTCTT
Organism: Falco rusticolus; assembly: GCF_015220075.1. NCBI lineage: Eukaryota > Metazoa > Chordata > Aves > Falconiformes > Falconidae > Falco > Falco rusticolus. The sequence continues at coordinate 10,324,134 of NC_051201.1, read as the reverse complement.
CTGATTAAGTGAAATCTCAGGCTTGACCGCAGTCCTGTTTCTTTTCTTGCAGAAAGTGGCTGTATGGAGTTGCAAACAAACCGGTTTTCTCTCTGACTTTCCAGGCAAGTGGGTTTTCCAAAAACATATGCTTTTGATCGTCATTCCAAGTGAAATGTCACTAGGAAATACTTTTGTAGAATTTGTGTATGGATAATTGCTATATAAAAATTGCTCATCTAGCCAAGAGGGAAGGGGGAACAAATCCCCATACTACCACCACATGTTAAAATGAGGCCATCTGGCCATCTGCCGCTATGTCTGCGTTTCCTCCTCTACCATATGCGCATGCATACACAGACAAGCTTGGCTATACTCTTAGCAGGGTGCCTGCAGGCAACTTAGTTCTCTTCTTGCCATGTGCAAAACTTTACTGACCCAAATGAAAGGGTTGGATTTCATGTTTCTGCACACCCGCTCCCACAGGGGTAGGATTGGATTCTTTATGCTTTGCAGTTCCCCTTAATGTATAGAATAGCTGCATTTTGTTAAAGCCAGGCATGTTTTAGTAGAATGATTCAGGGAATCTTGCGTTGGTTCTTTTGAGAGTTTCGCTTCTCAGTAGAGCATATTTGTATAACTCAGTATTTTCTGTATTATCTCATATATCTACCTATTATTGCATTGTTACACTTGGAATTAGTTTCCCAGTACAGCCTCCAAAAATGGGATTTATTTTCTGTATTTTGAAGGTCTTAATACTTTGAAAGCCTGTTTTCTAAAAGGGAAACTTAATTGCTTCCCTGGCATGTGTGTGTGGTACCAATCCTGTCACTGCCAACAGGGCAGAGTACTTGCCCATGACCCGGGTGCTCAAAAGTCCATTTGCAATTTCCTAAGCTATGAGGTCTCCCATCTTGCTCCTCCTTCATCAATGAAATTTTGAAAGAGATTTTCAATGAGGTTTTGCAAAGGACTTTTGCTCTTTTCTGGGTGTATTAATTTTGTTTATTATTGATTTCAATCTCTTGAAGAAATAAAAAATACTGCGAGGAGCAAAGCTGTGACAAAATAATCTTAAGTTTTACAGGGTTCTTTCACTGCTTCATTGTCATTTGAATTTATTTAAAAAAAAAAAAAAGTCTCTCCATTGTGAATGGATTTAGTTTCATTTGGGGTGTTACAGAAGATAGACTTTATGAAAAAGACTACAGCAAGATAAAAGCCTGGTCATTAGTTCTAGGGGAGAAGAGGAATTCAGTAGAAAGGAATGGCCGCTTCCAGCTGCGCATGCAAACTGTTGCTGTTTCCCTGGAGTTCAAAAGATATAATGCCAATAGCTGGTGAACTCCATCAAGTTGTATACCTGATTTTTCTTTTTTTTTTTCATTGTAGTTGGGCTAATTTAGGCAGAGAAGGGCTATTGTAATGGCATTGATAGGAAATGCAGGAGAACAAATAAGAACAAATAAGCATGTGGACCTGTCTGAAAATCTGGGCTGTTAATTTATGGTATGCTTATGAGTTCAGTAGGCAGTGTTCAAGCATGTGTTACTGTGAGCTATGGAAAAGGGAAATAAAGATGAACTTTGCTAGCTGAGAAGAAGTTTTAATACATGAGATGCCGTTGGGGATTCAGAAAACATGGATTTAGTTTCTATCTATCAACATTTATATCAACATATATATCAACAGAAATATTCTCATTTCACATGTAGCTTTTTGCTGTGACAACAGTATGGTGTTAGGAATCTTGTAGTTCTCACTGGGTCACTAATGTGGTCTGGGCTAAGAGAATCGTCCTTCCCAGAGGGTATTGGCAGAACATCTAGGGTTTGGAAACAAAAGTACAACTGACAATTCCCAGGCCATGAAGCAGTGTCAGACACTGTCAGACAGTGTTAAAGAGAGGACATGGAAAGCTCCACTAGAAGGAGAGGACTGAAACTTGGGCTTTCCATTCTCAGTAACATGTGGAATCTTTCCCCTTCATTCTAGTATCTCATTTCTATGTAGCAGTGGGGAACAGCTTTCTATTCTCTGTCATGGAAAACCAAGAAAAATAATAACCAGACCTTTTAACTTTCTTGTTCTTTTTTCCTAGGTAGTCCAGTTTGTCGTCCTCCTTGAAGTGTACAGCTTCAGCCTGGACTTGGTTTCCTAACAGACCAGTAGTGAGTGAAGAGCTATTTTGAATGTTCTAAGAATAACAGCACTGTTTGTATTCCCAGGCTGTTATTAGTTTTTCTTTTTTTCCTAGTAGTGTGACAGTATTGGCTCACAGTTAGGCCGTATTTGTTTCAGTCTAATTCTCAGACATTCTCCTGTAGTCTTAACAGGTTGTTCTGTGTTGTGTTTGTGAATTTGAGCCTACATTTCTCAAGTGCAGGACTTGTATTTGTCCTCAATGAGCTGTATCTTGTGCTTTTCAGGCTGTTCCTCTGTCTCTTTGAATTCCAGTCCTGTTGTCTTACATACTCCTGCCTCTCTTAGTTTAACGTAAATTGATGATTTTTAATAGGTCCATTCTCTCTCAAAGCTCTGAAATCCCGCAACACTCAGCATTTTCATTAGGACATAGGTGATCCCACCTGATGCATCCTTTCAAACTAACAGCAGTTGATACTCCCTTGTATGATGATTATTATTTTAATTTACAGAAGTCTGTGGTTATAATTTTATGTAGACAGTATGTCTTTAGTTTAAGGAGGAGAATAATTTGTCAGACTGTACCATGAGAGTTAGATCAGTTTGATGTAGTTTCCATTCAGGAAATACTGTTACACACCTTGCTGTGCTAAAAAGTTACCTGTTTGAATATTTCTGGGAAGACTGGCTTGTTATTTCCTGCCTTTTCTTTTTCCCTTGGTGACATGTTGCCATTTTCCAGTCTCCTGACCTCAGTAATTTTCAGATGTACCTATGTATGTGTTTGTGAGGGTTTCTGATGCTTCCTGAAATGCCTGAGAATATTTCAAAGGTAACAATTTTCACTGCAGCAGTACTGTAGACTCTTCCCTTTCTGCTCTTGCTTAGCTGGGCTGATCCTGGCTGGGCACACATGGACTCGTCTGCCTGAGCAGAAGAGACCTGACTGCTCTGATGGCTGCTTATTCCTGTGATCTCTGACAAATGTAAAATCCAAATATAAGTGGCTGAACTGTGATGTTGCTTAGTCAACAGTTGCTTAGTTGTCTGATTAACAGGAGGCTAAATAAAGGCTGTGGGTAGTACCAAAGTGATACTGACACAATAAAAAGCGCAGAGGCTATACATGTATGTTCTTTACTGAAAGTTTTGTGTAAAGATCAATATACTAAAAATCAAAGCAAAAGAGGTGACTACAGAAATACAGTACTGTTATCGTGTAGCAAGAAACAGCATGTCCAAACAATTTTCTTTCTCATATTAGTCATGTAATAAATGAAAGGCCTGTGTTAAGCCAGTTTTAGCACTACCATTAAAATTATGTGAGAGTTTACGATACAGTCTGATAGGAGGACATGAATTTCTTAAGAGGAGTGTTAGGAGACGCTGTCAGCTTTGCCAAGATTTTTCTGGGATCTTAAATATTCTTCAAGAAATGAAAACATGTTCTTACTGTATCATTACTAGAAATCTCAATGCTGTTCCAGTTTAGTGTTGGAAGCTGTTAGAGCAGCTTTGGAGCTGTAAACTTCTCTTTCAAGTATTGTCTGTTTGCAGGGTTGGATTCATAAGCTTTTTTTCCCAAAACGTTGTTGGTATCTCCTCGTTAAAAAGATTAACAAGAGTAGAGAATTTTAAGCCACTCTTGCAAGTGATAGTGGTAAGGTATCGCTGAAGGTAGCATATTCTACTTTTAATTCACAGGTGTTTTGGGTTTTTTTAGGGTATTTGTTTATAACAAATGATGTAGCCTATGCATTTAGTGGTAACTTAGAAAAATGCTGCAGTATGGAAGTGTATGTTTTGGTTGGCTTCCATATCTGTGTGACAAAGGAGCTGAGATTATTTTGCTGGACGAGCCCCTCATTGTGAACTCCTTGCGGTGTGATAACCAGATCACTTGACTTTATAAAGCAGTACACCACAAGAGGGAGTAGTCAGCTATTGGTAAGTAATGCTGCTACATGCAATCCAGGTCGCAATGCTAAGGATGCTTAACTCATACCAAATGAAGAAAGGCTTTGATTAGTTTTCTATAATCTTAGAAATGCATTTCTATCATGAGGTAAAATACAGATTTCCCACTTTCATCACAGGCCTACTTAAAATCAGCTTACTTTGTAAACCACAGATAGAAAGTTAGTGGAAGGGCATGAAATCCCTGTCAGGTTAAAAAGCCTAACAGGTTGAAAGGATTTCCCAGCATGCACAGAAACTGTAAACATCTGTAACAGAGTAGAGGTTTGCCTGCCAGGCGTGAAAAGCGCTCTGTGCTTGTCTTCAGAAGAACCTTCAGGTTTGTCATGTAAGACATGTAAGAGACATGCTTTCAGGGGGGAAAAAAATAATCGCATTTGCTTCCTAATATTTGTTTATTAGATTTCCCCCGCCACCTCCCCAGTAGCAGCCTGAAGTAAGCCGGTCTGGTCCCAGTGCCTTACCCTATTCTAGGCAGGTCTCCAATAGCTGCAGGAAGACACAGCTATGAAAGCGTGTCCTATTCTGCATAAATAAACCGCTGTGCTTTCCTTCATGTTTTATTTTCCTGCCAGTAAAACTGACTGGTACGTTTCTATGTTGGTTTTCATTTCTGGCCCCTAATAGATGGTGTAGAGTGTTGTTTCTCTTATTGCAGGATACTTTGCATGCCACAAAACTTTACATTTGTACTTTATACAGAGGAATAGTTCTGTCTGTTAAAAGTACAAATGTGAAACACAGCCTACATTCTGGCAATTCCAGCTAGCGGTTTTGCAATGCAAAATTGTGATTTTTTTGTTGTTTTGGATATAGTATACTAAGAATATTGAAAATCTTGCTGAACTGCAACAGAATTCTGTTATTTTAGCAAAATACATATTTACTCTTATCTACTTAGCAAAAAATGTGTACTTACCTTATCTCATCATGTGCATATGACTCAGTCAGTAATGGTATAATTTATACAGCAGTAAGAACCGTATAATTACTTCCCATCTAAGTATTAATTATAATTGTGTCAATCTTCAGTGTTGAATGATGATTACAGTTGAAAATTATTTAGTATTTACAAAAAATCTAAGTGCAATTTTAATAATTTGGATGATGCTTCCTCTAAAACGCGATTTTATATTTACTATACTCATTTTTACATATCCTTCAGTGGGGGTAGTCTGTTTTATCAGAGTAAAAAAAAAATACCATTTTTTTCACTGAAAACACCTCTAAGATTTAGTGGAGATGAGCCTCTGATAACTCTACTAACACGTACTGGTTGAACATGTAGTTTAGTTGTTACGTGGAGACAGGGTGCTTGTGTACTGTGCAAGACTAAACTCACAGCTGCAGTTTGCCTCTGCTGTTCCTGCCAGTGTGCATCTCCAACTTGTATGCACTTACCAAATGAACATGTGAGTGAACAGAGGCTAGATTTGTGGGTACCAAAATTTCAGTGAAAAGGATCATGCCTAATAAAAGAGGCTTCTGTACAAAGTGAGGTTCTCTGTTACTGTGCATGCCAAGTCCAGCATCTATGATTTATATCACACTAATGCAATTACTAAAGATCAAGGTCCTTTGTAACACTACAGGCTCCTTACTGAAGAAAGAGACCAGTTAGGGCCTGAAAATGCAGTCATGCATGGGAGTCAGCATGAAGCATCTTCTGGGATTCCAGGCACTGCCCTTCATTGGCTATAGCAAGTCCCTGTGAAGGGCATGCAGCTCCCAGCCTGCACACAGCTGTAGTTCAGCTTCTGTAGGTAAAGCCAATTGGTGTTTGGGTTTCCATTGCCACCTCTCCATCGCTTGCCGCTGGTTTCTTTTTGAGGAAGACTGAATAGCAGGCTTTGCAATGCTCTGGAAAGCCTGGTACTGGCCAGGCTTTCCAAAGGAAAAGTGTGACTCACAATATTATTCTCCTTTTTCTTTCACTCCTGTATGGCACTGATAGTCATATTTTGCAGGCAGTGCTCTGTCTCTGTCTAAGGAAATACATATTTAGACAAAGCATTGTTTAAAAATGCTTTGTTGCCAAGACACTGAATGAAATGTACTTACTAGTGAAACCTAGAAAGACAACAAAATGCTCATCTTTTTCCTTCTGCTTTAAAACATGCGAACTATCATAAAATCAAGTAGGCTTGACTGGATAACATGTATCTATGTTAAGAGTGGCTGATTTCAATGTGTTTTGAAATGCTTCAAAAAGGTCAGATGCACCACTTGTCACTGCTGCTCTTTTATGCTGTGTGATGTCATGGAACACTTTGAAGCACAAAGAGGGAGGTTTAGGTAAACTTTCAAAATTCGCTGTAAAAAATAAAATCCCATTGCATCCCTGTTTAAAGATATAAAATAAGTAAAACTTTCAGAGGTTTTGTTCTTCCATTTAAATGTTTTTTGTTGGTCTGAGTTCTTCAGAAGAATTGAAGGAAAGATCCACTTTTATTCACATGATTTGGTTCAGAAGGGTCTGGTAGTCAGTGGAAGTATTTTTCAGTACTTCCATTGGAACGAGTGGGATGGGGATATTCTGTTCACACACTACCGTCTCGTACAGGGGAGCAGCCTCCAGAGCGAGAGATGACAAAGAGATGGATGAAATGGGCTGCTGCAAGTCCTGCAGCCTGACTGCATAATTTGCAGCTTGTCCTGCAGTCCCAGATGCTGCTGCTTCTTCCAAGCTAATGTTTATAGATATTTCATTTCTTTGACAAGGGTCCGTAAGAGAATATGGGGGAGGATCATCTGTGGGAATATATATTTGTGTTGCTCCTGGCCCCACACATTCATCGTAGCTGAAAGAAAAAAATAATTTTTCATTAGATTCCTGTAAAAAATGCCACAGTACATTATTTTCAGCATAACAGGGGCAGGTAACGCGAGAAGAAAAGGATCATCTGGTGTTTTGTTCCTCAGCCACATCCTTGCTTATCCTGCCATGTGAGACACTCCAGAGCATAATACTTAAAAGCACATCTCCAGCTACCTAAAGATAATCCCAGAGGTCTCAGTGACAGTTCAGACCCCATCCTCCTGCATGAAAGTAACATCTGTGGCAGCATTGTTCTGCTGGGGCCCCTGGGGATAAGCCCAGCTCCTTACAGCCTGTTATGCAGGAGCAGGAGGAATAACACTGCTGGCTCACACAAGGCTGTGCACGCTGCACCAGTCACGTGAGTGTAACACAGTGGGGACTCAGTCCTGCTCTCAGCTGCTTCTAAGCAGTGAAGTTAGAAAATGGCTGAGGAAAAAGGAAGTGGTGTTGCCATTTTAGTTATGAAATAAGGTATAGAGAACTTTAGATGGACTCTAGAGTATAATGTCAAATGGTGTCCTCCTGACTCGCAGGTCTCTGGTGCTCAGCCAGCAGTTACATGTGGTGGGTTGTCTGGGTTGCAGATCTGTGCTGGCAGAGGCAGCAGGATTTCTTGCTGAGGTGCAGAGTTGTGATGAATAATCTTGACAGACTCATGCTGGTCATTCTGAGACTTGGCAGACTACCTGTCATGTTCCTTCCAAAAAGGAGGAATGCAAGACAGACCAATTTGTGGGGTTTCTGTGAGGAGCCAACTCAGGTCTATCCAGGCTTGTAGTTCTGTCTGTGTCACTGAGCTAGAGCCAGGGGAACCTATTAATTACCTCCTCACTCCACTGCCATGCTCAGTGCTTGCTGTCCCTGTGTGAACACAAACGGACACCTCAGACTGGAGCTCGGACTGCACAGCCTTGGGAGGCCCATGAGGGGTAAATAATGAGCCTGAATAGACCAGTGTGTCTTTGTGCTTGAGTTTTCCCATGTTCTGTGTTGTAGGACGGGGATGGGACAGAGTGGACATGAGCAGGCTCCATGCATTTGCACTGTGCTGTGCTGGCACTGCCCAGCCCTCTGAGCTTACGGGCTCTGCAGAGGTTGCACTGTGGCCCTGAGAAGGGCTGAACCAGAACTGGTGGATCTAGTCTGTTATTTGGGTGGTCCGCTGCCTGACTGTCTTAGCATCACCTGTTTTGTTTGTCCACAAACTAAAGCTGACTCCGCTTTTGCTGTCAAATCAGCCCAGGTCTAGTTGTCTGAAGGAAGGTCTGGTTTTCTGGTTCACTGGCTACAAAGGTGAGGAAGAGTCATAACATCATCATCTTAAATGTTGGACCTGCTTTGTTGGTGGCTGCCTTGTTTAACTGTTTCAGGATAGCTTTAAATCCAATTCTGAAGAAGGGAATGTTTCCTGTAAAATACCTCAGTTAACCTGAAAAACAGTTCTGCTGGAGCCAGACAAATTAAGAACCTATTTCCTCAACCACACTAACTGCAGAGCCATTAAGATTGAGGATATTTCCTGAAACTTATGATATTTAGCATACGGCTTCCCAGGAGACTGCAGGCAGTCATTCTGCCCCCTGTAATTGCATTACTGCCAGGCTAAACCATAGTTAATAAACCTTACTTGTAGGTTGTAAGTGGCTTGCAGCAGGGCAGCTTGCACTGGTTAGAGCTCCCATCTACTGCAGTCAAGGATGGAGGCCCTGCCTTAGAAAATTACTTGGTTTTGCTGCATTCATTCATACCTTTCCCTCAGAGCGCTCCTGATGATTTTGATGATATTGTTCCTAGTCTGGGTGATGGAAGTGGTTTTTGGGGAAGGGAAAGGTAAGAAAGTGAAATCTTAGTACTAGGTTACTAGTAACTCAAATATCCACAGATGGTTTTATTTTTACCTCCCTTTTATCTTATTTTTATATTCCTGAGGACAATGGTTTTAAATTCAGATCAGAAAATTTTAAATTTCCTGTCAGAAAGAACGGTGTTTAAAAAAATCTGTTCTGAAGATCCTGAATTGGGCTGCTACATACTTCTAGAGGTCGAATTGTTTTTGTATAGCATGTGGAAAAGATTTCAGTCCAGCCTCTACGAAGGCCCCTGAAGCATACCTGATAATCTTTTAAGAGATCTTAGACCTCAGGCAGAGATTGAGGACATGATGTCCACAACTGGTCATGAACTCAGCAAGAGTAAAGGAAGAGCCACTCTTTGCAGGATTACTTACTATGAGATGTGTCTTTAGTTAATTTACATTTTGCTCACCCAAAGCCTAGTGAACTTATTTAAAATCTTTCCATGGTTTTTGACTGACTTTAATCAGGTAAACAAAGAGCACCGACATAGTGAAAGTGTTTCAGTTTTGAAAAGCCCACAGTAATGTGAGTTTCAAGGTAGAAAAGTTTGAATCTTCTTTGCTGAGATACAAAAGAGAAGAAGTTCCTCTGCCTCCTGATTCTGGGCAGAGGCCCAGCACAAGGGAAATCTGCCACTGACCTAAAGGAGAAATGGACACAGTATGAACCTTCTACTTACTGTTGTTACATGATCATCTGCATTTCTCTCCCTTGGATTTAATTTAATATCTTTCATGGACTGTAGCTCAGCTCTGTAGAACTAACATGCTCGGTGGGATAAATAGTGAAATGATCTTGTGTGAAGTGGACTTTTAAGCATCAAGACAAATGGGTAGCAAATTATGGTATTCAAGACCTGGCATTTTAGTGTTTAGTTTCAAATATCAGTATGTTAGTGTTAGGGCACTTTTTCTTCATACATATGATGGATTAAAAATATTTCTCTCTTTTTGTCCCAACTCCAATGCAAGTGATGTTTCCCCCCTCATTTTTAGCAATTAAGATCACATTTTAAAAACTGAATAGGGCAGTAAAGAACACATGCAGGATTCTCAATCAAATAACTTTTTGGCACCTTCATAGATGTGCCTGTACATCATTGTGGCCAAGGAGGCAAGTACAAATCATGCAATTAGCTTTTTTTTTTTTTTTTTAAATAACTTCTTGTATTTCATTAGCAATTTATGATTTTGATACTGTTTCCTATATTCTCTTCAAAGCATGATATCTTTGCTTGTAACGCTGACATTGCAAACAGCTATTGTTATAATACTAGTAGTGAAGGGTACAGATAAAAGTTCCTGTGTTTTCTGTTGAGGATAGAAAGGAGGTGAATTAAGGTCATACAAGCAACTTTAATTGTGTATTCTTTTTCCCCTGGTTTCCAAGTGTGTTGTGGATGGTGGTTGTTGTTTTGGTTTTTTTTTTTTCCGTCCTCCTTTTAATAGCCTCAGTAATTTGGTTGTGCTTTCAGTACTGTTATAGAGGTACTCCTGTAATATAACTAATGAATTATCAACACTACAAGCATGAATTTTGTTTTGCAGTCTCTCCTTCAAAGAGACCATAATACGTAAACTTATTCAGCTTTACCAGATCTTTTTGTATTAGAGGATTCTAAGCAAGTATAATAAGTAATACATAATTTGATAAGCACCCACTGTCCATGTATGTTGGCAGTTGGAAAATCATTCCTCAAAAGATTTAAAGGATTACTTATAAAAAATTGTAACAGAAATAATTTCTTGCAGCTGATTGCAGTGGGTGATACTGGACTAAACCTTTACTGTTGTCTTAAAGTAAAGCTTCATGTTTAAGGAGGAGAGGTGAATGGACTCTCGCATTTTACTGCAGTGAGGCGTGTATCATGAACGAAGTGGTATGGCTAAGTTGTCCTGCAGCGTGAGGTCTGCACCTTTGACAGAGCTTTTAGGTCTCTTTATTCACAAACTAGAACAGCATGAAGAAGCTGCTTTCTTGTCAGCTACTATGGAAACCTTGATACCACAGGGGCCAAGAGGTACTATGTAATGATGGCTACCACTAAAAAGAACCAGTGCATCCATAACAATCAGTAATGATGATTCCTAATATTAAAATTATACTGTTACATGCCAGTAACTTAAGTATGGCAACTTTCATCTGAGAAGGTGGCAGCTGTAAAGCTTAGATGTGTAAAGCTGTGGTTTCAGTATGAGCCCACGTCCATTTAATTGAAAGGAAGTGTCTGTCCCCTGTCCTGTTGCATACTCCCACTGTGTTCCTTGCACTACTTCCTCCAAACCGTGATACCCACTCTGGAGCTAAATAGGCATAAATGTTGTGTGTGGGTGGGGTTTGGTGGTTTTTGGTTTTGTGTGTGTGTGTTTTCTGGGCTGAATTTCTACTGAATTAGGTACCAAAGTTAGAGGGTCACAGTGTAGTCAGAAGGGCGTCAGTGCAACACAAGGGAAGTAGAAGAGATGGAGGAAGTCGGGTAGGTCTTAGACCACGGCTCACAGGCAGAACTTCTCAGCCATATTATGAAAGTGCAGCCTCAGTAACTGCTAAGGGAATGACACCTATGTATATATGTGAGTTTATATATTTGCTTTGCAACCGAAAATGCAAGAGCATAGAGCTTGCATGACTGAAGTGGAAAACCAAAAATACTTGCTAGTACAGGCAGTTATGAAATGTGCTGTTGTCTACAGTTTTGGTTGGTGGGGGTTTTTTTGGGCCTTGTTTCTTGTCAGAATAAGTTCATTGTCATTGTAGACTATGCTGCTGAGTTTTTAAGGGATAATTATACTCTGAAAGACAGGGAAGGCTGATGGCTGTTAACATCTTACCACATGTAAATGTGATATGCAAAGAGAAGAATGTTGCTTAACAAATACAGCAACTTTTCAATCTGACCTTGTTGACTTGGAATGTTGGGGGGGGGGGAGTAACTTCACGAATTTGTCAGGTCTCATTGCAGTAAGTATTAGGATAGGTTTGTTGCTAAGGAAACCCAAAAGAGCTTATTTAACTAGCTGTCGTTCATAAATTATGACCTACTCTCCGGGGAAAGAAGGTTCTACTTACAAAATTTTTTAAGATGTGAACAGTAACTAGTGAAAAAAAGGCAAATCTGGGGAATGAAGGGTTCTTCTTTGTTAAATAGATGTCTTTTTGTTTCCTTTTGTTTGCTTTGTTCATTTGTTATATGTTACGACTCCACTAAAATTGGTCCTGTTGCACTGTTTCCGTTTTACTGGTGACCCACTGTCTTCTTTTAATAATGCTAAACAGAATCACTAAATCTAGAAAATACATGTGCTGACAGGTTTGTTATGATGAAAACAATACAAAGGATGTTTATATGATGTTACCTGATAAAGAAAACCTGAAATTAGAACAAATATACTGTAAATCTTTAAAAAGAAGATCAAAGGAAAAAATAATGTGTTTGATGACCATGTAAGTAGTTCAGCTGATGATGCTATCTCTGAGCCCGTAATCTACTAACAGCAGGGTTTGTAGGACAGCAGCTTGGAAATCTGTCAGTGTTTCCTTTGAGGTGTTTTTTCTTAGAATACATATATTCTTTGGTGATGTATAACTATCATGAAGAAATGCATCATTCTTGGCAGAACTGCTCTTATAGTGACATATGTCATGAGACAGGATATGTTTTCGGTTTATTTTTGATACTGACAGTTTCCATTTGAGGCACTAGGTACATTTACTAACTATATTTTGGCTTTTTGCATGCTTTCAGTGATTTATTAAGCAGGGCTATAATATTTTCATATAATAGCAATCCATATCACTGATTGTCTCAGTCATTCACTTAGTTTAATTCTTGCACAGTGACTTAGAATGAAGAGCCAAAATTTGTTTATTAAAAAAAGAAACACCCTGAACTGTTGGGGCCTAGTAATTAGGAGAGTGACAGTGCAAGAGTAAGCAAATGTGGTTAAGTGGCACCTCCTCCTATGCAGTCCTACTTATTGTGTTAGTATGAAATCAATATCCATCTGTGTCTGAGCCTGGATAGTATTACGTCAGAATTTTTGACTCTGACTGATCCCAAGTTACAGTGGGCGAGGGGGTAAATAACAAACATTTAACACCTAGAGATAAAAGCCCACAGTGTCAGCCAAGACAGGGCCCTGAAGGAATGATCTGATGCTCCATAAAATCCCTGGAGTATTTTCTGGAAATGTTTTGTCACCTGTGTTTGAAATGTGGCTATTTAAACAAGGGGGAGACTCCTCTTAAGGTACTCTGGAGGAACCTCTCCCTTTTTATTCGTTGTAGAGTGGTGCTGATCTCTTAACTTAATTGACTTTTAAGCTCCCAGAGGTGCCGTAAATGCACCTCTAAGGTGCCTGCCTGATCTTGGAGTAGGTAACCGTGGACAAATAACACTGTTATTTTCTATTTTAATGTTTTTAAATAGTAAAACATGTAACCCAAGGTATTGTTCAAGGCAACGTCTAAGGCTTAAGTAACTTAAACCTTGAAGAGACAGGAAACCTGGACTTAATTTTTTTTCTGGCTTATTATTTCTCTTCTTACTTATTTCTGGAATTTTTGATTCCCAGCAACTACACTAGGACTATTTGTGTTAATAAGCACTAAAAGCATGGATCTTTCTTCAGTACAATATGTCAAATAATCTTGAGGAATTTGTGAGTCTTTGATGAATATTCCAGATGGAAAATGAAATTAAATGTAAACAGTGTTTTCATGAGAACATATACCAGATAGCATTTAAAACTGGCATAATACAATTTCAACAAAATTGTTCAGCTTTAAATAATTAAAATAAATGTTTTAAATAAAACCAGTCATTCTGTGATGAAGATTTTACATGACACACTTAATCCTAGCATTAAGTTTATATATAATAAGAACCACTTGATCACAGTGTTTAGTCTCTGGATTTCTGTAAACATTATACTGTAAAAGACAGTGAAGCAATGGGTAGTGGTTGAGTTATAATAATAATTTAAGACAAATTTATTTCAGATTAATCTCTTGTAGCCTCCCAAGTCACGGAGTTAATCTACAACAGTGTTCTAAACAACAATACCAAGTTTTGCCTGTTGGCAGGAAGGCTTAGGACCTATTAATATTTGAGGAAGTTTGCCATGTGATATGTTTTAGGATCATATTCCTAGACAGGTATTTGCTGTATTATTCTAGGAATGAATTCTGAGCAGGTGAAGGAAATAATATCTGCAGTATGCAACAGAAAGTTTAACTACTAGGAATTTACAGAAAAATATCCTTCTTTCAGTACTGTTATCAATGACTTAACAGATTTAAGTTGTGAGTGTTCTGCATGGCACAAATTTTTGGTTAGAAATACTCGCTGCCTCTCTTTCATCAGGTTTTTCTGCTTTCACTGCTGCAGGGTTGTTTGGGTGGGGTTTTTTTTATATGCAGTAATAGTTTGCACTTCTTGAGTGAAACTGGGACAGGTGTAGAGAAAGGCTGCATCCCAACAGATGTTTTTGATGACAGAAAGCAAAGAGAACTTTGTGTCTTAGCCTGATAACATACAGGCTGAATGTGAGATTTTTGACTACAAATACAAGAAGTAAGTAAAGACAAAGGTATGGGTATTTGAGAGGAATGGAAATGACCAAAAAAAAAATAATCATAAAATGGCTGTAAACAAATTTAAGCTGAAAATAAGAAGGTTGCCATAATAATTAGGAATTGCATCTGTCCTTAGATATTCTGGAGTGAGTATAATGGGTACACAAGATCCTTGCAAACTCTGTTATGGAATAAGTAAACTTCTATTAAAAATGATGACTTGCAGCAGCAGGGGTGGGACTGGGTGACTGCAGAAGGTCCTTTCACACCTGTGTTCCTCTGACTGAAATGGCTTCCTGAAGGATGGTCTGTTAGTAAAAAATATCAAGATGAAGGAAGCCTGAGGGAAGACCTGTCCATACAACAGATAGAACTGGTGTAGTGGCATTCACATCAGCTAAGAACCTCACTGGGACTGGACTCTGTTCAGAGATATACCAGAGATGTGAAATACTAGTCTAGATACGCTTGTTGGGATCTCAGTTGCACACTCTGACCTCTCAATGTCAGACACTAAGGCTGTTTCCCTGTTCACTAGATGGGCTGTGAAATGTGACTACCATGTAAAAATCCCTTCACATCAGAAAGCAAATAAGTAACAACAAAGCAATTAACTTGTTCCTATACTTAACAGTAATTAGGAATAGCACTAGGATGTGGAGAGGGGCTTTTGAGGGTTTAGTTGCTCAGAATTTGGACTTGAAAGAATTGAGAATTTTATCTCCTGTCATAATTTCCAATGGTTTTAAAACTGTCGTATTTCCTTTTTTTTTTTACTTTACTGACTGAAAATCTCAAGGAAGGTACTGAAATCAGATCTGAACTTAACCACAAATGTCCATCTCATGCTTTGCCAGCTGTCATTGTAACGTGTCAAAAGCTACTTACCTTGCATGCTTGCAGGAAAAGTGGCCTTGGCAAAGGAATATAGCACAACATAGCGGGTTTTTATGTTAGTTTCCTGCAAGCCTAATTCTGTCTTTCAAGAAAATTTAGGAAGCTGGTTCAAGCCTTCTTCGTCTGATACAGCTAACTTACTTCATTAGAAGTGGGGATGGAAAATAATGTCTTAGAAAAGATGATCTGTCTGTAAAACATAAGCATTTCTTTTTGCCACTTTAAAGTACTTTATAAATGGATTAGCCCATTTAAACAATGCAGACTGAACATGGGTATTAAGAGTACTGGAATTTACCAAGACTAAACGAGACAATTTTCTCTAGAATTGATCCTATATAGATTAGGCAAGATGACCAAATGGGTAAAGTAAGCAGACTTCAAACAAACAAGCAAAAAAATATCCTAATGTATTCTAATGTGATTGCTAGAGTAATGGGTGATTAACAGCTTTTTATCATAGTGTGCCCCGCAGGACACAATTCAATGTGAAATAGAGGACTTTAGTGGCTTCCACTAAAACTATACCTGAAGCTAAATCCCTCCATCTCTGGAGTCATTCCTCAATGATGATCTGTTTTAGACAGTCAAGAATGACAGATCAAAAAGGTGATAATCTTGGTAGCCTAAAGGTCTGTACATACCATCAATATCCAATCACTAAGGAGTGAAAAAGCATTTAGTGGAGTGGGGTGAAATGTGTTTCCTCTGGTAAAAGGTGAAAAGTTGGTAAAATTCCTTTCATACAGGGAACCTTAAATCTCCTCATTGTTCAGATTTTAGAGACTCTCATAAAGAAAATGCAGTTTTTAATTTACTTAGTCCTTGATTGGTACTGTACTTCAAGCCATTTAGAACATGTAAGCTCAAATATTTTTAAACAGCTTTCTTATTACATACATATGAAAAGATAATTAGGAAAGCTTACTGTAAGGGCATGTGTTACAGCAGCCTCTGAGCACAGTGATCATGAGCACGAGCTCCTGATTTCTCTCTACAGAGGTATTATCTTCACAGTGTCAACAGCATGTGTTTGGAATATATAAAATGACAACTTCAGACATCTTGATCAAACTCCAGAATACTTTTTTCATTAAAGGTTTGCTGCCTGTCATGTAATTCCAAATAATACTCTGGATTTTTTTTTTCTTTGATTCTTGAAAGTTTAAAGATACTAAAAATTCAATTAGATTATTTTACGCATACAGTCACAATGAATATTGAATAAATTAGCAAATACTGGATTTACAGACTTTCCAGTATTTCTTTCAAAGTCATATTTACTATGATGATAGTTAAGATGTTGCATGGAGATTGTTCTTCTATTTTGCCCTGGTTAAATTTGTTCAACTTTCCTATTTTAGGGGGAGAAGAATTCTGTGGTTTATAATTGTTGCTAGATCACCTGGATCATCTGTCTCGGGTGACTGAAGTTTCTTACAAACAAATACTCTGCCGTCTCTGGTAACACAAACTGTGAAACGTTAACTTAACCTCCAGCACTACTACAAGTATCTGTACATGTTAGAAATAGACTCTAAAATACAAACCCCCAGTAGCTTGAAACGGCTTAGTTCATACCTGCTGTATTTTGGTTTTATATTTCCCTTCTACACCCCATGTAAAATCAATCTGACAGATGTTAACACAGATCTGAGATTCATTAGAAAGTCATTAATTATCCTAATGGGATGTTTATGGATAGGAGGAACACTGTATATTTTGGGCTGTCAAGACAAATTGACCAAATAGCTTCTCTGTAACCACCCTGCAACTATGGCAGGCTAATGACAAAGCTCATACTCCTCTAAATCTAATGTAAAATCTAATGTAAGAATCAAATTGAGCCTCAAATGAAATTTGTGATTAGATATCAAAGTAATTAAATTACTAACATACCAAGGCATTTTTCATAAATTAATTTCCCAATTAAAGTTTTTATATAAATCATATTTTGTATTGGACTTTCAACTGAAGAGATGACAATGGACAGTTCTGGACAGTTATCTTTCCTTCAGCTGTAGAAGTGGGTACTCTGACTCTTTGTTTCATCAGCCTTCCCCTAAAATTCCTTTGCCACTCATTTCATGGTTTAAAGCCCACCTGTAAAATCTAATGAAAACATTCTAGACTGATTATAATCATCCTCTTGGCCAAATAGAGGTGTCATGCTTTCTACTGAAATAATTTCAGGAAGTACGGTTTTAGCAAAAATGGTATGTTCAAAAAAAATCAGCTCTGCAGCACCTAGTATGCAGTGATTAATGTTGTTGCCTCTTGCAGGCTGTTAAATGAAGCTAATGCCTTGGTGTCTGCTTGTGGCAGCAGCGCACTAGTTTTCATTCGCGGAACTTTTTTCACTTCAGACATGCATTGAGAGTCATTTGCCAATGCAGTTGCTTTCCTTGCTGCTCTTCATTTCTGTTCTGTTTTTGCTACAGTTGCATTATTAGCTTTTGGGCATGCTAGTTTAGCTTTAAATTACATGTTGAACTACACAAATTAGAAGGAGGAATTGCATTAATTTAGCCAGTGCTACATTTCAGTAAAACTACTCTTCAAAACATTATCATATGTACCAAGATTGATCTCAGAGAGTTAATATCTTAAATGCACAAGCATGTCTTGTTTATGCTTTAAGGCTGTGTCTGACAGTTTTCCTGCTGTTAGCACCCATCAGTCCAAATAATCCGCATGCTCTAATAATTAGAAAAAATATACTTTGGTGTTATGCCATGAAGGAGAGTGTAAAGGTAGCTATAAAGAAATGTTTCAGGCTTTTACATAAAGCAGTGTATTCATGCAATGCTTCTCAACCACTGATTTTGTGGACAAGTTACAATGGACTATATAATGTATTAATAGTAAGTTTAAATGTCTCTACGTAGCTTTGCTTTCAGCCATCTGCTAAGCTCTACTTTTCCTGAAGTTTTCTCCAAATTGTGTTGCTAAGATATAAAACTTAGTAAAATTTTGATGATTTGCCAGTGCTGTTTTTTCTAAAATATTTAACTATGGTAGCAATGAGAAAACAACAAAACCTGTAACAGTAATCTTTGCTTTTGACCTGTGATGCAGAACTGCAATTGATGGGATGAGCAGTGTTTCCTTGTGTATGCAGAGCCAAATCTTGGGCCCCTGGGGGATGCAGTCCGCTCAGCCCAGAAGGGAATCTTGAGGAGGCAGTGGCTGGACGCCTTTATGTCTCTGTGATCCTACTATTGATGTCCCACAATAGTTTCTTAGAACAAGATAGGACACAAGATAACTTGTGGTAGGCTTATTACAGAAGTAGTTGGGGGATTTACAGGAAAGCATGGATCATCTAGTGCTACCCTGTATCACTTACATATCTCCTTCCAAACAGAGAACTCCATAGAGGTGGAAAATCCATCTTTGGGCCTGTTTCAAAATGGAAATGGAAGCAACCTTTGGTATAATCTTAGGAGACCTGTCTGCTAAAGAAATATGTTCTCAGAGCTTGTTCACAGAGTCTGAGCTTGTTCTCAGAAATCTGGCCAACTGCCCACTCAAGCTGTTGCTTGGGTGTCAGCTGGCTGGCTTTTATTAGTAAAGGCTCGTGGGTGTGGGTCCAAAAACCAGTCTAAATTTTTAAGTGGTTTTATATGAAGTTCTACAGATTTGGATGCCAGGCTCAGAATATTTTTTTTCACATGCGAGCTTTCTGCTAAAATATTTACACCATCTCTAAAAGCTCATTTATGATATAGTATGATTTGTAATACATCAAGGCTTTCCTGTAGAACATGCATGGAACAGAAAAAGCAAAGATCTATATACTGTATGTTCATACTACTGACTTGCTCTATATTGTGTATGTATACAAGCAGTAACAAAAGGGCTGGTCTTATATATTGGTTTAACTAAAAACAGTCAGCGTAAAAGGAAGAAAAGAAAAAAAAAGGAGGGGGGTGGTGGTTGTCACACCTGTTCAACCATTATTTACTGTTTGTAAGACAGAGAACTACAGAAAGCTTGAAGTGATGTTCTGTTTAAAGCGATTTCTGTTGGTTCATTGGAGGGAGTAACTGAATTCCTTCATTTATTAACCTCAGAGTGCATGAGGCACACACAGGAGATACAGATGGCCTAAAGTGCAGCTTTTGTCACTAGTGATGGCTATTCTTGTATCCTGTGAATGCAGGCACACAAATGTGGAAGGAACTGCTATACAATTTCTGGAATAACTATCTTTGGAAAGAGCCTCTTCTAGTGATGTTGCCTCCCCAGGCAATTAGAACTGCCTGATATTTGAAGGATGCTCTTCTCCAGAGATGCCACTATGGCTCTCCAGAGCAGGTTTTGGTTAAACAGCTAAAATGGCATGCATCATCCTTCTTTGCAGATTACTAATATAAGATCAAGATACAACTCCAAACAATTTTCATCCTATCCTAAATTAGGAATTTAAGTATAATTAGTAGGTATGTCAGAAAGGTATATTTTCTTCAGTTCTGCTTTCTGATGGAATACTAGGGTTAAGGAAGCTGAGAAGTGAGAGTTAGTGAAAAAATACAGAAAGTTTTAAAGGTTTCTGGCACTTCTTCCTTCCTTTTTGTTTTTTCCTGTTTACTCTGACCTGAACAGTCTCAAGGTCAGTAATAAATGTAACCTGAAAGTTCTTGAAAAAAAGTATGTATTGGCGTGTATTTTTCTCTTGGAATTGAAACTTTGACTTCTAAAATAATTTCTTTCAAAGAAAGGTGTTCATAAGTAGTTCTACTTGTGTGTTTCAGTAGTATGCCATAAATATGATACATTTTAAGGTATTAGAAAATGAGAATTGGCTGCACACATGCCTTTAGTTAATAAAGATATATTCTGCTATGGAAAATTCAAACTTAAACTAAATGAAGTCTGTCTGTATTTAGAGTTTGTGTGGCCTGCATTTTTATAGTGGGTATAGGTCCAGCAGTTTTACTTTCTTCTTTATCAGGCTTTGCAATTACAGGACTATAACTTAGAAAAGTGCTTACCGTGGAGGTGAATCAGGATACATGACGTTGACCTGAGAAAGTGTATCCAGATAGGAACCAAAATCAAAAGCTGGGGGAAACTCCTCCATGCAGGTGGATCTCAGCTCTCCAAAAGAGCCACCATAAGAGAAACCATCTGGAGCTGGAAAACAAGCAATTAATACTTGCTGCTCTTTTCCTCCGTGGTGGATTCTCTGAGACAATATCATTGCTTATAACTGCCACAAATTTGAAAATAAAACCTACATCAGGCAAAGGAGTTACTGGTATTCTGGAACAATCAGGTTTTCCAGGCTACTTCTATTCCTTTAAGTGCAAGTTAGCATCATCTGTAGATGAACTTTGGTGGTTTAGGTTATTGCACAGGCACTATATAGTTAGTGCTGCCCTACAAGATGCAAGTATCTAAAGCTTTTCTTGTGCCTCAAAGGTTGAAAAGGAGTGTCGATTCTGCTGCATGCAGCTTCACATATTAGCAGGATTGCTGAAGTTGCCAGGAGTTGCATACACTGAAATCTTGCTAATTCTGTGAAGGTTTTTAAAAAGAGGCTTAGGTGTTTGACTGTAGATATGTGTCTTGAGAAAATGCTGTTCTCAAAAACACTCCCAGAAAGGAGGAAAGCTGGAAAATAGTAGAGAAAAGATCATTCTGCTGCCTGCTCCAGAAGTTTCTTAATGCTGTCATGCAAGAGCTTCATAGCTCCATAAATACCAAGAAGTTAGTGATATTTTCTGTCTTAGAGGATAGTTAGCTAATGCTCAACATTCTGGGGTAAATTATCTTAAGAATGTCCCAAACACTGTGGAAATGCAACAAACTACTCCCATGACACCACCCCCCCACCCCCCACCCCCCATCTTCCAAATAAAGTAATCCCTCCTTTTCCCTTGATGCATTAAGTACCTGGAGAGAAGGGCCAGCTGCTAAAGTGACATCGAAGTAGTGTCTCTCAACAGAGGGTAATGGGCAGGACTCACAGAACTGCCTCTTCCTCCTTCTGGCAATTTTCACCTCTGCCAATGTATTCTCAAGGAATTTACCAGGACTAATCCTGTCTGTTGCGCACTGTGCTTTCCTTTTGCTTAACAAATGAAGAAAGCCAACTTCACAGTGATTCCCGCGGCTCCCATGCTGGCCATGCTGAGATATTAGGATGGCATGTGCTAATGTAAAATTTTCACTTGGGTAGACTGGCAAAATATAGTGTAAGATTACTCTTTTGAATTTCTCTGAAAATATCACCATGCTTTTATTTCTCCATTTCTCTAGTACTGCTATTTCTGACAAGGAGGTTGAAAATTGTCCTTTATGTTTTTGCCTGGCCTCAGGGTTTTAAAAGGAGCTGAAATTAACATAGCAGTAGATTTAAATGTAGTGATTGAATCTTAATGGTCAGTGTTTTATCGTTCCAAAATATTACTGTTCATGGGTAAAACAGTAAGTCCAATTTGGGTTTAACTATTTAATCCCAAATTTAGCTGCTGAAAGGTAGGAAAAACAGATGTTACAATATTAGTAGACATTAGTTGTCTGGGTATTTTTTTTTTTCTTTTTCCTCTCTGTAGGTTACCACAGGAGATTGCATTTCACTTCTTTTGGAGTCTAAAATTTATTCCCAAAACATAGATGTTATTCACTTATCTGGATAAATGTTTCTGGAAAAGCCAAAAATAATTATTCCTGGTTCCAGATGGACAAACTGATCTTAGGAACTCTTTCTTTTAGACATACAAATTTCTAGTCCAAATAATTAAATGCAGTACAGTTGACTAGTGGATACTTGATATATGTCAGCAAAATCAAGATTTGAGCCAATGTATTTTTATGTGGCTCACTATTACTATCTTTTCTATATAAAGAAAAAAACTCAACAATATGCAAAGAACTGTACACTCATAACAAACTGCAAATGTAGGAGCCTAACTACAGATGACACAAATGTTGATACTCCACTCAATTCCTTAATCTATTTAGCATTTGAATTTTTATTAGATGAAGACTTACAAAGTAACTTTTTGTAACTATTTTTTCCTTAAATATATAAATAATCTGATTCTGTCATTTCTTTGACAATGTGGTTATTAACTTCTGGTCAGCAAACCCCAAACTGGCCAAAAATATAATTATACAATTAACTCCTCCATATTCCCAAACCCTTTTAAAGTACAGGGAGTTTTGTCAGGGAGTAGGGGAACAGGAATAGGCACTTTTTTGACAGCAAGCCAGTCTCTTTAATGATGCTGACAGTTGTAATGACTTTGATGTCATCGATGACATCATTAATGATGCTGACAGTTGTAATGATGTTTTGATGCCCTGATCTGTTTATATCCAGTTATTAACTTCTGTGGTCAGAGAAGAAATAATTGCCCCTTTATTGTTGTAGGTTGGTGCACACTGCAAAAGTGAAAATATTCCTGGCTTTCCATCAAATAGAAATTATATTGTATGCTATACAAAGTCTGTAATAGGATATGAAAAACTACCAGCAGTCTAGTGATGGAGAAGAAATCTTATACCTTATCAAGGGAAAATAAGCTGTTTAAGAAATGCTGTTGGCGTTGGCCTTGTTTATTTTAACCATTAACTACAGAGCTTGTACTATGTGAATTCAAAGCTGCCTGTGACCTACTTATCCTATTTTTTAATTTATTTTTTTATCCCTTGCACAGCAGCCAGATGTTTTTTGTTGCCTTTAGCACCAGATATTAATAAATTTAAGCATTATCTTGCTATAACTGGGTATCTTACCATAAACAGCTTCTCTCCTCAGATGGGGGTGTCTTAACCGTCCGTCCTTTCGCAGACTGCCAACAATGATTGTAACACAGGACAGAAACAGCACAAGTCCAATCACTACTCCAGCCACCAGAAGGGGTGAAACAAGTAAACTGGTATCATTTCCATTTTCACCGTAGCTGGGGAATTCACTGGTTGGGCTGCTCTGGTTCAAGTGAACTTCTGCACAGCAGAGAGAGAAAGAACGTGTCAGTTGTGAAAAGAGACATTTACAAAGTATGGTTATACAGATGCCAAAACTAAGTGCTTTCAAAGTCCTAAGAGACAGCCTGAGACAGATCCATCGTAGAAATTCACTTTTATGGACAACCTATTTATTAGCCCATTTTCTGTAGCCGTTAGTAACTGACTCTGGGAAAGTCACATGGCAGTTGTTTCCCAGTTACTGAGGAATATCCTGCTAGAGTCAATATGTATGTTACATAATTTTGATTGCTCATTCCTGGAAAGATTCTTTGTATCATGAATTGACTGATGCTGAAAGAACTTAAACACACAAGGAGGAATGTGAAAACTCAACAATATGGGCTCCAAGTGGAACAGAAGAATTGCATGTTGTTAGTAGGTATGAAAAGACTCCAAGGTTTTCCAGTGGAAGTTTCAGGCAAGAGTGATATGGAGGAGCATGCTTTTGTAGCATAGGGCATGCTTTAGTTTGTGGGGTGTGTCAGCATCCCAAAAAACTGATTTGGAGCGGAGAGGGGAAGAGATTAATTGAGTAGGATTTTTAGTGAGGCACTGGAATTTCATCAAAGGTGTGGCTTTTTACTAGGCAGAAGCTTGGGCAATGTGGTAGTCCTCTTGGCCTTAACATCTAATAAATTGTTGAAATAGAAAAGCATCACAATGAGCACTTGAAATTTACTCATTAAAAACCTGAAAGTAAATAAACTTAGTTTACTGTCCTTTGGGGTCCCCCGTATATTTAAACAGTAACCCAGGGATGGTGCCAAACCTGTGCTTTAGTCCAGGCTTTCCTAGTGTTCAAACTGGCTACATGCCTTGCCGAGAGGTCAGGTTTAGCGCAGTCATTCTCATTTCATCCTCCCTAGTTTGGCCTGATACTGTGTAAGGAAGGAGCTATACAGGCAGGCAGACCTCACCTTAAAACAGTGTAGAAGTACTGTGGTGCAGTAGGTACCCTGTGCTTCAGCAGGTGACCACAGACTAAGCTGAGCTCTATCTGGCTTGTGTGCCTTTGTTCCAGGCAAACAGTTCTACACAGCAATGTTTCTACACTTACTTCCACCCCATTCTGATTTTTCAGTCAAAATGCACTCAAGTTGTATGTGGCAAAACTATAAATGCTTTCCTCCGGTAAAAAAAAATAAAATCCCTAGATGTATTATTTAAGTTAAATAATAAATCTGCTTAAGGGAGAAAAACGGAAAATGCAAAAATATCCCAAACTATGAAAAGTCAGAATAACTACAGTAATTTATTCCCAAGCCAACTATCCTTTGGAGACAACCTAAAGAGAATCAAACAGTAAGTATTCTCTAGAGAATCAGAGCGAAATATGTTTATACATGTGAATTAATTGACCATAGATGTATTTATGGGGGATTGTACTGCTAAAGGAGGGGAGGTAAATGTTTGAAATGATAGGAATAAGGTTTCAGGACTTCAGCAGCTGAAATCCCTGCTTAAGTAAAAGGCTCCATATGTTTGTTTGTGGACAAAAGTTTGGGCATGCAGTAAAGTTAACCAAATTTAGGCCTAGGTCTTGAAAAGAAGTTGCAACAACCACCCATTTTCCTATTCTTAATCCACAGTTTATTACCCCACCACCCCATCCCCCCAAGCCCCAAAATTAAAAAGAAATCTCCCTTTAGCTGCTCAGGATCAGACTACGTACTGAGTAAACGAGAGTTTTATTGATGCAAGAAGTTATTGGAGATGCATATATACCAAGACTAACTTTCAAATATGGCATGGATATATTTTTATATCTGGCTATATGCCAGTTGAACAGATAAATGATTTTTTTCCTACAGAAACTAAGGCTAACAAAATTTTGCTCTTTTGAATGTTCTGTAAAGTGAATGTGTGGTTTTAGAAGTGCAAGCGCTTTTTACGTGGATAGATGTTAGCAGACAGTTTTCAGCAGTGTTTTCCCCACTCTTTTCCTTTGGGATATACCACTTCGTGTCTTGCAGTCACAATAAGCTTAAAAAGATGATGATGGCTTCAAGCCAATGTATATTATCATTGGCTAACGCCTGACATTGAGAGAACTGACTAGAAATATAAAAAACCTCGGGAATTAGCATGTAGTAGGGTTTTCGTTAATTTTTTAGAAGCACTTGACTGTTGGCTGAAAATCTTTATGAGTAATTAAGATAAACAGCCACGAAATATGCTGAGTTTTTACAAAGCATTTTATGCCAAAAGAGAAAACTGAATTTTCTGATAGTGGAACTGATTCTGTAGCATTAAATCAAAAGGGTATGAAAAGCTGTCCTACTGAATACTCTTAGTGCAAAGAGTTTTCAGGTATGGGATATGCTTGAGGGGTAGGTCCTGCTAATCTTACGGCCCTAATCATGTTTCTCATTTGTACAGTTGTTTTAAACTATCTCCATTGGTATTGCATCCAGTTCTGGACCTGGAGTTGGTGATAAAACTGCCTGTCAGGTTCAGTGGGAAAGAAAAGAGGCTGCTGCAGTGACTGCTACTTTGAGATCTTCTGAAACTTGGAAAACTTCTAAATGATCCTCTTAACACGAAGGGACTGTCTAAAGAAGAGTAGGCCAGTGTTTTGTGGTGTGTGGTCGTCCACCCCCCTCATTTTTGTTCTTTTTTTTTCTTTTTTTTTCAGTTGTGTATGGAAACCAACTGGTATCTTAACACATTGACTGTTTTGGAGATTCCTGTGGTGCCACCCAGTGTGAACACTAATATCTGGTCCTGTTTTGCTTTATAGGAATTTAACAGGTTAGCAGTGACTTCAGATAGAAATTCCTCTATCTTACACTCTCCACCTGTACTTGAGGTGTTATTTTTTATTTCAAGACAGCCCATTTATCTAGCATGTTCTCAGGGCTTCTTTAGCTGTTCCAAATCTTGTCTATGTTATCTCCAATTTCTCACCATCATGAATCTTTCTCGTTTTTAATGCTCTTAATCTAATTGAACGCAGCCTTTGGTAAAGACAAGATATATTGAAATATTACTTTTATTAGAAGGAAAGAGTAACTCCCTTTAGCCTAGCTCCTAAAATAATATGAAGTAGATAAACTTACGGTATTATTTTAAATTACACACTGAGTCTAGTCCTCTAGACTTTACAGACTGACTGACTACTATGGGAATTACTCAGGTGACTAACAACTACAGAATGAGATGCTATGTTGGTATAAAATCTTTGGGTTTTAATTTTTTGGAGGTAAACGATGTCTACATTACTTCTGGCAAAGGAATGTCTTAAAAATTTTTCTCCTCTTGCCCAAATACATCTTCTATTGATAAACTGTACATTGCTGTATATAAAAATGCAATGTTTTTTCATTCAGAATAGAAGTATCTGGAAATGTATGTGAAGCCCATAAACACAACAGCAATACTAACCTTTTTTTTTTTTTTTTTTTTTGAGGTAAGCTGTATTTTTTCCATGAAACTGCAAATTGTAAACAATATATCCATAAATGTCATACATTATATGTAATCCTCTAAGTACGAGTTATATTGGATGCACAAACCATTGCTTTTATCCAGCAATAGTAGTTGTGTAACTAACCAGACACGGCACAAATGGAACATGCTGGCTGTTGCAGCCATGAATACAATGCAAGGGGCACATATGGCTGAGCGAACAATTTAGAATGAGAGTATTAGTGGAAAATTACCTACACTACCTGTTCAGTGTTAGACAATAAATTATCAATCTGCAAAATCCCTTAAATATCACATTATATTATTTTACCCAGTGCTCCTGCCTCTCAATAAACCAACTTGTAAAGTAACTCCACATAACTGAAGGAGGTGTAGCACAAACTGACTTTTTTGGTGTATGTTGTGCTTTCTCATTCTCATTAACTGTCTTTGAAGGGACATTTCTCATCCCTTTCTGACTTGGCAGTAAGTAATGTTGAAGTTTCAGTTGGGTCAGATCCTGTCAGAGTAAAATGTCTTGGGTATGCAGGTGTGTCATGGGAGCTTGGTTCAAATAAGATGTAGCCCTTTATTAGGAGTGGCTTCTCTCTTCTTCACTGTTACCTGCTTCTATCCCAGCTGAGACAGAAGGGCAACACTACATACAAATGAAATACTGGAGTAGTTGTGATTGTGTTTTTGTTGGTTTGGGTTTGTTGGTGTTTTTTGTTTTTTTTTCCTCTGAAGGCGAATCAGCTCTAGTGAAGCCATGATTGTCTCTGTAATTGATACGGTTTTCTTTGTTCCCTTAAAAAACCAGAGATTATTTTAAAGCTGGATCTGCTAAGAGAAGCAAGTATCTTCCCCTGGTTTAAAATCTATCATCTTAATAAAGATGATAATTCATGTTATCACTGGTGGAGAGGATGAGACATGGAGTGGTTTTGTTTCCCAGACTGAAATGTGCATGAACAGTTCATGAAGTGTTCATGTGTTGTACTGGAAGGATTCTGTGTGCAGAATCATATGCCTCTACATCCCTGCCAGCCTCAGTTAAGTTGCCTGAGGACAGAATGGCCTTACTGATTACTTGCTGAACTAGAGCTGAAGCACACTGACAGCACAATGTTGTATTACATGTACGTATGCCTTAGGTTAGTACAAGTTATTTAGGGTTGATCTAGTGCCTCCTATTACCTTCAAATATGCTATATTAACAAAGTGTACAGGACTGGAAATGAGTAGGAGGAAGCTCAGTATAGGATAGTGAATAAATGGTTTGATTTTTAAATGATTACGACAAAGTGTCTCAAATACCAAAGCAATTCAAAGCATGTTTCTGGTATCTTTTTTTTTTTTTTTTAATCCCTGGTTGGGATAGTATGAGAATATACGCAGTCTCTTTAGCAAGGGGAGCAGATTGACAGATGGCAAGAAGGAGTTGAGAGGTCCCAGTGAGGCACACAGATAAGCTAAATTAGTGGAATTGATGAAGATTTTGTTGATTCTGCCTTTATAAATGGTTCCTGTTCAAAGGTGATTTAGTCTGGCCAAGAGTGACCAATTGGATTCTGCACTTGCTGCTGCACTGTGAAATAAGCCTCTGGCTGCAGCTGCTATCAGGCTGCTATCACACTGCTTATTTCTGTAGCTCCCAGGCAGGAGCTCACAAAATCATTAAGGTAGGTGCATAATAAAACCAAACTGAAAAAAGGTTTTGCATCACAGGCATCAGCTTTGTAGGGAGCATCACTATAGCAAGGAAGAGCGGGATATTATTCAAATCATTGAATGCAAGTTCCCATAGGAGCTAAATCTTAAAAAAAGAAGAAAAAAGTCTCTGTTGGATTCAAAGTTATTCCATCTGGATCCTGAGGAAGGCTGTAACCTCTCACTTATGCTAGATAAATGCCAGGATGTTACCTGCTTACAGGACTTACCTTGCTTATCCCAAGTACACATTAGGAGTGGCTTCAGATCCAAATCTGGTCTGTATTTGATTTACACTTATATTCGGTTCAACTTTCATTTTTTGTGCAAATAACCTGCCAGTTTTAAACAGAATGGCAATTTAACAAGTTTTGATTTTGTTTTGTTAACCTTTCCAATGCGTAGGTGTAGTGAAAGTATTAAGAAGATTTCAGTAATTCCATAAAAGAAAAAGATTATGAGAACAGCTCAAATCTGTCAGATGTGATATTGAAATCAGTGCATTTTCCATGGAATGCTTTGGATGGATCTATGTTTTTTGCTGACTCCCTTGTTAAGAGTCCACTTAATGATAAAATGGGAACTGAATGCTCCCCCCCCCCCCCCTTATGAAAAAAGAGCAAATTACTGTGCTTTTTACTAGTTCTGACAAGTATGGATAGGGCAGAAACTAGGTTCTCCTCAAATAGCTTCTTGCAATCTACTTTTTGTCTTCTCACAAGGCTACCTTTTGCCTTTGGTGAAAGATTGATCTTGGCACACCTATTATTGAGTGCTCCATCACATAAGATCGACAGCAGCTGTGATGGCAGCTTAGTAAGGTAGGAATAACTAGGGACCCAGAAAGACTTAAAAGCTAAGTACAGGGAGTTTGTAACTATCATTAAAGTATGGAAAACAGAAAATCTGTCACTAAAGAAAGTGTTTAGTAGGTCTGGCTACTTGTGTCAGTGTAATGAATTAGGTGGCACTGTCTTTAATATTTGAATGCATTGAATGTCTGGGTTCTTGCCCTCTAAAGCAGCTGAACTACTAGTAGTGCAGATTGTCATGCTACAATGCAAACTCAGATCTGTGTGTTTTTAAAACCAAAAGAATAAACCCACTCAGCTCACCAATTATATTCCTTTAGCTATGGGAACATTGTGCATCAGATTCTTCCCATATTCTAGAAAGATATACAAAGCAGATAAAAACTGTTTAATGTTTAAATAGTGTTTAAAAGGAACTGATGCTGCTGCTAAGAACAGGCAAGGCTATTGATCCTTCTGCATTTATCTTATTGTCTTGTAACAAAGTCAAGCAAAAGAGTGAAAGACTAGAATAATCTGGGAAATGTCCTTTCTATAAATCAGTTTTACAAGAGCCATAGAAATAGTATGGGGAAAAGAAGTTTCAGGTCAGGAGGCCCAGGAGCATATTTAATTCTCTCTCACGGCTTGCCTCTGCTACCTACAGCCTAGGGACCGGTCACATGTTGTCCTTCTGTATGCTTTTCTCATTTGCACACATAAAATTAAACTGCCTTTTAAGCTACAATTGATATTCAATAATAACTGTGTAGGGATTGCTTCAAATTTTCCCTTACTGTGGCTTGTATGGTATACCTATTCATAGATGAAAGACTGGTTGATCTAGTTCAGCTCATGTATATATTACAGCTCAAACTTTCATTCACTTACTGCTTATGAGAGCCCATTAACGTGTGCTTGATGGTAGCTTTTCTTCTAGAATGGTACTTGGTAGTTATTTGACAAAGTTGCTGAATAAATAAATTTTTGCTATCAGCTGCTGCAACTGTGACATTTAAAGTTCCCCAAACCAGATGATAGTCATTATTATTTTAAAATTTGGGGTAAAAATCTTTATATACAAACGGTTAACTAGTCTTGTCTAATTATTGCTATCATGGGAGAGATCAGCGTAATCCAAAGGACCCATAAATTTAGACTAAGTTTCTCTGCAGCTGACATTACCTCTTTGATCATCTTCACGGCATATATATGTTCTAATCATAATTAAAAATTTTCACTGATTAATAGTAAAAAATCAAAACCTTATTCAGACATGAGAGTATGTGATAGGGTCATTTCAGTTTTATCTGATGCACTCAGCCTAAAGTGAATTTCAAGCATACTTACAGGTACAAAAGCCGCCCATGACCTTGAGAAGCTCATCCAAGGCAGAAAGGGTGGCCTTTCCTCTGAGATATCTAACTCTGCCTTTTTATCATGTCTGCTGGCTATCAGATAATGACTTTTTTCTTCTTGCATTGACATCCTTATTATAGAGCCAGAATGAATAAGATTGGATCACCAGCAGCCTGCAAATTGAGAATGTCAGAAGCAAAGAGAATGTGGCTGCATAAGGGCTCAGAAAATAAATCTTTTCAGATACTGTGGCTTTAGGGTATTATGTTGATGTCACAGCAGCATGTATAGGTGCTGTTTCAAATTAACAGGAAAAATCTTCCGATTTTCAGATCCATGGTCTATTTTATCAACATGATAAATACCACTGCAGTGAAACAAATCACTCTGCAAGTATAGTAGCCCACTTTGTGATGGACAATATATGTCTTCCCCTACTTTCTCATATACAAACAACTTTCAACTAACAGTTTTTTAAGCAGGACCCAAACCCATTACTTTTTTCAGAAACTCTGTATTAGGGCTTGGAAATAAGTATGATGAGAATCCTATTTTGCCTATCAAAGTTACCTTCATAAGCTCAGACCCAACTTAGGCTGGTAGTGACTTGACCAGGGCAAAAGCAGTATTTTTTTTTTTTAATTGTGAGAAACTGGTATTTTGGCACACAGCCTTCTCATATAGCATGTGGAAAAAACCACAGCAATACAATAATTTTTATTTTGAGAGGGAAAGGTTTGAAAAAAATGTAATTGGCAAATAATTCTGTATTTTACCTCAGCAGTCTGTCTGCTTGAAATGTGATCTAGATGTCTCATGTCTTCCCTTTAGGAGGCTAAACTCTGTCTGAACTGGATGTAGCTACAGGGCAGATGACAGCTCATGGAAGATGTAGCCCAGACAGGAGACCTGATCTATACTGGTGGGGGGGCGGGGAACCCAAAAGCAAAATTTTCTGCAGAAAAGTTCCATTCTTTACAAACTTTACTTTCTACCTCCCCAGAGAAAATGGAAAGGCAGTGATAAAAATTTTGCTAGCTCTAACAGTAACAACTGGTTAGCAGCTGACTTGTGTAAAAATGCCTGCTTCATAAATTCATATGCATTTATGAATCTGTAAATTCCTTATCCACTTATGATTATTATTAAATTAGCTCAAATTTATGAGACTTTTTAAATTATGAAGTTTTTGTGTTTTTCTTGTGCTGCACTGAACTATTCTATTGGTTCTATTAACCTGCATCTTTCAGCAATCATTAACCTGCTCACGTGATTTGAAACTGGAAAAGAGTTAGTAAAGATGACATCTGCAACAAAATTCTGAGACTGAATTACTAACTGAGCTTCAGAATCATATCCACCTTGTATATACCTCGAACGCTTCTAGAGTGCTTGTGGCTATGTGCTCCTTCTTATTTAGGACTTTTTCTACTGAAATAGTCCTATTTCTTTTTCCATCCTCATCTCTAGTCTTTAATAGTAATAATCTAAAAAAAATAGGTAGAGGAATGATTGATGTTTACTGCTTAGAAAATAATGACAATAATGAAATCTTTGTTAGCTAGTTATATTAAGGAACTGGGCGCTAAGATAGAAACTTGTTAACAAATGCTGGAATCCAAAGATCTTTCTTTAAGAGGTGATATCATATGTGATATATCTCAGTCTTTCTTTCAAGGTGACTTTGATTTTTTTTTTAAATAGTTAAAATGCTTTTGCAGTGCTGTTATGCACATTCATATGAATTATGGTGTTGATGTCACAGAGTATACGAAGCTTATAGTATGACTTACATTATCATTTGTATCTGTAAAAGCTACAGCAGTATCTGCCTGCATAAATCAAGGAGTTTTCTTATACCATTAAGAAGCGATTTAATTCCCTCAGATCTTGTCTGAATAGGACTAGGGCTCCTGCGTAGATGGCTGCAGGAATGTCAACAACAGCAAAACCAGATACTGATTCTTGGGATGATTTCAATCACTTGTTGCTGAAGGAGCCACCCAAATTCAAGGACACTGAAAGATCTATTGAAATTAAATTGCTCAAACATTAATATTTGAAAAACTGGGGGCGGGGGGAATATCTTTCTTTAAAATCCCTATTTTGTACTATAGTAGGAAGACCTGTTTGGTTAGAGGATCGGTAAACCAGAGTGCAGGACTTGCCATACAGCCAAACACCATTCCATATATATGCTGTGCAGTGTGTAGGGGCTGCTTGGTACACATGTATTCTGCACTCTCCCATATTTCTTGGCTGGCAGAGCTGAAGACTTATACCACTGAAGGGCTAGAAAAAGTAACTTCCCTCCCAGCTGATAGGTGGTGGTGTTTCTCCTGCAGTAGCCTAACATTCTGCTGCCTTGCATATATAGCTTATTTTATAGGTTCTACGTAGTTCCTTCTTATAAATAACATGATGTTGGTTGCTCTTCCATTTGAAATGGCAGAGGAAGGACTTTAAAACCAAACAAAACCCCAGACAGGTGCAGCCTTTAGGAAAGTACATTTATTCACCTTCCTGTATAAACTCCAGTGTGTATATGTGTAATGTTAAATATAAAATGCAGTTTCCACTTCAAGGAGTTTCAGCATAGGGTAAACATCAATAGCTGCTAGAGATGAAGTAGCTACACCTTCTTATCTGCTGGGAAGTCAGAAGAGGTTCTGTGTTGCTCCTCAAACAGAAGACATAAGCTGAGGATGACTGATATTTATAGATGCCCTGAGAAACATCTGTGTATGCTGCACCATTTTCTCTCCAGGCAATTAGAAGTCCAGGCTGTGGGTATTCTTCCCTGTTCTTAAAACTAAACTATTTTTTTCAAAGAGGATTTAAAAAAAAGAATATATTTCTAAAGGAAGCAGAAATTGCACTGTGCATTGTTCTGTGTTGCTACCGAGTGAGACTGAGCAAGAATACTAGTAGAAAGATGCAGAGTAACGCTAGAACAAAAACTTTGGCTTTTTCTATGAGCACACTGTTTCTTAGATTAGACTCCATTTAAATAAGTATACATTATGGGAAAGTTGATAAAATTTTGAATTACAAAGCTTTTATAAATCCCTTTGTAATGAATGGTGTTGCATGTAGGTTGGAACCTCGGCAATGCTCATAGAGCAGCCTTGACAATGTTTTTACCTGGAATACTGACTGTTTTTAAGGGTAGCTAGTTTTTGTAGCCTTTCAAACAAAAGGGACCAGAAAATGGTTCAGTCCTAGAAAATAAGTGTGCCCTGTAAGGGTGGTTCTAATAAGACTACCCAAATGAAAACTCTTTCAGGAATACTTCTGTTAACAGATGAATTTCTACTATGAATATTAAATTGTTCCCATTTACCCACTGGAGAAAAAAAAAAAAGAGTTTTTTAAAAAAAGCTGTGGGATTCTTGGTGGAGAAACTAGTATCTAGGCTGATGTAAAATCATCTTCTATCCCCTTTTAAGTGCATGGGCAAATATATGGATAAAGGTATAAACAACTTTGTAACAGAAAAAATAAAGTTATTTCTGTTCCTGGTTATCCTGATGACTGCAAAGGGATTTTCATCCTACATACTTGCTAACAGCAGGGATTTTATAACTGTTGATTAACAAATCAAACAAGATTGGCAAAAAAAAAAAAAAAAAGGAACCCCTTCTTCAGTTTCCTTTTACCTGCCTTAATTGTTATTTGAACTGTGCTGGCAGGTAAGAGTTACATTGTTAGGGTTATAAAGAGGCCAAGAGGATTCATGTGATGTGGCCCGTTAAGGTGTTTCTATTAAAATTAACTGAACATAATTCTTCCCTACCAAAAAGGTATATATTACATGCTAGTTGTGCAGTACAGGAGAACTCAGAATGTCCTTCAGTATGAGGGTGATGTAAAGAGTTCACATTAGAAGAATTTATCACCATCTTAAAGATATTGCTAAATTTACATATGTAAATTGTATGCACCTGCTCTTATGGGGACTAATGTTTATGTGAGATAGCTGGACACGCTGCCAATTCTGCTGTGAGTATATGAACATCTTCACTTTCTTAGAACAATCAGATTAAAAGACATTCAAAGATTAAAAGCAACCTGAAATTATATATTCTTTATGTTAGTTGACAACGATCTTTTTTGTGAAGAAACTGACAGCACGAAAACAGGTCCTATTTTATATGACACAGTAGAAATACAATATGTGAGCAGGAGAAAAGTGAATGCTATTCTGAAAAAGACTTGTTCATGAAATTGATGTAGCACTGAAAGTAATAAAATGGGGAAAATGGTGCTCCAGGCTTACTAGAGAAGTATCAAATCTTAGCAAAATACAATGGGATATGTGTCATCTGTGCTGGATGCTATCTTCATAATGACTTTGCAATTAAAGCCTTGGGGAAAATTTCTTCCAACAGCAGCCACAGAGCTTTGAACAACATAGAAAGTTGGTTCTTTCCTGTGAAAAGGTGCTATGGCTCTTGGAGGGGACAGAGTAACAACAACCATGACTGAACCCCAGGGCTGGAATTCACATTTTACCCTAGCGATCTCCACAGGTCGCCTGTCCAAAGTCCAGTGAGACACACGGCTGAAATCTGAGGCCTCCACTGAAGATCACCAGCCTGTGTGTCAGCTGAATAAGTGAACCAAGTGAATGCTAAGACAACATGGAAGCCTTAGACTTCAATTGCTTAAAGCAAGAGCAATGCAATGACGGATTAATTTGCTGAAATTGAACAAAAATAAGCTTAGGAAAGGTGACTGTCTTCTCTTTAAAGCTCTTGTGCTTTAATGTAAGCATGAACTCCTGATGATTATCATAACTGGCAAGTGAAATATGCAAAAAGCTGAGATGAGCTTTCGATTATTTAAAAGCTAACAGAAAGTTTTTGATCTGCTGTAGAGGCTAGATGTAAACTCAGAATTGCTCTATCACCTCAAAGCAATTTTGAAATAAATATGCTACCTTGCACTAGCAGGTGAACAGCTATTTCCCAGAATTTATAAAACCATGGACTTCATAGCATATCCTAGATATAATTGTACTGGCAAAATGCCCAGTTAGAATAGCAGTGGAAAGTGGATACTTTTATGATGGCTTTAATTTTATTTTTTTTAAATCTGAAGTGCCCACTGTCCTGAAGCTTGAGGAAAAACATTGAATGGGAAAGGTTTGAAATGTCTACATGTATCAAGTAGTTCCTTTAACTACTCATTCTTGTCTTGTGTATCACAAGGTATCTTTTGAGGGGTCTTAATCAAGAGTGGTGTGAGTGTCTTGAAACTGTACTACAGTGATACGTTGTTCCTGACTTTGAGAAGGGAGAGGTCCTGCCTTCCATTGTAAATTGGTAAAGGACTGTTACTTGAAGTTAGGTGTGTTTTTTTGGTGGTTTGTGTGGGCTGGTTGGTTGGTTGTGTGCTTTTGGTTTGTGGTTTTTGTTGTGTTGTGTATTTTTTTAGCTAGTGGAGATAAAGGAACAGATTGGAATTCTTTACCGAGGAAGGTATGTATGAACACTATGCAAAAATAAAATCCTGTTTGGACCCCTGCCACCTTCTAGAATTGCTTCTGCTTGTGGTATTAATTGGAGAAATGTGCTAGAAATGTTAACAAGGATAACCAGTATGTTTTACGGAGCTACACCTA
The DNA here is from genome assembly GCF_015220075.1 of Falco rusticolus. Taxonomy (NCBI): domain Eukaryota; kingdom Metazoa; phylum Chordata; class Aves; order Falconiformes; family Falconidae; genus Falco; species Falco rusticolus. The sequence continues at coordinate 10,288,002 of NC_051201.1, read as the reverse complement.
CAGCTTTATAATATTCAGCCTGTGCATGTTGTCCTACTACAATTTGTTCTAAAGGCTGTGCTGAATATCGTATAGTGCAGGGACTTTCACTTTAGATCCTCTGATCTCCATTGTGCTGACAGCATATGATACAAGAAATATCATGCTGTTTGGATTATTAAAATAATTGATGTATTCATATTTACTGTGTCACTTGTTAATACTATCTTGTTAAGTCCTTCTGGGGATGAGATCACAGATTTCTCTAACTAGCAGCTGCTGCACAGTTTCCTAAAATACCAGATTTTAGGGTTGGGCCAAGGAAGGCAGGGTTGATGATAAAAACAGATGGCCTCATTGCTAACAATATACCTGAGCTTGCAAGCACTCAATGCTTGTGAAGGTGTGGGCAACCTTGTTGATTCAGAAAGTGCTAAGACTCTTCAGTGAGCTTTTTGGTTCTGAAAGTCCCTGCTCCTGTTCATCTCATATGCTACTTGGAAATAAACCCTGTCTGTGAAGAGAGATTGGAAATAGCCCAATAATGTGTATGTTTATTCTTCATGTTGCCCTTTCTCAGTGTTTGATTACCCAAAAGATCTGCAAGAGAAACATATCCATATGAACCTTAGAAAATGACTGTGACCGAGATAGAAAGTAATAAACAATGTATAATGCATTAATTTACAATATTTGTCAAGATGATTATGGCTGTATGAATTATGGTCCTATTTCCTCTGATGAATTTAGCACAAGATTTCTTTTTTTTCACTTTCACATTGACTATGAGGTAGATATCACTGATGAAGCATGGGTACTCTGTAATTTCTTTTGAACGACTACTACTACTACCCTATCCAAACAAGTCTTCACCACTAGTTCCTGAGTCTTTATAGGAGGAATCAATACTATGTCCAGTCAAATTATCTTGTGCACTGGCTCAGTTATCTGCTCATCTCTCAATTATTCCCAAACATGAAATTACAAAAAAGCAGACACTTCACTGAGGTAGGATTCCAAATGAGCAGGGTGTCAGTAAGATGTGCTGGGGGAACGCTGTCTTTTTTGTGTTAGCTCCTTGTTAGGATAAAAAAGTGTCCTGCACAGTGGGGAGGATGTGGTGCTTGCTGGACTTTGCAGTGCAATGGACAGCTACGTGACTGGAAATCCACCATGTATATACCTAATGTAGTTTTTTCTGTCCAGGTAGAGAAGATCTGTCTCAGGAACTTGGCATCCAAAGTCTTAATGCTTGCTCTCTTTACAAAGGGAAGGCATGGTGTTAGTGGTAAAGAGTAGCACGTTACCAAACACCGAACCATTAGGATATTAGTATCTCTCATGAGACAAGTGAATTTCTCAAGGACCAAACAGTAAAGTAAGTGTGTGCAATTTTAGCACATTGAGACACACGGACCCTTTTTACTGGCTTGTTCAGTCATGAAATCCCATGCTGTCCTCTGTTAGTATGAGTATGATCCAATCTGGTCAGAAGAAGACTTTATTGTGTGCCGACTGAAAGGGCTGGCACTGCTCAAACTGCATTGTCTTCTGAGGACAGATCGTTACACTGAAGCTGTGAATTGACACACCAATGCATTTGCGTAGAGCGCTGCTTTAACTCAATGCGTTTCACAAGTCAACAACCAAAGGGCAATACCTTAACTCTGCTCTCCCTCGAATTGCCTTGTGATTTTAATCCAACCCAACTGACACTTTCTGTGGCATATGATCTCTGTGTTATGCTCTGTGTTAAGTCACGTTCTAAATCTGCATGTTTTTCCTGCACTTTCTATGACCTGTGGAAGAGGGATGAATTACCAGCACACTGTTTTCTTAAGCTGAGCTGAGCAATTCCTTCTAATGAATATTACATGGGTTATACGAAGATAGAAAATAGGAGAAAAGATACTTGCTATAGCAACATGGTGGGGGTTTTTCTTCCCCCCCCCCCCCCCCCCCCCCCCCCCCCATGCTTTGATCTCTTCTGTAGTGGGGCTTATTGTGTTATTTATTCTTCACAGTGAAAGTATGATGCTTATGCCTGTTAGAATTTTTCGTATTTTGCTTTATATTTCTTAAAAAGTAGGAAATGTAAGGAATGTTCCTCTACTGTCTTTGTGTATTTTGTTTTTTATCCTGATGTTTCCTTTCTCCAGACAAGAAAAATTAAAATGTTGTGTTATATCTCTTTCATGCAATTTTATCATCAAGTAAACTTACTGTCTTTCTTGTTAACTCATGTTCCACAGACTATTTCTAGAATAGGGTTTCTATGGTACTTTGTGAAGACCATGCTGACTAGTATCTCCAGGGTAGTACTCAGTGCAAGAAACTGTTTGGAGCTCAACAAAAGCTTGTGGACTTACCTCGCTGTATCTTATTGACATAATGAACATGTCTTGTATTTTCATCGACTGACTGACCTCTGTTTCTGTACCAATTATGTACTTCTACATTTCTGCTGTACTATATCATATACTACATTCCTCGTATTGAGAATCAGGATTTCTGCAGCAAAGTATGTGTTAAGAAGAGCTAGCTGACAAGCACAAGGTTATAGATTTTATTCTCTTGGTATTAAACAAGTTTCAAGAAAAAGAAATGCATCTCTGCACTGCTGATGCTGAGCCAACAGTTTCAGTCTGAGAGGAGGAGAGAGAACAATGATATTTGTAATTCCCTGCTAAATGCAATTAAGTTCTAAGTCTCTTCTGGAGATTGCTTTCCTGAGTCAGTGGAGTTCATTTACATTTTGGTGACATCTACAAGAATTTTGCCAACACAGCTTATTACTGCAATCACCGTGTCAGTTCTGACATTTCTCTTTCCTGGGAGAATCCCCAGAATGGCTTGTTTTTGTTCTTAGTAGCAGACTGGTGGCTTCACTAGCAAAGGCACACAGGAAGCAACGCCAGCATTAATCATTCCGGACCCTCATCTGGTAGAGCACCATTCCTCGAGTTAAGTCACCACAACTTTTTACAGCCATGGTGTGAAGCACACTGTGTGAATAAAAACCTTCCCCACAACAATTTTGTTCTGGAAGTAGAATCAACACCCTGACCTTGCGCAGGTCCCTAGGCCTTGTTTCTAGAGCAGAAACACAAACAACTAAGTTGATGCAGCTCTGGAGAGCCATGCTGCAGTAGCAGGGCTCACCTACAAGCACCAAGCAGATCCATAATCCCAGACAGGTACATAATTCAACTTCAAATTATTCTAGCACTCCTGGGGCCAGACAACTGAATCCATGGAAAATAAAGGCTAACCCTGTAATTGCACTGAAATTGTTATAATAGGATGCTTAATTCCCAGCAAAGAATCTTTTTTTCCCATGTTAACTGTTAGAGCAAGTGCAGTGTTACAAAGATGGTGAAGGACTTGCGAGTGCTTTAGGCCAGAGGCATCATCTGAGTTAGACTGAACTCTTCAGTCTTCCTTTCACATATCACTTTGTGTGCTTCTCTGGCTCTCCTATGCAGAAGGACTGACGAGATTGCAGGGTTTCATTCATTTATAAACATCATTTACCAGGTCTGTGAATTACTGTTGTTTATGAGAGTTTCCAATGATGCTTAGTAAGATGGATCAGGAGAATATTTTTTTTTCTACCATTACTTTTTTTTTTTCCTAACCTACCTATGTATTTATATATAACATACATTTATTTGCTAATTTTCTCTCTGGAACAAAGTCTGGCAGCTATAAACACTTCTTGCAATGTGATGATATGAACAAGCTTCTTCTGTTAGCCACTCAGATGAAACCAACCAAATTATTTCAGTCGTGACTTAAGGCATATTTGAATTTAGGATTTCAAGGAGGCTTTATGCCCCCTGGCCCTACTGCCTGTTTTCTATTTACTCTGTGTTTTTCATCTTCTCAATTTTACTGCATATAATGTTCCCCTCTAACTCATGTTTCTTAAAGCTAGTGTGCCAAAAAGCTGAATTCTGCTATTTATTAATAAAGAAAATGTGGAAAAAGAAGTTAGGCCTCAATTCAGGAAAGCGCTTATGTTCATAGTTTATGCACTGTAAATGCATTCTTGATTTTATTCATGCAAAATTTTCCAATTTAGGGAACACTGAGATGCACATTCAAAAACTTTCACTGTTTTGCCTATTTACATTGTGGGAACAGTATTTGCCTAGCTGAAGGGTTCTTTTCCTTGTCTTGTCATTTTGAAAGTTTGTATGTAGAAGTGTTATAATAAAAATTACTGAAATGTTTTAAAATAGCTTTTTCTAAAATTCGTAGACTTTATATTATAGATGAAGGACAAGGCATATCAAGATAACTCCTAGAGTAGTTTCTTGTCTGTGTTTGTGGGTTTATAGAGCTGCCTTGATAGAAACTGCTCTTTTAAACCTGAGCTTCTCTTCCTGAAAAAAATGCAACCGCACATAGAAATATTTTAATATATTTCAAAATACCACAATAATACTGATAATTTCTCACTATGAAACTGAACTAGTAATTCTTTATATCCTATCAAATAACTTAGTATTATTATCTCTACCTTGAAAATAGATGTATTTAGCAGAATTGAATATTTTCTAAGTTCATGGGGCAAGAGAGGTCATCCTCAGAATAACTGTCCCATTTCAGGAAGACCTGACACTGGCGTCTTTGCTCAATAGTACCTGATCATACTCCTTTCTTAAGGCTACTGATTTCCATTAGCCATTGCTAATTCCTCTAGCTAGGAGACAAAAGGTGCCAGAGCTGTGCAGGCTTGTCTTCTATGTTTATTGTATGCCAGATTTCTATGCTTTGTTGTTATTTTCTAAACTCTCTATTCTTTTTTGCTGCATGCTTATAAAAAGATAAGTTGTTAAATTAAAGATGTATTATACAGATAAAAGTTCTGCTCTAATTAACATTTACTTGAGGGCTATTTCAATTACGTCCATTGTTCATTTCTGCTTACAGAAGTTGGTAGAATGTGAGTAGGATTTTTATACCGGGCAAGATTAACAAATACTGACCCTCAGCAGGCAATACAATATGCATTAAATAAAATTTAATGTCAGCAAATAAGAGAAAAATATGCTAAATAAACACAACAACACTGTAAGAAGCAGTCTTTCAAATTAATCCTTAGAAAGGATGAATAAAAGTTGTAAGAGAAGAGGATATTGTTGTCATTAGTTTTGGTAACCCAGACTAAGGTAGCACGTTAAATTTATAAACAAGTCCAGCAAAAGCATTTTTGTATGCAGAAGGCTGCATATTGTTGTAATAGGGAAAGAGTAGATAGTAATTTCTGCAACAATCTAAATTTTCATAATAAAACAGAAAGAGATTTCAGTTCTTTGGAGCATTCATGAAATGAAACTGGAGGCCAAAGCATCATCTTTTAAGTAAACAAAGAAAGAAGAAATAAGAGTAACAAGTAGCATTGAATTCAGAACTTAATTGCATGACAAAGATTGTTTAAATTATCATTACAATGAACAATTTGATGTCTTAAGAAGCCTGAATTAGTCAGCAAGATTGTAAGAACTGATTTACTAATGTGCCCCTGAATAAGATACAGACAGGTGGTTTTTTTTCCTTCCCCCCTCTCTTTATCTATTTTTGGGATGCTGAAGTGTTGTTCCTAATAGAGAAGCTATTATATAATATAAATATGATATAATATATATAATATATTATATAATATGTAATATATATAATATATAACATAAATATAATATAAAGATATTCCTGAATATAAGGAATATAATTCTGTTGCTTCATAAGAGTGCTAGGATTCCTATATTACTGCAATATTCAAAGCTGACAAATGTAGTTATGCACATTTGCTAGGAGAAGTAGTGAAGTTAACGGAAGATGAAATGATTTTTTGGGAAGAAATTGACAGATACAGGACAGACTGGGTCTCTTGATTTCGGAGTTCTTTCCTGTAAAGACAGTGCCTCCAACATGCCTTCCATTTGTGTTTCCTTCAGATCACTAAAACTAGGTTTCATATCTATTTCAGTGGTACATAACAGTATCGCACAGATTAAGGGCAACTATTCACCCACTTTTGGAATTTCACTTTGGAGCTTATTTTACGAATCACTACTTTCTAGGTCTACCATTTGGGCAGTTAGAAAAGACTGGATGCATCTACAGGGCAGGCTGAACCTCTATCAAGTCACCTTCCTGAGTACCTGTCTGTCTCCACTGGAAAGCTAGAGTATGTAAACCTGTACTGAGAGGTTCTTTATACCTTCTCTGAAACTGTTTGCAAGGACTAGGAGAAGCCTGAATACAAATTTGCAAGGAGATTGTGAAATGACAAATTCCTTTTCTTCAGTTAGAATAACTTTAAAAGGACATTTTATGGAATTGGAACCAATGGAAACAAAAGAATGCATTCATTAGGTTAAAATAGAGTGACTGTTGTCACTCTATTATCTCAAGCGATGTTATGTTAATCTAATAGTTGTTTAAATAGCAGTACCATGCCTCCCTTGAAATCTGCTTTTCTGACAAGAACTGTCCCCAATCAAAGTCTGGAGAGTATTCAAACATACTTCCTTCAACTGTCTCGTGACAAAATTATGTTAACCATCCTGGCTGACTCTAGGCAGGATTATCTAGATACAGCTTTCCATAGGCAGGACTACTTACATGATTTTATATAAAGCTGCATAGAGAGTGATGGAGATTATTAATCCAAATGGCCTGTGGTACTTAATAGAAAAGCAATGTGTGGGGTTATCTGTGTAGGTGCAGCTTTTAGAACAAACATAAACCTGGCTCCTTTTAAAATGAGCCTTACGTAAAGTCTTTATGACAGAGTTACTTTAAGTTTTTATGTAGTGTTTAATTACTTCAATAATAAAAAAAGAAGTATCAAGTGACATAAAAGACAATTTCTTTGGTACAAAAGACTCCAGTCATGTAACTTTTGGAAATGGGAACAATGATTGCACAGGTTATGACTATGTTTGGCTTCAGTGGGGCAGATTTTTTGGCTCCCATGAAAATGTATGTTTAAATCTGAAGCAGGATTTTAGCCTTTAATACTACTTTCTCATAGTTTCAGGAAAGTCTCTAGATACAGCCTTAAAAAAAACCCTAAGCACATAGGTAATTTGAGATACTAAAAGACAGCTAAATTCTTTGCGTGCATGGAAGCTTCTATGCTAAATGGTTGGCTAGAGGAGTGGAAAAAGTAGGTGAAGGCAAGAACATCTTAAGTGCTACAGGTCAACACTATTTTGCTAGGTGTATTTTCTGAGAAATGTATGGTTAACCCTTGAGCAAAGATTATAGATTTGATTTCCTTTTACAGCAAGGGAAATACTAGCTTGTTTTCTCAACTGGAACAAATCCCTGCATTGCTTGTCAGGGCAGTTTTCCTTGAGTACGTGTAGTACAATGCCTTTGTTAAGACTTAGCGGTGGTTCTACTTCTGATTCAAGAGGATTTAACAGTGAAAAATCACTGCCAGTCAAGTTAAGAAAAGGGAGCCCAAGGAAGGGGAAGAAAGAGAGAAGAAGAAAGATACAAGAATGCATGTTTTCATGTGGTGATTCTGGTTGATTGATACAGGAAGGAATAGGCAAATATATTCATTCTTCAAATACACGTTAAATAGTTCATATTCTTTCCCATTAGGCCGAATTTCATGGTAGGTGCACATTAAAAGACATACTTTTATGCCAGTGTTTTGTTTCTTAGATGCTAAAATTAAGCTCTCAGAGTAAGCTAAGGTAGTAACTATTTTGTCTCTGAAAGCCAAGATAACTGTGGAGGGTAAAAAATAACTTAATTGTGGGGACTTATAACTCTGTAATATGAAATTAATGCCTAGTTTATTTTTTCTTTCTGAGTTAAAGCATCTCTTTTACAGAGCTTTGTGTATGTGTATGCACACATCATCTGTTGGTAAGCATATACGGTTGGTTGTGTAAGAATCATCTCTATGAATGCACACACGTAGCTTGTCGATTACTGTGATGCCATAAATGACATTTTAGGAATATTGGAGCTATGGCTCAACACACTGACTGGTACTGATATTCTTTACTTATGTTACTATAACGCCTAGAAACCATGGTTAGGAAACTGGATGTGCAAGGTGCTACAGAACAACAAAGATTCCTTCCTCTCAAAATAACTTATCCCACATTTTTCTGGTTTGCTCCACCACTTGTTGAGGCTTTTCCTGCCACAACTAGACCATGGTTAGTGGTGACAGCATGGGTGTTTTCCATCTTGTAGCAGGATGCTCAACATATGATGGACATCTCTCCTGGAATATAGCATCACTCACCACTGTTACTCTCAGTAGGTACTGTGGATGTTGATTCTGAGGACCCAAGATTCTCCTGATTCCCTCCCCTCCCCTTCTCTCCCCTTCCCTTCCCTTAAAAATTCACTACTGTGGCTAGCTGCAAAGCTTTTCCTGTCTGAAAGGATGCTTAAAATTCTATAGCCCATCTTTCCTCTATAACTACTATTCTGTGTGTAACCCCTCTGGAATCTTTCTCACCATCTCAAATAGGAAAAGTGGAATGTCTCTGCCATTTGGTCGTAACTGGACAAATAATAACGTCAACAGTTCCAGTGTGACTGGACTGTCCACAACAGTGCTGGATATCCTTAAAATACCATGGCCTCATTTGTGTCTTACAGCGGTAAGCCACAAGAGATTTCAGGGAGCTACATGGCAGTAAAACTGCTGTAATACAGTTGAGAAAGAACTGTCAGTTTTGCTTTTCCCCCTTTCCTAGGTATTTATTTCTGAACTCCTTTCTTAGCATCTCTTTTTCCTTTGCCCTTCCCATTTCTGAGATCCTGCTTACCTGCATAGTTGATACAAAGCAATCTCACTCTAAATGACTACTGAGACCACATGGTAGTGGTTACTGGTAGAAGGAGCCCCCATTACAGACGCTACTGTATCTGATTTTAGACATACTAGAACAAAAGGTTCTCACTTTATTCCCTCCCAACGCCTAAGTACGTGAATCCAGACTATTAGGTCAGGCCATAATGACACAGTGGGCAGGAGGTGATTTGAAAGTCATTTCCCTTTCACTCTGTCATTAGTCTGCTTCTGCGGTTGATGTAATGCCAGTGTTTAAGAAGTAGATCTTGCACATTTTCCTTAGCTAATGACACATCCAAAATCCCCAGCAGTGAATGTACATGCACAGTGAGCACATATAACAGACTGAGGAATTTGGCCATTTATTTCTCTGTGTAAAGAAAAAAGGCTTTCTCAGACCGAAAAAGAAAACTGTTGGACAAATAAACTTCTAATGGGTATACTATGGAAAAGCTTTTTGTTTTTAAACCTGCACAAAGCACAACCTTCCATGCTTTTGGATTCTGTAATCTGAAGTTGCGTGTTTGTTTAAAGGCCTGAATATTCACGTCAGAGCTAAGAGTTTAAACCTAAGTACCACCATGCTTCTGTGATGCATTTTTAAGGGCTCTAGTGTTGATAGGAACGATTGACAACTTTTCAGATTGATGGGATAATTTCCTTGGGGCAATAGGAAAGACATCCCTTCCTTTTACTTTGGTGGCTGTATTTTATCCCAGTTCTTCTAGGTGACTGTTCTATTATACGAGTTGATAGCTGAGACTGAATTGCTGTTTTATTCCAGCTTTGCCAAATAAAATTGCATGTGATCAGCTTCCCTGGGAATCCCTGTATAGCTGTAGTCCTATTCTGCAGTTTCAAAAGCTGATGACAGACTTGCCTGTGAGTAGAAACAACTAAGTACCTAAGTCCTGACTGTAGGTGTTTACTGGGGAGTGAACTGTACTGGTTTTCAGAAGATCCTGAAAAGGTTCTCTTTTTCTAGTTTGATGCGTGTTGATGTATGGTTGAAAGTAATAGTATTGTACAGGTTTTTCAAGATGGTTCCAAAAGATATGTGTTTTCTTTATAGTTTATGTGTTGTGTATTCACTAATTGTCATATAGAAACAGTACTATTACTGCTGTTTCAGCTTTACTAAAAGGTATGTTGGGTTTTTAGAAGGCCAGAGGTGGGGGAAGGAAGCGGAACAAAATTAAAATAAAAAGAGTAAAACGAAGTAACACAGTAAAGCATGTTATCAATATTGAAATTCTTTTTGGACTTTGATAAATATTCCATATAATGAATTTAAGAAATAGAACTCTGCGCACTATGTGACAGTATCACCAGCCGCTTGGTGATGTAATGAATTGATCGTATCACAAAAGCGCTTTGCTAATTACATGGAAAACAGTCTTGTGAGCAGGGTTCAGAGGGTTAATCTGCTTGTTGTTGAGTGCAGTGGTATATGCTTGTATGTTCAGTCCTTCCATGAGAAGCAAGGATTGTGATCTGAACGGCACTTATGGACACTTTGCTCTCTCTATAGTATAATGGGGACCTCCTACTCGGGAATTTTAGGCTCAGGAAGTAATCTCGGGCTTACTTTCTCAGGGTCAAGCTTCAACAAGCTATGCTTCAATCAGAACAGATGCTTGTGAAGATACTACCCTCTTCTCTGTGACAGTTTTTCTCCTTTTGCCAAGGGTTATTCTCCCTCTAATTCTTGAGGCTCACAGACAATTTCCTAACCAGCTGCTGACAAAATCTGAGGAGCTGATCCAACCCCCCTATTTAAATATAAACCTATCCTTCCTAGCTGGTGTTGTCACCAGATTAGGGAGTACTCATTTTAAGTGCTCCATCAACTGGTTTATGAGGATGATTCCTAGTAGATGGAGGTGAGCAACTGTGATGGCACAGTCTTTAACTGACAGAGCTTGACTTGCAGGCAAGAGCTGATCTACAGCTCCCAGGATACACAAAAATGCTAGATGAAGAACTGTACACCGTGGAAGATCCTCTCAAATCTTAATAACATTTAATGCTGCGTGCTTAAGCTTTTCACTGCCCTCTGCATAATTTCAGGCTGTAAGCATAAAATCATTGATGATAAAAACACTACTCCAACAACTTACTTTAAGCAATAGAAAGGGATTTAAATTCCAGCATGTCACGATTTTCAGTTTCCATAGCTAAGAATAACTTTGACAAGGGCTGTTTTCACAGACAGCTCAAAAGGTGGAATATAACTTTATTTTCTTATTTTTTATGCTGAAATTACTAATTTGTAACATGATGAAAATGGAAATTTTAACCTGTCTGTATACTAGTTTTGCATTATGATTTATCATGACAATTCCAAACTTCCACCCCAATGGAAAACAATTTCAAAACATCTGCTTAGCATTCACTGAGGCATTTTTAGTCTAGGAGTACCATATTGCACGGCAGAAATTTGGACTATAGCTTTTGTTTGGGTTAAAAAAAAAAGCCCAGTCAACAGCTCCTTTCCCATTTCATCACAACTACAAGTAGTAGCAGGCTCTATTGCATGCTAGTAATATGCATTCATAAATACACAGAGTAGCGATGACGCTGGTGACTACCAGCATTTTGACTCAGAAAATATTTTGTCAGTTTTTGTCCTTGAAGAAACAGAAATTTAGCAGAAGGTCAAAATTTTCACTGGGAATTTGTGTGCATGAGTGTGGGGGAATGCAGATGTGGCCTCTAAACATATGTGGGGAGATGATGGCCATACATTTTTTATTAGCGACAGTTTGATAGCTGTAGTGCTGTAGTACACTGCACTTACCTGTTGTTAAAAAAACAAGTTTAAGTGACTTAATGCCACTTACCAAAAGGTTTTCAGGTTGTTGAAATAATAATGTGAAAGTAAATTTGTACTATTTATATATATATATAAAATAAAAAGTGACAGTCCCTATGTCTCTTGAAAACATCAAAAGAAGAAAACAACATTCTCATTTGATAGATCTATTTGCATTTTTAATCAGCTTCCTTAAACAGCATGACAAATTGTCCAAGGACACACAAGGTAATCATTGGATAGGTTGTATGATTGAGATAAGCTTTAAAGATGTTTCTTACTAGTGCTTTAATAAAAGAGCATGCAATAAGCGAACTACACTTCCTTCTCGGTACCTGTTCTTTTTATTATGTGTGGGTTTCATATGAAATAGATGAATTTTTCTTGGCCAAAATAAAATTAAAATACTGAATGGAAACGCATAAACTGTAAAGTTAAAAGTAACACATTTAAGATGAGAAAGAATAATGGTAACTAATATCTAAAAGCCTGATATTTTGATTCATGCTTTATGGCTCAAGGGTGTAGTGCTTTAAATGACTATTGCCTTCAGTGGGCACCACAGGTTCTTGGATCCTTCCAAGAAATTCTAAAATGTATTAGGATGAAACAGACTGAATGAATGAAACTGTTTTCTAACCTATGGGCTAAATGTTTAGATGTTAGTATCACAAAAGCAGAAAGTTAGAAATAAGAACAAGAAGTAACTCATGTGGAGTGCCTCTATTGTGCACATATATAGAAAGAAAAAGAATAAAGATGATACATATCTATTTTTATAAATACACACAGCCTGATATATATATTATACGTTACCTATAGATTAGTCAGAAAAGGATTATTTTTTTATATACAAGTACTTTTTTCATGTGCTTATTTAGCTGCATGTTCAGATGTGACTTCCTGATGTGAATGCTAACTGCCTATGGAAATCTGTCAGCTTTTGAACTCCATCTAGCTCTGTCACTGCCTTGTGCTTTATTACTAGGTAGCAGTGCTATTCTGGACAGTATGAGACTGAAGGAAATGGTACACCTGATCTAATTGCATAGTCATTCTGTGTAGATTTTCTGTTGGTACTGATCTTCTAACAGGTCTTGCTGCTGTTCAGCAAAACCAGCACATGATAAAGGTGCTTCGGCACTCGTCTGAAACATTTCTCTGTCTGTGAAGTATATATAAAGTGACAGGTGTTAGTGTCTTGCTGGATGACACTCTGCTCTCAGCTTCATCTGTGAAGAACAAATCAGTCTTTCCAAGGAAAAATAATGAATTTTTCCTTTAGGCAATTTCTGATTTGTGTGTGCTTCTGTAACTACTGCAAATGATATGTTGGGTTTGTGTTTTTGAGCTCTTAACTACTGTAACATGTTCAAAGCAAATCTGTGACTATTTGACTCTATTTTACTCAGTTGTCATTGTATTTTTTTCTTATTAGCACTGAATGACAGCTTTGCATTTAGAAAAAATACATATTTACATATATTAAAAAGAGCTTGTTGCCACTCACTACTTAGTTTATGCACTTTATAGAAGGGCAGAAAATAACATATACTTCTGTGCAATGTAAGCTGGCGAAAGGTTTTCATGTGGTACAGGCAAGATGCAAGACCATCAAAACTGATGTGTTTCCATTAAATCTTCCACAACCACACTTAATATGTTTTCTCAGCGAAAAAAGCAAACCACATGCCTAGTTCTAATATCTGCTGATTAGATTAGGAATTAAGAGCATAAGAACCTGAGGTCTTGCCTAAATTCAGGTTTTGTATGTCCTCCCATGCATGTTAACTGTAGCCCTTCTGAATTCTCCATTATAAACTCATAAGCTTTCATGCTCCATGGATCTGACCTGAATCCTGCTCTACTTAATGGACTATGATCAATTCTGTAGAGTGCTTGTGTTGCATGAGTGCTGGAACTCCACTGTAAAGCAGGTAGCGGGTTGTGACAAGCACGGATCTGGAGACTAAATGGTGTTGACACCTGCTCTCTACACTGTGCATGTTTCAGAGGGTTTTACTTTGGATTAGCTCTATCTTGCCTCCATGAAATTAGAGGATGGAGCATACTAGGCTCACTCCTAAAACTCATTTGTTTACTTTCATCTGAAGTGTATTGCCAGTAGCTCTCAATCTGTCTCTCTGTTCTAACTTCTGGTCTTTTTGCAGAATTGCTACTATGTTCTCCTGTGTACAATGATGTGTTGACTAAAACGGCCAAGTCTGCAAATATTTCTGGCAAGTAATTAGCGACAGCAGTATGTGATACCTTCTATTTGTATCATGTAGAATAGAGGTCTGAAAGTAATTTATCCTCTTAGATGTTGCTAGTTACAAAACGGGTATGTTACAAGGAAGGTTCCAAGAGTTAAAACTGTTGCTCGTTACGTTTACTTGTGCATTTCAAGCTAAAAGTAGGAACAGAAAAAGCTGAGATGGCTACATCACCAAGTTTGCTGAGATTACAGCACACTTTTCATCAGAGCTCCTCCAACTCACCTTTCAACTTATTTGCAACAAATCTGGTTCTAAACCCAAATGGCTAAAACTCTCTGCACTGTTTACAAAAGTTGCCCTAAGTCTCTTTTAAACACACTAGGTATCTCTGACATGACAGTAAATCTTACCTCTCCCCTGCCCAAATATTGTTGCAATTGGCTGGAAGTTTGTTTGTGTATTCACATTAACATTTGCAAATGGAGTGGGCCTGGCCAGCAGTGCTGCTCCACAGAGCTGCCAGTGTCTAGTTGTTTCCACCAATGGTGACTGCCTTTGAGGCTTTTTTTTCCTTTTCTTTTCTTTCTTCTTGCACCTCAACTGGCTATCCAGAGCAGCAGTCTTCACAATACATTAGATTAATGCATTTTGAACTCGACCAAATCTTCCATTCCCACTACTGCTAGTATTTGTCTACCATTCTACTTGAAATCAGCATGCACTATAAATGATTTAGACATATGAATAAATAAACCTCTAAATATCCATATCCTTGCAACAGCAAAGCCAGATCAAATCTAATGTTTAGAACTGTATATTGCTACCAATTTGGTGAGCAAATGCGTTCACATTAGTAGGATGTTGTGTCATGACTTAGGAAAGTGAAGGGTAACTCACTTGAGCATGTTAATTTGATGGACATGTAGTCTCTGCCACAGTCCTTCTTATAGTGACAGCGCAGCCAGTTTAAGAGACAGAGTCCGTCACCACACTGTAGTTCTTCTTTCTTACAAGGCAGAATGTGCTGTTCATCTGAAAGGAGGAGAAACAACAGATAAATTTGTGTAACAAGCAACTCCATCCTAAGCAACAAAGCCACAGTCTCCTGAAAGTCAATCTTTCTGCTTTTGAAAGCCCTGTGTGGATCATAACACTCTTTCCTCTTTGTCAGGTGTGAAAAGGGTCTCAGACTCAGACAAATATTTCCTATACTGCTGTTGCTGATCATTTAAATAGTGTTTGAGACAGATGAGGTCTAGGTGAAGCATACCAAAGAAATTACAAGGGTACCATGTCTCTGAGGCACCTAGCCTACTGACTTACATGCTTTAACATCCAAACCCAAATAATCCACCTTTGCCCCAGCTTAACACACAAAGTGGATAAATGAGGGGGAAAAAAGAGATCTGCTATCTTGCATAAACCTGAAGGACTGGATTAAGGGCTTCTTAGCTGTAAGTATAACTCACAATCCCTTTTCAGTTTGACAATTAAGGGTAGGAACTCAGTCTGATAGAGCGGGGAAGGATTTTTTGAATCGTCTTAGTAAAGCCTTGGGTAAATTTATGGAGACATGAACTTAGATTGGGTTTGCAGAGACATTAAATCCTATACAGTAGGGTCTGCAGCTCTGCATGAAGCCAAATCTTTGACTAGCTCCTCAGTTGAAAGATTGAAGATGCTTCCCAGGCCTACTGTTGATTCTTGGGGGCTGAGTAAAAAACTGAATCACACATCTCTGCCTAGAAAGAAGGAAAAGGAGTAATTTTTATCTTGCCTTTTGATAGTGTACTGTGGTTTCTTTTATCTTTATGCATACACACATGCATGAACAGGAATTTCCAACTCTCAAAGGAGAGATGATACCAGTCTAAGCCCTGTAACAAGAAAAGTAGGGTTTCAGGCCGTGCTTCTGTGCAAAACATATTTGCACAAGAAATGAGAGTGCTGGTTGGGAGTGTCATCACTTCTTAAATCTGAACAGGATCACCCTTCCTAGTGCAGCAGTGATGCGGGTACGCCTGGGGAGAGCATGGTCACTGCAAATGCAATGCCAGCAAGCAACAGGTGTTTAGCTTTCACTGGCTACTCAAAACAGCTGTTTTGTTTGATGTCCATAAGCATTCAAACAGCAGCTGCATAATACAAAATTTTAAAAGGAGTTGGGGAATCTTTATGCAAGGAAGATTATATCTTGACTTTTTTTTTTGGACACATTAACTGCACAATACAAAATATCCCACGGAATGCCAATTAGCAACCATACCATCTAAAACACACAGCAAATAATTGAAAAAGAACTTGTTATATAAATGTATTTCAGTTTGTTAGGTTAAAAATCTTTTAACATACTGTAAGGAACAAACAAATTCATGGGGATCAGGAAGTCAGAAAGCTACCTAGGAAAAGAGGGGAAAAAACCTCCTACATTATTCAAAGATGGGATTATTTTATAAATTTTTTTTCCACATTTCATCAGTAGTGCTATTGAAACTGGTCTTGTTTTGATGGTAGATAAAAGGAAACCCTATTCTGCCAAGTGCATCTGAGTGTGCAAATGGATACACTGACATAATTTGGTTGCATGGTTTTGTAGGGCCTTCCAATAATGAGAAAGAGAAAGAAGTAAAACAGACAAAAAGTAGTTCATTAGTAACAAAATAAAAAGATTTAAAGTTTGGCAAGGAAGACCTTTGTGCAGAAAGACTCTGGAATTCAGCTTTAAATTTCATTAGAGTGTTAGAGCTGTTACTCTAGAGTGTTCAGGTTACTTTATGTGAACAATCTAAAACATTACAAATACAGGCAAATAGAAGTTCAAGCCCAACTTGAAAAATACTAGGCCTTGAAAGGCTAGTGTGGTGTGCAAATTGGTACCCAACAGAAGACAGGCAGTTCTGCTACATCACATTTTTGTTTGCTCTCCAGTTGTCCTGGTTTCAGCTGGTATTTTTAATTTGAAACCATTTTGTTGTCCTTCGTAGCTATGAAATCGTGCAGTTTGGAGTAATTGTTCATGGTTTCCAATTCTGCACATAGCTGCTCCAGTAGAAGATGTCAGTACCCCCAAATGCATTAATAAATACCACCAGCACTGACAACATTCTGTTAAAGTAAATCTTATGATTGTACGCTTGTACCTGTCAGCTCTGCAGTCTAGAAGCCAATAATCAGATCATGTCAATTTATACTTTCAGAACAACTTGCAGTACATTTCCCAAATGACTACTGTATTTCTGGTAGGCATCTCAGACAATTTTGGGGTAAAATGGCATAGAATTCCCAGTGCTTAAAGTTGTGGGGATTCTGGTCCGATGACTTTTTGTTGTTGTTGTTGTTTGTTAGTTTTGGTTTGGTGGTGGGGGTTTTTTTGAGTTAAAATATTACAGAAGAAGCAGTTAAGCAATAATTACTTTGTGGTACCAGATGTAGTCATTGTGTAAATGGGGAACAACTTTTGTTAACTTTAGACTGGTTACAGAGTCATTGCAAATATCAAAACATAATTGACTGGAAGAAAATTATGCAAAAGCAAAAAATAATATATTAGCAAATTTATTGGAATCAGTGGTCCTGGCATGCATCTCACTTACTTGTATCTTCCATAAAGTCTGTTTAGTTTGGAATGTAGTTTGAAGTTGCCCTAATTATTTTAAACATCTTTGGACTTGCTCCAGTCTACACCCTTTCTTTCTGTTCACTGTTCCTGTTTTTACTAGCTCAAACCAATTCCCTATCACTGGCTACGATTTCACTACTTTTTGGATAGAAGAAAGTTTTCTACAGTTCCTGCAAAATAAAATTCCTGTTTTACTTTTCACCGCTTTACTGGCTCTACTTCAAAGGTCACTTAAATGCCTCTTCTTTCTTGTCCAGAAAGTAATAATATGCTTTCTGTTTCTGCTAGTTGTTGTTGAACTACTAAGTCACTTTATTTTTATTTTATTTTTATGAAAATGCTAGAAAACCATTGCGATGTTTTATTATCTTTAGGGAGAACCATTAAGATTGCAAGCTGTAAGAAATTATATGGGCAGATCCAATTTTTTTTTTTGACTGAAAAGCAGTGGGGGACAATGATGGTTAAAAAAAAGGGGGTGTGCAAACCTATCCCATAAAGCTGTATTTCCTGGGAAATTTTCCCAGGTGTAGTGAAAGTAAATTGTCTTTTGTGAATCCTGATGATACAAATCTTTCATCTGTTCTCAAGGTGAGCTGCAAAATAACCAAGAAACCCACGAAGACTGAAAATATGTAAATGTTTTTTTGAGGAAGAAACTGAGGCACAGGCCTATAGTCATGCAGGAGGCAGAGACAGAAGTAGGCATCAGATTCAGTTTGGTACTGACTGAACAAATAACAATGTTTAAATTCTATGCAATGAAAATTCTTTTGAGACAGATAGTTTCATTTGTGACAAGATGCATTACTTTCCAAGATTATGTTTCTATCTCAATAGAGATTAGCACAAAGTGTTTTGTCTTTAAAGTGTGTTTTACCCTGAAGTAAAATTTATTTGAAAACAGTTTTTTTCTGCAGATGCCAGGGAGCTAATAAAGTCTGTTTCAGAGAAACACTTCCCAGTTCTAAGCCCACCTGTTCCCAACCCGAGTGTGCCATGCAATGGTATGTTGATTGTTTTCAAGGTTTGTATTCTAAATCAGCATGCCTTTGAATGGATTTATGAAGTGAAAATTAGTAATTTAAGAATATCAAAATGATCATATCAAATTTAGGTTAAGATGCAATATTATGAAAATGTGATGCATAAAATTAATCCACAAGTTGAAAATTAACCTGCACCATTAAACTACATGTGATAGTTTAGAGCTACTGTATATTATCCAAATTTGTATTTTCCTATGTTGGCAATATCACTTTTTTTTTTTTAATTCAAATGACCTTTGAGTTATATATATCTGTTAAAGTGGGTACGCACTTCTTGCATCAACCACTGAGTCTGATAATGCCCTGATATCATCCACCAGCAGGGACTACTCTCTGCAGCGTAACCCTTTGCACTTTGTCAAAAACTTATTCCTCGTTCTTGCTTGCAGCTTGGCTTTGAAACCTTTGTAGCCAGCTGTGGGAAGATAGTCATGGTGAAGGAGCCTCCAGTGACACAGGGATGATTTAGTAACTCTTTGAGCTTGGCAAAAGGATGAGAGAATAAGCAACACATGGCACATGCTAGTTTGATGCTTAATGCTGTGTTGTGCTTGTATGAGTTAGATGAGCATGACACAGAATACTGTGCAAAACACAATTTAAGGAAGACAGATTCTTATCTGTCTGGTGACCTCTTGTGCCCCTCAGTTCCTTAGTTGCGTTGACGGCAACTAAAGGAATTTACAGTAACCTTAAATCAGAGGACAGACAGAATATGTCATTTCTATACTATTAAGGTACCTTAATACTTTTATACCTTAATACTTAATACCTTTAGCCCTGCATTTTACCATGCTGTTCTTGGCTGTATTTGGGAATCATAGTTTTATGTTTGAAAATCTGGGAAAAATTTCTTATTTTCTACCTCTATAGATGCTCTAGCACTCCTGAAGTATGATCTTATGTCTCCAGCTTTGTGAAAATTTCCAATTTACAGCTTCCTTCATCAGTAGAAACTTTTTTTTTTTAATCAGAAGCAGAGATGTAGCTCTGAAAGCTCTGAACGTAGCTTTTATTCCTTCTCTTTTTTTTCTTTTCTTTATCTTTTAGACTACTATCAGGTTTCTAGACACCTTTCAGGTTGGCTAACAGGATCGAGTTGCGAAAGAACAGTTTCTACTCATGTTTCCATTTAGGATTGTGCTGTTCTAAAAGCAAAGTCTTTTCTAAAAGTGTCTGTATATACAAAATCTTTGTTGGGGTATTCTGGTTTTGTGCTCTCCTTGAACATTGGGACAGTTTCTGATTGGACTGATGCTAAGAAAGTACTATACAGCACACAGTCCAGCACACAAACAATAGCACGAATACATTTTAACTGTTTTTTCAATCTGTTATTGAATGTCCCATATTCTTTCTAAAGGAACATTTGATTCCATGAATGTGTTTAGTGTGAGGAGTGTGATTATTAGCATAGTTTAACATACTCTTCAAATGATGCATAAAAGTAATCCCAAATAGCCATTCTTTGTTGCTCCTCTTTGCAGCGTATGTGTGTTCTTTCTCTAGCACCAAGGCCAAAACAGAAATCGCTTTGGATTCACATTCCTCTCCTGATGTGTCTCTGAGGCAGCATTATAATTACAATACCAAATTACTAGATATTGTTTGGCTACTTGTCAACATGGTACCTGCAACAAAGCGGGAGTGTTAGTTTGTCATTCAGAGCTTTTATTGTCTGTTCAAGTCCGCAGGGTTTTTACATTTGTTTGCTGAACAGGGAATGAGGATCACACAGTAGGCTGCCTAATCACCGCACCTTTTAGAGGCAAGTTTCAGAGCAGTACATTAAGATGACAACAAGGAAACATGGTTTACAAATTTCTAAAAACTCCAGTTTCTTCTTTTCTGTGTTGGGCTTTCTATAACCTACTTTATTAAAAAAAGTTTTGTGCTCCTTTGCCAGTTGTTTGGGCCAATGACTTGGCTGCATACTGTGTGCCTTTGGAAAGTGAAAATGGCCATCGTGTACCTCAGTAGTCTAACTTGTAAATAATCATAAATGGGGAGCATTTACCCCAAAATATTGAACGGTGCTAATAAAAGGAGATGGCTAAGTGTGGATTAGAAGCAAAGTTCAGTATGAAGTTATCCTAGTAAGAACTAATCTTCAAACTGGGACTAAATACCTTGCAGTCTGCTGGGTGCTCTGCCACATGCTGTATTACTTTCTCCCCTAGAGGATGTGGGATCTCTTTTGTAAAGCTCACCTCTTTAAGATCCTGAGTCCTTGCTGTAGAAATTCCTGATTTAACCCATTCTGTAAGTTGGGGCCTGTTTTAAATGTTTAAAAATTGGAAGCATCCCATTAAATGATTGAGAATGACTCAGAAAGCTGTTTTACTGATTGAAGTGTTGTCCTGGTTTCAGGATAAGTGTGTAACTTTCTGATAAAAAATATGTCATCTCTATGTATCTCTTGGGTTCTCCAGTGGAAGGGAGACCCACCTGTATTTGTGATCTAACTAGAAGAACTGTACAGGCCAGCTGTAGTTACTTTTCTATCCTGAGTAAGTGGGAACTGAACGTTGAGATAAAGTGTAACTTCAGAATATTTCTCTATCATGTGTGAGCCTGACAGGCAATAGGTTGTATGTGGACAATTAATACAGCTACATAAAACAATCATATGAAAAGTAGAAGCAGAATAAATGTTCTGGAGATTGTCTTGCAGCAAGTCTGTTTCTTCAAGTCCAAGAATAAACACAGGTATGGGATTGGACAAAGATGCTCCAAGAGAAAATAACTAGTGCAGTAGCTTGTTAGCAAGTCAGTGCCAAGTAATGGACAGATACCAATCCAGGCGCCAGGAGAGCCTTGCTTTCTCTGTAAATGGCTGTGTCATATAAAGCAATTAATTTTTCTGCCAACCTTTTTTTTTCCTCCCACCTTTTGTGTTATTTAGACACCTGCAATCTGGAAGGACAAATCTAATTATTTTGTGTGGGTCCTAGAACAATAAAGCTTCAGTTTTAGTTGGGTCTTTTAAGTAGAAGTCATCCTGTAACAATTTTGCAGCTAGGAATAAAACTAGGATGCTGAAAACCTGTAAAGATCAGATGCTTACAGAGCTGCTTCTCTTAAACCATGGAACTAAAAAAGATTACTTGCCAATAGGAGAGATTCCAAAGTAAAACATTTTTAAAATGCATGTATTTCACTATTTCTTTTTATAATGCTTCTAATGAGGAAGCAAAACAATTGTTGAAAGGAAAATCCTCATTTTAATGATAGAATTAAAGGGATTAACATCCTTGCAACTAAAACCAGCAAATAAAAGATAAGAAATTTAGAATTAAAGAGGTCAAAACCCAAAGTGTTGTAGAAGCAGTATTTGCATTAACAATAAACAGTGATCAACTGGCTTTGGCTGGAATATCCTCCAGTGAATTATCTTCACACAGGTCATTGAAGACTGTAGGTGTCTCAATGTCACATAATGTCATTATTTTTAAAAAGCAGTCTGAGGGATTTCAGGAAGTTCTAGCAAGACAGGTATGAAGTCCTGGAGCTAAAATCACTGTTTGCATAAATGCTGTTAAAGCCAAATGGATTGCTTGTTTCTGCCAGCTCTGGACTCGAGGCCAAATTTTCAAAGCATCTGAGGACAGAGACTCAAAGTAGGCTTTACAAAAGCTCATAATCATTTAGGTGTCCACCTCTCCTTGAAAGATGCTCTGCATAAAGGCATCTGGGCATCTAGTACGTTTTTAGGTGCTTGAATGTACAGCTCAAATACAATCATTATATAATAATGAAATGTCAGACTGCCAGAATTAATAGTGCTCAGCACCTCTAAAACCTACCTCCCCCCTACTCTTCTCTGAGACATTTCTCAGCATGGCTGCTTGTACCAGTTTGATGAGATCCCCTTCGAAAACCAAAGCATCATTTCTATTTATTTGATAGCAAGTAGAGTTGGACTGTAATCTGTATTTCTTGCATAGTAGTTACATAGGTATTAACTCTGATCTATTATTCTCTCCACCAAAAAAATATAATCAGCAGGCAGGAGTTGGGAGAAGCTGCTGAAACAAAATCATTAAGTCAGTAGTTACAGTGGAAATTAACGATTTAGAGTTGTCAGCCTACCTCCTCATAACCATGGATGAGAAATTGTCATGCTTGGAGAGAAATTGATACCTTCCTAGTGCAGATTCCAGTCTAACAAATGAAAAGGTGAAACCATCATTCTTGATGTAACAGATGATTTCAAGCCATCATAAAATAAATTGATGGCAGAAAGATACTGAGCGGGATAAGACTTATTAGGGGAGAAGAACAAAGAATTCTGAGGTGTGGCTCTGGAGGCATTTGAACACCTTTCCCTTCTGCACAGTTGGAGTCATTAAAGCCTGAAGTGCAATGTGGAAAACTGTAGGGAGATCCGGGGTATGCCTTTAAGGAGAGACAGATGGAAGCCTCTTTGGTGCCTTCAGAAAATATCCACACTTTGAGAAAAAAATAAGTGAAGGAAAATAAAGAGCAGATTATTCTGGGGATTAAACTTTGCTGTGCACTTAGGGAAGAGGGGGGCAATTACAGTGTGTTTCCTTCACTGCCTGCCATCACAGACATGGTTTCTGGCATTCTCTGTTACAGAAGGGAGAGACTGGTAAGGGGTGGTAAATGTTGGTGCTTTGATCACTGACACTTGTCAAGGCATCCCAGAAGGGCAAGGGAATATGCTGCTGTGGGGTGCAGAAGTCTTGGTGCAGATTTAAGTCTGTCTCTTAAACTTCCTAGCGTAATGTACTCTCTCTAGGACACCAGCTCACAGCACAGCTGTCATGCAAGGGCTTGCAGCAATCTCTTGTCTTTCTGCATGTCTCAAGTCTGGTGCAGCCAACAGAACCACTGTAAGATACTTGCACAGACACAAAATCACCCAGTTTCTTCACCTGTCTGAACTGAGGCACTCGGCTCCACCTGTGCATGTGCACGTGAAGTTATGTTCATTGAGTACTGGGCCTCTAGACAGCTGTGTTAAACTGGCTGACTCTGGAAGCCATTCTGGGAAAAATACAGCATTTGCCATCAAGAACAAGAGCTACAGACTCTCTAGTATGCAGCAGTGGAGACAGTATTTTATTTTCATTGTGTACAGAAAGATTCCTTGTTTATAAGTAAAACTTTATTCAACCTTCCACCATCGTCTTGGGGTCTTGGAGCACAGCTAGCAGCAGTGTAGTCAATGACAACACAGCTGGCAGCCAGCTGTGCTGTTACTCTGTGTGAGCAAATGCTGAGGGACAGCATACAAAGTGTCTTCTCAAGGGCCTACAGGTTTTAGGATCAGGATTTTCTGCACTTTTCCTTTGTAGCAACTATGTCCCTGTGCCTGGCTTAGGTGGGCTTTCATGCAGAAAGAGGAGAGCCACAGTATGAATGCTTTTGTTCCTTCTTGATTTTGTGAGGTAATTCTGTTTAGTAAGAGTAAGTTTGTAAGATCTATAAGGGTTATAACACATGAATCTTAAGGCTGGAATTTAAAATGCTGTCTGAATATTTTATAGTTTTGTTTCTCCTGATCCATGCATCCAGATGAGTGTTTTCCGTATCTCTGGACATTCCTTGTGCTTTTAAGTGCAACAGCAGAGACATAGGTTAATATGGTTATAGTAAAGATTAATAATATTTAAATATGTAACTATATAGTCAGTAGTTGTAAAATAACTATCTTTTTATAATAGCTGATATGTATTGGCAATCTGGATAATTGATTGAAAAATCAGTTGATTTCTTTGCTTTTACCTGTGCTGACAATCAGTGTCTTCAGAGATGATTCTCAGAACTGCTGGGGAGGAGGTGGAGGTGGCAGCTGCATGCAGGAAGGCAGGGCAGTTTGGGTAGAACCATTTGTCTGCCTTTTTATTTCTCTGACAGTTTTGGGCCCCCTTCATTTAAGTATTAGAAACACTGACTGAGGTTCATGACTGCTGATTAATAATGATTTATACAAATCATCATCAATATTTTCTAGAGACAATTTTACTTTAAAAACTGAACATACCTACCTGATCAAAAGCTAAAAACACTGCAAAGAAAATCCAACGTTTCTTGTAGAAACATCTGAAGCAACAAAGCTAATAGCAAATTTTATTTCTGATCAGAAAGTTCCATTTAATGCTGAAACTGTCAACCTGCCTTTGTACTGTGTGGTTGAAGTCACATGGCTCCATTCCTGAGTATTAGCTTGCATAGCCTTTGCCT
This sequence comes from Falco rusticolus, assembly GCF_015220075.1. Taxonomy (NCBI): domain Eukaryota; kingdom Metazoa; phylum Chordata; class Aves; order Falconiformes; family Falconidae; genus Falco; species Falco rusticolus. Next base: position 10,263,269 of record NC_051201.1, on the reverse strand, counting down.
GTGTGACTGTCTCTTTGTCCTGTACAAGAGCAGTCAGTGTTCTTGAGGCACAGCCAACTTATAAGGGCTGCAGTCCTGCTCCCGGGCCTTTGCTCTTGCTCAGGAAATTCAGTGTTGGGAGAGTAAACAGGTCTAGGACCTGATATATGTGAATTCTTATAGCTGAACAGTCCACTACGTAGTCTCCTTCCTGTAGTATATAGTAACAACCTGGGATAACACCAGTCTCTTCAGTTGTTCACTATAAAAGCATAATACAAGGCACAGTTTTGTTTGTTTGGGGTTTTTCTTCTTTTTTTTTTTTTCCTAGTTAATGCCCACATGGCATTGTGTTAATATTATCTGTTATTGTCAGTGGAACGATTCATAGTCTAGGCATTAGTAATTAAACATGATAGCCCTTGTGTAGAAGGCCAGAATGTTTGGCCTGGCTGAACTGTACCCAGTTAAGGCCAAAGTAAAACAAAAATAGTGTCTAAAGAACACTTAATTTTGAAGAGACATAGGTACCCATTTTGAAATCAGGGCAATACTCAAGACTACACTGAACTGTTTGCTGAAATAGTTCTATTACAAAACTCTACTAATCTAAAGTTAATGCAATACAAAGTTGTCTTGCCATGAAGAAGTGGTCTCTCTGGGAGGGGCAATAGCAGGGAAAAATCTGAGTTTAAGGGTCAAGGATCATGGAATCAAAGAATGGGTAAGAAATTATGTTATTCTGATATGAATCCCTAAACTAAACATATACTGCCTAATACGTAATGAAGTACTATGAAATGCATAATGTAAAACCAACAGTTCTGTGGAAAAATAATCTAAACAGTATTTTTTCAATATTAACCTGTAATAACATAAGCACACAATTATTTTTTTGCCAAGTCTACAAGCAGTTCACTAATAGATGAGTAGACTGCCACATGTAGCTACACTAATGTAAGCATTTGCAATTTCTTGTCATTTCTGTATTGTTATTATGTATTTTCTACAACTTGGGTGATGCCTGGTCATCTATTAGGTAGCCAGATAAGGTGAAGGACTTTAATCAGTAGCTACTAATTTTGCACTTGCTCTTGAGCCCAACTTTAACATGTTTTTTTTGGCAGTTTAAGGGATTACCAGGCAATCTGAAAGAGAACACTTGGCATTTACTTCATTTTGTACTGTCTTCAGATTTACCAACTAAACTCAGCTCCTAGTTTCCAAAGTTATCTTAGGGTGAGGTCCTACCAATATCTAGTGTTGACAGAAGCTGGTCCTGACACTATGAATAATTTCTCCAAGTTGGTAGGTTGTGGCAGCAAGCGTTAAGCTTGATAATATTTCTAGTCTGGGAATGATAATAGCTGTCTGACTTTGTTGTTCCTTTATGTATGTTCCAAAGTAAGAAAAATAACTTTTTGCCTATTCTTTCTTTAAACTTTGGGTGTAATCATATGATTTCTCAACCATGATGGGCATCTTGGCTTGAAAGTTATTACTTAAGTCTTAATCTAATTACAGCATTTCAGCGTGGCTCTTGAGCTGCAGCACTTGTTCTGAGAGGTATTTTGGTTGTTTTAATGGTTGTGCATGTATTTTTATCATTAGGCATTCTTTTGTCTAAGAGATTGGGCATGCTACTCTGCTTCTCTGCATACATGTGGTTTTCTGCCAAAATAGGACCAGTGACGTGGGCAGAACTGGCTCCTATAATATTTCCTTTTCAAAAAACTTTCATGTAATAACTACAAAAGTCAGTCATAAAAAGGAGAGTGGAAGGAAGTCAAATGTCAGGAATTGTTTTATTTCAATAACTGGAAGTAATTTTTAGCCACATTTGTTTCACTATTGAGTGCCAAAACAATATAAATTTTGACTGCTGTCAGTGTGCTTAATTTGTAAATCAGTTTTAGCAGCTATCCGTTAATTTGTTTTTGTGGGAGAAAATGCTGAAAAGGAGGATTTTTTTTAAAAAAAGGAAATAATGAAGTACTTGTACCTGACACTAAACTTCATCGTCCTCTATTTCAGACAATTCTCTCATTCATTTCTGTGAGTTTTGTCTGTATAAAGATCACAAGGTTAAGTCCATTTCTGTTAACTCGGTTGTTTTCTTAGTCAGGAAGCTATATGCTTTTTAATGGATTGATGTTTATCTGCTAGAGGACTTTAAATATACTATTCCTACAGCTGTACATGACCGCAAGGCATGCCATTAATGCAGTTAGGGGGAAAAAAAAAAAAAAAGACTACTTACAGAGATTGGAATAATTGCTGCCTATTCCAATATGGATGGAGCTTCCAGAGATGAGAGGAAGATGGAAGAAAAGAACTAAGGAGGGAAAAAATGGGGAAAAAAAAGCCCTTAATAGCAGTTAGTTTTTGTTTTGCAACCAGATGCCAGTTGAAGACATCTCGTGGTGTTAACCTGCACCCACTCTCTCTGGGGCAGGACTACACGCCTCAGACTGAACATACGCACAGATGTAGCTTGAATGGGGCTGAAAAAACCAAGCAAGTCACTGCTTCATACTTCCAGGAATCACTCCAGTTCAGGAAATAATATTCTATATAATTTCAGTGCCTCTCAAATTCAACCCCCCCTGTACAAACAACAATGTGTTATATAAATATGCTAATTATTGTTGTTAAGTCATTCACCAGTCTCTGAAGCAGGCACCTACCATTGTAAAATTAACTGTAAAATTAACTGTTCGCTATTTTGTGTAAGTGCATCCTGAATACATTAGGCGCGTGTGTCAAACTGGGTTGGAATAAATTTATTCTAAAATTTGATACACGTACTCCCCCTATGCATTTAAGCTTTAATATTTATAACTTGCACTTCAAAGATTTAGACTTGCAGGCAACAAAACGCAAAACCCTAAATAACAAAATGTTTAGATTTCTTAAAAGATGGGCTTGTTTGCTCCTGCAGATGCACATAAAGCAGGAGCTCCAGGTAGTCAGTGGGATGTAACACGGCATCTGTGCGGGGTTTTGCCTGCGCTGTCGTTCCACCCAGGGGCAGGGTGCTGGCCCCTGTGCCACGGGGACGGGGACGGGCACAGGGACGGTGCCGGCTTCTGCCCCTCCGGCCGCGCCCCCGCCGCCGAGCTGCCCCCGGCTTCCCCGCTCAGAACCGGCTGCGCGCCGCCCGGGGCCCCGCCGGCGGGTGCTGCTGCTTTTCTGGGAGGGGGCTCCCGAGCGGCAGAAAGTTTCCGCGGAAGCCAGGCCCTCGCCTCCCGTCCCCTCCCCTCCCCGCCGCCCGGCCCGGCCCGGCCCGGCGCCCCGCCCGCCCCGCCGCGCCCCCCGGGGCAGAGCCCTGCCCGGCGGAGGCCGCCCCCCGCCCCGCCGGCCGCCCGGCGCGCCTTACCCCAGCACGCCGCCGCCGCCGCCGTCTCCATGCGCCTCCGCCGCGGCTCCCGGGAGGCTGGCGGGCGGCGAGGCGGGCGCAGCCGCCGCCGGGAGACGCGCCCCGCCGCCTCCTCCTGCGTGCGGGGTCGGAGCGGCGGCGGCTGGACGGAGCCGGCGCCCATGGGCGGAGGGCGGGGGCAGGCGGGTGACCTCCGCCCCGCGGGGGCCGGCCGGCGCTCCCCCTCCCCTGCCCTGCCTCCGGCCGCGGCGGGCAGGGACGGAGCCGGCGGGGGGCGGGCGGCGGCCCGGCCTGAGCGGAGCGGGGGGCGCGGCGGGGGGCGGCGGGGCCGGCGCAGGCCACACGCCGGCCCGGGCGGCGGCGGGGTGGTCGGGGCTGCACATATGGGGGGGCTGACCCGGCCGGGGGGTGCTCCCCAGCTCCCGGGGCCTGCAGTAACCCCGGCTCCGCGCCTCCCCCGGCCTCCTACCGGCCCCGCGGACAGGGAAGGGAAGCGTTAGGGATGCTGCGGGGATTTGCAGCTTGGGTAAGGAGCTGTACGGGGTTAACGGCTCCTGAAAGCCGAGTCCAGCCCAGCCCGTGGGGCTGAAAGGGAGGGGACTGCCTGGGAATAAACCCGCGGGGATGGACGGGATTATCCGAGCAGTGCAGAAGAAATAAGTCGCTGTAGCTGGATCGGGGCCAGGAGAAGAATGTAGTCCGAGTAGGAGCTAAAACCACTTTACTGTAGTAAGATCGACTTGTTACCAGGGATCTTGGAAACGTTTCTCATTGTGAATGTTAAAGCCCTAGTGCGAGAGACGGAGAAAATAGGGTTGTGGTGGGTACTAAAAGAACATGAGCTTTCATAATTGGTTTGTCTACCTCTTAAGGAAAGCATGCCATTTCCTGCTTAGGTAAAGAATGCAAGGAACAAGGCCTTTTTTGGCACGCCTTGTCACCAGTTTGGGGTTTTTTAGGAACGGAGATATACTGGCAGTTTCTGTCTCCTGTGAATGCGTTAAGCCCTGCAGGCACTTGCAGAGTGGTCCCACTGGAACTGCTTGTCAGTGAGGGCAGTGGAAATGGATACTCCATGAGTATGTAGGCAGCCTTCTTTACCTCCCTGCCCCTGGGTGGCTTTGTAGTCCAGAGAGCAAGTTCTTTCACATTGGAACAACTTCACTGTCGATATCTAGGCTGTTTAATATCTCCTTGGTTCCATAGTGATGTGTTCAGAGTTGTAGTGGAGTTTGGGGTGGATGTAAAACTTGTGGGCTCTGGTCTTTGTGTAAAGAATTTCCTGCTGTCATCGATCACCTTTCCCCTCCCCTTTTCTTTTTAAATCCAGGCAAGCACTAAGCAAGTCTAAGGTGGTGGAAATGAGGGTTTACTGGAAACTTACATGGGTGTTTCATTATGGCTCAGGGATACCTGTACCTTTTGCTGAAACTATCGTACTTTTGTTCTTAAGTAACACATCTCTACCCTAAAATCCCTCCAAATGCTGCTGCAAAAGTTATCTTGTGATAATTTCTTAAGCTCCTCAGAATATTTGACTCCTTGAAAGACTCCTTCTCTATTATTTCAATAAATGCAAACTGTATGGATTCATTTTAGGGCTCTTTGTTGTTTAGTTATGCTGTGAAGGTGTCAAGCTATGTACACATAAGAGCTGATATTCTGTGTGTTGGTTTTTTGGATGTGTGCCTACTTGGCCTCAGTCTGCATGTGATGAGTCATGTATGCATGTAATACTTAAGGATATGAAAATGTTTTCTTCACTTTACATTTCAGGAATTTCTAACCTTTAGTGCTTTCTGCAAATTTTGCTGATGACATCGTTCCCAAACAGTGCCTTACATTTAGCCATAGTACTGATATTAAGTTAATACTGACAGACTTGGAGTCTTATGTTTGACTGAAAAATCTACGCTTAGACAATTACATAAACTTACATAAAATTACAAACTGTGGAAAATATAGAGGCCTTAGTAACTGACTTTGAACGCAGGGGAATTGCTTAGTGTTTGACAGTTCTGAGAAAAAATCCCTCTCTTGCCCTGGCTTTAGACCCCTTTCTGTGAGAGTCATGTCCTTTATCTCTAGTAGGAGTTGCAACTACTTCTGACACAGCATACATTTGTTTCTGGGTCAAACACCACAATGTACAACATCTGATCCATCAAAGCCTGCAGAAACATTGTCACAGTTAACAATAACTTTATTGGTACTTGCTGATACTCAGCATCTTCATCTTGAATCTACTTAAATGTTGTAGGTTTTGCTCACCTCACTAATTTCTATATCTGCATCAGATGAGCATGGAGATGTGGCAGTTTTTCACTTTTTAGGGATTCCTGTTTTTCTCATTCAGTTGTGCACCTGAATGAAACCTGGATGTGTTGTAGGCTTAGGCCAGACTCATTTGCAGACTTAGTGCAGTACTTCAGCAGTGATGTGTTGTGTCAGAGTGATATTATGGGTAGTTTACACTGTTTGTGTTTTTTTTAATTGCATCTACTTTTCTGTTTTGGTAAAATAGATTTATATTAAAGAAAAATTTCCATAAATAAGGGATTTATTACAAAGGAGTTTACTTATGGGCTGCATTTGGGAGAGCTGGAACAAAGATAAAAAATATTCAGCATTTCTGCTGCTCATAGCTATTTACGGTGGGTTAGATTGTCTTTCTGATAACATTACAAAACAAGGAGGACCAAAGTAGTGTCCGTCTCTGGTGGTTTATGGCCTGTGTGTGCAATCTGAATTCTGTCAGTTTCTTAGGGAAGTTTTTTCCTAGTCTTTAGAAATAGGGAGGGTAACTGACCAGGAGCTACATTTAGGTGAAGTTCAGAAGGGCATTCCTTATGGATGGAACTGTACTAAGTTGCCATCCTTAGTGGGTGTTTCCCAGTTTACTGATAAAGGAAAATCAGTGAGAAACTTTTGCTGAAGACAGGTAATTTTATTCTTGGATGATTTTACATTTTCTTCGGTCTAGGGACTTCATTATAAAACTCTACTGTTAGTGCAGTCTGCTGAAGTGACAGACCTCCTTAACTCGGCTTACTGTCTCCTGTGGTTTCATTTGAGGTTCTTGGAGCTCAGTGCTGAACTGATGCTGTGCTACCCACATGGACTTTTTGTGACAGTCGAATTTTGTAAGGCAAAATAAATTTTGTTGCTATAACAAGATCTCTTTTTGACTGGGAATTTTTATGGATTAGTAATGAGACATTTTGGGGATACTGTTCATCACTTTTTTTTTTTTTTTAATGGAAAAGGTGTTAACGTTGGTTTGATTATAGAATTACCCTTACATAAAATGCCTCAGGATGAGCAAAACTGATTAATCGCTGTTTATGGGAACAGGGAAGTCTTTTCTGTATAGAAAATTCAGTGCCTCGGTGGTGGTAATAGCACTGATCTAGTAGCAGTGAGATTTCATCAGTGCTAGCTGCTGTAGGCGTCTCATCACCAAATGTATGCAGATATGTTTGCCTTCACGTTACTTGGCCAGGCCGTGGGCCAGCTCAGCTAGCCCTGCACCTGTGCTAGACCAGCAGTGCCAGAAATGCTGGGCATTCCCAGTGCTCTGCCATTTCTGGGCAAGATGATTACACCAGGCCCAGGGCTAAGGTAGTATCTTGCTGGGAGTTTCCACTGTGTAGTGGACCAGGCTGTATAAATCTGTGCTGGCTGCTGAAAACAAGAGGTCAGGAAAAGAGGGACTGGAATTTCATAGGAAGCGTCTCATACTTTCGTAGCTGTTTGTGTTCTGAATTGTAATAAAAAGAATCCTTTGAAGGAAAATTTTTCAAATTATTTTCTTTCAGGAAAAAACCCCAGATGTTTGTTCTGCTTTCTCAGAAATTTACTTAAAATATGAAAAAAAAAAAAAGTAATTTTTGCATGGAGAGTCTTTAATCTCTAACTTTTATGCTCAACTTAATTTTTTTGAAAAGCCTCAAACTTTTTGGAATTGTTTTTCAGATATTTTTAAACATCATTTACCATTGAAGAATGGAGCAGCAGAATAAACTTGATATTTGTAGGCATAAATTTGTGCACTAATTATTTTTGCTGTCCTTACTCCCATCATACAATTCCCATTCATCTCACAGAGCTGTGGAACAGTGTAGGTTGGAAGGGGCTTCTGGAGATCACCTTGTTCATCTTCTGGCTAAAAGCAGATCCAGAGGAGGTTGTCCAGAGCCTTGTCCAGTTGAGTCATGGATATCTCCGAAGTGGGACATTCAAATCTCTCTGGCCCATATTCCCATGGTAACTATCCTCACAGTGAAATTTTTTTTCCTTACATCTAATCCGCATTTTCTGTGTTATAATGCGTATCCACTGCCCCTTATTATTGTATCTCCAGAGAGAGTCTGTCTCCCTCTTCTCTGTGTCTTCCTGATATGTAGCTGAAGGCAGCAGTGAGATCCCCCAAACCTTCTCCATGTTGCCAAATCGAGTAGGTTCAGTCTTTCCCTGGACAGAGACACTCCGGTCCCCTCTGCTGGGCTCACTCCAGTGTATCAGCATCTTTCTTGTGCTGGGGAACCCAAAGGTGCCCATAATGCTCCAGATGTGGTCTCTCGAGTGCTGAACTGAGGGGAATAATCACTTCAGAGAAGGCAGGCAGGAATCCAGATGGCTAATTTCAGGTTCAAGGTAACTCCTGTTTGCCTTACGCTAGAAATCATTTCACTGCCTGTGGAGCTACTTGCATGAGTATAGTGAGCAGGATTAGCCTCACATGAGCATGGATTTTACTCAATTTGAAATCTGAGTTATTTATTTTAAATCTGAATTTAAAGTCAGACATATTACATGTGCATTGTAGCTTGGGATATTAACACAACTGCTGTATCATTCCCTTTGTTCAGGCCAGTCTGTGTGTAATGCTTTGGGATTTTTTGTACCAGTTGTCCACATTTTACTCCTCATTTTCATTGGGTTTGTTGTTGGGTTGTTTTTTTTTTTCATTTTAATGCTGGCTTTCATGCAGGGGCAATGGGGAGCAATGAAATCAGTTATGGTTTTCAGATCTGTTGTGAATGAAATTCCTGAAGGGGTAGGATGGGTGGTTAGATTTTTAAATTCATTTTTTTATTTAATATTCACTAAATCACATTTCGAAGAAATCTTAGGGTGAAGATAGTTTTCAGGTTAGCAATTTTCAAGCAATGGATTTGAATACAATCAGTCACATGAATTCCCAGCAAGATCCTAATGATTTTTTGAGTTTGGATGTATTGTAGAATTACCAGCAAAAGGAAATGCCTCTATGCTAAAAGTTATTTTGATGAAAAGGATCCCATTTTAAATATATAAAGTTACTGTATAACATTTTTCAGCTAGCATTTATAGGACAGGTAAATTTATTTTGAAAATATTTTTTGGAGGTTTAAATCAAGTGATTTAGTTCTTTAGGCATAAAATCTGTCAAGAGGAAAAGTAATTTTAAATTAATAATACAGTGGAAACATAGCAATAAAAAATATTTTACAGCAGCATCAAGGCCCAAAGGCAGGAGTCGTGTTGTTTTACATGTCATGTAAAGAAATGAGATCTAGAATGAAGAGGCATTTCATTTTGTTTCTATAGTTGCTATGTCAAGAAAGTATTCTGTAGGAATTTTATGTCATGGGCAAATTCTCAGAGGCTATTTTTCTGATTTTTAAAGCTACCAACTGTCTTTTTCTGTGGAACAAAAGATGCTCTTAGGCTTTGGAATGGGGCCAGATTTAGTTTCTTATTTATTCACCTGCTTGCAGACTTTTGAGGAAGATGGTGAATTATGATGTAGTTGCCTTCTGTACATTTTAAGATGGTGAATTATGATGTTGCTGCCTTCTGTACATTTTTTTTTTAATTCCTGTGTACACACTAGGAAATAATTGAGTCTAAGATTGTTACTGAAAAGCCAATAATATTTCCCCTGTCTGTCTGTGGTTTCAATCTTTCCGATGCCAACTGATGTTTAAGGATGTAGAATAGAAAATTTGATCTCAGTGTTCTTTTCCCTCTCAGTCTTTGACTCAGTAATTAAATATATAGTTAATTATCCAATTTATTTTGTGTTGACCTTTCAAGGACCTTAAAGCATCTGACGGTGAATGCACGGTCTCAGTGTTTATTTCCATGAGTCCTTGTATGAATTTATCTTAAGTTCTAATGGTACTTCTGGAATTAAAGATGGCCAATGGGTTATTAACAAGTAATAACATATGTGTGTCCCTGGAGCTACATAACTATAAATAGACACAGATATATAAAAAGAAATTCTGAATTATGTCATACACAGCATTTAAAATCAGGTAACACCACTAGCACTAGTAATAATAGTAATTCTGCATGTTAGATACTACAAAACATTTTATATGTTGTAGGTCCACTCTTTGACATAGGTGTCACATTCAGTGCTAAAAATCCTACCTCTGGATGATCAGACCCACTTGTAGTCCCATAAAACACTGATACCTGTTCCTAAGGTGAGGGTGTCTGTGATCTCGGGGAGGGCTGTACGTAAAAGCTGGTTACTTGCTATGGAGACCACGTCCTGCACAGGCAGAGCCCTGATTGTGTGTGTCAGGTGTCACGGGGAAGGAGAAAACAAAAGCAAAATAAAAGAAAGCTTTATACTACAAACTGGTTTCTTGAATATTTGAAAGATTGTTGGTCAGTGTAACCCTCATGGAGGTTAGGAGTTTTATGATATATTTCTCATTTTTTACAGATGGACACTAAAGTGAAGTATTTGCCATTTACTATCAGTAATCTTTTTAAAAGTGCCTTTTGATAGAGAGCTCTTGGGGAAAAAAGGCACGCCCTGCAGTATTACTAGTGTAGGCAGGCATATGAACCTAGCAATGCATTTGTTAACTTAAAACAAAAGTACAAATGAGAAAAAGCCAGTATGGCAGCAAAAGAAAATCTGTATGTGACTCTAAAATTGATTTTATCTTTCCAAAACTGTTGTGTGGTAGCAAGAAATATTTAGTGTACCTTGGTGAAGTAAAACCCCTGTCATTCATTGTCTTTTGTGTTTTACTGATGAATACACAAACCAGTATTGCTCCATTTTATTACTATTTTATTTATGAAGTGTTTGTGAATCTGCAGGACCTCTGGAAGATGGTGAAATATTTATAAATTCACAAAGGCGCAAAGTTCCTCACTGGAACCTTGAACATTTTTCATAACAGCAAGGAAGAGATGCAGATGAGAGATCAAAATGCTTGGGGACCCACCCCCAGGCTCATGAAATTCTTGTGCAACTCAGACCTGGTTTCACTGGCATTGTGCATGCAAAAGCAAGGGTAAAATAAGGTGCTGGAAGTGATGCTCAGTCTTATGTAATGGTGAGGCTCCTGCCTGAGAGGAGTTGCTGTGAGAAGCAGAAACCAGTGACAGAAAAAAACCTTGCACAGAGAATGATTTAAATGCAGCCAGATTTTATATGAAACTGAATAAAAGAAATATATCAGCAACTTCCAGGTTGTGTTTCTCCCTCTATCCTGACAGACTGGCATCACTTAGGAAGTCAGACGTATTTTTTTATAAACTATTAATGGATAAAGTAAGGATATAATGTATTCTCCTGTTTAATAGTTCTAACCTGTGGAAATAAATGTGCAGCAGGATAAGTGAACTGGCAATTAATTTAAAACCTCAAGAGCAGAGGTTTTCTAGCAAGTGAACTTGCTAGGAAAGAGAAGCGTTGTGATAAACGATTTGGAGAGTTGGGAAACCGGGGCAGTTAGGTGGCTTATGCAATTCATTTGCAGAGAAATGTAAGGCAGGCTTGGGGATAAAAGGAACAGAGCAAAGCACAGAAAAAGGAATGAACCCTGAGGGTTTTACAATACAAAAAGATTATAATGGAGTTTAGGATAAAACTTTGTCTCTGACAGCTTGGGCATGGTGTTTAATGCAGTGGAAAGAGCAAACAATAGCACGGCACAAACTAGTAAGAAGATATCAAAAAGAAATCAGATGAACTGGGCTGCTGCAGCACTTGAAAGGTTGGTAAGTGAGACCACACTTAGAAGACTGGCTGCATCAATTTCTAGTCAGCCTTTGTGTATCCTTTTGACAAAACAAGATATTCTCAAAATTGTGGATGAAATTATAAAGGAGCAGTTGTGAATGACCACTCTAGAGTATAGGTGAGTGAAAGCCAGTACAGCTGGCTTCTGTCTGAAGAGGGAAATTGTGGTTTAAGTATCAGTGGAGAAAACAGAAAGGAATTGAAGGGGGCGGAAGCCACGGGCTGCTTGAGTTAGTGACTTGTAATTATGAAGGACACATAGTTTCTTAGTGCTTAAAAGGACAATTGAATTCTATCAAGAGCCCAATAGAAAAATTGAAATGGTACGAACACATGCACCCAGAGTTCTGTGTCTGCCACCCTTGCTCTCATTACTTTATATTGCAAGCTGGATTGATGAGCATGGCTTTGTTACCAATCCAGATTTGCTGCAAGCTTAGCTGAAAATGTACTGTCAAACAGAGGCCAAAGAAAGTGAAGGGTAGCTAGGCTTTATTGTTTCTTTTTTCTTTTTCTTTTCTTTTTTGGTTCTTAGCTTGAAAATTGACTTTTTTTAAAAAAAAATTCTAAGCATACATGCTTTGTACTTTGTTATTTGGAGTGGGTTAGTGTTTTTGGGGCTTCTTTATTCAGATTGTTAAAAGTTCTTATCAGTAACTAGCTGCTATTAAAGTATATACTTGAACACAGTGTGCAAATTCTGACCATAGTGTCAATTAGCTCCGATCCTACTTTGTTTCAGAGGTTTAACAAAAAACAAGTCCCAAGGCAGCGCATGTCAACAAAGTGTCCCAAGATGAGCATCTGTCAAATACTGTAAATGAAGTATCAGGTTTATCTTAATAGGCTTCAGAATTGAGCCTTGTTGTTATGATTTTTTAAAAAATATTACTTTATTTCTGGAATTCTTTGCTACGTAGATCTTTTTCTTCTGTATGATCCAACAGTTAGCTTTTCAGATCTGGTACACAACAATGGAAGGAAGTGCACTAGGAAAAAAAAGGTGGTGTTCCAGACACCTGTATTTTTCCTTCAGATCATCTGGCATCAGAAACAAGGATGTGATCCAGCGTTGACATGACTGGGAGCCTAAGGCACCAGTAATATGGCATATACTTATGCATTTCTGTTTTGTAGCATGAGTTTGGCTCCTGCGCCTCACTGGATCTTTTCCCAACAGATGAAGCTTGGCTGTGAGAAAAAGTAATGAGCGCAAATCCGCTCCTCTCCTATGTGTTAGGTTCTTCACTACCACTACTACTACTATTTCAGCTACTGTATATCTAAAAGGCCTGTGTTCTTGGGAGCGTAACGGTGGTTGTCTTGGTAGAACCAAAAATGGTCCAAAACCGAAGATGTGAGGGACATGGACAGAAATTCCGTCCCTTCTGTTTTCTGTCCCTGTTGCCTCCCCTGCTATTTCCCTAGGCTGTGTGTTCTGGTGGTGGCTGCAGCTGCACAGCTCGGTACAGGCTTGTGAGTGATGCCTTCAGTCAGCTTCCCCAGTCAGCACCATTGTCTTTTCCCACTGGTGGTTACCTGTGTTTAAGAATATGAGCATACAGAGGGAACAAAACTAACTAAAATTGTAGTATGAACTGCTGCTTTCCAAGCTAATCTAAAACTACCAATCTACCTCACAGCATTTCGTCCCTGTGCCAAAAATACATTCAAGAGCCTGTTTTATTATTTCTGAGAGTAAGGCACCTTTGCTCAACCCATCATTACAGAGGAAAAGGACTCAACCTGTGCTGCCCTCTGCTTCTAGACACTGTGTGAGACACTGTAAATAAGTCTGAGAGTTTTGTTTTTTTTCTGAAAACCAACACAATTATTCAGGCTTTGGAATATATTGAGAAGGTAGAGTCTTGCTTGTTATGGAGCTTGCATTGTTGATACCACCCAAGGAACTCTTAAGTGTTTTTACAGTGACTTAACCAGGAACTACTGCGTTTTACCAAATTAGGTTTCCAAAAGTTGAGCTAGTGTGTTCATCTACGTATCATCTGTTGTTTTTTTCTATGTATTCACGCTCACTATGGATAATGTAAACCTCCAGGTTCAACTCCTGTTTGAAATTGTGCTTGTAACATGCTGTGGCTGTTATTTAGGGGAAATCGACAGTGATGTCAATAGTTAACTGATTTCAGTGCCATCTGCTGTATTTTAGCTGCAGCAGCCACGGCGTGGTGAATGAACAAAGATCGAGTTTAGCTGCTGCACAAGGAAGTACAAATCCTGTTGTGTTCGGAAGTGATTTGTACAGTGGTAGACTTTGGTATTTTCTACATCATAAATTCACTGCATGTCAAACTTCTAAGGAATATCTATGGCCAAAATGAAGATAACACTTTTTTTTTTTTTTTTTAGTACTAGAGTCAAGACCAAAACTGAATAGCTGTTAAGTCTTACCATTGAAAAGATTTACTTATTGATACATATATATATATATATAAAAATGATTCTGTATGATCTCTGCTACCATATTTTGAGATAATAGCTAAGGAGCAATTGTAGCAGATTGTCCCACCAGAAAGATTGGTTGTAAACTCCCAAAGTTTAAGAAGGAAAGAGAAGGTGTGGATTTTGAAGTTCCAGATGTGTTTGCTGTCCTGAATAGGCAAATGCATTTCTTGTCTTGTAAATACAACAAATAGTAATAACAGAGAAGGTATAAATACAGAGTGTGCAGTGTCAATTTAACTAGCCAGGTTCCAGTGACCACATTTTACAATGAAAGCACATCTCCACTCTGCTCTGAAATGTCAAATTAAATGGACAAAGATATTCCTGTGGTAACTGTCCAGAAAATAGCTGGTATCACCACTCTTAACTGCCGCCTTTTGTGGATTTACTATTATTTTGACAACATGAAAGCCAATGCCAGCTGACACACGTGTGCATCTGGCATGGAAAATATTGATAAAAAATTCAGTGATGGGGCTTGGTAGTCAAGTCAAAATGAAAAAAAAATAATCAGTGAATATATAGAGGCTGTTTTTGAGAAAGAAGAAAGGTATGAAAAGAGTTAGAGCACTCTAGAAAAAGATAGTAAGCCCTTGTGTATGTTTTATATGTGTTGAGATAAAATCCTTGCAGTGACTATGATAGCAGAGTGACCGTAGTTGTTGCTTGCTCACTCTTCTGCATCCATGTGAGAGGTAAGCACGTGTGGCACAACATGGTTGTGGCCCAGAGTCCAGTGGGGAAACCTCTTGTAGAGTCAGTGAGCCTGTGGTGTTGGTGGAGCATCAATGCCCCTGTTTCCCTCAACACAGTAGTTCTTTGGGATGTAGTTTAAGCCCCAGGTGAAGCATGGAGAGTGCGGCTGAAACATGGTGAAATTTTTTATGTATTGGTGATCACTTCTCAGGGTGCAGATACTTCCTGCCTCAGTGCCATCTTCAAAACCTGTATGCACATTGGTTGTGAAGTTACTAGAGTGTATTATCAAAACAATAAATTTAACGTATGAAATGATCACATATTCAGTAAAAAGCGCTAGGGAAATGCATTATTTAATACACTGCCTCATGACGGTGTTTAGTCTGGAGCTACATACAGCTTCAGCTGTAATTACATATGTGCTTTACCAGTGGGGCTCCAATAAATGGATTTCAAAGCCATGTGGAGGACAGTGTTATTACACTGATTTTCTATTACTTTCAAAATCATTTTGTTTCTGACAATGTGAACTGACAACAAAATGAACATGTGTCCCACCCACTTAGTGGCTTTTTTTTGTACATGCTCTTTCTTTCCTTTCCCCTCAGTTGCCCCATGTGAGGGACTTGATGTAGATCCGTGCACTTACTAGAAACCAGTATCCAGCTGCATTTTAAATTACTGCAGATGTAGGCCTGTGAGGCAGGGGCTCCAAGGTGAGGGAGAGTAGAGAGCATTCCTTTTGTTGATGGAAATGGGTTAGTGTTGCTGTGAAGAGGTTTATTTACAGAGTCCCCTATCCTAAAGCGGCTCTTGGGCAGGCTATGTATAAACTTGGATTTGGGAACTGCATGGTGCTTCCCTGGAAGATCTTGTAACCTGCATGGGTGAAATGGGCAGAAGAGATAGGGAAACCGGGCATGTCCCTGCTAGTATTTATGTGGGCTTGCATGTGACTTTAGAAGCTTAACACAAGGTACAGTAAAAGTATACCTTTATGTCTGTCTGACATTTAATATTTCAAGTTTTATTGTGTAAAGGCAGCCAAGCCTGGTTAATTCACTTAGAAATTCTTATTGAAGTGATCAGTTTATGGAAATTATCTTCCTGCCATTGAATTGAGTTAATTGCTAATGCAAAAAAAAGGATGTAACAAGAGACAAGATGATATAAAGCTGTCATATGAATAATGTGTTTTTACTCTATTTTGCTAAGTTAAGAAAAATTCAGTTGATCCAATCTTATTTATTCCTTAGAGAAATATAGGCCTACAGTCATTACCTATGTTTTAGAATGCTTTATTAAAAAACAAGCAATTACTTGAGCAAATAATATACCATTTTTTGACACATCATTAGGCTGTTACATGAAAAAGAAGATTACTCATAAGAAAAGTCAGAATCCTAGGGAAGCTGTAGCTAGAGATGGGATTAAGCTAAATGTATTAATATTTAGACATGGTATTACAGGCTGAGGATAAATGGCAGACAATTGATAATAATGTTTGTATACAAATGGGCTTAGATCATGTCTTGCTGTTGAAGATGAGTCAATCTGAACCTTCAAGCTGATTGGCACTGAATTGATCTGCTCTTTACAGGTCACATTTGTGCTATGATGCCCTCTTTTACAGTAGGTACTGCTGTCACTGGCATTTGTGAATGTTACGTAGCCCACAGTCAAGTGGGCTTGATTTGCCTGTAGGCTCCATTGCCCTGTCTTCAGTTGCAGAGAGTGTCTTTTTCTTGATTTAGATGACAGGAAGTAGAATTGTAGAAAAACAAAGCAGATAGGAACCTCATGGTATTATTTGTAAAGATGCAGGGAAGTGTGGGTGAGAGGATTGTTTGGGTGGGTAAAGATGTGACAAGAAGATGGGCTTAGGATCTTGTTTGGAAAAGGTGGGGGTGCAAGGGAGGAGAAATGTGTGTGGAAGCATGGAGGGAGGGAACAGTTCCTATTTTGGGAAAGTAAGGTGAAAGGAAAATAAACTTGAGGCTGAGCAAGTCCAAACTGTGTTCTAAGAGGAGATGCCTCATTCCTTTTTTGGCATCATGCTATCTGATGTCAGGGCTGGGGAAAAGGTATATCAAGGTGACCCCCACTCATACTGTCTTATTCCTTCCTTTGGCTACTTCTGTAGAAATACCCAGGTGGTATTTAATTTTCTCAGGCTTCTTGGTAGGGTAAGTATTGCAGCTGTATTACCTGTAGAAAGAGTGACTTGGGTGCAGTGCAGTCACATCCTCAGCATTCAATAAGAACCCTTTGGTTTCCTCAAATGAGATACGTGAAAGATATACTTATTTTAGTTTGAGTGAAGTTCCTCTAAGCTGAATCTGAAAATCCTAACCAAGTGGAAATGGCAGAAAAAAGGCAATTGTGCTCTTGAGATAAGGGCAGCTGGTAGGTGGAGCAGCAAAAAAACCCTATTAAAATGAGTGCACTGGAAGGAATAAGATCAACCGCTATAATGTTTTCTATGTCACAGACTTGCTGTTGCAGCTTGAACTGTTCCCATTACAGCAAAACATTATTGAAAGGACTTAAATAGCTTGCCTAGCAGAGCAGCATATAGTAGTACCGCTGTAATTAAGCTTCTGCCAGCATTTCTATGATAAACATATCTTCAGGGTCCTATAACCCAGCTTTCAAATCTTTATTTGGTGCTTGCAATATACCGTGCTGTGATTTAACCTTTGTCCAAAGATGATAATGTGAAACTGCTCTTATCGTGGTGGACCCTTGTTCAGATCAGAGGTGCTTAGAGCAATATATGTGTTCCGCAGTTCTACGGACAGTGCTGGCTCTCTGCAGGCTGTCCTGCCTGTGGGGAAACGGGCAGCTGAACAAGAGGGTATAGGGAAATCACAGCGTTTGTCTTCAGTAAGAGCCTTATCCCTGCATGATGAAGTAGTTGTGCAGTGCTCAGAAGAGGGCAGGAAAGTGACAGTGGACTGACAGTCACAGTCTGATTCCTATTTCATCTTCTCTGCTTGAGGAGGAATATAATCAGTGCCAGTCCCTTTCTCGCCATATGCGGCATTAGAAAATCTCTCAGGTTTAAGAGGATCCAGGAGCCACTGAATGTCCATTAGCACATGTAGGTGGGCAGAAGTTTGGATCTGCATTCAAAATACTTCATCTGATAAGAGACCTAAAGAAGATTGCTAGTTCATTGCAGTGAGGAGAAGAAAGAGACTTGGTAAACTTCAATTTCTGCACACTCTGGGTGCTTAACAACTACTCAGGCGGGCATCCTCTTTAGGAATGTCCTGTCTTTTTTTCAGAAAGCAAGGACGCCTCAGGAAGCTTTTAGCTTCTAAAGGCAGCACTTAACCATACTGTTATACGCAGCATGTGAATACAAGGATGCTTTCCTGGGCTATTGAAGGTACTTAGCGTTTTGTGCTGCTTCTGAGAGCCTGTGGATGTAAAGTTCAGTTTTCCTTTGGGAACTCGGTGCTATCAGCTTAGCTATGATGGAGTTCAGTCTCTCCCATCTCCTTTGGGATTAATATTGATATTAATTGCTATCAATACCTTATCGACATTAATAAGTAAAGTATAATGTTCATTCAGGGTTTTTGCTAGCTGTAAGTCCAGAGACTTAAACTAAAGTCTGTAGCAATTCTGGACAAAAATTTGCTCATTACTGGGCTTCATATGGATATTGGTGTGTGAAGGCTTCTCCTTTCCTAGCAAAAAAGAAGAGTTTTGAGACATTGCCTTTTTAATACTGCCTGCTGTAAGCAAGTCTCTGAGACTAGTACCCTGTAACATATAGTGCCTGTGTTACCACACATGAAGGACATGTTGCAGTGACTCTTCTTAGTAGCTTATGCAGCCATGGCTCCTATCACTTCAGTAATGACTAGAGGTAGGTCCTGTTTATAATGATGCAATTCTAGGCACCTTTGAGAAGCATCAAAATAAAATGCACTGCATAAACACATAAAGTGTAGAACCTTAGTTGTACATGTTAGTTTTCATTCTCTACCTAACTGGAGTCCAGTTTAGCCACTTCTGAAGTGTGTCATCTCTTAAGTTTAAATTCTACATGTGAATGCTTCCAAGGCTGATTCCTTGGATAGCCCAAACAACTGCTGTCATGGAAATGAAAGCTTGTCCAACTGTTCAGCTGTTCTTTGGGGTCTTCAGAACTGTCCTAGGATGAGCTCTCCATGGTCAAAGGAAAGATTAACTAGAGATGAGTGTGTTTCATGAGTCTTTTCCTGTAAACATCCTGTAAAGGATTTGAACCAGAGAGCCTACAAACCTGGTGATTAAAAATATCAGAGGTGGGTAGAAATTAAAAAAGCTAATCTTAGAGCTATGCAAGAAAAACAGCTGAGTGCTGATTATTTGTTGTGGTCTAAAATGGGGTAATTTGGGCAGCTGCAATAAAGGTCTGATGTAAGTAGTATGAATGGCTAAAATAAACATGTTTCTTAGAGGAAGAATTGAAGTAATGAAAAGGCACTGAAACCGGAGTCCTTGTAAGTCTTTTTCCATCCCATATGGAGCCACGTGAGGTATGTTGGTCATACATTTAGCATCTCATAAAATTAAAATCCGTGCTTTATTTCTCACCAGTGTTTTCTGCATGCAGTAAATACTCTTTGTGGCTATGCCATGGATTTTAAACCCCCAACATGGTAATTTTAACTTCCAGATGTGTATGTGACTACCTTTTTCTAACTCTCCCTCATATTAACTGTGTTACCCATCACTCTTGCTCACAGTGACCTATGAAATGCAGGTCCTGCTTATGCCTTATGCTACAGGTTCTCTGTTAATTGCAATGGGAATAGTACCGTATACATCATGCAGAGCTGTAAATATGTGCAGAGGAGGGTGTTTTAATTATAGGTCTTTGTAGATCTTTTGCAAAAATCTCTTGTGCCTGGAAGTTGCTGTAAAATAATGAATAGTACTAAAGCTTTCATCCTTAAGATGCGTAAGCATTAGAGAATGTTACTTATTCAGAATGCTTTTATGCATATTAACTAACCCTTGAGATGATGGTGGGAAGTGTGTATGTGTGGTTGCCATGGCACATGAAGGGGAGGACAATGGCCAGATAACCTTTCAGAAGGGAGTTCCACTTTGAACACTTGATGTGTAAAAGCAAAAATCTCGGCCTACATGACGTACCTGAGATGAAAAGGGAAGTCTGTGTCACAGCTAGGATATGAGCCCAGAATTCTGTTCTTGCAAATAGGCTTTATTGGTGCATATTATTTATGTAACACATTTCCTCCTGAACTATTTCTACATCAAAGGCAGTCAGCTTTGCACAGGTCTGTTTGGTGACCATTTAATGTTCTGTCAGATATTCTTCTCTTGGAAGGCTGTGTGATGCTTCCAGTTCACTCAGAAGTGATATATGTGACAACAGATGGATTATACACAGCTGTTCTCATAGATGCCTTGTCTGCTTGCCAAGTACTTGCATCAACATCCCCAAAAATCCAGATGTTGCACAAAAATTTAAGAAACTCCATTCTAATTAGGGTTGATGCTTAATCATCTATTTATAGTAAGTAGTTAATTGTGGAGATTATTTTACTAGGATTGAAGAGAATTACTTAATTTTTCTGGCAAGCTCGAAGCTCTTTTTCTAAAGAAAGAAGAGGAAGCTGCCTATATTCTAACACTTTTTTTTACGTCTCTTCAGTAAGGCTTATTATGCTTTTCACTTACTCAAAGCGATTGCGCTGCCTGGCTTGATAAGAGGTTTTGCCAGGTCCATGCAGGTACTGAGAGACAGATCTGTGTGTGTTCAAGATGTGATTACTCAGTCAGGTGACTAGTGGTCATTGCCAAAACAGCAGAACGAGAATGATTTTTTGTCAGTGTGAGATGTAGCTCTGCTGCCTGGTATTTCTGACTGCCCTGTGTCTGGCCCTCTGCTAGCTTTCTTGATGCCAGCTCTTTTGCACGGTTGACTTTCGCAGTGGATCCCTGCTAGCCTTGACATCTGCTTCTGCTGGCGGTTGCTGTTGAGTACTAGAAGGTGGCAAAACCGGGCACGGCCATTGTGTGTTTCTGCCCTCTATCTGGGCTGTATTGGTCACAAAGGCTGTGGGTTTTGCTGCTCTGGATCCTTACCTGGCTGCAGTTGCAGAGCTCATGTCATTCTCAAGCACAGTACTGTCAGGAGAGCAGCACACGGCTTATTTCTGCTTGCCCCCTATGTTTGCAATGGCAAAATACTCCAGGGAAATTGTCAGACACCCAAAGCTGGAGTAGTTAGCAATTTTGTTTGGGAAGTTCCAGTATCCATGTGCATGGCTCTTGCCCAACTGAGTGATTCGAGGAGAGCTTTGTAGTCTGCCCAGCTGTGTTACATACTTCTGTAATCTCTGTCCATCTTCCCTCCTGTTCAAACAGTAATTCCTCAACCAGGAAGCCACCTACTCTGCTGTACCCCAAGGCATGGGTAAATCACAGTGGCGACTGCACTGACATTCAAGGCTGTGCAAGCAGGGCTGGCTGCAAGCAGTGCAGGACCTGCTGACCTGGGTGGAGGCTTCAGGTTGTCAGTTCTGCTTGGCAATCTGCCAGGACCGCAGTTTTCGGAAGAAATCCTAAGCTACTGTCAGCTGCACGTATTGGCGAAATGTGCTGTGGTTCTCTAAAGGAGAAGGAGGCCTGGCAGGGTGGGACCTGCGGTCAGTGTGTGGTTTGCTTGCAGAGCCCTGGTTGCTGGCTGTGTTGTACTTGGCATCTGTGGGAGGAAAGAGGAGCAGATGGCGGCAGGATGGGACCCCATGTGTGTCAGGGGAACAGATGTATGAGCTGAGCAGGCTGAGGTGGCTCAGCTGCTGCTGCATGTCCCTCAGGCTAGTCTCTGCTTACAGAGAATTTGCTGCTTGTATATAACATAACTTTTTGGATCAGAGGAAGAAATAACTTTAGTTTTCTCTCCTGTTTTTGACCTACAAATTCAAATAGTGCTGTTTCTCTTCTCCTCTCTCCTCATCCTAGCAAGATTTATTTGCAATCCAGGAGCTGGTTTTTGGCATATTCTTATGCAAAGTTTTGCAAAGTCACTAGGCATTCAAGGGGAGGGGTGGTAGGGTAGGGCATGCAGTGGGAGTGCTGGCCTCCCAACCCTCCTGCTGTGAGTGTGCTGCAAACCGTTGTTGGCAATGGCAGAGGATCAGGCAGAACATTGCTTGGGAAATCCGAGTATGACATGGATGGGAGAGCTCAGTCTGTAGCATGGGAAAGAAGTAATTAAGGGGTAATTGCGGTGGGACTAGATGGTGGTTTCTGCCAAGTCCTTTGTGATAGTGCTGCCCATACCAGTGGTATGGGTGCTCAAAGAGGTCTGTGCGTTTCAGCTGGGTCATTCTGCCTGTTCCTAAGCAAGGCTGACTGCTGAGGCTCTCCATCGGTGTGGTGTTGGTGTAGGCCAGCACAGCTTGTATGTGGTTATGTGGTGTTAGGGCTGACATTGAACAAGGAGCACCAGGCTTTTTGCAGAACAGGGGGGACATCACAGCTGCCGCTGTGCAGAGAGGGAGGAAGAGAGTGAGGCTGGAGTACGAGTGGGAAAGGAGTGACCAGGAGAGGCAGTGGACTGAGGAGCAGCTCCTGAAGATGGCTGTGGGAGTCACAGCGGATTGTCAGTGTGCACAATCACTTACTCTGCTATAAACCTTTATTATAACCTTAGCCCAGTAAAATACTATAACCAGATTTTAAACTGGTGTAGGTGTTTGCCTCTGTTCTTTTTGTGGCTGACCAGCTTGAGTTCATCCTGAAGATCTGCAGACACCATTGTTTTGAGTCCTGAAGACAGAGCCTGCCTCTCCTACCATATGGCACACTGAGATCTGCAGAGCTGGTGGATCAGCAGAGTTACAGTAATCTTTCTAGAGGAGGAGGAGTAGGAGAGATGATGAAGGCTGATTACATTACTGATTACAAATACTGAATTAAATCCACTTCAAGGAGTCTCTGCCTTTCATGAAGCCATTAATCTGTAATTGTGTGACAAGTGATTTCTGCGAATACTTTCAATTTTTAGGTGGTCATTGAAAGGTTCCTGGTACTTTTTTTTACTGGTTTGCTTGTTTGGCTGCTTGGAAAGGGTTTGCTGCATGGTCGTAATATAAAAATAATGAACAAATAATGACTAGTGGGTAATGCATGGATTCATACACAAATATGTGTATTTTCGGCAAATATGTATATATTCAAGGCAACCCCCAAGTTTTACAAAAGTCACTGAAAATAAAAATTATTTGGTGTTGCTTGAGAAAATCCTGATCAGTAGTTGCAGTTTGGTTTGGAAGGAAAAGTATTCTAAAGATGTGGGGTTGGACAACATCTATGATCAAAACCAGATTTCAATGTCATATGAAAAACTGTCAGGACTTAGTATTTGAATCCTGGCAAACAGACAAACATGCCCCAAGCAGGGTGATCTGGACTGACCTTTAAATAAAGGAGACATCTGGAGCTTGCATCCTTTCCCCAAAATTATTGCCTTGCCCTCTATGCCCTTCAAAACTCCTGCCTGAACAAGGAACCATTTTTTCCTTTCTAAATTCAGGCTTTGTAGCCTCTCTGGCTTCTGGAAAAGCCTGAGAAATTTTGTGAAGGCAGCGTTAAAGCATCAAACTGATTGAATTAACTTTCTGGAATTAGGAATGTTATTGCCCACGAGTAAGACGTTCTCGCGAGCTGGCAGAGCGCAGACCCGAGCGGCCGGCCGGCAGCGAAGCCGGGTGCGTGGCTGGGAGCCGGGGCGCGGCCGGCGCCGTCCCCGCCGAGCGCTGCCATCGGGTGCCACCGGGCGGCCGCTCCCGGCCATGGCAGCCGCTGCTACCGGTTTTTCCTTGGTACAGTTTATGAAATGGCACACTACTGACAGCACTGACTCGTGCTACATTCGCTTGTGATTTTCCGCTGTTGCACTAGCGTGCATTTTAGACATCTGTGGTGGTGGGGCATATCGTGTGCAGTAAGTGTGGCAGCCAAAATTCTGGTGCTTCAGGTCCTTTTCAGTTTTTTTGGCATTTTTGTGTTCTTCAGGTTTACTTTTTAAATGGGGACAGGAAAACATGGACAGTTGTTCAGAAAAGGCGTTTTAAAATGATGGAATATGGACTCACATTTCAGTCTGTTTTCTCTGTACTGCCCAAGTTGCATAAAAGTCGTTTCTAGTGGCTAGACATTGTCCCAAGAAATATCTGCAATGCAGGAGGTTTTCTGTGGGTCAGAGCAGCAGATGGCTACATGACGTCTCCTTCTGAACCTTTCCATTTGAGAATGTACTGGCTGGTAGAAGGCACTGCAGGTGAGGCCTTGAGCTCTACCGAGGCTGCCAGTAGAGCTCCTTGGACCATTTGCAGCCCAGCTGTTACTGACTTTCTGAAAAACCTTATTTGGTCTATTTTTTGGAGGTGTTTTCCTGGTGGATTCTGCCTTGCTTTGTTCTGCTTGTTTCAGTAACTTTACTCAGAGCACTGGCTTTCGAGTAGGGGTTCCTTTTTAATGGGGAATGAAAGAATTGCAGAGATTTGTGATTGATTGGGGCATTGATGAAGGGGTTAACTAGGATGAATTTAAAAAGTCTTGTGGGAAAGCAGGTGGGACAACCCCTTGCTGGGGATAAGTGGAAGGAAATGCTGTTTTTCCTGTTTCTTTGAGGCCAGGCGGGAACAAAGTCAGGAAACTGAGAGAGGTCAGCAAAGATCTGTGGGTTTTTATTGCTCAAAAAAGAGTTTTGCTGGTTTGTTTTCTTTTCCTTTTTCTGATGCAGTCTAAAAGGGTGTCTTTGCTGTTTTGTTTTCTGTCATGCTTTTTCTATGGACTAGATTTAGGCTAAATCAAGCACTTTGATCTGATCAGAGCTACTCAGTTTCTGGTAAGGCTTGATGACTTGTGCTAAAGTAAAATTGTGATAACTTCTTAAATGGGAAGGATATCACCTTGATGATTTCTTTCATTCCAGGAAGCATGAAGGTAAAAACACAAGAGTTTTATAGTTTTATTTCTTACTCTTTCAAACTTGAAATTGAAACATTTATTTTAAAAAAGTAGGGAGGGAGAATAGATGAGGAAAGATGGCCATTATTCTTTTTTCTGTCCTAGCCCTACCTGAAATATAATGGAAGGAAGTATATCTATTATTTCTAGCCAAATAGGATAGTGATCTACATGTTTACTACCACCCTGAGCATTTCTCCTGCATGTGACATATGCATAGGAGTGAAACCATTTAAAATATATATATGTGGATCTGTACTCTGAACTCTAAGCTCCAAAAAACGAGTGTGGCTTTACATGACTTGCTCACTACAGTTGGTCCTGGCTGGATGACAGTACCTGTGCTTCAGCAAGTCTGATTGCCAGGTTGGGTTGTCCTTTCTGCGGGCATTCTAAGCCTTTGTCACTGATGGGAGAAAAGGGAAGAACCCACTGACTGAAGAACAAGAACTAGAAAAAAAAATGTTTTTTTCCTTTTATAACTAATTATTCTGTTTTCACGGTATTTGTTGTTAAATTCTTCCAGATGGTGTATCAGTAATACTGGACTGTAATCAGATAATACCTAATATGATTGTTCTTTCTTTCTCTGAACATTGGAAATTTGTTTTGATAAGGGGACCTTAGCTCACCTGACCTATCTGGGAAGCATGGCAGTGTGCCAGGTGTTAATATTCAAACAGCTTTTCATTGCTGCTTTGATACCTATCAAGGATTCTGATCACAAGTCATTATTTCATAAAAATTTCTAACGAGGTGGGAGTAAAAAAACCTTTATTAAATAGCAGGAACTTCTATGTCTGAATGTAATAAAATAATTTATGATATATTTTTAGGGATAAGAGATTAAAATGCATATTAATTAAATGAATAATGAAAACCTTTATGAGAATCTCTGCTACAAGTTGCAAGTAGCTGTTTAATCAAATTCTTTCTATGGAAAAATGCATTTCATTATAACATAATTAGCACATCTATTGTGTTTTTAATACAGCTTCTACTAAAGTGTGTTTGATCTGGAGTTTGCTCATGGCAATTAGCAGAGAAGGAACTGAACTTTTTTGCTTTATTCCAGACTTTGTAAATTCTAAGTACTATATCTGGGGAAAATTGATGTGATTTTTTTAAAGTGCTGGAATAATCTTGGGGATATATTGGGGTAATCATTGCTAGTAGAGAAAAGGCAGTGGTAAGGAACTGTGCTATCTAAAGCTGCAAATGTAGAGGTCTTTTTGTTTTCTGCCACTGGTCTGTACTTTTCTGTCATGTCCTATCTAAATCCTGGACTGTGAGAAAGCTGGAACTTTCTCTGTGCTACAGGGTAATCCTGCTTGCATTTGACTGTAGCAGCAGATCAGAGAAGAGGAAGATAGCAGGCTGGGGGCTGGGGTGGTGGTGCTGGGAGTGTCATCCTTTTTTCTCATTGAGGTAACAGTGGTAAGGGTGTATGCACTGACCCAGGGTGTTAGTACTTTCTGTTTTGCAGTGTGTCCTTTACCATTTAAGAGGAGTACTTTCCAGTAGGAAAAAAGGGCAGGATCTCAGTAAACATGGTGGTTCAAAATCACTCCTGGATGCCTGGCTGCTAAAATACCAAACATCTGCTCGGAAATTGAGTGCATCCTGTAGCACTGGCATACACGAGTCCTCCAAAGTGAGAGGGTTCAACCTTACCAGCTGCTGAAACCAGACTTCACTGTTAGAGCTTTTTTTTTTTTTTTTTCTTACCCCAGGAGATTTACTGACAGTTTTCCAAGGAGTGGAAGAAAACTTCTTTTACAGAAAGTCCTTTGGTGAATATATGTCTAGTCCGAGTGTGTTTAGAGTGTAGGTACCAGTATCTTTATGGTTGAGTTCACTGTGGTACAAAGCCTGGTATTGTCTTCTGTGTGAAGCTCATTAATGCACAGAAAATCCAAACTTGAGATACTGGCTTTTATGTAGTAAAAAAAAAAATACAGTCCAAGAATATAAAAAGAAACTATCCAGTGCAAACATCTTTATACAGTGGAAATTGATACAGTGTTCCTTAAAACAGCTTTATAAAACAGGCTTAAAAATAGCAATTACAGTTAATACTATCTGTATGATGCTTACCAAAGTACTTTACTTACTGAACTAAATAATTTCATAACTAACTTTAGCTGTTGATAGGCAATACCTTAGTTACTGATGAAAACCTTAAACTGTAAGTATTATTAGTTAGCATTTTTTATAATATACTAACATGTGGAACCACAATAGCATACACTATTGACTGGATTAAGCAACACAGAAGAGAATGAACACATTAAAAATAAAACCAAGGCTGTCATCCCAAAAGGTATGTCTTTTATAAAGGCTGTGATCCCAAACTGATTGGACTGATGGACAGAATTCTGCTTAGTTTTCCTTTAGTTCATATTTGAAATTTTGAGTGATAGCATTGTTGACAATGATAGGCGTTAGGGTCCAGCTACGTACTGTATCAGACAACTTTTTACAGTACTGAGGACTAATGTGAGCCCATATTATAATGCATTGTAGTTTCCTGCCAAGAAAGCATTTTGGGGGAAAGGAGTGTAAATTAGAGATGACATGAATAAGTGAAAAGCAAATTTGTGAGGTTCCACTACACTGGTTTAGGAAAAAAAAGGATTTAGTGTTATTTGGTTAGCTACCAAATTTAAATAATCAGATCAGCTAAACTAATACATACAGCTCCAGCACAGATTCTGCAAATTGAGTATCTGTGTGGTAAGGCTCTGTTCCTCTTGAGGGCAATGGGAATCTGCATTGCCAGAAGCCAGAGACACGCCATTGTCCTAAGAGACCCACTTTTTACAAAATGTATTTGGCTGGGTAATTTCCTGCATGGGAAGTTTCATTCTGTTCATTCTGTAGCTCTTCATCAGGCGAAAAACTAAACACACGCTTACCAGGGACATAGTAGTTGCAGCTCCAAAACCTTACTTACATTTGCGGGTCTTTTATGCAGACAAATGTGTGGGTGTGTAGCATTCTGGTTTGGAAGTCTACAATATTTTCCTAGGTGGAAAATACCCGTTTTACAGTACCTGCTTAGGAAAAAGTCAAAACAGTTTCACAGTAATGAGGCCCTTCATCTTTTTGTCCCTGAAAAATTACAGTTGCTTTAATAACATTGAATAAAAAACCCTATTCAGCCTCTTTAGAAATCTAGAGACCTATGTTTCCATCTAGAGAGATTTACAGTATTGGAGTCTTAACATTCCCCTGATCTGCACATTTCCTGCTCTGCAGGATATGTTTCATTGAGTAACACTGAGATCCTATTTACAGAAAGAAAAAAACAATTTTTTCTGCTAGCTAGAGCAAATTCTAGCATGCCAGAAAGGTGCCTGAAATCATTATCAGGCTGTTAAAAATGACAGATGAAACCAGATTGTGCATCTAAAAATCCTGTCTAATTTTATCTTTAGCAACTCATATATGTAGTAGAAGACTATAAAGCAAGAATAATTAATAGATTGGAAAGGATAAATCGTGTCTCTTTTTGAAAGTGATGGAATAATTTCTAATATTAATTGATAGACCATGTGTTCCACCTCTCGTCTGCTGAGTATGTGTAAAGAGTGGAATACCAATAAAGATGTTACAAGAGGGCCAGGCAAACCAGCTGGCTGGAGATGCAGGAGGTTATTAAAAACATTCCTTCCCAACACCAGCACACCTCTCTCTTCCAGTGGATGGTGACCTTGAATGCATGTTGATGAAAACAGTACAGGAGGAGAGGAATGAAGGAGAAACTGGGGACAAAACCACTTTTTAAGGAGAAGTGTCTATCTGGATAGGGAGAGGAGTTGTTTCCTAGAAGACTCAAGCAGGTCCTCGAGCAGCAGTTTTGGGGAAAGAACTGAATGTTGGCAAGGATAGCAGTGCTGGGGAAGTCAATATATGTGATCTGTGTGTTTGTTTTTAACTCTACTGCTGTCAGGTTTGGTTTTGGGTTTTTTTTTTTCATGTCTGTTTGAAATCCTAGTATGGCTTGAGTGAAGAGCGGCGAGTTCTTCTTTGGCCATTGGCAGTCTCTTGATGTCTGTCTGTAGGGGGAGGGAGAAAATTCATGGCTAAATTGAACTTAATACACAAAATCTTCATCTGGCTCTGATCCATACAGCTCGGCTAACATTTTAAACCTGGGTCCCCAGTCATTTAGAAAGTCATAATCAATATCTGAGTCTGAGGAGCCTGATTCCAAAGAACTGAGAGATTCTGCAATGGACTCGGCACCTTCATAGCCATAAATGTGAAGTGTGTCATATGGCAGCAAATCCCTGTCATTGTCGGCTTCATCCTTCTTAACTTCAATCATCATTTCCATTTCTCCAGCGGCAGAAGGTATATTTCCAGGAGGCTTTTGGACTTGTGCATATGGAGAGGGAACTGCTTCTGGCTTTATACCATTCTTGCGGACGGAGTTGAGTACAGACACATCATAGCTGGTGGTATCCATTTCACCACCACCTTCTTCATCATAAGTGACAAGCTGCTCATGAATCTCTGCCACATTCCTCCCAAGACTGCTCAAATCCTTCTTGTGTCTCTTTCTTAGAAGAATTAACAATGCGATCACTGCAAAGAAAACTTAGATGAGCGTGTGTAAATAGAGAAGCAAGGAAGTCAAACAAATTGCATTTAAGATATGTAACACAGTCTGAATTGACTTTTTTTTCTGGAGTGATTTTTTTTAAACATTTATTAAACAATAGTTTAGCTGTAGGATTTTTATGTTCTCAAAGGAGTTCAGTCTGTACAGGAATTGTACAACTGACTCTTGAGCTGGAATCACAAGAACAAATGCATAGTGTCACAAGGTCATTGAATCAACTACTGCCTTGAACTAAATCTTTTAGTGCCAGGCGTCAAATGCCACTTATGTGGTAACTGCAAAGGAGGCCTCTTCTTAGACAAGAAAAAATGTTGCCCCTTCTCTGACAGATTCCAAATACAGCAAATAGGTACTGATCTGCTGATTGGTTACAGATTTTTTTATGTATATACATTCATTATACTGTTTAAAGGGTTTCTAGACTAGTTCAGCCTTTGGAAACAGGAATCCTATTGTTGTTCCAGCACAAATTTCCTGTTTTATAGCTGCATGTGAGCCTAGTAACAGTAAATCTAGTATATTATGCAAACGTGCATTAGCCTTTCCAGTGTCTCAGCCGTTCCAATAGAATGAACAGCTTTGTAGCTGAAAGTATGCTAACAGGCCAAATAGAAAGAAAAGTGAGATGAGTCCAATAATTACAGTATTTCTGCTTTCGTGACCATTTTATATCCACAAAGCTTTTGTAGATCTCAGTTAAGAAAAAACAAAACAAAATCCCCACGTTTTAAGTCAGAGAACACTACAGAAGTCAAATACTTACCAATGATTGTGAAGATACAGATAAAAATTGCCACCAGTGCTTGTATACTAACTCCAACTTGTTTAGCTCTTTCCTCACAAAAAGTGAAGTTGCCTTTTTCATTACACTTGCAGACACTGATGACAAGTGTATTTGTGCTGCTGAGCTCAGGATCACCATTGTCTGAGATGATGACAGGCAGGTAGTGGATTTTGGCAAGTTCACGATTAAACTGTCCATATTTGACAGTGATATTAGCTGTGTTATCTGGAAGAAGTAATGACATCTAATTAAGTGATAATCTCTACCAGATTTTCCTTATAGATTATCAGTCAGTTGGTACATCTTCCCCTCAGACAGAGACAGCCCTTAGCAAACCCAGTGAAACTTGGGTGGCAACAAACAACATTTTTCCCCTCAGTAAGTTAAACCTTTAAAAATAAATTGTTACTTAGCTCAGCTAGACCAATCATAGGTCATTGCCACAGCTTTTCTTCCCTGTGTCCTAGTGTCTCACTTAGACTAACTGAGAAAATGCATTGCAGGGATACGGTACCGTAGTTCTCAATCAAGGAGAAGTTGCTATCTTCTGTGGCCAGGGAGTATTTGAAGAAACCTCTAGGTGATATTTCATCTTTGTCAGTAGCTGAAATCCTGATGACGACCTGCAAAGATGGAAGAGGTCATAATTTTCAGCATACATTGCCTCCAGTGATAAAACAGCTTAGAGTATTTAAGTTAGAGCTGGGCTGTGTATCCTGTATAGCCCTTCAGTAAAGGGCAGGACAAAGATATCTTGTGGTGCTCCTCTTCAAGTTCTTTCAAGGCAAGTAATTTCCTTGTAGGTCTTCACAAAGAGCAGTCTTGCCCCTTCATTCACAGGTGGGAAACAAAAGAGGAAATCTTGTGTAACTAAAGCACAAAAAAAGTCTTCCCCTCAAAGGCATATGGCTCATTTAAATGCCTAAGATGGATTCTTCTAAAGTGTTCAACTTAGAAGTATGACTTATTCATTGAATGTCGTTGAGACTGCCACTCTTGAAGGACATGCTTGTCTTGGAAAAAATCAAGTGGGGTAGATGTATAAAATATAAAAATGTGTATGATTATGGCCCAAGGGTATTACAAAAATTAAATTAAAGGTGAAATAACACCTTGTGTGTTCTAACAGATTCCATCAGAGTCCAGTCTGTGACAAAGTCTCTTAATTAAACAAACATTACATGTATGGGCTAAATACTTGTGTCTGAGGCCAAATGTCTCACACCATTTGTGCATGCAGATACTTGCACACTGATGAGTCATGCAGTCATGGAATGGGTTGGGTTGGAAGGGACCGTAAAGACCATCTAGTTCCAACCCCCCTGCCATGGGCAGGGACACCTTCCACTAGCACAGGTTCCTCAAAGAGCTATCCAACACTGCAGTGGTGTTACATACAGCAGTCTTTCTCTTAGTATTTTGAAGTGGTTTTATTCTCAGTATCACATGAACATTTGTGTGATAAAACTGAATTGCTAATTTTTGCTCTGCAAGGGTTGACTGTATTTCACAGTTCAATTGCTGATGCGTGTATGTATTTAAAAGCCTGTAGGGCAAGGAACTGTGCAGCCCAAGTATGTAAGCAGATAAAACTCAATATTCCAAGAGTGTAAAGTCCTGAAGAGAGATTTCTGACCACTGATGTTGTGGAAATCAGTGATATGGTTAAGTGCTTAGGTATGAAAGCTGAGACTAACTTTTATTAAAAGACATCTTTCCCTTGAGCTTGCAAGCAGGTAATACAGATTTAAG
Source organism: Falco rusticolus (assembly GCF_015220075.1). NCBI lineage: Eukaryota > Metazoa > Chordata > Aves > Falconiformes > Falconidae > Falco > Falco rusticolus. Next base: position 10,231,534 of record NC_051201.1, on the reverse strand, counting down.
GGGAAAAACTGCCTCCTGTCTCACCTTTCCTGGTGCAGCGTTTTCACACACTCTGGGTTCCTCAGGATAAACAAGTTCTGGAGCATTGTCATTTTCATCAGTAACTATTACGTGAACTTGGGCATGTGATTCTCTGTCAGAAAGACGGCCTGCAATGACAACAGTAGTACAGGTCTCTGAGATGTCTGGAATCTCAGTGCTGTCTAGTCCTGCCTTTCCACTGTTTGTGTGTACCTCTGTGCCTCCTGCATGATGAATACGGTGAGTTTCTAGCTCCATCATTAATTAAAACGTTTCCTTTGACAGATTCAGATATTTTCCTAAAACCTCTCCTATTCGGCTAAATCATCAATGATCTGTGAGGAAGAAAATGACAATTGCTTATGGCTTCCCGATTCATCACCTTGTGTGGCTATGAGATCCAGCATCATTCTCTGGCACTAAGGCACCAGACACAGAACAGGCCACGTCGATATTATTAAATATCTGTCACCCTCCAGGAAAGGCCGGCCCTGCTTCCTGAACCGGAGCGAAGCTGTGCGGGGATGCCTGTGCGGCCGTGCTGCCTGGGCGGCGGGGTGGGAGCGTGATTTTGTACCTGTATGAGTGGGTGCAGTTGGCTGGGATGTTTCTGCTCTAACCACAGGCTTGTTCCTGTTTCCCAAGCTTGCTTCCTCTCCTCACGCTCTTTTTATTCCTTGTAACAAACTGAATTCATTTTTATAACAGCCAGGGCCCAAATCTTAAAACCGTATTTGGCCTATTTGTAGGTACTCATTTGATTTGGAAGATTATTGTGCAAACCCTGCAAACACCCCTTTCATTCATAGCTTAGTGGAAACAGGCTGTCAGGTTGTGGCTTTCCTTTTTGATAAGCTAGTCCTGCTGTAAAGCTGTATACTGATTTCTTCCGAATAGGGAAGTGGATAGCACTTACCATCTTCAAGGATTTCCTGAGCTGCTACAGTGATGTTGTATGAGGAGCTGAATTCTCTGTCCAGGGGCTTGGGAAGTTGAATAATTCCAGTATCAGATACCCTAATATAGTCTCCATTAGGACTAGCTCTTCGTCGAATAAATCTGTTTTTTGTTTAAAAAGAATATGTCAATGCAAGGGTGATAATACTGTATTTCACTTTAGTTCTTAGTAGTGGAAGGTCAGAGATTTCTTGACAAATTACGTTAATATCTTGACCAGGTGGCCTGAGCATATTTCCCTGAAATTGTGCAAGCTGTGAGAGCGAAATATATCCATCAGAAAAGTTCCCACATTATTCTTTTGCTGTTTCAGAATCTGTTCTTTCCAAAGCACATGCTTTAACACAATGTAACAATAAATTATAAGCATATGAAGATACCCAGGATTATGTATTTTGCTGTAAATGTGCAAATGTTTTATTGTAAGGTTATGTGGTAATTACATGGGTAAATGTAATTTGTGTTCGTATTTGTTGATTACCATATATAAATGTCCATGGCTGCAGTGCTGGAAAAATCAAATCGGATTTTTTTTTTTTTAATGGCATGCACATTCCAAAAATTAGGGCCAAAATCTCAGTGCTTTGTCAAATTCTTGGAATCATTAACAAACTCTCAACTTTAAAATAGTTACTAAAGCTGATGTCGTGTTACCTGATCTTCCGTTTAGCTGCGTCAGGGTCCTGTGCCCAAACGGAACCAAGTGTTTTTATTTCTGGATCATTTTCCCTTACTTTGAATTCATATGGTAGTTTAGTGAAGACAGGAGGCTCATCAACATCCGTGACTTCAATGGTGACTGTTGATATGCTCCTAGAGCCACCGGATTTGAAATAGCGAAGATCAACGGTGGGATCTGTTGCTTCAATGTCAAACCTGTATTCTGCTACTTTTTCGAAGTCCAGGGGCTAGAAAAAAAGACAAACACAGATATTCTTGCTTTGGAGATGTCCAAGTAAACTTTGCCTTAGCTATCTATGCAAATTTAAGCTCTGTGCTCTAATTCATGTTTGGAAATATTACCAAATTGCATCTTAGCAATCTTGGGAAAGCATTTCCAACCAGAACTTCTCTTTCACAGAGTGACTTGAACAACAACTGGTTTTGAACAGATCCATCCAGTATTCTAGGGTCAGCAAGTATTTCTTGGTTTAAGTAATTTTCTTTTTATAATTCTGTAGCTACTAAAACTTGTTTAGTTCCTTTTTCTCAAAGGCTGGGGACCATATTCTCCTCTTTGCTAGGCTTTCTGCTCTGAAGTCGTTGAAGGCAGACTTCATAGCTGCACTGACTGATAGCCGGGGCATTTAATGATAACTGGCATCCGCTTCCTTGTTTTTCCCGTTGACTGAGATTGTGAAAGGAGTCACACAATGGAAGGAAGGCCAGGAGCCAGAGCACTAAGAAATGCCCAAGCTATCGCTTATTTCAAATTTTGGGTCCCTTTGCACTATCGCCTGGGATTATAAAAGCACCGTGAAATACACAGTAATTAATTGTGGTGACTTCTGTTTTTCTCTTTGAGTAGACATAGACATTGCAAATGGAAGTGATAGTGCTTATCTAGCGGATGAAATTTTATCTCACGTGATTGCGTATTTAAAATCATGACATGTGCATAGCCAAAAGCATGTTACAAACAGTGGGGTGAACTTTGCCCACTGCATGTTAAAAGATGAGCTGATTTCAAATCAACCAGTGTGTATATCTGTGGGGTCTCTTATTGCTTCTCCTCTGGGCAGAAGTTGCAAGCAATGGATTCCTCAGGTCCTGGAAAGACCAGAGGAAAGGCTGAATTTGGTGAAAGCAAGCTGCTTACATCTAGTGTGACCACAACTGAAGACTTTACTGCTGGTCTTGGAATATTTGGTACTTTTTTTCCTTAAAGTTTTCTCTTCTTAATGACATTTCTAGTGTTAACAGTTAGAGAGACATTTGGAAGTGAAAAACACATTCCTGTCAATCTGAGGATTACAGGAGGTGATTTATAGCTCTCCCTCTTTTTTTTATTTTTTTTTTTTTTTATTGTAAGTCAATGAAATCAATGAACCAATGAACTCTTGGCTTGGCAGTGCTCTGCATAATGCAGGGAAGTCCCTTGGTACAAATCAAGTAGATTTGAGAATTAAAAAAACAAGAGCAAACCATAATAAAGGCTTTGGAGAGTCTGGGCCCTCTTACAGAGTTACAAGGAATTAGTGGGGAACCTCTGAAAACACCCTGAGGAAAGTAAGAGAGCTGTGGCTCAGGTTGGAGCAAGTGCCAAACTGTAAAGAGCATTTTTAGAAGCGTGGTCAGGTGAAGTTCTTCACATTTTCTACTTTGGTTTCACATGGGCTGTAGAAGGGAAAGATTCTTTGACCTGGTCAGTTGGTTCAGCTCTTAAAATCACTTTGAACCATCCAAATATCTGGAGTTTGAGAGGAGCCTGAAGCGTGTAACCTAAATATCTGACATCCCCATTGCGCTCTGCAGTAATTCTATATTTTCCTGGGACTGGCAGTTGAAATGAACTAGTGAATCACCAGCTCTTCTCACAGAGCTTACAGAACAGGGTTTTCAGGATAAATGTATTTCATGCTGACTTCCACGCATTTCCATTTTTTCCTGCTGCTAATCCCAAACTGAATCAAACACTCTTGTTACACATGGAAAAACAAAATAATCATCTTTGTTACTGGGAGAAGTACCTTCTTTGGCCTAATGATTCCTTCATTTGTAAATGGATTTGCTACAATTTCAAAGGTGTCCCTGTAATCTCCTCTGACAAAACTGTATTTTGTATTTCTATGTTGTGGTTCATCAATATCTTCTACTTTGACTCTGCCAACTTCTCCTCCGACTGAAATGTTTTCAGGAACTTTAAAGTGAAACGATGCTGTTAAAAAACACAACAAAAAAGGCATGAAGTGTGAGTACACGGAAATTAGAACTTAGTTAAAATTTCTTCTTAGTTTATAGACATACAGAAAGATATTTCATTGAGAATTCAGCATTATATATCTCTGCAGACAGAACTTTGATGTATTTTTTATAAATGTATAAGTAATTCTCAAAATTGTCAAGATCTTGTACAAAGTGATGAAATTAATACTGTTTTTTATTTTCTTCTCTAGGTGTGCTTCACCCAGGAAGCGTAGCTAGGGCTGAAATACAGAAGACCTTCTGAATATGTAAGATTCTTTTGTCCACTTCTAAGAAGATTTGAATTGTGATGAACCCTGATATAAATTCATTATAGCTGTGTCACCCCTTGGTTTCCAAATACTACAGTGCTTGCGTGATACTTACGGTGTTTGAATACTGGGAAGTTGTCATTGATGTCGGTTAAAGTGATAATGACTGTAGCTGTGCTTGAATCCCCAGAAGACCCTGGAGCGTCTTTTGCTTTAACAATAATTTCATATGTTGATTGATTCTCTCTGTCTAAATCAGCCCTTGTCGTAGAAATCACACCTTTGAAAAATAATGTTGAATATTATTAGATTTTGCAGCATGTCTAACATCTCTTAATTTTAACAGCAAATTTTTGTGTTACGCCACACATTCAGCTTTAAGTAGCATTTTTACAGTGGTATTTTTCTAAGGCTAGAAATGTTACAAGTCTTTCTACACGATGAAATATTTGGAAGATATTGTACTATACTTTCCTTTAAACTGAACTTTGCTGCTTAGAAGCAGTCTAACAATGCCTAAACTTAGTCATTACAGCATCTAGGGAGTTTGTTTGAACACCTCTTTATCTGAGCTATTTTGCTCCAGAGGAGTAGTAAGGTTACAAGAGATACTGACATTCTTTTTAAAAGTAGGCAAAATTTAAACAAGAAAGTTTAGGAAGGCAAAGGGTTGAGTTACTGATTATTGAATGCTGCTTCAGAATTTATGTATTTCCTTTTCATGTTTGGTCAAAGGAATGGTATCTGTGCTAAACTGAAAACACGAACTTATATTGGTTCCTAGTCAGTCTCTTAATCAGTGGGGAAAAAAAAAAAGACCTTTTATCTTCTCATTTAGTTGATGGCACCTGATACCCCGAGTTTATTACTTCATTTCCAGAGGCGAACAGTGGCATTGTGTGAGTGTGAATGAAAAATATTTTCTAAATTATGGTTAAAATTATATTTTGAATTATTATCCCTCTTGTGAGAATGAAAACCCTTAAAACTGTTTTCTACAAAGTGTAAGGACACTTGTGTATCTGACCTACCAGAGTCATCAACTGTGAAGTATTCGTCTCCTTTAATGACTTGGTAGGTAACTGTGGCATGACCAGTAACTGTTGGGTCATCAGCATCTACAGCTGTCACTTTGGTGACTGAGGTTCCTACAAAAAGATTTTCAAACACCATATTTAGTATAAATTCTGTTTATTAATCAGAGACATGAAGGGAAATGAGTGATGGAATAACGTACCTACTGGTGACATTTCTGGGACAGATCCATTGAATACTTTTTGTACAAACACAGGGGCATTGTCATTAATGTCATAAACCTTGATAATGAATTTAGATGGAGGTTCCAGTGACTGGTTGTTTCTTCTGTCAATAATGAGAGCTGTCAGCTCATACTCTGCTTTCTTTTCTCTGTCTAGCCTCTCAAATGCATATACATCACCACTGGTTTCTTCCACTTTAAATATAGTGTTGGCATATTCACCTTCAATAATATACTTAGCGTTGTTGTTCCTTACACTTGATGTGATCTAGAAGGAAAGTATATTTCAAAGAGATAAAAGTGGGCTTTGGCATCCAGATGCAACACGAAAGATACGCACAATCAGGACTTCTTCAGACTCAGTTTGAAACCAGGATAACCACCAAGACTTTTGATGTCAGCTGAAGTATTACTGAGCAAACAGCACCACAGCAGCTACAGCTATGCAGGGTTAAAGGATGAAACTTGCATCCAGACTGAAGCTTGCTTGCTTATATATCAAGAAGCAATTTCTTTTTAGATCATACCTCACATTTCCTAAAGACATAAACTGTTCATGCAGTTAACACATACAAATCATTAACCTCATTATGTATGAAATAGCAGACACTACCACATTCAATTTGAGCTACTCTTGTTGGCGAGTAACCTTCTGAACTTAGCAGAGATTTTGCTTAGATTTCACAGAAATACAGAATCATATCTATGTTCACAGCTACTGACATTATTCAACATCAGTCTCTATTGCTTAGCATTTAGCAGAATTCCTGCCAGAGCTGACAGCTTCCTTGTGTGGAGTCACATGCAGTTTTTTGACAGTCAGTCTTTAGGCTAATGCTATGACAGTAAGATTAAATTTCCACCCCATAGGTTTTACAATTAAAGATTATATGCAATGAAAAAGGGTTGGGAAAAGGAAAGAACATCAATCAATTTTAAAATGTAATTTAATCCAATCCCGAATGGTTTTGCACATTATTTAATCTGCAGATAATCTAATGAATCTTCCTTTTCTATACCTTCACCCATCTAAGGACACTTGTAGAAGGTTTAAACCACAATTTTTCCATGCGCTATGTCAGCATTCTTATTTCAGCAAGCTATTTATCAACAATTGCTGGGTTTGATCAAGAATTTCTAGTCTTTTGTTACTGATGTTATCATAAATTGCAACTGTTTGGTATTCAGGATTTGATTTATCCTGCAGTTGTCATTTACTGTTTTCTATTTTGAAATGTGTCATTAAAATTTTCTTCCCTCATTCCACATAATTAATCATGCTTCTGGCTGTGGTGCTGCTGAAGAACAGTTTACAGATCTGGAGGCATAACATGAGAAATACCTCACCCTTGTCTCAAAGATAGTATAGTCTGTGTCTTCTTTCTCAATTTTTATTTACTTATTCAGTGTAAAAGGTATAGACTGCCAAGACTGCCTTTTCTAAAACTGGGGATGAACATACAAAGGAAAGCATCCAAGGTCGTGAAAGATAAAATCAAAATGTATCAGCATATTCCTGCAGCTGTCACTCAGTTCTGCCACGCTGCTGCTGTGGCCTTTTTTAAAGGGTTTATCAAGTGTTCAATCCTGCAAATGCAATGCACTGAACACAGCCATTGCAAAAGCAATCAGAAGCATTCCACTGTTGAAAGTCCACAGAGCACACACAGTACAAAGTGAATTACTCTTATTTAGGACAGCTCGAGGAATAGAAGCATTCTCCTCAATCTGCTACTGAATTGGTCTGAAATGAAACAGAGATACCCTGTGTTAGCTGAGAGTACCCTATAGCCTCTTTTCTCTCTCTTGTGCTTTCTGCCAGTGAGCAGCACTGATCCAGAAAGGTCTGTTTCACTTTACTGAGACAGCCTTGACAGATGCTGATTGTTGTACATGGGAGGAAAACGTACAACTGCATTTATCTGAAAAATGTCAAAGTAGTTCAATTTGAAAGACTAGATTGGAAGAACTTTGTCTGGGTGATATGCAGTTAATCATAGGATTTTATGAGCGCTGCCCTGAAGAAAATGAGTTTGCAAGCAGGTCAATGCTCATTATTATTTTTAAAAGTTATTTTCTTTCACTTTGTGCAAGAAATTTTTTAATTGTGTAACAGTATTCATAAACATAACACTTTTGTATCCAAGCTGAGAGTTGTAAGGTGTATGTTTTTTAATGCATATGTTTTTATCAGATGATCTCCTAGGTTTTTGAAAGGATCTTGAGCTACAGAAAAATATTGACATACATAAGCTGCCAGACTTCCTTCCTAACTGTGCACCTGCATGCAATGCAATTGTTTCTGCACTGTGGATACTCCATACTTGCCATTCGCTAGAATTTATTTATATTCTTCAAAAGAGTAAGAATCCCTTTGACATTATTCTTGATTTACCCTGGGTCCACATTCTTGAGATTTTAACATGAGATTCTATTCTGCCTAGACTGCAAACAAGTAATATTTTTCAAGATACTAATTTGCTGTCTGCATTTCTAATTATTCATTGCTAACAGACTGCCATTTACCTTGCCAACATGGTGTGGTAATGGTGTATCTATTTCTTCTTTGATATGCATTTGGTTCCATATCCAGTCTCTTTTCAGTCGTTTATGACTGGCATTGTTTGAAGAAAAGTTTTGGTTTGTTTTCTGACTTTCTTTGTCAGCAAATGCTGGAGCCAAGAACAATGAGAAAAGTAGGATAAGGTGGTTCATCTTCTTCTGTAGCCTAGAAAGTAATATAAAATATTAAAACTATAAATAACAACAGAATCAAATTAATCAGAGAGAGCAGACATAGAAGTGCAAATGGACTTTCCTTCTACAGGAAAGTCTAATTGCTTTCTGTATTTGTTTTCATTTGTCTGAGCATCAAAATTTGAAATATTGGGCTGCTTCCTTCCATGAAATGGTTTTAACTAGATGACAACTGTAAACCCCAACAAAAATATTTTAATGAAATAAAAAAATGTGCAAGTTTTGAAAGCTAGCATAAAAGCCATTATCCATTTGAGCTACTGTAGTTATTCTGAAGAGAAGATTGAGTAGTGAAGGTTACCCATTGGGCATTGCGGGAAGCACAGTCTGGCTGCAGAGCATAGCTCATGGGGAGACCAGCCTTGGGAAGCAACACCAAAGCTGAGCCAGGTCAAAGTTTATGTTAACTTGAAATGAAATGTTCCAGCTTGATGAACCGAAATGCAATGTTTTTACTTTCCCTGGCACAAAATATACTGTAGTCAATATCTTCATATGGAAAATATTGACTTAAAATGAAATCTGGGTTTTTTTGGTGGAAAAAATGATTCATGTGAAATTTTCAATCGATTCCAAGTACAATTTAGCAAATTATCTTGCTCAGAGAGCTCATTTATTGATTCAGTTTCTTGTCTTTTGAAATGTTTGAAGAGGCATGTAAAGTTTGTTCATCCCCTGTTCTCAGATTTTGCCATCTACAAAATGATCATTTGTGAAATTATTCTCAGGTTAAACCATATTTTTGCATCATATGTTAATATTAGCAAACTTGAGGCCTGACTTTCATATCAGATTGAGAAGTTATTTTCATGTAGCAAAGCTGATTCATTTTTGTGCTAAATTTCCCCTTCCCAATATAAAGGACTGTCAGGAAACTTTTAACACTCAAATAATCAGACTTTAAATTACACATAAATCACTTTCCATTAGCTTTTAGGAGCTGTCAGCATGCACATCAAAAATAAAACTGCTAATTGTGACAGAGAAGTTGACATCACGCAGGTTGCTAGATGCGAGATTAAATTAATATTTTCGGCAGGAAGGTGTTGAGATGTTTCCAAAATTACTCTTTGGTAACTAGGCAATCAGTGTTATCCCGTGGTGCAGCATCATTGTCAGTAAAAACATTTTATTTGCCGTAAAATTTTGCTTTCCTGTACTTCTCTTCTGCATTGTTGTACATAAGCTGAGGAACATTCCTTCTTTACGATTGTGCAGGAAATGACTAAGGTGGCTTTGAAGTTGCTTTTTAATAGCTCAGCTGTGTTTTATACAGTTCTGTGGAGTCATATGAAACTGAATCAATTTAGCTATTTTTTTGTAGTCTATGCACTTTGGCTCTGAATATTTTTAGAAAAATAAGTAAGATTTAGTTGTTTTACTGTGCTTTATTTGTGTACATGAACATTCTACAATTGGAAACTGGACACCATTGATAGGATTCTGTTGTGATCGCTTAAGTCTGTCTTTTATTCATAAAATTACAAAACATGATAACCAAAAGAAAATAGTTGGTTAACAGCGACTAGTACAGGCTGTAGTTTTGGAAAAAAACAGGCCATAGTGTTTAAATGTCATTTTCTCTTGTTGCTGTGGTACAGTGGAGATCTGCTGTACTGCTGTGGTGGAGATTACTTGGGAAAACCGAGGACAATACTGGCCACTTCAGTTGCCCATTCATTTCACTGGAAGTGACACATCTACAAACATCCTTGCAGAAAGCATTTTTAAACTGAAATAGTCAAATCTCCACTAAAGCATACTGGTCTCAGTGAAATCTACTTTGTAAAGAGAAATTTTGTGTCTTCCCAGAAATATTTTCCCAGTATTTGCCTCTCTGTTTCTTAATGCTCAGTTCAGATTCAGCCATGCCCTCTGCCAGACTCCTCAGGGTACTTCTCTTGGTGTTGCTGAGGGCGATTACCAGTAGGTGATTACCAGTAACAGCAACTCTGGGCCTTTGGCATCCTCATACAGGGACACTGCTTATCAGAAACTGAAGGCTCAAATTCATAACGAGTGTGTGGTTATCTGTGTAGGAGCTCTGGGACTAGGTAATATCCTGATGATTCTGATGGATCCATGCAGCAAATGCAAACTCTCCTTTGAAGTAGGTCGTGTTTCACACCGTTCAGGCCTTGTTGGAAGCATGGCTGTTAATACAGGAAGCACTAGACAGAATCTTTTTAAATATATGCACATTTCAGCTGAAGCTTAAGCTACCCCTTCCACTCAGCAGATCCATCTTTATTTTCTTAGATTTTAAGGTGGCTTGACTTCCTTTAACTCCTCATTAATGGATTCCTTGTTAATACTCATCCAGCCTCCTTTGTAAGTCAGTGGTTCCTTTGTGAGCAGTTTGGTGGAGTTTGGTCTGCCCTCTGGTATGCACTGTATGTCAAACACAGATGGAGATAAAGAGCCTTTTGCAAAAAAATGACTTCTACTTTGTCTCTAGCATCTTTCAAAGTTTCTCGTTTTGGTAGAAGTAACACGAGCACACGAGCACTTTGCACGCTGTCTTTTCTAGGGACATTTGATGGGCATTGCTCTATAGGACAGGCTGAGTCTGAAAAGACTGTCTCTGTGATACCGTGCAAGTTTTCCATTTGGCAGCTGGAAGTCCTCTGCTGTTGAATACATAGCTGAATTCATCACAATATTTAAGACTACCCTTCTTCGGTAGCACATGCAGACGCTTCAGAAGCAGGACCCTGCCGAGTAGTGACTGGGTAAGGGGACTGTCCTGGTGTGAAGGCCATGTTGAATGGATGTTAGCTCTTGACAAGCTGTACTAAATGCTCTCTCTTTTTCTGGCCATGATAGTTTTCCTTTCCAGCAGACCTCATTTGAAATGCCAGAGATAGCAGCAGAAGAGAGATATTCCCATGCCTGAGCAGGGGAGTGTGTTCCCATGGAGTCAGAAGCAAGCGAGTTTCTGAGGGGTGACAGTTGGATGATGTGCAGTGATTGGCTTTTCATTTCTTCTTATGTCTGCTGTGGCAGCCAGGACTGAGAAAAGGGAATAAGATGCACCCTTTCAAATAATGACCCTGTGGCCACATGCTTCTGCAGAAGGAAATGGCAGAGCATGCCCTGCCACGTGTGGCTCTCCCTGGCAGGCTGCCATGCGGCCCCAGCACTAGTCTACCTTCACATACAGTCTCCACTTACCCCTCTGTCTCTAACTGATTAGACCAATAATTCAGACTTTTTTTTCAATTTAAGCAGGGACTATAAATGTTCCTTAAAGTTAGCAGGGTAATGGTTTATTCAAGTAGTTAAGTTTCTTGCTTTGCTCTTAAATTTTCTTTCAGCGAATGATGGGTTTCCCACCAACATTATTCATTTTATGCGTTGAATTATTTTAGCAAATAACTCTTGGTCTGCAGGGTGCTGTAGACAGTTTGAGAAATTCTGGTATTCAAACTGATTTATGAGACACATGACTCATAAGGTATAGTTTCTTCTTGCAGATTGGGAGTAATTACTAAACAAATGTCAGGCGGAGATACAGACAATACTGTACTAATTAAAAATTTGCATTTTACAAGGTGTTTTGGTAAGGAATCAACTGTAAGGTCAATGAGCAGCCAGTATAAATAAAGTCTCCATGTAATGAAAACACATTTGATGAAATATTCTTGTGAACATTTGTGGTTTTTTCCGTGGTAGGTATTTGCCTCTTATCTGGTTTACTTCTCACTCTAAAATTCTTTATTAATGCTTGTATGAGGTTAGGTTAGTTGACAAAGAAATCTGTTCTATGCTTGCTTGTTAAATAGATGTTAAACCAGGTTTCTAAACTTTGGTAAATGAGGAGACAGTTGTAGCTGAAATGATGTATTTTTCTGGTTGATTGGACTAAAATCTTATGCTAGACTTTGAGAATTTTTCAGCATCTGAAAAACAGCTATAGTACTAGAAATAGTGATAAGGAACATCCTAAGAGAGAAATTTGCTTGAAGTGGCTATCATTCACCAGAAAAGAAATATATTTAAAAAGGTTTGTGTCCATATTGTTTAGATAATTTGCATACCTGATTGTCAGAAAAGCTGGAAATGAAATTATTGTTGATGATTGAGCTGGAAACTTGATTATTTTTTCTTACAGTGTCATGGCTGAAATCTGAACAATGTAAATGAAAATTAAAAACCCCATGCAAAAATGAGAATTTAATCAAAGCAGAAAATATCAACAACATTACTAGTAAATTGATACTATAGGACATAATCTATTCCATTCCACAGTACTGGCAATTTTGCTATTTCTGGTTTTTAATCAAACCTTAGCTGTCGTGCCTGCAGCCATGTAAATGTAGGGAATACTAAATATCTGAAATACTGTATTCAGTCAACTGGGAGAAAAATGGAGCTTGAAGGAGGGCTTTTGCTCAGCTTAAGCTGCCCTTGCTGTGGGTGGGGGCCCTGGCCCTGTGGTGTCTTGGGGAGTGGGGTGTCAGGATGGGTGTGTGCCCATGGGCACGCGCAGGCTGGGCTAAAAGAGAAAGAAAATTAAGAAAGAATTCTTCACAAAAGCTTTTTCAGGAAAGTTGACTTTAGATAGCTTTAGTTTAGTTTAATAAGTATTTTCTGATTCTGTTTCCCCCTCGTGTCTGTTGCACCCCTTCCCAATATTCCTAAGGAGCTGTGTGCAAAAAATAATGTTGAATTTGCAGTGTATTAAATCCTACAATATACAGCGGTTCAAAATTTTTTTCAGATGCAAGAAAATTACTTTGATACATCATCTAAACACCTCCAAAATTACTATGCTCAATGAAGCCATGATAGATACAGAGCGGAATCTGACCTAGTGTCAAGTATCAAAACGACCCTGAACAACCCTGCCATACAGAATCCATTTTTAACATTAATTTCTCATTTATATGATGTTTAAGACTGAAGGTAAATGTGTGAATGCAGTCAGCATTAAGAAATGGAAAGGTAATATACCAAACACAGGAGGGGGATAAATTACCTTTTTCTTTGCAATGCTTGTAGTTTTGGTAAGCAAGCAAAACATCATTAAAAGAGAATAGTCCTAGCAATACTTAACACTGCCTGTCAGGGGCCTTTAATGGCTGCACAAACATGAATTGATAAAGCCTCCTCATTCCTGTGTGAAGTACTGCAGCTAGGTAAAAAGCAATATCCCTTTCAAAAGGTACCTTTGAAGCACAGAGGACTTCAGTGTGTTTGTCATCTCCTGACAGTGGACCAGGGTCAGGAGTAACAAGTCTCAGATTTTGTCCTCCCAGTTTGTCTCGTAATTACACAACATTGCTCTAACCAGCTGCTAACAAACCCAGAGAAACATGGCAGCAAAGCAATCACACAGGTGTAATTGTTACCTTCACTCCAGTGTCTGCTTGGCATCGAAGCTGCAAAACTGTGATCCTCTGTCGCTCCTTTGAGCTTACAATGGGAGCAGAGTTGGGGGCACGTAAATGAGTACAGTGAGAATGGGAACTAGGGTAGGTCTTCAAACTTTAGTAACATCACTGAAAAAACCGAAGTAAATTGTGCAATGTTTGACTTGGAGCAATCATTTTTTTGTTGCATTTTCAGATACAATTTATTTCGGGTGGTTACTCAGTGTTTCTCTTGTTTCTTATTAAACCTGTCTTGTCACATGTTCTCAGCAGTGTACAATGATTCATTTAAAAATAGGCTTTTCCTGAGAACATTGCGGTGCTTTTTCATTTCCAGATTATTGAGCTGATTTAAACAGACCTAGTGCCTATCTGGTATTATATTTTTGATTGTCCTTATGTTGATTTTATGCATCTGAGAAGTGGTTTCCACTGATGACTAAACAGTCTGGAGTGCAAATGCCTACCTGAAAACTGACTATAAAATGACTTCTTATATGCGTGATAGTATCTTTGAGTAAATAGCCACTTTGATGACTAAACAGACTGAAGAGCAAATGCCTGCCTGAAAACTGATTATAAAATGACATTTTATACTTGTGATAGTACCTTTGAATGAATAACCACTTCAGCAATATCTTAACTAAACTTGCTACTTCAAAAATCCCCCATGTCACTCAGTATTGTGAGAGCCCTCTTGTGTGCATTTGGTCCTATTCAGTTCTTGGTGTTGATGCTGCAGCACTGTGCATCAATATTGCTGAGGACATAATTCAGCATTTCTGATTTTGTCTCTGGTTTTGGCTTCTCATATTTTTTCCAGGAAAAAGAGACTAATTCTAATCTGGAAGTTCTTTGTCATTTCAGGTTTGAGTTTTTGGTAGGTCTGGGGAAAATGTATTAATGATTTTATTCCCCTGTTTGTTCAACTCACCCAAAAATTCCCTCCTGGATGATACAAAATACAACTTCGTCTCATGGGTGGATGAAGTCCTCAGCCAGGACAGATGACTCTTTCAGCAGTAAAGAAATTTGGCTATAAAGATCTATAAATACCATGTATATGTTAAAGATTCACTGCCTGGTGGAAAGCAGGTAGCAAAATTGGTCTCCCGGTCCTTCTACCTCAGATACAGAACTGGCTAAAATGGTGGAGGCAAGCACCGTTTTGGTGCTTTTTTTTTTTTTTTTTTTTTTTTTTTTAAGAAATAAAGCCACCCTCCAGGCTAGTTGAGTGAGAGCTTGTGTACTGAGGACAGTTGAGCAGGAATGATGAGATCTACCTGAATGTCCCCCCAGAGCTTCCTGACTCCCCTGCTTGCATTTTAGCAAGCGACTTGCTGATTCCAGGACTAAAGTGCTGCAGTAAATATCGAGAGAAGGGTGTATGAAAAGGCTGAGTATGAACGAAAAATAAGAAATATATGGTCTAAGAAGACATTTGCTGTAAACAGAATGATTTTAGAGGAGTGAGGAAGAAGGTTCTAAGAGGTTGCAAAGGTCTTTGTTCCTTGCGAAGAAGCTTTTATGGAAAAGGGATGTGTAGATTTGCAGTTTGTTTGCTAGAAGTCTCCTCATCTGAAAGAGAAGCAGGATGAGTCAGGTGCAGGATCTGATCTTGTACCAGTGAATTCTCCTGACTTTACTGTAGTTTGTTTTACATCAGTGATGTGCCTAATAATATGTTAGCTGTAGATTAATAAAAATAGAAATATTGGCATGAGTGGGGAAAGACTAATCTATAGCAAGCTTTGCTCATTTTAATCTATGAATAGTGCAGTACTACAGATGCAGTCAGCCATCATAGTAGGCCAGAAATATCGTGCTTTGTGCTCTTGTCCATCTTTGCTCTGAATTGCTTTGAATCTGACCCGTTATATACAGGCATGACCTGTGGGACAACCAGAGAAATAATTTTGTTGGTGGTGCTACTTCAGCTCTGTTCCTTACAACACAAACCTCCAAAGGTATCCTGATAACTGCATCAGTAGACTCATAACATTTACTATCTCTTAGCTGGGTGTGCAAGATACAATCATGACCTCACTTTGGCTCACAAAAAATCCTTTGCTGCTGAATGCTGGTTTATTTGAGAGAATTCAGAGGCAAGTCTTTGGGACGGTCAAGCACCAAGGCCCAAAATCTCAAAGGTAGGAGGACATTTACAGATGTTGCAGGGGTGAAGCTAACAACTGACTGACAGAAAATTTGTTCTTGTCTTTTGATGACAGTTGCCAAATGCTGTTGAAATCTGAGCTATTTTGGGGGGGTTAGCTGCATTAAGTACAGCCTTTCTGTTCTGAAGTGAGCTAATAAGATGGGTAGGATAAACTCTGCATGCATAGTTTGGAACTGCAAACATTTTCCCCTATTAATTCTTTGTCCAAAATACAAAGCTAAGAGGAAAATATGTCCCATCAGATTAATTACTGATAAAGACAGATGCTGAAAAAAGTGATGAAGTACCAGTGTTACAGACAGGCAAAGAACTTGTTCCCATCCTTGTATCCAAAAATTTGTTTCAGGGATGATACAGCAGTCAGGGTCTCATTGACTTTGAGGAATGATTGAGTCTCTGCCACTCTCAGTGGTGTATTTATGTGGCTGTAGATCCAGCTTTTTTCTTGCTTGCTTGAGCCAATTTCCTTTTGCTTAGCCCAAACTATGGTTGGTTTGGTAGGAGAGGCACAGTGCAGGTGTCTCAGCACTGAGCCTCCCTTGTCCCCTGCACTTCCCACACTTAGATAATGTTGTTTGATTTTTGGAGAGTGGGGGTTTGGGTGAGCAGAGGACAAGGAAATCCTCCAAAAATTATTTGGCTCATCCCAGTGCAGAGGTGGAACGGTGTGGGTATATTAGAGATGTTTGTGATCACTAGAAAGATTTCTCAGGCATCTCTAAACAGAAGCTTTGTTTCCTGCAACAAATTGTAGGCACATTTCAGAATTTATCTGTTTTGATACTGCCCCCTGGTTAGCTCTGCTGTACACAGAGATTAGCTGAAGCTGTCACTGAATGTTTAAGAATTTGGCCAAGCTGAAACAAAATAAGGTACACTATGACAATTATAGAGCTTCTTCCACTTCCTCTTTGTTTCCAGATAAAGCCTTAATATCAGAGAGGCTTCCTAGCACAGAGCTGCAACCGAGTGGCTTTGATTAAGGAAAAGTACCCATCCTTTGAGGAACTGCAGGTAATAAATATGATTTTTATTTTTTAAAAAAGTACAGTGTAGTTGTGTTTACAGCAGATAAGATTTTTTTGACATTTACCTTCAACAAAAGCTCAAGAGCAAAAGTATCTGTCTTGAACACAAGCATCATGCACAGGTCGCAGTAATTGATATTTATTGCGCTAATGGTAATCTGAACCAGAGAAACCATGTTTAGCTGGCTGTGTGTTCCAGTTCTTTTGTCCAGGTTATTCTACTGGGTAACTGAATGCATTAGTATTTCCTCTGAAAATTAATTTTGTGGCAGATAAAACATGTACATATACATAAATATCTTGTTTTCTGGCTGGGCAAGAGGCTGAAAAACCAGGGTGTGTCTGGATATATTTTGTTTGGTAATTACTATTTTTCTCCTTTTTTAAAATGTCTAACTCAAATGTCAGTTCATTCTTCTCTGTTTCCTGCCCTTACTCAGCTAGACTTCCAAACCAGGCTTAATTAACTTTAAGACCTTTTCTGCCCACCCCTAGAGTTAGTCTTTTCCTGCAACATTTCCATTGTTATAATCTCCATGTGTTGTGAGATGATACGACATTATTACTGCTCTTATGAATTTACAACAAGCTTTTCAGTGTTTTTACTTACAGCTTAGCTCTTGTCAGGAAAATCTCTTGTTCAAATCAAAATAACACTAGGGAAGCACATTTCCAGCTTACAGTACTGATAAAGGGAAGCTGGAAGGCCTGAAAATTCAGGCCTCAGACGCAGGGGATCTTAAATAGATGAGGAAAGCTGTTGTAAATTTTGTGACTTATTTTAGAGCTAGACATTTTTCTGCATGGATTTGATTCCATGTGGGAGTGACTGTGATTTAACACAGTGTTTTGTGGTGTTTTGCTCCAGTATCTATGCACTGGCTTAAGCAGGTCATTAGTCTGATGAATTTTACAACCCCAGCCCAGAGGCGATGATTGCAGCCATAGTAGGTGCTAGTTCAACATGTAAGATGTGACTCCAGGAGCGACCCTGTTTCAAGGCAGGCCATGCTTTTGTTTACAATGTGGTAAGAAAGAAGTCTTTGTGGCAGTGATAAAAGTGAGAGCTGGGGGCTTTCAGCTGTCTGGCCTGGGGTCGCATCTGCTCACAGGTCTTCTTAAGCCAGGACCCAGGATCTAGGCTGGTGGCTGCTGCTGCTGCCCTGCTGGGGGACAGCGCTGTGAGCATTGGGGAGCAGCCTGCATCCCCCCCAGGAGCTGATGGATTTAAAGTAACCTGGCTGTTTGGGAAGTTCTTATTCACATCAATGCTGCACTTGTGGGTTTGCTGCCTGAATCCCGAACACAGCTGGAGATACTTCTTAAGCTGAGGTGGGAATTTTTTTTCTCCTTCGTTAGTGGCTGTGTAAGTGGAACATTTAGTTCTCTCACAGCTCATATTTTAATCATGGCCACTGAAAACTCCTTTCTTGTGCGAATAAAGGCTTCCTCTTCATTTAAAGAAGCCCAAGATCAATCCATATAAGGCAGGTAATACAGCTCACCATTTCACAGCAGGAAAATGATGCAACGTATTCCAAAGAGAAATGTGCCCCTTTCTTCCTGTTTGAAACTTAGGTCGTCTCCAAGTGCAATTACTGGAAGATTCAGTATCTATTCTAATCCTAAACTTTTACCAAGGCTGCTGCTGGCAAATCTGTTGTACAAAGCAAATGTGTTAAATGGCGCAACAGATGATAGGTCTCCACACCAGTTTTGTCTTGTCCAGTTCACGTTGTTGTCCTTGTAAAATGAACCCATTCCAAAAATCATTCCTGCTTTTTCTGCTGTCTGCTTTCTGCCCTTGCTTCTTAATTTCCGTACTGGATACGTGCTTTAGGTGGCGTGCATTGCTAATCTGGGCGATACTAAAATGTGCATAGTGTAGCAGTATTTGTTTATGTTTTAATGACAGTCGAAAAAGCTAAATGAACAGTTCTGAGCAAACAGACAGTATATACTATTTCATTGTAGGTTTGGGTTCCTAGTTCAGGTGGTGAAGAGTTTGATACCTTATTAGTAGTATTGATTGGTTGGTCTAATGCTAACATGAATAATCAGGTTCTCTTGCATACAGATCATATATATCTGAAAGACTATGGCAATAAAAGCCAGTGAGATAATACAAATCTCTGAATTCAGGTGTAGGATTGGAGGTGGAGGGAGGGAGTATCCTACAAAAAGAATGGAGAAGCTAACCTAAAACTGTGTGCCAGTGGAATGTTCTGCCGATGAAGCTGAACCTACCACAGGAACAATTCCCATCAATGGCAGGATTTCCTATCATTTGCATGAGAGCAACATTAGCCCCTTAGTCTCCTCAAGTGGTATGTTGTAAGGTAGACTTTGCACTCCTAGAGGATTTCCAGATCAGAAATTCATATCAGATAGCATCATAAAAGGAAGGGGAAAAGGAAGGCTGATCCTACCAAAGCATTAGAAATGTGGACAAAGACAGGAGAAGGAATTCAACTGTATCCTCCAGACATACTGTGGAAGTGGAATTTCCCTTCACACTGTCATACACAATAAGGACAAGGGCATGTGTGTGCTGCAGATAACCCACCTTGTGCCCTGTGAACTTTGCCAGGTGTCAGGAGGACCAATCCAGATGTTGCTGGTGGGCTTGGGAAAGAGAGGAGGATGCAGAGAAATGGATGACTTCAGTGAGGGCAAAGCCAGACAGGCCACCGCTAATTTGTGGAGACTGATAGTAGGCTTGTTAAAATAATGTGTGCTAGAAACAGGGGGCTCTTTCTCCTAAAGATTTTGCAGAGGATGGTGGTGAAACCTCTGACAGAAACAGGAGGGTTTTGATGACATGTAGGCTGACTCTCTGAAAACACCTCTCCGAATTTTGAAAAATGCAGAATTTGAAACACTTCTGCTTTTGGTCTACCTCTAACTATGGTGGTGCTCTGTAATTCCTTGCCTTTCAGATAACAGTGTTAGGGCTGGCCTTTTGGAAAGGTCTCTGTACAATTTCTGCAGTGTCCTAGGTACCATGCTTGCCTTTTCTCTAAAATATTAGTCATTTTTCACTATAAGTTCTGGATCCTTTCATGGATGATACCATGTAACACTTTCACATGGGGCTCCCAATCTTTTGTAAAACAATTTTGCTGTCTCACACCAAAATACCTGTCTGGAGAAAAGTCTGCCCGAGTGTCCATCCTTGTGCTTGACCCTTTCTGGTTTCCTGGTTGTAAATCTTTACTTGGATATATTCAGAGTACCAAAACTGAAGTGTAGGCAGTGTGAATACCTGCAATGGATTGCTAAGTTTCCTCTCTGCCCTTCCCCTGTCTTTGTCCAGCCCTGGGAAACACAGCTCTTGAACTGTTCCAGTTCCTGTGACCATCTGTGGGCTTTAACTAGCACCTGGGGGGCTGGGCCCCAAGTCTTCTCACTGCCTGCCCAACAGATGTGTATGGCAGCATATGCACAAAACAGACTCATGGCACAAATAACATCCATCTCAGAAGTATGTTACAGAGAGAACTTACTTCAAATATTCAGCAAAATCCTATGTTGAAAATATAGCTAGTCTCACGTGTATTGACAGATTTGAAATTCAGGTCAAGATGAGTGAAGCTCAGGTTCTCATGGAATGAAAGGGCTAATTCGTATTTTCACACTGAACTGTAAACATGTTCTTCACAATTTTTTATTCCTTTTTTATATTTCAAGATCAGACTTATTGCAGAATTTAGGAGGTAGGTGGCACGTGAGTTGGTGAGAGACGTGCATTCATGTTGCACATCATTATTCCCAGCATTAGTCGTGTTGGTGGGATCCCTGGGTTTGCAGTGGCCTCTGTACGTGGGCTGAGGACAGGCCCTGAAGCCAGATGCCTGTAAGTTTCTTGGCAGCAAAAATGGCAGCTCCTGATCATGACACCAGAGTGGTGTTTGCTTTGTGTTTGTGGTGGAAACATACCTGCATAGACCCTTCAAATGGAGTAGGGTGCCGAACTGAAATCCACAGGTGGATCAAGCAGACTCTCACCATGAATTAAGCTGGTATCCAGCTCTGGGTTTGCTAAGGTCTGTTCTCCTAGTTCAGATTCCGATGAGCTCTTCAAAGGCATGGGTGAGGAATTGTTGTACCTTAGTGGTTATGAGCTGGGCATCTCTCCATTCTAGCAAATCTCTGATTTACACAAATAATCACTGCCTGCTGTGTTCTAGGGTGGAAGGGAAGCCAGTCATGTCAGGGCTAAACTTTGAGGGATTTTTGATTTCTAAACCCATAAGGATAACAAAAGGAAAGATACTTGTTTTTTTAAAAAAATACACCAAAATGTTTTCATGGCTGACAAATTTCTCATAAAGACAGAGAACCTCTTATTTTATTCTTGGCACTAACATTTGAACATCTTTATTAAACTTCTAGGACCTGAGCAAAAACTGGAGTTATGAACGCATGACAAAAATAACCATGAAGATTTCTTACAGAAAGCTCAGCTGCTAGAAATGATCAGTTACCTCTATGCTGCGAACCTGTGCTTTTTAAGAAAAGATAAAGGATTAGATGGCCTGATTTAAGCCTGTAGTTTTTTTGATATGTGCCCTGGCAATAAAAAAGAATTTTAGAAAAGTTTTTCTATTTTCCATTTGAAATATCAATTGAAGTAATCGATTTACATATGCACAGTGAAGTTCTTTGTTCCCTAAGTGCTATAAATCAGAGGAGCTTCTAAACCATGCCCAGTGAGTTTTACCTAGATCCTGTTTGCAGTTTCACTCAGCAGAGGCAGGATATGAAGCAAACCTGACAACAAACCTGTTTGTTAACTGTTTGGGTGGAACTGTCTCTGCCTAAGCTGCTGTTTCATGGCATAATTTCAGTGCTAGCATTTGTTTTAAAATGTTTAAGAAACAGTTTTATGATCTTATGTTAAAGAGCAAAACTTCGGCAAATACTTCTTGTTACAATGCAGTGCAGCTGTAGCAGGCATAACGAATAAAGCCCAGGTTTGTGGACAAAGCAGGAATGATTTGTTAATTGAGTTTATCTTTTCCTTTCAAATTCATTTGTTTTATTGTTTGTAACTTCACATTCTTCTCTCTAGTATACTGTATTATTCTAAGGCTTTCATATGCTAAATTAATTCGGTGTCCTTTTCTCCTGTTAGTCACCCTTTATTTAAGGATAAAAAGTAACTCCTGGAGATACCACAGATAAATTACAAGTCAGCTTTTCTGTGATTTGTTTCTGTTATATTGGTTGTTGTTACAAATCACAAATTAACCTAAGATGAGAAGCTTTTGTAAATCATTGGAGTATCTTTGCCTTTGACTAATTTTTCCTTCTACATAAACATCTATAATACCGTATGCTTTTACAAATTATATAATGTTTTCTAATCAGTGGAGGCAGGGACACATTGATTAACTATACCTTTGTTAACTGCAGTAGCAACCAACTTTTAATGCTTTTGGTAGCTAAGAATGGAACAGATTTTCTCACGGAAATTAATCTTCTTCCATATCTGTTTCCCTTGCATTTCTTTCCTTCCTTTATCTTTATTACAGCATGACAACCAGCACAGTAAGGTACTGTGCACACTGACAGACCCACTATTGCAGAATAGACTTCTCACAAAAAAAGCAGTATCTATTCATCTCTTATGCATAAGTACTTTGTCTCTGCAAGCCGTACAGCAAACTTATTAGCTCGGGGACTTGCTACACTATCTTTAGGATAAGATAAAGCCTTTTCAGCCAACTTTATGTATCAAGCCACTGCTTGTAAAATACCTTGTCAGAATAAGTTGCTCTTTTTGAACCACAGAGATCAAGAAACTTTTAAAATAAGAATCACTGGTCATTTAGAACAGGGGCTGTAAAACCTGGTATTCCAGAGTTAGGATGCTAAAGTACCTGGGGCACTTTAAATTTGAGATTTAGGGGACCTAGTCACTGATGTGTTTATGTAAACTCTCCTCTAAGCCTTAAACAAATCTCTCAGCAGGAGAGAGATGCCAAAACTGGATAGTATACATGGTGGCTTTCACCTCCTCTTGGCATTGGTCACAATAAATCCATAGCACCTTAAAGACAGATACTAAGTCACCCCCCACTCTGATAAAACATACCGCATCAAACCATAGCACAGCATACACCTGCTTGCTTCAAACAGTACTGTCTGTAACTGTCCACACTGCAAATAAAATCCTTTCCTTAAGAGTTTACAGGAGAAATTTGCAGTATCATTTCTGTCTCTTTTCCATTATGAATGAGCTTTGGCAACATAATCTAGATATTACAAAACAGAACTACAAAAAAGTACAAAATACCTCTTCTTTTAAACAATCTGGGAATATTGTGATATAGCCCAAGAAAGCCAGAGATTTTCCTCTTCCAGTGTCAATTGTAAACAGCTCTGCTTTTGTCTGCACTTAATTTGGTTTAAGTGCCATCAAAGTTAGGCCCAAAGGATTCTGTGGGTATGTATAAAATGCATAGCCTGTCTGCTGGCATTTCTTGAATTATTGAATGCATTAGAAGAGATTTTTGGTGGAAGTAAAAAAGCTGAGAAATGAACTTCATAACTGAATGACAGCAAACACCATTTATCCCTTACCTGAGTCACAGTTGGTGAAGGTTCGGTTTGTTCCCAAGTCAGGCAAACTAAAATCAGCAATATCCCAAAATATTAAGCAGTACACAGAAAATGAAGATCAAATAGAAAAATCCACTTCTCTTTTCGTTAAGCAATACTGGGAGTGTTCAGTTCTCCAGTCTCCAAGGTTTTCCAGCTGGGAGTCAGCCTTTTCCCATCCTGCATCCCGGCATCCTGTTATTGTTCCAAATCTTAGTAATACAGTGAGAAAAGGGAGTGGAGGAAACAAGATAAACTTAGCCTTATTATTGCTATACCTACTTACTTGTTGCTGACTCTAATGAGGGAGCTGAATAAAAGGAAATTGGCTCTGACAGAAACACAAAAGTTGGTATGTTATTTAGTATTGTTTTATAAAGAGTTTTAGGAGTTAGCAAACATCTGAATAGTACTTTAAATAGTGTCTGGTATTTGATCAGCAGAGACTATGCCTGTTTTGCACAAACAGATTTCAGAGAAGTTTGGAGATGTCCTGTCTATAAGGATTTTTATACCTGCAAGCAAAAAAGCTAAGGCCCTTATAAGAATGTGGCCAGGTTCCTGTAAGGCTCTGTCACCACTGGATGTAGATTTATGACCCTAGAAGCAAGACAGCATAGGTGGGCATTCCAGAACAAGAAAATGTTTGTAACACCTTGATTATGGTTAATTTTAAGTCTTGAGAGCACTTAGAGCAAACAGAAGGGAAAGATTCAGCATCTGTGTGACATTCCTGAGGATGGCTTGCTGGGCCGTGGCAAAGCACGGGCATCAGTGTCTCTAATACTGTCACCCACATAAAACTTAGGCCAGGATATCGTTCAGTGAGCCCAGCCTGGTGAGCCAGTGGGCCTTTTTACAGCCTAGCCTGAGGACTCAAACCTTTCTGCAGTATGGTGATGCATTCTTCAGTGCTGCCTGCTGTTTTCTGACCCCTATCTGCATTTTGAAACTGAACGCAAGGGTGTATCTCTGGCATTGTACAGAACAAATGGAAGAGGAATTTTTTTACTAAATAATGCAGAAGGAAATCTGAGAAGTGTGGAACTTAAAACGCACTTTTTTTTTTTGAACCAGTTATAATAAATGTGGACAAATGTTCAATGTATCTTAAGTAGGACTTTAAATTATAATGTTCCACAGTTAAATACTCTCATGCCCCTATTTGTCATCACAGTCCAGCACAGGTGATGGCATTGATTTCCCGGCTTGCTAGAAGGCTGAGGTTGGTTAGACTGTTTCACATTTTTATGATGTACAGCAGCAAAGATGAACAGCTTTTTAAAATATTTGATGCATTAATTATTCAGAAAAGTTAAGCAACTAATGAGGAGACATTTTTCAAAGTCTTACGTAAGGAGACCAACCAGAGTTAAGTTTTCTTACAAGAAAATAGGCCGTTCCTGTGACATTACTGAGAGAAGAGCAGGGAGGATGTTGATAGGAGTTTTCCAGGGAACGGCAGTTATCTGGTCAGGATGCAGCTCAGTGATAATCTGGCATGCACAGCAGACAACGGTCCCAGATATGATTTACTTTTGCAAATGACTTCAACTGTATTTACAACCGTTGCATAGCCTTTGATGTTCATATCTGTGGACTTGGGAGTGAGCATGCTATTTAGCTAATCTAAACAAAGAATGAGGATAAGGGAGCCCTTCACGTCCGCTGCTCAGAAAAGGAGAAGAGAAACCCCCCATGTTCTCTATGTATGCCCCGAGACATAGATTATCAAGTTCTGTTTTGATGCCAGCTGCATAAGCTTTATTAGTTGGTTTATTTTATCTCTACAGAAAGTTTCTAGGAAAGAAGTGAGAAAGTTTCTATAGGTATTTTCAGCATGCTGTGTTTCAGAGCTCAATAGTATAACTGAAAACTATTTATAAGCTTTGACGAAGGTACTTTCATTTAAATTTTAGAAACCTGATTTAATATCTCAAGACCACATTATGCTTTATACATTTCATCTCTGCTGAACGGATTCTTTAAGTCTTGTTTCTGGCTATGTCCATTGGGATTTTAACAAATGAAAACCCTATCTTTGCAGCCCTCTCCAAAGGTGGCAAAACTCCTACTGGTTCAGACCATGCCATGCCCTCTGGTTAATCCCAGACATTTGTCCTGCTACTCTTCCTAGGTGATGAATTTCATCATGTTTTCAAAGCTACTGACTCCAAATGCTAGCAAGCATGTTTTCTTGTAGATCTTCAGCTTTCAGACTTCTTTATCATTAGGGCCAAATCAACAGACTTGGGAAAAATTCCTTGGTGACTGGTATCTTTTTATAGAATCATAGAATCATTTTGGTTGGAAAATACCTTTAAGATCATCAGGTCCAACCGTTAACCCAGGACTGCCAAGTCTACCACTGAACCGTGTCCATAAGCACCACATCTACACCACTAAGCACCACATCTTGCTTTGCAAGCGAGGAGGTAACATTTTAAACCAAATACTAATTCACACAAGTTTTGCTACTGAGAAACATCAATGCATGATCAGACATTAGCAGATATACCTACCTTTTAGGTGCCTCATTTTATGCCAGAAATCCTATTTAATAGTGAAACTTCTGGAGGTGAAAGGGATAGGTAAAATGTTAATAGAATCCTTGGCATCTAACAACTTTCCACTACTATGTGTGACTCATGGATGGAGCTGGCGGCATGAGTAAGAGGAGCGATAATTATTTACTTTACATTTCACAGTGTTTTTCTGCATTTCCTTTTTCCAAATGACACCAGGCCTTTTTCTTTGGTCTGTTCACCACTGCTGTACAAGTTTTCTTCCATGTTATGTCCAGCTTTCCCTACTGGACCATTTCTCTTTTTCTCTGAGGTTTTCCCACAGATGTTTGCTAGCTGCTGTTTTTTGATTTTGTGGCACCTGGATTAGATGTGTCTGGTTCAGATCAGCGTCTTTTTCTGTGAAACTTTGTAATGTTAGCCTATGTTACTTCAGTGCTGGTGTCTGAGCAATCTTCCAGACTATTTATGCTAGTAAAGTTTAAAACAGTCTTTCCTTTCTTGTATAAAAGGGGTAAAACTCAACTTTGCTTTGAAGATGCTTGTGCATAGTTTGAATTTTACATTTCTGGGAATCTAATAACTTGTCATCTTGCTACTGCTGAAAGGAACAATGTGTTATAATGGGCAGAAACAGAGCCCTCATTTACTATGCTAAATCTATTAAATTTGACTGCTCTCACTAACACAGATACTTGTGAGTAGGTTAGTATAAGTTAGTGAAATTGATAACTGCACAGAATAAATATGAGATTAAAGCTTGCATCTTTTTTCAGAATTACATTTTATTTATTGCTGAGGAGATTGGTCAGGTGATCTGAAACTCCAATTTCATTACTTTCTGCATAGTCAGCAAGGCAGGCTGACTCTTATGTTAATAGCTTTTGGTTATATCTTGTTTCAGTTTTTCACTGTAGTGCTTGTTTGCTGTCTCATCTGATCAGTGCTCTGTGAAGTTCTCGTCAAAGAATTCATGGAAACCATGGTTTTAGGATCAAGTTCATTGCTTTCCTAACCAGCACTAATTCCAGTAAAGTTGCTAAAACAGCCCATGCCTTTCACTGAGTAAACATGGATATTTTTTTTTTCTTTGCAAGTGATTCTAATTACGGTGAAATTCCACATGATAAATAAGCCCTTAATAAGCACCATCATCAAAACCAAAGACCGCTATTGTCACAGCTGCAACTAATGATGTTTTAATTTCTTAAAAGCAGTCATCCTAATATTCAGCTCTTCACTGGAGAAGGGCTTTACACTTGGCAATACAGCTCAAGAACGCTTTTGTAACAATTTGTAAAGGTTAGACCTAGTAGTCTGTCTTGCTAAACCCAGCACATTACAGGCACTATGGAAGTGAAGGTCTGCCAAGATTTGAAATTCAGTCACAGCAGTAATATTGTGTTAGTATTTTTATGACCAGCTAAGAATTATGGCAGGGTAGAGCATAAGGTTTCCTTCAGTTATAAAAATAAACTTGAAATGCTAATTTTGAATAGCTCAGATAATCGTTGTAAAATCCCTCTCATTTTAAATTTGCAATTGTATCTGACTGTTGTCTGAAACCTCTCTGGAAGAAACATTACTTAAAGTTTAAAAAATAACAATTACTGCTCCATGTGGAAAGCATAATATCTGCACCATGTTGTGTTGTTATTTCTGGGATTTTTAATCAGGGCAGTGCAGTGCTCTTAGTCATTTCCACTTGGTAACTGTTTTCCTTTTTGTCACAGATGAGGTGCGTATCCTGGAGTGAGTCTGACTCAGCTTCCTTTTGTCAGGTTTGTTAAACAAAGAATGTAGCCCTGCTTTTTTTTATTTTTTTATTTTTTAATATAAGGTGTATTAAAAAAACTACTGAGGTATTTTAGTTAGAACTGGTGGAACTGAACGTTTGCTGGGGACATGTGATGGCATTTTTCTGAAGTGTTTTCCAGAGTACTGTTGTGGCTGTACCATATGCATTTCATTAAACTGGATCTCGCGTGGAAGGTTAAATCCAATGCTCCATAATCAGGCAAATCTCTCATCTTATATGAGACCTCTGGCTGCATAAAGACTAATGACTGCAGGATTTGCGTCTAAAATGCTCAGCAGGGATTGATCCCAAATGATCTTGTTTCCTTGTTTGGAAATTACAGGAAAAAATAAATGTTAGAAAATGTGCCCATATTGTACTAAAACTTAGTAGCACCCTGAGCAGGAGCTGTAAAACGGAACTGCCTTACCAATGGACTGAAAGAAAGGAATCATGAATCCCTTTGTTTTGTTCATAGAAAACACAATCTGCGGGGATTTTAACAAGCAAGGTTGCAGGCTAACTCAGGCACATTAACCTTGATATGTGATTTGAGTTTGAAGAGCCACTCTAATGCAGAAATTAAATATTTTCCAGAAATGTTTTTTGATAAACGGTCATTTCAGTGAAACTTTTTCTCCCAAAGAACATATCTGCTTTAATTGAAATGTCCCTTAAAATAGAAACGCAAAGCAACACAGTCTTTTCTTCTCCCACTTAAACCAAAATGATGAAAATCATTACCTTTCATTCATTAACACTGCTGATTGTAGAAGCAGCACAGTGTTCACCTCTGGTAATGTAAATGGGAAGCTCATGTTTTGGTGTAGAAGATTTTCTCTCTCTCTATTATGCCAGGTTTGAAATGAGAAGGACAACATCCATTTTAATTTTTTGGTAAAGTTTGCAGTGCAAACACTCTTTATGCCTGTGGCATTAATTTTAAAAATAAACAGAACCAGAGTCTGTAGTAGGTGATGGAGGGGTAGTGCTGTGGAGCTGCTGGGGCAAGAGGGACTGGGGAGGTTTCCCTCTGAGCCTTGTCCTGTGTTTTCTCTGGACGCTGTGCTCGTGTCCTGACTGTGTGCTGCGATTCGTTGCTCTGTAAGGGATGCAGCATATCAGCAGGACGGAGCTGGAGGGAAGGAGGGATATGCCCTTCTCTCCTTCCTTCCTACATTATTTACATAACACACATGCCCATCCTGATACGGGCTTTCATATGACATTCTCCCCATTGATGGGTCAGATGTTGCCAGCTGAAACTCTTGGCTGCAAGCTCCTGACTTCGGTGGGTAGGGTGACCAAGGGCAGCAGAGCTCGGTCCCTGCGCTCAGCAACACTGTTTGACTTGTTCTGAAGTTGCACGTCTGCTAGGGAGCTCTAAAACAGAAGATTTGAGATAAACTTTAATAAAGGTTGAAATGATGTTGATTTTTCTTTCAAAAACCACTGAAACCTATTTTTTTTTTGCCTTTTACTGTTCTGTGAGAGCCTCAGGGGAGATAAAAAGTCAGGTTACTGCTTGAACTGCAGGCTCTATACCAAATGACCATTCCAGACATCGGAAAGATGTCATCCCAAAAGCTGCAGCACACAAATAGCTCTGTGGTGCTGGGATTCGTGTGGCTAATCAAGTGCAGCAGGAGTTTTATCTTGAGAGTAAGATTATATGGTACTGAGGTGGAAAGAGCAGGTACAATAAAGTGTATGTCACACAGTTGGGGCTGCTTTCAGGGTGATGCTGGGGCGCCATTCTCCTCAGTGTCTTTCCCAACGCTTATGCACTGTATCCGCTTGCACACTTGCCAGAGAAGGCGTGTGTCTCACTAGTGCTTTGTTCTGTGCTAGATGAGTCTGCAAATAAACAAGTTCCTGGAAGGGAAGTTGCACTGGGTGTTTACAGGACATGAGGTGACCCATATCTGAAATGCTTTCATTGATGCCCCTTGAGGTCTCTAGATATTCCTTTTATCTTGTTACATTGAACTGCCTACACTCCAGTGGTTTAATCTCCACGTGTGAAGTCATGCCATTGACGTTAGTGTCTCCTGAACCAGGTCATGGATCACCTCTCCCTTCCCCCCCAGTTTCATCATGCAGGGGTGGGCAGAAGAGCTCTGCTGCTGCGCTTGGAGCACCTTCCAGCAATGCTCGGCTGTGCTTTATTGAGGCGCGTGCACACACGTGCTGTCTTGCTGCTGCTCAGCCATGGCCCTGCTGGGAGCACGGCGTGCCAGCCCCAGCTGGTTGGCAGATCACGGTTGGGGCTGGCCAGATCTCTCTGGCATATGGTTTCATGGAGTGGGAGAGAGGCTGCAACACCCTGCTATTGATGTGTGAGGTGCCAGCGACGGGATGGAGAAGTGCGAGGCGTGGGGTCTGGGCTCCGCTGCACGGCACAGACTGTGTGTGAGACTCCACAGGCTTCTGCGACAGAGATCAGATGGACCCGAGTCTCAAATTGCTGCCACCCTTTTCCCAAGGGCACAGGATTTCAGACTGAGGTTTTGTTTTGTTAAAGTAGCTCAAGGGAAAAGGGAAGGCAGTACACGTGCTTTCTATAAAAGCTGTTTGTGGATCTGTCCACTGGGCTGAGCATGTCTGAGCGTTTGCCAAAAGGAGAGTGGAGAGAGCTGCTCTGAAAGAATTCTTGCTGAGGAGCTGGAGTCTGGGAGCCAATGCACTAATGCCTTGTAAACTGGTTCAGTGACTTTTACTCATTTATATCCACTCTCTTTATTATACCCTCAGACCTAGGCTGCCTTATTTCTGGTTTTGCTGCCAAACACTGTGCAAATGCAGATGGTTTAAGTGTATCGCTGACAGTCCCCCACGTATTGTTCTATCCGGCAGTCTGCATTGTGCCTCTTTTAGCCAGTGAGTGTATGTGTTAGAAATCCTAATGGCTTGGAAATCAGTCAGTATAGATTTTTTTCCCACAACCCATTGAAACTGAGCCATCTTTGTGGAGGCAACAGCAGCTAGTATTTTCCTTTATTTAAATGCTGAAGGCCATTCTCTGCTATGATGTTGTCTCCTCTGCAGTGAAGCTGCTCTGATTTCACTAGTTTGAATTTAGCCACTACGGTGGAATGTGGAATATAAAGTTTCAGTCTTTCCCTAGAACTGATAAAATAACATTTAATTGTTAATGGAAGGAATATATTTATAATTGAATAAATATATTTGTAGCTTCCGACAGCACAAGTGTGATGGAAGATCTGATGACATCTGGATTTGGGTTTAGGTTTTCTTGTTTGTAGTTTTGGCATAAAGAAGTATCCTGCAACTAGTCAGGGAAACTAGTCAACACTAGAAACCTTCAACAGAGATTGAAGGGCTTGGTCTATAAAATGCCAAATTTCAGTGGCTATGATCTTTGCAATGCAGTGGAAAAGTCATTTTTAATCTTCTGGTTACCTGTGAATTGCTCAGTTTGATAGTGCTGGGGCATGGGACTGGTCTTCCCAGCTACATGCTAACACTCTGGAGCTGTACGGATCTCATTGCAACTCTGCTAACTGAGGGAATAATGCAGAATGAAAAATGTGTAATGAATAATGAAAAGACTCAAGCTTTAGGAATTAATGATTCATGCTGAAATATATCTGCCTTGGAAAATTTTCTTTTGCTGATATTTCATCTTGCATGTACAAATGGTTATGCTGTGCCCATCCCTGTGCTCTTTTACAGAGGTTAAAAAGAATAAGAGTTGGTTACTAACATCCAAACAGAATCGCAAAGGAGAGAATATGTATATTTAAAAGCACAATGGAAAATTTAGGACAATTAAATCCTTGCTTTGACTTTTCAGGATTTACATTAATTTTGGAAATTCAGAGAAACAGAAAAATGATTGATCTTGCTGGTTTGCAGAGGTTGTACATGAACACTTCTATTAGGATCTATATTCTGAGCGTGCTCCTGAAAAAGTATGCCACTAAATTAATTGATAGTGTAAAGATATATTTACAATAAACAAGAGGAAAGGTAAATGTTCTTGAATTACTGCAAGTAGATTTACAGCTATTTTGACTTGTCACCAGTTTAACACAGCGGAAAATTATGCTGATTTAACTTTAAAAAGAAAAGGCATATTTTTAAAACACTAGGATTTTCAAAAAAACCCACCCTTTGTGTATTATAGGCACAGTAAGTGCAGTATTTTTAAATGTGCTTCAAGTATGTATGAAATAAAGCAGCTGGTAATTAATATAATTTGTGTTACAGAGTAACTGATAGCCTCCTCTGAAGGCTGCCGAGGCCAAACCCCAGAGCAACAGATCCCAAATCCAGGCCCTTCGGTGGATGGGGCAGTTCAGCCAGAGCAGGTCTGACCCAGACCTTTACCCTGCCCTCCCCTCAACCCAGCGTTCTGGGGCTGTTTCTGTGGTCTGAAGCACAGAAACTCTGTGAACGTGAGGATATGGCCTCTTTGAATATTGGACTGAAATAGTTGAATGTTAGCGCATTTCTTCCTCAAAGCTGTATGGAATAGAATTGACTATTTTACTTGGAAGGGACCTACGATGATCATCTGGATTTGGCTTCAGCAAGGCTGAGCTAAGATCTCATTAGAAAAACTTTCTTATGATGCTTCCAGTGTTTCCTGCCCAGGGTTTCCGATGACAAAGGAACTGGCTTTCTTGAAGAATTTTGTTGTTTCCTTCCCCGACCTTGGCCGGCGTCTGCAGGTGTACAGCAGCACAGTGAGAAATGCCTTCTACGTGTTTCCTTTACGTTTTCAGAAAGGTTGGTTTAAGGGAGGCTTGGATAAAATATGAGCCATTTGTAACCATCCCTGTGGAGCATTATCACAGCTAGGGCTGCACGTAGGAAATGAGTGCAGAAGTGTTCTGAAGTGTAAGCATTAGATGTGAGCAGATTTTAAAAATCTGGCTTGTTGGAAACAAAAAGGCACCTAACCCAACAGCAGTGAAATGCAGTGAGTCAACAAGCTGGAATGTGCTGTTGGCTGTGGGTGATGCTCTTTCGTGGCTTCCATCTGGGTGGGGAGAGAAAATGCATGTGGCGTGGCTCTGGAGAGAACATTTCAGTTCAAGTGGGAGGGGGTCCTGACTGTGTGGGATTTCACTGTGGGTAAAAGATGCCTTCTCCAGCCCAGCGCGGGACAGCTTGTCTAGCACTAAAATAAGGAAGCACATCTGTGTGTCACAGAGTATTTGTTTCCCATGTACTCTTTGACTGTCATAGCAAAGATTTTCTGTCCTGTCTTATCTGGAGGAAAAAAAAAATAAAAAGATGTTACTGCTATCATTACAAAAAGTAGATTTGTTTTAAGAGAGGTCAAATTAAGACTAAAACAATGGGTACCTGAGCATGATTTGACAGTGGTGCTGCATCTATAGGCAGGCTGAGATATTTAATACACTGCAGGAAAGCCTGTAACATTATTCTTTTTTTTTATGATGGGTCAGTTTACACTGTTTGAGTGGACTTATCTCTGATAATTATACAAGTGTAAATATAAAGAGCTTCTGCTAAGGCTGTAAACAACAGTTGTGTAAACACTTTTTACAATAGCTTGAATAAAAGTTGAAAGTGTGGATTTACTTCTTTTGCAGTAGTTAGACACCAGTTCAGGTGTCTTGGCTGTGTTTGAAAAAATGCTGTGCTTTTTTTGGCTTGACAGTCTGGAGGTAGAGAGGAAAATAAAGAGCAGCTGTAGTCAGAGAGTTGAACTATTCAACAAGGGCTTAATGCATCACAAATCAGGAAAATGAGAAATTCCGGGTTTTGATTTGCCTTTACAGATCAAGAGACCAACTAGCATTTGAGAAAATGAGGCCACTATGTCATGTGCCTTTGTTAATAAATATGGACAAATATAGTTTGAAGTATAAATGTATGGTTTGTGAAAACTAAAGAATTTAGTGATCTAACAATCTTTGCTTGATTCTGCTTATTGCTGGAATGTCAGAAAATTTCTTTCTTCTACTTCCTAGCAGAAGTCGTGCCTATTAGGCAGAGCAGTGTATTTGCATGCACCTTTATTGAGAAGGTGTAGCCAAGAGCCTGGGGTGCTGGAGATATTCCTTGGCATGGAGTGGTCTGGCATGCTGGTTTGAAGGGAATTGCTGGGACTAAACAAGTGGTGATGGTTGGGTGACTGCAGATATTCCTGTCACAAAGTTGAGAATTTGTTTTTAATTTGGCTGTTTATGGGTTCCCGTCTCACCCCCTCCTTTTCCAGCCAGCACACCGCTTTTCCTCCTTTTTCCCTGCCCAGTCCATGTGCACTGAACATCCTTCCCCTGCTCCCTCCTGCAGCTCCTCTGGTTTTTCTCTGGTGCTGCTTGCTTCTGTAGCACCTCCAGATTGTTCTGTGCTGCAGATGAAACCATGCCTCTCAAACCTCTGAAGAGCAGAAGGGAGCAGTCCCCCTCCTGCGATACCAGGGCATCTAGGGTGATTGAATCGGGCATTCCTGCTTTGCTGATTTTTCCCAGCAACAATAATTATAGCCCACCCAAGGCCAAAAATATTTTCTGGGATGACTGGATACACATACCATAAGCCACTCTAGGACAGTGTGATGTAGGAGCTTGTTCTGCTGCTATGTGACTAAACCGCCTCATGTTAGCTTCATTGGCACCTCATCTACAAAAACGTGTGCAGTGCCACAAACAACGATCAGACCTGCTGGGACCATTTGCTGATGAAGTTTATTATGATGTCCAGAATGAAATAGGGCCCTGTTGTGCTCAGCGTTGTGCAGACGGCACATTGGTTTGAAATGTTCAGTTCAGACTTAGCCTACAAAGTGCTCTTTCTCCACTCCTGCAAGGGGTTGAAGGCACCGGGGTAACATTTTTATTGACTTAGCTGGCTGTAGCTTAATGAAGTTTTAGAAGTGAGCTTACTTTAAATTCTGTGACTGAATATCACCAAAAGGATGGTCAAGCATTGGAACAGGCTGCCCAGGGAGGTGGTTGCATCACCATCCCTGAAGGTGTTTAAAAAAGGTGTAGATGTGCTTCTTAGGGACATGGTTTAGTGGTGGACTTGGCAGACCTGGATTAATGATTGGACTTTATGACCTTAAAGGTCTTTTCTAACCTAAATGATTCTATGATTCTATGAAACAAATCTGTGATCAACTTAAATATTATTACCTATTGATTTCCTTATTGACTTCCTAGTTTTTGTGTATCATATCTCTTTAAGGATGGCTTAGATTTTTCATTTTGGATTCTGATCTATGACCCACAATTTTATGATAATACAACTAGCTCTGTACCCCATGTTGGGGAGAATTGTCCCATTTCCTTTAGGAGTACTGCTAGCATGAGTGAGGTGATCTGAATTTTGGCTTTACTACCGGAGGCTGATATGACTTGGAAGTGTATCTTTCTGAAGTAGTAAGGAATACAATGGTGATTTTAAAGGCTTTTATTACCATTTAAAATCAAATGCTGCCTTCATTTTCTGGAAAGCAGAAGCTGACTTCTGGTTTTAATTGGATTGGTTACATTTTGTTATATGCATTATATAACTCTTTAGTGTTAGTTACTTCCAGTTGTATAAATGATGCAAATACTCACAAAGCATTTCACCAGTAATAAAAACCTAAACTGGTGATGCTGCAAAGATGTATACCATACACATATTGAACTCCTACCATCCCTTCAGGGCAGGCCTGCTTGCTGTCAAGGGTTTCTTCTTCATTCTCTTCATGGGTTTAACAGTTGTTGTAGGGATCTGTAGGGCCAAAGGATCTTTGAAGCTTAGGAGAGCAAAATGTGGAACATACCCGATGAAGTCAGGTGTGAGGTATTCTGCTCCCTGATGACCTTTCTGTGACCGTTTCTGTCCATCTGTCACAGAGTGAAACTGCGTTGATCTTGCCAGGTGGTGCTCTGGAGTTCAAGTACCCCAAGTATTTCCCATGACATTTGTTGCATGTGCTTGCTTAGTGGATGACCTATGAAATGTCCCCCCTCCTTGGTCACAATAGGAGATTTTTGCTGAAAAGAAAATAAGCAACTAATTTCTCAGCCTTTTGAAGGCATTCAGTTAAAGCCACGTGTCGTGTTGCAAGGGGAAGATGCAATCTGGATGCCAGTAAATGCTGTCAAATACACTTTGAATAAAATAGTATGTGGGAATGGGATTTTGTTTTTTTCTTTCTGAATACAGTAGCTCTGGTTTGTTTTGACCCATCTGTGCTTCTATCGAAAGGATTTCCGCTGGATAACGGAGCTTGGGACAGGAAGTACATTGTGTTTGGACTTTTGCTGAAATAAGGTATAGACTGTTGTAAAATGTTAAACTTATACCTTTAAAGTGGGCTTTTCTCTATTGCAATTGTTTTTTTTTCACACTTTAGAAACTGGCCATTGGGGAAACAAAGCAAAATTTAAGGAAAAGGAGAGAATTGTTGTTGGTTTTTTTTTCTGTTGGTATAGTATTTTAATGCTAATATGTTTTAGAAATAGAAGGGAAAAAGAAGAGTCCCATTTTAAAAATAAAACATACTCCCTTTGCTGT
The DNA here is from genome assembly GCF_015220075.1 of Falco rusticolus. Lineage (NCBI taxonomy): Eukaryota > Metazoa > Chordata > Aves > Falconiformes > Falconidae > Falco > Falco rusticolus. The sequence continues at coordinate 10,195,340 of NC_051201.1, read as the reverse complement.
GTGTGTCAGCTTCTGCAATAGATAAGGGTTGTGTCCCACTTTCTCTACATCTGAAATCCCCTCCTGAAGAGCTGTTGTGACCCAAGATATGGTAATCACCTTGCATGCTGATATGACTTCAGCAGAGAGACATCTTCTGCCCTGTTAGTGTCTCTTCTGTGGCTATAACATCTGTCTGTCTTTTTTTCTGTATTTAAGGACAGCTTTTAAAACACAGTATCATTAGCATTGGCCCATTAAAATCAATGATCACACTGGTAGATTAAATAACAGAACATGTAGATTAGTGATACAGGAAAATCAACAGCAGTAGAAGGGTTTCATCTTTAGGGTTTAATTTTTTTCTATGCTGATAGTGTAATGGTGCTTTTAATTCTGAATTCAAAATGTATTCTGGCATTTTGTTTCATATGAGCAGCCTGAGTTTTAAAACAATCGGTTTGCTTATGTATACACAGTGCAATAATAACTACCCCTATAGATTCCCCTATAGTTCCTATAGGAACTGTGTTCCTTGAGTTTTGTGACCTGTCCCAAAGTCACAGCCGTACGTAAAATAGCAAAATCTTTCATTACTGAGGACTTTTTTGTAAATGTGAATATCTGTACTGTGCAAAGACAAACCCTATTATTAATTCCCTCTGATTTTAAAAGGAAATTTTCTTAGTAATCTTATGGGTATTTTTTTTATTTGATGTGTGTTAATTACATCCTAATTCCTTTTGGTTGTAACGTGAAAGAGTAAATGGTGAGGCATATCTTATAGTGGCATATACGACTTCACTTGTAGCGAGAGCTGGTCTGTGTTTTCTAAAAGATCTTTTTTGGCATTTATATGGGAGTGTTAAGAGGATGAGTGTAGATACCATGAAGCAGAAAATATATGTGGAGAAAAGTCATTGTCTTCTAAAAAGTTATGTGGAAAATACTTGTAATAATTTCTGTCTATGAAGTTGGGTTCATTATGTAGACAATGCTAATCCAGGCGGTACATGGAACAGTTTTCTTTCTGGGTGCCTTCTCTGAATAGGCCTCAAACACGAGAGAAAATTCTGGATTTTTTTAGGTGATATTCCAGGTTAATGTTAATAAACCTTTAATGCATCGTAACAATTAGAACATCAGTTGGGACAGAGTTTTTGAGAGGGAGGTGCAGTGAGCTGCTCGATACAAGGTCTCTTGTCTGGGTGGAGAGGTTTTTGTGCACTGCTCTGGACTCTTCCTCGATACTAGCCCAGGTCTGTTTTCACCACAGTTTTTATCTTTCATGGACGCTGTTTTGTGCTGACCAGCTCTCTTTCCAGTGCTTGAAAAATGTACCCCACCTAGTGTGATGAATGAATTGACTTTTAGGAACAAGAGGAAAAACACATTGTATCCATCACCGAGCGGAATCTCCTGGGAAACGGGAGTTCAGGAAGGATGCAAGAATGTGACCTGAAAGCCAGACTAATCTTAAACACACTTTTTTCACCCTGAGAGGATAACATTTAAGGTTACTTAGTGGATGGTTATCTGTGGCCAGAGGCTCTTGAGTTTCTGAGCAGACCACAGTGGCCATGAAACTTATTACTGGGAGAAGCCAGTACTAAAGATAGAAACAAGGGCTTCAAGCTTTGTTTTCCACAGAGTGCACCAAGCACAAATTTATACAGTATACAGCCTGAAGGAGCTAATTGTAAACCAGTGTGTTTTCATGTATAATCTTTAGAGGCTTTCTAATCCAAATGATCAAATAGGTCAGGATGTTTGTAATCAGCTGTGGAGCTTTTCTCTTGTTCTAGCACGTGGCTGAAGAACAATGTTCAGTGCCCAAGGGAAAAATGGTACGCGGGTCACGTTTAGCATCTGCTAAACCTGTATCGGCAGCCTTTAAAGTGAATTAAGGGACAGATAGGGCATGGTGGAGCTCAAGCTGTTGTCTTTCCATAAAAAGGCGGCTATTTGGGCAATTGCGGTTTTCCTTGGTGAGTGAAGAGAGCTTGGGGTTGACATTCCTGAAACATTCAGAAGCTCAATCAAAGTTCAAGCATTAGACTGTGGGAGATAAATTTGCACCTTTGTCCAACATTGGGCTTGCTTAATATAAGAAGAAGAAAGCACCATTTCAGTATGAAATGCTATGTAGTCAGGATGATAATAAAAATAAAATTAAAATAGACTCCTGGAGAAGGCTTGAAATGTGTCACTGAATATTTAACAAAAGCAACATTTCCTCCCCCTTCTACTACCAGAGATGTTTCATTGAAATGGCAAAATGTTTACAGAACCAAACTAGTTAAACCAGCGTTGTTCCCTTCTCTGACATTTTTGAAGCCTTGATAGGAATCTCTTCCTTGTCATTTTTACTTGGCAGCCTGTTGTTCCTTTCTGGAAGTTGTGGCACACTGCTGTAACAGTGAAAATGCACCTCATTTTCAGGCCGACACACTAGTATAGTTTACTCTGGTTTGTATTGAAACTAGTGCCTTAACCACATTACAGGAAAAAGAGATTAATTACAAAGTTTAAAATTCATAGATTATCCTTCATTAGAAAAGAAATTTAAAAATTCAGCGCATCCCACGTAAGTCTGTTGTTTCTGAGCTACTTCAAAGCAACTCCTTGGAAAGGGTAAATCAAAGTCAAGAAAATAATTTATTTCCTTCAAATATCATGCGACTCTAAGCACGGTTCAAGTCCCAGTGTAAAATGCTGACAACTAAAGAAAATACTTTGTTAAGTTACCTGCAAACAAAACTTGCCTTTTTGTAAGCACAGCACAGGTAAACTTCAGAATTATGCTGGATTTATAGAAAAATCATAAATTAGCCCAGGATTTATTTTGACCTGCATTTTTAAGTCTTTTGCTGTCCTGAATTTTTAGCTTATTTTTTGAATTTTCAGTTCTTGGCTGTTTTTACCTTCAGTGAGTTAAAGGATATACTAAATGATAACTGACATGAAATGCAGTGCAGATGGGTTTAGGACCCTCAGTTAAGAGGTACTAAATGACAAGACCTACAAGAAGTAGATCAGGCATTGAATGCAGCAAGCAAACTTAACATTGTTTTTCCATTTCAACAATGAAAAATTTTAAAAGAGATAATATTTAACAAATGGTTTTAAAATCATAACTTTATATATATATTTTATAATTCAGATGTAATTATTACTTAGTATTAAGTTAAACTTAGACTGTAACTTGTACGTTATATAATAAGATTCAGACAGTTTAGACCTTAACACTTTGGTGTGAAAGTACAGCATGGGAAAGTTGTTACCTGTACTTGCAGTCAGCAGCTGCTGGAGACTTTGTGGAAACTGAACTCAGCCCTCAGCTCTTCCCCTCTAGGTATTCAGCTTCACAGCAGCTGAATCCGATCTAAGGCTGGGCTACCCTGGTCCTGTGTCCTGGCCCCTCTCCTCTCTCACACTTCCGAGATACTCGCCGAGTTGCTTCAGGGAAGTGGTCTGACTGAAAACAGTTCACCTCTGCTAGCGCAGGTGAGTCTAAGCAGGAATTCCTGGCCGACGCTGAGAAGGAGTTGTCTGTCTTTAGGTACTGTAGGAGTAGCACAGCCTGCAGATCGTTCAGATGTTGCATAGAAGTCACGTCAAGAGGCATATCCCACTCAAACCTGGGAAATGGAGTAATGCTTTACACTTGCTAGGTCCACATTTTGGTACCGCAACTGACTTTGGATAGCCTCATAACAAGTCCCATTTGATTGGGACTGTTGAGGAACTTCAAGGGATGAATGTTCCCTATGAGAAATGATGTGAATTGGTCCCATAATGCTGTTCACTGGTGCTACTCATAAAGCTCTAATGGTCTGGATTGGTAACTGCTAAATCATTGTAGCTCTGTCATCTTTTCTGATAGATTTACTATTAATGTGACAGTTAAGTGGCACATTAAATATTACAGCCATTATTTCATCTTCTTTTAAAAATATAGTCTAGCTTACTAAGCGTAATTTGACTTCAGCTATACTTGTGTAACACATTATGCCAATATAAATGGTCTACTGCAGGTGAAACTGAACCCTTAGTGAGGTCAAAATGTATAAAGTTTAGCTAGCTGTCAATTTTTATGAATCTGCTCTGAAATTCTTGTACCCACAGAAAAGCAGCCCTTCAACAGAGAACAGAATTTACAGCTTTTAAAAAACCGTAACCAGAATACGGCAATGCTATCCTTCATATTGGAAACTTAAGAAGCTGAAAATTAAAATGTGGTAGGTTTGCAAAGGATGAACAAAATTATATTGCTGCTACGAGACAAAATGAATGTAACAGAACACCTACCCTTAGAAATAATGACAAAACCAATAATAATAACGAAGATAAAGGAACATTCATATTGTGTCTCACATTCAGGAGTGGCATGCAGCTTTTGTGGTGGGTGTAGGATAGTTATTATCACAAATGTTACTTTATTGCTAGGTAATTCATTAATTCTTGGCCTCTTTTAGTGATGTCATCACAGTAACTCAAGTGCAAGTAAGTGCACCGAGAGCTTATGCCTCATAACGCAATTAGGAGGTAGATAAATAGTAGCAGTCTTGAAATCTCCATTTGGGCTGGGAGCAGCTCAGTATTGATCACAAAATGGCTTGGGAATGACCAGACTGAAAGATTAGAGAACAGGCTATTTTAAAGCTTCTGAAATAGGCTGATTTTGTTGTTTGGTTGTGATTAAAAAAGTCAAATAAAACCACACCTCTGCTCCTAAAGGAAAATTAAATTAAATGACCCCAGAAAGAGATTATTTTGATGAAGATGATTTTCTAAAATGAGTGCCGTAACTAAAGTTTCAAAAGCTTTACCTGTAGTTTCTTATTTCTCTAAGGAACCAAGTATACTTTTTGTGACACAGCATTTAGCCTGAATCAGTTATTCCATTTTGAGGTCCGGCTGCTTTTACATTATCATCACCTCTAAAACATAATGTGATATACAGTCAATCGTAAATTGCCTCTTGTAACACGAGAAATAAAAACATAATGGATTCCCATTGGATTATAAATGGCAGTGGTAGGAAGACCTTCATAATTTTGTGGCTTTACCACATATGAATTATAGGCGTGATCTCTTAGTAGCAGGATGCATATAAATATCTGCAATCATTGTGCATTCATTTATGTGTTCTCCATTATGCTTGTAATGGGTCTAAGGGTAAAAAATACAGTCATGTAGATGACAGCAGAGTGCAGGAGAAAAATATTTCTGATGTTTATGCCACAGTGATTTGTGCCAGAAGGAGAAGCCTTTCAATAGCATCTTGCTGCCCTCTTTGGAGGGTTACCCTGACCTCAGAGGGACTGTGGGCATGGTTAGAAGTGCTGCCTGCTCCTCACAGGTAGAAATGTAGGCATAAAGATTAATGAGCAGGCAGCAATCATTGATTTACTGGCGCCGCCACTTCCAGCTCTTAGCTTAAGTATGTTTAAAGAACGTGATGAAAGCTTTCATCACTTTGGCTTTTCCATTCAGGTTTTCATGACTCATGTAGAAACAAATGATTATTGTTCAGTCTGAAAAGCGATACATTGTCAAAATCAAAAAAAATCTACGAAGTTGAACCAAGTCCACGATGGCTATTGAAAGCCTGGTTTGTAGTTAATCTCTTTGCTGGCTGCTGATGCCCAGTAAGTGCTAAATAGAAAGAAGATTGTTGGGGCTCACGCTGCCGTGGTCAGCTCGAGGCTGACGTAACGTTTCAGTGAAACTGGAGACCAGGTGTGCAGTGTTTCTAAGCTTGCCACTGTTTTGAAAAGTGTTAACTGGTGTAATTCAAACAAGGCAGTGCCCTCATAGCTGTCAGCACTAACAAAGACCATCAAAATGTTATGAAGCTTGAGTTTCTGTACCCAGTGATTTTGCCACATTCTATTGCTTCTCTTATAACATCATTTAGGGAAAACATGCTTGCCCCACTCCGTGCTTCCTATGTATGGGGTGACCGCAGCGATTCCTGCTGTGTATGTTGTAATTGCTGGTTAAAATGCAGGACACTTCTCTTTCCTTTCCCCCCTCTTTTTTGCGCATACATCTCATTATCATAATCTTTGTATATTTTACCTATTTAGCCTCAAGAGAAGGCAACACTGAAATAACACCTGTTTAAAATATTTTCTTAGAAGTGCCCCATTTAACAGAAATACCGCACCCCAAATGGAGGCAGGAAGCCGTGTTCTTTCACTGATGCTGGTGGTGATGGGCTTTCCTGGGGTTTTCCTCACTGTGGTGCTGACCCAGTTTCCTCCACGGTGGCTTATGAGTTCTGACAGTTCTGTCTGCTGCAAATGGAAGATCCCTTTTCTGTGTGCTGACAGGGTGAGTTTCAGGGTCCAACACCACAGTTGTCCACAGGAACATGGCGTTTTCAGTTCATTTCCCGCACTTGTTTAATGAGCTTCCCTTTAAAGTTTTGTGATGACATCAGTGTTTTTTGTAACATTGGGAGACCTGGGTGAAATGACAGTGCAGACTGTATTATATTTCTAGTCCCTTAAAGGTTTACTCCAACATGAAAAACTGGAATTAATCTAGTTATAAGTACAAGAAAATTTTCTTACTGTGGTTACAAGAGCCATAGAACAAAATGGTGTGCCGTGGACACTGCTGGCTTGAAAACTACAAAAACCTGGGACAAGAAAACACTGCCCTCTCTCAGGAGGGGCCTGCTGTTTTTTTCCAAGTTCTTTGTTAAATGTCCGGTGTCTGAGGATTTATTTTAATGCAGTTACCTGTGGAATTATTTAAAGGCACTTTCTGTTGCAAATCTCCTCAAAAGGATTCTGCGGTGCTACACTTAATTATTTCAAGAAGGAAAATGACCTAACCTTCTTCCCTGTAGTAAATAAGATGGTGCAAAGTATAATGTTCATGTACTGGACATTGTATTAAGCAAATAGATAAATGAATATTCCTACAAGTTATACTATATAAACATCTTGCAGCAGGTTGCCCCTTCAGTAATCTGGATAATGTTTTTTCCTTACTTTTGTGCGTATTACTGGCAATTGTTTGGATCATATAAGCTGTATGTCCTTTGCAGCTGAGATAGGCAAACATTTATTGCTCCTATTTACAATAAAATTATTGTCAGGATTTGATGTCAGGGTTAACATTGTGCCACAAGTCAGTTGTCACTCTGTGAATTATTTTTTTTTTTAAAGAAGTGTGTTGCTGTTAGTTTGACTCTCTGACAAAATATGTTTTTTTTACAGAAGCGATCAAATATAAGCTTGGTTTTAGAGGAAGACATATAAAGGTTTTTTAAACTGAACCTATAGGTCCCCAAGTCTTTCTCCAAAACCAAGTCTATCCTAACAATTCCATTTGAATTTTCAAGTAATAAAAATTTTGCTGTTTCCTAAGTGCTGTTTCCACAGAATCTGACATTTTTCTGCTTCACTACAGTTGGGAGGGATGTCTGAGGACAAGTGAACAAGGTCAGACTTTTGTTTCTGTGTGATGGTATGTAGCACAGTTGTGTGAGCCCCAAGGCCAAACGTTCAGGGACTGCAGAGCAGTGTGGTTCCTTGAAGTGACATGTTTAACTGTAAGCCTCAACTCATTTAGCAACTTGAATTCATGTCATTACTTAGACCTTCTTAAATAGTGTAGAAATGCTTTAATAGTTCATCTTTTTTTCCTGGAATGATTGTTGTTTAAATTATACCTAAGACCAGAAGACAGGCTTTGGAAAGCTGTCCTCTGGAACTGTGACTGGGGATTTGTGGGCACAAAAGATGAAGCAGTAGCCAGCTTCCGCACCCGCTGAGCGCACGCCAGCATGACATCTTTGTCTGCTCCCTCGCACTACCCTATTTACTGGAACTGCACTGACTGACTGCATGCAGGGATCTGGGTTATGTGAGGTTGAGGGGTGAGCACTTGAGTGCAGGGATTAAGCAATTGCATGTGCAGATTTGAGCATAAAAGCTAGAAGCAGTGGGTAAAACTGGCTGGAAATATGATCATTAGTAACTCATACAGTTAATAAACTGTATAGATATGCAGTCATCCAACCATCTGTCCGACTGCATTTACAAAGTCCTCCCAAAAGTATAGGATACAATACTCTCAAAATCTGTGTCATTAAGGATACTGCAATATTTGTAAAGCCATTCCATTTCATATTCAATGCCTTCCTAAATAAGACCAATTAACTCTGTGGCTAATATAATGAGAAATCGTTCTGTGATAGTCAAACTGAACCAAGCCTACTGTTTCTTGAACTGAGCAGAAACACGTTCCCATACAGGCTGCTGCTGGTGTGTTCCAGCGTAGCTGCTCGTGGTCTGAAACATTGCTTCCAAGATGAGGAACTGGTTCCTCTAGAATTTTTGGTGAGATTTTAAAGTAGGTTGAGGAAGGCAAAACTTGCAGCCCTAGTTCCCCCTCTTAGGGATCGTTTATGTAAATCACTTCCACAACCTGGGAAAACACTGGTAGCTCTTAATAAGGGTCAGTTAAATTGTAATGAGTGAATGTAGGCAAGTGTGTGTGCATGTTAATTTTGCATGAGCACAGTTGCTGGTATTTTAAGTAATGAATTTAAATGCATGCAAATCCATCTAATGCATTAAATTGATAGGTTTTGGAGTCTGAATTTCAGAAATAACTCTGTCATGGACATGAAATGGTATTCAGGGACAGTTTTCCTCTGCTGTAGCTGTAATTTTTTTTTTTTTTAAACTATCAGTGCCATTCTCCTATTAGCTAAAAAAAAAACCCCAAACCAAAATAATCAAGTGCCCTGAAAGTAAACTAAACAGCTGTATGAAAGAATTACTTTCTGAAACCTTTGCTAAATGTTACAAAGTTAAAAGTTGAGAAATAAAGCTGTCAATGCATTAAGCCTGGTTGTACCGTTGTGTGGTCTTTGCTGAGGATTTAACACTGAGGATTTCCTGTCTACCTTGCATTTTTGAGTTGAAAGATTCACTTCCTTTTCCCTCCAACTTTCTTGAAAGCTCATAATTTCTATTCCTAAATTTAAGACTTTGCTGTTTCCTTTTTTTGCACCCCCAAAAAACAAGCCATAGCTTTCAGCTCATCAGAATGCTGAGAGAAAATTAGACATAATTTTATGTAAGAAATTGGATTTACGCTTATTCATTTTACGAGTCTTGAAAAGTTTTCTTATAAATTGCCTGCCAGAATTTCATAGCCACCTGCTAAAAGTATCTGAAAAAGAAGGTAATTTTTCCATGTAAGTGATTAGATTACTGATTTGAACTATTTCAGCACTTTTTGTAGTAGCCTTGCAATGTCTCAGGTTGCATGTATTGCAAATAAGTTATCAAAAATTGAGCAAAAATACTGTTCTTGTTGGACATGGGATGTGGAGGCCTGTTGTAGGTCAGTAATTTGCATTTGATTTCTTGAAAGATCTAATCTGCTTTAACTGACCTTAGCCTCTTGAGTTTGTCTTGGTCTCTTGAAGCACTCCAGGAAAGTCAGGATGATATTCTGCCTGCGGATAAGATATCTGGAGTTGATCTAGTTTCCCCACTTCTTCAGGTTGTTCTGCCTAATAACCTTGAACAAGAGTATAGCAGTTTAGTATGATAATGCTTAGCGTTCTCTTTAGAACCTCACATTCTTTCTCCTTCAAGTGTTGAAAACTTACCTTACCATGAACATCCTCCGTGTGCTTTTTAAAAATAGCAGAGCTTTATTATGAAAGAAGGAAGCATGGACAATTTTCCTTGAATTTGCTTCAGGCCTTTTTCCAATTAGAGAAGCGAGATGGGGTAAGGAATTAATCTGTGCGCTAAATCAAATGTAGTTTGCACCTAGAAGTTGTGCCACGGGAGAAACAAAGCATCTGTCGGTACCTCAGAATAATGAAGCCACTGAAAATCATCAGAGCAGGATGAGCAGGAGGAATGGCCTTGTTTTCCTAAGTTACTCACTGGGAAAGACTTAAGCTGTGATTGATGAGATGCCTTAGAAATGCCAACAGTATCAGTCAGCTGGCATTTTTGTTACTGCTGCAAGCAGTCACTAAGACAGCTCAGGACTATACCCCAGGGAGGCTGACACTTGGTGGAAACATGCTTTCTTCCTGCATAATTCAGCCATGGTTTTAGTGGTTTCATTTTAGTACCTTGAAAATAGATGCTTTGTGCTTCACCCAGTCAATGCTCATGTTAGCAAGAATGGCATAAGACAGCCGGAGTGGAGAGAAAAAAAGAGACCAGACAGTTGGCACTCCTTGGAAAAAGGAAACCTTAAGCTGCCCTCTTAGTTTCATTTATCAGAAGATTCCTTAAAGAACAGTCCAGAATGTGACAGAATGAAGTAAAGTAACAGCTGAGACCTGATCTGCTCATCTGCAGAGGGAATTTAATTACACTTTTGTTTTGCTTATGTAATTTCCTTCTTCCTTCCCTCCTGTCAGGCTGTGTTCTCGTCAAGGGATAGCTGACAAGGAAAAGATGTGAATAGGATGCAGCTGAAAGCTTTTGAGCTCTTGGGGTTTAGGTAGGCAAGGCAGAGTCTGATCCAAAGCCTCCTGATCTCTTTGCTGCTGGATTTCTCTCCACGTATTTGAGAGGGAAGATGGCCAGGAAGGTGGCTCTGGGGCACAGAACCAGGATGGAGGCAGCTGAGTGGGCCTGACCCTTGTTTCACTGGAGAGAGGGTCTTGTGCTTCCCTGTGGGCTGAAAGAGCAAGGCAGTCAGCCTAGTGCAGCAAGGCTAGGAGGCAGGTAAGCTTCACCTACCTTTACAAATTCTCTGTGTAAAAAAAAAAAAAAACCAAACAAAAAAACCCCATAAAAAATCCTGCTCCAAGGTCCTTCTCAGAAATGGCAGAAGTGTTGTGGTTGAAATGCTCACACAAAATGTCTCCCTTTGGAAATGCCTTGCCTAGTTAAGATTTGTCAATGTTTCCAACTGAAGACGGTGTTCTGCAGTTACAAGTGTCAGGCAACCGCAGCGATATCCTCTGCTCTGGCTGCAACTGAAGGACTTTCCACAGGGTTATGATTTGTATGTGCTTCCATCCTTTCTGTGGTTTGGCGGAGCTGCTTTGCTCTGGTCACATTTCAGGCCTGCTGGCTAGATATGTTTTTGTATACCATCCAGGCACTATTATTCTTCTGCAGTGTATTTAAAGTCAGTAGCACCAAGAATTGTAAAAGAAATTTGTTGATAGATTTGTTAATTGCTGGTATGTAATGGTATCTTTAGGAGAACAGCACCTGGCCAGGCTGGTGTGTGCTGCCAGTTGGCACTATGGAGACACCTTAAAGTCAGGACAAAACCTCTCTATAATGCCTTCCGTATCACACACGTTTTCGCTGTGCCATGTACATAAGGACAATATCCAGCAGGAAGAGGCTCTCTGCAGCATTTGAAGGGCAAACAAAGGGGAAGGAGCCTTGATTAGTGAGCCTTGATTGTATTACACAGGGATCAAAGGAGATAAAACACAGTCTATTGCACTGTTTGTAAAATAAAGATTCTAATTACAGAAGGTGGTGCTGCATCTGTGCCTCCCTGACAGCTGCGAGGAGACCAAAACCAGCAGCATTGCATTAACTTATTAATAATTAATTCTTCCTTGGAAATCTGCAAGCTTAGGCATTGCACATGCTTGTACAGAAGATTGGTTTGGGTGAAGGCTGAAATTTTCAAAACTGCCACCTTCCCCCTCTTAATTTTCAAAGGACACAGGTATTCAGGAGCCCAAGGGTCTGTCTACAGCGATGGGTTTGGAGAGCTAAAACAAATTCAGGGACAGAGTACAACTTTCGCTGCAGCTGGGGAATAGGTATGAAACCCTCCTTGTCTGGTGTGGGCTTTTTTGCGCTTGCATTGGGACATGCAGGGAGTAGGTAAAGCAGCTCAGCGCAGCTCCTGTGGCGGCAGAGTTGCTGCATGACAGTTGGGGCTCTGCCGTGTGGCTGGGTTCCTAACCCCCAGGCGCTCAGCAGCATGGCTGTTCCCTTGCGCTGCTCCCTCCTGGGATTTCCTGAGCAAAGGCAACTGGGGCAGAGTTGTTGCTTTGAAGAAGCACAGCCGAGGCGTGGTGTTTCTGAGGGTTACTCAGGGAAACAAGCTGCATCTAAAAGGAAAATTCTTCCTCAGCTCAGATGGACGTTGACTTCAGGCATCCGAGATGCTCGCTGATGTCCCGGGGATATGGGGGCTCGGTGGCCCAGGCTGGCAGCCCGCGTGCTTCAGGGCAGCAGGGAGTGAGCAGTGTGTGTAAACTGTCCCCTCCGAGGCGTGAGGGGACCAGCAAGCCCTGGTCCTGCACTAGGTGCAAGCAGGGACCCAAACTGCGGCCCCCCGCTGAACTACCCTTGCTAATGCGAGGCTGCCTGCTGACCGATGCCCTCTCACTGCGAATTTCTGCAGAAAGCAACACCCTCAACCAATGTATTGCATACACTGCTGCAAGTGTAACGAAGATTTGGATGGGTGCTGTGTGGAGAACAGCTTTTTAATTTTACTACATCGTGCTAGGCCAGCCCAGCAGAACTTGCCTGTCTTTGAGAAATGCTTTTATTAGTTGGCTGTGATGTGTTGGCAAATTAGGCCATGCCAAATGTGCTTGCAGCCTCCTGCTGTGAGGATGCTTCTCAGATTCTTATGCATACCTTAGAGGTGTTTGCACATTATACGGTATTTGCAGTCTATTTGTCCTAGCTTTGATCATGTCCTTGCTGACTGTATTCAAGCTGCATGCCCTTCCCTCTATCAGCATCGATCCTTTTTATAGTATTTTATAACAACTTGGGTATAAATTGTCTTGCAGTTCTCTAATTAGTATTCCTTTCTTACCCTACTAAGGCACATCCTGGGTCTGTTATACCAGCTGATAGTGTGGCTCAACATACACGACTTAATACATGTACCTGAGCACTATGTAGTGCATAATAGGTACTGCTTGTTAAATTCGGTGTTTTATGCATGATTATAGGTAGTATAGTAATACAATAAATGTATTATCTTGAAGGTATGTTTTGGATGCCTCGGATTTAAATCATACAAACTGAATTTTCTTATTTGTCATAGCAGGGGATAGAATTAGACTTGATAAACTTCAAACACAGGGAAAACCTGAATTTTAGGATAGGTGTATTACCCCAGCAGGAAATAATCCATTGGCATGTGAGGGATTTGCTTTGCTGGCTGATGCCACAATGAAGGTATGATTCTGCCTGCAGCTCTGTCACGAGCCTTACTCTCTGCATTTTCAGGGATGTCTTATGTCTGGGCTGACTGTATGGGAGCAGGATTGGCTCCCGTGCCTGCTGGCGGGAACAGAGTAGCCGTATGGTGTGCTTGCCAGAGATTTACAATGAATATACCAAATATCTTTCCTCAAGCTGTGCTAGGAGACTGTGTGTGTTTAGACACATGCTGGATAACAGTACACCATCCCATGTATGTTCCAAGTTCTGTAAAATACCCTCTCAGCTTTCATTTCTTTTCCTGGAGAAGTTACCAGATGCTTCATTATTGTTTTGCAAAACAAGCTGCATATTACCCATATGTTTTCCCCCTTGTTTTTCAGAAGGCAAACTAAACATTGGTGCCCGTTTCAAATATTCATTAAATATTTTAGATAGGTTGGAAGTGAAGAGCAAAAGCTTTTCACAGCACAGAGCAGACAGAAAATCCATTCCGTGTGCAGCCGGGCTGGCTGCGCAGTGTCTGGGGTGGTGGTGGTGGTGGTGGTGCTGCAGGGGCCTCCCTGCCACCGCAGCTGGAGCGAAAGCTCCTGGGTGGCGTGGAATCATTTAGGTTGACTTGATGGGACAGGACTAATAATCTTCATATACTTGCAAGAAAGGGAATATTTTAGGGTGTTAGCCAAACCTCCCGGTGAGAGGTGGTAAGAGGTTTTTTGATCCTTTAATCTCCTTTTTGAAGAAAGGGAGATAGGTTTCTTCCTGTGAATCTAGGGTGGGCTATCAGCAGACACCGAGGTGGTGCAGAATCGAGAGACAGATTGGGGCAGGCTGTGTGTTTTATTTGAAGCCAGGCAAAGGAAGGGAGAAGGGCTGCTCTCTGGGGTTGCTGGAGCAGAGGGTGGCTAAGGTAAATGAGGCTTAATTACAGGTCTTTGTTTTATATTCTGCCACTTGGCAGTCTCCATTAAGGGCATAAAGCTGTGGCTATATACACATCCTGTAAAAATGTGAATTTTGGGACAAATGCTCCCTTGTCGTTAATATGGTGCAGCTATTCAGGTGAGTTTAGGTCTATGCAGAAAATGAAGACATGACTGGAAGTGAATTATTTAGAAATTAAGTGCATATCCCAGAGTAGGTGTTAGTCAGAACCAGGGGATAGATTGCCATGAATAGTGCCTTACTTCCCAAGTACTCCCTTTGATGCTAATGCAGCTGTGCTGATACTTAGTGATTTGGAAGAATTTAGATGGAAACTGGCAGATATCCATGTTTTGCTTTGTTGAATTTTCAGGAAGAAACTGCTGTTTCAAAGTTTCTGATAAATATTTTGCTGTGTAAAACTCAGCCAAATGATGCATAATTCAACACATTTCCCCCTCTTCAAACTTCTCTAGTAATTTTTATGCTATTTTGTCATGATTTTGTAAATGGCGTTTTGTTAAACTGCTTTGGCGAAGGGGGACTTTACCATTTCTTCATTAATCTTTTTTGCACCTCTTCATCTGATGTAGTGCTATAATAAAAAGTTTGTCCAGCAACCGATGGATGCATTATCTATTATGGAAAAACTTACTAACATCACTAATTGATACAACCTCAACTATTCAGCTGTCAAAAGGTTGATACTTCCGTGGATGACAAGTGCAAGAGATTATTAATATAATTTCTGATGTGTTTCATGTTAGAGTGGAAATAGCAATTTCTTAAGAGCTAAATTTTGGCTGCTCTGAGATCAGCTGAAGAGACCAGAAAGAAACCAGAGGCCATAGGTTGACCAGAGGTACGTAATGTACCTGCTTTATTGTCAAGTGAGAGAAGGGCTCAGCTGGTATGGGACTTCTTTGGAGAAGAAAAGGCATTTCTGTGAGAAAGTTGGAGGTTTCCCTGGTACTTCATAGGGGTTTGTGGCTGTGGCTTGGCCTTAGCTGGAAGGGGAAAGGTCTGCAATCTGTGGCTTTTCTGCCTTTAGGAGGCTACAGACATTTTTGCTTGCAGCGTAATTTGGAAAGGAATGACCTTTCTGCAGAATACTTGCGTAACTTCCCAAACGCTGCTCCATGACTTTGGTTCCAGCTGTCTGTGCTATTTTACTCTAAGTGCCATAGATTTTTTTTTTTTTTAATTTTAACCGTATACTGATTACTACATAGTGCTTTGTAAATGGAAGTACCATCATCTTTTTAAAGTCACCTGTACTTTGCTTTCACACAGTCCTCAGTGTGTCATTGTGTCCGTCTGTCCATTGTCCCCCCCCGCCCCATTGAAAGGTAGGATATGCTGCAATGCCTCACGTTGTTGCTCTGTTGTGTCTGCTGGTTTTCCGTTGGCAGTAATTGCTGTAGTTAGCAGTATGCATCTGTGACCTCCCGCCAATATATGGCATAATAATGCTCCTGTTCCAGTTTGTCCCCGTGACACAAATGAGATAGGAATATGAAAACGAGGAACCATGCTCTGACACTGAATTACTGTACAAGCTATGAGCAGGAGCTGTGACCAGAATACAGCTAAGAGGATTCCTCCCGTCTCTCAGAGGCAGCCTCCACACTGCCTGCTCTGTGGGGGGTAATAAAGCGCACATTAAAGCTGATGAAAATTCTGACTGCTGAGTGCTCAAACTGAAGGGCTCTGCTCTGCCTTTTCTGCCATGGGGGAGTTCTGCAATTTAAGGCCATGATATACAATCTGAATGTTTTATTGCGGTGTTACTGACTCAGCCAGTGACCGCCCTACACTGTTATTACCTGGTCTGGTTACTTGTGCTTTTGGCGCACGCAGCCCATGTGAGCAGCTGTGAGTTAACCATGGCCAGGCAGGACCGAAAAACCCCAGGAATGCTTGCCCTCTGATGCATTTGTGTGTGAGTTAAGGGTGCTCAGGACTGGATGGCCTCAGCAGACCTAGGTCAGTCATCACAATTTTGTGCCTGTCCTCCTTTTATAGGGTAATGCTAATCATGCATGATTTTGATTATTACGTATAAAAATAGAGGTTTGTAGTGCCTATGCTGTGCAGGTCTGCAAGGGAAGTTGCACACATGCCAGGACAGTGCACATGCAGTAAATCTCTGCCCTGCATGCATATAAAATAAGCTATTTAATTATAAGCTACTAAGAGTTTACAAGCAAGTGAATCTGATTCATGCACCTCGTAACTTGCATGAAAATAATGTCTGCACTTCAGCAGATGAGCATATAAATGAAAATGTTAAAAATAAAATACCTCATCCTTAATTTGTGGTAGTTCAAGGTGATAACTGCCATAGACAAATTAATAAGCTTTATTAGGAAATCAACATGTTGGAGATGTAGCCTAATCTGTTATGCAGGGGAATCATGCCAGCATGTAATGACAATACATAATGTATACAACTCTTATTGATTTTTTTTCTGTTTAGCACCTTAAATGAATAGTAACTTCTGAACTGGTTAAGTGGAGAAATCTTGCAAAACTCCTGAAGTCTTGGCAGATAAGAGGAGGCAGTTTGGAAAACATGTAATTGCTAAAGCATCATTAATAATGAATTTTAGTTAAACAGGAAAATACCACAGGGATGCTAATCATTAAATATGTTGAAAGTGTTATTTATGTACCTAGTCATGAATTTGGTCACAGTGTATACAGATACCTCTCAATGCAAGTTAGGAGATACCTGTTCTCAATTATCCACAGCTTCTTAGACCTTTAAACATTGCACAATAAACAAAAGAATCTCCATTTCACAAATAACTTAAGTGCAATTGTCAATTAATGCTACACTTTTGGTCTTGTAGTCCATTAATGCTCTTCTGTATAATGCTGTGGCATGATACTTTAGGGTCTTGCATGTGTATTTAGAAATATGCTATTACTACTGTTCTGCACAGTTGAAATAGCTTTCTTAACTAAAGGAGAAGAAAACTGATTAGAACAGCTAGATGTGGTTAAAAGAAATAGTCATATGTTCCTTGTTAATCGATGAAGTATTCTGTATAGCAGTAATGTATTCCAATATTTTTTTTCTGTATTTAAAGTGACTGGCAACAGGCCAGAGGTACTGAGGCTATGAGGTGCAGTCTGTTTTGAAAACGGCAAACAGGATTTTAGCTCCATGATACCAATTGCCTTCTAGCTTTTACAAAATAAAAGCATTCATAGCTCCAGCTATGAGTGAATTAGTAATACCTCTACTCATTTAATACACTAAAAGCTATTTAGAAGTGTTGGGTTGATGTGATCATTGGCGTTCTGCAGGAAGGATAGCTGGGTGATAAGCGAACTGTCAGCAGTCACCTCCCCCAGAGGTGTTTATTAGCCCTTTCTCAGAGGGGGAGACCATAATTCACTGTGATGAGGTTTATTATACTTGGGGTTTACTCTTTGATAAACGTGTGCCTGTAAACTTTGTCTGGCAGGGTCTGGAGTGTCCTCTGTAAAGTAACTCTTGGAAAGTGACCCGAGAATCAAATCTTCCCACGAGATTAGAGGCCATCCTAAATATTTATTTTGTACATGTGTGTACATAAATATGGGCAAAAAGGCAACACTGTCTACTGTTTGGATAGTAAATTAGTCCCATTTCTCACCTGCTGTGTGCTGTCATTGCTTGGCATTTAAAAGGTAGAGTCACATACCTTCACCATCTGAATGCCTCGGTTATTCTGTACAACAGTTTGCACTTTTTCTCATTTGACTGACATCAGTGTTTTCTGTATAGTCATTCTTCCTTTTCTTTAAAACCGAGTAACCTTAGGTGGTGTTTTGTAGTGGTCATGATGCTTCCCGCTAGCCACATATTTTAGTAGATTAAAACCCTTGTGTGACTGTTGATGGCACAGAGACTTCATAGCTCAGGAGGTGCTGAACTGCCGCAATCTGAGCCTGGCTTTGCTTGGTGATACAGCTGCAGTCACGCACTCTTGGACTGGTCCTCCGCTGGGCAAAGATTGACTTTGTGCTCCAGATAAATGACAACAGCACTGGTGAGTGGAAATACCACAAATACCTTGTCCTTTCCCTCTCTGCCTAGGAGTGCAGAGGAGCACAAGTTGGCCCAGGGAAGGGAGTAGAGGAACTAACCTCACCCAGAAAAAAAAAATAAAAATCATCCCTTCCCTCTGATTTTCAGTGGTAGGAAATATATATATCTTTCGTAAGGAAATATAGCAGAGTCTCATCTTTTTGTGTGGCGAACTCTGGCTGCAGTATTTTGTAGGACTCCTTGATCAAGAAAGAGTGCAAGACAGCCATCTGGTCCCTGCCCATCAGCATTCAGTCCTCCCAGCAATTTACATTCTTATTTTGCTGTGGAAGTAGTGCTGTTTCCAAGACACGAGGGAGTCTAGAAAGGCTTGTGAAGAGAGCATTTTATTCCTTGTGATGCCATTTATTAGGGAGATAATTAAAAATTCACCATAAATGTGCTTTAATTAATACATCAAGATGAGAATGTAAAGCCCTTCGGGTGAAAGAAGAAACTTCACCTTTAAATATAAAATGTACCTTACTTGCTTTAAAGGAGACCTTTGAGAATGGCAATTTTACTTATCTCAGCTTTTTAAAAAGTTGAAATCTCTTTGTAACATGTAGATAATGATTTCAGTTACTTTTTTTTTTTTTGTAGGTAAGGAAATAACAGCATGTATTGAAGCAGAATACTGGTATTTTCATAGCTGGGAAATTATCCGTTTTACACTTTTGGTAGATAAATTATCTGAATAATTGTGAAAGAAATTCAGACGTCATGTGTAATATAAAACACCGAAGAGAGCTTTTACAGAGAAGAATGCTCTTCAAACTTTATTTTCTGGAGGCTGAAGAAAAGGCAAAATACTTAAATAGGTACCTTACATATAATGGGCCATATCATTCAGAAAACACAATAGCATTATAAATTAATTCCATGGCTTATTTCTCTCGAGATCTCACTTAGTATCTCAGCATCTAATGTGTGCCTTCTCAGATTGTCTAATGTGCTCTCTGGGTTTGCTTGAAACTGTATTGATGTTAAACCTACCTTATAAATATTCACAGGAAACTGCTTGGGAAAGCATGAACAAAACACGGTACCTCTGCGCTCCCCGCTGCAGACAGCAAAACTTTCTGTTGGTTTTTGTGGATGCCTGAGAGAAACCTCTGGGGAATAAACTGGGGCTGAGCCCGTCCTGGCCACGCCAGAGCACTTCGGTCTGGCCGTTTCTCTTCCAGGAACGGCTTTGGGCTACGTCTTCAGCGGCCACTGGCTTGGTCTGACCCTGCTGTCTCCAATGAGCACAGATGAGCAAGTTCCTCTGAGAAATAGGAGCGCGGTAGTGAATTTGTGTTCTTACTTGGTTATACTCGACACTAGGTGGCACCCTTAAAAAGTGCAATGGATCTTTGTGCTTTATTTTTCATTAACATGCAAAATAATTTGAACCTGAATGGAAGATCTCCTGTTTTTTGTTTGTACATCCTGGTTGCAACTGGTAGAGCGTGTAGGAAAAATAATATGACTGAGTATGAAGGATAATGCAAGGTCCTATAAAAAGTTAGCTCATCCAACACCTGACTGCTCTATGCCCTGAGGCTACTGAGGCACTGTGCACTGCTGAGATGATGCTAGCTGTAAAAGTTAAAAGTTGCTGGAAGAGGTATTAACTTCCCCTCTCCATCTTCAAAGACAGGAAGAAACTAGAAGTGTTAGCAGCTTGTGAAAGAGCAGTTGTACAGAACTTTTGAAAAACCGTACATAGAGGAGAGAGAGAAAGTCATATGACTTTCTTTGAAATATCGTAGAATCATAGCATACCAGGTTGGAAGGGACCTCAGGGATCATCTGGTCCAACCTTTTTTGGCAAAAGCACGGTGTAGACAAGATGGCCCAGCACCCTGTCCAGTCGGATCTTAAAATGGTCCAATACTGGGGAGTTCACCACCTCCCTGGGGAGATTATTCCAATGGTCGGTTGTTCTCATTGCGAAGAATTTTCCTCGTGTCCAATCAGAATTTCCCCAGCAGCCACTTGTACCCATTACACCTCGTCTTTTCTATGTGACTCCTTGTAAAAAGGGAGTCTCCATGTTTTTTATAGCTACCCTTTAATTACTGGAACACGGTGAGAAGGTCTCCCCTAAGCCTTCTTTTCTCAAGGCTGAACAAACCTGGTGCTCTCAGCTGTTCCTCATATGGCAGGCTTCCCAGCCCTTTGATCATCTTGGTGGCCCTTCTGTGGATGCTTTCTAGCCTGCCCACGTTGGGGACCAAAACTGAGCACAGTATCCCAGGTGTGGGCTGGCAAGCGTGGAGTAGAGTGGGATGTTGACTTCTTTATCTCTGCTGGTGATGCCCGTGTTGATGCAACCCAACGTCTTGTTGGCTTGCTTTGCTGCAGCAGCACACTATTCACTCATCTTGAGCTCGTTGTCCACCCAGACCCCCAGGTCCCTTCACAGAGCTGCTCCCCAGGTAGATCCCAGCCTGCTGGGATCATTAACAGAAATATTTTAAGAATGTTGAAAACACTCATGTTGTATGAGAATGTTACAGCGTCCATTATTTGTTTAAGACTGTGAAAACAGTAGAGGGAAAGGAGCAGGCTGGAGCTGTACAGCCAAGCAGGCAATGAATGGTGTCTTGGGCTCATCAGACTTGATCCTGAACCAAAGGCAATATGACGTATAGAGGACTTGTTTGATGTTATAAAGCAGTACACAAATCACATAAATATTTTTGTTGTTTTTAGCAAGAAAAATACTTCAAATGGTTCCGATTATTTCTTTTCCTTTTTTTTTTTTTAATTCTTTTGAGACCGAAACAGAAGTAGAAACTGCATTATAAATTCTTAGTCCTCAAGCCTCAGTTTTGTTCCAAGCCTGCCGAACACTGCTCTTCTGCAGAGGTGACTGCACTGGCAAAGTCTGGGTTTGGATCAGAAGGGCTGTGCTCGGGCTTTGGGTGCTCACGGGGCTCTTCACGTGCAAGGGCTGAGGGCACACGCGTGGCTGGGGGCGCAGGCTGGGGCTGCCTTCAGCGCTGCAGCATTGCCGCTGGCTTCAGCTGCTGGCAGGGAGCTGAAAATGAAGTGATGAGAGCAGTGACTCAGGCCCATAATGTCCCTTCAGCCCGTAAGGTAAAAGAATTAGTTTGGTTAACTTGCTTTTCCTGAAGTTGTGAAGAGCAGGGTATGTGCAGATGATGTTTCTGAAGCCTGTGTTCTTGAACCAGCAAAAAGCTGAGCCCGTCTGCTGCTGGGGAGGAAGGGGGGTTATGGTCATGAAATGGCCTACCTTAAACTGACTGACAGATTAAAATCAAAACAAACAAACAAAAAAACCCTCAAACAAAAAAAAGCTTGTATTCGATAGAAAGCAGAGAAAGCTAAACATGGGAATTGAATGATATTAGATATGTTTACTTTATGCAAAGGGAAATGAATGCATTGAATATATATTGCTTTTCTGCAGTCTTACAGTGATATTGCTCTTCTGGATAATCAAATTTGAAAGAAACTGGGAAAGGTATGACTGTAGAAGCAACAGGAGAAGAGAGCAGACAAACTGAAGGTCTTTTTAGTTTTGCCATGTACTCTGATACCATCTTTTAAAAAACGAAGGGCATTAACATATATTGCAGATGTAAACATACATGAGTTTTAGCATTGACTAGGTTTATATGTGGTATTACAAGCACAAGTAGGTATGTGAAGTTTTTTGGTTTTAGGCTTTTCCTCCATTTAGCTTGGCATATGAGTTTCTAGCATTGAACTTGTAGCAAAAAAGGACATACTTCTCTTTGTAGAATAACCAGTACAGGGCTATGTAGAAACTGTCTGGTTCCAACTCATTTATCTCTGTTCTTTGAAATTTCACTCTATGTTTTGAATGATCTCAAGTCTTAAAGACTGAGAGTTTAATATTTTAGGACTGATACTGAAAAATTAAACCAAAGTGTGTTGTAAAACTGTTGTGCCAGCAGACCTAGAAGAGGGTGAAATGTTCTTCAGCTGAAGATTTGAAAATGTCAGTTTTTTCCTGCAGACTGACATGGGCACGGCCATGTGTTTTAACACATGATTCTTGGTAACCCAGTGTGTTGTTTTTTTTTTTTCTTTGTTCTTTGTTTGTTTTAACAGAACTGGGCTCCAAACATCAAATGATGCACCCTGTCTTCTTTAGATCTACATTTGGCAGCTATTGGGAAGAGTTGTTTTGTGATCTCCGTCTTTATTGACTAATGCTGTTACCCATAGGCTTCAAGGTGTGTTATTGTTAAGTGTGTGTCTGAATGTTTAGCCTTCAGAATACACATTTTCTGTTTTCTATTACACATTGTTCTGGTAATAAAAAAAATTGTGTGTATATCTGGAAAGTGTGTTTTCTACCTCTGTCCTGATAAAAAGTTTGTCAAGTGACAGTGACACTGGTAATCAGCCTGCAGATCACTGCTGGTGTTGAAGTTCCTAACAGAAGAGGAGGTGCTCAATGTGCTTCTTATGACCACCTTTATTCCAGGGTGGAGTACATACATAATTAAAATATGCTCAGCCTCCATCACGGTGCTGTCCTTGCATGGCCTCAAATACCTGCCCCAGCTTGCTAGGGGGTGCCAGATCATTCTTTCACAGACCTGAAAGAGTTTTGTAAACAGAGCCAGCTAGTATATTCCTGTTTTAGCAGTGATGAAATTGAAATAAGTGTGTGTTTGATTTTGTGTATCTAATAGTTTACTTGGGTCAGACTTATGTGGCTCCTAGCCTTATGTCCTAACCTCTTAGGCCATGCTACACAGGATGTAATTTTTTAGTATTGACATGAAGAGATTTTTAGAGCCACCCAAAATCTCATTCTTTACTGTAATTTAAATGAAGAAAGGCTGATGCCTTCATGTCTGCAGCAAGCATAGGATAATGAAACAAGCTCCATGGGGTTCTTGAAAATGCCTTTGACTTGCATTTTCAAAGTTGAGACCTTATAGCATATTCTTATTAGATACAATAATATAGCTGATGAATTACTTTTTAGATCAGAGAAGAGCGCTGATAAGTTGGATTTGGTATTGTAGCTGTCACTGAGGTAGAAAACATTATCTTTACTAGAAAATACATTTTGAAGAGTCTTGCTTGCCTTTGCTTTTGTGGGTGTCACGTATGATAAAAGTATGTATTCAAACAATCAGGATAAATGGGCTTTCCTTGTGAGTCATCAGACTCCATGCTGTCAGCTATACAGGGTGAACGTCTCTGAAGGGGGGCACTGTGCTGTTGTTGAATGGTGAAAGTATATAATTGAAATATACAGGCCAGTCCTTTTTTGTTCTGTCTGAACTAGATGTCAATTTAAAGCTGCTCTCGTTGTCTATCACACATAGTACTTGCTGATGTTTTCCTTGGCCACGTGAGGACAGCCAGCCAGAGCAGGGTACGCTGTGCTGTGCAGCTCCCCTCTCGGTAGTGCTACCCCCAGCTTTCAATGTGAAGGGGCAGCTGGCATGAGCTGCTCATTCCAGCACCTTCCCTCTCCTGACGATGGCCTGCTGCCAATAATTTCAGAAGATGTTTTCCCCAGGTTCCACCCCCTCTAAGGGTAAAATCAGGCTGAACAGGGT
This sequence comes from Falco rusticolus, assembly GCF_015220075.1. NCBI lineage: Eukaryota > Metazoa > Chordata > Aves > Falconiformes > Falconidae > Falco > Falco rusticolus. The sequence continues at coordinate 10,171,623 of NC_051201.1, read as the reverse complement.
CAGAGTATATACTTGTTTCTCAGGCAGGCTGATTTTCCTCCTGTACCTAAGAATAGACTTGCTGAATGGGGAGTACGGCACTTCTATTGAACGTTGTTCCTGACTCATCTCTGGGGCAATGTGTTCAAAGCAAAGTGGGCTAATTAAAGTATGGGTCTGTGTGTGTCAAAAACTTTGTGGTGTAATCATGGAATGTCATCTGGGATTTTTATAATAAGAGATGTGGCATGGTCTGATAAGTGCAGAGGAAGAATGATTTGTGTTTTATGCTTTTAATATGCTGCAGAGACAGGGTGAGCTCTGCAGCAGGAGAGTCCTTTACAGCTTAGAGGGTAAGTGTTAGTATACCTGCAGACCAGTCAGCACCTCCTCCCAAGGCGTTTTCCAGCTTAACCATTTTTGCTGAGGAAGAAGTATTACCTGTAGTGAATTTTCTTAAGGAGAGGTTGATTGCCATGGTTGCCAGAGGTTGTGGAAGGAAGCGGCCTGCAGGACAGTCCATGAGAGTTTGGTGAGAGCTAGCTTGGCTTGCGGATGGATTTGACTACTGTTGCTGAAAGGGCTCAGTCTGTTATGATTAGTGTTGGGGCAAGTCTTCCAGTTTGCAAGGCATATTCATATTCAGGTTCAGAACTTGCAGTTCTGAGTTCTGACCCTGCTGCCCCCTTGACTTTAGAGATGTAAGGACTTATCTCTCTGACAGCTAGTTAAACTTTGTTCAATGTGTATGTTGTAATCTGTGAAAAAATAATCATCTTCTTTAATGGCTGGAAAGAGCTGTTGCAGTTAAAAAATATTAAATAATTAACCTTTAGTCCTTAGAAGGAAGAAATTTAAAAATTACTTCAGTGCCTCAAATTTCAACAGAGGGCAGTGTGACATTGCTATATGCATCTCCGGAGCATTTTCTGTTGTGATGATTTATGTGAAGACTCTTCCACTCAGTGTCCTCATTAAGCTTATTATAGGAGTAATAGCATTGCTGAAAGCACAGCGAAGATGTAAAACAGAAGAGATTTTTACAATGGCTAGATGTGATAAAGACAGGATAAACTGGAGAACATTTTAAGGTAATGGATGGAGTCAATTACAGCAGCATCCTAGGATCCAGGATAGGAAAAAGGGTTCTGCAGTGAACCACGGGGAGAGGTTATTGTTATGGATCAGTTCCTAGGTGGGGAATATTTCAGTGAGTGAGTCTGATGTGCAGAGCCTCAGCCTGAATGTTTCAGGCTATAGATTCCAGTTAGATTGAGCTGTTTCTGCTCTCCCATTATCTGGATGCCCCAAATGGCTGCGGTCTCCAGAGCAACAGAGAGCTCTGTCAGGACCAGCTGATTTAAGTGGTCCCCCAAAAGAGTGCTGCATGTCTCCTGTCAGCATCATCTGCTACGCAGGTTGCTTCAGATTGTTCTCTTATAGCTGGTGTCTTACAGCTGTTAATAACTGGTGCCTGGGAAGTAGCATTTTAGCAACATAGGACCTGAAAGGGGCTTTCTGGGTCACAGAGTTCAGTTTCTTGCTATCACAGAAAACTGTATCATATAATCCCCTTCAGAATTTTATCACTCTTCATTTTAGAGCAGACGTTGCCTTACTCCAGGGGTGACCTAGCTCAGAAGGCTTGGAAATACAGAAACCCAACCTAATTTTCTGTTCACCTACTCCAGTTTTCTGGCTGGCAGAACTCAGGCGAAGAGACCCTACCCCAAAATACCTAATAGGAAGTGTAACAATGTAATCTGTTAAATGAAACCAACCCAAACAATAAGTTGTCCATTGGGTTTTTTTGCATAAGAAAAATAGTAAGTATTTGTGTACACCCTGTAGGAACGCCATGTTTTGTACTCTGCCTGCTAGCTCTACATCAGCAGTTAATTAACAAACACAATTCCCAGAGCTGTGTTGACATTAATCATTGTTGCTGGTGCACAAACACAGATGTTTTGGCATGAAAAGGTGCTTTGGTAGTTGAAGTTCTTGCTGTTGCTGAACAGAACAGCAGCATTAACTTAAGCTCGGTTTAAAGCATTAGGAAAGAACTGATGTTTCTAAATGGAAGAGAGCAAAGAATCACGGAGAGAGGTGCCTGCAAAAAAGGAACAACTGTGAGCAGAAAGGTTAAAATATGTGGATGTTACTTTGGTGGCAGCAAGTATTAGATTAACATAAGCAAGGAGTAGTGATCTGCTAACATCAGACAAAACCATGAAAAGTTGTTGAGTGGGAGTATCTCTTCTTGGTCTGACTGGTCCTCCAGCTGTGGGATCTCCTGGGAACTCGGTGGAAGAGGTGGATCCTCAAGACAGCGTACGGACTCGTGCCCTTTGCCATTAGCTCTCTTTCTGCTGCAGAAATCCTTTTAATTCAAAAGCTCTTGAACTTCTTCTATGTTAGAGCTGCAGCAAAGGACTTGTTGGTCAAAAGCTGGCTTGTGGTCATCTTGTTCTCCATGACCCATGATTTCTGTTTAAATGAAGTTACAGTGTGTATCACTCAATTATAGCCTATCAGCAAAGGAAAAATGCAGCGCTAAGCATAAAGAGGAAGAAATGAAACGGTGTTTTTAATCATCCTTACACTTGCTGTCCTCCAAACCTGAATTGCATGGTGTGCGTCTGTCCTCGTGAACCCCTGGAAGAAAGATGGGAAAGAACTTTTAACCATTTCAATAGAAATGAGCTTGTAAAGCAGGGCTGGAGCCAAAATCAGGAAGTCAAATGAGAGGGCTGGGAAAATGTGTGAATAGGGAAAATGAGGAAAAAATTATTTCAAGAGACTATTTTATGGTAGACAAAATGAAGATAAGCAGTATTTAACTGGCTTTATTGAAAATTAAGCCTATATTTAGCCTAGTAAATGGCTTTTAAGGGAAATATACTATATACAATTTGGATCCAGATTTCTACCATTGAAGTTTGTTGCATGATGGAATGATATATGCGGTTGCATTAGTTCCAGTCACAAATGGCCTTCTCCCTGGCAGCTGGTCTGTGTACTTATTAGGACTGTTCCAGAAATCACAGTATATTATAAATGTGAATGCACATGCATTTCCCCCTTCTGGAATTATGAAGCAGCTATGCATTGCTGTAAGAATGTATTCAAAATCGCCCCGATGTTATTTGGTTGAATAATTCTTTCACTGCTTGCTATGGTATCAGAGAGCAAAGCTCCCAGTTCCTTTTACAGACTTGTGTTTGTCATCCTGCAGCATACTGGATACATTCCTGCTCTTGAGAGAGAGGGTTTTCCTGAAGATTGCTGATTTCAGGTTGTTTCTAATCCTATGTACAAGAAGGTAACCTGAGAGACATCACTGTTGCTCATGTTCCATCCTGGAAGGATCCCCAGCTTCTGACTGTTGCTAAAAATCTGTGCTTTTTAATCTCTAGCAAGGAAAGACAGAGGACTGCGGCAGGCAGCCGTATTCATGCATTAGACTTCTCTGCCATTTTCCAGTGTGGCTGCAAAACGGCAAAGTCTATCCAACATGCCTGAAATGCGTTTGTAGATATTTTGCTTGCTTGACGGTTGCATCCTGAGAAAAGCGGGTTGTGTTTGGCTCTGCGTGCTGAGAGCTCGGGAGAGGGCAGTGCGGCTCCAGGGTTCAGGGGCTGCTCGGTGGCGGTGTGAAGCCTGCGCCTTCTTCCCTTCATCTATCAGCAAACGTCTGACAATGTCAAACCGTAGCATTTCATAAATGTGAACAAAATACAGTTTAACAATCTGACTTTACCCCATCTCCAAACTGCTTGCAGAGATTTTTTTCTTGATGAAATGCCTGTTGAATCAAAATTCAATTTGGGGTTTGATTTAGCAGTATGTATGTTTGTTTTTTCCCTCCAGCTGAGGGGGCAGGAGCCCCCACCCCAGAAGTAGCTTTCTAAATAGCTGTATTGAATGGCAGATGAATTGTTTCATGATATCGTACTATGCTGTGATACTGCGATTTATTGCATCTGAATACTTGATGCCCAGCACTGGTGTTACAGTCTTATATCTTAGGCATATGCAGTCCCTATGCTTCATGCAGTAGCTAACAGTATGAACAAAGCACGTTCTGAAGGTATTATAAAAGCAGTGTCTGCTTGGATATTGAGCAGCAGGAGGACACGCTATTATTAAATGATTGTAGTGAAGAAGAACATTTCCTTCCACCCTTAGGCTAAAATTAAGTATTCTCAAGGTCAATTGTAAGAGAATATAGAGAAAGACAAGAAGCATAGGTGCTGTCAGTTGTATTTTCTGTTTTCATTTAACTGTAGCCTTAAAATCAGAATTATTTATAGCCATGATGTATCTCCCTGTGACCCTGGCTCCTCTAGTTCAGGAGTGCCTGTTGTTTGTGCTCAAAAAGAAGCTGCAAGTTTTTCTTTGAGTCTTCCCCTTTTGTGCAGTTTGGACAATAAGAAATGCCTGGAGTTTTCATGGCTTCCAATTTTAATTACAGTTTTTCTGCATCATATGTATTTGATCTTTTCAATACCTGGCGAGTCCTATATGCTGAGACTGCTCAAATACAACTGCTTTTGGGCCATCATGGATGTATACTTGAAAAATCTGAATTGATGTTCTAAGAAAACATCTAGGTGCAAACATAAGGAAATTGAACTTTAAAGGCAGACTTGCACTTGTGACTGGCTTGTGTTGAAGACAGGAGCAGTTGCACTAGGACATTCCCTCGGGTGGGCAAGTTGTTGATGTTCTTTAGGTCTGACTGCATGCAGCAGAGGTGCCGCCTACCTGAAAGGTAACGCTGTGAGCTTTAGCACAAGGGTATAACATGGAGCTTAGATGATAAATCTTAGCTTTGAATTTGTTTTAAATTTAGTTCAACATCACTGACGTCAGAATAACTTTTAAACTTTTTAATGCTAATTTTTGCTTTTATGTGTGTGAACTTTGCTGCTGGTGGAAGGTAGTAGAAAAGAAACACAAAATGCTGGAAAATTCCAACAAGCCATTTTAAAAGTAAAGAGCCTATTTTTAATTGATGTCAGTGTACCTACTTAGAGGCTTCAAATAAGAGGCTATTGACCCACTCTCCTATTCGTCATTCAGCATCATTTCTAACCTTTTGGGTGTCCTTGAGCAAGTCACTTAACCTTCTTTTGCCTCAGTTTCCCATTTGTGAAGTGCAGGGAGATAATCATTCTTGCCTACTTCACATGAGTTACAGGACACAAGGTGCAGCCCTTAAATTAAGCATAAATGCTAGCCCTGCTGAAGTCAAGGCAAAATAAACTGTATGATTTTATACTAATTTTATTCTAACCTGATAATCTATTAATCAAATAGTTGCATGCATGTTAGTTAAATGTAGTTAAATGTATGTTGGTCTCAGGAGTGGCTGCAGAAATGGAGACACGTGCCTATACATGTGCATACACACAATATGTTTTGGAAGTTTTACGTCGGTTGGCTATAGGTAGACATCGCCAGGTGTCGTTATTTATTAAAACAAACATAGTTTGCTAATATGTGGATTAGGAGTGCCTGTGTAACTTTATCAGTTCAGTTGATACGTTTGTGAAAAAAGTTGTATAGGAAACCCAGCCTGTGAAAAATGGCCCCTGTGTACCCTGCTCTGCAACCAGAGAGTTAATTTTAGGATGTCTGAAAGTTTTCAGACCTCTTAATGAATGAGGGTGAATTTCAATCAAATCTGAGTCAAATTAAGCATGGCCTTCTTTTGAGCTTCCTTGGGTAACTGAATTTTCTCTTTACATTTCAAGTGTTTCACAATCATCTTTGGATATGAAATTCTGGTCCAGCTTGCTACCTGACTGTGTGCTTATCGTGTTTATGATAAGCAGTTTCCAGAAGCTGAAGCTACATTGGCTTTTTGTGTTTATCCCTGTTTGGCAGGGCTCTGGTATATGGTGAACTTGAGGTACATACTGAAGCTGTACCTATTTTGAAGCTAAGTGTGTGCTTGTATGCTTTCTTAAAAATTAATGGGTTTTAGCAAAGTAGTAAACACATACTTAATTGGGACTTAATAATTAACTTCCTCTTTATTTGTGTAAAAGGCATTATCAAATGAATCACTGTGGAGCATTTTCCTGTCTCTGTCTCCTAACTCAACATTCACTTCTAAGAAGATGATGCTTTGTTGCAAGTGCTTTTCCCCATGTTCTGTTTTACAGAGCTCCATTCCTCCTCACATTTCCATGCCAAATAGCTGAGTGAGAACCAATCGGGGAATGTGACAAATATTGAGAACGCTTCTATCTTCCTTTGCTGCCAGTGGAGCACTCACTCTGTTTTCAGGATGTCAAATGATGTGTGCAGGCAATAAGCTTGCCTCACTAGCACTCTGTAGGGGGAAAGAAAAAACTAACAGTGCCTCTTCTCTGTCTTTATAGGTGAAGCAAATGAGTAAATGTCTTGAATGCTATTCTCCAAAATTCATTAGAATTTTCTAAAAAAACAAACACCCCCCCCAAAAAAAAAAACCCAACCAAATTATTATTTACAAGGTTTTCTCCCTTTATTTCAGAGCCTCATTTTAAAGCAGTGTATGTTTTTATGTAACAAATGATTAGATGGTTAGCAGCTGTATACTAATCTTACCCCCCTTATTCTAAGGCAAGTTAATGTAGAAAGGCAGGTAATGCGGCAGTATTATGAAATTAATACTATCATGAAGTGTATTATTTGCTATTCAAAGCTTGATTTCACCACTCCTTATTTATGTAGGTTCAGCTATACTGAGTTCCCTTGGGCCATCCTGGTTTTACGCTGGTGCAAGTGAGAGCACGATCTAGTCCTCTTGTTTGTCTATTCTCAGCATACATCTCCACTTTTTAAACCATCTAGTTTACGTATGTGCCGGCGCTGCTCTCTCTCCCCTCTGCTCCCCTTGGTGGGGGTGGGGGCTGTCTTTTCCAATGGAAGCTCAGTGTCAGAAATAGAGGCCAGATGTTGCACTTCGTAGAGTGCAACCGACGTCAAGGGTGCCCAGTGCCCCAGAGTACAAATGTCTTGATGACCATGGGTTGGGCACTGTGTTCATATCAACACGTGTGCTCGCCATTCTGCCTGCAGGGAGCACAAGCATGCTGAGAAGAGCCCTTGCTGTGCTTGTCAGCCCGCAGGCTTTTGTTTTGTCTTCAGATTTCATCAAGGGCAGGGTACCTGTGCATAGGCTTTGCCTGGAAGTCTATAATTAAGGTCTAATCAGGAAATTGTGCTGACTATTCATCATAAAGCTGTATTTTAATAAATTCATATCAAAGTGTTGTAGGTAGAAAAAATTGTGAATGCTCGCAGGTGGCCTGTAACTGTGTGTGTGAATGTCCAAAACTGATCTTTTCATCTCAGGCAGAAGCCTGGTATGGGATGGCTGTAAATTCTGATAATGCCTGAATTAAACAAGTGGCACATACCAAATCCTCCAGTTAATAGGGAGACATAAACCAGAACCACTGATTAGGAGGTATGTGTTGGGCTTTTGTATGGAGATTACATGGGGAGAACTGAGGCCTTGGGGTTCTGGAAAGCAGAACTGGTGCTGAAAAAGAAGGGTTCCCAAAGTAAGAAGTGGTCTCAGAAAAAAGAGTGACCAGAAAGGAGGTGGTGATGATCCTGTCTGGAGGAAAGATCCTGGGTATTGGATATAAGTAGGGGGACGAATACTGTGGGATGCCTGGGGACCTTGGCCAAGAAGACCCGAGAGGAATAACTGTGCGCAGCTGCACATCTGGAGCAAGACAACTTTCTGTCTAACTCCTCTGCTGGACAGTGAAGTTAAGACCTGACAAACAAAGATAGCACTGAGGAGGTTGAGGGTAAAAGCTCTAATCTCCTTGGTGTTTTTAAATAGACCCCACTATCCAGTTCTACTACAGGTTGTTGCTTACTCTGTCTCATCCATGACACAAAGTGGGGAAAAAAACCCATTGTGCAGCCTCAGAAACATCTTTACTGTATCTCCCTGACTTTCTGGACCTTTTTAGCAGTTGTCCATTACAACATATGCAGACAAAGCTTATTCTGATAACTCTTGTAAGGGCAAAATTCTCTCTTGGGAACTTCTCGGAAATACTCAGCTATGTTACATTTCTCTCCCGTGTGTTTGGAAATCACACTAGTGTCAATAGGAGAATAACATCACTGTAGGTATGAAGGACACAATCATTCTAGCAAGATATTTTCAATAAGGCAGGTCTCAAAGACATCCAAACAATTGTTATGATGAGGAACAGAGAGGATATTAGTCAAAAATATTGATTTTGAAGGTGCGCAACTTTGGAGGGGCTACCAAAAGCAAATGTCAGTTGTTTGGCTGTTATACAAGTCTACACTGTATTTCTTTTGCTTGACAATCGAGAGTTGGGAGAGATGAAATTGGCATTCATAAGGGAGTTGGGAAATGTATGTTTTTTCTCTCAGCAGCATGAGTGATGTGCAGGTCTTCCTCGTGCTAGCCTAAGTTGTTTTACAGAACATAATTCCAGTCTTCTGCTTTATTATCAGTGTTCTTCGAAGAAACAATCTGATCTGTGTTATTATATTAGTGTATTATTTCCCTGTTTCTTTTTCCCAGTAGGCAGAAACTTACAGTGAGCATTCCTATATATTATAAGCTTCCCTTGTGCTTTATTACAATTTTTATAGATAATGTTTCAGTAGTATAATATTAGTTTAACATCATTTTATGTGAAGGATAGTGAGGAGGGATAAGGTATCACATTAGTTCTTCCCATTGCTGCCTTGGATTATGGGCCCGAAGGAAAGAAAAGTGGTTCTGACTGTCCCTGTGTAATGGGATGGCAAAGGGCGTGGGTTTGGAGAGACTACCACGCCTGTCCATCCTGCTTGGCAGCTGCTGTGGTTTCTTCTGAGAAGAGCAACAAACATAAATGTCATCTCCTCTAAGAAGTGGTGTAACCGAATCCTGCGTTTCTCACTTGATTTGGAAAAAAACTCCTTCTGAAGGGACCTTCTTGGGATAGTGTACTCACATGTTGCCCGTGTAACTAGATAAGAGTCAAACACTTCTGTCTTATAAGTAATGTAGTTGCGGTAAGATCACCTGAATTATGAAACAATCTGAAAATACTTATGAATGAAGAGTTCATTCATATTCTGTCTCTCATCTGGTAATTTATACTGGGGAGCTTTTCTGTCTAGTTGTTTTGATCAGCTATCTGGAAGAAGCCTGTATGTAGTATTGATGTAGAATTGATATAGTGAGTTGCATAAACTTTCCCTATTGCATCTTAGGAAGAAAATAAATATTCCAAATAGTAGAGGTTATGAGTCCCAGTGAAAAACAACACTTTAGCCTAACTGCACATACAGACTGGTAAATATACTGTCTTCTGTCAAGGAAGGAGAGCTATAAATGCATATTAGCTGAATCTATGCCAAACAGTATGACTGCACTTGGATCGTCTCAGTGATAGAGAAAGTACTACTTCATGTCAACATAAATTTTTAGATTATTTTCACGGTGGGGAAAAAAAGAACTTGTTTTAGACCTACTGCTATGTTATATATCAGAAATACAAAATGCTGATTGCATAAATTTCAAATCCAGGACAATTTAGAAAGATGAAATGTTCTAGACATCTTGTGTTATCTGTGGCAATTATGTGCATCTTGTTTCTCAGAGAGGTTTATTTAAGTTTATGTTTAGTTCTAGAAATGAGAAAAGAAAAGGAAAGGTGTCGTGCCAGAAATCCAACCTGCCAGAGGGATACTAAAAGGACTGTAAGGGTAATTCAACTTCATTATTTTCTACTGAGACAAGTACAGAATAGAGAATTTAGAAAGCTGGTTTATTGTTTCATTTACACAGAGGATGAGCAATTGTGAATGCGCCTCCATGAGGCTTGCCTGTCTGACAAGAAATCAAACAAACAAATACCTTCAAAAACTGGACGAGATTTAGGTAAGACTAGCCTTGTGTGCTTTACACCTGGCCTTCAGCAGCAAACCCTGAAGATAATCTCAGAGCTGTCCTTAATTTAATTTGGGGCAAAATACTGGGGAAGGGTTTTAGCAAGGATTGTAATTGCTCAAACCATTAAGGTTGAAAATAGCTGCTGACAGGAGTTATTCTCCTGTATGACAGTATCTAGAAATTACAGTCTAGGGTGCGATAGCCTTTCATTAACATCAGCACCCAGGATAATGATACAAGTAAAGCTGTTGTACTTTATTACATTCTTGCTGTCATTTAATTGCTTGATAATAGGTTTTCATAACAATGGAGGCCCATGGAAAGTTGGCTGGAGTAATCCCAACTGGTGTATTAACTGTAGCAAAGTTGCCATTAACAAAGCGAGTTGTTTGGGGAGGTCATTCAGAACAGATGGCTATTATTTAGGGAAAATAGCTGTAGAACTGTGTCTCATGAGAGAAGCTGAAGTTTCCATATGTAATACAAACTATATGAAAATGTGCAAAAGGGTTCCCAGGACCGGGTAGACAAAAGAAGTGCTATGCTGTAAAACTTCACAGCGGAGCTGTTGTGAGCAGTAAGTGCTGAGAGGTGGAGTGTGGTTTTTTGCTTGGTTTTTAAGGTGGTTGTATATTTTCTTCTCTTAATGAACTTAAACAGAAATAGATTGCTTATGGTTCATTTCATGAGCTGGTTTTGCCTGCATATATACAAACCTCTCGCAGAGCGTAGGTAGACTGCTACCTTCGAATAATAATATTAATAAATATTAATAATACAAAATGATTACATGCAAATGTGTGCTTACATATGCAAACATGGGGGTTCAAACATGGTGATGCCAACGTTGAAACGCTGCTGTTTGCTACATTTGATGTTAAGGAACTCTAGTGGGATTTTTTTTCTCATGAAAGAGCTCATGTCTCATTTGATCACTCTGGGATGCAGTTTTAAGAAGATTAATTAGTTGTGGTGGAGTGGACTGTGTATTTTATTTTCACAAGTATTGGACAAGCTGTTTTGTAATTTAGTTGTAATTTCCAGTGTGAGAATGGGTACACAAGAGGACAGCAGTTGTAACTGTTATGGTTTTGTTACTGGGAGGTGAGGCTGAGACAAAATAAGAATGTTTTCCAGAGAGATTTCTTATATGAATTGAAGTTGTAGCTGCCCTTCTTTTACGTTTGTGACTCCCAGCTTTCACTTATAATTTTCAATGAATAATAAAGGAAGTTAAACTACTGCAGAAGACCATATTGAGCAACAAACTTTTTTTTGAAGAGCCCTTTTCCTTTCCTTGCCTAGATTAGAAATAAATACAACACTGTCTTCCTAAACAATTCTAAAATTGCTGGATACCCAATTTTCCTCCCATATGAGGCATCTTAACTTTCCGGAGAAAGGATTTATTACTTCTTGGGATTCTTTTACTTTTTTTGTATTGATATTAGGAGCTATTGTGGAAAGCATATGTGTGACAGTGCCGTTGGGTCTGTTACATTGGAGAGCGGACTTCCACCGCAGACTGGGGTATAGGGAGGGTGTCCAGCCGTGTAACTGGCTTGTGTACTTTAGGCTGTATTTTAAAAGGCTGAGTGTACTGCTGAAATAATATGTGTTTTTGCATTAAATATAGATCAAATACTGGAAGTTGCATGGCCAAACTATGTGCACCTCAGGTCTTGGCTTTCTCACAGGTCTGGAAAGGCCAAAGCTTGTCTGCCCCTGATCTGACTGAAGGGTGATTTTACTAATTGGGAAGGTGGAGCTGCAGCCCTGACTTGCTGCTGGCCATGCACTGGCCACTGGGCTGTAGGTTCTGGTCTCTTCAAGTGGCTTTTCCACGCTGGTGCCAGGATGGTGGAAGGCAGGCACAGAACTGAGAATTAAGGCCACTGACTTTCTGAATAAGGTGCAAGATGCACTGTTCATTTCTGAAACTTGCAGGTCTGCAGACATCACAAGGGACGGCTGTTACACACAGAGGCAAGTAACCTTTAAAAGAAAGCTGTGCCGTGATTCCGTGATTTCTAGATGACTTTTCCTTTCAGACACATTCATCTGCTCCCATTTCCACCCTTGTAAAAATGGTGGTTAAGATACTACCAAGAACTTTGCTGTGGGATGCTCACTGTTTTATGTGTAGTTTAACAATGCATGTCCAATGCCTAATTATAAATGTCTGAGTAGTTCCAACTGAAATAATTGGATTGCTTACGTGCTTATATCCCTGCTTGGGAGGAGACTACGCGCAACTGCTCTGAGAGCTTCCTCTCTGATCTGCTGCTAACAGAGTTAATGGGGTAACAATGCTACTCCACAGAGAAGATGCACCATCCCAGCCCTTTCAACTACAGGGCAAGGCAACTTGGAAAAAATAAGTGTAATCGCCACATTAAATATGGCAAAAGTTTGTAACTTGCTTGCATGTGCTCTGGCACAAATGGTGATTGTGATGTTGGTGAGCTGTTGTATTTACTGCTTTGGGGATTATGAAATGACTGCAGTTAGTTCATCTCTTGCAAAAACATCTAAATAATTCATGTGGAAAGCAAATTGTCTTTTTGTTTAATTTTTTTAATGCATCCATAAAAGTTTATCTATTTTAAATTAATTTGTTTTTAGTTTGTACTACAGTATTTCTCTATTAAATGCAATCAAAGCAATGCAAAATATTTTTCAGCAGAGGGCTAATCGTCTGCAGAAATGGCTCAGTGAGTAAGGCTGGACCAAAGCTATCAAATGTAAGTCGTGGAAGACAGGGATGCAGAAAATATTAGATAACTTAATCCTTCAGATGTCCAAATGCAAGGCATTTTCTTGGAGAGAACGACGTGTCAAACTGAGAAGAATTAATACAACAATTAGCACTTTTTTTGTGTGTTTATTTTGTTCTAGTGATATAGTAACAATATTGGGGCAGAGTAACAGCAGGGTATCATACAATCACTGAATCATTTAGGCTGGAAAAGACCTTTGAGATCATCAAGTCCAACTGTTAACCCAGGACCACCAAGTCCATCACTAAACCATGTCCCTAAGCACTGCAGCCATGTGATTTTTGAACACCTCCAGGGATGGTGATTCCGACACGTCCCTGGGCAGCCTGTTCCAATGCTTGACCACTCTTTCAGTGAAGAAATTTTTCCTCCAGAATTCACTGAAATTAACAGAGAGAGGCTCAGCGGGCTCTGGATCTGACTTGGGATCACAGTTTCTTCTGTGAGAAGGGTGATCTGCTCTCAGAAGAGAAGTTCGGTGAGCATAAGACTTTTCATTTGCATGGCAGGCCTTTCAAGCTAAATTTGTGGCAACTGCCTCTTGGGGATGTAAAAGTTTCAGAGGGAACAGAGTCTTGCTTCAAACTGCCTGGATTTGGCTGGATTTGAAGCGAGCACATTTTCTTAGTTTTGTTGCCGGTTTGCAATTTGAAAATGTAACTCATTCTTTTGTTATACAAACCTCCTCTGTGTTTGTGCATAAAGCGATGCCTTTAATCAAGTTTTACTCTAATGGTGGGGAATGTTATTACTAATATAGAAAAGCTATTTCATGTAATTAAAAGTGGGGAAGAAAGTATTATTTTACAATTATGCTGACAGTCTGTCTTTGATCTTGGAACCTTTGTCAAGGTATGTTAGTAATAAAAATGAATGCCCTCTCATTTCAACCTTGGAGTAAAGCTATCATTATGTTTACGAAGCCAGAACTGCCCTGTGAAAGTAAAGTACTGTTAATTGTATTCCAGAACAGGATCGGTTGGCTTTTTTAACCTTTCTTCCCACGTCTTGTCACTTCTGCATTATGAAGCTCAAGTGAATTACCTTAAAAAAGGAAGTAAGTGGTAAAATGACAACAATTTTTGCAAACATGTAAATAATTTAAGAGGTTAATATAATGCCAGGGCATGGGGAGCTGGATTTGTTAGTTTACAGTGGTGTTGTGTGAATGATATGCTCGTAGGTGACTTGAAGAAAGCCCAGCACTCTTTTTGGCTTCCTTGCATGCCAGCTTTGCTTCAGAGCAAAACAGTAGCTGTATTTGATAACAGGATTTGGCCCTTGTGTACAGATGCTCTGTATTCAGCTATAGCTGAATCATGAAATAAAAACTGTTATTTTGTTGTACTAAAATCAGTGTTTTCAGACTTGAACATCAAGCAAAGAACCCTTTTCAATGATGTTCAAGTCTGAAACCACAGATTTTTTGTATATATATTCCTGTAGCTTATGTTTTACTTCTCTGCTTCTCCCTCCTAAGCTAGCTCCAGCTTACTAATGCCGATGTTGGTAGCACAGGACCTTTAGGATTTTGGAGAGAGTTGCAAAATCTACTTAAGAAGCTGGATGGATATTCCAGCAGGAATGCCATATAAGCAGCAACAGCTACTACGCTAGCAATACCTGAGCTTTGTGACTTAAAACTAGCTGATATACTTAGCCTTGGCTGTAGGTTGCATTAATCCTATATGGCCCGGTGCTGAGAAGATGCAGATTTTTTTTTTTGGGGAATGGATGCATATTTCTGAGAGCCATGCTGATTTTTTAAGGGTGGCATGAAAATTTTACCCAGGTCTGTGTGTGTTAACTCCAAATACTTAGTTATGTTATGATACAAGGCTATGTTTTTGCCTTTTTTAAATTATTAAACAAAAAGTAAACATGACTAAATAGGTGACAAGAAAGTGAATGAAACCTTGCCTGCTTTTATTTTCCTCCTCTCAAGTTCTTGTATTTAGCGTAAAGACTAGGAGGCAGCTTTGGAGTATGTTTTAAGAGCCATCATTCATGTCACATCAAGGTTTCCAGAATGTTTTAACATCTAAATTAAACATGATGGCAACACTGCTTGGAGATTATTTTGCTTACACGTGAAAAGAAACAAAGACTGTATCACATGTGTTGTACTCCAGTGGGGAATTACCATTTTGGGTGGATGGATGGATGTGCGATCACGGAAAGTATTCATTTGCCTCTTGTGTGTGTTTGTGAGTGACGAGATGTATGCAAGTGGGCATCACACCTGTCTGCCCCTGCTGCACAATGTCACTTGTATCAAATCCTCTAAAATGAGTCGCAGAGTTTCTGGTGTGTAGCTGGTTGTGAAGACTTTGCATGGCCCCCTGTATTCTACTGCTTCATCCCCCCATGTTTACTGTCTTGCTTGCATGAATCTTGCATGCATGCTCTGCTCCCTACTGCGATTTCACAAGAAAAAATATTTCTTCCTTTGTTAGCCTCCAGATAGCAGCAGAATACCTGCTGTCGATAGGTTATTACTTGATTTCCACCTCCCATATTTATCATGTTATTAATTCCCCTTCATGATATTAAAAATGTTAATTCAGTGTTTGCTAAGTCTCCTGTTTCCCAGTGAGAATAAGACCAAGCTGTTTAATCTTTCCACACAACCCGCTGCAATTTTTGAGAATTGTTATCATTTTGATTACTCTGTAATGCACCTCCCAGAACAATTATGAACTCTGTAAACTGAAGCTGCGGCAAGCTGTTTGTTGGAGATTCGGGCCCTGGTGAGGAAGCCTTTGTAAACTGGCCTTGAAATCTGTGCTTTCTAGCCAGCCTGTGTTATCAGGTGTGTGTTTGTTTTCTGAGACATTGACACACGCATCCTTAGATGAGGAACTTTCAGGAAAAAGTGGCTTGGGCATGGTCAGAGCACGCAGTGAGGTGCTCTAAAGGAGGATGGCTCCAGTTGTGTAAAGCAGTTGAGCCCAGTAAAGAGCCCTGGGCAAAAATTTTGAAAATTAAAGTTATACATGAAAGGGGGAAAATGAAAATGGTCAACAAGCATGAGAAGGGGTGTTTCTGAGGGATACAGCCGTTTGGGTGGCAGGTTCCATGGAGGGGCTCAGATGATTGCATAGGTGTGCACATAGGATTTAACTTCTCTCAGGTTCTGTAGAAGCTGGTCTGTTCACAAAATATCTGAGTTGGATTAGCAGGAATATTACTTTACATCAGCAATAGCCACCTCATACATGGTCAAATGGGAATTCTGAGGAAATGTCTGCCTCCTGAGTGGAGTTGGGGACTTTTTCTTTTTTGTTTAATTTGAGATCTTGCAACATCTGAAATAATTTCCTTAATCTCTCCCATATTCTTGTATGCTGCCTAAGGTTTTCCCCACTCTTTAAAAAAATGTATCTTTTCAATTCTTTGCCTATTTGGGGCAAAATCTGCACATTGTTGTGACCAAAGATAGCCCATTTTATTTTTTGTTGCTAAAAGGATTGCTTGTTTTCCTGTATAGACTCTGGGGAGAGAGTAGTGGAAGCTTACCCTCTTCTGCAAGGAGAAAGCTGCTGGGTGAAGGATCTAATTCTTTCACGCTCCCCGGCACTGCCATCCTTCGCTTTCACAGGTCTGGTGAATCGTGTCCCAGGCACATGGTAACACACAGGAATTCTTTTTATTTGGGTTCCAAGTGTGAATTGCTCCAGTAAAATCAAACTGTAGAAAAAGTAGCTTGTAACTACTTAACGAAGGAATAACAACAGGATAAAAATAGAAGAGTGTTTCTGCTGTAGAAGTGTGTCTTACAATTGTGTCTGGCAGTGGGGTAGGCTTTGAGATGAATAGGTATGTGGGTGACATGAAAAATGACATCAGATACTTTATGCACCATGAGTTAAAGCATATACGTTGCTACCCACAGTGACTTATTTCAAGTGGCTTATATTTGGCACAGTATGCCTTTAGATTACAGAAGGAAGTGCTAAGCATGGAGCTCTTATTGCTCTGCTCAGGCTTAGCAATTATGAAGAATAAAAAATTTACCAGAGCTTAAGCTCTTAGATAGTTATAAACATGGGGAGAATTAAGGGACAGGAAAATTATAGCAACCCAGCTAAACCACTATAATTAAGGCTGAATTGCTTTTTATATTATAGCATTCGTGAAGTAGAATGTTGAAATAAATGAAAAGTAAAAGCTCAAATACTGTTTCAGACTTAAATTTTGGTAGGACAAATCCATTTTATAAAACATCGTATGTGTAACTTTCAGTTTCTCTTGTCCTGCTCCTATTCTTTCTGATGCTGCCTTGCCCTCCAGATTCCAATGTCTCCTGAGCTTCCTCAGCTGGGAAGACTGGGTTTGCTCCTGCGCAGGTACAGCCTGCGAGTACAGCCTTCTGCCACACTCAGTGCCATTTACAAAAGGCTCCTAAATCGCTTCTGTGGGTTTTAAATCCTATGTGTTATGGAATTGGAGATGCCCTAATATCCTTCACATTCAGATTAAGATTCGCCAAAAGACTGTAGGTTTTTGGTAGTGGTTTTTTTTTGGTTTTTTTTTTTTTTTTTGGGTGGTGGTAGGTGGTAGTTTTTTGTTTGTTTTGTTTGGTTGATTTTTTAAAAAAATTAACTGATTTGTTTCATACTTTCAGTACTCACACGCTTTTACACAGTAGACCTGTCTGCCTGCCTGTGCATTAGTCCCCTGCTAACAACTGAACCCAGTGGCCTGCTTCCACTGAAGCTGACAGTAACATAGAGGCTGCAGAGGTACTAAATTCCCCCAAGTTTGGTGAAAATCCTCAGCTAGAGGAAAAAGACCTATATTAAAGCTCCTTCGGGGAAAGTCAGGCAGAACTCAATCCATGCTTGCTTTGAGAGGCAGCAGCCACAGCAAACCAGATAGCACATGTTATCAGCCAGGCAAACGGAGGACGTGGGAAGAAGCTGAAAATATATAAAGAGGAGGCTAGCAAATACAGGACATGGGTCTTGCTGTTTGTAAGCTTGTTTGGATCAGCAGGTTTGTAATGGGAATAAATTCCAATGTGTGCATTTCAAAGGCACCCCTACAGTTTAGGGAGAAAGGCTTTCTTACTGATGGGGAAAAGCACCACACAGAAGTAACCTGAAGTCTTAGAAAGTGATAAAATACACGAGAAAGCAAAACAGTCTTTGTGGAAAGAAAGTCTCAGGCTGTTGGTGATATTATTATGTACGTGACAGGTGTTACTATGCACATGTAGGCTGTAGTAATTTTATGACCAGCTATATTCTGCATTATTCTGACACAATGAGCCAGATCAGTGACACTGCTTACTGCCCTCCCCCTCTCAATTTAATAAACCATAAGGCAGTTCTTTGGAAACCATAAGATGACTTAAAACACCTTGCTTACATCAATATGGGACTCCCTTTAAATTGTATCTTGAGTTATGAAATGAAAAAACTTGGAAGCAGCTCTGAATGCTGTTCGTGTTCATAGCAAATGGGTTTCACGCAGGAGGAAGCGAGGCCACCTTTGAGCATTCTGTAAGTCCCAACCGAGCTGGACGTTGAACTCGGCATGTTCGGGTGGGGGAGAACCCTGATTTCACCCTGAATGAGAGCAGCAGTGAACCTTTTTCTCTCTTTCTAAATTCCTTTTCATTTAAGTTTTACTGTGTCTTTGTAACCATCTGCTGCCGAACTGTGCACTCTGAGCTTGTGCAACATTTAAGGGGTTTTTTTTGTTTATTTGTTTGTTTCTGTGGCTGTGGAGAAGAGCTGGAGGATGTGAGCTCTGAAAGTTCAGAAGCAAAAGAGCAAATAAGGCAAAGGGCATCCCAATTTAAGGGGATTCAGAATTTGTTGTTGAAAACACAGCTGGTTAAAAAATCCTGAGAACGTAAAATATAGTTATCAGGCTGTTGTCTCCACCATCTTCCAAGATCTTAATTTAACCCTAAATGTACCATCATGGTGTCCCTGGCTTGTTGGCAGCTGGAAGGTGGATATGTGACTATCTAAGCTCTCTGTATGTTTAAGATGATGAGCTATTTTGGATTATAAAATTTGGTTGTTCTCTAAAGTAGGTTTTGGTAATGCTGGCAAGACTTTCCCACAGGTGAATGATGTATAACAGGAAGGTAGATTTTGACTCAAAGCTTGTTAAGTGGAAGGTAATATGCATTTTCAAGGGGCAATAACATGTTAAACCCGATTTGTCTGTAACGTATAGGCCAGAAGGCAGGTTGGAGGGTGTCTTTCCATTGGTTCTAGGGACAGTAGGAATAAGCCCAAACAGATTTTAATTAACAGGAGCAGTAAATATATGTATCCTCTAGAACTCTGAAGAGGATATTTTAATTCACTTTTTACACATGATATTTTTTGTTTATAAAAAGAAGTTGGCATGTTTCTATTTTTATTATAAGCAATATATAGTTAATATTCTTTGTCATGTTTTCAGACTGGTCAGTCTATTCCAGAGGTCCGCAGCTGGAGTCCTTGGGTTTTTACCCAGCAGGGCTTTTTGACTTGTCCAGTGCACACTGCAGTGTGATGGGCTAGAGACAGAGCCATCTTTAGGTATCCTTTGAACTGTTGAGATGTTTACTAATTCTGTCTTTGTAAAACTATACGTCTGCCAGGGGTTGGGGATTCGTATAGTGAAAGGGAAAAGCTTATTGTCTGAAAAGCAGAATGATCATTTGGAAGCCCCCAGTCAGCGCCAGACTTCAGGCCGCTGCTGACCACCAAGTCCTGATTTCAGGAGTATGGAATGGCTCTGCTGAAACAGCCTTGATGTGATAGTCACAGGGTTTTGTGTGGCTTTTTGCTAGAGCTGTAATAGGAGCTGTTACTACTGAGTGGAAAGCATCCCCAAGGTTACGCTGCTGTAGTGTGTTGGACTGGAGACAGCTTGAGTTCAATCTAGTTGAGTGGTTTTGTTTGTTTTGTCAAGAAAAATAACTATAATGGTCGCTAAATAACCAAACAGAAATGAGAACAAATGTTTCAAGGACTTTAAGTGGGGATTGGAAGCTATAGCAAATTTAAACCACAATTAACAAGCTGTAGATTACTAGAAGATTCTAGAAATATTATCTCTCTGCAAAGAAGTTTCAGAAATCAGGAATGTTGTTTAACTTCTGTGATTTTGCTTTGAGAGAAACAAATGCATTACATGTGTGCCAGGTGTGCAAATTCTAAAATGTGTGTGCATGTCCCACATTCTTTGTGACTCTGTGTTTAGGTCCTACATTGTAAATCTCCCAGCTGATGAAAAGTTACTTCATATGAATTTCTTTATGGTGCTGAGAATTTGGCCCAAATGTCTTGAGCAGTACAAGGGTAAGGACTTACCAGTTTAGGTTCTTGTTTAATCAATGAACTCTTGTTTAAGATGTAGGGGATTGGGGTTTTTTTCTTCTTTTTTTTTTTTTTTTTTTTTTTTTAATAAATCTGTTTCTTCTGTAGCTGGAAGTCATTTTGTAGGGTGTGTGTTTCTAGGAACAACAAACAAAGACTCAGCTTGGTAAGATATCTGCAGTACAGTGGTCTGGACTACAGACCAATGTAATAGCTTGGTATCGGCATTAATGGGTGTAATTCTGTGGAAACTCTTCATTTTCCATGTGATTGAAGTGACTGGCCATACTAGGGAGGATTTCCAAGGACTGCTTTCAAAGAGCAGTAATTGCTGAATCCTGGATTATCCTGAGGTTTGCATTTTGGTGGTCTTGAGTTCCAGTCTCTCTAAGAGAGCTGCATGAAGGTCATAGTGGTTAGAAAGCTTACAGACACTTAGGGAGGCGTAGACGTAATGTATTGCTCCAGCAAGGCGAGCGCTGTCAGCTTGCTTGTGAGATCAGTTCAAGCTATCTTAGTCCTTTATCTGCAGTTCGGTAACTTCCAGTAAAATGTGCTGAATGTTTCTCTTGTCTTGATACAAGAGCTCTGAGGTGGCAACCTCAATAATGTGGTCAAAATCTGGAAGATGCAAACCTGCGTGTGGAGCCCTGGGTGTGGAAGCTGTAGAGGTTACAAGGCTAAGATAAAGCTTGCCACAGACTCGGGGGAACACAGATCCATGTAGAAGCATCCCCTAGAATTGACCAGTAAATCATATTGTTAATTGACAGTTTTGCTGGACGCTTGATTTCTTACAGGAAATATTTTCTGTGTTAAATTTTGTTAAGCTTGGAGTAATTTAAAATAGTCTATAAACAGAGAAACAGTATGAACATATTCACAAATGAGCACCAGTTTTACCTTCACTTAATTTTGTACAGAATGTAGTATGAAACTCCAAAAGACTTAGCTGTAGAAATGATTTGGTGCCTAAGTAGGATAATTTTGAATTATGGCTTATGTTAAAAAATAAAAAAATCCTCTTCAGATATAAGACAAGAGAGAAAGAGGAGAGGTGTGCTTATTATATTCAAGAACATCAGTGATTCCATTTGTTTTATGTATTTGCTTGTCATTTTAATGGTTTATTATCAGGGATCCAGTCAAAATTGGCAATAAAAAAGAACATAGCTTTACTTTGATTCAAAGTCTGCAGCAGATATGCCAGCAGAAAGGATAAATAAGGCATGAAAAATATGCTGTTAATAAGGGAAATACAAGTAGTTCTAAGCATATTTCACATGCTTTTTCTTTATTTTGATTTCAAGCAGTGTTGGATGCACTTAAATTATTAAGTCATAGTGAATAGTACCTTGAACAAGGGTTGAAATATTCCATTCTAGAGCATACTTGGGTTTGTTCTTGTAAATCTATTCTTATAAATAATTTTCAGAAAAGAAGAAAAAAAAATACGGTCCTCTCTGATTTTGTGTACTTTACAGAAAGAGAATATCTTCTTTAGCAGAACCTCATTGCTATTCACTGCAATTCCCATTCCAAAGCAGGAAATATGCTGGAGGATTTTGTGGCATCAGGACTGTATATTATTCTGTCCTTCAATGGCCAAACACAATGTATAGGTGAGAGAATGTAATGCAACTAAATATAGTTCAGTACTATCACTGTTTTTTGATGCCAACAAAACACTGGCTGGCCCAGCGGTGGGTTGATGGAAGGTCAGCTGGCCCGGGGTCAGGCAATTAAACTGTGTTGTGCCCTTTTGGACCAGTCTCTTCATCTAACTGTAGGACTGTTATGGGACAAAGTCTCGATTAAAAAGTATGAAAGTGGAGTAGCTGTGTGTACAACTGGATTCTACACTTCAGGTTTCCTTTGCTGACACCTTTCTTCTTCCTGTGGGAGGATGAGAAGATAAGAAATTAAATGCAGCAATTTTAAACAGTGTATTTGCTATTTTAAGCAACCGGAAAACTGACAGGGCTATGACTCTTCTCTGGGCTTTGTCAGGTCTGTGGCCACATGTGCGTTCCTCCTGCATGTGCTTTATGAAGTTGTTTTTCTCTTTCACCGATTCCTTTTTTTCATATCTACTAAGGGTGTAGCCAAATATCTTGATACCTTTTAAGACAGATCTAAAAAGACCCCCAACCCTTAAAAACTTGAAGTGAGAGAAAAATTTGTACGGGCGATGGCACTACCTTATACCTTTTCGCTTGGAAGGCTGGGTCTGTCTGTACCATGTTAACTTTTCTTGTACGTGATTGCTGCTTCTCCTTCTTACTCACCAGATTGGAAAAAAAAATAAATGACTGCCTCTGCTACAGTTTTCTAGGACAGATCAATCTGGAGACTGTGGCAGAAAGAAGAAACTAGCTTGCTCTGTTTTAATTAGCAGCCTAATACAAACATGATGAGGAAATCCATTGCAAGAAAGAATCCATATCCATTTTAGAGATAAAGCTGCTCTTACCGTTGATCTGGAGCTCTAGATGCCACTGCAGTTTCTGTGTAAGATCCTCAAACCTGTAGTGCAGCTTCTGTGTTAGCGTGGAGGAGCTAGAGCAGCTGTGCAGGCCACCCTGGGGGCTCCTGCGCCTGGATCTCCTCAAAATACATTGGGGAGGGACAGCTGGACAGGGGGGAAAGCAACAGTAAACTTCAGAATAAACTGAAGAGGGTATGGAGTTAAAAGGTTATTAATAGGCTAGGCAGGTATGGTATATATATGATACTGTTGGCGTAGAAATCTGCTGAGGGAGACCTTGTTGCTACCCCATTGATTTCAGTTGCATTTGGGAATACTTTGTACTTTTATGACTAATGCTTGCCTGGAAGTCCCAGACAAAGTGGAAAAATATGTTTAACACAAGACAATGGAAAAAAAAAGTTTCTTTTCTGAAGATGAGTGTGTGGATGGACCTCCTGATCTTTCAAGAAAGAAATCAGTAACATCTGGAGAGAACCCGTGACAGATATTTGCTGGAAGAAACAAAGCAGAATAAAAGGGGGGGCAAGAGAATTTTTGTGGGTTCAGAAAGGAGGAGAAGCTGAACCAGGCAGCAGTATAACACAGTTAAGTTAGCAGAGGTGAGGCCTTGTTGTAGCTCACTGGAGCATGGCTTCACGTGCAGTTACTCAGTCTTGCAGTTGGTAGGTTGGTTACACAACCCCAGTGTGGCTTTTGCAGTTGAATTGTGCTGGCTGTGCTGTATCCAGATCCCCAAACCCTGATTTTTTTGTCTGCTTTTAATCATCCCTTGGCCTGAACTGGCTGCAGTGAAGGCTTTCTTTGTGGTGGTTCTGCAGGGCTTGGCCCCAGCTGCAGAAGGCAAGGCTGGCCTTTGCCTGGTATTCTTCACCTGCTTCTTTTTTGTTGCCTGGAGTCCTGGTCTGTAGAGATTGGAGATCTGTCACATGGATGACTGGGACTTCTGAACAATAATTGTATCTGGCTGGAGCAAGTCTAGATGTCTCAAAGCCTGAGCTTATGTTTAGCACATATGTAGATGAATTAACTTTGACATATCTAGGGCATTTTGGACTGATTGCATGTGCTCAATAAATGTGACACCTTCTGGACACAGCAGCAGTCTACATACGTGAGAGCTGAATTGTCCAGGCATAATTCACATCGCACCTCAAGGCTTAAGTACTTGTTCAGACACTCCAAACAGTTTACGAGTAGTTGTCATTCATATTACCTGTCTCCAGATCCCCGAGATTTACTGTTCACTTGTTATGGAATATATTTTCATGTGGCTAAGAGACCTAATGTGCAGTAAGGCCATCACGTTCTGTGTAGGCAGATTTCCCCAGTTGTTACACTGGAGTGTTGTTACACTGGAGTAAAAAACCTGAAAGTTGGTTTTAAAATCTGTGTTAGAAGGCTGTTCTCTGTTGGTTGTGTTCAAGACTGTGCTGGCTGGAAGTGTAGCCTGGTATGGAATTGTCAGTGCATTAGGTTGAGTACAGACAAACATGTACTTGTATGGAGATCTCCAAACTGCTGGGACGGCGTTGCATTTCTAAAAAAAGAGGTGGTGGTGATGGTGAATTTAAGGGTAAAAGGCTGTGTCTGCATCAGGAAGGAAAATGGCTTTGAGTTCTAAACGCAGTTCATTAATCTGTCCAGTGGATGGGTGTCCTGGTTTCAGCTGGGGTAGATTAATTTTCTTCCTAGTAGCTGGTACAGAGCTGTGTTTTGGATTTAGTATGAGAATAATGTTGATAACACACTGACATTTCAGTTGTTGCTAAGTAGTGCTTACCCTAAGCCAAGGACTTTTCAAGCTTCCCATGCTCTGCCAGCGAGCAGGGGGGCAAGGAGCTGGGAGGGAGCAGCCAGGACAGCTGCCCCGAGCTGGCCAAAGGGATATTCCATACCATGGACATCGTGCTCGGTATATAAACTGGGGGGAGTTGGCTGGGGGCTGCCGATCACTGCTCGGGGACCAGATGCACTTGTATTGTGCATCACTTGTTTGTTTGTTTGGGTTTTTTTTTTCCCCATTGTGTTTTATTCCTCTCTCATTCTCTCTCTCTTTTTCATTGGAATTGTTGTTCTTATTATTTCAGTTACGAAATTGTTCTTCTCTCAACCCACAAGTTTTACCTTTTCCCCACTTCTCCCCACCGCATGGGGGGCGGAGGGGAAGTGAGCGCGTGGCTGTGTGGTACTTAGTTGCCAGCTGGGGTTAAACCATGACAAAGTTTATACTCAGAAAGCAACTGTCCTTGCTTTGCTCCCCTTCCTAGATGTCCCAGATCCTTCCTCCTCCCCTTTGCCTTAGGGGCTGTTCTATTCTGTGCTTTCTATTGCTTTTGAAATCTCAGAGGCAGCACGTGTGAGGGAAAAATAGTATTTCCAGAAGAAGGGAGGCCAACTTCTGTCCAACAGTGTCTGGAGCCCGTAACACTGCCTGTGGCCTGGAGCTCATGCTTTGTTCTCTGGATCTGCTCCCTTTTCTTAGGCTTTTTCTGATGAACAGCTGAATGCACTAGATGGTCACGCTTGAGTGCTTGTAATTTGTGGCAATTAGTGGAGGGTTGAACAGTGTGCACATGTGCAGGAGAGTCCAGTATAGCATCCTGTGCAGCCAGACAGAAACACGTATGCCCTTTGAAACGGGTTTGCTCCTCAGTCAGCTAGGAAGCGTAGCTTCAGCCTTTTTAAAATAAGGCCGCTGCTGATACGACTGAAAACATCCTATGCAAAAATCAGGTCTCATATCTAGCCCCAGGGCAGTGATGCTGGGACCTCCACTTGGGAATAAGGCAAAAGCAAATTCCTTGGGAAGAATATGGCTTACTCTCACAGTACACAGAGGCCTGTTCATTTTGCATCAGTAGTTTCCCAGTTATTTTTGGAGTATCTGGCTAGCTGTTGCAGCTGTGAAAATGGTGGGCTTGTGGATACTTGCCCTTTCTTAGAGTTTGGTCCATAATACAAACAATGCAATCCTGAAAACCTTAGTACATTGCAGACAGAAAATAATTCTTAGGGATCCACGTGTGCAACTAATTTATAAGCAGCAGTATATTTTATGGTCCTTCTCCCTGCAGAGACAACTTCTACTGGGTAGTGATGTGGTCAGCTCACTAGCAAAAGGTATGCTTAAGGGTGATAAATTCAGAAAGGAAAGATATTAACCATGTGGATTTGCAACTGTAAATTTGCTTGTATAGCCATGGATGCAGTCAGGGAGCCCAGTGTCAGGGCAAAGAGGACCTTCTGTTAGACTGTGCGGCAGGGAAATATAACAATGAGTTAGGATATTTCTGTCCCTTGGAAGGCAAACTTCCCACTCAGCCTCTGCTCCAAGGACAGTGTGACACTTACAAGCTGAGCACAGAGCAATGACTGAGCTGTTTAACCTGGTGACACTCTCAGTGCTTAAACCAGTCATTTTCTCATTTCTTCATTTACTCATTCTTCACAACAGGTGGACAAGGGAAAACATGATGGTTTTTTTCTTTTCTTTTTTTTTTCTTTTTTTTTTTCTTGATTCTATACAGCGTTTTAGCTACTGCAGGTATTCTGGGATTGACGTTTTAAGGCAGTCTCTCATTCTTCTTACTATTCAACTCTATTTTAAAAAATATTCTTGCTTCTCAAAATTACATTGCTTTGTAAAAGTAGAAGGTGACAAAGACTGCTGCCTGCCTCTGCATAATGTCCTGACTGATGGCTGAACACGGAAATTTCGCTTAACACCACTGTAACACTCCCTAGCCAGCACAGCCTGATTTGCAGGCAAGGGAGCAATCTGGTGTTTCACTCTGATGCAGAACTCTAGGATATGTGCAGATCAGATACTCATTAGCCAGACAGAGGAAATACAACATCTTAATTAGAAAGGGAGTTGTTCGTGGCTGTGTGTGTACTGTATGGAAAATAACATGTTAAAGAAGCAACTGGGTGGGAACTATTTTAATTATTTTTTTTAGTTGTCAGTTTTATTGCCCATTTTGAATGTGAGCATAAGATGTTGTAATTTTTTGTTTGTTTCTCTTTCCACTCCCTGGTTAATATCTACTTCATTGATCCTGGTATGACTGTTAGATAGCTACAGTTCTGCACTTGACACTCTGGTTATGTATTTGCCCCACAAGGTTAAAGGATTTACAGAAGTTGATGGGAGTCTTGGTTGTATAAGAAATACAGGATGAAGGAGATACTCCACACAGTTTACCTTCTTTATCTAAGAGTGAAAACAGTTGCTGAAGAGGGAAGAAATAACTTTTTATGAGCTCTGAATGAAAATAGCAGTACTCCATCTTTCCATGAATCTGTAATCCTTTCTTTTTCCATGTCTCCTTAGCTGTAGGAATGTGATGTTTCTAATCTGCACTGTTGTAAGAAAAAGCGTCGTATGATAGATTCACCTAATCACAGCATCATTCTTTGCAAAATAATAATTTCCATGTATTTTATTAAGCTGTGGGACAGTAGATGCAGTGGAGACAGCTGGCATCTCCTTGGCAGGAATCCTTTTGAGATGCATTGCTTTTTTTGGTGTTCCTTTTATAACCTCTACTCGTTCCCTTTGATGCTGATGTTCTGTTTTAATAGGACTCATCCTTTTACAGGAACATCAGAGTGCTGTGAATAAGAGTTTGGCTGTTCAGCTTTAGTTTCTTCTTGCTATCAGCTATGTGTACCTTTTAGCCTCTTTAATTTTGGCGTTTTCTTTCTCCCCCCACCGGAAGATATGTATCAGGAAATACGATCTCTTAAAAACTTTATTTCAGAAACTAAAGTAAAAACATTACTGTTGCTGTATTTTTGCATAGCACTGGGAATTTAGGGTGTTTCAGTATTACTGAATACTGAGGAAGTGCTACTATTAGTTCACAGACCTGAGATTCTATCGTCTTTTGAGAACACTATTCCATCCTATTAATAGCAGTGGAGTTGTTAATGGAGTTTTTCTTGTGGTTATCAATTTAATGGTACTTATTTCTAACTTAATTTGCCTTCTTATTATTACTTTATTTTTTTTTTTTCTTTTAGCAATACTCTTCCAATACTCAAAACCTCCTTTGAGCTATGTTACTGGTAAGATGGTGACTTGTATTTTTTGGTTCCGAGTCAGTGTTGTTCCTCACCTATTTTGGAAAATAGGGATGAAGAACAGCAGTGCCTTGGCTGTCTTGTAACTCACCAAAGCTAGCTAAAGAAAGGCTAGTTGGTTGAGTAATCTGGAGTCAAGACATAGCGCCATATGAAGTTTATGAAGCAAGGTAGTTCAGCACTGTCCCTTGCGCACACAATGTGCATTTCTTGCCTCCATGGCCATAACATTTAATTCCTGGAGTTCCAAAGAGAAGGTGCTCCTGCAGGTCTTTAAGCAGGTCCTGTGCCCTCACCTTGTGCGCTAGTGCCTGCAGGGAGATTTTGCAGAGTCATCAGTCTGGTGCTGGAAATCACTCCCTAAGTGGTTTCACAAAGCTGAAGTGAATTGAATGTGAATCAAATGAATGTTTCTTTTTTTTTTTTATACATATGCCTTTTCAGTGTATGTTGCTGTGTCGTAGTGCTGCAACCTTCTAACAAGCTACTATAACTACTCTGTCCTGTTTTCTCCATTGAATCCTAAAACTTGTTGATTTTTGTAATTCCAGTTATCAATTAAACTCAGTGTCTCTACACATACCAACAGTTAAAAATATGTCACTTGGCAGATGCAGTTAATATCTCCTAGAAGAAATTAATAAATCCTTATTTTTTAAAAAAATAATTTGTTTGGTTTTTTTTTTTTTTTAATTACTGTATAGTAGCTTGCTTTTAAATTTGTGTTAAAAAGAAACCCCACCTTTGAATTTTCATGGGATGAAAAAATAAAGGGGAGAGAATGGTGGGGATAATTATTGAGACCAGCAAGCTCAATTTTCTAAACCCATGCGCCACTCTCTCTGAAAAGTAAAAGGTGAAAACAAATAACAAATCAAACAAAAGCTTAAAGCAGAAAACAGGTATTTACTAAAAATGTGTTGATGCTACAAATATAAGCACTTAAAATGCACTCCAAACAAAGTAAGTGAATTAAATATTCAGAGCAAAATTTTTCTGTTTCCTACTGGAATCTGATTTTGTGTGAAAACAGTAACTGCCCGCTTTATTCTCGGTGGTTTGTTTGTACCAGAACTGCCTCCCATTCTGCTGGGAAGGCTCTTGGTTTCCATGCAGGCAAGAGGGTGGCTCTGGTTTGTAAGGCTATGTGTAAGATCTGGCTTCCAATTCTGGAGATCCAGATTTACACCCACAATTAACTGCAGGTGTAATTTATAGATATTTGATTAGGCTATTTCCAATGTTTAGCCTTGGGCCAGTTTAATGAGCTGGCTCAGTGTTATGAATCAACTGTGCAGTTAATCACAGGGACAAAACTTTGGGCTGTTATTGGCAAGTACAAAACGTATGTTTACAAGGTCAGACACCAACTATAAAACCCAGGACTTCAACTTTTAAGGAAGAATGATGTTTTTCTGGCTTAAATCCTTGTAATGGAAGCCTTAGTACCCTCTTGCTCAGTTAAATAGAAAAGAACAGCATGATGTATCTGTAGATAAACGTTGAATTTCTGCATTTTAGATGTCTGTTAAAAGATGCATTAAAAATAGCCAGTGTTCATCTGCATTCAAATTGCACATGTAGAGTTTCAGTGAGGTCTATGATGATGCAAGCAGCTAGTGTTGATAAAGTGTCACATCCATGTGTGTTACAACTAGGAATATTGTTGTAGTAAAGAGTAGCCCAAAAATTTTATGGGGAATTAATCTAGCAAATATATTCTTTCAGGATTATCAGATCATCTGAAGTAGTATCAAAACTCAGCCCCATAATATAATCTATTCAACATTTTTTCTTTCAGGGTTGCAAGAAGCGTTGAGTCCCAGAGAGTTCTATGCATAATGAAAGACTTGACTGGTAAGAGATATTGGATGGGGTGTTCAGTTTCTATTTGGTAAGAGACAAAATACATTTGGCATAAAAAATGGTAGTAGCAAACGTCCGCTGAACGTATCTATAAATTGTCAGGGATAATTCGTCAGCTCAGGAGATTGGTATTTTTGGTGGTAATGAAATCTTACAGCGTCATACATTTAACAGACTTTACTGGCTGTTGACCGATAGCTTTTACAAAAGAATCAAAATGAACCGTTGCTGTAGCTATGAGATACTTTGCCTTTTCACAGAAATGTGTCAGGCTTCTTCATAAAGTTACTAGTACACCATCTCCCTCCCACCCCAAAAATGTGGTTTACATAACCTATTCTTCATGTTGAGTAGAAAGCTCTGTAAAAGCTGCGTAAGACACTTAATGACTAAAAACACTGGTAGGAACCTTGTACCGCAATGTGCATGCAGGTATTGAAGCAGAGAAATGACTGCGTTGTACTTAAGCTTGTGGAAATGCTGTTCTTTCTGCCGGGGTATCTGTGTGATGTATTCCAACAGAATATTAAACAGTTAATCTGAACAGAGACACTGGATCATTTTCCTTGCAGGAAATCTGGTCTGTAATATAGATCTGAATATTTTCACTAGGTTTTGAGTCTTATTCTGTATGCCAGTGATACACACAGCAGCAGCAGTATCTTGCCTCTTTCTTCAGATTGTGATTGAGTTCTTTGGTTCTAGATCACAGGGATAAAAGGGGGGGGGGGGGGGGGAAATCACTGTGTAAAACACTGATTTAATGAAGAAAAAAACAACCCAACAGAGAATTCTTTGGTGCACGTTAGAGTAGATATGTCTTCAGTTACCGTTTAGGAAGCTTTTCCTTTACAAAACCTACAATGTTTGCTTTATACAAGAAAAGTTCCCTGATGGTTCATTTTGCTTGTTATTCCACTGTTACCTACCTGTAGTAAAAGGAAACTTGTGTGATAATGTTACGGAATTACCTGAACAAACTGTCTAGAGTGATGTCATTTATTTACCTTCTGAGGGAACTGCTGTGTTAACAGGGACTGAGAGAGCACTCTGGGGATGGAAGACTGGAAATAAGTTTCAGAGGGGGCTGATGGAAAACTTCCTGTCAGTCAAAACTGGAAGGATGAACGATGACAAAGGATACTGATTTTTACCAAAAAATTATTGCATTTTGTGTTTAGGCAATACCACTGCGGGGGTGGTGATGATGAAAATGCTGCAAAGTGTGCATTTAAAGGTGACTTTCGCCTTACAAAAAAAAAAAAAGTCTAATAAGTTTTAACAAACTCGTGATACACTCTTGTGACATTGCAAGTAAATATTACTAATTAGCTACTAGGGCTAAACATTTCTGATCATGGGCAATTGAGATTGCTGCTTATTTAGTTCATCATTAGGTTGGAAAAAATACTTTTCCCTGGAGTAATAAATTGGTTGGCTGCATCTGTGAAATTGGATTAACACTACGGTTTTATTGACTCTAAAGTAAATCCTTGTTTGAGATACTCCCTTAAATATAAGTCAGGATGTGTCTAGATAGAAGTTCTCATGTTAGGGAAACAGAATCTGTATTTGCCATAATTGATGACAAAAGACAGTTAGTAAAATTGAGCTTCCAAGTGATGGGTCTCTGTCCTACAAACTGCAGGTTAGATTCTGCTTCATGCTGAAGCATTCTGTTGGATGATTAAGGATTTATGCTATAAATATGGTATCCTAATAGCCACCCCCTCACAACCCCCAACTCACCTGAAAGTTATTTTATATTACCACGCTAGTTTCTCTGAGTGCCTTGATACTTCCTGCAGGGTAGATAATGGTAAGTTATTGATGCATTTTGAACAGCTTTTCAAACACGTCTGCATGAAACAGAGCTGTATAAAATTTAGCCTCCTAGAAGTTAACATCGAATTTGTCATTATAGGAGCAGTAAAACAAGACTTGAATGTTTCTCAATTTTCTGAGCAGTAAAACACACCTTTTTTTAGCTCTGTGAGACAATTCTCACTTCTGGCACAAAAGAGGAAAGTTCAGCCACTGGAAGTCCTAGTGAGAGCTCTGAGCTTTGAGATCTGGGAGTGTATGGGCATGCGTGTGCGGGAAGGGGTGCGTGGGAGCAGGCGAATCGTCGCTGTGTGTCTCCTGTGTTCTTCTCCAGAGGAAGTGCATGGGAGGTGAGAGTGATGACAGGCTTCTCTGATCTGTTCTCAGTAACAGTTTCTTGCTTGGCCACCCAACTGACCCAAGATATCTGCCTTCCTTGTTTCTTCTTTTCTCTTGGCTCTTGCATTATATTGAATGTGCTTGCTGTGAAGGAGTAGATTTCAGCAGTAATTATGTCAACAGAAACCATTGCAATCTGCAGTAAAGCCAAATGCTATGTTGTCCGGATATTCCTGCTTTTAATTTCCTAGTGCTTATATTTGGTTCAAAGTTAACTGTAACAAGAATCCTGTGTGCAAGTGAAAATACTGTGTATACAGAGTATTTTAAAACAGCCTGGGATATTTTTACCCTTTTTTCAGTGCAAGCTATTAAACCCTCTGTCACACAGGACAATGTCTTTTTCACACAAGGTCAACGTAAAAGCTCTAATATTAACTGCAATATCTCTTCTTTCACTGTAACAACATTTATGAAAACTGCTTGCAGTGATGTCCACCAGAGTCTTCCAGATACTCTAGGCGCAATAGGAGGCTACTTTATTCTGCCTACCCTGTGTAGCAAGTAGCACCTGTTGTATTTCTCACATTAGAAGTACAGGAATTTAAGCAATGCCTATATTTAAGCAACTGGACTATTTCCAGCCAATATTTCAGAGAAGTATGTGGCTTAAATGAACATTCAACAATAAGTGGACGAATACCTAGTGTCTTTGTTGGCATTAGAAGGACTCAGAGGTATATTTGTCTTTTATTCATCAAGAAGTGGGTTTAGATTTTCAGAGCCCTCTCACTGAAAAGAGAGACCTAACAGACTGCAAATTCTGAAGCAAAAACCCATTTCTTAAATTTTACTTTCTGTCTCTGTGTGTGAGATTGGGCAAAGACTTAAAAGGTTCAAGGCAGTGAGTGGCACAGTAGTAAATCTATCCCTTCAAAATCCGCCTTGCCTATCCCAAAATCTAAGTAGTTTAAGGGCTTTGGTCTAGTACAAATTCATTTATCTGAATGGATAAAGGAGGTGGTGATAACAGGGAAGGGAGTGTCTTTTTAGTTGAGGAAGAGAAAAAGGACAACAGTGAGAGGTTTGGAGTCAAAATAGGAAATGTAATGTTTGCATGAATGGTTTGAGAATGGTGCAATTTGAGAATTTCTGGTGCCTTTGGTTAGTGGTCGTGAAGGGGAAGGAGGGACAACTGAATGTAAGTGGTTGCAGGAAGGATGAGAGGCAATCAGTTAGGGAGCGTGGGAAGGAAAATTAGGAATGCACAACAGGGCAAAAATGGAAAGAGAATCTTATGGAACGAGGAAAGGGGAAAACAAAGTATGAGGAGATGGGATGGAAAATGTGGGAAACAGGAAAGAACTAAGATGGCAAACAAGAAATACTCAGGAAGAAGTAAATAATGAACAATCTTGAGAAATAACAGTGGTCAAGGAGGAAATACAAACTTATTTTTGTGGAGTTTTTGAAACTATATGTGTTTGTATCTTAGTTGATCTTGCAGCTGTTACAGGCAGAAAAAAGGAGCTATCAGATTAATGAAAGAGTGGTTTTTAAACTTAAGTCTGGATTTATACCAGTGGAAACTGTGGCCTCTTGGGTCAGAGTTTATCAGCCTGTGTGCCCCAGGTAGTAGCAGCCGTACTCAGTGTGAGTACCAGGGGCAGCTGGAGAACAATCCCTTAAACCGTTTTTCAGACTGGTGAATACCAGGAATAATTTGCAGATATGATATGGTGTTTTTCTCCAACATTAGGCAGGACTGTTGTAGAAACATTTTCCCAGGTTTTTACTGATTTATGATTGTTGTTTGGTTCTATCTGCAAGTATACTGAAGCAGCTTTTCTCATAGCAGCCAGAAATAGACAGAAAATGCAAATGAAGCCAAATGATGTTGTACAGATCTCCTTAAGGAGTTTGATTCATTGAAATTATATCTACCCCTCCTTTTTTTCCTGAGCTGTGAAGCCATGGTTTTTAGCAGTTCTGCTGACTATGTGCTGCAACAGAAGATCTCTGAGGGCAAAGGCAAATACATAGGGGCAGATATACCCATGAGGTATGGAAGTTTATGAGGTACAGAGAGGGGAAAAGAGCTAGCATACAAGCACACAGTAATCCTAGCAATAACAGATGTACTGGGAATAATAGTGCACTGCTGAGAGCTAATAACAGTGATGCCAGTGACACATTTTGGCATAGGAAAAGACCCACTGAAGCCTGGAGTGACAATGGATGCTGAGGCATCCTTTTACAACTTAAGCTTTTGCAATGCTGTGCAGCAGAGACAGAAGGAGAAAAAGAGAACTTAAACAGTTCAAATGCTGACAGTTGGCATTGCTAAGAGAATGGATGTAAATGGCATAAAATTAACAGATTACGTCCTGCCAAGATTCTTCTTAATTGATGTCATTCAGACCTCCTCAGCAGGCATTGTAACAGCAGAAATTCAGTCTCCCCAAGGTTCTTCACTGTTTAAATAAGACAATGCAATTCTTCAGTAAGTCTGAGGGCTGGAACTATTTTTTCCTGAAATCTTGACTTGATAATGCCTTTGGGCTCAATCTTGCAAGGTGCTGAGTGTCTCAGCCCCCACTGAATTCAGAGGCAGGTGAGGCACTCAGCCCTCTTGCATGATCAGGCTTTTTGTTCCAGCAGTTCAACTCGCACAGGGAGGTGTGTGTTTTCCTCATGGAGCCTGGGATGGAAAGGTATGTGTGTAAAATGTGACAGCTGCCTGTAATTTCCCCTTCTCATTATGGACTGTAGCATCACTTCTATTGAAGTCAGTGGCCATTTACAAAGCCGATAATACAACCTTGTGATTTCTCTTTGCAAATTATATGCCAGATCTAGACTTACTTTTCAGCAAATAAATCTGAAAGAAATGTTAGTACCTGGAATTAGAACATAATCACAGTTTTGTTTAAAAGAAAAAAAAAATCCCTATCTGCTCTACACACTGGCTTGATGAATACTAAGGGAGCCGTTGCGGTTTGTTATGTTGCTGACCTGCTAATTAAAGAGGCCTTAAGGAAGAATTGACATAGAGGCTGTTTTGTAGCTTATTCTGTGTGAGTCCCTGAATTGTCTTTGACAGAACTAAATGTAATACCTTATAATGTCACACAGTATATTGTATGGGATTGTATGATTAATGCAAGGGCTTTGAGACTTGAATTTTACTCTGCTATGGACTTGCTTGACATCCCTGTCCCAATTTTTCTGTCTCCAGAATTAGTTAAATAAACATGTTTTAAAGATTAATATCTTAAATGTTTTAAAAACCCTGACTGAAAAATAGAGAACTGTTAAGCTACCATTTGAAACCTTAAAATTCTTACCTAAGTGTACTCTGACACTGTTGCAGGTGTTACTGTAGTACCTAGAAATCTTAATCATGGGTTGGTTAGGCTAGGCGCTGTAAAATACAAGCAAAGCATCAGTTTGCAATAAACTTTAAAAAGTTTATATAATAAGAAATAGAATATGTTTATCAAAACCCACAATAGCATTTTTTAAAAAAAATTATTTCCTGAAGAAACGGTAGAATACAGGCAAGAATATGGGCTTTGTATGAAAATATTTAGTCTGAGCTGTCATGTTATCTCACTGGTTACCTCATTCCTTGTAGGATTTGGATACATAGGTTTGAAATAAAGAAAACAACAATATAAAACAGCCCTCTCCTTGAGAATGTTTAGCATTATTCAAACAGCAGGGAAGGAGATAAACTGCAGGGAAAGTTTTCCACCTTCAGCATAGCTCCTTACTCTTACCAAGGCGAGTAGCAGTGAAATCATAGGCTCTTTTTACCTGTCAATTCAAAGAAAAATAGATTGCTTGCAAGGAATGGATTACTGTAGAGTGAGATTTTAATGAAGGTTTCTGACTCACTTGCATGTTTTTAAGATAGTGCCATAAACATTACCTCTTACATAGCCAATTGCAAAGTGCATTTCTTTGATATACCTCTTCTAAAATAAGGGTATAATAATTCCTTTATATACATCAGCAACGCAAGCCCTAGTTCCTACCAAAACAAGACATTGCATTGCTTTTATCTCAATGTGGAAAGATTGAAAATCAAATCTGTCAGTAAAAGCTGTTAACCATTTAACTACTGGAAGCTACCATGTTGAAGTGATGTTACATATCACTTTAGTTAACACTGTAATATCAGCTGGTGCAGAACAGAGTAGTGGTTTTTTTTTTTTTTTTTTTCTGTAGCATAAAGCTCGTCTTATAGACTTATTACCCATTAACATACTTGTACTCACAAAAGTATGATATGTATCATTTCTCATCCTATTCCAATAATTTACTGCCTCAAGGAAAAAGGGCACGAAGATCTTGATATAGTGCTTGGTGTAGCCCATCTTTTGACCAGAATAGAATTCAGATTAAGTCCATTGAGAAATTTGTTACTTTCATCCACTGATGACATCTGAAAGGAAGAAGGATGTCACTTCAAAGGATCCTAGTGATGGGCGAATTGTTCTGTACATAAGCAGGGGCCAACATATGGTCTTTTGACAGTCTGTGAATTACCGTAAAACATTACATAGGACATGTTATTGGCCTGATTTTCTGAAATCTGTGTTCATCTTGTGCCTGTGAATTGGGATTTGTACTTATGGTAGATCTTATTATTGCATGGAAAACGAATATGCTAAGCAAAGTCTTTGAATACAGTTAAAGAGCTCAGTAAAAATGACAACTATAAACAGCATGATTTGAAGGTCATCCTCTCTCTGTGAGAGACAATTAGATATGCTTTTTAGAAATGCAGATGCCTATCACTCTGCTTTATTATAATTGACTATGAAAGACTTGAGAATTGTGAGGGATTCTATCCTTGCCTAAGAATTCTGCAATTTAAGTCAAGGTGTCACAAACCTGTTGATGTTATCTGGTACCTTTCCTTTATGGTGAAAATGTTAGTACAGCAGGTTCTGAGGAATACAAACCTTCTTGGACCTGTAAAACAACACAATAACAGTCTTGTAAACAAGTGTCTATACGATTGCTCTTGACATTTTAATTTGCCACTTGTTAAAAGTCCATTTTCTTGACCTGAAGAGGCTGAATTTGAATGAGTTTAACATCCCGCTGCAGCAGGACTGCTAACACTGCTTATAAAATGCCATAAATGATACTGGCCAAGAGGAGGTATTTAATGTACAACTGTCTTCAAATAACAATCTGATATGGTTTTCCAGAGCACATTTTCAAACATATCTCTATATGCAGGTTCTTTTCACTTTGAATTTGCTGCGATTAGTTAGCACAAACTTGCCTTGCTCTCAGCTTGTTTTTAATGGCAGTGCAAAACATCAGTGTATCACAACCTAGCTATGTATAAATCTACAGAATGCTCTTAACTGGGTACTTAGCCAGCCCAGCGTTTGTTAACTGTTCTTGATATTATTTTTAATCTGCCCTATTTTCAAGAGGGGAAAATGGGTAGCTGTGCACTTTAGAAGTCAGAGAACTGTCAGATGTCAGTTAGGGAAGTGACTCTTGAAGAGTCTTTGCATGAATATGTATGAATTGCAAAGCAGCACAGTGATGGCCCTGGAGCCTAGAATTCTCTATCAGATACTGTGTAGAAGAGAAGCAGAAATAATTCAAACCTCCACTACATGCCGTGGTTTCATATGGAAGTGATCAGAAAGACTCTCTCCTGCTTATATGATGACCTTGCATTTGGGTAATACTTCAGTTGTCATGTAAATTTTAGAGTAAGCAAATATAAAGTCCCAACATGTTTGACTTTCAGAAGATGAACTTAATTTAACAGTACTTTACTCCTTTACAGTAGGAAGATGTGCTGTGATGGTAATGATGCTGCTTCTTTTCTCACTAGCTCTACTTCCTTGAGACTTCTCTCTTTGCCAGCTAACCCTTTCATATTGCAAAATCCACCTGGAAGCTGTGTTTCTGGTATAGGTAATCACTTTTGATTACTGTGTGGCGATGTAACAACTTGGTTAATCGTATGTTGTGCAAAGCTAAGAGAGTGGGTGAGATCTGTATTATCATGCGGTACATGAACCTGTATCAGTTGTCTGTGTGTTTCATTTTAAATCAGTAGTTCTTTAAATGTTCAGCAGAAAATGTGACATAAAGTCAAATTCATCTAGATACATTTAACAGTGCTTTAAAAAATTTATTACCAGCTGAACTGGTAGCAAAATGGCCATACTGCTTATGATTTGGCTGGTATCCTGACTTTCTTGCTTTTCAGATTATTTTTGGATAGTTTGGCAAATCTGTACTTTTGGGCAGTTCAGCACATCTCCTCATAATGCAACATAAATTGAACTGTAAAAACTAATGGACTGGAATACATCAGGGCTTTAAAGACTTATGGCCAATTCTATATATTTTGTGCAGTGAAGGAGGCTATCAGCCTCAGGTTTGTCATACAGAAAACACAACCTGAAGTTGAAAAACTATCCAAGCTTGCATGTAATGGCAGTCTGTCTTCACTGGAGAATGACCTGACTTTTCTTGAAATGGAATACTTACAAGTAAATTCTGATTTAATCCCCCTGTGGCGTGTGGTAATGTTGTTCCTCTTGCTGAATGGTACTGCGCTAAGGAGAAGAGAGAAAGAAAAAAGGTACTGGTTTAGTGAGCAATTCAGCAGAAGAGGAGAAGTGGTAGGGAGACCTTGCCAAGTTTCTCAAGTGGTCAGCAAGAGCTTCTGAAATTGACTTTGAGCCACCGTTGTTCTGCAGGAGCCAAACTTTTTTGAGAAGCAGATGTCCTCTTCTTTCTTCTGCTCCACTGCTTGTTAAAAGTGCTAATGTGTCAATATTAAAGAATGTCATCTCGCTGAGCCATAGCCTGCCCAAATGCCAAGTTGGCTCTGCTTGTGCTTTGAGAATTGGTCAGCCTTATTTTTTTAACTTGGTGCTTTGGTGGCAGTATTTCCTTAGGCTGCATGAATCTCTAGAGTTGGTACTATTGTCATTCTTGATTTGTACATCCAACGCGTGCTAGCTACCTCTAACCTTTCACTTTTGCAAGCAATTAGACACAACAAATGCTTGTAATTCCAACCCAGTATCATATCATTCTCTTATCTTGAAAACTTTGAAGGACATGAGAGTGAAGGAATTAACTACATCATTGCAGGAATGATGTCATCTCCCTTCATTTGACCTTTTCCTACTGTATTTGATGGAAGTCCCATCTTGATGATTTTCTTGCCAGCCTTTTGCTACACCTTTTATTGCCAGCAGTCCCTGCCACTTGCACCCCGAGCAAAGTCAGCCAGCTTGATGTCAGTTATCTGGAAAATTGAGGAAAGAAAAAGATGGCCCCTGCCTGACCAAGGTAAGATGCATGCTATCACTTCTACAAGATCTGTCTGCTGTCACAGTTACAAAGCAATTGTTTTTTGTTTGTGTGGTTTTTTTTTTTTTTTTTTTTTGTGTACGTGTGTGGTTGTTTTGTTTTGTTGCTTGGGTTTTTTTTTTAACCTGAACACTTTCCAGGAGTGTAAATGCCAAAGACATAAGTAGACGCATATGTTATGTACCTGTAAGTGTAACAGAAGCTTTTCTATTCCTTGCTACTAATCATTTATTTGTACATTGACTTGATTCAGAGATCTGAGTATTTCACAGGTGTAAATGAATTCGGGCTGACTGCTGACTTTTTAGACAAACAGTAATTTTATTCATTTTAAAGAGGCGTAAGTAGTTTACCACTACTGTTTAATAAGTATTTTCTTAAGCACTAGGGCTACTGGAGCCAGATTTCCATTAGATTTGTGTCTGAGCTGACTGACCTTTTAAATTCAATTATATTAAGGTGGCTGAACCTAAACTTTGACATGGTGGAGGATCAAAACCAGCACAACAGACTTGATGTCAACATTCCTAATATCTTTTCAATTATGGGTGGCTCTAATGCCCTGCATCTCTTCTGTATGTGCAGCTGCTTGCCTCCTCTTGCAAGGGTTCAGGGCACTCAGGTTTGAAGTGCTGGGGGCTGGGAATGTGCTGATTGTCCAGGACTGAACTGAGTCAAAGGAAGGAAATGTGACTAAATGTTGATGCCATTTCTTGCGCAGTAAATGTAAAATCCAAAGAAGAATGCATTCTCCAGATGTCTGTGTCATCTTTTCCCCATCTCTCCATTCTGTACCAGGAGACAGGGTAGAGAATGTCTTTGTGTCCTTTTTCGCCTAAAGATGGCCTGCTCCACTGATTCCTCAAGGGGACACAGTCCACCATGTCTTTTAGCCATAGATGGTTATCCTACTGTATTCCCCAGTCCTTTTTTGACCTTTCTTGTTGAATTATCGATATGATAGTGACCCCTGCAGCCCTCCCCTGAAATGCCTGCTCCCCTCACAGGCCTTTGGCCAGAATGACTTGCTTGTAGGAAGGGCGTTCTGTTAGTGTACCGCTTTGCTGCGTGGTGGAAAAAAGGATGGGGAAAGAAGGACTTGGGTGTAATGTGCTTGTATGATTCTCTGTGAGGAGCTGCCAAGAAACAGGGTGACTGGAGTAAAGCTGAGGAAGCGGTTGTAAAGGCTGAAGAGCAGGCAACCCAATGAGGACTGCAGAGGTAAGGACAGCGGTGTGGCTAAGGCCTGGAGGATAGTGGGCTTCAGCAAGGGATGCTTTAAGCAAGACCTCCTTCTTCTCTCTATCAGATGAATACTTTTCTCTTTTCAATATCGCCCTCTTCTGAGAAATCAGCCAGCTCTGTGTGCCTGATGCTTTTGGCCAAAATACTCTCTTTGAAGAGCAGACCATACATCCTGCACATTGCTCCGCAGTCTTAGACGCTGTGCCTCCTCCGCTGTGCCCCAACACTGCCAGGCCAGTGCAGCCATCCTCCCCATGTGCCAGGACTGGAAACAGCTGTTCAGTGAGTGACTTCTTTCCTTCCACCGTGCCCCTTCCCAAGCACCCCCAGTGTGGCTTGCCTTTCTGGAGCATCTGCTGCTTCCAGTCTGCTGAGACAGAGGCTGAAGGGGTGACTGAAGCTTTGCAATGAGCTGGCGTTTGTGTGCGTGCCATGAGCAGTCAGTGGCCTCTGTTTGGAGGCTTGAATCTGTACAGCAGCCTTTCTTCAGTGTGGGCTTTAATAGCATCGCTCTTTTCTGTGGCAGCATTTAGAGTCACAAATGTTGCTAGATCCCTATCTGAAACCGGCCAGCAGGCACGGATGTTACGGGTTGTAGAGAGGACTGGCAGACGGCAAGCGGGTGATGGCACTGCGTACGACATCTTAGGAAACCAGCCTATAAATGCGTTGGGCTGTATCTGATCTCTCTTCTAGCCAGTAGCTCACACAGGTTCAGGGAGAAATGTAGAAACTGTTCCTTAAAAAGTATTTATGTTCTTCAGTCACATTGTATCAAACGGTTTCTTCAGCTATGTAAATTATTGACTGAACAACACCCATCACGCAGAGCACAAGTTAAGCAATGGTAGGTTCAGTGCGACGTAAAACCACACAGAAGACTACTCACAGCTACTGCAGAGGAAAGCTAGCGATTTCATTCCAGATTTGTGCATTACTTGGGCTGTGAACCAAATTGTCTGAAGGTTGTGACAGCCCTTACCTCGCTGTTACCGGGGCACAGCAAGGCAGAGCCAGGAGTTTGCCTCAGCTGTTACAGAGAAGGCAAAAAGTCACCAGAAAAGCAAACATGTTGCCCCCAGCTTAATGTTCAACAGATAGATTTAAACTATGGGTAGAGCAGGAATATTT
Source organism: Falco rusticolus (assembly GCF_015220075.1). NCBI lineage: Eukaryota > Metazoa > Chordata > Aves > Falconiformes > Falconidae > Falco > Falco rusticolus. The sequence goes on along the minus strand of NC_051201.1, from coordinate 10,130,247 downwards.
TAATACCTAGTTTAATGTCTTAATATATTTTGTATATCTAATCTTTTTGTATTCAGTGTACCTGCCTTATACTGTAATGGCTAGTATAAAACACTAAATATAAGTTGTGTAGTGTATTATAATACTAATACATTCTGAATTTATTAGTTCTCAGTGTTATCCTCAGAGAAGCTGACAATGAATATTAAATAAAACTGCTGTCACAAAAGCATTTCACATCATAGTCTTGGATAATTTGTAATATACTGAATATTTTGCACTTAATGAAAAATCATTCTGTGCATCTAGTAGTTTAAAAATGAGTTTTGAACTGAGTTAGCCAAAGCATTAAATGACTTTATTGCAGTAAGTACATATGGGTATTTTTTTGTGTAAATTCTTTATTTGGTGCAATTCAGACATCACTAATATTTATTAAAGTTACTTGTGCAATGAGCTGTTCTATTAGAGCAATTCTTTTCTTTGTCTTTATGGTCCATAGATTTGTCTCACTTTCAGGTTTTTTTTTGTGTAAATAATTCAAATTATTCTTTTTATTTTAATATGATCTAATCAGTATGTATCATGCATTTTAATATAATAACAGTTTATAATTATTTAGAACCATTTTTAGTTTTCTGAAATTCAAGGGAATTAAATCAGAATGATTCTAGGTCCCACTAGCATTGCCAAGGAAGTTCTTAGCACTTAAACCCAATTTTTAAATTATTTTCTTTAAGGTGTTTTGAAGCCTTAAAACTAAAACTTACTGATTTTTAAACCCAATTTTTAAACTATTCTCTTTAAGGTGTTTTGAAGCCTTACATCTAAAACTTACTGATTTTCAACATTTTGTCTTTAATTTTGAGAATAAATTATACTGCTTTGTACCAGTCTGATTACAAGGAATTGTTTTTGATGTTTTTAAACCACGGTAGCATGCTTTAAAGATTATTCCCACCCCTGCCTGTTTTTCCTTTTTGTGGTTTTAAATTTTATATTTGGTAAGGTAGAATGTGGGAGACTAAAGAACAGATTTTGAAGTGAAGTTCAGTTGGTAGAGCGACACATGAGATGTGATGTCCTGTTTATCTGCAAAAGCAGGATTGTTTTCAGCAGCAGTGTAACCATCTTTGCCCAGCTGTACACCTTTGCTCTGACCAAGAAATACTGTCCTCTGTATATATGAAGCCTTTCATTAAAATAATCTTAATTTGAAAATAAAAATATTTTAAAATTGTAATTTTTCCAAGGACGTAATGAAATTAAATCTTCTCTTCTTTGATATTACTCAGTTGGATGTGCATATCTAATTCCTAAAATTTCCATTTTAATTGTGTAATGTTAGAATGTTGTAAATGTAAAAAAAATGACATGAGATAAAGTAATATTTGTGAAAGAAAACTGCTGTCTAGACTATAAAGACAGGGATACCAGTAACTGTGGAAGTCCATGAGCTGAAAATCAGTAGAGACAGGGAAGTCTTCCAGGGGTGTGTTGTTCTGTGCTTGGCACTGCTGAAAACTGAGTGTCCTTACTGACTTCTAGAGGTGGGCTGGAGCCGCAGTCCAAAGGTAGAGCAGGGTGGCTCAGGCCCACACGGAGCATATGTGGCTATAGGGCTGCATGCTGGTATTTTCAAAAGCAGGCCAGTTCTTATGAAGTTGATTTTGCAGGAGGAAAGTCTAAACCTGAAGACAGGTTGTAATGAACTGACCTTTTTAGTGATCCTGATACGGCAGACTTTGTCCGTTCATTTGAAGTGGAGGGCTTGAATGGTTGAGAACATACTTAGCAAACTGAAGAGTCTGCAAGATCTGACTAGAGGAAAAAAAGAAACCATTTATTAGGGACTTAACAGGATTTATCTGTATTACTGTACGGCTGAAAAAAAATTGAATATGCGTCTACAGTGTATAGCCTTGGATCCCTCTGGTTTGACTTGAAAAGCTGGGGAATTGAGCAGAGGTGTGAAGGCAATGTGTATAAGCAAGGTAAACGGCCAGTATGCATCTCCCAGTGGGGCTGTATTTGCTTTAGATCACTGCAAATGAATAGTCTGATAAGGATTAAGTTACAAGAATTTAGGACCACCAAATAAGAGCTATACAAATGACTTAACATACTCGAAAATCAGCACTGGATTAAGAAAATAAGTTGGTTTGCCGTCACTTAAGTCCTTCTGTAGAAAACCCTTCGGAAGTCCTATGCTCAGGCTTTAATCCCAGAAGGATGCTCCTTAGTTTCCCATGTATGTAGCAGAATTCATACTGTCCCAGGACAATATTTTAATACCAGTTTGTTTAATGTACTTTGGATGTGGTTAGAATTGAATCGTACTCTCTCAATTCATCAGCACTGTTTTTCATTTGTAACAGCCTAGAGCTTTGGGGATTTGAGAAGAATTTGCTTTAGCTTTCTCTTTCATTAGAATTTATTCGCAGCTGAGGGAAATTCCAACAACAGCCAGAAGCATCATCATATAAATGAATGGGTTGATCCCACTCCCTGACCTGGCACAGCTTTGAGGCAAACTTGTTAAATCCTGGCAATCCAGGTGTGCCTCTTGCTTCTGATTTTCCAGTTTAATAATGAGAAACTTTGAGGTCATAATTTACAAATGCAAAACACTGATTAGCTGTTTTAATTAAATTAATATCACCTTAATATGCTTTGTATGCTTTTCATAGAAAGACTCAGATTATTTCATTGCTTCAGGAAACATGAGGGATTTCTTTTTTCCTTAAGACAGTGCTGTGTGCATGTGCTGGGAATGTGAATCCTTGGGGTGAGGCTGGTGGATTTATCAGGCTTTGAGAGGTCTGGTGACTTCAGGTTTGCCCTCATTCAGCTTCTCCTTTCCCTCAGTTTTTTGGCATTGTAACTCTACTGAACTGCACGAATGAGGAGGATACACCTTTGTCCAGCCAGTCTACCATGGAGCTGCATTTTGCTGACAGGGATGCTTCTGTTTGGGAAATTTTCCAGGTGATTCAGAGAATTTCTATAGTTGTCCAAGATGCCTGGCAGCCCTACTGAAGCTATTGGGCAGCAATATCTGAACAGACCTGGGGAAAGCTCAGGCATTTCTGTACTGTGTGTGCCTATGGTTTCAACCAACAGGCTTCTGATTTCCTTCTGCAGGGCTTCATCTGTAAACCCTTCCCTCCTACAGCCCTAAGCTTATAGGGCTTGGACCAAAGCCATCAAAGAAGGGAGATGCCTGCAGTAAGGGCTTGTTTGGTTTAGACAGTGTGCGAGTGGGAAGCATAATCAGACTGTTAGAAATCATCTTCAGAGAGTATATGCAGTAACACACTTTGCTCTAGAAAAATACACATTTTAATTTATTTATGCAGTTTATTACTATGTCAGTCTGTGAAGTGCCAAGGTAGAGTGGTCTGGCTTTATATCTTCACCAAATTTTTAGAAATTATTTAGCTTAGAGTACTTACAAGCTTTCCCTATATATGAAAACTTAAAGATGTTGTCAGCTGCAGTTCTTTCAGAACTCTTCTGCACCTCCTCGTGCATTTTTTCAAAAGCTGTATAGCGTCAGCTCCTCTTACATGGCAGTCCATTAGACTTTTAACAACACTGAACATTTTTAAACTCCGTTCATTCTCAGAAAAAGCTACTTTGCTGATAGCATCCTGTTTTTGAACATAGATGAGGCTGGAGTAATTTCATTGCATAACCTGTCACTTAATGGCTACAATTAGCTGAATGAAATTTCCCGCAATGGCTGGAGTTAAAGTTCTAACGATTTTGCTCTTGGCAAAATGCACACTTTCTCCCTAAGATCCCATAGTTGATTATTAAAAACCTAAGCCATCATTTAGACTTCCCTGCTCATATCTATCATAAAGAAAAATAACATTACATATGTTTACTGCTGTCACCTGCTTCCTTCCCACAATACATGTGTTCTGCAGGATATTAAAAACTCTATGATGCACAAGTGAGTCGTAACAAGAAAAGCAATTACATCTCTATCTTTATTCAGAGCACATAAGGTATTGGGCCGTTCAGACAAGGATATGACATTTTCAGTCAGACAGTGTTATTGTTCCACACAGTGTGCAGCTTAGGATTTTTAATAAGAGCTTTCTCTTGAAAGTCTTTCTAAAATATTTTTACATCTGTTCAGCTGAGCATTCATGTGTGAAGGTACAATGCAGGTGAAGAACAGGGTTACCCAGAGCAGTAACTGCTCCTGTCTGTGTAAAAGAGAAGCTCCTGGCTTTTGGGGCTATTGCTTGCACTGTCCCATTCAGAGATTAAGCCAGTGGTGGGGTTGCAGTTGTTTTGGTTTTTTTTTTGGTTTTTTTTTTTTTTTTTTTTTTTTAGTAGGATATGTTCTCAGAACCTGATCATCCAGACTTCATTCACCACTTGAAAGTGTCAGGAGTAGGGGATTATATATAGGAAAACAGTCTAAATACATTTTGCACGTACAGATGTGCTTTTCTGAGAGGCATTTACTGCACAGGGTTGATGTCATCTGGATGTGTCCCCTTCAGCTCTCAAGATAATGAAATCAAGGAAGACCAACAATGTACAACAGGAGCAGACCCTCTAGCTGTTGAATCTCCTGTAAATATAAATAGTTCAAATGCAGCTCCCCCAAAAGGGCTGGTGGTAGTGGAGGAGCTGCTGAGTAATTCAGCTGTCTAGTCTGGGGAAAACACAAGCCAGAAAATGACTCTGAAATTATCTCTGGGTCATGCTGACCAGCTGCAGTCTTAACATAGGTCTCTCCAGGAGCAGAGGGGGAGACTGGAGAGCTTGGAAAAATGTCATTTTTCCATTATGTGAGGCATTTTCACGATTTCTGGAGCTGTCCCTGCTGTCACCTACTTCTCTAAGTTTGTGTGAGTGTTTTGTGGCTCTTGGCCATATGAAGATATGTGATTTTCCATGTCAGCAAACTTGACCATCCCAGTCCGGTACCATGAGGAGGATGCTATGGCATGATTTTCTTCTGTAGTGTTCCTCTCTGCATCATGGCTAGGGCCAGGTATCTTTCTAGTGAAAAGTCCTGGGACCTGAGAAAGCAAACAGAAGAGCTACATTTCAAACTTGTATTTTCTAACTGATAATTTATCAGTTGTCTCAACGGGGCATTTTGATTTTTTTGGAGGGCTAGTATGTTATTTGCAGAAAAATACAACTGTCAATCACAAACCTCTAATTCAGGCAAATTAATAGTCCTAATGAAAAAGTAGGTAAAAATATGGAAGTCTGAAAAGAACTGCACATTTCTGAAGTGAAGTGTTCTGACTTCTTGTGGGATGGTACAAACACAAAATTCCTTATAAGATCAACATACAAAGTAAATAACGCCTGTCGCATAAAGAGTTTAGGTTCAAAATCTCTTTTGCAGTGGTGTCTTGGCAATATGATTTGCTAGATATGGTTACACTGTCCAGCTGTGTTATTTGCAGAACATGGCATGTGATCCTGTATATGGGCATTTTCTCAAACACTGGTGTGATATTCCATAATAAGATAAACCATGTGACGTTCCATAAACTTCAAACCAGAATGTGTTTGTGTGTGAATGTTGGCAAAACAGGTAGAAGAGAGTAGTAATAGTCCTTCCTTCCTGATTTACTTAAAGTCGTATTGATCGTCTCAGGCCGAGCCACGTGCTGTACGCAGTTTCAGATTTCTCCTCTTGCTTGCTGAATGCACCACCAAAGGAATATGTGAGAACCCTTTTTATGATACATTTCAGAGACTGCAGCTTTTATCTTTGTCATATTTGCTTCTCTTTATTTTTAAACCTTTGCTACAGAGTATATATTAGCATTACCTATTTTACTTTTAAAATCATACCTTCCCTCTGTTGGTCTCTTTATCTTCAGACCTCTTACTACGCGTATGTTTGCTTTCTTTATGGTCCTTAAACTTAGCAGGAGTTATGTAGTTTTCCAGATACTGAAGCAATCTGTGAATTGTGACAATGGTTGGCCTAGTCCAGTGTAATGTGGGAACTTCTACGCTTTAAGTACCTAGTGTTTCAACTTGAAAACCTTTTTTCTTTTGCAAGACAAAACGGGAGGTTCTAGAGGACAGTGCAAATATATTTTTATAAAATTTGCATCAGGTTTGTTTTCAGTGGGCAGAGGAACCTGAATAAAGGGTCTGTGTTAAATATACCTATTGACAAACATCAAGAGAGTATTTTCAAATTATTGTTGAAAAGACTGTTGAAATTATTATTATATGCATTTTTATAGCTGTAAGAAACGAGTGGGAACAATTCTCAAGTGATCTTTGAATCCCCTGAGGACTGACAGAGACATTTTAAAGTATTTTACTGTGTAGTAATGATGCATCAGCCAAACAGTCTAAGATGAAAGCCAGAGTTTTTATATATGTTTGGGTCAGCACAGGTTAAGCTGTCAGAGTCTGCTTTTGAACTGTATCATTACTTACACCACCAAGAGTTACTGACTGTTGGCTAAAATTGCTATTAGATGTTGAATTAATAGCAGAAGCTAAACTTGCTAGTTTATCATGTGGACATTAATGGCTTGGTGGAATCATATTTAAAAATATATGTGTATATAAAAAGAATGCTTCTATGCTTTTTATGCAATTTTCAAAGCAGCCTGTAGAGATCAGACTGTGTTGTTCCCCAGATGGGGAGGGGAGGCAAACCCCAAAACTAAACAAAACTTGCTTAAATTGTGGTGTTATGTATAAGCATTGACTTAAGTAGGGTATAATGTGGAAAAAATAGCCTATATGTATATTTTACCCTTTACAGATGAATAAATTAAATGCCTTACTGCAAGCAGTTTTTAGTTGCTCTTAGGATAAAAAAACAAAAAAACAAAAAAACAAACCACCAAGGGGTGTGTGTGTTTGGAAATAAAGTCCAACATCTGCTTGGTTTGTTCAGCCAAGAACTTGCCTTTAAAGCACAATTGCAGGAAAAAACCCAAGCACTAAGGTCAGCAAGCAGAAGAGGCATCACTTCCTGGTAGATGTGTAGGTGTACTGGTATTTTAAGAACACGTAAATCTCTATGTGAGGTCTCTCTTGTTTCTGCCAGATACCAAGATTTTTGAAATGAAGTTGTGTTACATTTGTCCACTGTAGCTCCCATGATTTGCCTGTGTTTTCCATGTGACTGGGTGACCCTCTCTTTGTGTGGTGGCAGGGCTGGTGGAAGTGCTCTCCCTGAACTTCCAGGGCACCATAGCTCTCCAGGTGACCACTGTTCAAAATGAAGGAAGGAAAAATAGTCTTGTCCGCATGTATAAAATGGTGTGGAATTCCCCTTTCAGTTTAAACCTTGCTATGAGTTGTTCTTCATCAAGGCCAGGGTATTCTGGTCTTCAGTGGGTGACTTTCTCAGCCGTGGGGCTGGCAGGGGGGCAGCAGAAGAGAGCGAGGCTCATTGTGTATGAGCTAGTGTTGTTTCTGAAAGCCTTGTGAGAGCCCACCGGCAGTGTGGGGGTGCTGCTCAGCGTGCCAGCGTGAAACACCCTTGCGTGGGAGTGTTTCGCCAGTTTAAAAAAACTACCCTTGAGCAGAGCTGTGTAGTGATGAAACCCATTTGAGGGCATTTCAGCTTGTTTCTACATTTGTGTTTAAAGCATCTTGTGGCTTTGAAAGCACAATGTGAACATAAACTACTAGTAACTAACTTTCCTTTTCTCCCCATAAAGTCACAGCAATTGATGAAAGCAGTGGGGTTTTAATGTTCCTGCCAACTGGTGTTGCTCATAAAACAGTGCTGCTGTTCAGCTCCGCCTGACCTTGAGCAACAGTTGTTCAGGCCCTCCTTGTGCTGCAGAGCATCCGAACCTTGTGGGTGTACTGCTGCACACTGCCACGTGCCCCGGAGGGCATTTACCGGTTCGATATGCGAGGGCCCTGTGGAGCTAGGGATGGATTTTCAGGCAGCTACTCTACAAACAGCAAAAGCTGAATTAGAGAGATCTGCTTTCCATCTCTCCAGCCTTTCTAATGTTTGTGGAAAATCAAACTTCTATCGGGTGCTGATTTTACCGCTTTTTGGCTTGCTGTACAGCCTCTCTCATCCAAGGTGGTGTCTGTAAGGTCAGCATTAAGCATATTTTCAGTACAGTAATAACAACAGAAAAAGATCGTAGTCTGATGGTGATATGCCTGTGGTGACCTTATATATTGAGTACTACACTTGGAGCAGTTTGAATCTCCTCTTGGCTCAGTAATGCAGCGTAGTGACAATTTTTACATTCACTCCACTCTTTGAGTTTAATGCAGCATTAACAGTTTAGCAAGCTACTAGTGAAATAGAGAGAATACAGTGAATAAGTGATGGCAGCCTCAGAGCAATGAGGAGTCTGTTCATATCAACAAAATAGCTATTAATAAAAAATTGCCTTATAAGAATAGTCTATGAATTTAATCTAGCTTTCAGTAATTTTTAATTTCCTAACAAGAATCTAGTCTTACATATGTTTAATGAAGGACTAATTCCTATAAAACATGTAGCTGTATTTATTTTACGACATCACGAGAACTTGATCTTAAAACAAAACTGTCTCTTTATTAAGATACTATATTGATGATCCATGCAAATATGAAGAAATTGTCTTTGGAAAGGAATCCAGACACATGGACTTTAGGATTGAAAAAATGTGGTATGAAGATGGCCTGGAATCTGTCTATTGGTGAATTGGAAACTTAGTTTACAAGTGAAAAAAAAAAAAATGTTTTTCAAGTCTGTACCAAAATTGTTCATACTGAACATATAAAAAAAATGGTTCCGTGCACTAAATCCTAGAGTTTGCATTTTCACAAGATTTGAATCAGAATCCAGTTTAAACAATTTATGCTGCCTAAGACTTCTAGCTCAAGTGTTGTTAAAAGGGTAAAAAAATTAAACAAAACCTCATAACTAATCCTTTGGGAGACCTTTCTTCACCTAGCGCTCATAGGAACCTAAAATAGAAAGAAAGGTCTATTAAACATGTTAGCTGATATAAAAAATGAAGGCTGGAAGAGTAAGGAATGGAGATATTGTGAAAAAAATCTAGAAGCTACGAATAAAGTGGACATTTTCCTACTTCTTAATTACCTACTTTGATCAAACAGGGACACACTATAAATACAAACCATGCCCTAGGGAACTGCTCCAAAGACTGCTGAAGCATGGGTACTCTTTTGATTTGATATAGCTTAGGGTATGCCCCACATACCACCACCCTCAGGCCAACTAATTGCTGGGGTTTTTAATCTCTTTCTGTTCTTTGTTAGCGACAAAGGTATTGAAGTTTAACTGTGGTGCTGACGCTGACAGATTTTTAGCTGTGAGGAAATTGCTGCTTTCAGATTAGTGTTGCCTTAAGAATCACAAGACACTCAACAGAGAATATCAGAAAAGTAAGATGCAGCTTGATAGCTCGGTATTGTGGTTTCAAAGGGTTTCAGGTATGGAAGTTCATACAGCAAGGGCCATAGTGTGTGGGTGCCCATGCATGCATATGGGAGCGCACCCATGGGTGCATGCAAAGTGACATTTATGCATTAATTAGGCCGTCTCCCCATGTAACTAAGCATATGGCACAAGATTTTCAGCAAGGTAAATTATGTTACAAAGTATGATCCTGCTTCAAAGCACTGACACCTGGTCTCCATCCCAGTGGGGGAAAACCCCTCAGAAATTACATTAATGGACTGAAACAATAGTCAGAAAGAACATTTATTATGGCAAGAACTGGGTAATACTATCTCTCTGACTTCCTGCTGTCGCTCTATTTACTCTAGCCTGTTGGTGCCTAAGTGGTGATCACTTGAGGCAATACATTAAGACTCGAAAAGAGCAATATATTTTACAATTAGATTAGCAAACACAAGCGATGGTATTTCTCCCTGTTGATAATTACAAATCAATTATCTTATATGTTTTAAAAAATGATAACTCCCACGATGTTTTTGCGAAGCAAATGTTCTCAGAAAGATATAAGATCTTTAGGGCCAAGTACTAGAACATGTGCAGAGGTTAGCAACAAAAATGTTTTAACCCTGAAGCAATCCTTCTGTGAAAAATAGATTAAATTAAGGTCAGCTGGAGCAAACTGCTGCTAAACATGGTTAGTGTAAAAGAGAGCATCTTCAAGGAGGGAGCTAATGGGACTGAATTTTTATTTCTTATGAACTGAAGATCCAGGCTCTAACGCAAAGTTTTATAATCCGTTTATTGTACCATAGGGGGTTTTCTTCAATTCCATGAGCAATGTTGCAAGTCTGAAATAAACTGTTTCATAATAAACTGGTGACTACATGAGCCTGATTTCTACAAATCATGATTTCTGTTACAAGTCGTGACTGAGTTAGGCATTTGTAAAAAGGAAAAGCACTGAATTTGTTTACTTTAGCACTGTACGTAGGCTCATAGAATTAGTTCTCGAATAATCACTATAAATCCATTCTCTAGTATTGTATATGTAACCGTAATGGAGAGACAAGGAAAGACGACTAGTCTCTCTGAAGAACAAAGTTGCATGCAAGATGCCTGAAACAAGCTGCATGGGCTTCCTGCTTGTAGAGCATGACTGAGGACATGTTTGTGGAGTGTACTTGCTGGTCACTAGTCAAAACCACCTACCACAGGAGCTGCCTTATGGTATGAGCCAGAGAGACATTTGATATGGTCCTGAATATTTCCTAGCTTTTAGCAGGTGTAAATGCTCCATTTCACCCATGTTTAAAATTTTGTTTATACTTTTAGGTGTTTGGTATAAGCTACTATGTGTCTCACTTGTTCTTTCAGTTTTTCACTGATGCTCAATTGTTATGTTTTTTGAAGGAAATGTAGACAGGCTAGTTACACATGGTAGTATGTTATTGCCTTTACTGTGAGAGTATCCTAGTAATTAATCAAAATGTTGGGGCTGTACTGTAATTTATATAAATGTTGACCATCTGTGTAAAGAAGAACAACCCAACAAATAAGAAACAGATAAAAACAATACACCAACTTAATTCGTATGTGCAAATATTGTGCTTGCAGGTGCAGGCAGGATAATTGTGCATGGAAATAATCACAACTCATTTGCATGTATAATTTGTATATACAGTAATGGCATATGCATATCTACTGGTGCAAAAACTTCTTTGGAATCCAGATATTTACTTTTGCAGCATTTAATACCGGGAAGCATTTGCTCTTTTACGGTGTCTTTTTGCCCTAGAGGATCTTGTAATAACATAATGCGTGTGTCATTGTTTATGTGATATTTTTCATAAAGAGAATAGGGAAAAGTTATGTCTGAAAATCTCCCACATACAGCAAATAGTTACTTTCGTTTTCAGAAAAAAAGGAAAATACATATGAGGAAAGTAACATTCCCAAATTATCTTCTGCTTTTGCTTGGGAAGTGAAGGCAAGGAGGAAAGAGAAAGCAGCTCTGAAATGGAAGAGGAGAGAAGCCCAAGCTGATAGGGAAAGTGGCACTCGGTGAAACAGCATCCTACTTCATGATGTAAGCTGCTGATACTGCAGCTTCGTGGCATTTCCCATCAAATATGACAGGTTTTATAGCAGTTCTGAATTAAAGTACTGGGGATAGTACAAATGGTTAGAAAGCAAGTGTAACGGACAATTGCTGTAGAGCTTGTTGTCACTTTTAGTCCCAGTGAAGCCTAAATACTATGTTATTGTCTGGTTTTTTTGACAGCACCTGCAAAAGCAAGCTAAAAAAAAAACCTTTTCACTTTTTCTTTGATATTGAAGTATTATCAGTGTTAATTTTCCATGTTTTGCTTCAAAGGATGGATATAAAACTGTACTTTCACACTGCAGCTTTCAACTGCATGGTTATTGTCTAGTGATTAGAGTTTGGGATTGAAATGAGTCAAAAACTCACCAAAGTGCTGCTTTGGCTCCTGTATATCTATGCAAAATGAATGCGAGTCCTTTGATCATTTCTGCTGATTACTAGTTTTAGATCTGTTTTGCGTGTGTCTGAGAGAGCTGAAAGCACAGATCTTTAGTAGCTAATAACATTATGTCTTATACTTGTGATAGAATATGATGTATTAAGTGGGGCTTATACTAAATAAATTTATTTTCATAAGTTCTGATGGTAACCCTATGATTTGTAGTTCTTTTCTGGTTGGGAATAAAATCATTACGTAATTAAATAGCATTTAAAATCAACTGTGGTGCTCTGATAACATTTGGAATGAAGTGAGCAAAACAGCAACTGACCCAGTCAGAGCTGAGCTGAGCTGGGAACAGCAGGCAGCATGATACATTCGAAACCAGCCAGCGATATGCATTGAGAACAGCAGAGGACTTGCTATTTGTAAAACTGAAATAACAAGAGCCTGGGTATAGTTGCTCAGTATCTTGTTTAAAATGAGATCCCCACAAAAGCACACCATTTCCATGCTTGCCGTTTGATTAAACTAAATTTTTTTTTTTACACTATTTTTTAATTGCAGAAAGGGATTGATTTGGTAATGTGGTTCTGCAAGATTATTTGTGCAGCTGGTATCCAGAATCAGTAGTTAATACCTTTAACGTGTTTTTTTGATGTGCACGTATTTTAGTAAATGTGGCATGTGTTGTGGAGTAGGAAGAATCTATCAGACAAAGATTTGAATCTTGGTGGGGAAGCCTTCCCCCACAGAGCTAGCTGACTTTTTCAAGGGCCTAAGAATATCTTTGAGGCCCATGTGTTGTGTGTACAGTTGCATTTTAAAGAGTTTTTAACTTTCAGTTGTCTTAGGAGAATCTGGTGAGGGTTCCTGGGCACATCACCACTTCCCTGTTGCTTGGCTTTAAATGTGGGCAAGTTCATGGTTTAGATCAAATTGAGAAAGGGTTCTTTACATAATTCCAGTTATTTATTCCTCTATGTATTGTTAGGTTTCTGTACCTACTACAGTTTATTGACTATATAAAATACAGAATTTGGTAAACTTTATGATCTAGCATAAAGTCAGTGTGTCAGATATGTGAAATGAATGCAGCTGATTTGTGTAGGAATTGAGAGTATGCAGTGGGAGTACTAACCAATCTGGAAGAGCAGAATTCACTTTAAAAGATCTTTCCCTTGGAATATGGAAGAATCTAGAAAGTTTGACATTACAAGGAATTTCATTACAATTCACTCTTTCTGTGATTGTTGACTCACAGGCTGCCATCATGGTCTTGCTGTGCTAGCTGAAATGTCTGTTGAAGAGCTCAGGCGTTTGGAGCAGTTTATGGCATGAAGCGACACAACGCTTGCATATGCATGGTGCTTATGTGCAGTATTTTTGTAGCCTGTATTCTGTGCACTTGAAATTCTGTATGGGTGGATTCAATTCATTAATAGGTTACTCATCATTTATGGTCAAGTATTTGCAGGTCCCCTAGAGTTTACGCTCAGGAAGCACAGCAGACATAAAAATAAGCCAGCTGGACAGTTTTGCTATTCATCTTTTCCTGTGTGTCTTCAGCTGAACAGAAGTGATGAGTTTTCCACAAAATAAATTGTCAGTTTTTATTTATGTTGGTCTCAGAGGTAAGAAGTCATCTCTGCCAGTTTCTTGGTGGAACAGAAACCTTATTTTTCAAATATGAGAATGAGTCCCTGGGGATAGCATACATGAGGAAGAGGAAGGACTGTGAGCAGCCCTCCTTCCCTTTGGGATGCAAGAGCTCTCCTAGCATGTGTTCCTAGCGTTGTCAGTTGCGTGGAAGAGAACCCACACCTGGGACTCTGGCACAGCAAACCAGGGTAAGATTAGAGTAGTACATATAGACAGCTTAAACCAATACGAGGCAGAAAGCTGATTATGGGCTCTGTTAATTCAGTGGATTCAAATCAAAATGTCTTAGAAGCTGGAAGACCTGCTGGGTTTAGTAGTATGGATTACACTGAAGATTATTTCTAGCAGTAATATGTATAGTCTGGATCTGTTATGTGAATGCCCGCTTTGTCATTTCTAGAGAAATGGCAAGTAACTCCGGGAAGAGTTATGTTATCTAACTGCTCAGTCTGACAGGAACAAGAATAAAAGTGTGTGTGTTTTGGTTGGTCGGTTGTTTCTTTCCAACTGAACATGTGATGTACAAAGATCAGATCCAGAGTTGTGTAATGAAATGCAGTAACAGAAGCATACCACTTGTATAGCATGGCATTTAGCAAGCGAGCTTAACGTTAAAGTAAAAGATAAGTTCTTGAAAAGACATCAACAAAATTGCTTTTAACTAACAGCTGTATAATCAGTAGGGTTTGATATTTCAGGTTGCCAAAGGGACATAGAGTTTTCGAATAGGAATAGTTTTTATCGTGGAGAGCAAAAGGATTCCTGAGACCTGTTGCTGTAATTTCTCATTAACTTTCTCCAGGCCAGTCAGTTGTACCCATTACAACAGGTTTCTTTCCTCTTTACTGGCAATGATTTCTTTGCACTTAGAAAAATCCTTGAAAATACAAGTTAGATGACCTCTTCTGGCTCTCAGTCATATTAAATTTCATGCTTTTACCAAGGAAATTCATTATACTTATAGTTAAGAACTAAAGAATAACTAGCAGCTTTTTGGAATTAGGCAGCAGTCTTATGTTATATCTTAGACTGCTATTTTAACTTGCTTTATATGCTTTGATGTTTTAGTTTATTTAATATTGTAGGGTACCCCAAGGTGCTTTAACCTGAAGGCTGCTATAAAAATAAAGTGATAGATGAAATGCTTCCCCAATAGCATTTTGGGAAAACTAGGCTATCAGGTCATCAGTACGTAGGGCCAGTGCTTAAAATACACAGTAAAAGCAGTTTCAGTAACCTACTAAAAATGCGTCATTTATTCTGGCTTATCCAACACACTGTGCAAAGAGTTCCTGAAACCATTACAACTCCTCTGTCTAAAAACATGCATGGAGACATTCTACCTCCCAAAATGAGGGGCCCGATACAGAGTGAGGATTGTTTGAAGTAAAGTTAAAAGCAAAAGGGAACTACGATTCTTTCACAGCTGAAAGTCGTCCTCTTTATTGAACTTTTATTTTTCATACTTAAATTGGGGCAAAAGATGAGTTGAACTAGCAGAAGTGCAAGGATTGTTTAATAGGACTCTATATCAAAGCCTAAATGATGCCTGTAAATTCTGTGTAATTTTTTCAAGCTGTTCTGCTCTTGATTTGTCCCACCCAGGATGCAGCAGGCAAGCTGTATTTAGTGCAGTTCTTCAGGTGACTTGTGAAGTGCTGATGTGTTCTCTTGTGCTACTGAAATTTTTCAGGTTAGTTGTGCGAGATCAGAAGCACAGCTAACACCCACAATGTGCATAGGCTGTAGAGAGCCTAGGTATGGCTGAAGTTTGCAGGTGTCCTTTTACTACGACTGCAATCAGAAGAATGTTTGTGGTTATCTAAAAGCAGTTACATCTGCTTCTCAGCTCTGTTAAGATAACTACCCATGAGCAGCTATCCTTTTGTGATACAGGGCACGACGGGTTTGCCTGAGACATGTTACCCCTACTCCCCCTTAAGATTTCACTGGGAAAAGGTACTAGAGTTTTAGCTTTCCAATATACTGCTGCACTTACAAGGAAATATCTCTAGGTAAGGTGAAGGGCAGTTCATGTATAGAGATAGGTGTCTTTTTTTTTTTTTTTTTTTTAAATCATTTCTGCAAGTCTGAGTAAGATAGATGACTCTGAGCCCTACAGTGCTCTGTAAGAAAGAAAATGGTCCAGCCTCACCCAACCCTAAATAGAGATTCTGTATTTTTACAAATAAAATAATAATTTATGATTGTCTTCTTATCTTAAATAAAAACAAGCATTTGTGCAAAACCTGGTTATTAAGAGTCCTAACTGCTGTCATTATTGCATAGCTTTTTATACCCTCAAAATAAAAATGGGAGACCGAAGCATTTGTAAGTGCTTTAATAACTGGTTGTCACTTACTAAAGAACAGACACAAAGGATATCAGCTGTTCATATACAGAATCACTGAAAAGCTTAAGTATGTATAGTTGTTATTAATTTCAATTTTAAGAACCATATTTACTGACTGGTAATGAAATTAGCTTGCTGATATGCAAGAAACAAATGTTTACTGTGGGGATACAGTGTTTCAGCTTTGGGCAAATCCTCTGAGGCAGGATTATATGCACTCTGTCCTCTTAAAGTCAGTTTCTCCACCATTCCATGTTTGTGTTACATAGTTATGTAGGTGGAGATAAAGCATATTTTTAAAACTGAAAGGTTGTAATATTATTGAAAGAATCTCGCTGCATCTCAATACCAACTGACTTCTGTTTTATTAATTCTCAAATTGGTTTGGTAGCATCATCTCCAAAATTCCCTCATTTATGTACTTTCGTTTTTTGCTTATATTTATATGATTACATATACCTATGTATGTATAAATAACTTTTAGTATTATGGTATCATCTAATAAAAACCTCTTGAAGGCTTAAAAATTCAAAATAGCTCTTCATTACTCATGGCAAAGCATTTGTCTCTTCCATATCTGAATGCTGAAAGTTTCATTACCAGTGTGTGAATTTTCTCCTTTAGATTTTCTTTTTTTGGGAAAAAAAATATTAAATCAACAGTGTGGAACACTTTGAAACAAGGTTTATTTTGTTTTACAGCATTGTTAGTGTATTGTGAAATATCACATCATATTAACTGATTTTTCTCTGGCTCATTCACTTTACGGTAATACGACAAAATACAGCATAACCTAAACTTTAAATGCATGATATAGTTTAAAATCTTTTTTTTTTTTGCTATAAATAGTAACTATCACCAATGCATAGTATCTTAAAAAAGTGATGCAGTAGTTTATTTTAAATTCTCAAGGGATAATTTACGATGATTGGCTTTCTACATTATTATCCGAAAATCACCAGCTATGATTCAGATTTTGCTTTCAGGGTCTTGCCTTTACAAAATAGCCTATCCCATAGACAGTGAATCGATGCCATGTGCTGTGATTGTGTTAAGACAGCGTTGCAAAAATCTGTTTACAGCTACCTGTCCATCGATCCAGAAACAAAGCAAGGACTGAAAAACAAGAACTGTCAAAGCCTAAATGCTTCCTTGCTGATTCTTATAGGGTAAGATCCAGAGATACTGGTAACTGTTATAAAGATGGTACCTGCAAATTCCTATAATACATTAAATGGCAGTGTTAATTTCTACTCTCACAATATGAAGGTACTGTGAGATTTTTGTATCTCTGTATATGACGTTACTTGCTGAGATTTTAAAAGTTCTTAACTCTGTAGCCCTAGTTGTACTTTAAGCTACAATGTTTATTGAATTTCACCTACATTGAACAAAACGTGAATTGTATGAGCTGGGGTAAGGTGGACCTCAGATTGTTGTGAAAGCAGTGAGAGATGCAGAATTAGCAGATCAAGTTGCGTATGTTTAAGCACACACATTTAAATTCTTAATTTGCACAGTGAGTAATGTATCACAGACAATTCTTGTGGGGGAGTCTGTCATTGCCACGTGCTGGGAAAGATGGGAAATATGCTGAAAAGGAGATGGAGACTTGCATGTTGGCCTTGCAACCCTAAATCTTGCAGGTTTCCTTTCAGTTACTTTCTTACGTTTGACTAGGACGGACAAAAGACTTCTATGGCACCTGCTTAACAAAGGACCCTTAGCTTGAGTATGCAGCAGCAAGTGAATAATTTACAGGAAAATGCAAATGAACACATCTTTGATGCCATTTTCTCTGTTCTAGTCAAAGATTCTGCAATTTCTCCATATGAACACATCTTTGATGCCATGTTCTCTGTTCTAGTCAAAGATTCTGCAATTTCTCCATATTTATCAATTGTTTTAATATATATTATTTAGTGTTTTTCCTGACCTTCATCCTTTGCTTTGAAGCATGTTGCTTAACTTTGTGCAGATGGACACAAACACTTCCCCAGCAAATATAAAATGTGGCTTTGAAATTTTCTGGATGTGAATGCTCAGATACCGTGGTGAGAACAGTAGGCTGGCAGACCTTTCATATTTCAGAGGCTTTGGTGGATCTAGCAAAGTTTGTTTGGACATCTCAAATTTGTCACTGGAAGTTCATGGATTATAAACAGGTCTGAACAGGGATGTGCCATCATTAATCCAGTTGGTCAAGAATACTTCCCTATTTGAATGTCTGGTGCCATATGCCTTGTTTGGAAAAAAACCCAAACATTCCCAACCTCCTCTTTTCCAGTTGTTATTTCTCAGCTTTTCCCATCTGGAGATTGTGAAATCTGTTCTATGAAGTGATGCAACCCACATGCATCCATATGTTAATCCAGCTACAGCAGCGTGTGTTAGATAGAGACCTCAGATCTTAGTAATATCCCTATATCCACATACACTTGGGCAATATACCTTTTCATTTTTAATACATGCAAAACTGAAGCTCAGTATTACACCTTGTTAAAGAAAGCATTTGAATTCCTAAATGAGTGCTATATGAGAGACACTACAAATATGATTGATGCCACCTTTTCAGAATAGTTGTGGATTATATTTCGCTTTCAAACTGAATTTGGGAACTGAGGGTGCTGCAGTTGCAAGTGGAAGATACTTGAATTTCGGCTTTCTTGAATTTCGAAACAGAGTTTTTCCATGACAGCCATTTATACAAATGGGCAAAGACGTATTGCAATTGTAAGTGCTGCCGATGCTTGAGCCTTGTCAGGTTTGTGCCTCCTGATCTTCACTACAAAGAAATTGTGAAAACATGTCACTTTATCACTTTGAGGAATTAGTTTGTCATCCAGGATTTTTTAATCTCCAAGAGCATAACCATTTCCAAATTGTTTGTTTTATAACTCCGCTCTGAAAGAGAGATGTTACCTGCTTTGATGTGCCTGTTGCTCTTGCCACGGGAGAAAATAATAACATGTGACTGACTAAAGCGTATGGAGCGCCTAAGGGTGGGGAAGGCAGTGCTCAGGGAGGCCTCGCGGGCCTGGGGCCGCGTGCTGCATGCTGCGGTGCCGCCTGGCGCGGCGCTGCCTGGGCCGCGGGCTGCGCCCTCCCGCCAAAACTGCACGCGCCAGTCGCTGCGCCGCGTTCTGAGGTAAAAGCAAATGGTGTCTCTTTCATAGTGCACGATACCTGTTTTTCCTGAGGTGATGTCGGGGAGATTTCTGACAAGACAAGTCATGTATTATGAAATATTATTTTGAGTCATCTGTTTTTGGAAGTTCACTCTGATCTTTGCTTTCCTTTTCCTGCTTGGAAAACAAGAGGTTAGAGAGACATTGTTACTTGAAGGCCTAATTTCTTTAAGTAGGGGAATTGCTTCCCAGTTAAATAATTTAAGAATCATTGTGTGCTTCATTTTCTGTCCAATACTAAAAAGTCCAGTTAAAAATTCACTGCTATTTTTCTTTTCTGGGTGTGAGCACTTACTGTCTGAAGGCATCTAATGTAAACTGCTGGCTGCTCAGTATGGCCAGCTCTCCCAAATCTTGGCAGCCTTTTCTGAAAGAAAAAAACTTTGGTGCCTCCATTTTCTTTGCACCAGCAGCTCCATCCAGGTATGTCATGGATACTGATTGAACCAGTACTTTGAGCACATGTATTTTTAAAGAGGTTTCTTTGTTTTTGTTTTGTGTGCCCCCCCCCGTCCCCCGCCCCCCCCCCCCCCCAGTTCTTCTGGAGCTGCTTGGGAGTGACTGTGCATTTAATGTGACAAAAACTTGTAGAAGTAATTTCTGGTTTTAACTTTGGATTTGTGTATACGTACATGGAAGTATAAATAGAACACTGTTGATAACTTATTTATGAAGGTTGGAATATTTAGATCATCAATATCATACTGCAATAGTTAAAGGTTTCTTCAAGATAAAAAATTTAAAAGGAAAACCAACTTTGGTCACAGATCTGCTGGTGCAGTAATAAAAGCTTTAAATTGGAACTGCTAGAGGTCAGAAGCATAAGCCAGAGAGGTAAGACCCACAGCGACACAGACAAAAGCCATGTATGACAAAATATGGGTTCTTATAGTAACATCACTGGGAGTATGGAGAGGAAGGCTATATTAAATGTCTGTATTTGAATACAAAATCCCTATAGCGTAACCTGGAGGAACTGGAAGTTTTAAATTGCATTTTACTTGGTTTAGTGGTAAATCTTTTTGGAATAACATGATGGCATGTGAACACCGGAGTTGTAGTGCTGCTCTGAAAGATGCCAGTGGGTAAAGGAGATTTGTCTTGAAGGAATATGCTGCCTTGGTTACCAAATGTAGTTCAGAAACTTGATGAAGGGCTGAGAATTTCCCAAAGCACAGGACTTCTCAGTAGAGATCATCAGTAGAGACTTCAGGTGCCTGTTGGTAAAGGTTGTGACAGCACAGAGCAAAGTTCTTGTGCTGCATCTTTTAATTCTGAAGTCATGTTGCCTGACAGTCTGTTGCAGCCTTCCTGTGCTTACTGCCTATATAAACAACTGAGACCACAAATGTAAGACCCAAAGAGCTAGGTGCTTAAAGATGAGCGGTGTGCAGGATTGACTGCCCAAGAAAGCCTAGGAATAAGTTAAGAACAGTTTTTTTCCAAATTAAAGTTGGATAGTAACATATATGGATATATATATATACACGTACGCATACACACACACGCGCGCTATTTTACATATATATCTATAAAAATATAAAATCAGGCTCTACTGCTCAGCTTGAGTAACAAAGCTTGGGGATGCATCTTCCAATACCTGGTTGTGAGCATTGTTTATTCTGAGAGATCTGGAGGTGCTTGCTTTTTGTGTTAGGTAATCAGCTGAGCTCCACCCCCCTTCCTGCTAGCTCATTAGCTCATAGTAGTATCCTATAGGATAGGATACCTTAGAGCCCCTCTGAGCTCTTTGTGCTGCACAAATCATCTTTAACTTGAGCAGGCTATTCAGGCTACTGTTGGGATAAATGCCTATCCCCCTTTCAGAACGTACTATTATTGTAGGTAGGCTCTGGTTGCATGGATGCAAAGCTGGGCACTGTGATCTCTGACTGACAGGGTTCTAGGAAATTTTTGGCTGTATTGGCAAAAGTTCCTTAGGATTCTGGTACAGCAGTTAATAAAGAGTGCATTTGCTTGTGCACAAGTGCAAAAATTCTGGTGTACAGTTGTAAGTTTGTGTTTACATATTCCACACCTGTAGGCAGGGACATCGATATGCATAATCATGTGTGTGTATATGCATTGCTTGAGCATAACTGCCTATATGAAAAGCTTTGTTATTTAAAATTTCCCTAGTGTGGAGGAATGCAGAATATTTCAGGCACCCATATCAGGAGCAGTTATTTATTGTAGGGTCCTTTTGCTATCTTCCTGATTGTTGACTCAGTTAAGGTTTAAATCAATGGCTGTGAGCATGGAAAAAAATTCTCTACGGACAGCCAGTCTGTTTTGTCCCGATTGAATTTATGATATGCTGTGGTCATCATTCAGTGAAAATCAAGAGCTGGGTATAGTGGCTTCACATCAATACAGTCAAATCACTGCTTAAAACTGGAGTTATAATCCTTTAAATTTAATTTTGTGGGCAAATTGCGGCTGCCAGCTTCTCAATTTGATTGGTTCCAAAAACAACCCAACGTAAGAAATTGAAAATGCCAGGAGGCATCAGTCCTGTAAATATATTAGTGCACCATCTGGAGTGTAGTGACCTTGGACGTTCTGCTTGGCCTTAGTATCTTATTGCTGGAAGTAATTCAGCTATTAATACTTGATTGAGTTTATGCCTCTGACTAGCTAGAACTCAATCTTTACTTCTCACTCAAAGAGCAAATGACATCTGATTTAATAACATATTAAATGTGTATAATAATAATTCATTAGTTTTCTTATAGAAAAAGACCAAGCAAATATAGATTGTTTTGATACCTACTGTATGTTACAATACAGGAAAGAGAGCAAACATTCTGGGTTTCGTGACAGCCTCGGTGAAGTGTAACAACTAATTTTAGAGATGTCTGTCTTTGAACTAACATTTATCAGGTTTCAAAAATATTTGAACTGGTTGTACCTTAAATAATTATCAAGTTTTGGGGAAACAATTTCTCGATTAAATTACTTTAGTACTGGTGAAATGTTACATTATTGATACATGGCCCAGTGAAATTACTGGAAAGAATTCTATTGATTGGAAGCGAGCTAAAAATCAAGTGCTTCACAAGATAATTTATATCAGTAAAGTGAAGAGTATTAACTCTTTGGCTCACTAGAAGTTAAATGTAGTCCAAACCTCACTGTATCCTGCCTGTGGCTAATGTATACCTGGATATTTAATTGTGCACCTGTGGATGTGCTTGTTAATGTCAGTCATACTGCTGCTGTTGTAACATTAGAGGTGCCTGTAAGGACTAGTGCTTTAGGTTGTAAGTGAATATGAGAAGTCTGAACACCAGCTATATTCATACTTGTATAGTTGTTCATTATAATAGCAAGAGTGTTATGCAGTACTTTACACATAAAGCATATTAATCACAAAATCACAGAATGATCAGGGTTGGAAGGCACCTCTGGAGATCATCTAGCCCAACCCCCTGCTAAAGCAGGGTCACCTACAGCAGGCTGCACAGAGTCGTGTCCAGGTGGGTTTTGAATGTCTCCAGAGGAGACCCCACAGCCTCCCTGGGCAGCCTGTGCCAGGGCTCTGTCACCCTCAGGGTAAAGAAGTTCTTCCTCACGTTCAGCTGGAACTTCCCGTGGTGCAGTTTGTGCCCGTTGCCCCTTGTCCTGTTGCTGGGCACCACTGACAAGAACCTGGCCCTGTTCTCTTGACACTTGTCCTTAAGACACTTGTATGCATTGATAAGGTCCCCTCTGAGCCTTCTCCCGGCTAAACAGGCCCGGCTCTCCCAGCCTTTCCTCATAAGGGAGATGCTCCAGTCCCCTCATCAGCTTCACAGCCCTCCACTTGCCCCTCCCCAGCAGTTCCCTGTCTCTCCTGAACTGGGGAGCCCAGCACTGGACACAGCGCTCCGGGTGCAGCCTCACCAGGGCAGAGCAGAGGGGCAGGATCACCTCCCTGCACCTGCTGGCCACGGTCCCCCTCATGCACCCCAGGATCCCACTGGCCTCCTTGGCCACCCGGGCACACTGCTGGCCCAGGGGCAACTTGCTGTCCCCCAGCAGTCCCAGGTCCTTCTCCTTAGAGCTGTCCCCCAGCAGGTCACCCCCAGCCTGTACTGGTGTGTGGGGCTGTCCCTCCCCAGGGACAGGACCCTACACTTGCCCTTACTGAACCCCATGGGGTCCCTCTCTGCCCAGCTCTCCAGCCTGCCCGGGTCTGGCTGAAGGGCAGCGCAGCCTCCTGGTGCATCAGCCGCTCCCCCCACTTTTTTGAGTGTCAGGTTTTCTTAAGTGATCTCCAACCTGATCCTCCTGGAGCACAGGAAAGCCTTCCTTTCTCCACACTTCCTATCTTGCCACCAAGGTCTGGGAAACCAGAGGGCAGGCCTTAGCAGTCGAGACTGAAGCAAAGGCGGCATGCAGTAACTGCCTTCTGTGTGTCCTTCATCAGCAGAGCACCCACCTCATTCAGCAGTGGGCTCACATTTTCCCTAGTCATCCGTCTCCTGCTGATGTACTTGAAGAAGCCCTTCTGGTTGTCCTTGACCCTCCTCACCAGATTTAATTCCAAGTGGACCTTAGACTTCCTTGTTGCCTCCCTGCATGTTCTGACCACATCCCTATATTCCTCCCAAGTGGCCTGTCCCCATAAACTTTTTTGTTTTCTGTTTGAGTTTTTGCCAGAAGCTCCTTGCTCATCCATACAGGTCTCCTGCCCCCTTTGCTTGATTTCTTACTCATAGGGATGCACTGATCTTGAGCTTGGAGGAACTGATGGTTGAATATTAGCCAGCTCTCTTGGACCACCCTAGTTCCTAGGTCCCTAACCCATGGGATTCCTCCAAGAAGGTCCTTGAAGAGGCCAGAGTTAGCTCTCCTCAAGTCCAGGGTTGCAATCTTACTTAATGCTCTGCTTCCCCCTGAACTCCAACAACTCAATGGTTACTGTAGCCAAGGTGGTCCCCAACCTACACATCCCCAACTGGCCCTTTGTTTGTGAAGACAAGGGCTATAACACACCTTGCCTCATTGGTTCCTTCACCATCTGCATCAAAATGTTATCACCAATGCTCTGCAGGAACCTCTGGGACTGTGTGTGCCTAGGTATGTTGTCTTTCCAGCAGATATCAGGGTGGTTGAAGTCCCCCATGAGAACCAGGGCCTGTGATTGTGAGGCTACCTCCAGTTGTTGGTAGAAGGTCTTGTTGACTTCCTCTTCCTGGTCAGGTGGCCTCTAGTAAACACCCACAGCAGTGTCACCCATGTTGGCCTTCCCCTTATTCTTCACCTATAGGCTCTTGACTCGTTCTGCATTCACCCCTAGCGAGAGCTTGATATGTTCCAGTCGCTCCCTCATATAAAGAGCAGCTTCACCACCTCTGCTTGTTGGCCTGTCATTCCTAAAATGTACATAGCCATTCATGAGAACATTCCAGATGTGAGCTATCCCACTGTGCCTCTGTAATTGCAGTGAGATCATGGCTCTGCAGCTGCGCACAGATCTCTAGTTCGTCCTGTTTATTTCCCCATGCTGCGTGTTGGTGTACGGGCATTTCAGAGAGGTAATCGAGCATGCAGGTTTCCTGGGGGGTGTGTGCAAGAGGGTCCACCATAGCCATGTGCACCCTTGAGGTGCTGCCCTTCTGGTACTCATTTTTGGACGCAGCTAAGGAACATATATCACTGCTCTGGTTGGTCTTGCTTATTCCTCAATTGGATGTGATTGTATAAGCATTGCCACTTTGGACCCTTCCACTCGAGTCCTTTAGTTTAAAGCCTGCCTCATCAAGTTGGCCAGCCTGCTGCCAAAGATTTTCTTGCCTCTTCTAGACAGATGGATCTCATCCCTCCCTAATAGGCTATAGTCAAAGAATGTTCCATTGCCATAGAAGCCAGAACCCTCACGATGGCACCCAGCCATGAAGCCAGGAGCTGATGTGTATTTAGTAGTCCATGCTTTTGACAAGTTGTGGCACCCTCTTGGCAACATCTC
Source organism: Falco rusticolus (assembly GCF_015220075.1). Taxonomy (NCBI): domain Eukaryota; kingdom Metazoa; phylum Chordata; class Aves; order Falconiformes; family Falconidae; genus Falco; species Falco rusticolus. Next base: position 10,105,226 of record NC_051201.1, on the reverse strand, counting down.
AGACCTTAGCTCCCGGAAGGCAGCATACATCTAGATCAGGGGTCTCAAACTTTTTAAACAGGGGGCTGGCGTGCAGATGAAGTGGCAGGAGGTCATCTGCGGCTGCTGGATTTTCCCCCCAACCCCCGGCGGGGTGGTGGTGGTGTGTTCTATAAATACCAGGGGTCGGATTGAGGACCCTGGGGGGCTGTATGTGGCCCGCTGGCCGTAGTTTGAGGACCCCTGATCCAGTGATTCCCTGTCAGGCCAGCAGATGGGCACCTCAGTGCCCCTTAAGAGAGAGTCGCCCACTACCAGCGCTCAGTGTTTCGTTTTGCAGTAACCATGGGGTGCTGCTAGTGTAGTTTCTCTGTGCAGACCTTGCTCGTGGGTGTCTGTTGCTGCCAAGGCTTTGTATGTGTTTCTGGTTGTGATGCAGGAGGGTGGAGACTGGAGTCCTGCTTTTGCGCATCAGTGGTGTCCAAGGTGCTTCATTCTTTGTGGTCTCCACTACAGGAACATGGTTCTGAAACCACCTATCTATTTCTATCTTGGACCCTCTAATACTGTGCTTTTTTTAAAAAAAAAATAATCCAACAATCCACTGTTTTTTTTAAACTGTTTTTAACTGTTTTCTGCAAGTCAGCCACTTGTTGTAACAGATCATCAACCTGTGCACACCTGAGGCAGGTGCTTACCTTTTCTTAAGGAGAAGGGTCTGGGCACTCATTACAACCTGCCTCCTGTACTGAAGTCTCCTTCCTTACCAGTTCTGTCTGGGTGGAAGCATCACACATCACAGGGTTACTAAAATAAATAGTTTGTAACAGTTGAAGAAATCTGAAGTTAGTAATGAGCGAAATGATGGTGTTACCTAGTCTTGGGTCAGTGTCTCAGGTCTTGACGGTCTTAGAAAGATTGTTTTAATTATAGTTCAAATCAGTCTCAAGGTATGTACTTCTAACACAGTTGTTAGAAAAGCCTTTTAAAATATGTGTTTGTCCAAAGCAGTGAGATATCAGGGAATATTTCAAGTATTAAATGCATACCACAGAGGGAAGTTAACAGAAGGCTTTAGAGCACTCTAGGGTTAAGTTCCCATACAGTTCACATAAAAGCAGCATTTTATGTGTAATATGCTTGCTTAACCTTGCTTGTAAACTCAAATAAGCATATTTCCACATGCAGGCAGATCTAAAAAATGAAAGCAGTTTCTTTGTATGCCAGCATTTACGTGACCATGTCCTTCTTGTGGAGACTACTGTTAGGATGGCTGCACCATGGAAGCCTGGTCTGCTGCCCTGTGCAACCTTCTGCATGCAGGAATAGAGCCCAGAGACTGACTTTGCCATTTGAGTTAGAAAATAGAATCAATACAGAAAAACCACAGCAAGCAAAGTGGGCAATGTGAGGAGATACTCAGTTTAGTTTTGTATACGTTTTGCTCAAAGTATGAAATAATTGAGAAACAAATTGCTAGCAAATTGCTACAGCTGACATATGAACTGTCCTGATGGAAGGTCTGGAAGGATGGCACTTGAAGGGGAAACCTGTTTTGGACTGATAGAAGGGTCAGGGGTTTCCCTGAGCTGAATGGCAGATCTCCCATCAGACTGTCCTCATGCCCAGTTCACTGGAGCCAGATTTCATCTATTAAAGTTACTTGTGCTGTCACAGTGCTGTGAATTCTCACAGCAGCATGCTTTAATGAGTTAAATTCAGAAAACATAAAAGACAGGAATTGATAATTCACAGATCTGCTTGATTTTCTTGAAGCGTAGCCTAAACTCAGGGAGTTTTCGATGTCATCTCTGCCAGATAATGGTCCTACTAATAGTTAGCTATCGTACAAGGACTTTCAAAGCCTTAGCTTGTTATTACTTGTGAAGCACTTTAGTAAATCAAATCCATATGAGGAAAAAGTGCAAATAGGTAGGTTGTCTATGTCTTAACAATGACATTAGTGCTAAAATCTGAATAAAGGCTGACTGTTGTGTCAGGCTGATCACTTGAAAAGAGGTAGTGTGTACCTGGGTATTCCTCACAATACATTATAAACACTTCATGTGTGGGTCCACAAACCTCAAAGTTAACAGAGAAGAAAGTAGTGTTTCTCAGCATAACAAATTGTACTCAGCAGAAGTACGGAAAAAATTGAGCCATTAGTTTACCTCCGTAAGAATCGTAATGAAAATAGGGAATAGCAGCAATGACTTCTTTTTCTTTTTTATTCTCCTTTTCCAATCTCAGTTGGTTCTGGACAGAAGGGATCATGGAAGCATAGCTTAATTTGCCCTTTAGAGGATTATTAAAGACCAAGCAGATAAGAGATCCAAGCAGATCTGTGTTACAGCTTTCTTAGAGGTTTCCCTTTTCCATGTGTTATGTACCTCCTGTTGGATTAAATCTTCTGTCTAAGGAAAAGCGTGGTTCAAAATAAACTTTGAATAATCACATGATTGTATTTATTTGCAAATTTCCGTTAATTTTGCAAAGAATTGTTCTGAATTGTGATGTTTCATGCTCCATATTTTAATGACTACTTCTACTTGCATTGGCAAAAGCTGCATAAAGAAGGATTGGTCATTGCATTTTAGGTGGTTAAAGGTTTTCCCTGCTTTCTTTCCATTGGGTTGGAGAGGGAGAGCATTTTGACAAATCTTTGGAATTCTGAGGTCAGTTGTCTGGTGAGTCTTATTGATATTTCTTACAAAATACATTTTGAGAGTAATCCATTCTATGCAAGCCTTGGACATAGCCAGTGTGGAAGCTGACATGTCAGGATTTATATTCAGTCTTCTGCCACCATCCAGACCATGAAAGCTGAACACTTTGAATTATAGTGGTTTAAGGATTTTTTTGCATTACTAAGAGAAAAGTGTATTAAAAAAAATATAAAAATAATCTTCCACTTACTTGCCAGAGCTGCCTTCTGCCAGCCCATACGCTTGTGAGGCTGTTTCCACTCACAGTGTCATTGTTGCTTCCATCCTGATTGGGAAAAAGAGGGTCCCAGGATCATGGTTGCTTGGTAGAATGGACAGATATGTTCTCTTGCAGTGCTTCCTACCAAACCTGCTTTGGGATTTTGAGTATGACAACTATTGCAATATCTTTGTTTCCTGTTCTCTCCCATTTTTTCTTTAAGCCAAAATAAAAGCAATGTTTAATGCACTGGAAAAGGCTGTTAAGGAACTCCAGGGAAGTGTCTGGGTAACGCAGTCATTCCTGGCACTACGAGATTTGAGAAACTTGAAACTGAGCTTAGTGGTGCAGGTGGTGCAGCAGGGAACGGGATCCACAGTTGATAAATAGCATGGAAAGGAATGGTTCCAATTAGTGGGAGGCTTTGGTATTGCTGAGTGGCTTGTTTTCCTTTGTATGTTTGTGTTTTCAAAATTAAACTTTGTTTTCTGAATCTCTGCGCTTGTATGGAAGAGTTGATGTTTTCATTCTCTAAGTACTTGCTGAAATAGCATAAATACTGAGACACAAACACTCCAGTGTTTGCTGAAGGTTGGAGAACAGAAGTACAAACTTTCAGCTTATATGACACTTTAGAAATGTGAGTTTGGGGCCTCAGATAGAGACAGACAGAACCGGCTAAAAGTCATTCCCAAACCACAAGCACTCCATTGAAGGAAGAGGAATAGACTTGGCAGACAAAACAAACAATGCCGAGTGTGCTGTAAAACCCAGTGCTTTTCTTTTTATTTTTCAACTCAGCTGGAACACCGCTGAGTGATTTATAGCAAGGAGAGATTCATAACTCTCACATCCCCGCCTTTCAGTCTTACAGCCATACCTGAAGCAACCTTTTCCCCCAGCCTGCTTTATTCAAGTTGTTTTATCTGCTGTTGGCTTTCATATAGCTGGCACTGACACTTTGTACAAATGTGGAAGTTCCTCGGGAACAATTTTTTTAACTCATAAAGACCTGTCCATGCAGCAAAGTTGTTACCTTGTATACCTTTCCATCTAGAAACTCTTTTCCAGAATAGAAGTGATTAATCCAGACTGGAGTTAATTTTCCTGGGGAAAAAAAAATAAAATTCCTTTTGTGTGCTATGTTTATACTGGGAGTTAGACCAGAATAGCATAGCAGAATTGGCAGAATATAGTTATGACTGATGGGAAATTTCCCGTGTAGTCAAACCTCAGACACATGGCCTAAAATGCCAGGTTTTAAAGAAACTACTGACAATAAGAAGAAAGTGCTCTTCCCAGACGCTCTGCCAAGTTCCACATACAGTGAAATCCAAGGCTTCCCCTGCCTCACCATGGCTTTTTTTCTTAAATATATCCATTTGCTCTGCCTAAGTTTTCTGCTGAAGAGGCATGTATTCAGAGCACAGGCAATGGCGTGCTACTTTTTATATGCCCCATAGGCCATTGAGCATCAAGCCATTGCACGAAGGATTCAACATTGAATTACAGTTTTGTAGATTCAGGAAGGACGATGTTCTTTTGCAGTATCTTAGGTAAAGTGCATCAGAGCTTGTTACATTGATGGTCCTTTACTCTGACATTTTGATTTAGTTTAAAATTCTGTTTAAACTCTACTTCTGGATAGTAGTGTTTAAATTTTTTATTGGCAGTCTGTTTAGAACTAGTCTACCCAATTTGTTTTCCTTCTGTGGATTGGCTGACAAAAACTACAAAAGTAAACAGTAGCTTGGAAATCATCCCTGAAACTGAAAAGAAAACGGGGATTGACAGAAGAATAGGATTCACTAGGATTCAGCTCTGGTAATTTGACATCTACCCTCTTGTTTAGAAGATGAGCTATCCTACCAAAACCATCAAGATTAAATGTACTATATTTAGGTAACCTCTTTAGGGCCTGAATAATCTAATTAAATACTACACTACTGTAAATGTCTTTTTGCTGGTGGTGTGTAAGACAAGTGCCTACATGTGCAGTGTAGTTCCTGAAGAGTTAAAAATTGAAGTATATTACAGATTTCGATGCTTGTTTCAGTAATTCTTGCAGCCTGCAGTTATTAAGGATTCATCTCTACTGTGGTGATTATTAAAGATAAGAATTGGTATTTCTGTTTAAGATAGATATGTTAGAATTCTACTGTTCTATTAGTTCAGTTTAGTGATTGCAATGAACAACACTAGGGTTTAACTTGGTCCCTTCTAAATTGCAAAGTATGTCATTTTCTCCTGGGGTACAGATTGTGTAATCAGATATCCAGGTAGTTTTGTCGTTTGTCCAAAACACTTGAAGCCTCAGAATGGAAGCATCCAATTTGATATAGGGACAATCTTACGGTTACAGTATAAATTGACAGTTGCTATTGTAGAGGAGAAAGGATTAACTGCTCAAAGAAATTGTACTGATCTTCAGGAGTTTGTATTTTGGTTATCTGAAGAGTTATTAGCTTGAAATTCATTTTGTTGAATAGAATTTTGGTCTTTAAACTGCTGTCACATTTATGCTAATAAAAAGCATAATTTTCAAACTTACAAAATAAAAACCTGCTTAAAGCATAAATCTATCCTGAGCCACTTTGTGTAATCCTGTAGGCAGGGAATTTCTAAAACAAATACCTGGGAAGGAGCAACTCTTTTTGACAAGCACATTTGCTAGGCACCAAGGCAGGTCTTTGAGAAATTTCCTCTGAATTAAGTTCAGCTGTTCTCACTGCAGGGAGATTTCATTATTCATTTAACTTGTTTGGGAACAAAGGTACAGATCTAAAAATCCTTCCACTGAAAGATGCTGAACTCCCTCAAGTGTCATTGCTTATTATGTATCACTAGATCATCCCTACAATTTTAACACAGAGGACCAAATGTATCCCACGTGTGAGTCTTTTAAATTCAGTGAAACTATGCTGAGGGTGAACTTGACTATCAACAACTTTTTAGATCTAAATATCAGGGTCATTGCTTAGATCCTTTAGGCCTTGATGTAGGTGTCTTGCAGCTCATGAAAGGAGCTGGGCTATTTAAATATTCAGGGAGCAAGCAGTGCCTGTGAAAGCAGCAAGAGGCCTCCTTCTTCAAATGGGTAAAGGGCCAAAGAGTTCCAAATGTAGAGAGGGAAAGGAGGAGAGAAACCTGCTGTGTAAGAGGGTACATGGCAAAACACAAAGACAGACATTTCAGGAGGACAAAAAGCAGGAAAATCTCAAAAGTGTCTACTGCTGAAAATCTAGGATTTTTTTAAAAATTTCTTTTTTTTTTAGTAGCAAATTGTAAAATGGAGCAGTAAAGCAAAATCCCATTGCTCTGCCCAGTCATGATGGCCCCATTTCTGGAAAGAAGGTACTAGAACTCATCTTCATACCATTCAACCCTGGATTTGTGTTTCTTCGTGTTTTTTTTTTTTTTTCTTTCTTTTTTTGTTCTTTTCTTCCTGTCCTCCTCAAAGGATGTTTCGAGTTATGGAATTAGTTTTAATACTTAGACATAAGTACCGTAAAATAAGAATCAAAATTTCTTTCTTTCTGTCATTATCAAATTATTGTTCCTGTAGCTTTCTACACCTTTAAGTTGAGTGGGAAAAGTATCCAAGTCTCCACTAACTGTCTGTGCTTTCTATTAATCCATCGTGGTGTGTGGGAGGGAGCAAGTGACTGTGGTGAAAATGAAGTCCAGAGTGAATATGTAGAGATATAAATTGGATTCATAGCTGCCTTTATAAGGACGTATCTAAGGAAAACTTTGGGCTTTTAATAGAGTGCAACTTTAATCTACTAAAGGAACTTCCATAATCAGTTTATTTATTTATTTATTTTCATAAAATGCAACTGTGGAGCCTTAGAGCATGTAACATTTAGAGTTCACATTCTACCTGTTTCCAAAAATATGGTAAGCTGGCTGTCTCCTGCTCAGAGACAAATGGGAATGTCTGCTAGCATACCAAGGTGTCACTGAAGGAGGCAGTCTGCTGGCGTAGCTGGGGCAGCAAGAACTAGGACTGCCAACGAACTTGCTTGTTTTGGATCCATCATAAAGCAGGTCTGGGTGATTTTTGTTTAATTTCTTATTTTAAGTATGTAATTTCCTGTCATAAAGGCATTTGCAGCATTTTTAAGTGAAACATTTAAAAGTGTGTTATTGAAACTGTCAGGCCTGAAGAGCCCCTGGGAGAACTTTTCCTTAAGTAAAAGCTTTCCTACAGCTGATAACTCCTTGAAGGTGTAACATATTTGTCAGATGATCATATTTCCCTCAGGGTTCTCCTAGTAGGAGGCATGGGGCTCTTTAGTACATGGAGAGAGGCAACAAAATAGTTGGCTTCCTGGGAGAGCACTCATCCTTCAGCACAGCACTAGCTGCAGTACCGCTGGGTTGTACAAACAGCTGCCCAAGTTGTGCCCCCATCTGTTATGTCTGAGCTGCTAGGTTTGCACTCCTTCAGAGCAAACATCCTTTCCTTGTGTCAGAATTCACAAATAAAGGAGTCTGTGTATATGAAGGCAAGTTACAGGCACCATTGAATTCGCTTCAGTTTCAATGACCAGTTTGTAATCATAGTCCAAACTAACCAGGCCGGTCTTTTGAAGAGAGTAAATTACTTTCCCTTACAATGCATCTATAAACACTATTAGAATTAAACACCGGAAAGTCATCAAATTGCTCAGGTCCATTTCAGTTACTATTAAATATGTTGTTTGGATTGTTTGTAAAAGTCTCTAGAATTGCCTCATCTTTCAAAAGGACATTTATGGAGTGGTTTGATATATTTGAAAGGGCATAGCTTTCCTAATTCTTTCAAAGCTACCATCACTCTCTGAGCAGACTTAGCATCTACCAGAATAATTGAAATAAAAAGAAAACAGTATTATAATCCTCTAAAACCTGTCATGAATACCAAAAAGGCTGCAGTACTGATATTATAACCAGATGTATGGTACAGAAACTATTTCTCTGGCCAGGAAAGTCTTGTTCTCTCTGTGCATTAGAAGGCAGAACATTGAGCTGAGCTGTGCTCTTGACCTCTAAATAAATATGCGCCCAGAGCTCTTTCTCCAGACAGCATTCTTTTCCAGCAACATCAGGAAAAGTTCCCCAAAGTATTTACTTCTGATTTCAGTTTCTGCTGACTACAGCTCTGTCACATTTTACACAAAAAACATATGTTAGTACAGTCCAGGTTTTAGCATGGAAGCCCTTATGGAGCAGGATTTTAGATTGTTAGTTTGTTTTTTAAAATCGGTCATCTCTGAAGACAGAAAAATGAATTTTTTTAGCAAGTTGTGTTGGCAGGTGAGTTTTGCAGCCTGTACAGTTTGTGTTGTCCCATGGCAGGCTGCAATGCATTGCAATTATGAAACGTGCCTATTACACTGTAAAGTTGAGGGAAAAGAGTATTTATATATGTAAATTATGTAACATGTGAAGCATGTGGTGTACATACATATGCCTAGTGGCAAGTCAGTAAGCTGCTCTATATCAGCTTCCCCTGCAGTGAAAGAACTCAAAGGACTTGGGTACCCAGATCCTAAGAAGTTCCAGAGCAGGTAAATTTCCTGCTTTCTTAATGGACTTTAAACAGTTCCAAAATGATAAACCAGAACTTTACTGAACTGCATAAACCCAAGCTCCTATGTCAGTGGGAGCTAACCAGCCATTTCATGTAAGAGGAACTGGATGCCTGACTCCCTAAGCTCCTTAATCTTGTTTATATTGAAAACCACTACGTGGTCTTGGAGAGATGCTTGTGGCATGTACAGTTTTTTCCGTGCAATATCTGGATATGAGAGATGTTAGTGGACCTACTTTCTTCTTCAGCCAAGGCTGTGGTGAGGATCAGATGAAAAGTAATTCTTGAGGGCAACACCAACAGACCTTGTTTTCTAGGACAGGAGTGTGGGTTTCACCTAGTGCTTTCAAAATCTAATCTTTAATTTGTGATTGTCTGTCTATTTTCTCTTCCTTGGTCTTGAAAACATAAGCAGTATTTTGGAGTTTCCTTCTGTACGACTCATTCAGCATGTTTTTATTTCAGTATGATTATTTTGGAAAATAAGTGCACAGTTTGTCTGGGAGGAGATGAACTCTCCAGATATCTGCATAGTCAGCCTGATGTGTTTGTCACTGGAACTGACATCAGGCAGCCTGTATCTCATCAACAAAGAGTTTTCCTCCCCTTTTCAGCATTCATTTGATTTCCAGTGAAGTACACTGAAAAGACTGCAAAGCTCTGTTTACCTGCTGTGCCTGTGTGCGCTGTCTTTTACTCTGCTGGGCACTTACAGAAGTGCAATAAGCAGCCTAGTGCCTGGCCCGCTCAAACTTTGTACCTCAGCTGAGAAGATCCAGAGCTGTTACTCCTCGGGGCAGTCTTTTCGGGGTGTCAGCACCTGCCCATTCATGCTGCGAATTGCTTTAGCTTCTGCCAGATGGCAGAATTTTCTTGTACTGTGAGCTTGCTTTGAATTTAAATCAACAATCTAGAGGCTGCAAGCTCACATGTTAAATATATTGAGCACTTTAAAAGATGCGTTTTCTAGTAATGCATTTTTGTATTTGAAATCGTAATGTGTCATTACGGCAGCACAAGCCATAAGAATACAGCCTATCGTGGTGAACTATTATTATGGGGGAAAGAGTTGCCATCTTAGGCTGGGAATTTAAGACAGAAGAGACAGTGAGTGAGAGTTAGAAACAATCAGATTTAGCCAAGTTAGATTTGCCTGTGTCGAAATGCTGAATATTGGGCTTTACATTTTACAATGTCTTTTGCCCTGAAAGCACAGCTGTACACTTTACAATGTCTTTTACCCTGAAAGCACCTATGAAACTTGAGCTTTAGTAAATAATTAATTGAAAACAGTGTTTAGTGAAGGCACTTTACCTTTCAACATACTTTAAGCCTACCTAGCACAGTTGGGCATTCCATGCCTTAGTCCTCTGAGCCCTGCATTCTAAATGGTTGGCAGAGGCATGGAGACAGAATCTGCTTATGTTGTTCCTTCATCTCTGCAAGACTACCTCAGAGCTGGAGAGCATTTAGTACGGTGCTTGTGATACATGTTAACTTTGTTTTCAGTTTTCGGTTGTGCAATGGACCAGAATGGAGACTTCTGGAGCAGTGTCCTTAATTGTAGCTTGTGACTATTTAGTCTTTGGTCTCAGGTAAAGCACTGATCAACTCAGTGTTAGTAAAACTGAACCACCTTTTCTTTAAGTGCTTGTCTGTATTGGAAATGGAAATCTGGTGTATAACTGAGCTAACTTTAAACTACCTTGACTGGGCACTAAGAGCAGGACAGTGGCCTTGGCGGTGAAACCCCAACATTTTCAGATGAGTTTAGCAGGCCACGCTGAACTCCACTACTACTGGTGAAAGATTCCCTGCCGCTCATGAACTGGTTAGCCTAAAGCAAGCTCATGGGGTGGCTTGCCAGTCACAGTAATACTTCTATGATTGAAGAATGATCTATGAATGATCTATGATCAGAGGAATGATCTATGGAAGTTGTGTGTCGTAGTTGTTAGAAACAGACTAACTGACATCTTGATGGTTCTGTACAGATTGCTTGTATCTTTCCTTTCTAGCAAAAGTGTCTTTTGTGTGTGCTTATGCTTTCTCCAGTGTTTCAAAGTCTGAAAGATTTTTTCATCCACCAATTTCAAAGCATGTCGATATTATGCTGCCAAAATGCAGAGCTTGAAGTACAGAGTAAGGAAGTGACTTACTGCAGCCTTCTTAACATCTTCTAACAGCTTGCAGGTCTCCTAAATCCCAAGCCAAAGCTCTGTCTGGTAGGCTACTCTGCATTTTCAGATTTTGTACAGATACAGCAAGCACATATTAAAAAGCCTACACCAGAACACAGGATTAAAAGGCAATACATGGAGTACAGTATCCTCCAAGTATTCGAAGGGAAGGAAGCAGTTGGAGGGTGACAGTCTGTTCCCTGGCAACTTCTGACATTTGTGTTAATTCTCTGTTGGAATGAAAAATAAGCCTTTTGAACTCTTCATGTAAATTGATCTGGTGAAAAACCTGTTTTCAGATTTATATCAGAGCATAGGAGCATCTGGGTTCATGGAGGACTGTGCCATTTGTCCTGGATCAGATGGTTATTATGTGGCTCTGGCACATGGGGTATTCTCTTCCAGGTTCCTCCTTTATTTGATTCTCGCAAGAACAGATAAGTTCTTAAAGCATACTCTGATTGTATTACAGCCACAAGCCAGTCTGCATAGCTGTTACTACAGCGCCAGGGTTTGTGAGGAGATAGTGCCATTTGTGGGCTTTATGTTTAAGGAAGATTTTCCTGCTTTCATCTTTCTTTGACATCCTTTTTCCATCTAAGGAGAAGGAAACTGTATAACCTTTGCTCCTGTTCTTTATACAGTCTGGCAATAAACCTCATCATCCGTGTAACCTGGGCCTTGATCTAGTCAGGCATTCATAACTAAATAGGTATGAATTTCTATTCAAAATCGGGAGGAATTCAGTCTATTCACAGGCTTAAAGCACGAGTTAAGTACTCTGTTGGATTGAAGCACAGACTGGTGGATGTCATAGGTGAAAGCTGTCGTGTTGCAGGTTATGTCCCTCAAGAGAAGAATTAGAAGGGCTTGCTTCCCTTTGTTTTTTCCTCCTCCATTCATTTTTAGTGCTCCACAACCTTTACAAAGTCTGCAGGTCTTGACTGTGTTGCAGTCATACTTCCTGGTGGCAGAATTGGCCAAGCTATTGTGCGATGTTTAGTTAAGTTGCAAGATGTCTCAGTTTGTTTTCAAAGAGCACATACCTAGGTAAGACAGAATAACACGTATTGATTTTTGGGCCATTTGTCAAAAGGCTTCTTGGTCTCGAGTACATGAAAGCAGAAACGAGGTATTGTGTGCAGTTAAAAGCAGAATGCATTCTTTCCAAAATCAGAAACTGCTGATACTTCCAGATGGTATGCCAAAAAAGTTTTATTGGTCTTCCATAGCTTTTCACTTTTTTCTGGATCCCTGCAAAATTGAGAGGTTTCTTGCTCTGATTTTCTTGCCAAGTTTAGATATGAATCTACTGTTTATCCAGATTGCACTGGCTTTAATAAATGATTTACATTGCCTGGTTTCCTTTTGTCCAGCACATCAAATTTAGTGCCAGCTGATGTGGAGTCAGACATTACTGGAAAAGGACATTTGTTAAAACTTGCCTTTTAGGAACTAATTCTTTTAGGAACAGCAGGTAGGAGGAACTGACCCTATTGAGTGACATCTGTGGACAGGAAAAAAACCCAACCTTTTTCCTTAATTTGATCTGCTTGAGTGCTATTTTGGATCATTTGATCACCACTTCTTGTGCCAGGTGACAGCTGTCTTAGAAGAATGACTCAATTTTCTTGTTTATTATGCACAGATCCTTTCCCAAGGGTAGGTATTTATCTATTAGAGATAAGATAACAGATATCAAGTTGAAAAAGGTTATGTGACAGTAATTGAAGCAATATGTTGACCTGGCATGTTTAACTACGAGATTTTATTGTGCGTATTGTTTTAAAAGCAACCTGACAGAAGGAGTAGAAATTGGAGCTGTTTTTTGATTTGATTCTTCTTTTCCTTTAGATTTAAGGAACAGAGCATTAGTGGAAGAAGTGGTATTATTTCTGGCCTAGTATTTGCATATCAAAAGATGACATTTTAGAAAAGAATCTTTAAAATATGCTAGTGGTTTCAATTCTCTTTACCATATGTGAAATTAGAGGAATGTGTTGAGCTATGTTTCAGGGAAGACTATTGAGGGAAGAGTAACTTGTCTGATGGGCCTTTAAATCGGCCTTTAAAATGCTGTGGTTCACAGTGATTTTGCTGTTTAGGACATAGCATTAGCGGCCAGTGGGTCACAGGTAGAAGGCATGGTAATCTGGAAACCTGGGAGCATGTGAGTTTTGCTTTTTAGTTTTCACACTTTTCCCATTATTTGGAAATTTTAGGTAAATGAAAAGTCATCTCTCCCCAGCCTCTGAATGAACTCACTGGAGTTTAAGCAGGCCCTTTCTTATTATTGTTACTTTCAACTCTGCTGAGATTTTTTTATCCCATAAAATATTTGAGATTCATTTTAGTTGTAGCATGAGAAAAAGTGGTTTACCTCCAATCCTCTATAAAAAAATCAATATATCGTTCTTGAGATTTTATCTGACTTGTAATGTGAAATTGTGAATCTGTCAATTTAGACATTGCAGGGAAAAACTGGTTTAAAACACTAGAGTTGTGAATCTAAGACAGCTGCAAAAATTCTCTTATTTGATTTTCCTTTTTCTCTGTTCATTTCTGAAAACTATAGATTGTAAATTTATCCTTACTTCTTGAGCCATACAAATCGCAAACTATTTCAGACAAAAATGAACAAACAACTTCTGTTTTAACATCTTGCACAATGATGCCTTTCCCAAATCCATGTTGAGTCCATATCGTTCTCTTTTTATTAATATTTGGAAGTATGTAAAGGGCTTCTGTTAAGCTGTGTACTGTAGAGACACGGAATAAAGAGACAGCCTGTGTTCCTGAAACCAGTGGTTGAGTTATTAACACAAAACCACTTGAAGAAGAAAGGCCAAACACTATCCACTGAATTGTATAGAGAAATTAATCCCTGAAAAAGACAGAAAAGGAAATTTTCTCAAAGGGATAAAGGTAGAATATTTATGTTTGCCATCATAATAGCAGTAGAATTTGCATTATCTGGCATTCAGGTATTACAAAAAAACTTGCAGCTTTGAATGGATTGAAATTTGTAAGCTCTGTGTGAGGTAGATGTGTGGTATTATATCCTCCTTCTCCTTCAGCAGTGCTGGATCCCACATGTGTTCAATCTGTGCTACTTGTACACTTTGAATAGGTACTGTATGTTCTGGCTTGAGCTCTTGCGTGCTATTTCAGGCAGAAGACGTTCTTCCAGAAGGTGTGATGTCAGATGCTCGGCAGCTCAGGTTATGATGTCACCCTGAGCACACTGCAGCAGCCAGCATAGAATATGCATGAGACCTGACAAGCTGTTAGATGGTGGCTCCCACGCTCTCTTAGAGTTGTAAGTTCTGAATTACACAACCATATGATAATTCTTGCTATGATTTAAAGAAAAAGGCTGTTTTCTTAACTAATAAAAATAATAATAACCTTACATAATAAGCAAAGTAAGAGAAGGTGGCCCTTTCAGGGGAGTAACTGTCTTCATAAATACAGGTCTGCTTTTGTATGGAAAGGAAATGTCTAGAAACCACCTATTCCTTTGTTCTCTTTCTATCTTCAAGAAATGTGTGTCATTGCAGCACTTCGGCTTCCTTGTTCAGCTCTTCAGTAATGCATTGCACAGAAAATTATTTCTTTTGGTCCACTCCAACCCTGGTTTGTTCGGTAATGTTGCTCTACTCTTTCTGAAGAGCAGTTCCAAGATTTTCTTGCTTCCTGACAGATGCAGAAACTTACTACACAGGGAGAGCTGATTTCATGCATGCATAATGAGGGGTAAAGCCGAACAAGCCCCCCAAATCAGCAGTGTTTCTCCTAGGTGCTTCTTCTCCCCCTCCTCTCTCCTCCCTCCCTTCTTCTCTTCAATTATATGCATCCTTTCTTTGGCATCCATTCCCTGATTTTTAACGTGCCCTTGGCCTAGCTGAGTTTCAACATCAGACAAGCCTTGTTTTCCTTGCACTGCCTCCAGTAGCTGAGCTCCCTCTCAAATTGAGAAATACGTTCTCAGAAGTGACCTTTAGCAGCAGCAGCAGCACTTTGATCTTCAGGGAAGCCTCCTGTGGCTCCATAACCCAAGGTTTGATCCTATCATTCAATGACACCATCAGAGGGGAGGGAAAGAGCATGAAGCTGAGTGGAGTTCAGCGTGTCACAGTGCATTAAACAGCTCTCTGACAGTGACAGTATGAGCTCTTTTTGTTCTGCTAGAAGATAAATAACTTTCTCAGTGTAATTAATAAGCCTAACGGTTTGTTCCAAAAAATGGAATAATAATAGGATTGAGTAATCAAAACTATTGATTAATGTATAAGGCCCCTAGAAAAGGTACGCAACAGTTTTAGAACAAAATGTTTAGTGCTTCTGGGCATGGTTCCAATAGAAACTGTAGTGATGATTGAACAATAGGATTATTGTACAAAGTCGTTGTTTCCAGAATGGAAAAATTTTTAGTGCTTTTTTTTTTTTTCTTGAGCAATTCATTCATCAAATAAAAAATTCATTTTTGAACAGTGGCATTGCATCCACGGTTCTTTTTGCAGCTGGTCTCAGCACTCTCACAGAATTCCCACTGGTAACAGGTCTGTTTCTGTTGTGCAAGTTAAAGGAGAATTTTACCCTAAAAAGTAAAAATCCTGAAGTATTCATTTGGTTTTTTATACAAGGAGAAATAACAATGATTTCAGGAGAACTACCAACTACCCTCACTTCTTTTGTGCTTGAATACTTTTTCTTTGCTTTGCAAAATGGAAAAATCTTGGAACAGGAGATGTGAAGGGAGGGATTAATTTCCTTGGAGTTTAAAATAATTCTAATAAAAATTCTGTAAAATGTAGCTGATAGGCCTAATAGTCTCTATAACAGATAATGCTTTGGGGAACAATAAATTGTGTAATGATAGTTCTGCTCAGATTGGCTAAATCATTTGTGTTGCAAAATGTCAGCCACTGAGGAAATCATAACTAAGCATACTGCAAACCTGCAATCATGTAAAAGCCTGATATCATAAAAGGAAAACTGGGACTAAAAACATTTCAAAGATGCCAGAAGGAAAAGGCTAACAACTGTCTCTTTTTTACATTTTCAAATTTACCTGTTTTCCCCAGGAGAGCATAATGACATAATCAAAACAAGGCTTTTGTAGATCCTCCTGTGATTAACCTAATTATTTTGGAGAGATCAGATACATTTGCTGTTTATATAAACAACAGTTTGATTGAAGTATCAAAGGTAAATCAATAGGCCCAGAATGTGGATCAAAACGTTATAAGCTACGGAGCTTAGAATCAATATTTTCATGAGGAGAGTCAACAACTGGGACTGCTGTGCTTAAGCTCATTGCATAAACGTACTATTTTCAGAAGTCAGTTGTCACCAAATCGAAATCACTGTTTCTGAGGCATTTGCCTTTTCTACAGATGAGCTTCATAAAATATGTAACTAAACTTTTTAAACACAGAACATGGCAGTGAAGCCATGCAGAGGAAAACAATTGATATTTGGAAAATGCTCTTGACACTTGAAAACCTTTAATCATTAAAGGGCAGCAGCCCAGATAATCCCCATTGCCTCCCCTTTTCTGCATCCCTGCCCTAGAAGTCCTTTATTAGTGAAAGACTCCCACTCGCTGACGTGGAGGAGGGCAGGTCCCCTTGATAAGGTCTCCCCTGCAGTTTGAATGCTGATGGTACTCTGGGGTGTTAAATTCCAAACAGTTGCAAGTGGAGGAGGAAAAACTCTGAGCAGGCAGTGGAGCACACATCTGCCTCTCTATGCACGTGGGATTTGGGCCAGGCTCCTACCACTGCTGCAGGCATTCCTGAAATGGCTACAGGGAGAATACTTTTTAGTTTTGAGGTAGGGATGCAGCTCAGGGTGCAGGCCCTGGTTGTAGGGGAACTAAAGGCTTCCTTCCCAAAGCTTTCAGAGACTAAAGGGAGGAGATGGGCGGTGCCAATATCATCCGTTTTCTTTAATTCTGCAGGCTTGCTCTGCCCCGGTTTGGGTTCTGATGTCTGCATTGGTCTTCCCTAAGCAAACATTGTTAAAAGGATATCAGGGGAGGATGCCATAGAGAGGCTGGCTGTAGGAAAAGGTTTCTCTCTGAAACTTTGCAAGCAATGCAGCACTGGAGTCAATACTCCTCTCTTTCCCTAAAGCACCTTTCCTACCTGTTTCCTGTGTGAGTATAATTATACTGATGCAAAGAAGCAGCATATTGCTGTAGCTGTTTTTTTAGGGAAGGTAAGCAGGGAATGCTGATGGAAGGCATTCCTGGTCATTAATACTGTGCTGACCCCGTGCATGGCTCTGAAACTGGTACAGTGATAGAAAAATCTTTCCATAAACCAGACCTAAATTTACCAAAAAGCACTTTACACTTTTTTTCCCTAAGACTTCACTATGAGAAACAATGTAACACTTGTAACAATTTTCTTTTGATTTCCAAAGAGGTTGTAAAGAACTTACTGCTTTAAAAAACAGTTTTAACCTCTCTGACTTATCAGTTTTTAAAAATCTTAGAAAAGAGATTGAAAGCACAAACAAGAGCTCACCAACTCCATAGGTTAACAGTGTCAGCTCTTGGCCTCTGTGCACAGAATAATTTCTGTTCAATTCTTTGTGGATGCAAACATGTTTAAATGACTGCAGGTAAGGAATACATCTCAAGAAGGTCATTGAAACATAATCTATGTCTCTTTCAGCTACTTTGCAGTAGCTTTCTAGTTTCTCACTGAAAAGGTTTCAGGGTTGCATTCCCAGATGCGTGGATCCACCCACATGCACTTGCAGCATAGGTTAGCATACAAATTCTTGTTTGTGGCATTACCATTATGTAGCATACAAATTCTTTTGAGATACTGAAGATTCAGGTGGTTACACTTCCTCAGAGCTCCTTTATTTCACGGGATGATGCAATCTATAAAAGCCAGATTTTTATGCTAGAGGTAGAAATAGGTGTCTCTAGGGAATTTTAGAAGTGCCTGGGTGTTTCTTCTTGGCAGTTAGATGCTGTTGGGAAAAACACTCAACACCTAACTGCGTCACAAAGAACATTAAGTATCAAAAATCTGCCTGCAATTCCAAAATGAAAGATGATAATTTCAGCTGGTTTTCTTCTTGCATTTTAAATACTAGCCTTGAATTCTTTCTCAGCCAGGCATGCATCTGAATTTTGGCTGAGGGCAGTACACTTTTACTATGGTTGCCTGACCCTTTTCATAAAGTGCATTGTTTGAAGTTTTTAGTATTTTACCAAACTTGTGCTACGTTGGAAACCACTAGTAAGCAGAATCAGTCTGGAAACATGTTAACTGATACAGGCAGTGCATTTCTGAAAATAAAGCAGAAAGGAATTTTGTATTTTGGAATTAGAGTAGCTCATTTAGCCCAGAGCCTGGCTTATATCTGAGTGCAGTACGGTTCCTCGTAGGGATACCTCTGTACCACTTGAAGTGTTTCCATAGATCTAAATGAAGCTTGTTTGTTATTAACTTCTGTAAGGGCTTTCACTCTCAGGGTATTCTGAGAGCAAAGGATCACTTTGATCCAGGGATATACTGTAGTGACCATGGTAACATATCTCCCAAGGTATGACTCTTCTTGCTGTGAATTTTTTTTTTTTTTTTTGGACTGCTTGTGAACCTCGATTGCCATGAACTAACTCAGGTTTATGATAGGAATTCTCCAAGCAAAAGGGTACTCAAAGATTAAATCTGGGGATTAGGTAGTACTTGTTCCTTCGGATTTCCCTTAAGACCTGGAAGCAGAAAATAATGTGGTAGCTGCTTGCCTTAACACTGAAGGAGGAAAAAAACCCAAAAGGTCCATTAGGCAGCACTTAACGGTCTGTCTGAACTGCAAGGGAAAATGCAGATTTTAATTTTTGAGATAGAAAGTGCCTTAATCGATTGTTACTGCTTTCGTACACTTATGTAACAAATCAAACAGTAGCTCTACATCTTCTTTAACTGAGTGAAGTCATATGTAGAGATTCTTTTATGCTGTATACTTACTGACTATACAGCTGTGGCCTTAGAGTCCTTTGTTATAAAAGAGCTGAAAAACAATAAAGCAAAACTGAATTCATTTGTAAATATACAAAGTTCAACATAAACACCATCTGGTTTTCACCACTGGTTTCTGTTCAACAATTCTGTCTCTTGACAGGGTTGGGCTCCCCATTTTAAGGAGGATTCACTGCTCTGTTCTGATGTTTCATAATGGCATCTTCCCCATACATGCACCTCAGTGGAATGCTGCAGTGCCTGCATGTGTATCCGTCGGGATCCTGCTGCATATATTGAGATTGACTATGTATTTGGTTTCAAATAACAAGAATAATTTTATCAGGGGTTCATCTAAGCCAACACCAACAACCCCTTTTTACCTACTTTAAATACTCCTTTGCTTGTGTTTCCCCATGAAGTTAGGTAAATCATTGTTATTATGTGTAAACTTCTCATGTGAAGTATGGTTAGATTGCATCTTCAGATATGATACTAACTGAAGTCAGGGTACACTAAAAAAATTTCATTGCTTGAGATTGCTGCTGAAGAAGAAAATGCATGCTGAGTTTTCAGTGCTTTAAGCACTATATATCTCCAAATTCTAGCAGTAACTGAAACCTTTCCAGCCATTTTTTTCCTCCCTTGCCCCTGTAATGGTTTATTGTCAAGCTTAAGCCAGGTAGATTCTTGAAAGTATCTCCTCTGAACATTTATTTAACATCCAACAAAATGAAAGAAACTCGCTATACATTTAATATTATATATGCACTTGCTAAAAAAAAAAAAAAAAAAAAAAAAAGCTTTCTAGAGTAGAGACAGTTAAGTATGATTTTATATGCCTTCTCTTTGACTTCAATGAGCTGTGTATCAGACCCAAAAATATGCTTCCCTGTGAAACTTTGTAATTCTATTTAGGCAGCTACTTTCAAACACAATAGGAGGTTTTAAAAAATATCTGTCTGGAAGTGTTCATCTGTAGGCATGAAAGCAACCTTGCTAACATTGGGCGGGAAGATAACAATGTCTATCTCTGTAATGATATCATCTTATCTTTAATTAATGTAGACTACTGTAAGATCTTTTCTGAGATATGAGCCTCTTATTTGGGTAAGATTCTTCATGAAAAAAAAGTATTTGAGCCAGCATAGCTATTTTAGACAGAGGTTTAATGTAACTTGTTCACCAGGCTCAGAGGCATCCAGAATCAGCTTTGGTTTTTTCCTTTGAGGCAGAAAAAATATAAAAGGCTCCTGACAGAAAGATGGAGCTATCCTATCTATTACTAATACTGCAGTGGTTTGATTTAGAAACTGCCCTTATTCTGTGCAACCATGTGACCTCAGCTGAGAGTATTTTAACTAAAAATGAGCCCAAATGAATCCCCTGGAACTGAGCTCCGAGTAGTTTCGAATTCCAAACTCTGTCAGAATTCAGATACCTCAGACAGCTTTTATATCTGTAGTTCACACCCACATCCATAATAATTATTTCATAAAACCCTTATAAAGATCACGGTCCCATCTGCAAAATATAGGAAATACTAGAAATGTAGTTGCCTGTACAGTCTGAGTTTGAACCTGTCCTATATCCAAACAATCCAATTTGTAGTTAAGTAATACTCAGTGTTTGTTTCTTCCATTTCCACTGGTGCCTCCAGTCTTATTTTGCTTCTGTGTATTGGTTCCTGGTCTGATCAAGCAGTGAGGGTCTCTGGTATGTCCAGCTTCTGTCTGTGTTCTTGTCTTCCTTGCTCTCTCTGGTCTCCTTCCCACTCCATGCTTTTGGCACTGCAGCGTTTTTCCTCATCCTGGCTGCCTGTCCGTTGCCTGAGGCTGAGTGCTGAGAGGACTGGGGAGAAGCACCAGCAAACAGCCTGCTTGTGTTCACTGGGCTCTTAGGCCTGGAACTAGCACGGCCTGAGTTTCCATTTAAAGAAAGGTCCCGATCAGATCAGGTTTGTACACCCAGCTCTGAACCTCTGTGTTCAGGGACCACAGAATAATTGGGAAGTTCAGTAATCTCTATATTGTAATAGAGACATTGTAGTTTTAAATGTACCATTTGTTGTGGAACTGACGGGCTAACTCATCAAGCATCACAGCTGATAGATATCTCTCTTAAAAAAATCACTGCTTGGCTAAAGTTTTATGACTGATGCAGATCTTTGAGTGGGAAGTAACAGCCAACCTGTCTGGTGTGATTGCTGGAAGGAGGCACAGTTGTAATTGTGAGTGTCACTGGGCTGAAATGGTGAGGGCTTAGACCTGAAGCCAGACCATTCCTAAATATTCTTTCCCAAGAAGTAATCTAGAATTTTAAGGGCAGATCCTTTTGTATTCAGCAAGGTAGTCCTGGCTCCCACTTCTGGACCTGCTTTGTTCTGCACACCTGGTGCTGCTACATAACAGTTTCTAGATCTACTGAATGGTGTTGCAAACAGGCCTTCTTCTCTAGTTTGCCTTCGACTGGAGGACTATGTGTGTAGCTGCATTAAGCATTTTCCTGAATTGGGGAGGTAGATGGTGTGAAGTGCTTGGCATGTGTTCTCAACCTACAACATACTGTACTCGGTGTCATGTAAATACATAACAGCTTTCTTCTACCTGAAATCATCTCTGCTGTGGACAACCAGGTTGCTGTGAAAGTATGGGGGAAAAAAAATCGCTTTTCTCTCTGGTTAAACAACAGATTTGTCTATGAGTTGCCAAAATTGTAAGTGTCAAGATAGTTGAGTACACTCTTATGAGTACAATTTTCAGGACATATGTCTGATACTCCTTGTTTTGGGAAGGCTGTAGTAGGTCTGTATCAAACCAGTGCATCTGTTCAGTGATTCAGTAATTTCAGGATAGTTAAACTTGTCACTCCGTTCCTCTTGCTGTAGTCCATTCAGACTATGTGACCAACTTCAGATTTTAGTAGCATCTTTAAAAGTAGGGGCACGTGCCGCTTAGCTGTCTCTTGTGTGTTTCACCAGTTACGTCCATGATGTCCGCACTGGATCTATCACCCCAAAGAAGTGAATTCCTATTTGCAGAAGGGAAAGTTTTCACAGCCTTTTGTACATGCATGTAAAACTCACTCCTACAAAGATCAGCACATACATCTATCAGAGACTGAAAAATAGAAATGATTAAAGCCAGCTATAGTACACCCCCTTGAAGGTAGGTGAGGGAGAGGCATTTTGTGTGCCTGCTTGTATTCCTGGAGAAAGTGTACTGCTTTACAGATGAGTGCTGTCTTGGATCTTGTGCAGAAGATACATGGAGTTGCAATGTGATCATAATGACAAGTTCAAATGAGTCAGTTTGTTCCAGGAGAGTAAGCTGCCAGGGAATTTAGTGTTATGGAGAGTATGGTTGATGGGTCAGTGCATGGTATGGTTGTGTGACTGCTGAACAATACTGTGGCATGCATAATATGCTGCTTTATAGGGGGGCTCTTGTGCAATACAAATGAAAGAGAATTTCTGATTATTTGTCTGCATTAAAGGTGCTTGGGGTTTTCTTTCAGAAGTAAAAGGCTGGTTGAAAAACCCAGGCCAGAGTTCAGTCTGAACTCTGGCCTGGGTTTTTCAATGCTGCCTGTTGGCAATCCCACCTGTAGTTTCAAGTGGGCATGGAGTTCTTTGCTCTGCACTGGTGCCTGGAGCTGCTGTGTACCACTGAGCTGCTGGTGCTTCCTACATGAGTGACATTTCTGCAACAGGCAGGGGGTTTTGCAGGTAACTGTAAAGAGTTCATATATAGTATTTTGAGATGCATTTGCATTAGAAGATATACATAAGTGTAATGTAGTAAAAATCTCAAGGTGCAAATGCAAAGTGATACCTAACTGTATGGAACAGTGTAGTGCCGTGCAGGAGTTACAACATGACCAAGGGAACTGGAAACAATCTTGCCTGTTAGCATGGCACTCTGCTGGTTTGATTTGTCCCCTGCCTTTTAAAAGGATGTGGTGCAAAAAGAGGATTTTAGGTTCTGTATGGTTTATGCTTGCCCATGTTTTTCCCTCTGTCAGGCATAGCTCCATTTTATGGAGAACTTTATAATCAGTTCTGTGAAATGCAGAAAAGACTATGGAGTGTAATTTCTCTCTAACACTTTCTGTGAAACAGAAGCTGGATTGAATTGCACCAGCATGGTACAAGCTGTTTTAAGGCTTAACAGTCAGAGACAGAAAGAGTCTCCTCCCTGAGGATCTTAGAATAAAAATAAAGAGGACAGAAAATGGGAGGGGAAGAAAAAGGAACAAAGAAATGCCTGTCCAAAGACGTATTACAGGTTAGTGGCAAACTCATGAACAGACACATGCTTCCCGATTCCCTCTCTGGTACCCAGTCCTGGCTGGATATTTTCTGTTCTAAAAATGGGCAGTGGAATTTTGTTAAAAGGATAGATACTTCTTCTGTGAAAGCCTTTGGAGTATTTCATCAGGACACTTCGCTGTTTTGTGCGCACACACATGCACTCATATATATATATGGGGGGGCGGGGAGCGGGGAAGAGAAGGGAGAGAAGAACATCCTGTGGGATTTCTTTCACCATCTGCTGAGTTCTGACTGCCATCTGTAAAGTTAAAGCGTTTATGTTGTTTAGCCTTTGTTCAAAATGTATTTTTGTCACAGTGACTTTTGGCATTATCATGCACGACTAGAAGAAATATTCAACAGTTTGAAGCAAGCAGTATAAAACACTGACAGCTCAGGAATCTGAAACATCCAGTTTATACAGTAATTTGACAGAAGGTTTTGACATCATGCCTACTGTAATCGCCACTTAGGAGTTCAGACATAACCTTTCAGGTTCACGGGAGACCAGACAGCAGCTTGTCTGAAAAGGCAGAGGCTTATTTGGCAGAACATGGGTAAGGTCTGGGTAACTAGAATCATAATTACCCATGCAATTACTCTGCTCATCAGAAGTCCCCTTGGTTAGATAGTTTGTCCATAAGCAATCGGGAAATGCAGGGTAACTTTCTTGCTGCAGTTCAGGCAAACCAGATGTTTAGTTTAGCTTCTTCATCTCTAAACCTTATTGTACAGTTAGTTGCATACTCTGGTCTAATTGATGACCTGTTGAATTTATTTCTAAGTTTGATATGGTTATATGATAGGAAACAACAAAACACAAGCAGCATAAAGGGGGGGGGAATCAATGTCTGATTTGATATTTCACAAGTCAGAAGCATGTCTTACACTGCTTTTCTATCTTACGTGTATGTAACATATCTGTAAAGTTTCCCAAAGTCAGAGGCATGATTATTAACACAAATGTGCATACTTACTAGCCTGAGCTGTAGGAGTTACACTTCAAATTTGTTAGTGATCAAAAATATTTGGCTTAAGGAAGAACAAAGGGAACTCTAATGGACCATCATAATTTAGGAAGATAAAAAAAAGAAGAGATGCTATGTTTAACCTAACAAAGGATCAAACTAGAGGACTTTTCATGGGTTGGGTGGCTTTTGTAGATTGAACTTTTGTGAAGACGCTCATGCAGCCACTTGAATATAAGCTGTTTTCAGCTTCATAGCCATAATATGAAGGATAATTCTACTATGAAAAATAAAAGGAAGCATTATGGAAGTTTGTAGTTTTTCTCACTGTCACCAAATGCAGCCTGACTTCCTGAACCACATATATAAGGGAAAATTTTATGTTCTGGGTAGCATTCCAGAGACCTTTCTAACTCAGAAAGAGCTTTCATATGTAGTTGTAAGCAGAATTATTTGAAATTATTTGAATTATCTTGAACTTATAGCCATTCTCACTATAAGAGAGAACATAAAGCGGAACATAAAGTGTAGAGACACCGGCTCTCTCCCTAGTTTTAAGGACCCAGAAGAATCCAGTAAAGAATTTGCTTTATGTTTCCTGTTTCTGAGGTAGTTTCAGGAGCCCCATTTATTGCTGGCTCCTAAGGCTTTTGCAGATAGATGGGAGGGTGTGTGTTCAATAGGGCTGAAGTCAGATGACGAGTTACAATTAGTGTTTGAAGGTATAAAAGCTTTGCAAGCTCAATTTATTGCTGTATTCTGTAGCCTGCACAGTTAGGAATATTGTCAGTATGGTCTAATGCTTTGTTTGCTCTTTTTGTGTAGTGATTAGACCTGCGTTTTTTATTATAGTTGGGGTCAGATATGGGGCTTGGGAATATAAACCTGATGAACCAAGTTCACTGCTAATTTCTGCTAGGTCTGCAGGCTTGGAATGTTGACATGTTGACATAGTGCTGTTTATTATTTTCTTTTATTATCAATAGATCAATTGTCTGAGTGTAACTGCATTTGGCATTGAAGTTTAAGGATTGGGAATGCTAAGGTTTGCTCACTATTTTCTGTGAGTGATCATTTCCACATTGAGAATAGGCCTCCTTCTGGAGTAAGACAAAATTTCAGGATGAAACCTACACACTTAGCACAGCTTTTATGGATCCAGGGTCCTATTCCAGTCAAGTGGGCATTAGCTGAAAAAACTTTGCCTCCTTCTGACCAAGATAATTCATCAACAGGATTTTGGCAGGCCTTCCATCCAAAGTCCTTCATTTCTGGCGCACACCCTGAAAGCATGCTAGGAAAATAAAGCTCTTGGGAGCTTTAGCCCAACTGCCTTCTTTACCCTGAGTACTCCGAGCTGAAAAAGCTAAAATTATTATTATTGTTGTTACATCTCATGGATACAGGACTGAGCTCATTGTCTTGGACTTGAAGGATACGTTAGCCAAGTGCTGTGCAAAATGAGTTTGGTCAGACCACCCCAGAGGAGTGTGGACACAAGCCAATTCCACATGGTTTGGCTGGAAGATCTGTGTTCTCCTCTGGGTTCAGTCCATAAGACAAGATAAATACAGCATCTGAGATGCAGCTAAACAGTGGTTTAGCTGAAGTGTGGTTCTAACACTAAAATAAATGATCCTATCTTTATTGTTCTCTTGGCATGGATTACCTGAGGAAGTGTTGTATGGCTTTCCTCAGCTGGAAGTTATGGGTATTGAGAATCAGATCAGACATAGAAACAGTCTCTCATGTGGAGAGAAATTGAAATGACTGAGACTGCTCACTGTACGAGGATGAAGAATAAGGGGAATGAGATAAAAGCCTACAAAATAGTCAAGGATTCAGAGAAATTATCACCTAATAAAAGAACACTAGAATAGAAATGTGAAAAATCTTTAATAAATAAAGGAGGATATATCTTCAAACCATTTGATCAAATTATGGATTCCATCACTGTTTGAACCAAGAGACTTAGGTTCAAAGTATGATTAAGAATTTTGCATGGTGTGATTCTGAAAAAGTACACTGGAGAAAAAGAAAGCCTCCATGTCTTAGCGATTAACCAGGGTGACCTTTTGTAGGCTGAGTTACATTTGTGTATTATGCATTTATATATTTACTTTCATGGGAACAGCTGGTGCTGGCTCATCCTGGAGACAGGTTTCTGGACTGGGCTGACTGCAGGTCCAATCCACTCAGGCAGTTCCTCTGTAGCAATTTCTCCTTTGATGCAGGTTTTCTGCAAAACTACTGTTACCAGATTAACTAGAAATCTTGTGTTCTGAGAAGCTGCATTTGCTGCAGGAACAGCTGTGAAATTTGATAAAATCACCATGGTCTGTTTAAATGGTTTTATAGCAGTAGCCCTTCGGTTAACCCTGGATCATTTAACAGCTGGATAAGTCTTTCAAGAGTAATTAAAATGATGTTTTCAAAGAATTTAATATTTTATACATGTTATACATTATACATATTTCAAACAGGAGCAGTGAAGACATAGATGCCAAAACTGAAAGCCTGGCACCGGACATGCAATTTTGCTCCCTGGTGCATAAATTTGCATATATATTTGGAAAGGAACAATGCCTGACTTAAATAAGCAGTTTTTGCTTTTAATCCCCTGCTTCTTGATGATGAACCTTGGAAATAATAAAATGAACAAACTATTTAAACTATTGACTAGTTTTAATAGTCAATCAAAAACTTCACCGGTTACTGTGCTATGAGTGGACTGTGTGAACGGGCAGAAAAATATGCATCTTTAATGTATGCCCATCTGACTCTGAAATAATTTGTCTCCCAGAAGTCTGTTCCCTTAACTACGTTTAGAGTTTGCCTATTTACCTTTCTTACTGTTAGGATTCATTGTTATTATAATTCATTAAGCCTATTTATATGATTACCAATAATTTTAAGTATGGATAATAGTGAGTGTTTGAGAGAAGTAATGAGTAACTGACATTATGTATATCAGCCATATAATTAATTACCATTACCTGATGTATTATACATCCCATTTATTTCAACAATTAACATGTTATTTTGTCATTTTATTATTATCATATCTCTCCTTTTGACAAGTCAATAATAAAAAGGGAAAACAAAACATTATCTGCTGTTGAAGTAAATGCATCTTCATTATACAACAAATAAATTCTTCAACGAATGTACCAGTGTAGCAAAAAGTTGGAATTGCAGTGAAAACATAAGTCACAGTAATGCAGCTGATCATTCAGAGGTGACATATGTCCAACTCTACTTCTCTCTCGGTCTCTTAAAGGAATAAATGTCTTGTCATTCAGTTCATAGTTAATCTCAGGACACCTCATTATTAGTTGGATGATCTCCATCTTTAACAACTGTACCTAGCTGAGCTGAGGGTTCAGACTGAGCCCTGGGATGCATTTAGATGCCAGACTTCCATTTGCACTTCATGGGAGGTGGTTTGCTTACCCATCCTTTTTAATGTACTACAATACATTAGCATCTGTACTCTTTTCCATTCCTCCAGCTGGTGCTATAACTTTGTCTTTACCCTCTTAACAGTCTTTCTTTCTGTACTCCGCCATTTGGTCTGATAGAGGATTTCATACCCAGCACTCTCTGGTCCTGTCAGTATTGACTCATGCAAGATAATAAGCAAGAACCGTTAAAATATTGTAATTCATATAATTTTGTCAAATATAGACAGGTGAAAAACATATTTGTCACTTACAGAGTTTTAAGCCAAATATAATTTTTCTGCCCCAAAGCATCAGACCAGCAGAGTTCTTGAAATGAAAAGCTGTAAACATTACTTTTAATGGCAAAAGCTGATTGTTTGCATTCATCGTATACTAAAAAAATAAAATATTGAGTTGTTCAACTTAAACTTTTCATGAGGTTAACAGCTTATTTTCTGCAGCTCTGGCTATATACCATATATTATTTCCTGGTGGCCAAGTGTGTGTAAACATGTCTCAAAGTGTAATATCATAAAATTTAGTATTGAGAGAAGACATAAAAACATTATCTTATTTTCATATCTGCAGCTTTGATTTGATAAAGACTAATAAAAGAAAATGTAATAAAAATGTCCAGGTAAATGCCTGGTTTGTGATCCTGATAGTCCCTCTAGAAATCATCATTCTCTTGTTTCCACAGCGTAAGTAATATCTAGTAAACAGAATTATGGTTTCATTCACTGCTGTCACATAATGCTGTACTTTACAAGTGCAATTGTATTTCCTTTGGAAAAGGTTGAGAACAGTGCGGAAGGTGCATTCCCTGGGGGCACTGGCGTCTCGGATAATAAACTCTTTGTCCATTATGTGCCGATGAGACTAGGAAAATAAATTCCTTGCATTCAGAACAGCAGAATATTTATTTTAGAAGTGCTATGTTAAGAGGTTTGTTTTGGGATACATTTAAAGAAGATGTTTTATGCACTGCATAAACATAAGTAGCCAATGTCTTGACTATATCAGTTGAGCATGCATTGTAAACTGTAAGCAAAGGTCCCTCAGGTTTTTATAGTACAGTAGACCAAAAGGAATTGTTATAACCTTTCAGAGTTCATAATTTGTGTTTAAAAATAAGAGTTTGGGTGCTTTTATGTTTCTTTGGGGTTTTTATGGGGCTTGGTTTCCTCCCGCCCCCCTTCCCCATTCTCAAAAGTTGTAAGTGCATTTCTAGGGTTCTGTCATCATTACAACTGGCCAAAGGCCAGAATGTAGTTTTCTTTCTAACTGTGACAATATGTTCTGAATAGGTAATTGGGGTGTGTAACCCATGTAATTTCTTTTAAAAAGATTGCAGTGAAATGGAAACTATTATAATTTTTATACAACAACTAAAATAAACAAATCCACAGACCATGCCTTCCCCTTTGCTGGTATCTTAATGCTTCTGCAAGCTGTCTTCTACCTTTCATAAACACCTTAGTCTCTTTGTAGTGTCTGCTCAGGAACTGAGTCTTAAGCAGATTTAGTTCTGCTTCTTCTCCTGAGTGCTCTTTTTACTGCTTATCTCATTTTTCTTCTCCTGATAGCTTTTGTAGACATGACTGATAGTGCTGGGATTTACAAATGAGCATGGGGAAGGGTCGTTGCCAACTTCAGGAAAATCTGGGTGTGCAATTCACTTCAGCTCCATTGCAAAATCCGTCCTAGATTTTTATTTTTTTATTTTTTGGGGGGTGATGGTGGTGTAAAATGTTTACAAGGAAAGGATTGTTGTTGTAAATAACTGCATGAAAGCAGTTACATCATGAAGGAATTATCACCTTACCTTTGTTGTAATGGTCATTGCAGTGAGCTCTCACGTGGGGCTGACTTCGTATTGTAAAGCTACAAAGAAAGTTCATCCACTGTAGTCTTTTGAGATGAGAAACCAAACTTTTTGTTCATTATGTGGTAAAGAACCACAAAAAATTGTGTGTATTCAAAATGATGTACCAATGGGTAGCGTTTTGATCTTTGTCATCATTACAGGTCATCTGTACAAGGCAGAGACCGTGACCTTAAACTGTAAACAAGTAACTCATGACACACCTAGACTCCAGTTTTGAAAGTCAAACTGTTGCAAAGAGAAAATTTGCAAACTGAGTATGTGCAAAATGGCATTACAGCCTCTGTTATTGAAAATTATATTGCCAGGTAAAATCTAGACTTCAGCATTAGGTGGGTTAGCATAGGTCACACAAAATGGCAATGGGTTCCATCTTGAAGTATTTTTCAAATGCAGATATGGAAGATTTCTTAACTGTGATTTGTTGTTCTTTATCCACCCTTCATCTTTGCAGACACCTGTTAGGTAGCTTGTATAACAGCTTCAGCGATCACCATTGTGCATGGTCTGAACACAAATATGAAGATGGTACAGGATGGTGGGTTTTTTTCATAAACCATTTGCATCCTTGAACTGATCTAATGATGTGCAGAGAAACCACCCTGTATTGGACAGAAACAAGTCTGCAGAATAAAACCCTGTTCATGATGGTCTTTGCAATTTGTTCATCCTGTATTTTTTAATTGTCAGGAAATGTAGAAAGCTCAGTGCACTAAAGCCTTTTCATTTTGTTTGAACTTGGTCACACTTGGAAGGCTGGTATATGTGGGTTTGATAAAGTCAAAAGATTCCTTGAATCAATAAGAGTATAAATAATACTGGGCTCCTGCTGGGCTATAGGTTTTACATGTTATGTTGCCTTTTCAGTACTTGCTGTCATGACCTACCATTCAGATCCTGTAGTCTCTGTTTTCAACTCATTTTATTAAACTTTGTTTGAATCCTGGTTGCAGATTCCAGTCTGTCTGGAGTTGCAGATGTTTGCTGATACTACCGCAATTCAATGAGTTTTGGCAACAAGTGTACCCAAGATTGTTCTTAAGTAGTCATAATTTTTGGAATGGATAAAATTACAATATATACGCATGTTCTTGTTTTAAGCAGTCCAAGAGAAAACTAAGTAACAATTTTCTCAGGGTGCAATGTGCGAAACCTCTACAGCAGCAGCAGAAGGAGCTACTGTAGAATTAGTGGGATGAACTCAAATAAATTAAAGTATGATGAACATTTCTCATTGCTCTTTTTTAGAGTAGATGTTATAAAAACCCACCTGTTTGATAATAGCACATTCCTTGTAGATTGCATATAAACTGTGAGTGTTTAGCATTCTTTGGGTACAAGTGATTGTGGTTAATTTAACTCAGCATTATGAACAATAAAATACGTCTGTCAAACATGTGATCTGAATTCA
This sequence comes from Falco rusticolus, assembly GCF_015220075.1. NCBI lineage: Eukaryota > Metazoa > Chordata > Aves > Falconiformes > Falconidae > Falco > Falco rusticolus. The sequence continues at coordinate 10,074,557 of NC_051201.1, read as the reverse complement.
GGAATTACAGAATCACAGAACGGTCAGGGTTGGAAGGCACCTCTGGAGATCATCTAGCCCAACCCCCTGCTAAAGCAGGGTCACCTACAGCAGGCTGCACAGAGTCGTGTCCAGGTGGGTTTTGAATGTCTCCAGAGAAGGAGACCCCACAGCCTCGCTGGGCAGCCTGTGCCAGGGCTCTGTCACCCTCAGGGTAAAGAAGTTCTTCCTCACGTTCAGCTGGAACTTCCCGTGGTGCAGTTTGTGCCCGTTGCCCCTTGTCCTGTCGCTGGGCACCACTGACAAGAGCCTGGCCCCGTTCTCTTGACACTTGTCCTTAAGACACTTGTATGCATTGATAAGGTCCCCTCTGAGCCTTCTCCCGGCTAAAAAGGCCCGGCTCTCCCAGCCTTTCCTCATAAGGGAGATGCTCCAGTCCCCTCATCAGCTTCACAGCCCTCCACTTGCCCCTCCCCAGCAGTTCCCTGTCTCTCCTGGACTGGGGAGCCCAGCACTGGACACAGCGCTCCGGGTGCAGCCTCACCAGGGCAGAGCAGAGGGGCAGGATCACCTCCCTGCACCTGCTGGCCACGGTCCCCCTCATGCACCCCAGGATCCCACTGGCCTCCTTGGCCACCCGGGCACACTGCTGGCCCAGGGGCAACTTGCTGTCCCCCAGCAGTCCCAGGTCCTTCTTCTTAGAGCTGTCCCCCGAAGGTCACCCCCAGCCTGTACTGGTGTGTGGGGCTGTCCCTCCCCAGGGGCAGGACCCTACACTTGCCCTTACTGAACCCCATGGGGTCCCTCTCTGCCCAGCTCTCCAGCCTGCCCGGGTCTGGCTGAAGGGCAGCGCAGCCTCCTGGTGCATCAGCCGCTCCTCCCGGTTTTGTACCATCAGCAAACATGCTGAGGGCACCTCGGTCCCTTCGCCCAGGTCACTGGTGAGTAAGTTGAACAAGACTGGAGCCAGTGCTGACCCCTGGGGAACTCCGCTGGCCACGGGCCTCCAGCTGGGCTCTGTGCTGCTGAGTAAAAACTTTACCTAGGACATTTTATATACTGAGTAAATTCAGAAAACAGTTGCAATTTAATTATATCTTATATTATAACAATCTATTCTTGAGAATATTTTTTGTCTGGCTGAGATTCATAAGTATTTGTCTCTATAAATAGCAGAGCAGTCAATCCAGAAGAAGCATTTTGGAAAGCTGAGTTTTGGGAGGTTGAATTTATTGAAAATCTGAAGCTGATTAGAAATCTAGACATGTCACTTCAGTAAGATGTAAAAAAGAGCAAGCATTTTTAACGACTAATTGTAAGTTTAAATTTACTTATACGAGGTAATTGCTAAAGGATCACAAATAGTGAAGAAATTAATGAAATTTATAGCCTGTTTGCAAGTAAATTCTTGGAAGAAAGCACTGTATTTGTCAGTTGAAATTATTCATTGCCAATTCTTTCAGTGAATGAATTCAAAGTTACAGATTCCTCAGTGATGGTTTTTGGAGAAATTCTCCTACTCCAGCTTGTTTGCAGATACTCCCTACCTTTAATTTAAATAATTGATATAATCGTTTACTTGCTAACATTGCTCTTTGCACCTTTTGCTGAATGCATCCAATCAGTGCAATGCAAATGTGATTGCTTTTGACCCTTGAAAGAAAACAATTCCCTCTAACTTTCGGCACAACCCTGGTACAGTCTAGCTGAGAAGGATGACAGAAGTGAATGCTGGAGATGAAGGCCAGCCCACTGAGAAGCACCCTTCCCTCAAACAGAAAGGCAGGACTGACTGCCCGATACTTTTGTAGGTACTTTCACTCCCATGAAATATGAAGAGTCATGCACATGGACTCTGACCTCACAGAGTCACAGATTAGAGACTGTGATTATACATTTCTTTCATTGGGTATTAGGCCAAGATTTTAAAATGTAGCATTCCCTAAAAGCCTTTGTTTTATTCTCCTTGCTAAGAGTTGTGACTTTCAGCCAGGAGCATGGAGGTGATGTCAAGATGTCAATGGGTGTTTATTACCTCGGAAAATCAGGGCATTTTTGAGGCATGTGTTAAGTTTCTAGTACTTTAGCCTTACATTGTCCTTTGGTACCTTTGAAATCCAGCATATCTCTTTCTGATCTTCTGCTGCTATCTCTTCTTTGACTAATATTCTCTATTTTAAAGCATCTTCAACTCTTTTCTACTATTTTTTTGTCCCGTGCTTCCCACAGGCATTACAAAATGTCTGATGAATTCTGCTTGGTCATGAAATCAGGTGAATATGGAGAGAAACTGGTACAATTCTTTTCCAAAACATTTCATAATTACCAGTAAATTTTGTTCATTTCCTGACTGTAAGTCATTGCAACCAGTAGACAAGTGCAGTGTTGAACTCTAGAAACCAGCAGTGCAACCAAAAAGCCATTTATATAGAATTTGTATTTGCAATACACTAGGAAGACTCACTTTGAATCTTTTCTTCTGTGTGCTTTTCATGTACCTCTTTGCACTGACAATATTCTATTTCATCTGAATTTTGACAAAGTCCTGATACGTTTGTAGAGGTATTGGTACAGAAATACGAAGGGGAAAGTTGGGATTTGGTTGTGTACAAGTACTGAATAGTTTTCAGTGGGCATAAAACTTTTCAAGACCTCCTAAAGTGAGGAAATTAAAGCAGGCTGTGAATAGAGAATAACTGGCTGCATCCTAATTTAGTTGTAAATTTTGAAACTGCTTAATTTATTTTTCAAAGGATATAAAATCTACTAAACAATTTTTCCCAGCAGAGGAGTTTTCAGATACATTTTTCTTCTTTTGATGGGATAGAAAGGACTGTTGACATGTTTTCTCCAACACAGTTTTGCTAGCTGTCTGAGTAGGCTCTCAAGGAAAGTCTGTTTCATACTGTGGTAACTGGAAGTGCTTTGCTGATTCTTGTCTGCCTGAGAAAGAATGCCCAAGCTCTACACTTGCTGATCTCTCCTCCTGACAGAAACACAAAACGGAAGGTGGAGGAAGCAACAGAGGAAAAGAAGGGACAGATCTGGTAGCCCTGGGACAGATATCACCTCAGTAGAAAGGGTGTATGTGGGGGGAATGTGGTGCATTAGTGCTACCACGTCCAGCAGCCGGGGGAGCATGAACCCAACCTCCCTGCAGGGACAAGAGGAGAGAGAATGCAGTGTGAGAGCTACAGTACTGCTTTCCTGCCCTTCCTTTCCCCACAATACTTGGATAGAGCCCCTTTTCACATTCCCTTTCACAGTGTGCCTTTTCCTGCACGATCAGCAAGGGAAGCAAAAAGGATGAATTGACCTAATAAGTTATTTTGATCTCTTCTGATGTAATAAAAAGAACGCTGTAAAAGTCAGTATGTACTAGTTCCAACTTGAAGACATGTAATAGCATCTAATATAGTAATTTGATTAATGTTCTGTGTTCTTTCTTTAGGTTGCGCCAATGCACCCTGTTGAGTTTTTGTAAGTGTTCACAATATACACAGGAAATTAAGTGACAAAGAATATGCTGTGAACTGTTCATACTAAACAAACTAGAATGAAATACAGTATTTGTTGGTAGAATAATAAGCATCCACATGTGACTATTGCATGCTGGCTAACAATTTAACAAGTGCTTCAGAAAGGAGATTAACTATATTATGTGTCTGTCTTGACTGTAACGGCTAACTCATTACATAGCAAAATAGGTGCCATCTCAGCTGGGCTAAGACCTTTAAAAATTGATAGAATTCTTTAAATGCAACTTAGAAACTTCTAGACAACCAACTCGAACCACAGCATTGGTACATGCTATTTAAGTGATAATCCAGAGCTAAAACTTTTAAAAGAAACCCTGTCTGTGAAAGTAAAAGGCGTGATACAGGTCTCATTATTGGAAAGCAAAGGTCTTTCCTTTCTCATCAAACTCAGGTGGATAAAAATCAATCTTCAGGAGAACTGCTACTGGGGCACTGAGGTACAGCTGTGAGGATCTAATATAGCCTCTGAACTGAGGTAAGGCAAGAAGATGTACTCTTCCATCAAAAGGTAGATAAAATCTTTTCACAGGATATTTCAATCTACCATTAATACCGTGGTGTTGTCTGGGTTTAGTCCAAGCCAACCAGCAGTAATCTAGGTACAGTCTTGATCTGATGCTTCGTTGTATATGCAATTTCATGATTCAGGTCAGAGAGGATAAAAATGTAAAATTGGATTTCATCAGCCAGTTAAAGATGTGGTTTTTTTCCGAAATCAATTCCTTTTAATGGTCCTTATGAAAATACACATGTTTAACTCCATCTATTTCAGCCCAGGACAAGTAATAGTTGCAAAAGTAACATTTTATGGTATCTTATGAGTATTTGGATGTTCCCTTCTGTCAGTGTCAGATATCCTTGTCTCTTCAGGTATCCCTGACCCTGTAATTTGGTGTCAGATGTGAATATGTGAGACATTGCAGTAGCAGTCCAAGTAATACCTCTCTTTTGGCAATGGAGAAAGATTGGGGTACACACGGATTCTTTATCCAGACTTGGACACTGCCTGTAAGCAGAACTGTGTTTTCTTTTGGGATTTTTAGCATGCTAATCGGATAGATCTCTAGGGAGCACTTGTTTAAAGCCCCTGTTAAAGTGTTTCAGGTATGAAAATCATAAAATAATTCCTTTTTCAACATTTTAATTGCAGAACCACAGACCATGTATTTCAATCCATCTTTGCTCATTTTTTTTCTTGTTAGTGTCGTAACTCCCACATATCTTTTTTATGTGCTCTTAGATGACCTGCAGCTTCTGCTGTTTCAGCAAGTTGCTTACGCATCTCATGAGCATCACAGATTCTCAGTCTATTTGTTTATCAATGTTTTTTTCAGTGTCTCTTTATCCCTTTGGCAGTCTGAATGTTTGTTTGGAATTATTCTTAATACTAGGAAATCAATCTGCTTTATTTCAGTTCTAGGATCTAAAATTGCTCTGGTCAGGAGCACTTAAAGTCTGGGGTGTTGCTGGACTGGGAGCTACATTTAGACAGTGGTGTTCACCAAAGCATAATCATGGCTAAAGTTTCCTTGCTAAGCTCCTTTAGTCTTACAGTTTAGAGAAATTGTTAAATTGGTGTGAGGATTGTTATCAAATAAAAGATATGATCAGTAATGAAATCAAGAACGGTTTTCTGCAGCTCTAGCAAATGATAATTCAAGTTTCTAGTTGTTAGCAAAACAATAGGAAGTCTATAAGCTGGGTAATTGCCAGCAGAGGCCACTTCTGAAAAGACTGCTCTTCCCCCTTCATCTGCTGCATTTGGATGAGTGAGAAAGTTATGTCAGCAGTTAAAGGTAATATTATATGGGTCTACATAAGAGAATAAGTCATTGGTGACTGACCGAAGAAAAGATAAGAAAGTCTAGTATCTAAGAATAATAAAACAAATAAAGAAAATAGACCTAAAAAGATGTGCACAGAATCTTGAAAACAATACATACAGCATTGTAGCATAGGGGCAGTTTATGTTATCCCACTCGTGTTACATTTGTAGAGCATTTATTTTCAGGCATTTGTGGGAGAAACATCACCAACTAATCTCAAAAGGAGCAGACATAATGAAGATATTGGACTTGAATTCAAAAAAGCACTGGGGCAGAGTTTAATTGCTCCTGTACAGGAGTGCACTTAATTGCTTCAGAGCTAGATCTTAACAATGTGCCTTCAGTAAGAGTAAAAATTGCCCCAATGTCCCTGCAGTTGTGTGCGTGTGGCAGGACTGGGGGGAAGATTAACAGAGTGGGGTAGCAAACATTGCCAAGCCCACTGCTGCTGAACAAGGCACTCCTTGCCTGCTGAGCTCACTAAACCACCAGAAAATGAACTTGGCAAAAGCAAAAAGTTCTCTGTTGACTTAGTGAGCTACTGATGGCAGTGGGGCTAGAGCCAGGAAAGGGACGATGTGCTGGGAGAGCCAAGATGGCACTTTTTGGGGCTGTCAGGTGGGTAAGCCAACACAGCTGCCCGAGATACCAAACCACTAGATCTGCCCCAGACAGTTAATTGCCACACTGTGTTCTTAGATTACTTTGTAATCACTTGTGTTTTTTTCCCTGATGTCTTAGTAAAAAGGATTTTTTAAGTCACTGTTTTCTCAGTTATGTGTCGTTGTTCTCTCATCGTTTTCTCTATTTGCATTTTACAGTTTTCACTCTGATTACATTTGAAACGCTGAAGAACTGCTTTAAGCAGTCTCTGTTTTACTCAGGTTGTGCTATTTCAGAGTACTGCACGCATTCAGATATCCTCTGCAGACTTTAGTAAATGTCTTGCATGGTTTTCTTTGCCTAAAATCTAGATAGAATCAGTACTGTCTTTCCCTTCCTCTCCCCTTCCCCTCAAAACTCTAGCACATGATGGTTAAATTATTACAAACCTTTCAGTGTGGCAGCCCTAGGCACAGGATGGAAAATGAAAAGGCTGAGAAAGTATCTGTGAACTGACTTCCTTGTTTAAATTTTCAACCAAGAGCTGCAGTGAATTTTTCAAACTATTTTTAATATTGTAGAGGTTTTTTTATATTTTTGTCATCCTGATATTGTAAGTCGATGTATTTTATTGGCCTGAGACAACAATAAATAATATAACTCAGTTTTATTTAATGATTTCTGGTTTCAGTGGTAGGTAAGCTTTGCCGATTTTAAATTACGTCTTGGAGTAAATTTAAAATTAATGAAATTTAAAGCTGTGATTTGTTTAAGGATCCAGAACATTCACTCTTTCATCTATTCATCAAGCTCTTTAATTACCTAGTATGCATGAAACCTGTATTATGTCTTATTATTGAGAGATTAATTTTATGAAAACCTCGGAGTGATACATCATTAGAATGACTTTTGGATAATGTATAGTCTAACCTTTTCTACTAATCCCACCACAGAAGAAGAGAGGGAAGTTGACAACTCTTCTGCAGTGTTTTATTCCTACTGTTCCCCTGCAGTATTATCAGCTGCTAGCAGATAGTTTGTCTCTTCTACTCTTTTAATTTCTAATCCTCACTTGTGTGTAGCTGTCCATCATGTTCACCCTGAGCTACATGTACGTGCGAGTGCTATTTGAAAAGGATCCTTATTGTTATTCTGTGACAGTAGTGTATGGTGGCCCTGATGCATGAGGCATTGGAAACTGGGAGTAAAGGAGTGTGCCTGCCTAGATTTGAAATACTCAAATGGTCAGAGGTCCTTGTCCCACAGGGAAACGACAGGTGGAGAGAGTGCTTGGCAGACCGAAGGTGGACCAGTAAGTCTACTGTAAACTGGTGAACTTCATTTTTGACATCTTGAGTCTTAGCCCAGTGCCTCAGCCACAGCAGTATCTTTTGCTCTTGTCCAGTTTGGAGCGTGTGCTCTGTCCACGCTTGCCCAAAATAGCTTTTGGGGCAGCAGTTTGAGTAGTGTTGCAGAGCTGGGGAGGGGACTCGCGCCTGTGTTGGGCCACAGCTTGGTGGTAGGAGCAGCATTACTTGCGCCCAGGGCAGCAGTTTGGTTGTGCTCATCCTCCCGTCTCTCAGCCCAGTGCTGCTGGCCCCCTGTGTTGTGTGAGTCATGGCAGGAACTAGATCAGGGCTGCGTGCTGCAGTGGATTTCTACCTACCTGACCTGGAAAGCTGGGGCACAGCTTTAACCTTGCTCAGTTTCTCAGCCTGGCTGGGCATGAAGCTCAAGGGATGTAGTGGTACGAACAGAAAGGCAAAGAAAGATGGACTGCTGTTGAAAGAAATCATCATCAAATTGTATCCAAAAATTTGTATTCCTCAGGTATGTTTTACCTTCTCATGCTGTGACCTCTCTTCTTTGCTGCCAAAAAGAAATAATTTTTCAATTTTTTTCACTGTGCTTCCATGCCAGGGTAAATTTCTGTTCTCTTGAAAGCTAATATATCCAATTTCCATATTAATATTTGTGACAGTAATATTAGAAATGTTTTATTTCATTATCTCACAGCTGAGGACTATAGTCAAACTGTGTTATAAAGCAGCTAATTACAGTGTTAGTGACTTACAGTGTGCCATGCCTGCAGTGCAGTTTGTCAGAGTTTCTGAGAATTTGTAACAAGAAAATAGTTTGCAGAGTACTTTTTTGAAATCTAGTTTGAAAGATGTTGCATATACAGCATCTCTGCAATACTAGACATATCCTAATCAAAACTCTTTCACATCTAAAGGCATTAGCATTTCATGGAAAACTTTATAAATTCAAATTATTTAACATATGTACTTTTCCTCTGTTCTTGCTTGTTAAATCCAGAATATTTAGGATACTGCAGGGTAACAGAATATTTGTATGCAATGATCCCTTCTGCTCCTCCTCTCCTGGGTTTGCAGCCATCACTACCTCATAGCAGTTGTGGAGCTATAATTAAAACTTCAGATGAGGAACAATGAATAAAAGGGACACTTTCCTCTGCTCAGCCTTCGTTGATGTAAATGTCATTAATGATAACCAAAAAAGTGGGGGAGATGCCAAATTCATAAGCATATGTGCAACCTTTTAACTGTTATGTTTTCTAAAACTTGGTCTCTGCTTAAGAGCAACTTGTAAAAGTAGCTTCATTTTGGGTTTTATAGAAAGCTCTCTGTGGTCAGTGCGATGTTGCATGGAGCACGCTTTCTATTTCAGACAAAAATCTGTACTTTTAGAAAGCACAGGTGGCAATGCATTTGGTTCCAGTGATCAGATTAGTTAACGCTGCAGAGGTCTGGAGTCTGCTTGTATGGAAGAGCTTGGAGTGTTTTAGCATTTTTATTAAAATCTATCTGGCCACTTTAACAGGATACATGTTAAAAGCAGCTCGGAGGTATTTAACTGTCATTCAGAAAGTCCTGCTGATAGCTTCACGAGTCCAATAGCTAACTCTGTAATGCATTGCATCAGAAATGGTTCTCTTGGAGTTCAGAAACTCCACTTTGTCCTTCCTCTGGCGCAAGGAATTACAGATCCCATTATTGCTTTGATTATGGATCTAGTCAGTTGTTCCAAAGCACACTGTGTATTGACACATTGACATACATGGTTAGACTCCATCTCTGGTTATCACAGAAATTTCCATAAAGTACACTGCGTCACTGTGTTTTCCTGATGGAGGTATATTTTAGATATGGAAATGGACTTACATTCCCTGTGTTTTTCTCATCTGATTGCTGTCACTATAGTTCTGTAATCTAGAGGATCCAACAGAGAGTGGGAGGCTTCTGTGGCAAGTTCAGCAGTCTCTACCCTCCTGCAGTCTGCCATCCTAATAGACTGTGCAAGTGCAGGGTGCAGAAGAGGGAAGTGATTCCCCTTTGGTCATGCAACAGTTAGTGATACAGGTTTGAATTAAATCCATATGTTTCAAGTTCCCATCTATGACCCTGCTTACTAGAGAATGCTGCCTTTACTGGTGTTTATAAATTGAATTTCTGTGTCAGAATTGTCTGTTCTTTGCCATTAATGAATGCACTCTTTAAGGTATCAGAAAACAAACACTTCTAGTAAATAGTTAATGAATATCAATATATATATTTCCTGTACACACACACAAAAAAATATATTGATATCTCATGGCCTTTTAAATAACACGTATTTTAATTTCCACTCAAAAAAGACATCTTTTAGCAGTAAGAGGAAAAGCACATTTTTTTCCCAATGATAACAGAAGATGGGTGAGCCTGGAGTGATTCTATTTTATTGAGTCTTCTCAGTATCCGTCAGCATTGGGGATGCCTGATTTAATCATTCAGAACTAGCTCCTGCAGAAAATGTTTGCATTGTGCATGTTTGAAAAATACTAGAGCCAGAAATAACTTTAATAAAGCTGTACTTTGTGCTAGCTATAACATGTGAGTTTAGAAGATATGTCCAACCACCTAGATGTCATGGGAAAGGGCAGGGTTTATGAACACAGGGTGCTGTATTCTAGCACATTCCATTCTATTAAACAAGACTGTATTTTCTGTGCACCCAGAAAACCCTCCCAGGAGATGTGCTAGAGGAAATTTGTAATTCAAAGCGACTCTTTTATGTTATTCTCTTTTAGCACTTTTTCTCCTTATAAATTGTCAGCAACAAGTATATACTTTTTATTTTTCTCTGAATCATGTCGTCTAAGAAATCTTAATCTGTGTCTGCAAATTAAAGGCAGAAGAAATCAATTACAAGTGCTTGGTTTACCTGAATTGAATTGCACCAGCTCTTTTGATTGAACTTAAAAGTCATGTAGTTGGTGTTCCGTAGCTTGGTGACTATAAATCTTCTAATATGATTTCCATTATTAATACCAGGTCTTTCTGTATTATAAACTCATTTTCTGCAAGTGCTCCAGTGTTTACTCGAAATTTGCAGTTTCTGCAGACATTTAGTTGGCAGATTTGTTTCTTAGAGCATTCATGAGATGCAAATGCAAGAGAGGTGAGCACAGACTACCTAAATGCAATTGTAGCTTCAAAGAAATGTTACCAGACTCTCTTTCCCCTTTTGCTTCCATAGTTTGCTGTTTTGGGTTAAGAGCACTGAAAGGCAGGAACCTAAGCTAAAGTATATTGCTGTCTTCTCTTCACATATCACATATCTAAGTCATCATCTCTCGTGTTACTGTCCTGAGAAGAGATAATTGACTGATGTTACAATATATTGGCTCAGCTGTGTCTGTACTTGCTTGCAATGTTTTTATAGTTCACAGGTTACAAAACTCAGACTCTGTTTGTTGACTTACTTGCAGAGAACCTTTCCTGTGTTTGGTTTCCTTAATGAACTGAGGATGCGTGACACATGCTGGACACCAGCAGAGTGAGATATTTTGAAAACTCACGTCCTCCTTCAAATGGACCGCTCTGCCTCCATGCATTTCTCCGTGGTGTGAGGCTATAGCACTATTTGTTTAAGTTCATATTCCCTGTACTGTATAAAAATCAATTGAGACAGAGTTAGAATTTACCTTTATGCAGATGAACAAAATTAGAAGAGTTGCATTATAGGGGAGTTTGCCACATTCTGTAAGACCTTTTTTTTCAGAGCCTGAAATACATTTAACAGCGATGGAAATGTATGGATATAATACAATTTAGCATTAAAGGATTTGCAGAGATAGTTCAGCAAAAATACTATAAATGTGCAGTTCTAAAGATAGATGGTACAGTGCTAAATAGCCAAAATGCAACATTGTATTTTTGTTATAATAAACTGATTTGTAACTTGTTCTTATTTAAATCAGCCTGCCAGTCATGATTAGTTTGTGTGTCAAACAGCTTGCTCAGTGCTGCTATAGAGCAGAAACAGTCTTTATATTAAACTATTAATAAAAATTACATAGGAAAATAGACCGTAGCTATACACAGTACTGATTTCTCTGCCCTAAGAATGATTCTCTGTTTTAGATAGGTGTATTATATAACCTGGGGTGTAAAACAGTTTGGCCTTGTACCGGAGGAGCAGAGCACTGAAGCTCAGCTCCCTCTGGGGATCTGTGATGTTTCTTTTGCACCTACAATTGTTCTTCTGCAAAAGGAGGGCCACCCTCCTGCAGCATACAAAGAGAGCTTGTTTGGACTCAAAATTGTTATGCGCTGAGTGTAAAAATGCATGTGAGCTTTTTGGTTGCCTTGCTTTGTAATCCTTTTTGGGTACATTTGTTATTTTAGTGGCACAGCTCCTAATTTGACTGTTATCTATACTTAGAACTCTGATATTTATGGAAGATTCAAGGTATATTGCAGATTTCTTTTGCTGCTGCAGGAAGGAAGTTTGATGAACTATATTATGTATGGCTCACTAGATAGTAGTAAACATTCTTTATTGCTGTGCTTTTGGATTATCAGAGGGTGTTGTGTTGCTAGTTAGAATTTTTCTGGATTAATGAAACAGATCGCAGATCACTGCATAGCAATGTGCCTGACGTCTGTGAAATGTTTTCTGAATAAGGATTGGATCAGGCCCATTGAGAATATAAAGTGCTGGAAAGAACATGGTGTTATTTTACAGACCCTGCACTTGGCTGTTTTCTTGCAGCAGCCTTATAGCCTCACTAATTAGAAACTTGAGGTTTCTTTAGTTTGGTCTGTTTCTTTCTTTCTAACAATACACCATTAACGTCCAAATCCTCATCTTTACTCAGGCACTTCTGACTGTCATTGACTTCAGGGGCAACTTTGTCTGAATAAAGACTGGTTCAGATGGAATTTGGAAAACTTAACAAAGTTTCAGAGCTTTCTGTAGAGAATTGCAGTCTGTACACGTCCAGTCTTTGGGGAGTTCAGCCACAGGATTTAAGATGGAGGCTGTCTAGTTTTGAGCCTAGGTCTACTACTGACCTATGGAATTTATGTGTCAGAAGCCAAGGGAACATTTTAGAGAAGTTTCAAATGTCTATCAAAAAACTCAGGAGATTCTTTAACTTAATAGGTAATTTTATTTTTGCTCACAAATTCCATAAAATGTGAGGAACGTGCATCTCAAGGCCAAGTATGAGCAGCTAGAGAACTAGACTCCATCGTGAGTCAGAATCCCTCTCACAGGTTCTGAATGTAGATACAAAAATACCTGCTTTTTCTGGAAGTCTCTTGTCTCAAGAAGTACTTGTCTCTTTTCAATCAAGGGAATAGAAACATGTGACTTCGTCTGGGGCCCAAAGCCTGGTATTTAAAAGCTCTTGGAATATATACCTTTGCTGCCTATGGTAAGTATTACGAATCTGACCATGAGCTTATTTTAATGCCTGCCAAATGATCCTTGCATGAATTTCTGTTCATTCCTATTTCTTTGGCTGGAAGCTTTACTTACACTATGGTTTTGGAGCATGATAGTTGAAAAATCAGGTCTGTGAGATGAGGTTGCACAAAACCTGTTATAAATGCCTTGACTTGGCCTTTTTTCTCATAGATTCTTAATATCTGCTTCTGTTTTAACTCAATGTCTTGAATGATGACTTTGCCTAATAACTTTGAAAACCCAAATCCTCTTGCATACAACCCTATAGATTTTTTTAGATTACAAATGTTGCATTTCTCAAATATGAGAGCTGTTGCTTCTTATACTTGGTCCTGAGAAGTTCCAAGTCTCTTAAAACGTTTCTTTTGTTTACAATGTATGAATAACAAATGTTTTTTTATGTGAAGGTGCCTTGGAATCTTTATGTGGGGGAAAAGCACTAAAGAATCTAAATACCATTTATGTTCTACTATTAAAATGATGACTGAATTTAAGTGCCTTATTCATGAAAATGTTGGGCTTAGATTATGAAAGATTCTTCTGCAGTCCTAACCCAAACATGCAGTTTACCTTGTCTACCCTCGATTGCCTGTGCTACCTGGTGAAGCTGCTTTTGCAGTTGAGTATGGCTTGGAGTGTGTGATTCACGAGAATGTTGCAATTGATTAGATGCTGAACATGTGAATAGATCACATAATTATAGTCTGACTCACAGTATGCAAATCCAGATGGTTATTCAAGAGCCTCACATTTTTACATTGGGGTAAGGGTGAAAAAACTTCATTAAAATTATTCTGACTGTTGCATCTTCTATTACTTTTTTTTTTTCTTTTTCTTTTTCCCCTTTTTAAAGCTTCTGGACTACATAACCAGATCCACTGTATTGTCTTCCTTCAGGGATGAAGAATACTGGTATATTAAAGGAAGCCCAAGTTCTCCAGACATCTTAGGTTGGCCAATAATGGTTAGCTGTATTTTATGTGCTATTTTAGCAAGAAACGTGAGCTGCTATAGGAAATGTGTTTGCCTCAATGGTCCTACCTAGCACATTATCTTAAATGTTATAAAAAGTTCATTCTCATTTCAATAAAGGCAGAATTCAAAATTGAAAAACTGTCTCTACGATAAAAATAGGTCACATTTGAATAATTGTGCTACTCACCTTGTAACTAATGCTGAATTGTGATCATACTACCATCGTAATCCTGTGGCATAAAAATTCTTTGAGGTAATAACAAATGGAATAGTCTTCATTAAATTTAAAAAGGAAGCTTGTTTTGGTAATTTAATTCCTTATTTTAAACAAGCTTTTTGATGTATTTCTGTGTGTGGCAGAAAGAAACAGTGACATTTGTATCTGTGATATTTCAAGACATAGTTAACAAGGGTGATATTAGCCTAGAACGTTTTCAGAGCTTTGCAGGGAGGAAGTTAGATCTGCTGTTAACAACTGAAATGGTGCCTGACTTTGCACTCAAATATAAAAATGTGTAGGTGATAGACTATATGGGATTTAGTATTCTATTTTATTTCATTGGTAACTCATAACTTATATTTTTTTGGGTTTTGGTTTTTTTTTTAGTGTCATGAATTTTGCTGACAGCATTTGATAGGATGTATGAAAATTCAGGGCTATATCATTAGTTGGATCTGGTCAGCTGGCATAGCTGCATTTTGTACCAGCTGAGGATCTGCCTTTCAATTTGGAACAAATTTTATAGCCTGCTCCTCTTTTTCTATTAGATTTGGACTCAAAATAGTATAACTGGAAAAGAGTTTCCCTCCATTTTCTATTTCTGTCTTTTTCTAGTTTCTAAACTTCCTGGAGGAAGGGCTATTGTTTTTCTTTGCAGAATGAACCCGGCAAATAATTTATAAACAAATGAAGAAAGAACAGTAATGGCTTACAAGAAAAGGAATACTATCCATTATTCATGTACATAATTAAATAGGATCCCTGGTAATTGGAAAGTACAAAGACAAAACTTCAGTGTGGGTGTAGCATGTATATAAATGCTGAAGCATTTCATGGTGGGCTTACGTGAGAATGCTGTCTCATCTTCACTCAAGCAGTTACGTTTTGTTTCGTTAGGTAGCTCTTAGTTTGCAAGCTGCACACACTGAATTTCCCAGTTAGGTCTTTCAGAAATGCAGCGATTAATGGCCAGGGGTTTGTTTTGGTTTGTCTTGCGTCATTATAATGCAGTACATTGAAAGACAGATTTGATACTGATAGTGGCATGCAAGCAAATAGAATGGCTTAAACCCAGTGACATATGGAGCAAACCCACTGCCTTTGGGGCACGGTGCGTGAGGGTGTGGTCCAGCAGGATGGAAATAGCAGCACGGCTTCTCAGCTGTGCGCGTGGGTGGCGTTGCTGGCTTGGAAATGTATATTTATTTCATGGGATGGAAAAACTTAAGCACTAAACACATTTGCTCAATTAAGTTATTGAACTACTGGTTGAATTACTCCTACAGTATGTTGTTTAATCCCCTGGTGATAGTTGAAGCTGCTAATGCAAACAACAAGAGAGGGTGGGTTTTTTTTTTGTTTCATTTTTGGCATTGACATCAACAATTTCACATTATTTTCATATAATTCTCATTTTCTCTTTAATCCATATTTTTATGTTGTGCCATATTGTCCAGAATAATACTGCTGTCATTTCATACACAGGAGAAAATGGGATAAATACAAATTGGGTTGTCTTAAACACAGAGATGCTTAGAGTTAGAACATAAGGAGCTGAACTCAGAGCTCTTAATTTGGTCTGCAAATTATGCCGTTATCCAAAGTAATAGGTTAGTAGGTTTTATGAATTACTCTTTGTTTCATCTTACTGATTTCTGTGAAATTTAGCAATTCAGCTCTCTGCAGAATAATGCAGTGTGAAGCACATAGAAAATCAGTCCGGTTTTAGGTGCCACTCATTTTACCTGCCTGCCATGGTGCTACTGCCAAATTGGTCTCAAGGCATTAAATTCTTGACAAAGCTCTGCTTCTGAAGGAAGACTGTGTCCAAAAGTGCGCCATGGCTTTGAGAGCCAGGGTCTGTGTTGATGGAGGGGAGCTTAGTTGATGCATGAGGCTTAGCACAGTAGTCTGGACAATGCCCAGCAAAGACCTCAACCAGGGCCATGAAAATTAGCTAGCATAGGTACTATGCCAGATCGTTTGAGAGAAATGCCAGCTGGTTGAGTTGTTGACGCCTCTCTTTTTCTAGGAGGGATCCCTCTTTCTAGAAATTTCCTCATTGCATATCTAGTATCTCTTCTCAGTTTACTTTAGGTGATTAGAACATAAGGAAACACACCACACTGCATAGCAGATTACAATTTTGAATTCTGTAGCTAAATATATATATATTTCTATATATACACGTATATAAAGATACTGCAGACAAGTTCAGTGATGATTTTGACTTTCTGAATTCATTGCATTCTGCTCTAGAACTGTCACTTCTAAGAAAAAAGAAAAAACTTTTGCTAGTAGGAAAATATATGTCATAAATATTTGTATTGTACAGCAATCATCAAAATCCATTGGTTTTGCCAGAAATAGACCTTGGAATTTCATGAGACAGATCAGGAAAATGAAATTCAGCAATGAGTTGTCCAAAGGAAATCACAAGCTATCACAAGGTTTTATGATGGTGAATCTCCTCAGTTTTGGAGCAAAGGCATAACAAAGTACGTATTTCACTCTCCTTTTTTTGAATATTTTTAATTTGTTCAAGCCAGCTGTTCTAGCAATTGGCAGGGACATTTGGTCGCGTTGTGAGTATTGGCTTGTAGCATGCGTTGTATTCCAAATGTCTCAGCTCATTCATACCAGACGTTATCAGACCAGATATAACAAAGGCAACAGTTGCCTCATAATGTAGTTTTGTGATGACCTTTGGTTTGCGAGGCAGGCATAGGAAATCCAACATTTTTCTGTTGTGTGGGATGTACATGTGGGCCATAGATGCAGCACATACAAGCAGATCCTGTGTGCCTGGAAAGCTTTGAACATGTGCTATGTTACATCGAGTCCTGTGTGTGATGGGTAGGTAAGGTCTACTGTGCATGCACCGACTGACCTTTATCACCACTGAGGGGATGTATGCATGTGCTGCGCATTTCTGGTGTTTCTGTATGTTGCAGTTATTTCCCTGATTGAGCTGTGGGGCATCAAGGCATTATAGACAAGTGGCCCAAATCTTTTTCTATCCAGCCAGGATTTTTGGGTAAAAAGGAGAAGTATGTCTGCATGTCTGTGGCTGTTTTAGAGTTGTATCTAGAGATAATATTCTAAAGTCAGAAGCAAACAAAGACTGCAGCTAAAGAATGCAGAGGAATGTGCATGGTTTTTGGGAGGCGAGGGAGAATCATTGATGGAAGCAAAGCAAGCATGGAATTCTAATGCTAGATTTTATCAATTTGTAAAGTTTAATTACTTATACTTGTGCTACCTCTGAAGAGAAATAGTATCCAGGTTAATCTTCGCAAGATATGCAATAAAAATTATTTATTAAAGTAAGGCCCATTACTGTGATTATCAGATACATTTTTAATTAAGTCCAAAGTTGCTTTGGTAGAGATTTTACTTCTACTGTCTCAAAATGTTTGGACTTGTTAGTCTTTCTGAGCTTTACTTCTCTTCTATAAAGATCATGAACTTGGCCTAATTAGAAGTAGTAGTTATAATGTCAGAACAAATTAATTTCAGTCAACTAAATGGTCCCTTTGAGGATCACAGTCTCTACCTGTTACTCTCCTCTGTAGCTTGGAAATAGGCTCTGATGATGAGTGAGCTCTCATTAACTGCATGATGAGAGTCGCTCAGCTGGCTCAATCACAGTGATGAACACCAGTATCAGTAACAGAGACTTGTAACATCACAGAAGGAGGCAGGACACAACTTCCATCTTTGACACATTTCTCTTTATCTTCAAAGTTTCTTGACTTTAAAAGAGGTAATTTAAAGCTCTTGAACCAGGTTTGTATGCAAGACTTTTACAAGATAGTTTATGACTGTTGTCTCTTGGGAATGCCTCACTGTAATATATCCAGTTTGCAAGTGAAAAAGACATATATATTTAGCTACCCCTCCGACACAGCCAGGCCTAGATTCTCAGCTTATGTAAGCATATCAGATGATCTGAGTATTCATTTTTACATCAGAGTCTCTTTTAGGTCCCATGCACAAGAAACCATTTTTTCCTTGAGATTTCACTCAATGTTAGCTTAAATCTCTCCCTTTAACTAATTTTTTAAAATTAATGCCTTTCTTTTCAATGTTACTACATTAACTTTGTATCTAAAGGGGTGGAACAATCTTACATTCTAAAAGGAATCTATTTGCATAAAAATAAACAGTAACTTTTTCTAGGTGTTATAACAAAAAGATAAGTCAATTATAAATCATTGCTTAAAAATGTACTTTGTTCTAAAATTCTGGGCTACTCAATGTTCTTAGTAGGTTGTAGTGAGCTGAATTCATTGGTTAAATCAAAATGCCTTTTCTTATATTCAGTAAATGCAGTGTGTATGCAACTGAACAGAAGTAAAATTGAAATTTACGATTTCATCAAATGAATAACCACATGCTGAGGATTCCTCAACTGCAATTTATGATTATGCAAATGAAACATGTTTTGCAACTAGGATATGTGCAATAAATGGGAGTTCCATTATTATGTATCAAAAAGCCATTAACCTTGAAAATTATATACAATTGGCATGAACATTTCTAAAATATGTCTAAAAGCTGTTAATGTTCTCTCTTTCCCTCCCATATGTACAGGTACTATATATTAGTTTTTAGCAAAATAATTCAGAATGAATAATCTATTAAATGAGCTCTGCCACTTTTTTGTTTATAAACTATCTATAACATCTTGCTGCGTTCTTTATTCATTATTTAAAATCAGGGAATAGTGCTGATTAATTCCTTGTCTGCTGACAAAAACACGAGTCACAAAAGGCGTTCATAACTAGAATTTGCTATTTTTAAAACCTGAAGAGGAAGTGGAGATGGGATGGTGAGTCAGGTGGCAGCTTCCCAGATTAAAAGTGTCTTTGTTGTGGATACTCGCCTCAGTGCGGTCTGTGAATTTTTGGTATTTAATGGTTCTAGATCAGATTCTGTTTTTTCCCACCCTGCAGTGACAATGCTACCAGTACGAGGAGGGAGAAGAAAAAAGGGCTGTCTCTGAACATGCTAGCAATGATATCTTTTGCTTGGGATTGGCAAAGGAAAGCAAAGAGCCTCTAAGCTTAAGCTATAAGCTGTGCGTTTTTGGCTTTTGGAAGTAAACGACCTCATGCTAACCTTGGGACAATCGGAGAAGTGTAACTGGACTGTTCCAAAGCGTGGCCACAGTCCTGATGCATGTTTAGCAGTTGCTAGTGTGCTGCAGTACTGAGGTCCCTGTCTGCACACACCAGGTGCTGCATTCTTCACCCAGTATCGTTGTGCTGAGGTTGCAGTAAATCTCTCTGAGGCATGCAGTTCCCTGCTGTGTATTGCCAGTTAATGCCAAAACTCTGAAAGAAAGAAACAAATACACAGCACAAAGCAGTAAAAAAAAAAATATTTATATAGGCTAGTTCTCAAGAACTGCCTCAAAGCTGATCTGTTCTTTCAATGATTTTTTTAATAGCTTTGTGGAAGTGTTTCTGTTATATGTCTGTGTCGGTTTATAGCTATAGAAGAGTTTGATACCGTGAGTTATTTTTACCATAGGAGGTGTTCACATTATGATACGCAATGTGTAAGATACCATGATCTGTCTGTAGGGGATTGCCTTATGTCTGCTGTCTATAATATTTAATTTGCAATAATTTCTAATATTCCTTTTCCTCACATGCCCATAGCTATCAGAGGAGAGTGCTTGAAGTCTTTTATTGCAAATAAATCAAAATAGTACTAAACGTGGTCCTCATCACCCTAAATCAAGGACCTTCTTTGGCTGTTCTTTTCTTCCCTTGTCTCTGTAAGAAAGTAAATGTGTTTCCTTGCCCAATTCTCACTTTTAGACTGGGGTTTACATCAAAATCACTGCCAAAAAGTGTTAGTGTAGAGCATTGCAAAGAAAGAAAATATAGATTAAAGTAAATGGATGTGTCATAGATGGGAAGAAGGGCAGGATGAGCTGGGAATCCACATACGTTCAGTTGAATGTAAAGGCAGATACTGCGTTTTGAGAATTCTAAAATAGAAAATTAAAAATACAAGTGATTCCATTGGCAAAGCACACAAGTTACACTATAGATTTGGAAAAAATCTGCAGGAGAAAGGGCCAAATGGGTATTTAATTGTAGTTTTTCAGTGTTAGGTTTGAACATAGGAAATAGACTTGTGACTACTACTGAGGAGTTTATAGCAGCTCAAGCTCCTAA
Source organism: Falco rusticolus (assembly GCF_015220075.1). Classification (NCBI taxonomy): domain Eukaryota; kingdom Metazoa; phylum Chordata; class Aves; order Falconiformes; family Falconidae; genus Falco; species Falco rusticolus. The sequence continues at coordinate 10,054,465 of NC_051201.1, read as the reverse complement.
GAACTGCTTTTGACGTGTACCTTTAAATACTCCTTTATCTTAAAGTAGAAAAGAGGATCTTGTATTACTTTTGAATTTGAAAATTGTTTCCAGAGTACACATATATTCATGGCAGGTGCAGGAACATACTGAAAATGAAGTTATTAAAACTTTTCCTTGAACTGGTGGGATATGTTTTTGAACAGCAGTGTACAATTTTACCTGTTACACTTTAGATGGGAGATGCAGTTATATCCTATAGGGTCAGGAAAACTTTTGCTATTTTAACGTTAAGGTGGTTAAATGTTTTTATCATATAAGATTTGAATGAGAGACCTTAAAATAGATTTAAAGTTGTTTTTTGGTTTTTTTTTTTTTTTTCCTAATATGGATAGCATATATATAGCAGAAGGCATATATTTATTTGTAATACTGCTCTGGCTTCTTAAACAGTCTCAGCCATTCAGTAACTCTTCTTGGGGTGAGCCTCTAGGTAGCCTTAACCTTTCTAGACGACATGACCCATGGAAAATGTGTTCTCACACGGCTTCTTCCACCACCAGGATGCAGCTGAGAGCTAATAGCATGATGCTGTTTACTTGGAAATATAAGACAAAGGGGGTATTTACTCAATCTGCTAGTTGCTTACTTTACAAATAACTGAAACTTTTTTTTGTAAAACAACAGTATTTTTTGTACTTTTTAAGTCCTGCAAAAATCTGTCACAGAAAAGATTATGACTGAACATTTCATGTGTTGTTCTTTCTAAGTTTGCCAGAGAACAACAGAAATCTAGATCAGTGTCTTATTTTTCATCGCTTTCTGTAAGCACTCCCCAAATTAATCTCAGTACCACAAATCTGAATATCTAGTCTTTGTATATGCTCACAGAACAGATTTAGGGCACTTATTTGAAGGATATATATAAAGTGAACGTTTGCCATAAGTTAAAAGTGTCCTTTTTGACATCTCTAAAACACATTTCTCAAAGTACTGAGCAATGATTGAACTTTTACTTCCATAAATAACTCTGAATATGTTAAGAAGAAACAACGCAGAAAACCACAGCTTCCAGCTTACCCCTGCATGTCCAGGTGTTGTCCCAGAGTCTGTAACAGAGCAGGGGAGGGCCCAGTGACACCCTCTCAAACCTGCCTTAACATCTCCCAGAGTCTTGTAAAACCAGGACATTTGTAATGATTTGCCTACTGTGATGTCCATCCTCTCTTTCTTGAGTGTAACAGTCAGCAGTGATTTAGGTACCAATTCCTTAATTGCTCTTGTTTTCCTTTGCTGGCAAATGCCACTGCAAGGGCTTACTCTGGGGTCCTAGCTACTATAAATGTTACATTCAGATTAAGAATTTTTTTTAACTTGAAAACTTAGATGCTGAAGCAGAAAATGGCAGCTGTAAAGTAGCCTTGTTTAATCCTTTCCTTAAAAACCAAGGAGCCTTACCAATACACAAGAAGAATTTTTAAAAAATCTCCATGAGGTACAGGACTGGTAAAAGTTTTTATTATCTGTAACTCTTCAGCCACTAGATGGTGGGAAAGTCGCAATATGAAAGAACTTGGGGACTTGATCTGCCCTCCCAGGGTTTATCCACAAACAGGTATGACTGAACACAGCACTCCTTAAATTGTTACGAAATTTTACCATGAGGTGGCATCTGGATTGTGGGATTGCTTGTATATCTCTATTCAAATCAACTTCATGCTGGCGAGCCTTGTCCACATTACCAGGGCAGCTGTGATGAATAGTTCCATTTAGTTGCAAATTTTATATAAGAAACTGAGAAAAAATTATCAAGATGCTAGTTCATACTAAATTCAAAACTACCATAGCCACATTGCTGACAGTGCCTATTTTAAAGCTAACTCTTGTATGCTGTCATGCCGGCATACCCACTGTTTCATTAAGTAATTGACAAAACACCTAGCACACTTAAATGTAGTGTGGACTGATTAATTGTGTCTTTCAGTAGCTTCTGTGGCTTACGGTGTGAAGAGGAGGGGTGCATTATTCTCAAAAAATACTGTATGCATAGAGTCCAAACTTTCTTCCACAGTGCAATGGAATTTGCTAAACTATTTTTTGTGTTGACATTTGGGGAAGAAATGGTTTGATTGGAAAATATCTTTAACAGGTGTATTACTCTTTGCTTTGCTCTGAAGGACAGCTCCATTAATAAATACTTCTGTTTCTGGGATCTTTGCTGTAATGTCAGATGCATCACCTCACCAGCCAGTTCACCTCCCTTTTTGATCTTGGAAGTAAATTGTAGTCCCAACTTCCGATGGAAATGACTGCAATACCAGCCCTTAATTATTAAAATCACTTCAGTGCCGACATGAGGAGCATCAAATGATGGCAATGCCTTTGATTTATGTGCCACCTTCCTTTCCTAGCGATCTCAAAGCACCTATAATTTCTGGCAAACCTGTGCTGAGTTTATGGGTTATTTCAGACTCTATTCAGCAATAACTGTTAAATGCTCAGAAGAAAGACTGATTGATGGGTGAGATGGCCCAGAACTTTAATTATCTTAATGAACGATTTTTTGGACTTAACAGGAAGTCTGCCACTAACACAAGTGGAACTATGAACTTTAATTCCACCACTCAATATATTAAAGATTGAGCTTGGTGGTAATTTGAAGATGTGTCTCTTGTTCTCTCTGTGTGTATTTTAATAGGATTCTACTTAGGCATTACTGATACATAACGACTTCAGCAGTGGAACTTAACACATCACACAGAGTGGTTTGAGACACCAGGTGGAAAACAACACCCTGCCCCTGTGAAGCTGTTAAAAACATTTGATATGCAATTATTCCAGTTTACCAGGTTGCTAGAGACAAATATTTAAAGTATTCAGAAAGATTCTGGGAGAATTATTAGTAAGCAGGTATTCAAGACTCTGGTTTTACACCTGGTTTGACGTTTTGCCTATGACAGAAACCAGAAGTGGTAAATAGCAGAACTGGGGCAACAGGAAGTAGAAAAGTAGCATAAAAGGCAAACAGATTGCTGTTGAGATGGTTTTGAGATTATTCCAGTGAGAAAGTTCTTTTTAAATTAGCAATTGTGATCACACATACATTGTCTCATGTCATCTACGCCCCCTTGTACTCTTCTTATGCCTCTTTGTTATTGTACTTTCAAACCTTAATCATTTTTTCCACAGAAATGAAAATTGTTATTAGCATCTGTTGTGTCTGCATAATTACTGTGCCTGTTAAAAGGCTTATTTCTATTATTTCCAGATCTGTTCCACAAATCCTTACATTGGTAATTAGTATATCTTACAAATACTGGTAGAGTGAAAAGGATCATAAATTTTCAGTGTAAACCAAGAATTGCCTTCTGATGAGTAATACTATAGTGGGTACCATTAAAATAATCATACTAGAAAAAAGCAAGCTGTGTTTTACTATATATGTTGCCAAGGAGATCTGGCTTTGTCAGTGACTTTAGGACCTGGACTGCTTGTACCAACTACAGCAGAAATGTCAAGAATGTGATCATTTTTTTGCAGGTAGGAAAAAATTTTGTGAGCACAGGTTCACCTTGTTATACCTGTATTCTTATCACTGGAGATTGAGGAGAGTGTCAAAGGCAGCTGCTGACTGTTCAGCTGTAGGTGAGTGCTTGGGCTAGTTGCTCTTTTTAAGCAATAAGGAGGATTGAGTTGTGGAAGATGACATAGGAGATGAAGTCATTGGGTGTTCAGACATGGATCTCTTGCTTTGCACTCTGTGGTCTTTTGCACGTGAACATGACAAGTGAGGACACATCCTGAGAACAGTGCTTTGCATAAGCATGGGTTTGTATCAGTTTTTTTCTTAAGGCATCAAAAAAGTGCAGAAATTGCCAGAATGCTTTGAGAAATCTTCAGACACCACGGAGCTGCTCTAGTGATTTCCATGGATTACTTCCTTGTTTCTAACTTGGTAGTCATGGCTGAGGAAAAGAGGGTGTAGGGGTGACACTGCAGCGAGTTCCAGCAACCTGTATCCCTTGGAGGATTAAATGTGTGGGCCTAAAGATGTCTGTGTGTACAGCTTCTCCCCTCTTCTGTCTTTCACAGATAAATCTTCTCAAAACCCATCCAAGTGATGCTCTTCTATTCTCAGGCCATAATTCTGAGTATTGATGTACGTTCTGGACAGATGTTTGCTGTTGTTTCAGCTTCTGTTATCAGAAAGAAGCTTAACTGCTTCTTACATTTATTCCCAGACAATAATGGCTTAATAGTTTTGAAGCCCCTTTTGGCTAGGTTTAACCAGTCTTAGAATGTTTTCCCTCATAAACCTGAAGTGGGTCATATCAGAGGAGCTTAAGGAATGGACTCTTTCCATTCTCTCTTTCCTCTATCAGATCTCATCCCTGCTGGGTCAGTTACCTTTGTCTCAAAGAGATGGTTGTAAAGCCATGGGCTTCACTACTACAGGACAAACTTTTGGAAGCTGTATTTGAAGGAGGTTGAAAAGAGATTGGAATACCACTAGGAAGCTGTACAAGTCAGCAAAAATAGGTGTCAGGTATCTGCTATCAGAGTTGTGCTCCATGAACTCTGAAGCATGCAACTTCAGGCTCCAAATGTTGTGTTCACCTAAATTTTTGTGAGTGCAAAGGTAATTATTTAGCTGACAGGTGTCTCAGTACAGGTAACATTGCCTATTGCTGTTTGCCATTTTTCGTTAGTGTCTTTTTCCTTACTGTCATTAGTGTCGTTAGTTTGCCATGTTTCATTAGTGGTATGAATCTGTGGTCTCTTTTTGGTTTTGTATGACATTTTCATGTCATCCCTAACTCACAGCTAAATGGTCTCACTACATTGGACAAATGTCCTTTTTTAAAATTCATTTTTCCTAAACAGTGTGGCCAAAATTATCTCATTCTTTGAGTAGATAGACTGTGTGGAAGAAGTTTGAAAAAGACAAAAAAGCAGTTTCTGGAAGAACTGTTAAAAGATATCAATTTTTCACAACTATAATAGAACCTCATAATTAATTTAAATGAAATTTGTTTTCCATAACATGGATTTATGGGTGTAAAGTATGTCCTTTGAGAGAGGCAAGAGGAAACAACCTCTGTTATTTTTGATTACCTTTGTGTTTTGCTTTTTACTCATTATGCTAATTTTATGCTAATAACCTTCTTACATTAAGTTTCACTTTATACTGCATAAACTGACAAATAGAGCAATATTTATCAAGCATAAATATTAAAAACACTATAAAGACTTCTAGGCTTCTAATTATTATGCTAATATATCTCTAAATTATTCTTGTATTACCACCCTACAGTTCACTGTAGAACATGACACAAAAATGGTAAAAATACAAAAATTCTATTTCTTAATGCTATTAATTAATCACATAGGAAGCCTGTCTATGAATTAAAAAAGCCCTAGTTAGAGCATTGTGGATGTAAAGATAAAGAATCCATTTCTTCTGGTGAGCTGGTGAGCTTATATTATCATAAATATGAAGGAAATCCAAAGTGCTCTTTTATTTTAAAAGAACAGGAAAGACTAATATATTGGATGGAAATTCCACATGTTGAGCCAAATTCTTAGTATTTCTTTTCATACCAGTATATTTATTGAAGTCAATGAGACTATTCGTATGGTTCAAGTGTGTGAGTCTTGGCCTCTCTCCTGCTTTTGTGTTCCATACATGGGGTCAGATGAAGTCCCCGGATCTCAGATTTCACCTTCTGGTGCCATTAGGAGGCTGTGATGAGGGGTAAAAACTCTCGAATGCGTAGGAGGACTATCTATACAAAGATAACAAATCTGTACAAAGAAACTTGTAATTTTAGAGTTCCTAGACAATTGGGTATTATTGCGTGAGCGGGTGATGGAAGGCAGCACGTGGGTCAGCTCAGACTAGTGCTCCATTGGAGGAAGCTGCTGCATCAGAGCTAGCAAGTGCCTTAACGTGTGTTTTATTGTCACATCTTCCTGGAAATGGGCCTGGATGGCTGGAGTGTTGTGGTGTTCTGGAGTGCTTGTTTGTAGGCTCAAAGATTGTGACCATCTTTAACTTCAGGTGCAGAGGCCCCATTTTGCCTGTAGGAGAGAACAAATTTAATACAGAAAAATAATGCAAGTGTTAACAATCTTTTCTTTAAATTCCCAGTATCTCTCTTCTTTTTCCACCCAAATATCTGATTCTTTTCAGACTTTCTGTTTTTTAATAAACATTCCTTGGGTGGTTTTTTGTTTGTTTTTTTTTGTTCATTGCATTTGTTTTGGGTTTTTTGGGTGGGGTTTTTTTTTCTTTTTTTTTTTTTTGCTTGTTTGTTTGCAAGCTTTCTTGAATTTGGCAACTAGAGATAGTAACAAAAATGCTTTTATAACAGTGATTTTTCAGTTAACTCTCTACTTGACCCATCTAGGGTGAAACAAGCTTTGTATTAAAATGATCCTTAATTCTGTACAGCTAAATTTATTTTGACGTTTTTGTGGGTGTCAGTAACAATAGATATAACAGCAGTCTAAAAGTATCTCCTGGCCAGCATAAATTTACTATGACAAGCACAGAACTGGTTCCCTCCAGTGGAGGGTTTCATACATGAAGCTGTGGTGAGTCACTGCTCTGGAAAGGATGGCTTTGATTCACTCCCTAAGAGCCTGTGCCAGCTATACTGGATTGGGAGACTTTGTGCCGTGTGTTATTATTGTGTCCCTTCTTAACTGGAAACAAATTAGTCTGCTGGGATGGTGGTTTTGTAAAAGCAGATGCTCAACTGACAATCAAGTCTTTAAAATAACACTATAGCCCAAAATCAGTCCTATACAGAAGGGAATGGTAGAGATCATGTTTCACCAGAAAACAGGTTAAAATAACAGAGATACTGAGCAGCAGGCAGGTCCACTGTTAAACAACTGATGGCTGAGGAGTGATGGTTCTTACCAGGGATTTGCAAGTGGGCAGGCTGAACGTGGATTGAGTAATGAGGGTTGTAAGAATATATGGGCAGAAGTGGAAAGCACGCACTATGTAAGCAAAGTTTCAGAGGATGGCAGCCAGCTCGCTTCCCCTTTCTTTGTCAGAATTCTATATTTAAACATTTTATACAGCAATCTTGGAATGACACAGAGTCACTAGGTCTCATTACCTTCTTACAACTGGGCATGGGTGTAAGAGTTAGAAGGATAAGGGTGCCTTTAGACAAAGAACTTCCTATATGTGATTGATTTGGAGGGAGAGAGAGAGAGATATAAGAAAGTGTAGCTGGATATATTACTCAGCTGTTTCTATATTGCTTATTTTGGCTGTTTCATGCTAATAGTTTGAAAATACAATCAAGTTTCTGGTGACAGGAATCTTTGAATAACAGCCAGACCTATATAAGAATCCGAATTAAAATCACTTTGATGTTTTTGATGTTACAACTGCCAATTAAGCGTTTAAAAACAACAAGAAAATATTCCTGCTGGAAACATTCAATAGAAATTTTGAGTAACTAGTTGCAGTCTGAAATCTTGTTTTTGCAGAGAACCCACTTTTCATCTCACTCAGCTAGGTATTGATTCCTGTATTCATCAGGGGAAGTCACACTGACCTTCACTCTCTAATGCCACAGCATCCCTCCTTAGCTCTGTTTATAATGAACAGCGCAGAGACAGAGAGTAATGAGGCACTGGACACACCCTCAACTCCTGGAGTCCTGCCATACCAATCCCAGACTGATGTTAGATTTTTCTTTTTTATAAACCTGCTTAAAATCAAGAGGAGAGAAGACTTGTGAAGTGAATTGAAAATTAATGAAAATGGGGACATATTTTCCTGATAACCACATGTATAAAGCCACAATGCTACAGTACAGGAAGGTTCACTCTTCAAGGGTGTACTCTACCACTGCTACAGTTTATAGCATCGTTTTTATACTTCATAAAAGTACAGCTTATTGTTAGGGCTTGGTAAACAGTCTTAATTCCATGGATAGTGGTCAAAACTTATGCTACAGCACTGTAACAAAATGCTGATGGACAGAGAGAGAGAATTTGAGGTCATTTGTCTGATGTTGAATCTGGTATGTGCAGAATTCTCTTCTGTTTCATAGAAATATCTGAGAAGCTGAGTTTTTTCCAATCTTAAATAATGTGTGTGTAATTAAATAAACTCTTCTATATATCTCTGTGAGAGAGAGAAAAAAAAAAGGGATGTTTTTTCTCTGTTTTGGCTTTTTGAATGTTTTGTATTCATTTTGCAACAGACTCAGTCACACAGATGAAAACAACCCAGAGTACAAAGTAATTGTGAAATCAATCAGTAATCCAACAATTCTGAGCCCTGGTGTAACCTCCTAGGAAGAAAAACGAAAAAAGAAAGAAGAACACAATATATTACATACAAATCCTAAAAGATAGGTAATGTGCCAAAGAGGTTATTGCATTCAGGAGACTTGATAAGGATGATTTAACTGGGTGAAAAGATCACCTCTGCAGATCATAGAGGAAAAGGACTGTGAAGAGATAAAGAGGCATGCACAATAAAGAGATAAGTGAGCATTATCTTTTTTAAAGGTTTGAACTTACCTCATGATTGTTAGCATTTTGTCTTATTTCCATAATCAAACTTCTAAACATTCATATGCAGAGCACCCTAACATCTGCTCACTTCTAGTAGAAGCAGAATAAAATTAATGGAAACATTAGGGTAATTTGGCTCTTGGTTGTTTATCAATAAACAAGTAACTAATACAATCTTAGACTAAATATTTGGGGGTCTATTTGTAAATTATTATAAATTCCAAATGTTTTGGTTTTTTTCTGCAGGCACAAATTGAATACAAGTTTTGTAAATGTATTTCTACATCAGACCATGGGTGGTCGGTGGACACCACAATATTGGCTCCTTTAGAAGGCTCACTCAAATTTATACCCCATCTGGATGCCAGTTTTGCAATGATATCTTCTACCTACCTACAAAGAGAAATCTGACTTTCTGATGAAGTGTCTGCTTCTGTTGCTAGAGAAGTCTGTAATTGCTTTGGTCAAAAAAAGGTTTTTTTTCCATCTCTAAAGCATATGCCATATGCCATAAATTGTCTATTTCACACTCACCGACACTTATAAAACTGCTATAATTTGGGAATTTTTTTTTTTAATCCATTTTTCTGAGCTATTTTGTGAATTTTGCAGTCTGGAAAAATTCTCAGGGAACTTTTTTTTTCTTAATTTTTTTTTGTTTAACTTTCTGGGAATGATTTGAAATGATTACTGTTCTTTCTTCAGGAAATACTTTACTAGAAAAACAAGTTCAGTCTCCTGTTTTCTCACTTCAAGCATTCATTGTGTACCTGTAATTTAAAAGTGTAGGGGGCAGAAGATAACCATTTAAGGAATATTGATAAAATGAGACAGGTCTGAGCTAAAGAATCAGAATCCTATTGTGCTTAAATGTAGTAACTGCCTGGAGCTTCATTCTGGGACTAAATTGGTCACATATAGATTATAAATTAATGTATTTTTTATAAATACAATTTGAAGCCATGGGCTTATAATTAAAATATCTATAACCATTTTAATGGTCAGTAAATGGCTGTATTAATGTTCAAGTGGGCCGTGCTGTCAAATAACAAATGACAGGCAAGTACTAGTTTCGCCTTAGGCTGCTGTCAACCACATTAGTTAACTGGTGGGTGTAACCCATTTATTATGCATTGAAGCACTATCGGGGTAGAAAAGAGAAGGTTAGGTTCAAGTTTGAGAATAGCAGGAATAGTTTCCTGGCAGGTTAGTGGAAAGGATATTAAATATGATGCTGAGGATATGGTCTAATTTAAAGAATCATTTTATGTTGCACCCACAACTTTATTCTTTCATCTTACTGACAGCACAAATGTTTCCATCCATTTCATTTCATCTTCTTCCTTCTTATCTCAGATATTTATATGTTTGGATGGCCCCATCGTGATAAAATCCAGCTGCCTCCCAAATAGAAATATCATTTACAATTTCCCTTGCTTTCTTCTTTCAGAGTCTTCGGGGAAATAGCTTGATTAATTCATAGGTTTTCACTCCTTCATTTGTTTGTTTATGTGTGTGACTGAGTGGATGTGCTGTGTAAGGATGTGTGTGACTAAATTATTGAGGGAAAGCTAAATCAAAGAGATTAAATTTGCCTTTAGGGTATATTTAAAGTGCAGACTGCAATACAGAGATATGCATGCATCTGTAAAGGAAGGATATGGTTTTGGGGTACTGGAAACTTAGGTGAAGGGAAGTTCTCAGTCCCCTCTGTGTCGGTCTCCACAGGAGGGCATTTCAGTTCTCTGTGGCAGTCTGAGAGTTTGGGTTTTATGGATCAATGTCCCAGGTTTCAGTGCCAGCCAGTGGCTAAAAGGGTTATGCACCACTCTCCCTTTTTATACAACTTTCATAAGTTTAGAAAGAAAATAAATATTTTTTTTACTGAATCTGCCACAGCTGTCTAGTGTACAGAAATTCCTTCTCATGCTCCTAAATGTGGGGGGCGGGGGGAGTGGGAAGATGAACGAACCCTGGACTGTTCAAAACCTTTTGTAAAGGTGCCTCTTTTTTTTTTTTTCCCTACCCAAATTAAATCTGGTCCCAGTGATCATATGAAAAAAGCAAAAGAGTTGAGCAGATCTTAAGGGTGGGCCTGCCAGGATCAGACCAGTCCTAAAGACCTCAGCAAATGTTTCAAACTTCCTAGCCCTGCTGCTGCAACTGGTATGAGACCATTTCTTTCATTGCTGTGCAAGAACGGAAAACTTCTGGGCACGTCCCTGCTCTCAACAGACAAAGAAAAAATGTGGAGAGAGCCAGAATGTAGACAGGTTCTGTGCTTAAGTAAGAGAAGAAGCCATAAGATATTTTTTTATGCAAGGAACCAACTGCCATGAAATACTCCAGACTTTGTAACCTCTCTGACACTACCCGAGTCATTCTTGTTACTCCCTGATAATCATGAACCTGGGAACAGGCTTTAGGTGATTCAAACAACCTTCTTCAGAAGTTGAATCTACTCTTTTTGTAGTCTTTATGAGTCTCAGGAGACCACTGAATGGTCTTGAGGGCAGGTGTGCATTTGCACTCAGACCCTATGCAGTGAGACCGAGCACCATGTTTTTCCTCTGATGGAACCCCTTCTCTTTGTCTTCAGAGCTTTACCCTTCTAGAACTGATAATTTGCTTTATGGGAGCAGTCCCATCTTACAATCTGTCTTGAAGGAGTATTTTTGAAACATTTAATGGAGATTTTTTTCCACAAGGAGATAAAATGAAGCCTACTAATAAACACAGAAGCCCCCTCTGTGTTGAAATTCTTTCCTTACAGAAACGTTTTCATATTAGGTTTCTTTTTCAATGATTTTCTTTGGTTAGACCTCTGAGTCATACGACAGATACTTTTCTGTTGTGGAAGTGGTCGATCTTCAAAGCTCTTTGTGGGTAGTAAGCCTGAGCAGAGCTGAGAACTCCTTGCCCCTGCCTGCCCTGGTGATGGGCAGGGCACTGTCAAGAAGCCTGGGGCAGCTAGGCACAGAGTGAAAATGATCATTTGTAGCTGAATTTTCCATAGCCATTTCACTGGACAAAAATCGCCATGACTGTTCCCTCCCCTAGTAGCTTCAGTTCTCTTTCTAGAAGGCAGTGGTTGTGAAATTACTATAATGTGTGTGAATCGGTGCTTGCTTTGCCACTCTCACTAGATTTATTAAGGGTTGAACTAACATAAAGAGCAAAACTGTCTGCTTAATCAACTCCCTTTCACAATTAGCAATGCCAATAAAAAGAAGTGAATGTGTATTATCCCAAGTCTATGCTGTTACTGTCAGTGGGAGCAGCACTGCAGCAATCTATTTCTGCTGTCAACATGGGGACCTCTGGATGTGAAGCAGCAGCTATAATGTGCCGTATTGCAGCAGTCCCCAGCTGGAAAATGTTTCCTACCTGAGGAAATTATACTTGGATAGAGGGAGATAGTACAACTAATAACAGTGTCCTATTGATAAAAGCATGTATTCTAAAAAATGGTGAGGGAAAAGCTTTAGAGAGATATCCTGCATGAGGAAAAGGAATCAGAGTTGGCAACGCATCAGTGAGGCAAGGAGAAGCCTGTCTAGCATGTTAGTGTAGGAAGCGTCACTGAGGTAACTGCTGGCCAGGTTTCTAACAAACCCGGCAGATGGACACTCAGTATTATGGCACAAAGTGGGCTACTTTGATTGACAAAACTGTAGAGAATCAAGTCAGGAGATTGTGAAATGGTGTTGCCACCAATGGCAGCCACAGCAGCATACCTGTGCAATGCCATCAGCATGCAAACACTGTGCATTGTGCCTAGTGGGCTGGTCTATGCTGCTACAAATGACTGTAAAAATGAATGACTCTGGTCTGGGTGTCTTCAGGACCGAAGGGCTGACAGAAACAAAAATGATATTGTTAATAGAAAAATGAGAGTGTGGCTTCTCTGTTAAAGCCTAGGGATCTAAGGCTCTGTCTGATGCATACTAAAGAATGGAAAAAAGTTTTCAGGAGAGGAAAAAAGATCTCGGGAAGCAAGAGAAAATAAATGGAAAGAGAACTGGTAGTTACATCATGATCTTCCAGATTATTTGCTGTGTTATTGCAAATGTTTATTTACTGGATGCTGTTTTTTACCAGATTGTTTCATTTCTTCTTGAGAAGTGGCTTATTTTGATATTTACACAAGCAGCCCACAGAAATGCCTTCTAAAGCATTGAAGCTACTTTGTAGACTCGGTGCTTGAGGCCTCCAACAGGACTTGTTTAGAATGATCTAATTCTCTTTTTGCCTATTGTAGGTCTCTGGGTTTGGGCAATGCTTCAGTCAATACTAATGATAGACATAGGAAGTTTAAATCCCTAGACGTAGCAGAATGACTATGTTTATTTGTTTAACTGGCAACATGTGGTAACTTGTTTTCTTTATTCAATAACCACAACTTGCAGTACCACTGTAGATGTAATCGTTGTGTATTTAGAATAGATAGGTTGTTGCCTTTAGGATGGATCTGAGCAGCAGATGGCTATAAATTTCATTGCAAGAAATCCTTCATACAGAGATTTGGACTCAGTTTCTTTCCTGTGTTTGCTTTTGCTTCCAGTGTGATAGCAATTTATTCCTGGTCTTACGTGAATAGCAATTAAAAAATATTCTGTTAAGTACTGGTAAAACAGGAAGGTATATTGGGAGTGACATATATAGTATATAGTCAAAGCTACCCATTACCCTAGAGGCTGATAGCCTTTCTACTGTATCTGTACTAGTAGTAGCCACATCACCCTTCTATCTCCACTTGGGCCGAAACTCCTCCCTTTTTGACAGATGACACATTTCAGACTTCAGATCTATCCAATCCTGACCTGTCCTATCCTATCCTATTTCTGAGAGATTCCTTTACTGCAGTTCAGTCATCCGTAGCAGCTCAACACCTATGAGTAGTCTTTTCCCTTCCTAGCATTGCAAACACAGAGGAAGAAGGATGCTAACTTCAGCTGGTGGTTTAGTTTAAGTTGGTAGGGACCTCTAGAAGTCACCTAGTCCAACTCCTACTAAAACTGGATGCAACCAGAAAAGGCTGCTCAGGGCTTCTGCAGTCATGTTGTAATAACTCCAGGGATACACACTCCACAGTATTCCTGGGCCCCTTATGGTAATTTTCCCCCCCTTGCTTTTAATAAAAATTTCTTGTGTTGGAAGTTGGATTCAAATTACAAAACATGTCTTCTGAACTCATTCAGCACCAACAGCTGTTTGTTCTTCAAATAACAAGAACTGATTTTGCCCATTTTTCATGAGAGGGCAACTGTGCAACCACATTTATAAAAAAGTCTTTGGCTTCTAATGAAACTTTCTCTATAAGAGTTGGTTGATTGTGAAGCTCTTTGGAAGGCTTTAAAAAGGTCATAGTCTCAATCCTCAGCTTTAAGGAGAATGTCAGAAGGCTTTAAAGGGTCATTTTATATCTAACAAAACACTAGACGATAACGGCTACATACTTTTAACTTGTCTTGGGCAAATATTTTCTCTAAGCTGCAAAAATGTTGTGTTTATATTTTTAATGTATGCTGTATTATTAAGCTCTGACATTAAACACCTTCATGCCAGTTTGGAGGCACTGAACTTTGCTAATCATACAGTAAAGGAAGTGAAGTGGAAACCTGGCAGGTCTTACAGTACATTTGTTCCTCACTATTAACTCCAGAGGTTCCTTCCAACCTCAATCATTCTGTGGTTCTATGACTGTGCCTAATGTTGAACTGATCAAAACTTTCAGTAGACAAAACTGAAGACATGGAAGCTCATTGATTTTGAACTACAATAGCTAAGTGTATAATCAGTTCCTCACACAGAACAGGGAAAATCTGGGTGACCAAGATTCCCTATTAAAATATCTTCTACTTCAACAGGAAAAAGAATGGTGTTGATGATGCAATAAAGAGACCCCAGTTTTGATGTGAAACCATGCAGGTGAGCCCTTACACACCCACTCCTTAACCTCTCCCCCCAAAAAACCCAAGCAGAGACCTTCATCTGACGATGCCCTCTTTCCTGGATATGCATACAGCATTATCCTCAGTAGAACATGTTCTTATGGAAACAACTGCACCGTTCTGCTAAAATCTGAGGTCTGTGAGGCAAGTTGAATGTTTAGAAGCTACAGAAAAGTAGTCTGTGGAATGTTTAAGTTTAAGTGCGCTGAATAGCAAATTCCTAAAAAAAGAAGTGTTATTAAGCTTGAGACTACTTAAGCCTACCAAATAAATTCAGCTGGGACAAGATGTTGAGGTCAAGATTAAGGGAAGAATCTAACAAGTCAGATATACCACACTCCAACGTTTATTGCTTAACCCACTAGATTGTACAGGATATTGGCTTTTACTACTCTTAAACTCTTCTGTTGAAAAGATTTCATTGTTATCAGTTTCACTGTGAATGAACTGCTTCCTATTCCTATGGTGTTTTAGCTAAATCTTCCTCAAGTACAACTTGGTCTACTTGGCATGGACCAGTTGAGTTTGTATGGATCCACAGAATGAATCTTGCAGGTATATAGTAAGAGTTCTCACCTAAGAAGTGGAATACTCAATTTATAGTTTCTGCTCCAGTAAAGGTCTGATTGCCTAAGAAAAAAATGGAAACATTATAATCCCTTAAACTAGCAAAAATGATGATTAGAACACTTTTGTGAAGGTGGAAGCTCTCCTCAGGCGTTTAGGATTCAGTCTTCTCAGGCAGAGAAAGGAATTGTCAAAAGATTGGTTTGAGCTGTGAATCTGTCTCATTTTAAAATAATCCTTCAAGATGAGTCATGCTTTTTTCAACTCCCAGGGTAACTTAACTCTACAAGTAGGAAAAAAGAAACCCAGCAATAACTCCCACTCCTTTCTTCCTTCTCCTTACGCTAAATCCCCTCTTAGACTTTGGAGGAGCACTTCTGACTGGCCATTGGCTCTGTCTTTTCCCAGCTGGTCTCTTGAAGCCGAGTATGCAATTAGCTTTTGCCTCCTAGGCTAACTGACCTTTAGCCTTTGTCTTTTCAGCTAATTACCAAGCCAATCTAGCCAGCTATTTCTTAAAGACTGACGGTGTTCAGGTAATAAGGAAGCTTTGGGTTGAAACACAAATGCAAAAAGACAGTTTTTCCCACTCGCCCATTTTTATCACATATACTAATTCTTTAGCAGATCACCCTGTCACAGAAATTGGTCCTGAGTCTATATCCTGAGGGTGTGAACTGCTGAGCAGGGGACTAAGAAAGACTACTAACTTGACAATTCTGACATTTCATTTCCTGTTAGCTCCTAAAATGAACTTTTCAGAATTTCTACTTCTCTTTAGACAACCAAAATATTGTGGTTTAGTTTTTAATTTCAGATGATTTTTTTTTCATAAGAAATGTTGTTTGATTGGCATAGATTTCTCCTTCTTCTGTTTTGTCTGTCAGGCAACTAAGCTGAATATGGTTAAATCTCACAACCCTTTTAAATCAATACAGTGATAAAGATTAGGTATCAGCCTTGTTCAAAAGATGGGATTTTCATCCTAATGGCTCAGCCTGCTGGAAAAGAATTCTCTTTTGGTTTTGCCAGATATAAAGGAATAACCTTGTGCAAGAGAAAAGCCCTTTCAGTCTTGCAAAAACCAGGTTCTTATGACGGTAGCATTGGAATTTTCATCATTATCATGAGGGATTTTGCTTTTGAATCTGCCTTGAATGTCACAAAAGCAAAAAAAAAGGCAAAAATAGTTACTCCGGTCAGTTATAGTCAGGATTGTTTACATCAACATTATTAGAAAAAAATACTTCCTATTATTACAGTTTTTAAACAATGAGCAGAGGTTTTGTCTTGTGCGGCTAATTCAGGTTGCTGCTGAAGTGCCCTGTGATGATTACTTCTTTTAAATCTTAATAGCTTTAAATGGACTTTCCTAGCAATCACTACTAAAACAATTAGAAGAGTTAGACATATTAAATCTAAATTAGTAATTTCTCTTGTTAGGAAAAGCAATGTTTGACACATATTACATTTTTATGTTTTATGACATCTGGCAAGACCATCTTATAGTAAAGTATACATGTCTGGCATGCTTTAGTTTCTACAGCTAAATAACAACACAGGCATCCTATAGCTCCCATTGCTGTAATTTTCACATATCTTTATTTTTGACTGAACTGTTACCATGATAAAGTCCTGATTCTTAAACGTATTGGGATGAATGTTTAGATAGATAGCAATTTGAAACTAGCTATTACGTTTTTTTGATCTTAGAACTTTAAGAATAAATACTAACATGATACATAGTTTATTTACACACTGAAAATGTCATAGTGATGTTTGAGTTAGCTAAAGAAGATCTAGTGGGAGATGATGTTCAAGAGATGGATATGTTCAGTGTGGGATATGTTCTGTTGCCATGGGTTTTTCATGAAAATTTATGTGTAGTTAGTTAAGTCCCTGTATAGCTTAACTTGCACAATAAATAAAAATATATGGGTGCAAAACTTGTCACCTGAAACAAAAACTTTATAATCCTAGGGTTTATGATAATAAATTGAAACTGAAATAAATATTATGTACAGATACACAGAAGCAGTGGCAGCTAAGGTGACAGTATTCATCTTTTGACTTAAATAGCAAAACAGGTCAGAAATGCAAAACAGGTCTGAAATAAATGAGTTTCTAGAAGCCAAAGTGATGATGTAATAATCTGGATTTTGGAAATGATCTTGTGACATTCAGAATTACAGATAATGAACTTGGTGCTTTCTACCTCTCATTTTTTGTATCAATGAAAAAGGCAGCAGGAGGAAGGAAAGCCATAGAAAAGTGACTGTTCTGGTTGTGCAAATGAACACTTAGAATTAGTTTTCAGCTGAAGGTTCTCTCTCACATGATCTCTCAAATCTTTACTGACTGTATTTCTGTTTAAGCACTGAATAACTTCATAACAGAATGTGAATAACACCTGAAAGGGAAATAAGTCTGTCTAGTCATTTCTTGCTGAAAACTGCTTAAAGATAATATTATCTTTACTAGGCTGTCTGACGAAATGCATTAACATGAAATACATATGCTTATGAGCCTGTATTTATAATTCCTTGCTCTTTCCTGTGGTCTAAAGCAGTAAGGTAATGCATGAAATAGCAGAAGAGGGACAACCTTCATCCTCTTTTGGTCCCTCTTTTAATTTCAGTTTTTAACTGTTTGAAGTGTTTATGAGTGTGGAAGCCAAAGCTTCACAGACTAGAGTAGAACTCATTTTTTTCTGGATTATAAGAAATTCAGTTTTCAGAACTGATATTTCTATTCTGATTTGGAAAGGTTTGACTGAGTATGGGTTCGTAGAGTGTGGTGGTCTGCATAAAATAATGGTAAAATAGAATTTGCACTGAAGGTGCAATAGAATTTTAAATTAGCTACAAATAAAGATAGTATGGCAGAGCTTAATAATGTCAAGGTTTTGTCTTTTACCATCGGACAGTTTAAATACAGATGTAACATATCAAATATCACATAATGTAGAACAGGTATAAAAAGTTAGTGTTGTTCATAGATCAGATGTAAAAAAGAATGCGATGGGCGTTAGGTAGTATGTGACTACAGTGCAATGTGAGCAGCATGGTGTGGCTCTAAGGGGAGTGGATTGAATGGTGTTTAGTGATTTCAAATCCAATATCAATTCCAGAGCAAAGGCAGAGGTCCGTGTGTGAGTTCTGGTGATAATGTGGATAATGATTCTGTCAAGTCAGATACACATGCTGACCAATATAAATGAGTTATCAAGGCCTTGTGAATAATGTCCTGGTGATGAGCCATAAATCAAAGAGCAATCATCAATCCATCTGTAGAGGGAGGCCTAGAATGGTTTAGTAGTAACCCTCAAGTTGGTACACATATTAATATGAAAAATAATGAGTCTGCCAACTTTAAGCAGTGGTTTGCTTTGGATAAACACTCTGTTAGAATTTGGGCAGGCTTGTAAAACCATTTGACAGATTCGTTTGTCATATGAATAGTATCTCATTCAGTGCATTAGAATAACTGGCAGTCCCTTCTTAATGATAGCAGGTCAGTGTGATGAGTACTATATGATTCTAACAAGTATCCTGCTCAGTTGTCATTTTATTAATATAATTATTATGTATTAATTGAATGAATACAGCATTATGGTAACTTGGTTATAGACATGGTTTACTTTGTTCTTGCTGCAGGAACAAATGGGGTAAAAGTGTGATATCTGTATCAAAGGGTTTGCAGTCTAAATCCAACCAAGATGAGGTAGTGGGCAGACAGACAAACTGAAAACTACAAGAAAAAATGAGGCACTTTTGGTCTGTGAGATAAGCAGTGGTCTCAGGACACTAGCAAACTAATCATTGTCAGGTTTTTTTGTCAGCATCGCAGAAAAGAAGAATGTTAAAGCAGGTTTGGGCAAGGGATAATGCATTACTTGGGCAGATGTTTATGGAAGCTCCTCTCAATTGTGGTAGAACGGGAAGACGCTTGTGGGTATTTTTTCATCTTGCTTCTTAGGAAATCAAGTCTTACAACATCTCATCTTGAGTATGGGGCAGGGAAGGTTGTCTATCCAGTTGGATAACTTGAACTAAATTTAATAAAATAATAAGATTCTAAAAAATAACAAATTCCAAAGATGTCATGACTGCTCCCTTTGTACATTCACGGAGGGAAAGGCTGAAGCAGGCAGGGGTTTAGACAAGCACACAAAGCTTCTCTTTATTAAACACCAGAGAATCCAAGTACACAATTCAAATCTATAAAAAACAGGGTTCGCTAGTTCCAGTACTCATGAGATCACTTGTTCCTGTTATTAATTTTCCCAGTGGCACTTATTCCAGTATAGTTTCATGGCTGTACGAGATGCATTTCATCTACAGCCAAGCTGTGAAAACCTGAACTTTCTATTTATTCCTTGGTTTTTTTGTATCACATAGGCAAAAATGCATTTTTTTGCCATAAGGCAAAAGTAGTTTTTTCTTTCCAGCTTCTCCCACTTTATTTTCCTGAGCTGTAACCTTGTCTGTGCAAGATAAGAGGTAGTGATAAAATACTCTGACAATAATTATATCCTTGTGTTTTTGTGCTTGGATCTGGGCTGTCATCTCTGACATCCTCTCTAGCCCAGCTAGTGCAGTGCCTAGTGGCTGTGGAGCAGCATTACGGGTCGATGTACCTTCCTTACTTCCTTCCCAAGATTTTCATTGGCTCCCAGGGTTATATTCCCAGAAAATGTGCCCGAGTGTAAATAAAATATTTTGGAAACTCTTTTTTATAGTTCCTGTACTATAGACATTACTGTCAAGCAGATATTTCCACATGGTAGATCCTACTCACTCAAGCTTTTTCTTGTTCTTACACCCAGAAGTAGCCTTATTGACTTAAACAGTGTGGAAATTAAATACCCCAAACCTAATGAAAAGCAAAACAGAAAACAAACATGTTAGATTTTTGAAATTTAATTTTCTTCCAAATTGTTTTGTATAGGCAATCTTCTCAAAAATAAGAGGTGTTAATACAGACAACATGTAAACATTCCTGCAAATAGATTTTGCTTTAAAATACATATTGTTATCCTTCCATGTTATGCTTTTATTATGAAAATGATTTCTGTTGCTTGTGAGGTTGCTACTCAGAGAAAATGACCAACTAGGCACTGTAATTACTTCAGGAGAGCACCAAATAAGACTGCTTCACATTATTTAGACAATTTGATTACTTTGACTCATGATTTCAGAATGTGATAATTTAAGTGTTGTTTTAACTTGAGTGCTCAACCATCCTCCACAGTGATTTATACAAGCAAATGAAATGTCAAGTTGAAATGTTCCAGATTTAGATCTCCTGAAGCTCCGTATTGCAGCCCTTTGTTACAGACACTTTGTAAACCTCCTTGCCAGCTAGTGTATACTATTACCGTTTGAGTAAACCATCAGGTTTCTGCCTTGTCTGTAAATTTAAGGCAAGTCCACTCACTTGACTTCTCTGCAACAATAAAACTTCGTAAGAAAAATGGTCTTAACATTAACCATATACACAAAACATCCTGCAGCACTTTTTATGTCTTCTGGAGAAAAATACAAATTTAGTTAGTGCAATCTATTCTCACAAAAATGTCCTCAGACCTTCCACCTAAGGGAAATGTGAATTAGCAAAATAGCAATGAAATAAATGGCTGCATATCAAAACATTACAAGAAACATGCAATTGGGGGTCTGGGAAAATGGTGTTCTGCAGTTAAAAAATCTGAAAAAAAAGCTTGGGTCTTACAACAATTTATGGCTAAAAGGAGCAGATACATCTTTTTCAAAACAGCCCAGTATTTGTAACAGGGTGATGCAGTGAAATATGCATGATCACACGTGTAAAGAATATCTATATACAATAGGAAAGAACAAACAAAATTTTATCATTCATCTGTCATTGTAAAAAGATTCCACATTTGCTGTGAAAAATGTTCATGTCAATACATGAATGTATTTAGCTTCTTGGAGTCAGATTTCTATACTTCCTTGCTTTCCTAACGGAATGGGGCACTGGATTTCATCCAAAGACTAAAATAATCAGTTTAACTTCTGTTTATCATTTGTAAGTATGGGTCTTGAACTGTTTTTGAACATATAAAACTGTGAAGGTGTTGTGAAATGGGGCCCCAAGCCTGGTTTACCTGTAGGGCATCTTGTTTGTATGAAAACAGTGGGATATTTCAAATGCTAGCTACCAACTAGACAAGACAGATAAATATATTTAACTAGATTAATTTTTTAATTCCGCTTGGAGGCCAAGGGAAGAAACATATATTGTTCATTCAGCTTCCCTTTCATGCTTGACACATACTTGGAATTCCAACTGTGGGACAGAGCTATTTGTGTTAAAACTGTCTTTTGTCCAATGTAAATTGTGGTGTGATTCCAGGAGTACCTGCAGTTCCTAGCGTGTCACTGACATGGGATGTTGCTGCCTACCCATTGAAGCTTCAGACTAACACTACTGAATATGTACCTAGGAAAGCTGTATAAGCTCTCAAGTGTCATGCACACTTGACCTCTTTGTCTCCAGAAATGAATTATATTGAGTTTAGATTTCTGTGTCCCATTCTTTCTTACATCTAATTAACCAGCCCGAGCTTTAACTTCTTAACTTCAATAGTGCACAACAGATTGGAAGAGGATTTCTGTACAAGCTGTGTGGATGGGTGGTGATCAGATATTCTCAAGGTCAGACAATAGAATAACAAATAAGCAATATCCATATTTTATTGAGCAGTAGTGAAACGCTGCTGCTAGAATGCCGAGGGACTTACATGGCACTTACAGAAGTTTTAGTCTGTTCCACTCATGGCAGTGAAAATTTTGTGTAGTTTTTTGTTTTGTTTTTTTTTTTTTTTTACAGTATGCATAGAATGCATTGAGATTATATTTCTAGTCTTGCAATGGAGAGGAGTAGCAGTCAAACTTTGCACTTGCCCTTGTTGAACTTCACAAGGGCCTTGTCAGCCCATTTGTCTACCCTGTTGGGGTCCCTCTGCCCAGCAGCCCTGTCTCCCAGCGTATTGCCCTCTCCCCTCCGTTTGGTTCCACTCACAAACTGGTCGGAGGATGCAGTCTGCTCCAGATGAAGATGTCAGATTGTATCAGACCATTGTGGAATACGACTGTTAACCAGCTGCCAGCTGGGCTTCAAACCACTGACCTCAAGCTTTGATGCCAATGATCCAGCCAGGTCGTACAGCCACTGCAGACCACTCCACCCACGCAGTCCATAATGCTCCTACAAGGATACCAGCCTGTCATAAGAGGTAGGAAAGGAAGAGGGCACGAGTAGCACTGGTGACATTCGCCCTGAGAGGATGTGGCCCAGTGGAGATGGGGAGCACTGATGCAAGGCAGTGTGCTCGGGGACTGAGGGGAGAAGGAGAGCAGTCTGACAGGCAGCTCAGTAGGCAGTTGAGCTGAAGAGGCTTTTTTGTAATGGGGTTATAGGAGGGTGGTTGTAAATACAGATGTAAATCAGAAGAGAGATAGAAGTTAAAGATCAAAGCAAAGAGCAGGGAATGAGGGAGTATGGGAAGATAGATACAGGATGGAAAACAAGTTAAAATGAATAGGTAACAAGGAGTTAGGCAGCTTCAATCTATGATAAATAAACAAGGTTCAAGACATGTTGAAATTGAGAAATGATTAATTCCAAATTTCCTCTATGTAATGCAAATATGCAGAGACCTGTGTGTAAGACATTTTGCTACCAAGTTGCCTCTTAGGACTGAGTATCTGAAACTAGATGGGATTTATCTAACAGAAGTTCAGAAGCTGTGCGGCATATTAGGTGAATTAATATGCACAACATTGCACTTTCTCTTCCAAATTAATAAACGACACATTCATTTCTTTTCTACTAATTGAATGTTTAACTTGTTAGTCTAAGGCCAGTGATGGGTCAATAAGAGGTTAGGAATAGATACTGCTTGTTTTCTCCAGAGCCCCGACCCATCGCTGGGTTTCATATTTCCTCCAGCCTGTCTCATTGCAATACTGTCGTGCAGACAGACGAAAGAGTTTCTTTCATTGTTAAAACAAAAGGGCAAGTAAAGAGTTAGGAAACTGATAATTACATACAAACTTTTTCCCCAAAGGCAAAAGAAAAAAAAATCAGTGTGTTGCAGTTTTTTTCAATATAATTAGTGATTTAATGATGAGAAAATTAGTATACGTATTTTCTTTTCAGGACTTAACTATGGATGGAGTTTATAGCTAGAGGATACTTTATATCATTCTTATGGCTGGCTAGGGCATCTGAGCAATGGGAAATGAGGAAATGACTTAGCGCAGTTTAAAATATTGGGTCATTTGAGACATGTTTCTAGGCTACTTTATTTGTGAGCTGGTTTTATTATTGTTGCTTGAATTTAATGTTTGCTTAGTTTGAAAATTCCTGAAGACCAACAGCAAAGCTATGATTATAAAGGAACTACCACTGAAATTTTAAAGTCATTCTGGTACCGAGGCTGGAGATTCTTATCACTTTACTCATGTTTTCTTAAAGAGTCAGTAGCCACTGGAGAGAGAGTGAATCCTTTTGCTTGCAGAATTATGAATTTGGCTTACAGAATATGAATCAGGTTTACGTTATTCTCTATTGTCTACATAAGTTATGTGTAACTTTAGATCATTGTCTCCTGTTTGGAGGCAAAATTAATCCCCTTGCTTAATTGCAAACCTGTTAATAGTACTCAGCAGGGTAGAGGAAAAATAGATGCCTAAAGGGATTTTGGAAGAAATGGGATGGGTATGACTTCAAAGCAGGGAAATTCTT
This sequence comes from Falco rusticolus, assembly GCF_015220075.1. Taxonomy (NCBI): domain Eukaryota; kingdom Metazoa; phylum Chordata; class Aves; order Falconiformes; family Falconidae; genus Falco; species Falco rusticolus. Next base: position 10,030,640 of record NC_051201.1, on the reverse strand, counting down.
TGTATGGGTACCAGTGAAAGTCTTTCTTAAATACATTTTATATGAAGGCACCTGGGTTAACCACGTGGTAGTGAGAAAATATCTCATGTATAGTGAGCGGAGAGCTTGCTGAACATTATTTTCTCTCTCTTGCTAAGGCAAGGAGAAAAGCTCTCACAATTCTGGCAAAACTCAGAAGAAAAAAGTTTATGGGATGAGGCAAAAGGGACAGGCCACTTGGGAGGAATATAGGGATGTGGTCAGAACATGCAGGGAGGCAACAAGGAAGTCTAAAGTCCACTTGGAATTAAATCTGGTGAGGAGGGTCAAGGACAACAAGAAGGGCTTCTTCAAGTACATCAGCAGGAGACGGATGACTAGGGAAAATGTGAGCCCACTGCTGAATGAGGTGGGTGCTCTGCTGATGAAGGACACACAGAAGGCAGTTACTGCATGCCGCCTTTGCTTCAGTCTCGACTGCTAAGGCCTGCCCTCTGGTTTCCCAGACCTTGGTGGCAAGATAGGAAGTGTGGAGAAAGGAAGGCTTTCCTGTGCTCCAGGAGGATCAGGTTGGAGATCACTTAAGCAAGCTTCACATGCAAAAATCCATGGGCCCCTATGGGATGCACCCCTGAGTGCTGAGGGAGCTGGCAGATGTTATTGCCAAGCCACTCTGTCATCTTTGCAAGGTCATGGTGAAGAGTATAGGTGCCTGAGGACTGGAGGAAAGCCAGTGTCACTCCAGTCTTCAAAAAGGGCAAGAAGGAGGACCCAGGAAACTACAGACCACTCAGCCTCACCCCCATCCCTGGAAAGGGGATGGAACAGCTCATCCTGGAGACCATCTCCGAGCTTGTGGAGGAAAAGAAGGTTATCAGGGTTAGTCAGCATGGATTCATCAAGGGGAAATAGTCATGCCTGACTAGCCTGATAGCTTTCTCTGATGGAATGACTGGCTGGGTAGATGAGGGGAGAGTGGTGGATGCTGTCTGCCTCAACCTCAGCAAGGCTTTTGGCATTGTCTGCCATAACATCCTCACGGGCAGGCTCAGGAGGTGTGGACTAGATGAGCGGACGGTGAGGTGGGCTGAGAGCGGGCTGAATGGCAGAGCTCAGGGGGCTGTGATCGGCAGCAGAGCCCAGCTGGAGGCCCGTGGCCAGCGGTGTTCCCCAGGGGTCAGCACTGGCTAGCTCCAGACTTTACCCTTTCGTTCCACTCCCTGGTCCCATCCTGCAGCCATTTCACCAGTTCTCTTTGGTCTTGCACACCTTTCCTCTTACCGTTAGAAACTCATCCCTTTTTCTTTCTCTCACAAGAGAGGGAATCTTATTTATATAGGATATAAGGAATCCCTTAGCTTACACATAATTCCATCAGTCACTTTTCTAAAGTCAGCATCTCTTAAGCCTGGGCTGGTGCAGAAGGATGAGTAGTAGTAGGCCCTGAGCCCTGCCCCGGGAGGCCAGCAGTCATTGTTATGGGAGGAGACATCACGAGGTGCACGAAGAATAGGCAGGCGAAGGTGTGTATACAAAGACAGTGTGCACCTGGATGTACTCACGGCAGGGAAGGGAAGTTAACCTAAAGTCTGGCAGCCGCCTAAAGGAATGTAGGAAGGCAGCAGGCAATGCACATTTAGTGCAAGGTGAAGGCATCTTGTAATGCATGGGCAGACAAGCAGTGTCAAGCATTTTATGCGGAAAAGTGTTATCCTGGTCTGGTGGCTTGTGAAAATTGCATTTGGTTAATCTGTATGTAGTCAGTCACCGCGTGGGAATGTACAGTAAGTCAAGGAAAAGACAACAGCAGTTGGGGGAAGGACAAAGCGTGAAGTCTGGTCTGGGCTCTGACTGGCAGTCTGACACTTTGGGGTTTAAGATCCATTTGTAAAATTTGCTAATGCCAAATTCTCTCTGTTTTCTTTGCTTTTTCCCATCATGGTTACAGCTTCTGGAAGTAAAATGTGCTGAAACACAGAGGCCATCAATTTGAGAAATGGTTCCTTTTAGAGGGTAATCTAGCCAAATGTGAAGGCCAGAGATGTTTTTACAGGTTTGGTTTACAGGATATGTACCATCACTTATGGGGCAGAATCCCCCAAAAGGTTCAGTGACATTTAAATAAACTAATAGAGGAAGGGTCATTCCTCTGACTTGAAAGCAAATGAAAAGCGCAGTGTCAAATGGACATTTTGTGCACTCCAGTAAGAGTACAGTGAGAGTATTTCATTTAAACAGAAGGAAACCAACAGATAGTCCATGAGCTAAAAGTGATTCTTTGGGTGTTCCTTTCTACAAGAGAGTGGATTTATGATTTAAATTAATTCATCTCATGAAGGGCAGTGGTGAGGCCCCTTTATATGTTTTATGGTGTGAATACTAATGTAATTAAATGCTTAAAATTAAGAATAGATAAAAACTTGATCTGACAGTAGTAACTCTGTAAAGACAAATTGCAGTGTGCGTAGCCAATGTATGAATCTGTGATTAACTTATACAGCTGTTTATAATGCACTAAATAGCAGTATGCCAATTATTATGGAAACAAATTGTGTTTATATTAGCATGTCTGAGGTGATCATTGATCCCAAATAGCATTATTTCAAGACTAATACAGAGAATAATGAAGGAATAACATTCTGCCCTGCAGCTGTCCAATGTGTTTCAAAATGGAAAGTGAAACTGGCACATGTTGGGTTTTATTGTTTTAATAGAAAAAAACGAAAAAGTTGCCTCATTTTTCATCAGTAAGATTTTCTTGTTCTTGCCACAAGCAAATAGCTTCTTTCACCACCACCACCACCACCAAAGTGTCTTGGAGGGCCACGGAACAGAAAGTGGAAAGGCGAATCTTTATTGTTCTGAAATAAAGTAATTAGCTGGGCTCTCACTCTTTCAGAAGATGGAGGTGGACTTCAGTGGAAATTCTTCTTTAACAACTGAAGAGATCTACTGAGGAATGATTGATTATTGAAAATACACATACTTTTTTCCTTTATTTATTGCTTTTGCTCAAAGTTCCTGAAGTAGCTGCTTATTATTTTGTTTGCTCTTTTTTTTATTAACAACATCTGGTTCCAATAATTACTATAAGTAAAGTTTGCAGTTACTTCTGATTATGAAGTAGTGTTGGAATAAAGGTAGTATTTTAAAAGATCTTGATTTAGATCCTGTATAATAGAAAATGTGAATATATCCATCAAATCTGATTTTGATGGATATATTAAACTATAAACTAAATAGGTGGGGCTGTGATATCCTCTCTTCTTTTTCAGTTTTTTTGGTTTAGATGTCAATACTAGAAGCCTTCAGCTCATAGCCAGAAAACTACAGTCAGTTTATTCCTGATAAACAAAACTACAGAATTCAGCAAGGATATTGTTGAACCCAATGATATCATGACTGTGATACCTGCAGAACATATCCAGTAGTAGGAATGTGTCATAGTTGAAGCAGCTGCAGTTTTACCACTGGAGAGAGAAAAGAAGCAGTCAGAAAATACCGAGGAAAAAATTCAAGCAAACACAGTTGCCCTTTAAAAGTTACCATTTCCCTCCGTGTGAGCTCCAATGATCCTAACTGATTAATGAAACAGTCACATTTGCATTTGAGTTTTGAGGGGAGGCCTCAAATCTGCATCAAAATTTAATTTAACAGCTTGTTAATGTCAGCCACAGCTTAACATTGAGACATTTTGTAAGGTACCTTTAATTAGTGAGCACATGAACCAAGCTATGATACAGTATCTCTAGAACCACCAGTGGGGAAGGGTTTGGTCTCAAGAGATACATAATGTTAGATTGGTCAGAGAACGAGAAAATACCTATCTTATGGCTTGGCGGTATACGGACTGGAAAACGCTAATTGACCTGTTTTAAGATGGCCTTATGCAGCCTTCCAGTTCTGGAGGTGTAATCATATGTTCACAAGTACTTGCAGTTATGAGTCACTAAGAAACCAGATTATGATGATCAGGTGATTAAGCCATAAATATTATTCGTGGCTTACAGTAAATAACATCTGTGAAATGAGATGTCATCTTTCAAAATCAGGCCTAGTTACTTAGACTTGCCAACTTTCTGAAGTGCTTCACATTTCCCATGGAGTGTGTATTTTTAGACTTGTCTTTAATGTTTTGGTCAATTAAATTCTTTCAATAATATCACATCAAGTTGGATAAGCACTTCCTAGGGAGCTGTGCTTAAGTTTTTTCTGATGACAGTTCTTTGCCCGTCTTCGTCTTGTTGCCTCAATAAAAACTACTCTTGAACATTTCGCAGCTTATCAGACTTCAATGATAAGTGAGAAAGGAAAAGACAGATTCTTTTACAGACTATAATTTCTTGAAATAATTATCATAACTTGGCTGATTCTAGTCAAGTTTGCCCTGACATTTTGAGAATATAGCATGGAAATTAAAATGCAAAAGGAATTTTCCTTTTCCCTTAATTTTCTCAGTAAACCTGTGGGTGGAACATCAAAACTGTTTTTAGAGACCCAGTTTCTTACTATTGAAGCTCTTAGTTTGGGAGCAGAAATCCCTTTTTGGGGTGCCTTTGTTTTTAAATAATTCTTTAATTGTGGACTGCCAAGAACTGTACTGAGACTTCACGGTTTTATCTGCTTTAGCCCAGCTGAAGAGATGTGATAAATGCAACCTGTTAAACACCACAATAAAACATAGAAAGCTATAGAGGGAGAAGACTGAAATGATAGGGTATAATCAAAGGCGAAGGGAAATGTAGTGCCACAGAAATACCTCTGAGAAATTTGTTAAACAAACTCAAGCTTTGTATAATTATATGACAAGATTTATTTTAAACTATGAGGTATGAGTGTGACAGCACTATAATTTGTCTTAAATAATTTCTTCACACCCAACAAGACACGGTCTTCAGAGTTCAGTCCTGCTATGCATTTCTTAAAAATAAAACCAAACATTTTTTACACCTAAATTGAGTATGGAAGCTGAAATAAAGCTTGCTAAAAGGAAGGTTTGAAATTTCCTTTTAAGATTAAAGAGATTACTTGATTTAGTGAGGTAATTACTCATGCTTTGCTATCTGATTTCCTCTAAAATAATCTTGTTGACAGCTCCTGTTTTATTTTTTCATTGTGAAGGGATGTGTACACGCAGAGCTAGCTTAAACATTTTGTGACAGGGCATCTATATCTGATTCTCCCTTCACTCCCTGTGTAACCCATTGCTGTCCAGAGTAAACAGTACAGAGTGAAAGGTCTCTCCTTTTAGGGGACAGTTGAAAGGAAGACATTTAGAAGTGGTATTGCAGGTACTATCCTTCTTCTTTTCCCTGTTCGGAAAGGAGGAAGAGGGACATCAAGAATGCCATTAGATCTGGTGGTCCTAAATTGCACCGTGCTATTAACATTATTATTGTAATTTCTGTGAAGGCTAGATATCAAGATCCATGTTTACCACATTTAGTTATTTGCTGCACTTGTTTTAAATCGGTTTTCGAGGAAGATTTCATAATAGCAATGTCCCAATATGCTTTGACACTTGCTTGAACACAAATGCAACTGGTGGTAATGCATAGTTGGGTCGCGCTCTTGCAGCTTGTGGTGTCTGTGGCAGAGGACCAGCAGTGAGGTGTCTGTGTCGTATTGTATGTTGTTGCACTCATTCTTTACAATGACTGACTCTGCGAACAATTCAGACAACAAACCCAGGCAGATGGAGTTTTGTTTCCATGGCTCTAAATTGCTTTCTACAAATATTTGTGCCAGTCTATGGAATGCTCATGGCAAGGTGAGTCAGTGTGACCATAGCAAATGTCTATAAATATCAGAGTGAATATTTATGGTGACTTTTTGCTGTATTCATGCAGCCTAATTATAGCATATGCCTACATTATTCATGACATTTTGAGCTCTTCTGGTTTATTTCCTATTGTTTCCAGATTCTAGTACATTTTAGGCAAAAATACTCGCTGGCAGCACAAAACTCCTCTGTTTTCAGTGATCCATCTGCAATCTGGAGTAGTTTGTTCAGACGTCAAGTCAGAGACCCCTTCTTTGTGTGCCAGCTTTTTTCCCTCTGTATGCTGTGATGAGCTTTTCCTTTCTCTTTATACTCTGAGTGCTTTCATTCTTGCCACAGGGTCTTTTAAAAACTCTGCATCCATCGCTGATATGTCATGAGGAATTTGAAACTTCACTGAAAGGGAAGATAATCAGCCTTATGTTACTTGCTTATGTTTTTGGTGTGTTTTATCCTAACTAGATAGAGCCGTTCTGAACCAGTGGTGATCCCAAAGGAAATCAGCAGATTCTTTATGGTGACATAGTTGGGTAGCCTTCCTGACAAAAGAAAGCATCACCGCTCTGTAGCTTAGCTCTCTGGAGGTAGCGCTCGTACTTGCAAAGCTAGAGTTGTTATATATTCATGAAGCTTTGAATTCATTAACTGTGAATCTGTTGTCTTGTCAAGTCCTTAGTAAGAAATGTTAACATTCAGCCAGATGTCTGGTGTTATCTCCCCCTTTAAAAAAAAAAAAAAAAAAAAAAAAAAAAAAAAAAAAAAAAGGTAAGAGAAAATCTTTAATCTGTGAAGTTGATAGTCAGTGAAGTTCAGTACCTTTAAAGTCCATTCAGGTACCTGGCACTTCTCATCTTCTCATGGCTTTGAACATAATTATTATGGTGGCTCAGGAGTTTTTACTCAGCAATTTTTTTCTTAGACAATGATTAGAAGGATATCTGTCACAGTTTATTGGTTGAAACCATGAATATATGACACATTTGCTGGCATTGTAAGGTTGCTATTCTGTCACTTTTGTTAGTGGAGTGATACAACTTCTGCTAGCAGATTTTGTAGGTATTCTTAGCAGAAGAACATCAAGACTCAGTTTTTCTGACTTCAGTTCCTTGTTCTGGATGGAAATGTGCATTGATAGATCTTGTTGTCCTCTTTCTCAGAACTTACAGCTGAAGGATAAGATTGTAGTAATGGTTGCCCCAGGCTCTTAGTCCTAAGGTTGGTAGCCTAGAAGCCTGGGAGCCTGATCCTGGTTTTACATAAGTAATCCTGTATGCTGAAGAGCTCATCTTCGTGTTGAGTTTACTGCTTTGTGACAGTAAACCCAGAAGCTTTTGGACCCCTAACTCAAATTAGGAGCATCAGATTTTCTTCTCCACAGCAGCAAGCCCTTGGATTTCCACCAGTTTGCCCAGAGCTTCTTGCACCATTATCTGTGTGTGGAGTCCTTGGCTCTGGAAATAGTGCTCCCAGCTTGCTCCTGTATCTCAGGGACAGGCAAAGAACACAGCCAATGGCTGTAGCATTTCTAACTGGGAAACAGAAAAGGATTTTTTCTGGTATTCTAATATTTTTAGTGGTTTTTGTTTTTGTTGTTGTTGTTGTTTTTTTTAATTGAACATTCTTTATTCAGATTCTCAGCAAAAAATTATGCATGATGCACAATCTGAACATTTCAAGATGTTGACATTTCCCTCTTGAAAATAATCCTGTTTGCATCTGTACAAGCAATAACGGGCACTTCTCACCTGCAGAGTGGAAACTCCTGTATCACCAGTGCTTCCATCATGACACTTTCTTCAATTTTCTTCTAACAGAACCTTTGTCTGAGGGGCAATAGCAGTTAAATGACTAAGAAAGATTTCCTTAGGAAATCCTACTCCTCAAGAGCCTGTTGAGATGTTAATCTTCAACCTGCTTCCTTATTTTGGACTCTAGGCAGACACTGTAAAAGCAGACTGGGATACCATACTTCAAAAGACATTTTCAACACCAGTGGTTGCTTATTGATTCAGTTGTTCATAAATCATTTAGAGATCCTCCTGCTGAACACATTTTTCAGACAGGATCCCTGATGTTACTAAACTGAGTTATACAAGCCCTCCCAGGCAATCCACCCCAACAATAGCTTGTTTGATCAAGTGTCTACTTCAGATTTTTTTTTTTAGCATGAAACCTTTATGTGTTTTCAACAGAGTTTAGGTAGAGAATCCTAGATTTGTATTTTGAAGTAAGCATATGTTGCATTCAGCTCTATTTTATTGGAAATACCAAACAAAATCAAGTAATGTTTAAAGGAATAAGATAGTCTGCAAAAAAACAAAACCAAAAACCAACCAACACAAAACACTCAGAACTTGGGAAAATCAAGATATGCAACCTTAATTCAGTCACCTGTGCTTCTGAATTATGAAATACAAGGCTATATGATATGAAATCACAACACCTACATGCAGGGGGAAGCTGCTGCTTATTACTTAGTTCTGCTGCTCCTGACTTCTGAATGCTTCAATTTGCAGCATTAGCAATTCACGCTTTTTGAAACATGCTGTCTGCAGTTCTCCCCAAACTTGTAAGTTGTCTAGATTTGGATGAATTTTCCAGCTTCTTCATACATTTACTTGATGTAAAACATCAGGCCACTATTGTGAAACAGAGAGTGCTAGAATTCTCAATAAAATGGCAAAATATACCATGGTAGGAACAATGGAACAATGTATTCTCAACAAAAAATTGTTCTCTAAAAAAGCTGAATCATTTTTGCTGAAACTTAAAAAAAAAAAAAAAAAGCCTGAGGCAGATGAGGCAGTCATCAGCCTGTAATGGAAAATGTCAGTCAGAGCAATTAAAGTGTAGAAACCTGTAAGCAACTAAAGCAGAATCTTATGACAGAAAGGATCTAGGCAGTCTTGGCTGAACATCAGAGCCAGTATCACTTAGCTTTATATAGGTCTTATATTCTAAGTAACACATCCTAAAGCAAAGAAATTGTCAGCTACTGTAATGTCCCATACACTTAGGGAAATGGTTACCTAGTTCAAACTGATGAACGTGGAATTAGTTATTGCTATTACCGCAGTATGGACTTAGAGCCACTCAGTTCCATAAATGATCCCACGATGATTGCAGATGTGGAATGAAGCACACTGTTGCACAGCTTGTTAGGACAGGATGTGTAACAGATACTGTGCTGTGTATGCGGGATGAACAACATTGGACAATAAGAGTGGCTGGACAATGAGAGTTAGCAAAAGGGTAGACACCTAGTGAGAACAGTGAGTTATGGTGATGCTGGAAGTGTCATGGTAATAGCACTACAAAAGAATGTATGGAATTTTTAATGGAAACCTAAATAATAATACCAAATTGTGTTTTAATCAGAGAGAGCTTATGCGGTCTACAAGGAGACACTCCGTCTGTTTGATTTGCCAGATTACATCACAGAAACAGATTCCTTCCTGTGAATGTGTGTAGGTGATGAAAGACTATGGTATTGCTCAAGTATAATTTCTGCATATTCTGTCTTACATTATTTTGAAAAATAATTGTTTGCATTTAATTTTGCATTTGAAAAATGAAAAACAAGAGAAGTAGTATCTGGAGAATTTAATTTTTAATCTATATGAATATTGCAAGTTAAAAGCACTGAAAAGCAATTAAAAGCTGTTACAGGGAAACCTTGTTAGATGTGCTGTATCTAAGCTCCCCAAGACACTGAGACCAAAATTATCATTGTTTCTACACTCACTGTCAAAGAAAAACATGACTCCTGCTCATACCCCTAATCATTTTCTGCTATCTGAGGTGGAAACGTGACAGGCCAGTAAGATTTTCAAGAACATTTAGAAAATGAATGTAATTGTGGGGAGTTGAAATAAACAAGGCCTCTTCTTCCCGCTGCCTTTACAGAGACATTTCTCCCTGCTGTGTAATTACCTCTCTGCCTAGCACTACACTGTACATTGAAATAAACCTATATATTTAATAATCTAAAGGTGTTTCCTTTGCAAGAAGTGATAAATGTTTTATGGCTGAGTACTTTTCAGCACCAAAGTCTAATTTTTAGCATTGCTGTCAGTGTTAGATCTTTCTAAAATAAGAACAAAAAGGAATTTTCTTTAAATAGTCTGCTGACTCAAGTTAATTATTAGGCTTTGGAACATCTTTTATCACATAGTAGAGACAACTTACCACCTTTACCAACACAGTAGCTGTTCCTATCTTACTGTAGGTATTCTGAGTAACAGCATTGTTAAGTTGTATCTGTGCAAGGTGTTAAGTAGTGGTTTATATCATGCTAGCTCGCTTGTTTGGAAAACATAAATACAAGAGTAAATGTCTTTGTCAATACCCATCCAGACAGATACCATGTTTAGTTGATTACATCTGTGTGAAGGGAGTGTTGAGATGCTGCCAAACAGAAAAGTTATGTGAAGCAGAATGCAAATCCCAAATTCTCAGAGTGCAGACCAGCGTGCTTATCAATGCTAATTATTACTTAACCAACATTCATGTGTCTTTTTTTAATTCCTTATTATCATCTAAATCTAGTAAATCCAAATTAAGGGGAAGGAGAAAATTGAAAAGGCTGTTCTGTAAAACCTACAAATGACAAAAACAAGAAAAAAATTTGTGCAACATGTCATTAAGGGATTGTTTGTAAATCTGTCTTTAAAGAGATTCACTGGTCAGGTCAACTTGTACTTGTGACCGTGCAAGTTTACTTCTTTATTTCCCTTTTTTTTTTTTTTTTCTTTTACTTCTGCTCCTTATTTCTAACAACTTACAGCATCCTGAGTGAAAAGATTGCAGAGTCTGGAAGTGCCATTGTAAATAGAACCGTGTGCCCCCCTCCACCTCCGTAAAAAAGTTATTTCAGTGCTTTAAATAATCATTCTTCTTCCTTTGTATCTACACTTTGTAGAGAGCTGGAGATTCTGTAATCTGAATTCTCTGTAGCCATCATTTGAGCAGAAAATATACTCTAAGCATCCAGAATTTTTCTGTTTCTCTTGTTTAATTGCCCAGAGTTGAAGTATGTCCCTGACCTATTATAAGGTCTGGGTAAATGTGTCTTCAAGATTCAGTGCCTAGGTTTTTTTGGTTGGTTTGATTGGTTTGTTTCCTTCCATGAAGTATATATATGAGGCTTGGGTTTGGATTCAGGATTATGTTTCCTGAAATTTTAGCTTTTGAGAATTTTTACATTATATACAGAAGACTTAAATTTCTTTTGTTTGTGAGCCTATGATTTGTGGGTAGGTCTAACAGTTTGACAATTAGGTGATCAAACTGCATTTTTGAGGCTGTGAAAAAGGAGCCAGATATTGGTCTAAAACACAATTCAGCATTTTATCTTTGTAGAAGATTTTGTCTTCGGCAATTTATTTTGCTAGCTCCTATTGTGTTTAGTTGCAATGCATTTATGAACCTCTATTTGCAGCATGCTATTTTAACTTGATGTGCCAGAATGGGTAAATCTGAGGCTGTACAGGATAATGACAATGTCGTTTTCAAGGCGCTCTAAATGATATGGAAGATAACTTGAACAGATATTAGTTTCCCACTGTGCTCAGTTGTTACACAGTAGCTAATTAAAAGGCAGTTGACAAGCACATAAGACAAGCAATGCTTGTTGGAGTCCTTAGCAAGCTGAAAAATAATCTAATAACCCTAGAATTAATTTAGACTCAAATTTTCATTGCAAATGGTTAATAGGCTGATGGTTGAACTGGTGTGCTCAGACACTTTTCTACATGAAGTAGTACATGACCAGTTTAACTTTTCTCCTATGTAATAAAATTATACAAATCTAAATTATACACACGTTCCCAAGTTCCTAGTCTTCATTAAATACTAGGGGATTAAAAACTTGTATAAATTAATCAATGTGCTATAATCCTAAAAATTATAAAATGAGCCCTTGAGGAAGTAATGTAATACTAGCTTTTTAATTAGTGTGACACCAGAGATTCATTGTTCTATAATGTAAGTCATATGTTTATGAATCGTATTATCATTTTACAATAGGAAAAAACCACAGCAGTTTTACTGTTTGTGGGTAGGTGGTAGGTGCTTATGGATTTTGATCCTGTAACATCTTTATCTTCGTCTTCTACTCGCACCTCGCACAGGTAAATCTATGCTAGTGAATATAGTATTGTCTTTACTTTCATGAGTAAGTAGGTATCTTATGAGTCCTGGGCCTATTTTATCAAGATCTCTGTAAATGATCCTTCTGGAAGCCAGAAACCCAGATAGCAATGAAGTGCTAGCACTGCTTAGAATTATCAGGTACAATCTTAGTATAAAAATGTCAATTTGTTTTTTTAGAGTAAGGTGGAAGCCAATATTAGGTGCAGTCAGTTTTGAGAAGTGCTTGCTATGAGATTTGACATACTGTATGCTTTCAAGACACAAACACTTTTTCATATAATTTTTTTTTTAAGTGTTCATTCACATTCTCAGCTCATCTTCATCCTACAGGCTGTTGTCATGATCATTGTTATGGGAATAAAAAGCACTCCCTACTTTTACACAGGACTGGTTCTGATAATGTTAAACATCACTGAATCACTCAAGCTTTTAATTCTGTCATGCCAGACCTGTCAATAAACCAAGTGACAAAATTTGGTGAAGTTAACCTTCAGATGTCAGTGACCATAGGAAGAAAAAAATACCAGCAAATTTTACTGTTGGTATGAAAACTTAAAACCATTTTGATGTTCCAAAGGCAAGTACATGAGCAAATAAAAAACAAACCTACTTTAAATGTCTTAGAACAGTATCTATGATGTGAACAGAAAACTTCTATGTGACAAATTAGTGGGGAGGAGGGGGGTTTTGAAATAGAATTACAATAGATCCTTTCCAGTTTCAATGTAGATCTCACATTCTGTTGCTAATCTAAAGCTGGAGTCCAGACTTTCCACTTAACCTCAAGTGAACCCATATGGGCTCTATTCTGTACCTAGATGACCAAGTTACAGCTACTGAATGTTACTTGTATATGTAGCAATGTTTTCTGGGCAATTTTGAGACTGCTTAGGGTTGAGAATTCTTCCTCAGCATATATATTTCACATTAGGGTTTATAATTGTTTAGAGACTGGTGTTGTCTAAATCATATGCTTTGATGTTGTGTGAATTCCAGATTGTAAATTTACCTTAATCTGGTTTAGAGAATTTAATTTCCCAGCAGAGCAAGTGCCTGTGGGCACTGTGCACGGCAGGATCAGTGCAGTGCTGGAAACTTGCACAAACCATATTTAGCAGTGTGATTTCACAGCGCTGGACAGAGAACACTGTCTGAGATTGCACCTTGTTTCAAAGGGTAAAACAAAACAAAACAACAAAAAAGAGGAAATGCTAACTCCGTCTTTGGCAAATTTCCCCAACATTGTCTGTTCTTATGAAAATGAACAAGGAAGATCAGAGACTTGAGCATTTTTCATATAATTCCTGTGGAGCAACTGGAAGAGAGACAAGTTTCCTATGCAGGACATCATGGCAACAAAGACTGTGGCTCTTTTGTTCCCAGTCTGTATTTTTTAGAAAACTAAAGAAAAAAAGTTCAATGAAATTTGAATAGTCCAACAGTATCCAAATTTTATATGTATTATTTATTATACCAGTCCTGAGCTGGTATAAATAAGCCCACTTACAATGATGCTAACTGTGGATTTGCTCAATTACATCCTCCATCTGGGCAGTGGAGCCACGCTTTAATAATAAAAAAGCATTTATCTTTTTTTTCCTTCCCTTTTCTTTTCCTGTTAGAGTATTAAACTAGTTCTGTGTAAGCAAACTATCCCCAGGATATCCAAGAATTCTGTTATGTCTTCTGTTACTATTTACATTTACTGTAAATAACCTTTTTGCATTAATAAAGGAAGGCTCATAGTTATGGGAAACATTCACTATGAGCTAATTTCTGATTCTGTCAAATTTCTAGAATTACATCTTGTTAGGAAAGGCAGATACTGCAACATTCTTTCCTTTTCAATAGGAAAAAAATAATCTGGTGTTGGTTATATTTTATTCACAGAGGCTAATTTTCATATTAGATATCTTTCATGTTCAAATACTTCAGGGGATAAGCCAACACTAAGTTTTGAACTACAGGACTAGATTTTGAATATAAAAATGCACCTCTTATTATGAAGTGATTGCTAGAAGAGCACTTGAAGGAAACCCAAATTATGATTTTTTTGGTTTTCTGTACTCTAAAATAGCCTCACTACACTTATTTTTATACGAACATGAAACATTGCTTCTAGACTACTAGCCTGTATTCCATGTTTCGGGTCAATGCATTTTGAAGCAGATGAGGCAGTAATTCATAAAAAATAGTGTTTAGAAAATAAAAGGTAGGTCAATTTTACAGATACTGTAATGTCTATAATCTGACTTGACTGTGGCTGGATTGTGAAAGGATCAGAGTTGCTCCACAGCTACTTGTAGGGAAAAGGGAGAATACGACCGTAGTGAGTCCGATGCTCTGTACATTTCCTGATTTTTCCTCAGTCTAATTGATAAAATATTTATAGAGTCAATGAAGTATTTTGGTTTTAGTGACATTTCATGGACTCTTTCCACCGTTTGCATTTGATTTCTGTGAAAATCTGGTAAATTGCTGAAAGATGCACTTAATGAAATGGCAATCATAATAAGGGAGAGGTGAAGAACGGTACCACTGCCCTTGCGTGGTGGTTTCTGAAGTTGCACTTTGGAATGCTCGCAACTTCTGACACTGACAATAGCCAGGAAACAGAAATGCCTGAATTCCATCTGTCCAGTCCAAATAGGTGGAATTCCAGGTGCTAAAGAGGTTCCTTATTGGATTAAGAGCAGTGACTGAATGAACAAGTGATTGAAATGCATTTATAAGAAGGAAGTATGTCTTTCACAATTTCTGATGAAAAATTGTTTAGTATGAGTAGCTCCTTGGTGTGATGTTCTCTCAGTTCTAACCAGCTTCTTTGTAACATAGAAGTATTGGAGAAGTTTCCATGAAAATTTGAAGTTGTGCTTGTCCTCCAGTCAATGTACTGCCATTTCCTTAACCTCCTTTCCAAGGTCTGCTAACAGGTTTTGACTGTAGCAAAACAGATCAAAAAATGTTGCTTTAATTATTACATTTTGAAAATTATTATTTTTTTTTATTATTTCTGAAATGACTAGTAATATTAAGTGCAGACATGCAGATCTTCTCAGGATAGACATGCTTCACAAACAGATGATACAGTTGTAAGGGACAAGTGTCTGCAATGTCCTCTTCCTCCTGTGGGAAATCTGGGTAGGTGAGGTACATCAAGGAGCAGTTTTTGAGTAAGCTTCATAAATAAAAGGAGGCCTTCTGTTCCTTCTGCCATTAAGCTGTCAGCTAGGGCAACATGTGGTAAAGTTTTGTTGTTCGCATACTTCAAAAACCTGCTTGTAATTCCTCAGTTCATACGTAGCGTTTAGTGAATAATTTGACTCTCTGGATATCTTCCAAGCCAATAATGCTGACCAAATTATTTTGAACATGCAGATGGTAACAAAAGGGCACCAGGTGTTGTTTTATTGTAATAAAGATGTGCAAACCTTTGCATC
The DNA here is from genome assembly GCF_015220075.1 of Falco rusticolus. Lineage (NCBI taxonomy): Eukaryota > Metazoa > Chordata > Aves > Falconiformes > Falconidae > Falco > Falco rusticolus. The sequence continues at coordinate 10,015,286 of NC_051201.1, read as the reverse complement.
TCACCAAGTTATTTATCCATATAAATCATCAGGATGCTCAGCTTCCTACACTGCTTTAGTAAATTTTGAATAAGAGGCATCAGCTGTTCTCAGAATGTGCTCTTCTGTATGTGCCACAGATATTTTGCTTTGGGCTTATCTTCCACACTATGACCCATAGAGGCATTCAGTGGATCTTCTTTTTGATTTAAATGATTACTGAGCGATCGGAAGCCCAGATGTTCAGTGGCTTAATTGCTAAGTGTTAGCCTATAAAAAAGACTAGGCAGTTAGTATTTGAAGGGAGGATTTTACTGCATATAAATGTTATTTGGTACATTAAGTGACATTATTTACATCCAATTTCCCCCTCTAAGGTGGCAACCTGAGGCAGTAAGTTGCCATGATGATGGAAAAAGCATTTGGTTTCACATAATTCTGTGTCTACCTTTAGAGATATGGAGAAACAAACCAAGCAAACATAAATGGAGAGCGATAGTAAGACAATATTGGTCAGTAAGATAAGAAGTACCCTAATACCCCAGCAGACTAGTGATTGCCAAGGTTTCTCTAGGCTTTGAGGAATGGCTATGCTATATCATCTATAGGAACGACTTAAAGCTCAACAGCCCTCAAAAAAATCAGGATTTGGTGAGATCACAAGAAGGTAATTTCCATTTCTTTCGATTGTCACGCTGATATATGAAAAAGAACTTGAGCACTTGACATTGATTCGATATCATTCAGAGCTCTGTGGTAACTGGAATATCTTTTTGTAAGAAAAGAAATTAAACTGCTACCTTAAGTAGTTTAAAAATGGGGGTGGGGACACTGAGCATATCAGAAATGGCTAGTGATAGCGTAGCTTGTAACTGTTCAATATTCAGATAAAACTTACATCTGCCTCCTTTAATCCCAGTTCCAAGTTTCTGAATCCTCAGGGCTGGCTCATTGAGGAATCAAATACACAAACTGATTTTCTTTTTTGTAAATTCCTGTCACCTGTTGGCAACCTGAGCTGGCATTAACTATTCTAGGCAATGATGCAGCTCTCCATGGTAAAAGAAGTGGCCTTCCACTAGGAAATGTAAATACTCTGTTACCAGAAATAAACCCCTCATCTTATGAAACTCATCTGTGGTGGACAAGGACCATAGAATCAGCTCCTTTGCGTATGTTTGTTATTGTAGTTGATGGTTTATACTGTTAGTGCATGTTACATGTTTTTAAGCATGTAAATGCTTGTGCCAATTTCATCAATTTAAATGCCTTTCTTGCAAAATTGCATGGTTACTGAGTATATAGAACACCTGCAGACATCATTAATAGTGATCCTCTAGCATATCTTTGTCAGGAAACACACTGTTTCTGCTAAGATTTTATTATGGCATAAATGGCAATCTGAGCAAAACTGTCAGAGGAATGCGAAGTATGTGGGCAAAGGGTTAATGATTATCCATAGTATTTTTTACAAACAAGTCACACTGATTGTGAAACCCAGTTTAAACTGTAATGATGATTTTAACTCATGAAATTAGAGAGTTTCCTGACTTAGTGCATGGACCAGTAATCCTTTTTTCAGTCTAGGTCTACCATAATCACTGTCATTGGTTTTTTCCCCATAGAAAGGAAGGCTGAAAGATGATCCATTACTAGTCACAGCACGTTGCTCTCACTGATTGGAAAGCAGTCACACACCACCAAGCATTTATTCTGTTTACTGAGATGTAACACCAAGAAACAGCAATTCACACCTGCAGTGAAGTTGTTATACTTCCCATTTCTTTTCTTTATTCTATTTTTATCCTTCTTCATTTTTCCTGTTTCTTTTTTTTTTTTTTAATCTTCTCTGCCTCTCTTCCCCTCACTTCTATGATGGGTGTCAGTGTCACCCTTGACACTTTCCTTAAACCTGAAATGAAGGATAAACGGTCAGTGGTACTTTCTCAGCTATCAAATGAGCATTACCCTAGCTGTAATTGACTTCTACGTTGAGCAATCGGTTTAAATGTATCCGCCTAATATATGAAGTATATATACACATGCATATATATATATATATATTCATGTATATATAGCTTAGATGCAAATCACATCACAAGTTGTGAAATTTAAGAGGAGAGCTCCCTTCTTATACACAACCTGTTATGTGGTATCATAGTATCCTCCAAAATATGGCATATGACTGGAGTCCAGTGAGGGGCAATAGCATGAACTCATCCTTATGTGTGACTCACTGATTCATTCACAGAATCATCAGATCACAGAACATTTAAGACTGTTTTTGAGAATATCTGTGCTAGACAAGATAAAACATAGCAGAAATACATTGATGTGTTGTAGTGATCTTGGAGCAGTCCTCAGAAAGCAAGCAAGCAAGCAAGCAATCAAGTAAAATAGCTTTTTGAGGCAGCATGAACCTTTGTACAAGGATTCCAGGCTTATTTTACTTTGCTTGTAAGAACCATAACCTAAATAAATAAATTTAGTACAGAAATATCCCACCTGCCCCATGCTTACAAACCCACCCCAGAGGTTTAAAAGTACTATTCTTGCCTCTACAAACATGACACTTACTGATATAATGTCTCTCAGAGGGACAGGTGGGCATAGAAATGGAACTGCTAAAATGATTTTACTGCAGAAAGAAATGTAGACCTAGGTGGTAAGAAAATATTACATTTGAATTGGTCTCAAGCGTTAAATAATGGATATGTGTGTATGTAGGCTATTCAAATGTTTTTGATTTCTTATGCTGAAGATTAAAATTTCCATTAGTATTCCACCTCTTCAGTTTTGCCTGGGGACTGTTAATTATATTTCTGAAATTGCAGCCAAATAAAAACTTAACAAAAAAGAAACAACCAGATAACATAATAAGTAGCTGTTTTCCTCTTTCTTCTTCCCTGCAAGCAGTGTCCTGTCCTCTATACAGCCCTGCCCTCAAAACTTACCGGCATTAATTCCTGCACTCTGCATCTCCCTGTCATATTTACTATTGACCAAGAAGATCCCCTTTCAAATAAAATACCTGATTTCAGGTGTCCTGAAATGGTACTGGTGGTAGCAACTGTGATGTCTGAGAAACAAAACAATGGAGAATATCTTGAATTTCATCTAAACTCCATAAAGTTCCATGCTCAGTGATGAGAAGATTATCTAACTAATGATGAGGTTCTACTCCATAAACCAAGATGCTCAGTTGCTTTTTGGAATATGTTATTGGTATTTCACTTCTAACATTTTCTATTTTTGAGGGTGTTTGAAACCTACTGTTTTTTTGCAGTGTATAATTTGCCTGAGCATTATGGGAAGATAGGAGTATGCTGTCATGGATGATGCCCAAAATAAAAGGCTTTGTCTATTTTCAGAAATGTTTTCTGATAACAATAGAGGCTCTAGTGGGAACTAGGTCTTGCAATGGGACGTTGGCTGCTTTCTTGTTTATACTGTGCAGTTGCATGAATACTGCATAAACAATGACTTTTTTTGTAGTGTTTACTGCAGAATTTGGTATAAAAACTTAAGGCATAATGGTTAAGTGTTTTTGTTCTGAGTCTGCTGCTAAGCTGGATCATGACACAGCCACGACTCCACTGTGTGACTGGGGTACCAGTGAATGCTGCTGAATGCCATCTCCCTGCTGTTATACACAGGCAATGACTACTCAGCTCCCTAGAAGGCTGTAGAGAGCTGTTCCAGTTTCATGGCAGTTGCCATGAGTAAAAATATACATAAAGGTAGTGGACATAAATGTAGACCTCAACGTACTACTGAACTTTCTTTATAGCTCATTTCTGGAATCTTAATTGCAGTAAATTTTTCTGAACTGAAAGTAACTTCCAAGGGTCTACCTCTGCTTCCCTCTTATGAGCTTTAAATTGTGTTTTTATAATTGAGCTATAAATTTTAAAGCTATTTTGACTACACCTTTTAATATGCCACAGGTTTTCCACCTGTCGTAACTGTTGTTCGATTGTCATAGATCATTTTTTTTGATGTGCTGCATGACAAAAAGCTATTAACATGGCAGAAAAATCCTTTGCAAGTGAATGGCATCTCAAGCTGTCTCTATAGGGGCAAAATGCATGTTTCTAGTACAGGCACAAGCAAAAGATTTTAATAGTGAAATGATAAAGAATCAGTGTAATCTGAGAAATATTGTGAGATTTTTAATTGAGAATATTGATTTCTGATATATCAGTGAAAGTGTTTGAAGATGTAACATCAATAATAAGCTGTGGTGCTTATGGTGGCTACCATAATGCAAAATTGAGGTGGTACCATATGAGTTTTCAGCTACAATACTAACAGTTTCAGGTGTTTTCTGAACTAGGGATCACATGTTAGTTGCCAACAGATAAATGAGAATTCTTTCACAGCTGTCCTAGTGATCACTGGATATGTAGAAAATGTGATGTAAAATTGCCAGTTAGTGTAAGGGAATAATATAGTTACAAATTGGTAGCTTTTTGAAGTAAATGGCCCTGGCTATGATGGGATTTACCTTGATTTTTGCCCTGTTACATCGAAAGTAATTAAAACTTTTAATCAAAATATGCAGAAATTACTCTGTGCCTTTCAAATGCTGTTGTAGGGTTTTGTCCTGGTTTGGTACACAGGCTGCTGGTCACTGGCATGTGTTTTCTGGTTCAGAAAAGACATGAACCTGTTCAATATGCTTTGATTGCTCTGATTTTCTTTGTAGTTTAAGGAAAGGGTGGGTTGCAGACATGAAGTTTTCTAATTTTCTGACCATTTTCTTTTATTCTTATTATAAATAAGATCCTTTGAATTAAAACTATCAGTTTAGACTTAATGGAATTGGGCTGGTACCAATGGCTGTGGTACAGATAAGGAAGCTGACAGTGGATTTGCAGTTTTTGAGTACTTTAGGGAAGGGAGTTTAGGGACATCTGTGATATATCAACTCCTCCATTTTCAGCATTATAGACAACTAAAGTAATTTGCTGTTATGAATACCTCTGGAGAGTCAATGTGTGTTGCACTGAATTAAATATCTTGAGCTAAGCAAACACAGAAAGACAACCCTAACCTAAAACTTAATTGAACTCTGAACCTGTGGATTCAGATCAGCTTCATTTTTCTGAAGTATATTTGTATTTAACCTTTTTTGGGAATGATTAATCAGTGTATTCAGTGTATCTTTCTTCTCTTTTTTATGCGTAGAAGCCCGTGTGTATTTTTAAATTATAATCCACAGCTAGATGTTATGGAAGCCAGCTCAACCTAAAGTCATTCTTGTGATGTCTGAGCTTTACTGAGGCAAAGGGTGTTATAAGTGCAGCAGAGCCAGCCTTCAACCATGGAAAAAAGTGAAATGAATGATTTTTAATATTATGACATTTGGACCACTTTTTAACATGTAAAACCAAGGTATAACACTCTAGAGGAATCAATAACTTTTGTCTTTGAGAGCATACACATGCCCTTACTGACTTTGGGTTATAGGCATACACATTTGAAACTGGAAACTTTTTCACCATAAGGATGTTTCATTTGCACATTCAGCTCCTATGAGCCTGTTGCCTTCCCTTTATATCAGTGTAAATAAATAGGCTCAATTTCCTTGAACTGGCCATGAGAGAAGTATTTTTTTCTTCGTCAGCCTTCTTTTGTAGAGTTCATCTTTTCCTCCAGTTTCAAAAGGCACTTCTTAAAGCTTAGGCATTGCAAAGGACTTGGACATTTCTCTTCTTAAAGTCATGGATGCGCCCTTTAGAATTAATAGGTTCCAACAGCACAGGGACTAGTAAACCTCTCTTCTTTTGAGAGTGCCCCATTTAGCATTCAGACCCATTTACAGTGTATCACTCTTGCCGGAACATCAACATTGATAGTTACTCATACTAAGGATGCTCATGCCATGTCCCTTGGTCCTAATACACTGTCTTTCTTATTTCTGCTGATATTCTTCCCTAAGGAGAATTCCAGTGGTGGTTGGATTGGTTTTATTTGCCCCCAGACTGGTAACCTAGTGTCCATTTGACTGACAGTGTTACCTTATTCTCTTTATGGACTTCTCACATTGTCACCTAGATTGTTGAGAATCCACCCACCTCACTCAGTAACCCCAAAGTGAACCTACTAGGTGAGGACGTTGTATCAAAAAGTCAGGCTCTGAGGGAACAGAGGAGAAAATTCATCATTCATCACTAAATAATTTTTGAATCAGTGTGAAACTGACTGCATGGAAGACTCCAAATCCTAGTTCCAGGATATTGCAGGGGATACTACTTCAGGCTGGATTGTACATCTTGAAGTGCTTCAGAAGATCTTTTTTGATCCCCCAATAACATCTGTGTTGTCGTCAAGTGTATACATACAAGAATGAGCTATCAGGAAAAGGCAGTCTCTGTCCTAAACCAAAGCCTAGCTGTGGGATGGTAGGAGCAACTACTCTTCCAGTCAGTGCCCTGAAAAAAACCTGCAGACAGCTGCTTTCCACGTTCAAGTCAACTTGGGTCCTAGATCAAACAGTCATTCTGTCCTAAACCTAAGGCCAGACTTGAATTGGGAAGCAGAGAGACCACCTCCATGAAGCTGGTGATGGTCTCCATCCATTTCAGAGCATGGCTGAGTGGTCAGGCAGCACCGGGGCAGGGCTGGCAGTGTGAGCCTGGCAGTTGCTTGCCGTGGGGCAGCTTCAGCAGGTGCAGCCACTGACGTGCCCCTTTGGACCATGGCGTAAGTGCTTTTTTCTGCACAGGGAGGTGTATTGCCAATGCACACTAATTACTTGCAGACAGCCTCTAAGGTGGCTCTTTATTAAATGCTGTAAGTTAGATCCGTGCAGTGTCAGAAATGCCTCTTTTTGCATATTTAGTCGTCAGCTTGTTCATTATCAGTGTGCATTGTATTCCCGTCTTCAGTTAGATGGATGAATAATTTCTAATCTGTGTGTTCGGACCAAGAAGTTTAAATTTGAGCTTCACTGTAAGTTTATAGTCTTTTAAATTCCTTCCAAGCTACATTTGGCCTCAACTGCACAGTGTATTTACTGAGACAAAAACAATAGGATGATAATTTTCACTGGAGCACACCTGCAATAATGGCTCACAGCATTTAATTTTTCCCTTGGTTTCTAGTAGACTTTGTTTTGACACCTGCAAACAACCTTTTCCAAATCAAAGAGAGCTTTTTCTCTCCATGTCATTCTGCCACCCAAGTTGAGCTGACAAAGTCCAACTAAGAAACAGAGCAATTATAAACACAGTTTCCTCTGGTGCTTGTGCTGTTTTTAGCTTTGCTGCTCTCCCAAGGAGAAACCTGTGTCTAATGTTTCCAGCTTAGCATACAAAATTAATAAAACCTGACAATTAAGCTAAGCAACATAAAATACAAGTAAGGAATCCTTTCTGATGAGATTGGACTTGAAAATATTAAATTGGCTCCTTATTCTTAAACTTTCTTTTTTAACACAGTGATCATAACATGTGGATCTGGAATGATAAATGATAATTGGCTTTAGGCAGCCTTTGCTCACAGAGACAAAAGAACAGTTGTTATTGCTGTATTTCTTTCAATAAATACATTTGTAAGCTGGAAATCAGCTAGGCTGCCCTGAAAAGAGGCACACTTTCGTGAGAAACATAAAAGAGATCAAATTTATAAGTGGGCATGTAGACCGAAGAAAAGGTCTTTTTATATTAAAAAGTATTATCTGTGCTCATATAATGCCAAGAAATACCTCACCAGGAAAAATACCATCTGAAGTTAATCCTGTAACATTTTATAGAAAACAACGGATTTAGCATAGACGTAAATCAGGTCCTGATTCAGCCTATAGATGGTTTGGGGTTTAATATCCTGTATTCCTATAAGGTTGTCTAATACTGCTTGGGCTCACTTTTGGATTTCAAGACTTACACTGCAATATTTCCAGTTGTTAGCTTGCTTTCATTTTGTCTTGCTGCAAAAGATTTACTTCATTTTTGATGTTTTGATCATTAAACCTCATCAGCCAACATCCTTCCCTGTTACTTGCAGTGTTGAATATGTCATACAGTGATATTGTCCAAGATTATGGATCACTCAGAAGTAAAAAGCTTTATTTAAGGATAAATATATTTCTTTGTTGTGTTGCTTTTCTTTGAATAACCGAGAATAATAAGAATGCAATTGTAGATGTGTTTGGGATTTTTGTATGTGTTTTTGTTTGTTTCGTGACATAGTCTAAAATATTGTATTGATATTGCAAACAGAATTTCAACCATTATCTAGAACCTCAGGGATTTATTCCATAATTTCTAGATGATCCCATTTGATGCAGTGCAGTTTAGATAGTACCAAACTTTGAAATGGGTGTGTGATCATTCATCATGCTGTTTGGGTTTATTATATTTCCAGTTTATTAATTATAATCTTTGCTAAGTTGCTGCAATGGGAAGGAAAAGGAAGATATGGGATACCGGTTTTTACAAGGTGTTTTCCTTAGAGAAATATTGAAAAATGATGGCAACCTTCCATTATTCCAGTTAACTAATTTTATTCATGGCTTGTCTTCTTGTAGCAAGAGATAAAAGCAAGTATGAATTGCCTTTAGGAAATTGCTATCATTTGTTTGAAAAGGAAGGGGTTGCTCTAAAGGATTACAAGTTCATAGCCTAATTTATTGACTAAATACCTATTTGAACAAGGGCTATAAGAGACTGCAGAAGAACCTTTGGAGTATCTTTTAAGATTGACTGTGAGTCTTAATGAAGTCAACGTCCCTTGCCCTTGGCCTGTATTTCTATTGACTTCAGTAGTCATTAAATGACTCCCATGATGATAAGCACTTGCTGTAACAACAGCTTTCCTAAACTCTTGTGAGTAGTATTTTACTAAAGGAGTATGCTCAGCTGATTATGGACCTGTCCTAAGCATTTTGGAGACCCTGCACACAGTGCTGATCAGTGCCTCTGCACTGCCAGAGACTCAATGCATGAGTCATGGACCTTCACTTCAAGTTTTATTTCAACATATTTCTCAGCCAGGAGTGGTCAGAATCTGGAGAATTGGTTTCAAAATCAAAATAAAATTTTGATTCAAATCAAAATAAAGTTGCATCTTTTTATGCAACCCATAGGATTTGATTGCATAATATAGGAAATGCCCTATCTTGTTCATGTCCTATGTCTTCTGGCAGAGTTCAGTCTGACCAACGGATCTTGGATGGTCCTGAAGGCATCACTGAGCATGAGGAAGCAGAGGGACAGCAAGAACTGGGCTGACAACAGAAAAGGTTGTGTGCCTTCCATAGTTTGTGTGGTGTTTGTAAATAAGTCTTGGTGATTTTGCTCATTTTAGTGTACTTGCATCACTCTTTGGTAAAGCACAAAACACAAAATGCATAGTAAAACCAAACCAACCTTCACATTAAATGATTAAGAACAAAAATAATAACAAAACCATACAGAAATATTGTATGAACACTTGAACCACACGTTTATAAGTACTGATGCTCAGCTATTTAGAAAAGCATAAATATTTATTTGAGATGATTACTAAAGGTAGGGAAGAAAAACCTCAAAAATGCTTGATAAAGCTTGAATCATGCTAAACAGATTGCTTACCTCCAACCACGTGTGTGCTTGAATATAAGGGCCAAGCCAAATAAGCAAACCTGAAACTACTATCACCTGGCATGCTCAGCTTGAATTTATTTGTGAGTCAGCAGACCTACAGTTGGTATTAGATAAAGGAGACAACAAGTTTAGTAAGTAATTGAAGACAGAAAATCAAGTTAACTGTCCTGGGTTTGTCTGATTTATAGTTGTTTTATTTTTAAGATAACTGCCATGTTTTGTCTTAATGCACTTGTTGCACATGAATATAGAATGGTGGTTGCTCGTTAAGATATTAAGAAAAGGGCTATTTGACTTATCCAGAATCGTTGAAGTAAGTGCAAATAGTAACTTTCTGATTTTAAAAAGAGCATGGGATTTCTTTTTCCTGCATGTCACATCATCCTGTTCCTTCTCGGTGTTCCTCAAAAGACAATTTTTCAATATTTTTTTCCTTGTAAACTATCATAATGAACTTGTAAAATGTTAGGAATAATATCTTGCTTCATAATTTAATTTATTAGAATAAGTTTAATAGCTGCCAATGATCATAACGTGCTTATTTTTGACTTCTGGGACCCTACCTGTTATGATACTCTAGACCTAAATGAAAGATTATATTGTATGTCACAGTGTGTGAGTCTTTTTACACATGGGATGTGCTAGGAATCTTTATTTCATTAGTCTTGTTTTTATTGTTGTTTTTGTTTTAATAAGACACCTTTCATTGACGAAAAGTAGGTTTTTCAGAAATATGAAAAATACAATTTTTCTTCTCTTTTATTCTTCTGATATTGAATTTTCCTAATAAGATTGGTTTTGTTCCTGAGTGGCAGACTGATGACTAACCATATTCTGCACATCCTGGTTCTGTTAATATCCATGCTGCAATTTGGCCAATGTTCCCTTTTAATCTTTTTTTAAAAAAAAAAAAAAAAAAGGAAAACAAAAGCAAAAAAAGAAAAGGAGGTGGCTTTCTTTTAACTGGTACAGATACTCTGCAGCGAAAGGTGACACCTCTGACCCTGTTGTTTCTACGCTATGTACAGGGCTTTTTTCCCAACCTCTATGTTGAATTTTTGTGTGTACTGAAAAGCAAACCTACTGTCAAATCTTTATTTCCTGTTTATTCTACTGAATCTGAGAGCTTTTACGTAAAGCAGCACTTTAAGTGCCTATAGAGATTGTGCCTGCACATACTGTCTACATTAAAATCTTCCAAGTGGGGTGGGAGCGGGAGGGTGTGAGCTTCAGGAGCTGCACTTTGGTTACCCCACATCCTTCTCTTTAATACTGTCCATTTCCACTCAGAAGCACTGTTCATCTTTGCTGAAGGGTTCCTAGGTAAAACATTTGCATATTAGAAGTAATATGCTTATGGTAGCTTTTTAGTAAAGCTACAAACTTCTGAGAAAATAAGAGCATCTCCTTTGTAATGCTGATCTGCAACGTTACTTAAAATGTTCAGTGTTTCACAGTACTGTGTAGGTGCAGTATGATACTGTGCGGCACAGCATAACAACTACCTTTTCTGTCTGGCAAATCCCAGCTCCCCAGTGTCAAGGTAAAATAGTGTTTGCTGTGGATAATTCTTGTAAAGAAAAGGTTGTTAGTTCTTCTCAATTGCTAGTGATTTGGTAGAGAAATGTGTTATGGTAGGGAGGGCTGAAATTGATAAGAGTGAATGAAGGAGTTTAATCATGTATGAGTAGGCACCTACTTGAACTGGCTATTTGGATAACTGGATAGTTTCTAGCTCCCACTTAGGCAGGCAAATGCAGATTTCTAAACTTCAATTGAGAAAAGGAGCTGGAAGCTCAAAACCTGTTTTCTTCATAGCTGAATGGGAGCTGAACTTCTAAAAATGTGGCTGCTTATTTAGCATCTGAATGGATTTTAAAAATCTGTTCTTGTACATTTGATTTCAAAATACAGACTAATAATAATAGGAGTAGCTTTTAGTGCTGCATATTATAACATTACAACACTGAAGTTTTTTGTGATACTAAAGGAAAATGTTGAGAAGGTGGCAATCTGTACTTTCTCAAAAGACCTCTGTCATGTTAGGCTGCTTTTATAAACCTGTGCCAAAACTGATCATTACCAGCTGTCTTAGAGCTGACAACTTGCTTTAGGTATACTTCTAAGAAGCTGTTAGCTCATCTTGTTTGAGGTCATCTTATATGTTCAAACCAGTATGTGCTTATTGGCCCAACTTTTATTGATCGATGTTTAGTTTTAATTAACATAATGTCATATATTAAAAGATCTGTAGGCATGATCTATGGTTATAATTTTTACTTTTTCAAGAAGAAAGATGTCAGTGTGGAGCTAGTGCACAGACCTAAGAGCTGTTGTGTGTCCTTCATAATGGAGGTTAGCCCTTTAGCGCAGAGGTTTGAAAGCCTTTTCAGAAGAGTTGACAAAATGGGCTCTCTGAGGCACTTGAAAGATTCCAGTATCTTTTTATCTGAAACAAGGACATAAAAAGCAGCTGGGAATAAAATATAGCTGAACAGATGAGATACAGTCTGTTTTCTTCTAAGTAAAAATAGAGATTGCTGTTCGTTTTGAGACTATATGATGCAATAAGAGTTCACTTCCAGTGTAACTATACCTTATACTCCAGAAGAGTTACAATGACGAGAACGTTGCAGTTACCTACTTTGCCAGCCTTATTCCAAGAGGTGTCAAGGGAAAGAGCAGATGTGTGTGCTAGGATATTATTTAGATTCTTTTTTAGTGACGATCAAGATTTTCTTATGTAGTAGACCTTATGTCATAAAAATCGCAAATGAGAACACAAATCAACCCTGCAAAGATCATACTAAAAACATCAACTAAAAATTCCAGGAAGTATAAATTTTTAAACTGTTTCACTAAACTACCAATGTGTTAGGCTTAGCAGATGTCTTCCTTCCAGTTTTTATAAACATTTACGGTTCTAGCAAGGCAGGTGAATGCTTAGCATTAGTGAGTTTTCTGTACTTAAAGCCATAAATTATTTGTGATTCATGTAAATATCTTTATATGCCAAGAAATGCTGCCAAGTGAACACTGGTCAGCTATTTAGAACACCTAGTATGAAAACAGGCTTCTTTAAAGTGGTTTTATTTTTTTTGTTGTTTGGGTTTGATGGTTTTTTTTTTGATGTGTCTCTCATATGACCTGAGTTGACTAAATCTTCTCCTTGGCAAGGAATACTGTCTTTGACACCTGTCTTAAATTTACCTTTCATAGATAGCTGTTAGACAAATTTCATTTTGTGAAATCACAAACTGTCTTCACTTCCCCGAGTCATCCCTGAAATAATCAAATTTAGGTCAAGCCTGTCCTCCAGCTTTGATTGCTGTTAAGGCTCCGCGTGTCCCTGCTGCTTGCTCCTTGCTTTTTCCAGATATGTTTCCCACAAGAGGGTGGGCTAAGAAGGTGGGTATCTCAGCAGCAAGTAGGCACACTCTTTCTCCCAGCAGAACCTGGGAATCCCAATGTGCCAGGAAGGTAACATGTTTTAAGAGGCAAAGGTCAGTATTTTCCAAACGCCTTTTGTCTAGGAAAGTGTGTTGCAAAGTACACAGCTTTCTCACCATTTTTAAGTATTGTGGTTTTGTGGTTGCAGAATAAAACATGCCAGTAAGTAACACTGCAGAAATTGAGAAAATTCCAGAGAACAGAAAACTTCAGAGTTTATTGTGAAACATATGCACCCAGTTTTGAGAAAATGTGATTCATAATTTCTAGCTGCACTTTCCATTTGTTCACCATTTTGCTGTCCTAGTTTTGATTCAGAAACCAGCTCTTGAGCAAGAATCTTAATTTAACTTTAAAAGTCTCTGGGTTGTAAAAGTGATGGTATTACGTATATATAAAGTTACATATTTTAGTCTTTGTCTGTGTAACAGACTACCATCCAGAAACATCTGAAATGACAGCAGACAGCTTTATTTTTCCAGTAAGCCATAAAAATGACTAAACAACAGAACAGTTAATGTTACAAGTTGCAGTTAGGTATTGTGCTACTAAGTGGAGAACACAGCAATAACTTTTCAGTATGTCCAACTTATCTATCAAGTGTATACTTTTATGCACTTCTATACTCTTTTATATAGTTTCTTGCTTTAATATTTTTCTGCTAGATACTTCACATCATACTGTGATGAAATTCCTTTCAAGGAAATTCTGACAGCATAATGAAGAACACTGTTTGTACATTACTTAATGATACATTTCTTCAGCTTAAACTGAACAATTGTATTTTACAGTTTCCTGGCTGAGAATATACAAAAAGGAGAATAATTTTTGTCACAAACTCCAGCTTGTATTTTCTCAACTACACACATCCTTGAGGGCAAAACTGAAATTACTTGAGCTTAGTTTTGAAACTGCATACTACAAACAACAGTAAAGAGTTTATGTCGGGAGTAAGAGGTTCACAATGCGGTATCATATTTCAAAATATCTTGGTGCATAATTGCTGGCCTAGGTGCTTATTGCATGATTGATGAATCTGAATGCATACAAACATGGTTAGCATTCCTCAAACTCCATTTACAATGCCATGAGAAAATGAATGGTGCACAAAATCAAATGCCATTTGTTGCGCTTAAAAATAAATGAGGGACAGGGGAGGTGCAGTAGTGAGTTGGGCTTATTTCAGCCATTCTCCATATCATAGTCTCAAGCCTTTCTACTCTTGGAATCTGTCTGTCTATAGCTGTCATAAAAACCTAAAAGAAAATGGCACCTTTCTTCACACTATTAAAGTCTAACAAATTTGAGACTGAAATGTTTGGTTTAATGAATGTTTTAATTAAGTTGGTTTTGAAGTTATATTGATGAAATTAGATTAGAGAGATCATTTCTTGGAGAAAAGTGGATTGCTGAGGCAACAGAGGAGAGTAATGAAGTGAGTTTCTGTGATTTCATTAACAGTTCCCTTGATCTAAAAAAATTAAATATACAAATGTTGTTTAACTATCGCAGTTCTTTTTCTAATGAACACTTCAATGAAAACAGATAAGTATGTTCTATATTCTCTTCACATTCACTTGTAGTTCTTTCAAATGGAAACAGAGAAACATGGGAACATCATATTTGTCTCTTCTTCCAAGTGCAGAGCCCACCATTGCTTACCCAGAAGCTCCAGCATGTGTAGACCACACAAGGTCATCCATCTCTGTGTTTATCTAGACCAAAAGATTGCTTTCTGAAAATCCTGAAGACATACAACTGCAGAGGTACGCTCACCGTTTCTAATTTTCTTATGGCGCTCTGACATTATCACTTCCTGGGCTGGAAGTTGGAAGTGTGCAGTTTGGCAAGATGAGAAAAGACAGATCTATCCACGCTGCAAAGTTCATGACAGGTTTTTCTCACGTTTTTGATGGTTTGAGTTGTTTTTTCTTGTTCTGTACCAGTTCTTCCACCGTCTGTGCAATTCCCATTAATAGTTGTGAGTGATTTGTGTGTCTAATTCTTCATGCAGAGTATTGAAAATCTACCCTAAAGCTATGAAAAAATAATGGAAAAAGTATGTATAATTGAAAATAGTCTTAATCACTGGAATGTTGAAATCCACATGGCTTGGAAGACTTGAAAGATTTCTTGTTTTAGAAAAGTTGAATTGAAAAGTGCTGTCATTTTCTTTAAATACATTCTTCTGAATAAAACATCCGTTCCTGGCACCAGCAGCAAGCTTCTAAACATGTTCAAGATGACATGATTGATAACAAGGATGCTCTTCTCAAGATGTTTCTAATTTCATCTCTCTGTTTCAAGAATGTTAAACTTCCAACATGATATATGATATAATAACAAATATTTAAACCAAAGATTAATATTTTTCTTAAGACTGTACAGTAACAGGAACCGAATGGAAATCTGAAAGCTAGTTGCTGACTCTAGATGTGGGTAAACTCTAGAAGCTACTGTCACAGTACAAATTATTTCCCACTTAATACTCCAGTGGTAGGCACGTTTCCAACTTCAATAAATGAATTTATTCATTTAAGCAGGGTCTTTCCAGTTTGACAATAGCAGCACATAATTTCAGGTCTTAGCGGATTTATTAAATTTATTTTGATATGATAGTCCCTGTAGTTTTCACCTGATCTGAGGAAGACACTTTTCTTTTTCTTGGATGTTAGTTGAATCTAGTTGCTCTCAGAAAACTAGAATCAAATAGAGTTTGGAGTCTCTACCTCCAAACCTCAAAGATAAGTAAGAAAGGTTGGCTTTCATGGATTCTTTGTAAGTCTGTACCCCAGAGCTTCCAGTTTTTGAAACTTTTAGTGTCCAGCAGCTAATTTGATCTGAGATTCCTCCTCCACTTCGAAAAATTTCTGTCATTGCTTAAGAGATGGCCAATGTTAATCATGGTGTCTGGGTCAGCAGTGATCCATTTCTATGTGTAGATAGCCTGTACCCAGGAAGAGTTTCAGATTTGTCAAGGCAAGAAGCAATGCCGTGGCCTTTTAAGACAAAGGGTAGCCTGAAGCATTTTAGCCTAGATATGGGAAACAGCCAAAGAATTCTTATTCTGTTATATGGAGTCAGAATCATCTTGAAATATGAAGAGTGTGTTTGATTTTTTCATAAAGGTTTCTGGACCAGACCAACTCCCAAGGTTTTTTGCTGTTCCCAGTAAAGCGTTGGGGTTTTTGTTTTTCCATCTGAAAAAGGTGATCTCTCGGAGGGTTGAGTGGATACACGTTTGAAGGTCAATGTCATTTCTCATCTAGTGCTTGCCAGCTGGCAGTCTCCGCCTGCAAATCTCTGAATTAACATCATGGTTTTAAAACAATTAAATTTCAGGAACAATATGTGGCTCATTAATGATAGTGGAACTTGATATGGGAAAGGACTATCTGCTCAATTTTAATTTAAAATGTGTCAAACTACATGACATGGTGTATTATGATTGTATATTGATGCCAGACAATGGTGTTACTGTAAATAGTATTAACTGGCTGGCTTAGGGAAACCCAAGAAAATTTACAGTTGATGTATCAAGTTATAGCTCAGATTCCAGCTTCAAGTTACATCCTTGGCAGAAGACACAGCTAAATAAGGAGAGTGAAATGGAAGCAGTACCTTGGATATTTAGCAAGTTCCAGTTGGTGTCATACCCTGAAAGCTTCCTATTGACGCCTCGTAGAAGACTTTTTCTATAGTACCTCTAGACCTCCTCACTGGTTTTCAGGAAGAGGAAAATAAGCCTTTTGGGTCGATCACAAACCAAATTCCTTGCACCTTTTCAATTCAGTCAAAAAACACCTCCAAGGGGAAGAAATTGTTAAGCAGTAATAATGACCTCTCTGTGAAAGTCATGTGCAGAACTAGAAAGATGGATAGGTCAGCTGTTGCTCTGACTTTTAGGAACAGGGCCAAGGGGGTTATTTCTATGTGATTCACTTACTGAGCTATACATGGAAGCAGGCCTCAGTTTACTGAAGTACAGCCTGCTGGGCCTGGGCTTCTAGAGAAAGGTTGTTTTTTTTTAAAAAATAAACCCCGTATTTTTCCAGTCCTCTGTTCCAGTTGTTGAGAGTTACCCCTCTTAAAATTATCTTCCTGCTCATAAAGCCATAAACAAAATACAAAATTTGACTAGAAATAACCCAAGCCACTCTTTTGGAAAAAAACTGAAGATAATGTCTTCTATATTTATCAAACCAACCTGTAGAACTGTAATAATAATATAAGAGTATACATTAATAGATAGCTTTATAGATATGTGAAAATATCACTATTATATGACTCAGACTAATAACTGACAAGAAAGGAAATCCAGAAATAGGAGAAACAGCATCTGACACTGTAAAAAAATATAGTATGCTATTCAACTTAAATAGGCCTTTTATTTTAATAGTCTCCTCTAACCAGCTGCAAGTGACCTGCAAGTGTTTGAACAGAGAAAAGATAAAATACAAACATTGTCATAGGAAGTCAGTAATTAAAAACAAGAGGATCAAGTAGAAAGTTGTAGTTTAGGCTTTGCTGCTATATATACCAGTAGAGCTTCTGGTCTCCCTGTCTTAAGTTCCTTCTCATTCCTGGAATCCACCAGCAATGGGTAGCTGATGAGCTAAATGTCAGATGGGCGTTGGGAATGCAGATCTGTTCTTCCATCTCCCTTTACCACTCAACAGTCTAAATAAAGAGTTTCAGAGGAACCAAAGAACCACACTCTGCATAATACTTGGCTTCTTCACACTTTTAAGTAATGTTCGTAGAATTGCCAGAATGCTAGGGGAGAAATAATAGAAAAATACTATGTATATCTATAGTTATTATAATTATTAAGAATGATTATTAGTAATCTGATTATTATTTTTTCTAAATCCCAGGCTTCTAAAGAAGAAAATGATTTGTCTTGGATAGCTGGAGACTAGATAAATCTAGAGAGTTTAGACTCAGAACTCAGTGGTACAAAAAGCATCCTCTAAGTCATCACCTAGATGGTTTAAATTGTGCATCATAGAAAATTCAGATTTGATGTTATCGTTATTTCTCAAGGGGAACGATATCTTGTGGCTGAAACAGGGCAGCTCCACAGAACATAGTCCCCTTGCAGGTTCAAAAAAGTGCTTGCTAGACCTCACGTCCAGGGTGACTGCTGAAGTTGCTCACTAGTGAAAAGGGGATTAACAAAGTATATGTGCTTCATGTGGTACATTCCCTGTGGCAGGGAGCGTGTGGTGCTGTGATCTGACTGTTGGAAAAATCTTCCTTTGGATCTTTGAGCATCATCAGCTGGTAGCTCATGAAGCCTGCCCACACTGGCTCAAGCTGAACTCCTCCTGCAATGGGGAGGGTGGGTCAGGGGTGTGTGAGAGGACAAGCTTACTCTGCCCAAGGCTTGGGCATCCCTTGGAGGCATTATGCATAATTCATTCGTCAGTTAACTACAGTTACTAACAACAACCTTCATTTTCAACAACCTTGATAATATGTTACCAAAATCCCAGAAGGTTTAGCCAGAGTTCCTTTTCAAGACAATTGCAGCTGTTTAAATAATTAAATTTAATTTGCTTTGCCATGATACCAATTTGTTGTTTGTTTTCCTTGAGGTTTTAGCTTAGAAGCCTTTATAGATTTCATCTGCTATTATCTGAAATGTAGAATTGTGATGCTCAAAATTATTTTAGAAAGGCTGTTTGTGAATTCATCTGGGAAAGTTTCACTGCACCAAAGCTATGGCTCCGTTCTTCTCTCATTACACCACCTCTTTTTCCTGAAATATGGCAAAAAATTATTAAACCATGAAATGTGCTGGTTATTCATTTGCAACAGTGAATTTTCTTGGAACTTCCACAGTCTTTCTTGTATCTCAGTATGATAAAAAAATCACAGAATCTTGGCCTGAAAAAAACCCATCCTTAATTTTCTGGTGTATATTTCCAAGTACATAATGCTGGGTTTTTTTCTGCTGTCCCTCTGTAAAGGCGGAATTCTAGTCGTGGATTTCCACATGAAACACAGCTATGACCACTTTTAAACTTGAGTAATTCAAGTTAAGGTAAAATTCAGATTCAATTGTAACTTTCTAGGGAAAGCATCTGGAGATACTATTAATTTGTGCTTTCTCTGAGGAAAAGATTCTTTTAAGTCCATTCTTTAAAATACATCTTTACTCAGCTGTGGATCTTCTCGTGTCTAGCTCATGGCCATTATTCTTGGACTCTAGGACTTTTCACCTCTAACCACCTCAAACAGTTCCTCACTATCCTTGTTTTGTTGTTATATTTACATTCCACTGATATATCTCCTCTGTTCAATATCATTTTCCACTACTCACTTCTTCAAATGTGATGGCCTCAGATCCTTAGCTTGTGTAAATTAGATTAGCTCTCCTCTGGCTAGGAGTAAATCAGTGGGACTGCCACTGATTTACACCAGCTCAGGATCTGTCCTGGTGCTTTGAATCATTTTTATAGCGCCTCTCCAAGTAATCAATGGCATGTCTGTACTGTACTGAACTGTGGACTGAGTTCCAGCCTTAGGAGGAATTCTGGTCTTGGTTATGTTGATTGAATTTCATTTAAAGTAAGAGTCCCACATGTGTACCTAAGGGCACAACTCAGACTTTCCTCACCTGAATACAGAAGAGTAATCGTCCTTCTAAATAGAAAGATATATCTGTGTGTTCTTTTTAGATGCTGGCTGTCAGGAGTGTTCGTTACTGTTCTCTTAGAATCCACTTAGCCAAAGAAAAGAATTACGACAAAGTAGATAAGTAAAATGAAAGGTGGATTCACAATGGGAAGAAAGGTAAGAGTTAACTGGGTTTTAATTAGTACCAGATTGCATCTAGTTTTCAAGTGCTTTCTGGGGGAGGATACT
Organism: Falco rusticolus; assembly: GCF_015220075.1. Classification (NCBI taxonomy): domain Eukaryota; kingdom Metazoa; phylum Chordata; class Aves; order Falconiformes; family Falconidae; genus Falco; species Falco rusticolus. Next base: position 9,995,394 of record NC_051201.1, on the reverse strand, counting down.
CAGATTTCCCATCTCCAGCTGGGTTTGGGTTTCCAAATCTCTGTCAAACTAAGCCTGTTTCCTTGGTAACTATCTCACTCTCCCACCTATGTATAAGAACAATTCTTTCTGCTGAGCCGTGATGGTGGAGACAAAAGAGAAGGAATAAGGTGAGTCTACTGCACAAGAACCCTCTGCACAAATTCCAAGTGGTTGGGTGTCTGTGGGTTCTGTAAAGGTTACATGAATTAGGTAAGAAGAAGGAAAAAGACACTGCATACAACATGCTTTCCTCCAGAACTGATATTTTTGCTCCATCATGGTGAAGTTTTACATATAAAGAGTTGCAATGGTAAATGAAAAATATCTCATACATATGTGGATGCTCAGGAGGTTGGGGGTTTTTTTGTCTTCTTGAGACATTTTCCTTTCCCCTGTGATTGCACTTGACTAACCCCTAAATCTGTACCTAGAATCAGTTGTTGGTTTGAGATCAGTGGCCAAGTTCAAGATCCTTGGAAAATGTGACTATGAGACCAAAATTATAATTTAGAACTAATATTACATCATTGCTTTCTTCTTAATTGTACTAAAAAATAAGGATTTGTCAAGGCTTTGAGAGTCATTCATCAAGATTTTTCCACATTTTGGCTTTGGATTTTAGACAAATTTGAGGCCATTGGAATCTGTGCATCTCACTAGAAATTATGATTTTATTTCTCCTGTGCTGTGACAAATTTTAAATTTTGCTCTGAAGACCTTCTTTATCTCTTATGTTGAAGTTCTGTGAAGTTCTGTTTTAATGGATGCATTTGTCATATATGGTTATATATATGATACACACTGAGTCTCAATAGCTTTTTAATCAGCCTGATAATTCAATCCCCTTATACAACCTTCTTCCTTAGTTTACATTACATAAAGGAGCTGACACTTCAATTATAATTTTTATAAAATGCTAATAGACTGTTCACAAATGAGGAAAGCTAAAAACTAATTCTCTGATTCCTTGTCCCAGTTATTCCTCTTTCAAGACAGCGGTTTCCTCATTTACTGAATTGTTTTTGTTACTTTTTTTTAATATAAAACCACAGTTACAGTGATACTGTTACAGATACTACGTCAATTATTTCTTTTAATTGCTTCATCCACCCAGCAGTCCATCTGTTTTCATATATTGTTCTACAGTTGATGACAATTGTTCTACTATTGATGGACATGTTTCATACAGGTGTAAGATAGAAAGTGAGCTTCTACTCAACTCATACATCTCCCAACTGGAGATGGTAATTTCCTGTAGTTTTTAGACAATTTCTAAGAGCTTGAGTCAAGGCCAGTGTACTGATGATCATCAGCTTTTTCAGGGCTCTATGGGAGGCTCAGTTTAGTCTCTGCTGTGGAGAAACACGGCTACACAAACCTAATGGGACATTTGTTAATGAGGTTGGGCATTGGAGGTTGGATATTCAAAGGTCAGCCTTAAAACTTGCAACTCCTTTTTTCTAAGGCAATCTAAGTGTTATATGTATGGACTGAGACAACCTATAATCCAAAGAAATATGCAGAGAGTAAATAGGACACTAATGATACCTCTAGTGAGCGCATGGTGTTTACTTTGACTTTTATAAAGAGGTAATTTGCAAGACTGGAGATAATTCCACTATACTTTATAATTTAAATGTCACTCAAAATGTATGCTGACATGCAACTGATTAACAGCAAACTTTGGTGGCAAATTAATTAGTATTTAATCCAGAGGCTCTATTAAGATGTGATGTGATAAAAATACCTTTTTTTTCCTAGTAGTCATTCAATTAAAATGCACAAATGATCTCGACCATCTTTTGAGTTTCACATATTTTATTTAAAAGCCTAATAATCATGTCTCACTTACATGAAAGTTGGCACATACACAACAAACTCCCAAAATACAGCTTGGATTAATGTGAAGTGCTTATGATAAAAGAGCAATTGTACATTTTTTGAAGAAAAACTAATGCCAATAAATATGGCTTAGATGAGTCTGTTGGTTTTAGCATCTTTTGTGTACTGTTTATATTCCTTACTCTTCCCTTATTTTGCTAAGTGCACTGTGTGTAGTTTTAGACTGTCATTTATCTTTCAGCACCTCTTTGTTTCTTTTCAGAAATCAATGGCTTAAAAGAATGTGACTTTAAAAAAGATTTTTGTGCTCCTAGATGGAATTCTGTGTAAATTATTTATCTTTTTGCAGCTGTTTTCTGTTCTTTCTTCAATATCCTTCCATCTAATTCATTCTTATTGGAGCCCATAATGATATTCTCTTTTGCAGATAAGAGTTATTCTGCTTCAAGCTCTCTGTTAGAACAGTTGTGCCTTTACAGTAAGAATATTAATGCAGAGTTCTTGTGACAATGGCCACTGTTCGGCAAGAAAGAGCCCAAAATTTATTTGGGGGAGGAGGGAAGCCATAAGCTGTAGGTGATAGACTTCAATAAGATACAGCTTTATGTGTGCCTTTCTTTAAATGAGTAAAAGATTTATTTCTCTCTCTCTTGTTAAATTCAGTGGAACCCCATGTTACTGTTGTAATGTCTACAATCACCAGATGCGTATGTGTTTTCTTACCAGCTAGATTAGAAAAAAAGAACTCTTTCCTTTCTAGTTTTTATCTAGCTAGAAAAAAAGATACTTTTCCCTTTCTAGTTTTTATCTAGCAGCATCCTTAGAGTCAAGGAAGATGTGGCTTTCAAAATCTTACATTCTGTCAGGTTTTTCTGTTCAGTTCTCCACTGATATTTTTCAGAAACCTTTGCTCGCGCATCAGGAATAGGGTCTACAGTGAACAATGGATAGAACAGCCTGCACATAACTGAAACAAAGAAAAGAAAGTTGTTACAATAAGTCAGTCTAGATCGAACTAAGAGAAATGCCACTCATTTGGGCTGTACCCAAATACAAATCTTTGTCAATTATGCCTTGAAACTAAACAACAGTAGTGGATTTTTAATACCTGTGAAGCTGTATTTGAAGTGATGGACAACAGACTGCTTAGCTGTAGTAAGCATGTCTCTCTGGCACTGGGAATAGAAATTTCAGTACTGGAACTGAAAAATTGGTCATGAAGATTTTGGCTCATTTTGTGTCACACGTTCCTAGATGGAGAGGCCTTTTGGGTATCATTGTTTCCCAGAGCACTTGTTTAGACATGAATAGATAGCATCAAAATGGAACGGGGGAACTTTAATGACAGAATTTTTGTTTTGTAGTCTTAGATATGTCTGTTGTGTTTGCTGGCATGTTTTATCATTACTTGCCATCATAATCACTGTAGCTGTAATATTCTTCAGAGATCAGGAGCTGCGCTGAAATTGGATTTATTTATTCATTTTAACTTTTATAAACTGACTTATTTCTAACACTGTGGCATATATCTTTTATCTCTGCAAATCTAATAATGTGCTAAGGCTACACTCTTGGATGGTGTAAATCAAGACAGATTCACTTAGAACCAAGTCAGCACATAAGCTGAGCATCTGGTCTACAAATTTTCATGAAAGTACTGAACAGTGGGCCATGGCCTTGACTTGCAAATGTCTCTTAGAAATGGAAGTTCCCATAGTTACCTTGTTCCAAACTCAGTATCTGCTTGTCAATTAAATAGCAATTGCTGTGTTGCTCTGCTTAATATTTTAGCTTCTCTCTTTGCAGTGTTTCTCAGATACCGCAAACTTCCTTCTGAGACTTTCTGGCTCATTTTCAGCATTGAAAGTCAGCCTACTGTTGCTGAATGTCAGCAATACAACTACCCACACTAGGACTCAACACCTCCCCTCCCTCTGTCTGTCTCCTTTTTCCATGTGGGAAATGACAAGTTTTCAGGAAAAGCACAGCAGGTGCTTGCGCTCTTGTGTGTCTCAGTGAGCTTCCAGAACCTCCTAATATTCAAAGAACGTGGTATTTCCCTAGAATACCCTCTTTGCCCAGTTTCCAATATAAACTAAGCCAAGGGATTGACATCATCTGACGAAATATTCTTCGTGTCGGGCTTTTAACATTGTCGTTCAACAAAACTAAGACAAAACCTTGCCCTGGAGTCAATGAGCATTCTCCACTAAAGTACCCGAGCACTCTGTGAGGTTTAATTCCCAAATGACTTGTATGTTTAGCATATGGATTTAGTGTGGAAAACTATGTCCTTGTTCTTCATGCGAAAGAATGTCCTCAGCCTTTATCTTAAACTCTATTGCCGTGGCTTTTTAAATATCCTTCTGCTTTTCCTCCCTCTGCTTTCTGCTTGTGTGCAGTCTTTTGAACTTTTAGCTTCCAGCTAAAAGCAGAATTGTCAAATGCAAAGTGAATGACTACTTTGCCAGAACGCAGCACATCTAGGCTGTGGTTGAAGTGGAGGAAACAACCTCATTGTCGTGCCTTTGTGCTCGGTTAGGCTGCCACTTCTGCAAGAGGTGGGCGCTCAGAGGAGCGAGGCAGGGCAGCATCCACAGGAGTCCTCACACCCCTCTGTGGTGGCTCAGGGCCAGCTTTCCCCTCCTACAGAGAAGGAATGTCATTATTCAAAGAGAAAACCGGTGAAGCTCCCTGTTGTTACACTGCCCCACTTTGTAGTGCAGCTACAGGAGGGACTAACCTGAGACAGCTTGAAATGAGAATGCTTGGGATTCGGTACCATAGTAACTGCAGGACCACTGAGCAAAGCATAGACTGGAAAGCCCATTTGGGATTTGAATGAGACATGCAGCTAGACTGCTGCTTTTCATGATGCTTTTTAATAGATTTCAACAGTATCCAAACTTGATAGTAAAAGTTAACAGGGATAGAACTGAACCCTAGCTTTGGCTGCAGTATTGTCATTCCACGTACAGCTTGAGTTTTTTTAAGAAGCAGCTGGTTTGCAACCTCTGGATGTGATTGGAATAAAAGCTTAACATCCTTAATGTATCAGGTTACCCTATTATAGTACCCTATAATATAGCAGTTGGAGGCATAAGGTAATGAAGGGTCTGATTATCAAATGTACTAGAAAAATTTAATGTTGACCTGGACTTTCAGGTGAGCATAGAGAGCTATAAAGTAGTTCCATTTGCTTTGTCCTTTGCTGCACTTACATGCATAATATTTTATGTTGATTATCCCAACAGCATAAATTTATATTGCAGGAAATCTGCAAGAATATTGGTCAGAAATCTCCTTCTAATTTGGTAATTTTTCTTCTCATTCAGATTTATTGCACTGAGCAGATATTTTGAATTTGTCTAGTCATGTAATGTAGAAATTTTCTGTTATGAGGAGTTCCCAGGATCATTATTTCAGAGGTCTCATCCTCCCATCCTTTGCCTAAACATTTAATGGAGTGATTCCTTTCATGAAACAAAGAAGTGCCTTGATCAGGTATTCAGACTTCAAATTTCATCCCTATTACCATGCATATGAGTACAAGGCATGCCATTTCTTCAAGTAAGGTTATAGTATTCATCATAGCTTGAGTTCATAAAAGGATTTCCATAGAGTTGATCAGATATCTGTCTGATTTTGCTGACAGATTGAGCCAAGTATCTTTTCACTTGCAGATTGATTAGAGTGTAAGATTAATCTAGTGTCTTCCAAACCACTTTGCTACAAATCCTTTTTTTTTCACCCTTTGTTTCCCTGAGAAAACCTTGCTGTCTTTTTAATGTGATGCATAATAGAACAGTTAACTACAATACTTCCTGACGATATTGTTACAAAGCATATGTTAAAATGCGATCAAGAGATATGTAGAAGAAAATACACTTTAGCAGTCAAGGTTAGAGGATTACTGTTCTGTAATCCTATTTGTGTTTTTACAGTTGTGTTACTAAAGGGAGCTGACCTTTTTTGGCTTTGGATAAAATAGGGGAACATCTGCCAAAAGGTGTCTGCAAGTGAGGCCTAAAGATATTTGAATAGTAGATGAGAGAGTGCTACCATGCATTTTCTTTGAGGCTAATTCTGATATACTTGAAATAATAAGTTGCTGTTTGACCTGCTACAGACAGAATCACAGCACTAGATTTAGAAGGCTGGGGCTTTAACACAAGCAGGCGGTGTCTTGTCTTGTGTGAGGTGTTAACACCGGGGATGGAAATAACTTACAATAAAGATTGTGCCTTTTAACTGGTGATGTGTTGAACACCAATATTTGGAATAAGTAAATGACTGTATTTTTCCACTGGCTTGAATACCTGAAATGTTTAAGATAAGGTTCATTCCTTTCAGGAGCTTCAATTACCTGAACAAGATTCTTTATACATATTTTTCTTGTAGCACTAGTAAATATTATCTTCATAATTCATAGTGAATGAGATTTTCTGGTTTTGAGTAAATTGTTCCAGTATCTGAAATTATTGTTTATGCAAGACAAGGAATAAGGACATTTTGTTTGGGATTTTTCACAGGTTTTGCATGCTATAATTCTCTAATCTGCTTCTATTGTTTCAGTTCTTTAATTGTTTCTGCTAACATTTATATCCTGTACAACCTCTATGAGAAACATAGCTATTTTAAGAATATACATAAAACCTGGCAATTACATTGTCTTATCAAGTTTTTGCAGCCTATTAAGTTGGTGGTACTGGAAATGATTAGACTTAATACTGTAGGAATGAGAGTCTAAAACAGGAACCTGGGCTCTTCAAGCTGTGATATCTTGGAGCATTCTACAAGTTGAATAGGTTTAAAAACACTGGCAAGGATAAATACATTCGGGGTGGAATTCAAAATGTGCTCAGGTTTTAATAAAAAGAACTGTGCATTAAATAGTCGTAGCTGTGGAAGGTGAATGGAAGAAGGGGTAGATGTCTCATTTAGTTTGGGAGGTTCCTAAGTAATGCTCCCCTGCTTTGTTGGAGAAGAGACGAGTTAACATCTTCAAGGTGAGTTAATGTGGGCTCCAGCCACAGGAAAAGAAAGTGCAGTCCTGGGCTGACAGGCAGCAAATGTGGTCCTGATTTCGTTCCTGGACAATGGACTAGCAAGAACCTGTGCCCGGAAAGGGACTGGTTGCACTTCGGTCTTGGGGCAGCAGCAGAGACTTAACTTTAGCAGTTTAGTTTCTTCTTCATTCCTCATCTTTTAGCTGATCTAGTGTGGACTTAGCCCAGCTGTTTACCACTAAAGAATCTTGTGGGGCCACTCCTGTAAGGGAGTAAGTGGAACATTCAAGAAATGAAAATACTTTTACAAACCTATCAAAAGTAAGTTCTTTTAATCAAAAAATCCCAAGCAAAGCCCTGGAGGGTTTATCATGAAAAGAAATTATTTGGCTTACAGAAGATAAGCAGACCTATACAAGCTCTGAAAATATGAAGCAAAGAGATCTATTACGCATATTATTAGAATGAAAGGTGCTGCATTATCCAATACTTTTGGCAGTAGTGGGAAAAGGGACAGCTAGTAGGAATGTAGGGACAGATGCATAACTGTCAGTTGGCCTTTCAGTTTTATCAGTGCCTGAATGGCTTCTGAGTTTATTATAAGCCCTTTTTTACTTTTTTTCTCTCTCTTTTAAAAAATTAGATGTCAGATGAATTCTGCAGAGCAATGCTGGGGTTCTGTACAAAAAGGGAAATATTTCTTCAGGGAGGTAGAATTGTAAGTGTGCAGGATGCTAGGAAGCTCAGGTTAACATGCTGATCCTGACCCACTTAAATCTTTTGCCTGCAAAGGAAAACCTTTACATTTTGTAATGCTCTGATGGCAAAATAAACTACTCAAGAACTTAGAGACATATGTTGGACAGCTGCTGCAAGTCAGCCCGGCATGAGGGTGGAGCAGTCTGTGTATACTCTCTGAGTAGCTATTATGTTGTTGGAGTCCAAAAGCTATAAAAAAGTTGGATGTTGATTTTAGCTGGAAATTTTCTTTGCCTAAATTAGTCATCCCAGATGCTACAGAATAATTTGGTGAAGATAAATACTGTATGGAAAGAAGAGATGCTTCTAAATGAACTTTGCAGTCAATTACTTTCAAATGTGTGTGTGTAAATAAATAAATAAATATATATATATATATGAACATAACCAAACATTTGCAGGCTCCTTCAGAGTTAAATATTTTTGAGTTATCTTGGAGGAACCTTTATCATGATTAATTACTGTCAAAGCCTTGTTCTGGAGAGATAAATAGATATACAGTTGTATATTTGTAAAACATATGATTTTGCATAGTTTATAAGAACTTATTTCTGAACATCCCTGTTTGAACTTACAAAAACTCAGTCTCGCTCTTCCTTTTTAAATAGTCAACAGCTGTGTTATTTTCTTTCATTCATTCAGTTAATTTTTTCCACATTTAAATAGCTTGAGAGCTATGTTAAGGCTTCATTCTATTCAAAACTCAAATTAAAATTCTGGTTTCTGCAGTGCCTGGCATTTCTGACTAGCACTTTAGTGACTAGCTCTGATCTTCTCACTAAAGGGTTTACATGACAGTTACAATTTTAGAGGGAAAATAAAAATAAGCAAACAGCCTTTTTCCACTGACATGGCTGTTTACAACACAATGTGGTTGTCTACCTCATGTTCATGATGTAGTTGCACAATTTCCTTTTGTGGGACATTGAATTTACTTAGAATATATTTTAAAGGTAAATAGTTCTCAAGGATTTTCATTACACTGGATACTATTTTTTAACAAATGGAATATGACGACTCTAAACAATTGTTTTTCCCATCCAGTCTCATTGAGAAAATGCAGGTGGACATACCTGTTTTGAATTCTCTTCCTCAAGCTTCACTTACTAGTTGGCATCTAGCAACCAGAAAGAAATATGAAGCTTGTGAAGTGTGGGAAAGCAGCCACCTTTGACAGGGAAAAGGTCAGTCTGGGTCATTTTCTTTGACTCCAATAACATTTGACTTAGACACAAAGAAGCTAGTATGCAACATGAAAAAAACTATCTTTGTTCTGAATGTAAACTACTGACCCAAGACATTTGCTACAAGGTATTCTGGAGCAGTCCTGAAGATTTTAGGACCAATGTTGTTGCCCCTGTCTCTCCCAGATGTCTGTTAAATCAGGATGGATGCTTTACTCAGTTTAGAGAAAATGAAGTGCTAACACAGGGTGCAGGAAGAGATTTATTAAAAGCACTTGTCCCTCTTTGGAAGACAAAGCAGTAGATTTAAGTTAAAACTGTCAATATGGATCATGCTGAAGATAAGCAACATTGAAACCACCACTGTCAGCCTTTTGCAGTCTTGCCCTTGGGCTTGTCTGAAGAGGTGGGAGAGTGGACAAATGTCTTTAAGATCCTTGCTTTGTTTCAGTTTTCTGATTCTATAGATTTCTTCATGAAAGGAACTTACATATAACCTCAGCCTTGATAATGTGTCAGAAGGTTATGATCATTTTTGTGGAAGACATCTCTGGAGGGTTTTACTTGTAATGCTGATACCTCTTTCATCTGTTCAGACTTTTTGCCAACCTTCAGCTCTGTGTGCCGAGCTTCCTACTGAATTGAAGGGCATTCCTTTCACCTTGCTAGAGGGAGCAGGTGATGGACTGAGATAGGATGCCTGACCTAAAATGGGTAAGTCACATGTATTTCTTTTCACACATGCAGGATCTATAAACATCTACCTATCTAATATGATTTGAAAGAGCCAAGTCGTCTCATGCAGAAACAAAGACAGAAGGTCTATGTTAACAAGTCAAGATTTAATCCTTCAGATTAGGTTTTGGTATCAAGAAACCCATGGAAGAACTTGAAATGGCTAAAATGACAATACGAATCTTCAAACCTTTTCAACCATCTCATTTCCAGTTACATCCTTACTAGCCAGCTGTCTCTGCTAAATGCTACTTTTCTTAGCTCCTTCCTACCTTTTTAGCCTGTAGTACCTCCTTTTTTTCTACCTTGCAGTTGCTCAGCTCTTGTCCTTCCCCACTCTGTTTCTTGTCATTCAGTCCCTTTTACCTTCAGCATTCCCTTTTTCTTTCCTGTGGAAACCCACTGGGAATAGATATTCATGGCCAGAGTGATTTGGGAAGGCCTTTTTATAAGTGAAATACGAGTCCATCAACATCCCTGCAAAACCTTTTTCAATTACTCTAACAGCACTTGGGTCATGACCAATTTACATGTGAGCTATGCTACCAGATGCAGTAGAGATCCCACAAGATAATGGGTTTTCATTTGCCATTGCTATGGTTCCTGATCTTGCCTTGAAAGAATAAATTATGCTGTCAGTTACTAACTGCTTGTCATACTGTTAGAAAGGATGCTAACCCAGACACAGGTTAGGTTCCTCACCTTCTTTTAAGCCTGGATGAGGCAGACTGGCTGCCTGGTTGCTCTGTCGAAGTGTTGGCCATGACTGTTCTCAGTCTGTATAAAGTGTGAAGGCAGTATGGTATATGTTAAAGAGTAATAGAAGTTTAAATTTCAGCCCATAAACCCCTTCTGAGATGTTCTTCTAAGGAGTAGGGAGTAAAGACAGAACAAGAAGAGAATGTGTAGTAAGATGATGATAAAACAATATTATATGCAAATTAAGAAACTTGTTTCCAGTCCTCAATTCTTACACCTTTTTATTGAAATTGTCCAAAGAAGAGACATATATAACGTAACTAACTGATCCCATTATATGAAGTGATGCTGTCAGCCAAGTTGATTGATTGATCATAGGTCTTACAATACCAGCCACAACATTTGTTTTAACTAATATAAGGCAGAAGCAAGAGTGTCTGTATCACATCTGTGCATTTTATGATTTCAGTTAAAGTTTTTATATGTCATTGCTCTTTTTATGATGTGCTTTTACTAGTAGGAGAGGGATTAAAGAAGAGAAAATAAACTATTTCGCCTCTGCCTTTTGACTATCATCAGACTTGATTGGTCCCTGAATCACACAAAGTAGACGATTCTTAGTACTGTATGCATTTTAATATCTCAATATTTTATTCTAAATTTTTTCTACCTGGATTATTATTTTTTTGGTGAGAAGTGTTATCTACCTAAGCACTCCTGGGTCACCCAGATTTCTGGCAATGCAGGACTTGCTCTAGTGCATCAAAGCTAATACGAGACTTGGCTTAGCAATAGTAGGAAACAAGTTCTAAGTATTAAATGTACCAAGCTCTTGCCTATCCAGAAGACAGCATAACAACTTGCTTTTTTCATAACAGCAGAGAACATTCTCTGGATCTTAAATTGGATATTCACTTAGATTGTGGGGAGGTGGTTAAATTGGGCAAGCTGAACAAAAATGCACCCAGTTGTTTGTGCCTAAATGCATTTTCTTCTGGAAACTCTTCCTGGATTATTGTATATTTGGACTTTTGCCCCCATATAATGTGAAACATTTGTACGTGAGATTCCGCCCCCCCCCCCCCAAAAAAAAAAAAAAAAAAAAAGAATATCCATTTTCCAGACATCTCTGATAAAACCCATAATTTAATCTGCAGGTTTGATAGCACTAGAAGGAAAGATTGGAACAAATATGATCATACTATCTCCATTTTCCTGCTGTGATCCATCAGTTCATTATGTCAAGGTCAAAGCTAAAAATTTTAAACTCTTTTTTATTTTACAAAATGGAAAATGTCAGAAAATTTCAGGATTAGCAACAGTGTTGACAGAATCGATGCTACAAAGCATCATTTATGAGAGCAGGAGAACATAAAAATGCTGTGAAGTTCTTAGCTTTTAAGAGAGGAACATGTTCCTCCCCAACAGAGCAATATGCACTTATATTAATACCCTTACTAGGCAAGGTTTTATGGCAGCTTTGTTTGCTACCAACATATAAATCCCTCTGATTTAGATTTGTTTTGACTTCTCCCTTTCTCCAGTACATTCCTCCTTTCCTGTGTTAGTTGTTAGAGATCAATTTAAGCAACCTTCTGCCCTTTGAACTTACTTTCTCTCAGAACTCAAGACAGTCTAAAAGGCTTTCCTCCAGAATGCAGCGGTACTATAAATGGTAGCCACCCTTTGCCCATGTGTCCTTTTGCCTTGGAGTGCTGCTGCAATGAAAAGAAAAAAATCACATATTTTGTGGATGATGTTTTTTGCCTTGCCTTATTGTGTGCTTTCAGCTCCTTAATTGAATTAACAAAGTTTTCTATGTATTTCTTTTGAAAAGCAATGAACTCTGTTTGGTACAAGTCTATAGTAAACAAAAAACCAAATAGTAAAGTGACTGTTCCTTTCATTCCATTAAGTACTTAAGCACATACTTAATTTTATTTGGAATTACAGTGAGACCTTAGCAAATTTTTAAATATATTTCTCAATCAGTTAAATAAGTTAATAAATTGAAAACAAAGAAGACGGAGGCAGCCCAGAATTTTAAACAGCAGACCTCTTCCCTTGCCAGCCCCTCTACCACAAAACCGGAAAACAAACACATAGTAAAGCAGATGTCTGAATTCTGAACAAAATATTTTTAAACATAACTGTCTGGCAGAAAATTGAGAAGGTGGCATTGATCCCAGGAGAATATTTTTGGTTGTTTTTTTTCCCCCGCGCTTTAAAACTTCATCCTGCTTTAATCATAATTGATTTTCTGAAATTCAACTGTTCGTTCAGCTTCCTCACAGCCATAATGTATGACATTGTCTCCCAATAGTTAATGAGTTAAGCATTTCTTAGGCTCTGTTTTTCCAAGTTGATGCTTTTGTTTACAAAATGTACCCTCAGAAATACTTGTTGAATTTTTTTAGGCAAGTGGCAACGTTCTGACAGTTGACTCAATAACTGTTAAATGCCTCTCTCAATATCCTCTCTCAGATATTATCTAATTCAAACTTCCACTTAGTGATTACAGTGGTCAAATCTGAATCTTAATTTTAGGTTCTGAGTAACATGAGTACATAACTTCACATCTTTTGTGTTGGATGCCTGCACTGCTTCACACACATACTAGCTAAGCTAGCCTTCATTTTTCTCAAATCCGATGTTGTGCTGTGGGATAGCTGTGGGAAGCTCGAGTACTTAGAAAGTAAAAATGTAATTTCAGATATAATGTCAGGAATAGCACTGGTAGGCTGAGCTTTGTGAGAAGTACATTAAGGGAGCTGTGTGCTGCATCCCCAGCTTGGGAAACACGCTTCAGTCTGAACGGAATGCGGTCCGTAGCCATTAATACAATACAGGGAAATAAGGATAAAAGGAGAGGCTACTTTTGCTCACATGAAAGCACCTCCACCCATATTTCCTTTTTTATATGAGCTGGTGCTGCTGCTGCCAAGCTCGTAACTTCAAAGTCCTTTCTGTCCTTCTAGAGCCATAATTCTGTGTCTTGGTCTCCATTTCCTAGCTGCTCCTTTGCTATTGCTGTTTGTTTTGTTCTTATATCTGCCTATATCTTTTTGGTTTGCCCCAAGCAGATTATTATTCTTAGTGAGTTTGTAACCTCTCTTTGGAGCTTTATCACTGTCCTGCTTTTTATGGATTTATTAAGATTTTTTTTACAAGATGGTTTTCCTTCACAAGATACCTAGTTCATTCCTTAAGAGATTCTTCCATGCATATGAAAAATTTTCCAATTCCCTGTTAGTATTTTAATTCTTGTTCAGATTGTGGTTTTTTTATATATACTTTTATTTAATTTCCTTACATTCCCACTTCAATTTGATTCTATCTCTTTAAGAATTCATTCAGAAGATGGGTTTGTACAAGATATCACAGCTTTAATCCATGGACTCCTGCTTAGGTATTTTCCTGCTTCTACTGAAGACACTAATCTTCCTTTACAATAAAACAACTTAATAAGCTGCAGAAAATTGATAAGGAATTTAATTGCCAGTGCTTATGCATTTTCTTAGTATAGCTAAAATCCCACCAAAGGCGGTATACAAGTGGTACCAGAAACTCTCAACTAAAGAACTAAAAATAATGGGAGCAGATTAGCAAATACATTGTAAAAAAACTGACAAGACATCTTTACAAAGTTTCTTTTATTTATTCAATTTTTATAAATATCACAGAGAGTGATAACTTGGTTTATAAACTGAAGGAATAAAGTGAATGTGCCAACATGAAAAAATATAAACAATTATATTGTCAGTCATTGTTTGAATTATTCATTTGAAATATCTTTTAAGAGCTTTTCATTGCATCTGTAAGGCAAAGAAATGTATTTATAAGAGTAAAATGTACTAAATAATTATTGAGGTATGCATCAAAGAATTCTTTTGATTATTTTAGAATAAATATTTCAAACTGCCACTTCTGATTTTATTGTCGTGTGTTGAAATATTTAATGTTTCTATAAGATTTGAAAGCTGAGGCAAACAAATTTATGAAAAAAGACCAACTTTTACCTTTCAAGGGAATTGGTTAGCTGTTGTGACTGACTCAGAAAAATATAAAAATAATTAAGTTGACAAATAACAAAGTAATCAAAAATGTATTTCAATTAATGGAAACCAATTCCAAAATCTGAAAATTTGTGGTTTTAACTCCACATCTTCTACATCTTGCCAAATAGGACATTATTTTCAGCCTACACTGATTTTTATACAGCTTTGTATTACCAGATACTTATGATGTTTCTGAAAAACTGTCCACTACAAATATACAGATCATATTCTTTCTCCTTGAAAGCACATACTCATTCACCAAAGTAATTCTCAAGGTCTGTATGGGGAAAAAATGAAGTTGCAGCTTCTGTTGAAGGCCATGGAAAATTAGCTTTTAGTAGTTGAACTCGGATAAAAGTTAATTAAGACTTGCTTGATAATCAGCCAATCAAAGTACATATCAACAAAACTACTTTTTTAATAAAAAAAAAAGTCTTACTAGGGAAGCACTTGGAAAATTAAATCAGTAAACCAAAAAATAAATATAATGAAATATACAAAGCACGTAGCAGAAGACTCAAATGCATCAATTATTGTAATATTAAAAGCTCCATAGTTCAATACTCAGCTAATAATGTGGCACTTTAAGAGAAAAGTGCAACAGAAATATCCAGTCCATTCTAAATTTTCTGAAATAAGAAAAGTTTCAAAAACAAGTTGGAGTGTATTTGAAGCATTTTTGGAGGAGTGAGAGAAGCATTAAACATTCAATACGAAGTACAGGTAAGAAAAAATAATAGCTATTTCAAGTTGTCTCTTGGTGCAAAATTAAGTCTTATAATGAAATATTCAGAGCACATTCAATAGCTGTAACTCAGATCAGGCACAGTCCCGGGTCTCTCGATCCCTTTGCTGTTAACAATTAACAGGGTCAGGATCAAGAGACCCAATTAATAAAGAATAACCCTCAAAAAGAAAAGAGATTTTTGCCATTGACTTCAGTAGGATGAACATTTACTATCTAGTTCAATATATACCAGTGCAGGTAATACAAAATATTTGAAAACCATCACAGTAATATTGTGTAAGCATTAAAATTGATAAAATAGAAAATGATCATCACTGATTTGGAGGTTTTGACTTGTATCTTTCATCCTTTCAGTTCAAAGTCAGGATTATTTGCACATTTGTTATTAAAAGAGAACTCAGTATTCTTTTTTAAACGTAGTGAAGTTGGTGAATTGAATTTTTTCACTTTCAATTATACTGGTTTGGATATAAAAATGCTTCAAAGTATGCTGTTAATCTGTTACAGTCAAAATAATGGGTAATTGGAACTGAATGTCTTTTTCATCTGACTGCATCTAGCTATCAAACAAATCTTTCTATTAATTGTTAAATCATAATGACTTCAAAAGGATTTCTCAAGTCAGTGTTGGAGCTCTGATAACCTAATCTCCATTGGGCACTCCATTGAACTGCCTTGTCATTAGTCTTGTCAGCTCTGTAGCTACTTTTATTCCCAGAAGTTAATGAAAGACATTGTATTTTTTGAGAAAGTAACCTTTTCAAAAGTAGTTTTATAGGTAAGGTTTTAGAAGACACAGTTATTTTGTAATAATAATGATTTTTCAGTATTAGTTCCTTAGTTTTAGGAGTTGTTTTCTGGTAATGCTCAAGCAGCATAACAAGTGAGTGGAAACGTGGTGTCACCTGACTTCTAAATTTTCTTACTTTTGTAGGAGACAGACTGAGGCCAAACCCTGAATAATTTGGTTGGGGAAAATACCATCTGAGCAAACGGAGTTTGGCTGGTGCGTTGGATCAAGGAGAGCTTGATCTGCCCTGTTAAATACTGAAAGAGATTGCACACTCAGAGGAGCATGCAGACACACCTGGAAAACTGTCACATCTCATCCTAAATTTTGATGATCTGTATTAGGTTGAGTGGCAGACTCCACTTCTGAGAGCCTCTGAAAAAAAAATGTGGAGCACCATTGATGAACCCTGCATCTCTGGGTAAACTGGCTTCCTGTAGCTCTGCTGTCGGAGCGGGATGCCCATGGGCATTGCTCTTTCTGACACGAGGCAGCTGGAGGAAGAGCGAGCAGCAGCACAGCAGCAAGACCCAGGTCTCCATTCAGCAGCTGAGCTGGCTGCACCCACCTGCACAGCCAGTGCTGCCACTTGCAGCTGTTCTGAGGAATCATGTTTGAAAGAGAGTGAGGGCACAGGCCGTCATGACACTGCCAGCAACGTGCATGGAGAAGCCTGTGAGCAATTTCTTGGATCCAGCCCATTGGCACCTAGGCTGAGAGCTCCCATCAGCTTAGTTCAGTTTGAGGGATCTTTACATAGCATCATACCGAGCAAACAGTAGGCTGAGAGCTCTCACATTATGTGTCAGTAGCAAGCACTGATTTCCCATTATTTGCTGATATTAATTACATTTGTTGAAACTTTATGTTAGAAGTACAGACATTTAGAGGCAAAAGTGGGAAAGACGGTTCGTATGGCTTTGGCTTCATATAGCCTATGGCTCAGAACGAAGGAGAGGAGGGCAGCAGTGTTTTACAGTGGGTGATGCATGGACAGTAGATGGATGTGCGAGATGATAAATAGGCACTGTAAGGCAGTGGGAAAGATCTAATGACAGTATGTCAAGGAGATCGTATTTAGATAGAACTGAATATATTTGGTAATAAGAACAAATACTTCATGAGCCTGCTATGATGCAATGTTCTCCACGATTTGCTTCTGTCATTGTCATGCAGATTATAGACAGCGTATGTTTGTTTCATGGCAGGCTTTAATAAAATTTTCCAAGACCGTCTGCCTTAAAACGTAACTAGGGTTGCCTGAGTCCATTTGGCTAAAACACTTTAAAGACATGTATTATGAAGTGTGTTGATTTTTTTTGTCCTGAGGTATTATTTAAAAAGTAAAAGTCACTGTATTTTCATACAGTATATTGGAAAACAAAGGGATTCTGTCATTTGAAGAATATCAGTCTCTTGTCTACGTGAACTGCATTAGAGATCATAGCAAAGTGAACACTTCAAAGATCATGAACTTGACACTGTCAAGAAAATTATTTTAAATTTTTGCTTGAACTTGTCACCACAAGGGTCTCTTTCTGCCTGTACCTCTTTCTTTATTTGTGAAACCTACAGCTGTGGTGCTTCACTTATATTGAAAACCATAAAAATGCAACACCAAAGAAAAAAAAAGCATATCAAAAACATTGAAAGAGTACAAAATAGCTGCTGTTCTGTTCCCTGGGCTCTCTGCTTAAGAGCTCTATTCACTTAAAACATTTTCCAGCTTCTGAAACACTTGATTAAAGTCAATTGGGAAAAAGATAAGCTGTTAAAAGTGCTAATTTGTGACTCAGAAAACTTGAATAAGTCTAAATATGAAATTCTCTGTTGCTCTGTATTCATGATTATGGGGCTTGTTTAGAGAACATTTTAACATTTCATTGCAGACTGTCTGTGCCTGCCTCTGCCTTGTGTTGTGTATTTTTTAAGGCATTCATTAGTACAGTGTTGTGGTTCAGCTATAAGCTCCCCCAACCTCCTCTCAACTCTGAGAATTTAGAAAGTCTCCTTCAGATCAGAAACCAGGTGTTTCTTTTCCTTTCTCCTTCTCTGGCCATAGAAGCCCATATGGAGTCCTTGCTTGACCTCATGTGCTAGACTATCAGTTGAGCTGATATTCTTGCTTAATAAATATCCTCTCATTCTTAGGCTGTGTTCATATGGATGAAATTTAGGAACAAAACCAGAACAAGTTGCACGGTGATGTATGCAAACAAGAAAGTTCTGCATTGAGAAGGTAAAAAAAGGAGGAGCCCAAGCTAGAGTGTAACTCTTTGAAGCTGTGACAAATCTAACTGTACCTTCCAGAAGTATGTTTGCTACTAATGGAGCAGAGTGAAATGATTTTTAGAGAATATACCCAGTATTCGTAACTTTTTCCAAATTAAGATAGCTTATCTTTCAGTGTCTTAACCGCTCCATTTGTCAAACCTAATTTATTTTTCATACTGAAGGCATCCTCTACATACTCTCTTCTTTCCTACTTTGAAGGTTATTCCTAACTCTTCTCTCTTCTCTCTTTTTGCAAGAGCAAAACTATCACTGCATATCTTATTCAGATAACTCTATGCCTTGTCTCTCACACCTCACTTCTCCAGTTGACCCCTTTTTCTTGTGGTGTATTTGTGAGAATCCTGATATTAGCAGCAGTTGTGTATTTGCCTTAAGATGGGAATTCACTCCTTCAACTGACAGTTTCAAGTCTGCCCTTGGGCTGCTAATATAGTCATGTTGTATAATACATAGACACATACAGCCTACAAGGTGAACGGCAGCAGGCTTCTGAGCACTTGAAAGCATTTTCAAGATCTTGAAAATGAATATTTAGTTACTGGAGCCTGTCTTCCTGTCTTCCATCCATAAGCATATCATGCATGCATCATATAACATTGAGTTGTTTCTGAAATGATTCATGTGTTGTGCTGGTCTTGAAAAGGGTTATGTTTTTTTCCCCTCTACAATGATAATCTCAAGTGTCAGATTTGTTGCTTTGGTGTTGGTGATGGTTTCAGAAGTGCCGTAAGGCTTTTGACATTTTATTTCTTGGCAAAGTGTTGGTGTGCCACTAATGGAGATGTTTTGACACTTGAGAGTACCAACTGCATGGATTAAAACTCTTCCAGAGTCCCTGGATTTCCTAACAAACTGGTGCACACAATACAGATGGCAACTTTACGTTGCCAGGTTAAAGTAAGTAGCTGCTGGACTTTTAGTATTTTCTATTTATCTTTATATATAGATATATAAAATACATAAAAATAATGTATGAAATGACACATGAATTTAGTCATGAACAAAAACACTTGGCTGTAGAAAGCACAGGCACCTTCCAAAGCTGCTTAAAGGAACTGAAATAGCTGCTAAAACTTGTTAATAAATTAGTCTTTACACCAGTGCCAAGTAAGAAATACTTACAAGATACAGGCATAAATAAAAATGCAGCTTGGGTGATATTAAATTTATATTCATAACAAATTCATTCCAAAAGTTATCTGTTCATTATAGGATTTCTGTTTTAATAGTGCATATTTAGGTTCCTTTTGTGCGTTGTTTGTAATATTTTCATTGATAGAATACAGGACATAGGAAAGAATCAATTACTTGAGGGTGTTACTGGTCAAAAGAGGATGCTGAATGTAAAAGACACTACAGGCAGTATGGAGTACAAAAAAACTATTGAGGAGCAATCAGTATTTCAGAGGATTAGGTCTTTCCACTAATCTGATTAACAGGTCAGAGGCTGTTTTAGAAATATGTAGTATCTTTAGGCTGAGAAATCAGGGTAACTAACTTGCTGCATTTCTATTCCCGTGACTGACTGTACTACGCCGTTCAAAGGGCTGACCTTTGTAAGAAACCAGCCCATTAACTGTGTTATGATAGGTAGAAGTCGAGAGCAATTACTTAACACCTTAAAATAATGAGGAAAGCAAGCATCTCCAAATATAAAATAATATTAAAAAATCTATATGACCTCTATTCTCTAAGAGGTAGTATAGAACCAGGAAAGAAAAGCACAGACTAATGGCCTACCACAGCTTGAAGAACACCAAGAAACTGCTCTGGAAGAACAGAATCGAGAATACAGGTCAAAAAGATAACAGCAACAAAGAAATAAATTAATAATCAGAAAAACAGCAATAAGAAGTTCCGTGCATGAAACAGTCAGAAATGCTATGTATTGTAGTTGTAGCCACATACTTGCATGTTTCTTTTTTGTGCTTTTAAAAAGAAAAAGCTAAACTCCATTGAACATAGTCTGACATTGTGCATTGGTTTCTCATCTCAGTAAAACTCTGAGCGTATTGACATGATCATTAATAAAGTGGTGACGTAAAATATGTTACAGACTAAAAGGCCCAGTTTGAGAAAGGACCAAGGATGCTCAGGAGAGATTCGTTCCTTCTAACTGCACAGGTTAGGAGCCTAATCATCCTCCACTCGCTATATAATCAACGAAGAGACAGACATTTCCAGAAGGTAATTTAGGCCTCTCTGGAGAGTGATTTGCCTCATCATAGATCCGAATCAACCTCTAATGTTTTCTACATCTCTTAACTTACTGTATATGGAGTGTAAGGTCACTAAGCTATTAACTTCAGGCTTCAGCTCTGTTTGGGCAAATACAAGACCTAGGAAGTTACAAAGCCTGATAAATTATAGCACAGGCGAATGTGATTTAGTTAAATGTGTAATTTGTAGATTGCAATGCTGTGTAAGATCACCTCATTAATTCCAGTGATGGACTGAATTCTGAATACTTTGCACTGTATAAAAATGCATGTGCTGCGATCTTGTGGTCTGGTTAAGGGCATGTTCTGCAGTGAAAGTGGCTTATTTAGGTAAACACTCTGGATTTGCAGGTCCCTCTGCCAAATGGTACCACTCAACATGCTGATGGATGAGAGGCCTGACAGGGGTTACAACTGAAAGGAGCACCACTGAGATGCAGTTTCTGATGATGTGAAAGATATTCTGCCAGTCCCACAAAATCACTATGCCAGGGCAGATTTCCCTCCCTTTGCAAAGTATAGAGTCACAGCTCCTCTCTGGCTCACCCGTCTTTTCTGCTGGTGGGTAAAGGCAGGTATGAATGGGGAATTGAACTCGGTGCGAGCATCTGTGGGTGTTCATGATTCAAATCAGTTGCGGAGCTTACTAAAATTTACTAATATCTTTTGTTTGGTTATTTAAAGATGAATTGAACTTCAAATAAATTGAAAAAAAGTAGTACTCAGTTAATATAAGCAGGAAATCCACCACAGATTTTCCTGTTTTTACCTGTCACTTAAATGTGTATTGGCAAGTAATACTCTAAGCTACATGAACCTTTGTCCTTAGTACTGTATTTTGCTTTAAGCTGCGGGAAACTGTTGCATATGGTGCAAAATGCAATGTTTTAGTATATATTTAAAACTCTTATGCTGGCATCTTAGGGGAAATTTTAAGTAATCAAGTTCCAGTCAGATGTTTATGTTGGGTGAGGCACTCAACATGCTTGTATGCCCGAGTCAGTCCTCTCTGGAGTTTCCTAAAATCTGACCATTTCCTTTTTCCATACGATGCACTGCAATAATAAACTCAAAACCAACTAGACTAGTGAAGTACAAAACCTCTTTATTGTCTTTCTAGTGTGATACAATACTTCTACTACAAAGAATGCTAGGGAAACGTGGCTTCCTATTCCTCCTCTTCCAGTGTTTTTGAACAACTGTCATATGTCAGCTGTGTTCAAGAACTGTAAGTATAATATTTACTACTGCTAGTGAATAACGATTAAGTGGAAAAAGATGAATGTAAGAATGGTAAGGGGATTGCAATGAAGTAGAAAGTTAAATTAGGTTTTGTCATTCAGACCTCACAGAAAGAATTTTGAGAAGGCATCTTTCTTTTCATATTAAAAGAAAAATAAATTAAAAATTAGGTGCTTTTAGAAACTGAGATCACAAAGGAAATGAACTTAGGAAGATCAGCTGAGAAGCATCGCTGATCATTGTCCCAGGTGTTCTTTTAAATTCGGGCAAAATTCATGAGACTTAAACATTTTGATTTTATTAGTTCCCCCTTCATTTTGATAGTCAGATATAATGGATTGTGTCCCTGAAGGGTGCAATTCTGTGTCTCAGGAAAGAGGAGCTAGCCTTGGAAGGAAGGAGGGTGTCCTCTGCAGGGTGTCCAACAGGCCAAAAGGAGCGAGGCCATGCTCATAGATCTGAATGAAGATGCCCCCTCTAACACATGTGCAATGGGTAGGGAGCGCAGGCAGAAATAGGCCATGGTTACAGGGAAATTAATTTTTCCCCAACCTACTTATGTTTAATCCAAGGAAAATGTATCTCTCCTGCTTCATGTAAAACAAGGTTTTTGTACTGGAGACTACTGTGCTACAAGGATGGTCTTTGGCTGATCTTGCTGTTTTTTTCCTGTTTAGACCAGCCGGAAGATTGAATGCACTTCCTCGGTATTCAGACCTAACAATCCCTAGTAATTAGCTGTCCCAAAGCTAGATTATTAGTAAGCTATAAAAAAGTTTCTAATTTCCATCAACAAATACAGTTTCCAGTCATTATAGTCTGCAAGAATAGCGTCAATTTATTTGAGATTTTCCTCTCCTAAGCATCGGTAGGAAGAGTTATTCCCATATGAATATAGAAGGATGATTAGAAAGAGACTTTTTCAAGATGGCTTTAGAATGAAGCAGCCAGACATAAGAATGTAAATCATGTTCTATGGGAAGAAAAAAAAATAGATCAGGCTAAGAATGCAAATCATATTCAAGGGGAAAATTCAGATCAATATTAGAATCTGCCTTGTGTGACTGCAGTAGCATAAAATTATCTGCTGAGCTGCCTGTAAAAATGACAGTAGAGAGAAGAAAAAGATTTCAAGCAAAAGATGGCCTGCTGATAATTTGGCACAATTAAGCTCGATTGTAACCCAAATTGGGCGTAAAATATTATATGAAAACAGATGCAGAATACTTGTGGAAAATATCAGGTACATTCTTATTTCATTCTTATTCCAGTGAGATGGAATATGAGATGCTTGAGCGGTAGGGAAAGTTACTTGACTGGTATTGAATTCCTAGGCAAATGGAAGCCTGATTCTCAAATGTTCAATGAGGAAACAAGTCAGTGACCTAATTTTTCCAGTACAGCGTCCTACTTTGAAGGACAGATCCCAAACTTTGGTAGATATATTCTGGGGAAAATTAATTTAGGAAAAGTTGGTTGTTTTTTTTTTTTTTTATGATTCACAATGTTACCTGGAATTGTTAAGAATTTTGTGGAGGAACTTTTCAAATCGTAGGTATTAAACCAACAAATCAAACAATCATAGAAACAAAACTACCCACTTCAGCTTTAGTTTTCTGAGTTGAAACAGAGTTCACTGACTTCAGCTTTCACAGACTTCTTCTCAGCCTCCAGTATCTGCAGATCCTACACAGTTCCTCAGATTTCAGTAAGTATTTTGTTCTGTGGGATAGAGGATCCTGGAAGTCTGAGAGCCTTAGCTCCCATTTCCTTGATGAACTTGATTATACCTTTTTTAAAAAAAATTAATTGTCAGACATCAGATCCTGAGAATCCCAGTGCAAGATTTCAGGTTCAAATTCCTTGCTTTAGAGCTGGGCTCTGACCTCCTGCAGCTGCCTGCACAACGTGATCTCTGTGGACAGGTAAGTCCTCCCTCATTCTGGGCTAAAATATGTGATAGTACATCCTGAAGTTGTAAATTTGCTGAAATTAAGATAGTGCTGTGAAATATTTGCTGAATCAGTATTTTCTGAAGCGCCTTGTGAGTTTTTATGAAGATTTGTGAGCAAGTATAACAATAAGAGCTGCTAGGTTTAGGCGGTTTTGAAAATTGTACAGTTTTAAATGGGAAACACGATTTTCAACGTATTAGCCTAAAGTTTATTAGAAATACTGTTTAAAATTATCTGTGTGAATCGAGTGGAATAAATAATTTGTTTAATACTGTAGAAGAAAAAAGAAGCTTGCTCTTTGTCTAAATATCCATTGAGATGTCCTTGATTTGAGCATTTTAACATTATGACATGGAGAATTAATGGAAAAATATAATCATGACCTATTCTGTGTGAGCATTCAGTGGTTGCTAGACAATTTTCTTCAGTAACGACAGGTGAAAAAATCATGGTCACAGGACACTATTACACTGGTTTATTAATCGTGCAGACCCTGCGTGTCTGAATTAAGAAATATTACTGCCAGTTTCTCTTTTATGGGAAATACTCTGATTCCATTGTTTAATAAATCATATGTCAAAACTAATTAGCAGGAGGTTACTTTTGATGGTTTGAATATTGTTAAAGAGCAGGAAGGTTAAAAATGTATTTTGTTGAGCAAAAGGGTGTTTTGCAATGATTTTCATGCACTATATGTGATGCCTGAAGCAGTTAGTCATAACACAAGGAAAGAGAAATTAGGTATGTCTGGCACCTCTGCAATTCCACACTGATACTGAATGATCACCAAGACTGGGCCTACAAATTTGCTGGAGCAATTATGTAAAACTTTACCTACAGGCTTAGAATTAGAAATATATCTTTTAAAAGCTGATATTGCTTCATAGCACATGGCTGCTTTTTCTACTTGTTTACTTGGAGACTAATGCACTTGGAAATTTCTGACTATGGTATGTGCAGGGCATGGTGGGAGAGTGGTAGGAAACACAGAGTCCCCTCTCCTTTCCTTGCCAGACCTTTGCTTTTAGGAGACAGAGAGATGCAAATGAGCGTAACAGGGTAAGTGACTTACAGAGAGCTGCATGTAACCACAGACTCGGGAAATATGATGCATGTGAATGATGTAGTCATCTAAGACTAGTTCACACCTATCCTTAAAGAATCGTAAAGATTGCCTCAAACAAACCTTGTATAATTTCTCTATATTGAAAAGAAAGACTGAAATGGACGTTTGGATAAATAAACCTAGGGAGAACTGATAGGTGATTTTGTTTAAATCCTTTTGATTGCAGCAGAAATCAAATTTATTTTGCTGGAGGGTGACTTACCAGGCAAAGCACATTAAATCACTTTGCTTCCAAGGGAGATTGAAGCAGCAGATACATATCCATGCTGGAGAGGTAAGATGTCTGTTACATGCCCATTACACATATTTATGTCTGAGCTGCAAACTGAAAAGTATTCATGAATTTTATATGTTTTAAAAGTGTTTCCAGGTATGCCTTTAGCTTTTCAGCTAAGTCTAATCTTATACAAACTGCAAATTCCCTCTGTGCCTGCTATACCGTTTAATTTTTCACCCGTCAAGAAGTTGTGGGAGTTTCACTGCAAGACAGTAGTATAAAGATGGCAAAATGCAACCAAGCATATTAAAGGATATGTACTCCGTGCGAATGGCACAAACAGCGACTGTCAGGTCTTTACGGCACAAGTCCAGAAAGTGTCTGATCTGGTTTTGTGGAAATTGGGGACATCTCTGTAGGGTCAAATTTTATATAAATGTTGTAGGACTTAGTGGCTCGTGTTTTGTTTTGTTCCATGGCTGTAAGTCTCGAGCAGACCTCTAACAAGAAAGCTGCCACACGATCTGCATTTTCACATTGAGAAATGTTTTACTTTAGATTTCTGGTACAGAAAGGATGGGAACCACCTTCTTTGGGTCACATTTGCCATAAGTCTCTTGCCTTGGACAAGCCTGTTGTTTGGACGCAAGTCTCAGATACACTTAGAACACAAACAGGCATTTTCTTGTCATGTGAAGGAGCTAGGAAATGCTGGGGCTGTACATTCCTGCCTACACCTTCTGCTGTATGGCCCAGATGTCCATAAGGCAATTATATTACTGTAGCTGACACAGTGAAAGCAAGTTGCTCCCGTCTCTCCTAAAGAGCAGGTTGTGAGGCACTGCAGGGTGTGATGGGAGGCAGAGACAGCTGAGCACTGCATTATGGATGCATGCAGTGTAGCACACCGTGGAGAACATACAGAGCTTTGCTCTTGCCTGTCATGATAATAACACTTGTAAGCTGTGTGGGAAGGAAGGAGAAGATGGGGTGAAATACTAAATTTCTGACTTTTTGATAGTGAAAATATTGTGTAGAAACCTAGGAGGAAATGATCTTTTTCAAATCCAGACAAGGAACTCTGAGCTATTTTTGCTATGCATTTACTGTAGCAAATACACTTAGTGAAAATGAGAAGCAGCACACCTTGAGAGTAAATATGGCAGAAACAAAGGCTGGTTTCATCTTATTAACAGTCTTGAATGTTCAAGAGGTTTTAATCCCTAATTAGAAGTAACAGCTTTTACATTTTTTATAGCATATTGAACATTCACTTCAGGTACATGGAAAATTTTGTTTCTACTTTTGAGAGACATAAGAAGTTGTAGTAAAACAACAGGATGTTTTAGAATAACCTCAACATTTAGAATCCTGAAAACCAAAATTTGGTTCTTTCCAATAGCTGGATTATTATTTTTTTAATTTAATGAAATTAATATGATTTATAAACAATACCTAGATCGCTGAATTACGTTTGTTTTTTTTTTTCCTCTGGAGAAAAAAAGGTTTTGTGCAGAAAAGTGTCATTGATTTCAGTGCCTTAGGCTGTTTCCTGTTGGCTACATACAGATGAGAGTGGCATCTGCACACTCACACTATTGATTATACTGTCAGTTGATGGTAAAATTGCCCCCTCTGTGCCCACTCAAAACTGCTTCTTTGCATGTGCAATTAGCAGCCTTGTAGCTGGCTCTTAAATAGTATTGTTTATATGATCTGTTACCACCATGGTCCATGCTGATTAGCATACTATGAAATAACTTAATGTCCTTTGCCAGTGTCTTCAAAGCCATTGAAGATAATCTGGAATTTTGTTGTGCTTTTCTAGACTGCAGCAATGAAAGAAATAATGAAGACATCTCTATTAGTGATACAAAAAATATTAGAAGACCCCAACCAAATTAGTGGTAGAGCATCTGCAGGTGTCTAGCCACTGCTTTCTGTGGCTATATGTGGAAGACCTAGGTTTAAAATAATTCTCAGATGCTTCTGAAATTTGTAAATTTTCCACATTCTTCTCTCAGTCCACAATAAGCCAGGTGTTCTTCCAGTGAAATACTGGACTACGGTCTGTCAGACTTACATAAATAAGAGGAGATTACGACCCAAAGTCTTTAAAATCTTTGTGTCTAATTATCTATAAGTATTCAGAGAAGTAAGATTAAACTCTGCGAATGCGGGCAAATCCCACCGTATTAGCCTTAGGTTATTTGAAATCAAGGAGTCTCCCTTTCTTTACTAAGAGTACTGAGTAATATATTTACAGATGAGGTGTTACTTTGAAGTCAGGATCTTGTCTTTGATCAAAAGCCTACATACAGCTTCCCTCATGTCTCTCGGAAAGAGACAGTACTTGTATCACACTGGTGTGGGTTGTTTTTTTTTAATGTTTTGGACAGCAAAAATGACATTTACATGAAACAGTAATCCTGGGAATGTATGAGATAAGACAATTTCAACTACGAGTTGAGAGAGAGTCTCACAAGCAGACTTTAAATCAAGTAGAATAGCATCATACTCACTTTGCCTCCCTTACCTGCTGTTAATTAAAGTAATGATAAAGGAGGTCTGTCAACATTAATATGATGAAAACTGAAACATACTCAAAATTTTCTAGATGAAAACACTGGTAATCAGTATTACAGAAAAAAAGGTTTTGAGTAAATGCTTTTAATTCAGCTTACTTGTTTAAGAGGTGTAAATATACTACAGCAGAGCAAAGGCAAAGGGCATAGAGACTGACAATGCAGTATTTTATTATGTTCCTAAGGAGGATAGAGAAGGCACAATACAATTAAAAGGAAAAAAACGCTTGAGTACTGGCTTGCTTAGTCTTATGTAGTCATTCAGGGCACTAACTTTAACAGGACTGTGTATTTGGATCAATGATATTATCTTTCTGGTGGGTTTATATTGACTGACCATGGATTGTTATATGTTGGGGATTTTTTAAAATGTAAACATGCATGTGTCTATCCTGGGGGGAAAAAAGGGAATCTGAAAGAATAATATGTTCTGTGCACACAGCAAGGAAACACAACTGAGGCATCTCTGTAAATATTTTTTTAATAAAGAGTTTCTAGCTTATTGTATAGCACGAGTAGACCTGAATATTTTGGGTGGGCGAAGCATTACAGCTGCTCTTTGTGGACACATAAGTAGTGTTATCTTGGCTAAAACTCGGAATAAGTAGCTCTGTTGTTTTATTTTTGTGGCATGTTAATGTAGCATGGACAAGTTTTTAAATGACTCTTTGAAGCCACCAAAGCTTCTTTACTGAAACCTTTAATGACAGAACTATCAAATACGTTACAGAGCAAACCACGCTGTAACACAAAGATTGCCTTATCCAGGCATCACGTCTCTCAGTATGCACTGTAATCATGAGTGTCCATGAAGCACTTGCTTACCTGCAAAAGGGGTATTGGGAAGCTATTTATTCTTGTGCATCAAGTCTCTTAACGTCACCTAGTAGCTCTAAATAAGCAAAACCTGTGCTGTGTGGTTAGCTAAATGTTTATTGAAAAACCATTATGCTAGAGAATACTTGTAGCCCTCAAGAAATGGTGGGTTGGGACACCTGCGTTATGGCAACGGTGTTCCCCCTTTAAGGAAATTAAGTGCTGCTGTTGGGAGCTAAACAAGAATGTCAGTCTCAGCCCGTGGCACAGCCAGCCTTACGGTTTGTTTGGCCAAAACTTGGGTTCCCATATGAGCTTGTCTCCTGTCCATATTCTAACCTGGAGAGAAAAAGGGACAAAGAATTATGACCCATTCACATTTCTGTATGATTTATTTTTTTTTTTAACTAGGAGAAAACAGAAGCATTTTCTTTTTAATATAACTTTTTATGATTTAGTATTCTTAAAACACTGAAACCAAAATGGGAAAAGTATGATGCCTACCCAATCAAATGGCTGTTGAAAAAGGCAAACTAATATGAAATACTAGTAGAAAAGTGCAGGCAAATAGAAGAATAAAGTCCAGCTACTTAAATATCTGGAGAAAAAAGGACTATAGCTGTGCAAAGAGTGCTTGGATACTGTTCTTCCAGTTACTGTATTAAGCCAGGTGGAATTCCACAAAGTAGATTTCTGCTGGTGAAATTTCTTCAGCAGAAGTGGACTATTTTGCTTTCTGTAGTATCAGTTGAGCCTTGTATGTAATACAAAGCTGCATAACTGTAATTTTCTGCATTATGTAATTCTTACCCTTAAAACAAAATTAGGCAAAAGAACTTAAAGGACTTCAGTGAGGAAAGGAACTATAAATTGTTTTGACAGGTAATCTTTGTGATTCAAATAGCATTTATGAAGTCTGTAAATCCAAATTCTAACTCAACTTTGCACATTGTACCTTATCTTTACAGTATGAATATGCCACAATCTGCTCAAGAGTTTTTTTTAATACTTAAATACAATTGCAAACTCTGTAAATATTCAGTATTGCATCTACTTTTTTTAAAAAAAAATGTGGGCTTCCATGATGACTCTGACTTGAAGTGGAGTTTTCTGTCTCGAGCTAGGAAGTACAGCTGTGAAAGGGGGTAGTTTCGCCTAACCAAAACTGTGAGAGAGAGCAGGGGGGGCATAGCATGATTTGAGATGTAAGAGCAATACTTTTTTTTTTTTCTTCTGAACATTCTACCTTGTGCTGACTCACTACTGTTTCCAGCAGCCTTCCTTAGCGTATTTCTACCTCAAACTTAATCTCCTTCCCAGGATCACTTCTCTCTTCCCAGTGATTTCAGTTTTCACTTTTTGAAATCTTTGTCTCTGTTATAACAACCCCATAGAAATAATTAAAATACAGAAGAAAGTAAGGGGTTTCTTCCCCAATATCTGATTGGCAGCACTAAACAAGATACTTCTGTTTTTACCATTTTCCTCTGCTTCACCTGTCCTTTAAATTTTGGAATGGTAACTACATGGTGTATGTCTGCATTGCACCTCGCGTAAGGGAATACTGCTCTTTGTTAATTTGTAATTATATTATTGTATTTTGATTTAGTTTGAATGAGTGTCATCATCTTGAATTCAGAACTGAATAGAAAAAAAAGTATCATTACTCCCAACTATAAGTGGAAATAAATAAAGACAAAATAATCTCTTTGTTATTGTTTATCTTTTTCTCAATAACCCAAAATAATGAATTGTTCTTCCATCCTACAACATAGTCTTCCCTTAGGGAACTAGGAAATGAGATATCAAGAATGTCAAAAATCAAGATGCAATTAAAAAGCCTGGGAGTGTAAGGTCTCAGAAATACCAGAGTGCTTTTGGACCTTCAGTTTGCACTTCATAAGCAGAGCACACAAACTTTCACTCCAGACTTGTAGTCACCTCTACAAGTTTGTCATAAGAGTTCACGGCTAAGAGAAATAGCTTTTTGATATTTTCCTTTTCCACATCAATCCTCTGTCTGTTTTTTCTTCAAATGCTGATTTCTTTAGGCTTCTGGTGCCCTGAGAAGTGTAGAAATGTGAGATGCAAAAAGAAAACCTTGGAAGTACTTTAACAAAGCAGCTTTGGTGTCTCACAACTCCTGCCCAAATGTATAGGAGCATATACAATGAAAGTACTGTCTTTGCATTATTAATAATGCTATCAACTGAATAGCATAATGCTTTATAATTTTATAACCTTCTTCCAAAATTAATTCTGCATTCTATAAAAATTAAATCAGTCTAAGTCTCTGCCAGTTCAGTGGAGTCATATATGACGAATTATTTCTTATTTACACCAGTGTAATACCTCATGTAAATTATCATGAGCTTTATCTCTCAGCCTCCTGTTGGTCTTAAAATGAAAATCATCTAAGGTCTGCCATAACTGCAGAATGGCGGGTGTGTGTGTGTGTATGTGTGTGTGTGCATGTCCACCCATCTCTAAAGTTTTTAAAAGACAATCCAATTACTCACACTTCAAATGTCACTTAACCCATTGTTTGAAATGAACAGTGCAGAGTCCTATAACTGTTTAATGAATGCACATCACAGGACACCATGACCTGTGCATCTCTGATGAGGACTGATTATTTCTGTTCTATTTGTCACCTTTGAAGTATGATATACAGTCGTTTTTAATTGTGAGGTGTTTTGGAAAAGAGAGACAACGCACTTACATGCAACAGGGTTAGATTTATTTTGTGTGATTACTAACAAGTGCATTGTTACAAGATGTATGCTGGAGAATGCTAGTGACCTACACACACCTTGAAAATTAGTACAAGGCGAATTAGCAGACAGTCACAGAATTTGCCACAGACATTTTTTTTAAAGTGTTAAGAGAATTAATAAAAGATGTTCAGTGTAGATGCTGTATGTATAACATGTAAAGTCATTCACCATTCAGTTAAAAATCTGGCTGTCGCAGACATGTACTCTGCTCTTGTCTATAGGCAGTCTTAAAAAATTGCTGGATTTATAAAAGAAATAAAGTTTACTTGCTATTTAAATCCATTGCTTTATTTGATTTGTATTTCAGCATCCTGAAGGTTTAAGAAGAACCAGTGTTGGGCCCTGGGGCATTTCCCTTGCCTGCTTAGGGGTGCCTACAGCCAATACTGACTTGGTTACAAATGTGAAAGCACTGTTTGTATGGATACCACAGATGCTCTTATTTCTGAGAGCAATTCTATGGCCAATTCTCGTGATGCTGATTTTTAAAACAGATCAAACATGGAAACAGCAGGGGAGAAAAATCAAAGATGTCTTTCCTATTTAATATAGGCTTTTGGATGGAGTAACCATCCAGAATTAGGTTTCAGAAGCATGATTCCTTTTCTTTGCAGAATGAAACATTATAGACTTATGATACCAGGGGAAAAAAGCTGGCTCTCCTAGTGCATGATCTGTTATATAAAGTACTCAGACAGCTGATTAATCTATGGGAGTTGGTAATCATTTGACTCTAGATATTTTGTTCAAATGTTTTTTTTCAGTGATTCATGAAGCCCTTATCAGAATTCAAAAAGCACTTCACGAATCAACTAGGAGCTTAAAAAAAAAAAATTAGCAGTAATGAGCTCATTTCCATAGAAATAGGACTAGGCTCACTGGTGGGTCAAACTGTTTTCTGCACTTCCACTTTCCAGTATTTTCCTCAATTCTTCTCTGTTTATTTCATGCATCATTATCTTCCATTTTCTGTATATCTAAACCATGCCATTTGGCTTTTTGTTCTCTAACCAGCAACTGCCACTTCAAGGTATCTCAAAATGGTGGTAAAAAATTGTGATCCATATTTCGCTCAATAAAGTTTAAAATTAATTGTCATATTGAAAGCCATTATTCCTGACAGTTTCCTCAATAGATTACAAATCATAGTTTGAAGTAGCATTGAGCAAAAATTTGTAATGTGCAAGCCTCTCCATTCCTGCTGGATTAGTAATGTGTTTTAATGATATTGCATTTGTATTCTTTCAGTTTTCTTTCATGAGACATCAAAGAAGCAACAGAATGTATCTTTCATATTCCAGACATACCACAATACTTCAGTGTTTTCCATTCCTTCAGATTCACTGCTAACCAAGATGAAAGCTAGGGTCTTATGAGCAAAACCTAAGCCATCGGAAAAGAAATGGTATCCCTTTGAGGTTCTCAATTTGTTGGAAAGAGGGAATTGCTTACAGTTTTATACATCACAGCGTAAGACTTGTTTTGGCAGGTTCCAGAGAAGTAACGCTGTCGTCACGTTCAACAGGCCAGTATAGAAGGTCATGCAGTGGTGCTGGATGTGTTCAGCTTGTTTTGTGGGCTGTCATCCAGGAGATGAAGAAGGAACAAGAAAGAACATTTCATGGCTTGAAATTGCATACACAGACTTCCTACTGAAGGCTATGCACATTGTTAAGGAAAAACAGAGAAGACTTAATAATCAGAAGAGGGAACTGGCCTGTGAATGGACTGGATTTGGTTATCTGTGTCCATGATGTAACTGTAAGCCAAGGTATAAATGTTGATGTTAATACGTTATCCAGATGCACGTATTTCAATAGCACCTTATTTACAAATGGCTAATATGCATTAATACCTAACAAAAAAGAGAAGCTATTCTCAGCAGCTCTACATCATACAATAGAAAACCTTGTGATCCTGGAAGACAAAGGAGTTTGAACAGGAAAATAATATTGAAATCCCTTATATCAAGGGAGAAAAATCTCTTCAGGAAGTATGCTGCTGGGAAGGTATGGCTTTTTCCTAAGTTGTGTCAGGTGAGTCCACATCTAGACCTAAAGATGAAAGACTAGTTCTGCATGCATTAGACCTGTGTATCTCCTAGGATTGATACTGTAGAGTTACATTTGGTTATAGAGGGGGGAAGTGAACTGTATCTTTGCTGAAACTTGCATTTATCTCAGTTCTGGAACAGGTGGGAATTGTATGCCAAAACAAATGGCTTCAAAGAGGAAAACAAAAATTTGTTCTGGAAATAGACTTTCTACCAAAGGTGGTGGAATCGTGATCTGAAATTCTGATAAAGCAGAGTCATGACATGGAGTAGGAAAAGGAGGGTAAAGCCTGCAAGGTTAATCTCCTTTTCAGAAGGCGTAATATTTTCTGAGTGGATATTACAAGTGGCATAGCATAAGCCAGTCACTGCTTCCCTTCAGGAAAGAGAAAGGGT
This sequence comes from Falco rusticolus, assembly GCF_015220075.1. Taxonomy (NCBI): domain Eukaryota; kingdom Metazoa; phylum Chordata; class Aves; order Falconiformes; family Falconidae; genus Falco; species Falco rusticolus. The sequence goes on along the minus strand of NC_051201.1, from coordinate 9,961,868 downwards.
ATCATAGTCTTTCTTTCCTTTTTCTCATTTTTACCATGCATAAGCATATACCAAATGAAAATTTGGTCTACTGTCTTGTGTATCACATTTGCTATGAGAGCAACACTACTGGGACCAATGATATGCATATTTTAACACTAGGCAAAGGTGCAAATGGCTTTAAAACGCAATTAGACAAAAGCACAAAGCATAAGGTCATTAGTGACTATTAAACAAAACAGACAGGGTAAAGCAATAGGTTTAATCCTCTCTAACCTAGTGATTGCTGGAAGCTGCCTTCTCTGGGAAGTATGTCAGAACAGAGTCATGCTGGAATGCATTTCTTGCACTCTTTCTCGATGTGTCTGTGGTGAAATGCTGCTGGAGAAAGGAGGTCAGCTAGGCAGTCCTGGAGCAGCAGACCTTTTGCATGTAAGAAGAGAGATACAGCAAAGTCCCCCCTTCTTACTGTGTTGTGCAGTGTGGCAGAATGATGATTCCAAACTCCCCCAGGAAATGTAGTATTTTTAGAGTATTTGATTTGTATTAAAGGGCATAATAAAGCTAGCTGCTAGCTTGCATTTCAAAACTTATGTAATGAAAGCAGGTAAATCTTTGCTGGATAAGAATAAGAAATCTTGCAACATACATTAGATGGCACACTCCTCACCTATTATTTCTATAAGAGACAACTCTGCTCTTTTTCTCACGGTAAGTGATACCTTTTTTGTGAGCAATGGTACTGAAAGCCATGGTGGTGCATGTGTAATGGGTTGAAAATGGACACATGAAACAGAGTGAAATCTACTACAGACTACTGAGATTGTTATGATTTCTTTACTTCCTGCTCTCTTTAGGGTGGCTTAAGTAGTGATAGTAAACATTTACTAGTCTATTTGTGAGGGAGGTTTTTACTTTCTTTTAGAAAGTACAGTTGAGAGTCTACAGGATATTAGCTAATGGGACAATGCCAAAAAAACCCAGGCCATATGATTAGTTTTATTCTGTTTCTTTCTGGTTTGCCTCTTGAAGGAAATTCTATTGGGATAAGAGTAATCATGCAGACCTTTTATAGTTCCTCCAGGCTCTTCCCTGCTACAGATCATTCTGGACTTTGTAAAAGAAATGGGGAACTCTCCTGGTAAAACTTTATAGTGGCTAGTTTTCTGGTTAATTGTCAGCTGATTTTTCTGACACTGATCTGTAATGCCATCCTTCCGTGGAGGAATTATCGAGGATGTCTTCTTACTGAGCACAGATGAAGGAAAGTTTCCTTAGCAACAGGAATAACATGGAATACTGAAATGCTCTCTGGTGACTCTCCTTGTTTCTGTACAACAAAAAAAGCTTTTTTTCTACTTTATTTTTTTGTACAGTATAAAGACTCAGACACACAACCTGACATTTCCTGCCTACTTTCAATGTTTCAAGCAAATGAAGTTAAAAAAATAGTAATCCTTCAGGAATCATTCAAGTAATTCTCTTAGTACGCCAAATTTCTACATTAATTAATTTGCAAAAGCCTATTAGCATGTAGCACCAAAAAAAAAAAAAAAAAAAGGCATTATTTAGCCTGACTTGTAACCAAGGAAACGTGTATGCTTAATAACTGAGATAATATTTTACACTTCTGTAGCACTTATCTAGCCATGCTTTACCAATCTGGAGGACTTTAAGGCCAGATTTTAAATGCATTTAGACATCTACAGATGCAGATAGGTGCCTGGAGAGCTTTCAGAAAGTGATTTCAATAATCTGTCAGTTATTTGCTAGCTCCCTTGTGAGCGACAGCAAAATACTGATTCCAGTGGTACAGAAGAAGGTTAGGAAAAAAGCCACAATAAAGCTTTGAAAGAGTTAAGAGAGAATCCAACCTTATGATTCCTACCACTGTGCTTTAATGACTAACTAATGTTCCCTGCAAGGCAAGACTGGGTAATTAATGCAATTTAGGAAAAAAAAAAGAAGAACATTTTGTTTGAAGTCTACACCTGAATGGTAAGACATCATCTGGCTGTTGTCCTGCAGAGGTAGCTCACCTTGAAACGGCACCCTGGCTCAGTCCCCTCTGTTACCCACTGTGACCACTTCATAACTCAAGCCCTCCACTATCATGGCAAGGGACAAACACTGAACTGCAAGAAGCCTTGTGGGGCAATAGATCTATTTGCTCTCAGTAACTAACAGCCACAACATCTTAGCTCCTGTCATAACTGACTCCAGCTCCACCTTTCAAGTACAGTATTTGGAGGGTTTGGTTTCACTTTTCTGGTAGGATATGACTGCCCTCTCTAAATAACACTCCTAGCCTTTGATTTGCTGAGACTAAGCATGACAAAGCTTTTATTTTCTACAATAGCTCCTCCATCATTCCAGTGCTCCTTGTCTTTGCTTATTGTAGTTTGAATTCATCTTCCCAGAACGTGGGGTTAAAGTATATTAGAACTCCAGTACCAAAAAAAAAAAAAAAAAAAAAAAAAGTTTTAGGTCCTCAAAATAGGAATATTTTCCACCTCCTCAAATGGAAGTTAGCCAGAAATTTCTACACATATAGTACCACAGCTATGGGAAGGAAAGGTTTGTTATTAGGTCCATTGCAATGAAGAGTTTTCTTTATTCTATCCCTTGAAAAGGAGTTTTGGTCTGAAAATCTTGTTGGGTAAGTTATTTAATTATTTCCTGCTTTTTGCTAGTGTAGGCAACATAATATATTATGAGAAGTAAATTAAGAAGACAAAACTAACAATATTAAATAATACTTGGAAAGCGGTATGCTAGTTGAGGGTGTGAATTCAGATATGCTATTCTGATAGTACTATAATTTCATTGATTCTCTCAACTGGGAAATGACAGTTAAAAATATCCTGCCAAAGCTCAAAATATCTATTAGATAAAATATCTAGTACTGGAATATAACTGGAATTCAGTGGGCATATTTGTTGAGGAATATAAACAAACAAACAAAAACCCCCAAATTCTTTTTGGTGTGAAATCTTTGTATCATGTATTTTTATGCCAGTTTGTCTTTCCAAAGGACAATGTTTAAAACCAGTTAAAACAAGTGAGTATATCTCATTACATTTTCTTGTAGGGTATACATTTATTTGTACTTTTCGCTGTGCAATAATAAAACGGCGTAACAGGAACATCATGGTCAGAAGAGATTTAATTGTAATGCAAGTTTAATTGCCATGAATGACTTACAACCATATTATTAACAATACAATACATGTGATATTTTTACATGTTTGTGGGGTGCAACACTGACATATATTTGCCAGTAACTGACAAACTAAATTATGGCTCAGAGAATAGAAAAAGTTATTCTATGTCATCGTTACGTGATGAACATTGAGATATATAAACCACTGCAACAGAGCATTAGAGTGTTTTACATTGAATCTCCCATGACAAGATGACATTTTCCACCTGTTAAAAAAAACAACAGAAGATTGCACACCTGCTAAATCTCAGATAAAGAATACAAGAATGACAGCATCATGGTTAGGATTTCACCTTATGGGCCTGGTTTTTTTGTTTAGACATTGTTTGGCAGCATTCTGTAGCTACTGCCTGCTGGCATTTCTGATGTGCTGGCCGTTTAAAGGAAGACACAGACATCCTGGAAAAGGGGTTTTGAAGACTCATAAATAAGGCCTGGGCACATAATGGAGCACCACTGACCCAGGAAGTGAAAAAATTGCGAAGAACTTGGCCTGCTGGTAGTTTCTGGATTTTCAGCATGTCCCTTTTTCTGGAATGCTGCTTTTCAGACATCCTCAGCAAGTGCTGTGTGTGCACGTGCAGTGTTGTGCGATGCAGGGATAGCAGCATACCTCTGTGTGCTAAAGAACTGAGCCACGTGAATTAAATCTGTCACGCAGTCTATCCCAGGGTGCTATTCATGGTGCATGGTAAACTGCGCGTTTGCTCAAACATTTCTTTCCAGATTTCTCAAGTGGAAAAATGGGAGTGCTATGCAACCCAAAATCTCCTGGGGAGATCTCCTGAGAAAATGCCCCCCTGAGGGGAAGCTGAAATTACAGGAGCAGTGCAGGGAGCTTTGGAAATATAATGCAACACAGATACATTGGTTCTGAGGCAGTTCTGTGGAAAATTCATGGATGAAATTCCTTGGACAGAAATTTCCTTTTGATATAAGTCAGAAGTTAATCACACATTAAAACCCCATAAGCTTACCTGGCTCCATAGCTCATCTACAGCTATCAGTGATTCCACAGCATATTGCAGTACTTTGCTTAGGCTCAGCAGATTTTCCACCTCTTTTAATGTATTTATTACATATACTGCAATGCTGTCACTAACGTAGGAAAGTCACCAGTAATTTATGATTACATAATGGCCAAGTTTATTTGCTTTAGATGCACTGAGCATTAGTCTGGAACAGCTTGTGTCACAGCTTTTGTGAACAAGTTGCCATTGGGATTTCACTGTTGTCCTTACTGCAACACTATGGCAAAAGGGATGGCCTGAGGATGTGTCTTCTCTATAAAATAAATATAGGCTTCTGGACAAAGAGGGAGTCTTTACTGGCTACCAGCAACGTGATTTCTATTTTATGCATGTGTGCTGTTTGGAATGTGCTTCCTGTAAGTAACCAAATGCATATACACTAGCTTATTATTAGGTTATTATTTGACTAGCGTGCTGAAGAGAGGAGAACGTGTTAGCTGGAGCATATCTCACTGACTAGAAACTCACAATTATTTCACTGAAAGACTACAGGTTAAAGGTAGAAGTTATTTGTCAATTTCTATCAGATTTGGCTGGTAATTTCGACAAAATAAAAGGCAAAATACTCCAAATTTTGCGGTTTCCCAAATGCTTTAGTTTTGTTTGCATTTTTAATAAGAGCAGAGGAATAGGCTGGTGTAATTTGCATGGTATCGGGGTGGTTTGCTGTGTTACCTGCTTAACCTGGGAGCTCGTCTTGTGGACATGTTTTTCTTGTTACGGCTTGTCACAGCTGAGACATCAGGTGGCAGAACCTGAGGAGGGGTGTTGGGGTCTGTGGGCATGGTGGGCCCCCCCCATTGCGGGTGCCAGGCTGCCATGCAACCCCAGTTGGACTGTGGGCCGCAGCTGGTGTGGGTGTGACAGTCATGCCAAACCTGTTGCTTTTCATATTAAACACCTTGTTTTGTGCCGCCTAGAATGCCTCTGGCTTTTGTTCCCTGTGGTGGGAAAGCTGGGCTCTGACATCCCCTTTACCCCACGCACCCACCCACCTGATTTCCAGTTGCAATCATGTGCGCTTGCAGGGGCTGATCCAGGCTTGGCGCCAGGTGCCCACCCAGCTCCTCAGCACAGTGAGGAAGAAGACCCCAAACTTGTGGGTCAAGCTAAAGGCAGTTTAATGGAGCAATAGCAAAAGTCGTGCATGGGGAAATGAAGGAAAACAAAAAATGTTTTTCTTCAGTTCCCATCAGCCGGCGATGTTCGGCCACTTCCTGGGAAGCAGCGCTTCAGCACGCGTAGCGGTTGCTCTGGAAGACCAACGTCGTAAATAACAAATGCCCCTTCTTCCTCCTCCTTTCTCTTGCCTTTTATATCTGAGCAGACATCATATGGTATGGAATATGCCTTTGGTCACTCTGGCTGCGTCCCCTCCTGAGATCGTGCCCACCCCCAGCCTGCAGGTGAGGGGGGGCTGGCGAGACGGCCTTGGTGCCGTGCGGGTGCTGCTCAGCAGCAGCCAAAACGCTGGTGTGTTATCACCCCCTTCCCGGCCACCAGTACAAGCGCCGCGCTGTGAGGGCTGCTGTGGGGCTTGGCCAGACCCAATTCAGCACTGATTGCACCTGTGCCAGGCTGGGCCCTCCCAAGGGCCGGGGAGCCTAATGCCTGTCGCCTGGGGGTGGCAGAGCCGCTGCCCGCCCCTGAGGAGAGCGGGGTGGGCCCCTGCACAGGCCCTGGGGAGCGCCCGCCCGCTGCCCTGAGGTGGCCCTTGGCACACGGCTGCTGGCCGGCACTTTGGTGTCCCGGAGGCGGTGAAAACAGTTTTTGTTTTTGCCTGAAGCTGGTGTGGAAACCTGTGAAGCAAAGCCTTCCAGTCAGCAGTAGCTGCGGGCCTGCTCCACTCAGGGGTTCGTGTAGATGAGCCACAGGAATAGCCCTGGCAGGTGGGCGATGCCTGCGAAGCCATCGTTCTTTGAGGACAGCCGAGGGCATGGAGCAGGCCAGGATTTGTGTCTGGTTTATAATGTTTATCGTGGTTCCTTGCACGTGTGCTGTGCTAGTCAATCAGCCTGGCACCGTAGCCCAGGAGCTGGCTTTTCCCGCTCTCCACTGCTTGGTGGTGGCGTGTGCGCGCTGGGCAGGAGGGCAGACTCTGTCATGCTGCTGCCACTCACGCTGCTTTCCCCACGCTGACCCCCTCTGCCTTCATGTCACCATGTGGTAAGTGTTACTTATTAATTATACTGACAGTGAAAATGATTTTTTTCTTTGTCAGGTTGGAGTATGACATCTATCCTTAGTTTATTGTGCGTATACCGTGCTCTCAGATCTTGTTTAGTGCTTTCAGATCCCATAGCCAGTACGGGCCGTTCAGCTGCAAGAAATATACACTCCTGTTAGTGCATTTCCAATAATATTTAACTTATCTTCTTGTAACATACACAAATAAAGCTCTTCAAAGAGACGAAAACAGGTGCAATGCAAAAGTTGAATAAAAAGCTTCTTCTGTACCCTGGCTGCCCCTGAGGAAAATGAAGGGGTTGTTCCCAGAGCCCTGGTGCTTGCCTGAGTCAGCAGGGAGTCTGAAACATTTTTTTCCATGAACCTGAGTTGCATTAAAACTGCTGGTGACTGCTGCACACTAGTGATCAGGGAAGTCTGTGGTTTATAGACCTTGCCTTGGTGAATTTTGTATTAATTTGTCCTGGAACAGAAGAAATCCAGGTAATTGTTACAGAGTAGGATGCCTTAGAAAACACACACATCTCCCCGCCCGCCCCCCCCCCCCCCCCCCCTTACAGGTACAATTCACAAAATTGAAATATTTTAAGTTGTTTATGGAATGTTAAACTAGTTAGAGTGAAACTGATTTTTTTTAGAGCAGTCTCAGTGTATATAGGTTATACTCCCAGTGCAGCTCTGATGATGAAGTTTGATGGTAAAGTCTCCAGGATTATTTTCCCACCTACAGATCTGTCACTCTGTTTTGAGTGTAAGGCTGCAATAGAAGGTGTGGCAGGACAGATGCTTAATTTCTTTCCAGGTAAACCAGGAAACATGCGGGTTCTTTAGTCCTTGGCTTGGATAGTGTGCATTGTGCTCCTACTGTGGATTTTAGCTTTTGGTTTGGGTTTTTTTTGTTTGTTTGTTGTGGGTTTTTTTTGTTTAAATTACTACCTTTCCTCTTCTAAAGTGCATTTAAATACTTATTCATAGCTACTGTTTTAATGCTGAAATTAAGTTGTGATTCCTAGTAGATCAAGATAAATACTAGAATCTGTGTTTTAAGACTTTTTTTTCTTCTTCTTGTTATCTTTCTCTTCCTAGTCGCTATAAACATGTGACAATTTGAAGGTGTTGTAATTTTCTGCGAAAGAGGCTGCTAAGATCTGCAGCAGGTAGAGACAGGGTTAGCTGTCTGACGGCCCAAAGGAAGGGGAGGCAGCCAAAAGTGCTCTGTACTTCTGAAGGGCAAGAAGACTGAATTGCAGAAAGGGTCCTAACCCATCAGAGCTGGGTGTGCAGAGCTTGGGATGACAGTTCTGGGTCTATGAACAGTCTCTGGCCGGTTCTTTGATCTTGGACTTTGACTTGCTAGCAAAAGAGTCAAGACTATTCAGTGCCAGACTCAAAAATCTCAAAGGAGGAAAGGAGAAGCATTAGGGCTACTTTCACCTTTTGTAAGAAAATCTAAATCCTAGCTGTGAAATGTCATGCTACTTTTCATCACTAGTTTAAAAAATACAGTACTTTTAGAAATGAGTCTATTTTAGAGGCAAATTATCTGTAGGTGTAAACTCGTTTACTTCAATGAAGTGCCCACCTTACTAGTCATCTTCTAGTGTTTACCATTATTTCAAAGCATTTGCCCTCTGAAAAGCAAGAGCAGCACTATCTTGGTAGTTCCTCTGGCATCTTAAGATCTTAGTCCTATCCCTTTTTAACCTTCCTTTCCTCTAGTGAGTACAGTGCATTTTTTATCTTGAGTTGAAAGAGTTTCTGCTGAGTGGAGTTCAGTAAGGCTTATTTTTCTTCAAAGCTTACAAAATTCTTTTTCAATAATATTAATTATTGTTAGCAGGTTTCTCAAAGTGTCAACTTATATGAGCTATTTTAAAATGTTTGTTATGGTACTGACTGCTTATAAGATTGTTTTTAAAGTGAAAACTGAATGGTTTTCTGGTGATTCAGGTTCCCAAAATGAATGAGCACTTTGATTTATTGTCATTGTTTCTCAAGTACATTTAAAGTAGATAGTGCACGTCATTCTGTAAATTGTAGGTCTGAACTGTTGTTTATTTTGTTGAACTACACTTCTGTTGCATAATTGCATTTGCCAGGTGGAAGTGAGAGCTGTCTTTTTGAAATCACAACTAATAGTGTCTTGGGAGTTTGCTCCAGCTAAATACTGCCCCAGTTTCTTCATCTCTGTGCATCCAATACGTATCAGTCAAACTCATACAGCAGCTTTCAAGGTTAACAGTCTGCATGCCCAAGGATAAATGGCCTACTTATTTATTTAAAAAAAAACAAAACCACCACAAATTTCAGTGAGTGGCAATAGATTCACTGATCGTGGGACTTCTGGAGAAAAAAAAAAAAATAATTGGAAAAAATAGTAGGGAGTTTTTACAATGTTAAAATCTAAAACTGCATACAGAAAACTGTGACTGTGAAATAGTTTCTTCTAGGTCATATTAGGATGTAAATGTGATTTAAATTAAATCAAGGAAAGTGACCAACAATTATAAAATCCTATTTCTGAAAAATGGAATTTAGGATTTGCACTATTTCTCTATCAGACCTTTATGCTATCTCTGTAATAAAAGGTGAAAAGGTGACTTACGCTATTTAAAAAGGAGGTTATTGCAAATTGAAGATAGAGCTATAATTGGGTCTCCTGCTGATGCAAGTGAAGAAAAAACAATTAGTGGAACACTCTAAGAAAAAAGGCTAATCTCAAAAAGTGGTTGGAAAATAGAAAGTTCTTTCCATTGACATGCTGACACAGATAATGATAATCAAGGCTGTCCTGCAAAAGTTGCCAGACTAGACAACTGGGCTTGTGTGACTGACTTCGCTGGTGCAAGACACTTTTGTTTGTGTAAGTAGTTGCTGTACACATATGTCATTCTGAGGGTTGTGTTGGGTTTTTTTTTTTTAGTTGTTTGGGGGTTTTTTGTTATTGTTCAGTATGTTCTCTAACTAGGAGTATTGTAATTTTGTGTTTTGATGTATTTTTTTCCTTTTTATCAGTAAGGTATAGAGTTCTTGTATACAAAATCATTCAATGCCTACATACAATTGAGATAACTGCAATTGTCTTCATTGAGCATCTTCCTAGGGAGTTGGTAACTACACCCCGTTGTGCACCTAGGTTTGTATCCAGAGTACTTCTAGATATTATTTGTATGCCCTGATATTCTGTGTTTTCCTTGGGTCAAGACTTTAAAGATAGAGCAGGTTTAAGTGCTGCTCAGGCTCTATTTTCCAGAAAAATAGAAGGGTGATCATAACTACTATAGGTGTCATCCAGCTAACTTCAGCTATTCACTTTGGATAGCACTTGAAATTTAGTTCTTGTAGCATCAAGTTCACTGTGCTCTCCTGGTAGCTGGTGGTCAGTTATCCAATGGGTCCTAAATCTGCTATCCCAGCTGTGGTGGTGTCAGTGTGTGAGGTGGCGTACCTTTAGCTGAGCTGCAGTTGTCCCTTGTGTTGCAGAATAGACAAGAGTATCACAGGCATGCTGCAGTTGTTCTGAGAAAAAGCTGCACTCTTCTTGCTGGATTTATACTTAATAATTGGGTTTATATTATTGTATCACTGATTTTTTTGCTAAACTTTTTTTAAGGCTAGCCTTATCAATATTTTATAAAAAAATGTTCTTTCCTGAAGTCTCTGTGGGCGACAAAGGTCAGATACAATGGCAGTCTTTAAATCCACATTTTTATTTAACCCTTATATGCTTAACAAGTGTATAATTCTCCTCCCCCCCCCCCCCCCCCCAAGCCAATGGGAAGCATGATGTGTTGTGTCTTTGCTAAGGTATCTCAAATTCTCTGTTCCTGCCTCAAAATTACTTCTGTGAAATGCTCCACCTGTGAGACTTGTAACTCTTGGGGCTACCGTATCCTTTCATTGTTGTTTGTGGGATGGTGGCTGTGGGGGGGGGAATCCTCAGCATTTCCAGCTTGTGTTCGGAGTCAGAATAAAATTGATTTTGAAATATGACCTTTCCTGTAGAATGGAACTAGTTGAAACTTTAATATCACATTAGTGCTCGTAAGAGTTGTAAGTGTCAGGGCCATTTGGCAAGCCTGCAAGGCGTTTCTGTCTCTTGACAAGACTCTGAAATTGCCGGGATTTGACAGACAACATGACAGCTACGTACATCACCATGCACAGAAGGATAAGGTCATTTTCCCCTTGGATCAGGAAGCAATACCCTTATGAACCCTGTGTATCGCGCATTGGGAAGAGAGCCTACATACACCTTGGGGGTAGCCAGGGAATTAGTGACGCTGAAGCTCTGGGATGTGCTGGTGGGAGCTTAGAATTGCCCTTCTCTGCACCAGCTTGTCTTAACCAAGTTTTTTGTGACTGACTTATAGGTGACAGATAAGCCCAGAATTTATAGAGCATGCATATGTAATGAAGGGAAAAAGAAATCTTTGTGTTCCTCAGTGCAAACTTATACTGCAGTTTACAGTTTTATTCTGATGTATCGGGGTAGATGCAGTCTGTCAGGATATAACATATTCAGGCATTTTTCCAGTTCTGTGTGTGTCAGATTTTTTATCATCTGAGCAAGTGCTGATGCCCAGACTGGTACATCTTAGATAGTGCTTTAGTTAGGTGAGTTCTCAGACTTGGAGATGGTTAATCATTGATTGGAAAGTTTGACTTGAAAAAGAATTCTCAGAAAGATGTAATTAGTTGAATGTGATTCCTCACACCCCCACCACACCACCTCCACCCCTTTCTTTTTTGGCCATATGAAGTAACCTGTTGGACTCTGGACCTGGCTACATTGGGCTGTATATTGTAACTAAAAAATGTTTGGATCTGTTAATTTTGCTAATATTGCTGTTTTACCTACCTGCTGGATGCTACTTACTCTTTTGTCTCTGAGCAGTTTCTAGTATCTTGTTTTATGTATTTTGTAGGCTGACTTTATAAGTTTCAGTTGGTTGGAAAAAGATTTCTAATTTGTTGTAGGATTGTACCATAGTTTATTGATGCATCTCCTTTTAAACAATAGCTTAAGTGTTCTTTTTATTTTTATATATGTGTATATATATACACACACTTCTAAAATGAGGTAGTCGATAATCATCATATCATTTGAATAATGAACTAAAAAACTTAGATTTGTTAGGATGCCCTTTACATGTGGTGATTCTTCAAAACGTATGTTTGCTGTGGTTCAAGTGGGTGCCATCGTCATCCCCTGCTTTGCTGTTTTGTCCTTATTTTTGCTTCAAGAAGGTGGCAAAGGTAAAATTCCAGGTTTTGTTTGTGAAGATTCTTCACAGAGGATATTTTATCAACATGATGAACAAATACATGAAGCATTTTATTCTCTTGATGGTTCTTGTTTGTAATAACCTATACAAATTGCTCGTGAAGCACTACAGAGCTTAGGATGCTTGGCTGAAGAGGAGTCCTGCTTGAACAAGGAATTCAGGATTTGTTTTATGTCTCAACTGTAGCATCTGGTTGGTTTAGATGCTGTAATTGTGAGCCTTGATTTAATGAAATTTATGAAAAAACCTGATGTACAACTGTCTCTTACAGCAATTTTTGATAACAAGCTTAAATTACTATGATATTTTAAAATGACAATTTTCTTAGTAGTAGCCTAATTCCCCGGCTGCAATATAATTTGTTTCTGTTTTTTTTGAATCAGAAGTATTTATAAAGATAATAGAAGATGCATTCCTACATGTTTACTTAAAATCAGGATTAAACAAACATTAAACAGGACCAAATTAAAAGTAAAGATAGTAGAAAGGCGGAGTAGTGATATATTCCAGATAATTATTCTGATCCCAAACTACAGAAAAACTAGTAATAAAGAATGCCATAATAAAAATAGCATTAGGCCTTGCAATAAGAGGACTTGCACGTTTTTTTCCATCTGTGAAAACAAGGCAGAAAGGAATGTACACGTAATGATAGTTCATAAGAACTTCCTTGAATTTGCTTGTATAAATCTACCAGTGTCTGGCTGTCTGAGGCTCCCTGTCCATGATATCCCTGACTCCTGAATACAGAAATAAAGCCTTTCCTTTTGTCCATATCAGCTCTCTCTGTCCTTAGGCATCTACTGCAGAAATGAAGACTAGGGGTGATAAGCTGGAAAGTTATTGGAAAACCAGGGGGTTTATCCTCTTCTGTCTATTGAAGTGATCCTCACTAGTACATTTACTAGTAGTTTACTGTGCTTAAAGAAACACAGTAAATGCAGGCTGTCATACTTGTTACCATGACCTCCTTTATCTCCTAGGTTTGGAAGCTTCAGCTTTTATCTTCTTTCAGAACTGTACTTATGAAGAGGATGTGTCATTAATAGGGAATTCTTTACATCTGTATGGTTTTTGTGTGTGTGATATATTAGAGATGTAAAATTATTCCAACTACTGGGAATTGTGGTTGGGTTACTGATATTTAGGGCAAGAGTTGAGGCAAAGAGGCGAAGAGGGATAGTTAAACGCAAAGAGGCGAAGAGGGATAGTTAAACTTTCTGGTGTGTTCTTTACAAGATATTTTGTTGCCAAACCTATTTTCAGCTTCTAAGTGAACTCGTCATCACACTACTAGGAATTTTCCTAACTACTGTAGTTAGAATTTATGAAAGTGTTTCACCAAAAAATGTGGGCTTTGAATTTTTTTTTTTTGTTAGGAATTTTTTTGGTAATACTGCTGCAGAAAGTGTTCAGCTTTTTCTTGGCTTCAATCACTTTTTCAAAATAAATTCCCAGACACTGTCTCCATCATTTTGGAATGTTTTCTGAAGTTGAATAAGACTGGAGGGGATGGGGGTTTGTGCTGTGTGCATGCCTACATGCGCGCAGATGACAAGGATATGGAGTGAAAGAGAGAGAAGGAAGGGAAATAACAATCCTAGCAATTCTTAATTTTATTGAATTAGAGGAGGAGTGAAAAGGTACAGCTCAATGTTTTGAGATGGGAAAGAAGATTTCAGACTTTGTCAAGTAAATGTGAAATTCTGTTTGAGAAGACAACTTTTACATTTCAGAGCAGCTGCAGTCATTATTTGCTCACCAATATTCCCTCTCTCCTCCCCCCAACCCCTTCTTTCAAGAGGATATTTTAAGCCTAAAATATGAAGTGGGGATTTAAAATTCCTTTTAAACACTTTCTCAGCTTTAGTATTGGGAAATTGGCTCATAAACGGATTCACTGAGTTCACTTCTACTTAGGATCTCTGTGTCACTCTTTTGCGAGTTTGGGCTTCCGAATGAGTTTTTTTGTTAGGTTTTAGGACTCCTATGGGATAGATCAGTTTAATTTATAGTCTCTAAACTGTGCTAAAGGGAAAATGAAGTAATCTATTGCTAAGAATTAAAAGCTAGTGATTATATGGTATTTACACCCCCCCCCAAAAAAAAAAAAACCAAAAAAACCAACAACCCCACCCTAAACCAACCAGACAGACCTCAAAAAAACCCCAACCTAACGGCATCTCTGCAAAGAGGTGCCTCATGAGTCAGATCTGCATCTTGTCAGCCTTTAGTCTGTATAGTTGCCAAGAAAATGATTTTAAGCTTTTGCAATAAAACCACAGCTAAGTGCCATTTGGACATTGTGAATTTGAACAAATATATCTCATCAGAGGTATATGGAGACCTGAAATTCTATTTTATAGAGATTTTTAGGATTTCAAAGCTCATTCCCATTCAAAACTAAAATGTGAAAGTTACAGAGTGTTTTTAGTTACTGTTTAAAAGTTGCAAAAACATTTGGTTTAGCTTTATGTAATTCAAATTGAAAAATAATAAAAAAGTAAAGATATGATGTAACAGCTTCAGCTACTTTCCTACTCCTGTGTTTTCTTTCCAGTGCATTTGCAGTGATATTAGTGCAATTTTATAACATAAACTATAGATAGATAGGTTGTTAAATCTATTTCCTAATGGAAATCTGATGAATCCTCTTCTAATGCTTTTACTGTAAATGGCAAATAATGCGCTTTAGGTGTATGTACGCATTACATTAAATGACCCCAAAGCTTGTTGACAATGTTTGAACAGAATTCCAGCTGTGACTTTTAATTATTATTTGTGGATTCAAACATGCTATTGGAAAGATCAGCAGCATACACTGAAAATCAATTCTGTATTGACAGTATACATGAACATGTTATGGATCTACACACACCTGTGTGTGTATAATATATGCAAATATCAATATATATTTTCTGTCCTTAGAAGTGAAATTATATTCTTATTTAAATCTTGAAATAGAGTACGTCTATCTAGTTTTATGTAAGCTCTATGACAGACTGCAACTTTAGAGAAACACATTTCATATTTACATAGTCATCTTTTTCTGAAGGTTTAAAAGATACTTTTAGTGCTCTTTTGCACTCAGCTGGAGAGGCTCAAAATTTCTTTTCAAATAAAAGTAAAGTAAATAATGTTATAAGATTGTATGTTTAGACCATAAGATAGGAGTAAACGAGGGCATTTAATAGAGGATGGGGTCAGGATTAGGTTTACTGCATTGTCTTCTTAAGATGGTGCTTTTAACCATTAAGTGAATTGGACATACGGCTGAGGTAGCAGGAATCTTCCTAGAAAAATGTATCAGTTTGCTATGGTCCTGCATTTCACATGTTCTACATAGGTCTTGAAGATCTTGATAACTTACTGCATATGTGTTTCATTAAATGCTTTATCTTTTGCGCAAATCCCCATTTTCAGTGTAGAACTAAGCAGAGTTTTCTAGGGCAGTCTGCTGGAATTTGAACTTGGAGCAGAGATGCTATTTCTTATAGTGATGAACAGTTGTTGCTCTGGAGTGATGGACAGAGGCTGTCAGATCCAAATTCACATCATTTTTGTTAAATCAGGTTAATAGTGCAACTATTAGGGTGTTCAGTCTTATATGAAATTCAGTGTATTTACGCTCTTCTCAATTCTCATTGTATTATTGAAAATTATCTGTAGTGAGCATGACTAATGAGGCCACTACATGGATAAGCTGATTCATATTCTTCAGACTTAAGCTCAGCTCTCTGCATGCTTAGAGACAGAGAGTCTCTTGATAATCAGTTCACCTTCTTGAGTCTTTTTCCAATAACTGAGGAATTTTTATCAAAAGGAGTTACTTAGCAAGACTCATGACTGGGAAACAAAACTGTGTTTGTGCACAGTGTGATTTCCCAGAAATCAGTAAGTTAAACTTCTGTCTCCAGGTTGTTTGTTTTTGATGTTTCTTTTTTTCTGAAGATGTTTTGGTAGATGTTACAGTGGCACTGTGCATTCGGATGGCTTATTCTGCACTGCTCCTGAGCTGGTGCCCCAAGCTAGACCAGGAAGCGTTCATGCCAAATGCTGCCAAGTATGAGCTCTGTCTGTCCTTAGGAGTCCATTGAAAAAATGAAGATGACTAGGGCTGAGAGGCTGGAAAATATTTCTTCCATTTAAAAGGTAGGGTGGCGTCTTGCCTAAGGGCATGCTTAAGGGTCTGTGAGAGAGATAAGAACTAAACTCAGATCTCCAGGGTCTCCATCCAGTGCTTTAATCATGAAATCATTTTTCCCTCTGAATGATTCGCACCACCACCCCACCACCTTCTGTGATGCCTTACTTGTTTGCTGCTGAATGAACTGAGAAACTTCTGTGGCAGCATATACCCATATTTTAGAAGAAAAATAAATGGACATTGAGAATCTTTCCCCCTTATTTCCAGACTGTATACATTCTTATCTGTAATCTACTTGCATTCCCTACAACAGTGGGTTTTTCATCCTGTAGGACTGGAACCTTTTTTTTGTGTGTGTGTTTCTATTTTTCTTTTTCCTAATGCACATGCCAGTGCTGGCACAAGGGACACAGGAAAAACAAAAGAAGAATGTAGTAATTCAGAAATCTATGAAATCTCCAAGGTACAGAGTGCAAGAAAGCATCTTCAGGTTTTGCCTTGGTCATGCAGTTGAAATCTGGCAGCTGTTCTACTGTTCTAACTCTGCAAAGATGTTACAGTGTGTTTATTCTAACATAATTTTATTATACTATAGATATATTTCAGAGAAAACATTTTGTTCACTAAGTTTGTGATAAAAATATCTTTTTCTCCTTTATTTAAGCCCAAACTGGGGTGGGAGAGGGGGAAAGGGAAGCACTACGATTGTGTTGTTTTTTTATAATCTGCATGTAAGCTAGACTTTCAGCTGTTTATCATGCCTTCGTTCTGCTGATTTAAAGAGTGTGATACTGATTTATGCTAGGTGTCAGAATGACCATTTCATATCACCATGTCATCACACACGTTGTCAACAAAAAATGTTGCTCCTAATTTTAAAATGTTAGGGAAGTACTGGTATTTGGGAGGTACTGATTAAAAACCAAATTGGGCCAATTGAGATGGCAGCGTGTGTGCTGGATGATACGAAATGTTTGTGATAGCAGGTCTTAATGTTGTAAGAGAGACCATAGTGGCTGCAGTAAAGGAAGGAAGTAATATCTTCCCCAGCAGTAAGCAATCGGACTGCTGAGCAAACAGTTCTCCCTGGAAGGTAGGGCCCTGATCTAACAAACACTTGAAAATATAATTTGTCCTATTGTCTTCAGTGGAATTTTGCACATGTTCAGTGCTGATAAAGTTTTAAACTGAGATTTCATTGAAACAGATTTGTCCAGAGCAAAATACGAGTATTTTTTTTTTCCTCGTGAGTTCATTTGCTTTATTTTCCACCTTTTTTCTCCACCAAAACTATGTGGTATAAATCATTTGTGCTTGCCCTTCCAGCTGTACCTTTTAATCTCAGGAATAGTTTCTTTATCTTTTTAGGTGTTGGAACATCAATTTAAAATGCAGTTACTTACTCAGAACATAAATTCTGTGTAAGTCATACCAGCTGTTTAACCTTATCATAATTTTCTTAGTGTTGGCCTATAATCTTCAATTACCTGTAGCGAGCATTTTAATTTCCTTTTTAAAAATGCCTTGGCCTTGTTGCCTGGAGATGATACGTACAGTGAGGACTGTCCATTACCCGAGGGTCCCTGGCTGTTTAGTTCCGCTTGTTTGGACTTGCACAGTTTGATGTTGTGCCAAGGTGTATCATTTACTTTTGTCAACAGTGAAGCATGGGGTAGCACTTGGTTTGTTAGCACAGTTAAAAAGATACAAACACCATCGTTCATTTTATTCCTTGCGCCTCTATCTGTTTGTTCAGGGCACAGCGACTTGTACTAGAGATAAGGCTGTGTGTAGCCTGAAATCCCTGTTTTATTTCACTGTGTAAGATGAGTTCAGGTGCTTCCATTGCTGAAAAGCAGGAGGAGGGAGTACGAGTGCCTCGTTGTGTGCTGTGTGACTACTACAGGCTTTAACAGTAGCCTCCGAAGAGTATTTCCAAATACACTGTGGTCCTCAGTAGTGAGGTGAAGAGGCAGAGTACTTGTATCGCTTATCTCCTGTGTCTTTCCCCCGTGTTAACACTCTGCTAACGTACTAGGGTTGTCCGCTGAGGAAGATGTTAACCTTTGTGTGCTGGAGGAAGCAGACGTTGCATTGCAGTCAGCGGAAACCTGAAAATTAATTTAGGTCATGTCAGCCTGAAACTTGTTTTATAGCATTTAGGTTTACAAAGGTAGCTTCATGCGGTATCTCATTGATAGAGAGTTCATGAGTGATATGAAAAGCCTGGCTTGTCATGCCTTCCACCATTTTGACAGCTGATCTTTTGCTTGTTTTATTATTACTTTCATGGTAGTTGTTGAAGGGTGAAGGGTTTTAAACACTTCTCTAGTTTCCTGAGAAATATTTATGCCTCTTATGGGCCTCTTACGAAATGAAGAAGCAGAGGTCAGAAGCATTCTGGGAAATGGTATATGGAGGCAATAGTAAGCTATATGTACACAGTAATGTATTTGTTTTTTAAGAAGTGATTTATGTATCTGAGATGTTTACTTTGGGGAACTGCAGTTACCTTGCAGAATTACAAACAGAAGAGAAAATGTGAGCCTTTACGAGCATCAGCACTTTAATGCTACTCAATTCAGAAGTGTGGTTTAGTGTCTGCAGGATTGGGTGTCTAGATTTTGCACAGAAATATTTACAATAGAGTGTGCTGAGAAGAGAGGATTATTGAAAAGATTTTTGCTGAAAATAATACATTTTTCTTTGTGTCAGGAAGAAGGGACTTCTATCTTTTTCTGGCATCTAATTTTTATATAGACCTGAACATCTTTCTGGTTTAAGTTAATGCCTTGACTGCCCTTGAAGTGGACTGAAATTAACATCTATTCTCAAGAACTTGTTCCTAAGTCTAAGAGACAAATGGAGATGCATTTGAATGAAGGTACATGGCCTATCACCACTGTGAACAGGTCAAAATCTTGCTTAACACCTTTTTTGAGGAGTGTGAGGAAACTAAGTGGAAACGCACTGTTTGAGGGGGTGCCAGTGTTTTATACAGAATATATGGAGTTGTCAGCCTGAAGTCTTGTCTATTATGCAAAGGTAAAAGTAGAAAAATCATTATATTCAGTTTCTTGAGCACTTTTTTTTTTAAGGGGAAAAAACCTTTTCTCTTTGGTTGTAGTAAGTTTAATTTAGGCATTGGTGTCTGTGTGAAAGTTCAGGATTTACCAAAAAGAAGAAAAAGGAAAATAAAAAAACCCAAACACCCCAATCATCACCTAAAAGACACGTGTTGGAAAAACACCCTTCAAGGAAAACAAAGACTTCCCTGCCTAGTTCCGCAGTGATTGCAGCCTCTGTAAGAGCAGTGTGTAAAAGGAACGTCTTTGGAGAGATAGAATTGCTTGGATCTAGGGAATGTCATGTCATACTTTAATTTGTGGCATTCTGAGTCTACTACCCAGTCCTTCGGAAAGTTTCTGCTTTTCTTTTAAATTAGATGGATATATAAACCAGAAGGCAAACACACCTTTCTCACAGCTTGAGTGTACTTGTAAAAATTTTTGCATTCACAGAAGTAGTCTTAATGAAAACTGTCAAACCTATTCATGTGACTTAATGTTCCTGCCCTGGACTTGGATGGTTTAGTGTCAAGGAAGCAAATATATCAAAAAAGGAAATTAAGTCTTTGAAAATAATAGTTTCCAAGCCTTTGCGAGCAGACATCATGTATCATTCCATCTCTGCCCTGCTCTAATTGATTTAGAAGTGTTAGGCATTTAGTGAGTGGGAGTTTATCATTTATTGAAATCAATCGCTCTCTGCAAGCTGGCTTTCTTCTCCCTGGCAGCCAGCGAAACTCTTCCTCCAAACGCTGAATGGCTCGGGGCTGAACGAGCCCGGCGTTGATTGCATAACATGGTAACAGCCCCGAAACATTGCTGTTATAGATTGACCTCATCTGACCTGGAAATGCCAATCCATTAGAGAAAATAGTGCTCGCCTCTGACAACAAATAAATGTAACCCCTGCAGTAGGGCAGAGCAGGCTAGAAAAACAGCGAAGCGCTTTCCCATGGTAATTGTTTCACGGTCTGGAGCACAAATATTTTGAATGTCCTCTAATGAACAGTTGTAATTAATATGCATATGGTTATGTTTTAATAATAACCATATCTCATAAAAATGCCTCTCTGATATTCCTGTACAACTTGTAGAGTAATTAATGTACTTGGTCTGTTACGAATTAAAAAAACAAACTGTGGAACATCATCTTGTTCACTATGTATTTTACAGAAACCCTGTAGATTTGATGAAACCTGTCAGATGTCAGAGAAATTGCCATATTAACTACAATTTATGGTTACACAAGGAACTTTTATGGCTGACAAAACGAAGGATAGAAAATATACAAGTAAAGTTAAACAAAAGAAAGCTGTGCTGCATTGTTTTAATGTGATTGTGACCTCTAAGAAAATACTCTGAATTTTCAGAGCTCTCTGAACTCATATATTGCAATTGACTCAGGGCCCTGAGAAACCATATCGTTTTTTCCCTGTGTTTTGGATACAGTTATAGCAAAGGCATACGTTTCATCAGCTGTGTGCAGCAGGGGACTGTGCCGCTGTGCTACAGTATATGCATTTTCAGTACAGGCTTAATGGCTCTACGGTCAGTGTCTTGCCTCTTCATTAATTTTGGTAAGCACTTTTAAAAAACAGTCTAGAGGGGAAGGGGGAAATAAGAGAAATGTCCCTACGTAGCATCACTCTGAATTGCTGGTATTATGCAGAGCAAGAACTGTATTCTAAGAGCACCCTAATGGCTCTAAGGGGTTAAGGCCAAATCACTGTTTTGTCCCCTTCTTTTTAATAACAAGAAAGAACATAGAAATACTGTATATACTACAGAAATATCACTGAAGAAATTTTCTTGAAGCTGCATTTTTAGTTTATATGCTGCCTTTCTACCTTCTCAAATGTAGGGCTCCCTTGTTTCAGCAGCATGCTCCCTTGCGTGTCTGGCTACATTTCATTTTTGTCTGAAACTGTGGAATACCCTCTGCAGTTACCAAGGGTAGGTGGTGGTTGTTCGCCTTGCACCCCAAATAATCCTGTTCTGTTTCACTGCTTTTATGTTCTTTATCACTCTGTTTTCCCGTGTTATGTTTAGGTTGTGTAACTTTTCTGTTTGTTTCATGCTGATTTATCAGGTAGTGATTGATTTCTATTAGACTACAATACACTTACATGTTTTCTAGCTTTAATTATATAATTTGTATAAAGTATTTTTATTATCTTTCTATATTAAATTGATTTATATTTATATAAGCTTATATTACACACTAATATATTTATATTAAGATATTAAATATAAGTTTATATTAAAACCTGGATCTTTTCTGTACTACTACTGCAGCAGAAGAGCTCTGCATTTCCAGGTTGCCCATTTGCTAAAAGAAAAGAGAAATCAGGTAGCATACTTGCGAAGTAATGGAATTATTGCCATGTAAGGAAAAGTTTTTAAACCCAGGAACTACATACTAAAAAGTCTTTCACTTTTTAGGAATATTATGACAGCAGTAAATACTGAATCTGCTTTGTAAGGAGTATCCTTA
Source organism: Falco rusticolus (assembly GCF_015220075.1). NCBI lineage: Eukaryota > Metazoa > Chordata > Aves > Falconiformes > Falconidae > Falco > Falco rusticolus. The sequence continues at coordinate 9,940,451 of NC_051201.1, read as the reverse complement.
CTACTTTTTTATGTGTGTTATATAGCCTGTGCCTCCTATCTAGACAGTTGTATGAGAAGCGATCCTGTAGGTCTGTAAGTCTCCATCAAATTAAATTCCTTGGGGTTTTTTTGGATAGTATGATGGAATTTATTACAAAAATATTTGCTTTTCTATCTCATATTTTAGACAGGGAGAAAAATGGCCCTGAATTACTTTACAAATGTTTTTCAAAGGTAGCTGTACATATTAAAAAAAACCCCAAAACCATAGAAGATCGATAGATGTCACTAAATGTACCAGCTACACCTAGATTAAGAAATTTCTGAGCTGAAAATACAGGAAGGCATATAAAATGTACGGTGAGATATGCTAACATCACTGCCTAATTTCCCATGCTCGAGCCAAGGCCTTTTTTTTTTTCCTTCTTAATCATTTTATGTGGTCCTTTACCTGAAACAGACTGTATTCCTATATTGCACTTATAAATCTACTCTGCATTTCCCATCTTGGAGTTTGATTTTCTCCCTACAATATGGACAGCTCATGATTCAAGGTATCAGGGAAAATTTTTCCTCTATCCCTTGATTCCAGGGGGTCTGTCTCTCAATATTAATACTTATAAATATTTCTTTTGGTATTTTAGTGGTACTTCTAAAATTGAATATGTAGGCGTAGGCTACTGATACTGCATTTAAAAATTCCAGCCTTTTCAAATGGGTGCTGATTTGTATTGTAATGGATTTATAACTTTTCTTTATTAAACCTCTTATTTGGGGAAAGTGGTGAAGAATTTTTCTCACCTATAGTTTGGCTAATGAGGACAACCCAAAGCACAAAGGTATTTTTACAGTGGAAATGACTGCTAGAGTCAGCAATGAAGTATTTATGATATACTGTTGGCAAACAGTACTGAGCAGATGCAGATGTAATTGTGAGGTTTGAACTGTACCTATAATTCATTACAAGATGCATTTTGGTGTTATATTTTTGGAAATAAGAAGTACTTGTCTGTGTGTGGAGCCTGTCATCTGAAAGCATGCAATTCGGACCTTGACCTGAAGGGAAGCCCTGTACGGAATGCACTAGGATTTCTTGTGCCCATTGCAAGTCTGTGGGAAGCTGGTGCAGCTCCCAGCCCCTGAAGGAATGTGAGCTAGATACTTTTATCAGGGATAATACAATTAACTGGTAATACAGGAGCAATAGAGGGTAAGTTCGAACAAGAGATTTAACTTGAGTCAGGATTGGAGAAGGGGAAAGTGGATCTCTCTCCAGCGATTCCTATTGACTGTTCTGATAGATTGATGCAGAGAGATTTATTTTAACAGTGTCAAAGATGTCACTTTGTGGTCACAGTGGGTCTAATGTTGACTTATCTAGTACTTGATTTGGATTGGCATCATGGATTTAATTCTCTCTAACCTTAAGCACCTACGTAAGCCTCCCAAATTAGGAGCTCCCTTGCTCTGTAGAGATGGTGGAAAGAAATAAGGTTGGTCAGTAGCTCCCTGGGTTGAGATGCCTCCTGTAGGGAGCCCAGGGTGATAGGCTTCTAACTTAGGCTCCAAACACTTCAGAAATTATGAATGTGACTCCAAGTTGTGGCAAGACTGCAGGGCAAAAGCAGATGTGAAGTGTAGTCAGAGAGCAGGATGTGCTGGCCATCTTGGCAGGAGAAAGCGCCAAATTCAGCTTTTCTGTATTTCTCATGCTGGATTTCCTAGCTGAAAAATAAGCATCTTTTATTTTACAGCAAATATTTCAAGCAAATGACATCAATCCCCATCTGAGACTGCCCTGGGGCACAAAAATAACATAAGGGAAATGTTTGGCCAGCATCTTTCATGCTGAAATAAACAGTATCTAAACAAATATTTCTGTATTGTTTCTAAAGACAGACTCCGCTAGACAAATCCTGTTACTAGAGTGCTGGAATGGGAGTAAGGCAGTCTGCTAGCTGGGTCTCCTCATTCTCGGCAGCAGATGAACCAAGTCTAAGAGCTGCTCCTCTTTTCTCCCATGAGGTTTACAGTCCAAACAAGTAGGGCTTGTTCACCCTGGCATAAACTTTTTTTGCACTGGGGTCATTGAAAATACCTGGCTGACTGGCCAATCCGGTTCTGAGTAGTTCAAGTTTGTGTCCATTAGATGTGAAACAGTTATTACATCTTTTAATACACAAATAGAAAAAAAAATATGTTTTTTACAACTTTTGTCTTTTACTACAGGCATTTGTAGACATTTTTAGGAAAGCTGGCCATGAAAATATATTCTGTATTTGCACAATGAATAGGATGTTTATCTTTTTAAAATGTTTTCTGTGAACAGCTTAAAAAATTGAAATCACTTTTGCAATTTAGAGGAAAAGTGAACTATTTATTTAAGTACTTAATCCGTTGTGCATCAAGGCACTTTAATGATTCAGACAAGAAACAGACCTGAAACACGACAAATGTGGTGAGAATAATATGTGAGGAAAAACTTGATCTCATTTACTTTTATTTGTGAGGTGGAAGGAAAAAGTGGTTGAAATCTTCTAGGTTAATGGAATTCTGAATGTTATCTTATGTGACCATGGTATCTTGAAGAACAGATTAGCAGTTGGCCGGATCAGTTTGCTGGCAAAGCAGCAGAATTCTTGAACTTTGGATATCTTTGGTTGCATACCAGGAGGAGACATGTTCCAACTGCAAATTGGAAGTCAACTGCCCCAAGCGACTGTCCTTTCACCACTCCAACAGCCCAACAGACCAACCAGTTAGCAAGAACTGGTGATAAAAAATTGTTTTAAGGAGCAAGATTAATCATCAGCTACAGCAAATGTTGTTTGGATCATCAGAGAGAAATGCTTTTGTCTGTGCTTTTGCAATTTTATCTGCTTTGGCTCCCCAGAGCTTATTTTGAAGCCATGCAATTCCTAGCATTTTTTTTTTCTGAAGAGTTTGCGCTACAAGCCTTGTCTGCTTGGTCACCCCTTAAGGAGAAAGAATGCCTCTCCATATGTCTTAAGCAGAAGGCAGCCTAGGCTGACAGATAGGGAGGAAATGATGTATTCCAAGAAATGCTCAGTCCATGGCAGTATAATGATTTAGGGTGGGGGGGAATGACTACACAAAACTTGAGACAGATATGAATACCAAGGAAGGACAGGACCCCTGCCTATCCCCAGGAGATAGGATCTACAGGCGAGGCTGTGTATGCATAAAGAGGATTTAAAAAAAACAACCAACAAAAACAAACATTTGAGGAGCAAGAAGTTGAACACTTTAAAGAAGGAAGTTGTAGGCAGTTCAGTTGTGTGGAAACTGCAGTGGTTTTACTGTCTCCTTGTAAAACAGCTCAGAAACATTCAGGAAGTAGTAGATAGAGTGGAAGAAGAAATCAATGGAATTTAATGGGCAGCAGGGGCAAACAGGATTTGAGATCTGGATCTAATGAAAAATCTATTTGGGTATACGTGTGCAAACTCAAGTGTCTGTGTGCATGTTAATGTATTGACCTATTTTGTGCATAGTAAAAATACTTTGGTTAATGAAATTCTCTCTGTGATACCGGACTATTACAGACAGGGTAGTGATTTGCAAATAACTAATCAGGTATAAACCTGATCGACCCACAGCTGCTGCACCTCCAATATGATAGCTGCCTTGCTGTGCTTAGCACTTCTGATAAGAACCCAGGAAAGAACCCGGGCCTGTTTGGCAAAGAGCAAGGGAGAAGTCTTCATTAGTTCTCGGTCTCCAGCACATTCTAGAATATGTTTCAGCCACAAGACTGCAAATTATCTCACAAACCTGCAGCTGATGCTGTGTTTCTGGCCCTCTGAGTCAGCAGCACAGAAAAACAAACAGAAACTCTGATCTTTATGTAACTAAAAGGGGTTAGACTAAAGATAGTCTGCCTCAGGCATCCTTCTTGAGCCACTCAGATTTTGTTTTCTTCTTTTCCCTGTTTTCTACTGATAAACAGTATTTCCCATTCTGTTTCCTTCGATTGTTTTCAGCCTCATCCATGCTTGCGTCCCACTTCATGCACTGCCAAAAGACTAATCACCTAGTTTTTGGAGAACTCAAATGACTTGAAAATTATATCTAATTCATTTGCAGGAACGAACACCGATGTTTGGGTTCAGTCTTGCTGAGAGGTGCTCTGGTAGTGGATTTTCACCATCCTGTGCTATAGACATTTCTCCCACAGTGTCCCTCAAATGCTTCCTCCCCAACACTGGGATGGTTTCCCAAGAAATAGTCTTTTGCTGGCTTAACGAATGCAGTTAGGTCAGTAAGAAGCGCTGCGAGCAAGAGTGTTGACATGGGGCAAAGGGCTTAACTGAGGTGTTGGGAAGGCACAATGCCACAAGGGATGGAGGAGACAGACCTTCCCTTTTGGTGGCCGTGGACTGTTACCATCTAGCTGAATCGCTGGTATTTGTCCTTATCAGCAGTGTATTAATTTTGCGTTTAGCTGAAGTGGAGAAATACATGACCCAATTGCTTTGCAATAGCAAATGGCATTTACTAGGTATTTGTCTATATCAGGATTCACTGTGACTTGATACATGCCTGTAATTCCTTGGTTCACTTCAATCTAGTCAATATAAGCAGACGGTTCATGCTACAAAGGTAGTATGGGCTACAAAACAAATGTTTTACTTCATTTAGCAGGTTAAAAAATCAGGACATGACAATGAGATTAAGATCCCACAAAGCTATAGGTCCTCAGGCATCTGACAGGGAAATAATATACTGCTTTGGACCAGTCTATAATCTGTCAGCCGGGAGGTTTTCTGTTCACTGTTTTTACCTGGTTTGGCCAGTTGTGAGGGAACATAACTTGTAGAAGGAAAGAGAGACACACTAGGTTGACAAAAGCACTAGCGTTTTTGATTATCCATAAGTCTGTCCCTCTGTTGTTTTCTCTGGATTTTTTTGAAGGGTATTTTTGCTGAAATAATAAGGAAAAGGTAATTTTCCATTTTCAAGCCATTTGCTCATCCTTCAGTCTCCCTGATTAACTGTACTAAATTCTACAGGACTTTGCAAAAAGCTGGTGTTGGGGAATAAAGCTTCCCATAGGCTGAACCAGATGTCTTCCTCAAATCAGTGGGAATATCACTGTGAAGAATGTATTGAATGTGGCAAGGTCTTGACATCCTGAGAAGAGTTAGTGAGAAACATTCATCTTTTCCCATGATTTCCACCATTATTAAGAGTTCCTCATATGTTCGTATATAGCAGTACTAACAACCTAGTTGTGTTTTCATTCTGTCTCGTCTCTGATTACATTCAGCCCTCAGGCAAATCTTTATACCCAGTAAGTCTTCTGTCATACTATAGAAATCTTTGTAGCAATAGATTGTAATGAAGATTAAGTTGATGGGTTCATGAGTGATTTATTATAAATTACTGGGCATAGTTTATTCCCCCCCCACACACAGACACACACATACACACAATACTCCCCGAATAGTGAAAGAATTATGTGAGTATGGTCTCAGTGCAACCTTTCAGAGAAACAAGGAGGGTAAAGTAACTCAAAAGTGTCCTCTGCTCTTTAATACCTTTTCAGAAGGCTTGCGTGGAGATGGTGGGGTTATCTGCTTTGAATTCTGGAGAAATGCGTTACAGTAGCACTCCAGCATGGGATGATACAGACCTATGTAGGAACTGTACGTAAGTGGAGGAATACAAATTGGCTTCAAGATGAAAGCTCTTAAATCTGTTCTCTGCTTCTCATGCTGATTATCATGGCCCCAAGGCATAGTTACAGAGGAGAGATGCACTCAGGAGGATTACTTCAGAATTTCCACAAATCATTACTGATTATGTATCTGTATTTTTAAGTGTTTATGGATGGATGATTGATACACTAATGATGTACCTTCTGGAATTGTATAAAGAGGAACAAGACTTGGCTTGCACATGGATTTTCATTATTTTACTTTTTACAGTCTGTGTGGATCCTGGTTTATATACAGTAGCTACAGTAATGCATTTAGGAAGGTTTTCACATGCATATATACATATATATGCATATTTTTGCTGGATAGGCACCTTAGAATTTTCCAGTCATTATTATGAAATGCAATATAGCCTGTAAAGCTCATTCTGAAAGGATATCTATAATCAATTAACTGATTCTCTAGAGCAGCCTTAATATGTTGTTTTAATTAAAGCCACATTCGAAAGCAGAGCAAGCTACTGCAGAAGTCATGCAGCAGTTGCTGGATGTCTTGCACTGCTGTTTTGCAGACAGGGTTTCTCCAGTTGCATGAACGCTTTATGTAGTACTGTTTCACCATTCTAATTGTACCTGTAGGATAAAAAGGACAAATGAAAAGAATGATTCCAGAAGAAATAGAGCATTGCAGTAAGCTTCTGAGAAAATAAGATGAGAGCTGCTTATGTTATTACAGCAAAACCAAGCAGATCAGTGTTTCAGGACTATCAGAGACTTCTAAGGTCTGTGCTTGAAATAACCTACTGCAAAACTGACATCAAGAGACATGTACAGTGGGAAAAATAATATTCAGTGAGACTAGAAAATAAAAGCAATATTGGCATGTACGTACAGCAGAGGTGTCTATTTCAATATCAAGCATCAGTAATCACTGCTGATAGTATCCCTTTGATAAAAATAATAATTCTTTATCTGTCATTTGATAAATCTACATTTATTGGTTAGCATTTCAGTGCGTGTAATTTGGCAGAATTTTATTACACTGAATCTGCTATACAGCTGTTGAAGGTCATCGCTAGAGTCAATATTTTACACTAGAAAAAACTATAGTGTTTGTACTTAAAATCTTGTGGTGGTTTTTTATGCTTCTAGCCTTTTTTTCTATGGGAAAGATTTGTGCCATACCTGCAGTTTTGAGTTGAGTTTCTGTAGTTGTTAGCTACAGAATTTTTTCTTTCTATTCTGATGGTAAACAGAAATGATTTAGTGTGGATAAATACTTTAGGTCTTTAGGTATAAATTAACCTGTTTGTCACTCTCATGATATAATTTATAATTTATTTTCATGCAATGAAGGATTTACCTTGTTGGAAGTTAATAATCCATTTTCTGAGTTACCTTTTTTTTTTTTTTTTTTTTTTTTTTTTTTTTTTACTGTTTCTGACTATATAGGAAACGCTAACTTTAGAAACTCTAAAACTCTTCTGATTGTTTGGATTGTTTGAAGACCTCAGGGTGTTGGGGAAGATGAAAATGAGGCATAGTTGCATATGGTTTAACACAAATGTCCAATGGTTTTAAAGGGCAGTGATCTTTTCTCCATAAAAACATACATGAATTTTCTAAATCTCTTCTGGTTGTTGAAGAATGGTAACCATCAGTTTCCGTACCAAACTTTGGAAACAAATCTATTGAGAGAGAGAGAGATATGAGATCAGATCACTAGCTATTTAGCTATTTAAGATGCATATTTTTGTTAGTAATCTGGCATTTTAATTGCACTTACAGGTGGATGTCTACTGAACAGATTTTTGTCCCCTGTCCCCCTGTAACTCGGTTGGGGGAATTTGAGGTGGGTTTTTTGGGGGTGATGGTGTTTATTTATAATATTTTTCTTCTGTTTGGTGTAAGGAACACAAAACCAAAGCTTGGGAAAATGAAAGGACTGAATGACTGTTCTTATTCTTGGACCAAGGGGTTTACATTTTGTTTGTGTGCTAGTAGAGCAAAATTTTCCACACTAACTGCAGGGTTCATTTTACTGGACTTTATTAAATAATCGAAATTCTTCTGTGGTTGGAACTTGTTCGCATCTTCAAAGAATTCTTTTTGGAAGAATTGAATGTTGAAATACTAAACTACAAAGTAATCTAAGTGAATTAATGGACTTTATAAGCAGATTGAAAACCCATAAGAGGTGATGGTAAGATTGTTGCTGGTTTTAATCATCTTGGATCAGGCTTTTATGTTCCTCCATAGTTGAAAAACAGACTTGCACGAAAGCATTGAAGTATAGTAGCCTGCGAGCATTCAACGGCTGCAGGCCATGGTGGAGCTAGGCACCGTGTGCGTCTTCCCCTTTGGCATGCGTGCCGTGTTGGCGTGGAGGAGGATACTTGCTGTGGATGAAGACCTGTGCTATGCTTTAGCCAGTCTGCACCCTGCCAGGCTGCGATTACGTGACAGCCATGCTTCTCCCTGTCAGGTGCCCAGAACAGTTCCCTTCTGTCACCTCGTGTCTCTCAAGAAGTAACTTGCTGCAAGGCTGCTCTAGAGGTAACCTGTTGTCCCTCCTGCTGCCCCTCATTCTGGTGAGTTTGCCAGGCGTGCTGGTTTTGGGGCTGCTGGTATCTGTGCGTTGGGTGGGAGTTTCAAACGGACTGACCAGCCCCTGAAAGGAAGCGACAGGACTTGTGTTCAGTGTGTAGCCAACGCGGAAATCAACCCAACGAGTGGTCTGCACATTCTGAGTATATCATGAGAGTGATTAAATTCCTGCTGTGTATAATAATTGCTGTATTGACAGAATAATGGAGTAAGTGAATTTGTGCTTCATCTGCTGTATAAACCTGGGAAAAAAAAAAAAAAAAGTGCTTTGGGAATGAGAGTATTTTTGTACTTATATTTAATTTGATACCACTCTTAGTAAATGGGTCAGTGATCTGAGGTATTGTATTCTTGGCATTAAGAGAAGTGCTGTATGTTCAAAATGTATTAGCTTTTTTTCCTGTGAAAATCAGTCTACTTTGTTTTCTCTGGCTTGAAAGTTTGTGGTTGTACACTTCTTTTTTTTTTTTTTATGTTCAAAATTTTGGTTTGTCAGAAGCAGGAAAGAAAGTGAAGTAACATCCAAGCTGTTCTTTGAAAATACACAAATAAATTGGAGAATAAGAATATGCTTTTCAAATGGTTTGATCTTGGTGGGGCTCTGATATATCCAGCAGAGCCTGGGTTGTGCTAACATGAGTTTTCCAGCATCCTTATTCTGCTTCTGTTGAAAACATTGGTCACTTTAAAGTGAATTCTGTGGGAGCTGAATTGAAGAACACTGATAGATTTTGGTACCATGAGAGAAAGTTTGTTTAATGCTTTATGCACAATTATGTAGACCAAGAAGTTCTAAAATTTCAAAAAAATAATTTCCAGATCAGTACCAATAAATATCAGCTTTGCTGAAATACCTAAATGCCTTGGAGATTTATCCTACCCTGAAATGAAACAGAGCTGGATAATTTTGAGCTAGACGCAATGAAAATTCCTTGCAGGCTATTAGAATTAACATGTTTTGTCAAAACAAAAACGCTGAGATTAAACGATGTGTTTTCATTCTCATTTGGTATTTCAGATTTCTTCATAATAAATGGTGTTTCCAAATAAGAAATAACATTTAAAATAGTGTACGGCAGGCGTGAAGGTCCAAAGTTAAAGAAAACAAGCTTAAGCCCCAAACTGGTACTGTTCAGGCAGAACCGTTAACATGGACAGCTGAAGAGCGGACGTGCAGGCAGTTCTGCAGGGCAGGGCTGCATGGCGGAGCTGGGGGCGCTGAGCTCGCAGCAGCAGGCAGAGCAGGGGAGCGCGCTGGACAGCTTTGACTGCTTGGCCTTCGGAGCTGCTGCTTGATTGCCCCCAGCCTCAGCCTTGCTGTTTGTTTCACTGGGAGGATGCCTGTTTTGTTGCATAAATGTGAGCCAGGAGAGAAGTGCTGCCTTGTTTTTTAGAGGCCGCTTTAACTGCCTGACCCTGGCATTTGCGTGGACAGAAGATTCATGCCTTAAGTAGGGGCTGCTAGTGTACTAATTAGGTAGTGATGGCAGTCTTTGTATAATAGCAATTTTCACTCAATTACTCAGAGCACAGTGTCACTATTATAACCCAATTAATTTTAAAAATACATCCTAATTTAAAAGAAGGCAATATGTTGCATTTCTGCAAGTTATCTATAGTGTTGTGATGGTTAATTTAGCTAACTCTCTTTAGAGTTGTATTATACAGTGATGCAAACCAGTGAAAAATAGCATGACAAAAAATGACTGTGTCTTTCTGGTGCAGAAAGCTTCTGAGGTTGTGCATTATAAAGCTTTCTCAGGGTCTGTCTTGGTAAGTTGCAAGACTAGAGGACATTTTAAGCCAGTATTTAATTGGAGAGTAGTGTTCTGCTATACCTATAGTTTAAGGTGTACATAAAAGAAAACTGCCAACCAAGGTTAGTAGACCATTAAATGAAAATTCAATATTCAATTTCCATTGGTGATTTAGGATTATTTTTCACTCATAATGAATAGGTTTTTAACTAAAGGTCTTTCCTGAAGAGAGAACACAGTCACGGTGAATATTAACAATAGGTTGCTAGTTTACAGCTTAATGTTGTCTATAGGAATTGTGAATTTATGGTGTAACATGTGAGTAAAAAAAATATATAGCTGAAAACAGTGGACTAGATTCTTCTAAATGGCAAAAAAAAAAAGCTCAACAGAATTTAATTTTGGCCTGAGTGTGAGGCATTTGTTAGGGTAGCAGTGGCTAAGCAGGCTCTCCACACTGTTGCCTAGCTCTTAATCCAGGTGGTGATATGCGCACCTGGTAAACCCAGATAATCCCAATGTTTGTAACAGCTGAAGAAAAAGAGAAAATAGGGAGTGGTTTGGGAGGAAAGCTGTTCCTTCAGCCTTTGGTGAAAGCAGAGGATTGCCAGCCCTGGCAGCTCTGGTGTGTCTGTGACCGACATGTGGCTTTGGGGTGAACACAGAGTTATTGCCATGAGGGTGAATGTCTTCCTTTAGAAGGAAGCAATGATCCACCTTGAAAGCCTGTGGCTATAAAGAAATTAACTGGGAAGGAAGCAAACTGCTAACCTTGCCTTGCCTTGATGTAAGCAGCAATGACGACCTCTTTACTCCCAGATTTTGCTGTCATTTGGTGCTGAGGTTTCTGCCTGGATTCCATGAGATGGTTTTCGATTTAAACTGACTGACCAGAAGAATTTGGTGGAGTAACTGCATGTGCAGCACTCCAAGTTGCACAGGGCTGTTACGCGGTAAACTATTTAAGAAATGCTTGTAAGTGTGGGTTATTTGCATTGTTTGTTTGATCAGAAGAAAACACCTCACCTATTTTCCACCTGGAGGATTTGTTTTCTGTTATTACTTTTTAAGTTACTTCCATGCTAAGGTGCAGGATTTTTCTGGTAGGATGTGCTGGTGCTGTGTTGGTCTGGTAGGATGTGTTGGGTTACCAAACTTCCTTTCAGGTGGGAAAGACAAACTCAAGGAATTTTATAGCTGCTATACAAATCCCCGTGTCTTAACTCCCAGATCTCTCTCATAAGGGTGTCTGTAGCACCCATTGCTACCGTAAGTGTTAAACTGGCACTGTGATGATTCAGTCATTTTAAGAGAGGTAGAAGCAAACATGTTTAAAGTATACCCAATGGACAAAGAGTCAGATACTCATTAACAATATCTTCAGACCATAATCAGTTAGCCTTGGAGAACACGTTTTATCTTGCTCTCAGCCAACCTTTCTGCCCACAAGTGATTTGCAGTCTTATTGAACAAAGTTGGTAGTAGAATGGATAATAAAAAGCCTGAAAAAGCTCTGTGGTCTTGAAAGTAAAAAAAAAAAAAAAGGTCACAAAAACCCCTTGGCTCAGGGACAGCAAACCTGGAGTTTAGAGCAGAAAGTGAAGAACATTAAAAGGTCAGGGCTATTGAAAGTTACAGCATTAAGATTATGTCATTGGATAATAAATCTTTATTGTAAAAGAAAAGGTAGAAAAATATACCTGGACCCCTTCCATTTGCTTTTTCTAATGCAGAAATTTGTTTACCCTGATTACCATTTCTTAATGGTAAAAGATAGCACACCTCGGTTATTACTGTGGGGAAACAGTGATTAGAGGAAAATATAATACACAGTGTGAACATCTGCTGCTGTCATAATCACAGCATCACTACTACTTGGCTGTAATACTTTTGGCTTTGATAATGTTGTAAGGTATTTGGAGAAAGAAGATTCAGGAATAAGCGAAGGTTGACAGTATGAGCAGTTACTGATGCCATGAAATAGGCACATGGCTAGTGGCTGTACACAGCCCGTGATACCGCTTCTGCTTTACAAAACCCCTCTTGGCTTGCACTCCTGCACTCTTGTGCTTCTCATGAGAGAATGAAATTTTAGTATGTTTCAGCATTGTTTCTTTTTAGAAGTATATTTTATAGGTCCAGCATCAAAATGGCTCATTAAAGTGGTGAGTTCTCTATAAATTGTGTGATGCGAGAGTGCACTGATAGAAGGGAATCTTGTGTGGATATGCAAGCAGTGTGGGGTGGTTACCAGGGCTGTATCTTTACAGCTCGCTAGGCAAAAGAGAAGCTGGCACTTTATGCATGGTAAATGACCACTTGTTACATTTTCCAGACAATATATATATTGGGCAGAATTGATCATGGTCTCATTACAAAGCTGTAGACCTGATCTAAAAGGAACTACATTGATCTCATTTTCTCTCCTGTTGTGTTCAGTGCACAGTTGGTGTTTGTTTAGTTATATTTACTCATTTACATGTTTTAATAACATGCTAACCATCTAATTTATATCTGAATTTGTTAGATGTAATAGGGTTTACATGGAAAATTTTGTACAGCCACTGCTGAATGTTTCTCTTTGCTTAGCTTTATAATTTAACTCCAGTATATTGTTACATTTTCATGAGAAACCTAGTGATAGCACAACACACTCTTAGCAAATTCCTTGATTTTGCTATTTAAAAATTATATTTTAAGACTTGTTTTTCCCCACTTTGAATAGCGAACAGTAAATTGAGCGCATATACGTCTTTTTCCTGTGATGTTTAATTGACACAGTTATCAAGTTATCTTTAAGTATCATTTGTGACAGAGCATGAATTAGAGACAAACTTAGTAAGCAGGGGGTAGATTTGTTCTCATAAACTGTTACTGAGGGAGAAATACTATCCAGAGTGGAATTGCACTATACATGAGTCAAAGCTAAAGGGTTTCCTGAAGGGTATACTTGGATTTCATCAAAGGAAGAGTGACTCAGGGCAACTTAAACGTGAGATGTAAACATACTCTGCCTAAAGCGTATAGTTGCATTCCTTCTTGCATCGCTTTAGGAGGCGTAGGATGGCGTATTGGTGTGTAGGGGCTGTGTGGTAGGTTTTTGTTTTGTTTTATTTTTACTCTAAATCTGGCAGCTCAGAGCTAACCCCATGGCCACAGAAGAGGAGAATGCCTCGTGTGGAAAGGGCTACATATGGCCAAGCTACAACCCCCGTATGACTTCAGCATTGATTAACTGGAAACTGGATAGAGTTGTGCTTATTTCTTCACTATATCGTTCAAGTGAAGTTTGATAGTACTTAACGTGTAGCAGTACTGCACTTGACCTAAGATTTTTCTTTTAAAGAGTATTGACCACTGCTCTTTAAATTGGTGCAAGCATCTGCTATCATCCCCTTTAGCTAGTATTGTTGAAGTGTCAGCTTTGACGGACTTGTCAAGTTTTCTTCTGTCTGAATTTGAACTGAAACATGACAGTTATTGACTTTAATATGACCTAGCTCTCTCTTCAGTTCCAAGCTTTAGGTATTCATATTAATTAAAGTGCATAGTAATGTCAAACTGGTGAATAGTTACAGTATGAAATGTCAATTACTCTATTTTTAAATGCATTTGAAATAATAAATGAATTCACCAAGCCACAAGTCTCCAACTAAACAGATGTCTGTGGTGTAAATGGATAGTAAGAATTAGTGTCATAATTCCTACAAACGTTTGTCAGGCTTCTAAAGATCTCTCTACCTTAGCTGTTAAGTCTGTTGAGGCTGAAGATCTGTCTATGGCCAAGGCAGGTCTGGCTGCCTCTCCGCATGCCAGCATCGCTCTGCGAGGCATCAGCAGGCTGTGGGGCTTTGGTGCAGAGTGCTGAAGGAGTTGCTGCTTTAGTACTTCAAGCTGCTCCTGGGGCAGAGAGAGGCACAGAAACCAGCTACTAGGTGTAAGTTCAGGCCCCCATATAGTAATGGGATATTTGAGGTTTGTGGGTTGTTGGTGGGTTTTTTTTCTTCTCTTTTCTTTAAACTATTGTTCTATCTAAAGTACTAGGTAGTGCTAATGATGGTTTCTTTTTCACAGTCAGAAGAACCGTATGTTTTTAATATGGCAAAGATAAAAACGAGTAACTGCAGGAATGATTTCTGAAGTAAGGAAGTTCTCTCTTTTGGTCAATCTCTACCAGCAGGCAGATAGGAAACACTTGCCCTTTGAGCAAATTGGGATACATTTGCAGGTATTTGATCTCTTCTGAACTGGTGTAACCATATGAAACCTCTTCTATTATTAACTCTGTCTGCTTCTAATAATTCAGGACCAGTGATGTCAAGCCACTTTGTGATCCAGCTTGCCTACAATATTAAATTTTCAGCAGCTTCATTTTAATCGGGTGACAGTTCAAAAGTATGGTGTTGGCTTGTGTTTAAGGAATCCAGATCTGACAGCTTTAGAACTACCTTGTGCTTGCAAATGCATCACCACATCCAGGCTGTGATCAGATGGCCTGGATGCATTTCCTTGCCCAGCTAATGCACTTTATAGCTGAAGCAACTAAGGGCAGGCTCCCTGTCTAATGTACAAGAACTAAGGCAAGCATACATATGTATATAAATGATTTAATACGTTAAAGCGCTGTGCTATTAATACCAGAACTCTGTGAGATTTAGGGATGCATGAGATGATGTCAGAAGCAACTTTAAGCTAGAAATAACAGTGATTGGAAATGGGGATTTCCACATTGATTTCTTTTCAGGAGGATTCAGTTCCCAAATTGATGAATGCTTTTAAGTGTTTAAACAGTTGGCTTTCCTTTTCGCCAGAGACTTTCAGACACACTTGTATCCTGTCATGGTTTAACCCCAGCTAGCAACTAAGTACCATGTAGCCACTCGCTGTCCGCGCCCCCCAACCCACCCCACCCTGAAGGGGGGATGGGGAGAAGAATTGGAAAGGAATGTAAAACTCAAGGTTTGAGATAAGAATAATTTGATAATTGAAATAAATTAATAATAATGAGTTATAATGAAAAGGAGGGAGAAGGGGAGGGGAATGAAATCCAAATGGAAGAGAAAAAAGAAAACAAGTGATGCACATTATTGTTGCTCACCACCCACTGACCGATGCCCAGCCAGTCACTAAGCAGTGATCTGCACACCCTGGTCAGCCCCCCCAGTTTATGTACCGATCATGATGTACCATGGTATGGCATACCTCTTTGGCTGGTTCAAGTCACCTGTCCTGGCTGTGTCCCCTCCCAGTTCCTTGTGCCCCTCCAGCCCTCTTGCTGGCACAGCCTGAGAAACTGAAAGGTCCTTGATTTACAGTAAGCACTACTTAGCAACAACTAAAAACATCAGTGTGTTATCAACATTGTTCTCACACCAAATCCAAAACACCGCACTGCACCAGCTACTAAGATGAAAATTAACTCTATCCCAGCTGAAACCAGGACATAACCTTTTGGAGAATGTTTAGAAATACAAGTTGTAAAAAAGGACTGTCTCTTTATGAAAATAGTCAGGCAGAATTTCAGTTCTTTATATACAGACCATGTTGTAATCCCATGTAGGACCCAATAAAAGCACTATGCTAGGTTTATAAAGCCCTATCTGGTATGGTGAAGGGAAAGTACTGCAGGTGAAATAAAGGTAATATAGTGCACATTACACTGAAGAGCAATGGGACAGAAGACTCCAGAAGAAAGTAGCATTTTGTTCTCTTCTGACCCCATATCTAATTATGTGCAGACCTGGTATCAAATCATAACTTAGAGTAACTTCAAGGGAGATGTGTAGGTGCACATATACACGTAATTCTTCCTTAGGCTAAAGTTAAGATTCGGTAACACATGCACTGTTTTGTCCTCAAAAATTGAAAGACATTGTGTGAACGGTGTACGGCAGGTGCTATTATTCTTAGTTAATGATGTAGGTAACTATGTAGTTTAGAAATTTTAACTGTCTTTGGAGTAATAGTTGTGCATTTTGCAGGTGTTGGGGATTTTTTTGTTGGTTTTTTTTTTTTTATAAGGGTACTTAAAAAAGTTTTTTTCGTGTGGTACTGAGAAAGTACCTTATTTCTAATGTGCTTGGAGCAGTAGGTGGAAACACAGTTGATTGATTAGTTTGCCGGTGTAGTTAAGCTGCTGTTGTGAGGAAGATGGAGGAGTTAAAAACCAGGGGAAGATGACATCTAGCAACACAGGGAAGAGGAATTGTTTTCAGTCTGAGAGAAGGATCCTGCCAGGAATGAAAAAAGTATAAAGTCTAAAATATTGGTGGCTTTCAACTAATCTGTAGAAACGTTCTTGATCTTTGAGGTTTTCTTCTGCTTTATGTACGTGCTGTGTCTCCAGTTGTCTGATACCTGATAAATAGCAACTGCCAAAAGTTAATGATTAAGGCAATAGAAGTTCTAGTTTAGGTCTTTGAAACCTCTACTTTGCAGCAAAGGATCCCTGCTGATTAACTCCCCCTATATAGTATGTGAGTGTGAAGTCTATACCATGTAATTCACCTATCCTCATCTACTTCCGTGAAAAGATTCACTGTTTTCTTGAGAGGTCATAGCAAGCATAAATTTCTCCGATTCCTTACCAAAAATAAAAACCACCCCAAACCCCTGAAAAACCAGAAAAAGTCTGATTTTAATGATATGACCTTTACCAGGACTTTACAAAGTGCCCCACAGCAGTCTCTGGGACATAGAAAGAAAACAAAGACTACTGCACCTTATTAAAAATGGATGAACAAAACTTATTCTGAATATAAGGTCATAATCTACTGTTCAGTAAATAACTGGGATTTTACACACTCAGTGCACAGAATTGGATTTCTGTTTTGCATTTACTGACACAAATGTATGCATTCTTAAAGAATCCATCACCATGTTTCCAACTGTGTGATTGAGTTGTTACTGAGCCCACAGACTGCATGTGCCTCTGCAGTGCCAATCCTGTTCTCGTTGTCGGACCATAGCTTGATGTCAGGTTCTGTGTCTGACATTGCTGTGTTAGCTGACTACCAAATGTAGTCCGGCTCTGCCCCGAGCATCGTAGGGTGTCAGTGAATCTAACCGATTGTGTAAGAGATTCTTTTAAAAAAGTTGTTCTTTCAGCTACCCCAAACCCCCAGATACTCAGCAATAAACCACAACAAACCAGTAAATTCCTGAGGCCATAGAAGGATGTGCTTACATCTGTCATCTTGCTTCTACTCACTGAAATGTCTTGGTGCCTCCAGTAAATGGAAATTAGCAGTTTTGAATTTCTAGTGTTGGGGTTTGTAGTTGGCATGTAGGCAGCAGTAACTAGAACAACACTGGTGTAGCAGGCTTTTACCCATTTCTGCCTCATCATGAAAGGAGCATTTCCCTGCTGTAGAACTACTATTCATGTAAGACTGTTACTGTTGGCTGGATTTAATGTAGAGACTTACCAGAAAGTAACAAAAAAATGGATATTCAAGTTTTAGTTTCTTAAATCAAAAGGAGAGCTCACCGTTCTAGATATCTGGGTGGCCAAAGGTATGAACTGTTTAGGCATTCAGGAGCGGAGACAAGTCCATGCCTGAGAAAGCCCTGCTGTGGTTATCAGTGGGAGTTAAAACCATTCCCCTCTCAACAAGCATATCACAGCTCAAGAGGTCTGAACCATCTGCTTTCTGTCAGTGAGGGATGGACTTCACTGGTGATGTCAACCATCACTGGAATCCCCCTTGGAGCTGGTGTTTCTTTACATCTCTCAAGTTGTTCTAATCGTGAAGCCTGTGCTCTGCTAGGAGAGCTGGAAGGCAGTTTAGCATAGTGAGTAAAACACACATTACAGTTGTAACAAAACAAAATGTTCTAGCACTGCCGTTGGCCACCTGATGGGGATAAGTTATTTATGGGCAAGCCACTCGTGTCGCTCTTCTTTTTACAGCAAGAGGATATTAACACTAGCTTTCCTTGCAATGGGTTTTCAGCTATACATATGAAAACCTTATAGGAGCTCAGTGTTATTTATTGCCTGCATATGAATAACAAAATTAATGAATTATACAGTGACGTGATGATTATAAGCTTGTTCGTGGACTTTGGAAGAAACTGAAATTCATAGCTGACTAAATTAGGGTGTTTTAGTGAATTCTTACCTTAAAGACATGCAAAGAACTGCACTGTACTAGTAATATGAAATTAAATAGCTTTAGGTCTGAAAGCCCTTAAGACTGTTTAAAACAAGGTGGAAAGCCTCACCTCTGCAAATTTCAGGCCAGCTTGCCATGCTTTGTATTTATCGTAAGACAGTTAACACAAATCCCTTGCTTAAGGGTTGTTGGTTTTTGGGGTTTGGTTGGGGTTTTTTGTTTGGGTTGGGTTGGGGTTGGGGGGGGGGGAGGGGAGCTTCTTGTGCAAAGGCATAAAATGATCTTCTTTTCCAGTCTTTTAAATTAAACAATTATGGATATTAGAAAGTGCAGCTGAAAAGCTTAACAGTTTATCTTAATGCTTACTATCTCAGAAAAGTATTTAATCTCCTAGAGAAGTTAATTATCCTTGTGTGTTCTTGTGTACTGGCTAACCTTACCCACGTTGCTTAGAAAAACTAAGGAGTGCAACACTGGCTCTCAAGTTTTGCTGTTCATTCACTTGCACATTGTAGCAAAACACTGACTGAAGATCATTTAAGACTTTCAGTGGGTGGCCTCCTAGTGTAGCTCTGCAAGCAAGATGAGCCTCCATGAGCAGAGTGAGCACGAGCCCCACACACTGTTAGCAAAAGGTTTCTCAGTCTTCCTCCTGCCCTGTCACGCTTCATTCCATTTGCTGGCTCTGATCAGAGGTGATCCTCTTATTACACAAGTTTTACTCATTTCTCTAAATAGCTTTTCTTTGCTCTGGATGCAAAAGGATTGGATTATAACAAAAAGCTGAATTTTATGTAATTCTAAAGACCTGATTTTGCTAAAAATGATGATGTGACCTGTTCCACTGATGCTCACTTCAGGCAGTAGAAGTTTAAATGCATAGGTAATGGTTTGCTGTACTGATCCTGCTTTTCATACAGGTTGTAGCATATAATTACTGTGATTCTGCCTTTCTGTGAGAATGTTCACGATTAAGTGATTCCCCCCCACCTTGTTTGTTTTAGTCATGGGCTTCAGTGCTTCTCTAAATGTTGGCAGCGCACAGCCTTTCTACAGGTGACATTAACACTGCTTGCTGTGCTCTGAGAGCTGGTGGCACTGCAGGAGTCGGAGCGCAGACAAGTACAAACATGCAATGCAGGGAACTTAAGCCTTACAGCGATGCCAGGGAGAAAGCAGTTAGCAATTACGGTTTCTGTTGTTGCTGTTTTCAAATAAAGCCTTTTTCTAATCTCTTCCCAGAATATGTCATAAGGAGTATCCTAATTCAGTAGTTGGACTGAAATCAAATTAACATGCTTGTTTATTTTAATCCCTATTACATTTCCAATATAAATTGGGAAGAAGGGGAAGACTATTCAGAACCTGAGACAATAACAGCTCGTTCACACTCTACCCTTTGGACAAACTAGACTAGTTTGTACTTTCAGTGTGTAGTTTTTTTGAAGCCTGCATTTAGCAGCAAAACCTAAAGACAGCATGTTTTGGTCAGCTTGTTTTGATAGCAGTTCATACTTCAGTTACCTCTTATTAGAGTCTAAAGGAACAAATTTGATTTTCCTTGAAATATGGTTAACTACTATGTCATAATAAATCAAATCATCTCTTGTATGCATTAAGAAATACAAATGTTAAGTTTGAATACCTTTTTTTATTTTTAGGTAAGAAATACAGGTAAGAATATAAGTAAGAAAATGTACGTAAGAAACCATTCCTTACCTATTACATTTCTTGTTATCTCTAAACTATGGGATATAAACAAAAAATTTCCTCAATCATCACACTGTTTCTGCCTCAGTAATTTCTCCTAATAAACCTTCCTTTGCACTTTCCATCACTGAACAAGAAAATGCTTTGAGCTATTAATGATACATTTTTTCTTCTTTCTCCAGTTCTCTCTTTGTTCTCTCTGTAGAGCAGCAAATACTGGTTCAGATAATGTGTATCTTCACCATTTAAAATATTATAAGATTCAGTGTTCATCATAACAGTCTCTTTCGTTAAGGTATGTAATGTTAGACTAATGTTGGCCAGCAGACTCAGAAGGTACTGGGAAGGGAGGGTGCAGCGGTGTGGTCGTGTAAATTCTTAAGAAACTTAACTGAAAAAGTGCTCTCCCCTGTTCACTTTGCCCTCTGTGGGTCCCGTTACCTTGGTTTGTAATGGATATCCTCTGCAAAGCCGCACTGATGTGGTTTTAAACATCTGAAGCCAATTATCAGCTCTGCCATTCACTACAGGTTACTCCCTTTTTGCAGGGTGGTAGTTAGGGACCTTCCCTTGTGCCTCAGCTTCCCCAGTTTCCCTGACATTTTTTAAGCTGGACTCTAGATGACAATAGAAATACAGAAGCACCTACAAGTAGTAATGCCTTCAGCCTCTTCAGCTTGATAGTATCTGTCAAAGCTGTCAGATATTTTGCTCCTAGCTGAATTTTGCCAGTATATTTGTGCTACCCAGAATCTGTCTTAAACAACTATGTTTTAATTTTGCCTCCAGTGATGCAGACTTGTTTACTCTTCATTTATAGTGCTTCCGGTCAGTAATCCTTGCTTCTGTTCTTGTATTCAATGGGAGGCGTTTTATCCCAACCACTGATCACTTTCTTTTTCAATCTGAGAGTTGAATTCCAAATGTCAGCATGCAGAAGGAGGAAAGGCATTGTTATGCTCGGTGATTTTAAAGATAATATATATAGGGAGAAATTCTAGTAGAGAAGTGAAAAAAAGTCAGTCAGTATCTCAAGGAATCTCCGTCTATTTCAGCATCAATGTCCTGTCCTCACTGATGCCTATAATATAATTTGTATTGAATTCATTGTAGCTAAAATTTTGCTATGGCTTGGGCAGTAAGTCTTTAAGGAAGGTACAAAGCTGTGTGGTCAGCTTTGATTTTTCAAGTAACAGTATCTGAGCGGATGGGCACAAGTGCAAAAGGGCTGTGCTTGATGAAGAGGGTCTTAAGTCCTGATGGCTGCAGCCAATTCCCTTTTGGAATTTTGCTCAAATTGTGAAGCAGTTGTAAAATTTCAGCCTTCATGTGCACAACCTGGAGAATTTAAGTCTGAAAATGCAGTACATGGTTATCCAAAACTGGTTCTAGGAATCGTAAAATTCTTTTACTATGTCCTGACAAAAATCATGATGTTTCCAGATATGTTTGTGCTTTCTAAATTGAAATCTTAATCTGGCCGTATTAGGAAGGTGATTTTTAAAAAAGAAAATATTCAGTAACAAGTATATTTCCTTGGGTTTATCTCTTATTTAATATTGTAGCAGCCAAGACTTTTATGTCAGAAGGCCCTAAAAATAAGTTATTGTTAGATTTAATCACAAAAGAAGTTGTCATGCCTACCGAGCACCCAGAACCAATCAGTAGCATTTCAATCTTTCTCAGGTTTAAACCTCATAAATTTTTCAGCCATCCATGCTTTATGCCGTACAGACTTGTAGCACTGCTGCAGTGCCAGCAGCGTGAGAGCACTGCTACCGCGGCGTGGTACCTGCCTGCCAGGGAAACAGTCCTGGGGATGGGAACCAATCCCTTGTTTAATGTTGTATTTGTTCAGAAATGTGCCGTATGCTCATCGGCTCTCCTGTCACACTTTTTAGAAGGCTGCTTAGAAATTAAGTGGATTTACTTTTCTTTTTGCCTTTTGAGAGCTTATTTGAGATGAGGGGCAGTTGCCCCTGGGGAAAATTACAGCATGAGCAAGAAACCACAGAAGAGGCAGGGACTGAGCACAGGACTGACCTGGGGAGGGTCAGGGGCCGTTGGGAAGAGGCAGGGAGAAAGCTGTGGGGGCTGAGGCGGTGCTGGGGGCTGGAGATGTGAAAGGGCAACAAATGAATTGAGGCCCAAGGAAATCTGCTGGGGGAACAGTGGAGAGGGAGGAAGTCGTGCAGAGTCTTAGGGCTGCAACTTTTTGTGTGTGGCTATCTACACAGCTGTGAGATGCATGGCAAAAGGAGAAATGAGCTCAGCAGTTGTCTTGTTTTGTGTGGTGTTCCATTATTATTTGCTACAGTCACTATAGAAAAAATCTTGAGCAGGTTGATTAGGATGTCAGGTGTCTAGACTCTTCCTATCTACTAGAATTCCTTCATGCAATTTTAAGCTAGACTTTTTATCTGCTGCGTTGCTGTGGGCTTGCTGGTCCAAAACGCCCAGGAAAGAGATGTTAGCACTTACGCGTATTGGATTCCTGTTCCTGTGTGTTCTCCCATCCATACAGAGTACTCCTTTCTAACCATCTAAGCATTCTCCGAAGCTTCTTTCAAGTTTAGTCACAAAAGAACTTCTGACTGGATAGATACAGCATTCTAGAATCACTCATTCCTTCAGGTTTCTTTGTCAAAATAGGTGGTGTCTTCGCTAATAATAAAAAAGCTTTGACAATTCTTATTATAGAATATAATGTGGTACACTAGCTCTTGCATGAGAATTCCTTATAATGGAATTGCTGAAAAAAAACCCCCAAACCCAAGCCTTACCCACCAAAACCACAACCTCCTGAATTATTTCTCTTAGAAAAATTCTGTCAATATGTATTTTATGCTTGCGTTAATTTGTGTGCTCCACCACAAGATAGTTCAGGGATTGACCCTAGTGAAAATAATTTGGAGCTCCATATAGCTTTTAGATTTTACATAGTGTGCAGTGCACCTCCTGGTTTTTTTGTAGTCTTTGTTCTACCAAATTTTTTCCTTTCTTTTTTCCCCCAGTTATTTTACCTTCCCTAGATCCCCAGGGATTACAACCTCAGATGCAGATCTAATCAGTGTTTTAGTGAGAAGACAATGAAACCGGTGTTGCAGAGCTTACAGATGACTAGCCTGACACAGTCACCACAGTGAGAGAGTGTGAGGAGGGATTCTTCCTGCTTCTGACAGACATTTCTCCTAAAGGAGTAGTGTTTCACCTAATATGTTTAAAGGAGTAAATGTGCTTTAAAGTTTTCAACAGAGGAGTCTGCAGAGACGCATGTTGGCCATTCTCTAGTTCAGGGGTCCTCAAACTACAGCCCATGGGCTGGATACAGCCCCCCAGGTCCTCAATCTGCCCCCCCGGTATTTACAGACCCCCCCTGCCACCCCACCCCCCCACCCCCCACCGGGGGTTGGACCCCTGCTCTAGCTGGATCGAAGTGGTACAGAGGCAGGTTTCTCCCTTTTATCTGGTTATCCTCTATTGGTGTGACAGATCTTACGCTGTTAAAGCACGAGCAGCCTTTGCTGCAATAGTTGCACAGTGTCCAAAGCTGATTTGTTAGAAAACACAGAGAGAACAATGAATTATCTGCTATGAAACTGCAACAGCTGGCCTGAAAATTAAGAAATAAATGATAAATTATGTAAAATGAAGCCCTAATTTTGTTATGGGGATAAGAGGATCTTACTGCAGCAAAATTTACTAAACCCATCAAGTAACAGAGTGAATACCACCAAGAGTCATGATTGTGTTAGTCACCAACACTGTTGCTAACCAGAGACAGGGACTTGTGGAAGTGGTTTATATTTTCCCATAGCATTTTACAGTTCAAAGATGCTCTATTCCTGCCAGGTTTGGTTTAGTAGACCAAAGCAGCTGCTGTGTTGATGTCACTGCACTTGCAGTACTATCCGCATGTAAGCTTTGCATTTCTCCTCAGAGTTTTGAGTGACAGGTTGAACAACTGAAAACAACAAATTTCAAGACTCTTTTGCCCTCCTTCAAAGTTGTGTTAAAGTACTTTGTTATTTATATTTAATCTGCTTTCTTTGGGTTTTGATTTAATGTAATGGCTTTTTGAAATCTAGAGGGTATGGGATCACATACTTTCACTTGGATGGAAATTGGAAATGTAATAATACTGTGAACTCCTGGATCTTATTGATTCTTTGTGTGTAGGGGTGAACTCACCTTCTGAATGGTTACAGAGAGCAGCCATCATATACAAGACCTAATTTGTAAGGCTGTTGCTCAATGCAACCTAAAATTTAGACTTTAAAAATTGGCACTGGCTATATGTGTAAATACAGCTGTCTTTTGCAGTCCGTCCAGTTCTCTGCTGTTCCCCCTTTGCGGTGTTTTAATACATCTTCATTGCTTTAATACAATATTTTAACAGTACAAACAATATTACACAGTTTAGTTTAGGATATGACTTTTTCACTAAATTGCTCATTTTTGTGCTTTTCCCTGTTCTTAACAAATGGTTTTCCAACTTAATCACACATCAAGTTCGAGAAGCTCATTTCGAATTGTTGTAACATCTCATCTGACCTATGGAGATTATGGTTCCTGAAGTTAAACAAGCATTTAATTTAACTGAGTTTCTGAAAAGATATTTTGGGTATTAATTCAGTGTTTTGGTTCGTTTTTTTGAAAAGTGGGTTTGTTTCTAAGCTTTTTCTTAAGGTATACTAAGCATATACACAGTATACTACAATATAAAATTTGTCAAGAGAACTTTCCAGGAAACTTCTGATATACAAAAAAAAAAAAAAAAAAAAATCTACTGAAATATTTATCATATGTTAGTTGAAATATGTTGTGAATAACAGAGAGATACTGTACCAGCAGGTATTCTTTAAAATAACTTAATAAAGTAGCAACTGATAACATTGTGTGATATTACTTCTGGGGAATAGTTGCAAGCAGCAGAAATGTTGATTAGCTGGCCCTTTGCCTTTCTAGTGCTGAATTATAAAGTCATGGTGAAACTGTAGCATATAATATCCAAGAATAAAAATGAGAAATATTATTTTTTGTCTGGAGAAAATGCAAGTCAAACTATTCCCACATTTTCACTGAGATTTTGATTTCATCTCTTTCTGGATCTGTTTTATGTAGGTCCTCCATGTGTATATATTCTACTAATTTGCAGAAGACTGAAAAATATGTAATCAAAATAGGGAAACTATCCATGATAAATGCATACACATGAATGCATATAGGTGAGATATTTATTAAAATGAAAATGTACACTGCTAGCAGAAAAGAGCACAAATCTAAGTTGAATCTCGGAATCTTAGAAAAGCCTACATATTTATTCGAGGTCTTCTCTCAGTGTTTGACATAAATCAGAATATAAGGAATCAACTTTTGCCACTTTCCCCACCCCCCACCCTCTGCTTTAAGAAAGAGTAGTCATCTTACATTCAAAGGCAAATTCCTGTCCCCTAACTTTTAAAACAGTATTTTAGCCTTTTGTTTTATTTTATCTTTATAGACTTCAGAAAACCTGGGAATACCAGCTGTTACAGATCTTGCCCTACAGGGTTAGGTATAAGGGAAACAGCTTTGGTTGGTGTGGTTTGTTTGGTTTGGTTTTGAAACTGCACAGCAGTATGTGCATCAAAAATGACATGGAAATAGTATTGTCAGAAGCAGAGGGGTGGTAAATTGATGGTAATAAATAAATATTCTCTTGGATCCAAGCCTTTGGATTTGCACTTGAAACATTAAAGGAACTGTAAGATTTCTAATTTGCATCCCCAGGAAATACAGGAACTATTTTTTGGTAAAGGTCTTTAGTCCTTTATTGATATTGAGAAAGTAGTTACACAATATATGTTACTATAGGACTGATCACAGCTAGGAGGCCTAGGTCAGGTTTAATTTTAAAAATTGAGTTAATCCTGATCTTAAATTAGGATGAAGATGAACAGATTTATGAAAAATTTTTCAACACAGATTTCCCTTTACGGATAAGGCTTTTAAGTTTGAAACTTGGATTTATTCTGTCAGTCAGTTGGGAACGTAAGCTATGTTTTTTCGTGCCTGTCACACAGTAGGTACAAATCAAGATGCAGATACTCTGAATTGTACCTTTGTAGATACAAAATATTGCCACAAAAATACTTGGACCTTTTCCCAAAACTCCTCCAGAAGAAAACTCAAAATAAGAGTATATTTCTTCTGAATATTGAACCTAAAGATAGAAATGAGGAGTAACATGAGTGATTAATATGGGAGAAGTGATCTGGCCTTTGGAAGTGTTGAACGGTCCTTCCTGACTTTTGCACTTATGAATGTGGGTTAAAGAAAATGCTGCTAAGAAAACAAAACTGTTTGTTCTGTTCTTTTCATAGTACAGCCATCTGCTTAGAGCAAGTCAAGAATTGGGAAGAACTGCATTTCCCTACCTTATGTAAGGCACAGGCTTTGGGACTCTGTATTTCTGGCCAATGCCCTTCCTGTAGCAGCCGTCGTTTAACCTAAGCAGAAAAGCAGATTTTTTTTATTTTATTTTATTTTGTGTGTGTGTGTGTGTGTGCACCTGGGGGAGTTAGGTGCTCAGTTTCCTCTGCCTTTCGCTTGCTTGGCTTGGTGACTGAAAAGCTACCTGACAAGCAGACCAATTTAGCACGGCAAATTAAAATCCCACTGGGGGTACCAATGCAAGTCTACACAAAATAAACAAAGAATACTTTCTGAAATGCCGAGAAAAGGTGTAACAAGCTTCAGCCACACAAGTTCCAGTAAAGTAGCAAAGTATGGCTATAGTGCAGTTTTGTTTGGGTTGCACACACCCTAAAATAGTCTCTTATTATCACAATGCCTTCTGTGTCATCAATTCTGTATAAATAATGCAATTTTTCATCCACACCTAGGGAAATAAGTGTTTTGCTTGTGCAGTGCCAACATTGTGTCCTCCAATACCTCCTCATTTCACGCTACCATGCATAGAAAGTAAATTACAGCAAGGAAAGGGGGCAGCCTGGTATCTTGTGCTATAATTTGGTGATGGGCTTTCGTGTATGTGTAGACAGCTGCTGTTTATTCCTATCATGCATATTACAGTGTTCTCATTTTTCCTCCCACACAAAGTTGTATTCTTGTATTCAGTTGAAAGGGCACTTAAAAAGCAGTATGTCACTTCACCCGTGGTTGTAGGCAACATAACAAAAGACTGTATAGTTCCCAGACCTGCAGCACAGCATCAAATACATTTTTAATTTGGGTCAGTAAGTATTAAGGCCAGAAGGGTGCAGAAAATCTGTTATGACCTCTTATATGACTTAGTCCTTAAGTTATTGCTGTGTTAAGCCCAGCTGGACATTTGTATGTGAGATTGCATCTCTACCTGGGGTGGGAGTGTGGGGAAGAAATCATGTCTGGAAGTCTTCTAATCATCTCTCTTGGTAGCTTGCACCACTGGTTGTTTGCCCTTACTCTTAAAACCTTAATCCAGTTTGATTTTTGTCTAGATTCAGTATCCCATTCGCTTCCTCTTACTTCATTAGAAAGCTTTCTTCTTGCACATCAATTTATTCCTGAAAAAGGAGCCTCTCTATTGTTGTACTGTGCAGCACATTTCTCTGCAGAGTGATTTGTGCAAGTCCAGAAAACAGTATTGACATGTCAGTGGGATGCTCCTCCTGATCTAATTAATATGTCTTCTGTCCCTCCCTCCTTCTTTTCTGAGTGTAATTAGCTTAGATACAGCACTGCGCTGGCATGGCTCTGTAGTTCTGTTGGGAGTGGAGCTGGAGCTGGCCTGGGTTAATGGCGCAGTGCTGTATGGTGCAGTGACGACACAAAGCACACACAGTCACTCCTTTTTGGGGAGTTAAACAGGCTGGATGTATTAAGTGTAAATGTAAAGCTCTGTTTTTCCAGCACTCAAACTCCACCATAGCGGGTCTGTTCATTCAGGGCTTTGAAAAATGTGCTCAAAGGTTTTTAACATCTGAGGGTTTAGAACTTTTGAAAACCCGGGCAGCATGGCAGAACGTGAAGTGATGATAGTACTCCAATCTACTACCTCTGGTATTTTGTAGCATGATTTCCAGAAAAATGTGGTATTACTCAATCTGTGTAAGTGGCAGCTTGGACGGGATTGCTGAGATTAACACCAATTAATAGTCTTAATTTACAAATTTACCACTGAACTGAAAAAAATTGGGCAGTAAACAAATATTATTATTACATATTTTGCTGCATGACACAAGTGACTTTTTTATGGTAGAAATGGTTTAGGAAACAATTTTATCTAGTTGAACCTTGAAAACTTTGCAGTGACTTCCTTTTTCCATTTACTGACTTTCTAAAGTTTTCTTAACATGTGGTGCTTTCTCAAAGTACGGTTTTTATTTTCAAATCTTTTATCATCTTAGATGCTTTTCTCTGAACTCCCTCTGATCTGTCCATCTCCTAAGCGTGCTGCTCCAAAACACATGCGCTCTGACTGAGACCTAATGGGACTTGGATAATCGTGCTTATTTTATATACTTAGTGCTGTGACCTAAATAGCATTAGCTTTTTATGTGACAGTGTTTTATTGTTAACTTGTATGCAGTGTATTATCCAGTATGACATACAGCTCTGTCTCTGTGATGCTCCTGTATAGAGCCTATTCACAGGGAAAATCCTAACGGCCTTGTTCAATTTAAACTTGTCGCATCTTCAAGCAAAGTCAGTTGATCTCAGTGGGAGTTGCCAGATTAAGACTGAACAAAGACCTCAGGATTTGGTTCCCTGTTGGTACATCTGTTTGTTCTTTTTAGCTGAAACTATTTGTCATTTGTTTCTATTGAATCATAGTACAAATTGATGTAATTATTTTAGTCCCTCAAGGTCTTTGACATCTTGCATACTGTTTAGGTGAGATGTAGTGGCTTGCAGGTTTTTTTTCCTCTGTTTTCTCATACTTAATACAAATACAGCAACCTTACTACTGCTTATTATTATAAATGCAAATTTGGATATTCTGAAGAGTCTACTTAGTAGGCAATCTTAGTTTCTTAATCGTTAAAAATTAGTGAAAACCCTAGATTTTTCAGGGGAGTGGGAAAAAAACCTTCCAAAGAAAATGAACAAAAAAAATTCCCTGTATCACACAAATGTATTTTTGGGAGGAAGAAAAAAAAAAAACCCAACAAAAAACAAACCCCAAAACCCCAAAACCCCCAAACCAATTTGTGTTCTTAAAGACTTTTTATGTTTGCATGTTTAGAAACAAGGGTGTTAAGTGAAAGAGGTAAGAGCTGAAAAATAATTCCTTTGTGTTTCTATTTTTGAGTAAAATAGCATATAGAATTACATTACATTGGTGAACCATGTTTTGAGCTGATGATAATTGCGAAATCCGTATCTTAAAGATACTGAATCTATATCTTTAGGAAGTAAAATTAATTGAGTTGAGTTGATTCCCATGTGATTTTTCTTCTCCCTCCCCCCCCCCCCCCAATAAATTGGTGGGGACGCGGGGTGAAGGCATCTCTTGAAAATACATAGGTGCAATCTATAGGTACAATCAGCAGCTTTTGTCTCTTTCCAGTGCAGCTAAAGACCTGTTCCAATAGGCTGTGGGGGGAATAATTTTGGGGGGGTGGGGGGGCAATGCAATATGTAACTGTACTTTCCAGATTGAAATAATCTCTTGGGGCTGTTTATATTCATACAAGTTACTTAACCTCCCTAAAAACAATTGGATTACTTATGCAATGTGTATCCCATATCAGTGAGCCTGAAAGCCACAGCCTGTGTTTGCAGGCTGAAATATCTGCCCTACAGCTAGGTGCAGAACTTATGGCTGGACAAAAGGGTGAATGGCAAAGATGACTTTGGAATGGGACTGATCCTCAGCTATCCTGTCAGCTGTTGGAGCTACTAACAGCAAGAGCTATGTAGTGGCATCCTTGAAATGCATCTTTGAATAGTAACACTTTTATTTATCCATGGAGTTTTAACTGGCTTTCTTCTGTGTTCTGATGTAATTTAAATACAAAAAGCATCAAATATATATGTATTCAGGATACCAAAAATAATTTTTAGAAAAAGCAACCACCAACCAACCAAAACCCTTTCAAAAGCTATAGCTCAGTTGGTACTGCCTTCTTATACTCCAAGTGTGTATATATAATTATGAAGATCTGTAAAAGTCTGAGATAAATTGGTCACAGAAAGATGCATTGAGCTATGGGATTAAAGAGATACAGATGTGGAAGACTGACCTGTTTGAAGAAGAGCCATGCAGGTCTAGTGCTGTGCCTATTGTTTGAGTATCTCCTATAATAGCAGTTCCTATGGTGGAATATCAGTACATAGAAACATCAAGAATCTTATCGAGTTGTCTGCTGTAGATGCACATGAATATGAAAGAAAAATGCTGACAATTCGAAGCTTATTCTAAAGTGTTCTTTGTTACTGTCCCTTCCTTTACTGTCCCTTTTTGTCCCTTCCTACAATTTCATAATTAAAAGAGGGGGAAAGAAGGGGGGAGGGTGGAGAAGGGAAGAAAAAAAGAAGAAAGATATCTTTCAAAGACCTTTGGCTCTAATTAGATTTTCATTAAGGTTTTATAAAATCTATTACATGAAGCCTCATAAGAAATGGGAGCACAATTCATGGAGATGATTAACAAATTGACTTAATGAACTTATCTTGAACCTCTCAGACCCACTGTGGAGTTCTCACTACCCTGAAGTGTGAGAAAGAAACACATCCAGTATGACAGTTCAGAACAGTATAAGAAGTAAAAATGAGATCAGATGGTCTCAGCCTTGTTCATACTTTTTTGAGAGTGCACATCAACAAGCTATACTGAACTGTCACTAATTTGACAGCTGTAGCAGTGAAAAGCCCCATAAAGCCAGAATAAGACACTGGGATTTGTGCCAGCTGAAGGCAGTTTTACCTTGAAAAGACTGAGTCTGGGTTGTGTGATTGAACAAGGAGCCTAATACGGCTGGGCTCTTATCTTTCATTTGCATAGGAACCAAAGAGAAAGCAGCTGCTTGGTCCTATTTTGCTATTTGTTTGCACTAGTGTAAATACCAGCATTGTAAGACTAGACTGATCTGTCCAAGGTCTGCCAGCAGGCACCCAATCAGGAATAGCACCGCCAAAACAGAAGGTACTTCCAAAAATTACAAAAATTAGGTCACAGAGGGGAATTAAGAAGCTGCTTTAACTTTCACATCTCTAGGATGGTCAAATTACAATTTTTAAATCTTTAAAACTACTCTATGGTTTATGCAGGGTGTTTTTTTGTTTGTTTGTTTGTTTTTTTAAATATATATATGTGGCATCTCAAAGTGTTTTACAAAAAAATTACCAATTCTTGATGTTAAGTAGATACAGGTGGGAAAGACCACCTAAACTTAGTTTTTGTTCAAGATGATGTGTTTCATTTCTGACTGATATGCGATGTTTAGATTTTAATATAACTGTGTGAAGTCTAAAAGAACAGGTGAAAGCAATCATTCAATCAGGAATTTGGTCCTGGGTCATCATGACAAATACCCATCAAAGTTACAGTCTTCAAGAAATATTATAGAAATATAATAATTCCAGACAGGACTACCAGATCTTTATGAGCTGGTGGTGTAAGAAATCATTAAAGCACAGCTACACTTCTGACGTTCCTTAGCTTGCATGTCATTTATTCTCAAAGTTGGAGGGATGCATTTTTTATTTTTCCCCTTTGTAAAACAGAAACTTGCCCTGTTCATTAAAGGGACCCTGCAAGAGAAGTGGTCCCCTGTCCTTTTTATCTGAATGGTGGAGATTGCTGCAGCATCCTGCTGGAAAGCTTTCTGTCCTCTCCCAAAGGGATATGCTCTGGTGCATCTCAGGGTGCTTTGCCTTGGTGCATGATAGGTAGGTGTGATGCCTTGCAGTCTGACAGGTTAAGACACAGTAAGTTCCTCTGGCTCAAAGCAAGCAGGGCTAAGCAGGGGTACGGCTTAAAGTCTACTGGGACAAATAACTCCTGCTGGAAGCTCTGGCTTCAGCAACCATGCCCCTGTTGTCCCTTCTGCTTTCTCATATTGCCGCTTCCTTCCGCTCCTGTTGATAATGGAATTTGTACTGTTGTATGTTAAGTCGAATCAGGGAGGTGACTAACTGATTAACATTTTGCTGATGAGTTGGTTTTCTGCCGAGTCATTTCCCTAACCTGGGTCTCTGCGTGGGGCTGTGCTGTCAGTGCCAGCGCAGCGAGGGACATGTGCATGTGGCTGAGGAGGCATTGAGCCCTGGCAGCTCTCTGCTAGCACTGCTATTGAATGTTTAATTTCACTCAGCTATTTTCAGCCTGAGAATTAAAATTCAGCTATTTCCCCTACTAGGAGGGAGTAAACACCATAAACCCTCTTCTTGGCTCTGTTTAACTCCTAATTCAGCTTGCTGTATGGGATGTCCGCTGTGTCCTTTTCCCATCCATCTGTGCAAGAGCACAAGTAGCAGCTCCCTTGCCGTTCCCCAAACTGTCATCTGTGAAGGGGAATTCAGCAGAGTAAAGCAGCTCCCTGTGTAACCGTATGTCCTCACATGAGCTCGCCGTACAGGAATCACAGTTTGTCCTTATTATTGTTGTTTCTTGCCAAGCTCAAAGCATCTTTGCAGTCGTTGAAGAGCGTTTCGATGCTTCTAAGAAGTGGAAGCTCTGGAAACCAAACTTTGGGAATTAGGCTTCTGTCTCCTGAATGGTAGCAGCTAGATGGGCAGTCTGCCCTGTTAATTGCCATTTGCTGAGCCAGTGTACTGGGTCAATGGCTGTCACTTCTCAACATGATATGTTCCAGCTTCTTTTGGGCATTTTGCTCCAGAGTACCGATCTCAAACTGATTCTGGTATTTGCTATGTGATGTGTTCACTTTCCCCAGCATTTATCAGCAGAATACAGTAGCATTCAAATAATATACATGGTCTTTGTCTTTAATTGGTGTTGTAGAAGATAACTGGAATACAGGTAATTTGCAAACTCTAAATACATATTATGAAAAATCTTTTATCTTCCTAATATCAAGGTCAAAAACCTGCTTGCAGCCTTACAGGGTTTTTTTAGGTCTCAAATGTTAAAAAGTAGAAAAATCTTAGGTTGCCCTTGTAACCTTTAGTTGTTTCCTTGTGCGCGTACGGTGTGATAGCTATTTTAGAATTATTTTAATTGCAGAATAACAGTCTTAGATTCAGATTTTGCACCTCAGAAAGGTTAAGAAATTACACCTGAGGGCACACAACTATGCCACATTGGGACTTTCTCAAATGTGACTCTGCTGGAAGCGAATATGCCTTCCTGTTAAAAGGATAATTTGTTAGTCAAATAACCTGGGACTGTCCTCCTAGTGCCATCTGTGTTTGGTCTTGCAGTAAACTTAAACGTATATGAAGAAATATGTGTGAAGAAATGTCCCTTAAGGTTGTGTTCATTTTACTTGTAATTTCATGTTAAAGTTTTCTGAAGTTCCTTATTTATTTATTAAGGGGAAGGATGAGGCTTAATTACTGGAATAGTAATAATGCAGAGCTGCAGTTGTGCGTTGTTCTCAGGGTTACGTTTCTACCGCAGGCAGTGCCAGAACAGCAGTATGGGCACGCAGGTGATTCAGCTCACAGCAGGGCCACGTAGCTCATAAAATAATGGTACAAAAGTAACCTTGTTCCCCTAAGGAATTTTGCATCTTATTTTTGAGGATCAATCCAACGAGTTGGTAAAATGCATAGTATTCTGTTCATTTGCCTGAAGAATGTAAAGATTTGAATCAACTGTAGTGAACACTGGGGAATGTGGTGATCTTGAATATAGGCTAAATTCTACTCACTGTGTTTATGCAAAGACTCTTACTAAACCTGGAACAAATAAACTAAGGCCTCTTGTTTCCACTGCAATCGACCTCAAAGTCCTTAATGAATTCATTTAGGACAAGGATTTGGCAAATATTTTCTCATCTGCAGACAAAGTTATGCGAGAACTGGACTGATAAAATCCAAATGATATATTTACTTGATGAGATTTTAGTTTTGATAGCAGGACACAAAAAATATCATTTAATACTTGCAGCTTTTTGACATTACATCCCTTAGCACTGAGTACTTGTAGATTATAATTCCAAACACCAGGGAGCAGATGTTTCTTTGAGGGAAAAAAAAATAATAATGGTGACAGCAGATGCTGTCAGGTATATAAATGAACACAGAAAAATATTGCAGACTTATTTTGTTTGCTTGGTTTTTGTGTGGGGGACAGGGGCAGTGCTGTGATGTTTTTTTGGGGGGGAGCAGTAGGGGGGTGACCTTTGAGATGGTGTGTATTTGTGTTTTAACTAACCACAATGGAAAAAAGCCTGTATTTTTAATTTTGTTGTATATTTTGATTTTTTTTTGTCACCAAATTATTCTTTAGCAACAAAGACATCTTTGAAGTCATTCTCAAAGGAAATATATGTGAAATTATATCACCTACTTGGTGCTGTTTACTTGAAAGGAGTTACTAATTAAAAACTAAGCAAGTTGGGACAACTTTTGTATAGACTTATGATTTTTAAATAGACTAGTTGAATGATCTATCTTAGATTTGGTTTTATACAGCTCCATCTCATTACTTTTATACATGATATTAAATGATTAATGGGTTTTTGTTTGTTTGTTTGTTTGTTTTCCCCTAACATCTATGTTATCTGTGAACTGCATTGTTTTGGGGGTTGTTTCCAGCATAATTTATTAAAACTCTCTCAGTATGTTTGTTTCTTACTTCATTCATGGATAGTAAAATTCAAGTTACTGAATAATAGTAGATGGAGAAAGTCACTCCAAGAAAGTAAATTTTGCCAGTGGAAATACTGTGTGTTGATTTAATGTGGTTTGTTGCACAAACTATGTAGTAAATGCTTTTCTCTTAATTCTACTCATAAATTTGCTTTCACATGAAGAGCAGTAATGGGTGTACTGGCAACTGTTCCATTCCCAACGTGCAGCCTAAGCTCTGAGCAGCATTAGATGACATGGAGCTTAAAATGCCATCGGTCATCTTGAGTCCTGTGAAACACGGCGCTTCCATTGTACCTGCTACTGACTGAAGCCAATGGTAGCCACAAGGGAAAATAATTTTTAAAATCTGTTGATTTTGACTTTTCATCGTAATGGCGTAAACTATTAACATCTCTTTAGTTTTACAAAAGAGAGCAAAGGAGTGCCTTAGTGCCTTTTCTAGTTTTTTTTATAAGGATTGTTCAGTCTCTGTATTTTGGCTGTGGTGTCATAAGATTCTTAACTTGTCAAGTGGTAAGCAAATATATCCATTTGCTTTTTCTCCCCTCCCTCAGCTTAGTCCCCCTGTACTCTCAGCTTAAAAAACCCACTTTGAATAATATATCTTCACTTTCCAGGACTCTTTGTAGAGCCAGTACTGGTTCAGCATACTTCTTTGGCAGCTCTTGCTGGAAAGACTTGCATGACTTGCATGCTAAAAAAAAAGAGGGGGGGGGTGCAGGGGGAAGGACTGTCATATGATTTTGGATTCATAAATGTAGATGTCAAAGCTCTCATCAACTTCAGAGTTGCAACATCAGTCATCAGAGCTGAAATATCCAAGAAATTTCTAATGTTTACAAACTTCCTTTCAGTAGAGAATTGTCACCAATGTCTTTTATCTGAAATTCCTTTCTAAATTGTCCTATTCTCAATAAAAAACCCAAGAGGAGGACAGTGCTTGTGCCCCCTCAGGGAATTAACATGCCCCCCCTGCCACTGCTCTGTGACAAGTACAAATTACAGACAGGGCTGGGACTGCTGCTCTGTCTTTTAGAGACATCTAAACCATGGTTCTTTGTTGTTTTCAAGAAATGGTTTTATGCAGCTGTCAGATTGTACTTCAAAAGATTTTTCTAAATTTACTTCTGAAAGAACTGAACTGCCCCAATATGCTACTTTCCTGGCTGTAGGAAGAGCTATGAGTTTATCTCCGAAGAGTCCACAGTGCATATCTGGCCCCATCATGTCTTACTGGGCCATGGGATGGGTGGATATGGGCTGCTCCTGGCCAGGGTGGCTAACAGGGTATTGTGAAAAAGAAGATATAAGCAAAACAGAAGAGAAAAATCACTCCAGCTCCTTCACTTAGAAACATTATTTTACATGCAAATTTTAAAATGGCTTATTCTTTGGGAGCCTACTAACAAAACCCAGTATATTTTTCTAAAAGCAATTCAAATGACTTTATTTCAAAGTTGCGAAGTAAGAGTATATTTTTTAGAGATTTATATACTGCACCCTCACAGTGAATGTATATTATGTTTGAAGGTAAAATTAATAATTTGCTTCTCTCAACAGAGACAGAGTTTAGTGTTTAAAGCTTCTTCGTGTTTTTTTTTAAACCCTTTTTTCAGGAAAGCTTATTCAATACATGAGGAAGGGATGAGAGTAGCACTAAAAACAGCTTTTCTAGTCAGGTTTCTGACTTTACGATCTTGTATCAACAAAAACATGTTAGACAATGACATACAAAGAGTTTAGATACCTGAGGAATGCAGGTATCTAAACTTCCCATGTGTTCAGTCACCTACACCAGGGATTTTCATTTTCCCCTGCCTGTCCCTGGCATCCTGCCACCCCACCACCCTCTGCTGATTTTTTTTTTTATTTTTTTTTTTTTTTAGTCTTTTTAAAGAGTTTCAAATTCAGCACCATCAGAAAATGCCAGCCAAACAGCTTGGGTAATTCAGGTAGTGATGAAATAAGAAGATGTTTTAGAGAGAATGATCAAAATAAAGGTAAAGTCTTGCAATCTAATGGAACTAATGCCTGCAGGTCTCTTTATGTACAAATGGTAATAAAATTGCTTTCTGTTGATTTAGGATGGGGATAGGTTAAAATGTGAAACAGACCTTCCTTGCAAATATTTATTGCCTTATAAGTTAGACATGGTAGGGAGAATGTACGGATGTATGGAGGATTTTCCATTGTTGCATCTTGTTAAGAGACTAAAGTCCTTACTACAGAAAGCAGCATCTGTCCTGTAAGCTTGGAAAAATGTTCTGTGTCTGTGAATTCAGTAATTCAGGTGTTCTGTAGAACAATGAATTGCAGAGCAGGGTGGGCTGTCCTTATTGTATCCCATCTAGGGCAGGCTGCGATTCAAGATCAGATATGTAAGAGAAGCACATACGCAGCTGGATTCTGCAAGTGCACATCCTTTTTGGCAATTGCACATAATGTAATTTATTATTCCTTTTCATGTCCATCATATTTCAAGTTCATTCCAGGGAATTAAATGGCATTTGAAAAGGATGCACTCTTGAGGAGCAATCTGTAAAAGCTGTGAAGAGGCAAGAAGCCGTTCTGAAGTGAGAGGTGCCTCTGTGACTCTTTCAAGTGAGGTACTGTGGCACTCCACTCACAGAAGGTTAGGATGCGTTCAGCGCTGTTAGGAAAAGTGTTTCATTTAGATCTGTCTCTACTCAAAGTAGAGCTGTGCTTGACTGACCCTCTGCTGTGTATGGCAAACGATAGGTGTAGCTTCAGAGTGGTGCATCGCTGGCGGCACAGGGTGAAGGAGTTGTCCTTGCCAATGGCTGAGGTTACGCTTGTCATGCAGCTTGCACGCTCCTGGAGAGGAGGTTAAGGCTGTGTCTTAGCAGGGGATGGGTTTGTGCTCTGGCCCTTCTGCTTGCAGCCGGGTGTGTGGGAGCAGTAACCTGACTTGTTTGTTTTTCTTACAAATCCTGCCTGTATTGAGATGCTGAGGGCTCCAGGGTCCTGGTGCCCAACAGGGCTGACAATTCAAGTCAAGTCCTTTCTCTTTTATTTTAATCTTCCACGTAGTGCAGTGTGTTGTTTGTGGGTAAGGGAAGATATTTCTGAGGATTGTTTTGTTTTTTTGGTTTTTTTTTTTCTTTAAGTAATTTCATAGACTTAGTTCAGACATATACACACTGAAATTTGAGAGCTGTGGATATCATATTTCAATATAACAAAGGCAGAAATTTTTGTGGTAGAGGTCTGGAAAACTCTTGAGTTGGCTTTGCCATTAAAATGCCCTTGCTGTTTGGAATCATGCTCTTAGTTAAACCTCAATACTTTTTTTTTTGAGAACTGGAAATAAAGCTAGCTGTTTTGTTTAAAAAAAATAATATAAAAATTAATAATGGTGTCAGGAGTTTTTTGATATCCAGATTCTAGTTTCTATTAATCACAAAAGCACACCATCCCCTCACGCATTTCTATGATCAACTGCAGGTGCTCTTTAGAGAACTTTCTATCACTCACTTATGAAAATGCGGTGTCATGTGTCTGATTTGTGTCAGTTATGGTGTTTCCCTGGGCTGTGCTGGTAGCTGACCAGGAACGTGACTACCTGTAGTAATCCCCAGTGACTCTGCTTTAAAAATAATCATCACCATCCTACGGAACAAATGGATCCAGTTACTGCTGTTTTCTTGGGTAATAATCAAATTAAGTTTCTCATAAGCTTCTGGGACTTCTAACATTTCTAACATTTTGAATTTATCTACTGTTTGTATTGGAGGACTACAGGGTACCGCTCTCTCAGGGTTAAATCATAGGACTTGCACACTTGGGAGAAGTCTTTGTCTGGAGTTTTCCTCCTGATTTCAGATGGCTTGAGTCAGATTCACCGATTTCACTTTTGTTCATGACTATCTCCTTGCAGGAATGAACTAAAATTTTAGAATAAGGTATTTCTGAAAAGAATATACTTGGATCCATAGATAAACATCTATATTTTGACAAATGCAGATACATTGACACCTTTGTGGTGGTGGCGGTGATTTGTTCTGTGTTGTCCTGTGAGTGTTTTGTTCTGTTTTGTTTGGCTTTTTTTTTGTTTGTTTTGTTTGGGTTTGGGTGTTTTTTTTGTTGGTTTTTTTTTGTTTTGTTTGTGGTTGGTTTTTTGTTTGGTTTTTTTTGGGGTTGGTTGGTTTGGGGTTTTTTTGGGTGGGGTGTAGGTTGTAAAGGATTCATTCATAGAAGGCTGGGAGGGAATGCTTTAAATTCTAAGGTACTGCCTTGTAATATCCCTTGACTATCTCTGAAACAGCTTCTGGTATTCTCGCTGTCTCCAGTATCTGTTTAATGTCCACTTGATTTGACTTCCTAGCCTTGCTGAAGTTATAACTTTAGTTTGGAGCTAGAGAGCAGCAGCTGTAGCTGTAGTATACTAGTCTTTTTTTTTTTTTTTTTTTTTTTTAGTTGCTAATTTGTGTTTGGGAAGCTTCTGAGACAGAGCTGTTATAATGTCTTTATTCCGTTTTAAAAAATGTATTTTAAAATTAGGTTAATTATTAGTGTAAGAAACTCGCATAATTCAATACAGCTGTTTATATGGGAGTTGTTCACTAACTAGGTCTCAAAAGGCATTTGTGCTGTTGCTACATACTAATTTCATGCTTGTGATATGCAGACTTTTCCCCCATCAGTAAGGAATGCAAAAGATGAGAAGAAGGTATCTCGTCTCCACTCCTACTAGTTCTTTATTTCCATCAAAACAGAGGTAGAGGTTGCCTACTAATTTTACGTTAGACTTCTTTTCACAAGAAATTTCAGTGCTTATTAATCTATTAAATAACTAGGTGTTGCTTGTGATATTTCAAAAAATAAGAACAAACTAATTGAAATTTGTGGACTTACATTTGCTAAAACGCAGGGTTTTCTAATGGTGAATCAAGCCTCAGCAATGTAACTATCGTTAGCCAACTGGCCATAGAGTTGATTTCTAAGATGGTAATGCTTGTTTCAGCTTAATTAAAAAAAGAGTCAACCAAGTTTTAAACACTTCCTTCAGTTGTCTCTTTCTCTAAACCAGAAAACTAATTATAGGAATATCCTCATGTTTTAACTGTAACTATGGATGACTTATAGAAAACATGTAATTAACTGATGTGGAAGTTGACATAAGACAGTTGACACCAATTTTTTATACATCATTATATGAAGACATGTAGTGAAGCAATTAGTCCTTCATTAGTTATAAGTTATTCCAAAAGCTTTGAAGTACTTGTGTGTTTAATTTTTAATCATCAAGGAAATGGATCTTCTAATGGTGTTAACTTCAGGGACTTAAATTAAATGCACTCCCATGAGACTCATTTCGGTAAGTTAAATGGCCTCCACAGCTGCTGGGCCACAGCAGCTTCCATGAGCTTTTGGGGCTCAGCAGTGCTGCAAGCTCTTCCAGATTTTCCACATTCTTCCCACTTCTTTGTGACTACGGAGGGCTATCTTAGAAACGCTGTGTTATTGCACACACTGGAGAGGAGCGGTGATCTACATTCACCCTGATCTGCCGCTGCACAGCCATCTTCTCGAATACTTTCAGCTTTTTAGTCACTGAAGCTGAAAGCTGCAAACTAGGCTTACATGTTAATGAGTGTTTGATTTCTACTGCTTTGCCATTCATTGTTAAAAATAGTACTGAAGTATAACCTGTGTGAGAGTAGGCAGCTCTTTAGCTGTGGGACAGGAGGCTTTGTTCAGATTTCCTTTGGGCTTTTTTGTCTCAGATTTGTTTTCCTGTTTACTAAGCCGGCTTTCATGATAAACTTGTTGCAAAGTTTGATGTCCTCCCATCTTTTTGAAGATACACACACATATATATACACATATATATTTATACACACGCACACACATATATATATATTAAAAATTTCTATAGGAATTCCTGAAAATATTATCCTGTCTGACTTTGACAGGCAGTTTGTCACCTTCTTTCTTCTTAAGGTCCTTATAAAATTTTGCCCTGGCTAGGCTGAAAGCAATGAAGCAGAATAGACATGCTTTCTGGTGTGTCTTGTAGAGGTTTGTGGTTCTGTGCAATGCCTTTGTAAAAGAAACTTTATAACCTGTATATATGTTGTGAAGTTATGGATAGCATATATAAAAGAGCAAAACTGTGGCAAACTGAGTTGTCAAATACAACGGTGCAGTAAAATGAACCTGTTGTATAAAAGCTGGACAAATCGGGGAAGACTACTTTCCAAACACAGACGTCCTGTGTTTTGGCATAGTGAGGTCTCGCTACGTATTAACAAATTTTAACAGATTTCCAATTAAGTAATGAAAACATATCCCAGGCAAAGGCCAGTTCTGTTGATCTGAACATGCCTGGAGTCTGCACCTCCACACAGAATGGCCTTTTTGGGTTACTACAAAAATCTTTTTAAATGCACTTCAAGTATTAAAGCTGTGTTAGATCCTCAGCTAACATAAATTGAAGTAGTCTGACTTAAGAAGGGAGAAATTACAGAACGCCTGGACCTTTGAAACAGACACCTTTCTGTTTCTTTATTTTAGTAATGATAATTACTTTGTAATAAATTATTACTTTCCTTTTAAGTTATGCTGAAATTCAGCTTTCGTTGTTTACTTGATGCTGCCAGGAGAAGAGTATTTCATTTCTAATATGATGTTTCAAGGTGCACCTTTTCCTACCAGTTTTCCTAAAATGCATTTCTTGTTATGCTGAAATGAACAGTGTCACATTATATTCTTTCATCTTGGTGGCAATTAGTCATTGGTGTCACTGCAATCACTTTTCAGTAAAGATATTATAATGCAGCATTCAGGTATTCAGAGTTTGACTGTAGGAAGATGCTTTTGCTAGGGATGTTTGTTCAACGTCTTTTGTTAGACAGGAATAAATCTTTGATGTGAAAGTAGTTGTACTCAACACATGCGAACGCCATTAGCTGATTATTTTTCCTAATACATTTGCACCTTTAAAACGCCCACCTGGCTACACTCAGGTGGTGGAAGAGGAATAAGGAGAAAAAGGAATTGTATCGGTCACATTTTAGGCTGCATGAGACTTCCTATACATAATTTTTTACTCTGAAACAGATGGCGCATTTTGAGATACCCAGGGAGGAGTAGAGGTAGAGGACATTCACAGATGATTGTAGACTCAAAGGAAGAGACTGTTGTTAGGTTTTTTTAGTTTCTAAATGCTTTCCTTCCCCTTTAAAGAAGTTTTGAAACCGGTTTAGGAGCAGTTATCTGTTATCAGGTGCTTAGACAGCTTATTTGATGTTGAATGACAAATAGTAGTGCAGACAAGTAAAATTCATGTGAAAATGAGTTAGCAAGAAAACAGGCTTTAAGGAGTACTGTACATTAAAAGAATAAAAGGCTGGTTCCACTTATTTGCAATTTGAAGTCTCCAGGAGTTCAGTGTACTCAGCCCTGCTCAGCACCAAGTCCTATTTGCATGCAAGATTTTCAGTCTGCCGGCTTATGGTTGTCTCACAGGTTAAGATGCTGGATGTGGAACACACTGCTATGGTAACCCTCGACAAGCTTCTCCCTCTGCATGAAGGTTAAATGAGAATTCTTTGGGAGGAAAATTATTTTCTTCTTTCTTTTTAATTTTTTTTTTCCTCCTCCTATTGTCCTGGCCATCTGCAGCTTTCAACCATATGCTTACTTTAAGCTGCTTGAGATAAGGTGAGGGAAAATGCACCATAAACCACTTACAGCAGATTGGTGAGGTATAGGAAAGCAACCTTTAACAGGGATAGCACACTTGCTTTTTTCCCAGGGAAAAGTTGGTGAAGTTATTTACTAGTTTCCGAAAAAACCTTTCTTATTACGCTATGAAAAAATGAGTGGTGCCATTCAGTCTTGTGCATTTAATGTGCCATATCTCAGTGTATTCAATCACACAGTCGAAGTATAAACCAGAAAACTCAAGCTGAACAGTTTACTGACAGCAGCTCAAGGAGAAAACACTAGACTGATGGTGGGAGGACTGGTCTGTATGGTCTCTGCTTTTGGGACTGGTTGCTATAGTCCAGATAGTGGAGGGTGAAAATGGGCTTTCAGTTTATCACCTGGTGATATTTGAAGAACAGGGTTTGTGTGAGAGGAACATGGCATGAATAAAAGCAGAGTTGCATCATCCAGCAGCAAAAGATGTCAGAGTATATCCAGGTGGAAACAGGTTTATTTGCATTATGCAGATTTCTAAAACTTGTTCCCACACTTGAGCCAGTTGATAGAGATGAGATAAATTGTTTTGGAAAACTGATGAACAGTGCCTACAATTTTAAATTTATCAAACAGGTGGAAAAAGGATGAACATTGGAGGTTTACCCTTTTAGGACAGACAAGGTTACTGATGATACAAGCATTATTTTCCCTTTGTGCTGATAAGTTAGAGTCTGGAAATGTTGAGTGCTGTATTTCACAAGATATTTTAAGCATTACAGACTTAATGCTATGGAAATGGAAAAATGTCAGTCATGCTGGTATTAGACCAGGAAACAAGGATGATAAGTAACATGAAGTGACAAACTTTGTACGTAACACCAAATACTAAAGGTTGTTCCATTTGTAGTGTTCTCTTATCCTGAATATTCAATCCAACTTATTCTTTAAAATCTGAAATAAAACAGTGGTAGTTGTCTTTACTCTCCAATCTTTATCGCTGTCCTAGGTAACATAAGGTGACTGCATAGAGTTAAAGATGAATGATTTGGAGTGTGCGATACTAATTGATAGTAATAATTTTCTATTTTGATCCTTTATACTAAACTGCTGTGTTGTGTTTTGTGCTGGGAAGGATTTGCTGGATAGCAGTTCTAATTCAAGTTTTTTATTTGTAGCACAGACTGGCATTGCATAAATGCAGAACAAGGTTCAGCTTGGCCGTGGCAATACACATCTGGGGTAATGGGAAGTGTGAGAGAGTTGTGCAGGATTATTTGGTGGGCTTTTTAAAGCTTTCAGGGGAGTGGCATCTGTAGTCCTGTCCAAGGCATTATTTAAGCAGAAACCACAGTAATGTTGCTGGCTGCTGAAGGAAGTCTTTAGTTTGACTTTTATAAAATATTTTTTTATAGTTTGGGGCAAAAAAATATCTTTATTTCTGATAATTTTGTTTTGATTATATATAGCTGGTTATTTCAAAAGGGTTTTTTATTCTCTGCTCTATAACAGTAATTTTATTACTGGCCATACTGGGG
Source organism: Falco rusticolus (assembly GCF_015220075.1). Classification (NCBI taxonomy): domain Eukaryota; kingdom Metazoa; phylum Chordata; class Aves; order Falconiformes; family Falconidae; genus Falco; species Falco rusticolus. The sequence continues at coordinate 9,896,621 of NC_051201.1, read as the reverse complement.
TGTATTAATATCTGTAACAGACTATTTGGTGAATAATTTTTTAATAAAAATGGAAATTCCTCTCTGCTGGATATCAGGTATTTTCCTTTTCTTCCTCCTTCAAACACTGTATGATATAATTTGTAGCTAGATATCTGTGCTTTGCTCTTCATACAGAGTGGTGCAGGGGATTTTTTCACTTGCAGTGGCAAGAACACTTGCTTTTTCTGGATTGAAGAATTAAATGGAGACTCTGTTAATGGTCATTTATTGGTAATGATCAACAGACTCCTGCTGAACTTAATGTGAAGCTAGTGTTATGGAACTCTTCTCCTAAGTGCATCCTGCATTCATTTTAGCTTGGTATTTATAAAAACACCTGGGAATAAATTAAGTTCTTCTTGTGATGATTGAAACTCAAATTTACCAGAACTTTAAGGTAGAATTGTAGATGTTTTCCCTTGATGTTGAGAAACAGAAACTACTGAAATGTGTCAGGTTCTAAGCAAGAGAAATGGAAGCAGACCACAGAAAGTTTTCAAAGAACCATTGAAATAGACACTAAATCTCTGTAGTTTTCTCTTTTGCCTTTCCTGAGAGGCTTCCACAAGTAGGAGTTTCCACTTCTGCTATCAGCTCCTCACTTGCTGTATCCGTCCCATGTTATCATTGCCTTGCGCTGCTGATAGTCTTCAGTTGCCCTCAGGAAGAGTAATTAGTTGTTCCCAGAGAAATTTCAAGCTGATCAAATATATAGAAGTTAGGATATTAGTAAAATAAGATGTTTCCCCTTTGATGCACCAATATCAGGCTTTTAATATGAGAGAGCATATATATGAAGAAGTATACAAATCAATAATGTAGGTGGCACCCATTATATTTGTAGCATGTGTATATATATAATATAAATCACTCATTGGTTTGTACCATAAAAATCCTGTTCCTTATTTTTTGAGGATTGGAGATTGAATCGGGCACTTTTAACACACCTTATGCCCTACTGAAATGGAGTCCATGTGAAGGGATTGCATAAGACCCTTCTTCTAGGGGAAACTACAAGTATATATTTATCTTGGTTTGTTGCTAGCTTTGACATCACCTTGATGCAAATATGGTGGAATCTGGGAATGTTCTCATAATTTGCTTTCAAGTATGTGTTAGCAGTAAAAAATTTTGGAACTTCTTGAAAGTGAAGCAAGCACTCTCTAGCAGGCTCAGGCAGACAGCCTACACCATGTGTATATTCGGAAAATTGTAGTGCCTTGCAAAAGACCCAGTGAGACTACTTAAAAATTGATTGCTAATTGGCAGGCAGACACACCAGCTAATGCTGGAGTGAAGTTTATGATTTGTTTACATTTACCTAATCATAATTTAATTTTCCTACTGTTAACACTTAATGCTAAACCAGTTTCTGAATATCGTGTAGTTCTCAGTAGTTTTAATATTCCAAGAGAGTAAGTGTTTGCAACAGTCAGAGGAAGACATAACTGTGCTCAACCACAAAGGCCAGACCTGGGAACAGGGTTGTCACATGCAAAACTTTAATAGTTTAAATAAAAAAGCTGCTTTGTCCTCAAACAGAATCTCAAGAATTCTGGGAAAAAAAAAATAAAATATTTGTTACTAAATCAGTTTTCTAATTTTCATTTACCTTTATTACTCTGCTTCAGAGATTTCCTGATTTTCAGAGATTTTCAAAGCATTCAAGCTGCTAGAGTACAAAGATACAGCTCACGTTTGTGTTTTTATGCATCTGCCTTTTTGTTTTCAGAAACTGAAATATTTCACTAATGAGGTTTCTGTCTTCTTGTGAGATGTAGTGTGTCCCAAGGAGAATGCCAAAGGGATGAGTCTAAGGAGACAAATACTATTCTGCAAATAGAAAAGGCATGACAGACTTTAGTCTGTCTTAAAGAAAACAAATCAAGGGGAAGAGGCAAGAAGAAATGGGAAAACCTGAACGTTCAGTGAGATACATTTCTGGTTTTAAAAAATCTAAGACTTTAATTTACTGCCCTTGTGATAATTTCAGCTCTGTGCTGAAACAAAGATTTTTAAATTCTGACATGAATAATATGTCTTTATCCAAAGATATTTGATGAAGAATAGTGAAACACTAAGAAAAGAAGAAATCCCCAAATTAGCAATTGTTCATAATATACATTCCTCAGTATTAATTCTCTGGAAATCAGAAGTGAGATTTATACCTGCCGTTACGTCTGGCTTGCCAGTTACCCAGCTTTCCACTAACTTAGATCCACTCAAAGGACAGAATAGTAGAACTAGTCAGTGTTCTGATAGAAGAAATACTCAGTGTTCAGAGCTTTTCTGCATGTACCTATGGCCTTTTAAGCGTAGAACTGAAAGCACCTGAGTAGTCATATAACAAATATTTTAAATGGTTACCCATATTAATCATACAAGAAGGCTTTTTCTTACAAGCCTGTGAATCATGTTACATCAGTTGAGAAGACAAATGCTACTTGTGTGATGTTTGGAAATGTCACAAGTATTTCTGTTCTGCATTGATTTGTTTCCGTGCATTAGTGCCTAACTTTGAAATTCAAATTCAGTATTTACAAACAGTATTGGAAACTTTTTCAGCATTTGTTTCCAGTGGCAGTAATAACTTGGAAGAAACAGGTGATGGTTTAAATTTGTTTCACTGTTTTATTAAAAGATGACCTAGCTTTCCTTATTGAAGACTTGCGGTCAGGTAAGCTTGCTGAGCATATAGATAACATAGCCTTTCACAAAGTTATATTAAGAATTTGTGGTGGAGGAGTATGCAGAATGCATTGGTTCAGCGTTTGTATTTTTGAACTGTATTTTCCTCTATTTAAATGTTTGTTGTGCAATAGTATAAATAATTGTGTATTTCGGTTTGGACTGACTGAATTTTTTCAGTTCCAGCTCCAGTTTGGTGGACCTGTTCTCATCCACTTATACAAGTGAGACCCTATTCAAGCAGGAAATCTGCAGCTCAGCGTATGAGATGTCTTTCATCTCAATATTCATATATTTTTTTATCAAAGGGCTGCTCAGAATTATGACTTGAAGTAGGTACAATTCTAGTTGTCTAAGAGAAGAAAGCAACTCCTTCCCAGTTGGAAATCAAATAAACGAGAGGTTAATCCTTTCAATTCAACACATGATTGAAGAAAAGAGGGATGGAAAGGGATGATGTGGTTGATACCAGAATGTTAGCTGTGTCTTCAGTGCGCTGGAGAGGTGAGCTATGAAGGGTTTTTTACTTGTGAAGAGCCAGCAGTTGATCTCTTTTCTGCTGAGGCCAGCAGAAGGCATTATTCAAGACCTGTATCAAATGTCTTAGGTTTATATCAGAGACTTAAGGCATGATATGTCACTTCAGGTATCCTACTCATGGAACAGGCTGTACCAAAGTGCATAATGGCTGAATGCTCTATATTGTATTTTGATACTAATAAAAAAAAAGAAGAGCGGAGGGAGATGGAATCTAATTCTAAAATAATAAATAATACAAGTTGTCAAAACTTGCTACAGGAGGAGGATAAAATTTTCATCTCACACATACTATTCATACCTGCCTTTGGCAAGTACGTGTTTGTACTAGTACTAACAGTCATGTGCTGTGGTGCTGGTTTTGAGTGTTTGTATTTGCGTGGTGATAGCTTGATGCCAGGAATACCGTGGAAAGGAGCACCTGCTGTGCAGATATGGATGGATCCAGACTGTCAGGCTACTAGGAGAACTCGACAAGTGATGCATGTATACCTGTAAAAGCTTGTATGTATGCTTTTCTAGAAGGACCTGAACATTTTTTCCATGAGTTTTATATTTTTGCATGAAGAAGGGATACTTATATCAAAAATCAAGAAAGGATACTTATATCAAAAATCAAGAAATTAAGCTTCGGTTTGTTTGAGTCTGGGTGAAATCATCCTAGTGATGATGTCAGAGGTTTCCATCATGCCAGTATACATGGAAAATATAGTTTAGAATCGGTTTATAGAGTAATACAGAAATAATGTGGATTTATTACTATAATAACACTAGATCCAGGCAGAAAATTTTACTGCAGTATTATCAGTGTTGGGGAAGGAGAGACATGCCCTGCAGAAACATAAGTGAGGGAGCAAAGGTAGGGTGAGAAATAAGTGCTTAAACCTGGATTCTTTCCTTGGTTATAGCTCATTTATCTTGTATAATCTGTTGGCCCTGAACATCTTCAATAATGCCATTACATAGGGATTCCTTGTGGAAATGAAAACTGTCCAGTACAAAGGACCTTGGTGGTTTGAGTATGTTGTGTGTTTTGGATTGGGGTTTTTCTGTTGTGTTGTTTTTCTTGGCATGGTAATTAGCTGAACTGTACACTGGGTAGAAGATGCTTTTTCATACTGCATAGTGATAAAACATCTGAAGTAGGAAATGTGTCTAAATATGGGGAGTTTAGGCGTTCATTTAAATGGCTTTTGTTTGAATTAAGTTTCTTAGTTATTACCATGATTTGGGTTCTCTAATGGTGCAGTGTATCACTGGTTTTACACACTGACCGGAAAAGCTTACAACTAGATTAGGCAGTCTTTAATCTTAAGTAATTAAATTATGAATTAATTCCATAACAAAAGATTAAGATGCATAGATTTCTTCTAGAATATTTAGATAACTAATATCTGTGAATAACACTAAGAACATATTGCTTTTTTCTTTGAAAGATAAGAAAAAAGTATAGGTTACTGTACAAAGGAATTTAAACGAGTATATTTTCACACAAAATTTCAAGAATAGTGTGATGAGAAATTATTAAACATACCTCAGTTCATATGTAGAAGTATGGCAAATTAATATGATTCTATTTATTCTATAGAGTAGATTAAGTTGTGCTAAAGTGAACAAAAGATTCAGTGAGCCGAATTCTATTGAGATTAAAATAGATCTAAGTTGAAAAAGAATATAGCCTAAGTTGAAAAACAAGCTGATGTATGCTTTGTAAAGCTACACGACAATGTTTCCTTTCCTGAGTAGGCAGCTTCTACCTATGTGTTAGGGTTTCATTGTTCTCCTTTGCTTTCTCAGTCTCCAATACTCCTTCATCTCCCATGAAGAGTTTTTCTTTCAGAAAAATAATTTGACTACTTTTTGTGTTACTTTGCCTTAAAAATACACGGTAAAAGTGGAGAAACCTGTCCAAGCATACCTGCCTCAAGTCAAGCAATTGATTTATTATGATAGTCTTACTCTGTTCTGATTAAAAAGAAACCATAGCAGGACTCCAAAACCCAAGGCCAGGTTCTTCTAACGCTTATGGTAGTATATATCTGAGTAAAATCCACTGCAGCAAAGGACGATCTAATCTGGCCTGCTCTTATGAAGAATGGCTAGTAGGGGTTGACGAAAGCCAGGGGAGAATTTCTAGATAAAACTTAAGAGATGACAGCTAGAGGGAGTGACAAGAAAGACTTCCCCCTGTGCAGCAGGACTGTGAGGAAAATAGAAGGTTATTTTTTCCAGGCATGTCTCAGACAGTTTGGGTCAAAATACTCATTGGTGTAAGGCCATTAGACTACAGAAGAGTTACCCTGGGTTAAACTTGTCCTCCGTATGTCTCAGACAAGGGAAGAATTCTAGCTTTGAAGAAAGCAAGCTAGAGATTTATTCTCTTTTAAGCATCTCCTCCTACATTGTTGTACCTTTTTCTCTGAGTTAAAACTTTTTACCATGAAGACCCTGGTTTTGACAATGATCTGTCAGTCCTTCAAGAAAAAAGAACAGAATTGCCGAAGGCTTTACTGAAGAGTGTTGTATAAAGCCTGAAAAGAATTGTCCACTTTTAAGCTGACCTACATTTAATTATATGGTTAGAGCTTTTAAGTGAGCACTGGGATTTGAGATTGGATGAAGCCTGCAATTTCTATAACAGCTTTGAGAATGTGAGCTTTGTGACCTCCTGTTTATTTAGAATTTGTTGCATGTGTGACGCTGCCAAACTGTATGTAGCCTTGCAGCAGGATACACAATAACACAAAAAGCAGAAGTTGACAGTTTTAGATAAGTCTGAGTTCTTTAGGTATAATGTATGTTCTAATAAGAGTGTCTAGAGCCTTTATTTCATACTCTGCTTGTTACAGCATTGCTGAGTAAGGATCGTTAAAATGCTGTGATCTTTGGACATTTGTTAGCTGTTGCTAAAAAGCCACCCAAAATGGTTCAGAAGCTGAGTTAGTGACTGGCATTTCTCACTCCAGAGAGACCTAAAAGAAGAGTAGTCTCTTTTAGGTTAATATTAGGATAAGTAAGGCACTGTGATAATAGCGAAATTTGCTAAAATTACATATTTTCTTGTAAAGAAGTAGCTGATTGGTTTAATCATTTGCATTAGAACAACTTCATTTGCTGAACCCATTCACCAGTTTTACTGTGACAGTGACCACTACCTTTAGAGGCTGAAATAATTTGATACTTGAACGCACTGAAGGAATAAGACTCTTGATACTACAGAGGCATTCTAGCTTGATTTTTTTTGCCACAGAGTGAAATGGTTAAGGGAGGTTGATTTTAGTCCCTCAGTGCATATCCTATTCTATGTAGCAAGGGGGTTTTGTGCAAGTCAGGGGCCTTTTACTCCCACGTGGAATGGGAGAGGGACCTTCCATCTGTTAGGCATCAGGGAATAAGTAAGTCTAAGGAATCTTTACACACCTAAAAATTTCCCTTTCCATCCTGATTATGTGCATGCGTCCCAGACTGAAAATTACCTGACAGGTACACAAAGCACTGAAAGCAAGATCTTTTGGCTATTAATCGTTTACTTCTGCATTTAATTCTCTTTTCTCCTGCTATCAGCAAAACACACAGGCTTGTCAGGGAAAAACAAATACCCATTTTCAAGAACAGAAATAGTTTTCCAAACATTCGTGAATACTGTCAATGTTGTTTGCTTCACTTAACTGAGGAATGAAAAATTCAATGTGAGAGAAAATATGACTGAAATTGGGAACTAGATGCGGACCTTCAACTTCTCATTGCCTGATAACAAGTTCAGTGCTTCATATCAGTTGCTTAGTGGCAAAGGAACTATGAATTTGTATTTAAGGATACAGCTAGCCCAAAATGTTCAAATTTAAGTTATCTGACAGTGAACAACTTTTCTTTGAGCAAACCTGTGCACAGAAGAGTTCTCTCAGTTCTGTCAAGCCCACTAGTTGAAAACACCTAGTTAGAAAGAAGTATTTTAATAATTAAACAGTCAACATTGTTTGGGGTATAGAAGTATTAATTACAGCAACATCTTCTCTGTGACTGGGCCACTTGCCAATGAGACACATGAAAATTGATGAGTAAGCAGCTAGTTTAATATTGCAGCTTTCATTGCTTTGGGAGCAGCACTGCTACCACTGGAAAACATAGAGAGTGGTATCTTCTTGCAGAATATTTATAAAGGGAGCAAGTTCAAAGTTAGCCCTTTTATTTTTGTGATCTGATCTGCCATTATCGGGAATAAATTCTCTGCATTTTGTGACAAATGCATAACTGAATGAGTAGTACTGACCACGTGATTTTTATTTTTTCTTGTTCTTATTTGGAGTTCATTGGCTGTAAAAAACCCCTATATTTTCCATTTCTGTCCTTCAAAATGAAAAGGAGGAAAAGTAGTAACTATGTTGATATTGCTAAGGTTAACAGTGAAGCGTCTTTTACCCTTGTTTATTATGTACCATCACTGCTGAATGCAGGGGCTGCTTCTTTGTATCCCCCCCCCCTTTTTTTTAAAAAAAAAAACCACTTCAAAATATCTTCAGAATCAGCTCTGTAAAACAACATTCTTACCCAATTTGTGAGACACTTGCAAAGATGGTACTAAACTCTCACTTGAGCTAAGTAGAAGGCAGATAATCTTCAGCAACAGCAAGGATTCCTTTATTTCATCAGCAGGACCTTGATACTGGTTTGAGGCAGAATACCCCCACTTCGCCTGGGGGGCACACTCTTGTCTAGGAGGCGGCACCTTTCACAACTACTGTAAGCATGGAGTCAGGACTTCCTTCACTACCTCGAGTGTTCGTGCAGCAAGTCAGCTATGGGAAGATTATATGGTAGACAAACCTTCCTAAGGCTACGTTCATAACCATCAGAGACAAAACCCATGTTTTTTTGTTTGTGCATAGCATCCTGTAAGCAGCTGAGAGCTGTTTCAGAGTAAGCATGATGAACTCCAGAAAACACAGGATGATATTTTTGCAGTTGGACAATGTTATGTGCCATTTTGGTCTCTCAGTCCAGGAAAGAAAAACACCCTTTCCTACTGTTTGATCTCCTGCTGTTTGTAGGTACTGTTTGAAACACAAGTAGCAGAGCTTATATTTGCTGCTGTTGATGGTGGGATGTATGTAGTATTTATCATGACATTCAGTCCTTTTGGAAGTGTAAAAATTAAAACTGCGCTTGGGTCGTATTTGCTCTGTATGGAAGATGCAGTGTTACCATATGGTTCAGGCTGATGTGGAGGCAGAGGGGGCTAGGCTGGGACTGCTGCTAGCCTTTGTGTGCTGGAAGCACACAGTAGGAGTTTGTCGTCTTATTTGGAGAGAAACACATAAGGCTTTCTGGTACTGAAACCAGAAAGTATTGCATGATGTTACAGTGGATCCCTTCAGTTCCAGATGTCCATTGTCAAGCTAGAAATAATGTAGCGAGAGCAGCACTTTTTCCTGCACTGTGTATGTTGCACCATTTTAAAGCAGCAATGTGATGGGGTGGGGGGTGGGGGGAAAACAATGCTGTATACCGGAAGGCCAGTTGTGGGAGAGTATAGAAAAGTTGAGCAGGAAGGGAGGGGAAAAGCAGCAAGATATGTAAAGGCAGAATGTTTGCTGCAGGGAGATGAACACTTGAAATAAATGCAGAGTACTTCAACATGTGCAGGCATTACGACGAGTCGTGTGGTAGTCATTTCCTACTAATGTGTTTTTAAACCTTTAAAACTCCACAATATTTTCCTTAAATTAAGCCACTTGTGATACTATTGTGAAACCATGCAGGCAGAAAATGGATCTAATATTTCTCTTACAGGTGAAGGTTGCATACATGCTACTGACATAGCCAGCAGCAGATCGGATCCCTTCCTCCTCCTGTTTTGAGCTTCCTCTCTCTGCTTTGCTTAGCACACGGTGCAGCTCCTCTGTTTCTCCTGTTCTAGCTTTTGTCTTCTCATAATTGTCTGTGCTGCGTCTGTGCTGTACCCACAGGAGCACTCGCTCCCTGCTTTCCTCCTTGCTGCTGCACCTTACATAGTAAGCCAAGCAGCAATATCCAGAGATTTCCTCACTCGTCTTAGCAAAGCACAGGTAACTGCAGTATCTAGGGTAGTGCACAGTGGCACTGTGTGAAATCAGAACATAGTCATGAGCATGAGTCCTATAAGATTTAATAATTTCATTCTAATATGGGTTCTTCAAAAGCTGTAAATACGGATTTATTTTTTTACTTATATCCGTTCCCAATTTGATGGTTAGGGGTTCTAATTCTGAAAGAACTATTCTTTAAAATCCACCAATGCTGCCTCCTTTCTTTTGCTATGCAACTGGAGGCTAACAAATTTACTCAACCAAACAAATGAGGGATGCTGGACATTGCTGAGGCTTTTTTCTTGGGAGACATCAGGTATAGTTGGTCAGAAATTGCAGTAAATCACTTTGCAGCTTCATCATTTGTCTGGCTTGAATAAACTCAAAACATGGGGGTAAAGCCATTAATCTTTTGCCTGTGGTGGGGCAGGAAGGGAACACGATAGGGGCTAAACAACAGAGTTTCACAGGGACTATTAGGGCTGTGATGAGGTTGCCTGCAAGGATTTTTTTCTACCTGCTTACAAGACTGGGCTGCTTTGTTTAATACACAGAATGTAGGAGTAAAGGGGTATCGGCTGATGAGGAAGAAAAGGAATAATTGCTGTTGTCATGCTAAAAGAATTTTATGAGGACTTTCATTAAACCCTCATGGCTCCTAGTTATAGCAGCATCTTCTACGTGTTTAATTTTTAATTTCTGAACTATCTCATTTTGTTTTTGAACATTGTAGAACACTCCATCTTAAATGCGCTGGTTCAGAAATAATACCAGGGAAAGAACCAGAAAACCTGTACATGAGTTACTCAGACTTCTAAAAATCCCCCCCAAAAACAAAATGCCAAACCCCACACTTATTTCTTGATTTAAACAAGTAAAAGCAGTCTTTATTTGCTATTTATTTAGTTTAAATAACTCAACTTATAATTATTGGATGCCTGTCATGATGCAAAGCTAGAATATAACATAAACCAGGATATGTGTAATACTAATTTCAAAAGAATTTCCATAGGAAATCATCAATTAATTTGAATGAGGCCATTTTTGCTGAAATGTAGATGTGGATAAATAATGCATAGAAACAAAGTCTATTTGATAAAATTCTACAAGAGGTTATTCTTAGAACTTGCATTTGTATTGTCTTTATCTGTAAAATGCAGGCTGAGCCTATGCTCACCTTGTACTATCTTCTTACTGTGGATGCTCTATCAATGATGGCAATAGTCACTCTGTCATATCATTCTGCTCAGTGAAATGTCTAAATAACATAATGACAGCAAAATTTCAGGAACTGCTGTACTGTTTCTGCTGCCATTGTGGCTGTTTTGGTAATGGCACAAAAGCAGTAGTTTGCCTTCGTCTACCTTAAATCAGATTTGATTTGACTTCAATGTAATCACTCTTTCTTCAGCAAGTAAGTTGTAGGGATGGAAAATCTATGTCAACTAAAATTAACAACTTAGTTGTTAAATTCTATGGGTACATATTAATTTAGGTAGTTTCTGAGTGCGCTATTAAAATAATGTCATGATTGTAATACTTGTCTGCCTAAAGGTTTATATGTACATCAGAATAGAGAGGGTATACCAGAGGGTATGCAGCTAAGCAACATAAACATAATGTTAAAAAAAAAAAAAAAAGCAGAAGATTTGCTTTAAAAGCTTTTTTAGTTGATTTGCTAATATTTAAATTGTGGTTTATTTTACCTCTATAGACTTCAGCTGTATTTTAAATTAATTTATTGTAGTGTCTTTTGTAGTTAATGTAATCATTAAAACCTCTCCCATGCTCCTTTGTTTCCTCTGTAACATTTAAGCTCAGGACTTGCAGTACCTCTGAGAGAGGAAAACAGTCCTAGGAGGAAAATGGAGGCTGAAAGTCTGATAGCGCAACCAGTTTCTCTTACGCCTGGTCATATTTGTTGACACATCCTTGATTAATGCCTTTAGAGCAATGTTTGTATCCTATAGCAAAGGGGATGGCAGTACCTGTGGAATCATATGCTGCAGAAATTTTTGCACAAAGTGTTTTCCTCCTTTCCACTTGTTCAACTGGCATTTTGAATGACTTTTTTTTTTTTTTTTATCATAGTGACTTTTGCAAAAGTTTTTTTGGCAGAACTAGGTCAGTACTCTGCATTGCCAGATGGATGCTAAAATAATGCTTAAAGAGTTCAGAGGTTATGTTGCATAATTTAGCCTTCCTGTTTGGGCTAGCCATGAATAAATGATACCAGTTAAGGAATTTGTAGCTCTAGCTGTAGTAAAAGATGGGTGCTATTGTTGCATAAAGAAGATATTTCTTCATCCAGAAGAAATGCCATGTGGAAATTGAAAGATATTTTTAGTCATTGCTTACCTGTTAGTCCCACCTTCAATTTCATGTTGGAGCTACATGGTGTTTGAAGAAAGAATTGTTCTTAAGACTTGCTAAACTACTCTAGGCTCTCTGTGGATATGAGAAGAAGGATATAAGATTTTCTGTTATACATGAACCATTGCAACAGAAATACTTGTGTACTTCAAATATTCTGATACATATTTCTGTGATTTAAGAGGTAAATCAGTACCTTGTATGTTTGTTCACATCTTCAGGGTATTAATGACATTGAAAGTGAGTATTATTTTTTTTTTAATACTTCAATTTATATAGTGAGCAGAAACAAAAATTCGTATTGAAATTCTATTAAATCATTGAGCTTTTTAGTTTCCTTAACATAAAATTACATAATTAAAGATGTATTTTTGTCTAATCTAACATTTAGGATTAATTGGTTACAATTTTGCCTGTAATACAAATATTTTAGCTTCTGTCAGGGCAGAGTAAGTGTAAGAGGGAATTAATTTATATAATAGTTGTATTGATCATTACTAAGGACGTCTAAAAGCAGAATTGACATAAAACTACTTGATTGTAATCTTCAGAAAATGAGATTACCTTTGAACTCAATCCCAGTTCTTAAATATCTGTTTCATAATATGGTCTGCAACTTTTAATACTGGAAGCCTTAGTCATCTTGGCTGTATCAGTGTTTTAGTCAATGATAGATTTAATATAAAGAACACCAGTACCTTAATTTCTGTCTGCAAAGGGATGCTTCTGTCAATGCTTTTGAAAGTGTGAAACTGCATCATGTATTTCTTCTGTTAAAAAATGGTACTGAGAAAGAATAGCTAGATGTATCCTAAGTTAATCTTAAATTTGTCCGTTATAGTAGAATGAAAATTTTGGTCACTTCTTTCAAAGGCTGCTATAGTTTTACTAACTTCTTTAACATAAAAAGTTTTGCTTTTCATGTACTATCATGGGATATACCAGGTTTTAGTTTTGTGCTTATAAAAGCTCTTTGAGTTTGTTAGTTCCATATAAAACCTCATATTCTGCTATTGTATGGGATATTTAACTGATGTCTGTTCTTTTCAGAGTTGCTGTAGGAACATCTGGCTTTTTTATTCAACAGGAAAAAGAATAAAGAGGAGAAAAATAGCAAGACAAAATATCTTAGTTATGAATTCTGGTTTAATAAATGTGCTTTCCATGGATGATTCATGGATTTTATGATTACATTCAATTATTTTTCAACAGCTCATGCTTCATTTCATCAAGAATTTCAATCAATGCCAACTGATTAATTATCATTCTACTAGTAGCCTTTTGTCTAATAAACAGTCATAATGAGCATGTTCAGTCTTGGCATATATAAATGTCAGTGATGTACTAATAAAATACTTTAGAATTGCATGCTGGAGGTAGTCATGCTTTAGATCTGGTTTTGAGAAGACAAAAAAAGCAATCTCCTATTCTTTGCTTCCCCTTTCCATCTAAAGTAAAAGCTGTAGTTGAGCAGTAAGACAGGGTCAAATTTCTTCATTCAAGAAGAATTTCATTGTGCCATAGTGAAATACTGTTAAGTCCATTGTCTTGACCTTGGTTTTCACATGACAGTTTGCACAATACATTCTGGAAAAAAGTTTTGGGTGGCTTTTCCCACAGTTTTAAGTGTTCGTGTACATTCTCGCTCTGCCAAAACCAAGATCCCTGCAAGCCAAAGGAAACCTATGACAGAATTGTATCTTTCTGTGACATAAAAGGATGACGTTAGTGCCCTTTTTATGTTTCATTACAAAACAGCAGCACACATAACCTTTCCAAACCAAGGACAAATTTTGCCAAATCACAGATAGATATTGCAGAAATGAGAGAGCTGCCTTACAGCTCAAAAATGCTCTGGTCTTATATACCTTTGAACAGATGGTTCATTTAAGAACTGGCAGTGTAGCTTGACTAATTGCTTTAGACCTTTGATTTTTCCGCTTTATTTGGGTAAGAAGTAGACAGCCCTGCTTGCGCAGATATATGAACATATGAATTGTAAATAAAAAACAAAATATGGAATGTGAAACCATGTTTAATTGTATATAGTGGTTTTCCTGAATTATTGCAAAATGTATTAAGGAGAAACAATAATGGTTGTCTGGATTTGGACTTGGGAAACTGGTTAAATTTCTAGCCTTGCAGCTGTGTTTTACACCAAAGCTTCCTGCCCTCTTACAATGGATGTTTGTGGAAAAGTAGGGTAGAGACGTAGTGATAATTGTCGGGAATGTTCTGAGAGTCCCACGCGTTGTGACTTAGAGACTTTGTGCACTAGATTTACTGTGTATGTTTGTTTCATGACCTTTGACAGATTAATGGATTTTTTAATATGTGTGTGTGTCTGTGTCTGTGTCTGTGTGTGTTAGCAATCTGAGATTCCAGATGTAGAATGTACCACTTAACTGTACATTGTGTGAAGAAGTGAAATATTTTTGTTAATGCTGAACATACTACATTTTTTTTTCTGTTGCCACTAGTCTTTTACTTGCAGAGACAGGATCGCTGATGACTGCTTCTGTACTGACTAGGTACAGTTTCACAGATCTTCATCATATCTTTCACTTATCTGTCTTCCAGTCAGCAGACTTTTTACTATATGCATGTGTATGTGCATGGACATACGCACATGCACACACGTGCCATGCATATGCACATTCATACGTATAGGTATAGCTGTTCCTCACACTGAAACTGTTCTATACCTCTAGTTTTCCTGCCCTGCTCTGTACCTTTCTGTGTGTCTAGGAAATATATAGTCATTTAGAGATGAGGAAAAAAGAATAACCAGTATTCAGGATATGATATTTGCTTAACATTTCATCTGCCATTTTATCATACAGTCACTAGGTACTGGGAGGGCTTTCCACAGTTTCTGTGTATGCTACCCTTAGTAACGCCTTACCAACTTCTCAAGAACTTTGCTATCTAACCAGTCCTTTTTTCTGATTCCTCATGAACTACTGGCTAGCTGACTAGCCCAGATTGCTGTAACACTTCCTCCCACTGGGAAAATGTATAGCCTTATTCCTGCCTTGTGAGAGCTTTCTCATCCCATGATGGTTTGGTTTCTTTTAAGAGACTTTAGGACTAGTATGGCTGAATGTTTTGGTGAGTGTCAACTTGATCTTCCTTGTCTACATATCAGCCTTTCATGAAAGTGTGTGTTTGATGACAGCACTTTGCTGTGTGATCATAGACATCATCTGTTCTTTTTTACTCCAGCTGTGCTGGCCATGTCGATGAATTACATTGATGCAGCTGCTGTTATATTACAATCTATTAAAAATTGAATCAATGTGTGGAAACCTCCCAACACAAAAGTATTATTCTCCTTTTTATTTTAAGACAGTATTACAGGAAAGGTAAATACCACTGCCCAGAGAGTTTGTTTGTTGAGTTTAGGCTGTAGTCTTTCTTTATATTATGGAAAAATATTATTTCTGACCATGTAATGTTACCATAGGTCAGGCTGAAGAGTGCCAGGTTTTGGTGGTTGCTACACAGAGAAATCTGGTTAGTATTGCACCTGACTAACTTTGACTTTCCAGTTGATATACTATGATCTAGTTAAAATGACCTTTTTCATAGGTCTGGAGTGAATTCAGTTTCTCTGGTCTCTTTGTTGTACTACTTTATTGTCATGGTGCTATATAAGGACTTAAGGTTGGTCATACAGACAGAATCTTGGTGTATTTACATTAAGTGGCAAGAGAAGTGAGGATTACTCTCTCGTGCATCACTTGTGTGCCCTGTGCATTTTAAATTATAGCTGTGCAAAGGAGAAAGGAGATAGTGAGAGAAATCAGGTCCAAGATAGCAAGTGAAATGTGAAAATTACAAACATTGTTTACTGTGAAAATCTGTGTGGAAAAAAAAAAACCCACAACTCTTTGGTATAGTTGGTAAGTGTGGGTGTTACTAGCCATGTGTTTAGCGAATAGATATATTTATGCTGTAAATGCAATATTTCAATCCCTCTTCAATCCCTCATAATAATGGAAATAGTCTTTGAAAGGTATTTTTTAAATGCAGCAGGTTGTTTTTGTAGTGTTTAATTTTTGTGCAAAGATGGAAGGGCTGTCTATTGCTTAAAAGGAAGCTAATGAGATAGTATTATACAAGGCTTCCTTAAATTTTTGAATCTCTCTGTGAATAGTGAACATAAACAAGTTTAAACATAACTATTACCGTAGTCGTACTTTCCTTTCTTGCTTAAGCAGTGGTATTTTAGCTAGTCTATCAGTACTGCTGCGCTAAATGGAGTTCAGTGTTAGAAAAACATCAGGGTGCCCCTTGCATGGTATCATATACAAAACAAGAATTCTTCACATCAGCAATCTATCCACATCAAGCAGGGAAAAGGAAGAACAAATATTTCTGCCTAGAATTTAATAGGGGAAGGAAAGAAGGAAGGAGGAATATGAGTGAGATAATATCTGAAAGTATTTTCAAGGAGCATTTAGAAGGGATACTGCTGTGAGGTAGACTATCCAAGATAAACATTTCATTTCAGGGCAAATCACCTTTCACAACGGATAAAAAATATTAGTGACTCTGAAATGGATGGTAATGTTGGTTCTCAGCTGAATTTCTGCTGTGCTCTGTATTTCTTATCACTTGTGTACATTAATAAAAATACACTCAGGTTTGGTAACTGTGAAGCATTTAAGTATGATAAATACACTGCCTAATATCTAATAAGGATGATATCTAGCAGATAATCTCACAATATTGAAATACATAACAGTATTATAAAACATGAAGTTACAGTCTTACATGCCGTAATAGTAGTATGTCTTAATAGTGACAGGTATATAATCAGAAATTCCAAAGAAATACCTGTTGATAAACATTATTCTTAAGCTTTTGTATTTAGTGGCTTTGTCTGAAAAACCATAATAGCAATATGCTAGATTGTGAAAGTGTGATTTGTATCTTTTATTTTTTGAGAATTGGGATGCTTGTTTGAACTTAGGTGAGTGGTTTTGGCATCCAAATTACTTAGTTTGATGGAAAACTGAAGATGTTCCTAACTACGCATCTAATTCAGGCAGGATGGAATAAAGTAAGCATTTGTAAGAATAATAAAAGTAAGAGCTGGAAGAAGGAGTGGAAACAAGTCTATTCTAGCATAAAACCTTACGTTGTTAGTTGTATGTGACTGTTCAAAGCTATTGACATTCTAGTAATCTGGTTCAAACAAGCCTAATAGGTATTTTTATACTGATAAAAATGCCTTTACTTGAGGCTGTACATAATTCCCATGATAAATATCTGTCTTCATCTGTTTGGGAATGAGCTTTGGATCGAACCGTTTTGGAAAACTTAGCTGAATGTAGACATTTATATGTAGACATATTTTTAGGACCGAACTAGGAAAAGGATTATTTCATTTTTTTAAAATGTATGCTTGTTGGCCTTTCCTTAAAAGCCGGTCATGTCCCTTTTCTTTCAGCAGAGATTTGAAACTTGCCAAGGTCTAGCTTTTGGAAGTCTTAGTGTCATCTATTTCAACTTGATCCTATTTCAGAATGTACAAAAAACTTTTCCAGTGCAGAATAAATATTGCAAAATGGCTGGGTAGGCAGGCTGTTGGAAAAGGGGAGGAACCTGACCTCTGAATCACAGGGCTCTTCGGATTTGTGTGTGTGTGCTTAGGGTTTTTTTGGGGGGTAGTATCTGGCTTGAGAAATGTTAGGCATTATTAGCAGTATTTCTGGATTTCATTACTGTAACAGCTTGGTATACATGTAGTTCTACTCACTATGAAGTCCTACTCACATAGCAGTCCTACTTGACATGTCTCAGTTGGGTATTCTGGTGTACAATTTCTTCTTTAATCTCTGTATTGCCATTTTTCTGACTCAGAGTATTGTTATGAAGATAAATTATTTGCAAAACCACAAAATGTTGCAGTGGTTAAAAAGCAAATCTCAGTATAGTGGAATAAACAAAACCTGAGTAGGAAATAAGAAGAAATATTATAGCCTGACTGCTTCTTGAAAGATAGCTAGTATACCGTGAACCAAATCAGAAACGCTGAAGAAAAGACAAGACATACTGAAGAAAGTATTTAAGAACTTCACCATACATGGAAGGGGACTGGCTTTAAGTTCTGTTCTCAACTGTGATGCCTCAAAATAATTCGTGAAAATTGCAAATACAAACCTCATGCTAAAAGGACTCTGCAATCATAATTTTAGGCTGAGTAAATTTTTATATATATATATATATATAAATGTTTTATTTTCTAGTAAGTGGTTTATTTGTCCTTACATTTCCTATTCTGTGTCATTATTTGAAATAAATTTCAAGAGGATATTTTTTAATAAGTTTTATGATTTATAGAAATAAACAAGTACTCAATATATCATTTTTTCTTTCTCCTTTGTGTTCTAAATTATAGCATACTTTATTATGGGAAAAACACTACTGCAGGAAAACAAAATAGAAAATTTCAGCATATTTGAAGTATTCCTGAAGCTTCAAAACCCAACTGCAGTATATAGATTATAAGTTTATGAAGAAATTTTAAATTTGGCCAGCCATCTTAAGATGCTGCTTACAGTTTTGTAATGCAATGCTCTGTAAGTTTTGTGGATCTAGAAGGGTTCTATCATGTGGCTCTTGCAGTGTCATAGGCTATATTGTTATTGCTAACAATCTTGATATTACTGTTAAAGATGACAGTTCCAGTGGCTGTGCCCAAGTTTTGCATGTGAGGGACCCAGAATTGAGATATATAGTATTACTTGTAAAAAAGGCTACTAGTTGAATACTTACCCAATTTAAGTACCTTTAACTAGATATTCCTTGTGCTTTACAGATGCTTAATTTACAGACCAAAAGACATTTGCTTTTTTGTAAATGTATTTCCTCATGTGCAACATGATTTTACCATCTCTGGTAGTTATATCATTATCAATAAAGCAGATCTGCAGATGAGCCTCTATAGATATCGTAAATGACAAAAAAACATTTTACCTGATACATTGTGAAATTTTATTGGTATTGGCAAATGAACCGCAAGTGTATTGTACCATAAACTAACATTGTCTTACTGGCTTGTAATGAGCTGATTAGTAATGCAAAATAATTGCACACAGAATTGATATTACACTCCTGTGAAAAACAGCAAAATCAATATGATTCCAGCCTCTCAGGCTGTAGTCAGATCTCTTTTTCTTTATATATTAAAATGGTGAAATTGATTCTCCCTAACTTCTTCTTTCTTGTTAGAAGAGCATTAAATTTGCAAGGTAAAATAGACTTAAGTGAGACTTAGTGTTTTTATGATCTAGCTTGTGCACTGTATTACATAATTGTCAGCTCCCTGTAGGGAATCAAATTCTTTAAGCTACTTCAAGTATGGTACACATCTAAAAATTATTATTGAAATGTTGCAATTACGTACTTTATGAGATGTAAACCAGAATGATATCTTTCTAATTAAGCTTTTTCCTTCTGGAGGAGAAAGAAAAAAAGGGAAGAAAAAAATACAGACTCTGATGTTCTTATTTAAGTGGCATTTGCTGGACAGAATCAATTGAAAATTAACTTCAAGCTCCTGTCTCAGACACATTTTAATGCATGTCTGAGTGCTTTTAAACCCCATTGACCAGCTTATAAATCATTAAATACTTTCTTTGCAGCTTATAGAAGATCTTTCTATCGTTATATCCTTTTGACAGTTCGTAGTTACAGGGCGAGGGGCTTTAACCAGTTAGCAAATATCAGATAACCTTCCTGTCAGATGTCCTGCAATAGAATGAAGAGTATAATTTTGTTAATGTTAGTGTTTATACTTGCAGAACAGTACTGGGCGATCACCTCTGGCCAAGTGGTGCTTGTGGTGAGATATGTAACTGAATCAGATATGTCATAGACATAGTTTCAGAAATCTTCCAAAAATCCTTAATGGTGTAAGCAATCATTGCCTATAAGGAAGGCATTTACATCTAAATTGATAAAATTCCATATTAGTATAGTGAAGAGGAGGAAGCCCATACATACAGCAGAGAGAAAAAAAGATGTATTCTGTAACATTTTTTTTTTTAGTTTTTGCAAGTTTCAAAAGCAGCATTTCAATCAGATGAAACAATTCAGTAAAGGTTTTGATTTTAAGAGTACTTTTCCAGAGTTAGAATTCTTTGTCCTAGCATGAGTGTTTAGAAAATAATTTTCAGAAAGTGTTTTAAACCACCCAGTCATGCTCACTTTAGTTAGTTAGAAATAGTATTTACCAAGAGTGTCTTCCCCATCCAAAACAGGAGTTTTTCCAGTCAGCAATTTTGTTTTCTGTTAACCCGAGGCATAACGGTTTAGCTTAAGTGAATCATTTATTTCATTATTTGTTGAACCATTGTTGCCATTTTAAAATTGTGTCCCATTTGAAATGGGAATGTAATTTCAAAGTGTTGGTCAATATGCTGTATTAAGACATTTCGTAGGCGATAATACAGATCGTTGTGTACACCAGGGAAAAGATTAAAAACACATGCAACAAGTCAAGAGAAATTTTCGTGTCAATGAATATTAAGAAAACATAAATTATATGATCTGAATGTTTTGTTACCCATATAGACTGGTGTATTTCCCCATTGAACTATTCCAGAAGTGGATAATTTACCTTAAAGGAATCACTTTATGAACAAAGATCATTATGTTTGCATCTTCATGTTTCTTCACAAAACTGAATCCTTTCCTTGCTGACACGATACTGAGAAAAACATGCAGTGTGGATCTCTTTTGTGGTTTGTGTACTGTCTCCTACCATCTTGTAGGTGCTGTCCGGGCTGGGCAGCTGGGATATGCCCTAGCAGGGAATTTGGCAGGTAATATTTGTCTGGAAAGAGGTTGCCACAAGACACATGGACCAAATGGTTTCCTTGGATGCTTGGATAACTTGATGCCCCTTTTGTGGAGCTTGGTTGTGCCCAAGATCACACTTGGGATGATTTCCTCTCAGGTTGTGTACACAGCTACCTTTTCTTTACCTCATTCCATTATTTCTCATTTGCCTTCCCTTTCCCTTCTGCTGCTGTTTACAAGCCAAGTACATTTCATGAAAAATACCATTCTCAATCAGAATGTGTGCAATTCCTAGGAAAAAATATTTCAGCTTACAAAAAAGGGAATCGGAGAACAATTCCATAAACAGCAACAGTAACACTATCACTACCACAGACTGTTAAGAGCTCCATTTATGAGTGCAATTAAGCATATGGATAGCTCAGGTTTTGTCATCAGCTCAGAATGGGACAATGTTACTAAGGGAGATTCAGTCTAAATGTATAACTGAAATTGGTCTAAGATGTAACCCTTTAATATGCCTGGAAATGAGAAGTTGTTAGAGTACTGCTTTGTTTGGCAACATTTTCTAATGAAAGGATGCAATTTAATGCAGCAGGGAGAATGATTACTGACAAATACACCTGCTTGATGCAGGGTGTAAAATACCTCAATTTATCAGAAGTCACTGGGAGGAAGTAGGGTAGAGGGCACAGGGCTCTGCTTTCAGTTAAATTACTCAGAGGGGCAAAACAGCAAAAGAAGAGAATAACTTGTTTACAGGATGACACCAGACTGCTCAGAAAAATTACATACAGGAAAAATGAATGAAGGATTTGCACCAGAATATGTCTTTTATTCTGTACATTATCAGATGTTTGTTATTACAGATATAAGATTTGGGTCCCAGCAGCAATGAATAGTTCTATCCCCATTTACACCCATGCAACTGTTTGACAGCTAGGTAATTACAAACATTTTAATCTTTGCTTAAAACCGACAAAAACCCAACTACTGTTTGAGAAAGATATAATGCAATATCATCCATGAACTATTTTAAAATATAACTGAACACTCTTTCTACTAATTAACTGGTTTCTGTTTCTCTGTTTCTAGATTTTGTGGGCTTTGAATGATAGTGCCTCATATTGATGTTATTGGGGGGGGGGGGGGGGCAAGAAGAAGAATCACTAGAATTAGCATATTCGGTTATAATATTTCTGTTTTCTCCTTGCTTCTCAGGCAATAATCATATTTAGCAACTTCTGTAACTGTAGACCAGATTGTGTCAGGGAACAAACATCTATGGGGGTGGATCTCATAAAATTTTGCTGCTTGCTGAAGTAGAAAATGAGTATAATCAACAATAGGGCTGTCAAACAGCGGCATACCCATAGAGCCATGGGTTCAGTGGGTACGTTAGCTCTCTCCTGCACTATAAATCTAAGTCATACTGCTTTTCAGAAGCAGTATTTTCTGAATCGGCCTCACCGAAATATTGCATGCAAACAGACAATTTTTGTGTTGAACTTGTGCTG
Organism: Falco rusticolus; assembly: GCF_015220075.1. Lineage (NCBI taxonomy): Eukaryota > Metazoa > Chordata > Aves > Falconiformes > Falconidae > Falco > Falco rusticolus. The sequence continues at coordinate 9,874,606 of NC_051201.1, read as the reverse complement.
TACCCTTAGACTTTTGGATCTCTACAGGACTAAGTTCTGTATAATAAATTTTCTGATTAGTAGCTGAATTTGTGCAATTATCTCATTTCTGCTCTGGTTAATTTTATTTTTTTCTTGTAATTTGTCTGTTTTTAATACAAATAGAAAATCATTCTACTCAAATCTGCAGTTCTGCCAGATATGTATTTGAAAGCAGCAAAGGACCCGTTTTATGTATCAGTTGGACCAAGCAGGTTTAAAAAAGCATGCTAGCAGCTTAGTGGGGAACCATGAAGTTTATTATGGCAATTTTGTATAGAAAACCAGAATAGATCAGTAATGTTTTAAAAAGGCAACTTGTTTCAGCATTTCCCCTATGCTTTTCTGACTATTATTGTTGAAGTCTGTAGGTCACACTCATTCCAGTGTGAGTAGTGATGCTTTGAATGCCATTTGAAGTCAATAGAGCTACAGATGCTTAGATGCTGGTGAAACAGTTGAAGTAGTTTAACACTTTAATCCGTGCCTAATCACAGTGTAAGCACACACAAATGTTCAGGATGCAGGCATATTTTGAAGTAGTGATAGGGCAAGTTTTTACACTTACATATGAGAATTACCTTGCTTTCTTATTTTGCACAAGTGAAATACATCTGGATTTGTGTGGTGAGAGTGGTATGTGCTTGGGTTTTGATACTTGCTTATATTTTGGAGCTTTTTCCCCCAATTTCCAAATTTTGTACTTTTAAATTTTCAGTGTTGACAGAATTGAATTGCAGCGTTGTCAAGGCAACGAAAGAAGTTGATACATGGCAATAATATGTTAATTTTTTGTTTGCATCCATGAAATAATCACTTAGAATAAAGATGCCACTAACATGATAGATAAGTGAAAGATGTAATGCCCATCAGTGAATTTGAAAATCGTTACACTTTTTGAAATGTTTCCTTCATGAACCTTATAAGAGCTTGTCTACACAGGAGTTATTTTAGAATAGCAAATTAGGAGTGGGAATATTCAATGTAAGACATGCCAAGTGTGGAACTATACTAAAGTAGCTTTTAGACTATGACTTCACATCCAGCCTCAATCAGAATGAATTTTAAGCTGCGAAGAAGACAAAACTTAAAATTAAATGGATTTTTTCTCCTTGATTCATGTGGTCTGGAAGTCAATTATTCACTTAGTAATATTTACTTTAACTTGATTACGAAACTAAATTACCCTTTGAATTGGCCAAGAGCTGTTGTAAGTATTGCAGGGTCTGATTCCTTCCAACTTCTGACAGAGCTACTTTCTTCATTTTTTAAGGATCTTGCTAATGGATTTGTGATCATGCAGAGCTACATGCATACCCTTCCTCTCTTTGAATAGCCTTGCTCTGCAAGTGGCTGCACTAGCTTTAATGGAACAACTTAAGGGGGGAAAAAAAGTACTATTCAGTTTGGGTAGACTGCAGGATCTGGTCTTTAAACAGGACTAAAGTAAATGAGAATAAGATAATAGTAGCTTTTCCCCTTTCATGTTTCTTATCTAACTAAGCTGAATAAAAATGGGGATTTTGGTTGTACATGATGCTGATGAAAAGTGAAACCTCACCATTTTATATGTGAACATTTTTGCACACCTTCACAGTAGGGATTTTCCCTAATGCCTTTTACATTAACAGTTGTGACAGGAACTCTGCTTCCAGCAGCTTCAAGTGGTTAAATCAATAATAGAAATTGTTTAAAAATACTAATCCACTGCTGCTATGTGAACATTCTATGCCCAACCTGCTGACTGTATATGCAAACAGATAAATGATGGGCATCAATAATTTTTAATGTTGAATTTCTCCATATCCAAAAATTCAGTATATAGCTCTTCAGATGATTTTTTCAGAGGGAAAAAGGATAGTCAGACACATGGTGTGTAACCCTATGCTAACAGAAGTGATTCATTATCATTGATGGAAGGAATTCAACTAGTATGAATTGGCAGTTGATAATCTGACGTATGCAGCTAGGCACTGAATGGGCACAGCATTCCTTGTGTGCGAATTCTTTTCATTATACCAGAGAAATATGAGCAGCTGAAATTAAGTGGGTGTGGCACTGTTGTCAGGAACTGTGGATGGAGTATAACAATTTCCCCATCTCTAGTAATTAGAAATTTGTGTTAGGATATGGTGATTTGACTTCTGAAATAGGGTTAGTTTGAGAGTGAATTGGGGAGCATGTAAAGAAGGTCTAATAATTACAACAGCAGGAACAAACTTGTATTTGGTAGAAATAGTGTAGCTTTACTACAAGTAGTGGACATTTCATCAGTTTGTACTTAACTGAGAGTCAATTTGATGCCGAACAGGGCTCCTCAAACTTTTTAAACAGGGGGCCGGCGCGCGGATGAAATGGCAGGAGGTCATCTGCGGCTGCTTGGTTTCCCCCCCAACCCCCGGCAGGGGGGTGTGGGGTGTGGAGGGGTTCTGTAAATACCGGGGGCCGGATTGAGGACCCTGGGGGGCCGTATCTGGCCTGTGGGCCGTAGTTTGAGGACCCCTGATGTAGAAGCATCTTAATGTTCAGCTTGAATGAGAGGTACTCAGGGTAATGAACACCATGGGTTTAGTGGCCCCTGATAAATTGAACCTGAGTTATGCCAGGCACACTGGTGTGGTCTAGTAGAGCATGCTGGAGAGAGATTTCCAAGCTGCTAAGCAGGTTGAGTAGAAAGTGTCTGTGCTCTTAGCGTAAATGTGTTGGGTCCCACTGATGCTCTGTGGCAATGTGCATGGTGGGCCACAGGGGAGGTACCGTAGTTGTACTGCAGTAACCTGGGTTGTCTTTGCTGCTGCTGGGCATGGAAACTCTAGGAGGACTTTTGTTGTGAGCATTAAAATAGCTTTGCCAGTATATTTCTTCATTGGGAGGTGAACAGGCAGGGTGTCAGCCTAAATAAAACTGCATCTAGTTTCTAAACCAAGGTGTTGAGTCTTGTTTTGAAACTTTGTAAGCTGGAAAAGATACAAGGTGTAACTACCACCCTACCCACCTCCAAGTATCTGCACTCCCCCTTCTAAAGCTCATGTTATTTGTGGGCTTAGTGAGGTGGTCTTTATACTTCAGTGATGGCTCTGTTAAGGGGTAGTCTTACGTTCCTCAGTTGAAAAGTGCTATGCAGCCTCCCCCTGCTACACACTTCCTGCCTATTATTTATGATTTTAGCTTTGAAAATGGTTTACCCCATAGTTTGACTTGGAGTGTATTCAGTCCACACTTTGATCTAAAAGATTAAGGCAACTGGGGTTTTAGATGTGGTCCCTAGGTGAAGATCACAGGGACTTGATGAGGGCATGGGGAATCAAAAATAATTAGGGAGAATGTCAATGTACATTGACAGGTGAGCTTCTCTTCAGTAAACACTTCCCAGTATGAAAATGAAAATGAATCTTCATCATGTATTCACAGTGAATCTCTGTCATATTAAAACCCTGAACGGGAGTTAGGAAGATATAATCAGACTTACACTGTAGGGATCTGAGGCATGTTCATCATTCCATCCGAGGCAGAGTCCAGGTGTTTTCTCACAGTGAAAAACCTTTGCATTTTCAAATAACTAGGAGACTAAGCCATGTTTTTTCTTTGCTTGTACCACAAAAATGTATTTTCATATTTATAGAAACCAGCAATCAGATTCCATCAAAAGGAAGTCCGTATATCATCTGCTTTTTATATCTGTTATGTAGTCATGCATGGCTTTCCTCTGTTCAAGGAAGTAGTCAAGCGTATAATAAGTAGGTCAATGACAGTTTAAAACTGTTTTTCTGAAATGGTGCATTATCAGTTGACTGGAGACAACTCATTCTGGGAATTTCTTCCTTCTCTAAGTGGTCATTGACTTTGAAGTCCACAACTGTATTTTATTTTCTGCACCAAAATCAAAGCTAAATAACTCATGGAAGAACGTGATGTATGCATGTGCTGCTTTTTACTGCAGTATTTCATATTTTCCTTCAAACAGTATTGCTGGGAAGAAATTAGGAGATAACTCCACATTTGAAATTTAATTTTAAACTTAACCTTTACTCCAGGTATTTTCATGGGTGTGAGGTGGTGGTGGTGTTTAGACAAACTGTGTTTCAGTTATGGGATCTTGAAGTACACTGAAGAGAGGCAGGGGTTGGGATGGCAGCAGACAGCAGTGTCCAGGTAAAGCAGCATTAGGCTGTGGTGCTGGCGCTCTGGAGAGCTCTTTGGTTTCCTGGCAGCTTTACAGGTAGGCAGAGGCAGCTGAGAAGTGAGAGTGTGTCACTGTTGGCCTGGACTAATTGTGAAAAAACTGAGCTGCGTGGGTGGTTGTGTGGGAGGCCTAAACAATAGAGAGCTGCAGAGCTGGCTTGTAGCTAACGCTGTTGGGTAAAACATCTAATCATCGCACAGGGATATACATACACCTTTAAGCATGTTTTGGCAGATCTACTCATCCCTGCCTTTTTGTTACGTGTTTTGACAGCGCCTAGGATCAGAGAGCTCTAATACTTTGAAACTTTATGCTACTTGCATAATTCCAGTCATTTCCCTGTTATGTCTTTGGAGCCATGGGTACACGTTTGGTAACAGTGAGCAAACACAGGCTCGCTCCTGGAGCAGTTGCAAAACCAGGTCTGGGAAGATACTTGCTCTGAATTTTTGTGACTCAGCTTTGATCGGGATTCTGTATTATTCTGCCACAGAGCCTGAGCTATCAAGCTTTGCTGAGAGTTAGGAATATATCTTCATTGTGTTTTTACTAACAGTGCAGTGATGTTTAAGTAATTCCTTATAGGATGATGCTGTTACCTGTTGACTTGTAAGTCATGGCTGTGCTAGATGGAAGTTCAGCAACTTGTGCTCTTTTAAGGTACCTTGATGCAGGACGACTGTATTTAAACATTTACTACTGTTAAGTTCCTAATTCTTTCAGCAATAGGAAAATAAAACATGTTTGTGAGGGGTTGATATTGCCTGTCAGCTTCTGACTAGAAGCAATTTTTGGTTGGTGATTTGAAAATCATTATAAAGAACAGAATATATGGATTTACTCAAGCTGAGGAAGTCACCTGCAGTTTCTAGCACAGTACGTATGATAGAAAACAAGTGAAATTAAGGAATTATTTTGAGGGGTGCCTCTATAATTGTTCTGCAGTTTCTTACCATTTCATCTATATAATAACCTCAAGGAAAAATGGTGACACACCTGTTTGGATTGGTTCTATAGCATTATAGTATCTGGGTCAAGCTACAAAGCGAATGCCTTACGTTTTATGGGAAAGAGCCATATTTGACAAATTATAACATTATTCCTGGTGCATATCTTTAATGTTTTTACACTAATAAGGATTCTTAAAGCATATATACAATATAGGCAGATTAGCACTCTATTAGAGAGAGTGCCACTCACAGTTATTGCTGTGTCACAGCTGGTATGCATTAGTAGGCTGTTGGTGCATGCTTTGTGTTTTGAGCTAAACAGTAAAATTAATGGAGCTGGTCACTGTCTGCATAGCCTTTTAAGTAACAGGGTGCCTGAGGACATCAAGAGTTTGGCTTTTACAGCAGTAGTTTGCACCCCATCACGCTCTTTTCATTCACAAAGCTCACTTCTTGCTAGAGATCTCTCTTCTAGAAATTAAACTTTTGAGTTGGGCTTTTTTGTTGCCAACTTCGTTATCATTTAATAAAACTGTCAAAATATATTCAGTTTCAGTGCAGCATTACTTAAAACTTGGTCTAAGAAAAAATCTTTGTCTTCTATTTCTTTTGTCTGTTCTTCAGGAAATCCTGCCTGCTTGGTTCCCTGTTTTGCATTCTTCCTTTAGAAAGCTACAGGAGGCATAGCACTGAGTCCTACGTAGTATACATCTTAAATCTCTAAGGAATGTCCTAAATATGTGTAAAAGCACAGAGAATACTTGAACCTTGGGTGGAACTGGGCAATTTGCCCCAATGAGGAATGCTGCCCTGTTTTATATTCTCTAGACAGTTTCCATGTATTCAGCTTAAAAACCAGCCTTTCCTGACATCCTCCGGAGATGTTTTCTGGTTATATCTGTTTTGGGAGTTCTCGTCTTACCCAGTCAAAGTCTCACCCTTTTAATGTATCAATTAGTCTCATTCCCTTTAGCTGGGCAACTAAATCTAAGTGAATCTGAATTGCAGTTCTCAAGTGCACACTAAATTATGACATAAATAGAATTGTATAATTAATGACAACCACTTGAGCAGTATTGCATAGGCAATTTCAGTTAAAAAAAATTATAAATCCAATAGAGCCTGAAATATGATCTGCAGGTTTTGAACACAGCACTTGAAGGTTTTCAGAAGGCTGCATTTCCAAATATATATATATATGTATCTGTGTGTGTGTGTGCATATATGAAAGCTCGATTTAGTGGTAGAAAAGGTACTGCATGGGGTGTGTATGTGTGTGTGTGTATCAAGATACACAGTGTGTATGTAGAAACATATGCACATACAGAAGAGGCTGGAAATTGCTGAAAATGACATTATGGAAAGATAATGATAACGGTGTGGTTATCACAGCTATCTCCCCCAAAACATGCTATGGTACATAAGGAATAAACTTAAAAACTGTATTATAACTTCGTCCTTAAATCAGACGCCAACTAGCAATAATATGAGTGTTTAAATTCACATTGTGATTCAAATTTGGTGCCCGATTTTATGGTTTGGATTTTTTTCATACAGTGTTTGTTGGAACTTAACATTGACTAGCTCTTCTTAGCACTCTGATCTTATTTGACCTGAACAATATTCATCCATCACTTTTGTTTTTTAAAACGTTAATATCTTGCAGTAAGGTTTCAAAATGGATTATCTTCCTAATCTTTCACTCCAGGAGGCTTGGGTCTGAATCTGTCAGAGGTGAGAATGATAGTCAATATTTTATTTCAGGAGCCTAGCTAGTAAAGATGGGAAAATAAGATGGTGCTGTGATCCAAATGCTTATTTTCAGAAGTTCTGTTACACATAAAATATGTAGTGGTTTAAAAAGAAATATTACTTTTTTTCACTAGCTATCAGAATAAGAGCACAAGTGGATGTCATAGGATGTTGTGAGAGGAGAGGGATTCAGACCTCTGTATTCCAATCTCAGTTCTGATTTTGTTAATATTGAGGAGACATCATATGCTATATTGTTGGCTTTAAAGTGTTCATCAAATGTATGAATAAGCCACTAAGTATAGAAAATACATAGAAAGCAGGAAGAAACAGCTTTAATAGCATGTTGTGATATACTGTCATTGGCTCTCAGGCTGAAATTCAGGTGGGTCGGTTTCTTTGTTACCCATGTATTCATTGGTAGCCATTAAGAGAGTTGTTTACAGTGCAAGTTATTTATAGAAGTTATGAGTGGGTCAGTATAAGTGAAAGATGAAAAGTGTGTGTGTGTGTATTCAAATATATGATACTGTTGTAAAAGTTATTTTGTTTCTCAAGTCATTTAGTCTAGAAGAATCCAAAAATATGTGTAAATGCAGAATCCTGGAAGAACTGAATTGAGACAGGGAATGATGTGAATAGGTTGGGACTGGAGAGAAGATGCATCTCAGCAGAACTTGGTGTTGGTTTTGGCTACCAAATTAAAAGCCTGAAATAATATATCTCTTGCAGTTTTAATGCGTTTGGGGGGGTGTTTGCAGATTCATTTTTATTTTTGTCTTTTCAGTATTACTGCTTAATACATCACACTTTCAGGACAAAAGAGCGTAGAGCAGCATACCTGTTCTTATGCATTGACTAAGCATATAAATACAGTTATTCTCAAAGTTCATTAAACGTGTTTTTGTCCTTCAAAGCATTTAGGTATGTGCTTACCACATACAATTAGTCCCTCAAATTAAATGAGTATCGTAATAAAGGCTTTCTTTCAAATAGAATTAAGACAATGTGATGGATTCAAAAGGTAACAGAGATATTTAGACAATTCTTATTCATATTATTACAGATTAATTGTTAGGTTTAATGGGAAACTGGTGTGTAGATGCATTATATGGCCTCGCAAAGACCAGTGCAGTTTTCTTGCCCAAATTCACTAAAAATTCTATGGACCTTTAGTTTACCATACTGTAAAGTAAACATACTTTACCAGGGATGTTGGAAACCCTTTTCAGCAAAAAAAAATATTTAAATAATTAACGTTCAGAAAGGAATTTTTTTTTTAACAGTTTCATATATTCAGATAGTGCTGATGGTTTTTAGTTAAACTCTGAGCTGTGTGGGAAAGATCTGAGGTGTAACCATGTTTTCCAAAACTGTTGCCAACGAGCGGTTGAGAGTGACCAGGATGTGATGGAAACATGAAGGTAAACCCTGGGTTTCGGGGGTTATGCAGTAAGGCTGATTTTAACAATCAAACCATCCCAACAGCCAAATCTTTTCCATCAGATTTCTGATTAGCAACTAAAGGAGAAAGAGGTAAAAACTGCAAAGGAGGAAAAATCAGATGGTAGTTTGGATAAATTTATATGGGACAAAAAGTATTTGGTTATGGAGGAGGACCTTGTTTGTATATAATGCAATTTCTGACTTGATTTTGTCGAAGTCTGCACCTAGGTATGTATTTGTAAATAAGTCATGTTGATACGTAAGCATGGCCTCAAGAGCAGGGCTGCTTTTCCACCTCGCTAACAAGAGATGCAGTCAAAATGCTGCCCTCGCCCACCCTTCCTCCATGTGTTTCTGGACAAAATCACCGTATTTGCTGTTAGTCTTTGTGGAAGTTCAGCCTCGGATCCCAGCTGCCTGGCCGGGGCAAGGTGCCCCCGTGGCAGAGCAGCAAGGTGGCGGCCAGGCAGAGAGGGCCTGCCCGGGCAGCGCGGTGGTGCCACGGGCAGGCATGAGGTAACCGGTGGGGCCGCGGTGCCGGAGGGAGCCAGGCTGGGCACCAGGTGCTGCCCTGCGCCCCGGGCCGACCCGCGGCCTGGCCTGTGCCCCTGAGGGGCCGGGGGCTGCTGGGACTGGGCAGTGCTCAGGCGGCCCCCAGCGCCCCAGCAGGTGCCCTTCGCCGTGCAAAGGCAGGCACAACCTTTTCTCTGTGTGTGTGGCTGTTCCTTGTGTGGCTACTGGGCCAGGTCTTTACTGAAATGTCAGAATTATTCATCCTGGAGAAGCTGTGGAGTTGAGGGATGTGTTTCAAAATGTTTCATCTTTCATTCTAATCAAGTCTTTGCAGAGTTTGCCTTGCCAGTCGTGGAAGCCTATGCAAAGGTTACTCATTTGTGTAGTTTCCACAGAGAAAGATGCAGCTCTGCTGTGCTTGTGTTGTTTACCTCAGAGAGGTCATAGGCTTTGAAAAAAAAACATTGAGTCTGTGACAAAACCAGTACGCTTTCCCCCCTGTAACAAGCCTGAAACAGCTCCCTTCCCTCCTGCTCCTACAGTTTGCAGCACTCCTTCTGTTGCTGTTGTATGGGATGATTTTAAGAACATGACAGTAAGTTAGCTAACCCTGCCATAGAGGTATAGATGTAAACTAAACTGAGTGTGCTTGATAGGGCTTAATTGTTTGTTCAGTGTGCTTGCAGGCTCCTGCAGCCTGTTTGACCGTCCTGGCATTCAGTGAGGAAAAGGAGAGTGCTTTCTTAGGTTCTTGCTGGTTTAAAAACCCAACCCAACCCAAAGCAAACAACACCAACCAACCAACCAAATAACCAACCAAAACAAACCAAACCAAAACAATAACCCCAAAACCACATTCTGCCCCCTCCCCCCCCCCCCCCAACATTTTCCCAGGACTTTAGGTCATTTAATGCCTTAGCATCAGGAGTGCATGTATTCATTCACCTTTGTTCAGATCAAACTTCTGTCACCATCATGGCAAGAAGATACTGTTGAGATTTGGTAAACAGGAATGATCTAACTAAGCATAGGTAAAGTGGCGAAGAAGATTTAAAAAAATAAATTAAAAAAGCATGGAGCATGGAAATTAAAGAGCTGTACCTTAAATTACTACGGGAACTGGTCAGTGAGGGCTTGCTATGGCAAATACTTTTTTCATTTTCAAATGCACAGTCGAAGTTGAGAGCCTTAATGAATCAGTTTTATCTTGAAGATCAGTGGCCAGTCCACTTTCCAAGATGCTATATTTCTTCTACCTTTTCATTTACTTCTCTCATGGAGAAACTGTAGCTTGTCATTGACCAAATATATATCTTTCTGAGCAGAGTGCATTAATATGCTGTAACAGTCTGCTTAAAATACGAAGTGTACCTTGTATGCCTGTGCTAGTTAATCCAAAACAAAGATTAAGTAAGGTTTTTGTACATAAGGGGAACGCTGAATGTGAAATTAAAATGTAAATCAAAAAGTAATTGGCTTTTTGTGCATAGTTTAGATAAGATTTACTTTTGAAGAATGACTTTGTGTTTTAACACAGCAGGCCAGACACCATGTGGCACACTTGCACTTAATAATGGCAACCAATCTAGGCCATAAATATTGCAAACGATGCCATTTGAATGAGGAGCCCTATGAACCATAATAAAAACCCCTGTGATTAATTCTAAAACTGCTCTGTTCATATTAGACCTGCAGTGGCCTCCCTGATGAGATCAATACAGCGTAGCAGAGTGATTCTAATAGAAGTGTTATTATCTTTTAATCTTCAGGAGAATGCCAACTTTGAGAATTCTTCAGCATTCTGGCTGCCTATTTTCTCAGAGCAACCTTGAAGGCAGTTGTTTTCTGAAATGAAGATACATTAGAGTCTTTTCAAGGATTTATCAATAATACGACACGGTCACTGTTTGTGGAGCCAACAGCTAAAAGGCACATTTGTATGCTGAGACTTACAATTGGTCACAATGACCTTCCCTGTCAGCCTCTATTTTCTCAGCAGACAAATGCCTACAGTGAATGAGGAGTAAAGGACAGGGACAGGAGGGTGTGTGTAGGGGGAGAAGTGGGACAATACAGAGTAGTGCTGCTCAGGCAGCCAACAGCATCCTCTGCCCAGAGCCTAGGTCACACTGTGTTACGTTTAGCTTGGACATTTTTCTGTGCACGCTGTATGCAATGCTAACTGGAACATGAAGTTTGTAACAGATTTTCGTTATTAGCGCAAATGAAATTTTATTTAACAATTGCTATAATACCTGGCAAGTCTGAAAAGACATATTGTAGTCAGTCAAAATGTCCAAAGAGAATCAAAAGCAAATGATTTGTTATGATGTGTACTGTATTTTTACATTAAAAAAAAAAAAAATCAAGAAAGCATTATTTAGCTTGTAAGTGTGGCAAGATGAGGTTAAGTATCCATTAGATATTTCTATTTTTTTTCAGGCTGAGGCAGGGGGGCATTGTTACCAGCTTGGCTCAGAACCTTCTGAAGAATAGATTTGCCTGACCAAGTTTTATGAGATTTTTGCACATTGTTTACTGCATTATCAATACACATTGCTATTACATAACATGCAACCTACTCTGTAGGAGCTGAGCATCAATATGAAGACAGAGACAATAGCAAATAATGTAAAAGGAAATTATGCTTCTTGTTTGTCTCTGTTCTCTAGGAACAGAAGTGTAATGTCACTTTATTTGATGTATCTGGGTTATAAATATGGTTTCTACAGGAATCTTCAACAAATGGGAAAAACAGGAGAAATTAAGCTATTCAGTATAATAAAAGGAAAGTGAGAGAGAGTGTTGGATTCACATGCAGAAGCTGACACTCAGGAAAACTGTCTGTAGGCAATGCGCTAGATACTGCTAACAAGATATGCAGATAGATGTTCTTCTATAGGATCTGTGATAAACCAGTAAGAGAAAAATTGTGTAAATAAAGATATATTGCTTCCATTTCAGACATGTAAGTAGTTTAGTTAAGGGTAGAGATCAATAAACTACCTTTTTTTTTTTTTTTTTTTTTTCTTCCCCTGGAGTTTCATTTTTAAGTTTCTATTTACACTAAATGTATTTCACAGATTATTTTTTTTTTGTTTGCACAACTGGCTTTAGATGCTTGTAAGGAGCTGTGTTTGAGACTGGCACACAAAGGTTAGGTTCCTTGCAGACAGATACAAGCACAGCTCTGTTTCAGTGTTGTGATTTTAGGCTTTCATTTGAGGATGCTTGGTGAGCTTGTTCCTTACACATACTGCTTTTTCCTAGAAGGGATGATTTGGATGTCTCACCTTGGTGCACAAATTGAAGTGCGTTAGCTCTTTTTGGGAGTACCCGCATGGCAGAGTAGCTAACTTGCTGTGTGTACTTGTAATAGTTTATTGTGCACTCAGATTTGTATGTTTTAAGAGTGTTGTCTGTTGTGCCTGTGAAGTGCTGACATTTCCCTAAACTAGTGTAAATCTGGTTTACATTCTGAAGTCCTTCTGAGGACACATTATTGGAAAAGAGTAAATTTTTGTTTTGTTTTTAACAAAAAAAGGCAGTAAGAAATCGTGGCACTGCTAAATGGTTGCACTAAAAATATTGATGCTTGTGTGTGGTTTTTTTTTTCTTCTTTTGGCAATGTGATTTAATGCCAGTGTGGAAAAAGAAGATAGCATGTCAAATGAGTTCCTTGTTGATGAAATTAATAAAAGGCTTTCATTATTAAGTACTAATCTTTGTGTTTTAAGAAATAGAAGGTTTCAAAGGCCATTGTCTTGTTTTCTCTTACAGGAAGTAAAAAAAGGGAAAAAGCTTTCTGGCAGACACCAATAATGCGCTAAGTCTTTGCAAAAGTAATCCTCATCTTAGTTTGTCTCATTTAATTGAATTAGGAAGGCATAACAAACCAAAAAGGTTACTTTCATGTCCTTAACTTTGTATAGTAGCTAAGGTGTGAAATGTGTTCCTCTGTCATATTTTTCTGTGTATGTTATTTGTACTTAGCAAAGGACACATTTCTGCATATGAACTGTAATTCATATTCATGCTCTTGCTTCACGTCTTAAATTTTAATCAGTGTTAATTAAAATATATTTTCTTTGAGGTTTTTTTCTTAATGTTAACTACTAATACTCATGCAAGCTGTTAAACAATAGGAAACCCTTTCGAAAGTTGTCTTTTGCAGTCGTACAATGTTTCTGAGAATGGAGATTAAATTGCTTGGCTGTATACTGATACATACCTGGAAAATGCAGGAGAGATGCACAGTGTACTTAATCTTGAGCTGCTTCAGGCCTAGGTTCAAGATTAGAGGCAAATACCCTTCTGTCTAAGTAAGACTCATGGGAAGAAGGCCAACTGGAAAGAATGTAGCTTAATTAAGGCCTAACTTCTTAGATTTAATTCACAGGGAACTATCTGGCAGAACTTCACATGGTGTAGATCATAATTCCTAAATAATTTTCATCAAGTAGACCACCAGTGTTATTCCTTACAGTCTGTTACCGGGACCATTGTACACTTGTCATATGAAAATTAATTCTTGGCTTGTATGAAATTCAAGAGTCCTTTTCTGTTAAGGAATAGCATATCCATGTTATTTTCCATCTTCAGGTGAGGCCTCTCTCAAAACCAGTTTCCATTATCGTTTGACAGCAAACTGTGTAGAATTTTTATTGTCACGGGTGACTTTTCTTCCACATTTCAAATTTACATCTCCCCACCCGCCCCCGCTGACTTTATTTTATTTTTATTTTTGTTTTTATTTTTATTTTTATTTTTAAAATTTTGTCAACACTGGCAGCCATTCTGGAATTAAGCCTAATCTGAAGTTTGCTTAGGAAATAACACTGAAATCCACATGTTGGAATGCAGTTTCCAAATATGATGCATAAATTGTACAGAACTATTGGTTTGTTGTTTGGTGGTGCGGTTTTTGTGGGTTTGTTGTTTTGGTTTTCTTTTGTAATGTTACTGTAATGTACATTTTATTAACTTCTGTAATAAAATAGTTCATTTTTGGTATGTATGTATATATAATATGGTAGTAGTTGTGTGTCAATTTAGAAACATGCAGGGAAGTAAGAGCAGTTGTGGAAAAGTGGTACTAGTATTATGAGAGGAATGAAGAACAAGTCTTAATGGAGGCAATAAAAAGATCCTGGCTTATTTAGTGTATCAAAATAAAGATTGAGAGGGGGAATGACTACTGTTTCTGAAAATTTGTAGGCAGTAAATATTGGAGAAGGATTATTTTAAATTAAAAATAATAATTCTATGAGATCAAATTGGTACAAAAAAGCATAAATACACTTAGAGTGGAAATTAAAATCTAATACCATTTCTGTTAGAAGAATGAAGTTCTGGAATAACCTTCCATGCTGGCTTTGAATAATAATTAAAGAAAAAAAAAAATAGAGTATTTTAGGTAGCATTTGTTAAATTTCTAGAAAGATCTCATGACATACTGAGCATATTATATTTTTTTAAAAAAAATATTATTGTAGCACAGTATGACTTTTGGAGCTTTGCTTTTTTGCACAAGACTTGGTTTTGTTCCATTTAGTCTGTTATATAGCCATGGAAAGGTAGACTAAAACCGATGTACACACCATGACTTGGAGCGTTAGCACTATGAAATCAGGAGTTGCGCTACCCTATAAAGTATGCTTTGTGTTTCCCTGGGTGTGCCACTGGCTTTCACCCTCCTGTCCATTCCTTCATCCATCTCTTATCACCAGCAGAACTACATTCATTTCAGTTTGTTGTACTATGAGCGTGTGAGAATGAGATCCTGGCTGTTCCCTAGTTGTGAAAAGTAAAAATGGCCTGAGAATGAAGATCAAGAATTGTAAGGACCTGCAATGCTCTCAGCTCTAACTTCCTGCAAGGCCTTAGGCTACATTGTCTCCAAAATGCATAAAAACCCACTTGAGTTGATTGGCAGCTAGAAGTAAAATTTTGATCATTTTAGCTAAAAATAGATTCATGACTTCATGGCTGAAGTTTCTTAAAGTTGTTCCAATGCTTACTTCTGGATCATGAATTGTAAAAACATAATGAAACTTAATATTCCCAATGTATTTATACTGCACTTCATTGGGAATTAAAATTTTAGCTATTAAGCCATTTAACCATTGCAAGTTTGTGCAATTTTAGTCTGCGAGCTAACACAAAATAGCTCAAAAAAACCCCAGATCTCTGAATTTTGGTTAATCATCATGGAAACTTTGTGACAATATCCAAATATGAATGTAAATGACTGGGAAAATTAAAAAAAGGGGTTTATGCACTATATTTGACACTAAGTAATGAGATATAATTTACTGATTTGATTCTTGGATCAAGATGCTGCATTAGATTTTCAATGTAATCCTAAAGATTTTAAGATGTTAAGTTTGTTTGCTTTGAAATTTTTATTCTTTTGCAGATCTCTAGCAGTTTTACCAGCTTTTTACATGTGATCAGTGATATTGTAAATCAAGACAATAGAAGCTTTTTTTTGGTGAGGTTGTTGTTGTTTGTTTTTGTTTTATTTTTTTGAGGAAGTTGTATCTGACCCTAGATTCTAATGTTTACTCTTTACTGAATTTTCATCCGTAAATTATGAGTTACTTTAATAGATTGGCATGACGATGATCTGTCAATACCATAATTTGTTGGAAAGCTAAGAAATTTCCAGCAAAGTGCCTATGTCATCATATAAGGTACTTTAAAATATTTGTCATAGCTATTTGTTGAGCTTTCAGGTAAACATAGTTGGAAATATCTTGGGTTTTTTGGAAGTAAGATGTCTTTCTTGTGAACAGGAAATTTCAGTGGGATTTGGCTGTGTGGCTGCTGTTACCTCTTTCACAAAGATGTAACGTATTAGTCAGAATTGTTAAGATATATTTATTTTTCCAGTCCTCCCCCAACCAATCATGTTTATTTGTCACAGGTTAAGAATGACTGATTGACCTGGTCAGCCTAGCATATATGAATAAAACTCATTGCAGTTTAGTATGTCTGGCTTGTCTGTCACTAAAAGAGCCTGAGCTGGGTGGGTAGCAGCTCAGCGTATCAGACTAAAAGTGACTGTCTAGTGTTGCACCTAGTTTTGTCTCATCAGCATTCAGTTCCACTGCCTAAGCATGAAGGAGGAAAAAGTCACTGTAACATGAAGAGATAAGAAGAGTGAGAAGAGAAAAATGTTCCTTGTTTGAGCTGAAAAGAAAGGGAAAGATCGTGTGTCTTCAAAGTCTCTTGTTCATGCTGTTCAAAAAATTTTGTGAGCAAGTGGTGTTTGTTTTGCTTGCTTCTAAAAGCAAAGGTAGCAATTTCCTACACTATTTATTTTCCTGAGTTGTTGACACACTTCTTGTAGATGCAGTGAAATACGATAACTTGTGTCCCTCTGCATGGATGTGAGTTAGAGGGTCAAGCTGATGAGAAAGTACTTTGGCTTTTAGTCACAGCATCTTGTGTTGGAGGATAGTTACAATCTAACAACTAACAGCCACACTAGGAAGATAGGCAGTGAAAGCTAACAGAGAATAAAAATGTATTATACTAGTTCTCCGCTTTGCTATGCTGATCATTTAACTCATTCTGGATGGTAGGACCTTACACCTGTAACTCTCAGGAGGTGGCATATGTAGTAGTATATACTCCAGCTGAGTAGCAGTGTTGCAGGGGCAAACAGGGCAAGGTGGTAGCACTGCTGCCTTTGAAAGTGGGTATAGTGGTGCCATTGCCAATAGACACAGAGATGCGATGTTGGTGAAACAAATTTTAATGTTCACATGTGTAGGTAAGACATAGATTGTTGTATCCATGGGAGACTTCAGATGCCCCAAATTCTGTTGGAAGCACAATAGGCTTGGGTGCAAGCAGAAGACATTTTCTTGGGGCAGATAAATGATGAGCTGAGAGTAGGGGAGATGTCCTGCTGTATCTCCTCCTCAAAAACAAGGAAGAACTGGTCAAAGATATGAAGGGCAAGGGCATTGTCCCCTGCAGTGACCATCAGACTGTGGGGTTTAAAATCCTGTAAGATAAAGTAAGAGGAAAATCACAAGTTTGGATTTTAGGAAAGCAGGTTTTGGCTTACTCAAGGACCTTCTTGGCAGGCTTGATGAAGACTGCCATAGACGGTCTAAGGGAAACAGGACAGCTGGTTGATATTCGAAGACAACCTTCTTAAAGCACAAAAACAGTCTATTACAATGTTTAAGTCAAGCAAGTATGGCAGAAGGCCAGATAAGTGAGGAACTCTTGATTGAGCTCAAATGCAAGAAGGAGGTACTGAGAAAATAAAAGTAACGATGGGCTACCCCAGGAGAAATATGGAGACTCTGCCTCAGCATACAAGGGTAGATTTAGAAAATTCAAAGCTCAGCTGGAGCTGAAAAAAAAAAAAAAAAAAAAAAAAAAAAAAAAAAGGATGTGAAAGGCAACTGTAATGTCTTAGAGAAGTGCATCAAGAGCAAAAGAAAAAGGCTAAGAAAAATGTGAGTCAGTTGCTGCTCTTCCTGGATGTTCTTTCAGCAGGAGGCTGGACTAGATGACCTGTGGGGGTATTTACTGGCCGACGTGATTTTATGATTCTATGATTTGTGGTGAAGTTCTAGCCTACACCCGATGCTGCAAGACTCCTTATGGAAGGAAACCAATGTTGTGAATCATTAAAAAAAGGTGCATTGCTGTATGTCTGGCACTCTTTAATAGAAATTTGAAACTAACTCTTTCAGGAAGCATAGAAAATGAGTAAATTTTGGTCTAAATATGTACAGTATGCATAAAAAACCCCTGAGATGACAAGGTAAAATAGCTTGTTGTAGATACAGCATTATCAAGGTAATATATCGAAAAAGAGAAGTTAATTGCTTTTTGAATCAGTGAAATAAAGTTTGTTTTATAATCTGAGATTGCAATCTCCTCCAGCATGGAGGGACAAATCTTGGACTTTTTCAGTGCTCTTCACCTTCAGCAACCCAGAGAAGGTCTCATTTAACAGCCATCTGTGCGGTGTTACTAGATTAACCTTTTGAATTGTTATTTATGCCATAAAAGGATACATTAGGGTCTCAATTTTATTTTTTCTTCCATCTTGTACTGTAATTTGCACCTGTGCAAACTGGAATAGTATCTTTTTATAGTTACAAAAATCTCAGCACCTGTACCAAAGATCACAGAAGTCAATAGAAATCTTTAATGAGCTACTGTGAAGTAGGCTCTAAATGACTGTCTGATGTACAGAACAGAGAATTTTATTGTGCCTTGTAAAATGAATTTATCCATTTCAGATGCTTGACTTATCAGTTCTTTCTGATTTTTGTTTTGTTGGTTTTTGGCTCCTATTGATACTCTTGTTCTGCTTGAACCTCGTTAAAATATGGCTGTACAGAACTGGCTTTTCCCCGGAAAGCATTGTTATTTTTCTTTTACTAAGAAAAAAAGCAATACATCTTTAGAAAATATCAGCATGGCTTTCATTCGCATCTGTCAGTTCTGTTTCATTACTCCTGGGATAATGTATTAGTCAGGAGCAAGTTCTCTCCCTGTTCTGCTATTCAACATGTATAAAATCAGAACATTAAACTACTATATAGTGTTATCCAAAAGCCTCGTTTACTTTGAATCTCTCAATTTCAGAGGATTTTGTGTGTTCTGAGCTCAGTTGCACAACTCGGCATACAGAATTGACTCTAGATTTATGATGCCTGCTCGTGTATTCCATGACTGCAGCATCAGGAATTTCATTTGGCCAGACCTTTAGCTGTTGCAGTAAATGTTTGCACGTTTAAGTTATATGTTGTTATATTTCATGAGTAGTTATTAGTGAAACAGCAAAAGGTCACACATAATCTGTGAAGATTATTGGAAAGTAATATGGAGATTCACTGCTAGATCAAAGAATTGCTCTTGGCTAAGTTGTATGAATTCTTTGTGTGCTCTTGGCAGCTGAGACAACACTCGGTCAGGCATCTTAACCATGGTGAACAATCCTTTTCTGCTGGAGTTTGTAGGCTGCAACTTCTGACAGGTGATTCTTATTTTAAAATTCTTATTTTCCTGAGAATTGAAACATGGTGATTACAAAGGTATTTTATTATTTTTTTGAATTATATTGTTGGGAATTTCTTAAGGTTTGTATCCACCTAAATTGTGCCGTTCATAATTGCTATTAGATGCGCCGCAATGGGAATTCTGCACAGTTCTCCGCCTTCTGCAGTGCGTGGCTCTTGCAGATCAGCTCTGCTGAAAGGAAAACACTGTGAAGAGACTCTTAGAGCCTCTGCCCCACTGTCCTGCTGAATATTTTCTTAAGAAACATCCCACCAGTAATTAGACAAAACCAAGTGTACCATTTTGCCAAGAATTACAGAATGTACTATTTTTTACATCATGTTATAGTTCTGTCCCCTTGCTGTGGTTGTAAGGTATCTATGCCATCTATTAGTGATTCTTCTGAAGAGCTTGTAAATGTTGATGACTTTAAACCAGGGGCAATCCTACTGCCTACCTGAACAGTATAGACCAGTCTTGAGTGGTGGTAAAAGTTAATAGTATTTTTATTTATTTATTTTAATTTTGCCAGTTTTTTTTTTTTTTTTATAGAGCACAGAAAGAAACAGCTCTTCCTAGTGATATAAAATGGCGTTTGGTGTAAAATTTTAAAGGCTGATTCTGAAAAGTGTTGTAGGACAATTTAATAATAAATTTCCATCTTTTCTGCTCGAAAAGCACAGTTGTTTTTTTTTTTTTATTTCCATTACAAGTAATTGTGCATTAAAGTATTTTGGAAGTTTTATTCACCTAGAAATTGTTATGGCATTTTATCTTCCTAATCTATTTACCAGCTGTCTGATTCTTCAGAATTTTTCAACTGTTTTGCTTCTCATAGACCTTAATACTTTGCTGAATGTGCATGAATCCCTACTGAATCAGACCTGTCTGCCTTTCAAAAAATTAATTGTGGAAGTGGGGTTTAATTTTGTACCAAATAATTTGATCATTGACCCTCATTCTCAGATGCCTTGCATAATTCCCTGTGAGATGTGAATTGAAAACCTGTAGGTTAGGGACAAGGTTCTCAAATCACTTCTGTACATCATATTCTGCGTTCCTTTCCTATAATATCCTGATTAAAGTGGCATCTTTTCCACTTATGGATATAGCCATTTCTAGAGAAAGGGGTTTGTGCTGGAGCGATATATTCTAGTAAACTCAGAGGACTAAACTGTATTCTGGTGTTGGGGCAGAACCAGAGTAGTAGGAGCTATACTGATGTAACTACTACAGCAAAAAATACACTACTACCAAAATAAATGAAGATTTTAGGAGCTATATAAACTATGTTACAATTCTCTTGACTAAATTTCTTTCTATAGGCACAGATGACTAAACACTATGCACAGAATTACGTTCTGAACAAAGTTGAAGATTGTAGGCATATTCAAACTGGTTATCTCAGTGATTCTGCTGAATAATAACAAAATAATCAACTTTCTGTTGATAAAATCGATGGCTATGTAGGCTTTGTAACTCTTTAGATCCTAATAATGAGTCAGATGTTTAGCAAAGTGACATTTAAACTTGAAAGTTGGTGGGATTTGTATTATAGATGCTTTACTTTCCCAGCAAACTTAATAAGAATATTTTAGAAGTCTGCTTGTGATAGTGTTGAATTTGTCCTGGAAATGTCGAAATGTCTATTTCGGGAGTTATGTTCTTCATACAAGTGACAGTTTTTAATGTGCTCCTTTTTTGTTTCCCTTGGAGCACATTGTAACTCCTATTTGTCCAGCTTAAAAAGGCAGCTCAGCATTAAAAAAGTATATATATATTCCCCCTTTTGAAGCTGCCTAAAAAGAAAGCCTGAAGCAGTCATCAAATGAAAAGATGCATGAATTTTAATCCACTACAAAAGTACACCTTCAAACTTAAAGTGATAATTTATTTTTACTCAGAGTTCCAGCCAAGCATATCGAATGATGTGAGGAAATGTTATGATAAAGCTTCTAGAAGCTCTTCTTTGTAAATGCATACTCCTTTCTTACATAGTTATTTCTGGGCCAGTAATATGGCAAGTAATATGGCTTACAAATAATTATTATGATTGTGGCATAAATAAAGGTGGTCTTATAAGACACAGGAGGAGATGTTTAATTTCACTTATGCTACTACAATGTCATAGACTGTCTAAACATCAGGACATGTATATAGGTTGTGAGCATGTCTATGTGACCTAAATAATGTTCTTAACAAAGCAGTAATACCTCTTAGTACCTAACAACACTTTTATTTTAAAATTCAGGTTTTGAAGCTAAAAATCAATGTTCATAAATCTTTGAAAATGAAGGTGCTAATTTTGCTTTAGGTTTTTTTGACTGTTTTGTTTGCCTCTATCACATAGATGGAACCTTTGAATGGGACTTTGAAAGTAATCCATATTCATGTATATAGAATAACAAGAAAAGTTTACCAACTAAACCATAAAAGATAGTTTCTCTTAGTCTGTTGACACCAAGCAGAGGCATTTTCCTGTCAGATCATTTATGGCCAACTGCCATTACCAATAAATGAGCGGCTTCTTGACAATGATGTGTTCAATAGCTGTGGCTACAGTAGGTGGTGTATTTTGTTTAGACAGAGAAGAGCCAAAGATAATGCATTATTGCATCCAGCTAAGGGGATATTAATAACTGCTGAAAATCCACTTGTGTAAATCTAATAAAGTATTTAAACATGTAAAGCTTACCATTAGTCTTCAGCCTATGACACAAGGAATGTTATCATGGAATTTCATCATCTAAGCAATGCCTCTTCTGATGTTTTAGAGAATCTGGGCCAGATACTTGGCTCACTTTTCTGGCTGCAAGAAGTTTCTCTCTGTGTAGAAACTGTCACCTAAGTCCTATTCCGATTCACTTTCACAAACACAAAACACTGTTGGGTTTTGATCTTAAGTGCTTTGATACTTATTTGCAAGACCAGTTTTTGTTATTCTTGCTGATTTTAGAAATGTGATGGTTTTCTTGTGGTTGAAAAGGGAAGAACCTGATGATTAACAAAAGCTTGTTTTATTGAGAAAGTCTTGTAGACTATAGATACTCACTTGACTTTAGGAATGACATGTTTTGACGAGGGCATGCCATCCAAAACCAAATTTATGGACAGTGAACTTACATACCATGTAAGTTTGCCATGAAAGTTTCTTAAAAGGGCTATAAATAATATTTCAAGTGGTATTAACAGATTTTAAATATGGAATTTTAGTTTTATGAAACTCAAAAAAAGGGCAAATCCAATTTTTTTCTTGGATATGTTTGCTGTTTAATCAAATGCGGAAGGATCCAGGGCATATCTAAAGTAGAGAAGATGCAAAAATTGTTGCCTTTAACTTATTTTATGTAATATATTGTTTATTTTGTATTTGCTGTATTAAAAAAAAAATTCCCAATACTTCTCAAACACCTATAAATAGTGTTTTATGCATTACTGTATTGTTACTAAAAATGGAATTTAGTTTTTCCAATCAAGTATATTTTAAATGGTACAGAGAATAGGATGAAATGAAGACTCTAAAGACAGATCAGTATTTGTGACCAATCATGTGTATATTTACTTGTTCATTGTAATTTCATCTTACTCAAAGTTTATTGAGTCCAATGGGTTAAATTAGAAATCTGAGAGGACTATCTCAGAAATCAGGGTCTGTTTATTGTAAACTTACAGGGCTTCAGTTTCCTTTTGCATCAGCATGGCTCCAGATTTCAGAAGAGATTTGTCAACTACAAATAAGGAGAATATTATATTTATTTCTTAATCAAATGTGAAAAATAAAAGCAGCAGGTCTGTAGCTGAAACCTGTGGCTGCACTGATGCTTGTACAGGAACAAAAATCTTTTCCTACAAATCCCTGCATTTCAGCTTCTTTTGATACTAAACAAACCCACAAATGTGGAAAAATATAAAAAAATATATATTTTTTAAGTAATCAAAGGGGACATAGAAGCTACAAACCCAGAAAATTCCACATGAAAAATTAAATAATTCTTCCAATGCATAGTAGCTATTGTCAGTTTGTAGGGGTTAAGTCCCTTAGTAGATGAAAACAGGAAATATGGATTGCACATGCAGATTTCTCTGAGAAACTGAAGCAATAGAATCTTTTTATTTACTATGAAGTGAGTTTTAGCAATGATGGATAAAAACAAAACCAGAAATCAATGTAAGAAAGAGACGGGTTTGCTATTAGGTGTCTCTCTTGTTTGGTTTTGTTTTTTTTTTTCTATGGACTTTCATCTTTAATCAGTTTTTTCTCTTTGTTTTCTTATCTGTAACATGGGAATAACATTTTAGGGGACTTACTTGCAAAATTATTCACTGACCCTGTAAGGATAGGGACAGATCTTGAGGGGTTCATGGCACCTTGCTCTCCATGTTTCCTCCCAGGATTTGCAGGAAGCGGTCCCAAGTGTTGGATATTCACCAGGCAAAATTTTTTAATACCTAGTTTACAAATGTAGGGTTGTGAGATCCTCAGATTGAATGTTAAATATTGACAGGTTTTATCATCCTGTATCACTTGCTTTCAAAAGCAATCTGGTGAATATTGTTCTTAAAATATTTTTATTAACATTCAGTATCATAAGGTAAAAATGAAGTGTATTTCTTGCCAAATAATTACATTTTGTCTTTTTGCTTTTGGCTGGATCAAATAACCTCTCTGTAGCTGAGTAATTGTTGAATTTTGTAGTGTATGTTTCGCCATCTATAGGAGTCCACAACTTTTAGCATTGGGACCTTCAGTGAAATATAAACTTTGATATTACAGTTATATTGCCATTGGTCTTACTTTTTCATTAATTTAACCAAGTTGTAGGTGGCATCTTGAGTTTTCAGGGCCTTTTGGTTGAGAAGAAGGGTTAAAAATGCAGTAAAACAGTTTACTAATCAATTTTAACATTTTATGCCAGAAATCTCTTAACTTTTAAGTGAAAGCAGAAAGTATTTAAGTTGGTTTTGGTCCAGAATGAATCATGCTTTTTACAGGAAATCATAGCAGCCAGTTTCTATTACAGAATTATCATGAGTGCCACGTGAACTATAATGTCAAGTACATTTCTGTAATGAATACTACTGTTACAAAACAAAAATCTGAACAACTAGGTGTTCCTAAAACCAGTTTTTAGATAATTTATGATCAATTTGTACTTTCTGATATCCAAATTAGAAAATATATTTGCTCATATTGGTAGGTTTGAAAGTGTGTGGAATTAAGGCATGTTTTTTTATTCATGTGCTGTTGTATGCATTTCATAAACACTTCTGTATTTGCTTCATAGCTAATATAAGTAGAATGACTACTTTTGAAAATGCTGCTGATTTCATACTGAAGTGTATTTTAGTATGGGCTTGTTTCTGAAATCCTTTAAGATGCTGAGCATTCATCTGAATAAAGAAATTGCCTAATAAATCCCATGTATGTATGAAAAAAGAAAAGTTTGAAAAGAAGTTTGGTTACCCACTTTATTTTATTTACTGATCAAAGATTCTATTTCAGAGGCTCTGTAGAGTTAGATGTTTTAGGCTTTCTTCAGGTGACTAAACCCTTTGAAATAAAGTACATTCTTTATAGTTCTGGTATTGGGACTTAAACCCTTTTTTTATAACCCTTTCTCCACATATAGAAATTCCTGATGTACGTAATAGCAGATGCTAGCTACCAAGCAGAGCTGCTTCCCAAGCATTGCTCTATACTTAGTGTTGTTAGCTCTACCATGATCGTTAACAATCAGGATAAAAGAGGATCTGAGCTTGATTATAGAGTTATGAACACACACCAAGATGCTTCTTTCTTGAAGTACCTATTTTCAGGTTTCTTGTCCATGGAAGCTCTTCAGCCAAGGAGGGAAAAAAAATTTGGGTGAGAGAATGATATATCATATTCTGAAAGTTGTTCTGTAAGTTTTCTTACAGAGGTAAGAAAATTGATGCCATGCAACAGTGAAACTTGTGTTTTGAAGCCCTTTAACCCTCTGCCTATTGTTTTTTAATTGAGAGTAGGAATGAGAAGAATGCAGTCTGATGTTAAAAATATTTATAAAATTAAATATATGTGGTTGAATCTTGGTGATACTACTTAAAATAGCTTTCTTCTAGTGATAATGGAATTTTCTTACCTTCCACTATCATCACATCTTCTAAGCAGATAGATGAAAGAAAAATATTAAGCAATCATTCATAGCCTGAGCATACTGAGGGAAAAAAAAAATAAAATACATATATATATAGAATATTCAGAGAGACTCCATTCCTTTGCGTAAGGCAGATTGGAAATCGCTCCCAGCAGGGCATGTAAAGAGTTTGTGATGGAATGCCATTTAAAAAACCTGTCCTCCTGTCTGTTCTGCCGTGCTCCGCTCTGGGAGGCAATGCATCTTGCAAGTGTACACTATCCTTTGTCTGAGCATAATTTGTAAAGATACACAAGGTATGTTTAGGACAAAATGCTTGGGTGATGTTTTGCTTGGCACTTAAATGTCTTAAATTTTAG
This sequence comes from Falco rusticolus, assembly GCF_015220075.1. NCBI lineage: Eukaryota > Metazoa > Chordata > Aves > Falconiformes > Falconidae > Falco > Falco rusticolus. The sequence goes on along the minus strand of NC_051201.1, from coordinate 9,849,210 downwards.
TTTCTTCATAAGAAGAGACTAGACTTACGGGTTATGTAAAGCTCCTCAGTTTCTTTAAAAGGAGTGCACAATTTAAATTTTTACATGGCTGTTAATTTTACCATGTCAAATGTGGACTGCACCAGTAGAAACTCTACTTTTAAAAAATGCAGTGAGGAAATGCCTTTTGTGAATTGGTAGAAAAAAATCTATATTCCTCATTCATCAAAACATATGCGAGTGGTCTCCTGGCTGAATTGCAGCCCCATTACACCATACATTTAGAGAATCCACCACCCACATCCTGAGCTGTGAGCGTGGATCAGGGCAGTGCTATGATCAACACCAAAGTTTCTGTTGATTTCTGACAGATGAATGAAGTTTTTTCTGTTGAGTCACAAACAGAAGTAGGCATTATGTGATACTACAGCTAGTAAGTCTTGAAGAACAACAGGATCCTAAAAAAGCCCACAGACCCCTCAACATCACTATTGTTTGGCAAACAAGTGATGCCCTCCACAGCTGTAGGCAAGCTCTGAGAAGTTCATCCTTCTTCCTCTTTGAATTAACTAGTCTTGCCTCAACATAGGTTTAGCCACCTCAGTATTTCTTTTTTTCAAACCAGTTCTTAAACCTGTGGGTCTCTTTGTGACATTCCTGTGTTTGATGTTAAGGAGAGAGGGGTTGTAAAAAATTCTGACATAATTTAGGGCTCACTGGAAGTGTCTTCTGATATCTGATCAGGTGAGTCCAATGCTGGGAAGAACTACTGTGCTTTACGGACAGATTCAGAAGTGTTTCTATAAGAATAGGTAATAAGGGCCTTTCCAGTTAAATGGAAGATTGTCTCCTCATTTCTGTTACTTAATGGTGGCTTGATTTTACTCTTTCCCAATACTATTTTTTTCTTTCTTGTTAGCTAGATATATGTGTAAAAACATAGGACACTGGCAAGTAGGACTAAAAGTCATCATTGGTTTTATGGAGACCCCGCAGCTATGAATAGATGTTTCATTTAAGATAGTCCCACTACTGTGAATTGTATATCATACAAAGAGAACAACTGAAGGCAATACTGGGAGCAATAATGGAACAGTTGTAATAGGCTGTAGTTCTGTAACCCTCTGGAAAGTTTCATCACTTTGTGATGAAGCAGGGGTTTGGACTGTGATTTTCTTTTCTAGTTGTGTTGGTTAAAAGGGTGAAAGAAATCTGATGCTTACTAACTGAACCATGTAGGGGATAGTTAATGGAAGTATAGCACTGATTATCACATGCTGATTGTTCCAAAGAAACTGAAGGCTAGGATATCTGCAGCACACTGAGACCCATCTGCAGACATAAGCAGAAAAAAAGCATGAAACCCCACCTGTTACCTATATGCTGAACTTCTAAAATACAGAGGCTGTACTTGCAAACAGCAGCGACCTTACACGGTCTTTCTTAAGGGCTGTGTGAGGTTCTTAAAAAAGATTGCTAAAGAGGAGGAGGCGGCAATAAACAGAAAAAAGTAAAAACAGAAGGAATTTGGGGAACATTTGTAGCCTCAGAAGACTAACCACATAGTTAATGCCTGACAGTGGCACTGATGTCAAGGGAAGGACTATAAAACATAGTGAAACAACTTAGAGACAGATTTAACAGTGTTGGCTAGATTTATTTTATTTAAACCATTGATTTAAACAACACAATTTTTATTGAAACCATTTTAGACAATAAGTGGTTATGAATAGTTGAAATTCTTTGGTTTATTAATATTGACATATTAATGTAGGAAAAGATGATACAGGGAGCTGTGTCAGTATGTGGCTCTGGTGTGATCCATTTGCAGCTGGTTTGTGTTATGCAAAGGCTTGCTGGTCAGTTAGAAATCTGATAGGAAAAGCACATTTCAATTACTAACCCGGTTCACAGTAATTAGTGAATACAGTAAATACTTACATAAAATAGCAGAATATTCAGCTTCAGAACCTGAGAACTAGTTACTCGAGTAACTGCATCATTTAGTATACTCTACCTTAGGAGATTGTTGGAAGTTGAGTATAAATATTATGCTCTTTCACGTATCCCGAGTTATTTAATAAAAGGGAATCAATACTTCCATTATTATTACCACTGTTTTGAAAAAAAGTTCTGACAGAATTATGACCACCTTTTTTTTTTTTTTAAATAGTTACTTTGTTGCATTCCAAAATAAATTATTTAGCTTCTAGAGAAGTATGGGATTTTAAGAGGTGTCTCAGAATTTCATGTTAATGTTCTTGTTGATTCCCATGGCAGCCCATTTTCTCTAAAGCAACTAATTCTCCTTCTGATGAGGTGTTTAATTATGAATTCCCCAGCTTTATGAAACACCCAAAATGTTGTGGTTAGTCCTCAGTGCTAGTGAGGCCTATATTCTTTTCTGGTTCCAATTCTCTCTCCTTATAATGTGAGTTACTAAACCTCCTTAAGCAAATAGCAGTGCTTTTCAGGTTTCTGTGTGTGACTGTGCGTCAATGTTCCAGTCTAGACACTGAGCTATTGCGATTTTGGTGCTCAGATGAATGAAATCAGCATCACATTTGGTATTATGCTCCTGTAATATGCTTGTTGCCATTAAAAAGTTCAGTCCTGAATCTAATTTGAACCTATAGCAATATTCATGTGATTTTTGGTGGAAAAGTTTGGAACCTAGACTCTCAGAGGATATTTTAAGAAACTGTATCTGTAGTGTTGTTTGGCTTAATATAGTATTCCTATAAGAACCATACTTTGAAAACCTTCCCACTTGTACAGCTACTTTTTTTGATTAATCCTTTTCTCAGACAGGAGGAGAAACAATCCTTAATACTGTGTATCTGGGTACTTAAAATAGTTATCATAATGGAGCCTGGGTATATGAGTTAAGGTTTTAATTTTTTTGGTGAATGTAGTTATATAATACGAGGCTGATGGAAGATCACTGGAGAAACCCCTGTAAAACAGCAGTATTAATTTTTTCTGCTTTAAAAAATCAAGAGTTGCTTAAATGTACATATGATTTAGTAAGCTCTGTAACTCTCCCTTACCATTCAGGTACACAAAGTATATTATATTCTTTATGATGATAGAATTATCTGGGCAGGAATAGTAAAAAAGCCAAGAAAAGGCAAACCCAATATGAGTCTAAAGTTAAGGTGTATCTTATTGGTCGAATTCTAGAAAAGAAGTTTTTAGCAGAAAGAAGACTGTTTATTCCACTAGGCCTGGTAGTTATGGCTTTTGATTGTCTGTAGTCTCAGCTGTAATACACTGTGCCATTTACCAGCTGTAACAACCACATCTGTGTGGCACTAGTGATAGTCATGCTTGCCCTACTCATGGCTGAAACTTTGGCAATAACCATACTCCATAGCTGAATCTCCACTGAAGCTTTAAAACCAGTATTTCTTATCCTTACCAACTAATGATGGAACCTGTTCTTTTCAATATTAGTTAAATGCAGGAGTAAAGGAACAGAGAAATCTTACTGCAGGAAGGCTGTAAAGAATGTGTTACAAATTGATTTAATGAAGCAGTTGTGGAAAGGAGGATGTTGGGGCATAAGAGGACAGGTTTTTGCAAAGCAGAGGCTTCTGTTATTTCAAATAGGATTTCTTAGTATTAATGGATCAGTAAAAAATTAAAGTTGACAACAAGGATGCCTCTTTGTATCAAAAGGTGAAGAAATCTGCAGATCCTAGTATTGGAAATACTGTTGGTCTGGAATGGGAAGTCTGTCACCAGCTGTTTGCTATTGAACATTGAGGACCAAGACTTCCAAAAGGAGCATACAGTTGATCTCTTTAACTTTCACAGACAAGGGTAAGATACATCTATTGAGGTTATTTTTGGAGTTGAAGGTGAATCCTTACTGAACCACAATTATGCTGCTAAATTTAGTAAGTGTGTGCTAATACCATTTAAGGTAGCCACTAGGATTAGTGTCTTGTGCTGGGTTTGCACAAATTTAGGTTCTTCAGTGCAAGGTGGTGACTTAACTGATAAGACAAAAGAAGTAATGTGTGGCTCCTATAATGATATGAAGATGGCATGCTTTCAATTATAAAATACTGAAAGACTTTTTTCTTCTGTTTTTAAAGGGAGAGATACAGAAGAAGGGTGGAACACGAATGGTGGAAAAAAAGACAAGCAGATAATAAAGCAAAACAGTAAAATGTAACTGGCAAGGAAGGTAAGAGATCTGAGAAAATGTTTATTAATTTTGCTCCTGTTTGGAGCTGAACTGGTATGGCCTACAAACTCTGAAACAAAATTTCTGCTTCATGTGGAAGTAATGTCTAAACTTTTAGCATCATCAGTCAAACTCTTGACAAAACCACATTTTGTGTTAATAATAAATGCATCATTAATGTTCTTGTTTTGGTTATTAACTAATCACAAAACATGCTGGAGTATTTTCACTGTTTGTTATGGGGATTTTTTGTGTACCTTTCTCTGAGGTCACTGTTAAAAGCAGATCATGGCTTTTCTATTCAGCCCACTATGGGTCGTATCCTAGGCTGTGTTGTTTTGAACAAATCACCTTTTGGCTCAGTACAATATTTTTGCAAAGCAGACCTTTCTTTTTGATTAAATTAACATTATTTTGATCCTTTTGAAGTGGTCTATAGTTCTTGCTTGTGTCAGGGTTTAGGCATTGCATTAGTATCCCAAAAATGACTGCATTGTAGCAGTTACAAATACCATGTCAACTTGAGTTGTTGTTACTGTCAACCAGTAACAAGGTAGACACATCAGCAAGGAGTTGATTTTGCTCCCCCCCTGCCCTGCTTACTTATCTTTTAAGGAAGGTAAATGAGTTGCAGCTCCTTAGTGTTACTGGTACTCAACCAATCTGCATGTTTCTGGATATCATTAAAGTCCGTTCTGGACGTGCTCTACAGGCCTGTCCTCTCACAAAGGTTTTTGGACACTTTATGCTACAAAATATCAGATGTGTTTGTAATTGTTGCTGCCTTCCATTTGAGTGCGTTGTTATAGAAAGAATGAAAACAATGTGAAATGGTTTTTAGAGGTCAGGATGGTTTTATTATTTTAGAGAATAGTTAGTTATTGTTTGTGGTGGCTGACGTGACAATAAATAAATGAAATTTAAACCAGCTTTTTATTACTTGGAGTGCAGTTTATCCAGCAAGAAACAATTTGGTTTTTTCAATTAAGATTTTTTTAAAAGGTATTATTGACAATTAATTGAATTTTATTAAAAAATACTAAACCAAAACACAATGCAACAAAATAGAAGTAGTGGGGTTACGAAAATAATTGTTTTGGTTTAAATAGCTGCAGCTTCTTGGAAAGCTGAAAGGTCAGAATTAGTTATGACAATAAAATATAAATTTCAGACTAACTATTGAGAGTATGACCTGGCCTCAGCTGGCTTTAAAATGTGCAACACAGGAGATTCACAGAGGGAGGAAAAGAACAGGACAATGAAATTTCAAAAACTGCTATTGTAGGAAGGTGTTTAAGCAATTTCTAGATAGAAATGTATCTCCCTCAAGATTCAGAGCCACGTAGTTAAAAGGACTTTGTAACTATCTGAGAAAATATTTCTTCTAGTCATTTCGTCTGTACTCCGCTAAGCCATTGATACTGGAACTCACTATAATGTTTCCAAATTTTGAGCCAATTCAAATGATAGCCCTACCCTGTGGTTGTAGGTTTTTTGTACCTTCCCATTCTCCTTAAAATTAAACTAATCCAGGGAACCTGCAGATAATACTAAGTCCTGCTTTGCTGATGAATTTATAGCCTCCCATGTTACAACAACTTTTAAACTATAAATAAGATTTTGATTTTATTTTTTTATCATTGGGAATGGCAGAATGCTTCTTATTGGGAGGAAAAAACGAGGTGTCTACTGTGACGGGTATCAATTGTCTCTGTGTTTCAAGCTAATGAAATAAACTACCTTTCTTTTGTGATAAATAAAGCATATTTCTGTGTTACGTTAAATCTTCAAATATTTATTAATCTAAATAATATCAATTATAGACCACATATAATCTCCATAGAAACTTGATTTGTGCTACACTATTGTAACAAAACCCTACCACACAAAAAACAACAAAACCACAGAAAAATTCAGGCGTCCGTCCCCCCCGTCCCCCCAATAACCCAACAACAAACCCAAACAAACCAAAACCAACCCGCAAAAACTCCGAACCACAATGTGGGATAGGTTAATGTTGTCCATGCTTCATGTATAGGTGAAATGAGCTGTTAAAGGCAGACTTTAATTGAATGCATTGGTCAAAGTCCACTGGTATTGCCTTTGTGGTTTTGGGTAAACTGGCTCAGTTCCAATGCTTAAATGATGGTGATGCAGTAAAGCCAGTTGATGAAATACAAGTAATTTCCCACTCTTCTGCTTCTTGGTCATGTAAGGCAAAACACATTATGCATTATAATTTATGAGTAATTATGTTAATTGCAAGCTATATGTAATATGGTATGGTACTGTTAATTGTTGTCTGCTATCAGTCTTGACTTTTCTGAACAGCTATAGAATTTGATTTTAATTACTAAGTTACTTGCTGCCATAAATGTGCCCAAGTGATTTATAAAACATAGAATGCCATACCAGCATTTGACAGTTTCTTTTCCATGTAAGTCCTTCAACATACTGGGGAAAATAACTCCAGTAAAACCAAAGCAGCACTATTGTCAAAATGTGATCACCAGAGATACAGTCACACTGGGAATTTTTGAATTTGGCTGAAAACTTGGATTTAGAATGGGGATAGTGATGTCATAAGAAATTAATTAGGAAATGCATGTTTCTTAACTTTTAACTGGGCTCTCTGACACAAGATAACTAGTAGGACTGAGAAGTCATAAATTTTGTATGTGAAATATAATTCTGCTTGCTGTATGGGTGTCTGTTCTTTGGTATGGTTTTTTTTTTGTTTGGTTTTTGGTTGGTTTTTTTTTTTTTAATTAAATTTAACCGAATCTATGTTCGGCAAAGGGTCACTGATGGCAAAGTGGGCTGCAGCTTGCAATTTTAAGAGTACATAAAACACTGGCCATAGTCCACAGCATGCACTGGTAAACTGCAGACAACAGTAAAACCTCCCTGTTGCAGCATAAATATGGCATGAAAGTTGATTAACCAGTTTTATGTTGTTATCTAAGCCTGCAATCCATCTGGACTAAAATTATAAAAATTAAAACTGAGTTTTTCAACAGCAAAATACTGAAACTTGATTAGAAAGAAGAAAGGGTTTAGATATTTAAGTTCCTAGCAAGGTGACCAGTTGTTTTTTTTGTGGAATAACTGTGAACTGTAGTATTAAGATCAATATCATCAAGAGAAGTTTGGTATATCAGAGTGGACACATACAAAGTGTGGTAGAATCTTCATCTGTCCAGGGCTCGTATGTGTGTGCTTATCTGGAGAACTGCAGACTCTCTATCATTCACTTTGAAATTTGAATAGACCTGAATCTCCAGTATCTTTATTCTGCTATTTGTAATGTTCTGAAAAATATGCCCTGTTCATGAGTCAAGTTGGCATAAACTTTTTCACCTGTTGTGCTGATGTGCTTGAATTTAACCTCTGATGTTACAGTGACTTTACAGATCCATGTCATGGGAGTTAAAGATTTCAGATGTTGATTTGTAATATGGTTATTTTGCAAAACCAATGTTTGAAGCCAAATTCAATATTCCAAATTCTGATTTTGAAAAGGTGTGCATGTTGCTGAGGCAGCAGATATGCCACCATGAATGAAAGAATATGGTTGTTTCCTTTAATATCATGCTTATGTAATGTATAGTCTTGCCCCCGTGAGGCCTTATTCATTGCAAAATGGGCTCAGCAGGAATCTTTCCACTGAATCAGGAGTAGTCCTGCTGATTTGATTTACGTTTGCTGCATTCTACTGTCATTGCAAAGTTTCATCCCTAATCAATAGGACCACAGCACTGTGCAGAAGTTGGGTTGAGGAAATACAGGAGCTTGCTTTACATGGCAGGTTCGAAGACATATATGATGTGTATGGTAGTTAGTGGGGAACAGCTCACGTGTTCTGTGCTGCTAAGACTCCATGTATTTTCATCCCAGTGAAAGGCTCTTGCTGATTAAGTCTGTCTTGCATAACTCCCCATCCAGGTTAAATCTAGAGCACGAAATCACTTTGTTTCTAAAGAAACACGATTTTGTGTTCCCCAATGGATACTGTCTTAACTATTCTTGTACTTATCAGCTGCTTATTCCCCTGTGCCCCCCTCCTTTTACTTCTTTTAAATAGCATGGCTGCTTTTTTCAATCAGTCAAGTATGATTAAAACTAAATTTGTGTGTGTGTGGGGGGAAATCTCTGCTCAGCATTGCCTCTATTGTAGCAGGTCCACTCTATACCGATGCTTGGCAGAAAAATCAAGGGAAATTGCCTATTTTAAATGAGTATCCTATCTTTTTATAAAATTTTCAGAATCCTAAATCAGTATTAGCAGAGTCTGCACTTTCCTCCATTTATTGCTGAACTATATGGTAAATAATGTGCTCTTGTTTTCTATTTAGAATGGTAAATTAAGCCTATTTATATAAGATTTTAATGTAATTATAGTGCATAATTCTGCAACATATGACAACAAAACCTCTCCTAACCGGAGCCGATGGAGAAATAGAAGTTTAATTCAAGCCAGTCAGAGCCATTGCAGGAATTTCAGTTGAACAGACATTGGTCTGAAAATATGCAAATATCTGGGTTTATCCCTGCCTTGTAAAATAACATTATGAATATGAATACCTTTAATCAATTCAACTGTATACTGGGAAACTGAAACACTAGGTCATTTCAAAACCAAAACGATTGTCACTGCAAGTTGATTTAGTTAAATACAAGATCTCACGTGCTTATAGAGATGGTAGTTCTGACAGCAAGGCCATGACAGACACTACAGGTTTCAAGGTCAGGAGTTGTGCATGTTAAGACACAATAACATTTCAAGATTTACTGTTATTAATTAAGACTTGTTTAAAAAAATCAAAAAAATATGAAAAATGAGTACGCAATTCCTTCAGCTTTGTTCTGCTAATTCATCGCTTTTATTGAACATGTTAAAAGTAGTAGTAGTTTTTAAGGTTGATTAAAAAGCAAGCTTTGTAGTTATTGAGAAGAAGGAATTTTGTTTTCATATATTTATTGAATTAATGTTGATCTTTTTGAGAGGTGGGCTGGTGAAAAAGAGATGCTCATACAACAAAGAGGAGTGGAGGATGTTTTTAGATTGCCTTATAATTTTCAGGTGGAGTGAGAGGTGAAATTATATACCCTAGAGAAAACATTTGCAGCAAGGGATTTCTGATTCAAGTCTCAACAAGGCAGCTGATACTAGCTGTTGTAGACAGAATAATGCCATGTGACTGTAGTGATACAAATTTTATTTCAGGAGCACTTAAGAAGCATATGCTAATGTTTTGTAAGGGAGAATGGTTTTAAAATGTCCTTTGAAATGAGAATCTATGCAATTGTTTAAAAAGAATGCGTGTTAGCAGCATTTCTTAATTTATATCTTGTCAAGGGCAAATGAGACAATACTTCTACTCTGTAAAGGCAAAATACAGATGGCTGGTAAGAAATTCAAATAAACAAAGTGCTTTAGGTCTGGCTATCATTGCATCCTGCGGCTATCTTTTTCCTGCATCCTTCTCTCTACTGACTTTGAATGCAGGTACATCTTGTTGCACAGCCCATTTAATCTGCTACAGTGGTTGTCAACGCTAAGGATGTAACGTTCATTTGCAGAATAAAAACAAATATGCTTCCATTTTGAGATTCAAATGAGCACAGAAGTATTTTGATGTTTCTTTGTGCAGGAGGAACTTGTAAGAGTTAGTTCTTTAACATCCTAATTGTTCAAGAGCCAGAATTCAAATAGAAGGACAGCATCTGTTGGTTCAATCCTGCTTTTCTTAGAAAATGTTTGGTACTACAACGGCCGCTATTTGCAGTTAAATTGCTGTCTCCTGAGGGTGGCTTCTTCCACAAATGAAGTTGTATCTCAAAATGACAACGTCAAGAATGTACGTAGGAATGTAGTGGCAGAACTGCAGAAAGTATTGCTGCCATTTAAGACTATGAGAAAGTACCTTTAGGTTGTTATGAACTACGATTTCATTCCAGAGAAGTTTTTAAAAGTGGTGGACATAGGTCTGAGAAAAAACTATGTATGTGTTTGCTCTCCCATCAGTGTAATATCAAGAGGAGGGTAATCAGTGTGCTTGTATTGGGACATATATTGAAGAAGAATATTTACTGTGATGGCTTGCTAGCAGAAAAAGAAATCGTAATTATTATCTAGGCTGTCTCATGGTATCTGTGGTCAGCTGAAATGTATATATGCAGAAGAACTGAATGTTCCTTAAAATTTGTGAGTTTTTCTTTTTGTTAGTTTCTCAGTTCATGATCTCTATAGGTAGTTCGAACTCTAAAAACAAAACCAAAAAACCTTACAAAACCTCAAACTGAATCAAAAAAACCCAAAATTGAAAAATACAGTAACACTTCAGAACAGTATGTTGGAAATAAAAGCTGAAGTGAAATGAAGACCTAATTTTTAAATTCCTTTAGAATTTCTTGTTTTTCATTGTTTTATTCTGAAGGTGCATTCTTGGATGCCGACAGGTTCAAGACTTCAAATTTATAGTAGAATATCAGTGAAAGTCCAAGACTGAGATTATTATTAAATGAGTAATTTATTTTACTAAGGATGCTACTGTTGGCACATGGCACAGTTTTATATTCTGGAATTATTATCAGATGTCCATTTGTAAAGTTTTTTGTGAACAGTAGGATGAATGAATAATGTGTATTTACCAGTGAAATTAAATGGATTTTCATTGTGAATATTCCAGAAGGTAGAAGCTTAGTGCATGGCTTCTATGAAGAAACTTAATAGCAAATATAATTTTAGGCAGTAAGTAAAGAGGGTGGGTGGGAGGGGATAAAGGCCACGGTTGTTTTGTGTTTTTCAGAACCCTTTTTATTCAGCAGCAGTTGATGTGTATATGTGTGTATGTCTACGCGATACATATATGTGTGTATACACCACCCCACCCACCCCCCCCGCCCCGAGAGATTATAATGCATAGTATCTATTTGGGTGAAACTTTAGAAGAAAACACATAATACAAATTTAAATGGCCAAACTGAGACTTCTTAATGAAGTGTAGGCAGCCAAAACTGTGTGACGCTTTGGACACTGCCATTTGATATTTATATGCTGGACATCAAAGTTGCTGGATTATTTTGATTTGCAAGTTTATCAAAATGATTGCATAGATTCCAGTGATCCTTCCTCTTTATTTATTGAGAATTACTTAATTGCAGCAATGATGCCATATTAAGCATATTAAGTTAAATAAACTTTTTATTCATTATTATAGGCTTTCATATAGCGATCATTTTTCTTCCTCCTTTGACTTCCCACATTTAAACGGATCACAGGAGACATATCTGTATGAAATTATATTTAGTGATTGTGCTCTTAACACACTTTTCTGTCAAGGCTACTGGCATGTTGATGATGACCTCCTTGTTTAATAGTGATTGTAATTGATTTCTCATAACTCTTAATGCCAGGCAATGATTAGAGAATGAGCTACGGCTAGCTTTTTCTCATGGTGAGAGTTTTTTATCAGACAGTGTAAGATTTGAGTGGAACTGGAGAGGGTTGGGGTTTTTTTTATGCTATGAAAGCCTTTATAAGTGTTAAAAAAAAAAGATATTTATGTATAATGTGATTATTTTAAATGATTCTACTGACAAAACATTTAGTAATGAATACTACTGTTTGTATTATTGTATTATCTTTAAATGCCAGACTAGGCTAACAAAGTGGAAACCTTGCAGTCTGACCCCTTTTTGGCATTTTTATTTCCTATTGCTTTATAGTTTCCTTACTCTTAATAAGGCTACACTCATCACTGATCAGATGCTCTTTTCTCCAAAGAAAGGACACTTGAGAGAGAAATGAGAACATCAGGAAGACTGGGCTACCCATGCTGGGGACTTTCTACCTGAGGCTTCAAAGTACTTTGCCATATTCTCACTTCTGGACTGGTAGTTACTGGCAGGTTAACACGCTCCTCAGCGTGGGGCAGAGTTGGAGATAAAGGAGTATCTTTGGGTTAGGAGCCTAAGGAGGAAACATCCCTTAGCCCTATGACACTTAATTAGCAATGTATAGTGCCAAGTAGTCATGGTCTTGGTTCGCTCGTGTTGTTTCTTAGGTCTTGCAGACAGTCAATATGCAATAATTTTTCTTCCACCTTAGACTGAAAGGCTTGATAGTGCTGGTAGTTCCACCAGCCTGGGTGTTCCAGATTCAGTGCTGGCAGTGTGAAGCAGTCTACTGCAAATGACAAAATCCATGGGGAATCGAATATTTGAAGAAAGAACAAAAAACATAGACCAATGCAGAGCAGCAGGAAAAACAGAGAATTGTGATCTGTTCTCTTGCTCGGTCACTTTCCACCACCCCCAATCCAGCTTACCAGGATTTCTTTATTTTCTATTACTTTTTTTTTTTCCTTTTTTCTTTTTTCTTTTTTTTTTTTTTCTTTATCCCACAGCTTGGCTAAATCTAGTTTTCTCTCTTGTATCAGCTCTGCCTTCTGCAGTCTGTTGCTGATCGCTATTCCTTCCTTCTCACAGTCAGTTCTTATCGACATTCTGATCCCACCTTCCCACAGCAAGAACTACTTGACATGGTTATTTACAGCAGACTTTCACTTGTAAACATACAAAATTTAATTGTTTTTCTTGTTTGCTATGCTGCCTTTGGAACAGTACTGCTGCCTAGCTTTTAAGCCTAATGCCACGGTGTGTGTAACAACATAAATGAGAGGGAATGGTATAAAATCTGAGGATTTTGTTCAAAATATAATATGGATTTGTAAAACTTTGAAATGGAAGAGGTTTCTTCAATAATTTAAAGTTTTAGGAAATAGAAATATGATTCTGTTTTCCTTTTTTTTTTTTTTTTTTTTTCTCCTTCAAATGTGAGTGCGGGGAGAGCTCTGCAGCATAGAGAACTAACTCAAAATTTATTCATTAAAAATTCATTGGCAGTATGTTGAGGAATCAGTACGCTGCTTTTTTCACGTTTACTTTCCCCACTTTCTTTTTTTAACAGAAAGTATGTGAAACGTAGAAAGCAGTGCTGTCTGAACTGTTGACTTCAGTGGGAGTTAAAGCATAACCAGAATAGTTACATTGGAGGACTGTCTAGTTTGTGATGAGCAGGCCTTGAAACCGATACTTCAGTTTTTTCTGTTCTTCAATATCTGGTTTAATTTTTGGTCTCAAACCTGTCTCTCCCCCTCCCACCTTGACTGTTTGCCCTTCTCAAGCAGAGGCTGCTGCTGTGGTCCTACATGGCCGATGCAGCACTTAGTGCAGCCTTGCCGCACCGCAGCCTTGGGAGGGGGCAAAGCTGCTGCCAGCAGGGAGCCCAGAACTGGCCCTTTCAGCTTCAAGAGTGAGCAGTCCATAGCCCATCTGTCAAGACGGGGATTTATTTAATACAGCATATGTAAGATCCTGGTAACCCATGCTATAATTATCTAAAAAATTCCCATGTCAATGAGCAGTTTACTGTGTCAGATGACTAGTATCTGTAGTTGTCTGTTGCTGCAATTCAAGCATATCCGAAGATCTGACAAGTTTTGTTGTGCAATGAATACTGATTCTTTAAAACTATCCAGTCGTTCATCAGTTTGTTGGGTTTTTAAGCTTACTAAATATATGATTATGCATAGCCATGAAGCAAAAAGAAAAAAACAATATTCAGTTGTTTCATACATATACGTCTATAACATATATGTACATGTATGTTTCATCACAAATTCGTCTTATGTTCTTATTTTTCATATATGTATTTTTTTCTGTATGCTTTTTCAGTGTTGGAGACTTAATGATAAGATAGATATGTGTGCAATTGAAAATGCATATCAAGATCAACAGCAGGACACTGAAGACAAAAAGTAAAGACTGCAGGGGAGTGTGGTATGTAGCTTTATAGAAATTGCAGAAAGGCTCAGTGGCAAGTTCGTCATTAAGATGAATTTATGGAAACCTGAAGATGTTCAAGGCAGTGCACAATCTGAAATGAGTGGAATTTAGTCTGGATCTTGCTTATAATTCTTTCTTTGAGCTATTTCTTTTGGTGAAGCTTCAGATAGGAATAATAACCTTCAAAAGACAAGGGCAAACCTTCATCACTGTTACTGTGTCCTTAATTTAGACATGTGTATATTTGAGACAATAAGGAAAAATAGTATTTTTTATATATAAAAGGGGATTAAAACAAAGTGAGAACAGTGTTGCATTATTGAAAGATTACTTCTAGATAGGATCAGTTGCCCCTAGTCCTAGCGACTTACTAGGATATTTTCATCTTCAGTGTACAGAGACAATGCCATGGAGAAAATTGTAGGACAGTCAGGCAAAAAGGAAATCCGATGCTGATTTGAAATGATGTGATGAATTTAAGCTGGAGGATGTTACTGAAAATCTATGAAGGATGCAGAATTAGGCTTTTTATTTGATCTTTATATTGATTGTAGTTGCCCTTGTTTAAATAAAGGACATAATAATATTATTTTGATAATTTGTTCAGTGCTTAATAAAATCTGTTTCTATTCTATTAAGCATAATGTCTGTTAAAACAGACTGAAGACTGTGAGTTGTCTTTATAAATTAGCTTTTACTTTTCATTCTCCTTAATAACTATGTCTGTGGTAGTTTGTTTCTATGGTAATGTTTGTGATGCTGCTTTTCCTTTTATTTTGGGTAAGATTCTGGAATGCTTGTATGTACAAGCACTCTTAGAATCCCATATGAGATTTTTTCTTCATGGAGATCACAAGATTTGACTCTAGAGGATTAAATAATGAAAGCAGTGAAGCCATCGTCATCTAAAATTATTGTTTGACAAAATTAACAAGAAGGACAGATAAATTTAATCAAAGTACTTGGAGAAGAAGTTGATCAAAGGATGGCTTAAAGGGTGACAATTTTTTCCTTCTTAATATAAAACTCCTTAGAAATGCATATCTGTCACTGACTTCACAACAGGATATTTTTCCTGTACCCTAAGAGGTATGAATTGAATCACCACTTTGACACAGGGTGCAGATTAGGCAGATTAGCCAGGGAGCTGTGGAAAATTTTGAAGCTAAAATTGGTTTGGAGAACCATATTGCATTTACTGGTTTTTGCCTGTACAGACCTTCTCAGGGCAAGTTCCAGGGAATGTGTGGGGACAGCTGCCTGTGCAGTCAGAGCTTGGATGTTCCTATAGACAATGTTAAGAGAGTATTTCTGATGTACTTTTTGAATTTCCAGCTACCTGCATGATGAAAAGCCACTGCTTTAAAGAGAATTAAAGAATAGTAAAAACCTAGAAATGGTTGAGGTAAACAGCCTTTTCCCACTGCCATACATTTGAGGTCAGTTTAGTCCCTACTCTTTACAGCCAGCTTTGTTTAGCCCCTGGCATTCTTTACATTAACATTCCAGTATTAAAAAGTTTGTTCCTTGGAGACCTGGTGCACCTGTCAAAAGGACTCAAGTTGTATGTAAGGATTTTGTATATACACGTATGTTTTTTCAGGCCATGTATATACATTTTTTTTTTAATGTAGATAAATCTTTAGGGATTTTTTTTTTCCCTAATCATGTCAGGAGAGCTTTAATCCTGATTGTGGTGTGGCATGTGACACTTCAGAGAAACCGATGCCTTTTTAGAGGAAGCTGTGGTAGAGGAGTCAACCATTTGAAAAAATGGGGTTTATCATTAGAAATCTAGCTTCAGTGTTAAATTATGGAACAGATAGCAGTACTTGATAATAAATATATCTTAGTAGCTGTGCTTCTGGGGATTTTACAAATGTTGATAGTCTGTTTCATGATAGAACACAAATAGATGTACAAGCTTCTGCTGCCTCATTTTCATTAGCGTGCAGTGTTTGTATTATATGGCAAATTCATGAGATGGTGCTACAAACTGAAATATAAGACATTAGAAAGATCCCCATTTGCATTTGCACTCCATCTACACTCTAAAAGCTATGCCTAATATTATTATAAATAAAGGGCTTCTCAAAAGAAGACCACAAATGTAGCCAGAAAACTTCATCTATTACTTGTCACTAATATTCAGAGGATGACATTGTAAAAAGGAAAGAAGCTTCTTACAACAGACCAATATGGATTTGATTGTGGAAACGACACTTATACTCATGTAGTTCTTGTTCATTAACTTTATTGGGACTATTTTTCTACGAATATTATTTATTTATTTACTTAGTAGGAATGTGGGGACCTGTGTTTGTACAGATTAAGCATATATACATGGGGTTTTATTTGGTGTGATGTAGTTGGGTTTTTTATTGTTTTGTTGGTTTTTTGGGTGACGTTTTGTTCAGTTGTGGGGTTTTTGTTTTTTTTTTGGGGGGGTTTTTTTGCTTGGACCCATAGTCAAAGGAAAAAGCAAAATTATTTTTTTTTGGCCAATTTTCTTAATTTTTCAAAATACTCTTCCTTCAGTAAAAAATTGCAGGAATTTACTTACTACTCAATATTTGTGTAGAAAGAAGTAACATTAGAAGGTATACAGATAACAAGTAATTCATAGCATCATGTAAACATCTCATTCAGTGACTACTAGATGGCTGGAAAACAAGATGTTTGATAAGTTGAAAATTGTTTTTTATTCTACATCAAGATAAAATAAGCCTTTAATTTTATTTATCTGTCAATAAGAAGGCAGATGGTAAAAGCCACAAAGTCAAAAAGGCTACTGATAGAGACATAAGCTTCAAATGTTATACAGGGTGATTCTAATTCCTGCCAGGAAGCATGGTCATATTGTAACCTAACTGCTGGCTTTCTGGTTATTTTTGGCTTTGACTTTTGACCAGAAATTCCATTTGAGCCTGAAGAATTTTACAGATAAAAGTATTGTCCATAACTACATTTCCATGACAGCTTTTTATTCAAGACTGATTTATTTATATATATATATATATATATATATATATTTAAGTTATCACTCCTCCCACCCCACCCCAGCCCTGGAAGATGGTTTATCAGAAAGTTCCTGGGCAATTCTGTGTAGGGGGACTTGTTAATGGTCATGGAGTGGGGAGGTGTGGGAGAATTAAGAGACGTTCAGGTGTAGGGAAAAAAAAAATATTTTTTTCCAGTTAGCAAGGAACTAACTGGTCAATTGCCTTTATTACTACACATTAGAGAGTAATGAAATCCAGTCTAATATGCCAAAGATGCATTTTAGTTGAGGAGTAAATTAAATATTTCTATATAGTGCTGAGAATTTGTGTGTGTTAACAGCCAGAGTTGTGAACATTGGAGGTCCTTCTCCAAACACAATGTACTACAACATGTCATAGTTTATGTTTCTCTACACACTTTAAATGTCACATACAAGGCTAGTCTACTGATACTTAGTCATAACTGTATCCGGGTGTGGGTTTTTTGTTGACTTCCTTTAAAAACAAAATAAACCCAAAACAAAACCTGGCAGCAACAAGAAACCTCCGTGGAAGCAACAGCATTAGAAAATGGAACAGTACTGCCAGTGTGCTAGTGAAGCTTGTTAAGGTGAATATAAAAGATGAAAAAATGCCTTTAAGTCACTTTAAGGTTTCAAGTATTTGAGTTTTAAGTAAATGCATTTTGAATTATGAGAGGAGAAGCAAGCCATCTGAAATCAGAATAAACATACTGTGTCACACAAACCTGAGGGATACTAATTCTCTAGTCCCCCAGTTTCATGTTGCATGCATGAGGAATAGGATGATTCAGCTGAGATGGAAAACTTTAATTATGACTCACTGAGTCTTAAGGATTGATAGCGCCACCTCAACTATAGATCAGGTGCGATATAAGCCATTGCAAGATGAGTCACAAGGGGAGCAGGACAAGGAAGGATGTCTCTGGTTATTCAGTCATGGACCTCTGAGTTGCTAACAGCCTCTGTAAGGGTTCTCGTTAGCACCAGCTGTCTTGATTGTTCAGTAATAGCCTTTTAGGACCTTGGCCTGAAAATACTTATTGAGTTCACTTATGCCCACAGAACAGTCATTTAGTCCTGTTTGTCGCTCTTGGTCTGGGTTTGATTAAAGGCTGCTTTAAAAGTGGATGGCTCCAGCAGTGTGGTGGAACCCCCTTGAGTCCTGCATGTGCTCCTTGCTTTGTACTGAAATGTGTTCAGGTAAGAGCCCTGAAACTGTGTTAACTAAAATGCTTCCTCAGTCCTAATTGTTGTGTCTATGATGCTATGATATAGTTTATGGAAAACTTGAATATTTACTCTTGTTTATGCATTAGCTGAGTTTACTCAGAATATGACTCCTAAATAATATTGCGCTTCATAGGGGTTTATGTTGTTCTTCATCAACATTCAATAAATTTTTAAAGTCAAGTATTTCCTAATCTGCACTAATGAGACAGTAAAACTTATATTGGATTAAGAAAAGACAGAAACCCACAAGACCTCCCTACACAGCTTAATCAGTAAAATTCTAGTCACAAAACTCCGTTGTTTCAGTTCAGGTAACTGGCACCGCCTTGTGGACTGGGTGCTAAATCTGGTTTTGTTTCCTTCATGTCATGCCCAACAGTTACACACTCTGTAGCACTAACTAGTGATGTACCAGAGCAGAAATCATGAACACTTCTAAAGCAGCAAGTGATGTAATCTTTCAGGTAACTCAACCAATTGAGTTATCAATGATCTCTTTTTACAAAAGTTAATAATCACAGTTTACTTATCCTTGGAAATCTGTTGGAAAACCACAGAGTTTTAAACTTAGGGACCATTGTTAGAGACCTTGATCTTACAGACTTTACCAAATGTTTCCTGGGCTTGATAGTGCAAGATTTAAAGCTGAGGTAAATTTGATGGCAGTTCTTCACTTGATACCAACTGTCAAACTCCCGTTAGTTTATATGGACTATGGTGATTTACATCAGCTGAGGATCTGCTGCAGGTGACTTAAGGTCCCTAGGTGAAGAAAGGCACTGGGGGATGAAGTGGGGAGGAGAAAAATCTTAATAGCTAAACAGCTTTTGAAGTGGGTAGCTCTGGGTAAATTCTGCTTTTTGCAGTCACATGACAGGGATTTATTTTTACTTCACTTACATGGGTGAAGAAAGGACGATTTATCCTTCTGTTACTTTGGAAAAATGCCGTAGCTGCCTTGTCTAAAGACTTTGCAAGTGAGCAGGCAAGTCATCTTCTCTGTCATGCCCTTTATGTACTGTAGTGTCTCAAAATGAAGGAAAACCTCACACTAAAGAAAGATTGAGGCTTCACCTTGTAACTTTGGTTCAGATTCATTTATGAAGCAGACATTATCAATGTAATGTGCTTCACTTGAAGTTTTTCAGAACAGCTTGCTTTGCTTTTGGTTTCCTGAACAGGAACTTTTTCTTGATCTGCCCAGGCAGCCATGGTGGGGTTCATGAGCACCCTCTGGAGCTCCTCTGCTGAGTTGAAACTGGTATTCATCTTCTGTGCAAGGTTCATACATCTGATAAGAAGGTGGAACTGGAGCACCCTTCTGCACCATTGTACCAGCTGAAAACAGTGACCTGAGATCTAGTATTCACATCTAATGGAAGCTGTTGAATAGTGCACAGTGAAGTTATTCATTAGTTCATATTGGGAAATGAAGGTTAACCAAGTGATATAAACCCAGTACAAACTCAGTTTTATGGAATCTCTTGATATTTGAAATGTTCACAATATTTATTCATAAGGTTCCAGAAGCCTGATTGTGATTAACTCCAGAGTTAGCTCTATTTTATAAAAATAATACAGTTGTGATATTAAGCTTGAATCAATATTGACTTAGAGGAAGGTGCCACTTAGAAGGAATATTTACCTTTTTTACCTGCAGGTTTAAAATACCTAATTTAGGAGTTCTTTCTGTTGCAATTTATAGGACTCCAAGTTGAACTGTGTGAATATTCCCTGTGTGAATCACCAATGCTACTTCTTGCAATGTTAGTACTTTCAAGTAGGCATTTTCTCTCTGTTATTTCAGAACTTTTTAGCATGTGGCACATGGCACAACCACCATATTAGCAGTATTTTTTGTTTTTTTCCGTGGTGTTTGGGTGCTGTAGGGGCAGAATATATTTCAGTTCTTCTTTGTATTAACATGTAGGCAAAGAAATCTCAGTTTGCCCTTGCCTCATGGGTCAAGCAATATGGTCAATGTATTTCTTTTTGCAGTCTATAAATACTTCCTAATCTATATGTCCTGTTTGTGTCATTGTGCTTGTGTCACCTTTACTTTTCAACGTGAGTTCATGCGTGCTATATATAGTGTTTGCAATGCAGGGAGTAAAAATGCTAGATGTGGTAAGTGCAAAGTTATTTTTAAATGCTGTGAACACAGATAGCATTGGCTTCTGAAGTTTATGGAAACAAAGGTCTTTCAGCATAGAAAAAATCCAGAACCCCAGATGTTTGTCAGTTCTAAGTCAGCTTCTAGTTCTTTAAATGCAGGCTTCTACTACTGCTGCTGAATATTTGTAGAGATGATTGTAATGGTGGTCTTAAACTGTTAAAAACCATTAGATTTCTGGAAGAAGTAGTTTACCAGTGGTGCAAGGTATCTTGGGTGGCTTATTTGTGAATCCTCTCCATTATGTTCAGATTATTCATGGCTCTCACCTGTACAACATAATAAAGATGAAATAGATCTCATATAAGAGTATGTCCAAACCCCACGCAACAGTATGGCTCTAGTGCCATAAAAGTAAACAAATACATGCAGACTTTCCCTGAAAGTTTAGAGAGAGGTAAGGGATAATGGAGTAACTTCCTTTTATTCATCACTGGAATTTTTAAGTGCAGTTATTCTAGGGACAATTCCTACAAGGTTTTCAGGAATTCAAGCTGTAAGTGTTATAGTTCTAAGCATGAACAGGATTTTTGAGCATAGAGGTCTGCTCCTGTCAGTGTAGTTAAATAAGGAATATTGTTAAGTTAAACACAGTGATAGCTAGCCCTTTAGAAGGTAATAGGGGAGTCTCTTGTAGGGTTGTAGAGTCTGCACATCCTAGATGTGCATTTCACGTGACCAAAATACATGTCTTCCATTCATGGTGGTTTATTTCTTCACTCATGCTGGACACCAGAACTGTAATTCCTGTCAAGAAATGGTATGCAAAGCTTGTATTTGTCCGATGTTCAATTGTATTTGTGTATATGGTGACAATTGGTTCTTGTGTTTGGTTGCCTGTGTGCTTCTGGTCATGTGAATAAGTAGTCCAGATGCTCTATGGGGCTGTTAGAAACAAAGGAGTTTTAACTCCTTGATCTGAGTTTGTGTTTTTCAAGTCCTGCCAGTGTAACTCCTGGTAGTTATAAAGATAGCAATTATTTTCTTAAAAAAGATATCATTTCAGAATGAATAAGAAGAGAGTAACACTTTTCGTAAGTCCTTAAGCCTTGTTAAATTAATAAATTCCTTACATTGTTGGAAGAGTAAAGGTAATATTGTACAATAACTGTCTTCAAGTTCTGCCTGTTACTGGGAAGTGCCGTAGCTTTATATGGCTCCTGTTTTAGAAGAGAGAGCTATTTGTGTACAGCTCAACATGGTTCAAACCTGGAGCTCCTGTTCTGTAGAAACTCCAGTGTTTCACTTGATTTTTTTCTTATTGTTTTGAATTGGAACAAAAATATAAATATTCCTCACACAAGAAAATTTCTAAACTACCTTTCTAAAAAAATGGAACACTTTTTCATGCCAACCTTGTTGGAGTATTTTTAAAATAAGGTTGAAATATTGTCTTTTATTATTATAAATGTTGACTAATTTCATAATAAATATCATTATAATACATAATCGGCCTGAACTCTTAGAGGAAGAGGGACTGGCAAACTGGGCAGAGGACATGCTGGGCAGCCAGCCTGCCTGCTTCCCTGCCAGCCTGGCTGGTGGGCTGGCTTCCAAGCTGGTCTGCCAGCCCTCTAGCTAGCCTGCCTGGTTTCCATCAGAAGTTTTAGTGGAATAAACATTCCCATAGAACATTTTGATCCAGAAAATCAGCAGTTTCTGATGGAAAATTGTTCATCAGAAGAGTTTTAGTCTGTTCTGTTAAGAACATAAGTCTCTGAAATTGTTAGTCTTGAAAAGAAGTGTTGCCAAACAATTGAATGTAACAGCCTTCGCTGCCTGGAAGGCTCATTCACTTTGTCTCTGTAATAGCTCTTGGTTTCCTTTTAACACCCCCTGGAAAGGAGTAAAAGTTAATTAAAGTGGGTATTTTTCTGTGTTTGCAGTCTGTTGCCATTGAAACAAGTGTGGAAAGGGTTTGATGAAACAGGAGTTTAGAGTTAGCTGAACTTAAAGGTGTCTAGAAAACAGCTGTATTCTGTTGTCTGAACTATCAGTCTAATTAGTTTGGAGGATGAAAAAATATTGTACATTTCTTAAAAATAAAAATTTGGAATATTTTTTGATTAATAGCCCCAACATCTTCAGCTGTAATTTGTATAAAGCTATGAGACTAATAAAAATTATGTTCAGATCTGGATATAGCTCCTTCTGTTAGAACCCTTCTCTGTCTGCATGAGTGCAAAGAAAGTGTCAATGTGAATCAGGAAGTATCATTTTTTAAGATACATCCAAACAGATGTGCCAGATGATAGAAAACTCGCCTCCTGAATATTTAGCTTTAAAGAGATGGTATTTTTGCAAGTGTTAGCTTTTGTGTCGTGTCCAAGGTCTGTTGCAGCCTGAAGTTATTCCTGGGTTTGAGCACTGGTCCTGGGATCCCTTGCAGTCCTACTGGAAGCCTTGAAGCACAGGCAAATGAGATGTGTGATAAAGGATGTATTGGATATAACTGAAGGTGTGTAAGACCTGTGCACGAGCACCTGTAAACTGCTCTTTCATAGTCTCAGTTCTGGGGTGGAGATGCAGCACAAATTCAGTGCTTTACCATGGCTTAATATCAAACAACAAGCCTGGGCATCTCTCTGTTTACCAATGGCTTCTGTCTGCCATCGAATCCCCAGTTCTCTGCTGAAATCAGTTTGTTTTCTTGTCATTTTACTTCCTCCATTTCTGCCATTTTCTGGCCATCTTGTTTTATAGGGGGGGGAAAGATCCATTTCTGACCACTTGCATTGATAATTCCAAATTTACATCACTTGCAAATTCTTTCATGCACAGGAAATCTGCATAAGAATTCTGTAAACAATTTTTTTTGTCTAATTAATGGAAGTGTTTTAACAGAACTGAAGACTGGACTCCACAGTATGCTATGTTATGATAATTTTTTCTGTTGTGACCCAGCCAAAACCAGGACACTGTCATGAATCACCTTTAAAGAACAGGGCTATGAAGTACAGTAATAATACTGGTGAGATAGCAAAACCATATACCTATGTGATCTTCATATTATACTGTTGCAGACATTCATGTTCAAATGATATTCTGAAATTTGGATTAGGAAATCATCCACGTAAGACCTTATTCTTAAAACCGTCTGACAGATTTTGAGTGTAAAAAATAAGAGACTTTCATACCATGCCAGAGTACTCTGTTAAACAATGCACCCACCCTGTTTCTCCTCCTTATGCATTCCTCTCCTTCACAAACTTTGATGTGGGATTTTGATCAGGTATCACAAAAATAGAGACTACTTCATTTTGTCACGTTTTTAAAAATCTCATCAGTTTTCAGTGAACAAAATGCCCTTATCTGCTGAAGGGCAGGTATCTGAGACTGAAGAAGACTTCAATCAGACCTGGTTTTCACAGTAAAAAATCAAAGGATATATTGACTAATCAGAACCTGAGAGATTTGGCTTAGAAGAAAGGAGTAAATAATAGGAACTCATAAACTAATCAGTAATAAACTAGTATACAGTAACTCGTGTCGGTCAGGCAATATAAAAGAGCTGAGGGGGGTGAAGGTCCATATGTTTTTACCAGAAATATCTCCACCATTCCTCTGAGTGCAGAATAATACTGGTCTACTGAAGAGCAGGTGCTGGGGTAGCAATGCAAGCCTGTTTTATCGGATAACACTTTTTTTTTCTTTTGTAGTGTCTCAGATTTGCTGTGGAAAATTTCAGCCCAGAATTCTTCTTTATCTGTAACCTGAACAAAAGGTTTGGTGCTTTGATAGGAAACAGTTATTGTTTAAGTGATGTAAACAGGAAGATTCTATACAATGTCTAAGGGGCTCTAAAGGAGTATCTGCCAGTATTAAAATGGTAAGATGTATCAGCAAAATAGCTAGACACAGCAGTATCTAAAAGGTCTTATTTTTCCCCTGAATGTCAGCTTGCAAACTGTTCATGAAAAATTCAGTTGTATAACTGAAAACTCTTTCTAAGTAAAGATTCTGGCATAATAAAGAGCTTCTTCATAACAAAAGAGATGATGGAACAGATAATTCGTGATTTCTTATTACACTGTTGGAGTGGCTTAGTTTTATCAGACTGTGACAGTTATCTAAGTTATACTTTGCTGTATTTGTTCCCTGCCCTGTCCCTTCTTCTAGGTTCAGAATTAAAACATCAAGACAAATGATCCAAAAGGGCTGTCAATTTGTGTGTGTGTGTATTTTGAAGAGAGTCTATTTACAAAAATGTGTGTGTAATAATATTTTTTTTTCTTAAATATGTTTTTATTTAGTATTGGAGGGAAAATTGAATGGGAATGGCATGCACTACTTTGCTCCACAGCTAAAATGTTGAGGCCGGAGGAGGAGGAGGAGGAGGAGGAAGAGGAGGGAATTGCTCATTCTTCCTACAGTAGGCCAGATGCCTGTGTTTAGAAGTAGAAACTTTCACAAGGAAGATGTATTGACATTTAAATTATTACACAGTTGTGCTCTCTTAATGTACCAAACAGCAGATATTATTTATAAAGCTTCTAATGGAAATAACGGTAGCCACTCTATTATTTCAATGAGCTCTTAATATGTTGTTGATGAACAGTATGATGTTTCTACATAATAATGACATTGAAAATTACTTTTTTGTGCATATTTTTGTGGGAATGCATTTATTTGACATTGTTGCAATCATTTAACATTTTTCAGAAGTTTAGTGTAGGAACACTAGCTAATGGGAAAGTTTTAAGCCTTATTGACATAAGAATTAAACCTTTAACATCTAATATGTATGACTAAAACTTAAACCTGCTTTGTTCAGCTGCCATTCAATTGAAATCAAATTAATAATTAGAATAATTAAAATTCCTTTCATATGAAGAATTCCACTGAAAGATTTCTCACTGAAAAGGATATTAAATGAATCAACCGTGAGGCATCTTGAGGAGTATCTCTGGTTGGAGTATTTATGTCAATAATTAACATTCTGTAACTAGAGGAAAAACCAGCTTAGTATTTTAATGACATGGGTTAGGGAAAGATTATTTAAGCTCTGTCCATATGCAGATTTCATACCACTTGATAAAGGCCAGTCATATGATTTTTTATTTTTTTTTTTTCATATAGTACTTTCAGATATCTGGCATTGAGGTCAAGTGAGCAAGTTTATTCTTGACAACAGGTATTAAGAGTTAGTTACATCAGTAGTATCTTCTATCAATCAGAGCTATCTACTCTTGAAAGGAAGAGACCAGCACAGCATGAATGAAAGAAGAATTATTACAAAGTTAAAGATCTAAATTTATAGTTAAAGGAGATGTTAAAACATTCTTGGAGCTTTTGAGTTGAGGATCAGTGTTTGCTTGTTTGTATATTTCTGTGTGTCTGTCTCTGTTTATCTACGTGCATATTACCTGGTACAAACTTTTCTAGGGTCTAACTTCTTTTGAGGTGTTTAACAGATCTAAGACTCTGCTGAACTAGGCAGTATCAGTTTAATGAATAAATGTCCCCTTAGTGTGAGCATTTCTGGTCTAGGTTAGGACAACATTGACATGAAGAAAAGATGCAGTTTAGGATATGTTTTCAGGAGAGAATAATGCTCTTGGCAGATATTGCTTTCACAAATCACATTTATTTATAATTCATTAGTAACAGAAAATTACTTATAGTATTTATATAAAGTATATAAAGTATACATTGTAACTTTAATATCCTGTTTTGGTATGGTCATATACGTAAAGATCTCATTCTTTTTGATCCAGATGTCTACAGATTGCTTTCCTTGTTTTTTTGTGGTACTTGTTTTGTTGATACAGTATGTAGTTATTTTTTAATAAGTATTAGCTGGTCTGTATTTGTGGAAGTCCAGTAAATACATTAATTCATCATAGGGTATCACATCATGATACTATACTATGTTACATAGTAACACTTTAGTAACGAGGAGGAGAAAGAAGGATAACGCCCCAGCCGCCACACCCTCACCACCACCACCACCACCACCACCACCCCCCTCTCAATATTGTTTTCCATAAAACAGTGGAAAAATCCTGGAATTCTGCATCTCTAACAAATGTGTTAGAAGTCCAGTATATGCTGCGGCACATAGTGCTTGAAAAAGCTCAACAGAGATACAGTGGGTCAAATAAGGCATTTTCAGTCTTTTGGGCTGTAACAGGATTAGCAAAATCAAAATTAAAGATCACATGTATAGGTTACTATTCCTACTTTGCAGACCATTTAACACAAGACTACTGGGAGCATGGAAAAATTCAAGGTGAGGGATGTTAAAAATAAGGCTGGCTTATATCCGATTCCCAGACTGTTGTGCTAAGACATTTCTTGAGAAAAGTGAATTTCAATCAAATCTCTTGAGATAATCCCCAAGGCTACAGTTTTGCACCAACTTGAGTTACTTGATATCGTAAATTTGGAATGGATCCCAAACAAAGGATTATCTGCTAATATCCTTTTCTGTTACGATGCATACAGAGTGATCAGACTACCTGGAGAGGATGGCGTGTTTCCAGAATACCACCCCACTTCGCCAAAGCTTTATAGCTGAACTTTCCTTGTGATTTGAAGTTCCATGCTTCTGAGTGTCTGAACTGACCAAAACTCCATTTAATATTTCCCAGGCATGGCTACAAACACCCAACTTCCCTTTCTTCTGCATGTTACAGGAAAGAAATTAACATCAAGAGAGGAAATAATTGCACCCATGATGCTGTTATACGTCAGGATTGGGTGATGAAAGTGGAGTTTACCTCTCATCTTAATAATATTAAAAAAAAAATAAATAGGAGCTGCTAAGATAAAATATGACTACTATTTTGTCACATGATCCAGGTCTTAGATAAACATAATCTTCAATGGAAGTTGTTCAAGTAAGAAATTAATAAAAACTGCAGGGAATAAAAGCAGAATGGTGACCTGGTTAGTTTGTCATTGAGTAGAGTATAATTAATGCAGGTGTTACCCAGATTTACCTGTTGGTATGCAAATGGCGATTAGAATTAAGAACAGTATTTAGCTATGTACAAGTAAGCATAGAGGTACTGTCTGTTCCAAGAGCTTTCTGGAGACTCAACAGTACTAAGGTGCCACTGTGTAAACACGTATTAAAAACAAGGGCAGCTGAATGTTTGCATGGCCATATCATTTGAAGTGAAAGAAAAGAGCCAAAGAAATAAATGCCTTTTGTTCTAATGTTTTCTTTCAAAAGTAAACTTCGGTTTACATATATTTACACAGAGCTGTACAGAATTGGATACATTGTGGAACCCAGTCAATGAACAGTTGTTGAAATACACTTTAGGACTTTATACATAAGCCCTGATTAAAGATACTAGTGTACAGGGCTTGTGTCCTAGCCTAAATTTTTGCCAGAGTAGAGAATAGGCTATTATTCTTTAAATTATTGTCCTGCTTTAATCACATGATTCTGTCAGGTCTGTCTTAGGGTTTCCAGTATGAAAGTGTATCTTTAGAATACATAAACTGCTGCTGTCTGGTCATTATATATAAAAAAACCCCCTACAAATAGACTTTTCTAAATCCGTATTTGAATGTGGCTTTGATAAAATATGTACCAAATCCCATTTATACTGAAAAAAACTGTACATAAACTACCTACTCACTAGCTTATGTATTATTGCTGTTTTCTCTGTTTGTTTCTTCTTATATGTATGTAGATTAATATCACATATCAAAGCAATGCTGAACTTAACAGAGCTCTATGGAAAACTGAGTTGTCTTTTTCTGCTTTATAGCTGAGGTTAAAAACTTGCGGACAAAAGCAACTCATCACTTCTCTGCTGACCAGATCTGTGGTGTATTCACATGCAGCGAGCAGTTCTTACAAAATGTGAGTTTGATTAACAAAACCATAGAACAACACAGCTACATGCTAGGTAGGCAGAGAACAAGTGAAAAAAATGGAAGATTTTTATTAAAGTCTGAGCTTAAATTGTTTGTGCTACATGTTCTATACTGCCCTCAATCTACTTAAAAAGCACAATGTCTGCTAAACTTTTGTTTGTAGCTTATCTAAGAAACAGCATCCTTCACACAGCAAAGCACACAGTGATCAAAATTTCTCTCATCGGTGATCCTCTTGCATCATTTCTTCCCCTATGGATTTTTTCTATTTATGCCTCATGACAACTTTTTCCTTCTCAGTTGCATTTCTTATTTGATGACTGGTACACAGGATTGGCACCACCAGGCTTTATCAGATCATGGTGTTTAATAAAACAATTGTTACCATCCCCCACCTAAAGCCCCTCCCCCATCAACATATTTGCTCCAAACAAAAGCTTTATTTGACTTGTCGAAGAAGGAGGAAAATTATTAAGGAATAAATGACTGAGATTGCCTGGTTGGTGGAACGTAGTTAATTAACCTAATTGAAATTGCATGTGTTGCTAATGAGACAAAAATAGGCCAATAAATAAATTATTTCCATTAAATGTAATTGGAAAAATAATTAGCAAAAGATAAACATTTAGTTCAGTGACCATATTTGGCCTCTGGTTAGCTGAGATGCTCTTTAGCATGTAAGACTTGTTGATGATTAAATGAAATTAGATAATACAGCTTTTAGCAATGTAGCGTGGTCTTTTATAAATCCATTGTAAGCTCTGACAGCAAAAGAGTGAAAAAATCCTAAGTTCTGTATACTGATCTGTTGAATAAAAGGGAGGGTTCTGCATGACAGCCACAGCAGAGTAAGAATTTATTGAGCACTAGATTAAAAAAAGAAAAAAAGGCATATGTCAAAAAATAAGGGACAAATATGTACATTATTTTGCCAAGGTTCCTTTGATCTCTATAACAAAAATACTTACATAGGTGCATGTGCATGAATTTGCCTCTTCTGGAGAACTGAAATCTGAATATACTAAAATCAATGGAATTAAAAAAACGTTGGTTGAAAACAGCTATGGCAGAACAGATGCTCTGTTTTTGGAGTTTGCAGTCAAATTTCCCTACTGTGGAGTCATGGGTGTTTAGAGAGGAAAGTTTCTAATTGGCACACTGAAGTTTGAGTCATTAAACAAGTTCTACACAGGTTAGTATGAGAAACGGCTATAGGATTCAGCTTAAATTTCCTTGGTTAATTTTGTAGCAGGAAGTACACACAGGCGCTGTATGGTAGGAGGCCTTGCCCAGAACAAAACTAATACAAAATATGTATTTTTGCATTTTCATTGAAATGGTTCTGCTATATAGAGCATGGGTTCTCTAGGTAGATTAACTTTACATGTATGTAAACTGCGTTAAAAGCCATTTTGTTAGAAGTCTTTGAAAGCACTAGATTTTGTTACAGTGCAAGGTGGTTTTCGTATCTGTCATTAAAAGCTGAAATCCTCTACTAGATGAAAAAGATTCCTCACAGTTTATGCTTAGTGAGCTCATTATTTATGTTAGTCTCCATTTTTTGGCTATAAAATTTAACGCAATTGTTATGTTTATTTTCAAGCAATCAGTTTTAAGTCTTGTAGTGTGAAGGGACCAAAGCAAACCCCACCCCTACCCCCCTTTCACCACAATTTCTGTGACCTAGGTAGTGAAGTGGTTTCTAGCCTTGGTGGTGTCACCACATTTTTCCTGCTGGCAGATACTAATGTTTTAATCATTTTCTGAAGATCTTCTGTCTTCTTGAAACTTTTATATTACCCCAGGTCTGTGGGCATCCTAACATAACAATCACAAGAATAACATATTTCCTTTTCTTTTTTTTTTTCCCCCCTTTATTTTACTACTTTTCTGCTTTGGAGGTGGCGTGACTGTGAAGGCAGCTGACTCAGAATAACTTTGAATCTTCTTTGCCTCATGCATGTCCTCCACTCACAACTCCCAGCGCATACCTTTCCTAAGCCCCCTGCAACACCCAGAGATGCCAACAGCCCATCATCATGTTTTTGTTCCATTACGCATTGGTGGTCAAAATGTTACCAGCTATGTCTCTTGTATCCCAAGACAAATGAAGTTTGGCACTGGAGCAGAATCAAAATGAAATGGAGGGTTTTAGAGGTGGTGCATCACTCCCCATTCTTCTCCTTGCATAGACCATGAAGGTTAAAGTTTGTTACTGTGTGGATGGTTGGTTTTGGGTTTTTAATAGGCAATTACTACAGCCCTCTAATGAATTACCATCCTTTGGAAGCTTAGGACTCTGACGAAAGATGTCTGTATCTAGCTACCAGTGGCTAAAGTCGTTGTATTGTTTAATTTGTTACCACTGTGCTGTAAAGCAGGATTTAGTGCATCCAGCTGAGGGCAACATTTGCTCAATCTATATTTGCAATCTACGTATTTCTTCAGATAGGTCTATTTTTTGTTGTTAGGAAATAGACTCTAATCCTTTAACACAGGCAGAGTTTATTGTTCACACAGCATGTCTCAAAAGAATTAATGGGACTATTCCTGAAAGAGCTATTGAGATGCACTTGTGTTGTAGGATCTGTCTTGTAGGTACTTGCAGGCAAAGTACTTGTTTTTTGCTTGCATGGCAAAACTTCAAATTCAGTAGGGACAGGGTCTGTCCATTGAAATAATTTCTGATGTTAAGAACCTCAGGCAAATCTTCTGCCACCTAGAAAAGATCCCAGAGTCTTGCTGTTGTCTGAAAGGAAAGCCTGGCTCTGTCAGGAATGTGCGTGATCTTGCCCTCTGTGAGGAAAGGCAGCCAGGTAGTCAACTTCTTTTGCAAGCAACATCACTGTCACAATAGGAAACTAAAGTTGTCCTTTCTGACTGCAGCCTGGTGTTTCTGCACTAGACAAAACCCTACACATTTCTTGGACTGCTTTTCCAATCAGCTCATGACTTACTGGAACGTAAACAAATAGTTTCTTCAAAAGAATTGATGTCTTGTTTTATGCAAAAATTTTCTGTTATTTACCGTAAGTAAAACTGGTAAAAAATTTGTTCAGTTTCTGAAAATGGCTTTCAAAGAGGTCTGTCATAGAGATCACATTATTGTAGCTTTGATAACCACACATTTGTCCAAGTAGAGTCTTTAATATATTTGACTGATATGACGTGATGGACTGGTCAAGCAGTTAGGCAGTTAGTGTGCGCATCTTCATTTTCTACCTAACCCGAGCTGCCTTTGCCAGGGAAGAGGAGTTACTGAAATCATCAGCTGCCTTTTATTTTTCTCCCAAACTGCACTTGTGAACTGGTTCACCGACACATTACTCCGAACACCAATTTATTGAGTTCTTTGCAAGATCCAAACCTATTAGTTAAGTAAGCCTTTCAAAGCTAATAGGTCAATAAATAGCGAGTAAATTTCTCATTTATTGCAAGGTTGAATGCAGGTCTCAGTAAGCCTCTGATGAAAGCAGAGCCTTTTCAAACAAACAAAAAAAAAAAAACCCATAGAAGGGCAGATAATCATACTGTCATTCCACAGGTAAATTCAGCCTTATTTGTGTGGGGAATTAAACTGAGGTGCTGTATTAAAAGATAACGGTGGGAATCAGACCATTGTCATGATGTTTTCAAGGCTGCAGTTTTCCGTGTCAGTTCCGAAGGCAGCCTGCAGTGTGGCACGGAGGGATGCAGACCCAGGGGTGGAGAGAGCATGTACTGAGCATCAAAACAACAGTTAAATGCTTTTCTCCCCCCTCAAAGAACACATAAGCAGAGAGCAGATTGAGTGACTGAATGTTAACAAAATAAAGCCCTTAAAAATAATTGCATTTTTCATATTGCGATTCATTTCAATTTCATGAGTCTCAAAACACCACTTCTCAAGTGATTAATGTTTTCTCCATTGATTGCAACTGTGCTTGAGTGAAGGTCTTTCTTCATAGTCTTAAACAAAGAAATGTTTTAAGGGTCGTAAGATTAATGGTCTGACATTGAGAAGCCTTTCCATAGCTTTACGTGGCATCTGAAGTGTGGTAGTCAAGATTAATCTGTGTGGAGATTTGGCTGACTTGGTTCACAGCGGGACAGACAGGACTGTTTGTGGACTGGAACAATGAATTGCAACTTAAAAACCGCATGTACGTCTTTGTTCAGGCAGAGGTTTCCATTTTGATCAGCCACAAATCACCTAAGACATTCTGTACTTCAGTTTCTCTATTTTTATCTACATCTACTTGCATAATACCTTTGTGAGATGAGTAATAGAGGATCTCGTGTGCTCTGGTGACCTGATATAAATTTTAGGTGTCTTAAATATGTTGAAATATTACCTGTTTTATACTTTACAATCTGTTACTGAAGGCTGTTAAGTATCCATCAATAATTTTTACTCAATGGACAAATAGTCCATTTAATGAACGATACTCCAATAGTACTCTGCACGTGTCGTTGTACTCTGAAGATGAGGGTGTCTTGTCATCAGTGAGCATCGTTCTGAGCACTGGAGCTTGGGAGCTCCAGGAAGCTGGGCAGGGATCTCAGGGCCAAGGGGCAGCTTGCTTATCTGTGTAGGAGCATTACTGTAACATTCTTAGACCTAAACTTTGTCACTTTTTTCCCACTGACTGTCTGATAAGACAGAATTTTAAGCTGCCTCACTTTTAACTGTAGTCCATGACAGAATTTAGTTATGCTGCCATATGTACTACCATGGAAATGCTATTTGTTGTTTTTGTAACACATTTGACTTTAGTTAGATGTTTTTCTTTCTTCTGGGCTCCAACCTTGAGCAGAAGTTTTCCATCGGAATTTGTGCTTTCTCAAACTTAAATCTTTCTTAGAATTTGCATCTGCTTTAAAGCTGCTTTCATGCAAGTGTTATTGTAAGAATTTGTTCATTATTTATGACACAAAGAATGTGTTTAGGCTAGCTTAGCATAAACAGAGAGGGACAGGCAACATAGTGAAGTTCTCATGGTCAGGAGCTGCTTCTGCTCTAGGGAAAATGTAGAGTGAAAAGGAAAGAATCTGTAGGAGAGAATCTAGATATTTTTATAGGTACTTGGATTTCTTAAATAACACAAGATAAGAAATTTGGGAGCTAAACTTTTTATGAAAGATGCAGTAGGTAGCTCTTTTGTCAGCACTATTGTGAGGCACTGAGGAGCAAGACTGAAAAGCAAGGATGCACATATAGTTCAGTTTATGTTGATAACATATGAGATGATAACAGTTTGTGTTGAGTCATAAAGACCTGTGCTCTCTAAAGTATCAAGAAATGCTGTTTAACAAAGAAAAGTATACTCTGAAATATTCTTCATCAGTGGGATGCTTGTTAATTCTGGGCTTACAGTAGATTACGGTTTTAAGCCTGTTATTTGTAGACAAAGTTCATTCAGGTACTCACCTTTAAAATATTTCTACATGCATTCTGTTTATTCTTCATGCATTTTATTGAAAAGCCTTTAAGACATCAGTTATTGAAGTCTTTTGCTTTCATAAAAAAAATAAAGGATTCTGAAAAACGTGGAATAAATATAATTAAGAGTAGTAATTTTTTCCTCCTTTAACAGAACTTTTAAAAATCTTAAAACTCAGATTGATGTTTGGATTTTGGTTTTACACAATAATTCTGGTTTGGGCTTCAGTACTCTTGAGCCTACTAGATCTCTGACTGTGTCTTGAATTCAACGTGTGATTTCAGACAGTGAAAGCTATTGTTTTACTGCAGCTAGCAGCCACACTCAGCAGAGATGGCAACATGCTGAAAAATTAATTGAGAATTTAACCTTCAAATGAAAAATGCATAGTCCTTGTACTTTGTTATAACAAGCTTACAGTCATACGTGATTTCAGAGGTAACTTGAGTAGTTTACTGTTCTACTTCTGTCCAATTTAAAAAACCCAATATTTTTCTGTGTAGGCCACTAATACATAGTATTCGTTCTGTGTCTATTATCCTGTTTGAATAGCAGAATTTTTAAAGATCCTTGTTTCTGTTTGCTAAGTGAATGTGTAACAAGATTAACAGCAAAGTCTCTTCTTTGCAGTTTTTAGAACAAAAGCTAATCAGCACTCCCATAAAAGTTTAAAATTTTTATATTCTTTAATTTTGCATATTGTTAGCTGCAAGCTGATCCTTAATGTTTGTTTTATTTTCATCTGTCAGAAGCAATGCCAAAAATATATTTTGTCTGACTTAAGCTGGCTCAATTAATCCTTAGCTGGAACAATCTGAATTTTTTTTTGCTTGATTAAATGATCTGATCTGGTAGCGGATATACCATAGCTATTTCTCACCAAAAAGACATTAACTGTTATCTACATATTTTAAGAAATCTGTTCAAGTAAAATCCATTGACATGTTTTTTGAAATATGTAATGTGTGTGGAAGGGGGGAATGGGTAATAGAATATTTAAACATGAAAATGTAAGTCTGGTATTTTGTCATTTACCTTAACTCCTTTTTTGTGTGTTTAGGTATGTTTGTGGACTTAAGAAAAAAGAAACAAAAGAAACAAAATCAAAACAAAAAACCCCAAACTCCTATTAAAAACCAAACTGTTTTAAGAGGATTTTATTATATTTTATATTAATAGGTCAATAACATTTAGATTGATGAATTAAATTGCAAAATAACATACATTGATCTTTCTTGACCCCTGAATCAGGCTATTACAAAAATCCTCAGCATAGCTCTAAAAAGCCTCATAGAAACTCTGATAATTTTTTTAGCATATATCCTGTTGTTCACAGAAGTAGGGCCATTTTTAAGGGAGAAACCCACAGCTTTTAGAGAACTTCCCCAAAATTTACAAGCTGTTTACACATGGTATTTTTCTCATAACTGTGAGCTGTGAAATTTGCATTCTTCATTGGGGTCTAATTTTGATCTGAAATCTTCAGGTGCTTATAAAGTGAAAGAAAAATAACACTAAACAAATGTTAGTTTTCTCATATATTCTTTTCCAGTAACAGGAGGCATTTTCTAAAGCCTGCATTTCATAATTTTTCTATCAAGGCTGGCTCAAAATCAGAATTTCCACGCCTGTGGATTCCAGTCCTAATATTTTTGAAATGGACATTGAAGCTGCAAGATAGGCTCTAGGTCAAGTGCTAGAGAGGGACTGTGGACAGATAAACACAACTTCTGCCCATGGTGAGATGGAAGAGTTCATCTAAGGAATAAAATCACTAAGCAGATGAATGAATTTGGTCTGTTAGGACAAGGTCCACTTCTCTTGGGGGAAATCCTCTTCTGCTGGCTGCTGGAATTGCATGAAGATGTCAATAAAGTAGGAGAATAAAAAAGGTTTCAGCGGGCATATAATGTATTTGTATTTTTAAAAAGTTCTTGAGAAGTTTACACGCTAAAGGCCAAAAAGGAAAAAAAAAATTAAAAAATCATTGTTCTTGACATAGAAGAAACAGTGATCTTAATGGTCACTTCTTGGTTCAAGAAAAGTCAGTCCTCTGCTGCTAGAGGTTTTATGCTGATTTTATGCAAGATGATGATCTGGAGACTGAAGTGAACACCGAGATCTCCCATTTTGCAGATGACATGAAACCCCTTTGAGTCTTCAAATATTGTGTTGTTGGCAAGAAATGCCAGAGGACCCCACAGAACTGAGCATGGAAAAAGGTAGTGGAAGAACTTCAGTGTATATGAATTTGGGTAATGCATCTACAGAAAAATAGTCGAGATTATGCTAACTTGATACTGAACAATTACAGCTTAGAGATATATTGGAGTCACTGACAGTTTTATGGAATTGTTGGGTCAATATTCAGTGGCAGCCAAAAATCCTGACTAAATTCAGTCATCATCAGGAAGGGGAGAAATAAGCTAGAGGACACCATTTTGCTATTGTATAAAACTTTCAGTGGCTCACATCATGTGAGCTGTATTTCCTGTTTCCTGAAATCTGCATTGTCACTGAAATTGTGACATTTAGGAATGTAGTGCTCCTTTCTGTACGTACCCTTTGCATAGTTTGACACTATTCTATGCTTGTGGAAGCAAGGTCCCTTCTGTGGGGCACAGCCATGCATGTGTTTCTCCTTTCAAACCCTGATGGATCTATGTACATGTTATGCCTGTGAATTTTGTACATTCTTTAGGGTTTTTTTTTAATTTTTTTTTGTGCAAGCAGTAGTGGCAGCATTTATACCACGTGCCTGTACATATTTGCAGGCTTTAGAGACCTTTGGAATATGTGTGCAAGTTTGTTTTTTCTTAGAAAGAATTAAAATCACTAGGAATTCTATGCATAAAAAATTAGGTAATTGCAGATAAGTGAATAAACCATGTTTCAAGGTATTTTGCACAATGCTGTTTCAGAGTTATGAACAAGTAAGTAGAATGTTCTTATAGTGAGTCAACCCATATATTTTTCTGAATCCCAAAACCTAAAATGACTTTTTCAATTAATTTCAAATTACACCGTTCTTCACCCGGGTAACTATGGACCTAGGGCTAAATATTCAAAATTTCAGGGTATTGGGAGAACCCCATCCCTAATTTGAAATAATGTTGTTAGGTGCAGCAAAGCTGCATAGATAAAAATGAGTTCAGAATTTATCCCATTGCATGGATATTCCTTGTTTTTCTGCTTTATACTTCACAGATACTGGGCAGACTGGCAGTGTTAGTTTCTGCTGATTTCATTAGCCTTTTTTCAAATGAAAGAGACTGTCTTTTTCATCTTATGCAAGTGATAGTTAACTATAGGGAAATTTTCTCAAACAGTAGGTCAATTAATTGCTGCATCTTTTATGCTCCCCCTTGTAAAACAGCAATTAATTTAACTGCATTTTGGTGGATTTCTTCCTCTAGACTGGTCCATTTGAAATCACTGTAACTCTAGGCAGATAACACTGCTTTATTATACGTGACAGCTTTTCAGAAGATCATATTTTCTTCCTTAATGAATGCTGGGACTGAGTTTGTTTTTAATTATCTGTGGCACCTTTTTATTATTAAAGGAATGAGAAGGCAGTAAACATGGAGTATGAGAAATGAATGGGGACTATTGACCTCATAACAGTGGATGTTAAATAGAGTGGATCTCGAAGCCCAAGTTTTATATGATGAGATAAAAATTATAAATATTTGCAGTTCAGAAAGTGTGGCTCCAAAGACTTCCACAGTTTTCTTATACCTTCTTCCTTTAAGCTTCTATTTTTTTCATTTTCATTCCAAATGAGTGAGAGTTGTGGATTATTCAGTGCAGTCTCTGTGTACAATGCATACTTGTTGAACAGGGCAGAATTTACAACACTGGGAATTTATTGGGCAGGAAGATGAAAAAATTGTTGTTGATCTTTCATATTCAGTGGGTTTTGTCCTTAGATGATATTGTTTTAAAGGATGCATAATAGAGATCGGTACATGTAGAACTAAACAAATCTAACTTGTTGTATTTACTGTGAAGTTACTGCATGGTTGGTAGGAAGATAAAGAACTTTAAGATGATGGTGGTGAATTCTGACCCTTAAGCGAGCCAGGGAGATTTCAGCGACTCAGTCTCAGGTGAATTGGTTAAAGAAACTTGCATGAGATAATTCTATCCTGAGAGCTCAAGCAGCACATCATACCCAAACTGTTTACTGAAAGGGTTGGAAGATTTGAACAAAGTATGAAGAATAGGGAGTTAATTAGTAGTGTGTTATATTTGGAGTATTTACTCTTGTAAATGGCTGTTTGACTCATTAGCATCTCAAATGATATATCAAAATATGGTTCAGACTGAAAACAGAATAAATACATTATCCTTTTGTGTTGCCAAATGTAGGGCACCAAATGTTTGCTTATGTGGTCTAGTATGATCCATGGTGTAGCTCTTTTGAATACACTGGAATTATACTTGGGATGAGCCTGGCCCCATGACCCTAATCAAACTGAATAAGATGAAAGGTTTTTTGGGGAAAAAGAGCTCAATCTCTGCATAAGATCTTTATAAAGTATTATGGGATTAGGCCTTTAAGGGAAGGAAATAAATATATAGTGGCATTCTAATCAAGCACATCATGTTAACGGAGACATACAGCATTAATTTAATGGAATGGTTTTCATAGGCTTGTGATACATCTATGGAATTAAATAATTTAATATAAATGTAAAATGTAATGTGATTTCTAGTATAAGAGAATTTGATATGTTGACTTTGCATAGCAGTTGTATTTTCCCACATTCCCAGTGATTTAGAAAATTTTAATTGCAATGAAATCTGT
This sequence comes from Falco rusticolus, assembly GCF_015220075.1. Taxonomy (NCBI): domain Eukaryota; kingdom Metazoa; phylum Chordata; class Aves; order Falconiformes; family Falconidae; genus Falco; species Falco rusticolus. Next base: position 9,810,684 of record NC_051201.1, on the reverse strand, counting down.
GCAATAGACCACTCTTAGGCAACTTTGTATTTTAAAGGTCATGCTAAACATGTTGAGTACAGTTTGGCTTTACGTTTATTAGAAGGCCATCTCTGCTAAATAAATTATTTCTTCATTCACTTGGTTGCTTAATACAGTGGCTGCTTTGTTTCCCCCACAGATTAGTGATGTCGTGTTGCATGTCCATCTCGGTGAGATTAGTAGTGAATACCCTGTTTTACACTTGAGGGATTCCTACTGATTTAATCCACATGTCAGAGGGTAGAGGTATTTTTCTGAATATGGAGCAGTTAGGGGAATAGCCTAAGGGCAGCAGCTTGTTTATTCTCTGAATTTATACGCCTCCATTTTCCCCTTTGGTATTAGGTATTTATTGTTAGAAGTCCCCACAGCAGTGTCTGTTTTCTGTCTTGGATATACACAGCTGACATACCAGATTCCTTTTTAATCTTGTTTTTGTGCATGGCTATCTTAAGAAATAGCGGTATTGGGAACAGGTGACGATTCATTTTGATGAGTCTCACATAATTAAATCAGGGATTCAGTTTCGGTATTGGTCAGTCATTTTGTGATGTGATGTCATTGTTCTTTTCCGATGTTGTCTTTTTCACTTGGAAATACCAAAATAAAAATGAATTATTTTCTAATAAATGAACATCATGGAAGAATGCAGGTCTAGTGACTGCTGTGCTGCTTTTCCATCTAAAGCTGGTGGTGATGTGGCAGGTTGAGTTGTTACGTTTAATAGTTCACATTGGTTGTTTCTGTTAGAAAACTTGTGAATAGAGAAGACCTGTCCATCCCCACCTTCCCCTCAGCCCACTGTCCCTGTCCCCACAGAGCCAGCTTTGTGCTGGGATCAGGTCCCCTTGTATCTGCCCATTTTGCCAGACTGAACATGCATGAGAATTACAAGTGTTGTAACAGAGGAGTCATTTGCAGGTTGCTTGAACTTGGCACCCTATATTCTAGTAACCGTGTTTTGTGGTGCCTCTTGACAAACCAGGCACCAGCATGGTTTAGCCTCACAGCAATTACAATATTTCTGTTAGAGTTGTTTTGTTCTGAGCTACTCGGAAATGCTGTAAGTCAAATATTGAAGGCCTAAAAAGAAGAATATGGAGACCTTGGCCTTGGATAAGACAAAGGGGATGGTGTAGTGGCCAAACTGATGTTTGTGCTACTGACTATCATTGAAAAATGTTGTCTGGATAACTTTTAGTAATAGACATGTCCCAAAGCAGAGTTAACTATACTTCTAGTCCCCCTGTGTCTTGGTGGTTTTTATCACACTGTGCAAAGGCAGCAGAAGGGAAAAAGTCTATTTACAATGCATATTTAACTGTCATTCACTTTTGTGTGTATAGCGAGTCTTGATGGAGGGTTTTTCTGTCCTTCAGCTTCTGTGCAGAAACTCCCTTGGCTTGTTATCTGCTTGCTCAGAGTGCATGGGAATTGAAATAAATTATGCTCAGACCAAACTTTTGTGAACTTAGGATATGAAAAAGAAGAAAGTGCCAGTGCATATTGATATGCCAGAGAGCAGGGAGGAAGGAGAGTAAAAGAATGGAATAAGCACAGATAAAGGAAAGCTAATGTAGTAAGATAGTTTTTGCTCCCAGGCAATGGGAATTGCTTTTGCTTAGAACATGGAAAGACCACTATTTGCAATAGAAGTAATACTGATGGGTCTCCTCTATAGTATATGCATCGTTTAATGTCATTTATTTTTATAATCAGCACCTGCTACAAGGTTTATTGTTAGCCTTGCTAGGATTCAGCAAAGTGCTGAAAAGGAATCTCTTATTTTCCTGGCATGTGAGAAAGGGCTCTAGCGGGAGTAAAGCAGCCACTAAAGGTATTTTATCATAATTTCATTCATTTGCAAGCAGACACAGACATAAACACTCATGGAGGCCTTATATCTTGTGCCTTAATATCCCTTTTCCTAAAGGAAATTGAAGATTTTCATCTTTCTTGCAAGCATTTAGCTGACAAGCTAAATGGACAGTGCAAATGATGTATTTCCTTCCCCCCCCACCCCTCCCCAAGACTCTGACTTTCAAGTCATTGTGATGTGCACAGCTACAGACCACTTTTCGTGGTCTTTAAGAAGTCAAGATTTGATGCGAGTCTCCAAATGATAGCGACACTTTGATTAAGGCAAAAACGTGAATGAAAGAGATAAGAGAGGGAAATAAATACAAATCAAGCATGCTAGGCCCATCCTAACTGGGCCATAGCTGGAAATGACTTGCAGAAGATGTTGGGAGTAGTACTGGATCAAGGTCAGAATGAGGAAATTAACGTCAAGTTATCCATTAAGCTGAATACATGGATGTCATACAGGGCTGTTTTAGTAAATAATTAGGTGGATAAATGTGCTATTGTATCAGCCGCCCATGTACTTTGGGTCCAGAACGTGGCCAGTTATTTCTAAAGAAGTGTTATCAAAAGCTTATATATATAAAGTATGTAAACTTATAACTTTGTCACCAGATTTACCTATATTTTTTTTGACTATGCTGTCACTTGAAACAGCCTTGTGTTCTTGTGCTTGGAAGAAAGTCCCTTTAAAGGCAATATGCATCTGCTGGACTAAAGCTTATGCTGTTGGTGAGTAAAACGGCAGCTAAAATCCCTTTACCTTTCCTTAGGTAAATCTCCAACTCTGTAGCTTTCCTGACTAATGAGTAGTATTGTAAGATTTGGGTTGCGAGAGTTGTGTTTATTTGGGTGGCCCTGTATGAGTGTACATCAGCATTTGAGAGGTTCCGAGTATATAAAATCCAAGTCTCTGGGCCGTGTGACAGGAATGGTGTATCTGGCAGACCAGAAAATGTTTTGGATGTGTGCAAGGTGTGCAGGTGAAGGTGTTGGGAAGAGTTAAATTGCAGCATGTGCTATCCCAGTGGTCCCTGGATACCATCAGGCATGGTAGGGTTTAGGCTGTACGGCTGTGGGTATGATGGGGCACTGGGATGACTGCATGGGGTGTGTGGCTTGGCAGTGTGCTTACCTTTTGTTGGATGTGGCAGAGGTCCCATGGTGGATTCAGAAGAGTGTCCATCCTACTGTGATTATGGTGATTTTGGGATTTGGGCTGAGTGGCAGGCAGATCCAGACACTACCTTATAGAAGCCGGGGCTCTCCTTTGGGTGGCCTGAGGTTAGCACTGTCAGCTAGGCGTGTTTACTTCACTGCTGGTGCAGGTGTGTGGACAGAGACCAGGTAGACTTCAGAATCCTCCAGAAGCTGTGGCATGGAGAGGCTGATGTGCCAGCCTGAGGCTTCAGGAACTCACCAAGGCTGGAAAACATTCAAGGAGCCTTTGGCATGAGGAGCCCTCGCAGCCGAAGTGCAGGCAGAAGTGTGTTCAGAGCCTTGCCGGGGCCATCAGAATGTGGAGCTAGCTGTGGTTTTAACAGCTGATTGTACTGAGCTGCCTCCAGCACGGCCCTGACCCCTATCAATAGTTACTGTCTTTAGATGCTTTTGCCAGAACAGTGGTGGGTTTCTTTAAGGCACTGATTGTTATTTACAGTGATGGTCAGCATGTGCTTGGATGTTTTCTGACCACTTGAAGAAGATGCTTTCCACTCACATGACCATCAAAGGAAAGCAGACCAGTTAGCAGAAAGATAGCAATCAGTTTTATGAATAGCGAATAGGATTTATATTTAAATATATATATATATACACACACACACAAAAGGGATATAATTTATAATGTTAAGGGGATTTAAATATCAATAAGGGATATGAGACATGAGATGGAATGGGAAAGGTTGCACCATACCTGGTGACTGGACACAGGGCAGTGGCTGGAAAAAAATAAGGGTGAGGGCAATAAGAGGATAAGGCTTGGATTACTGAAAATACCTGTCCAAATGCTTTGTCCTTGGGCAGATTACTGTTCTTATTGCTGTTTTATAGTTTTGAGAAATTGAAAAAGGATTTTGTTTAACATTGAACAAAGGAGATTAAATAGAAACCTTTCCTGGCATTTTTCTACTGTTTATATTGAAATTATTTTTTTTAAATATATACCTGGATTTAATTTTGCATTAAATATTAGTTTCAAGGAGTTGCAAAAGTGTGACTTTTTTTGAAAATATTGAGTGGAGGCATCTTCTTATGGTTTTTTTTTTTTTGTCCAAGTAGTTTTTGTTGAAAAAAGTTTATCTACTCAGTTAACAATCTTAATACTCTGATGCCATTCATATTAAGTTCTTATATTTATAGACTGTTAAAATACTGCTTGGTAATTTTAAACTAATATAGATGTTTGGTTTAGTTTAGTCACTTAAGAAATAACAGCTCAGTAAATAGCGTGGCAACATTGCATTTGAGGAGAGGGAGAACAGAGACGTAACGTGGGATCTTTGTAAAGAGAAAAGCTTCTAGAGGATGGTGGCTTTTGAATCCTATTCCTAGTTTAAGCATAAGTGTTGAAAGGCAGCCATGTGTTCAGATATCTGTTATATGAATTGTTCTTAAGGCTAGTAATTTTTTCCATGGCTAAGGCTTCCCAGATTTCTTTTAAGCCATCTGTCGAGGAAAGAAGAGAGCATTAGATTGTCAGACATTGTTTTCAAAGCTCAGTAAAATATTAGCTATTTAACCCTTGCATTACTTAATTTGAGAGAGGACTTTAAGTGAGGACTATTTATTTTAAGATTTCTTTTTTTTTTTTTTTATAAATGCAGAAACAGAGGAGACATTGCATAACTCACTGTCGATAGTAAAGCTAAGACTGGAATATGGCAGTTCTGGGCTTCTGGTCTCGTAACAATGCAAATTCTTTTGATATATAAGATAATATGCTACTGTGATATTTTTGGTTGAAATAAATTGTAGACGATCATTCAAAATACTGATCTTTCCTTCCTTGAGCCAAGGAAGACAATGAATAGAAGGAATTGTTGCTTCCCTTGGTGAGGTTGAGTGAGTGAGCTCTAGCTCCTGGGGTAGCTGTGGCTTCCTCTGCTGCTGTGCCTGTCACTGTCCCTGTACGATGAGGACTTGTCTGTATTTCCTAGCAGGGTGTTTGTCTCACATGCTCCTGTTTGCTGAAGATTCAACCATATCGAGATCTTGTAGTGAATTCAGTTCTCAAAGCACAGGCTTGTTGTTGGCTTTCTAAATTACTATCAGTTATTTGTAATGATCTTGTGGTATGTCTGAAATGAAGTAAAATTTTTTTAAAGGAATTTAAATGCAGAATCTTCTTTACAAGGTTGAAAATAGCTACTTAGAGGAAGGAGTGGGATCCTGAAGACATTGGGGAGGGCTCAACCAATAACAAAATACGTGGTAAGTAGGTAGTGTGTCTAGTGAACAGCTAGCGAAGGATGGTTTCCCTAAGGTAGGGAATGACTGTTCCTCCAGATGTTGCCCTGCGGAGCAGCCCTGATCCAGTGAAATCCCTCAGAAAGCAGAAGGAACTCCTTGCAGCTCTCTTCTTTCGACATTATGGGCAGCCAAATTCTCAGAACCATCAAAAAAAGTTACATGGCTTCGTTACTCTTTCCCAGCTACACTGTGTGGGAAGAAGAGGACACTCAGAACTCAGTCTCTGGCCAGATGAATCCCTGTCTTGTTCCTGGTAACCGGGAGAAATGCCTAGAAAGTAGTAGTAAAGGGTTGCATAGCACTGGAGGTAGCATCATGGAAAGATGAAAAGAGCTTATTCCCCTGAGCATATAAATAATGTGACTGTGCCCTATTAAGATAGTTTAGATCTAATAAAACCTAAATAATTGCTGTCCGTTGATTTATGTGCCTTCATAAAAATCATTTCTACAGGAAAATACAAGACACTTCATTCTAATGTCAAGAAAGAAATACAGCTCTGAGAAGGCAGTAGATGTAATAATTTCCAAATCCTTTGTGGCATGTATGGGAGTATATTGGATTGTTCCTTCTCCTAATAGGGTCCCTTTTATTGAACCGGGCAGCGAGTTTGAATTTACCAGTAACAACAATAGTTTCTGAATCATCTCTGGGGTAATCGCAGGAAAACCCCTGAACTGCAGCTGTAGGTGTAGCGTCAGCCAAATTGTGTTAGTATTTAGAAGCATGGAGAGAACAGGAGGCAAACACGGCTTGTGAAAAGTCTGCCAGTTCTTTTGAGCTGTGAGGTTCTGCAGGTGAACTAATAGCTTGCTGAGATGAAAACCCACCCCCTTCTCCCAGGGACGGTTCTCAGAACGACAGGAATGCATGGGTGGCTTGATTCCCTTCCTGGGAGGATCTGCAAGGCAGGCTAGTAAATGATGACTTGCAGCATTTTTTATGGCCTATTGTACAAGAAGTGTGCTGCGGATGTCCTTGGTTGTCATCAGCCATTGCAGAATGCTGTAAATCATCCTTATTTTACTTTGTGAATTGTAAAAACTATCATACATTTCATAGGTATCTCAGGACAAGATAGCAAATTTGAAGTTGGTTGGGTTATTGGGTTTTTTTTTTCCCCCCTGTGAATTTATAGCAAAGTCTTGAGAATAGCGTCTTACACAGTTGGAAAAATAACTGTAGATACAAAGAGCAATACATTGTCTTCAGTTTGTGCACACAGCTCCCTCTGACATCAAGGGCAATAGGTGGCCCATAGAATAATTATGTTGTGGAAAAGGAGTGAAAATATGAAGAAAGGTGTGCTAAGAGAAGCTGACTGTTGGGAAGGGTGGAAGTGAATAAAATGATTTTCCAGTGGCATTTTGTTGTTGGCTTCTTACGTACAGGAATAGCACAGAAAATTACAGCTGCTGTCTTCTATCCTAGTTAGTATCATCTGGTTTGTTGATAGTTTCTCTTCTGCATTTCATAATAATCGCAAGTCACTGTCCACTTGTGAGTAGAATTACTTGTTTGACATATGCAAAGAAGAAATCTCCAAAGCAAATTTTATTCATTAAAGAGCTTCTTTTTTTAACCTGATAAAACAAGTGTATAAGCCATCATCTTGCTCAAAACAGCTGCCAAATTCTCCTAGGGATATTATTGGTATATATTAAAAGAGGAAATAATTTCAGCGTGGGGAAGCTACTCTTCAGGTTGTGTGCATCTTCATTTAAAATTCATCTAGATACTTCTCACATATTTAAGGATGTAATCTGGCCACAACGGTAGAAGAAAGCAGCAAGTAAGATGTTATACCATGAGTACGTTAAAGCATTGAAAATCTGTTTGTTGCCTTCCATTCAAATTCTGATCCTACATAATTGATAAAATTCCTGACTAGAATTCTGTGGAACTGGTATTTCTGTATAGGACCAGATGCACTGTTAAATGCTCATTGACATTAACATGGTCTCATCCCTGAAATGAAAACGAACCCTGTTTTTATCCCTCTTTACATGATCTCTTGCAATCTCCTGTTCTTAGGTTTATCATATTAAAATGCCTTTCTAGGAATCAGCTGTTATTTCTGAGAGAGGTTGGACAAATAGAAATATCTGAAAAGGCTAAATATAATTTTGCATTCTGCCTTGTTGTAGAGAGGGGAACAAAAAGATCAAAGAAAGCAAATATTAGCTTTATTTTCTGTGGCAACTCCAATAATTATTTTTTTATATTTTTTGCCCACTTTTTGTCTTTTATCGGAACCATGAGCTTTACATTTCATGCACGGTCATGGAATATAAGAGCATAATTTTCATGCAAGGACATAACGTTGCCAGCTGAAAATAGTTAGCAGTTTGTATTACAAATATATCTTCTAATTTTCTTTTCTATAATTACAAAGCATTCTGTAATGACATTGACTAAAATATCTGCATTCTATGAATAGTTACTTACAAAAACCATAAGTTTGTTATGTAGTTCTCAAGCACAATCCAGATAGTCTGTATATATTAATGAAAAAGATCCCTGAACTGCAGTGCTTCTGAGGCTTTTATGAACTTCACTGCATACAATTGCTGAATTTTGAGGGGTACTTTATTATGAAAGTACCAATTAAGAAAAACATACATGTCCAAAAAGTTAATAGGTTTTAAACAGTCTAATGTATATCCAGTACCTTTCTCTTATTAGATGATTGTGTTTAGCAGGCGAAGGCTCTAAGTCAACAATTCAGTTAAAAATAAGACTACAGAAGAAGAGGAACATTTTCAGACCTTTTTAGATGGCTTTTCTTCAAGTTGTATTTTGTCTGCTTGGCTAGTGGTTTTACTAATCAGTGGAAACTATAATGGTTTTTGTCTTACAATTTGTTTGCAGATGAAAACTTGTCTTGCACTTAAAGACATAAAAGACCCACAGCAAAAGGTGCACAGTTTTTTGTTTGTGGTGGGGTTTTTTGTTGGGTTTTTTTTGTTGGTTTTTTGGTTTTTGTGGCTTTTTTTTTTCCTGAATAGAAGTTCTGTTAATATATACAACTCAGGGAAGAATAATCTATGAAAACAATGAGATCAGCAGATGCTAGCGGAGGAGAACCCAGAACCACATCCTCTGTTGAGGCTTCTAAAACCATGCTGTTGCATTTTCAAATAGCTTTTAGTTAAAAAGTAGGGGGGGGGGGGAGTGGAGGGGAGGAAGCATTCAGTAGAAAATACTTTTCTTTTTTTTTTTTTTTTTTTCTTTAAAGTGCCCAAGTGCTAACGTAATTACAAAAGGGAACAATAAGATTGTTAATATTCAGTGGCAACATGGAAGGAAAAATGCAGAAGAGAACAGCAGCTGAGAGAGTTTTTAATCAGAGTCCCTTACAAAGTCCCAGAAAAAGACACAAGAGGTCTGATGAGACACAGCTGCACTAATCCTTGTATTAAAAAAAAAATTCAGAAGGAAGGGGCTATGTTAATGAAAGATTGATAATGCAAGACACAGTTGGCTAGAGAAGATTAATGTATTAAAACAACAGCCACAACAAAGGATCCAGCAAGTATACTCTGATTGTGCAACCACATCCTGCCATGGATGTTTAAATGCAGCATTGCACAAACCCACACAGCTCCCAGCAGGAATTTTTGTGAAAGTATGAGGATGCGGCATGCTTAGAGCAGCCTGCCTGTGGTTACAGCAATCAGACCATGAGACTCGTCCTACTCCTGGGATGGACCTTAATGCTTGTAGCACTGGCATTTGTGTTCCCCTGAAAAATCCAGTGTGGAGCAGGAAAAGTTTTTTCATAGGAAAATAATCAAGGCCAGTATGTTCTTCTGAAACAATTTAACCGAAACAACTAAGTTTTTTTTCTCACAAACAGGATTGCTTTTCTGGAGAATGCTCAGCTGCCTTTATCCTAGATATTCTTCTTTGGGTCACATGTAATACCCGCTAAGCAGCTGAAATATTAAAAAAGAAAATTCACATTCCTTCTTCTACATAGTTTTGTTGAGTCTTTTTGCAGGTTTTTCTTGGTTTTTTGGGTGTATTGTTCTTTTTCATTTATTATTTTTTTATTATTATTTATTTAATGATACTGAGCAATGTAGGGAGATGTGTAACATATCATACACAAGCCAAACTCTCCATTCTTCTGTCAGGTTTTTAAATAACTTGGATTAAGTCCCAGGTTGGAGTGTGAGAGATGCCATCATGGCTTAAAGTATGCCTGATGCTTATATCTCTCCCCTTTGCTCCTTCACACATTGCTGTTGGCGCTGTGCTCCACACCCCTGGCAGAGGTTGTTACTGAGCAATAATCAAGGTCCTGCCCTGTGGCGAGTAAGAATTCCTCAAATGTTGAATCAGCAGTCTGAGCATGATGGATAGCTCTGCAGTATTTTCTTACAGAGATCATTAGGACCATATACTTCTATTCCACCTATTCGTCTAACTCCTGCATCTCATGAGACCTGAGGGCAGCCTGTGACCTATCTGCAAAACCTGGGCAAACCTGGAACCTGACCAAAACAATGCAAACTGTTACTTTTTAAAATTTTAAGTGGTACATCTTGCACATAAGAAACACCTGCTTGCTTCTACATTGCTGACTTTGTCCTATTTTGACTCTAATTTACAGCTTAATTTGCCTTTGACACCTTCCTTTCCAGCACAGTATTTTCATTCACTGAATAGCTGCTACCTTCTGGAAGCATTTAATTGGATCCATGGATTAGTGTAGTTTCCTCTATCGTGTTTTTCATCTGCAGGACACAAATCACAGGCAACTGCAAATAGCTGGATCCTTTTTTAAGGAAGACTTGGTAACTGAGTTCCTATTCATCTAGTTTTCTAAATAAAACAGTTTTCAAATTCCCATATGTTTCATGACACAGTTTCCATGTTCACCACGAAACAGCTTAATGGAAAACAGAGGCATTTTTAGGCATTGGATTGATACACTATAACTGACCTACAATTTTTCTGGCAAATATCAGGTGGTGACGTTTGTTTAAAGCATGCATCAAGGAAGCATGTGATATTGGCACTTGATGCTTTTTTAACACTCTTCACATTTCCAGAGCAGTTAGAAGCTGTCTAGAGAATTCCTGGCAAACTTTACTTGAAAACTACCCATCTGGAGTAACACTTTCCTAATTGACCATAATAAGAAACCTGTGATTAGTTTCATAGGGACACAGAAAAGAAGTATACTACAGGATGTCTTGAAGCTAGACTGTGAGGATATTGCTTGCAGTGCATTAACCCTTCCTCCCCATTCTTTAGTATATAGATACAGTGTCTAATCAGTAAATATTTAGAATTTTTTGTACCTCTTCCAATTAAATTACTGTAAATATGAAGTTATTTGTGTTGCTCTTCTAAATAATGAATCTATTTTATGGAACATGCTTGTATATTCATGTTGACCAGTACATCAGGATTTTTAATTATTTTGTCTGTTAAGTGTTTTAATTTATCTTAAAAAAATAGTTTTAAATATTGTTAGGTACTCTGCTTTGAAATGCTAAGTGTTTAGAACTCTGTGGTAGTAAATTTCATTAATGCTGCAGTTGATTACCAATTTCCAACATTAAGTATTAATTAAAACTCTAGCTTGTTTCTAACCTAGTAAAAGTAATTTCCATAGTTCTGTGATGGATAGCATTGTTTTTGCCAAAATTGTCTTGTGCTGTCTCTACTGTATGTATGTTTGTAGACATATATTGAAATTGCAGTTGTCCCTGAAAAGTGCCCCAAGATTATTTATCATTTTTTTTTATCACACTCAAAGCATCCTTTTGGGTGGATTTTCTTAATTCTGTGCTTACCTCTTTCACTATATATATGTGGCACTGGTTCTGCAGTTTGCCTTTCTGTATGGTTCCATGGGTGTTTATTGGGGGGAAAAAATATCTAAAAGAAGATAGAGCATCCTCTGAAGGTGGCTTACATTATTGCATTTGTGAAAATCTTCATTAAAGAAGGTGGCACTGGATGACTGCTACATGTTTAGTATAGAGTCATAGTAAGGACCTATGGAGTTCTCTGGTCCAGCCTCCTGCTTGAGGGGGAACTGTCACCACCGCTAAATCGGGTCAAGCACAGATCTATCTAACCTTTGGCTCTTAAACTTCCATGGTTGAATATTCAGCTTCTGAACAACCTGTTCCAGTGCTGATGTTCATTAGTATCCTTCAGGACAGAGGATTTGGTGTTCATTACGCAACTGATTTCCAGAATGAGAAGGTTGCTCATACTAACACAGGACTCTTACTCTAAAGAAAACTTAGTGACCAATTGCAGAAAGAAGTGTACTTTGCTAGATCTAAATTTCCCTCCTTTGGAGCTCAAGGTATCATCCCTGACATCCTGACTATAAACATAGTATTAGAATTTTAGAAGTCTGAGCATAAATATTTGATCACGAAATGTTATGCCTGAGTATGCATTTTGGGGGCACACACTTACTGCATATATTATTGTGGTAAGGCTGTTTTGCAACATTCAGTCTATTTCTGGTTAATCAGAGACCTGTTACTAGGCTTGTATATATGGTAAGCTTTAATAAACAGAAATTAATGGAAACTTTATGGGAATTCTTTCAGGGAGATATAAGAATTGGAATCCAGAATGAGTTTCTTTTGTGCACTGACTATTTCAGTTTTTTAATCTTCCGGCATTACAAGAACTTTCAATGTCAGACTGCTGATATAAGCTCTATATGAATCTCAGTGTAAACACAAAGTTGTTGATCCCTAACAGTAACCTTAGAATAAGGAGGCTAAGAGGAAAAAGAAGAGCTGAAGTTACAGTGTGATAGCCATTCTACCAACAAACTCATCCACAACTAAATGAAAACCCCTCCGTTCCCAGTATTAATGAACGCAGCTACATTTAATGGAGCCATGGTGGACAACAGTGGTGTTTAAAAAGCAATAAAATCAACTAATGCTTTCATTATAATAATAATAACTACATCAAAGGGATAATACGTACTCAGCAAAATGTCTCCTGTAGTGCATAAACATCACCACCACAGGAGATGTTTATTGCTTTAGACATGCTCCCTTTGATGTATTTATCAGTTAAATGTATTAGTTCTGCTTCACAGTTGTGTGCAGAAATAGCACCAAGGAAGACCATATTTTACATATGCTATACATAGCATCACAACCTTTGACTACCAGGATCAATAAATAAAATTAAGTCAAAGTAGTTGATTACATTTAGTCAACAGTGTGGATGCTGACTATTCACGGCAGCACTGAGACTCCCGCTGCCTTCATGGGTCATTTTTGCGTCAGCTAGAAGGAATACGAATTCTAACATCTGATTATGCAAAGATTTTTTTTTTTATAGGAAATATTTTCTTTCATTAAGATGGAATTAATTAGGTCATGTCCTTAGATGAAAGAATTATGAGCCCTGCCTTGCGTGTGGTGTCTGTGTATTTTGTCTAAAAGTTACTGTTCCTTCTTCATTGATTTTGATACTGTGATTTAGATAATTAGGTGGCATACTGATTATTGTGCATTAGATTCAGCTGAAATCACTTCATTTATGTTGTGGGTTATTAGCGCATATTGTCCATTTATGTGCATGTATAATTGCAGATCTTGATGTCCTGCATTTACTTCAACTACTGAAAGACAAGAATCTTTTGTCTTCCTGAAAATAACCGAAGTTCTTTATACAAAAACAATAAAGTAGTATTTGAGTCATGTGTGCATAGACCATTTAACTTGAAACTCTCCTTTTTTTAGGTGCTAATGCTTCTACCATTTATTGATGCCATGCAATTTAGATGTGGAACACAGCAGACCCCCTACTGAATTATCAAAATGCTTGATGCTGTGTACTAGATTTTTGTGTCTCTTTTGCATTGTGGTTTAGTTTGTGGTTCGGTTTTTTTTTTTTTCCCCTTTTGGTTGCAGAAGTACGGAGGGAGAGTAATAATTACATGTGTGTGCGTAATTTTATATTAATTTATATATCATAAGCAAATCCAAACAACCTTGTTTAGTTTAAGGTTCTTTAATGTAGGATATCTGATAATAGAAGTTAAAGGTACATTTTTGTTCTATCTTGTCAGTAGATGGAACAAGTACGTTATGAAAGTACTTAACTCATTTTTTCATTAGTTTTCTTGCAGAACAAAATACACATTTTGCTATGTTGGGTTTTTTGCCACCCAACACCTGGCAGATGTCTATACTGTTTGCATTAACAGTTGCCAGAACTCTTTTCCAGAACAACTGAATACAAACTGCAGGTGATACAATGCCTTAACTATTGCGTGTGCGCTCAGCAGTGAAGTTTTCTCCACATGTTCTGCCTCATTGAAATAAACACTAGATACAACCTCGCTAGTGTGAATGCCTAGAAACACGTAATAAGCAGTGACTTACAGCTCTCTTATAAGAAATGCCTTGGTGACCGAGAGTGAGGGAGTATTTAAAATATCTCTGCTCTGTCTATTGAACAGTATTTACTCAAGAAAACATGTCAGTGCTATTGGTATTATTGTGACAGGAACAACTAATAAGAAATGAACCACTTGCTTTACTGAAAAATATTTTAAAGTATTGAAGTGTTAACTAACATGCATTCTTTGAGCAAGGATTTTAGAAATGTGAATAACTTGACACATCATGTCATTCTTAACATGCAGCATGTAATCACTTTAGCCAAGAAAACTAATGCTTATATAGGAATGAAATATATGAGATACAAGGTACAGATTGCACAAGATGGAAGAAATTCCTTTAATTATACCCTTTCCAAATAGATATTTTTTTCCTGTTTGGACTTTTTTTTAAATGTTTTTTAATGTGATAAGTCTTCAGTAATTACTAGTTAATACTGATATTGATTGAGTGTGGCTCTTAAAACATTATATTGTTGATCTTTTATTTATAACTAATCAGAGACTTAATTATTTATTGGTTACATTTCATGTCACATTTAATAGGGTGATGTCTGGGCATATAAACTTCTGTTAATTATATAGGAAAATCTTGTTTAATGGCAAATAGCTCAGTCTGTTTCTTGCAAGCTATTATTCTAGTCATACTTTGAATAGAAAGAACTCTAGGATCTCTGTGATTTTTATGAAGACAGGAAAAGGGAGCTTTCAGTTATTTACCTGTCATTTTTATAAGCCAACAAGTGTGATTGCTTGTATACAAATGCTTATTACTTCCACATTGATTTGGTCTTCCTTAATGGCAAAATATGTCAAGTTGCATGCATATCAACTGCTAAAATCCATCATATCTGTAAAAAAATAAATCTGGTTTTATCTAAAGATAACCTTCCTATTTTCCTGTTGCCCCTCAGTAGTGTTGATTTTAATATTTGAAAAACTTCATCTCCAAAGTAAATTTGAAATTGTGCTTCTGGAAATACACGCTTTTGAAAGATGGCAAAACCCTAGAGCCAAACATCACACCCACTGACGAGAGCAGCGTGAAACCTCCTGCACAGCCAGGATTTCAAAGAGTATTGGAAAGGGGAGGGGTGCTCATTTTCAGCACAGCGGAGTCTAATCCCTGCACGAGGATATCTTGGTATCTAGATATTCTGGATATTTTGCACCTATTTCTATCTTGTTGCTTAATGTTGTAGAACTTCATGTGCTACAAGAGAAGTCAGTTAAATGCTCTTCTGGCATGCGTCCTAATGTTCCTTTCTAATGATGTCTTGCTCCTGTGCACCATGCAAGCAGAGCGCAGGGCAGCTCATTGTTCATACGTGCAGCTCTAATAAATTTGTACTTCATGATCCTTTTCTTCAAATGTAAGTGTCATTTGTATTGGGGTACTGGCATTTGCAAAATTCACAGATCAAATACAACTGGATTCTGTGAAAATGTGAGAAAATAGTAATGTGTTCCTTTGTGGAAAAATACAGATTTCCCGTTTTTGCTTTGACATTAGAACAAAAACAACTTTCAGAATTTTGGATACCTCAAGAAATCCAGTTTTTGTTTGAACTGACCTGATCTGAGGAACCTCACGATTTGTTTTCTTTCCCATGTTGCCTTCAATCCACAGGACACCAAACTGTATTTTTGCACTGCTTCTGAACTACTGTAATGCTGTTTAGATGACTGCTTGCGTTAGATCAATTCTGTATGCTGCTGTTAGTGTGGCTGGATTTTGTCTTCCTGAAGATAAGCATCGTCTGCTTTTTATGTTCAGCTCGCCTGTTTTTTCAAGGTCTGTGTCTTTTAATACACGGCTCTTAAGTGAAACTAATGCCCTGGTCAAATAATAGGCTCCCTCTCCAGAGATGATTTGCTTTAACATTGCATGAGCTTCCAGAGGCAAAAGCAAGGTGTAAAAAGGTGAGGTTTCCACATCAGAAAGTGCTCTATTTCTCCGGAACAAAGATGGCAAAGTAACGTGCTCCAACTCAGAGGTGCACAGGACAGGGTTCCTGGCCATGCTGTGTGAGCAGCCAGGGAGACATGTGGCTTGTCACCAGTGGCTTTATGGAGTCACTGCACTCCTGAATGGGAAGATTTCTGGGGAAGCGCTGAAACAGGCACAGTAACGTACCTTCCACAGTGTCTGGAGATGGTAAGACAGTGTTGCTAGTCAGCATGGCAAATCTGGGAAAGGTGCCTGGCAAAGAACTTGTGGTGGTGGTGCTGATAACAGAATTTACAATAAATCCTCAGGAAAGAAGCCAGAGCTCTACAAGAGTGATAGGGAAGGGGGGTGTCTGCTGTGAGGACGGTATTTCTGAGGGGGCCTTGGGGGCTTTACAAGGGTGGGGGGAAGAACTGGGAA
Source organism: Falco rusticolus (assembly GCF_015220075.1). NCBI lineage: Eukaryota > Metazoa > Chordata > Aves > Falconiformes > Falconidae > Falco > Falco rusticolus. Next base: position 9,794,551 of record NC_051201.1, on the reverse strand, counting down.
CTTTGAACAAGTGCATTAAGAAAGAACAACTTAAATGGAGGTTTCTAGTTCAAAAGCTGACATTGGAGGGCCAGGACCTGTGCATATCTCCCAGTTACCTGCAAAAAGCAGCTTGTTACCTTGTTTTAATTGGAAAACGGCCTAAGCTTTGAATTCACATCACTCCTGGAAGTGAGATCGGATCCAGATTAGTATCAGAGCTTGCAAAAGCTGCCTAAGAGCTAAAATCTCATTTAGAGATTGCCTTCATGTTCTCCCAAAAATGTCATATCGCTCAATTGTTATGTTTTTTTCCCAGGTGCTGGAGACTATAAAACATACTAGATGTCTTTTCAGTAATGTGAAAAGTGTTGTGGTTTTTTTTTTTTTTTTCCCAAGATTATACTGCAAAAGAAAAACATTGGAGTTGAAAAGAATTTTTAGCACGAGTACATGAGTCTGCCACAAATAAGATGAAGGAAAATAAAACAAAATGGATTTATAAACCATAAAAGCACTGTCAGGTTTTTAAAATGCTAGTATTCTTTGCTGTCTTTAAAGCTGTACATGGCTTTTTCTTAGTTCTCCCTGTTCCTGGTACTGTGTGTCCTGACAGTCTTAAGAAACAACCAGCGCTGGTAACAAGCTCCGTACCCCTGCAAGGATGTGCCCCTCTTCGGGTATATAGTGGAGTGACTTGAACAGGTTTGGCTGGAGGAACTTGGCTTGTTTTGGTTGAAAAGAGACTAGCAATATCTCGTCCCAGTTAAGGATGTAGAGGATTGCATGGACATGCATATTGCATAGACAATATGGAAGAAGATGGCTAAATCCATTTCTTGTGCACAGGTTTTCTTAGCTACTCAACTCTGGAAGATATAAGGGATAAACAAACCCAGGACCTAAATTGCAAGCTTTTGCAATACTACTACTACTACTACTAAAGCAGGTGGTGGGAATTTGGTAAGATAACCTCCAAAGAACATAAAACTCATCCGCTTACTTGATTTGCCCTTTTGCTACAGTTGTTTCTGATGTGGAGCAGGATGCAGAGTGCCGTAATGAGTAGGAAATGTGCCCCATCAGCAGAAGGGTCCGTGATGGTGACCTCCTCCAAGTTTCGTTGTGTTCTCCATCCACAGAGGAAGCACAGCTGGCTGTAGCCTGCAGTGTCGGCAGCTCCAGGCTACCCCCTGTGCCCTGGGGATAGAGGAGGTCAGATCTGTTAGTACCGCTGCAGTACAGGTTGAGTGTTTTAAAAAACAGTCCTCAAGGACTGAAACTTTAAGGGAGATCCAGCTAGTTATAGTGTGTCAGCATCTCTCAGAAGGGTGGTAGATCCACTGCTGACACTAGACTTGTTATAGTCACTGTTGTTTGTCATGACACTCAAATGCAATCCTGGGACCAGCCCTGTACTAAGCTGCTCTAGCTCTACCATGTTACCTAGCTTATCCTGCCATATGACCAGCGCATGATGTTGTTTTGAAGGCTTGTAAAATAGATTTATTTGTACATTTTCTAATGCACAGCTGCCCACTCTCTTCCTCCCAGGCCAGCCTGGCTGACAGCCCTGCAGCTTCTCAGCTGGCAGGAGAGAAGGCGGTGGGGTGAGGGGACATGAACTGCAGCCCTGCAAGGCTTTCCCTGCAGATTTCCCTTCCCTTGCACAGCCCGGCAGCAGAAGCCCCTGTCTCTCTCTGTACAGCTCTTGCCTGTACATATAGCAGTTAAAGTTGTTAGGGGCTCATCTGCTATCAGATTTGATACAGTCAGGTCTCTCTGGAGGAGCGGGTTCAGAGGCAGATCTCCTCTTTTGTTTCCCTTCACTTTACTGAGCAACTTTCTTCTCTTTATTTTGCAGGATGACCTCTGCTTTCCCTGCATATTTTTATTTGGGAGCTCTCACTTCACCATGCTGGTGACACTTGAACTGCTTAGCAACATATGGAAATTAAGAACAATCCTGAGTTGCAACATTTTCTACCTTTCAGCCCCCTAAGGGTGCTAAAAGCCACAGCTCATTGCTTCAGCTGCATACAGGTAGCATGTGCAACTGTTAAAATTCAAATTGCTAATCAAGAACAATTGTTGCGAACAATGATAGATTAAAACTGGTTTAATAAATAATAAGATGTTGTCTTCTCTAGCAAAGAAATCAAGTCATCACATCAATCTTTGGAGGCTGGGAGGGCAGCACCATTCATTAGAAGTGCAATTCTGGTGGGTTTGGTGGGTTTTTTTGAGGGGGGTGGGGGGTTGGGGGGTTGGTTTGTTTTTTAACCGAAACAGAAAGCTATATGCTTTTAAACCAACTTGTTACTAACACAGATTCCACACGGCAGATGCATTGTTTTGTAGTAAGTGATATATTTCAGAGCTTATAAGATGTACTATCTCCTGAAAAATCCTCTTGCTGCTTTCCAGATTGTCAGCAAGGTCTATGTCATATTTGTTTCTGTTCAGTGTGTGCCTGGAGAAAATGCTTTTCCATTTTATTGCACATTTAAATTTCAGAATGTATCTGGAATTTACCCTTCCCTGATCTGTATTTTATTAGTGCATAGTATGGTACCGTACTAAGTGTGTCTTTAGTTTTTTGGATTGTGCACATTTATGTTGTGCTTCATCCAGGGTAAGTCCTCCTGAGAACCCCACTTCATAACGAAGGGGGAGGCTCATCATGCCCTCATTTGCTTCAAAGACAACTACAGACACACTTTCTGCTTTAGCTGGAGATTTAGTTTAGTTTAAAGGAAAGGGAGTAGATGTTAATGAGAATATATTGTCTTAATTTGCATATTAGATGAGATAAATATTGAGTTAATTTACACTTAAGATGGTTTTTATTGCTATCTACCTGTTCCACGGTTATATTCAATAAATTTTACACACCAACTGTGTATAGTTTGGAGGAATAATGCGAAAATATGTTATTTTGATGAATAAAACCAATGGGGGACTGTTTCTCTTATCTGCATTGGTTTGTATTTGTTTTTGAAACTCTTAATAATAATTTATAATAATTTATACTCATACCCTCCTGATCTGTTTGCTGGTGGCTACCCATGAAACATGAACAGGTGTGTAGGTGCATACAGCTGCTTTGCAAGCTGGGGGTGCAGGTCACCCAGTTGCATCCTTGGAAGCTGTGGAGATATCTGCTCACCTTAGCTACTAAAAAGTATAAGAAAGCTCAGACATTGTGGTGGACTGTTCTTCTCTTTTTGTGTGGAAGGGATTCCAGGAGCAAAATGTGGGCCGGAAAATAAAACTACAGAAATTTTAATTATTTGCACCACGTATCCTTGAAAGAAAATTCAGAAGAATGTTTAAATACTGGAGCACCGAAACTGTGCTTTGTCAATCACATGTGACAGTAGGACATGTACTAAAAACATGTTTGGGAAGACGGAATATTCATGTAGATATACTTAAATTCTATCAGTTAATGTAGATGTAGATGGTTTGAAAGAGCCCAAAGAGTTTACAAGAAGGAGCAAAAGGTGTTCTGGATGTTTTAGAATTTCTGCTTCCTCTGTCTTCTCTCTCCAGCTGCATTTCCTCATTATAGATGTGAGAAGCATCTTTGCAAATCCTACTAACAAAACAATTTCATTCCCTGATTGTCTTCTGAATATAATTCTTTCCTTTGGAGAAGGGGAATGTGTTTTTGTGTAGCACAGAGGTTTTCAATCAAACTTCATATCACAACGCACTACCTGTGTTTCCACATGCATTAAGCATATTGTGAAACAACATTTTAAAAAAAGACTGAAATTGTTAGGTGGTTTGCAAAATGCTGGCCATACTGTTACACTGATTGACTTGTCCACTATGTTAAATGTTTGAAATGCCAAGCATGATTTATCGAAAACCTATTAAAAAAGTAATATATCTATCTATATATATATATAAAATATTCTGAGGCACAGCAGTGTAAGCTTGTGTCACTGAGTCAGCCTGCCTCTGCAGGATACGTCAAATCTGTTCTCATGATCAGATGTGCAAATGTGAACCGAATTGTTACTGTTCTCAGCTACCCTGAGGGCTACTGGCTCACTGGGGAGCAACATCTCTACAAAACCTCAGGCCTGAAGAGACATACGTGTTCTGAGGGTCTTGTTCGGAAAAAAGCAAATGGTTTTACTGGCAGTTAAATGTTGTGTTTCCTCAGTAAGTTCATGGTGACCCATGTAACACTGAGGGGCATTTCCTGAATATTTTGGGTCTGATAGCAGATGCACCAGTAAAGTAATGGAATATTTTACATATTCTTCTCAGGTTAGTATAAGTATAGTAAGCTACGCTTTAAATATGTATTATAATATTCTTACTGTAAAATGAACAAATTGTAGAACAAATTTAAAAGCATTTTTGCTTTAACAAGAAGACATCCTGTCTCCATTGAAACATTAAACTAATGCAAAAAGTGCTTCCTAATCTTAAAGCTGATGATGGGGAAAGGATATTTTGAATATTTGCCATTATTTAATTTTTTTCTACTTGAATTTTTTTACACTCTCTTTACATGAACAACCTCAGAGAAATATAACAAAACCTTTAACAAAGATGAAAGTTTAACTTTGAAATTAATGAAACATTGTGCTTGGTGCTTTTTTTCTTTCCTTCCCTCTCACTGAAAAATGCCTCTCATTCATTTAGAATTGCTCTTGAAAAAAAGAAATCAGTTATCTGTAAACATCTACTTAATTAAACTTTGGAAGACTTGATTGGTAAATTATTGTGCTAACAGACCTTGCAAAAATATTCTTCCCATTCAGATGTAAAAATACCTCTGCTACCACATCATCTATAGAGATCTCTCTGTCCTTGGAATTCTCTTCAGGTATCATTTTCTAGCCTTGCTCCACTGGACTGCTGAAGTAGTTTCTGAGTCCCCACAGTCTTTCTTTGTAAGAAAAAAGGAAGATGTTTCCTACTTTCTCCCTTTACTACCATGTGAGCCACTAAAAATTAACCTGTCTGAACTCTGTAATAGTAGAAGTTGTCATTGTATACTTGTGCAAACAATAATTCAAGGGGATGCTTATGTAGTCTTAACAGAAAAGGAAAAACATTTCCAAGTCTCAGCAAAATCTTTTAAAACAGATACATCTGCATTTGGGATGATTCAGAGTGTGTGAAATAAATCAGGTGTAAAAGCTGTAACAAGCATCATAAAAGATTCAGAAAGGTATTGCATTGGCCTGGATGAAAAGAAAACAAACATAAATCACTAGGTTTCAACTAATGTTGTGTCAGGTTTGTTTCTGGATGTTTTTTCCCCCTGCTTAATAATGTTCACTGGAAAAAGCGTCAAGTTAAAAAGGGATATGGGGAATTTTTCCAGGCTACATCACAGATGCCGCAGATGTCACAGACTATCAGGGACAGCTGAGAGTGATGATAGAAAGCGTGGTAATATCTTTATGTTGCTTTTATGTAGCTCCCTGTTCCCTAATGCACTTTCTCTTCTAGAGCAAAACTGTCCAACGCTTTCGAGTCATGCTTGTATCCCTCCAGTTATGATGTAACTTATTTCAGCAAGTAGTAATCTAGTCTTAAAAAATTATATATCGCATGTGTATGTATTATTATTAGACTTTCAGGAGCAGTTTAGAGATATTTTCAATTTTTAAACGAAGTCTTAAGTCTTATTGGCCAGTTTGTGCACTGCTGTTGATTCTTTTGCTCTGTCACAGCAAATGAAAGAACAGTAATTTTAATTTTATAGCTTTGAACTTTGCAATTATCAATGCAGTCATTTTGCTGTAATTTGTCAGAATAGTCTCCTAAAATGTACTTGGGTTTTAACTGGAAATTGAAACAATTGATGAAAAAGATTTAAAACAAAAAAGAAAAAAAATATACCTTTTTAGATTGGATTTCCACAGAGAAGGTTACATCTTTATAGCTTTGGCTGATGTATTACTTTAAGAGAATGATGTAGGCTTATGTACTCTTTAAAAATAAAAAAGGAACAGACTTTGAATTTGATAAAATCTGATTGCTGAAATAAAAGCTATTGAACATGAGAAGGATAGCAAGAGAATTAGAGTGGTGGCAGGTTATAAAGTGAAATGGTCATTGAGTAAGGCTCATTTTGAACACTTGTATTAAAATTTAATGGAATTAAATGGTCATATATTAATTATCCACATAAATTGAAAATATGAGCTAAGAATGTGGAAAATGGCAGTAGATTAGTGATTGCTTTTGCTCTCTGTCTCTAACAAAGTGAAGCCATAAAAAACTTCTGTAGTTTTTCATTTAAGGAATTAACTCCTAAAAGATTAAAGAAAGTCTCGATGCAGACCAAAATGTTTTCGTATATTTTTCTGTAAGCAGCTAACTTGGCCTTGCAAAGAAAAATAAAACTAGCCATTTAGCATGCAGATGTGTAAGAGCTTAGTTTGTTTCTTGCCTGTTACTTGTAAAGGCTAATAATTTCAGTGTTTACACTGAACTTTTAATTAGGTGTCTTTGATTCATTAGATTTCCATTTAACTAAGAGTCAGTGTCTTTATGCCTCATGAACCATGCCTGCTCTAGAAATAGTTCTTACATTTTGTCGTTGCTCCCTTTAAACTTAATATTTTCAGTTTTGTTTCTTACTTTACTAATAATTCAGTGCCTGAAGCAGCAGGTGAGGATAAAATGGCACAGTAGAGTTCTTGCATTGCTGTCTCTTTCACATTTAAAAAATTCAGAGACAGAAAGACACCTCCACACCCACCCCCCCAGTCATGAGAAACAGAAGAAAAACCTGTCCTCCTGTATTAACCTCTCAACTTCAAATAAAAGATAAAATTCTAGGAAACATAAGGAAACAAATATGTGCATCTCTCTTTCAGAACAATGTTTTAACAGAGGATGGAATAGCAGGTATAGCCCTTTGGGTCTAGATAGACGTTCATAAGGTACCTCTTAATCAGGGTAAGAAACTGAATCCTGAAATGCGTTTTCTCCTAGCTGTAGTCAGGCATGGATCTCATTGGCAAGAGACAGGGGCAGAAAAAAGGCAAAAAAAACCCAATCCAAGTATTTTTTCTGGGTTTTAAGTAAGGAGGACAATAGATAATATAGAACTTGGACAGAAAAGTGAAAGGTTCAGTAGTAACGTGTATAGAGATATGGATATTGCCATATATAATGTAAAAGCAGAAGGTGGTGAATTTAATATATCAGAATGATTGGCTGGCTTTGTGTTATTAAAGAGCAAACACTGATAAAACTGGAGATAAAGGAGAGTGGTGTAAAAAGCAATGAAAAACAGTTTAGGCTAGATAGCTCTGATCTCTTAGAAAAGGTAGTGGCTTTCTAGATGTAAACTTCTGGTCTAGTTATATCTGAGGAGCTGATTTGGTATGTACTGTGGAAAAATGTTATTTAAGCTGAAGAATTGTGAAGTAGTGAACTGGTAAGGAGACAAATGAGTATGAGCGAGGGAGAACCCTCTGAATAAAAGGAGAGTAGTCACAGGGTTCTTGAAATACAGGGTTTGGGATCACACAGCTATCTTCCTCAGTGGTGCCAATACCAAGGTGGGAACACGGCAAAGAAATTTGCTGATGATAAAGTTGAAATCCTCAACAGAGGGGAGAACTGGAGCACTGTGTAGGAGGAATGTTTTTTCTGTAAAGTAGAATTACTGGGATCAGGTTAATGATATAAAGTTCACCATTGTGCTTTTGTGGTATAGTAAAATAATTTTTGTTTGTGTGGGAGTGCTTTGGGGAAAGAGATAGAGATGAAACAGTTGGCTGTGTTTGTCAGATGCAGGATGGCTGTGACCACAGAGCTGCAGCCAGAAGGAAAGGAATGCTGAATCTTCTGTTGGACTGGGATAGGTGTTTCCAGGAGAGAAATTTGATACTATGGTAAAAGGCATTGATGAAATTTTATTTTGAATGATATAGAAAATATTGTTTCATGTGCAGAAAGTATTTTGATCTAGGAAAAGGAATGCCTATTTTAAAGGAGAAACTTGACCTAAGCATCATCTTTAACTTAGCCAAAGAACTGCTTTTTGCCTTTATATCACGCATCAGAGCCAGCTGCAATTTCAGTTGAATGGATCTTTGAGGCAAGGTAGGACCTAGGAGGTTCCTAGGTGAGGATGGACTCTTGCTAACACTGCAGAGGGGTTTTGTCTGGTTGAGCTGGCTGCTCTGCGTAAGTACAGCTGGCTGGTCTGCCCTTTGAGGGATTTGCCCATGAGACTAGAGGCTGGGGTGCATTTTTTCCACATGCTGAAATCAAAATCAAAAGGTGGCGTAAATGAAACAGTACTAATCATTAGAATTATACCATACATTCTGAGATGAAAGGGGATATTTCCGTCTTCTAGGCAAATAGGTTGTGTTTGGTTACTGCAATCTTTGCTAATCTCCTGGAGAGGTAAACCCACAAACTGCCCTGTGTTCATATATGGCTCAGGCAGGGACCAAATCTGAAAGGTTTTCCCATGCTCTTGCTATTCTCCAGAACTTTCAACCCTGCAAAAGGATCAAAGTTAATTGAGCTACCTGACAACTAACTGCAGCTGTGAATTTAAATGGGTTCTCTGGTGGTTTATGGTTTGTTTATTATTTCCCCCCCTCTCTTATTTACTTATGATGGAGGAATTTGTATTTTTTTAAAGATTCTGACTTCCTTTACTGGCACTGAATTTGTCACGCTGGCATTTACAACCTCAGAAAAAATGTTTGGATAAAGGAAATATAGTGAAAAGAGTTAGTGTGCATATTGAAAGCAATTAAAGAGAAATTTAATCCAAAACCAAAATATTCCATTTGTCTGCCAGGCTTACTAAACTTTATGAGCTTTTATCTAGATTTTAAGTAATAATCATTATTATTATAATAAACAATTCCAGGGTCCTGTGTTGAAATTCAAAAGTTTCTTGCCATAGGCCAGTTCTGGTTATAAAACATACTTATTTTTATGTGCTCCCAAATGCCTTGTGCCATGGCTTTTCTGATGTAGTAAAGTGGGAGAGTAGCCTAGGGATTTACTCATCATGTTTAATGTCAAGAGAAGTATTTCCTTTAGGTTTCGTGTCACTGTCAGCAACAAAGCAGAAAGTAAGAACTCTGTAGCTCCTCTTCTCTCTGAGACATCTGCAGCAGACAAAATTCTAAACCCCTCAATTCCCAGTCATGAATGAACTATAAAAACAATGTGTCAGAAATGAAAATTGTTCCATCATAATTTTTCACAGTTCTTTTTGACAAAAGCCAAACAAGTCTCATGAATACACATTTTCTATAACCTTATACATTATGTATCAGGGTATAGTAGGAGTGTTGGGAATTACTTGTCCCTAGTAAGGGCCTTTGAAAATGCATAGTTGGTAAACAAACCAAACCCTAGGAGTGTATGTACTTTTTTACATATTATATTATCAGCTGCTTTGTGAGTGATGGCAGGGACAGCACTTCAGCACTACACCTTTCGATAAATCTTCTGATATAACAATATGTGGTAGAGCACTTGGTATCTTCCCATTGTGAACTACAATTTCATGCTACCCAAAACTGTTCTGAGAAGTCTGAACAAATTCCCACCAGAGACTGTACCACCAAATGTTGCTAGAAATGTGATAAGAACTGGTGTTAAGCTGTGTTAAATATGGTTAGTTGTTCGTCATATCACATGGTGTTTTTCAAATGGCAGGCATCTGAACCCGGAGTAACAGCATCTTAGTGCCTTACTGTGACACATGGGGACATAGCTTTTCAGTCTCTTAAGCTTTTTAAACCTGTGTATTGATCACCGCTATAAAGGTGTTAGGTATTTCTTGGAAAGACTTACTATTAATCTTTTGTGCATAGATTGGGTTCTCCCTGTATGTAAACACTAACAGAGAGAGAAACAGGGTGATGGATTTCCAAGGAGCAGGAAATAGGCAAGTGCAGAATGTGGCTCCTGGGTACCGCAGTGCTGCGCGTCCTGTTGGGACGGTATAAAATTCCAGGGTAAGGATCAATTAGAGGAAGTTGCAGGAAATTCCTCATCATTGTTAGTCAATGAAGATTTATGGTGTTTGCCTCTGCAATAATTTACTGATTGGTACTGCCTGACTAATGCAGACATAAACCAGCTGAGTTCTCAGTTTAATTGAAATGATAAGGCAGTTTGCAACTGCTTTTAGGTGTCACTGATAATTTACTTATGTGATTATGATTTAACTTTTCCCCGGCTGCTCCTACCCCAGTGGGAACTAAGACCATTACAGAAGTGAAAGTATAAATTAGCTGCAGACAAACAACATATGTTTGTATCTGCTCTATAGTGAGACGAGTATTTTCAGTGAAACCCCATCCAACTTGTTGATCTCTGTTTGGCTAAGGAAAATACTTAAGCCCTTTAAATCAGGAGCTACTTTGCCTGTGCAGCTGTATGATATGAACTGTCATGGGGCTGTAAAGTATCTTGGAGTCCCAATACGCTTCCATAACTACTTAAAGTGGTTCGTGCAATACCAAACAAACAAACAAACAAAACTGTTACTCAGATTAGTATGGATAGAGTTTCTCAGTCTAAGGAGTTCTGCCCAAAGTAGAGAAGTGATAAACAGTTTGGCCCCAAGTAACTGTAGCAGTTATCCGTAACCGTGAACTCGGCTCTCACGCTAAATGCTGCCATTTAAATATGATGGAAGAGCTGTATTTTTTCCCTTCAAATGTATATGTCTTTAAAGCAGAAATGTAACTTGTGCACCAAAGAAAAGTAGAGCCAAGGTGAATGTCTGCCTTTGTTGCTTCTGAGACAGTACTACAGCTTCCCAAAGACTCGCTCTACTGACTGTTCAATGCCAAAGCTATCAAAGGCATCAAGGAAAACTCAGAGAATAACTATTTAACTTGTAGCAGCAGACATTTCAGAGATGAGGAAGGGTGGTAAGAGAGGCTACAGAGATTTAACTAAAGGGTGTGAAAAGGGTAGAAGTGATGTCTTTTCCAGCAACTCTCAGATGTGGCAGGAGCATAACCAACTCTTTTATTTATCCTTGGCAAAGGTATTTGGCCTGCCACTGCAGATTTTTTATTGTGGCAGAGCCTGTATGTGTCAGATACAGAAAGTTCATTCTTTTATACACTAAGGACAAGGAAACAAGAAGTGCAGCGGGTTCATGTTCTCTAGGCAAACTACAATAAGCAGTAAATAGGGCATCTGAGTACAGTCGTATTCATTCACTTGCCCACAGGTACAGGTAGTACTAATAAAAATGATTGTAGAAGACAAGATGATCTGAGCTTCTGTCAAGCAAATGCTTTGCTTGATTTATGTGGAGCGAGTAGCAATGTCACAGCAGGACATAATTTTGTACTGAAACAATGCAAAAACTGGACAGTTTTTTGAGGCCTTGCAGTGACCCAGGTCATGAAAGGAGGTGGAGAAACATACAAATATGAGGGAGATCACAGTTCTGTGCATGTGCCAACCTGAGATTAAAAACAGTCTGTTAGTGTCCAGTGCTATCACTTATGTTTCCTAAAATTAGAGATCAGCCTTTGTTTTGTTTTTAAATGCCAGACACTTAATTTATATGTAGATGTAGTTTGAACGAAAACACTTTTAAGAGGTTTTGATTAAGATGACTATTTTATGAGAACATGCCTCTTGCAGAATGATAAATCACTGAGTACTAAAATATGCCTCACAAAAAAGCTGACTGCTGCATGGTAGGGTGTCATTTCTTTCCTTCATTCTTTAAAACTGTGCTTTTAGGCTCCAGAAAACTTCAGATAACTTCAGCCAATCCTGTTAACTCACTGAATACATATAATGGGATATAGTGGTTTATATCAGTACCAGAAATTAATGTTTATGTGAAGTTACTATTTTACACTGTTTCAGGTAGAACAATTACTTTATATGTGACACAGAAAGAAAGGCTGCAGCATCTCAAATCAATTTCTACAGTTCTGTGTAGCTTTCCTTTTTTACAAATAATGAGTTAAAAATACAGTTTTGAAAATTTCTTAAAATTATTTAAACAAGGATCTTGCTTCTCAGAACTCTTCATCATGCTATTTAGAAGGACACTGAATGGAATTTCAGTCCTTAAATTTAACTGTTTCTGAGAAAGAAGTACTGTATTTTATGGAAACTTAACTTCTGTACTTAGCTACTAGTGTCAGAGATCTTAAAAAATTACTTCTTGCTGCTTTATTTCAATAAACTTTCAAAGTGCAGAGAAAGTTGTCACATTTATGGCTTTGTTCTGTAGGAAATTGCTAGTTTCATTAACAGGCTACTGAAGTCAACAGTTTTATTTAAAGCTGTAAGACTGACTTTATGATAGCAGCAAGAACTTAATCACTTTTCAGTTAAGCTTGAATGGTGAAAAAGATGTTGAACATATGTACACGCTGTCCAGCACATAAGATTCTCTATTGGTTTTTTCTGACCTTTGTAAAATTTTCAGCTTAATCGCAGTAAAGCAAAATCAAAATCAAGTAATTCTGGTTATGAACTAATCTTTCCTGTAATGTGTATTTGCATTTGTGTTGAAGAAATTCTTAATCTTGTGATAGAAATAGATATGCAAACATACAAGTCTCTTTTACTACAGTCAGAGATTTTATTTCTTTTTGAGGTTCTGAATCTTTCTGTCTGAATTTGTAGTGGTTACTGTAGTCAGTGTTGTCACAGTTTTCCTGATTATTTTTGTCCTGCACCTCATTTGCTGGTTCTGTGAAGATTGTTATTTATTCTCATCAAAGTTCAGACTGTTGAGGCGAAACTAACGTGTGTGGGAGAACTAGCATGCAGAGTCAGGTTTTTCTGTGAGGTCCTCAAGAGCAGGAATGAGAGAGAGGGATTGGAGGAACCGAGTACTGGTGAGACCACTGACCTGGGACTCTTGGGAGGCAAAGCCTCCCATTGAGAGGAGTGCTGGTTATCTGCTCCATGTGGTCTTAGAGCTGGGAGTGGGGTGGTATGGATGACGAGAGGAGCTGAGACTTTGTTAGACAAATAAGGGTCTGATAAAGAGTATGTTCTTTCTCTCTTTGTGACCAAAAATATGATCTGCTAAGTATAGATCTGCCTTTGTTTGGTGGTCCCAGGAAGTACATATAAATGTGATATAGGTACAGCCTATTAAACTGTTATAAGTAAGGAAAAAACACCTCCAAAAAAGGGCTGAAAATTGTTCAAAGAGTTGCTTCTTGATATAAACAGCTGCTCCATCACTATGTCTGTCTGAAACTGTTCTATTTTAACATAAGTGTAAAATTCACCCTATAGAAATAACCAAGACAATTGCACAGCGTGACTAATTATTTTTAGACTTAATTTTGCAGTAAACTAAGTTGCCATCTCAGCGTAATTTGGTAACATAGGGATCTTCTTTCAGTCTCTTGCCTGTTACATGTTTTTAAGAATCTAAGCTCAGTGTGTAGCAGAGTGTCATTGAATGAATGGATATGGATTATTAAAAGAAATTTCTTCCCATAAAGGAACTAAAGCGTGCTGGGCTGCCTGGGGAGGCTGCATTCCTAGTGTCCCTACACACTACTAAGTAGAGGCACTATTTTTAACACTCTTTTTAATCTGCTCTCAATTCAGGTTAAAATGTTGCTGTGTTTGAAAGGATTGACATGCTGATGTGACAGCTGTCACATGTGCAAGACGTGCTACCTGTACTGAAATACAGATTTCACATTGCTCATTATGCGCAAGGTGAGGCTCCCATATTTCTGCCTAGGATTACCAGAAAACCTGTGTGTATCATGTAAGGCTGACATATTTTGGAGTTATATCTCATCTGTATAATCTAGTACTTTCTGGATATGTCATTCTTACTTCTCTGGAGAGTTTCTGTGGGGTTCGTTTTTCATTGGGAAATCCTGGGCAAACGGCTGAAGTCCTGACATTCTGGTGGGACAAATATTCTAGCTAGGTAAGAAGATCTGCCTTAGATGTGTGCTAGCCTACTACTGAAGCTACCAGTAGACAGCATTTTATTATGCACTAGCGACATCACTGCATGTAACTAATGAGAAGGAAAAAAGATATGGAATTGTCTGATTATTAGACAGATTTATCAGTAATGCGTATGATGAAACAATAAAGTAAGAGATAAGATTGCTCACTGAATGCTGCACACACAGAATTCGTACAATTATAATTTATCTGTGTTACTATTAGCTGATCTAGTCGATAGATCATAGAGTAGGTACCAGTGAAGTGTTGCAGTACAAATCTGCCACATTAATTGCTGCTCTTATCTAGACACCTTAGCATTCAGAACACACATTTAGTAACTGCTGAAGCAATTGTGTCTGAGAAGCAAATCTGTGTCTACAGATCATGTAGAATAGCTAATGATCAGCCTAATTAACCCCCAAAAACTTTGTGCATGACTAATATTCAGGCAAGCTTTTGAAACTAGGTAGGAACCTGTTAAAAGCAGTTTGGATATAGAGAAACTTTAATCATAGGAGATACTCATGAAGATGTTAAGGTGAGTTGCTTTCAATATTTGTAGTGATATGTTTGCCAATGGCAAGACTAATATTACTGAAGTTAAGTCATGAGGAACAGAAATGCCATAAAAGAATAAAAATTACCAAAATAAACTCAGCGTAACTTAACTTGAATTTGATACCAAAGCAAGGTAACACAACTGACATCATCTTTCCTTATTGCTCTGCACGTAAGTAAATTTGTCAGGAGGAGGGTATAGCTGGGGGTTTTTTTAGCAAATGATAAATTTATTATATGGTAGCATGCACATTCCTGCTGTTCACATCTTTAAAATTTTACTTAGAAGTTCAGTACCTTTCAATTACTTTTTTTTTTTTTTTTCAAAGAGACAATTATACATGCAGCCACGTCTGTGTTTAAGGTCTTTTCTAACAATGGATCAGTTTTTCGTGTATTTTACCACCTGGAACAAATAATTATTTGGTGTATACTTGTATATATCTAAAATAATTCATCTCAGTACTGTAGAAGCATATTTTTTCAGCACTCCTGAGGGGATTATAGAAAATTTCTGATTCCTTAACTCATATCTCAAACATATATGAAGTATGCTAGAATTACTGTTAGCTGTTGATCCAGCCATTGTAAACACTGCTGCTTTGCTGTTCTGTTGGGATATCTCTATCTTATCCAGACTGTCTGCCCTCAAAGTCAAGGCAGATATTTTTCAGTGACTGAAGTGATGTTCCATAATTTCAGAATGATTAAATTGATAGTGATTTCTTGGAGAACAAGGGCACTTATGCATTCTGGTCATGCTAATGCAGAAATGAATTGCAAAACATACCCACTGCGCTATCACAATTTATATTACTAATATTACTATTTAGAGTTGTGAAGACTCTTTCTTGAAAAATATCATAAAAAGAACAGAAAGTGTTACTGATTAATGCACAGTTTAATGAGGACAGAAGACGGTACAAAATGAATCCATTCTCACTATACTCTTAATACTGTAATCTTTACAAGAACTTTTAAGCTGCTCTTCCTAATATGCCAAATCCAAGCTGTAATAGTCCAGCATACTTGGCAGTGCAGTCACAGCACTGCAGCAGCCTTGTTGCTGTTTTTCTCATAGAAAATATAAAAATCATGTACAAGACATTTACTGAAAACACACTGGATAAACAATATATAATTTTCTTATTATTTTACATATTTTCACAGATCTATGGATTGATGATTTGTACACCGTACTTTCAAAAAAATTTGCAGTGTGTGTACATATACACACACGGTTCAAGTATGGCTTTATATATCAATATAAACATTCCTTTGTCCTATGCTTAATGCCTATCAAATTGGTACTAAAATCTTGGCTCCAATTAAATTCTAGATGAAGTGAGGAATTTATCTGCAGTTTCTCTCTCTTACTGTCATTATGGGAGGAAATGGCATTGTTTCTTTCCCGGAAGAGTCCCCAGGAAAAATGATGGTGCAGAAAGGAAACAATAAGCTGCTTCTGGTACCTTAGGCTGAGCCAGGGGGACAGCGTTGGGGGTGAAAGCTCCAGATGCTGCTTTTCCTTTTAACGGCCTCATTGGTAAGGAGAAGGCCTGCTGAACTTACGTGATCCAGGGTTGTGCAGGATGCCGAATAATTGACTACTTTATGGTGTATGTTTAAGAGTAGTTACATAATACCAAAAATGGAGAAGACTACTGAGTTAGATACAAATCCAGAATGGGAGGATAGTTTGTGTTATATTTTGCTAACTTAAAAATTATTTCCTTTTAAAGGATGGTATAAAGGACATATGGTCTGCTTCTGGACTCTGGGATGTTTTACCTGCTTTTACAACAATTTATTTCTTTTTCTTTTTTTTTTTTTTTAATCTCTCTCCCCTTTGACAACCACCTTTTGTACCATCAGATGCTGCCTTTTTTTTTTTTTTTTAACCTGCTGAATGTAGTGGCAGTTGCCAGTTAAACTGCTTTCTTGTTGTAAGCAATAAAATCATGCATAAGCTGTCCTTGGTACATTCATCTAATTTAACTAATGAAAACATCTGTCATTAGGATCCTCTCTAATAGTTACAGTGTTGTCAGAGTTAAACTTTCCATCTTCATCCATTTAGGGACATTATTTAAGGCTGCAAAATATACTCGTCTCTTTAGTACAAATACATTCTGATGCTTGGTCGCTGGTTGCATTTGCACCTATATGAAAAATCCAGTGAAAAGGTATGCTGGTAGAGATGCTCAATTTTAGCTAAAGATTTTTAATTTCCATCTGTTTAATGAAAGCAGAGTTGTGCCCACTGCCAGAAGAAAATTCTGTGTTTCATTTCAATATGACATTTGCTTCTAGATAAATTTTGCTATAACAAATTTCCCCATTTTCTGTTCCTTTAACTGCATTGACATATTTTTTTACCTGCTTGACCATATAGGAGATATTTCATTAAATAAACTATGTCTGGGAAAATGTCAGATAAAATCATCTGGAACATATCTGAACACACCTTGGCAGAGTTATCTCCAAGCTTTCCCTCAGCCCAAGCCATGTGATGTCAGTATTCCCTGGCAATGCTGTTGGCAGACAGGACTTATTAAATTAGCCATATTACAACATTAATATTCTTTGATTGCATTGTGTTGGCTCAAGGAATGTAACCTCTGAAACATCAGTAGCTAGGTACAAAGGTAGATTTTAATTTTAGTGGAACATGGTAGTTGATAAACATACCTTTTGTGAAATCCAAAATTAAATGTTTGTTATATGATATGTGGCTGTGCTTGAGGTGGATTCTCGTTATTTTAATGCAAACTCTCCTATGTGATCCCAAGAGAGACCTTCTGGTGCTGGTAAAATCTAAGGGTTAAAACCCCAGGTCTGTGATGAAGACAAATCAAAACATTTAAAACAATCTCAGAATTGTGTTTCTGAAAGACTGCTACTGTCATGATTATTACAGCTAGTACATATGCATTGTTTATTTATTTTAAGTTTGCCAATCTTGCAGAAGGAAAATCATACTAATTTTTCATAAGTTATGTTTGTTTCTTTCATAAATGCCACTGGATTTTCTGCTAACTCTTGGTAGCTGTTCTTAAAGCTGATACAGAGTTAAACATGGAAAGTACTGGGTGCTGCTTTGGAAAGTGCATTATTTTTAAAATGTTGGAAGCTACCCTAATCTAAAGGTGGCGGTGGTGTTTTGTTGCTAGGGTTTTTTGGTGGTTTTTTTTTAGTCAGGAGTTTCTTGAAAGAGCTCTAGAATTGTACCAGCAGTCCTGACATGATAGCAACTGAAAATGGGTGGTCACTGGAAAAATAAGGGGTGGAAAAACCCAGCTGAAGCCAAAACCATAACAGTGCGTTAGTCCACTGTGAAAAATGACATTTTTTTCCTAACCAATGTAAGAACAATAGGAAGAAAGATTTCTTCTTATATTTCCACGTACTTTAAACTTTTCTATGTGTTTTTAAACTGGCTAAATCTTCTTGGCAAACATCCTTAAACTATCTTTATTAATCACTTTTATCATTCCAATTTTTAAGTTAGCTGTAAAAATGAACAACTCATTTTGTTAAAACCTTCTTAAGTCTTTACTAAAATTCTAGTAGGTCTTTCCTGCCTAACGAGGATGGTTTCAAAGAGCTGCAGAAAGACCTTGTGAGTTCTTCAGTGACTCAGCTTTGAGAAGCACAAAATTAAATGCAGATAAATACAATGGGATTAACAAGAGTAAAACCTTCATGTATGGAGGAGTGAGTGAAAAACATTGCCCAATCCCATTCAGTAACAAGGTAGCTCTAGGAAAATTCAGGCCAGAACATTTAAGGTCTAGAAAAACATTAGCTTAGTTTACAGCAATAGATAAAAAGGAGATCAGGTATTAGGTATTAAGAAAGGAATAGAGAACAAAACAGAGGAGCCTCATGACATAACTGTGTAAATCTGTGATGCATCTGCATCTTTAATACTGTGTGTGGTTCTGCCACATCAAAAAAAGATATTGCAGAATTGGAAAAGGGTCAGGAAAAGGCAGCAAGGATGATCAAAAGCACGAGATGGCTTCTGGACTGTGAACAATTAAGTTGGCTAAGGCACTCCAGCCTAGAGAAGGGACGGCTGGAGCTGGGAAGGCAAGTAAGAATGTGTCCCATGGATTGCACAGTACAGAGACTGATTGTTCAGTGCTTTTTATGAGCAGGAAATAGGAACAAAGTGACTAAGAAAAACATCAGAGCAAACAAGTAACTTGTTCACACCATATGTAATTAAGCTGTGCAGAGCTTCTAACCACAGGATGTTCTGGGTGCTGAAAACTTACCTCAGTTCGAGACAAACTTATGGTAGGTAAATCCATTGTGACTTACTAAATACAGAGAATACTTTTTTTTTTTTTTTTTTCAGGGAGCCCCTGGAATACAAATTTTTGGGTACTGGGAGAAGTATCATAGGGTGCTTGTCTTGCTGCTATACACGTCTCTGGGTATTTGTTCTTGCTGATGCTACAGACAGGTTAATGGACCAGATAAGAATACATATACTGGCTTCAAACCAAAGGTTTATGTCCTATGTGCTTCAAAATCCAGCTCTTAATGCTAGTGAATAGCTTAAGAATGTGAGGTATTAAACCCCTTTCTAACTGAGCATTTATATACCAAACACATTTACACACTTGCTTTTTTCCTGTATATATTGATCACTGTTGTTTCAGTAGATCTAGTCAGCATATTGATGCTGCTTTTTTGTGTGTGGTATACAATAGAAGAGAATGTATTTTACCTCCTTTTAATACTGCTGAAGAAGCATGATGTCATCAGAAAGGTGCTTCTGAGCATCCAGAATATGTTTTGAGAACTGGAGTCAGGACACTTCATTATAACATCATAAATAATAGTCAATACAAGTATGACCTGAATTTCCTTTTTTACCATAACATGCATTGTTTGACTCCAGAAGTCAGATGGAGCTAGCATTCAGACTGATATACCTGTGTATCTCAGAACTAGTCATGTGGTGGTTATACGCCTGAGACCTGGAAGGAAATAGTATCAAAAATTTTTAATGAAGTGTACTTTCAAACTATAATGGAATGTTTTAAGTTTTAGGCAACACAATGGGAAATACTTCTAAATGAAACATATGTCTCCATATCCACCTTCAGCAGAATAGCAAGCTAGTATTTATAATGGTGAAAGATTCAGTGCTGGGAGTGTTTTGCTTCCTGGGATCTCTGACTGATGATAGCAGGTCAGTGCAGACAGTGCTAGAGACAGAAGCAGGCTGATGGAAGTGCTTCCTCAGGAACCAGATCCCTGCTCAGAGCCAGGAGCTGAGCCATCTATCATTGCTCCCCTCGATTTGTTCACCAAAATATTTTTTAACTATGGAGAGTTGGAGTAACTGTCTTGTTTCGGCATTAAGTTAAAAACTAGGAAATTCTCTTCAGTTTTTATTGCACCCAGTATATTTCTATGGAAAGGTTTTGCTTTGACAAATTGTTTTCCTACTATTTCTGTGAGCAGCCCTATGTGGGAAGTACTTTAGTTCAGAACTGATTTTCCTCCTTTCTATGGGAGAAAGTGTGTACAAATCTGCACAACATTTACCAAGTCATTTTTGTTTCTCATTACTTTGCCTATTTAATATCCTTTCAGTTTTCTCTGCTGAATCATAGCCATGACATTTAGAAATGACCATCAAGAGGTTGTCTAACTCTACCATAACTAAACCTAATTGATATTAAACATAACCATTTACAGGTCTGTTCTTTCAAAGTCCAATGTGATCTCTAATCCTCCTCAGAAATCTTTAGGAGATAAAGGTTTGTACCGTTCAGTGTGTCATATCTCTTGAGGTGGTTGATTGGCTGATTTTTGTTAAAATAATGCTTCTGAATATGAAACACTGAGTATTTCTTCTTTGATATATCAGACCAAAGGCAGATCTATCATCCAGTGACTTCAATTGTTTTGATAGTTCTGGCTGATTCTGGAGCAGGTGGGATGTTTTCTTGGATTGTGTCATCTTCTGATTCTGAAAGTATCTGTTATCAAACAAAGAAAAAGGGGTGAACAAAAAAAGCGTTGTAGTCTTTCTATCCAAATGTTGCTCTAGGAAAAAAAAATAATAAGTATTTAAAAGAGAAGGAAACCAAACATTAATATCACTGACTAGCTTTGCTGCTCCGTTTGGAAACCTTCAAGGCCTGGGCTTTGTAAGCTATTTGGAAACCAACGCAAACATCTCTGAAATATTTGGTTCTGGGAAATGAGAACTGCAAAATAAACAGATTTTTTAAATACATATTTTTTACATGTGTGTCTGTAGGAGAAAATGTCTGCACTGTGCTGCTCCTCCCCTGCTAGGGTTCAGTTTTATGTTATCTCACCCATCAGCAGCTATCATTTTATACAGTAAAAAATAACTGAGTATGTTTTACCTTTCTGCTCTAGGAAAAATGCATAAATATTCTTCTTAGCGTTCTTGGCTAAATCAAGATCATGAGGCATATACATCATATACCATATGGGTCATCATCTCACACAGATTCAGCATAATTCCAGGGAAAATATTTCTTTGTCATTTGAAATTGTCAGTCTGTTGAATACCAAGCCTTTCTAAACATAGAATTATGGGCTTTTTTTGTTGGTGGTATTTGTTGTTGGTTGTTTTTTTCATGATGGCTATGTGTTTAACTTCCTATCCACTCTGCCCACTCCCTCTTTCGTATACTATAGGTCTGAGCATTAGTTTTTAGACCTGAACTTGCCTTAGTGAATACTGAATAAAGGGCTTAGGCCATCACGTCTCTGGCCTCAAACACAGATGACAATTGCAAAACTATCTGTGATGATCTGTTTTCATAAAACCTTCATATGCACACTATGATTCTTGGCCAAAATATGACAGCTGATGAGCAGATATTGTGGAAATTCTTGAGAAACTTTGTGGCTCATATGAGGTGTTTCCAGCATTTTTCATTCCTTTAATTTTCCGATTTCTCCGAAAGTTTCAAATATCCAACTGGGAAGTCCAAAATGCCCATTTGACTTTTGCACATTTACATACTAACTGTTCAATTAAAAAAAAAAAAACCCAAAACTGGCTGAAATAAGGTTTTATCAATAATTTAGAGAACAGTATGAATGATAAAAACTGTTTTGATATGTGTGAATACTTAGTTTAAGGGAAAAGGGCAAAATTCACTGAATAAATTGGTTGCCCACTCCTAGTTCCATATTGAATTTTGGCTTTTTTGTTTGTTTGTTTTGTGGTGTTGGTTTTTTTTTTGTTTTGTAGAATGTACCTTATACTTTTTCAAGTTTCACTAGTGGAAAATAACAATAAACAATAAAAGCTTCCTTAAGATACTTTTATATTTTGTAGATTCTCAAAAGTCACCTGATAGTTTCAGTACTCTTGATTTTCAGAAAAACTTAAAATTTTGTTAGCAGCCTGATTTTCAGTGCATGGACAATTAACGTTTTATGAAAATCAGGCTTCTTAATGAGTCACAAATTCGGTTCCCCAAAGCACAATAATTTTTAAAGAGATTTTTGCCTTTTCTGTGGAACGTAAATTTTGCTTTTGATATCCCAGCATATATTTTGCAGAACAGTCAGAAGTATTTGTTTTGAGACCTTTAAAGGAAACATTATCTTTTAAATTTTCTCTTCACATTTATGCTTTTTATAGTACGTCTTGCAGCAGTTATGAAATTCCAGACTTATGGATCTTTTGTTTGTTTATAACCCATGTTTTAAAGGGGTCTAAGTGTAGTTTCACACAACATAATTGCACTTCTGCATAATTAGGGCATAGATAGGAAATCACCTGGGTATGTGAAATATCTTTAACAGTCATATTTACCTCTGCTTTTCAAAGACTTCTCTTCAGCCCAAGCCCGTATTAAAGAAGCAGATAGTCTCCTTGCTAAAAAATTTTAAAGGAAGCATCCTAAGTAACACAATAACAGCACAATTCTTGTAATCTCTATAATTTCTTGGCTGCTTATATAACTTTACATCCCTGCACTGAAGCTTTGGAGATTTTCATACACGAACGTTTTGACGGAACCTAGAATAGCTGAGGCTTTGGCTATTATCCAAATTTTCATTGTAATACAAATGTATTGCTCTCTGAAGAATGGTATTTTGAAAATGGATTTCTGAAACTTGATCCCTAGACCAGCCAGTTTGTTTTTCCATTGCTCACTGAAGTCCATAGGCTTACTAATCAAGCCTGAAGTTAAATACACTTTCAAGTTCTTAAATACCTAAATGAGAATTTCAAACTCTTATCTCCTTTGATTATTGCCAGTGAGAAAATAATGGCCGTGTCTTAGGTAGTGACTGACTACTGAAGGGAAAATTAACCCAAGTGATATTATATTGACACTGTAGCGCTCATAAAATGGTATTAAGATTCTCAGAACATGGCAGTAAGTTGTAATAATGGGAGCTCAGCATGTTGCAAGGGATGGGTAAAACCGTGGTCAAGCAGAGAAAGAACTAATTGGCCAAACTGTGTCAAATTCTGTGTGCTCTTTGAATTGTTTACATTACTTTTCCTTCTTTAAGGTTTTCCTAAGGACTTTCCTAAGGAAAACCACAATCAAGCATTAGCAATTCAATATAGTTCTAGTTATTTAGGAAGTACTAAAAAAGAAGACAAAGAACCTTTAAATCCTGTGGGTTTGTTGCTGTTATTACCTAGCCAAACAGGCAGTGTGGAGCTAGGGTGAAGTCAGCAAAGGGGTGTAAAATCCTGGGAAAGTGTTAATAATGCAACAGAAAAACAGTATGTGACCAACTACAAATATACAGCTGGAAACATCAGCTCTGTAACTTCAGAATTTTGTACAACACTGTGTTTCAAATTACTTATTGAGGTTCAGTAGAGTTTGCTGTATGTGGGCAAAATATGATTTATAGCCACAGAATATTTTTAATAATAATTCTTCGGTCTATAACACTGTAATTAGATGTCTTCAATTTTCAAAGTGTTCTATCTGCCCATGACAGACTTCTCTGTTTTTTATTGTCAGACAAAAACCACATGCATCCATAATGTTATTGCTTGCCCTCTGGCATTGTTCATATTTAAAATTCAAAAGGAATTATGTGACATTGCAAGATGGCTGACAGTGCTGCACAGAGGGTAGTATTACTGGCGAGGTAACTTTCCTCCCAGTAATTTTAATATACCAACAAATTAAAAGTCTGGTTCAATACGAACTAGAGAACGCCCTAAAATGTAGACAAGTCATGCAGGGTAAAATTGGGCAAGAAACATCTTTTTTTATACTTGACTGGACATGTCTTTCTGGGTTGGTAACAGAGCTTTCCTTGCATGGGCTTAGGTAAATCCTTTGGACTGATTCCATAACATTAATGTGAATAAATCAAAAAATGTAAAACGAATGACATTACCTATCCCGATATTTGTTAGAGATACTCTCAAACCTTCACCTTAAAATCATAGATGAATTTAGAAGAATTTATTCCCACTAAATGCAATGGGTTTTCAAATGGCACACGTATAATCCTCAGGTATGGTCTGGCAGTGGCGGGGCCGGGGGCAGTAATGGCTCCCAGCTGCGTCCCGCTGGGCTCCTTAGCCCTCACTGACCTCGGGGGCTCAGAATCAGAAATGATTCTTTTCTATATTGTACATGTTTGCAATATTAAATTGTGACATGTCACCCCACGGTGCAGGGGCAGGGACACAGAAACCAAAAGCCCCAGCCTCTTCCATGTCGCCCAACTCTATTAAACTCTGAAGTTTTCGGGAACAGAATAGGCTTTTTGTTTCTGTTTATACGCATGTATGTGCCACCCTTTAAAAGTGTTTTTACAATGTGTGGAGTGAATGCCCTAGTGTCTGTGTCTGTCTTTAAAATAACAAAAAACAGGTGTCATGAGTTAAGAGAGGAAACTTGAAGGATCCTATTGCAAATGATATACAGCAATAAATTAGAAAGAACTTAGTCCAGGCAAAAGACAAATAAAAAGAATAGTATACTGAGTGGGTTTGATGCCAAATTATAGCAGAGGCAACTAATAAGTATTTTCTTAGGGTCAATTTCACAACAATGCAGTTAATAAAAGGAATTAAAATACGTAGTGTGCATATTACTCTGGACTGAATGCTCTAGACTTTGCATCCTTTCTCATTCATATGTGAGAAAAGACACTACTGATTGTTTCAGCAGGCAGTGAGATTTGTGTAAGCATACTTAAATAGTAATTTCCTTAGTTTTAATCAGTTTATCTTCTTCAGAAATGCAACCATGTATCAGTATCTCATAGTTACAAAAGAGATTCCTCTGATCATGATATCAAATGTCATAGAAATTAATTATTTTCTAAGTAGACAAATCCTCCCTAAATGCTAATGGAGGACCATTTAAAATGCACAAAGTTAGTGAAAAATACGTGCCTCTGTGACCTACTTACATTGTAAACACAAGGTATTTTCATGCTGAAGTGCTACCTTTGTCAATGGGACATCTTGCCAAGCTGCAGGGATGGTCTTTTTGCCAGCTCCCTGGGAAAACACTTGAAGCCTGGATCCAAAGTGGCTATTAGGTCTTTGCTGATGCCTGTTGCTCTATTTTCTTTTAACGTTTTGTGGTTTTATTTTACAAAAAACTCTGTTCTGAAGCTATGCTTATTTGTGTAAATGTCTGCGCCATTGGTTTTGCTTTTGCTGTAAAGAAGAAAAAGTACCCCCTTCACACACCGAGGTGTTTAAAAGAAGGGTAAGCGCTTCGTTTAAAGGAATGGTTCTCAAAGTAGCTGTTCAGAGGGATTTGAAAATAATGAGGGACAATTTTTTTGTTGTCTAGCATATGTTGGCTAATTCTATCATCAGGATATTCACCTTTTAAAACAATTTTCAAGAACATAGATGATGTATATATTTTCCAAGTTGGAAGCATTTTCATTCTCATCCAGTCCCACTTTTTTCTATAAAAGGCTGCAATCTTACAAAAGTAAGAGGTCCAGAAGGGTATTTCATACAAGATATCATAAAAGCTCTGACCTGGGAACTCAGACCCCTCCAATTTTACTGGTCAATGTGTTTTTGTGATACAAATTGTGATACGAACGTTGTGGATGCAAATTACAAGATGCATATCAAGTTCTCAAGCTAGGAGCAACATAGGGATCCTCAGCCAAAGCTGCTGCTGTCATTGAAAAAGCAGGCATACTTTGCAGATGTTAATATCTTCCATGAGATATTTTGGGAACACTTATAGCCCCATCCTTTCAGTTCCAGTTTGTATGCCTCACCATGGCAGGGCTGCTAATGGCCTTTACTGCCTGGTTATATTTGCACAGAAGACGTGGCTTTTTCTGGCTGACACACAGACAGCAGAATACATTGGAAATCCTGCTCTTTCTGTGCCATACTTAATAATGGAAAATCATATAAATTGGAACAAGCTTATTTAAATCCTTCAGTCATGTATCATGTTTCTCAGGAACTGGCCAGAAATAGCTAAATAAATTACACCAGAGTCTTCAAAGGAGAAGTGTTTTTCTACCGGTTGAATTGGGTCAGTATCTTACATAGCTAAACAAATAACAGGTGTGAGCTTCAATGAGAAACACACAGTTCAAAAGTTTGACTCTGATTCACACACCAGTGGCCAGGCTGAAATTCCAGGCTTGAACTTATTATACCCGTGTAAGGAGTTTCCTGGTCTCGGCTTCACAGACAGGAGCACTGGGGAGAAGGCGGCTCTGCAGGCGAGGAATGTGCAAGGATTAGACGGAATACTTTAATGTAAACCAGATTTCTCGTGACTGGGGGGATGGGGCTTTGCAAGAACCGCAGTATTACCAGTCACCAACTGCTTTAGTATCCAGCAGCACTGTAGTAAGTTGAGAAACGCTGAGCCTAAGCGGCTCTTGCAGCATTGCTTCCCAGGAATGGGCCTGGAGGAAGCCAGGGGAGCCCCTGGCAGTGGGGAGGGAAGCAAGGGATGCCTACAGCATCAATAAAAGCATCAATTCATCATCATCCCGCCTTTCACGCTTCCCACTTGTGTCCCAACAGCCACCAGATATTCCCAGCACCTAATTTATCAGGGCTAAAAGAAAAAAAAGCCAATAGAAGAAGAGAGAAAAGTCTCGGGACTTCTGCTTGTGCCCTGCCGTCAGGGCTGCTGCCACTGAGCAAGGCTCCCCGGCATGGTGCTGGCAGCAGCAATACCTGCATGGGGTCATTTGCCTGAAAAAAACCCCCATGTTTTTAGTGCTTGTTTACATTAACTTTCTGGCAAACTTAGTTTGTGCTATCTGTGTTAACATCAGCATATTTTTAGGAGACAATATTTCACCTATCTTAAGGCTTTTTATTACTCCCTATCTCTAGTTTCTGAATACATTCCCTACATGATGGATTGGCAGGAGATTTCTGTGGAGTTTCTGACTCTATTATCCAGCAATGAACCCTCATAGAAAGTAAATTTGGAATTCATGATGGTGACTATCATATCAGGATTTGACTCTGTGAGCTATGATTCTTCAGATCACATTTCTTATGTTATAAATAAAAAACTTAGCAGGGGAAATAAAAGGTTTATAGGAATAAATTTGCTTAGACTATATGGAATCAATAACTGGAAATAAACAATATAGTGAAACTGTAAGCTGCTCACAAACAAGGTACCACAAAGTGAAATAGATTATTTATTATTATTTTGATGAAAATATATCTAATCGGAGTCTTGATGAGTACCTGAATTATGAAACTCATTCAAATGAGATCGAATAAAATCTTAATTACACACTACATCACCACCTATTTCATATGCTATATATCTTTACCAGGAAACTATATAAATATTTGAAAGGGTTAAAAACAAAGAAAAAACCCTTTTCATTTCAAAATAGGTAGCTGTAAGCTCGCCTCTTGCAAATATTCGCTCATATTCAATTTCGTTAAGAAATGTCATTGGTTTTAAATAATTGTGGTAAGTGGTCAAAATTGATAAGGTTTGTGCTATCCATTGGCAAACTTGAGCCCTAAAGAGCCAAGTTAAGAAGCAGAGAATTTAGTCTTTAATAATAAGTTTTAGATTCCTCTAAACCAACTTCAGATCACTTTTGTCCAGGTAAATACCAAATTCCAATTGTTATATTTTCTTTTATCATAAAAGGAACATTATAAAATATATAGGTAGGGTTTAGAGTTAAAAACTACAAAATAGTACAGAAAAAGACATCAAAAAACTCTGAAGCATGATAAATTTAGAACACCTTTGAAATATCTAAAACATAATGGATGCTCCAGCTTCTTTCCAGGCTCTCATTCTCTCACTGCTTGAAAAGAGCTCAGTGAATAATCTGATCAGGTATTCTATTCTATCTCACTTCCTTGCTTTGCTGGCTCGAAAGGGTGGCACCAAGGGAGCGGTCATGCCAAGCCAGGCTGGGGGCAGAGGAATGCCGCTGAGTGTAGGCATGGGATCTTGCTTAGCGCTATCGGAACTGTTAGAACCGACTTGTAAGGTATTGACTAATGTCAGCGTAAAACTGTGGGACAGCACACGAGGTGTTCTTAAGCATGGAAAGTGGCTGAAGAGCTGCTTAGATTAACAGCAGCTAGAGTCTGAAATGATCTGCTCTGCAATGGCAAATATGACTAGAGCTTTTGCATTTCTGAGAATTTCTGGCAGCGCTTCTCTGAATAGGTATGGTATATACAACATGTTCTTTGTGTATATCTCTGTCATAGTTAATGAGATTTAATATATGCACACCGAGTAGCTACACATGTATCTGTAGGTACAGAAAGAATTGCACCGCATTGCAAACATCCCCTAATGTTACCCATCTTTCTTTTGCAGCTGCATGATCAGGCTACACAGTATGGATAACAGAGAGAAACATGCCTTTGTTTTTACTCTGACGAAAGAAACGCCTTTGTTCTTACTCTGAGTTTGTGTGTTCGCTCTTAGTTTGTACGTTCATTGTAATGAGTCACCCTAACACTTGCAGAGTAAAAAGTTAAGTACTTTTTACATTTTTAAGAAGTTTTCTTTATGAACATGGAGCAATAGAGCAGTTTTAATACATGGATATATGGCAAGAAGGTGTGATTTAAAGGCCCAGTTTACTATTGCATCAGTTCTAGCCCCGTGTTGCATCGCTATAGTTCCTCGATTATGGTAGGCTAGAGAATATGTCCATTTAAAATTTAATATTTATTTTTAACTGTTTATTCTGAATCTAACTGTTCTGAACTTACAGACAAATTGGAGTTCAGTCTTCTGAAAATGAACAGATTCTGTCCCATTGATTTTGTTTGCTTTGCTGGGGCAATTGGACCTCTAACATCAATTTCTGACAAAGAAGTACTAAGCTGAATAATGGATGTTGATACCTACAGCTTTGGCTGAACTTTTGGCCTTGCTGGTAGAAATCTCTCACAGTTAGGAACCTTTTTTGCTTCCCATATACATGGATATGGTAGATACTCCAAATACTGAATCAAAACAGGCTTTTTAGAACTGGTCAGGAGGAGTACCGAATTCTTGCCACACTCAGAATGTGGAGACCTGAAGTGGGTGACATGAGTCTAAAAGAGATTTACGTGCCAAAGGGTATGATAAATGTAGATATCTATAGTTTTTTAGAAGAGCTGTGTCTTTTTTTTAAAAAAAACAACAAACCAACAAGTGATGCCATCATAGAAAAAGGTGCTGCTACCACATTTTATGTAAATTCCTACTGGTTATAATCTTCATTCTTGAGAATAGAACATTTGTATTAAGTTCTCCTCCCTACTGCAGCAATGAAGCGTGTCTCCACATGAAAACCTCCTGAAGCTTTGTTATTGT
Organism: Falco rusticolus; assembly: GCF_015220075.1. Lineage (NCBI taxonomy): Eukaryota > Metazoa > Chordata > Aves > Falconiformes > Falconidae > Falco > Falco rusticolus. The sequence continues at coordinate 9,765,254 of NC_051201.1, read as the reverse complement.
GCAGAAATTAATGCAAATAGTGTAAGAAGGAGGACACTGCTGAAGTGCATTTTGCTGGGAGGCAATTTGCAGGGTTCCACAACAGCTTATTGCTATCAAGCCCTAGATCAGGGGTCCTCAAACTATGGCCCAGGGGCTGGATACGGCCCCCCAGGGTCCTCAATCCGACCCCCGGTATTTACAGAACCCCCCTGCCCCACCCCCACCCCGCTGGGGTTGGGGGGGGGAAACCAAGCAGCCGCAGATGACCTCCTGCCACTTCATCCGCGCGCCGGCCCCCTGTTTAAAAAGTTTGAGGACCCCTGCCCTAGATGTTCTTTATGGTAGATGTCACTGGGTACAAAGAAAGATATTTATGACATAGTTGGAAACTCAGGCTTCACATTTCATGGAATACAGTAACCACAAGGCTACTAAGACATACTACTTTTAGTCTCATAAATGTGTGTAGGGGTTGTTTTTTTGTTGTTAAAAGTGGCTTGGTTTCCATAGAAGGTGGACTAACTGCCCCTTTCTCCCGATACATACAGAGAGGGAGTATTGATTGTGATGCTAGTGGAAGATACAGTGAACTTTGCATATAGACAGAGCAGAGCATATGTGGTTCTCTGCTGGTGTGTGAAATCTTGAACATTACGCAGTAAGTAAGAAATTACACAGTCTGGGCTGGTAATGGTGTTACAGGGAACTTTCAGTTTGAATTTTCTGAACATTGGAAGGCTTTCAGGTAAAAAAGCTTTAGCATGAAAAGTTTAGCTTAGATTGGGACTTTAAGCCAGGTAAAATCAGTAGAGGTTGATAGCCCTTTTCCTTTCCCCCACCAAGGCAGGGTGAGATCAGCTGCAGCTATTAGGAGGTTCACCTGGAGGGAAAGGGCTCAGGTTTTTCCTTTAAAAAGCTGAGGGATCAAGTGGTGTTGTTTTTGTGGAGGTCTGATCACAAGGAGAGGAGCTTCTGTAGGTAAGTTGGTCAAGGAGTTATTTCTTGAGAAATAAAAATGTCTGTCCTTACTTTCTAATGTAGTGATGTGCATGCATATTTTTTTTTCCTTATATGCATGTTTCTATATGTGTATTTAGGAGAGTGTTACAGGGATAGATCTTGGGTGCTGTGTAATGGAGAGCAACTCAAAGTGAATTTTCTTGGCTGTAGAGCTTGAGATACTTGTACTTCAGTACACGCACTTGAGCTACTGAAGAGGGATAGACAGCAGGATCTGATACCTTACCCTACTTCCCCCCACCCCCCGACCCCAAATGTAGACCTAATACAGAAAACAAAAGCGGAGTGGTGTTTTTCTGAGGCAAGATGGTTGGTTGTGCTGTTGACAGCAATTATGGTGGAACCGTGCCTGCTCTGTTATAGAAAAATGTTCAGGTTATCTGTATTGTAAAAGTCTTGTGACTGCTAGCACAATGCATGGTTTCTTCCTCAAAATTTTATCCTTTAAACTGTGGTTGAAATTGGACCATTGGGGATGATGTAAATGAGGCTTTTTATTTTTAAAGCAGAAGGGAAAAATTACTTAACGCAGTTACAGTAAACAAGCTTGCAATGCTCTATAATGAGCAAGTTTAATTGTACCTGAGTTCCCACTACTCATACATGCTATTGTTTAGAAAATGCTATTAATTGAAATCATTAAATGGCAGCTGACTGTTGAGTTTTTAATCTTAAAACAATCAAATAAGTTTGTGGGAAAAGACATAGTTAAAAACGTGAAGGGTATGATTTGGTAGCTAATACATTAAAGGCTTGTTTGTGGCTGGTTCAGGTCAAAGGTTTTAAGTCAAAATTCATTAAATAGTGTAACTTGGAGTATTTGAGCTGAGCTCTTTCTCTGTTTCCTTTGCGTCACATAGCATGGTTAGCTGCAATGAGGTGTCGAAAAGCAATGAGCTTCGTTTGGAAGTGCAGGGTGACTGCTGGGTTGCAGGACCCCTGGGTCGGGGTGCCCTTGCCGTGCCAGCGGGTGGGCTCCGAACACGCCGGTGGTTGTGATGGGAGTTGTAAAGAAGAAAATCTGTCTGTGCTTTGGTGGAGCAGGCTTACGTGACACAGAGCAAATGGACTTTTTATATTCTGTATAAGTAGAGAAACTTAATGCTCCATGAAACCAGATAAATCTCAAACTTGTGAACGTAACTGAGCCGGTGGCTGTGGTTTAATACACGACGCTGTCAGCTAAGACCTGTTCTTCTGCAGTAGAAAAGCAGTGCTCAGCACTACAGGGAAACTGCTGTTCCTGGCTAACCTTTTGATGAAGTCTCTATTTCCCTTGTTTCCCAGTGTTCGAAAGATGATTATTCCTGTCTTGTGCTTGATTTCTGGGAGCCTACCCAAATCTAGCCAGACATTGGAAAGTGTCTGGGATTATCAGTTCAGGAATAGGGTCCAGCTCAGTGTGCTTGATAACCAGATGAGCCCAGTTAGCTATGGAACTACAGCCAGCTGGGGTTTTCCTCTGCCATCAGGAAAAGGAGGATCTGACTCTGAACCTCCCTGAGTCACCCGTCTGGAAAACAGGGTTAAAAAGGGTGGCTGAAGAATGAATATTGAAATTATTTTGAAGGTTAAACCTGGGAAGATGATGATTTGTTATCTGGATGGCAATCATCACCATCCGGTTGTTAGCACAGCAGCTTTTTATGGCATTACCTTGTACAGCTGGGGGTTGCGGTGGTGGTTTCTTTCCCTTTGCTTTTAAGCTGCGTAAGTGTTCTTGCTATATTGCACCTCTGGCACTGCCAGATGTGTCAGGATCATTATGACTTTTTGCTGACTCCTCTGTAATACAAATAGAAATACAATAGAGCAGATATTCAAATGGAACCAGTAATGGAGACTATAGCACACTGTTGCTCCTGTGGTTTGAGGTTAGCTTGTCCCTGGGAGGTGAAGGAGTTCCTGGAAAGAACACAAAATACGAATTATGTAGCAGATATTTGTGCAAGGGAAAAACCTGGTATTTTCAGAAAGTTTATCTGAACTTTTGGAGTTTAAGTGAAGTTTTTATGTCCAGCTCATAGTCTGTCAATTTTAAGCCAGAAAAAACACACTTCCTCCTTTTTTCAGTGTAATGAAGATATTCTCCTCTCTTTAAGTACAACTGTACTGTCAAATGGAGGATTGTTCAAGTAATCACCAACATAATTAAGGAAAGCTTTTTGCTTTGTCTTCAGTTGAAATGCAATCCTTATTTCTAATGCCCTTTGCAGCAGAGCAGTTAACTTAAAGGAAAGGGAGGAAAAAAAAAAAAAAGCCTCAGCCTTTAATGAACAAGAGCCAAGAGAAACTGATAGGTTATATTTTTATAACTATCTCAAAGGCAGCTTCAGCTTTCCATTTTTAGCAAATAAAAACCAGGTTCTGAGACTTACAAAATGTGTTGTATGAAACTGATCTTTTCTTTCCCTTCTCAACCCCCTTTTTATTCCTCCTTGGGGAATTGCGGATTCCCATGCTCTAGAACATCTTATTTACTAAGAGAAGTTAAACTGAGTAGCTGGAGAAAACTGCTTCAGCATTATACTGGCGTGACTTGCAGAGGTGGGAAATGAGCAGACATGCTCTGAAGACTTTGATTCCCTCCACTAGGGATTTCTAGTGCATTTTAGGGGAGGTTTCACAGCTCTAGCATACTATGATTGATTTATTTCTAGACACTGTTAGCTATGGTTTTCTGCATGTAGGATATTTGAGACTTGTACTTGGAACTGTTGATGAATTAATGGGACTAGAAGTTTAAAAGAAAACAGGCGATTTTTGAGAGGAGGATATTGCTAACGAAAGAATGACTTTCCATTTTTACATCCCTTGGAAAAAAAAAAAGTTAAAAAAATGTTGTAATAGAAACCAGGACTGTGCTTGGAAACATGTGTGACTGGAGCTGTAAAACTTTTCCAGGGTTGTGCTCAAGGAGGTGAGCAGTTTATAAGCTAGGAAAAAAGCACAGACCCTGAGACAACCCTATAGGCTGCCTGGGACTGTTAGTAGCTGGGAGTGGGGCCCCCAGTGTCCCCTCTGTTGGGTGTGTGATCTGTGCAGGGCTGCATCCATGTGAAGTGGAATAGCCACTCTCCAAAGGCTTAGTGATATCAGACAAGCAATTTTATCCAACAGCAAAGTATGTAAAAGCATGCCTGCCTTTAAGCCTATGGATTTCCAGCGGTGCCATTCGTAAGCATACACCTGTTTTTTAAAAAAAAGTTCAGCTCAATTGTCGTTTCTGCTTCTTTCATGACAACTTTGATGTACAACTTTTTTCAACAGGCTGATAAACTGTTGGCTTAAGCAGATTAGATGAGGTGTTGAAGGAAGTATCTTACGTATATTAGTACAGAAAATGGATGGCTGTTTTTACAAAATTGAAAAGCAGCTACCCTTATTACACTTGTTGTAGTATCCTGAATCAGGATAGCTTACCATAAATTTCCATTGTCTTCTTTCTGTACCAGGTAAACCCAGATTCTCCTTCATCCTGGCTGTGCTTTTTTATTTCGGCTCTCAATAATCTTTGTTCTAGGAGTGCAGGGTAGGTGGGAAGTACTGGTTGGTTGTGGTAGCGTTGCAACCTGATTGTATTCAGAATTATATTGCATTTTATTTGGAAGAACCACCACTTGGCCAAACCAGACATTTTTAATGAATTTCAGTGTGAAAATTATAGTCGATACGTATGCTGAAAATCCTCCTTTTGAAGAATGAGGGCTAAATTTTTACTTTGGTTAGAACAAATGGCAAAAAAAGACATCTTTCAGAATTTATACAAATTTTAAAATTAAACTATATTAAAATAATTTTGGTTTTTGTATAATTTTGATACAATTTTAACTAATTACAAGTTGAAAAGCATACTTGTTAAAATTTGGAAATCTTGCCTTATGTTTAGCCAGAAGACATAAAGAATAACTTTCGGTCCAAACCATTTTTTTAATTGAGTCTAGATTAAAACATGTTCTGTGTTTTTGCTCTTCTGCCTTTTTACCTGCTGTGTTCAAAGTTATGCAGAGGAGCATATTAACAGTAGTTGTTTTCTTTTTTGTTTTCTTAGCTCGCTCTTGAGCCACTATTACCAATACTCCATTTGCTTCTAAAGCAACAAAGGGACATGGGTTTGTTGAAATCAAAATAATTTTCTTTTGACAATTTCTGTGAAAATGAGCACAAATGTATTTTTTTAATTCTATTATAATATTTGGCTTATGTTTTCAACAAACATTTTAATTGCATGTAAAATGAAGATTTTGAAATAATTAATATTTTCAGTTATTAGATTTTTTTCTATTTTGAAGATAATAAAATGTTTTTCTGTGGTTGTAAACTGAATTTTTTCACCGTAGGGATAAACCAGGGAGTTGAAGTCCCTTGACAAAAGGGAAGCAGTCTCTTATGTAATCTTTACGGAGATCAGATGCAGTCAGAAGAAGGTCAGATTTTACACACATGCAGCCAAACCTTCAGCACAACTTAGCATGTCAAAGGATGCTGGAGTCTTCCTCCAAAATGAAATACCAGATTAGCAGAAAAGCTGAGATCTCATCAGAAACGTGACGATTCTAAAAGCATTGGTTTCTCTGCATGTCAGTAAATGTAATTTACAATGTGCTATCTGAAAAAAGATTTCACTTTCTCTAGCAAGGTCCAAAACATCCAACTTTTTCCGTATAATATACGATCAGAGGTGTACATCACTGGTGCTTGTCAATACCATCCTACTGTAGCTGTCTCTGGGGAACACACACGATCGGCATTGGGGGAATGAACGCTTGACCTGTGTATCGCTGCCTCTCTCTGACTGGGCCACAGCATTTGCTGCTGCTGAGCTCTAGTGCTGAACTTTTCCAGACCCACTTGTTGAAATTAATTTCCTTTTTGTGGTGTTTCAAACCGAGTAGGTATCTCGGAATGTAACTCCTTGAGGAGTATGTGTTAGTAATGTTACCTAGGTGAGAATTTGAACTACAGTTTATGTGTTGGTGTTGGGTGCTCAACCACCTTCATCCTGCTGTATTGGATTTTTCTTACTGTTCTTGATCTAAATAACTATATCGTTGCAGGCAAATATGTTTACGTGAATTCTTTCCATCTTAAATTCCTGTATCTGCTCTGAAACAATGCCTCCCTAACAAATAAAGGAACCGTGGAACATATGGTTAACTGTTTGTCGCATGTAATGTTTTTGGAACTGCAGATGCAGTACCAGGCAGGAGAGAGTGAAATGGCAGTATGTGTGCTGTAGCTCTATCTTGGAAACAGTTGGGATCAATGTAGCAAGCATATTAGAGAAGTGGTCAAACTACTGTAGACAAAACTACATGTTTAGGTTATAAGGTTCCAAAGAATAGCCCTTTGACAAGAGTCTTAAAATATGTAAATCCTCTTCTGAGGTGTCGAAGTGTGTCAGTATGAATGCTGACTCTGAAGATTTAGGATCTTTAGTAACTCTTCCCATGAGTGCCTATGATTTTATTTTTTTTAATAACAATTATAAGCCAGCTTTGATGTATGCATTGTTAATGACTAAAGAATAGAAGAGATAAACAGATCTTCACAAAACAGGGAAAATGTTCTTAAATCAGGTAGTGTGGTGCATTATCTTCTTTGTAGTAGTAATTGTAGAAATTAATTTAAGCAGCTTATTGTGCTTCTATTGTTATGCCTGCAAGTGTGTGGGGAAGAATGTCACACGTTGTGATCTCGTAAATGGGAAGTGTTGAAGAAGGATTTGCAAGGAATAACTCATGAGGGACTGGAAGCCTACCTTCACTTGGAGCACACATGCTGCAGTGCACTTTCTATTCTTCAACATACGTGTGCAGCTCTTCCTAAAGTCAGAGGCATTATTTGGCTCAAGATGTTTTGGCAGGATGATTTTAACCTCAGAAAAATTCTGGACTTGGCTTGCAAGGATGAAAGAAACCAGAAAATAGAAAGGTTTCAGAAAATGGTTAGGGCTTCTTATGTTCTTAATCTGCTGAATGGTGCATATGGTGACTAATGCTTTTGATTTTCGTTTTTCCCTTTTCTCCCTGTTCCTTATAATATGACAGGCAAGCAGAGGGAAAAAAAATCACTGTCATACTATGTAATTTTAGACACTGCTTGAAAATTATTCTGGCTGAAAATTTTAGAATTGCTTTTACAAACTTTTATTTCCTAAACTGTGCATTTAACAAATAAAATTTGAAGCAAAGAACACTGTGGAAAGCAATCACTTTGGAGTAGGTAGAAGACAAAAAATATCTAAAGTATTTTCAGGCTAAATGCTCTATTGATGGATGCAAATACTTATATTTTTTTTTTAACTTAAGAAGTGGGGTTGTATCACAGTATTTTAAGTATTTGGCTGTGATGAAGTATTGCTTTAACATATGGCACCTAATAGTTAAATTTAAAAACAAAACAAAAAAAAGGAAGTATTCCCCCCTCCCCCGTTGTTTTGAAGGATGCTTTGGAGAAAAAAGTCATTGTGATACCATTTAGATACCAAGTCATGTCTAAATGCAACCTGATGAACATGTCTCAAGAGTATGTGCAGCTTATTAGTAGCAATGGTTAGAAATCTGTTTCTTTCAACCCACCAAATAACCTCTCCTGTTCCCCACCCTAACATTTGACACGGCACCTCCTACCATAGGTTAGAAATTATCTGTTAACAAAGATATGTCCTCTCAGCTCTGCAAATTATTTTTTCTCCTCTCATTTCCTAATTGTCTTAATTTACAGTAATTAAAAATTTATGAACTTCAGTTTTCTGTGTTTCCTTTCATTGCTATGTCCCTCTAAGGCTTTGGCAGAACTTGATGTAGAACTGGGTATGCTGCTGAGCACGTAATATATGTGGACCGCAAAAAAAAAGGAAAGGAAAATGTAAATACAGCTGTAACTCACTGAGGCTTAGGCATCTTGTAAAGAAGAGTTGCAGCAAGGTTAAAGGAGAGATTGCTGATATCTCAAAGTCTTTTAACCTGGTCTCGTCCTGTTTCTCCTAGTCTCTGTGTTCCAACTAGCTAGAGTGTCAACCTAGCTGAAACGTACTTTATTGTAAAACAAAACTACAACCACCAGAGTTAATTTCTTTGTCAATGTTGCCTACCCAAGGGTGGTGGCACCAAAAGTAATTTATGATATATGTCAGCTTTTTAGCTACATGGTGGCTCCAGGAGATCATTCTGGAGAGAAGCTATTGAAATATCTGTGATGTGTCAAGGATGCACTAAAAGGGGTGAAAGTATATGAAGACGTGACAAAATTGCAATATGTGAACCTGAATTCCTTTTCTTTGGCTTACAGATGACTCCAAGCTGACAGGAGTTTCATGACAAAGGCTTCCAAGAAGAAACCAGTTCTAAAAGAAACAGCTCAAATTCTAGAGAAACTAAAGGGCAAATAGATCTAAAGGAAAAAGAATGGTCCTAACATAAGGGTTTAATGAATTTTCAAAATATTTTCTTAATTTCTCCATGCCCATTAACTGTCATGTATTGTAAACAGGAGCTGTTTGACTGCCGAGCATTTTCAAAACCTGTCCAGTTCAGTTGCTCCAATAAAGTCCCTTGGAAATCCACTTCCATCAGTGGAACCGGAAGTTACTACCCTTATCTTACAAATGGGAGAAGATATCCCACTCAAAGGAGTAAGCACTGTCATGATTCTTGTTATTCGTGTGGCAGTAGGTTTGCATGTGAGAAAGTCTAGGCAGAATTTGATTCAGTCTTTGTTTAAAAAGAAATATTAGAATTATGAAAAACGTATAGTCATGTGTATCTGTGAGCTTTCTGAAAAACACACAATCTTCTTTCTCACATATTAGAAGAACAATGTAAATGTGCTCAAATGTTTACATTTTAAATTACCACCTCTCACCATGAGAACAGTGTGAGAAAAGAATGGTTATTTCAACTAATTTAATAGTAATAATAATATTTGCCACCTTTAAGGAAACTATAGGATTTCACATTTTTAAGGCTGAGCTCAGAAGTACTTGTTCTGCACAGTACTT